>NC_140592.1:709191077-711840438 GCF_964204655.1 Triturus cristatus
GGAGGCAGTATTTCCACATATTGATCCACAGGAAAAGCATAGAATACTAGCAATTTTCTTGCTGGTGGGTATAGCTCCCTCAATAGAGGATTGTACTTCTTGGGGTACAGCCTTCGCTGCAATATATACCAGGACTCATGGTATCCCATCGTTAGCAGTAATACCAGATGTATTGAGACAAATACAGAACGAATATGGAGCCGAACCTGCTCAGAACTTAGAGATGAAGTTACTAAATAACTTTGCCCAGATTCAGCTATAATATTAGCAAATATTAAAGGGGAAGCCGCATCAGTGGCGATACGCCAACATCTGAGGGACTTCACTCCTTTGCAGCAGGAGACAGAACGACCTAAAATAATTGCAACTGCTTATGCAGAATTAGGTAGAGATAGTTTGGGAGCTAGACCAGTAAAACCTCAACTGACGGGAGGTCCAGAAAAAGAACAGGCAATGCAATCACCAGTTTCTTCAAATAAGAAATGGGATGATAACAAACAGCAAAAGAATAGATCTCAATTTAGAGGCAGCTCTCCACAGCAGGAGCCCCCCGAAAGGAGGCATAACCTTAGGAATAGAGATAACATTAAAAAACCTGACAGGTATCAGGACACTGATACATATTCCTCTTGTTCCTTTTAGGGTTCATCAAAAAACTCTGAGAGGGAAGGATGGTCAGAATACCGACAAGAAGAGCGTACAAAGTCCAGAGACATGCAACGCACTTCAGACAACGCTTCCAAAAAAGAAATTAATCCTAAAGCAAAACCTCAATTCAAAAAGAAGAAAGTAGCAGGTCTCAAAGTTAGACATGTCCTGAATTCGGAGGACTCAACTAATGAACGAGGAATGGGCTCAGACGATGCTATTCAGCACAGCAGAAGTGACAATAGCTCGCCAGAACCTTATGGAATTTCTGGTGACAGCGGAGTTGAGTGAGTATATCCCAGTGGAAAAACATGAGACTAGGGTAAGTGTCCCTCATAGGTTATATGAAATAATGCTGAAAATGGAAGAGGACAAGCCAAGGAAAATTAAAGGTCTCTTTTGGGAGAACCTGACTTTTGGATATGACATTCTCTTAGCGGAGAAAGATTGGCCGCCTGCTTTTGTTATGACTTGCCCAAAGGGAGAGACGGTAATTATGCCAGCCTTTTCCGACCTCGTTCCCCAATACATAAGACACACATACGCGTGGGCAGTAGCCCTTGCTCCTGCACTATATCACAACCATGTTGGGAGGGATGAAGAGTCAGTTCACCACTTGATACCACTAACATCTACTCCAGCTCCACAGGGACAGTATCCAATAAAACAGGAAGCAAAAAAACAGGTCAGGGAGATCTTAGATCAACTTGAAAACGAAGGTTAGATAGAAACTTGCACCTCATAAATGAATAATCCTTTGCTTCCTGTAATGAAATCTAATCATTCATAGTGTCTAGTTCTGGATTACAGATATCGGAACTCGAGAACAAAAACATCTGCAGTACAAAACGCACATAGTGCCGCATTAATGAACAACATCGTGCGGAAAAAATACAAAACCATAATAGAGATCTCAAATGGATTTTTCTGGCAAAATCTGAGAGCAGATATTTGACAGTATTCTCAGGGCTGGGTTCACAACGGCAGTTTTGTTGACTCACCCAAGGGTATAAGAACAGCCCGGGGTTATTTTCCGCCAGGGTAACTAAATTACTTCAGAATCTGGACGAAGAGGCATTATCCTATGTAGATGGCATTTATCTGACGGATGATGATCTGGAGGAACACTTGACCAGGGTAAACACCATAATTTGGGGATTTGCCTCTGAGGGCTACAAGTTTAACTTTAAAAAAATCAAAAATAGCCCACCTCAAGGTTTTATTTTTCGGAAAAGAGCTTTCAAGTGAAGTAAAAAGTCTGGTAGCCAACTTTTTGGAAAAGTGTGCGGTGTTCCAACCTCCAAAATCATTGAAGAATTTACAATCCATACTGGGATTCCTGAATTTCGGTAGAACATACATTTTGGATGATCAGAAAGGGTTAAACCTTTCTACGACCTCATAAGACCTGATTTTTCAGTTAGGCAATGGACACAGGAACACACAGAAATCCTTTGTTACCTACAAGCTGACATGATAGCATCTGAACATTTACAGACACGCGTAAATGTCCGCAACCTGGTCATCCGTATAGTTACGGGTCAATCTGGGTATACCTACTTAACATACAACGAAGGTGAAATAGTACCAATAACCTACAAATCACACTTGCACACGAATGCAGAGATGCGCTTTGCATCCACAGAGAAAATTCTGCCAGCAGTACAGACTGCTGTAGTGAGAGAAAGAGCACTGGCTCAGGGGAAACAAACTGTAGTGACTCCATTACCGGCCTTAGAGGCTGCTACAAAGACTAGCGTTCCAAATGCTAAAGATTTACACCTGCATTGGATACAATGGGCTAATTCTCTCACTGCATCAGATGTAGAATAGAGGTATGACCCAAATCTAAAAACCAAGCATCCTAAATACGAACAAGAATATACTCCCAAAAGAAATTATGCCTCTAAATTAGTATTATTTCATAATTTACACTGACTGATCTGCTCAACCGGCCATAGGAAGTAAACAACAATACAGTGCCGCATGCATGATTGTTAAAGGTCGAATGAAGGATGGCAAGTTCCATCCGAGCTGTACAAAGACTCAGCCTCTAGGAGACTGCACTGCTCAGTTAGCATAACTAAAAGCTCTTTTACTGGCACCGATTAACACGGATCAAGAATTCCCCACACTATTTGTGGGCGATTCTTTTTACTGTGTCCAGTCATATAATGAATATCTGCACTATTGGGGACAAAATGGGTTTAAAGACTCAAAAGGTGGCACAATAAAGCACAAAATGCTATGGGAACAGGTAGCAGAGTTGTTAACAAAGATTTGCGAGTCTTTATAGGGACATACGCAGTTGCCACATTACATTCTGACTGTTCTGGCTGTGGCCCCGCATTTATCTCTGGGGCTTACAAGGAGGCCATGGGAGGTTTGGGTGTAGCATTGCAGTACTCCTCTCTGTACCATCCCGAGGGAAATTCGGTTGTGAAGAGGAAAAACCAAGACTTAAAGCAATCTTTAACAGCAAGAGTATTAGGCGCGGGTGGCAGTTAGGGCAATCACCTATATGGGGTCCAGACAAGCCAAGAAGCGCTCTAGAGGGGGGATCACTCCTTATGAGGTCCTATTTGGGACAAGAATGTGGGTACCGGACCTAGATTGTGAAAGCACAATGGCGGATGAAAAATCTTTTGACATCAATAAACGTTTGGCTGTTTTACAGGAACTGAATGAATCAAGGGCTCTACGGACCAATGTCCAAGTGAAAATGTTTGCCACTGGGGGAGTCAAGTAAGGCACGGCAAGACCTGTCGGGATGCCTAAAATTGGGGATCTGGTCAGAGTTAGGATAGCATTGTAGGAGTACGCATTTTTATTGTCATGTATTTTATATACTTGCCTGTATTCATGCTTATAGAAAAATGGTACAGATCTACCATCCTTTCACATTTCTAGTGCTTCTAATCATTTAGATCTGTTACTGTCTGAAGATTGTTTCAGCACACCTATTTTACAATAGAATGAGGAATATGCAACAACTATCTATTGAAAACGTCCGTATCGTTTATTCTGGGTATCTCTGAGATTAAGTGAGCACGAGTGACTGAGCAAAAAGTATTGCACTGTTCCCACGATTCTGAGGGATCAGGGTTCTCATGTTCGATGGTTGCCAAGAACTATTCTCTCCTTGATAAGAGGAGATTCGAGTGGGGCTGTGAGCTAGCTGGTATACAGCCAACTTACCCGGTGAGGGTGTCTGGAATCAGTTCAGACACCAAGCCCGCAGTGTATGTTGCCTAAACACGCCGATCTTATCAAGATTTATAAGAACTACACAACACAGGGACATTGCAGCTTCCTATGGCATGGCAGGAGCACTGCTCCCGCCATGCCATAGCAAACTCTGCTTAGCTTTATGGAAGCGAGAGCAGGAAAAATGCTCTCGCTTCCATAAGGCAAAGCAGAATTGCAGCTCCATCTGCCCAAAAGCAATGCCGGCTCCAGCAGGGACCACGGGGGCCTTGAGGCTCCCCCCCCATGGTCCCCAACAACCTGGCTATGTCCCAGGGGATGGGGCCCCCAGGGCAATATCGGCCCTGTTAGGGGGTGCTTGCAGGCTCCCGTACCCATTTCTTTTTTTTTCTTCTTTTTTACAGAAAAAAGATAAGGCGTGGCCTCAGGGGATAGGGTCATCAGGCCAAAAATGGCCTGAGGGAGGTAGGCAACTCAGCCCCACTCCCTTGGGAAAAAAAGTCATAAAAAAATTGTCCGGGCCCCCAGGGGGATGGGGGTCCCCGGGGCTGAAATCGGACTAGAGAGGGAGCCGCACAGCGCCCCTCCCGTTTATGAATAATAATTTAAACATGGGCAGAGCCCCAAGGGATGGGGTTCTCAGGGCCAAAATCAGCTTCGGGAGGGGGCCCCCCTCACTTTTTATGTAATATGCGAGGTCCTAAGAGGTGCATTGCGAGGGCGCCAGTTACAGTTAGCTCAGCTAACTATAACGGCTGAATTTCTTAGGTTTTGTACAAGTGAAATATCAGCCTAACTATAACGTCCCTGTAACCTTTGTTTTTTTTTGTTGGTTTTTTTAGAGTGTTGTGTAGTGATGTAGTGTTCTGGATATTCATGGTCCAGGAGGTGTAAGTGAATGTCAGTATTTGGTTAACAATTGACTACCAACAAGGAAGGACCAGATGAATTGGCTACTGGCAGAAACTTTTTTCTTCCCAATGACATGCTTAATTATTCTGTGCTGCTCGCTGCTTTTCCAGCATATACTGGTGTTAGAAGGGAAATGCTACTTACCAGTATGCATCTGTTTTTTGCATGTAGAGCTGCAGGTCTACACACTATGCATAGATCACCATCTGGTGTTGGGCCCGGATGTATGCACTTGTTTTTATCCTGGAACGTCTTTGGAAGTCACGAGGTAGGGGACTCCTCCTTAGGATCATAGTGCGCATGGGCATCGGCTCCATCCTCCGATTGTTTTTCGCCAGCAGGGAAATGAAGGAGCTTTGTAAGAAACAGGAAGATGCCCTTGTATGCTGTATCTAAATAAGATAATACTGGAACAGATGAAGGAAGGCGGGTGGGCGTGTGTAGATCTGCAGCTCTACATGCCAAGAACAGATGCATAATGGTAAGTAGCATTTCCCGTTCGAGGCATATGAGCTGCAGATTACACACTATGCATAGATTGTATGGCAGTTCTTCTCCTTAGCCGGCGGACACCAGTATCTGTTGCAGTAGTCTGAACTAGGGTTTTGAGTACAGCTTGGCCCACACTAGCTTGTTGTTTTGATTGCACATCTACACAATAGTGTTTTGTGAACGTGAGCGGTGTAGACCATGTAGCTGCTCTGCAGATGTCATCTAATGGAATGTTCCCTAAAAATGCCATAGAAGCCCCTATTTTTCTTGTAGAGTGGGCTCTGGGAGGAACAGTTAAAGTATGTTTTGCTTTGTGGTAGCAAATGTGTATGCATTTAACAATCCATCTGGCTATCCCGGACTTTGATATGGGATTGCCTTTGTGTGGTGGGGAGAAAGAAACGAAAAGTTGTTTAGTCTTTCGAAAAGGTTGTGCTCTCTCAATGTAATAGAGCAATGCTCTTTTAACATCTCAAGTATGTAGAACTCTTTCTGCGACTGTGTGGTTGCGAGAAGAATACGGGCAACTCCACAGATTGATTGAGGTGGAAGGGAGAAATGACTTTAGGGAGGAATTTAGGATTAGTTCGGAGAACAACCTTATTGTGATGGATTTGTAAGAAAGGTTCCTGAATAGTTCGTGCCTGTAGCTCACTAACTCTTCTTAGAGAAGTTATGGCCACTAGGAAAGCAACCTTCCATGTTAAGAATTGAAGCTCACATTTATGTAGAGGTTCAAAGGGAGGCCCCATTAGTCTTGTGAGAACGATGTTTAAATTCCACACAGGTGAGGGTGGAACTCTGGGAGGAATTATCCTTTTGAGTCCTTCCATAAAGACTTTGATGGCAGGTACCCTGAATAGTGATAAATGTGGTCTATTTTGTAGATATGCTGCTATGGCAGCAAGGTGTAGCCTAATAGACGTATAGGCTAAGTTGCACCTTTGTAGGTGTAGTAGGTAGCTTATGATGTGTTGGATAGACACATCTAGGGGATTGATGTTATTCTTATGACAATATATAACAAATCGTTTCCACTTGGCTGCGTAGCAGGATCTAGTGGAAGGGCGTCTAGCTTCCTTAATGACGTTCATACAGTCAAGAGGAAGGTTAAGGTAACTGAATTCTAAGATTTCAGGAGCCAGATCGCAAGGTTGAGCTGAGCTGGGTCAAGCTGAGTGATCTCTCCACGGTTCTGGGTTAAGAGGCGTGGTAAGAGGTGGAATCTTTGGTGCAGAACTACGGACAGTTCCAGCAATGTGGTGTACCACAGTTGTCTGGCTCAAGTTGGAGCAACTAGAATAAGAGTCAGTGAGTGCTGCCTTAGTTTGCGCACCACCAGTGGTATGAGTGGGAGAGGCGGAAAGGTGTACGCAAATCTGCTTGACCAGTTCATCCATATCGCATTGCCTTTGGCCAATGGGTGTGGGTATCTGGCGGCAAAGCTTGGCCATTTGGCGTTTGTGGTTGGCGAAGAGGTCTATCTGTGGTTGCCCCCACATTTGAAAGAATGGTTGAAGAACTTGTGGATGAAGTTCCCACTCGTGGATCTGTTGCATTTGACGACTTAACAGATCGGCTATGGTGTTTTGGACTTCGGGGACATGCTGGGCTAGGAGAAAAATGTTCTGAGGTATAGCCCATCTCCATATGTTCTGTGCTAGCTGAGAGAGCTGCAGAGAGTGTGTCCCGCCTTGTTTCTGTATGTAGTACATGGCTGTCATGTTGTCCGTGCGGACTAGGACAGTCTTGCCTGATATTTGTTTTTGGAATGCTTTTAAGGCTAGTAATATGGCCAGTAATTCCAGGTGATTGATGTGGAGTCCACCTGCCCTGCATGGTGTGATGTAATAGGTGAGCTCCCCAGCCGGAGAGCAATGCGTCCGCTGTCATGACAATTTGAGGAACTGGCTCTAGGAACGGTCGACCTTTGTAAAGGTTATTGGTATTCCACCACTGCAGAGAGCGATGAGTGCGACCGTCTAACCAACACCAGATCTGTTAGCTGACCTGGAGCCTGGTTCCATTGGCGTGCTAAGCACTCTTGTACGGGACGCATCTGGAGTCTTGCGTGAGGCACTATGAATATGCAAGAGGTCATCATCCCTATGAGCTGCATGAACACTCGAGCTGGAAGAGAGTGATGCGGCTGAAATTTGGTGAGGAGAGCGAGAATGCTTACTATCCTGGCTGGACTGGGATAGACTAGCGCTTTCGAGGCGTCTATTGTGGCGCTGAGGTACTGTTGCGTGTGAGAGGGTTGCAGATGAGACTTTGTGTGGTTTATTGTGAACCCCATGTCGTGGAGTAATTGGATAGTCGCATGAGTGTGATGAACACACTGGTTGTACGAGCTGGCTTTTATGAGCCAGTCGTCGAGGTATGGGAAGACGTGAACGTGTTGTCTTCTTAGATGGGCTGCGACTACCGCTGGGCACTTTGTAAATACCCGTGGTGCTGTTGTGACTCCGAAAGGGAGTACTTTGAATTGATAGTGCTGCCCGTCCACTACCAACCTGAGATATTTTCTGTGAACTGCGTGAATGGGAATATGGAAATAGGCGTCCTTGAGATCTAAGGTAGACAGGAAGTCGCCCTGTGAAAGTAGAGGGAGGGCCTGCTGAAGTGTGACCATGTGGAAATGGTCTGATTGTATGTATAGGTTTAGTGGCCTGCGGTCCAGAATAGGTCTGAGAGAGCAGTCTTTCTTTGGTATGAGAAAATACAGGGAGTAAACTCCCGTCTTTTGTTGATGCAGGGGAACTAGTTCTATGGCACTTTTTTGTAGTAAAGAAATTACCTCTTGTTTCAGGAGTGACAAATGTTCTGTTGACATTGGACGCTGTTTGGGTGGAATGTTTGGGGGGGTAGAGGTAAGTTCAAGACAGTAACTTGATTGCACTATATGTTGCACCCACCTGTCTGTGGTGATGTTGGTCCAGACAGGAAGGAACTGTTGTAGTCTGCCCCCGACTGGAGTGGAATGGTCCGGCAGAAGCAGAGGGAAGTCATTGGGCAGGGGTGGAGGCAGAACGGGTGTTGTTAGTCTTGCCTCTGTCCTGGTTATTGTTGCCTGTGTATCCTCCTCTCTGATAACCTCTGGTGAAGGTGGATTGGGTGGGAGTCTTGTAAGAGGGGGATTGGTTGTCAGATGAGTAGCCCTTGTAGGATGAGCGACAAAAGAACGTCTGGGAGCTTGCGATTGCAAGGCTCCCATTGATTTGGATGTGTCTGTGTCCTTTTTCATTTTTTCAAGGGATGCATCAACATTAGGGCCAAAAAGGTGTTGTTGGTCGAAAGGTTGGTTGAGGATAGAGCTTTGCACCTCAGGTTTAAAACCGGAAATGTGTAGCCACGCGTGCCTGTGGAGAAGGACACTTGTGTTTTCTGCTCTGGATGCTGTATCTGCCACATTGAAAGCGCACGGGATGGAGGTGTTGGTGATAATTTTACCCTCCTGTATGAGATCGTTAGCCTTATGTTTGTATTTGTCCGGGAGGTATTGTAGGAGGGACTCCAACTCATCATAGTGAGCCCTATTGTACCTGGCTAACAGGGCCTGAGTGTTAGCGATGCGCCAAATGTTAGCTGCATGTGACGCTGTTCTTTTGCCAGAGGCGTCCAGGAGTTTAGACTCTTTGTCGGGCGGAGCGGCATCACCCGATGTCTGCGAATTAGCCCTCTTTCTAGCATTTGAGACCACCATGGAGACTAATGGAACAGGGCCCTTAATGTAAGCTGGGTCTGTAGGGGCAGCTTTGTATTTTTTCGCAATTTTAGGATTGAGGACTCTAGCCCTGACAGGGTCCTTAAATACCTCTGTAGCATGTTTGATAACCCCTTTGAGCATGGGTGATGTGGACCTTTGGGTGGTGTCAAAAGTGTCCATTAAAAAATCCTCTTCGACCGGTTCTATATGTAGGTCGACCCCATGGTACTGGGCAGCACGGTGTATCAGCTGATTAAAACCCATGGTGTCTTCTGGTGGGGAAGGCCTAGAGGGATAGATGTCATCTTGCGGGACATTAGGGACATCAGGCGTATTATAGTCATCCCAGGGGTCAGGGGAACCTGGTGGATTGGGGTTCCCTAGTGGCAGGTAGTTGTCACCATCCCCTGTGTCATCATATGTGTCGTCATCGTCTACTGGTGTAGGGGATGGCGTAGGAGAACGAGATGGTTGGGGAGGTGGAGGTAGAGGAGGTGGAGAAGGGACCCTAAGAGGTGATGTGGCTATATCCCTCTTTTTAAGTGGTGGAGCTGGTGCAGGCATGTCCAGTGGTCTTTTTCTGGAACTCAGAGTCAATTGACCAGTTTTAGGGTCTTTAGTTAGAGTTTTTTGTTAAGGGTCTGGTCGAAAAAGCTCTTCTGAAGAAGGTTGGGTGTTCGGTGCAGACTGTGTCGGTATCGAGGGCTTTTTCGGCTTGGGCTTCGAGCCGTGTGGTTTACCAGTCTCTATGTGCTTCTTCAGTGTCGATGGTTTTTTCGGCTCCGAAGAGTGTGAGTCCGAACTTTTGGGGTGTGGCTTCTTCGTCAGCTCCGAGTGTTTTTTCGGTGCCGGGGAGTCACTGCTTGATGTCTTTGGTGCCGAGGGCTTCGGGGTGGAGATAGCGGTCGGCCCGGAAAATGGGTCCGGCTTCTTTCTTGGTGCCGATGATTGGGCTTTGGCGCCGGTGGCAGGCAGACTCGAACCCGAGTCGCCGGAAGGCTTGGTAGGCTTCTTTGCGGGGCACGAGGGCGGGGCGTGGGAAGCAGTGTGTCGGTGTGTACCTGAGCCCGAAGGTGTGACCGAAACCTTTGTTGTTGTAGGGAGTGGGTCGGGGTCGACGTCTCTACTTACGACCCATTAAGCCGGAGTCACTTCTTCGACGTCTGAGTCATCGGCTTCGGAGGCGCTGATGAGGCCTTCTTCGACCCGCTCCTCTGGCACATGGACGCCCTCTTGGAAGAGGTCGTCGGGGCTCGAACTCGACGAGCGAGCCATGGTACTTCGAGCTAGTCGATCCCGGATGGTCTTCGTCGAGCGTAAAGAGGCACAAGCTAGGCAGTCTCTGGCTCGAGAGAGAGAGAGGCAAAGGTTACGCACCTCATGCAGATCGGTGTCGGGAAACTTCGACCAATATCGAGGACACGTTTTGAAAGGCGTCCATTCCATGAGCCAGATGCCAAGGCTCAGGTCGGCCTGAAGGCCTTCTTCGACGACCGGAATCGAAGACTTGAGGAGATGCGCGCCGATTAGGGTTCGCGATCCAGACAATACCGTCGAAAGGGTGAAGGATTGCGTGTCGCAACAGGAATCGGTAACGGTTCCGAACTGGAGCGCGAGAAACACATCCGAGCCCGATGGTGGAAAAAAACAATCTGAGGATGCAGCCGATTCCCATGCGCACTATGATCCTAAGGAGGAGTCACCTACCTCGTGACTTCCAAAGACTTTCCAGGACAAAAACAAGTGCAAACATCCAGGCCCAATACCAGATTGCGATCTATGCATAGTGTGTAATCTGCAGCTCATATGCCTCGAACATAGGGTTTCTGGTTGTCAGTCAGAATGCACCATGTAAAAGCAGGAACCCTCACTATGCAGGATGAATAAAGTACATGCCTAATTTTGATTGTGCTCAACCTCTGCTAGCTAGGCACAGAGCAGTCAGGCTAAACTACAAAGGTGATGTGTAAAGCATTTGCGCACACATACAGTAACACAGTGAACCAACTGCAAAATGACTACACCAGTTTAGTAAAGGATTATGCTACTTACCCTGTAAAGCATCTGTTCTTGGCATGTAGAGCTGTAGATTCACATGCTTTGCATACTCCTGCCATCTAGTGTTGGGTCCGGATGTTTGCAAGTTTTTCTTCGAAGAAGTGTTTTGCAGTCACTAGGTGTGAGAAGGTGCCCTGATATATGCTGTCCACTAGTTCTAGTGAGCACCTTGTATCAGTCCAAACAACCCCTTATGGTGAATTGGTTAAAGACAACCTTTATTGAAAGCTATCCTAGTGGTAGCTATGGAGAGCAGCCTTCAGGCTAAGTCTTGAAGGAATGTAATGCAGCTTGTTTTACCAGTCTATAATCTCTTGAATGATCAAATGAAAGGACAACCACACCAGGTATATATTCAAAATATATGTATTTAGGATAAAACACACCCCTCTAGTCTCTTTATGAGACTGGAGTTTGAGGTACTTAATTTACAAGTTAGCAATCAACAGTAATAGCACAAATACACGTTTGGGCCCTAGGGGCATGCCAAACCATATACCAATAAAGTGGTATAAAAGCCACGACTGAACTAGACAAGGCCTAGAGCCTGTAGAATCACTGGGACCCCAAGGAACCACCCAAGGTAGTGACACAGGGGACCCACGGGGCCGTGTGCAGTGTGTAAACACAACCGCGGGTTCCCGTTAGCTTCTATGGGCAATGTTGCGGTTGGAAATTTAAAGATTAGGGACACTTAGAATCGAGTCAGGACCAAACCCCTTTGGACTTAAGTTCTAGGGCTCGCACCCACAGGAGCACCAGAGTACTCGAGTTACCTCACCCAGGGAAGCCGGGTGCATAAGTATCTTTTGGGGTCGGGTCGCGTCGTCGATTACAATGGAAGCTGGAAAAGAACTGCTGCTGCCGTGAAGAGGAGAAGTGTCCGAGGAGATCCAAGCCAGGATCTAGGATGGAAGGAACCTGAAAGCAGAGGGGACAGAGTCTGGATCACTAGCCAGTGACCGAGGCAGGATGGACCAATGCCCACAGATGTCAGGTGCTTCAGGTGAGTTGACGGGTGTCTTGACTCTTCAGCCACGAGGTCCAGGAGGCGTTGACGAAGTCCACGAGCCGGATTCGAGCTGTCCCACGAAGTCTGTCGAGTGCTGCAGTGTCGGCGACCAGAATGGACCCAACAAGCCTTGGCAACGGCAAGTGGAAATCAGAGAAAGGACTGCGGTGCAGACCAGCAAGGGCTGAGGGACTCACCCAGCGAGGGTAAGTCGGGACACATCTGGAGCAACCAGGAAAACCCAATTAGAAGAGGGGTTGCCTTCGTGGGGACCTACTAGCCAACGGGATAGTGATCGCGAAGGAGCCTCGAGCGGTCGCACTTGAAACTGGCCCACGGGTCACTCGTGGAGGCCAGCAATCTTCGGTGCAGGAGGTGCTCAAGGCTGGGGCTACTCGGAGCCCAAAGCACAACTTCGAGGAAGACCAGGAAGATAGTGTTGCTGCAAAAGTTCACTGTGTCCAGGGGTCACTGTTCCACGTCACCCACGATAGTCATGGGCCTCAGCTTTGCTGTGGACTCAGGGTAGCCTTGGGGAAGTCTGGAAATCCACCTCTAGTGATGCAAAGACTTAGGCATCCAGCGGGAGCTTCAGCGATGCAGACCGGTCAGTTGCTTCTTTGGTGCTTGCCAAGCAAGGGAGTCACTCCTTGACCCCCAAGGGAGATCTCTTCAGTCTTCTAGTTAAAGTAGAACGTCAAAGGTCCAGGATATATGTTGCAGAGTTTCGTAAAGGGTAATCTAAAGTCGCAAGGACTGGGTTCCCATACTTATACTAAGTTTGGGGGTTGACATACTCTAGGGATCCATCTATGGGAGGGTTTGGAAAGAACTGTGGTTACACCCATTTCCTTTGTCCAGTTTCAAGCCAGAGGAGGGGCAGGTAGCCCCTGCAACCGGTTTGAACTGGACTATGCACAGGGACACCAGGTGTGCCCCCAGTGCAGGACTTCAAAGCACCAGAGAGTGCTCCCGCCCAGGCCCAATACACATCTGCCTGTCTGGGGAGGTGGTTACACCTCCCTGGGACAGGAAACCTATTGTCCAGGCCTCCCCTGCCGGAGTTTCGGTCAGCAGCAGGAGGCCAGACCCGTGTCTGTGGCAGAGGCATTCATTTTGTGATGTCAGGGCTCAGGAAAGTCCTACCGGGTTAGACCAGAGTGAACATGTCTCTCCCTCTAGAAGGGTGGAATGCTACCTCCGCCACCAGAACTGGCGGGGGGGGGGGGGTTGTAGGAAGGTGGAATCTGACTAATGGTTGCCCCCAACTTTTTGCCTGGTATTCGAGTGGTTTTTGACTAGTCTGGCTCGGATCCTGCTATCCAGGACCCCAGCCTATCTGCTTTCTCCTTAAAACTGATGTGAGTACCCTAGGTACAAACCTAATTGGATGCTGAGGATGCCCTGACAGTCCCTTGTAGATGGTACCCTAGGTACCCAGGGCATGGGTCCCTCAGTAGGCCTACCAGGGCTGCAGCACTTCTTGTGCCATCCTGGGACAGCCATACAAACTGACACCACCAGACCACTACTGTAGTCTGGGTAAGGTGGTGCTAGCACCCCTTACTGGGATATAGGTACCCTATATCCCACCCCATTACAACACATGTACTCTCATAGGTCACCCCTATAGAAGGCCTTGCTAATCCTACAAGGCAGGGTGCTGAGGTATGTGTGAGGGGGGGCCCCTACCTGAGTAGGGCCTCTCTGCAACCCTCGTAAAATCATTGCTGGGTTGTTTGTAGTGTAGCCATACCATATACTCTTAACCGCATTATAAGTCTATCGCGATAGCGTGATAACTTGAGAATGGCTACACAGAACCATATCGTGTTTGGTGTCAAACATGTAGGCCATGGGCATGAGGGCACGATTCCCCCCTGCTAGAGGGGCGATATGGGAAAAGCGGCAGAATTCGGACACCAATTTAAATGTGCACATGTAGTACAAAACGGCTACTACCCGCCACCCACACGACTCTGGCTGGCTGTTGCTGGGGAAAACCCCAGCCTCGCCAGCTGGACAATAGGGCTCCTGTGGCAGGGAGGTGCTAGCATCTCCCCAGACAGGATATGTGGATTGGAACAGGGTGGGTGCACCAAATGTCCTTTCAGAGTTGCACGTAGGCAGCTACAGCGCCTGCATTTTGCATACACCGCTTGGAACCGGTTCAGGGGCATCCTGCCCCTCGCCCAGGCGGGAAACACACAAAGGGGAGAGAGTGTAGCCACCCTTTCCTGCCTCACCTCTCATTGGTGGACACTACTCTGGACACTCCCCTAATCTTGGGGATAAAGGTGAATAACGTGGCCCCAGAGCCTCAGATTAATCTTGGACTTCCCTTACCGAAGTTGAATACTACATTTAGTGGTTAACCTGTCTTTTTATAGCATTCGAAGACTATTTTATGCCAATTTTAGTATTCAATAGTGTTCTTTTTGGGAAGGCTAGTGCATGAAGACTACCGATATGTGAGTGATACTTCTTGAATACTAACAGAATACTAAGCACATACTTATTTGTAATCGCATAGACTTCATTTACAATGCAGAACATTTAGTGAATACAAACAATTTGAATACTACTGGACTTTACCCAGACTACTATTAACATTCTATTCAAGCTGCATGCTGAATGGTAGATCGGTGCCGTATTTATTATACTATTTTTATGCCTTATTTATTATACTATTGTGGTGTTTGTGTAGTGTAGGGTAGTGTTTTAGGTTTTAGGGTAGTGCTGGGGGGTTGTGCAGGGTAGTGTTTAAGTGTTGGGAAAGGACTGGGGGTCAGGGAAGGGTCATGCTGGGCATAGTGTTTTAAGATTTAGGGTAGTGTTGTGGTGTTTGTGTAGTGTAGGGTAGTGGTTTAGGGTAGTGCTGGGGGGTCGTGCAGGGTAGTGTGGGGACCGGACTGGGGGTCGGGGAGGGTCGTGCTGGCAACCCTACTTTATATTCATTTTGATGAAATGCATTCTCACACTATGGCAGTAAATCTAAAATACAAATGTAAGGTAAGCAGAGCGGAGGTTCCAGGGGTACTGGAACCTGAATAAAAAATTAAGCCTCCGTAACCAGTTTACAAAGGTATGCAAATATGCAAATGGTCTTTAAAGACCTGTGAAAAACTCAGGCGTGCTGGAAATAAGACTCCAGACACTGCCCAGCCCATCCCACAGCTGCACATGAGACACACAGGGGATAATAATTGACCTTCATAAAGAGAACAGAACAGTTGTGTATAAATTCAATATTAATATTATTTTTCAGTTTTGTATAGCACAAAGTCAACCCGAAGGTATTTGAGGGATTTACAAAAGCACTGGTAGCTCATGAACACGTTCATTTTTGTATACACAGCGCGATTAGGTAATTTGCCCAAAATCACAGGATGTTGATCTAAGACTGGAAACCTAGAACCTGGCTGTTTCACCACATCCCTCCTTATTGTATAAGTATTGCAAGCAGCCGCAGCACCATTGAACATTATAATACACCCTTGCACCCTTCTAAAGTCAGATCTTCTCATTTCCAGACTCCAAGCCAACATTCTTCTATTATTCTTTTAAATGATAAGTTCAGATTTTCGCTATGTTTGAATAAATTAGTTTTACTGTCTTCTTGTTACTCTCATGTGTTCAATAACGTTTGTTAAAAGAAACTGGATAAGGGCTATACTGCAACCAACCTTGTAGCCCTGTCTCTGCCTCCCAGGATGTTTCGGTCAATCAGTCATGGCAATTGGTGTCCAAACAAGCAGCACTGGCTAGCCGACAGCTCGCTGGCCTTTGTTCTACGTGGAGCTGAAAACTAGGGAAATTTGAGCTGCGAGCATGCTGCTGCTGGGGCCCGAGAGGGACCGCCATGGGGGCTTGTCTCCTTGCTGGAGGGCCCTGTGTGCTGGCCTCCCTGGGCCCAGCTATGCCCCTTGGACGTTTGGCTTCTAGCGCCTCGTGAGCGCTGTATTTTGAATTGCCCAGGTCAAGCAGGATTACTTTAGAAGCCATCCCAGAGTCATTGGATGATCATTCAACTACCGTAGAAGTCATTTTCACATCATCAGACATCAACAAGCTCTTGAAGTCATCAGCAGACTGTAGAAACTAGGCCTGATGATTTGAAGATGATGTGCAAATGACTTCTTGATTACTTCACAAGGTGGTTTTGTTCCTGAGGACTAGCTGGATGATTTGAAAAAAACTTTCTGATTACTTCACAAAACAACATTGTTCCTGATGAATTGAGAATGAGTAACCGATTACACAAGTTTTCTAATGCATGCAAATAGGAATCGCAGTAGTTATTCCACAGTGCACTGCTGGGGGCCATTACAGTGACGTAAGCACATTGAGAGCAACTTTACATAGCAGTTTGTTACATTCAAAGTGCTTTTATTTTGCATTCCTAAAGTTAAAGTGTTTTATAATTCATTCTATAATTGTAAATTATTATTTTGCACAGTAATTCCACCTACAGCCTAGCACGTGTGTATATATATATATATATATATATATATATGTAGTGTGTTTACACACACACACGTGTGTAGTTGTTCATTGCTATATTATTATGATTCATTTAAATTATTAGACCCTTAAATATGTATTGCAAATCCCAAAAATATGTAATATCTAAATAGTAATATTGTAGCACAACTTTTCCATTTTTTTTAAACTAATAATTTTAGGTACTCTTAAAAAAACATAATATATGTGGTTGTTATAGTAAAGGAATACAAAGTTCCACAATATTATGTGTGGCAGTTATAATAAAAATAATATAATTCAGGTAAAGCATTGAAACAATACGTATTGGTATTGCTCAACTTCCCCTGATTAAATCACTTAACTTCCCTGTTCCTAAAATAAATTGCAATATCAGGCTTTCAAGTGCAAAAATATCTTGTTCTTATGTAAAGCGCTCTGATGTCTTTTGAACAAGTTTGCGCTATATAAAACGGCACTTAAATGCTTTACTTTCTACGCAAATGAAAATGTGTGGCACCTGCTTCTACAATTATTAGCTCAAACAAGAAAAATAAAAAGGCGTCTAGCGATGGTGTGCACATCCGCAGAGAACTTGATGTTTGTGTGTGCATAAATTAGGAACAGGTTGACTTTGTCAATGCTTGGTGGCCGCCAGGTTAATTGCACCATACATTTGTTGTAGTCCCTTCTCTGTTTCTTTTGTCCATGTTTTTCATCAGAACGGAAGCGGAAGTGCAGTCCGAGTGGGACCGAGGGCGAGGAGCAGGGAGAAAGAGTTGCTGTGCCGGGCGGACAGTACCAATGATTGGAATTCGGTGCTGTGTTTGCTACAAACGGATCGACGGAGAAAACATACTTCTATCTTGTTGGTATTTTTTCGGGGAATGGAAACGGGGGAGAGGCGTGTGTGATTTCCAGCCTCTCTCTTCAACCCTTTGGTATTTTGGGCAAGAGCGGGAGCCCGTCATTTAAATGCAGCTTAGGGTAGTGTTTTGTTTGGCGGGAGAGGCGAATACCGAGTTAAGTGTATTCATGAGGTGTGCCTCTCCATTGCGATCTTTAACAATCGATTGTTAAAGATCGCAATGGAGAGGCAGACCTCATGAATACACTTAACTGGGTATTCGCCTCTCCCGCCAAACAAAACACTACTCTCATGCTTTCTTTCTAAGAGATGGGCCCCTCGAACATTTGGACTTGCATTTGAGGCTTTGTTTGGAGCCCTGCACGGACTGTTAAACGGAGCACTTCCATCGAGGGTATAGAGACATGGGTGCCAGATTCGAGTCTCGGCGCTCGCTCAAACTCCTGTGATTCTGGGCAAAGCATTTAATTTCCCCATGCCTAAATTGTTTTTTAATTAATGTGTCCTTGTGTAATGTAACTAAGCGCTTCAACACTTTCGGGTCGAGTTCGCGCTATATAAAACTGTTTCTCAACCAACAATTTCTCCTCTCCTCTCATTAACTTTCTAATTGCGCCACCGAGACCCATACGACTTATTTGCGTTCCAGTCTACCCTCGTGTATCCCGCTTGGAGATTGATTTAATACCTCCTGGAAAAACCGCCTTCCGGTTTGGTGGACTGTACTCTCAGACGCTCCGATTAGAAAGTCGAAATCAGCATGGATATCTAAAAAAAGGAATGACATAGCTACCTGTTTATTTTACTATCATTTACCTCGTGTGGACCATATACTGTATGTGTCTATGCGTGTACACAATTAGACTCATTTTGATTCACCATCGTTGTTTTTATTGAAACGTCAAATGTTAATCTTAGCAAAGCATTTTGGTGCTCTCGATATGTGAGCACTATAGAAAACTGCAAATTAAATTAAAACATAATACAAAAATAATTACTCTATCGTGATTTCTTTTGGTGTCGTAAATAAATATTCAGTAACATTTATCAGATGTTCATGATGGTGGGAGACAATAAAAAGTAATCGCTCAAACATTTTATGCTTAAAGATTGGTCAGCCAACGTATCATCCGTTACGTTTCCAGAAAGCAAAACTCTTTTTTCTGTGAAAATACTCTACTTTTGCAGCAATCTGTCTTTTCACCATCACCATAGACTCTGCTAACCCTCGGTTTTTCAACAAGGCAGCTGTGCTAGTATTTAATATGACAGGATGTGGCATGTAAAGCCATTCTTGACCCGTCAAGTTGGTTTAAATGTTTTTCTCCCGTCGAGAGTAATTTCTGAGCATTGCTAATGACACTTGTGGTTTTCGGACCTTATAATTCTTGAAAGATTTATGACCTAAGTGGCTATGATTATCACATGAACCTGCACAACGACAACTCCAAGTTATTCATTTTTCCGCACATTTGCTACATGTAGTGGCAAAAGAATTCAGTTTGCTTACACACTCAGGGGCAGATTTATATTCCCTGGCGCATCCCTGCAAATCAGCAAGGATGCGCCAGGGAAGATGCGTCCCGAAAGTTTACCCTTGCGCCTCAATAGATGCGCCTCATTTACAATGCAGCGCATCGTGGTGCAAGGATAAACAGATGCGTGACGCATCTGATGGCGGAAGGTTGGCGCATTGCTGGAGTTGCGTCGCAAGCGCGACGCAGCTCCAGCAAGGCTCGGGGGTGACCTATCGTTACAATGCTGCGTCAATCCTTACGCCTGCTTCAAGCAGGCGCAGGGTTTTGACGCAGCATGGCCGGAAAAGTGACTGAGTAAAATCTTGTAGATTTCACTCAGCCACTTTTCGGAGGCGTTCCTGCGCCGGAACGCCCCCCCCCTGTGCAGGTACGCCCACATGTGGCGCAAGCTTTACAACGTGACGCATCTCCCTAGATGCGTCACGTTGTAAATGGAGCGCAACATGGCGCAGGGTTTACGCCGCCGCTGCGTCACAAAAGTGACGCAACGGCGGCGTAAAAGTGGCGCAAGTCCGTTATAAATCTGCCCCTCGGTGCCTGGGTAAAACAGAAAGGTTCAAGAACGATATACAGATGGCATGGTTTTAAATTCAAGGTCTGAACTGTCACAATATTTATAATAGTTATTAAAAGTCCAATGGTACGGTATTTGTTCTTGGAAGATCGGTAAGCAGAGCACAAAGGGGTTATACTGCAAAGAATAACCGAGTACCGTAAATAGAAAAGACAAGCAGACAATATTCTCTCTTTCTTTTGGTTTTACAAAGCTTCATGAGTGGCTATTCAAACATGTAGTCACTCGATAATTTAAACTACAGAGCCCACCAGCCACCCTGTAATGAGTGGATATTTTGACCTGACAGCACTGAGTCTGAGGCATCAATCCCTGCCCGGCCCGAGCCCATGAAAGCTCAAGAACTGCTTGTGTTCCTTGAAGCTTAAGCTGCACAGACCGGGCTAAATCCCATTCAGCCCAGTGGGCATTGCGCCCCTTGCAGCTGCACATTACAATGCAGGGGTCATTAGTGTGTCCGTTTTTCACACTTAATAACTTGCTTTCTGGAAGTTGCTTATAGGTGGGCCCACCTGTCACATTTGTTTAACAGTACGATCAGGTCACTAGTGCCCTTCCATTTCAGGTGCTTTCCAGTAGTTTTAAGATCTTCTTGGGGTTCCTTGTTGCTCAAATGGGTGTAATTGCTTATATTTATGTTTCCCTCGTCTTCATTGCTTGATTTTGTTTGTGAGAAAGTGTCACTCAGTCATTAAATGTCACTCATCATTACACTGAAATTATGGAAATGTCACACATAAGCAATCTGAAACCTTGGCAGCTATGCACTGATGAGTCTTTCCTCATACGCAGTGATGCTTTCAAATGCCTAGGGACTTTTTACAGTTTGGCGTTAGCCGCAGTCCTACATCTTCTTTATTGGGTGGAAATCGGATGTGCAGCTTACTGTGAACAGTAGTGATTGCTGTAACGGAGACTTGTGTGGAACAGACGTCCCCCAACCCAACATCCACACTTGCAATGTGCTGACACTGCCATACCTGTCCTTTCACAAAGCCAAACAAACTTCTCCAACAAGCACCTAATGCTTAGGTCATTATGGTACCAGTAGTAACTGGTTGTGTTTTATATTTACGTTTACTTACCTGTTCTGATGACTCTGATTGGCCTGATTGGCCTGGTCCTGTATATAATCCCCTGTGAATATTGCCCAGTGCCAGTTGGGACAGTGTAAATGTGTGATTATGTTTCTAATGTGTTCTATGATAATACAAAGCCTATTTTTGATATAACCTTGTGTGGAGTTTCTTTTGTAGGCGTGTCATTCTCTCCCAGTTGTCTCCTGCAGTCAACCCAAAGGACTCACGTCCACTTCTCCCAGGAGTACTAATTGGGGAACTGCTGCTGTCTACATGAGGGGAAAAGCAAGGCAGCCTGGAGCACCATTTGGCATTGTGACAGCAGTAAAAGGTAATCTAGAAAAACATTTAAGGCTCTGTGAGTGCCTGAGGGAGTAGTGTTGCTCCCATTGCCAACACTGGTGATATGCTGACCCTCACATAATGGTTTTCCTTGGCAACTAGGCAACAATTGCATGATACCCAACCTTTGGAAAACTTTGGCCCAGTAACAAAAAGGGTCATTCTTGGCCATATGTGAGCACGCATGATATTTTGGCTACCTTTGGTAAAATGCTGGGTTGGGTATAATGGTAGGAATTCCTGTCCTTTTGTTGGCTTCCATGATATGATGGTGCCTGTCTTTCGCATGTGCAAAGTGGTGATTGGCCGTAGGGTTTTGTATTTTATTTTGTAATGTTTTCTTGGTACCACTGTGGCTACTGCGCTGGGTACCCTAGAACCAGGCACTGATACCAGGGTACCTGCGACCCAATCTTCTTATTTTCTGTTTTTACCTGTTTAGAATTAAAATTGGGTGTCCCAAAGGCAAAGACATGCCTATCCTGACCCCTATGTGGCCTTTCATGGTTTTTCTTCCCCCTTCAGGACTAGAGGATTGAGATGGCTGACCCAACATTCTCATTTTTGTGGATAGCCATTCAGGGTCCACCCTTCCACTTTGAATGGGACAATCGCAGATTATCTGGCACCAATGGTTCAGTTATTTTTAAGTTTTAACTGTTGTTTACCCTAACATAACATGTACATTTGTAATGCACATGTTCAGCGAAAAGATACCTTGTTGCTGATTAATAGATGTTTATTGTTGCCCAACTCAATGATACTCATTTTATCAACCTCAGGATAAAAGGCTGAGTGCATTGGGATTTGAACCTGTTGCAGTGAGGTCATTTATAGACTCCTACAGTGGATGCATTAGTCCACGAAGACAAGAGACCTGCTCATCATGATCTCCATTTTGATGCTAATTTCTCAAAAATGGCTCAACAGATGTACACCAAATAACCAAAAGCAGGTTTTCTCTATAAAGTTCTAACATTTTGCTGATCAATTTTGGTATAATTTCTGCATAACTTTCCATGATGAAGCCAAAGTGATTGTTTTAAAAAAATGTTTTTAATGAAATGGTACCAAGGCTATTAAAGAAAGGAAAAAATGCCTTTCCTATGGAAACTCTGGCCAAACTAGAACTAAACTGTGGTGACTGTGTAATAATTTTATGATCTTCGCCACTGAATATGCCATAATATGGTGTATGGTTAGTGAAACTCAACCACACATTCGGTCTCAGTTTATGCTTAAGAAGTTGAATTCACAATGTTATCTGCCTATTTACAAAAAACATTTTTACATTAGTAAATCACTTATATCTCCTTGTAAATTATTACAGCTATTCGTCAGATTGCCCTGCTACTGGTCTGAAAAATAAGAACATTTCAAGTTAAGAATGGTTGCTAAAAAGGTAAGTGAGACTCATATTTTAAAACCAAGTGAGTAGCAGCAACTTTGACCACATAACCCAAAACACCTAATTCTCTGACACTTTCCCTTTGTACTCCTCACCTGCATATCTCGGAAATAAGTTTCTGTTTACCAAATGCAGACCCTTAAAAAAAAAAATAAGAAGCAACACCTACTGCATTGTAGGCCAGTTGAAGTACTAATCTGCAGTCATTAACAAAACCACTCCATATCCCTCTCAGTTTTGCCAGACCCTACTCAAAGCCACTGTGCTTCTTGCTCACTATACCATCACCCACTCACAACACATCCTAGTAACACTACTCACCGCTAAACATTTTTCTTCTTATTCGCTGCTGCCGGTAAATATTTGAGAATCAACAGGCAACTGTATTTCCTTTATCTCAAGAAATTGCCAATCTATGTAGGGGCCACTGGAATTATGCAGCTGAAGAGGACCAAATCATGGGGCATTTGACTAAATTATGTGGTAAGAAAAGGCAAATTTTGTAGGGGAATGCAGCACATTTTGCATTTAATATTTTGCCATTTATATTATTGTTGACACTGACTTAGCGAAGGTTTTACACCATTAGCACTACTTTAAAACTCAAATACAGCAATAGGCTACAGAAAGGCGACCCATCAACCTTCACAAAAGGACTTCCACTATGCAGCAACATATTAGTAACTCTGCTCTATGCGCTCTCCACTGTAGACCACTATACGCGACTCCACTCTGTCGCTCCAATACTTGACACTATCTGCCACTCCATTCTCTGACACTCTATTCCACTCTTCGCAATTCCACACTGCAACACTCCACACCACTAGCTAGTGCACAACATGGCTAAAACATTGGCAAAACCAATAGCTCTTCCATAGGCAAATTTCATTGAAATGTCATAACACACACTTGTGTCCAACTGCATTTCCTTTAAAAAAAATGTACAAGCCAATGCCATAAACGCCTTGTACAAACGTGTTTAGTGAATCGTTTTTATAAGTTCTAACATTAATGGAGTCTGGTGGACAATCAACACAGGAGGAATTAGAACAATTACTTTTTTATCTGACAACTAATTGAATTTTGCACAATTGCTCATTTTTGGTAACCTGAAAACAAACGGTGGTGATCCTGTCCTGTCATGGACCAAGTGGGAATTCAGTCAGGTTCTCGACAATTCAACTGGCTCTCTCCTTGCAGGAGGAGGGTTCTCCTGGTACAATCCTGTGTATGTCTGGGTTGGCTCCTTTGCTTTGTGCTTCTCCTACGATCTCTTGCTCCGGTCTTCTCACATACCACAATTATAAAATGCTTACTGTATGACTAATGACTTTGGAACAGGCGTATTAGAATCATTGACTCCCAAGATATGTAACACATAAAATTTTGTCCAAAAGCCATCATTAAGTGAAGCCTTGTGCAAGCAACCAAATGAATAAAATTGCTATAAATTAATCAGAATTAATGCGACTTGTGTTCAATTAACATTCAATTTGAATTCTGCTATAGTTACTTAACTTTTGACAGTCATTGCCATATTGCTCACAAAGATACCACTAATCTTCAATTAGCGGTCACAATAAATGAGACTAGCCTTAATTTTGCTCTTGAAATAGCACAATAGTGTTCAATTAACATTCACTTTAAATTCTTCTAGTCTTACTTGAGTCTTCACACTCATTGCCGTTACTATTCGGATACTGCTCACAAAGAATACCACTAGTCTTCACATACTGCTCACAAAGAATACCACTAGTCTTCAAACAGTGGTCACAATCAATGACACTAGCCTTCATTTTGCTCTTGAAATAGCAAAAGAGCTGCAAATAAACCCTAACAGAATACTACTAAGCTTCAAATACTATTCTTCAAGAATACTACTAGTCTTCTTTTAGCAATCAATTGAAGTGTTCATCATGTATTTGAAGGGTAGTTGAGTAGAACTAGTATTCCCTCATTTGCATATTTCGGCTTGTGGGCATACTACATAGTCTTCATGCATACTAATTAAATACTACATTTTAATAGTAAATGAATGGTAAATGAATACCGCTGTAACCACTGGAATCACACTAAGTGAAGATCTTCCATTTTGGTGAGGGTTTACAGACTTGACCTTCGACGAGCTGCTGCCCAGCTGACTGAAGAAATCTCACTTGGGATAAAGGAGTTATCCCCCTGCTTGGCAGGCACCTGAAACACTGCAAGTGACCCGGTTGGAACTTCGCTGCTCTCACGAACTTCGTCGACTTCCCGCACCCTTGAGGTGGGTTTCCTAAGCATCCCAGAGGCCAGTGAGTGTGCACAGCAAACCTGTGTACCGTGGACCGCGTGGGTGCCGATATTGCCAATACCCCAGGACACCGGCCACCTCTTGCGTAGCACACGACCCTGACCAGTGGGGAAGTTGTGCTTTGCCCATTATTGAGCCAACCACCAAGCAGCATCCGTGCCAAAGATCAGCGCCCTAGCCCTCTCCGGTGGCCCGTGGGCTCCCTTTTACGCACTCCATTTTGCTGCCTTCTGCGGCCCCTTGTCTCTCGACTTGTGGGCCCGAGCGGAGGACAATCTCGACAACTAAGAGTTCCCCCGGTTGCTCCAGACCTGCTCTAAAGTCTCTCCAAAGGAGACCTCTCACAGACCTCGTGGGTCTGCACCAGTAGCTGATTTGTTCATCTTGCGTGGGTTGCGGTTGCCAAGGCTTAGTGGATCCAATACAGACACTAACACCGCAGCGACCCTCATCCGACATGGGACAGTCGCCCTCCCGAAGCTGGCCTTCCTTGAAGCCTCCCGGAGCCCGTGGCTGCAGATCCAAACTACACCTCTTTCCACTTGAAGCACCCGACATTGAAGGGCTCTTTGCTTTGAGCTCCCTGGTCACTGTGCCGTGACCCAGACTCTGTCCCCTCTGCTTTCAGGTTCTTCTCTACAAGATCTACAACTTCAATCTTCACGGCATCATCGACGCTTTTGGCTAGCAGCACTTTTGAACATTTCTCCATTGAAAATCAGCCCGCGACCCGACATCGAAAACGACCTATGCACCCGGCTTCCCTGGGGCAGGTAACAGTGGTACCTCGGTACTCTCGTGGTAGTGGGCTCTTCAAAAGTTTTAACTTTGTACTCCTGCTAGAAGTGACTTTAATCTGTGTAAATCAAACCGCGACATTCTCCATAGGCTTTAATAGAGATCCCGATAGCAGCTATTTCCACTGCACGCGCCTCCCGTGGGTCCCCTTCCTCATAACCTGGGGTGGATTCTTAAGGGGCCAGCGATCCTAAATGCCCTAGGCATTGTCTGTAGAGTTGTCGTGGTTCTTATACCACTTTTTTAATATATGGTTTGGTCCCCCCCTGGGGCCCTATGATTCCAGTGCTATTTTATTGTATCTATCAATGCTTGTTTGAATTGTAACTTTGCCTCAGCCTCATAAAGAGACTTGTGGGATTCTGTTTAGAATAAATACATATATTTTATATATATACACCTGTGTGGGCTACTCTTTCATTTGGTCATTCAAGAGGTTATCTATGGTAAAACAATAAGCTTAACACTTCTTCAAGACTTAGCCTGAAGGCTGCTCTCCACAGCTACCACTAGGATAGCTTTCTTTAAAGGTGGTCTTAAACCTATCATCAATAAGAGTCAAATTGGACTGGTGCAAGGTGTCCCTATAACTAGGAGACAGCAATGCCAGGCCAACTTCTCACATTGGTGTGCAGCGGTTGGATTCAAGCTTGCCATTGTTTTACCAGATAACAAATTGAATTTCTAAAGTGAAAGCCACTTGGTACCAAAGGTACATAAAAATTCAAGCTTAGAATATAATAAGTTCTACTGAACTTAGGAGTTGTGTGTAGAGGGTTTAGCACACCTTGACTACAACTCAAGAAAGGGTTCAGTAGGCCACACCTAGTGTAGGTAGATACACCAGTACCACTACACTAGAAATGTCTTTAAGTTCAGGTGCCCATAAGGCTCTGGAAGGACCCCAAAGGGTCCCAGTCGACAAGTATGATCATCTCTCCTTTGCTGAGCTGAGGGAGATGTGCACCTCTAGGCAACTTAAGACAAACAAAGGTGCCAATACCCAACGTCTCAGGGAAATCCTGCTCATAGCAGACTTTAAGCAGACTTTAATGTCTGATGGGGTAGACAGGTTGGGTGGGCATCCCCCAGAAGAGGACACCCCTGGGGTGGACTCTGATGAGGACCAGGAAGAGGAAGATGAACTCAACCTGGATGAACAAGACCATTCACAACATGGAGGTGATGGCCCCAAAAGGCACTCTCTCCATCCCTAAAGGGAGAATGGTGGGTCCAAGCAGAAGGAACAGATCCCCCTCAGAGGGGTCCAACCATTCTGAGAGATTCAAGGGGACCTCTGCCTCTTCTCAGAGAAGAGAATCCTCCCAAGAGAGGAAATGCAGACTGATCCAGTTTGAGCAGGCTAAACTTCAGCTCAGGAGAGAACAGTTAGCATTGGACAGGGAATCCCTGGAGCTTCAGAAAGCTTCAAGAAAGTGGGGTCTAGAGACCCCTGGTGGCAGTAATGAAACCCCTAGAGTTAGAGAGAAAGTCCCTGACAATAGGAACCTCCACAAGATTGTGCCCCCCTATCAGACAGGGGATGACATCCACAAATGGATCTCTGGTCTTGAGAGGGCCTGTAAAGTACAAAGGGTCCCAGTAGAGCAGTGGGCACCAATACTGTGGCTCTCCATTGCAGACAAAGTAAGAGACAACCTCTCTGTAAGAGAAGAGGATGCAGATGATTACTATATCTTGAGAGATGCTTTAATAGATGGGTTTGGCTTAACCACTGATCAGTACAGACTTAAGTTCAGAGACACCCAAAAAGCACAGGATCAAGATTGGGTAGACTTAGTGGATTGTGCTACCAAGGCATTGGAAGGTTGGTTAAATGGCAGTAAAGTAAAAGATTATCAAGGATTGTACAATCTCATTATGAGGGAGCAGATTCTTAATAATTGTCAGAACCAACTCTTACACCAGCACCTGGTGGACTCTGATCTGACCTCTCCCCAAGAATTGGGAAAGAAGGCATACAAATGGGTCAGAACCAGGATCAGGCCCAAGAACCAAGGTAGTGACCAGAAGAAAGATTCTACCAACCCCAAAGAGAAAGGTAGGGATAATAAAACAGAAAAATCCTCTCAAGGGCCCCAAAAACCCAGTGCTGGGGTGGGTCCCAAACTCCTTCCTCTTCTAACAAGAAACCATATTGCCATGTGTGTAAGCAACCTGGCCACTGGAAAACTGACTCCAGCTGTCCAAAGGATGGCAATAAAGAAAATGTTCCTCCCATTGCAGCCCCAACACCTCCTGTTACTACTAGTAGTAATCAGTCAGTCAGTCAGTCAAAAAAGTCTTTATTATGATTATTCATCTTAAAAGACATACTGTACAATAAAACAATATAAAATACCACAATCGTGAATTAAGTAACACAGAGTGTTTGTAACATATTAAACAGCAATTCATTTAAAAGATTAAAAATGACCATAAAATCCATCTACAAAATAAAAATAGGAAGGAACTACAGTCCTCCACTCCTTTCCCGAATAGCCCATGACCAGCTAAGAAATTTGGCTACCCCTACAATGATTGTTTCTTTGTCACCGATTTTTAACAGTCTTTTGGCAATCAGAGCGGAAGATGGGCCGAGTGTTCTGCTCAACGGTTTTAGTCATGTACTCCTGGGTAGTTGGTAAGCTGGGCAAACATAGAGAAGGTGGCTTATATTTTCAATATGGTCAGGGCAGAAGGGACACCTGTCTCCCATGCCTGTTTTCCATTTGCTGGTAAATTTCCTTAATGGGAGCGTTTCTACCCTGAACTGGTGGAACAGCCTACGATCTCTTGGTTTGGTGATCAAATCCCAGTAGGTTTCAAGGGACGGTTCATCTTTAAAGTCCCAGAAAGCTCTAGTCAGTGGGGAGTCTACCAATGTGGAATACCGTCTAGATTTTACCAGGCTCCAATATGCTACTCTTAGGTCTGTTTTTGTTGGAATAGCAACCGTTTCGGGAGACATCCAGAAGTCCCTCATACCCATGTCAGTGAGAAGGCTTTTAATAGTTTTTAACCATAAAATCTTATTTTGGTGGTCCAACCCCCTTACTTCAAGTAGGACCAAGAAAAAATGAACTAATTCCGGGGTGGGCCACAACCTTCTCCAAAAAAGGTACAACATTTTTAGCTTAACAATATCCTCGATGGGGTTACAACCAAGGTCAAGCAATAGAGGGAATCGTGGTGTCGATCGTGGAAGGCCCACAATTGATCTTAAAAATTTATTTTGGGCCTGTACTAGGTCGGACAAATTACTGCAACCCCAAATTTTGGCACCGTAAAGGATGGCGGGAACTATTTTCAGTGTATACAGCTTAATTGCTGGGGCCAATGGTTTGGTAAGGGATAGCCTGTGTTCTCTTAGTAGTGCTCCTGGCAAGCTGTGAATGTTTCAAGGCTAAAAGCTTCACCTGAGGGGACCAACTCATTTTTTCGCCAATGGTGATACCTAAATAAGTGAAGACCTTGGCCTGCTCTAGAGGCTTCCCAACCATAGAAACTTTAGCCGATACCTCACCTGCCCCATGGAGAACTATACATTTTGTTTTCTCCACGTTGATCTCTAGTTCATGTTCGCTGCAAAAGGCCTCAAAGCGGGTTAAAGCCCGCTGTAGACCCTGCAATGTTTTGCATAAAATCAAGGTATCATCAGCGAACATGAGCAGAGGCACCCTTTGGCCGACCAGCTTTGGTGCCTCAATGGGGTAATCCTCAAAATACTGTACGACCCCATTGATGAACAACGAAAACAATGTAGGGGCCAGGACACACCCCTGGCGGACTCCTTTCTCGACCTTGAATCTTTCGGTGACTTCACCTGGTTTCCCCCACCGGACCGGAGCATAATTGAAGCTGTGGAGCTTGACCATAAAATCGAGTAGTTCCTTGGGCATCCCTAACCTTAATAGAACTTCCCATAATTTGGGTCTGAGGACAAGGTCAAAAGCGGATTTTAGGTCCACAAATGCAGCGAAGATGAGCCCCTTGCCCAAGAGGACCTCCTTCCAGTAAATTAAAACAAACTTAAAAACCTGATCCAATGTCCCCATGTGGGCCCGGAACCAACTTGGAGGATTGATAATATCTTTTTATCGTCCATCCAGCTTTGGATTCTGCCAAGGATAACACGGGCGGTAATTTTTTGCAGCGCGTCAATGAGGCTGATTGGCCTATAGTTGCCCGGTGCAGCACGATCTCCCTTTTTAAAAATCGGGATTATCTATGCACCGGACCAGGAGTCGGGGAATGAAGTTCCCCCTGCCAGTGAGTTCATCAAGTTTGTAATATATGGGACCCAAAGATCACTATCCTGCCTGAATAAGTCTGCTGGAATACAGTCAGGACCAGGAGCTTTGCCACTCGGTATGTTCTTCAGGACCACCTCAATCTCCTTGGTACTAAACCTTAGTGGGACCTCTATAGATATAGGAGGAGCAACGGGCACCCGTTCTAGGCCCTGTTGGTATTGGGCCTCGAAATGAGCAACCCAGCGATGTGGTTCCACGTTGTTGTTTGGAACTAAGGACCTGTGTCCGTTCCCCCACTTTATTAAATCCCAAAAGTGGGACATGTTCCTGCCTTTACAGGCTTCCAACAGGTCCTTCCAACGTCCCTCGTCCCACTCTCTTTTGGCCTGCCTTAGGGTGGATTTATACAAAATCCGGGCCTGTTTAATAGATGGATGGATCCTAGATTTAATTGCAGACAAGAGGGCTTTGTGTGTGGACCTACAAAGCTCATTGTACCAGGAAATGGGTTCGAGTTTCCGGTTGGTCCTCAAGGGCTTAGAATTGGTGAAGTAAGTCTTTAGCCTATTTATGAGATCCAAATGGATCAGTGGCAATTTATCATTAAGGGTCTCTTGTGAACTACATAGGTTTATTTCTCCCAGTGCTCTTGTTACCTGGGCCCTAATTTCTGGCACCTTGGTCTCATCCAGTGCCACCTTAACCCATTTGACCCGCCTGAAATCATTACCTAGAATTAACGGGGCACCACAGCTTGTTGTGATCCCTCTGGCCGAAGGATTAAAACCTTGAATATCCAACGTCAGGATTAGTGGGTTATGGTCGCTTTCGATGTGAGTTTGTACGACCATATCAAGCACAGTGTGCCATATTTCCAGATTAACTAAAATATGGTCAATCCTGCTTTTGGTGCGGCCGTTATCAAAGGTCGGAGCTCCCTGGGCATCAGATTTGGTCCTGCCATTTACTGCCCTGAGTCCCCATTCCAAACACATGCCTTTTACCTGGAGCGCTACCTCAGTCCATTTCTTTATGGGTTGTAAATTCAACTGGGGCACGCCCCAGAAGGCATCATCCTCCTCCCTCAACCTACCATCGTAACTATCCAGGGGTTCAAAGCATGTATTAAGATCCCCCAAGATAATCAAGTTGTTTTTGATGGGGCCTTCCGCTAAAAAGGCTTCTAAAGCTGTAATGACCTGTAAACTCTTACCACCCGCTTGACCCCTAGCATATATATTGAGCAGGGTTAAAATGGGGCCATTCTGGAATTTGACTTTAATTGCCAAAATATCCAGGTTGTCAATAGGAATCACATCTACGGTGACCCCTTTGGTTTGCCTGACCCAAAACGTCAAGCCCCCGACAGGTCTTCCCCTATGTCCCCTGATAGCGGGTTTTGAGAAGTTGAGATATCCAACATTAAAAATGTTCTCCACAGCCCAAGTTTCTTGGAATGCCCAGATGTCGACTTCGTTGATTAATAATAACCAATCAACTGAGCCAACCTTGGATTCCAGTCCAGCAATATTCCAGGAGGCAATAGCCATGGATTCCCTTGAACCTATATTAATCGGGTTTCCAGCAAAAGTTAATGACTCGACAAGGTGGCTACCTTGGCTCATTTGCGTCGGGGTAATTGCCCTGAGTTGGACAACAGACTCTGAGCAGTTAAGTTGGTTAACTATTGCAGACTCTACAATAATACGGTTACCACCTTCCGCAGAGTGTCCTGAACCACCCATCCTCTGTCAATCAATGTCTTCTAGAGAGGACAGAACCTCGAATCGATTGATGGACTCAAATCCTTGTTCTGGTCTATGATCAGCCCCCCTATAGGTTCGAATACCCCTTTGTTGCCTTACCAGGTCCTGTTTATAGAAATACCCTAGCGGTAAGATACTGATAGACAACCAATCATTAGGTGTATGAACAGCAGTCTCAAGTACGTGGCGGACTAGTTCAGGTGACCTAAAACTTAGGACCACACAATCCCCAGCTATAGTTTTGTCGGAGTGGCCTACCCAATCTATCCGTCTGACCATTTTGAAATCCCTATACAACCTATCGCCAATACCAGTCTTTTTATTCAGGTAGTGTAGGGCTTTATTTTTGAGGGACGACCAGTGCTCTTGGGTATCTTGTGTTAGTGGGGGAACGTTTGCCAAAATATTTGTGTAGGGAGTCGCTTGGGGGGGCAGATGAAGAAAGGGATGCTTAAGTTGATCACCTACATTAAAGTTGGCAACCTGCCCTCGAGGGTTCGTATGGGTCAGAACTGCTTGATTCGGTGGTGCTACCTCATTAGATCTTACAGGTGGTGCGGTCGACCTTTCTTCCTCCTCTTGCCTTGCCACATCCCCCACTCTGTTTTGGCGTAGAGTAGCCCTGGTCTGGTTGCAGCGGGTATCATCAGCCATCACCGAAGAGGAAGAGGCCCCTACTGTTACCTGCATGCTAGGCTGTGACGTGGCCGCTGCGGCTGCACAAACGCATGCCTCCTCTATCTTGTCTAACCTTAGAGCTACCATATCCAACCGTTTGTAAAGCGGCTCAAGAATAAATGCTAAGTTTTCCTCCAATAGGGTAATAAAATCCCTTTTGGTCAATGAACAGTTTACTACAGGAGGGTCACTAGGGAACAATCCATGCGATGGGTTATTTGAACCACCATGACCGGGAATATCTAACGAGACCTTGGTGGCAGTAGCTTTGTCTTTGGTTTTAGTGATTTTAGTAGTGTTACAGCCCTTCTTAGAAATGTTCTGTGGTTCCTTGGCAGGTTTCCCCACCGCTTTTATCCCCCTAGTCTTGACCCTGACAGGACTATTATGGTTACTCTGGGTAGTGGAGGTGGTAGGTAGCTCAGGTGAAGTAGAAACAGAGCTTTCGGCAGGAGGCCGGGGCTGCTCGGTAGGTTCAGTCAATCTATGAGGCGGGCTAGGGACATATAGGGGAGCAGCAGATGTAACCCCCCCCCCCCCTAGCAACCTAGGGTCCAGAGAAAGTCTTCTCTCAGTAGCCTCGATTTCGTGGACCAACAGGGATTCAGCACGTACCAAAAAAGCATCCAAGGTGCCCACTACCTTGTCTCCTGTTCTCCATTTTGACATATTTAACTTAAAATGGTCAATAACAGCCTAGCCACCCCTCAAGGATCGAAACCTACTCACCAACCCGATAACCGGTGCCACGCAGTGTACAGCGAATGGCCCAGCCCTGCCTCCTTCGGCCTCTGACGGCCGTAGACGGCCCGCCCTTTGTCCGGGCTTCGTCCGGCGCGTACCGCGTAGCGGATGCCGTTGAGACTATTATAGGGCGTCACAAGACTGTAGCGGGTGGGCGTGGCGAGGCACAGGTGCAGCAACGCACGGGCTCCTGGGAACCGGAGTCCCGTGTAGTGCCTTCTCCCCGCGTCAGTGTAGTCCCACTCTGCAACGGACAACAAGCGGAGCCCCTCCTAGGGCAGCAGCAGATCAGTCAAAGCAAAAAGCCCAGGTAAGGTCAAGGACGCAGCGGGACCCCTAGTAGTAATCCCCCCAGGTGGTGGGAGTGCACCCAAAAATTTAGTTGGGCTTTCTTGGGGAACTCAGGTGGACTCTGGCCTAGCCAGGTCCCCTACACGAGCAACTCTAGTCTGTGATGGTGGCATGGGGTTTGCCAACTTTACCATGGATCCCAATATCTTGGGCAGGTACAGACAAGAGCCCATGATCAATGGTCAGAAGGCTGTGGCCTACAAGGACACAGGGGCCAGTGTCACCATGGTGACAGAGACTAGTGCCCCTAGAACAGCTGTTACCTGGGTTTAGCTACCAGGTGACCAATATAGATGGAATTAGGACAGACCATCACATGGCAGTGGTAAATCTCAGCTGGGGAGGGGTCACTGGCCCAAAGAGAGTGGCAGTGTCCCGAACCTTGCCTGTAGATTGTCTACTGGGGAATGATCTGGAAATCTCTGCCTGGGCTGAGGTAGACCACAAGGCCCATCTGAAAATGGTAGGCATCCCTGAGAGAGTGGATGAGACCTTAAAGGCCTCACCTCCACCCCAGGAGAAAGTAAAAGGAGTGAAGCCTGAAACTATGGATCACTCCACCCAAACAGAGAGCATAGGGGGAGAGGAACAGTCCTTCCCCCACCAGACCAAAGGTGAGGGTCAAGTTTCTAAGGGAACGGATCCTGCCCCTTGTGAAGTAACTGCCCAAGAAGTGGACAGGCCTGGCCTGACCACAGCTCTGATGGCAGGGGATCCTTCCAAGATGGCACCTAGTCTGGAGCAGGTATCCTGCCCCTCTCTACCCTGCCTCAATCACCCAGGGCTGCAGAGGTCAGGGAGGTCAGTGGACCCTTAATGGGCCCCTGTCCAGAGATTAGGGACACCCAGCAGAGTAGTTCTAGCCAGGTGAATATTCCTCTACAAACTGAGGGATCCCCCTTACCCCTAGGTACAGGCACCCCCCAGATGGACTTTGTTGGGCACAGGGAAACCTGGGGCATAGTTGCCCCAAACATTCCATTGCCCTCCACTATTCCAACCAGAGGGACCCAACCCCCAGCTGTAGGCAGCCAGAGGTTGACCCTTAGGGCCAGATATGACACAGTCATGGGCAGAAAGGCTTTCATGGTGACCAGTGACCTGAGGAGGTTGAGAACACCCCAAATAGGGCCTCACTTCCAGACTCAGACACCCCACCAGCCCACCTCTGTACCAAAAACCAATACAGGTAATTCCCCTAGACTTTGGAGAAACTCTAGAACCCCTTGGGGTAGGATTTCCAAAGTGGACCATGAGACAGGGAGCAACGATGCTAGTGCAGGTTCTTCCTTATATGGCCACTCAGGAAATAAGGTTAGCCTTATCGCCTTTCGTTTGGGGGGGGGGGGGGGGGGGGGTATGTAGGAAGGTGGAATCTGACTAATGGTTGCCCCCAACTTTTTGCCTGGTATTTGAGTGTTTTTTGACTAGTCTGACTGGGATCCTGCTATCCAGGACCCCAGCCTATCTGCTTTCTCCTTAAAATTGATGTGAGTACCCTAGGTACAAATCCAATTGGATGTTGAGGATGCCCCGACAGTCCCTTGTAGATGGTACCCTAGGTACCTCAGTAGGCCTACCAGGGCTGCAGCACTTATTGTGCCACCCTGGGACAGCCATACAAACTGACACCACCAGACCACTACTGTAGTCTGGGTAAGGTGGTGCTAGCACCCCTTACAGGGATATATCCCACCCCATTACAACACATGTCCTCTCATAGGTCGCCCCTATAGAAGGCCTTGCTAATCCTACAAGGCAGGGTGCTGAGGTATGTGTAAGGGGGGACCCCTACCTGAGTAGGGCCTCTCTGCAACCCTCGTAAAATCATTGCTGGGTTGTTTGTAGTGTAGCCATACCATATACTCTTAACCGCATTATAAGTCTATCGCGATAGCGTGATAACTTGAGAATGGCTACACAGAACCATATCGTGTTTGGTGTCAAACATGTAGGCCATGGGCATGAGGGCACGATTCCCCCCTGCTAGAGGGGCGATATGGGAAAAACGGCAGAATTCGGACACCAATTTAAAAGTGCACATGTAGTACAAAACGGCTACTACCCGCCAACCACACGACTCTGGCTGGCTGTTGCTGGGGAAAACCCCAGCCTCGCCAGCTGGACAATAGGGCTCCTGTGGCAGGGAGGTGCTAAGATCTCCCCAGACAGGATATGTGGATTGGAACAGGGTGGGTGCACCAAATGTCCTTTCAGAGTTGCACGTAGGCAGCTACAGCGCCTGCATTTTGCATACACCGCTTAGAACCGGTTCAGGGGCATCCTGCCCCTCGCCCAGGCAGGAAACATACAAAGGGGAGAGGGTGTAGCCACCCTTTCCCGCCTCACCTCTCATTGGTGGACACTACTCTGGACACTCCCCTAATCTTGGGGATAAAGGTGAATAACGTGGCCCCAGAGCCTCAGATTAATCTTGGACTTTACAGACTTGACCTTCGACGAGCTGCTGCCCAGCTGACTGAAGAAATCTCCCTTGGGATAAAGGAGTTATCCCCCTGCTTGGCAGGCACCTGAAACACTGCAAGTGACCCGGTTGGAACTTCGCTGCTCTCACGAACTTCGTCGACTTCCAGCACCCTTGAGGTGGGTTTCCTAAGCATCCCAGAGGCCAGTGAGTGTGCACAGCAAACCTGTGTACCGTGGACCGCGTGGGTGCCGAGATTGCCAATACCCCAGGACACCGGCCACCTCTTGCGTAGCACACGACCCTGACCAGTGGGGAAGTTGTGCTTTGGCCCATTTTTGAGCCAACCACCAAGCAGCATCCGTGCCAAAGATCAGCGCCCTAGCCCCCTTCGGTGGCCCGTGGGCTCCCTTTTACGCACTCCATTTTGCTGCCTTCCGCGGTCCCTTGTCTCTCGACTTGTGGGCCCGAGCGGAGGACAATCTCGACAACTAAGAGTTACCCTGGTTGCTCTAGGCCTGCTCTACAGTCTCTCCAAAGGAGACCGCTCACAGACCTCGTGGGTCTGCACCAGTAGCTGATTTGTTCATCTTGCGTGGGTTGCGGTTGCCAAGGCTTAGTGGATCCAATACGGACACTAACACCGCAGCGACCCTCATTCGACATGGGACAGTCGCCCTCCCGAAGCTGGCCTTCCTTGAAGCCTCCCGGAGCCCATGGCTGCAGATCCAAACTACACCTCTTTCCACTTGAAGCACCCGACATTGAAGGGCTCTTTGCTTTGAGCTCCCTGGTCACTGTGCCGTGACCAAGACTCTGTCCCCTCTGCTTTCAGGTTCTTCTCTACAAGATCTACAACTTCAATCTTCACGGCATCATCGACGCTTTAGGCTAGCAGCACTTTTGAACATTTCTCCATTGAAAATCAGCCTGCGACCAGACATCGAAAACGACCTACGCACCCGGCTTCCCTGGGGCAGGTAACAGTGGTACCTCGGTACTCTTGTGGTAGTGGGCTCTTCAAAAGTTTTAACTTTTTACTCCTGCTTGAAGTGACTTTAATCTGTTTAAATCAAACCGCGACATTCTCCATAGGCTTTAATAGAGATCCCGATAGAAGCTATTTCCACTGCACGCGCCTCCCGTGGGTCCCCTTCCTCATAACCTGGGGTGGATTCTTAAGTTGCCAGCGATCCTAAATGCCCTAGGCATTGTCTGTAGAATTGTCGTGGTTCTTATACCACTTTTTAGGTCTCGGGACCATCCGGTCGGCAGACCGGAAGTCCGGAGATTTAATGTCTTTGAGAAGAGGGGCTTGCACCCGCCCCTCTTCTGCCCTGTTCTCCATTGGCTGGCCTCGTAAATGCTGGCCAGCCATTGGAGAAGAGGTCCCGTCACTCCACTCATGCCCCGTCCTTTTCGGATCGGGGGGCGTGTTTTTTAAAGAAAGTCTCATTCTCTCCTCCAGCCAATGGCTGGAGGAGAGAAAAGACAAACACGCCCCCGAATCCGAAAAGGACACTGCGTTTCTCCAAGGCATTTCTTCTTGACCTCGGAGAAAGGCAGTGGTGTGCTTGTCCTCTCCCCTTGCTGTCGGCTCCCGTGTTCGCTTTATTAAGACGTGCATCTGTTAAAAGTCTATTGCACCCCCTCCCACTCCCCCTTGATTCTCCCGGCCTCAGGCATGTCAAATCTGCACAATCCACGGACACATATTTCGCTCGAAAGAGATATTAAGAAAGTCAAACAACTCAGTAAAAGAAGGCTCGGGAAACAATGACCTAAAGGGGACGTTCAGGAAACAGCACATGAAATACTACTGTGCACAGTCCACCGAGACTAGTATTCCTCAAATGCAAAAAGGCAAACAACTTGGAATAAGAAGGCTCGGGAAACAATGACGTAAAGGGGTTTGTTAAGTATAATGTGTGTACTCGAGGCGTCAGAAAATCGTGCAACAAGTGATCAAGGTTTATGAAAGTATTGGCTGCGGAGAAGAGTCAAGAAAGGACAATAGAAAAAAGATACAGGCAGTGAAGGGTTAAGGACAGTGAGTACAGCGGTGCCTTGTAGAGATTGTGCTGCGGTCTAGCGAGAGTCTGCGGAACAGGAAATAACTCTGAAACATGATTGCGCATGCGCGGTGCTGCTGGGCTGAGACCAGTCCATTATTTGAGGGAGGAGGTGGGAGCTGCATGCGGGGGGCAGTAGAGTGAATCCAGAGTTTACGCCATCCTTCACTCGTGTAGTTCATCGTGTGGTTCTTGTTAATCAGGCGCATTGAGTGCAGTTCTTGAAATAATGTACCTGTTCCTTGGTGATTGCTTCCTTATATGTGCAAGTTCTGAGTCGGCCCAGGAGTGTCTGAGCGCCTCAATGTGTTGTGCGAGAAACTGTGATGAGCTAGGAATGTCCCATCTGCATGTCTGCTGAGGTATTTGCCCTGTGTCGATAAACAATGACGCCTTCTCTGGTGAGGAAGCTGCGAGCCGCATAGTGTCTTTTCATCTTTGCAGATGGAGACAAGGTATCAAAGGAAACATTAAACATTTAAAAACACTTTCGTATCTTTGTGAGTTCATCCGGGCTTTACAGATACAGGATGTGGCTGTGACCTCTGCGCTGCACAGGTGGGGCAGGGGGGCCACGAGAGGTGTTGGAAGGGCACACAGCTTACGTACGTAGACAGTATATGTGTCTTAAATATGTGGGAGGCCTTTGTATCCATGCACTCCTGTTTACGTTTTGTACATTGAGGGATGTATATCACTTACTCCATTGGTGTATCGTGTTCATACTGTAATAAATGCACACTACATGAATTACAGATATGTATGTGTGCAGATAGACGATTTTCATGAGCCTTGTCATTTTTCCATTTCTGTATCTGGTCTTCTGTGTTCTCCTTTTTAGGTCATATCTTGCTTTCTAGAGCACTAGTAGTTATTTGTTTTTTATTTGATTACGATAACCATTAACCCACTAACCTTCGAACAAAAATTAGCCACTGCTCCTTCTCTCGCCTCCAATGGACCTGCCAGTACTACAGCGAGTAAGCTGAAAGTACAAATAAACGCAGTTGTATATGAAATTCCGTTCCCTCACCAAGAAGATACAGGTTTGCGGGGCAGTGAGGTAGATAGAAACCTCCATACTTGGACCCCCTTCGACTGACTTGCAAGTTGTGTCTGCAGGTCGGATTGCTTCCCTCGCTCCGGTTACCAGCAGGACCCTCCCCGGGGCTGGCAGTCTGCTCACAGGACATGTCTCTGGTCGGCGGAAAGGCTCTGCTTGGCCTCTGCCTCCTCTCCTTGCTCACCACTCTCCCCCCGCCAGGACGAGGGGTGCCGATGAAAGACCCCGGGAGTAACACCGCCAGGCGGGGGAGCAACCGCTTTCCAGAGGTAAGTCAATGATATGTTCCCATTTCCAGACGACGTGCCATGCTAGCATCATCTGTTATAACTATAAAACATTTTCCCCTAACCTGCCGTGTGACCTCAGGCAGGTCGGTTTCACCACCATTGCATTCCGGCGGGATCGAGAAAGTAAAGCGTGGATGCCTACTTTACAGGGGGTATCTATCTGCAGCAGGCGCAGTGGCACCTACGTCTATAGGGCATGCTTAACCTTGATTGTTCAGTTTTATTTTGCTTGCATGTAAAAAAAAAAAAAACGCGTGCCCCCTTGCTACGCTCTGCTAATTCGCACATTTTAGACTTAACAGAAGGAACATTTTACGCAGTGTAAGTGTGATTTTTGGTTATATCTGTGTGTGTTCATTTTTTTCAATTCACGTGGTATGTATGAGGCTGGCTCCAGATCAGAACAAGCATTTACAATGCAACGGTCTCTGCATTGTTAAAGTTAGAGCTATTGCCATTGCTCATGACAATGCCGTTTCTTTAAATGTTTTGAAAACAAAAACATAAACAAAAATAATGTAATGAGCAATGCCAATAGCTCTAACTTTACCAATGCCGAGACCATTGCATTGTAAATGCTTGTTTAATATATGGTTTGGTCCCCCCCCTGGGGCCCTATGATTCCAGTGCTATTTTATTGTATCTATCAATGCTTGTTTGAATTGTAACTTTGCCTCAGCCTCATAAAGAGACTTGTGGGATTCTGTTTAGAATAAATACATATATTTTATATATATACCTGTGTGGGCTACTCTTTCATTTGGTCATTCAAGAGGTTATCTATGGTAAAACAACAAGCTTAACACTCCTTCAAGACTTAGCCTGAAGGCTGCTCTCCACAGCTACCACTAGGATAGCTTTCTTTAAAGGTTGTCTTAAACCTATCATCAATAAGAGTCGAATTGGACTGGTGCAAGGTGTCCCTATAACTAGGAGACAGCATATGCCAGGCCAACTTCTCACAGGGGTAGCATTCCAAAGCGTTTGACACCAAACATAACATGTTTCCGTGCAGCCATCCCAAAGTTAGCATTTACCGCAAGGTTATAATGCACTTAAGAGTATATGATCAGGCTGCACCAGAGGAGGTACTCCGAACGCTGCAGAGGGGCGCTGCTCATGCAGGGGCACCCTCTCACATAAAAACCAAGCACTCTGCCTTCAGGATTGTTAAGGCCTGCCATAGGAGTGACTTATAGATTTTATATGTGTGTGTGTGTGTGTGTAATGATAGTGATATAGGTAGCCTATACCACAGTAAGGGGTGCAAGCACACCCTTACCCAGGCTGCAGTAGCAGACCAATGGTGCCATTTTTTAGTGCTTCCCAGGGGTGGCATAATACATGCTTCGGCCCCTGGTAGGCCTCTGAGGTACCTATGCCCTAGGTACATAGTATACCATATACTAGGGGCTTATAAGGCACTCCAGAATCCCATTAGATATGTACCTAATGTACATGCAAACCATTTTAGAGAGGAAGCAGCTAGGCTGTGGTCCTGATTAGCAGGGCCACAGCCAGACTAAGGTAAAAAAACAGTGACACCAGCAAAAAGTGGGGTACCCATGTGAAGCAGATCCTACTCTCCTACACTAGTTAAGGGGCCTCCTTCTTTCGGTGATAGTGCGCATGGGCATCAACTCCACTGTTAGATTGTTTTCCCGCAAGAGGGTGAGAATGGAGTAAGCGAGTGAAGTATAGAAGAAATGATCATAGTGATCCACCCACAGATGTATATGTTTGTCAAAATTTCCCCAGATAAAGTGTAGATCCCCACAATGGTGGAAAGTACACACTAGTTGTTAAAATACCCCTCACACACCAAAAGGGCCCTTGGTGTCATGCTTGATCATAGGGGTCTTCCCGCCCCTCTACGGGACGGGGCGTGCTACGACCTACGTGTACGTGGGAGCACTGTTATTGTGAGACAACTATGTGTTTTGTAGGGTGTGAGAGGAAGGGTCGGGGGTGAATGGAAAAAGTGAGATAAAAAATACCTGGCTCGTCGGTCTAAAAGACTTTAATATACCTACGGAGCCACACGGTGAGGTCGTATTGAGGAGGGCAGTGAACCCGGGAGTTATAGCCTATCAGGCACTCCTACGACCCGTGCATCAGGCTCATGACGCTGTAGACATTACAGGAATCAAGTATATTGGCCGTGAAGACCCATTGAGACATACATTATTTATAAGATCATTTTTTCTTTTCACACGACAATTTTTTCACGTTATTACACAGCACTGTGAGTTTAGGGAGGGATCCTAATGGTCCTGAAGAAGAAGCTTGGGGAGCTTCGAAACATGTCGGCAGACTTAGGAGGCACAGCTCATTGAGGCATATATACCTCCTCCCCCCACTTTTTATCAATACCAGCTCATAGGTATATTAAAGTCTTTTAGACCGACGAGCCAGGTATTTTTTATCTCACTTTTTCCATTCACCCCCGACCCTTCCTCTCACACCCTACAAAACACATAGTTGTCTCACAATAACAGTGCTCCCACGTACACGTAGGTCATAGCACGCCCCGTCCCGTAGAGGGGCGGGAAGACCCCTATGATGAAGCATGACACCAAGGGCCCTTTTGGTGTGTGAGGGGTATTTTAACAACTAGTGTGTACTTTCCACCATTGTGGGGATCTACACTTTATCTGGGGAAATTTTGACAAACATATACATCTGTGGGTGGATCACTATGTTTATTGATTGAATCTTGGGAGGACGTATCCACCTCCACCACTCAGGCTGAGCGGTACCTCTCTACTCCCCCTCTGTTTTTCTTATGTATAGAAGAAATGTTCTTGCGTATGTGATGTAAATAATAAGAACTGCAACAACTACAGGTGCCCGGGGAGGTGGGAGGGCGCTTGTCAATCTCCTGCTCTAAATGCCTAGAACCGATGCTTACAGGGTAAGTAACAATCTGTTCAAGGCATGTGTGCTGTAGATACACATGCTTTGCATAGACTATATAGCAGTATATCCCAAAGCGGTGGCCAACCAGTAGATGCTGCAGCTGTTTGAAGAAGTGTCATTAGCACTGCTTATCCTACATTAGCTTGTTGACGTGCTAACACATCCACACAATAATGTTTTGTAAAGGTGTGTGGTGTAGACCATGTTGCTGCTCTACAAATATCAGCTATGGGAATGTTACCTAAAAAGGCCATAGATGCTCCAATATTACAAGTGGAATGTGCTCTAGGAGGTATAAAGTTCTTTTACCTTTAGCATAGCAAGTTTGAATACATTTAACAATCCATCTAGAAATACCAGATTTAGCAATAGGATGCCTTTGTGAGGTGTAGCAAATGCAACAAACAGTTGCCTTGTTTTACAAAATTCCTTTGTCCTTTCAATATAGTATAATAATAGCACTCTTCTGAAATCAAGTGTGTGAAGAGCTCTTTCAGCCACCGAATAAGGTTGAGGAAAGAACACAAGTAACTCAACTGATTGGTTAATATGAAAAGCAGAAACCACTTTTGGAAGACATTTTGAGTTTGTACAAAGAACTACTCTAGCTTTATGAAGTGGAAAGAAGGGTTCTCCTAAAGTGAATGCCTATAGCTCACCAACTCTCCTTAATGAAGTGATAACAATCAGGAAAGCATCTTTCCATGAGAGAAACTGTCAAGGACAATTGTGTAATGGCTCAAAAAGTGGACCCATGAGTATTGTTAAGATTCCAAACTGGTGCAGGTGGTACTCTGGGTGGTATTACTCTGAACGCCTTTCATAAAGGCTTAATTACTGTAACCTTGAGCAAAGATAAGTGTTGTCTGTTTTGCAAATATGGGGCTACTGCTGCAAGGTGCAGTCGAATGGATGTACAGGCTCACTGTAGATGCAAAAGGTAACAAATAATTTTTTGTACAGGTGTATTTAGAGGATTAATACTGTTGTTGTTACAATGTACAACAAATCTTTTCCATTTCGCCGTGTAGCATGTCCTGGTGGTAGGCTTTCTTGGCTCTTTAAAAACTGTCAGACAACCAGGCAACAAATCTAAGTACTAAGTCACAAAAAATACCCCACAATTATACAAATATTTGTAACTAACATTGGTTAGGTATGGGAAGGTGTTCTATGAAGCATCCTAGTTGTTACCCACTGGATTGTGGCGAAGGAAATAATTCCTTTTGTTTACATTACCCTCACACCCCCTAGTGGTGTCATGCTTCATCATCGGGTCACCCTGACTCCTAAAGGTCATGGTGAGCTCAACCGTTTTTCAGGTAACTCTTAAAAGATAAGGCCAGGGGGTCTTAAAGATTAAAAATCCTCAGGCAGTTCCCAGTATCCCTTTATTCTTAGAACTGTCGGGTATTAAAATATAAAAAGCATATAATGGGTCAATGGGATGTTTGTGGTCTTATGACCCTAGTGCCGACATGTTTCAGCCCAATAAGTGGCCAAAACATGGTCCTGAGCTTTCTTCAGGGCAACAAAAAGATCTTCCCTCCCTGGAAAGAGCAGAGTGACAGTACCAAGCTGCTCCTATTTTTGTGAAGGAAGGGCAGATAGCTGCTCCTTCATATGAACAGAAGATACATTTATCTTGTGCTTTATGATTTCCTTTTTACTTCATCCCGTTTTGGAAGAGGTAACTCATCTCAGGAAATCGCAGTGAGAACTTTATACCTCCTAGAGCCCTCTAGTCAACTTTCGTCAGGGGTCCTGCCCCGTGTGCTAAACTATTTGGTTCTGCGTCCCCGGGCTTTCGCCATATGTTCATATGAAGGAGCAGCTATCTGCCCTTCCTTCACAAGAATAGGAGTAGCTTGGTACTGTCCCTCTGCTCTTTCAAGAGCTCCCTGAAAACCTGTTGAGCCCACCCTGACATTTAGGAGTCAGGGTGACCCGATGATGAAGCATGACACCACTAGGGTGTGTGAGGGTAATATAAACAAAAGGAATTATTTCCTTCCCCACATTCCAGTGGATAACAACTAGGATGCTTCATGGAACACCTTCCCATACCTACCCAGTGTTAGTTAATGTTATTTGTATAATAGTGGGATACATTTTGTGACTTAGTATTTACCACGGGAGGATGTACTCCCACTAGAGATTTCCTCTCTGCCCTCACGACGCGGGAGAAGTTAATCTCCTCTTAGTGTCATAGTTTTTTGGGACAAATAGAAGTATCCAAACTCTAGGACTTCAGGAGCCAAACCACTAGGTTGAGCTCCTTGGGGTTTGGGTGTCTGATTTCTCCATGGTTCTGCATGAAAAGGCTGGAATTTAGGTGTAGCTTTTGGTGTGGCACCACTGATCGTTCCAAGAGTGTGGTGAGCCATGGTTGACAGGCCCATGTGGGAGTCACTAAAATCAGTGTGAGTAAAGTTTGCCTGAGTTTCTGAACCAGAAACGGAAGGAGAGGGAGAGGCGGAAAAGCGTAAGCAAATATCCCTGACTAACTTATCCATAGGGCATTGCCTTTGGATAGAGGGTGTGGGAACCTGGAGGCGTGGTTTGGGCATTCTGAGTTGTATAGTATGGTGAACAAATCTATTTGTGGGAATTCCCATTTTTGGAAGTATGGGAGGAGAACCTGGGGATGAAGTTCCCATTTGTGTATGTTTTGCCGCATCCTGATGAGGAGGTCGGCAATTTGATTGTTCACTCATGGGAAGTACCCTGCCAGAAGATAAATTCTGTGATGATTTACCAAACGCCAAATGGTCAAAGAGGCATGACATTTGCACAGTGCGTGCCCCGCCTGTTTTTGCACATGGTACATGGCTGTCATTATCTGTGCGGACTAGGACAACTTTCCCTATGAGGTGAAGCTGAAAAGCTTTTAGTGCTAGATACACAGCTAGCTAGCTCTAGATAGTTAATGTGGAGACTTTTGTGCTTGTTGTCCCACAGACATTGAATTGTTAGATTCTGTAGATGGGCAACCCAAACTGTGAGAGATGAGCCTGCTGTTAGTACGATCTGTGGAACAAGGTCGATGAAGGGCCGCACTTTTGATAAGTTTTGCGTGTTCCATCACCGCAGAGAGCGATGGTTGCGGCCGTCTACCAACACTAGATCTGTTAATTGACCCTGTGACTGATTCTACTGACGTGCTAAGTATTCCTGTAGGGGAAGCATCTGTAATCTTGCATGAGGCACTATTGCAATGAATGATGCCATCATTCCTAGTAGTTGCATGAAAGTCCGGACTGTTAAGTATTGGTTGGTCTGAAACTTTAGTAACAGAGTTTGAAGATTTCGAATTCTGGCTGCACTGGGAGAGGCTAGAGCTGTGCGAGTGTTTAGAGTCGCTCCAAGATAGGACTGCATTTGTGAAGGTTGAAGCGGGGACTTTTGCGTATTGACTGTAAAGCCTAATTGATGGAGAAGGTTTAATGTGGTCAGTGTGTTGCAAACACTGTTGTGTGCTGGCTTTGTCGAGCCAATCGTCTAAATACGGGAAGTCATGAATTTGTGGTCTTCTGAGATGAGCTGCAACTACTGCTAGACATTTTGTGAACACTCTGGGTGCAGTAGTAACTCCGAATGGGAGTACTTTGAACTGATAGTGATTTCCTGCAATCACAAATCTGAGATATTTGTGATTTGCTGGGTGAACTGGAATGAGGAAGTATGCATCCTTTAAGTCTTGTGTGGACATAATGTCGCCCTGATGCAGAAGTGGGAGCACTTAATGAAGCGCAATCATTTGGAAATGTTCTGAAAGTATGTACAGGTTGAACTTTCTTCGGTCCAAAATTGGTTTTAGGGACCCGTCCTTTTTGGGGATTAGGAAGTACAGAGAGTAAACCCCTGACCCCTGGTGTTGTAATGGAACGGGTTCTATAGCTCCCTTTGTTAAAAGAGCTTCTACCTCTTGTTTGAGGAGCTGTAGGTGTTGCGATGAGAGTTTGAGAGTGTGAGGTTGAAAATTGGGAGGACTGCTGGAAAGCCCCAGGCAATAACCATGTTGGATAATGTTGAATGCCCATTTGTCTGATGTTATTGATTGCCAAATGGAGAGAAATTGTTGAAGTCTTCCCCTGACAGGTGTAAAATGATCAAGGGGGAAATGTAGAAAAGTCACTGCTTACTGGAGGGGAGTTACGTGTTGGTGCATCTTTACCCCTACCCTTGAAAGTGTTTCCTCTATACCCTCCTCTATATAAAGCTCTACAAGGAGAGAGTTGTGTGTTGGATTTATATGAGGAGGCCTTGGAGTCTGAGGGATTACCTTTGGGCCCTCCTCTATAAAATGGATGACGAAAGGAGCCTCCGTTAGATGGAGCCTGAAGAACTCCCATAGACTTTGTTACTTTTATGTTTTTCTTCTTTTGTTCGAGTGCCTCATCTACTTGAGGTCCAAAAAGGAGTTCTTTGTCAAAAGAAGTATTGAGGATAGAATGGGAATCACCAACTGTTAGAAGCTGCTACATAGTTGTAACCCGAATGGAGGGCCCCTGCCCCCTTCCTACCGAATTATTCACTGACACACAACTGCCCCTCAGAATTCTTCCGAATCCAAGCTTCCCCCTGGGGAACTCCTTCACTGTGAGGATAGAGGTATACCGATCATCACACAGTCCAGCAAAGGCTATCACATTTATTTATAAATGGCAGCCTCCTCTTTTTTCTTTGTTTTTAGTAGGTTGTTAGTAGACGTTCAATAGTTAGCATATATGTCTTATTGGTACATCTCCATTTCCTCTCTCCTGTTTCTTTTGCGAAACCCCTCTGTTAGGGTATTGCTGGAATTGTACATTGATCTCGATTACGTCTACAGACGACATATACACTGTATGTCATCGCACTGTTTAGGAGACCTCATACTAGTGTATAGGACCAGTGATTTCATTTGCGAGCTGGCCTCAATGGTGCGGAACTGTGGGCAGGCAATCATAGCGTGGCATGGTTTACTGCTTGTTCAGGCTATTTGTGAGCACTATGACATATCCAGATTATGCTCCTGTAATGTACAGAGTTGAACTGCATAGTGCTCTAATCACAAGTTACTACTTGTGTAACGATATATCTGTAAGAGACATTAGTTAGTGATAGATTCCTTACCTTAAAATGATCACCAGGCGTCAGACTGGATTCGGAAAGTTTTGCTAGCAGTACCCCTCCGCGTCCGTCGCTGGCGTCGTAAGCGCCGAGATTATGTCACGGACACTACTTCTTAGGTGCCACCCATGCGCGCTGACATCAGTTCTGTACACCACTTTCCGCGCCAGGAACGCAGAGCCATGCAAGAAACGGACCACTGGTGCCAAAAAACTAGGGCCCTGAAAGGGATGACCTTAACCCTAGAAATCAGTTCGCAGAACGGGGAGGATGGGTGGGGCGGTAAGGCATCTATCACTAACTAATGTCTCTTACAGATATATCGTTACACAAGTAGTAACTTGTGCATCTGAAAGAGACATGTTAGTGATAGATTCCTTACCTTAGACTAGATACCCCAGCAATACCAACCCCGGTGGTGGGTCTGCGAATAGATTACACCAGAAAGTCACGGAGAACAGAACAGCCAAAGAAGCCGTCTCTCCGGAATGACTGTCAAGGCAGTAATGCTTGGTAAACGTGTGCAGGGAAGCCCACGTAGCTGCCTGACAAATTTCCTGCAAAGGGGACGCCGCATCCCAAGGCAGTAGTGGCTGCCGTTGCACTGGTAGAATGGGCACGCAGCCCCACAGGAGGCTCCTTCTTAGCCAACGAGTAACAGGCCTTGATGCAGAGAACGACCCACTGAGAGATGGTCCGCTTGTGCACAGCCCGACCTCTTTTGGCGACCACATAGCCAACAAAGAGCTGGTCATCCACCCGGAACGGTCATGAGCGCTGCAGGTAGAACGAGAGCGCACGTTTTGGGTCCAGACGGAGGATGCGGAGGTGGAAAGAAGGTGGGCAAAGTGACGGTCTGGTCGATGTGGAAGGGTGTGACAACCTTTAGCAAAAAAGAAGGACTGGTCCTTAAAACCACCTTGTCCGGATGAACAGAAAGGAAAGGAGGTTGGGAAGAAAGAGCCTGGAGCTCACTCACTCTTCTGGCAGAGGTGATAGCTTCCAGGAAAGCCGTCTTGAGAGTGAGAAGACGCAAAGGACAGGTATGAAGGGGCTCGAAGGGAGCGCACATCAGATATGTCAAGACAAGGTTTAAGTCCCATTGAGGCATTATGAACGTCACGGGAGGAAACGTGTGCATAATGCCTTTTAGGAAACGGTGAACAACCGGGGACTTAAAAAGAGAAGGCTGATCTGGAAGCTGTTAAAAGGCAGAGATGGCCGAAAGATAACCTTTCATAGTGCCCAGAGCAGAGTCCTGCTGGGCCAAAGAAAGAAGGAACAGAAGGACCTCGGAAAGAGGGGCAGAAAGGGGATCCACAGCCTTTGCTGTGCACCATGCCACAAATTTGTTCCACCTGCAGGCGTATACCGTTTTAGTGGAGGGACGCCTGGCTGCCAGAATGATATTACAGACTTCGGAAGGAAGATCGAAGGCTATCAACTGTCGCTGCTCAACCTCCACGCATGGAGGTGGAGGCTGGACAGGTTCGGGTGGAGGTCCGTCCCCTGCTGCTGCGACAGAAGATCCTCCCGAAGAGGCAGTCGGATCGGGGGGGAATCGATCGCCATGCTGAGTAGCTCGGGATACCAGTATCTTCGTGCCCAATCCGGAGCCACAAGGATGACATGGGCCCGGTCGCGCCGAATCTTCTTCAGCACTCAGGGCAGAAGTGGTATAGGCGGAAAGGCGAACAACAGACCGCAACTCCACTCACGACGAAAAGAGTCGCCGAGCGAGTGCCGCCTTGGAAATTCCCACGTGCAGAACTGATGACATTGCGCGTTCTCTTCGGTGGCAAATAGATCTAGCCAAGGCTCTCCCCACTGCTGAAAGAGACCTTGCACCACGTCCAAGTGCAGACGCCATTCGTGATCCATCAAGCACCGGCGGCTGAGTTCGTCCGCCCTGGTGTTCAGAGAACCTGCCAGGTGTTGAACCACCAAGGTGATGCCTTGATGTTCCAGCCATGTCCAGAGGCGCAGAGCCTCCTGACAAAGGGTCCAGGACCCCACCCCGCCCTGTTTGTTGCAATACCACATGGCGGTGGTGTGGTCCGTGAACACCTGCACCACACTTCCCTGGACAGAGGGAAGGAATGCCTTCAGTGCAAGTCAGATCGCCCGAAGCTCCAAAAGATGGATATGGAGCCGGGACTCCGCCGGAGACCAGAGGCCTCTGATCTCCGCCTCTCCCAGGTGGCCACCCCATCCCAGGAGGGACGCATCCATCACCACTGTGTGCTCCGGTTGGGGACGGGAGAGGGATCTGCCATTGACCCAATCGCGATTCGTGAGCGACCACTGCCATTGTCGTGCAGTGCCCTCCGAGATCTGGACATGATAGGACAGGTTGCCCTGATGCTGTGCCCACTGGAACTTCAGATCCCACTGCAGAGCCCACATATGCCCGGGATAGAGGCTGAAACATCGGAATCATAGCCTGAATATCCCAGACTTGCTGCTCGGGAGGATAAACACGAAACCGTGTCGAAGCTAGAACAGCCCCGATGAAGGGGAGCTTCTGAGAGGGACTCAGGTGCGACTTCGGCACGTTGATGGAGAACCCCAGCAAATGCAGGAGGTCGGCCGTAATCCGACTGTGGGAGACGACTGCCTGAGGTGAGCCCGCCTTCAACAACCAGTCGTCGAGGTAGGGGAAGACTGCCACCACTTTCGTGCACACCAGAGGGGCACTGGCAAGGCCGAAGGAGAGCACGGCAAACTGAAAATGCTCCGAGCCTACCGTGAACCGCAGGTAACGCCGGTGGGCCGGCAGGACGAGGATGTGAAAATACGCATCCTACCATCCAGTCTCCAGGGACGAGGGCAGCCAAGACCTGAGCCAGAGTCAGCATTTTGAACTTCTCCTTCCAGAGGAAGCGGTTGACGTTCCTGAGATCCAAGAAAGGATGCAGGCCCTTGCCCTTCTTAGGCACCAGAAAGTAGTGGGAATAACAACCACTCCCTACTTCCGGCTCAGGAACGCACTCAATGGCCCCCTTGGCCAAGAGGGCCGCGACTTCCTGCTGGAGAAGTACCAAGTGATCCCCCGACATGCGGTGGCACCGAGGTGGCATGGCTGGAGGGGAGGACTGAAAGGGAAGGGAGTAACCCCTGTGGATGATCTGCAACACCCACTTGTCCGGATCCTGCCACACACCGGTGTGGGGTGCTCCACAAAGCTCAGATTAGGAAGGTTTGGAGGTAGAAGCAGCGGGCGGAGGTGGACTGACCCCCACGCTAATTCCCAGACCCGCCGCTGCAGACGCCACGGCCGCGCTGAGGCTGGTTCTGCACAGGCTTGCTGAAGGAACGTGCCTGGGCACCTCTGCCGTGGCCACGAAAGGAACAAAAACCAGGAGTGGCCGGGCTTTTTGTGGAAAGACCCAAGGACTTGGCCGTAGCCCGCGAGTCCTTGAAACGCTCCAGTGCACTGTCGGCCTTATCGCCAAACAGGCAGGTGCCATCAAAGGGCATGTCCATGAGTGAGCTTTGGACATCTGGCGAGAACCCGGGAGATATCAACCAGGCGTGGCGACGAAGCGCCACAGTCGTAGAAATCGCCCTACCCAGTGAGTCCGCGGCGTCCAAACCACACCGAATGGCAAACTTAGCCGCATCCTTACCCTCGGCAACAGCTTGGGACAGCACAGCATGGGTCTCTTTAGGACACTGAGGCAACACCTGTGCAACTCTATCCCACATCGCGTGGGAATAGCGGCCCAACAAGCAGGCAGCGTTCACGGACCGCAGTCCAAAGCTGGCCGAAGAGAACAACCGCTTACCAAACTGTTTCAGCTTCTTAGAATCCTTATCCGGCAGTTCCGTGGGAAAGGCACTCTGCGACGTCGAGGCTTGGATAACCAGGCTCTCAGGCGTAGGATGAGTGGTCAGAAAAGCAGGGTCACCAGGCACCGGGCGGTGACGCCTGGCGACATTCTTATCCACAATGGCCCCTGTGACTGGCCGCAACCAAGTGCCCAACAAGACATCAGTGAGGGCGTTGTTAAATGGGAGCAGGGGCTCCGACGAAGTGGACGCCGTCTGGAGCACCTCAGTGAGGAGATTAGTTTTGAGGGTCACCTTAGGGAGAGCAAAGTTGAGAACCTCAGCTGCCCGACGGAGCACCATCGTGTGGGAGGCGCCCTCCTCCATGGTAGGCAGGGAAGAGGCAAACCCCGGGTCAGAGGAGACGAAGTCGCCGGCATCCTTCAAGTCGTCCACCCAGTCCTGCTCGGAGTCACACTGACTGGCAAGAGGGTCCTCGGACCCCTCGCAGTCGTCCTCCACCTCGGTCGCATGGGGAACAGACTGCGGCGGCAGAGCCTGAGCCGGAGAAGGAACAAACTGCGTTGGAAATGGCCGGCACCGCGTCCCAATGCAGATCCCAGGTAGGAACAAAATGGTCCTGAACCGGGGCAAGGGTGGGAAAAATGGCACCCCCTGCAGCGCCAGAGGTGGAGCCGAGGGTGGCGCCGGAGCCGGCAGCGCTGGACCTCGTGGCATTAGGGCCGGAGCCAACGGCACAGGATCCTGTGGCGCCGAAGCTGGATCCGCCGGCGGACGAACAGAATCCGGACAAGGGACCGCGGGGCCCGAAGGCGCGCCAGCGGGAGCCCGAGGCCTAAAGTGGCGGTCCATGGTAGAAAGAAAATCTTGCACCGGTTTGGGAGTCGCCGACAGACCCGGGTAAGGTGGGTAGGCCACGGGACTCCCAGGCTCCAAAAGAGCCGCAGGGGCAGAACCCCTGTCTCCCTCGTCCGCATCCGAGGACCGACGGAGAGCAAACATGCTTCTTCGACTTCTTTTTGTGTCGTCTCTTACCCGAATCTGAGGGTGAAGACTTGGAGCCCGAGGAGCGACAACTGCGGCCCCACGAGCGTTCCCGGGAAAGGTCCCTGGACCTGGAACAGCGCTGGACGAGTGCCGGACCTCCAGCAGCTTCCGGCGCCGCTCCCTCAAGGCCTTCGTGGCCATGGCCCGACAGTCCCGGGAGTCGTGGTCGGTCTCCAGGCAGTAGAGGCAGACATCATGGGGGTCCGCCACCGACATATTGTGACCGCAGGCCCCACAAGACTTAAATCCAGGCATCCCTACGTGCACCAAGGAGTACAGGAGACAAAAGTCTCAAAAGGGGTAGTCAAAAAGTGACTAAGGTACGTGCTCTAACCGGATCTGCGCTTTCTGGCGCTGAAAAAGAAATGACATCAGCGCGCATGGGTGGCGCCTAAGTAGTCTCCGTGACGTCATCTCGGCGCTTACGACGCCAGCGACAGACGCGGAGCCGCACGACACCACCTACTGACGCGCAGGGGTACTGCTAGCAAAACTTTCCGGATCCAGTCTGAGGCCTGGGGATAATTCTAAGGTAAGGAATCGATCACTAACGTGTCTCTTTCAGATGAGGTTGTATAACACAGATGTGTGTTGCTTTTGATTATTCTGTATTGTCATGCAAAATGTAAGCAGAGGGAAAAGAAAAATTAGAGAAAAAACCAAAAAATTAAAAAAAAATAAAAAAAAAGGAGTATTGAGGAGACACTGCTGAACTTCTGGTTTAAATCCTGAAATCCTAAGCCATGTATGTCGTCTAAGGAGAATACTGGTATTAATTCCCCTTGCTGCAGCGTCAGCAGCATCTAAAGCACATCTAATGGAGGAATTAGATAAAAGTTTAACTTCTTGCACTAACGCTTCTGCTTTTTTTCTTCTGCTCTTCTGGGATGTTTTGGAGTAGGTCTTCCATTTCGTCTCAGTGGGCCCCATCATATTTGGCTAATAGGCCTTGTGTGTTGGCAATATGCCACTGGTTAGCAGCTTGAGCAGCTACTCTTTTACCTGATGCATCTATTAATTTAGACTCCTTGTCTGGGGAGGTACATCTGCTGAAGCTTGTGAATTTGTTCTTCTGTGAGCATTAGATACTACTAGAGAATCTAAAGAAAACTGTCCGTTAATAAAAAATGGGATCAGACGGTGGAGGTTTACATTTCTTATCAACCCTAGGTGTTAATATGCGGGCAAGCATAGGGTCTTTAAAGATGTCATCGGTTAGCTCATCGTGCCTTTTAGCATAGGCAAACTTTGACTTGTTCTATGTGTCGCACTTAGTGTCTCAAATAAAAAATCCTCTTCTAAATATTCTTTGTATAATGCAACACCATGGTAAGATGCTGCCCTAAAAATCAACTCCCGATGTTACATTGTCATCAGGAGGTGATGGTTTCGCAGGATATAAATCAGGATCATTATCCATGGGTGGGACAATATCATAGTCATCCCATGAGTCTGTTGGTAGTGGGCTATTATCATCATCCCTTATACCAGGCTGTGTATGTGGAGAACCCAGAGGTATTATGTGTAAAGGATCAGAGCCTGGCAATGGTGGTAGTGGTGAGGATGGTGGAGGGGATTGATGATTAGGATAGACAGGGCTTGTAGCCATGTCCTACTTTTTTCAGAAGAAAGAGTTTGTAGCCAGTGTCCTCTGCACCAACTTACCTTTTGAAAGGTGTAACTCCTCTAGCCAATATCTGAAAAAATATTTTTACAAAAATTGCTTAGGGTCCAGTTTCTCCTTCATAATGTCCAGGATAGATTCCAGAGGCTTTTGAATGGTATCTTTTGATTTCGGTGCCGAAGGCGTCGATGCCCAACTGGACTGGTCTTTTAGGTCTTCTGGAGCCCAAAGTTTCAGTTCCAAAGATGGCTTTCCTCGACTCGGTCCAGAGCCGGAAGGCTTGACTAACTGTTTCGGTGAGGGCCTGAAGGGGGAGGGGGGGCGGAATGGGAGGGGACGGGCGCCAGATCCATTGTCTCGGTGCCCGAAGGCAGTGGTGGTGCCTAAGCCTTTTACTTAATGGAAGAGTTTGAGGGGCAATGGGGCTTTGTTACTTACGGCACCCTGTCCCTCTGTAACGTCCTCAGACTCCAACTCGATTTCCAGCTCGGAATTCGATTCTGGGACAGAGGTTTCCTCTTCTTCCGCCACCGTACCTTCCATCTCTTTGTCAAGAGGGTGTTCAATGTTGTCGCGGTATGTCTCTTCGTCGAGCCAGACAATCCCGCAAAGTATTTTTTGATCGGAACGATCGACAAGCGTTGCAATCCTCTTCTTCGTGCTCCGGTGAGAGGCACAAGTTGCAGACTTTATGCAGGTAGGTGTGCGGGTACTTGGAGTGGCTCCGAGGATAGAACTGAAACAGAGTCCGTTCCATCGGCAGAAGACTGGCAAGTACGGAACAGGGTAGATGCCCACCGACGCAGCTAGGCCTGAAGGACGCCCACAATGTCTTCTCAACCGAAGATGGAGTTTTCCGATCTATTCGATACACGGAGAATAGTGAAACGCGTACGAGAACAATATTGTCGAGGGTACAGTGGATTGTGCACGGAGGGGAACCCAAAGGACGGTTGTGAACTGGAGCGACGCAAACCCCATCCGAACCTGATGGCGGAAAGAATCACCATCACCCAAAGGAAGAGTCAGCTCACCTAGTGACTGGAAAAGACTTCTTTGAAGAAAAACAACATGCAAACATCCGGACCCAACACTAGATAGCAGGAGTATGCAAAGCATGTGTATCTAGAGCACACATGCCTCAAACCTAGGCAATATTTATCTAATGTAAACAAGACCAAAACAACAAAAATCCAACATACATAAATCAAGATAGCACTTTAAAAAGGTTTAAAAGATTCAGTCAATCTAAAAATATGGATGCATCACTTTTTAGCACAAAGTACCTGACATGCGTCAAAATCAAAGACGAAAACAGGCGCAGGGGAGGTGAGTCACCGGAAAAACAAAGCGATACGTTGGTTCTTACTCTCAGGGAAGGTAATGAGTCGGTTCCTTACGTGCAAATAAGATGATGTGCCAATTCCTTCCTCCCAGGGGAGGTAGTGTGTTGGTTCCTTACTGCTAGGCTGGCGAGGTGATACGTCGGTTCCTTAATGCGAGGGGAGGTGATGTATTGTTTCTCTGAGCTCGCAGCTTCAGTTCCTTACTGACGCTCTGCGTCAATGTAGACTTAGTGCACAAGTATGATGAGAGGAAAACCTGGTCGCACTGAGACGATGCAGCGAAACAGGCGCAGCGTTGATTTTCCAGCCGCGATGCAGCTTGATGCACCCAATGTTCAGCCGCACAACAGGAGCTGCGTTGGAGTCGGACCAGGTGTCTGGAACGTTGGAGACATAGTGCCCGGGCCTCGGCAATTTTCAGGCCGCACGGCAGTCGCTGCATCAATTCTTCTGCCGCGCTGCGGTGATGCGTTGGTTTTTCAACCGCTCAGCAAGCTTGCAGCGGAGAAAGCAGGAGCTGAAGACAGGTGCGTGACTTTTCAGGGCGTGACGCAGCAAAACTACCTCCAAGGGCCCAGAGCTGGAATTGGCCCAACTTGGCAGGTCAGAACGCCATCTGCAGCTCCACTGAACTCCTCGGCCTGAAGTCTTTGATGGCCCTGAGACTTCAAACAGGAAGCAAGCACACACAAGCCCTCAGGGAACATTGACCTGCAGGATACAAAAAACAAAAGTCCAGTCCTTTCAGTGTCCAAGACAGAAGCAGCACGCAGTAGGTCAGCACAACACAGCAACAAGCAGAGAGGCAGTTCACCGCCTACAGTTTTGCAAGCTCTTCTTCTTGGCAGAATCTCCTCTTAGTCCAGAAGTGTTCTAAAATTGTAGGGTCACAGCTACAGTACTTAAAACAGTTTCTGCCTTTGGAGTACGCATACTTCAAAACTAAGTCTTTGTAGTCCACAAGATTGTGCCTTACCCCGAGTTGGCTCCAGACTCACTGCAGGGAGGTGGAGACAGCATTGTGTGAGGACAGGGACAGCCCTATTCAGGTGTCAGTGACGGGAAACAGTCAGAACAACGCAGGCAGATGCACCAGTGTCCCAACAACGCAAGGTCTGCCACCCTTGCCTTAACCACGCATATGCGTGGTAAAAGCAGTGTGCGGTTTATCTTCCCGACTGGGCGGAAGCAGGAAGGATTAGGAGAGGACGCTGTGAGGTAAGTGGGGCTGGGGCTGGGTTTGGGGCAAGGTTGTAGTTTTTAAGGGATGGGGCTGTTTTTAGGGCTCGGGGGGGGGGGGGGGGGGGGAGTCGGGGAAGTTTATAGGGCCTGGTCGGGGGGGTTGTAGTAGTTTTTAGGGCTCAGGTAGTCAGGGTAGTTTTTAGGGCTCAGGGGAGGAGGGGTCGTTTTTAGGGCTGGGGAAAGGAATTTTTTAGGGCTTGCGGGGGTGGGGGCTGGTTTCCAGGAGGTAGGGGGTAAGTTTAGGTCTCAGGAGGCTGATTGGGTGGCTGTTTTAGGGCTCAGGGTGGTGGGCTGGGATTAGGATACTTTTTAGGGCTTTTGGTGGCATGGTAATTTGTGGGGCTCCGGGGCTGGTTTATTTTTTGAGCTGGGGCAGAGATGTTTTTAGGGCTCGGGAGAGGGGGTTGGTTTTCAGGGGGGAGGGGGTTGGTTTTCAGTAAGGAGAGGGGTAGTTTTAGATCTCAGGGTGGGGGGGGCTGGGGTCAGGGAAAACACTTACCTGATAAGTCTTAAGGCATGTATGGCAAAGACATGTGTACTAAATGCATGTGTAGTAAAGACGTATGCATGGTTAAGACCGCGTGGAACCAGCATGCATAGTAATCAGATGCGTGGTTCCATCACACAACCGTCAGTGACAACTTATTTCACCACTTCTAGCTCAGGAAAGCCCTTCAGTCTGGTGATGGGCCATCAGGATATGCAGGGCACACATCAGCTCCCTTTGTATGACTGCTAGAGAGACTACAGTAAAAACCCCTGTCAGTCTAAAGCAGACAGCGATTCCACAGGCAGGCATGGACACAGAATGGTGAAGCAACAAAATGCACACTTTCTAAAAGTGGCATTTTCAAACACACAACATAAAAAGCATTGGCATAGCCAATATGTCTCGCCTTTGGGAACTTATAAGTGTTTAGCCAGAGATATTGACTTTACCTATGTCTTTAAGATGTGCTGTACAGAAGTTTCCAGCATGCTGAAAAGTTATAATAAAGAAGCGTCAGAAGCATTTTTGTTACCTTAGATATGACCAAAAAAGCATTATGTACAACTAAACGACCATATTTAAAAAGTATTAAAAATAATGTCTTGAGGTTTTTTTTTGTCCTTTCAATGCTGGCAACTTGCATCTGCCTGTCCCAGTGTTTGCATGTTGTGTTATGGGGGGCATAAATAACAGGAGGGTGAAGGTCAGTCAGTCATTGAGAGAGTGAGAGTCAGTGAGAGAGTCAGTCAGTCAGTGAGAGAGTGAGAGAGTCAGTCAGTGAGAGAGTGAGAGAGTGAGAGAGTCAGTCAGTGAGAGAGTGAGAGAGTCAGTCAGTGAGAGAGTGAGAGAGTCAGTCAGTGAGAGAGTGAGAGAGTCAGTCAGTGAGAGTGAGTGAGTCAGTCAGTGAGAGAGAGAGAGTCAGTCAGTGAGAGAGTGAGAGAGTCAGTCAGTGAGAGTGAGTGAGTCAGTCAGTGAGTGAGAGTGAGTGAGTCAGTGAGAGTGAGTGAGTCAGTCAGTGAGAGTGAGTGAGTCAGTCAGTGAGAGTGAGTGAGTCAGTCAGTGAGAGTGAGTGAGTGAGTCAGTCAGTCAGTGAGAGTGAGTCAGTCAGTCAGTGAGAGTGAGTCAGTCAGTCAGTCAGTCAGTGAGAGTGAGTGAGTCAGTCAGTGAGAGTGAGTGAGTCAGTGAGTGAGTCAGTCAGTGAGAGTGAGTGAGTCAGTCAGTGAGAGAGAGAGAGTCAGTCAGTGAGAGAGTGAGAGAGTCAGTCAGTGAGAGTGAGTGAGTCAGTCAGTGAGTGAGAGTGAGTGAGTCAGTGAGAGTGAGTGAGTCAGTCAGTGAGAGTGAGTGAGTCAGTCAGTGAGAGTGAGTGAGTCAGTCAGTGAGAGTGAGTGAGTCAGTCAGTCAGTCAGTGAGAGTGAGTCAGTCAGTCAGTGAGAGTGAGTCAGTCAGTCAGTCAGTCAGTGAGAGTGAGTGAGTCAGTCAGTGAGAGTGAGTGAGTCAGTGAGTGAGTCAGTCAGTGAGAGTGAGTGAGTCAGTCAGTGAGAGTGAGTGAGTCAGTCAGTGAGAGTGAGTGAGTCAGTCAGTGAGTGAGAGTGAGTGAGTCAGTGAGTGAGAGTGAGTGAGTGAGTCAGTCAGTGAGAGTGAGTCAGTCAGTCAGTCAGTCAGTCAGTGAGAGTGAGTCAGTCAGTCAGTGAGAGTGAGTCAGTCAGTCAGTCAGTCAGTGAGAGTGAGTCAGTCAGTCAGTCAGTGAGAGTCAGTCAGTGAGAGTGAGTCAGTCAGTCAGTGAGAGTGAGTCAGTGAGAGTGAGTCAGTCAGTCAGTGAGAGTGAGTCAGTCAGTCAGTCAGTGAGAGTGAGTCAGTCAGTCAGTGAGAGTGAGTCAGTCAGTCAGTGAGAGTGAGTCAGTCAGTGAGAGTGAGTCAGTCAGTCAGTGAGAGTGAGTCAGTCAGTCAGTCAGTCAGTGAGAGTGAGTCAGTCAGTCAGTCAGTGAGAGTGAGTGAGTGAGTGAGTGAGTGAGTCAGTGAGAGTTTAGAAACAAGCAACTCGTCACCAGCTTTTTTTCTTCAGTATGTGTGCTGTGAGGCCTTACACACGACAGGGAAGCGCTACACAAAAGCTGACAACATAACACGACTTAACATATCCGCAAACTGACATGCTGTAGATTACAAGGCACAAAATATGTAAACAGAAAAAGTTAATCTTCCCAACTTCTCACACTGCTACGTCATCAGCTGTATAACTACTAGCACATAACACAAGCATTGGCCGCGCGGCCGTAAAAGTAACGCCGCGCGGCTGCGAAATGAAATAAAAAAAAAATTAAAATAAAAACACGAGTGGTGATGCGAGTTGTGCACATGTGCGCAACGGGAAAAGTGCTTAGCACGTCGCGCGTAATAGCAAGCTGGTGGCCGGCCTGGGTAGCACTTTTAAACCACCTGCAAAATTTCTCACAAGGGCAGCGCATGCGCTGACTCTAGCAAGACCTAAAAACTAACTTCACTAAAAGATGCATCTTTATATGCCGAGTTCAAGGAGCCCAAACTCCAAATCTCTCTCTCTTCCCAATTGAAAGTTACACTTGTAAGATGCTACCAGGCAGCACCAGTGATATCTTATGGGGGAGAACGCCCTTGCTATAGTGAAAAACGAAATTAGCAGTATTCCACTATTGAGACATGTAAAATACACCAGCGGTGACCTACATGTAGCAAAAGGAAGGTTTGGGCTTGGCATGTGGGTACACTGGCCTGGTCAACATGGCAATCTAAAACTGCACCCACAGACACTGCAGTGGCAGGCCTGAGACATGGTTGCAGGACTACTCATGTGGGTGACATATCAGTGCTGCAAGCCCACTAGAAGCACGTAATTTACAGACCCTGGGCACACACAGTGCACTTTACTAAAGACTTAGTAGTAAATCAAATATGCCAATCATAATCACAATGTACACAGGAAACACTCGCACTTTAGCACTGATCAGCAGTGGGAAAGTGCTCAGAGTACAAAAAACAGCAAGAGCGATGTCGAACATCAGTCAAAAACACAGGAGGGAGAGGTGAAAAGACAAAGGAAACAAACGCCACGGATGCCAGGTGTCACAACTGGGCTCACAGGGACCGTTCCATCAGACAAGGCTTCACTGGCAGAACCAGTTCTGCAGAATCTGAGGAGGGGGGGGGGGGGGGGGGGGGATCATCCATAAGACAGCCATGAGAACTATGGCTATATTGGCAGAATTAAATTAAAACTTCATAAGAAGAGGTTCAGTGTACATGGTGTACGTACAAACAGACCACAGACTAATCAGAGAAAAAATTCTAATGAAAAACACCATTTAAGAAGTACCCTGAATAAAATGGCTAGTGGTGAATGGATTTGAAGGGGTAGGCTACACCTAGGAGATGGAAGCTTCATAACTGTCAAGCCTGCCCTTCGCTACCTTGGATATATAGGACCAATTAGGTGTAGACAACTGATCAAGGAACTCGTGCAGGATTGTTGAACAAAGGTTTATCTTTAAGAAATGACAAAGCTAGATAAATTACCAGAGGGTACTTTGTCAAGAAAGGGATCAAAATTAACAGATCTAGATCTTTCCGACAATAATGGGGCAGACACACCATTAAGGAGTCCCAGATTCTGTCACCTGTAGTAATCAAACAGACACCCTATTGGGGCACGGACAGCAGTTATTCAAAGAGGCAACATATTATACAACAATGTTGTTCTAACAAATTTAAGTTGAAAGAAAAAAAAGGCACCCAAAGCACTGAGTGTTGGAAATTGCAGAAGCAGAGCACATACCAAAATGACACTCAAATTCTTTGACCTCCTATACATGGGTGAAACAGTCATTGAGGCTGGACACTCAAAAAGTGGAGGTATTTGCTGGCAAACCATTCGTTTTCTTTTCCAAATTCGAAATTGGGCTGAAGCCAGTTGATGTCCATCTAAACCAAGCTAGTGCAGTTGAAATTTGTGGTATCTATGTTTGCATCCAAAGTTAGAAAGAGCATGGAGTGGTTTGTTGCATGTAAGCAGATGCAAGAGGATTAGAGAAGGTGAGTGTCACTTCAAAGGCATTAAAGAGACTGAGTGACAATAAATTGCTCTTGGAATGCCAAAGTTTAGACGTTTGAGCTCAGATGTTAAAAAGGAACACCATATGCTGTTTGAAAGCTACACCAGCACCCTGCATCACAAAACACAAAATAAAAAGTCTATAAAGAAGGCGTATGGTGTTAAACGCTGCCGGTAAATATAGATAGATGATAGCTCTTACGAATAGGAAATTAAAGAACAAGTTACTTACCTTTGGTAATGCCTTATCTGGGAGAGACTATTTTGGTTTGAATAATGATTTTAAAAAGGTTTAATAAGGTTTTTTTTAATAATTGTTTTAGGTTTGTCTAGTCAATGAGTTTTTCTGTGATTTAATTGATGAATTTGTGCTTTTATGACCTGTCTGTACATAGATCAAATAAAGATTTAAATTGAATTGGTAGCGACTATCCAGCTGCAAATTTCTTATCTTAGAATATTCCCAAGACGTAAGACTAGATAAGGACATTTTTGAGCAGTACCCTTCCACGCCGGTAGGTGGCGTTGTTCGGGTCCACATCTGTGTCTTCCGCACCAGAAGGGATGTGCGCGGCACCTATACAGGCGCCACAACAGCATGCTGACTACAGTTTCTTTTGGCAACTTTCCATGCCAGGAGCGGGGAGCCACAAGTAACAGACAATTGGGGTGAATTTCTGCGGCCCTAAGAAGGGTGACCCTCACACTGCAATCAGTTCACAGAGCGGGGAGAATGAGAGGGTCAGTAAGGAATTTGCAGCTGAATAGTCTTTACCAGATAAGGCATTACCGAAGTTAAGTAACGTATTCATCTGATAGACTTCTAGCTGCAGATTCTTTACCTTAGAATAGATACCCAAGCAATGCCTCCCCAGAGGTGGGTCTACAAAACAGATTTAAACCGAAAGGTCCTGCAGGTCCGAACAAGTAAAATGCAGGACCAAACATGTAAAGTGCCCATCACTACGATCCAGGCAGTAGTGTTTGGTAAAAGTGTGCAGAGATTCCCACATAGCTGCTTAAGCAATGTCCAGGACAGGGACTCCACGAGCTAAAGCAGTGGTTGCAGCCTTGGCTCTGGTAGAATGAGCACACAAGCACTCGGAGCGTTGCCTTTTGGCCAGTACGTGAAGCTCTTTATGCAGAGCACTATCTATAGTGAAATGGTCTGCTACTGCTCACTTTCCCCTTCTTAGCTCCAACATAGCCTACTAAGAGTTGATTGTCCACCCAAATTCCTTGGTGGGACCAAAGTAGAACGATAATACTCTTTTTGGGACCAGGTGTTGAAGTCCCCCCTCTTTTTTTGAAGGGTGAGGTTGAGTAAATTAGGTAGGCAAGAGGATATTTTGGCCAACATGAAAGGATGTCACTACCTTTGGAAGGAAGGAGGTATGTGTTAGAAGAAAACCAGCTTATATGGGTAAAAGGTGGCATAAGGGGGGGGGGGGGGGTGCACACACTGCCTCAGTTCACTCACCCTCCTGGCTGATGTGATGGCCTTTAAGAAAGCTGGCTTTACTTTTATTGACCGCAGTGGGCAGTGATACAGCAGCTTAAAAGGCACTCACATCAAGAAGGTCAGAATTTAAATCAAGACCCACAAGTGCCCTAGGAGAAAATATATGTTGGAGACCTTTAATGAAACTAGTCACAACAGGTGACTTGAACAAAGTAGGTTAGTCAGTCAACAGCAAAAACGCCGTAAAGGCTGATAAGTGGCTGTTAACTGCCCAGAGCGGAGCCCTACTGGGCTAAAGCAAGTACAGAATTAATACCTGGGAAAGGGGAGTAGAGAGAAGGTCAACATTCTTGGATGCACACAATGCCACAAATTTGTCCCAGTGGCAGGAATATACAGTTTTGGTGGAGAGACACCTGCCTGCCAGGATAGCATCACAGACTTCTGGAGGAAGGTTGAAAGTCAACAGTTGCTGCTCGATCTCCATGCAGCAAGGCACTGGGTACGCAGGTTCGGGTGCCGGAGCCTCCCGCTGCGACAGAAGATCCTCCCAAAGAGGCAACTTGACTGGAGGACTGACCATCATGCTCAATAGCTCGGGATACCAGATTATTTGTGCCCAATCCGGAGCCACAAGATTGACTTGGTCCCGGTCGCTCCTGATCTTCCTGAAAACTCTGGGCAGGAGAGTTGTCGGTGGAAAGGTGCACAGGTGGCCGGAACTCCAATTGAGACAATAGGCATTTCCAATCGAGAGCCGCCTAGAAACTCCAGCATGCAGAAGTGCTGACATTGTGTGTTCTCCATGGTGACAAATATATCTAACCAAGGTTCTCCCCATTCTTGAATGAGATCTTGCACCACTTCCAGATGAAGATGCGATTCGTGATGCGCTAGGCATCGACGTAGAGTTTGGGTGTTCGCCCTGGTGTTCAGAGAGCCAGCCAGGTGTAGAACCATAAAGAAATGCCCCAACATTCTTGCCATGTCCAGGGACACAGGGCCTCTTGACAAAAAGTTCATGACCCTACGGGTTCCTCTTTGTTGCAGTACCACATGGTGGTGGTTGTCTGTGAATACATGCACCAGACTACCTCTGACAAGGGATGAAAGGCCTTCAAAGTGAATTAGATCCACCCACAGTTCCAACAGGCTGATATGGAATTTTGATTCTGAGCTCCACTTTTCTGCCCCAGTCCAGTCTGACACCATCAACTATGGCTGGGGGTGATGGGAAAGCAGTCTGTCACTGACCCAATCGCGGTTCGTCAGCCACCACTGCAGGTTTTTCACCATTCCCTCCAAGATCTGGCCTATGTCGGAGAGATTTTGCTGATGCTGTGCCCACTGGGACTTCAGGTTCCACTGCAGAGCTCTCATATGCCAACAGGCATGTGTAACTAGCCGGATGCATGACGTGATGAGGCCTCAGTGACACTCGACGAAATCCAGGATAGGGGCTGAAACATCGGCATCATAGCCTGGACTCACCATTCCAGGGGATAGGCCCAAAACTGCACTGTGTCCAAAACCACTCCTTTCATCAGCTTTTGATTGGGTGAATCGATCTAAGCAATGGTCAATGCTGTTGTCCCTTGGTGTCGAGCCAGCTCTAGTCTCCTTCCTGGCTGACATCGAAAAGGATATGTCGGCATCGGTTATATTTGGGGAGGACCGTCTATGTACCAAACTCATTTCTATCACACGAAGTATCAGGCAAGGCTGTATCTGACCCCTTTTTACCCACCACCCCCGAATGGATTTCTCAGCCCCAACCAGTTCTTTTATATGCAGACGATGCTGTTCTCATGTCAAGGACCACATTAGGCCTCCAACTGCTTATTAATTCTTTTGCTGATTTATGGATAGCTTAGACCTTTCGGTTAATATTCTGAAATCCTTTGTTATAGTCACTGGTGCTAAACATGCCACACCTAAAACCCACTTTGTAATAACATTAAGATCACCCAAGTCCCCACTTTGTATTATCTGGGCATTCTGCTCAACAATAGGAGTTATTGGGGCCCTTAATTATTTTTGAAATGACTCACACTAGCCAGATTATGTGGGTCGGTCCTGGATTTTAACTCCAGGGAAAGTAGGAAACCTATAAAAGCTTTGCTTCATATCTATTGAGCAAAGTGTGTATCCGCAACATGTTATGGCTGAGACATCTGGAGGTTTAAGGATTGCAGCTGAATCCGGATTCAGCTGGACAAAAACAAGTTTGCTAGGTGGTAACTGGCGCCCCCGCAAAGTTTATCAACATTTGCAGTAAATGAGGAACTAGGACTCAAATACATCTCAGATACCATCAAACGCTGGATCTTGATCTGGTATAAGAGAGAGCCAACTTTAAATAGGCTGATAATCAGGGATTTTCTCTATTTGGACAATATGAAAGTGATCCCCTAGTTGAGATACATCAAGTCTGAACTCACAGCCTTGGGTCGACCTAGCCTGTTCACGTGTCCCGATCAAATTGTTAAGGCTGATTACCTGTGGGTTAATCAGAACTTTTTATTACACTTCTCAGTAGCTAGGGAAGAGCTGGAAATACAGAAACCTACTGTCCGGGCTCATTGTCTGATAATGACTGTTAATGCTATTGAGACTTATTTGACCTGGGTTAACAATGTACACCACCGCAAGTTTTTATCTAGGTTAAGTCCTTTCTTCCATTCTCTTAAAGGTTGGGGTGCCGAAGCCACCCTAGGCCATGCGAGTGTGATAAGAATTGGGCTCAGAACATTGCCCACGTTGTACTGTTTTGTATTTCCCAGCAAAAAAATGTTTATTTTAAGATCGGTTAACTTCTAGCAAGTGAGGCCAGCAATGTGGTTTCTCCTCATGCTTGGGGAGATCCGTACTTGTGTGAACTGAGACTTTTTTCTAAGTAGTTTTGTTAAACTACGAGGGGCATGGCCCTAATTGAATTTTTTATTATGTTCTTCCTGGTTTGGCTACTTGTGGTCTTATTTATTGTTGTAACTAGTATATCTTGCATACTCTCTGGGCTATAATGTTGCGTATTGCACCTGGGCTGTGCACTTTGTCCCCTGCCCTTTTTCCCCCCAGATAAATGTTTGGTACATTTAACTACGCTGGATATCTTTGTCTTTTCAGGTTGACAATGTCATAAAGAACGTTTATTTTTATATGGAATATGATTTTTTTCCTTGTACCTGGATTGATTTTATCATAATGTATTGAGGTTTACCTGTTTTTATGTATTTTTTATGGGAAGATCTATTTTAACTGAATAAAGAACGTTGCTACTACTGGTAATTTAATGGTCTTTCACTACCAGGACACAAAGAACATACAAGTACATGTTCAACTTTTTAGATACACGGCACCTTAACCTTTGGGCTGTTAAGGGCCTACCTTAAGGGTGACATATGCATTAAATAGGAAAGTTTAGGTTGGCAAAATGATTATTCTGCCAGGTCGAAATGGCAGTTTCAAACTGCAAAAACGGATGGAAATGAACAGGCCTGACACAGGTTTTAGAGGGCTACTCAAAAAGGTGGTCACTAGTCGCATTTATTTTACCAGCCATGGGTATAGAGTATACCACTTTACTAGTGACTTCACAGTAAACGAAGAATGACATCTGGGTTTAAGCCACTTTTGCCATGTTGACAGGAGTGAACACAAGTACTTTAGCATGGTTAGTCCTAAAGCCAACAAAAAGAAATTTAGCAAAACAGGAGGGGTGAAGGTAAAAGGTTTGGGGATGACCTTGCAGATAGGGCTAGCTCAAACACCAAACCATGTCTATGTAGCACTAGCTATAGATGTTTTAATCTTGCTTTTATGTATGAAAAACGACAGGTTGGAGATAACTATAAGCATTTTGCCAAGGAATCTGCTCAGGATATTGGACTGTGAAAGTTCAGATTGCTTTGAACATGTTCCGGCTGGTAAGGAGGCAGCAGTACTCCTGAGCAGTAATTTCAGAACATATGTTTGAACTTACAGGATCCAGAATGATTTTAACAATAGTTACAGAGCTACTTTTGCCTCTCACCATGGCGGGAGAACCCCACACACAAGTAAACTTACTAAACAAAAAGTAACTAAAGAGTTGTGCTCCCCGGAAGCAAAAGTTGGTCTTCACAGGGTAGTCAAGTAGCAAAGGAGAAAATATCCACACCATACAAATAGGCAGAAACCAGAAGTGGGTGAGACAATTGGAATGCACAGTAAGAAGCAGTGCATGGAGGGCATGTGTACAGGAGTTCCATTAGATGTTCACACCGACAGCTTTCTCTTTGTAAAAGCCATTATACAGGCCTCACATTATACTGTAGACTATTCCTAGCCTATTAGGAAACAGCAAACATACAGCATAATGGAAGAGGGGGAGAAGAAAAAAAAAAAAAAAAAAAAAAAAAGAATAGTATGAATGTCAAGATAAGAAGAAAATATATTGATGCTAATTTCATTTGATGTAAAAAAAAAAAAAAAAACCCTTTCAATGGTCATCACGTACCCAAGTTTTTGGTTCAAAAGACGCTTCTCCTTCGCTGCGGCCAATTTTTCACGTAGCTCCTCTCGCTGTCTTAGAGCGATGGGATTGATCACCTCGGCAGCCACTGGGTCTTCTTTACTGCCAGTTTCTTTTGAGAAGAAAGAATGCCCAAGTGCAAGATATTAGAATGTTCACTTACACAAATATTTAACAAAACATTAGAGAAACTATAAGCAGACTTCTCAAACGGCACAAATTCATAGGCTTGCAATACTAATCATCCATCAAGCTGGAAATTCACAATAGGAAATACTAAAACCGCAATGATAGACAATGCTATTTCAAAATTGAACGCACTGCAGTCCATAAACCTCATTATATGTGTAGGAAGGTGGAATCTGACTGCATGGTTACCCCCACTTTTTTTTTCTGGTGTTTTGCTGGTTTTCGACTTAGTCTGACTGGGATCCTGCTAATCAGGACCCCAGTCTATCTGCTTTCTCCCTAAATTGGTATTGCATGTACTTTAAGTACGCTCCAGATTGGATTCTCGGGTACCCTTATCAGTCCCTAGTATATGGTATTGAATATGCTACTTACCAGTATGCATCTGTTCTTGGCATGTAGGGCTGCTGACATTCATATCTGTGCATAGATCGCCGCCTAGTGTTGGGTCCGGATGTTTGCACGTTGTTGTCCTGGAAGAGTCTTCGAAGTATCCTTGGATAGGTGACTCCTCCCCTGGACTACAGTGCGCATGGGCATCCTCTCCATCCTCAGATTGTTTTTCGCCATTGTGGCAGTGATGGAGTAGATACAGAAAGTGATGACCATGCTTGCAGTAATTCTGAGAGCTGCAGCTGCGACAGGCGCCGGGGAGGAGGGAGGGCGATATGAATGTCAGCAGCCCTACATGCCAAGAACAGATGCATACTGGTAAGTAGCATATTCCGTTCGAGGCATGTGGGCTGCTGAATTCATATCTGTGCATAGAATACATAGCAGTGCCCTCTATTAGCGGCGGCTACCCGTGCCAGCTGCAGCGGTCTGAAAAAGTGTCTTGAGAACAGCCTGTCCTACAGCTGCCTGCTGTTTTGACTGCACATCTACACAATAGTGTTTTGTAAATGTGTGTGTAGTGGACCATGTGGCTGCTCTGCATATATCATGCAGGGGAATATTCCCTAGGAAGGCCATGGAAGCCCCCAACTTACGTGTTGAGTGGGCTCGTGGTGGAATAGTTAATGTGCGTTTTGCCTTTTGATAACAGATTTGAATACACTTAACTATCCATCTGGCTATCCCTGCTTTGGAGATGGCGTTACCCTTGTGGTGTGGGGCAAAGGCAACGAACAGTTGTTTTGTCTTCCTGAATGGTTTAGTCCTGTCGATGTAGTACATGAGGGCCCTCCGTACATCTAGTGTATGTAGTGCCCTCTCTGCAACAGTTTGTGGGTTTTGGAAGAAAACGGGCAGTTCAATAGTCTGATTCATGTGGAACTGCGATATTACCTTGGGCATGAATTTGGGGTTAGTACGTAGTACGACCCTGTTGGCGTGAACCTGAATAAATGGCTCTTGAACGGTTAGTGCCTGGAGTTCACTAACTCTTCTTAGGGAAGTGATCGCTACTAGGAAGGCCACTTTCCAGGTAAGGAATTGAATCTCGCATGAGTGTAGAGGTTCAAAGGGTGGACCCATCAGGCGTGTGAGGACCAAGTTGAGGTTCCACATCGGAGCCGGTGGGTGACTAGGTGGAATGACTCGTTTGAGCCCTTCCAAGAATGCTTTGATGGCAGGCACTCTGAAAAGAGAGAGGTGCTGCCTAGTTTGCAGATAGGCTGATATTGCGGTCAAATGGACACGTATAGAGGTGTACGCCAGATTGCATCGGTATAGGTGTAAGAGGTAACAGATGATGTTGTGGATGGATGCGTCCAGCGGGTCGATGTCATTATTACCGCAATAAATGACGAACCTTTTCCATTTGGCTGCATAGCAAGCCCTGGTAGTGGGTCTCCTGGCCTCCTTGATGATGTCCATACAGTCAGGTGGCAGGTTGAGATAGCCAAACTCTAGGACTTCAGGAGCCAGATCGCCAGGTTCAGCTGTTGCGGATCTGGGTGCTGAACCTCTCCATGGTTCTGCGTCAAATGCGCGGGTTTGATCCGCAGCCTTTGATGCGGCACCACGGAAAGTTCGAGGAAGGTGGTGTACCACGGCTGGCGTGCCCACGTGGGAGCAACTAGGACGAGTGTCAGGGAGTGTTGTCGTAGTTTGCGAGCCACCAGCGGTATCAGCGGCGCTGGGGGAAAAGCGTACGCAAATCTGCCGGACCAGTTCATCCATATCGCATTGCCCTGCGACTGCGGATGTGGGAACCTGGCGGCGAAGCTTTGGCATTTTGCGTTTTCGCTTGTCGCGAATAGGTCTCTCTCTGGATGACCCCACTGCTGGAAGTACGGTTGGAGTACTGATGGGTGTAACTCCCACTCGTGCATCTGGTGGCTGTGTCTGCTGAGCAGATCCGCTATCTGGTTGTCCTTGCCAGGGAGGTGTTCCGCCATGAGGAACATGTTCCTCTGAATGGCCCACTTCCACATGCTCTGAGCCAGATGAGACAACTGTGGAGAGTGTGTTCCTCCCTGCTTCTGTATGTAGTACATGGCAGTCATGTTGTCCGTCCGGATCAACACGACTTTGTTGCACAGATGTACTTTGAATGCCTTCATGGCCAGGAAGATTGCCATCAGTTCCAGAAGGTTGATGTGCATCTTCTTCTGTTGTGTCGTCCATAGTCCCTGCACTGTGTAGTGGAGTACATGAGCTCCCCATCCCTGGAGAGACGCGTCCGCTGTCAGTACTATTTGCGGAACAGGCTCTTGGAACGGTCGGCCCTTGCAAAGGTTTTGTGGATTCCACCAATGCAGAGAGTTGTATGCCCGACCGCTCACCAACACTAGGTCTTTCAACTGTCCTTGAGCCTGATTCCACTGACGTGCTAGGCACTCCTGAAGCGGGCGCATATGTAATCTCGCGTGCGGGACTATGAAGATGCAGGAGGCCATCATGCCTATCAACTGCATAAACACTCGCGCTGGAAGTGAGTGATTGGGTTTGAACTTGGAGATCAGCAGTTGTATGCTGTTGATCCTCACTAAATTTGGCTGAGCTGTGGCCGCCAGAGTGTCTATAGTCGCACCTAGGTACTGTTGTACGTGTGCGGGATGGAGATGGGACTTTGGGTAATTTAGTGAGAATCCTAGACTGTGGAGGAGGTGAATGGTGCGGGACATGTGGCTGGCACATTGCTGGGCTGACTTCGCTTGAACGAGCCAGTCGTCTAGGTAGGGGTAGACGTGTATATGCTGCCTCCGTAGATGTGCTGCCACTGTAGCTAGGCACTTCGTGAAAACCCTGGGCGCTGTTGTCACGCCGAAGGGAAGGACTTTGAATTGATAGTGCTGCCCCTGAACAGTGAACCGGAGGTATTTTTTGTGTGAGGGGTGGATGGGTATGTGGAAATACGCATCCTTGAGGTCCAGTGTGGCTAGGAAGTCTCCCTGCTTGAGAAGCGGAAGGACTTGCTGTAGAGTGAGCATGTGAAAGTGCTCTGAAAGAATGTACTGGTTCAGGGGTCTCAGGTCTAATATAGGTCTGAGTGACCCGTCCTTTTTTGGAATTAGGAAGTAGAGGGAGTACACCCCCGTACCCTGCTCGTGGATGGGTACGACCTCTATAGCGCCTTTTAGAAGCATACTTTGCACCTCTTTCTGTAAGAGCGTTAAGTGCTCTGAGGACATAGGACGGTTTCTTGGTGGTATTGTGGGTGGAGTGGAGGTTAACTCCAGACAGTAACCGTATTTTACAATATCTTTGACCCACCTGTCCGTGGTGATGGAGTTCCACGTGGACAGGAACCTTTGTAGCCTTCCCGACAGGTGTTATGTGGTCGGGAGGAAGGGAGAGGGCGTCACTGCTTGTTCTTGGGGGAGGACCTGGTGTTGCCGTAGCCGCGTCCTCTGCCCTTTGTACTGGAGCCACGATATCCACCCCGGGTGTTTTTATCGTAGGTGGTCTGTGTATTGCCTTTGTTATATGTTTGTTGTGACCCCTGTCCTCTACCTGCTCCCTTGTTTCCGGGGCGACGAAAGGAGCCGCTCCGAAAGGACTGGGTTTGGAGAGCGCCCATGGATTTTGCAGTGTCCGTGTCCTTTTTTATCTTTTCAAGGGTGGTGTCAACCTCTGGCCCGAATAGATAGTCGGGGTTGACAGGCTGGTTGAGTATATTGTTTTGTACCTCAGGCTTGAATCCTGAGATTCGTAACCAGGCATGTCGTCGCAGCATGACGCTTGTGTTTATGGCCCTTGCAGCCGTGTCTGCAGCATCTAGCGCACACTTGATGGAAGCATTCGTGAGTAGCTGTCCTTCTCTGATGAGCATTTCTGCGCCTTCCTTGAACTGGTCAGGGAGATGTTGGAATATTTGCTCGAGTGTGTCATAGTGCGCTCTGTCATAGCGAGCAAGGAGCGCTTGAGTGTTGGCTATGCGCCATATGTTGGCTGCTTGGGCGGCAACTCTCTTGCCAGAGGTCTCTAACACCTTGGACTCTTTGTCCGGGGGAGGAGCGTCACCTGTCGTTTGCGAGTGTGCCCTCTTGCGAGCATTCGCTACGACGATGGAGTCGAGTGGCAATTGTCCTTTAATGTAAGTAGGATCCCCAGGTGCTGATCTGTATTTTTTATCAATCCTGGGGTTTATGACTCGTGCCCTGGTGGGTTCCTTGAAAATGTCCTTAGCTGGTTTGAGGACCCCCTTCAGCATTGGCAGAGTTTTTACATGTCTTTCTGAGGATGCAAAAGTGTCCATTAGAAAGTCATCCTCGATGGTATCTGAGTGAAGCTGTACCCCATGGTTATTTGCAGCACGTTCAATAAGAGCGTTGAACGCCGCAGTATCCTCCGTGGGAGATGTTTTTGCCCCATAGAGTTGTGGGTCCTGTGTATCGAGAGGGGCACTGGGGTCTGCAGGGTCGCCCCAAGTTTGATCAGGGTCCTGCTGGTCATCAGGATCTGTGTCTACATGGTAGGGTGCTTGGTCATCCATGTAGTCCTCCAATGCATCCGTGTCGGAGCGTGTGGGGGAGAACCTGTGTGGATCCTGGTAGGAGGAATGGAACGGTTCATAAAGGAGAGGTTCTGATTCCACAGGCAGCTTCCTTTTTAGTGGGATGCTGAAAGGGTCCAATGGCGGTTCCGAAGTTATTCTTCGGTCGTGGAGAATCATCCTGCCAGTGTCGGCGTCGATGACACGTGACGGAGACGTCTCGTCCGGTGGAACCGGAGTCTGGGTAACCCGTGTCCCGAGTTGGAACATCTTCGGGATTGTTGACGGAGGCAAGCCGAAGGTAATGTTGGCTGGCCCCGTAGAGGTTGCTGGAGCTCCGATCGGGCCGGAACCCGACGGGTCTTTGAGGGCCGCCGTGGTTTTGTTGCTTTGCGTCGCAGCAGGCCGCACTTGGGGCGTGTTTGAGGCTTTGGCACCGGGCAGGTTCGTAGAGCCGGGCGTGGATTTTTTCGGTGCCGGCGGGTCCTCGAGTCGAGGTGTGGAGATCACCGTCGACGTCCTCGATACGTGAGGCATCGGCGTCGTCGAGGGAGCGACGCGAGTCGAAGCAGGCGGTATTGCCCTCGGTGTCGTTGGCGTCGGTAGCCGAGTAGGTTTCTCGGTGCCGAAGGCCTTTTTCCGTTTGTCGACTCCGATGTCGCCCGCTTCCAGTTCGGCACCGAAGTCCCTCTTGGTGCGGTCGGTGCCGACGCGTTGCGCTGGCGTCGAAGGCCTCGATCCGACCAGCGCCACTTTCAGTTTCGGTTTCGTATGAACGGGAGCAGCTTTCGGTTTCGGTTTTGTGGTAGGGAAACCAGCTGGCTTATGCAGCAATGGCTGCCGCTGGACGTCCGAGGCCGGGCCCGAGGGCGGGGCCGAAGAACTACGGGATGGGTCTCGGGTAAGGCCCGAAGGCGATCCCTCGACCGGAGCCAAAGGCTGTGGCGCTGGTGTGTCTTCGGTTTGAACAGGTAGGCCTTGTTCATCATTGGAGCTACTCTCTTCGGCCCCTAAGGCCTCCTCGCCGTCTCCTACCTCGGTGTCGTCTTCACCTCTGCGGAAGAGTGACTCGTCGCCCTCGTCCGATCCGGGGTCGTGTTCGGAAACGGGACTGGAGGGTATGACTTCTAATTCTTCGACGTCGGCCTCGTCGAAGATGTCTGTTGGGGCCGGTGCCGCGTGCCGCGCCTCGAGTCTCGCCGCTCTTCGGTTCCTTAGAGTCTTCTTGGAACGGAACCGGGCACAGGCCATGCATGTCGATTCGTCGTGGTCCGGCGAGAGGCATTTGTTGCACACCGGATGGACGTCGATATGTGGGTACTTCGCATTGCATACCGGACACCTCTTGAATGGCGTCCTGGATTCCATCGTCGCAGTAGTCGATGGACAGGCAAATGCGAAAGAAGTCGGTGCTGAAAGTTAGTAAACTAACAAAATGCTATCGAAACCCGATCGATAAACAGTACCGACGCGAACTAAAGGCCTTTTGGCCTCGACCAAATATTTTCCTAACTTGAGCTAAGATAGCACATCCGAACCCAATGGCGGAAAAAAACAATCTGAGGATGGAGAGGATGCCCATGCGCACTGTAGTCCAGGGGAGGAGTCACCTATCCAAGGATACTTCGAAGACTCTTCCAGGACAACAACGTGCAAACATCCGGACCCAACACTAGGCGGCGATCTATGCACAGATATGAATTCAGCAGCCCACATGCCTCGAACACTATGTACCCAGGGCATAGGTACCCCAGAGGCCTCCCAGGGGCTGCAGCATGTATTGTGCCAACCCTGAGAGACCATTCAAAATAACACCACAGGTCTGCTACAGCAGCCTGTGTAAGATGGTGCATGCACCCCTTACTTAGATATAGGTTCACTACATCTATCCTATTTATCACTGCACATATAAACCTATCCGTCACTCCTATGGCAGGCCTTATCAATCCTGAAGGCAGGGTGCTGGCTTTTATGGGAGAGGGAGCACCTGCATAAGCAGAGCCCCTGTGCAGCCTTCGGAACCTATTTTCCGGGGTTGTTTGTGATGCAGCCAACCATATATACTTAAGTGCATTATAACCTTGCGGTAAATGCTAACTTGAAAAAGGCTGCATGGAAACATGTCGTGTTTGGAGTCAAACCCTTGGAATCATACCTCCCCGCCAGTAACTGACGGGGGAGGTATGATTCCACCCTCCTAGAAGGACAAATGCGATCTACCGGGCTACCCGGTACCAGCTTTCGCGACCTGGGCATCACAAAATGGATGCTGCCAGCCACAGACACGGGTCTGCCCTCCTGCTGCTGGACGAAACTCTGGCAGGTGAAGGTGGACAATAGGTTTCCTGTCACATGGAGGTGTGACCATCTCCCAGACAGGTTTTAGTGTATTGGGGCAAGGTGGGTGCACTCCAAGAGTGCTTTGAGGTCTGCCCTGGGGGCACATTTGGTGTCCCTGTGCATAGTCCACCTCAAACCGGTTGCAGGAGCCATTTGCTCCTGCTCTGGCGCGAAACTGGACAAAGGACATGGGTGTAGCCACCACTCTGTCCTGACCCTCCCATAGGTGGGTCCCCAGAGTTTGTCCCACCCCTTCCTTGGGTATAAAGTAGGAACCCCTGACTACAGGACATCAGATTTACCTGGACAAAACTCTGCTACAGAAACCAAGTATCCTTCGACCATTTACGCTTTGCTGGACAACTGAAGAATCTCCCTTGGAGTAAAGGAGTTACTCCCCTTCAAGGCAGGCACCTCAACGTATCTGACTTGTTTGCATCTTTGCAGCTCCTGAAGGACTCCGAAGATTTGGGAACACAGGAGGTGGGTTCATAAGCTTCCCCGAGGCCGACCAGAGCCTCAGCAAACCTGAGACCCGCAGCCCTCATGCGGACCGTGCAACCCGTTCCCCTGGACACCATGCACATTTACAGAAGCATATGCTTTTTGGCGATCCCTGAGGCCGTGCTTTGGGCTACTTGTAGTCCAGACACCGAGCAGTGATTCCACCGAAGATTACTGGCCTACACTCCACGAGTGTTCGGTGGGCTGGTATTTTGTGATTCCTCTCGAGGTCCCTGCACGATCCCTGGTCCGTCAACCTGTGGGTCCCTGAGAAGGGAACTGTAACTTTCACTTGGCTTTCCTGGTTGCTCCAGACGTGCCCTGACTCTCCATTACTTGGGAAGTCCCCAGGACCTTGCTGGTCCCCACCGAAGCATCTTTTCTCTGACCGCGTGGGTTGCAGTTGCCAAGGCTTGTTGGTCTCCAAGCCTTTGGCAGGCTTGACAAGCTAAAATGGTCTCTGCAGATGAGGCAGTGTATTTCCTGCTGCACCCTAATCACATTCATCAGGATTGTGAAACCTGCCAGACTTTGTAAATCAAAGGATTGAAGGGCATGGAGAGAAGGCTCTGTTGAGCTGTAAGAAGTGCACTTCATTGCGGCCCCTTCTTCACAAAGCACCCAACAGAGGAAACAGGTGAAACTAGATTTTACTGAAGAAAAAAGGGTGAAGACCTTCACTCTGAATGCCCTGGCTAACCCAGATAGGACATTTTTGGTGCCCTCTGCTAAGCAACAGAGCGAGTATCCTCATCAACAAGTTTGTTGACTAAAATGAAGTCTGTTAATCATCCGCCTTAGCATCTGGTAAACCACAGTGAGTGTCCACCAGTAGAACAGCCCACTTGTCATTAAAGAAACCATTGTAGACGGCAGCACATGATCAGCAACGGAGACCCCTTCATAATTGGCTAACTGGTTGTCAGACTCAAAATTACTGTACATACTTTCATCTGGTCAATCAGCCAGGGTTCAGCCATTAACACTGCACGTACCATATATCAGGTGAAACCTTCGCCAAGGAATACACCTACATTAACTTCATACGGCCTACAAGATTACCCTGCACAATCTACTATTCCCCAAGAGTATATGTGTGTGAGAAAATGCCTCATTCTGTATTGTCTTGCCAAGATTTTGGACGGCTGATGCTGGTTTTTAAACTCAGAGTGCAATGAAGCCTACTGAACAGACCTCAGTGCTAGTGCGGTGACTCCAAAAAGAGTACGTTGCATTGGTTATACACAACAGGCATAAGTTGGCTTGCCTGCAAGTCCCTAGTATAGGGTACCCAGGGCATGTAAATTAGAGTCACCCCAGGAATTGCAGCACTGGTCGCTTCACACTGTGTGGGACACAAGTAAAACAATTCTACCAGTCCGCTACTGCAGACTGGAAGAGTAGTTTTAAACTGCTAGCCCAACTTTGGCATTTAAAGCAATGGCAAAGCCAAACCACCCTCTGCAATATGTGCAAGTCACCCCTATGGCAGGCCTACCAAAGCCCTAAAACAAGGTACAACTTATTTTACAGGACGTACATGTATTTTACATGTTCTGGCAGTAAAAAAAGCACACAAACTTGTTTTTACTGTGGAAAAGCTTGGTCGCCCCATGGGCGAGTGCAGGGTTGCATGCTGGCCCCTCAGCTGTGCTAACTCCTAAACCACACGAACAAAGTTAATATTCCAAGGTATCAACCAACTTGTTACATTATTTGGACTTTAGCATCAAGCCGAGCTTAGAGCAACAAGTTGCAGTGTGCAAGTTTTATAAAGTTGCCACTTTGTTGCCTTTAGTCTCCTGTGCCCTTAAAGGCTGCACAAGGATCCTGTCCCCAAGACAGCTTACTGCCCTTCTGGGGAGACGTGCTAATGACTCAGAAGAGGAGACAATAGAAGCCTGCACTCCCTCCTGCAGGAAGTCAAACAGAGGTTGATCAAAAGGAGAGCTCCACAGGACAAGCCGCCTTTGAAGGGCAAATTGGTAACAATTGGGAGAGGGGCGGCTCCAATGTTCAGGTAGACAGGCTGGCACTAGGGAACATGGAAACCAGTTGCCGACCCGGCTTTCCAGAGGCATGTAGCCCCCTTGTTAGCCACACCTCTTGATTGGGCTAGGGTGCTGTGGAGGCCAAGAGAGGGGTTCTGCCAAGTTGGGAGTGGGCAAAATGGTGCATCCTGGGAAAGCCAGATGCCACACTTCCCAGTAAGTGGTCATAAGGAGGGAGGGAACCTAGTAGTACATTGGCTACTGACAGTGTCAATCTTGAGAGCACTTTCTAAGCATAAAAAGGGTACCCTGCCACCTAGAACTCAGATCTTGATAGGACAGGAAAAAGGACCAAAGGAGGACTACCCTGCTGCACCGAGGGACCAGAAAAGAGAGGTGGACTGCACCTGCTGGTCCTGGTGGCTAGCAAAGGAGAATGAACTGTGCTTGCTGTATCCAGCTTGTGGAAAAAGTCCTCTCCAGAGCCCAGCCGAAGCAGGAGACTCCAATAGTCAGTTGGCTGACCTCCTGTTCGCAGCACAGGTCCATAACAGCTGAAAAAGTCTTCTTGGGCAAGTTGGTAGTCCAGAACTTCATATCACGGCCAGCTGCTGCTGTGCAGTACCAGAGACTAGGACCAAAAATGCAAAGTTGCACGAGGCCGCAGGATCCAGTAGAGTTGGTGGAGTGCAGCTTTGTTGCCCTGAAGATGAGTTATCGCCCAGGGAAGGATTTGGCTGGGACTGCGATACCAGGCGAAAGGTAGCCCAGTGGAAACTGGACTTCTACCAGGACTGAGAGGACTTCGGGGGACGTCGACCCTATGACCAGAACGGACTATCTCCCCCCCCTGTGGACCGAGGAATAGCCACAAGAAACCACCATTGCATCTGTAGTGTCTGGTGAATGAGAAATTACAGACTGCTTATGTCTCCTGAGGGACTCCGTAGAACTGTGGCATAAGTGATAGAGCGGAATACATTGAAAGAAGGTTTAGAATCTTGAGTTTGCAGTTACACACCCTCGAATAAAGACTTAAAAAATTAAGCTACATGTGTGAAATAGTAATTGGCGGTTACCCAGGCTGGGGAAGACACTACAACTGACGACGAGTAAGAATAAGTAACCCAAAGATCAACAGTGCTCCCCCCAAAGACCTTGCTGTGGTCTCAGCAAACTGCTTGTGCGTACCACGTGTGTTGCAGTCGAAGTACAGAACCGACACTTTATGCATGTGGAGTCAAACACCAACTCTAGCTGAAATAAAGAAACTGAAAACAACAAAGCATTGCAAAGAAATCTACTGTCAGTTATCCAGAACCAACTGGTTACACCGTACATAAAATTACAGCGCTGCTATGCAATATACAGTCATTTGTAATCCGGAGCATTAATGCTAAAGGCAGATACAGCCAGGTTTTCAAAGAGCAGCTATTAATAATCACAAGTTGCAAGATAACGTTACAATTTGAAAGTGGTGAAGACAAAGTGCATGCAAAGACATGTCAAAGAATAAACCAGTTCTTTACTCACAAGAACCTGGGTAAAGGGAGTCAGTACGACCTCAGCACCAGGTGTCACAACCCAGGCAAAGTACAGGCGTTGTGCATATGACGCAGATGGGTCCTGCCAAGCCAACTGAAGGGCAGTGAAGGAGGTCAGAACAGGAACATAACAGTAGGTGACAACCAAAATGGTCGCAGGTATCTTAGGAATACTGAAACGCAGTTTGTCTAATGGAGGTTAAGACAGAGGCCGTCATTTCTAAAGTCATAAAGAATGATTCAGAGGCCAGCACATTTCAAGGCCCTAGAGATAGCTCACACTAACAGAGTCAAGATTAACCACTGAGGGAGCCGGAAAGAGCTCCACCCTCAATTTTAACCTCTCCCAGAAATGGTTACAATGCTGGCGCTTTTCTGAAACCACCACTACCATTCTATGCCGCCAAAAAGCTAAATATTGGCAATATATAGATGGACTGGTTGGATAGAGACATTTGATGATTTCATCAGTGCACTTGAAGAGACTGATAACAAAAAAGATCATCAAGTATCTCAAAAACCTAGCTGGCGACGGTGTAAAGGAAGTCATAAAGAAAATGCAGCAAACTGAAAAAGATGGGTCGGGGAGCTTAGTGGACTAATGCTTCCACTGTAGGGGCCTGAGTTCAACCTCATTGTCACAGGTTTAAATCCCAGCTGGTCCACTCAGCCTTTGGCCCTTGTGAGGTTGATAAAATGAGTAACATTGAGTTGGATCACAATACAAAATCTGTTATTCAGGGCCAAGATACCCTTCTGGGTGAACATGTGCTTTACAAATACACGTTATGTTGTGTTTATGCAAGTCAAAATAAAAGACTAAAGGACACAAATGGAGATCTACATGTAAAAAGAAGCTGTGTTTTAGATGTGGTTTCTCGTTTCCACATGAAGGTAAATGTCCCACTCTTGGACAGATATGTAAAGGTTGTGAGAAGGAGAACCATTTTGTGATGGTTTGTAAAGCGAAGGAAAAGGTACGTGCATCCCGGTGCAAAGACAAAATGGCTGCCAGAACGTTCCAGAAGCAACGTTCTACACACACCCACAAGATCAAGCGGCGATATCAGTTGAGACCAATCGACACTGAACAAAGTCGATCATCATCCAAATCCGGGTCAAACAGTTCTTCTGTATCAGTATTAAGTGAAAGGGATCAAAATGATTGTGCCACGACAATGCTTATCTCAGAAAAGCATACACATGTTGGAATGGCCGGTTGTGAAGAAACATGTCAAAGAAAGATCAACATGCCAAAGCACCAAAGTCATTCAAACATTGTCTGAAGATTACACTGAAAGTAAATGGTTGTTTGATACCTTTCATTAGCGACAGTAGTGCATCAATAAACCTTATGCCTGTGGAGAAGTACAATTAACTGGTTGGGAAAACCTAAGACTTTGAAAGTAAATTTGAACATTAATGAGGGCGTAGGCCCTGTTCCTCAGAGACTTAGATAAGTTGCTTTTCATTTGCAAGAAGCGTTTAAAAAAAGAACTTGCTAAGGTACAAGCGCTGACAATTGTATTTTGAAAAAAAGCCCGACAGGTTTCAATTAACAGAGGGAGAGATGTAGTGTCTTGCAAGACAAACGATGGAATTCTTTTGTTGCCTGAGGAACTTCGTAGAACTGTTATGTAAGTGTTAGAGCTGAATGCATTGAAGGCTGATTTAGAACGTTGAGCTCGCAGTTACACAGAGACGACAAAAATACATGTAAAACTAAGCTCCTTGTGTGGCATAGTCATTGGCAGGTACCCTGCTGGAGAAGGCACTACAGCATTCACAGCTTCCTTGAGCATTTTCGGCATACGGTATCTCTTGTATCAGGACCACTTCCATAGGAAACCATAGTAAAGGAAAACAGAGCCTGGAACTGACTGAAGACTGCTTCACCTGCTGAGGTAGAGGTTTCTGAGGATCTTGCTCAAACCCCTTACTGGACAACCAACTGACAGGTAGCCAAAGTAAATTTAACTGACCGCCATAAAACTAGCCAAAGTTTTTGTTTAAAAACTTTCTAAGTGTCAAATTTGTTGAATGTTGAATATGTCAGTGCCTGTGCGCGGTTGAGTTAAATGTTTGCATTTACTATTCCTTGTAAATTCTATAACTCTGGAAGCATCGAGTGGATCTTCATTGTGGCATCTAAAAACATTAAAATACAGTCTAATTTAATAAGTAGGTGTCGGATTTCTTGACTGTCTTGTGTATTTCAATTGCTTTGGCACGGTTTATATGCTTTACACGTGTTCTTTTGTGTAAGCCTTGCTGCTTAGAGCCACCACTACCCAGGATCGATCTAGGGGTTTGATAAACAAAACTTGCTGGTCCTAAAGGGGTTGTTAAGTTTATTATACGGTGAGGTCGCACAACTACAACAATATGTAAATAAATAAAATTTGCATGTAAAATAAGATTTTATATTTCATACTGAGAAATGGCAGGCTGATGATGCAGAATACTTCAATCAAGCATGTTAATTTAGGACTAATGATTGCTGAAGAAATAAAAATAAATGATGCTCTAATTTTTATTTTGAAAAAATGTTGGCAAAGAGATTGGAGGAGGAAAGCAATAACTGTAAAACCAATGCAAAGGAAATATTAAGATAAGCATTGTAGGGTACCAACAACAATATACACATCAAACAAAGCCTCACCTTGTTTCACTGTGTTTAATTCCAGAGGTTTTAAGCCAAGCTTTGCGCGTAATTTGCTGCAGAAAGAACAGAAGAAAGATTGAGGCCTGAAAACAGCTATGCAATATAGAAAGAAACATGCCAGTTCAGTATACTTTTTTTGAACATCTTCTATTTGTTTTTTACCCCCTTTTAGTCCTTTTTTTGTCCTCTGCATTTTTCCTTTGAGGCCAGAAGTCCCTTCTTATGCATACTCACTTTGGGAGCCGATGCTAGGAACGTATATTTTCACAGTCATCTCTGGAGCCAGAATATGGTAGTTGTTAAAGAACAAGTTACTTACCTTCAGTAATGATGCATCTGTAAGAGACATAAGTTAGTTATAGATTCCTTACCTTAGAACTACCCCCAGGCGTCAGACTGGATCCGGAGGATTTTTTCTCTTAGCTGTACCCCTGCGAGTTGGTAGGTGGCGTCGGTCGACAGTCTGTCGTCGGCTACGTGGTTACCGGGATGACGTTGCGGTGCTTACTTAGACACCGCCCCTGCACGCTGACGTCAGTTCTGACATGACTTTCTACGCCAAAAGCGCAGAGCCATGAAAGACACTGACCACTGGTACGCCATACTAGGGCCCTGTAAGGAAGTCCTATCCCTGGAAATCAGTTCGCAGAACGAGGAGGATGGGTGGGATGGTAAGGAATCAATGACTAACCTATCTCTCTCACAGATACATCGTTACCGAAGGTAAGTAACTTGTTCATGTGAAAGAGACAGTTATAGATTCCTTCCCTTAGAATAGATACCTCAGCAATACCAACTCCAGAGGAGAATCTGCGAACCAAGTTCACACCAGAAAGTCCTGGAGGACAGAATGGGCAAAGTAGCCATCCCTCCGGACTCGACTATCCAGGCCGTAATGTCCAGTGAACGTGTGCATATATGCCCACCTGGCCGCATGGCAGATGTCAATAAGTGACTCCACGTGACAAAGCAGTAGCTGCTGCGGAAGCTCTAGTAGAATAAACCCACAGCCCCCCCTGGAGGCTCTTTTTTCGCTAAAGTGTAATAAATCTTTATACAAAGGCCAACCCATCAAGAGATGGTATACTTTTGAAAAGTCCGACCTTTCTTGGCACCCACATAGCCACCGAAGAGTTGATTGTCCACTCAGAAATCTTTAGCGCGGTCAAGGTAGAAGGACAGCGCTCTTTGCAGGCACTTAGAGACAAGTGGAATGTGGATATGGGCCTTGAACAAACAGACAAGGAATGGGGGAAATTCTGGAATACCCCAAGAAGGTATCTCGCAACCCAAATTTTAAACTTATTCAATACATGGCGGTACATAGAGCTTATTTGACTCCAGATAGATTAAACTAAAGGTTCTCAGACATGGCAGACTTATGTCCCCGTTGCCATACACAACACGCGGATTTGCTACACATGTTGTGGACATGACCACGATTGGTACCCTTCTGGGCAAATGTGCTTAAAATACTGAATGCAGTGGCGCCTGTGGCGGGGGTGATACACTCTACTATTGCATTTTAGGATTATGTTCTGATCACAAGAAGCGGGATGTGCAAGCCCGGTTTGCCAATCTGGCATTGATCTTGGCAAAACAGTCACACGATACGATGGAAGTCTGCATTGCCCCAAACAGCTTTGGGATGGCATAATGAGGATGTTAGATGGGGCAGAGATGAAAGTATGGAGATCAAAAAAGGGAGGAAAATAGAAGCTTGCGAAAGAACCCTATTTCGTAATGGAATGCAATGTTGGAGCAGTTTATTTCCACCGAACTTTCACTACATTGAGAATTGGTAAAATTAATAAGCTGATTAGCATAAATATATGTGCACAACTGTGTAACGGACCCGCGTGTACACAATAATGCCATGAAATGTATGCCTAAAGGTTCGACAAAAATGTCTACTGGACAGAACCAGATATGCCTGCCGACCTATGTTAATACTGTAGTGAGTCTGGGGTAGAGAGGGGGGTGGGACTCTATTGTTATTAGTTTAAAGGTGGCGGGTGGGTAATCTCTCTTTTGGTTGCATTGGCTCAATATGAATGTGTAGATATGCTCGCTGAGTGTCCAGATGACCTCCAAGACTCACTGCTATTGATGCTAATGTACATATCACCAAATACACATACCAAAGTGTGAATACTGTCCCAACACTAGGCAACTCTTTAGTGATTCTGGCACTGTCATTTCTAATGCCTTTTCTTTTTGATTTGTTGTTCTTGAAAAACTAATAAAATAGGTCTATAAAAAAAAAAAAACAGGTAGAAGGACAGCGCATGTTTTGGGTGCAGACGGTGGAGTCTCTCCTCCTCCTTGAAAGGGTGCGGAGGTGGAAAAAAGGTGGGCAGAGGGATAGTTTGTCCCATGAGAAAAGGAGTAACTACTTTAGGATGAAGCCCTTGTTCCTTCCCAAGCACCACTTTGTCTGGATACAAAGAGAAGAACGGGAGCTTAAAAGAAAGAGCCTGAAGCTCACTCATTCTACGAGCAGAGGTAGTGGCAACAAGAAAGGTAGTCTTCAGAGTTAGGCGCCTGAGAGGACAGCTGTGAAGAGGATCGAAGGGAGCACACATAAGGTGAGTCAAGACAAGGTTCAGGTCCCACTGAGGCATTATGAAAGGAGATGGAGGAAAGAGGTGAATAATGCCCTTAAAGAACCAAATAACAATAACGGACTTGAACAAAAAGGGCTAATCTGGTAGCTGAAGAAAAGCAGAAATGGCTGCCAGATGGCTTTTAAAGAGTGCCCAGGGCAGAGCCTTGCTGGGCCAAAGAAAGAAGAAAAAGAAGAGCCTCAGAAAGAGGGGCGGAGAGGGGATCCACAGCCTTTTCTGTGCACCATACAACAGACTTGTTCCGACAGGCGTATGCAGTCTTAGTGGAGGGTCGCCTGGCTGCCAAGATGTCATTACAGACTTCGGGTGGAAGGTCAAAAGCGGTCAACTGTCGCCGCCCAATCTCCACGCAAGGAGGTGGAGGCTGGACAAGTTTGGGAGGAGGACCATCGCCTGCTGCTGCGACAGAAGATCCTCCGAAGGGGCAGTCTGACCAGAGGATCGATGGCCATGCTCAGGAGCTCGGGGTACCAGACTCTTCGTGCCCAGTCCAGGGCCACAAGAATGACTTGGGCCCAGTCGAGCTTGATCTTCTTCAGCACTCGGGGTAGAAGTGGTACAGGCAGAAAGGTGTACAGGAGGCCGCAGTTCCACTCACGATAAAAAGCGTCACCAAGCGAGTGCCGCCTTGGAAACTCCAACACACAGAATTGCTGACCTTACGTGTTCTCTTCGGTGGCAAACGGATCTAACCAAGGCTCTCCCCACTGCTGAATGAGACCTTGCACCACCTTGGAGTGAAGACTCCATTTGTGATCCACCAGCTCCCGACGGCTGAGTTAGCCCGTCCTGGCGTTCAGAGAATCTGCCAGGTGTTGAACCACCAGGGTAATGCCCTGATGTTCAGTCATGTCCAAAGGCGAAGAGCCTTCTAACAAAGGGTGCACGACCCCACCCGCCCTGTTTGTTTCAGTACCACATGGCGGTGGTGTTGTCTGAACACCTGCACTGCCTTCTCCTTGAGGAAGGGAAGGAATGCCTTCAGTGCCAGGCGAATCACCCGGAGCTACAACAGGCTAATATGGAGCCCGGACTCTACCGGAGACCAGCCTCCTCGATCTCCGCCTCTCCCAGGTGGCTGCCCCATCCCAGGAGTGATTCATCGGCCACCTCCTTCACATCTGGTTGAGGAAGCAAGAGGGATCTGCCTCTGACCCAATCCAGGTTCATTAACCACCACTGCAGTGTTTCCACATCTCGGAGGGAACTGCGCAAGTAGGCAGAAAGATTCCCTTCTTGCTGCACCCACTGGAACTTCAGGTCCCACTGCAGAGCCCGCATATGTCATCTGGCATGATCCAGCAGTAGAATGAAGGAGGCCATGAGGCTGAGCAGCCGCAGGGTCATATCCAGGATAGAGGCTGAAACATCGGTCTCATAGCCTGAATATCCCGGACTCATTGTTTGGGAGGATAGGCCAGAAACTGCCAGACAGCCCTGATGAAAAGGAGTGACTGAGAGCGAGTCAGGTGTGACTTCAGCACGTTGATAGAAAACCCCAGCGAATGCAGGTGGTCCACCATAGTCTGGAGGTGGGAGACGAAAGCCTGGGGCGAGCCCGCCTTCAACAGCCAGTCATTGAAATAGGGAAAGAATGGAACCCCTGATCTGCACAGTGAACTGCGACCACCGCCATCACTTTCGGGAAAACACGAGAGGCACTGGTAAGGCCTAAGGGGAGCACAGTGAACTGAAAAAGGTTGCAGCCTACGGTGAACCGAAGGTACCATCTGTGGGCTGGCAGGACGGGAATATGGAAATAGGCATCCAAAGCCACTATCCAGTCTCCAGGGTCGAGGGCAGACAGAACCGGGCCAACGTGAACATTTTGAACTTCTCCTTGCAGAGGAAGCGGCTGAGAGCCCTGAGGTCTAGGATAGGACGCAGGCCCTTGCCCTTCTTGGGCACCAGAAAGTAGCGAGAATAGCAACCACGATCTACTTCTGGTGCAGAGACCCTTTCGATAGCTCCCTTGGCCAAAACAGCAAAACCTTTCTGGCGGAGAAGCGCCAAATGATCCTCTGACATGCGATTGGAAGATGCTGGCATGGAGGGAGAGGTAGTCTCGAAGGGGAGGGGCTATCTGCAAAACCCACTTGTCTGAAGTGATGGCTTGCCAGTGGGGGGAGGTGATGGTGAATCCTGCCACCCACTGGCCGCTGATGGGCCTGAAAGTTCGGACTAGGCTTGTTTGGAGGATGCTGCGGGGCTGGAAATGGTGGACTGGCCCATCCTCTGGCTCCCAGACCCACGAGGTCACTGGGCCCCACGTCCTCAGCCACGCATAAGCTGGGCAACTTGCGTGGACAGGAGGCTAGACTGGGCCGGACGTGGTGGGGGTGCCCCTTCTTTAGCCACAAAAGGGGCGAAAGGCAGACTGTGATGGACAGGAGGATGCCGTGAGGCCCAAGAGTCTGGCCATGGCTCGAGAATCCTTAAAGCGCTCCAGCGCCGAGTCGGTCTTGTCACCAAAAAGGCAACGGCCATCAAAGGGCAGGTCCAGCAAAATTGCTTACATTTCCCCCGAAAAGCCAGACGTCCTCAACGCGGTGTAGCGCCAAAGGGCTACCAACGTGGCAATCGTTCTGCCCAGGGAGTTGGTGGTTAACCAGTCCACAGCGAATTGTGAATTTTGCTGCGTCTCTCCAATCTACCACAGCTTGAGAGAGAACGGCCCGGGCCTCCTCAGTGCACTAAGGCAGCATTTGAGCAACCGTATCCCAGATTGTATGGGAGTGTCGGTCCAAGAGGCATGCGGTATTCACGGACCACAGTGCCAAGCTGGAGGAAGAGAACAAGCGCTTCCCAAGATGATCCAGCTTCTTGGATTTCCTGTCTGAAGGAGCAGAAGGGAATGCACCCTTGGAAGAAGAAGCTTGGACCATCAAGCTCTCAGGGGAAGGGTTTTGGTTGAGGAAAATGGGATCGCCCAGAGCTGGACAGTGGCAGCTAGCAATCGTCCGTTCCACAGGAACTCCTGTGCTGGGCTTGGACTACGTGCCAGAAGGAAGTCCGTGGTAAAAGGGGTTCTGAGGAAGTGGCTGCAGCTTGAAGCACCTGTCAGGAAATTCGTCCCAAATGCCACTGTAGAGAGTTCCAGGTCTAAGGCCTCGACTGCCCTACGCATCACCACAGCAAAGGACGCTCTCTTCTCTGTAGCCACGTTGGGGTGGGGGGTTGGGGGGGGGGGGGGGGGGGGGAGGAAGCATGCCAAGATCTGGGCAAGTGTTCAGACCACTGGCATCACCCAATTCCTCTCTCCAGTCAGGTTTTTCCAGCCGGACTACCAAAGGGTCCAGGGGCCTCACACAGTCCTCATCACCACCTTCAGAGCAATAGAGAACAACTGGGATGAACAAGGGAATAGAATATCCTCCAGCGTCTGATCCGACGTCGGCCCGGCTGCAGGTCCATCCCGCAGGTGAGGATGGGGACGGCGTCAGTCGGGGGCACGGCCGACGCTAGAGGAGTCATCGGCAGAATCGGTGCCGGGGAAGGTCGAGTTAGATTGACCGGTGTTGATCCGGATCCAGGCCTGGATCCACAGGGGTCCTTTGGGGCCAGAGCCGCCGCTATCGAAGGCTCAGGGCCCCCGACCGACTCCACGGGGATCAATAGCGCACCGGCAGAGTCGGGCTGCCCAAAGATACGGTGGAGTGCTTCATAGAACGTACGAAGTAGGGCAGGGGACGCCCCGGCTCCCGGAAACAGGGGGAGGCGCGGAGTCGTCCCTGAATCAGGCACCCGAGATGGAGCCTTAGAGTGACGACGCTCCAGATCCCCCATAGCATCACCCGACCGACAGGGAGAAGTCAAAGAGCAATGATGCTTCTTCTTGTGCTTCGACTTACCAGAGGAGTGCAATGATTTGGACGAGGTGTGATGTCTTGAGACATTCCCCTCAGGTGGGAGAGGCATAAGCTAACTTCGGATTCATGGCCTAGCAGTCGGAGCACAACTTTGGGTCGTGATTGTGCTCCAGATATGAAATGCACACAAAGTGCAGATCCTTCACCGACATCAGTTTGTGACAGACCTCGCAGGGCTTGAAGCCGGTCCGATGATGGGACATCCTCGGTGCACCAGGAGTCGATGACTCAAAAAAAGAAGTCGACAAAAGTAGAGTAAAAAGAAAGAAACTTTGTCAAAAAGTGACTGAAAGGGTAAACTCTCTCCGGAGCTGCGCTAAGCTGGCGCAGAAAAAGAAAGAACTGACATCAGCGCGCAGTGCCAGCTTCTAAGTCGGCAACACAATGTTGTCCCGGCGACCATGATGCCAACGACGGGTGCGGAGTCGACTGACGCCACCTACCGAATCGCAGGGATACTACTTAGAGGAGAAAAAAAATTCCGGATACAGTCTGACGCCTGGGGGTAATTCTAAGGTAAGGAATCTATAACAAACTCTCTCTCTCAGAAAGGCAATAACTGAAATGAAAAAGTATGTACTACTTGGAAAATGTGCTGTCTCATGGCAATCATGAAGGTTCACTGAAAGAGTCCTCATATTCCTTTATTGTTCAGTATCAAATGTGTGCCATAATGACAGAATGGAAGGGGGGGGGGTCAGTCATTGGGCGCCCAAAGTGTACCCAATTCTATTGTCTAATCAACTCAAGCTGCCCGATAACTGGAAAATGTTCTCTGTACATCCTTGGGGAAGAAGTCTATTATCCTTCCCTTTTCACAGATACAATAACCACAAAATACTGGTAGTGACCTTATCATGCCATAAAGTTAAGGCACTGTGTACCTGCTCTCTTGGCTGGAAAAGGTAGTCTTAACTTTGAATCATTGAACTATCTTTCTAAACTATAGGATATTGAAGACACTGACATTTTAGCTCAGTTAAAAACTTTAATTTAATCCAGTTCTCAGTGTAACTGGTTAAACTACTGCCCTCAGTGGATGTCCAGCTACTAGCAGTAGTTCTCGCCATTTGAAACTTTAAACTGAAAAACAAATTTCTAATTACAAAAACCCTAAAGTTGAATGTACCAAAGAGGACTCAGAAAAGGCTGGTCTATTGTTAAGTCTATTAGATTATCGATACCAACAGAGTCCTAAAAAGGCTTCCAGATGTTAGGGACTTGTACTGTGCTCTAACAAGACACCAGTAACTAGACTCCTGCATCAGAATCAACTGCCAACACTTGACCACAGACCTGCACCGGAGAGTTTTGGGGGGAGGAGGGTGGGAGGGGGGGGGAAGAAGGGGGCTAGTCTTGTGTATTTGTGGCCACTTTATTTTTTGGTGGAGGAAACTGAATTGCAGAGTAATTACCTCACTGAATGTCAAGGCCATTAGGCAAGCCTGGACCGATAAGGGACTTGGTTTGTCGGTATGGTAAAACCCAGAACATGTTGTAGGGAAAGACCCTGAACCAGGGATTTCCATAGATCTACCTGGGCTTAAGCACATTCCTAAAGGGTTACTTTGGCCAAAGAGTCAACGTTATAGTAAAGCTAGTGCCCAACAGCTCGAGAAACATTTGGGACGGTGCTTCAACTCAAAAACAAGCTAGAACCTTCCGACTGTCTGCACTGACCCTACGTTTAACTGCAAATAAAAGCCATTCTTCTTTCTAGCATTGAAGCTTACGAGCCTTCTTTTGTCACACCATATCTGAATTTCTACCCACAAAGCCTCACATAATTTGCAGAGTAACTTGTTTATCAAGTGATAAGGAATTATGGCCCTGGAACAGCAGTGGTATTTGACAAGATGATAATTTCCGGGACTGCAAGAAAAGGCCTTGCAGCAGCCTCTAAGGAAAACAAAATCAGTATCATAGCTGATTTAACCAAATCCACAGAGCAGCCCCTTCAGTACCACTGCAAATTAGGGACCCTTACTGGCAAACGTGGACACTGGGTGGTCTCTGCAATAGGATAGTCCAATGGACAAAGTAAGATTCTCGATGAATGTTGAGGCAACATATGGTGCTTCTGGATAGTCGTCAACAACAAAATATGTTAACCCATGGAGTTTGATGTGCAAAAAGAGCATCATTACCAAATCAAACCTAACTGGACACTGAAACAGTCCCCTACTATAACATTCCACTACCAACTAGAAGCAGGCCAGACACAAACGGAATACAACAAAATAAACTGTTTTCCTGCAAGCCTAAACTCGACAATCACTCAGAGGCCTTCCTTTGGCGATTTCTGTCTCTCCACCTCAAGGAGGGCATGTAGCTCAGTGAAACACAGGGCAACAGATAAACCTAATGTTCACAACCCAGGTGTTCTCTTGCTCTGCTTGACATTACATGTTTTGTTAAAACTACATAGACAACATAAAAAATTATGAAAATGTTTCAGACAAACCAGAATTTCAGGCCAACTACAAATTCAACCACAGTTTCATACCCAACGTGTATGATAATGGGTCATGGTCAATTAAAGAAGGTGGTTCCCTAAAAAGGATATTCTATTTTATAAATATAAGAAAAACGACACCGAAGATGATCTTTGTAAAAACAGAAAGTACAAACATTGCCAAAGTCAATGACTTTTGGGACTTAGTGATATTGTCCATGGTGTTTAACGATAGTGTGCAGCACGCCCAATGCTGAGCAGAATAGCTAAAGAATAATAATAATCATAATAAGCCTACGATGTGGCTCCACCTGTCATTTGGAAGGTACAAGCACCACGCATGTGAGAGCCTACAAACTTGTGCGGGCGCAATTTTTTGTCTATTTACTTAGAGTAGGGAGACAGCTGGAACACACATGCACTCTTGCGGAGTGCTTAAGACAAAGGAAAAATGTAGTTCACTAAATGCAGTAGTAGGACAGAAGTAAATTGATTGCGCCAGGGGAAGGACAGGTACAAGATGGACAAGGCAAGCCATTGAATAAGAAGCAGGAAAATGAGTGACAGTAAAGCCAACCAATGGTAAGTGATTTGCTCCATGTCTTACGCAACAAGACAGGTGCTCTGCCTGGTAGGCTCAACCTAACAAGGGCAAGACAAAAAAATGTCAGTACACCGACTGTATGTATCTTGTTCATGAGAGAACACAAAGGTAATAAGCATATTAGCACAGATGGTTAAAAGGTCAGTCACAAGGAAAAAATGTATTATGTATGAAACACCACAAATTTGAAGAGGAAACACAACAGACTGCAGTGATGGTTTTGAATTTTTAATGTGCACACACCCACTGAGAGCTAGTTTCTACCACCCATAATGGGCAAAGGTGCAAAAGACGACATAAGCATAATAGTTTGCTTTGATAGCGTACTCACTTTGTTTCTTCAATACTAAGAGAAGCATCACCAGAAGCAGATTTTGGTGCAGGAGCTGTTTTTGAAAACACAGAAAAACAAATTATAAAGATCTTCTAAGGACAGTATTTGACAAAAAGCTATCAAGAAAGTGACAGATATCACAATATTAAAATTCATGACAACAAGCATTGGCAAAGTCAATAGGTCTCGGCAATCTGAGAGCTATAGGCAGTGTACATGTTAATGGCACATCAACGTTACCATGCGCACTCAATGCCAGGAGAGGCCTGACCTCCTCGCAGCATCACCAGCGGTGCGTGTATTGTGCTCTTGCCCCTTCGGGGGGAGGAGGAGCACTGACAGCAGCACAGCAGACATGCATCGACAGAGAAGCAACATCTCCACAGCAGTTCTCCGCTTACAAATGGCATCATGTAAGAACAATGTTACTTACATTAGTTGGCATAATGTAAGCACATTTTTTTTGTCATTGACTTGCTAAATGTATGTATGGAACAATGTATTGTTCCTTCTGAGTATGTTTGTTCCCACTATATATTTCTTGTTCCATCATGTGAAAGGGAGTAATCAAAGGCATATAAAGGAAATGTATGTTGGTGAATATAATGTAGACACTGGTGTTGCCATGCGATGGTGAACCTTTAATTTGATGGATGTGACAAATGAAAAAGAGCACAGGCATAATAAAATAATACGTCAAGAGGAGATGTAAATACAAACTCGCACTTTTGTGTATCTCATAGGGGCTTTAAGTGAGTGCGTGTCTCAAACGTGAAACTGATGTAAAGCCTTTTTTTCAAGTGAGCATTTTGAAAATAAATCAGAATTAGAAGTAATGCTGCACTGGTACCCTGGTTTACTGCTGAAACATTTTTAATTGTGATTGCACCCAAAACGCACTCTAACATCAAAATCACGCTTCTATTACTGCAAGGAAAAGAGTTAATTTAAGTATGCATTTACACAGAAAACAATGTGATTAAAAGCCTTCGTTTAAGAGTATGCTTTCAAATTAAATCATATGCACTCAGAATTCAAATTAAATGTTGCAACGGCAAATCAAAATAAAAAATAAACACAGGATGTTTGAGTAATCAACTTTGATTTGCCGATGCAACATTTCATTTAATTGAGAATGAGCGTGAATTACTTTTACAACATGCACTTAAACAAAGGCTTTGAATTGCTTGATTTTGTTTGTACACACTCACCCAAATAAAGTCTTTAAATTGAAGTGATGCATGTGTGATTTAGCCACGTGTTTTGAAAGTCATTCACAGGCAGTCAGAATTACAAGCATATCATACCATGCCGGACCAGAGTGTTGACATACACCAATTATGTGTAAAGTAGCTAAACAGGCACCCTGGGACAGCGTCTGGCATTTGACCTTGGCCTTTGACTGCACAATAAATGTGACGAGATAAGATTTAAAGGCCTGTTTACAGAAGAGCTTGGACCAGTGAGAAAAAAAAAAATCACGAGCATTGGTGTGAAGTGCTCTTTAACAAGGAAAAAAGTGGTTCCTGAAACAGATCCTAAAATGGAAGCAGTGGAGGGATAGTATAATTGGACCATGCTCTTGGGGAGGGCTGAACACAGGAAAAGGCATGACAAATGTATGCCATGGACAAATGGGGAGAAAGAATAGGAGAGCTACGATGGAGACAGCAAATGGACCCACAAAGTATATACATGTCTATTCGAAACAGCGCATGCACTGTCCAGCCAAGACCTAAAAAGGTAGCAGAGAATTGAGCCAATAGCACCAAACAGAACTTGTGCATTTTTTCACATTGTAAAACAAGAAATAAAGGAGGCTGCTTGTCACGGCCCAAAAAGAGAAGAACAAAAAACTGCTAGCCCAGAAGCACCAACTCTACTACCCCATTGCCTCCCAGTACAGGACATGCTTTCAATCACTTTGCCATCTTCTACCTCGGTCTCCTTTTCCCACAGTAGTACCTGGCCTTCTTGTTGCTGCTTCTCTGTACCGGTCATATTATGTCGCTTTGTAGAGCACAATAATAACCTATGAGGGTATCCAGGCACTTTAACAGGTGTGTAGGCATGTGGTCCCTGCTAAATTATTCAAAGAGCCAGATCTTCAGCTTCTTGTAAAACTCTAGTAGCAAGGAGGAGGCTCTGATGTTTTGTGGTAGGCCGTTCCATGTTTTGGGTACTATGTAAGAGAACAAGTCAATTTTGCTTCTCAGTAACTGATGTCCCATATACCCCAACAGCCCACACTCCCTTCACAATAGTCCCATCATTTCCTCAGTTTGCCATGCTTTCTTCTCTTACCAGCTCCATCTCGGTTCTTCGATCTCTGCCTCCCTCCTCCCACTATTTATTTTCTATCTCTGCTAGGCAGTCTCCCACAGCAGTTCTTACTCCCAGATTCCTTTTTCTACTTTCACTTTCCGGCTTTTAACTACTACAGCATTTTCTTTCTTTACTATACATCGTTATGTTTTGGAATGTTCCTGTGTTTTAGATGGTTCATTAGATTTGTTTGTTACATTTTGTTTAGAGTAGCATACATTTGAAAATAGTCTGTTGAAATCCGATTAAATAATACTACCAAGTATGTACACAGTGGAAAATATAGTTCCCAGGCAATGTGGGGTTATCAAAACAACAAATTAGTACAGGGAATGAGTTAAGTTGGCCTGGAGGGTATCGATTGACTTAGTCCCGAACCTGGCAGAGGGAGTCATTGTAGCATCCCCACTATTGGGGTTGCATGCCTATCCAGTGAGGGTGATGGGCTTTATGAGCCGGTCAAGGTCCCCGAGTGAGTGCTAGGAGGTAGTTCGTCGGTTGGTTTTCCACCACCCGAGGGTGGGGAGACAATATCAGAGCATGGCGACATGAATCGAGCTGCTCCAACCATGCTGGACTCTTCACTTAAAATAGCCTCATGGAATATCGCTGGCCTAAAGGGACGAAGTGGCTCAGAAGACTGGACAGATTTCATAGACAACTAGGATAACTTATTATTTCAAGAGAGTTGAGCCCCTGAACCGATATTTCGGGAAGGCTTTCTTAATTTTTTTAAACCAGCAATCAAGGGTACTAAGGGTAGAGCTTCCGGGGGCCTGGTAATCTGGGTTAAGCAGTCCATTAGTTATAGACCAGTGGAAATTTTGGTTAATAACCCCGATCTTCTGGGAATTAAGTTAATCAAGGAGAAACATCGGGAAATCATTGTTAATATATACGCTCGAGGACATCCCGGTGGGCGATGTCCGGCCATCTTAGAGGAGCTGGATTCTTACCTTGAACTTATTGGGAGGGATAAATTAATACTTATTGGGGGGGGATCTAAACTGTACTTTCAAACCCCTGTTAAGCGATGAGGATTTGGGGTCTGAGGAGGATGCTGTGTGGAATATCCCATCCCTGTCATTAAATAATATCAAAAAGGCCACAGAAGCGGCTCTGCATTGGGCAGGGCTGTGTTTGGAGTGGGGCCTGAGAGAGGCCAATGGTCGCACGATATCTGACAAGGCTGGTAAACCCACATTTGACAATGGGGTTAGCCAAAGTAGAATTGATTACATTCTGGTTAAAATAGAGTACTGGTCTCTCTTGGAAGACATGGCTGTCATTGACCGTCCCGAGAGTGATCATAACTCCTTGTCCTTAAGTATAAAGCTCCCTGGTGGACTTGTTAGATCCCCTGTAGCCTCGTGCATCACTGCAGAGGCTATCCTAACCAATAATAGAAGAAGGGTTAAATGGAGCAGGGTTGTGGAGGACCCCACCCTGCTTAACGGCATATCATTGGAAGTATCATCTACCTTGAATGCCATAGCGAACCTATCTCCGAACGAGGGTGTTATCCACCGGATTAGTGATTTGCACGAGCAGTGTTTTATTAAACTCAAGGCCCTCCTTACCTTACCACCTAAGCTAGGGAAACTAAAAACTCCCAGTTCTAGTAGGAAATGGTATAATAAAAAATGCAGGGAAGCTCATAGTGGGCTAATAAAAGCCATCAAGTCTAGGGTGACCACGGATATTAAAATGGCTCGCCAACGGTATAAAAAGGTCCAGTGGGAGGCGAAGAGGGAGTGGGACGAAGCCCACTGGACAAACTTGCTTGAGGCTTGCCTTTCGTCTAACCAGACTAAGTTTTGGGAAGTCGTGAAATGGGGCAGGAACCCCGACTCCCAAACCCCTGCAAATCATGTACCAGTAGAAGCATGGGTGGACTTTTATTCAACCCAGTTTAGGGACCCAGATTATAAAACTCTTGTTGACCCGGGGATCTGCGTGCCTTTGCCGACCCCCCCCCCACCCCAACATCCTCTGGTGTTTACGAATGATGACTCCAAGACTGCACTTTGTTCGGTTCAAGCGGAAAAAGCCCCTGGGATGGATTGCATCCCGGCAGACTTACTTAAAATCGACCCCCACCTTTGGGTTCCCTACGTTACTCAGCTTGCAAATGCCATTGCTAAGGGGGCTAGGATCCCGGAGTCCTGGAAGGGGGCGGAAATTCTTCCTATATTTAAAAAGGGGGACCGCTCGGCTCCCAGAAACTACCACCCCATCAGTCTCATGGACTCCTTCCAAAAAATTGTTGCCAGGATGGTCCTCGCCAGGGTTCAGGGGTGGATGGAGTCGGAGATCATCCTTTCTCCGATGCAGGCTGGCTTTAGATCAGGTACCAGCACCATTGACCAGGTCTTCAGATTTATTCTGATATACTGGAAGGTGGTGCTGTTGGGCGGCGGGTCTATCTACGCCGCCTTTGTGGACCTAAAGTCCGCCTTCGATCTGGTGCCCAGGGCAAAATTGTGGGCTGTTCTGGGCACCTTAGGAATGCCACAAGAACTCCTTGAACTCCTGGTAAGATTACACAAGGGCAATTTTGCTAGGGTGAGGTGGGGAGGTCAAGGGCAGGTGACGGATAGTTTCCCCGTAACACGGGGTGTCCGCCAGGGGTGCGTTTTAGCACCTACCCTCTTTTCACTGTTTATTGACCAGGTGGTGAAGTTCTTTGCAGACACTCCTACTGATGCACCGACCCTGGGTGGGACTAAATTTCCCTTGCTCATCTTTGCAGATGACACTTTAATCCTATCAAAGACGCGTAAGGGCCTCCAAACGGCCCTAAACAGATGAGGATTTTTGTAAATTAAACGATCTGCAAATAAATGTGAGCAAGACTAAATTTATGGTTCTAACAAAAAAATCGCCCCATAAAGAGTTGTGTAAGCATGAATGGTGTGGGTCTGGAACAGGTGGAGGTTATGACTTATTTAGGAGTAACTCTAGACTCTCAGCTACGTTGGAAGCCCCAGGTTGATGTTCTTCGATTAAAATTTGCACGCCTCACAGGCTGTTTGATCCAGGAGCAAAAAATGTCTCTTACCAAAAGGGTAATACCGGCTCTTAAGATCTATGACGCAAAAATTAGTTCAGCTATACTGTATGGGGCTGACCTGTGGTTTTTTTTGGACCTATCCCCTTTGGTAACAGTCCAAAACAAATTTTTGCGTAATTTGGTAGGACTACCCCAATCCACCCCAATCAAACCTCTCTTGTTGGACATGGGTTGTAAGTCTATCAAAGAGATGGCACGATATCGGTTGGTTGCGTTGTGGAGACAGATTTGGATATCGCCGGATCTAAGTCTCTTTGCTACTGAACTTGCGGAAGTAAGATCTATCCTGGGTTCTAGCAACATCCCTTGGTTCCGTGAAGTGAAAAAAATCCTGGATGAAAAGGGTCTTATCCAACTGTGGGATTCCCCGGGGAGTTCTGTTTTCCCTTCCAAGCAAGCCTTCAAGTCACTGTACTGGGCATCAGTTAGACATCAATCCGTTGTGCGTTCCGATGGCGCTTCCCTTTCTGGCAGATTTCTGGTGCATAAATTAGATCCCTCTCTGGAGAATTACTGGGATGTTGTCACCAAGAGTCTGGACAAAAAATTAAACCACCAGTTTAGAGTAGGTTGTTTGCCAGTAAGGTCTTTTTCCCAAAAATGGGCTGGTAGTTCGAATGAGTACTGCCCCTGGTGTAACGATCAAAAGGAGAGTGTGGGCCACTTCTTCTTTGCTTGTCCCGCTTATCATGCCCCAAGGTACAAATGGATTAGGCCCATCTTCCAACGGATGAACATCAGTAGATGCATAGAGGCGTTGTGGGCCCTAAGAACTAACACCTCAGAATTGGTTGTAATTGGGGTAGCAAAGTACCTAGGGTGGGCTTGGGTTATTAGAGCCAGACACTATTAATTATCCTGGTTTTTCAATTGTAACATTGGGTTTTACTCCACTTTATACTGCATCTTTAAATACTGTTTAATTCTTTCTTAAATCGTGCATTGCTATGCACTAATATGGTGTTTTAAATAATTTGCATGTATGATTGATTGATCTTAATATTTTTTTAATGCAATTGTCTTTTATGATATAACAATCGAAATAAAGACGTATGAAACCTGAGTTAAGCAAACAAAATGATAAAAAAAATTACAAATTTAATTAGGAAAACATATACAATGTCATATTCTTAAAAATACATGATCTAATGTCACCAAAAAATCTAATTAAATTACAACGATGACAGAAATAGAATCTTCTAATGACATCAATGGATCTATTAAAATACAGAGGTGGCAGAATTAGGTTTCTTCGACGCGCGTTTCGGCAGCAGTAGCCACAATACACCTAAAATTTAATTAAAACAGTATTTAAAAACTCATTCCTGCAGTATAGGACAATAAATCGCATTACATTTGAATTTCGAAAAGCTGTGTTGCTGTCTGCTAAAGTTTAAGAGAATTACAAATTAAAATTTCAGAGTCTAACATATACGTGATATTTACACATATAATCAGACACTTTAAACAAGTGCATGGAAAAGAAAAAGAAGTTAGATAGAAGAGTGCAAAGATGCACCAAATTCCCTGTTTTGCTCATTCTTTGTTCCACTAGATCACCAGTGTATTTATGGAAAGAGCCTATTCAGGAGACTGAGACACATGATGCTTACTTGTCTCTTATTTTATATGTGGACGTAATCTTCTGATTAAGAACTTAAGGGTACCGTAAATGGATCTCGTTCTGTGAAATATAAACATGATAATATAATTAAATTAATAGGATGCTGTAGGTGATATTATCTGTGTAATCTTTAAATATGTGACGTATGATGCTTACTTATCTCTTGTTATATATAGACGTGATCCTCTGAACGAAAACCCTAGGATGCAGTAAATGGATATCGCACTATGGAGTGTAAACATAGCATAGGGATTAATTTAATAAGATGTTCTGTCATGTATTATCTTTATAATATATAAATGCTCTATATAGATACAATGTGACCTACTTAAGTAAAACAGGATAGTCTCTTTGACAGGGAACTGAAGGAAGGAACTTCTCTTTCAGATTTGTTTTTGTTAAGTTAAAATCTGTAAATGAAAATTCAGGAAAATAAAAAGGAGGTACTTATTAAGTATATATTGACGAACACTGTGCCTGAGTATTAAGGTATCTCTGAAATATTAAAGATACTGGTGATAAGACAAATAACAGGTCAAGTTTCTTCTCGGTAAGATATAAAAATCTGTCTTCCTATCTATGAACTAATAGGAAAAACTGATAATGTTTTTAAATGAAAACTTCCATTCGTGTTACGTAAATGGAAGCCTAATTAGAATTAATCATCATGGGATTTATGATGCGGGCAAAAGGCCTTGGTGCGGTCTCAATTTTACCTTCAAAAATAGAAAGGATGCGGAAATGACGGGATTTTCGTAAAAACAGAATTCGAGGATAGGCTTCGTCTAAGTGACCTTGTGGGTATAATGTAAAAAAAGAGGGGAAATGTCAATATGATAGACGTGAAAGATATCAGGAGTTTAAATGGAAAGGGTCAAAACTGTGCTTACCGGATAAAGATAAATATCTCGATAACATCAGATCCTGGGTATGGCGTACGTGGATGTAGCGTAAACAACCCGGCAGTGTAGCTGATCTGTTTAAATAGAAACAGCTAATTGGATAATGGGATCACATGTATCGTTTGTGCAAGGCACGTAACAAGACGTGTTTGCGTTGCTTATTGGTCTATTGTTTACGCGAATATAGAAAGCAAAGAAAGACTTGAGTATAGTGTTTTGATGTTAATAAATGCGTGAAATCATACGATCATTGTGGATTCGATAAATGCAACGAAGAGATTTCGAAAAAAGTGGCATTAATGCATTTTTGAAATAACCACTATTACCTTCAAAAGCGTCAATATTATATAATAAAATAGATACGGTCGATGTTTATATACTTATGAACTCACATATATAGCAACAGTTGACATGTAACTATTATGTATGTCAACATCCGATTACGATGTTATAATTGGATGTACAATACAAATCAGGAGAAAAGAAACTCTGGACGGGATACATATATTGTCTTAAAAGGAATATAGATAGATGCGAGTCCATAGGTATGTAATTAGGTGTGTGGGGCTTAAACAGAACTATCAGCTCCAATGAAGATGGTATGGGGTCCCTAATAGACTGGATGTTATCACCAAGTATCACCAAGTAAGGATATGCTAAGTGGCCATGCGTTTTTTTTTTTTTTTTTTTTTTTTTTGAAACCGTTTATTACAGGTCTTAAAAGTATACAAGTATGGGCCCACAACCTTCCGGCCGGCCGCTAGCAATAGTAGGAACACACTACATATATACATGGAACACGTGGTAATACAGGAGGAGCGTTTCTCAATAGATAACAATGTCGAAAAACCACATCATCCAGGCCCCATTATGCAGTTTCATTTTAAATTAAGAACAACAAGAAAACCACACCCACAAGGCAACCCACAATCGAAAATAGCAGCATGTGCTCCCCTAGAGGGGGGATCCCAACTATCCATAGAAGTCTAAAGAGGGGGAAGAGAGCAGAGCGAGGACTGGGGGAACCCAATGCCCGGCAGCAGGGGAACGAGTCGGCTAGGGGGATGGGGCTGGCGAGGTATCAGGCAGCAACGGTGGTGCACAGATACCCCCGCGGTAGGCGTTCCAGGGGCCCCATACTTTCACCCATGTCCCAGGCTTACCCCTCGCCACATACACCACCTTTTCTCGAAACATGCACCAGTCCATGTGTTCTTTCCAGGCCGAGACCGTCGGGGGCCTCTGGGATCCCCACAGTTGAGCAATATCACGCTTGGCTACCATATATCCCAGAGTCACCCACCACGTCTGCGGCGCTGAGTAATCAGTCGGTTCCCACACATTCAACAGGCATCTTCTCGCTTCAGGCAACAGCGCCACATGCGTAACCAGACGCAGCACCTCATGTACACCACGCCAGAACCCCTCTACCTCCGGGCACTCCCACAAAATATGCATAAAGGTCCCCAAAGCACCACACCCACGCTTACATAACCCATCTCCGGCATATCCCATACGCAGAAGCTTTGGCCCCGTCATGTAGACCCGGTGGAGTATCTTGAGCTGGACGAAGCGAAGGCGAGCCGGTATGGCCACCTCCTTCGGGGAGGCCACCGCGGAGGTCCAGTCCTCGTCGTCCAGCTCCAACCCGTCGGCAACCCAAGCCGCACGAAGGGCAGTCAACAGGCCCGAGCGGTCATTTATCAGCTTTTTATATATAAGTGAGATCATGCTGTCCGGGACATGCCCATCCAGCACTCTATCTTCCAAGGGGGAATATTCCGGGATGGAGGCAACATCCATGAAGACGGAACCCAGCGCATGACGGACCTGCAAATACCGGAAGTATTCACTGCCCTGCAACTGAAATTCCGTCTGCAGCATATCGAACGTCTTAAATCCTCCCCTCGTCCAAAGATCCCCCACTTTACTGATACCTATCATGTCCCACTTCTCGAAGCCCTTAGAGGTCCACAGGGAACCTAACCGCTCAGACGCGTATAGTGGTGATGCCCGGGTCAAACGGTCCTTCCACCCCATAGCTGCATTGGCCGCGTGCCAGACTTGCACCATGACACGCGTGGGGCCCGTCAGACGAGCGTCGGGCGCGCTAGAGTAGAGCGCTCGATTGTAGTCGCCACCTGGCAGGAGCATCTTGTCCATTTCAAAAGCCGGGTTTAAGGCGGGCCCGTAGAGGCCATGGTTAATGGCAGCGAGCTGGGAGGCCCAATAGTACCGTTTAATATCCGGGAGGGCAATCCCCCCGTCAAACCATGGGAGCGTCAGCTTAGCCAGAGCAATGCGCGGCCTCCCGTCCCAGAACAGGCGGCGTTGCAGACTCTCCACCTCGCGGAAGTAGCGCGCCGGGACCAAGTCCATAGTGTTCTGCAAAGCGTACAGAAAACGCGGCAGAGACATCATCTTGAACAATGCTGCCCGGCCGAGCGGCGAAAGCGGCAGGCGCCGCCAGCGTGCAACATCTACCCGCAAACGCTGGAGGGGGGGAAGCAGATTCCGTTCATACCGGGCCTCCGGGTCCAGAGTAATGAAGACACCCAGGTACCGAAATCCCTGCGGGGCGATCTGGATCGGACAGCCCCGCGGGAGGATAGGAGCCTCCCCAGAGAGAACATACACACACGATTGATGACGAGACCAGAGTTACGACCAAACGAGTATAAAACATCAACTAGGACTATAAGTGATTTGCGTGGGGAGGCTAGGTACAGAAGGATGTCATCAGCGTATAGGGATACGCGATCCTCATACTCAGGGGTCCAACGGAGACCTCGGATGGAAGGCTCCCACCGCAGCCACTCCGCCAGGGGCTCCAAGGCAAGCGCAAAAAGAAGCGGCGACAGGGGGCAGCCCTGCCGCGTGCCCCGGCCCAGCTTGAACGGGGCCGATACTCTTCCGTTCACGACCACCTGTGCCAATGGGCCCGCATACAGCAATTTGACCCAACTGATGAATCCTGGGCCAAACCCGAACTTAGCAAGCATCGCCCAGATGTATGGCCACTCAAGCGTATCAAACGCCATGGTGGCGTCTAAGGACGCCAGAATGGCCGGTTCCCGTATGAATGGGACACGCGCAAGCACCCCATGCAAACGCCGAAGATTAAGGGCTGTATTGCGATGGGGAATGAAGCCAGACTGGTCCTGATGAACCAGATCTCCCACCACACCGACCAGCCGATTGGCGAGTACCTTAGCGAGAATTTTAGGCTCCGCATTCAGTAGTGAGATAGGCCGATAAGAAGTAACCCGATCTCGAGGTCTCCCCTCCTTGTGGATCACCACGATTGTAGCCAGACGCTGGTCAAGCGGGAGGGAGCCCTCGGAGTGGGCCGCAAGGAACATTGCGCGGAGGTGAGGCGCCAATGTATCCGGTCGCAGCTTGTACAGCTCGATAGGGATACCATTCGGGCCCATGGTCTTGCCAGAAGCGACCGAGCGTATGGCGAGGGCAATTTCGTCGGAGGTGGGAGCGGCGTCCAGCAACACCCTGTCCTCCCCGGACAGGGAAGGCAGTGCGATATCTCTGAGTAGGGCACGGGAATCCTCTTCCGAGCAAGAAGAGACCGGGGAATACACCTCGCAGAAATACTCCGCGAAGCAGGAGACAATTTCTTCTGGTTCAGTTACACACACACCATTCGTTTTCTCAATCAGTGGGACCACACGATTCGCTCTTTCCTTTTTATCCAACCACGCTATCAGTTTACCAGCCTTATCACCCACATCATACAGCCGCCCCTGTTGCTCTCTACTAAGGCCCCTGGCCGCCTCCGTAACGAGGGCCCTATACGCCGCCTGCTTGAGCTGGAGGACATGTAGTGCCGCGTCCGTCACCCCATCTTCTAGATTACCCTCCAGCTCCGCTATTTCAGCCTCCACCCGGGTCACCTCTTCCCGCTCACGCCTCCGGGCGTGGGAAATAAGGGATAGGGCCTCCCCTCTAAGTACTGTTTTGAAGGCCTCCCACAGGGAGATAGCTGAAGGCACTGACCCCACGTTCTCCTCAAAATAGAGCTGGAGGGATTTAATCAAGTCAGCGCGAATGGTGGGGTCGCGCAGGTACCAGGAGTTAATTGGGACCACCCTGCTCTCAGCCCTCGGAAAGACATCAACATGCAACAATAGCGGGGAGTGGTCCGAGATACCCCGTGCCAAATGGCGCACCTCCCCCACCCTCCCGACATGGGCCGCCGGGACAAGGACATAATCAAGCCGTGAGAGACTACCATGGGCCCCCGAGTGGAAAGTGTATTGCAACTGTGTGGGATGTTTTAAGCGCCAGCAGTCCACCAATCCCAGTGTATCCAAGAGGCCGGATAGCCACGCCTGTGCCCGGGGGAGGTCCCTAGGGGGGTGACGATCCACAGTTCCAGAAACCACCGCGTTGAAATCCCCCCCCACCACCAGAAGCCCCCCCGGAAGGCCAAGGAGGAGGCGCCCCAGATCTGCAAAGGTGGTCGACTGCAACCCCGGTGGGACGTACACTGACACAAAGACAACCACTTTGCCCTCCATTCTCCCCACCAAGACAGTGTAACGTCCCCTGTCATCATGGAGCACCTCATCAATTTCTAACGGGAGCGAGTTCTTTACCATGATACCCACACCCCTCGAGCCTGACGTGAAGCCCGAGTGGGCCACAAGGCGGTAACCACGCCGATTCATGGCGCAGAAGGAATTGCCAATAAGGTGTGTCTCCTGCAGGAAGACCACATCAGGCGAGAGTCGCTTCAGATACTGTAGGACCACACCTCGTTTGATCCTGTCCCCCAGTCCATTAACGTTCCAAGACAACAAAGTCAATTCCCTACCCCCCCATCATACACAAAGACCATCATTCGTCCCCCCGAGAGCACAGTAGAGCCTACACAAAAAAAGGGTTGCCTTGTGAGAATAACAAACAACGCCCCATCCCTACCCACCCACCCCAACAAAACTCCCCCCTCCCTGCACCCCTGCATGAGCCCAGACAGCCCCCCCAATGTGCAGTGTGCCTGTCGCCCCATAGATAGTTAAACTAACTAGACCCCCAGAGGAGGAGGAAGAACCCCCAAGAGACCCCACACAACCTCCATAGGAGGGGAAATTAAACAATCCGACGTATAGTCAAAAAGTGGCATCATTTTTGTCCCGAGCGAGGCCTAATATTAGTCCCTCAGTCTTGATCCGGCGAGCCCTTTCCCCCGGCCGCTCCCCCCGCGCCACCCCGATCCCGATCTCCAGACAGAGTATCCAGCCAGTCCCCGGCCGCTTCGGGACGTTCAAAAAAGTGTGTGCGACCTTCCACCTCCACTCGCAGCTTAGCGGGGAAGAGCATGGCGTACTTGATGTTTAGGTCCCGAAGACGGCGCTTGACACCAAGGAAGCTCAGTCTCTGTTTCTGGACCGCAGGGGTGAAATCAGGATAAAAATTAATATCCATATTATCAAGTCTAAGCGGTCCCTGTAGTCTGGAGGATTGCAGGATAGCGTCTCTGTCCCGAAAATTAAAAAACCGGGCGATGAGAGGTCTCGGAGCGGCTCCGACCTTAGGCCGTCCCCCGGGAACCCTGTGGGCTCTCTCCACAGCAAAGAATTTACTCAGCCCCCGTGGCTGGAGATGGTTGACGATCAGGTCTTCCACGAAAAGGTCCGCCGCCGCTTCCTCACGTCCCTCAGGCACCCCGATGATACGGATGTTGTTACGCCGGGCCCGACTCTCGGAGTCCTCCAGGCGACGATCCATTAGCGCACTCGCCCGAGCAAGTCGGCGCACCTCCGTTTGCAGGGCCGCCACATCTGTCGTAAGGCCCGATGCGGTGTGGGCCAAAGAATCAACTCGGTCGTTGGTCTTGGAGAGATCGGCCCTTATCAGGCCAACATCTACGAGGACCGAGTCGATCTTCTGCGCCAGCGTGTCAAAACGCTGGCCCACAGAGGCCTTCATCTCGGCGATGGCGCCCATGACATCCCGCAGAGTCAGATCCGTGGGCAGATCGGGGGCATCAGTAGGGCCCTCAGGGGACTTGCGGGGCACCTCAGGAGATCCCTTCTGGAGGGTATAGCGATCCATGCTGTTGGACTGTTGGGCTGCGCCACGCCGGGTCGATTTTACCTTTGCCCGATCGCCATCTTGTTTCGTGGCCATGGTCCCAGTCTCCCGATCGCACCAGCCACGTCGTGAAGGGCAGGCAAGCCGGTCCACGGGCTCCGGGGGGGTGCCACCCCAGATCTGCAGGGCGGATCACAGCCGGCGGGCAGGCGGGGTCCCCCAGAAATGCCACACCAACACACAAAGCCCCGTGACCCAACCTCGCATAGACAGCCAGGAGGGTACGAAAGCGAAAGTGCGGGTTCCGCGAGCCACCAAGCCCTGCCCGCCGCTGTTATTCACTTCGTCACTGGATCGCCCCACAACGCAAATCCGGGGTTCGGCTAGGAGAAGGCCGCAAACCTCGATCGGTGGTAAAGTCGGTGTCCGAGGTCCGATTTGGAAGCGGAAAACGGGCGCCACCTCAGCTCGGGCTCACCAACACAGTCCTCATCTGGGACAGGATATGTTCAGGATAGTGATAGGAGGTCGCGGAGGTCCTCGGGAGCCTCGCACCTACGCGGCCATCTTGGTTGCGCGCTAGGCTCCTCCAACGGCCATGCGTTTTCTTATCCATTATATATTTTCAGTTTAAGATCTATTTATATAGTGTAAATGGATACTAAAAAAAATGAAGCATATGGTTGTATGATCATATACTTAAAGGATGTTTTAGGCGTGATCTGAATTATCTATTGTGAACTACGCACATTCGTTGCGGGCCGAACATGAAAGTATTTGTTGAGAATGCTAAATGAAAGCATTTTCCCAAGGAAGATCGTTGTTCAACCCACATTTGAATGTGTTTAGTGAGAAAATCCAGTAAACTTCTCTTTTTTTCCGGATTTGGAACCCGCCTTTATCATCTGCTGTTTTGATTTTTTCCAATATTCGCCACCGAATGTCGTCTGGTTTGTGATTGAACTCTATATAGTGTTTGACTAGGGGTGCCATGGTTTTGGTAGTTTTAATGGCTGATCGGTGCTCAGTAAGTCTGGTCTGAATTGCTCTAGATGTTTCTCCTACGTAACCCAAGTCACAGGGACAGAGAAGAAGATAGATAACATTCTGAGTTTTACAGTTCCATAGCCCTTGTGCTTTTATATTGAAGTTATTCAAAGTCATGCTTTCAGCTTCCAGTATATTGCTGCATGATTTGCACACAGAGCATCGTATTGTTCCTTTAATGGGATTGCTACCATCAATGGTTTTTTGTACAAGAGGAGGTTCTACTGTATTTGAGGTAAATCTTGTGTACTATCAGATCTTTAATATTTTGATTCCATCGATATGCGAATACAGGTTTTGCAATCTTTTTCTGATCTGGGTTACAGTTCAAGAGATGCCAATTTGAGTTTATGATCTGTTTAACTTTAGAGTTTAGGGTGGAATGTTTGGTAATACATACTAATTTACGGTCTGTTTCAATCTTATTTGTATTAAAAAGATGGTCTCTGTGAAAGAAACGTGCTCTTTTATATGACTCCCTCACCAGCCGGTGAGGGTAGCCTCTGGCTAAAAATTTCTTTTTCATAGCAGCTGCTTGGACATCAAAATCTGAAAGATTTGTGCAGTTGCGTCTCACTCTCAAAAATTGAGAGAAAGGAATGCTTTATTTTTGGTATCGTGGATGGTTACTTTTAAAATGTAGCAATGTATTTCTTGCCGTTGGTTTTACAAATAGATCAACTTCCAATTTACCTAAATAATGTTTTATCACTAGGTCTAAGAATTCAACTCTATCTGGACTGATGTTAGCAGTAAATCTCAAGTTGTCATCTGTTAAGTTCAACCATACTAGGAATTCCTGTAGGGTCTGTTCCCCATCGGTCCAGTCAAAAAAGAGGTCATCTATATCTGGACCAATGGGAAACAGACTCAAAAAAGGGTGCTACATCGTTATAGACGTACTTATGCTCATGGTAGGCCATGTAGATGTTTGCTATAGATGGCGCTACTGAAGCACCCATACTGATGCCTTTTATTTGGCGATAACATTGTTGTCCAAATTCAAAAATGATTTCGGTAAGAATGAGATGTAATCCTGTAAGTATCAATGATTATAAACCATTCCACCGCTTCTAGTGCTTTTTGTGGAATGTTACTATATAGTGACTATGTCTAGAGTCACTAACAGGTCTGTGTGTGGATTGAATTTTAAATTTTCTACTTGTAAAATCATTTCTCCTATATCTTTAATACAAGAGTTAGTAAGTGGAATGAAAGGTCTCAGTATTTTATCTATATATTTTGATACAGGCTCTGTAGAAGTGCCTATCGTGGAAACTATTGGACGGTAAGGAGGATCCTCTGCGCTTTTATGTATTTTTGGAACTCCATAAATACAAGATGTTTTATTCTTAGATGTATTCAGATAATCATATTCCTTCACAGTGATACTGCCTGCATGCAAAGCTTGGTTGCTAATATTTCGAATCTTTTATATTATTTTAGGTATAGGATTGAAATTTATTTTAGAATAAAAGGTTTGATCATTAAGCATACTTTGCATTTTAAGTTCATAGTCTGAAGAATTGATTACTACGATACCTCCACCTTTATCACAGCTCTTGACTGTTAAGGATTGATTCCGAGTTAGTGCATTTAAATGACAAATTCTTCTTTATTAAGATTATATGAAGGTTTAGGAATGAAGTGTAGAGCTTGATCAAGGCGAATTAAAACTACTCGTTCAAAAATAGCCACTTCTGGTCCTACTTGTTCGAGATTGGGAGTGAAGGTGGAAGGTAATGATACTATATGGTTAATCATGCCTTGATTATCTATCGTGTCTTCATTTTCAAAATATTTTTGTAATCTGATTTTACGAAAAAAGGAATGTATGTCTTGAAATAGCTCTAATTTATTGGCAGGGGCATGAGGGACAAATGATAGACCTTTTGATAGTAGAGATATGCTTGCCTTATTTAGGGTTTGAGATGACAGGTTCAAATGGGAATTAATTCCCGTGTTTCCAATACTGTCTGTTCCTGGTTTCTAGGAAGTGTTGGGAATCTGATTGATAGTGGTGATTTTGGTAGTTGCCCCTTACTTGGAGTTGAAATCTTACCCTTTGACGACCTCTGCGTGTCCCACGTTGTCCTAAAAAAGGTTGATGTGTATTTCTATTGCTGTAGGGCGTATTATAGTGGCCTTTGGATTCGTAAAAATGGGAACTTCCTTCTCCATCTGAGTCGGATGTGTCCGAAAATGTGGTAACTTTCTGTTGTTTAGAGTTGTTTTCGTTAGGATAATGGTTTTGTTGGTAGAAATTTTCACTGAGATATGGGTATGTTCTTTCTAAAGTATAGCATCTTTTGTCTTTGCTTAATTTATCTGACTTTCTTTTATTTAGATATTCAGCATAAGAAGCCATTTCTTTACTCGCTTCTTCTAGTTTTTTTGTTGCTTCTTCTATGCTGTTGGATTTTCTAATTTTGTCCTCTAATTCATCAAGTTAAGTTTTCATAGTAGCTGCTAGTTCTTTGGCAGTTTCTATTATTAATATCTTTAAATCCCTGGAGCATCTATTTGCAATCATGCTCCACTTTTCTAAAAACAGTTTATAATGGACAAAAAGTCCTGGAATATTGCGGACACGTAGTCCTTGTGGAATAATTCCTGCCTTAAGATACTCCAACATAAATTCGCCATGGGCTTCCATTCTTTTTAGTTTTTTCTTTAAATTGAATAGTTTAATTATATCGTCATTTTCTAGAATACTTGATTAAGAACTACTATTGAAAGAGTTACTAGTTCCTACTAAAATGGCGAATTCTTCATCCGAAAAGCCGAATGTTTTAAGTTGAGCCATAGTATCAACTATTTCTATAGTGTAATTAGATTACAAAATAAAAGGCAGAATGAGGAAAAAGTTGAAAAGGATAAGAAATAAGTATACTACAAAAAAGTGGATAGAAGAATATATGAGAGTTACAAAAGCATAATTATTGTTGTGATTAGATGTATATAACTAAAAGCAGACCTGTTTGCAACTACAGCATATATAATCATAAATGATCTCAATAGTAAAGAAAACAGTCCCGCACAGACCTGCCGTGGGTTAAATTACATGTGGGTATCAAGGACCCCCTGTAGAATAATATAATTCCTGGAACAGGGCACAAACACAGTGGAAAATATAGTTCCCAGGCAATGTGGGGTTATCAAAACAACAAATTAGTACACGGAATGAGTTAAGCAAAAAAATGATCAAAAAATACAAATTTAATTAGGAAAACATATACAATGACATTCTTAAAAATACATGATCTAATGTCACCAAAAAATCTAATTAAATTACAACGATGACAGAAATAGAATCTTCTAATGACATAATGGATCTATTTAAATTACAGAGGTGGCAGAATTAGGTTTCTTCGACGCGCGTTTCGGCACGTGAGTGCCTTCGTCAGGAGTAGCCACAATACACCTAAAATTTAATTAAAACAGTATTTAAAAACTCATTCCTGCAGTATAGGACAATAAATCTCATTACATTTGAATTTCAAAAGCTGTGTTGCTGTCTGCTAAAGTTTAAGAGAATTACAAATTAAAATTTCAGAGTCTAACATATACGCGATATTTAAACATATAATCAGACACTTTAAACAAGTGAGAATGTCTGTAGACCATGCATTGCGCATTTCTTATCTACAGAGTGAAAGGTTCATCCAGGACTAAGTCTCAATGCTTTTTGACAAGGCAAATTATGGTTAGGAATGTATTGATCAGAGTTACCAATTAAGGAGCATGAATTCCCATGCCTCCTCCCTCACATTGCTGATTCACCATGGTAGATCTGTGGGTTAACGCACATGCCACTGAGGTGAACAAGAACTTGCTCGTCAAAGGTTTATCCATGGTCATCAAACAGTGCTTTGGGACTTTGGGTAAGCAAGTCACAAACATGCCTTTGGAAACATCAATGGAGTCCTAACAGAGGCCACTTTAATCTAGAATTTAGTATAACCAGAACCGGTCCCATTGTAAACATGGATACCGAACTAGCATTTAGTGAGAACTATGCTGAAATCCTAAGAACAGAAAATCAAGACCAAAGTCTTAAACAGAAAGTGCACTACCTTAATTAACTCAAAATGAGTGTGTTTGGTTCAAACTGGAACGTATTTAAACATTGGCAATAAATAAACTTTGCATTGTTAAACCATTATACACAGGGAATATATATTGAAATATCAACCCAAAATCATGACTATGAAGATTGTCTCCGAGTGCTTGTCTTCAAAATGCTTTATTCAGCAAATTCAACTTTTTAGTGTTGTTGCTTAAGCCATAAACTGTTTCCATACAAGGAGATTCATCGCTCCCAATGCATTTCAGGTGAACATTCACCCTTCGTCAGGGGAAATCTACAAACAAATGTATACATGTCAAAAACACAATTCTGCTATTTTATACACGCAAAGTCATCTTGAATTATGGCAGAAACATCCAGGATAATCATAGTCTTTACGAGATTCAGAAAACATAATACTGTGATAATTCTTACTGTCTATGGACATAGCCTTCATCACACACAACGTAGTATGGAACAGAATGTAGTGTGATATGAGGAGCCCAACCACCATTTAGTGCCAGGAATCTAAAAAAAACGAAAAAAATGCACTGATGTGAATCACCCGTGTTAGTAGCTGTATATAATAATGAAAATCGAAAAAATACCTCCAGTATCATGCAGGAATAAAATGGCAAGCATACAACCGTCAGGGCCGTAATACGCGTTCTGTATTGATTATTGATAGAGATGCAGTGCCCCTGTAATATACCAAGTCACGAGGATATATATAAAATCTCCGTCTGATATTAATCAAAAGACCCGTGTAACCCGTGTTTAGAATCACCAGCGCTTACCGCTCCAATATCGATCGTAACGGCGTCACTCAAATACGCTCCCACTAAGAATGAATAGTCTCTGCTTCAGCTCTGACGAGTTGCACTATAACAGTGAAACACAACTATGTCATTCCCTTTTTATGAAAAGTACGCTGACACCATAATAGTGAGAGTTAAACCAAATTCAAGACTCACCCAATACTAGTGACTGTCAGGACTCAGTACTGCAATATAGTGATGAAAATTGCTCGGACCCGTTCTTCATTTAACACACGTCTGGCTGCAAGTAATAAGAGTGAAAAGAGTTTCAACAAAGTGCCGCCAGAAATTATTGTGTCCCTGGTCCTCTGACCCCTATGAAGAGAAAACTCACCCTTAGCTCAAAAAGCTGTGCGCTTAATCAGAAACTTCAATCCTCCGAACAGAGACGACCCGCCATTAATTTAAAAGAAGGGAAGTTTGCCATCCTACACGCACCGTGCGGAAGTAATAGAGGTAAAAATAGGACTGCGAGAGAAACCAAAAGGAAACTCTGTTTGTGGTGGTGCGCCATGTTAGTAAAGAGCGTGATGGGTTGTGAATCTGATTAATCACAACGTTGTGAAACAGGTCATGATATCCTGACTTTACAATGTCAGTTCCATTGTTATGGTTGTTACTTCTGGCTTGTACTGTATACATCACATTGAATATTGAGTTTATACATATATTGATACAATCAAATGACGCTGGGATAACACTGTATTCTCATCAACATTCAGTAATTACGCAATTAGCGTGAATAAAATAACCCATGAATGAATAAATCTGGAAATTAATAATTATGGCAACATAAGCAAACATAAATTATAAAATTCTTAATGCTTGTCCCATCTATCATTGTGTGTTTAAAGGGCTGTAGTACATATGCTGACTTATTAATCATGAAGATAATGAAAGTCATAATTAGATTACAGGAAACAAGAGTTCCAGTTTATCATTGAGACCCTTCGGATTAAGCGTGTCCAAAAATCTTATCCAAAATGTCTCTCTTTGGGTAATCAGTTTCGACATGTCCCTGTCATTACGGTGCTTAACTACCTCTAGCACTGTGAATCTTAATTGTGCTATGGTATGCTTGAACTCGGTCCAATGACTTGCTAAAGGAGACGTCATCACCATAGTTCTGATGCGGCTTTTATGCTCAGTTATGCGTACTCGTAGAGACCTCTCTGTCTTGCCAACATAAAGTAGGCCACATGGACATCGTATTGCGTAAATTACATTCGGTGTGTTGCAATTGGCCGTGAATGACAGTTTAATTGGTATGCCCGACCATGGGTGTGAAATGGTCGCCGCCTATTAAAGCATTATTACAATGTGAACAATTGTAACATTTTTGCGTTCCTTTCTGTTCTTCCAGTCTGACTTCCTCTTTCTTTTTGAGCAATTTCCTAATGTTATTAGATCTCTTATAGGCAAAAATGGGAGGATCTTGAAAAAGATCATTAAAATCCAGTTCCGTTTGTAATAACTCCCAACGTTTAAGAATTATTTTCTTGATGGCTGTCGCCTGAGTTGAAAAGGTGTATTAAAAGACTTCATGTCTATCCTTAACTATCTTTTTTTTTGGTTAACAGCTCTACTCTGGAAATGTCATCTGTCCGTTTGGCTGCTGCCTCCACTACTCCCTCGGGGGAGCCCCTTTCTTTGGAGTACTGTTTGAATCAGTGCAGGGTGGTTTGATATTCTCCATTATCTGAAATGATACGTTTAATCCGTAGAAATTGGGAGAATGGAAGATGCTTCTTTAAAAGACAAAGGGTGGAAACTCGTATACAGTAGGGTGTTATTGCGATCAGTAGGTTTTGTAAACACCTTCATAGTTAAATCATTCCCTGACAGTGTAACCTGTACATCTAGATACAGAATGGTTTGTCTGCTCATAGTATGTGTGAACTGGATCCTCGGGTTCCAGTCATTCAGTTGGTGTAATCTGTGATCCAGGTCATGTGATTTACCTTGCAATATGATAAATATATCATCTATATATAGCGATATAGAATCAAGTGTGTTATCCAGTCCGGGTCATTCAAGATGTATTCCTGTTCAAACTTCATCATATAAATATTGGCGTAGCTGGGTGCCCCGGAAAAACGCATAGAGGTTCCGGTAGTTTGTAGGTAAAACCTGTCCTGCCATTTAAAGTAACTGTGAAAAAGGCTGAATTGTAAAAGTTCTAATAAAAAAAACTTTATCGGCCCTCATATCTTTTGACTGGAGTAGTGCCCACTCGACAGCCTCAATCCCCTTTGTATGTGGTATAAATATATATAGAGCTACTACATCTATAGTACATAGCCAAATTTCAGCTCCTGTTGGCAAAGTGATGTCACCAAGTAATGTCAAAAAATGCGTAGTATCTTGTACATAAGCCGGACCTATTTGAACAATAGTCTGTAGAGAAGTGTCCAAATATTGTCCGAGGGGCTCATGTATCGAGCTACAGCCCGACACAATGGGCCGAAATGGTGCGTCTGAGATTTTTGTGTATTTTAGGCAACATATAAATCTCTGGTCTACGAGGAAACCGTGAGTAAAGAAATTCAGATGTTTTGTCAGTGATCCAACCCATGTCTCTGGCATGTGATAAGATCTGTGACAGAACCACCTGGAACTCATGAGTCGGGTCGTTGTTCATATTTAAATATGTGGTTTCATCTAATAACATGCGTTACTAGTAACGGACCGTAGCTTCTACGAAGCTAAGGTAGAACGCATGTTATTAGATGAAACCACATTTACCTATGAACAATGACCAGACTCATGAGTTCCAGGTGGTTCTGTCACAGATCATATCACATGCCAGAGACATGGGCTGGATCACTGACAAAACATCTGAATTTCTTTACTCACGGTTTCCTCGTAGACCAGAGATTTATAGGTTGCCTAAAATACACAAAAATCTCAGAGACCCACCATTTTGGCCCATTGTGTCGGGCTGTGGCTCGATACATGAGCCCCTCGGACAATATTTGGACACTTCTCTACAGACTATTGTTCAAACAGGTCCGACTTATGTACAAGATACTACGCATTTTTTGACATTACTTGGTGACATCACTTTGCCAACAGGAGCTGAAATTTGGCTATGTACTATAGATGTAGTAGCCCTATATACATCTATACCACATACAGAGGGGATTGAGGCTGTCGAGTGGGCACTACTCCAGTCAAAAGATATAAGGGCCGATAAAGGTTTTTATTAGAACTTTTACAATTAAGCCTTTTTCACAATTACTTTAAATGGCAGGACAGGTTTTACCTACAAACTACCAGAACCTCTATGGGTTTTTCCGGGGCACCCAGCTACACCAATATTTATATGATGAAAATTGAACAGGAATACATCTTGAATGACCCGGACTGGATAACACACTTGATTCTATATCACCGATGTATAGATGATATATTTATCATATGGCAAGGTACATCACATGACCTGGAACACAGATTACACCAACTGAATGACAGGAACCCGAGGATCCAGTTCACACATACTATGAGCAGACAAACCATTCCGTATCTAGATGTACAGGTTACACTGTCGGGGAATGATATAACTATGAAGGTGTTTACAAAACCTACTGATCGCAATAACACCCTAATGTATACGAGTTTCCACCCTTTGTCTTTAAAGAAGCATCTTCCATTCTCCCAATTTCTACGGATTAAACGTATCATGTCAGATAATGGAGAATATCAAACCACCCTGCACTGATTGAAACAGTACTCCATAGAAAGGGGCTACCCGGAGGGAGCAGTGGAGGCAGCAGCCACACGGGCAGATGACATTTCCAGAGTAGAGCTGTTAACCAAAAAAAAAAAAAAAGAGTTAAGGATAGACGTGAAGTCTTTGTATCCACCTTTTCAACTCAGGCGACAGCCATCAAGAAAATAATTCTTAAATGTTGGGAGTTATTACAAACGGAACCGGATTTTAATGATCTTTTTCAAGATCCTCCCATTTTTTCCTATAAGAGATCTAATAACATTAGGGAATTGCTCAAAAAAGAAAGAGGAAGTCAGACTGGAAGAACAGAAAGGAATGCAAAAATGTTACAATTGTTCACATTGTAATAATGCTTTAATAGGGGGTGACCATTTCACACCCATGGTCGGGCATACCAATTAAACTGTCATTCACGGCCAATTGCAACACACAGAATATAATTTACGCAATACGATGTCCATGTGGGCTACTTTGTTGGCAAGACAGAGAGGTCTCTACGAGTACGCATAACTGAGCATAAAAGCCGCATCAGAACTAGAGTGATGACGTCTCCTTTTGTAAGTCATTGGACCAAGTTCAAGCATACCATAGCACAATTAAGATTCACAGTGCTAGAGGTAGTTAAGCACCGTAATGACAGGGACATGTCGAAACTGATTACCCAAAGAGAGACATTTTGGATAAGATTTTTGGACACGCTTAATCCGAAGGGTCTCAATGATAAGCTGGAACTCTTGTTTCCTGTAATCTAATTATGACTTTCATTATCTTCATGATTAATAAGTCAGCATATGTACTACAGCCCTTTAAACACACAATGATAGATGGGACAAGCATTAAGGATTTTATAATGTATGTTTGCTTAGGTTGCCATAATTATGAATTTCCAGATTTATTCATTCATGGGTTATTTTATTCACGCTAATTGCGTAATTACTGAATGCTGATGAGAATACAGTGTTATCCCAGCGTCATTTGATTGTATCAATATATGTATAAACTCAATATTCAATGTGATGTATACAGTACAAGCCAGAAGTAACAACCATAACAATGGAACTGACATTGTAAAGTCAGGATATCATGACCTGTTTCACAACGTTGTGATTAATCAGATTCACAACCCATCACGCTCTTTACTAACATGGCGCACCACCACAAACAGAGTTTCCTTTTGGTTTGTCTCGCAGTCCTATTTTTACCTCTATTACTTCCGCACGGTGCGTATAGGATGGCAAACTTCCCTTCTTTTAAATTAATGGCGGGTCGTCTCTGTTCGGAGGATTGGAGTTTCTGAATAAGCGCACAGCTTTTTGAGCTGAGGGTGAGCTTTCTTTTCATAGGGGTCAGAGGACCAGGGGCACAATAATTTCTGGCGGCACTTTGTTGAAACTCTTTTCACTCTTATTACTTGCAGCCAGACGTGTGTTAAATGAAGAACGGGTCCGAGCAATTTTCATCACTATATTACAGTACTGAGTCCTGATACAGTCATAGTATTGGGTGAGTCTTGAATTTGGTTTAACTCGCACTATTATGGTCTCAGCGTACTTTTCATAAAAAGGGAATGACATAGTTGTGTTTCACTGTTATAGTGCAACTCGTCAGAGCTGAAGCAGAGACTACTTATTCAAAGTGGGAGCGTATTTGAGTGACGCCGTTATGATCGATATTGGAGTGGTAAGCGCTGGTGATTCTAAACAGGGGTTACACGGTCTTGATTAATATCAGACGGAGATTTGATATATATATCCTCGTGACTTGGTATATTACAGGTGCTCTGCGTCTCTATCAATACAGAACGCGTATTACGGCCCTGACGGTTGTATGCTTGCCATTTTATTCCTGCATGATACTGGAGGTATTTTTTCGATTTTCATTATTATATACAGCTAACACGGGTGATTCACATCAGTGCATTTTTTTGTTTTTTTAGATTCCCGGCACTAAATGGTGGTTGGGCTCCTCATCACACTACATTCTGTTCCATACTACGTTGTGTGTGATGAAGGCTATGTCCATAGACAGTAAAAATGATCTCAGTATTTTTATGTTGTTTTCTGAATCTCGTAAAGTCTATGATCATCTTGGATGTTTCTGCCATAATTCAAGATGACTTTGCGTGTATAAAATAGCAGAATAGTTTTTTTGACATATATACATTTGTTTGTAGATTTCCCCTGACGAAGGGTGAATGTTCACCCGAAATGCATTGGGAGCAATGAATCTCCTTGTATGGAAAAAGTTTATGGGTTAAGCAACAACACGAAAAAGTAGAATTTGCTGAATAAAGCATTTTGAAGACAAGCACTCGGAGACAATCTTCATAGTCATGATTTTGGGTTGATATTTGAATATATATTCCCTGTGTATAATGGTTTAACAATTCAAAGTTTATTTATTGCCAATGTTTAAAGACGTTCCAATTTGAACCAAACACACTAATTTTGAGTTAATTAAGGTAGTGCGCTTTCTGTTTAAGACTTTGGTCTTGATTTTCTTTTCTTTGTCGAATTGGTGGTACGGTGGAACCACCACAGCAGGCGCACACCAATCTTGATAACGATTTATATTAGGTTACAAACAAAGTTTAGTATTAAAAAACTGAGTGCATTTCCGCTGCGGTTTTACATAATCGAAATCCTAAGAACACCATCCCTACTTGCAGAAACAGTGGTGTCACAAGTAGTCCAAAATTTGGATGAGTGGGAAGCATCGCAAAGAAGGAGCAAATTAGAACAGCGCTGAATGGGGCATTTATGACAGAGTACCTGAGAAAGAAGAGTACACCTAGAGGTCTATTGGTTACCAACAATCCTAGACTTTTTATCAACAATAAGGAATTCCGGACCAATTGGTCCAGAATTGCTTGGAAATGCACTAAAGACTGGTTAGTCCTAATCATAAATACCACCAGAGAACTGGTGGATGCTCTCCTGGTAGAAATTCAACAAAGTGAGAGCAGATTGAAAACCATGGTGCATAACAGTTTTTAAGAAAAAGCTGGATAAAATAAATAAGGACCTCACTGACTATAAGGAGTATCTCACCCAGTCAAAACTGAAAGCTCAAAAAAGATGTCCAGAAATTTAGCCGGGAGACCGTATATCCCTATACCACGGACGAGTATTATGAACAAAAACCCCAACAACCACCAATCAGGAGGCAACAACGATTTAGACCCACTCCGCAGAACTGGACTTTCAGTTCAGGGGAAGAGAGGAGCACTAGCAGAGGCAGCAGTGATGAGAGTACTGATGACCGTCAAACAAGACAACAGCATACCTATCAAAATCCGATGATACAGCCACCAATGTCTCAGTTCGGATTTTGGCAACAACCGTACTATCCCACAGGCTTTGGATTTCCACAAGGACCGCAGCCTTTTTTATACAGAGGCCGTGGAAGCGGAAAGAAAAAACAGAACCCAAGAGTACAATGGGAAGACCAACCCCCAGTTGCCATGGGCACAAGGAGCAGAGGGAGAGGGAACGGCCCATCGACTAGCCTAGAGTAACGAATATTGTGAATCGGAGTAATCATGTCCTGTCCAAAAACGAGGAATCGGTGCTCTCTAAAGGCCTATGCTTCGTTCCCACACCATTGAACGATCCCTTCACACTCAACATTGAACTTGCACAGTTTTTTAGGAAGATTAAACTCCGCAACCACTTGGGGGACAAGGTAGGAGAACAACCAGAGGTGAGACATACAGGCCTTAGGAAGAAATCCACATTTGTACCCCTTACTCAGGCTATTCCGTGCCACATTTTGGCCTTTGAACAAAGAGTTTTGAAGGAAGTGGAACAGATCAATGTTGGACGGGAGAAAGGATTCCAAAACATGTCCAGAGAAGAACGAAAGGCCCTAGACGACCTGAAAAATAACTCGGACCTCACGATCAAACAGCTGACAAAGGGGGCGCAATTGTGCTGATGAATAAAACCATGTACAGGGATGAGTGCAACCGATTACTCTCAGATGGCAACAGTTATGAAATATGGTGGACGAAGCTCTCTGCCAGGATTGGATTACGAGACAGGAAGCAGATTTCCTCATTAATGAGACCCCGAGAACACCAAGATTCTATACACTTCCCAAAATCCACACAGGGAAGATGCCACCTCCGGGCAGACTGATAGTCTCTGGCATTGGATCAGTTTGAGCCACTGTCGCAATTCTGTGACTGGTTTCTTAAACCAATAGTCCAGAAGTCTCAATCCTATCTAAAAGATACTAAAGATGTTTTTGTGCCTACTTCGAGACCTACACATTGAAAGCACGGAAGACATTTTTATTACCATGGACATCGAGGCTCTGTACACGAGCATCCCGCAGAGACGGACCTTGGCAGTAGTGGAAGATATCCTACTGAAATTGGAATGGGATTTCCTCACTCCTCCACATTTCAACATGAAGTGCGCAGAGATTGCCCTCACGGAGAAATGTTTTGAATTCTAAGAAGTGATTTACCATCAGATAACTGGTACATCGATGGGCAGCACATTCGCCCCAAGCCTGGCGTGCCTTTACGTGCACCAATTTGAGGAAGACTACATTTTCAACATCAACAACCCCTATGGTGAACAAATAAAAACTTGGAAGCGTTCGATCGATGACGTGTTCATCGTATGGAGAGGGGATGAGAAGACAGCAAAAAAAACTTAGTTGACTGGGTAAATACAAAGGACAGTCATCTAAGATTCACCCATTCCATCAGCAAACAGCACACTATTTTTCTCGATATGGAAATCAGCATGACCGAAGGGGGCATCAGTACGAAAGTACACAATAAACTAACGGATAAGAACAGCCTCCTGTTATACGAGAGCTACCACCCCATGGCACTGCGTGACAACCTACCGGTAGGTCAGTTCCTACGAGTTTGCAGGAACTGCTCAGAGACAGAGAACTTCACCATACAAGCAGAAGAACTTGAAAAGAAACTACTGGACTGTGCCTCTTTTTATTTAAATTTTATATTTTATTGAGGGAGGGGGGGCAACGGGGCCACTTGTGGCCCCGGGACCCCATCTCCCGGGGCCTGGCCTTATGTTGGGGACCGTGTGGGGAGCCCGACGGCTCTCCGCCTCATGCAGGAGCCGGCATGGCTTTAGAGCAAGGGGAGCTGCTGACATGCAGCTCCGCTTGCTCAAAAGCAATTCTGCTTTGCTTCCTTGAAGCAAGAGGAGGATTTCCTGCTCTCGCTCCAAGGAAGCAAAGCAGAATTTGCTATGACAGGGTGGGAGCCGTGCTTCCGCCCTGCCATAGCAAACAGCAGTGTCCCGGGGGTGGGCACCTCGGGACACTGCAGGAGCCGGCCCAGGGCTATCGAGGGCTCCTGGAGGGGGGCTGTGTGGCCCCCCCTCCCAACATGTATGTAGCCCAGGGGAGGTGGTGGACCGGGGGAGCTGCAATGGACCCCTGTGTTTGAATAATTAGTGCCGTGGTGAGGTGGTGTTTTCTGGGGCAGTGCTCCCCACACTTCCATTTAATTATTGAAGCCCCAGGGAGGTGGGGGTCCCTGGGGCTTAGGGGGGCCTGCGAGGCCCCCCTCCCTCTATTTCAAAGCCCTGGGGAGGGAGTGATCCCCGGGGTCCGCAGCGGACCCACGTATTTAAATATTGAATGCCCCTGGGAGGTGGTGGTCCCCGGGGCAGTGGGGGGAGGGGCAGGAGCCTCCCCCACACAGTTCTTTTTTCAATTGCAGCCCCAGGGAGGTGGCGGTCCCCGGTGCTTGGGGGGCCAGCAAGGCCCCCCTCATTTGAAATACTGAATGTCCTGGGGAGGTGGGGGTCCCCGGGGCTGCAGGGGCTTTTTTTTGGCCCTGGGGGTCCTTGTGAGACCCCCAGAGCAGGCCAAGGGAGTCAGGGTGTTTCTACCCTGCCCCCATTTCTTCTTTTTCATGTTTTTTCTGATTTCTTGTGACTCACAAGATGGCTGCCAACATTTCCAGGTTTGGAATGTTGGCAGCCAATCAGAATTGAGCTTGTGGTCGGGAGGGGTCGGGAATCCTCCCTGGTGCTAAGATATCAATATTTTTTCTTTTTTGAATTTCTCAGAAACTACTGAACGGATATACACCATTCAACAACAAGCATTGGCATAGCAAATAGGTCTCGCCTTTGGGACCTTATAAGTGTTTAGCCATGCAACAGTTGCATAACTAAATACTTATAAGGTCCCTAAAGCGAGACCTATTGGCTATGCAAAGCAGCCACCAAAGTTAAAGTGATCACGATCAAATATCAAAGCGGCCGCGAAAGTGAAAGTTAAAGTAATTGCGGTAAAGCGCGGTGCGCGCACCCGCGCATATGCACTGTAGTTCTAGGCTGGCCTGGTAGCACTTTTTGGAGCCCTCTCAATAAGTCTCGCCAGACCAGCACATGCGCAGAGTCAGGCGAGACCTAAAAATGGCTCTTTCTGAACCAAGACCTACCTTTTTGCCAAATTTGGTTTCATTCCGTTTTGCAGTTCGGGCTGTAGCTTTGTCTAAAGTTTCCTATGGAAATTTACATGGGGAAAACGCCTTTTGGGCCCCCCCTTTTCACTCAGCCCCCGCTTGTCGAATCACCCCAAAACTTCCAAGACAGGAGCTGACCGGAGCACCCACTAGTTTTGATAATTTTGTGAAGATTCATCAAACGACGCCAAAGTTATTGGGAAAACAAAAAACACTTTTTGAATAGATACGAGGTCCTAACTATAACCGCCAGTAGGATGGAGATATATATATATATTTATTTATTTTGTTCCAGGACTGTCTCTGCACAAAGCCCTGCTTTCACCACTATCACCAGGACCAACAGATGGATGGCACACTGGAATCCTTCACAGAAACCATTTATTTGGTGTTAGATACTTCCATAATTTACCAAGTAACCAACCAGCAAACTGCAAGGTGCATGTTCCCCCACAAGACAGAGCTACGCGTTTTGGCCGGAGCCTTTTACTGGGTCATAGAATTCAGCACACAGAGTGTCTTTTTAAAGGGACAGCAGTACCTTTTCCCACAACCAATTAAAAACTTCATATAGTATTTAAAGGGGAAATACCACAGTCCTAATTCTTATCAAATAAAGTATGTAATTACTGCAATTTGTAACAAACGTAGTATAAAGGTTCAAAAGAGTCATTGTGAAGTACACTATTAAAGAACATGATTCATCAAAGTCATGGGTTTTAGGCTCTCAGATACATTTTTTCAAACAAGTTTTGCACTTGGCCAAAAATACAGTTCTAATCAGCAGTTGTTTTTGTAATGATCTGATTACACATTTTTATGAATGGACTAGTGCTAGCTGCAACATTGAAATCCTATTGCAAATGTATAAAGTGCAAAATATTTTTCAAAACATGTATGAAACTGCAAAGTACACACACGAGATAAAAAAAAAAATATATATATATATATATGGATGAATTATAAAGTACAACGTGCTGTCCTTGTAAAGTACCAAGGGACGGAGGTGCAATATAAAATAGCAGGTAACAAAGCATTAAAGAGCCGTTGGCCACCCCCATTATTCCTCCTCTAATGCACCAACCCTAGGATATATGATATCCCTGATATTTCAATCACATATAAAAAAAAAAAATATAGAGAAAGGGGTTCACGAAAAATGCTGCATCTGTAAAATACCCGGATTGAAACGTGTTATATGCTTATTTTGGTGTCACCTCACCTAATGCACTAATGTTCGATCACGGATAGTTCCATTATTGCACACAAATATAGAAATATATATTGTGCAATGTGTTTTTTTGTGCAAGTACAGAAAAGTGCTATGTTCTGGTTTTAAAATCACCTTTACTATTGCACACATGTTCGATCACTAAAGGTTCCATTATTGCACATACACAAAGTGCAACATGTTTTTTTCTGTTAAGCACAGAAAATAGAAAGTGACGCCACTCCTACATCCACTCTTCTTTTGCGCTCATAGTAATAAAGTGCAGTGTTATAAAAAATCTGGGAAAGTGTCACGTGCTTGTTAAAAGAAGGTGACTAAGTTACAAAATTCAAATTCATCCTCATGGAGACAAAGATCACAACATTAAATCTCAAACAGATAAGGCCTCCTACTTCATAGCTCTTTTGACACATCACAGTTGATAAAAAAAAAACAATCAATGAAGATGTTATACAAATGTATACAGTTCGGCATCTGCATTCAAGCCCCATGGAATCTCCATTCCCAATGTAATTATCCATTTCGATTCCGCTCGCCTCAGGGCTGCTTCTCTGTATCCTCCCCTGATTTTAATCTGGATATGTTGGATACCGGAAAAGAAGGTTAATTTCCAAGTTGCCATTGTGATCTTTCCAAATATGTTTAGACATCACATATGTAAAATCTTTGTTCACGATTGCCCTTATATGTTGGAGAATGCGCAACTTAAGTTTATTTACAGTAGTGCCCACGTATTGTTTGCTGCAGCCACATTCTAGAAGATAAACTACATGGGTGTTCTCACATGTTATCTTTTCAATGATTTTTTTTTGTTGTACCTTGTATAGTTGCAACATCCACCCTGTTGCGGCCATAGCGGCATGCTTTACACTGGAGGCCTTTAATAAAATCCTTGCACATTAACAAATTACTTTTTTGTGAGCTTTTGTTGGTAAAATAACTCTGGGTTAGCAAATTTCCCAAGGAGGGTACCTTTCTATACGTGATGTTGACATGTTCTGAAATAGGATGTTTGAGTTATTGATCTCGCTTCAAAAAAATTCCAATGATTGGTAATCACTTGTTTCACTGCTTTGTTTGAACTATTAAAATCTGTGATAAATCTAGTAGTTTCTTTATTTGATTCAGTAGGTATAAATCTTTTTGGGCAGCAGTAGATTTTCCCTTATGTGTTTAGTGGCTCTTTTGCGTGCATCTTCCAAGACAGTTATTGGATATCCTGGTCTTCTAAATCTATCATACATCTAGTCAATCGGTCTCTCGTATTCATTCTCTTCGGTGCAATTCCTGCGGACTCATAAGAATTCTCCGTTCGGGATGCTCCATTTTAGAGCTTTTGGGTGTGCACTATTGGCTGATAAGATGCTGTTACATGCCGTGGTCTTGCGGAATGGAGTGGTGCAAATTCTTTCATCTTCAATGTAAACCCGTATATATAGATAGTCAAATCAAGCTCTTGATGTATGTACGCGTAAATCGTAAATTTAGGGAGTGGTTGTTTAATGATATTGGGAAATCTTTCAAATCTTTCAAATCTTCCCATATAAAAAAAAGAGGTCATTGATCTAGCGGGCCCATAGAACCACCCTTTTCAGGTTCTTACTGTTATTCTCTGACCACAGACATTCTGTGCCCCAAAAGCCCATTGTTAAATTTGCGTATGTTGGGGCGAATGAGGTGCCCATGGTAGTTACCTGTTTTTGCGTATAGAATCTGCCATCCAAGATGAAAACATTGTTGGGCAAAAGGACATCATCCCCAGAAGCATTTTCGTGTGGTTGAAAAAGGCTCAAGGACACTGATCGCATAAAATGCTCACATGCCATTAGTCCATCATCATGGACTATCGAAGTATAGAGGGAAACCACATCCACTGTGGCCATGATGTACCCAGGTTTCCAAGGGGTATCATTAATGCACTTCAGGAAGTCCATGGAATCTCGTATGTAGGAAGATAGATCAACTACATAAGGGAACAAAAAGATATCCACAAATCTGGAAGTATTCTCTAGGAGAAAACCGCATTAACAGACGATTGGGCGTCCTGGAGGGTTTTCTAAACGCTTGTGCACTCTGGACAGCACGTAGAGGGTGGGGACAATGGGATGGATTACTTTAAGATATTGCAAATCATCCTCATCAAGCAGGCCTTCATCATGCCAGAATTGTAATTCAGTATGGAAGGTGGACATGATTTGATTAGTGGGATTATTTTTTAACCTCATAGTTGGTAATGTCCCCCAATTGTTTCCTAATTTCCTGATATTTAGTGTGGTCCATCACAACAATGTTCCCACCCATGTCTGATGGTTTGATTATAATTTGTGTCTCTATGCAAGTCTGAGTTCCCACCAATCCTCAGTTTTCATATTGGAATGTCTAGGATTCCATTTTTTCTTTAATGCAGATCTCCCTCAGATCTTCTGCCACACGTTGCTGGAAGACATCCACTGTTGCCTGGAGGCAGTTGTGGGCAAACATTTCGATTTTCATTTGCATTTACTGCTTACAGATTTATTTGTTTCTATGCCCACTGTTGCACAGTAATCCAGATTTGATGTTCCATCCTGTTCAGTGTCATGTTGGTCCCCTTTATTAATCAGATTGTGTAGGACTCTCAAGGGTTTGATGTCTTCTCCGGTAAGGTTGGACAGGGATTGTATTGATTTCGATCTCGGTTTAGGGGTGGCAAAAAACATATTTAGTTTTCTGCAGAATTGATAGAGATCCACTCTGGCCGAGGCTAGATCCAATCCTGATTCAGGGCAAAAAGTTAGTCCTTTATTGAGTAAGTTGATGTGTATATCATTCAGAATCTTACTTGATAAGTTGATCACCAAGTTGTCTTCCAATGTGTTGATGGCTTTATTTTCATTTATCTTTTTCCCTTCTTTCCTTTCCCTCTGCCTATTCCTGCTGCACCTGGTTCTTTTTGTTCTTCTCTCACAGGAGGGGGTATTATGTCTCTCCCTCTTCCCCGTGTCATCATTCACAGCAGTCGCATTTCCCCCGAAAAATCCATCCTTGGCCTGCCACTCTTGGCACCTTCGTTCCCCGAGCTGACCTCAGAACTTTCTGCGCTTGAGAGCCTTATTTGTTCATGTTCTTGAATTTGTTCCATGGTTTGCTTTTTGAAATTGGAATCTTATCGGCGGGCAAAAGTGTAAACCCTTCCAGTGGCATAGTCGACTGTCTATTACATTTTTTCATCTGTATCTCTCTCATGTTTCTCTAACCTGTTCTCCAACCCTTCCACTAATTTCTTCCCTTCTGGGGTTTCAAAGAATTTTTCAAGCGATTTTTCTATGGCAGCAATTGTCTCCATTGCAGCTTTCAATCTTTTTTTCTGCATGTTTAATGAGTGACTCTATTAATTTAATGGAATACTCAGTGGTGTCATTTTGCCATTTAAGGAGTAGGTCAGAGTCCAAATCACTTCAAGTTGGTAAGACAAAGATTCTCAACCCCTGGCAATGCGCTTGCATTCAATGTATATTTTTTAATGTTACACTCTCCCACCATTTATTAATTTCCATTGTCCTAGCTTATTCCAACTCCCTTATTTGTTGCCGTGGTGTGTCATTCATATTGGGACCTTGGCTATGACTAAGTCCTTCCTTAGCGTCTCCATTTTCATTAAACATGTCTTAACATAAGCTCTCGTTTACTCCATGCGTCTGCCATGCTGTTCGTATATTTAGAAATATCCATGTGTAATTTAACTGCTGTATCTCTCCTTTTAATACAATGTTTCCTCTTTGCACGTTGCGGGTATGTATGCACCTTATAGAAAATTATAACACGAAACCGTCGTCTCGTCAGGATTCCCTGAACACGCACGCAGTGTAAATCCCAACTGAGTTCAAACTGCGGCATGACCGGAAAACAAAGCTGCACAAGCCTTCAAGTCTTTGCCCGAATATAATGTTGCAAGACAGGCTGCTCGAAAACGGAAAAGCTAACCGGCAGCAGCACGTAGAAGGTAGACCTCGCGTACGCCAGTAAACATGCAGTCCACAAGCGTGTATATATTTGAAAAGTGCATAGATTAAGATAATTTTGTCTGTCAATATTGGCGACTAGCATTTTTATTTAAATGTTGACCCCACAGTTCCATTGTGTCACATGAATGACAGACAATTTACACCTTAAGAATTTAAACTGTAAAAAGTGACTTGTTAGGGATGAAAAGTAATGGACAAACTACATCCAAGTCCTTCAACTTTATATTGACTGACACTTTTACAGCTATGATATGTAATGATCACCTCGGGAGTGTGCATTCGTTAATCATCGTGGCTGTTGCAATGACAAAAACTTGCAGTACTTTTGCACAGGAAAATGGTTGATTAACTTATCGCCACCTTGTTAAACAGTGCTTCTCAAGCCAGAACGAATGATGGATAACTTAATGGAGAATGTCAGTAAAACCATAAATAGTGGCCTGACAGTAGATTAATAGCAGCAGCAACTGTCAACAAAACATGGGCATGCCACGTTTTCAGCTTGCAGTCTCTTTGGTCAACCTATTAATGACACCTCAATTTTATAAATGTTTATTCAGTTGAAACTTCCCAAGTACTTGGTATGAAAACAACTCAACATAGCTCAGTTACAAATCATTTTTTCAATAATCTATTATTCTTGAAAAAACATTGAATAATTAATGTACACCACATATTTTTAAACAAAAAGGAGAAATTCTTATTTCTTAAATCATTCAAACACATTCATTCATAATGTATGTACATCAATAGTGCAACCCGTTCCACACACAAAAAATGAACATCGTACTACAACTGCTGGTACAACTACATACATTCTTTCATGTTGGCAGTAAAAAAAGAAGTGCAGTTAGTGGGTGTTACCAGATCTTTGCAAAGGTAGGAGTTCAGTCAGTGCCGAGTCGGTACGAATTTAGTTTCACTATAGGAAGACATGCTGTGGAACAATGATTTGCAAATTTGGTTTACTTAGAGTCATATACAAAAATATTTATTGATTTGTGTTCTTTTGCTGAAGGTAGATTGCTGGTGCTGTTCTCTCATTTTGACAGGAATAGAACAAGAAAGAGAGGAGTAGAAGTAATACCCAGAGTGCTTATGAATGACTTATTATTCCTAGTCCTACTCTTGCTTACTGCAACCTTTGCACCCTACACATACTACAAAGCAGCAGGAGGTTGTGTCCCTAATCAAGGAATTGGATACTTTACTGAAGACCTAATGGTTATGCAACGGGTGCTACCTGCCCATACAGTGGCACAGGTAAAAATAAACCATAGTCTGAATATTCTATTGGATGCTGTGTTGCACCTCATAAGGATTGTAGCTAGAAATGGTACAACTAGAGTAATGCAGATAAAAGCTAAGTAGTCAGCACATTGTTTATTAACAGCACATAGTGCTTTTATTTTTCACTTTGAAAAGGCACCCGCCGTCTCTGATCTCTCCCCCATTTGCCGCACTGATTGGTACTAAAGCCAATTAGGAGCACTGTTAGATCAGTCCTAGATATAGTGGTCTCAAAGGTAGTAAAACAGCAGGTATGAATCTTGAATTTTGCTGACGAAAGCTTTGCAGGTTTACAAAACCTTCAGACAACCATAGACTATCTGGATGCATCACAATTATTCGCAGACCTGCTCTAAACAAACTCTTCTGTGATAAATCAACAGGGGCAGCATGTCCTCGTTAATCGATCACTTCCACTGGCATTTAAGGAGTACTTTTTCACAACTTGTAAGGAATTTTAGAAAAGCCGTAACCCTTCTAAAATTAGATGAAAACACCTTGTTTTTGTATTCTCCCTTACAGTTAAAACTCGTATTAAAACAGGCCTCGTGGGAACTATGTTTTCTGTCTGATAAGAAGATAATCTGTGAAAAAAGGGATGTAGACCTTCTCCTTAATTCTTATGTGATGAAGTTGGCCCAACCCTATGTCACATGGAACTTGCCGCATGGTATTCGTAGATTCCGGTTTCTTTTACGTTACGACCTAGTACCTTTAAATCTACTTTTATCCAAATGGTACGGTTCTTCTCCTATGTGCAATTTATGTAAATTGAGTACCCAGGATTGTATGCATGTTTTATTGATCTGCCCTGCGCTCCGTATATTGCGTCTCAGATGGTTAAAACCTATTTGTATCCGTCTGGGCATTTCCACTTTGAACGGCTTTCTCCAAGCACTTTATTGGCCTCCTAATGAAATGTTCTGTTTCTATATTTTTAACTTTTTTAAAGGTTTTTTAGCTATTTATTAACATGCCTCTGGAGATGTTTGACATTGCTTCCTGCTGTAGATTTGTTATTGTATGTTATTTTTGTACTTAATTATGCTTTTTAAATGTCATAATCTTGATTTGTATTTGTCTCCTGCTTTTATTATTGTAAACTTTTATGTGGCCCTCTTTTGAGAGCCAAAACATAATAAAATAAAAATTGAAATTGAATTGAGTACTTTTAGGCCCTTTTTAGGTTGCGTCTGCACAGCGCTTGCAAAATCACTTGTATTTATACTTTTAAAAAAAATATCTTAAAAAGGAGCTTAGAGCCTGCCCATTACTTACCTTAACTTACCATTGGCTGGCTCCCACGTCCCTTTACTTATCCACTGGCTGGCTCTCACGTCACTTTAGTTACCCATTGGTTGGCTCCCAGGTGGCTCTCATTTGCTTATGTCCTATTGGTCAGTGCCTCCTCCTCGCCTCTGTGTTTTCCTGGTCTTCAAGTAGTCTTGTTTGTGTCGTGGAGCCTAAACAAGTTCTGCTTTTAGTGGCCTGTGCACTTGCATTACAAGCAATCTTTTTTTTCCTCAACTTTTTGAACCCTCTCCTTCACATCCTTCATGTCCGTTCACGCACATGAGCGGTCGATTGTACAGCTTGTTTGTGTCATTTTTCAATGAAATGTCTTTAGGGTCACTTTATTGCTTTAAAAGTCACATGTTCAAAAATACAAGAGCAATCTGGAGTTTTGCAAGTATTACAGAGGAAGTTCACTTTTTTCATTAAACTGCAAACGTGGCCACCCAGCTAACACAAAGTTGACCAGTAGCTTCACAAGTGCGTTAATATACCGCTTGGGGTCCCAAACGTACGAGTTCTGCATTCTACCAACAGATGCTGCACAGGTCTGTCAGCCTGAGAAGGGAAAGTTTTCTTGGCAGACTCCATCACACTTCACGTAGCAACAGATAGTCAGCGATGGAATTGGGTCCCAGTTGGATGATGAATGGCGCAGCTATCCCATCTTCAACAGCAAGGAGGGAGTCCTGAAACTTGTAGAGAGCTTCGAGAAGCAGCCAGAATGTGGCTTCCACACCATCCTATGTAAGAACGTAGCAGAACCCAGTCTGTCCAGTGACGGGGCATTGGTGGAAAAGGTAGCATAGCAAGGAACAGCGTTAAACAACACCCCTTGTTTGCCTCAAAAGCCCCACAATTCCTCTGTTATTTTAAAGCCTTTCATTGCTTTTTTTTTTATATAAACAGCACACACCTGCGTTTATTTCATACATCTTTTTCAGCGGATGCTACAACTGCACAGCACTGTGATGCAAATATATTTGAGGCATGCCAACACTACATTACCTACTGGCGGTCACCAGTAGGTAGTTGTAGTTAGAACCTTGTTTCTATTCAAAAAGCATTTTTTCTTTGGCACCAGTTGACGGATCTTCGCAAAATTTTCCAAAACTAATGGGGCGCCAGCTCCCGTTTAGAAAGTTGAGGATTCGTCAAGCCGGGGCCAAGAAAAAAAAAAAAGGGGAGTCCCTAAACGTGTTCTCTATGTTAATTTCTATAGGAAACTTTAGACATGGCTACAGCCCGAACTGCTGAACGGAATTACACCAAAGTTAACTAAAAGGTAGCTTTTGGTCCAGAAAGCACTCTTTTCTTTAAATGGTGTGAATCCGTTCAGTAGTTTGAGAAATTTAAACATTTACAGATATCGATATTTGAGAATTGTAAGATCTGATTGGCTGAACCCTCCCAATCTCGAGCTTGTTTCTGATTGGCTGTCAACACTTCAAACCAGGAAGTGTAAGCAGCCATCTTGGGACTCAGTTGAACCGGGTCACAAGCAAAAAGGTAAGATCGCGATAAAAAATAAAATAAAAAATAAAAAAAATAATCAAGAAAAGGGGACAGGGTAGTAACACCCTGACCCCATAGGCCTGGTCACAGGGACCGCCAGGGCCTAAAAAAAGACACTTTTTATATATTTTCGTCGGGAATCGCCTAGGGTGGGCAAATCCCGCCCAAAAAAATTGAAATAAAACGAAGCGTAGTCTCACGTGCTTCGTTTCTTTTAAGCCCCTGGGTGGGTCAGGAAATAGAAATAAAACGAAGCGAGGTCTCCCGCGCTTCGTTTCTTTTAAGCCCCTGGGTGGGTCAGGTCCTGGGGGCAGTATGTAATTATAATGCGGAGGTCCAGGGACCGCCACCTCTCCAGGCTTTATCAATAATGTGAGAGGGGCACGCAAACCACTACAGCCCCGGGGACCGCCAACTCCCCGGGGCTATAATTCAAAAATGCGTGGGCTGCCCCGGGGACCGGCATCTCCCCAGGGCATTCAGTTAATGAAGGGGGGGCCTCGCAGTCCCCCCCCCCAAAGCCCCAGGTACCCCCATCTCCCTGGGGCTTCAATAATTAAATGGAAGTGAGGAGAGCACTGCCCCAGAGACCACCACCTCCCCAGGGCACTAATTATTCAAATACAAGGGTCCGGTTGCGGTCCCCCAGCCCACCACCTCCGCGGAGCTACATACATGTTGGAAGGGGGGGCCACACGGCCCCCCTCCCGGAGCCCTCCATGGCCCTGGGGACCGCCACCCCCAGGGCCAGCTCCAGCAATCTCCCTGGGTGCCCACCCCCGGGACATTGCAGTATGCTATGGCAAGGAGGGAGCACGGCTATCGCCCTGCCATAGCAAACGCTGCTTTGCTTCATGGAAGCGAGAGAAGGAAACCTGTTCTTGCTTCCATGAAGCAAAGTAGATTGCTTTTGGGCTTTTGACCAAAAGCAGTGCCGGCTCTCACAGGGTTGGGCGGGGGGGGGGCATAATTGGCCTCAGGAGGGGGGCCACGCAGCACTCATTTTTTTTTTTTTTTTTTTTTTAAAGACTGGCAGGCCCTGGGGGATGGGGTCCCCGGGCCAAAAAGAGGCCCAGGGAAAAACATTAATTTTTTTGGGAATAGGCCGGGCCCCCTCTCCCCTTTAAAAAAAAAAAAGTAAAGACAGGCCTAGTGCGGGGGATGTGGTCCCCTCCCTTTTCAATTTTGGCTCAGGATAGATGGTGTGGGAATCTGGAGGCGAAGTTTGGGCATTTTGAGTTCTCTGCTGTGGCAAAGAGGTCAGAAACCCTCATTTTTAGGTCTCGCGCCTAGCGATGCAGTGCATAGCACTGCTCGCGCAGCCTGAGGATGCGCGAGTCCTTTTGTGGAGGGTTCCAAAACGGAGCCTGGAATCGCACGTGCGTGTGCGATTCCTTTTGGTCCACGGTATTGGCGTTTGCGGTCGTCTTTTTTAGAAAGACAGCACGCAATAGGCCAAAGGCGGTCGCATTGCTCTGCCCATGGCCTATTGGTGTCTGTTACCCGCACGCCGACATCGGTTTTCAATTATCGTGACCAGACACGGGCGCGATAATTGAAAACAGATCGCTCGCTGTGGCGTGCGCACCACTCGCTGGCTTTTTCTGGATTTGCTCAGTGGGCACTCGGCTTGTTTTTTTTTTTACTGTGGAGGTTTGTCTCTCGTAAGCAACAGGAACCGACTTAACAGCGCAATAGGACAGTAGGCCAAATTAGACACTGCAGAAACCTCTTGCAAACGTTCTTTTTGATGCAGTCTGACACACCAATCTTGCAGCGTTACTAAAGCTTTGTGTGGAAAAACGTGCCGCCAGGTGAATAAGCGTGCAGCACTGCAGCTTCTTCATTATGTGAGCCCCGCAGCAGGAGAAAGTGGCAACGAAAACCACTAGGTAACCACAGTTAACAAAATGTCAAAGGCAGAAAAGCGGATTGACAGCTTGCAGAATATATAAGCTATCAAGCAATGCAAAAGATAACCATGCAAATCCTAGCAACTGAAGGTGAACCAAAAAACCTTGTAAGTGTCCAGATCTATGAACTACTCATTTGTCCCTTCTGACATTTTGGTCCCCTGAACTTTTTAAACCATGTCCAACTCCTGATCTGGGGTCTCTCACAGGCTCCTGTACATTTTCCACATTAACCTCTTGAGTGCATCAGTCAGGAAGGCAATTGGTCCCAAGCAGAGACTTATAGAAGGCAAAATCAAACATTTAATTAACGCAGTAATTGTCGAACAACAAATTTATTCATACGCCACCATTTTCCACCATCTAACATGGCAGAGGATTTTCGACCTCTTTATTACTCTTCGAGGGATAAGGAAGTTTTAAAAACCTATTTCTACAACATAAGGAGATTTAACATGACATAATTGCCTACTTTCGTTGAGGATTGTTTGGCGCCCAGCTCAGTACCATACCAATCTTTCACTTTCGACTGTTTAACTACGACATTCTTTTTTATAACATCGTGCATATTTTCGTGACCTTCTGGCTCTGACATTTTTACAGTCTAGTCTGCTGCAAGATTAGAGCTTGAAATCCTATTTCGGAGAAGAACAAAAACTGTGGTGTTTTGTTAAGTCAAATGATAACTTCAATTTTTTCCTCGAATAATGTTTCTAAAGCCAATGCCAGAAGAAAAAGCAGAATGCACTCCCTCATTAAAGTACCTGTTCTTTATTTCCAGAAGACCTTTGGACTTTGGTGAGGGCAAGGATGTATGTGTGTGCTTAATGCCAGGCTTACTGGAGACAACTGGGAAGCGCGCCCCACGCAGGGCTTTTGAGGGAGTAGGACAGGAAAACAAGCACGAGTAGTGAAGACACTCCGCAATATGCCTATGTTTTCAGCTTTCGCCAGGCCAACACTATCAACCATTTACCAGATGATCAGTTGATCTCATCTGCAAGTAGACAGCGATCTTTGACAAAGTTCCCCTCAGAAAAAACTCTTTGAAACAGCATTAGTGAGCAGCTACGAGTAAACCACTCGCTGGCTTGTTTTTAGGAGGAGGAGGACTTTCCCTGGTAGATCGTCGCAAAGCTTCTAATCCAACCCCCCTGTGCCGAGACTTCAAGATCGGCTGCTATGCATAATGTGTGTTTCAGTGAGTGTAAACCTCACTGGTGAAGCCAGACACAGTAAGAGCTGCTGCTACTGTTAACCAGCTCTGTGGTACTCCTTTTATCATCCTTAAATAGTTGACACGTGGAGTCCATTCTGCTGGGGCTTCACTAATTGACCTCTCCAACTGGCGCATTAACCCGTTGAGCTACATTGCCACCAAAATAAAAAGCCGTCATTAAAAACAAGTCCGAATATCAACACGATAGTCCGGCGCCTCTGTGATAAAGACACTCTGTGATTCTCAGAGCACCCGCTGCTTCAAGCCGGGAGCACCACCGGGTAATTCAAGGTGCAGAACTGTGCCCTGCCCTCTAATGGATTCTTCCAAGCATTAAACCATTCATTCGTATACCTGACAGCTGTCTGCAGATCATTTGGATTTAAAAAAATGCTTTACTTGTATACAGCAATACTCCAGCGGCGGCGAGGCATACGTGCGTCTCGATGCCCACTTCTATTAGCGCGTGTGGTTGTTGACTGCACATTTTGAATTTCCCCGGCTCTTGTAGGCACTGGCACCTGCCGCCGCCGCCAGTGATCCGTCTGGTCGGTGCTCGCAGTCCGGGGATCCTGACACGACGAGGGGTGCCGCCCTCCTCAGGCTGCTCCGTGTGAGCCTCGATCAGCAGCAAGCCGTGGATGAAGGACATCCTATTCTTCTTGCAGGATGCGCTGAAGGGTCGACACCTCCCCCGCGAGGCTCCCACGGACACGCGTGCCCTGCTTCAGCGCCTCACTGGATGCTGCGAACACTTGTGTGTGGGTACCCTGGCGTCCGCGAAGAGACAAAAACATACTGGTGAGTACCATTAAACAATGATGATTCCGTGCAGGGTGGGCAACACTCCCCACGTGCGAAGTGTGGGTTTAAAGAAATATGACGGCTTGTCGGAGCTGCGTTCCATGCGATGCTGAAAAAGTAGCTCAGTCCTTCGAGTGCTTGTGGGTCACACAATCACTCACATTTTTTCAGCTTCAATGGTCCCTCTGAGGTTGACCCAATGAGAAGCGCTGAGCCCGATATGCAACAACGGTCACAGCTGTTATCTATAGCGCCTGAATCTGCATGAATGTTTCAGTGAGTGATGTGCATATATTGCTGGTCTATTTCTGTATCCTGCTAGTTAACTTGAAAAACAAGCATTTGCAATGCAATAGGTCTCACATTATTAAAGTTTAAGCTAATGGTGTTGCATTATTTAGCCATGCCAATAGCTCAAACTTTAATAATGCGAGACCTATTGCATTGCAAAAGCTTGTTTGAGGTATGGAAGGAGGACCTGGGGATGAAGTTCCCATTTGTGTACTAGTTTCCGCATCTTGTTGAGGAGGTTGGTAAAATGATTGTGCATCCCTAAGAGGTGTTCGGGCTAGAAGGTGAATTTTGTGATTTATTGCCCAACGACAGATAGTCTGAGAGCGGCGTGAGCGGCGTGACAACTAAAGATAATATGTCCCCCCCCCCCCCACCTGTTTTTGTATATAGCTGTCATGTTGTGTGTGCGGACTAGGACAACTTCACCTATGAGGTGAGGTTGAAAAGCTTTTAGTGCTAGGTAGACCGCTGGAAACTCCAGATAATTGTTGTGGAGTCTTTGGAATTTGTTGTCCCATAGACCCTGAACTATTAGATGTTGGAGATGGGCACCTCAGCCTGTGAGAGATGCGTCTGCTGTTAGCACGATTTGTGGAACAGGGGCGATGAGGAAGGGTTTTGTGTGGTCCACCACTGCAGAGAGCAATGAGTGAGACGGTCTACCAACACTAGATCTGTTAACTTACCTTGTGATGGATTCCACTGACGTGCTAAGCATTCCTGTAGAGGATAGAGGACGCATGTGTAATCTTGCGTGAGGTACTATTGTGATGCATGGTGCCATCATCCCTAGTAGGTGCATTAAAGTTTTGATAGTTAACCCTTTGCATGCGTAGGACGGCTGGGAGCCATCCGACGCCACAGTGCTTGTGTGCGGACGGCTCCCAGCCCTCCGCACACATGGCACTTGAAATCCCTCTGGTGAGGGCATGCTAATGACCCCGACCCCAAAAATATTTAACACAACCTTTCTGCCACACCCCCCGCCCCTGGAGGCAGATAGGGGCAATAGTCCTGTGTCTGCTCCCACCCCCCCCAAGGTGGGAGGCAGAAAGCCCACTAGGCACCAGGGATGTTTATGGGCATGTCAGGCAAAGGTCGCTCCCCCTTTTTCTTTTCGGCACACATTTTGGCTGTTTCAGTGATATTTTTAGTCACATTTGTCCCAAGTGGGAGCAGAAAACCACCAGGAAGAGTTTGGGTGTGTGAACTGGAGTTTGGCTGACGGTCTGCATGTACTGACATTTGGCTGGCTGTGTGTGTGGACCTGCACTTGTCTAATGGTGTGTGTGGACTCGCGCTTGATGACGTGGTGTGTAGATTGGCGCTTGCCTGGTGGAGTGCGTAGATGGGGCTTGGCTGATGGAGTAGGTGGACTGGTGCTTGGCTGACAGTGTGAATGGATTGTGCTTGGCTGCGGGGCCGGACAGGCCGTAGCAGGCACCAGGCATTTCACCGGTGGGCCAGAGGGGTGGGGGGGGGTTTTCTGCCCGTAGGGGGCTGGTTTTGCAGCAATGCTACAAAATCATCTTCCAGTAACAAAATCCGGAAATGTACTTTTTACTTCCCAGGGTCGGTCGACCAGCAATCTGCAAGGGCTAGTTGCTGTTCCCAGTCCAACCCTGCTTGGCTGGAGGTGCAGGGATGGAGCTTGGCTGGTGGAGTGAGTGGATAGTGCTTGGCTGACTGTGTGCATGGATGGCACTTGGCTGTGTGCATAGATGGCGCCTGGCTGGCAGGTGTATAGATGGTGGTGTGCATGTACCGACTCTTGGCTGACGGTGTGACTCGCATGGATCCCCAGCGTTTTCTTGCCCAGAGTCCCCCGCAAACCTCAAATTCACTTACAAAGTCACATTTTCCTCACATTTGTGTGGGTACGTTGTAGGATCACCGCGCACGCACAAATTGCCTACCTCCCCGCATTCCCCTTGGTCTCCCAAGAAAAATGATACCCCACTTGCTTGGATGCCGAAAGTGTCAACCTAAAAACGTATAAACAAACTGCACTTTTAGACCCAATCTCTACACGTTTTTGCCCCGTCCATGTCATAGGCACTTGGCCCATCCGGAGTGCTAGGAAATTTGTGCCGTGCAGTGATCCCACAACTTTCCCACACAGCTATTAGAGGAAAACTTGACTATTTAGCTAAATTTTAGGTTTGCAGTGCATTCTGAGATGGAAAAACTTGGTGGGAGGGAGGGGGGTCAACAAGAGCTACACCTCCCTGGACTCCCACGGGTGTCTAGTATTCAGATGTCTGGGTTTTTTAAGTTACCATAGAAGTCTGAAAGCCCAGGACCAAAAACACAGGTGCCCCCATCCATCTTTCGAAAAACGACCTGTTTTTTCAAGGGGGTCACCTGCGTTTTTGTTCCAGGACTCAGTGGCCATCAAGGGAAACCTACTAAACTCAGACATTTCTGAAAACTAAACACCTAGGGGAGTCCAGGGAGGTGCAGCTTGCGTAGATCTCCCAAACATTTTGGGGGATCCACGCAAGCCACACATCCCTGGACTCCCCCCAGGTGTCTAGTTTTCTGAAATATGTGGATTTGGTAGATTCCCACATATGGACGCAGAGTCTGTGGCCAAAAACACAGGTGACCACCCTTGCAAAAAACAGGTGGTTTTGTGATAGATAATTTTGATGTCTCCAAAATACATTTTGGGCCCTTGCCTGCCGCCGGTACTTGGCCCACCCACACAAGTGAGGTATCATTTTTATCTGGAGACCTGGGGGGAAAAACGCTGGGTGGTGGGAAATTTAGGTCAACCCGGTAATCACACAACTTTCCCCACACAGAAACGTGAAGAAAGTATAATTTTTTCAGCTAAATGTGAGGTTTGTAGGGGATTCTGGGTAGAAAAACATTGGGGGATCCATGTAAGCCACACATTGCTGGACTCACCTGGGTGTCTAATTTTCAGAAATGTGTGGGTTTGGTAGATTTTCATAGATGGCCGCCGAGCCCATGGCCAAAATCCCAGGTGACCACCCTTGCAAAGTCAGGTTGTTTCGTGATCGGTCATTTTGATGACTCCACAATGCATTTTGAGCGCTTACCTGCAATGGGCAATTGGCACGCCCACACAAGTGAGGTACCATTTTTACCTGGCTACTTTGGGGAATGCAGGATGGGTGGAAGTTTGTGGATCCACACAGATTCCAGAACTTTCCATCACAGAAATTTTTTTTTTTTTTTTTAAACAAAGTTTGAGGTTTGCAAGGGATTCAGGGTAACAAAACCTGGTGAGACCCACGTCACCCCTTCCTGGATTCCCCTGGATGTCTAGTTTTCAAAAATGTATAAGTTGGCTAGGTTTCTCTAGGTGCCGGCTGAGCTAGGGTTCAAAATCCACATCTAGGCACATTGTAGAAAAGGGTCAGTTTTCACAGGAAAAATGTGATGTGTCCACGTTGCGTTTTGGGACGTTTCCTGTCGCGGGCACTAGGCCTACCCACACATGTGAGGTAGCATTTTCATCGGGGGACTTAGGGGAACACAGGGTAGTAGAACAAGTGCTATTACCAATTGACTTTCTTTGCATTTCTGCCTTCCAAATGTAAGAATTTGTAAAAGAAATAAGTCATTTTGGAAAATGTCTAATTCGAGTGCTTGCATGGGTACTCTCAATTTCGGATATATGCAAATTACCACCGTTAGTAAACTCTATATTTTGTTCCCATTTCGTAAATATATAGGTTTCCTTGGTACCTATTTTTCACTCTTTATCTTTTACCAAATGAGTTGCTATATAACCGGTAGACAATAAAAAACCATTGCAAGACACAGTTAAGTTATTGGCTCCGGGTTCCTTGGTGAACCTAAAAGCCCTATATATCCCTGCAACCAGAAGGCTCCTGTGGATGTCAATGTATTACTTTAAAAAAATCTGTCATACTTAGAAGACGTTACAGGGAAAAACGCTAGTACAAATGGCTGTTTTTTTCCAACTCAATTTCAATATTTCTGATTTTTAACTGTTAGTTTCTATAAAAAAAACCTTGAAGGATCTACACAAATGAAACCTTGCTGAATTCAGAATTTCATCTACTTTTCAGAAATGTATAGCTTTTTGGGACCCATTATTGCTTTTATACCCATTAATACCCCTAACTGGAAGGAGGTTGAAAGCACAGAAAAAAGCAAAATTAGGCTATGTCTCAGTAAAATGCCAAAACTGTGTAGAAAGTTTTGGTTTTGTGACAAAGTCTGCATGTTGCTGAAAGCTGAGAAGATGGTGATTGCAGCACCACAAACCCTATGATGTCACCATTTGCAGGGAAAAACTGATGCTTTCTTCTGCAGCAATTTGTTCCCATTTATCAAAAAAAAAAAAAAAAAAATTAGCTGTATTGTGGCTAATTTCTGGGTACCCTCCAGGGGAATCCACAAACCCTGGGTACCCTTAGAATCCTCAGGAGGTTGGAAGGAAAGGGCGCAAATTTGGCAAGGATACCTCATGAGGACAAAAAGGTTACAGGGGCCTAAGCGCAAACTACCCCAAATAGCCAAAAACGGCTTAGCAGTGAAAGGGTTAAGTACACACGGTTTTGAAACTGTTGTAATAGTTTGGAAGTTTTGAATTCTGACTGCATTGGGAGAGGCTGGAGCTGTGCAAGTGTTTAGCGTTGTTCCTAGATATATTTGCAGTTGTGAGGGTTGAAGATGTGATTTTTTGCACGTTGACTGTAAATCCCAACTGATGGAGAAGATCCATGGAAGTTAGTGTGCGCTGCAAGCACTTTTGGTGTGTGTTGGCTTTGGTGAGCGAATCGTCTAGATATGGAAAGACATTTATTTGCGGTCTTCTCAGATGAGCTGCTACTACTACTGCTAGAAATTTTGTCAACACTCTGGGTGCAGTAGTCACTCCGAATGCGAGTGCTTTGAATGGATAGTGGTTTCCTGCTATCACAAATCTGAGATATTTGCAATGTGATGGGTGAACCGGAATGTGGAAATATGCGTCCTTTAAGTCTAGTGTCAACATGAAGTTGCCTAGTTGTAGAAGTGGAAGCACTAGTTGAAGTGTGACCATAGGGAAGTGTTCTGATAGTGTGTATAGGTTTAGAAGTCTGATATGTAATACTGGTCGTAGAAACCCATCTTTTTGGGGGATTAGGAAGTAAAGAGAGTAAACTCCTGATCCTTGGTGTTTTATAGCAAATGGTTCTATAGCTCCTTTTGTTAGAAGAGCTTGCACTTCTAGATTGAGGAGCTGTAGGTGTTGTAACAAACGTTTGTGATTGCGAGTTGGAATATTAAGAGGATTGCTGGTGAGTTCCAGGCAATAACCACGTTGGATACTTTCTAATGCCCATTTGTTTGATGGTATTGACTGCCAAATGGGAAGAAATTGTTGTAGTCTTCCCCCGACAGGTGTAAGGTGGTCGTAGGGAATTACAGGGCAGTCACTGTTTATTAGGAGATGGAGAAGTACTTTTTGTGTGCCTTTACTGCTGCGTTTAAAATTGTTCCTTCTGTAACTGCCTTTATAGAAGCCCCTAGATGGACAGGGTTGTGTATTTGATTTATATGAGGATACATTAGGATTTGAGGGATTACTTTGGGTTCTCCTCTATAAAACGAGTGGCGAAAGGAACCTCTATTTGGATGGTGACTGAAAGTGCTCCCATTGATTTTGCCACTTTTGGATCTTTTTTTCAAGTGATTCATACTCTTGTGGTCAAAACTGTGTTGTTGGTCACGGGGAGCATTGAGAATAGTTTTGTTGAACCTCTGGTTTAAACCCAGAGAATCTCAGCCATTTATGTCAATTCAATTAGCTTTTTTCTGTTAAAATCCAATTAAAAGCTTTCTAAAATATGTCAACATAATACATCAGTTAATCAGTACCATGAAACATGTAACACAAGGTAAAAGTTACACGAAAATCTCATAATATTTTAGGGGTGTGGAATTTAATAAAATATCTACTTGTCCATGGGGCAGGTTGCTTCATATAGCTACTTGTATTATAACAAAATTCACTTGTCCCTTTGGTGCCATGTAGTGCAGCAACACATTATTGCAGCAAACTCATTATATAGGAGCTCAGATATAGCCTTTCTGAATATGCCAGGGCTCATACCATAGTAGTGTTTGAATACTTGCAATCCCCTTATGTTGCCACATTTCCGCAGATCTACTTTCTGGGGCTGAAGGTAGTGGTAAGCAATAATTCCAGGGTTAAAATGCCCTTTTGAGTCTGGTCAAACCTAACATGCATGTTTTAAGCATTTTCAACACCTCTTCTCTAATCTTTTCCCATACAGAGAAATGTTGGAAATTTACTCTTGACAATAGCAGACATAAACCTTCTTCTAGAGTTGGGGAAAAAAGTGGTTGGAGGGGAAAGTGAACTTGAAAACACGCAGATTTTCGCATGAGCAAATCTACACATGCATATTTGCTCATGCTAAAATGCAGTTCAAATATTTTCAAGGAGTACTATTTCTTGTCCTACTACTGTAAATTCTTGGGAATTCATGAAAGCCGTATAGCTGCACCCAAGGCAAGGACATATACTATGGGTGCACTTTTGGGACTTTAATAATTGGGCACCCTAATTTGGTCTGGCGTTGACCACGACCTTTTGTGTTTATCAAAATTCTGTGTCTCTCTCTCTCTGTTTCGGCTGACTTCACTGGGAGTGACAGCATTCTGCTCTTTCACAAGGAGCACATCGGCACACAGCGTAGTTTTGTTCAGTGCCAGTAACTACTGTCGCGGGGTGTGCTTTTTGAGACCAAAAAACAATTTTTGCTTCTGCCAATGTTTGTTATAATGGTGAGGGGCCCGCCAGCTCTCATACCAAAAAGGTTTTACAGAAACCATGCCAAAACAAGTCACATTGACAAAACTAAAAAGCTGACCACCAATTTCAGACCTACTGGCTTTGCCAATGCTGGTTTATTTTTGTTTCCCACAATCTTATTAAAACTCGTTACACTGATTTACCATTATGAATATTTTTGGGAACTACTAGCATTGATCAACACATGTTACTAAATGATGCTGCAAATTAATAGTCCCTGAAATTTTACAGTAGTATAGCAAAATGTTTTTTCCTGCTTTCATTCTTTATGAACATTTTATTTTGAAAGCAATGATTCATCAATCTTGCTTTCAAGCTTCTGCAAATATTTGCATCTAATCAGAGCGCATTCTGAGAACATTATACATAGGCTCATACTGCTAAACTTTAAAAATGTGTGTACACGTTTTTATACTGGAACCACTGTTAGTAGTGCAATCAGAGCTTACAACATTTACTTAGAGCGCTCACCCTAGTAATAAAGACTTTCAAGTAATGAACCATAAATACAAGTGTGAACAGCATCAACATATAGACAAAAATATCACCTTAACAGCAGACAGTGCTCTTCCCTGATCCATAATGTGGTACTGCAAACTGGCAGCCAAATGGTTTGTGATGCATGGGGTTGGGCCTACTTGTCCCAAGGACAAAATGCACATGAAAGCTTGTTGCCCTTGACCCCTAACAAAATGTCCTGGGCGTCGGGCTATAGGAATTCCACATCCCTGATAATTTTAGTAAAAAGCAATAACATTTAATACAGTATATATAAATAGTAATATACAATAGATTTAATCATGTCCAGTAATTGGGGAAGGGATAACAGGCCTGGAAGTCACCCTAGGGATATATGTCCTCTGTTTCATAGACTAGGGGCTCAAGTTGTGAATTGATCTTTCTTCTTTGAATTGCCAATTGAATATAGGAAACCACTGCATAGCATGCTAGCTCATTTTCTAGACTACAAACAAAATTAAAAGCAGCTTTATAAGAATATACATTTTCACTAAAAAATAGAGTGTTAAATACTCTTCCTAATGTCCTTATAAAAATTACAAAAAAGGATAAGATGTCAAGTTGACTGGTTCGACTTTCCATCTCAAGGGCAACATGGGAGGTTTGATTCCATTTGCCCATGTCAGGTGATGGAGGAAGGACTCGTATAAAAGAGACTTGCTCGAATGCAATCTTCTCAGATAACTCGTAATACCGTAATAATTATGTTTGTAAATACTAATAACCCATCCAAAATTCATACATTTAAGCTGAAGGGAAGCTTGCCTATGTGTCGTACTAACAAGTAACCCGAGAGTGACTAAAAAACGGCTGCTAACACGGGAATCTTTACTGCTCATGCTTCAATTACATCTACGTAGTAATGACGTACCTATTGGAGGGAAATCTTTGCAGCTGCGCAATCGCTTTCAAAATGGCCGCTTGGAACTCACATGTTAATGCGCATGCTTATGCTGAAACTAAACCCTGCAAGTTTAATAAAATGCTAATGCGAAAGATTTATATAAAGTAAAGGGGGTTAGAGTAGAGATAGGTGGTATACAGTGAAATCATTTTATTTTGAAATCAATATGTCTCGCTCCGACTTCTTTATTAGTACGTATTTTAGGCCTCAAAGGATGACAGATGTACATACCCCACGGGCCCTCTGCAGATGCGTACTTGCAACCCGCCAGGGACCAGGACAAATGAATTTGAAACTCATCCAAGGCCACGACCTCTATTTGTCCTGGGAACAGAATCATCTTCCTGACTGATGAACGAAGAAGTTATTAGATTGTATAATTTTGATCCATAAAAATGTGAACTCGGGTGGGAAATAAAGCATGGGAAAGTAAATTAAGGGGCGGGAACACAGAACAATGGGTTTAAAGAAACATATTAAACTTAGCATGATGTGATGATCATCTCCCCTTTTCCTGTCCAATCAGAGTTAGAAGTTTCATAAGTTTGAAACATTTAGGGGTGGTACATGCCATTAGAAAGGTATAATTGAGGTACTTTAGTTAGTCAGACACACACAGCTAGACGGACAATGCTGAGAGACCGAGATGCTGTCCGAGAATTAAGAAGAATATGGAAGAAGATCCATTTCCAGAATTAGAACTTTTGAGCCAAATAATTAGAAGAACATCGCGGAAGAATCGAGGAGGAACATAATAGAAGATCGCTGAAGAATCGAGGAGGAGGATAGTGTCAGAGAGGGGTGCGACGCAGGCGTAATATCTAGAAGAGGTCACCTATCCTGTCCCTGAATCCTGTCCTGAGCCTTTGTTACCGGATCTGTCCCAGGGGGCCCATTCCAATTCCTTGGCCAAGGGGTTGGTTTTCACGCCATTCTAGGTTACTATAACTCTGTGTAGTAGGTCATTGTACTGCTCTATTTCCTCCCTATTCAGGTTCTGTCATCGTAATAACTTTGTTTAACGATTATTCTAATTACATTTTATTCCCTTCCTCTCCTTGGAGAAGACGGTGTTCCAACTGTATTTTGGTTCTTGGCTCACAAGAATTTACTAGATAAACATTTAAAACTCTCCAGAGTCTGTGCTTATTTAAAGAAGGTTTATGCTATGTACATTTTTACCTATACTGTTAACTAAAAGGTCCATTGACCAGAGTAAAGTACATTGGATCAGAAAGGTTTGGTAAGAAATGGGTAGATAAATTCATATTACAGGTATTAGTACAATGAATTGACCTCAGCAGTATCTACTAGCCTATGTGAATGTGTGTGTGTGTTTATGGGCCCAGGTGAGTATATGGTAGTAGAGTACCTGAGGTTAGTAACCCGCTGGATCAGTTTTCCTGGTAGCAGAGCTATGGTTTATTTTATTAACTAGTTAGGTGAAAAGTTTGAATTTGAATTATTGATTATGTATTAACAAACACGTTTTGTATTTTGTTTTATATTGTCTGGAAATTCCCGGGAATATTGAATAGCGGGTGGTGAATGGAAACCACAATGCAGTGAGGTTACTCGTTTGCTAAAGATAGCACTGTAAGGCTATGTAAGGTTGACAGTGCTGCTTTAGGGATTATTTTGTATAAAAGTGAGAGTGATTGATAGCAAAGAGTTTGCTGGTGAAACTTTGGTCTTATATCACCTAGAAAGGATAATACCGAAGGAGTAGCAGGTTCGTCGGCGCTTGAGTGAAGAGTAAGCGGAAAGGTTTACTCGCAGTAAAAGTAAATTGACTTTCTGATTTTAGCAGAGCAAACAGAGTAGCGAATGCTTCTATGTTGTCAATTAATTAATGTAAATTGAAAGAAAAATAAGTTATTTGTGTTACCTTGTACAGGAGGGGTCAACGGCGGGTGCTGCACTGACGTCACAGAGGGCCGTGCTGGGATTGGTTGGAACAGCGGGCATGTGACTGACGTGAAAATGTAAAGGAAGGGTCAGTAGTAAGGAGTAATACTGACGTCACAGAAAAACTGTGCTAGTATTGGCTAAGTGCATAGCGTGGAACAGAATTTGATTGGTCGAAAGAATAGAATCTGCGCTGATATTGGTCAAGTATTAGAGTAAAAACGAACCTTTGATTGGCTAGAAAATAGAAGCTACAATAATAATGGACAGTGGGCTTTGTATGTGGAGACACAATTCAACATTAATAGGGAATCACCCAGACAGAAGGTATTTAGGGTTTGCCAGAGAACAATATATAAAAGGATCAACACCTAAAATGTACGGAGAAAAAAGAAAGATGACATTTATGCAGAAAACTTAAACTTATTTTAAGAAGGATAAACCCGTTAAGACTAGAGGGAATTCTTATCCCTCCCCCGAAAACACCTGCATCATATATGATGGAGAGAGGCCATCATACTTGTGTATGGTTGGAAATTGGATAGAATATAGAAAAAGTAATGGAGTGCTAGCTTTTCCAGAACATGGTACGTTTAATGGGAGAATTCTACATAACCTGAGATTAAGATTGAATGAATTAGAGCCCCAACCAAGATTAACCCAATATGAAGCTTTAGAGGAATGTGAGACTGAAGCATTTGTGCGTGATAGATCCAGAAGTAGCAGAAGCTTTAGAGGGTTTTATCAGAGGCTACCGCGTGAATCACAAGATAATCAGATGAAACAATGGAGACAAGCAATAGTGGCTGAGGTATTATATCCTGTATTAATGACTGAGGAACAGTCAGGAGGCAAGTGCACAGTGAAGACCAAACATTTAACTATGACAGGTAGCGGAGGATCGGGAGATGATTTTATGGAGGACATTTTAATGAAAAACCCTACACCTTACCAAGAAGGACTAAGTAGAACTACTCCTAGTGCTCCGGCTTTGGGAACACCATTAGTTCCCCAAGTTATACATGACCCAACAAATGGAAGGGTACTTCAGGAAAGAGAGGCAAACAATAGAGAGGAATTGATACAGAAAATAAACCAATTGAGTGCCCACCCTGAAGCACTGACTATAGCAGTGACTATAGGTCCAGTGGTTCCATTATATGGAGATAAAACAATCGCTCACAAACCACCAGTCATGTCCACACCTACCAATGAGCCCAGAAAAGAGAATATAATAATTGATGATCAAGTAAGTGAATGTGATTCGGTGATATCATTAATGGATTTACCGATAAGAGGAAAGATAAATGAAACCCCGAGAAGACTTACACCTAGTTGTTCAAAGGAAGTACAAATAGAAACATCTACAGTAGTCAAGAGTGCCACAATAGTATCCCCTGAAGAAATAGAACAATGGGCACAGGGAATAGACAATCCAAAACAGCCACTGAAAATTCTAGATATTTACAAAATGAAAGTGGAATTGAAAGAAATGATAGCTGAGAACGTGGGACTAGACAGGCTAAATACTTACAGTGAAGATTTACTGTTCATTTGCAGAAGTATCACTAGAAATACAAAAATATTGCATGTGAAATTGACAGACCTAGCTTCTGAAATAGGAGTTGAAATAGGGAAATCCAAGGTATTACAGAAACCATACAGAGCAGAATTCAGTGATAAGGACCTGGAAAATATGAATGTGTCTGGAAGAAAATTACAGGTTAAAGAATTAATGACCATTTTACAAAAATGGGGTGACCTAGACAAATGAAAAGCTAGATGGATGCGAAAAAGGGAAGAAGCACACGCCAATCGAACAACTTTTGAATTATTGTTGAAAGACACAGGAAAGGTAGAAATATTATGTCCAATGAGAGAGGTGCCTGGAGGATATGTATATGTTCCATGGAGCAGACAGGATACTTTAACATTTACAAATGATTTCCCGAAGAGAAAATCCAGTTGAATGGTATCGGCAAGTTAAAAGATTTGTGAAGCTTTCTAAAGTATTCGGATGGTTTATTTGACATAGTAGTACCTGCTGATTTGTGGACAGAATGTAAAATTACTGTTGATTGGCCTAGTGATGAATACCCGAGAGATGCGAAAACAGGAGCCCCTTCAGAAGAGGTAATGAAGAAATATCACCAGGTGATCACTTTCTTGAAAGGGAAAATTCCTCCAAAAGAAACAGATTGGGTAAAGATAGATAGAACGACCCAGGATAGAAATGAGTCCGTACATACTTATTATGAACGCTTACTGCAGGTATTTAAACAGTATAGTGGTTTTGAGAACATTGGAGATAAAGATATCGGACATTTTGTGTATCGATTTGTGACAGGATTGAAACCAGTAATTGGAGTCATGATTCGTCAGCACATGTGTTGGCAAGGGAGATCCATAGACGATATTCTCAAATACACAAAGTATTGCGGAGATGAGATTGACAATAAACAAAAGAAATTAGAAGAAAAGGTGATGTGGTCCCAAGTAAAATTAGCAGGACAGCAGGAACTCCAACTAAACAGTCAGACAGGAAATCAAAGAAAGGGGCATGGCCAAAATGAGAATAATGGGGGAAAACAAAAAGGACGAATGAGTAGAGAGGAAGCAAAGAAGAAATATCCTTGTCATGGGTGCGGAAAATTGGGGCATTGGAAAAACGAGTGTAAAAATATTCAGATTAATAATGGCCCAAATCAACATTTAAATCCACAGATGCAGAATGAGGTGATAATGAGTCAACCGCAGCAGGTTGTAAATCTACAGAGTCAGTTGCCACCTGCCCCAAGCCAAATTTTGTGAACCATGCCAAGTACAGTCCGGACAGCGGATTTCAAGGAGGAAGTGGTAAGAAAAATTCTGTAACATCAAAGTTCTTTTACAGGACCCTTATTTCGGTGACAGCTACCAATGACGGTGCCTGAGGAGGGAGGAAAAGGAGTGCGTACTTGGCGCATCCTTATCGGTAGATCAACCAGGTCCATATGTTGATGGTAAAGCAGAAGGAAAAGATATTACCTTTTTGTTGGACACTGGTATTTTACAGGAAAAGAAATAGGGTTAATGGCAAATGTAGACCCAGTAAAGGTAACTGTGAAGGAAGGTAAGTTTACCCAAATACTCGACAATACAAAATGAGTCCAGAAGTTAAAGCTGGTGTTGCAGCAGAAATTGATCGAATGATTGAACAAGGCATTCTAAAGGAAATGAGTAGTCCCTGTAATTCATCTATAATTGGAATTAAGAAACCTAGCGGGAAATATAGGATAGTTCAAGATCTAAGAAAGATTAACAAAATTGTTGTACCTTGTTGCCCTGTAGTACCCAACCCAGCAGTGATTCTGTACCAGATACCATGGAAGGCAGGATGGTTTACTGTAATCAATCTATGCCATGCCTTTTTCTCTATTCCATTACACCCCGACAGCCAATATCTTTTCTCATTTAAGTTTAAGGAACGTATTTTAGTCTGGAATCGCGTTGCTCAAGGGTACTCTGAAAGTCCTTCAATTTTCAATCAGATATTGAAAAAGTGCCTAGAAACCTTAGTGTTGCCCAAAGTCAGTATTGGTGCAGTATATCGACGACTTGTTAGTCGCATCTAAGACAAGAGATGACTGTTACTGATTCAATTGCTGAAAGAAAGTGGCTCTGTATATACTGCACCAAAGTAAGGTTCAGTGTTTACAGAGTCCACAGTCCCCCAGAGGTTTGGCAGAGGTTCAAGTTAAATATAACCTTATTCTCTAAAGTGGTAGCTTGGTCGAGCAGTAAGGCAGTATCAGAGGACAGTGTAAAGCATGTGTTGTACACACTCAGTCAGCAAATGGTCTCACACACTCAAGAACTGAACTCTAGGCCAATTGTTTTGTATATAAAAACATATAGTTGTTTTATTTTAGAACCACAAGTAGGTATCAAAATACTTTCTCAGAATGAAAAGCTCTAGTTGAATACTTTCAATAAGCAATAGACTTTTAAATGCAATAGTTACAGTTGTTGCTATAGGCAACACAAGTTAAACACAATTATAACATTGAGCTCAATGGGAATCTTTAAGTAAATGCAATGTCAATTAATTTGCATAGGTTTTTCTTACTCAGGGCTGGTTCCTGGATTCAGCCCTGGTGCATCTCCTGTAAACAGTTGAAAGAAATCGTTTTTGTTACACAGGCGATTTTTAAGGAATATTTGTATGTTTCAAAAATCGACACTTAGAAGAATTTCTGGCAAAAACCAGGCAATGTTGCACTTTATCCAGGTTTAAATACTATCAGATTGTCTCTTGGTGTAAGAACCAATCCTGGCCGCCCTATGAGGAGTGTCAAATGGAAAATGAACTACAAGATGTGGCTCCCAGGAAAAAGGAAGTGGCTCTTTGGTACGGGCATCTTCTAACTGCAGCCGACAGGAAGATTGACAACCCAACGCGAGTCTGGGAAAATTACTTGCCGCAAGAGGAGTTCGATCAATTATGGCAAGTATCAATAGATACTCTTTATTCGACTGTTAAATCTGCTGCACTCAGAAAGAGCCATTTCTTTACGATCCACAGGCTGTATTGGTCACCCCTGAAAATTTCAAGAATGAGAGGCGGGGGAGAAGCAAGATGCATTAGGTGTGGCTCCCTGAATGCAGATGATGTTCATATATTTGCCTCCTGCCCTAAGATACAGGAATATTGGAAAAACGTGGGTAAGAGTATTTCGAAGGTGCTTGGTTCAGATGTAGAGGTAAGCCCATCTCTTATACTTTTTGGGATAACCCTTGAACCTGGGGGGAGGCAAGATATGAACGTACTGCAATATAAGTTGGTGTTTTTTATGATCCTCCTGGCTAGGAGAGAGATTTGTAAACTTTGGCGTCAGATGGAACCACCGTCTTGGAATGCCTGGTGGAATTCAGTTACTTATTTTAGAGCTCTGGATCAAAGGGTGAACATCTATAGAGGAAGGCCTGCTACGGGGTTATTTTGGAGTCTGTTGGATGGAAATACAACGGATAGTAGATTAGAGTAGGCTAAGGTTAAATTCCAATTATTAAAAACCTCTTGGTCAGCTCATGTGTACTTTGGGCAGTCCCCAAAAGAAGAAACAACAGCTGAGACTGAAACCATAATGTCATCTGCATCAGTGGTGGACCAGGTCGAGGTTGTTATGGCTACTGAGGTTATATGAGTGTTGGAAGGCGGACCCCGAGGAGTCGGTGAGACCACCAAGGGGGGCCCTCACACTGCACGAAGTAGCCGAGCGCTGCCGAGAAGTCTCCTGAGAGATCCTTCTCCTATCACGTACTAGCACAGTAACACCACCACACAGGACTCAAGGAGGTCGTCTCAAGACAAGCAATTCTTTATCAGCATAAAAAAGGTTACGAGGTCAATATTTACACGAAGGGATCGAAGGATCCACCAAAAGTCTCAGTGTCTCTTTGGAAGGGTAGGGGTAGCGGGACAGTCTTTGGCAGGAGTGCGGTACGAGGGTACCTGGGGCCCAGTTCTTATCCTCAAGCTGGAGGACCTCCGGATCTCGGAGGGGTCGAGCCGCGACGGCGTCAGCAGGGCTCTGGCGTATAGTTCGTGGAGAGCCGCGATCAAATCAGCAGGGCTCTCAAGATGGTTTCTGCTCAGCTCGAGCCGCGACGTCGTCAGCAGGGCTCCGAGGGAGGTTTCAGCGAGGTTGGGCCGCGACAGCGTCGGCAGGGCTCCGATGTTCCGGGTGGCTTCAAAAGTGTTCACAAGAAGGAGCCGCGACGCAGTCAGCAGGGCTCGTGATGGTTCCGACAAAAGTTCTTCTCCGTAGGGTCAGCCGCGATTCAATCAGCAGGGCTCTCGACTCCGGGATACAACTGCCGGTCTGTGGCGAGGTCGCCCCAGATATAGGTCTGGAGCCCTTTGATGTCCGGACCCAGGCGCACGGGGGGGGCGGAGAGGCCGGGTGGAGGTGGCCAGATGCCCAGCAGGAGAGGCGCCAGGCCCAAGAGAGTTGCAGGGCGATCACACCTAGAGAGGGGAGGACAGTTGGGGGTCCCATCGATACTGTCCTCTGCCGGGGGCGATGAATGGTTCCTGCGGCACCCCCTGGCCAGTTCGTGGTGCCTCGATGTCGGGGCTTCGCTGGGGTCGAGGCCGGGTTGAGCGGGGTCGCGCTGGCTGGTGCACAGAGTCACGTGGATGCCAACAAGATGGCGGAGCCACGAGGGGTATGCGACCTCGTGCAGCTCAGGATGAAGGGTCTCGGTGCAGTTCAGAAGGGTGGCCCGTGAAGGCCGGGGCGGGGAACGGGCACAATCCACGGGGGTAAGGACCACGCCACGAGGCCGGGTCCAACAGGCGTCCCCCTCAGCCGAAGGCATGGAGAGTCACCCATCTCCTTGGGGATTCTCCTCGTCAAGGCGGAAGAAGCGGGACAGGCCGTCGGCGTTGGCGTGGTCATTGCCGGGCCGGTGTTCAACGTCAAAGTCCATCCCTTGTAGCGAGATGGACCACCGCGGCAGCTTGGGGTTCTCGCCCCGCATTTGCATCAACCACCGCAGGGGCCGGTAGTCGGTCTGGACCCGGAAGTGGGTACTGAAGAGGTAGGGCCGGAGCTTCTTGAGGGCCCATACGACAGCGAAGGCTTCACGCTCGATGGTGCTCCATCGTTGCTCCCGGGGCAGTAGCCGTCGGCTGATGAAGGCTACTGGTCGGTCGAGCCCCTTTTCATCGGCCTGGGACAGGACGGCCCCGATCCCATACTCGGAGGCGTCCGTCTGCACCACGAACTCCTTATTGTAGTCAGGGGCCTGCAGCACAGGGGCAGTACATATTGCTGTCTTTAGGGTGTCGAAGGCTGCTTGGCAGCGGGGTGTCCAGTGCACCTTCTTGGGCTGCTTTTTGGACGTTAGCTCTGTGAGGGGGCCAACGATGCTCCCATAGTCCCGGATAAACCGCCGGTAGTATCCGGTGAGACCCAGGAAGGCCCGGACAGCGGTCTGGGTAGTGGGGGGTTCCCAGGCCTGGATGGCATCTATTTTTGGTTGGAGAGGGGCCACCTGCCCGCTCCCCACTTGATGGCCCAGGTAGGTCACGGATCCGTGGCAGATCTGGCATTTGCTGGCCTTGATCGTGAGCCCGGCCCGCTGGAGGGCGGCCAGGACGGCTTTGATGTGAAGGAGGTGCTCTGCCCAGTGGTTGCTGTACACAGCAATGTCATCTAGGTAGGCCGCGCTGAAGGCCTCAAGCCCGGCCAAAACCTTGTTCACCAGTCTTTGGAAAGTGGCCGGGGAGTTCTTCATTCCGAAGGGCATCACCCGAAAGTGGTAATGCCCATCCGGGGTCGAAAAGGCGGATCTTTCTTGGGCGCCGGGGGTGAGCTGGATCTGCCAGTACCCGACGGTGAGGTCCAGCGTGCTCAGGTAGCGGGCGGCCCCTAAGCGGTCGATGAGTTCGTCGGCCCGGGGTATAGGGTGGGCGTCCATCTTGGTTACTGCATTCAGGGCTCGGTAGTCCACGCAGAATCGTAACTCCGGGGGGTGGCCGGGAGCTGCGGCCTTTGGCACCAGGACGACAGGGCTGGCCCACAGGCTGTCGGAGGGTTCGATGACCCCCAGGGCCAGCATCTTTGCTACTTCGGCCTGGATGCATGCCCGCACTCTGTCGGGTACCCGGTAGGCTCTGTGTCGCACGGGAGGGCTCTCCCCGGTGTCGACGTCGTGGATGCACCAGTGGGTCCCCCCCGGGGTGAGGGAGAAGAGGGCTGCGTAGTCCTGCAGCAGTTGCTGGCAGTCGTTGCGCTGTTCCGGAGTCAGGGAAGAGGAGAGTTGGACACCTTCGATTGATCCATCATGGTCGTTGGACTGCAAGAGGTCGGGCAGGGGCTCGGAGTCGTCCTCGCCCCCCTCGTCGGTCGCCAGCAGCAGGCTCAGTTCGGTCCGGGCAAAGTGGGGTTTTAGCCTGTTAGCATGTAGGACCCGGAGGGGGTTCCGGGGGGACTCCAGGTCGACCAGGTAGGTGACGGGACTTTTCTTCTCCACTACCTTGAAGGGCCCCGTCCACTTGTCCTGGAGGGCGCCGGGTTCAACCGGGGCCATGACCCATACTTTCTGACCTGGCTCGAATTCTATGGTAGAGGAGTTCCGATCGTACCACCGCTTCATGTCCTCCTGGCTGGCCTCGAGGTTGGCTTCGGCCATGGCTCGGAACTTGCGGGTCTGGTTTCGGAGGGTCAGGAGGTATCGGTAGACGTCAGGAGGGGCGCCTTGGGGCTTCGTCTCCCAGCCCTCCTTGACCAGGCTGAGCGGTCCGCGGACCGGGTTTCCGTACAATAGTTCAAACGGGGTGAACCCCAGGGACTTCTGCAGGACCTCCCGATAGGCAAACCGGAGGCACGGCAGCAGGACATCCCCTCTCCGCCTGAGGGGCTCTTCCAGGCCCTGGATCATTCCCTTTAATGTTCGGTTGAACCGCTCAACCAGTCCGTTCCCCTGAGGGTGATAGGGGGTCGTGAACTTGTACGTGACCCCGCACTGCTGCCACAGGGACCGCATGTATCTGGAAATAAAGTTCGTGCCTCTGTCGCTCACCACTTCGCGGGGAAATCCCACTCGGGAGAAGATCCCCATTAAGGCCCGGCCTACCACGGGGGCCGTTATAGTTCTTAGCGGGACCGCCTCCGGGTACCTGGTGGCGTGGTCCACGAGGACCAGGATGAAGCGGTGGCCCAGGGCGGTCTGGGGGTCCAGGGGCTCCACGATATCGATTCCGACCCGTTCGAACGGGGTGCTGACGGCTGGACAGGGCTGGAGGGGGGCCTTGACCCGACCCCCCGTCTTCCCGCTGGCTTGGCAGGTCTGGCAGGACCGGCAGTGGTTGTCCACGTCTCTCCGCATCCGGGGCCAGTAGAAGTGGGTCACCAGACGGCTGTACGTTTTGTCTTGCCCCAAGTGTCCGGCGAGGGGCACATCATGTGCCAGGTTGAGCAGGAACTCCCGGAAGCGGAGGGGGACCACCAACACTCGGCTGGCCCAGAGTTCTGCCACTTTTTGCTCACTGTATAGCAGGCCCTCGGCCCAGTAGACCCAGTGGGTGCCGGTCTGGTCCCCGTTGGTTTGGGCGGACGCTTGTTGGCGGACCCCTTCGAGAGTGGGGCAGGACTGCTGCTCTTGCTGGAACTGCTCCCGGGTGGGGCCCCCTTCGTGTCGCCATTGTGTCAGCTCTGGTAGGGCGCACGGGGAAGCAATCTCTTCGGGGGAGGATTCACTAGGTCCAGGGTCGGTGTCCGCCTCCCCCTCGCTGCTGGCGGGAGGGGGTGCGAGCCCCTCGGGCTGGGCGGCCCCGGAGGCCGAGGATGAGCGGGGGGCCCGGGCGGTCATGGACCGGGTGATGGCGCAGGCCCAGTCAGATAGTCCCAGCATTCGGAGGTGCTCTCGTCGCTCTACTTGAGCCCAGGGGGAACTCTCCAAGTCGTTCCCCAGGAGGCAGTCTACGGGGGCGTCGTCGCGTACAGTCACCTTCAGCAGGCCCGTCACCCCTCCCCACTCGAAGGGGACCAGGGCCATCTGGCACAGGCTTTCGCTGTTGTCGGCCGTCCGGACGGGGCACAGCACATTCGGTAGGATCTGTTCGGGGGTCACCAGGTGGCAGCGGACAGCGGTGACACTGGCGCCGGTGTCACGAAGGGCTTCGGCCCGTTGTCCATTGACCGGGACCTCCTGCCGGTACTTCTGGGTGTTGCTTGGGATGGGGGTGCAGGGTACCATTTCTCGGCTACCCAGGCAGACCAGGGACATGGCTGCCGGCTCCCATTCAGTGGTCCCTCGGTCGAGGGTCTCTTCCTCCTCTTCTCCTTCTCCCAGGGCGGCGGCCGCCAGCTGTCGGGGCGGGGGCCCGCCGGCCCCGTTTCTTCGGTTCAGGGGGCAGACCGGATCGCTGGCATAGTGTCCGGTTTGTTGGCAGCCGTAGCACGTTACTGGTGGCCGTGGTCCGGGTCTGGCCGGGGGCGCCCCCCTTCGGGCTAGGCTCGGGGAGAGTTGTTGCTGCGATGGCCCTCGAGGGGAGCTCCTGGGGGCCCCGGCGGGATAGTCTCGGTTCCTGTTCGGCCCTCCCCCTCCACCGCGTTGGCGGGGGGGTCCGGTGGGGTTCCTCTGGTACTCCCCCATTGAGTTCCGGGGGACCCAGGAGTTGACCCATCGATCGGCCTCGACGGCGAGTTTTCGCGGGTCGGTCATTTTGCTGTCGAGGAGGTGTTGTCTCAGTTCCACAAAGCAATTGTTGGAGAGATGTTCCCACACGATGAGGTCGACCAGCTGCCCGTAGGTGGTTACTTTGCTACCTTTGATCCACCCTTCTAGGGCCCGACTGAAAAAGTCCACATATTCCACCCATGTGGTACCCGGGATTTTCTTGCAGTCTCTGAACCGCTGGCGGTACATTTCCACGGTTAGCCCGTAGCGGGTGAGCAGGGCCTTCTTCATGTGATCGTAGGAGGTCATCACCTCCTCCGGCAGCTGGAGCAGTGTGTCTCGACCCTCACTCAGGAACCGCCCCCACAGGCCCGCGCCCCAGTCTTTTCGGGGCACCCGATGAGGTCATGGCCACCTCGTAGGCCTTGAACCATTGTTGGATGTCGTCATTCTTGTAGTACTCCTTGACGACCTCTTTCGGGATATGTACCTTGGCCTCAGCAGGCGGTAGGGTGTCTCTAGTACTGGGGGTGTCGGTCCCCCCGTTCTTGGCCTTGATCTCGAGCTCTTTGAGACTTCGCTCGTGCTCAAGGGTCAGTTTTTTTTCCTCCAACTCTCGGTGCCGTCTCTTCTCTTCTATCTCCTCTTGTAGCCGTAGCTGCCCTAGGGCCAGTTTCTTTTCCGCCAGCTGGAGCTCGCCGTCCAGCCGCAGTCGTGCGAGCTCTAGTTCGTGGTTCCGGACATTCTCCCGCTCTCGTATTTCTTCTTTGGAGAGGCCGGTTTCTAGGCTCTTTCTTCCTCCGGTTACCGGAGTCAGTGCGGTTGATGTGGCCTCAGTCAGGGGCAAGGGACCTTCTTCCTGGGAGTGGCCTGCCTCGGCCTCCAGCCAGGTCCTCAGAGCTTTCTGCATCTCCTCTTTGGTACCTAGGCCGGTGGTTGCAATGCCTTTGTCCTTGCAGAACTGTTTTAATTCTTTGTGCGTATATTCTTCCAGCCGTTCGGGCTGGAACTCCATTGTCGCGTTGTTTTCCTGGCTGCTCAGGATTACTGTTCGCTTGGATGGGTAGCTAGTGGGTACTGGCTGGTACGTACTGCGTTCGGCTCGGATCCCACCGCTGCCACCAAATGTTGGAAGGCGGACCCCGAGGAGTCGGTGAGACCACCAAGGGGGGCCCCTCACACTGCACGAAGTAGCCGAGCGCTGCCGAGAAGTCTCCTGAGAGATCCTTCTCCTATCACGTACTAGCACAGTAACACCACCACACAGGACTCAAGGAGGTCGTCTCAAGACAAGCAATTCTTTATCAGCATAAAAAAGGTTACGAGGTCAATATTTACACGAAGGGATCGAGGGATCCACCAAAAGTCTCAGTGTCTCTTTGGAAGGGTAGGGGTAGCGGGACAGTCTTTGGCAGGAGTGCGGTACGAGGGTACCTGGGGCCCAGTTCTTATCCTCAAGCTGGAGGACCTCCGGATCTCGGAGGGGTCGAGCCGCGACGGCGTCAGCAGGGCTCTGGCGTATAGTTCGTGGAGAGCCGCGATCAAATCAGCAGGGCTCTCAAGATGGTTTCTGCTCAGCTCGAGCCGCGACGTCATCAGCAGGGCTCCGAGGGAGGTTTCAGCGAGGTTGGGCAGCGACAGCGTCGGCAGGGCTCCGATGTTCCGGGTGGCTTCAAAGTGTTCACAAGAAGGAGCCGCGACGTAGTCAGCAGGGCTCGTGATGGTTCCGACAAAAGTTCTTCTCCGTAGGGTCAGCCGCGATTCAATCAGCAGGGCTCTCGACTCCGGGATACAACTGCCGGTCTGTGGCGGGGTCGCCCCAGATATAGGTCTGGAGCCCTTTGATGTCCGGACCCAGGCGCCCGGGGGGGGGGGGGGCGGAGAGGCCGGGTGGAGGTGGCCAGACGCCCAGCAGGAGAGGCGCCAGGCCCAAGAGAGTTGCAGGGCGATCACACCTAGAGAGGGGAGGACAGTTGGGGGTCCCATCGATACTGTCCTCCGCCGGGGGCGATGAATGGTTCCTGCGGCACCCCCTGGCCAGTTCGTGGTGCCTCGATGTCGGGGCTTCGCTGGGGTCGAGGCCGGGTTGAGCGGGGTCGCGCTGGCTGGTGCACAGAGTCACGTGGATGCCAACAAGATGGCGAAGCCACGAGGGGTATGCGACCTCGTGCAGCTCAGGATGAAGGGTCTCGGTGCAGTTCAGAAGGGTGGCCCGTGAAGGCCGGGGCGGGGAACGGGCACAATCCACGGGGGTAAGGACCACGCCACGAGGCCGGGTCCAACAAGGAGGAAAAAAAAAAAAAATTAAAAAAAAACAGGCAATGTTATCCTATGGAGGAAAGTTAGGTTATCTGAAAATCACAGTTGTAATTGCTTTGTAGGGTCAGTGCTGGGCACAAAGATCCAGCACTGGGATCTCTCCTGAGAACAAGTAATTTAGTTTTCGTTGATCGGGTGATTTTTAGTGAATATTTTAAAGTTTCAAAACTCGACACTTAGTAGAATTTCCAAGTGAAAACCAGTTAATGTTACCCTATGGAGAAAAAGTGAGTTATCGGCTTTTAGGTAAGTACTCGACTGGCCGAGTTAAGGTTCTGGGGTTAGACTTAGAGGATCCCAGGGTCAGGTAGGTACAGTTATTACACCCTCAGCGGCACAGGGGCAGACGGGTGCAGAGAGAGTAGGCCCAATGTTATCCTATGGCGGGCAGGCGGCCTTTGGTTGGTGGCTGCTAGCAGGCAGGCCACGCAGCTGTGGGAGCTGAGCTCCTGGTCACTTACACAGGGCAAGTGGGGGAAGCAGAATAGGACAGATGCTGCACTTCCAGGGACACTCGGGCGGCTGGGTGCTTTTGGACCGTCGGGCGCCCAATGTATTTCAATGGAGAAGCTGCCAGATGAACAAAGGCTGCAAGCTCGGGGCGGAGATTCTTCAGGTGCGACCACCACTTCGAGAGGTAAGTTGGGAAGCTGTAGGTTAGGTAGGCACCCAGGAGCTGGGCACGGGGGCTGCAGGGCACCGGGTGCAAGGCTGTCTTTTGGCGTCGGGAAATCTTACCCTCTGCTGGTCGCGGTTGGGGGGGTCCCTGGAGTTGAGGCTGCAGGCATCGTCAGGAGCATCGAGGAGGGTCCTTGTGTGCTGGATTCGCGGTTCCTGGCAGGCACCAGGGGTTGTTGCTTGCTTGAGCAGAACCACTGCTCGTGGGAGTCCCAGTCTTTAGAGGAGCAAGGCAGTCAGGTCGTCCGGGGTTTTCGAGGTTGCCGACCACTGGAGACACCGGGGTTTAGCAGGAGCAGGTTCGAGGGCCGACAGGCTGGTAGGGCTGGGGCCAAGTCAGTTGGTGTCGTCCTCTTGTTAGCAGCTGCACAGTAGGTCTTCTTTCTTCTTCTTGTTCTTCTTGTTTCGGAATCAGGATCTGCGGAAGGAAGGTTCAGGGTGCCCCTAAATACTAAATTTAGGGGCGTTACAGGTAGGGAAACGTCAGGGACCAATGGGTCCCTTTCCGGGGGTGAGTACACCCCCTATCCTGCCACTCTTCAGTAGGAGGGGGGCAGGAGCCAGGTCTTGATTGGGTAGGGCTCCCCATCCTCAAGATGGCGCGAGCCCAGAGTTGTACTTCACCTCGCCTCCCCCACCTGAGGGGTGGGGTTGGCAGAGGCTGGCACACCCCCTTTCCTCCCTTGGGTTTTCCCACCAGTCTTCCTGCCAGAGTGGGGGTCAGAACCTGTGGGGACCAGTTGCTGAGTACAGCAAGTGGTCTGGGGAGGCTCACAAAGGCGGTATGCCTTTGAAGCTTCCCCTGCCCATCCTGGGGGAGAAGGCTTTGAACCTCGCCCCAGGATGTGCATTGTTGCAGGCCCACGAGAGCGGATGGCTCTCTACCCAGGGGGCCAGCAACCTGTCTGCTAGGTGGCAGCCTATGCAGCCTCTCAGTCAGGACACGAGTTGTGGGTTAGTTTCCTCTGTCGTGCATTATACATTAAATCCCACACTGGCATCAGTGGGTTTAATGTGCTGAGAAGTTTGATACCAAACTTCTCAATCTTCAGTGTAGCCATCATGGTGCTGTGGAGTTTGTAATGACAACCTCCCAGCACCATATACTCTTAATGGCAGCACTGCACTTACAGTGCCCAGTAATGGACCTGGGTACTGTAGGGGCACAGGGTTCATGCACCTGTGCCCACAACACTGGCATAGTGCACCCAGCTAGAGCGGTGACTGAGGTATGCCAGGGCAGTGTGTTTGTGGGCATGGTACATATGGATGTGTTCTGCACCAAGACACTCAGCCTGGAGAGAGAATATATGTGTGTATATATATATATATGTGTGTATATATATATATGTGTGTGTATATATATATATATATGTGTGTGTGTGTATATATATATATATGTGTGTGTATATATATATATATGTGTGTGTATATATATATATATGTGTGTGTATATATATATATATATGTGTGTGTATATATATATATATGTGTGTGTATTACCATCTTACGGTCACATACATGGTTTTATAAATAATCAATTAGAAAATTATCCCATAAAAATCAACTTAGTTAACATATATTTTAGAGTGTTTAGATGTGTTTTTAGATAAGGGTTTTATTATATATGGTATTTATTAAGCACTAGAGAAGCACTTTTGTACTAATAATTAGGTGTTTTTAGGCGTAATTTGCACAAATTTTTTGATAAGAAACAACTGGTATTTTAATTTAGATCTGACAATACGACCATGGGAAACTATCAAAATTGTTCACAATCAAATAAGTGTTTGCAATATAGTTTCAAGAGAGGTACATGTGAGATTTTACTGTGGGTTTGTAACAACAGGATTTTAGTACTAAAGGATGTACCCCATTGCTGGCTGGAATTTTTTTGCATTTGAGCAAAGTATTTAAGCATATGTTTATGCGGACAAACTTTTGTCTTGTAGAATATTATTTTTTATGACAGCAATTTAATGGTATCCACTCACATATTTATGTGTTTTATTTCTGCATAGATGAATACAGAATCCGGCCCACAGTATTATGTACTTCACCAAACTCCATATCTTGATTTCCATGGATCTAGATGTATTATTTATGGATTTATCCGATTAATATTGGAGAGATTGTTTTAAATAATGTATTTATTGTTGTTACCTATTTATTATAATATTAGCGTTATTTTGCACATGTGAAAGTGGAGAGAAAAAAACACTTTCATAGTATGTTTTCTATGTCCTTTGGGAGCACGTGACACTAGTAGGTGGTATTTAAAAAAGCTATGGTATACGCATTTCTCCATGTGATCAAGGCTGCTGTGTCAGTCGAAACGCGTAATGACATATTGAGTGAGCAATAAACATCCTGTCATTCCAACTAAGAGGAGTTCGTGCTGGTTCTTTTCATCGCCCGTGGGGAAGTTGGAAGGCAGCAATTCAGTCATATATATATGTGTGTGTATATATATATATATATGTGTGTGTATATATATATATATATGTGTGTGTATATATATATATATATGTGTGTGTATATATATATATATATGTGTGTGTATATATATATATATATGTGTGTGTATATATATATATATATGTGTGTATATATATATATGTGTGTATATATATATATATATATGTGTGTATATATATATGTGTGTATATATATATGTGTGTATATATATATGTGTGTATATATATATGTGTGTATATGTGTGTGTATATGTGTGTGTATATGTGTGTGTATATGTGTGTGTATGTGTGTGTGTATGTGTGTGTGTATGTGTGTGTGTATGTGTGTGTGTATGTGTGTGTGTGTGTGTGTGTGTGTGTGTGTGTGTGTGTGTGTGTGTGTGTGTGTGTGTATGTGTGTGTGTATGTGTGTGTGTGTGTGTGTATGTGTGTGTGTATGTGTGTGTGTATGTGTGTGTATATGTGTGTGTATATGTGTGTGTATATGTGTGTGTATATGTGTGTGTATATGTGTGTGTATATGTGTGTGTATATGTGTGTGTATATGTGTGTGTATATGTGTGTGTATATGTGTGTGTATATGTGTGTGTATATGTGTGTGTATGTGTGTGTGTGTGTATGTGTGTGTGTATGTGTGTGTGTATGTGTGTGTGTATGTGTGTGTGTATGTGTGTGTGTATGTGTGTGTGTATGTGTGTGTGTATGTGTGTGTATATGTGTGTGTATGTGTGTGTATATGTGTGTGTATGTGTGTGTATGTGTGTGTATATGTGTGTATATGTGTGTATGTGTGTGTATATGTGTGTATATGTGTGTATATGTGTGTATATGTGTGTATATGTGTGTATATGTGTGTATATGTGTGTATATGTGTGTATATGTGTGTATATGTGTGTATATGTGTGTATATGTGTGTATATGTGTGTATATGTGTGTGTCTGTCTGTCTGTCTGTCTGTCTGTCTGTCTGTCTGTCTGTCTGTCTGTCTGTCTGTCTGTCTGTCTGTCTGTCTGTCTGTCTGTCTGTCTGTCTGTCTGTCTGTCTGTCTGTCTGTCTGTCTGTCTCTGGGCACTTAGTGTACCATTTACCAGATGCTGACATGTGGCCAGAGATGCCAATTGGGTTTAAGCTTCAATGTAGTTTTAGGGAAGGAACACAGGTACTGGCCACCTGGTTGGCAGGAGCCCAGGGCACACTCAGTCAAAGTACATCAGCAATTCAGCAAAAAGTGGGGGCATACCATGCAAGAAAGATGGCACTTTCTCACAATTGCCTTGTTAAATCATTTGGCTGATGGTGGACATAAAGTGTCCCCAGAAAAATTACAGTTTTGCAGAACCGGAGTCAAATATCTAGGACAGCAAATAGAACGCGGAGTAAGGAAAGTGACCCCAGAAAGAATAGAAATAAGAAATGAAATTGCCGCAAACTCAGAGAGAAATAAGAGTGTTCCTTGGAGTTGTAGGATACTGTAGGCAGTGGATTGTAGGGTTGTCCCTGCTAGCCAAACCCCTAATACAAATGACCAAGAAGCGAGCAAAAGATCCTATAGAATGGGATGACGAAAGCATGCAAGCACTTGTGAAATTACAGAAGTGTTTGTGTGAAGCCCCAGCTTTAGGTATGCCAGATTACTCAAACAAATTTGCACTGTTTTGTTATGAAAGAAAGTTGTGCACTTTCGGTCTTAACCCAGAGACCTGGTTTGATGCGACGTCCAGTGGCATACTTCTCTGCTACATTGGACCTTGTAGCCTCGGCTTTACCTGGCTGTTTAAAAGCAGTAGCTGCAACCTGCATGAGTCTGGAACAAAGCAAATCCATTGTGATGGGACATCCAGTAAAGGGGAATGTTCCACGTTCAGTTGAGATTCTTTTAACAAGAACTCAAACTCAGTATCTCACTCTTAGTCGGATGACTAAGTATGAAAAATCATAATAGGTGCTGAAAACATGACAATAGTCAGGTGTACTGTGCTAAACCCTGCCACCTTGTTACCAGATGTATATGGAGAAGAAGTGATTGATGAAGTCGAGCACGACTGTTTGGATGTAACTGAACTTTGCACCAAGACCTGCCCAGACAGACAGGAAGAACCTTTGAAGAATGCTGAACATGAGCAGTTTGTAGACGGCTTGTGTATGCGCCATGAGGAGGGACTAATTGCTGCTTACGCTGTATGTACATTGGCTGGAATAGTCGAAGTATTCTATTTGCCAGGAGTCAAATCAGCACAAGTAGCCAAATTGACAGCTTTGATTAAAGCTTGCAAAATTGGGAAAAACTGGAAAGTAACCATTTTTACTGATAGCCAGTAGGGTTACGGGGTTGTGTATGATTTTGGCCAACTTTGGATGCAGAGGGATTTCTTGACTTCTTCAGGATCCCCAATTAAAAATGGAAATTTCGTAAAAGAACTGCTTGAAGCAGTACAATTGCCAATTGGCAGTGGTCAAGTGCGCCGCACATCAGTCAGGAGATGACTATGTGTCAGACGGTAATAGGTATGCTGACCAGGTTGCCCAATACGGTGCCAGAAATAAATTGGCTGTAAACAGGAAAAGCGAAACAAGTGGAATATGCTGCCAAGTTATGTTACTCCCAGGAGGAAACATGGGAAGAAGTAAGACACTGAAAAATGTCCTAGCTTACGAGAAGGAAGGTTTCAATTCTATTAAGGACTAGGAGGCAAGGATTATGCATATCTTATGTCACTTTATTATGCATAGCAGGTTAAAACAACATTTAACAAAAAAACACAAAAAAACCAAAAATAAATAAATAAATAAACGTAACAGACTACACATCCCATTAACCATAGGGGAGCAGTCTCCATGGTAACAATAGTCCAATCCTGCAACAGTCCATAATATATAAGCCTATGACGTCCCTTCCGCTTCCTCTTCTTCACTGGAGGATGTTAAGATGGGATTACTGCTTCATTCAAACTTTTGATCATTCCCTGCAAGACAATCCCGTTATCCAGTTCCAGAGTATACCGAGATCTTCACAATACTCATGAGAAAACAGAAAACCTATGCAGAAAATAACATTTCGATTGTACCAAATTTCAATGACAGGCATTTCATCAACAACATGTAAGCACTTACTTACTCATAACAAAAAAACCTCCAGGATGGGAAGAGATTGAAAATTAGTCTCAGGGTGGGATATTCCTCGCCTCCTAGTCCTGAATAGAATTGAAACTTTCCTTCTCGTAAGCTAGAACATTTTTAATTCTATGTCAGGACGGAGGCGAGGATTATGCATGTTCAAAGCTAACGTACGACCAGAGACGCCGCTTCTGAAAAGGGTTTAAAATAAAACCTCTTAAAGGTAGAATCAGACTACCAATCAGCCGCATTCATAATATCTTCCAGTCTACCACCTACCTGGATTGCCTTAGGTGCCATAGCACCCCTCGTGGAATGTGGTGGGGGGGGGGTCGTATGCCTTAATGCACATCACCACACAACTTAAAATGATCCAGAAAGGAAGGATAAGATACTGACCTGGTATTGGTTTTCGTCCTTTGTGCAATGGTAAAGGCGACTCCTCCTGGAGTAAAAACCCTTGCTGTGATGTCCAGAGCTCTGACATCTGACACTCTCTTACATGAGAGGAGACATAGGAGAATGGCTAACTTAGCCGACAGCTCCTTGCGGAACAGATATTGATTATCCTGCCAACCCAAAAGAAGTCTCAGAACCTGGTTAACATCTCACAGGCCCGAATACCTAGGTTCAGGCGGTTTAGACAGCCGGATGCTGCGCATAGCTTACAAACCCAGGGGTGTTCCCCTGCCGGTCTGCCATCAATCTCAGTGTGTCCTGCGGAAAAGGCAGAACGAAAGTTGTTAACCGTTCGATAGGCCAGACCCTCTTGGGACAATTCCGCCAAAAAGTTTAAAATGTCAGTAACCTGTGCCCCCATGAGATCCACGTGTCTCTCCAGACACCAATAATGTAATTGTCGCCAAGCCGAGCGATACCTCTGGACTCTACCTGATGCCCATGCCTGTTGGATGAGATTCGCAGCGTCTGAAGAAAGCTGGTCGTCTTTCCAACGTCCCCTGAAATCTTCCATGCCATGAGTTGCAAATGGCCCTGAAGCACTAGAGGGTGCAGAACCACATGGGGATCCTTGAGAATTGAAGGGAGTGAGGACAGTTGTATCGGACAATCCTACGACAGTTCCATTAGTGTCGAGAACCAGGCTTGTGTTCTCCAGAGCGGTGTTATTAACACTATGGATGCTGCCTGTCGACAAACCTGGGCCGCCACTCCGGGTATCATCATGAAGGGGGGAAAAGCGTTGTTGACCTCTGTTGGAGGGGCCTTGTTGCTGGGTGCAGCCGGAGGGGTGACCCCTGCCTCTTTCGGCCCTGGCAAAAACCAGCCCTGGAAAAATCTTTATGGAGGCCTGAGCCTTAACCAGGGCTGAAAAGGTGGTGACAAATTTGTTAAGCTCCTTGACAAAAGGCTCACCAAAGAGTTTACCCTGAGCCACAGGGCCCGCTTCAGAGGTAGCTAGGTCCCCTAATTTGGGATCTATCTTTATAAGGAGGGATCTTCTTCTCTCAGCTGCCAGGGCACAGTTCGTGTTGCCGAGAAGGCAAATCGCTCGCTGGGCCCAACTAGCGACTATGTCCGTAGACAAAGGGGTTCCAGACTCCTTTTACCGCTCCGCCAGTTGGATGATTTGGGTTAAGGGCCCCACCACATTCAGGAGTTTATCCTGACAGTTTCCCCAGGATCTATTTATTCCTTTTTTGGGGTCTCTCATATATTTGGAGAAAAAAGTACAAAGCTTCTCATCTATTTCTGGAGTGTGTGCCAACTTTCCCTTTGAGCAAGGGCCGGGGACATTCTCCCCTCATACTAGTTCTAACTTCCCTCTCCAGAGGTTAGCAAATTTTTGCCGCAACGTACTCTGCCACCTTGGCGTCAGGGATCCACTCGGACGACCTAGGGTGATAAATCTGAGTGGGTTCAAACATGTCCGAGTGTCCCCCGTCCCATTCCTGAGACTCAGAGGAGTGGGAGCCTTGGCGCCAGGGACGAGCAGAGTCCTTATCCTCGTCGGAGAGGTCTCCCTCCGATACACCCTCCCCTCAAGGGAAAGACTGCCGTCAGGGTCCGAATTTGGGGCGACCGTGTCGCAGGTTTCGCCGGCTCCTCTTCCTCCAGGCAGGGCGTGTGTTTGAGCATTCGTGCACTCTTAAGGAAGGTTTCTCAAAGCTTTTCAAACCCTTCCAAGTGCCCCGCATAAAGCTTCATGGCCTTTCTACTCCCCACCTGTGAGCCACTGGAACCCGCCTCCGCCAAACTGGGATCGCTGAACACCCCCGGGATGCTTTTGGCCAACTGATCCACCTTATCCTGCAGGGGGTCAGAGTCCTAGAGATGGCCTGCAAGAGGGCATGGTCCACTGCGAGTGGGAGTTGCTGGGGTGGCCATTCCTCCTCCACCTCCTGTAAAGAGGTGGACATGACAGCAGAGGGTGTGAGCACGAAAACGCCTTTATAATATGCCAGGCAGCCCCCTCTCCGGTGCTCAAACAGCTAGGATTATTCAAAGCTGTCAAATTCGACTCCTGAAGGAGATAAACCAATCACCACCAGGTGGCGCTAGAAACTGATCCCGTGTGGGGAAAACCACCGCGGAGCGGTGTCAACGGAGAGAGTTGGTCAGGAATCGGAGCGGTTCCAAGCTCAGCGTCCGATTTGCCAAGTGCGCATTAAAGCCAGCGGGAGCGCTCGACGGAGCTGCCTTGCTGGGCTTTGACGCGCCCGACAGAATCCCCACAGCGAGTGAAGCGCACACTGGGAGGGCCGCGATTGAAAAGGAGGGGGGGGGGGGGGGAAGAGTGCTCGGGCAAAAGCCTGCTGCGCAAAGGATCAATCAAAGCAAGATACCATCAAAGACTCTCATAAAACGCTCGTAAAAAAACGCTACACATACAACAATTAACGTCAGGTAAGCGAAGAATGTAAGGTATGTCACTTAACTGACGAGCAGTGAAGAAAGAGGAAGCAGAAGGGACGTCATAGGCTTATATATTATGGACTGTTACGGGATTGGACTATTGTTACCATGGAGACTGCTCCCCTATGGTTCATGGGATGTGTAATCTTAGGTTTATTGATTTTTTTGTTTAATGTTCTTTTAACCTGCTATGCATAATAAATTGAAGAGAGATATGCATAATCCTCACCTCCATCCTGACATAGAATTGCAAGATGAGGTAGAGATGAAAGAAAGAGAGGAATGGGTGAAAGTAGGGTACCAAAAGAGGTCAGAAGATGATGTATGGATTTATCTAGATGGCAGGCCAGTAATGCCAGACTGTATGCTTTCACAATTGGCTAGGATGTATCACGGAGACACCCATATAGGCAGGGATGCCATGATCAGACTCTTTAGACAGGATTGGTTCAATCCAAAGTTCAGGAACGTAGCAGAGTCTATGCCAGAGATGCTTAACCCGTCGACAAATATATCAAGGCAGGAAAACAGTGGTCTGTATGGGAAAAATTGGAAAGGCAGAAGGCCCATTTATAAGGCTACAAATAGATTTTATCCAATTACCACCTTGCAGAGGTTTGAAGTACATACTCGTTATAGTTTGTTTGTTCTCACGGTGGGTGGACGCATACCCTACTAGAAAAAAGGACAGTAGAACAGTTGCCAAACTATTTTTGAGAGAACAGATTCCACGGTTCGGTTTTTCCCGTAACTTTGGAATCAGATAGAGGGTCTTATTTTAATAATGAAATAATTTGACTAATCTGTGAAGAATTTAAAATTGAACAAGTCTGCACTGTGCATATCGCCCAGAGGCTTCTGGAGTGGTAGAACAAATAAATGGCACTATAAAAACAAGCATTGGCATAGCCAATAGGTCTCGCTTTTGGGACCTTATAAGTGTTTAGCCATGCAACAGTTGCATGACTAAATACTTATAAGGTCCCAAAAGCGAGACCTATTGGCTATGCCAATGCTTGTTTCTGTTTATTACTGCTCTGTAGTAATGGCGGCGCACGGGTGCCACAATTACTACATAGAAGTAATAAACAGGAGGAAAAAAAAATGGCTCACGGAGAACATCAAAGCGGGCGTGCGGCTGCAAAAGTGAAAGTGATCGCAATCAAACATCAAAGCGGCCGTGCGGCCGCGAAAGTGAGGCGCGCGCATGCCTGCACACATGCACTGTAGCTCTAGGCTACAGTGGCAGCACTTTTTTGAGCCCTCACAAAAAGTCTCGCCAGACCAGAGCATGCGCTGGGTCAGGCGAGACCTAACAAGACTGGCAAAAGAATGTGGATCCACCCCACTGGAGTGGCCTGATGCATTACCTCTTGTTCTGATGGGAATCGGAAGCATTCCTGACAAGAGTACAGGATTGAGTCCCCATGAAATACTCATCGAAAGAGCAAAGAGGCAGGCATGTATACCAGGACACAAACTGTCGAACATAACGGATGATTTGGTATTAGACTATTGCAAAGAACTGACTGACCTAATGCGTTCTCTCTCTCACCAGGTTGGAGAGGACGCAGTTGCAAGGCAGCCGGATCAAGCACATGATCTAAATCCCTGTAACTGGGTGTTGGTGAAGAATCGCACTAGAGAGTCGTGCCTAGCACCAAGGTGGGAAAAACCACATCGGGTTATATTGGTTACAACAACAGCAGTGAAGTGTGCAGGCTTGCCTAATTGTATTCATGCAAGCCACACTAAAAGAGTACCAGCACCTGATGAGGAAGGACCCCAACTGACTCAAGCAGTTGAGGTTGCAGAAGGTTGTGCAGCTGAAGGACATAGAATAACAGAACCTGAAGTAGCTGATCAAGAACAACCAAGCACAAGTCAGGATGACTGGATACCAGTAGTTGACATACCTGAAGTAAATGTGAGAACAAGAAGCCAAATCCGGTAAGAGAGACAGGAGAATAGTGAGGACCAGTCAGGTATAGAAGAACAAGCTCAGGAAAGTGAAAATACAATTGTTGGAGAACCTGAGCAGGATCAGACAAGAAGAGAACAATCTACTCAGACAGAAGTGAATGAAACCATTCATGAGTCTGATGAGGGACAGATAGGTCTAGAAGAACACGTTCAGGCTGCAGAAAACCAAAGTGCAGTAAGACCTGAGCAGGACCAGTTAGGAGAAGAACAGGTTCAGGTAAAAGAAGATCCAGATAAAACCTGAACAGGGTCAGACCAGGGAAGAACGACGCATCCAGGCAGAAAAGAATGTTACAGAAATAAGCCCTGGACAGGGTCAGACAGAGGGATTCTGAAAACGAAAATAACCAGATTGTGCCACAACTTAATGAAAATAAAAGAGCACTCGAAGAGAGTGACAGTGCATTACAAGCAAAAATAGTCAGAAGAGGTGATAACTGGCCAGGTGGTGTGAAAAGGTTAAAGTATCATTTCAAGACAATTAATGAAGAACCTGACCAGGTAAACAACATTTCTAGTCAGTCTGGGACATCTATAGATAATCCCAAACGAATAAGTCAAAGATTAAAATTACTGAACAATAAGTTAAAGGGTCCTGAATGGACCCAAGTAATTCTTGAAGACTTGGGGGCGGAGCTTGGCTCGCAGCGAGAATGGTGGCTTGAGCCTCGAGCTCCGGCACACAGGGGCCACTATCCTTTAATTATCCTGCCCCACACCGTGTCGAGCGAACGTGGTGGAGCTGCCAGGGGTGGCGAATAAAGCGGAGCCAACACAGGGCGAGTTTGGCGAGAGCAGAGGGAGCTGAAAGCCCGCTGACCGTCGCCGGCACACGGAGAAGTGAAGGCCCCTGATCCCCGCTCTCGGGTGAGGAGCGGGTCCGGCGACGTCGCTCTGCGTGCGGCGTCAAGAGTTGGGAGTGACGGAGCGGTGAAGGCGCCTGTCCCGGATTAGGGGCGCTGCTGCGGCGGGGGGCCACCACCACTGTGACACACTGCGAGGTGGGTGGTGTGATCCCCTAGCACTGCGGACAGCGAGAAGCCCCGGATGTGGAGGACTGAGCGGCGGCTCGGCATGGCGGCCTGACTACAGCCACGGCTGGCGAGTGGAGGGAGAAAGTAGCGGCGACCCCCTGAGTGAGCCAATGGTGGTGGAATCGGGGGTGTGACAAAGGCCTGCGGAGGACGATTGCCGGGAGCTGGACGGGCGCGGCTGGCGAGGCGCTGGGACTAGCGACCTCGGGACTTCCCTGCTGGTGCTGGTAGAAGCGGCGCGTTGCACGATCGTGGACCTGCTTTCACAGCGGCGAGAAGGCTGGGGGCTAGTCCAGGCAGTGGGCACCGGCACCTGTGCGCGAGGGTCCTTCACTGGCGCATTGAAGAGGAGCACAAGAGGAGCGGCCTGGAGAGGGAGCTGCGTGAGGGACTGGAGCGCCCGCTGAGGCCGGTGGTGAGGGTCGTCTGCGACATAGCCACTGTATCTTCCTGGCTGACCGGAGTTCGTCTGGGTGCCCCCGACCCACGGCAGAGGCCTTGAGTACTGAGGCTTGAAGAGGTAAAGCGGCGCTGAGTGAGTTGGCGTGGGCGGTGTCCTGTCTCCGGAGACACTGGTGCCTGCAGCGAGAGGGCTGCGGCCTGCGGCCTGAGCGGTGTTGCACCCGGATAGCGCACTCAGAGCACTATTGATACACTCCCGGTCCTAAAATCGAAGCCGAGGAGAAGCAGACGGGTGGCGCCCACGGACAGGTCGTGGCACAATGGGCAAATCAGACAAAACGCAGGCGAAACTCTCTTTCGAGCAAAGGCGCCCCAAGCCCCAGGAAAAGGGGGAGGGGGCGACGAGTAGCGCGACTGCCCCCCCTGAAGACGCCCAGGACATCAGGAGTCTGCTGCTTTCGATGGAGAAGGGCCTTCAGTCAGGTATCACCTCCCTGGGGGCGAAGATCGACGCTCTCTCCTATCGCATGGACCGCATGGGGGAGCGACTCGATAAACACGCGGAGCGCCTGGATCAAACTGAGGAGAGGCTGGCGGGGGTAGAGGAGGCGCAGACCTCGATTGACACCGAACATAAAAAGCTGGGGCGTATCATGCGGGTGCTGCAGGACAAAACTGAAGACCTGGAAGCCTGTGCGCGACGCTGTAACCTGCGCATTACGGACCTACCGGAAACTACGCCTACGGGCAACATGGAGGTGTTTGTGGAAAAAATGCTGATAGGTCTGCTCGGCCCGGAAACTTCGACGATGTTTGTGGTGGAAAGAGCGCATAGATCCCTGGGCCCTAGGCCGGGAGCGCCGCCGCGACCAATCATCGCTAAGCTGTTGAACTATAGGGATAGGGATGCCGCCCTCAGGGTAGCGAGGGAAAAGCAGACGCTGAAGTACGAGGGGTCGTCCATCTCGCTGTATCCGGACTTCACCGCTAGGGTCCAGGAGGCCAGACGGCAGTTCATCCCGATTAAAAAACAACTTTGAGAACTCGGCCTGGATTATGCGATGCTATACCCTGCGAAACTGCGGGTTAACAGGCAAGGGAAGACTCACATCTTTCTTGATCTTAAGGCGTTGCAAAGGGCACTGAAGGACTGGAGCAGGGAGAAGAGGAACAGCCCTGCGAGGCACTAGGGAGACGAGGAGATCGGGGGCTCCTTGGAGCAGCAGGACTAAACACATGTAGTGGCCGAGAACGAACTGGGCTGGCGACGGGATTTGGAGGCGAAGCATGTGGGGCAAGCTGGTAAGAGGGACACCATGGGGGCACAAACAAGCCTGGAGCATTAGTCGGAAAACTGGGGCCAACTACCTGAATAGCGCAGTACAGGGCTGGGAGGACACATGCGGGAGGGGGGCTGGCCCGGTGGTGAACATCCTGTGTGCAGGGTCACGATTTGATATACTGTGAAACTGATGAAAGGGCTGCGGAGCCCGCCCGGACTTCGCAATTTGGGAGCCGGGGGCGCAGGGAAGTGAATACTGGCTCATGGCTCCATACATGGTGGGGGAAAGCACTTTTGCTCTGTGTGCGGAGGGGAGGGCTTGGTACTGAGTGGATTTTGTCTAATAATTTTGTACGGAGCTACCTCCGCCTCCGAGTGCACGACACACTTTTGACGGGGATTTTTGTTTTGTGGGTGGGGAGAGGGAGGTGGGGGTAATCTGTAAATGAGATCCAGCGTGGCAGAGTTGGGGAAGGTCAGCTGTGGGAGGGGATGGGGGGTATGTTGTTGGTTCAGAGTTTAGTCCGACAGACTGGAGAGATGAGAGGGAGGATACCTGGTGATTGCCCACTGATTATGAGTACGGGGCCACTGAATCGTGACCGGGAAGATAATGGTTAGAACCGCAGTCCAGCAGGGGTCACCCAGCCCCATACGGGTGGTGACTTGGAATGTCATAGGATTGAATGATCATCGTAAACTGCGGAAAGTCCTGCAATATCTTAATAGACATGGTATAGATGTAGCCTTCCTGCAGGAGACGCACCTTCCGAGCTACAGTCCCATGTTGCGAACTGGGGGGAGGAGAGGCAATGTGCATGCGGCTGGGTTTACAACGCACGCTAGAGGGGTTCTCACCTGCTTTAACCCAAAGTCAGACTTTGCTGCGCAGCTGCTTGTCACAGATGGAGGGGGCAGGTATGTACTCTCGCGCTACCAGTGCAGAGGACTAGACTTCTTATTAGTCAATGTCTACGGCCCGAATTTTGATTGTCCTGACTTTTACAGTAAACTGTCCGACACCGTGCGGAGCTGTGATGCTTCGCAGATTCTGTGGGGAGGTGATCTTAATGTGGTGCTGGACCCGCTCTTGGACAGATCGGGGGGCCGGCTAGGGCACCTGCGGCTGCGGCTACGATATTACGCAGGGAAATGATCCGCATGGCGCTCTCAGATGTATGGAGGACGCTTAACCCCGCGGTGGGGGGCTTCACGCACTACTCAGCCTACCATAATCTGCATACACGCATAGACTACTGGCTTGCGTCGTCGACGCTTCTCCCGCGGGTTGGCCTGTGTCAGGTCCTGCCGCGGACTTTGTCTGACCATTCCCCTATTTTACTGACTATTGACACGCCTGGGAAATCTATCCCGCCGTTCACGTGGAGATTCCCCCCATATTCGCTATTGGACCCCCTGTTTAAGGAGGAACTGGCAGAAGCTATAACTACCTTTTTTGACACTAACGTGGGTTCAGTTGACAGCTTCCAGACGGTTTGGGAAACGTTCAAAGTCTACATTAGAGGGGTGGCCATGGCTAAACATTCAGGGGAGTTGCGTGACATCCGTAGGAGATTGGCGACCCTGGAGCGTCGATTGGGAGAGGTAGAGGCTAGACAGTTGGGAGGCGGGGGAGGCGGGGCTACGGAGGAACTGAAGACACTATTGGAAGAGTACCACGAGGCCGCAGATGCGGAAGTCAAACACCTAAGGAAGTACGCTACGGCTAGGGTTTATGGAGAGGGAGAGAGATCGGGCTCGGTCCTAGCGAATTTACTTAAGGCCAGAAGAAGCAACGCTAACATTCACGAGGTCAGAACGGACGCTGGCGAGCTACTGACTGAGGAGGTGGAGATCGCAGCCTGCTTTCGGTCGTACTATGCGGCATTATATGCTTCTCGGCTGACGGGAATGGAGGAAGAGATACGCGAATACTTGGATCACATAAAGATGCCCTTACTCTCCAATGCTCGTAGGGAATTTCTGGCCCTCCCCATACAGAGGGATGAAATCCTTGAGGCTCTGGCGAGCATGCGCGCGAACAGTGCACCCGGGGCGGATGGCCTAACGGCCGCCTTTTATAAAAATTTCGGGGATCTCCTCCTCCCACATCTTTCGCAGCTGTTTGACGACATGTGCGATACGGGCCAAATGCCAAAGTCCATGAGGGAGGCCATATTGGTGGCCATCCCTAAGCCAGGGAAGCCCCCGGAGGAGTGCAGCTCCTATAGACCACTGTCGTTGCTCAACGTGGACACGGAGATATATGCGAAAATATTAGCTACGCGACTGGCGCTGCTGACGCAGGAGCTTGTGGCTCCGGAGCAGGCGGGCTTCATGCCTGGTAGGAATTTAACCTACAATCTGCGGACGGTATTTGGCACCATGCAACATGTCCGCAGGGACACTAAAGCACTTGCGGTGTTCTTAGATATGGAGAAGGAGTTCGACTCGGTTGAATGGCCTTTTATGAGGCAGGTGTTGACTAAATTGGGCTTGGGCCCCGGTATTCCTGCAAATGATGGGGGTCCTGTACACGGCGCCAAGCGTGAGGATACGGCTGGGGGGTCGTGTTACGGAAGCTATTCACATCTCCAGGGGAACGCGTCAGGGCTGCCCCCTGTCGCCGATACTACACGCGCTGGTGGCTGAACCATTGGCCTGCGCCCTGCGTGAATATCATGGCCTGAGGGGGGGTGCACTTCCCCACCTATAAAATAGTAGTCTCCACGTACACAGAGGACACTCTTCTGTATGCGCGGGACCCAGAGAATAATCTGGCTTCGGTGCTGAGAGAAGTGGTGCACTTCGGTGCCCTCTCGGGCCTGCAAGTGAATTGGAGTAAGTCCATTGCCTTTCCACTCACCCCATCCACATCCCCCTTTGAGATGGAGTACCCGTTGCACTGGTCTGAGGAAGCGATCAGATATTTAGGAATACGGCTACACACCGACCCTGAAATATTAATGGAGGGAGAATTATGGCAGGGCTATAGCTAAACTTGAGGACGACGTGAAAATTTGGATTGGCCTCCCACTCTCCTTAGTAGGCCGGATATCGATCATGAAAATGGTAGTGCTTCCTCGCTTCCTCTTCCTGTTTGTCAATATCCCTATGGTGTTACCACGGGTGTTTTTTGATAGGCTGCGTCGGTCTCTATTGAAGTTGGCATGGGCAGGCAAGCAGGCTCGAGTCAGCTGGCAGGTGCTCACATTGCCGTACCACATGGGAGGACTCGGTGCACCCGATCTGGAACTGTACTACCGAGTGGCTCAGGGAGCGCAAGCGCACGGCTGGATTCACGGGGAGGACTCGGTACTGCATCTCATACTGGAACGGTTGTTCGCCGATCCCCTCCCTCTACCAGCGATTCTATTTGACACACCCGACCGCCGGACGGGTTACCTGGACTCCCTGAACTCCACGAGACACGCTTGGGATAGCATACTTAGGCTCCAGGCTGGGGCATTACTGTGCTCACCAGCAATGCCAGTGGAGTGGGCGCGATGGCTATCCCCCCTGTAGGGATAAAGGCGTGGTGCAAGCTCTTAAGGAGCTCAGCTTGCATGTGATGGGAGACCTGTTTGAGGATGGCGCCGTGAGGACGTGGGATGAGGTTGCTGCAGGGGCGGAAGCCCCGTCGCAACTGCATCGCTTCCAATTTCATAGAGTGAGGGGGGCGTTGCGGCAGCAACTGGGGGACAATATGGTGGAGCCCCCGGAGGTGCCGGAATTAACATATATCAAACACAAATGCCCTCGCAAACTAATATCTCGACTCTATAAGATAACTATGGAGCAACGAATACACTTGTACCCCAAGGCTAGGCTGGCCTGGCAACAGGACCTAGGGATGGTAATAGACGACACCATGTGGCTGTATTGTTGTGCGGGCACACGTAGGATATCACTGCACGGGAGGCACAGATTACTAAATTTTAAGTACATAAATAGAGTATATTATACACCAGACAGGTTACACCGTTATGGATTGCGAGAGGATGCTGTGTGCGAGAGATGCGGTCATGACATGGCTGACTTTCTTCATTTGGCATGGGAATGCCCGGGGGTCTACAGGTTTTGGCAAGCAATTTTCCACAAACTGGGGGTACTACTGGAGCTCGAGTTGGACCCGGATCCGGCGGTAGCCTTGCTGGGCTACTCTAAGAAGTTGCCTAGAGCCGTTCGTAAAATGGTAGACTTGGGACTGCTAACAGCTAAGAGAAGGGTGGCACTGTGTTGGATGAGAGGGCCATTGCCCACAGTAGAACAATGGGCTCGAGATGTATTATATTGCTGTACGCAAACCGAGGTGTTTAGTGAGTTGCTCCCGCCGCGTAGTCGACCGAAACATTTTTGGGGACTATATACAGAACGCCTCAGGGAACAGGGGGGGGGCACCGGAGGGGGATACGGAGTCGGGGGCGGTTGGGGTACAGGGGACGGTGGCGCAGTAGGTTCCCTAGGGGGTGCTTGCTCGTAGACGGGAGAGCTGTCTGGTGTGCAGAGGGCCAGAACATATGTGTACCAGCGGGGGGGGAGTGGGATGTGAGGGGTGGGGAGATTGGAGATACAGGGGCAGGAGTGTTCTGGGACTGGCACGTGGAAGGGACGGAGCCAGGGTGAACCGCGCAAACTGGTGGCAACTGGGATATGCACTATTAGAGGAGAGCTGTTCGGACGCCTAGATGTTGGGGGGTTGGGGAGTTTGATTAGATCAGTAATAAAAACTGTGGTTCCTCAGTGGGGAAGGGCATACAAGCTGCGACATCCTATTACGATACTGGGAATGCCTCACGGCTGGACTAACTGGGGGTACAGCGATGCCCGGCCTCCGGGATGTGGGATAAGCTGTTGGGCTGCTGTGAAGTGATGTGGAAAAGTAGCCAGCCTCCGGGTTGTAGGCGCTCTAGGATGTATGCCAGCTCGTGCTATTTGATAATAAAGAAATATATAAAAAAAAAAAAGTAATTCTTAAAGACTTTGAGAATCTAGATTTAAATGAAAAAAGTGATGAAGAAATAAATGCAGAACAGATTGTCTAAGAAGTGAGACCAACCTGAAAATTCACCAAGAATTTATATTTCATAAATAATTCGAAAGTAAAGAAGAGAAAACTTCTTAGCCCAAAATGGCTGCTAGGGCTGCTGAAAAACCAAAACGAAATTGTGTACGAAGATGTTGTAGAACATGCATATGTAGTATATTTTTAGTACTTATAATTTGGTTAGAACAGTAGCCATCCCCTATTTGAAAAACACAAATACGCATGAAAGGGCAGCTAACATTAAAAGAGATAGAGTAGCATTAGAAGCACCAGATGAGTTAGATGTACATCACACTGTGACAAATAATACCACTGCTTTAAATGTATTTACAAAGTTATAAGTGCAATAAGTGGACACTATGGAAGTTAGTGATTTTTATATGTATATGAAATTACCTGCATCAGTAGCAGAAGGTGTAACATATCACCATATTCCATTAATCTATGGTATTTCTTGTAGTATTTTAGCATGTTTGCTTTATAGAACAGGAAGATTACAATATTATTCTAATGTAGATATGATTTGTTCCGAGGTTCCTATGCGAAAGAGCATGAACCCTGTTCTTAGTACTAAAGATGCATAGTTTATGGAAGAATATTTTCAGACTATGAAAACACTAGATATAGCTGAAGCACACAAGCACAAATTAACATGTAAATTACACGAAGATGAAAAGATATATTTGAATTTAGTTGAGCAGAGGAGAAAGGACTTCCAAAGAAGGGCTTCTGAACCGAAACCTCAGATACCTCAATGGGCTGAGAAAGATGAAATTTTTAAAACTGGCAAGACTCATGCTGCTATGTCCTTGGACTTTGAAAAGAAAGGGAAGATCTGCCTCCATAGATTAAAGACTGATTAGAACAATGCATTTATTGGTTCCAGTGAATGTGATCACAATGTCTTAGTTATTGGGGAATGGGGACTAAAAGGTGGAACAGATCCAGTATTTCCTGGAGTTTATTACGTATGTGGCAATAAAGCCTATTTCAGACTGCCTGATCATTGGTATGGGAGTTGCGATTTTGGAATAGCATTCCCAAAGGTGTACCATGTGAAAAGAATCACTGGAAGCAATGAAGACGCAAAGGAACTAACACTTATAAAAAGAGCTAGTTTTTCCAAAATAATAGGTAATATTTTCAGTGCATTGATACCTTCAGTGGGAGTAATTCTGAATTCACGAAAAATGTGTCAGATATCTACAGTAGTAGATTGGTTATCTACTGACACTGCTGGAGGATTTTTGATGATCAACACAGAAATGGTTGCAATTAGATATGTGGTTTTGCAAAATCGACTTGCTCTTGATATATTATTGACAAAAGAGGGCGGAGTCTGTAAAATTCTGAAGACGCAACATTGTTGCACCTACATACCTGACAAAAGTATTGAAATTGGAGGATATATTAAGAATATTACGAAAATGGGAAGAAGATTTGAAACCACTGGAAGTTGATAGTGTATGGAAGAAATTAACAAATAGTATTACTACAATAGGGAGCTGCTTTTCTAACATAGGTAAGGGCATAATAGGTCAAATAATATTGCCAAACATTATTAGTTTTAGCAGTAATGATATGGTTAAAATGTTGTAAGAAAAGAAAAAGGTATGAAGTGAATGAAAATGGAAAGAAAAGAAAGTATGAGGAAATACAACTTGAAGAAATGAAAGGAAATAAATATAAAAGGATGAAGGGTTTACAGTGCAGAAATAAAAAAGAAGGAAATGAAAAGGTTGAAGAGGGAATTGAGATGGGCTAAAGTTGGCATCTGATTTAGGTGATGGGAAATTAGTGATGGCATAAAATGCCATCAGAGAGGAGATTGCAGGAGGAGAAAGGGGTCGTATAAAAGACACTTGCTCGAATGTAATCTTAGATAACTCGCAATACCGTAATAATTAGGTGTGTAAATACTAATACGTCAAAAATTCATACATTTAAGCTTAAGGGAAGCTTGCCTATGTGTCGTACTAACAAGTATCCCGAGAGTAACTAAAAAATGGCTGCTAACGCGGGAATCTTTACCGCGCATGCGTCAACTAAATCTACGTAGTAATGACGTACCTATGCTTTGGAGGGAAATCTTTGCAGCTGCGCGATCGCTTTCAAAATGGCCGCTTGGAACTCACATGTTAATGCGCATGCTTATGCTGAAACTAAACACTGCAAGTTTAATAAAATGCTAATGTGAAAGATTTATAGAAGTAAAGGGGGTTAGAGTAGAGATAGGTGGTATACAGAGAAATCATTTTATTTTGAATTTAACATGTCTCTTTCTGACTTCATTAGTTCATATTTTGGGCATCAAAGGATGATAGATGTCCATACCCCACGTGTCCTCCGCACATGCGTACTTGTAACCCGCCAGGAACCATGACTAATGAATTTGAAACTCATCCAAGGTCACAATCTCTATTTTCCCTGGGAACAGAATCATCTTCCTGACTGATGAATGAAGAAGTTATTAAATTGTATAATTTTAAAATCGATAAAAATGTGAACTCGGTGGGAAATAAAGCATGGGAAAGTAAATTAAGTGGCGGGAACACAGAACAATGGGCTTAAAGAAAAATATTAAACTTAGCATGGTGTGATGATCATCCCCCCTTTTCCTGTCCAATCAGAGTTAGATGTTTCATAAATTTGAAACACTTAGGGGTGGTAACTATCCATTAGAAAGGTATAATTGAGGTACTTTAGTTAGTCAGACACACACAGGGAGATGGAGAATGCTGAGAGACAGAGATGCTGTCCGAGAATTAAGAAGAATACTGAAGATCCATTTCCAGACTTAGAACTTTTGAGCCAATTAGTTAGAAGAACAATGCGGAAGAAATCGAGGAGGCACATAATAGAAGATCGAGGAAGAATCGAGGAGGAAGATAGTGTCAGAGAGGTCATCTATCCTGTCCCTGAATCCTGTCCTGAGCCTTTGTCACCTGATCTGTCCCAGAGGACCCATTCCAATTCCTTAGCCAAGGGGTTGGTTTTCACGCCATTCTAGGTAACTATAACTCTGTGTAGTATATCATTGTACTGCTATCTCAGTTTCCTCCCTATTCAGGTTCTGCCATCGTAATAACTTTAAGGATTCTTCTAATTACATTTTATTCCCTTCCTCTCCTTGGAGAAGACTGTGTTCTAACTGTATTTTGGCTCTTGGCTCACAAGAATTTAATAGATAAACATTTGAAACTCTCCAGAGTCTGGTTATTTGAAGAAGGTTTATTCTATGTAAATGTTTACCTCTACAGTTAACTAAAAGGTCCATTGACCAGAGGAAAATACATTGGATAAGAAAGGTTTGGTAAGAAATGGTTAGGTAAATTCATATTACAGGTATTAGTACAATGAATTGACCCCAGCGGTATCTACTAGACTATGTGAATGTGTGTTTGTTTATGGGCCCAGGTGAGTATATGGTGGTAGAGTACCTGAGGTTAGTAACCCGCTGGATCACAGGGAAAGCTATTAACAAATGGAGTGCCCAGTCTAAATCTAGTAAGATAGAATCTATGTTGTAAGTTTGGTACCCGAAGTAGATATTGTTGTATGCTTATCTCAATTGGCCCTTCATTATATGCCTTGATTGTTTGTTTTGCGGTTTCGTCAATTTCTCTTAACAGTTTACTAGCTCCTGTAAACCCCATATTCAATTCCTTCTTACTATTGCATAAGACTTTCGTTGGGGTAATAATATCAATATTCTCATCAAGCTTGTTTAGGAGTTTGTTGATATATGCCAACGATGGAATTTTATTACTACATTCCAGAGCAAGGTAATCCATTATGATGTCTTGGGTAAATTTAGTTCCATTTTTACTCCAGAAACCACGCCAAACAGTGAGTGAGGCTACAGTGATGCAATCATCAATGAAGGAAACTGATAGTTCCATGTGTACAATGTATGAGGGGGTTGAGTTAAGGAGTGCTAATATTCTCCTTAAGAATATGTTTTCTAGAGTCTGAAGTGAAGCGTGATTAGACATTACCCATAGTGCGGCACCATAACAGGTTCCAGGAATTCACTTACTCTTATAAGGAGTCAAAAATTATCTTATTGGCTTATAACCTATCTTTTTGGAAAATTTAAAAGTAGCCTATGTTAACCCTAAAAATTTTGATTGACATATTTCAATGCGTGGTCCTCATTGCCCATTAGAGGTAAAGAGTAGGCCCAGATATGTAAAAGAGTGCATTTCCGGTATCATAACCTCCTTAACATGACGTATTCTAGTTTTCGGTTTCCCTTTTCCACAGTCCCTTGTGAATTTTTTTGAGGTTAAGCTTTTCTTCCGTATATTCAACAAATTCTCATTTAGACACTGGATAACAGGACCGCATCATCTGCATACAACAAAACAGGGGTTTTGCGTTTGCCAACTTTGTGCGGCATCGGCTTTCAGCTTCTGCAGGGATTTGTCAACCCAGTTGACAGAGAGAGAAAACAATAGCAGAGCAAGGACACAGCCTTGTCTGATCCCACGTATTACCCTGAAAAGTGGAGTGCACTCGCTTTTGAGCCCGTATCAAACTTTAGCGGATAATGCATATATTTGTGATAGGTAGATGATAGTCTCGCTAGGGACACATCCTATCCAAAGTCTGCCATAATTTTATGTGGATGACCAAGTCAAAGGCGCTTGTTAAATCTACAAAACAAATGTATATGGCCCTTCTTGGAGAGTATATTGAGTTGGCGTCTACCCAACTTTTAAATCTTTTCAGTGGGACTCTGACAACAGTTTTGAAGATTGGGGCCCAAAAGCCAGAGTACAATTTTAAAATATATATATATATATATATATATATATATATACATACACATACACACATACACATATATACACATACACATATATTACCTACTGGCGGTCGCCAGTAGGTAGGTATAGTTAGGACCGAGTTTCCATAGGAAATCTCAAAATTCTATTTTGAATAACTTTTGCGTCGGTTGACGAATCCTCGCGAAATTTTCAAAACTAATGGGGCGCTCAGCTCCTACCCTGAAAGTCTCGGGGTGATTCGGCAAGCGGGGGCCGAGAAAAAAGGGGGGTCCCAAAACGCGTTTTCCCCATGCATTTTTCCATAGGGACTTTAGTCGCAGCTACAGCCCGAACGGCTGAACAGAATTATGTGAAATTTGGCAGAGAGGTAGCCATAAGGTCCATGAAGTGCCTTTTGCAGGTCTGGTGTAAATCTGTTCAGTATTTCCTGAGAAAATAGTATTTAAATCAATATATATATCTGTAAGCGCGCTGGGTGCGCGCACATTGCCGTGCGCGAGCGCAATTCTGATTGGTTGTTAGATCTTAGTAAACATTCGAATCGGTGGAAATCAGGAAGCGGCGGCCGCCATTTTGTCTATCGCATAAAGAGGGGGTGATAAACAAAGGGGGAGAACTTGAAAAGGGGGCAGAGTGGGGAGAAATTGACCCAGTAGGCATTGTATGGGGGTCACAGTAGGACCTTGTAGGGCAAAAAAAAAAGATTTATATTTTGTTAAAAAATATCACCGAGTGCGCGCACCCAGCGCGCACCCGAAAAAAAACTTTATTAAAAAAATCAACAAAAAAAAAAAAAAAAATCGCATTTAAGTGTTTAGATAAAAGGTGGCTCTAAAAAGAGCCCTTGTGTTTGTTTGTTTGTTTTTTGGTACCTACAAGTAAGTACCGATGCAGAGTCTAAAGTTCAAGAGGAAGACTCTGTTGCCTTCATCAGTGAAGTGTACACCATCTCCTCTATAAATGTCTTGCATGTTGTAACGCAAGTTGTTGTGGTATATAGAACCCATACCATAGTCTCTGAGGAAAGCAGAAATAGATTTGTTGACGTGCTTCCTTGCTTTGTCAATCTGCGGACAAAATTGGTTGGACCAGTTCCACTTTTGCCTTTGGCATATGTTAGAATATACGAAGGCAGTTTGTGGAAAAAGCGACATCAATTGCACAAAGGTGTCCTTAATAAGCATTTCCAGACCTACCCCAGTTAAAGTGGCTAGGTCATTTCCACCACAGTGCACAATAATAAGGTTAGGCTGTGGGAGATGTAGAAAGGTTTTCACCAAAGGCATTAATTGGTGCCACTTTAACCCTCTCTGACCAATCCATTTGATGTCAACATTTGGCAAAGCAAGGTCTCTCACCATACCTCTTTTTACTGCAAATTTTTCACTCCAGAAGACATAGCTGTGACCTACAATCCACACTGTGAACATCTTCAAAGGAGATGTGGATGCACTCAGGAGGTGTCTTTCAGTAGAAAGGCAAAAAGAAAGGAAAGAGTTGAAAAAACGGGGCACACATACTTTTTTTTATAAAAAAGAACTCATTGGCTATTTCAAAGCATTCTACACTAAAAACTAGGCTGTATGTTTAAATTTTAAAAAGCATGTATTGCATTGGTTCAGAAAAAAGTGTGAAAAAAGAACATTAGTTTGGATTTGCTGTTAGGTTTGAAAAGTCAAGCACTCTTGCTCTTTGGAAATGAAACATTGTCTGTTGAACTTCTGACCTCTCTGCTCACACCTGTGTTCCATGACCTGTTGCTATGGTAGCAGGCAGAAGTCAAGTTGGGGGAAGGGTACATTTGGAAAGGGGTTGAAGTTTTCAACCAATAGAAATGTGTGATTTCATTTGAAAAAATGTGGGAAGTACTGAGATCGAAAATTAACATGTATATGTGTGAAAAAAGAGAGGGAAACTGTGCCATTAACTGGTTCTGCTGAGAGGAGAGAGGTGTGGAGCTCAGTGATTCTGGTCTGATAAACTGCTGTGTGACTGCCACATTTCTTTCACAACTAACTAATTTTAAAGGTGAGTTTGAGAGGGGGTGTTTGTGGTTAATTTTGATATATAAAAAAAAATTATGATTATTTGTTTAAAGTTGTGATTTACATTTTCTGTTTTGCGAGATATTTAACTGTTTTGAATATGTAAAATATTATGGAGTATGTTTTCAACATAAGATAATGTGTACTGGTAACAATGAGGAATACTGTTTTGTGCCTACCATCAAACCATGAGTCTGTGTGCAGAGAAGAATTGTGGGCAGAGATTTAATTTGTGTTGCTGTTGAAAAGTAAGACTTGCAGTTGAAAGAAAAGGACAGCTTCTTTTTAATTGTGATGGTTAGCATTTAGCAGAAATCACTTTGAAAAAAAAGAGAGGAAAATGGCAGCACATTTGAAAAAAGCATTAGTTCTGTTAGAATTGATAACCCAGGAAAGGGGCAGCCTGTGTTTTGTGCCTACCAACACAGCATGAGTCTGTGTGTATATAGGAATTGTTGTCTGAGATTTAATTTGTGAAGTTGTTGTTCAGTAAGAAATGCAGTCCTAGGAAAGTGGCAGCCTGTGTTATGTGCTTAAAATGATGACATGAGTCTGTGTGCACACAGGAATTGTGGGCAGAGATTTAATTTGTGAAGATGTTGTTCAGTAAGAAATGCAGTCCCATGGAAGGGGCAGCCTGTTGTGTTTACACAAATTATCCCTTAGCACACATGCACTGTTACATACATCCCTGCAGTCTTCATGCAGTTCTGGAAGTCTCTTTGCTCATCTGTCAAGCACCAGACAATCCACAGTGTTCAGAAACACACTCTTGGCACACACGCAGCAGCTTCTCCAACACTCATGTGTAGTACTCAGCTCTGTGTGCTGTTTCAGATAGCACTGTGTAATGCAAACACATTCAACGTCACCATGGCCTCATTTAAATTGATCTTGTTTATTCACTCACTCTGTAACATATGGACATGGTCTTAAGGAGCTGTTAGGAAATGTGCTGTTTTCTGCTTCTGTAAATAATAAGGGAAATGTATCAGGCTGTAACAGTAATTTGGTACTATTCAGGGACACTGTTTTGTTCCAAAAAACATAGCATGACTCTGTGTGCACACAGGAATTGTGGGCAGAGATTTAATTTGTGAAGATGTTGTTCAGTAAGAAATGCAGTCCCATGAAAGGGGCAGCCTGTTGTGTTTACAAAAATTATCCCTTAGCACACATGCATTGTTACGTACATCCCTGTAGTCTTCATGCAGTTCTGGAAATCTCCTTGCTCATCTCTCTTGCACCAGAGAATACACAGTCTCCAGAAACACACTCTTGGCACACACGCAGCAGCTTCTCCAACACTCTCATGTGTAGTACTCAGGTCTGTGTGTAATGCAAACACATTCAACGTCATCAAGGCCTCTTTTTCTTTGCTCTACTCTAAACACTCAGCCAGGTTGCAGATACTTATGGTATGAAGTAGCTGTTAGGAAATGTGCTCTTTTCTGCCTCTGTGATTTTCCAGGTAAAACGTGTAAGGCTGTAACAGCAATTATCACTTGATCTAACAGAGTAGTAAATGTGCTTTGAATTTGCAAATCAAATTCTGTTTTCTGCTTAGAAGCACACCATGAGGCTGTGTGTGCACAGAAATTGTGGCCACAGATATAATTTGTGTTGCAGTTGTTCTGTTAAAAAACTGCACTTGCGGGAAAGGGGCAGCTTGTTTTTTTTCAACTGTGGTGGTTAGTACTGTGCACAAATTAGTAAATGACAAATGAGAGACAAATGGAAAAACATTTGAAAAAAATGAAAAGTAAAAAAAAATATTTAAATGAATTATAATTACAAAAAGGATTTTTTTTTAGTTCCTTGCAGGTATTGCTGAGCAACAGTGAAAAAAAAAATGCCTTTAAGGACAAGAAAAAGGAAAGAAAAGCAACAACAAGTATATCTGGACAAAACTGGGAAAAAAAAATAGGAGGAGAAGCTGGTGATGGCAAAAAGAAAAAATCTACTGGTAAGCAGAGCAGAGATTTCATAAAACAGATTTTCAAAAAACAAAAAAATGGCAAAAATAACTGCAAAACAAAGAGTTTTATGTACAAAGCCACAACACAGTCAACAACAGAAAAAAAAAGCTAATGTACAATCAGAAGTATGTCAAACAGATTTAACACGAAAATTAGATTTTGAAAACATTCGTCGAAAAATGTTTAAGAGTGATGTTAAATTTGCTAAAGGATGTGAAAAAATATAAGAAAAAAACTAAATTTATTAAGAAAAAAAATTTATAGAAAATTTTTAAGTATGGCTTTGGAAATAAAAAGAACTTTTTATTCTAATTTTGATTAGGATGCGTAGATTAGAAAAATTAGTGAATGCAATGAAGTCACAAAGCAAAAGGAAAAGAGAAGTGAAAAAAAGTAACTTTTGTAAAGTGTTTTTGGGAGAATGGAAACACAGTTCAAGTACTGAACCATTTTTTAATGAGGAGAGTTATCTTCAAAGTAATAGTTTGTTGCATGCAGTTGACACTAATGGTAGAGCATATGAAGTGAAGGATGGTTGTGTGATGCAAAAAGAGAAAATGGTCCCTAGAAATGAGGAAGAAGTAATGGCTGCTGAGGCTATGGGGAGACGTCCAAAAGCCCCAGTGTATACTTGGAAATGTAGTAGTATTTGTACTGTGCATCAGGAATCTATTGATAAATTACGTGACTTTCTAAGAGAATATAGTAAAAAGAGTGTAAAACAGAAGATTAAGGTGCGTCAAAGACTAGATCCATGCAGAGTGAGAAAGAATACTGGTTTGCAAGGACATTCTCTGGCTTGTCTTTCTAGGAAAGTTTGTCAAAGTGTTTTTCACCATTTTAGGATGCTGGCTGTTCATCATACTGAAATGAGAAAGTTTGTGAGAACATTGTATTTTGCTAAAAGTCCAGCAGTAAAGTTGAATGAGTTGAATAATGCTCTGTTCCGTGGATCTGTATCAGATGTAGTGAAGGTTACTGATGAGATTCAGTTTTGTTACTTTGGTCCAGAAGAAGAAAGTGCAGAAAATGACACAGTAAATGAGGAAAATGAGCAACAGAATGTAGAACTCATTATTACTAAAAATTTTGAGGATGAAATGACAAAATTTACTATCACCTCTAATGAAACACCAAATATTACTTGTATTTGTTGCCGCAGAAGTCATTATAAAAATCAAACAAGGAATGTTGATCTGTATAAAAAAAAAGTGAAAATGAAGATAATTATAAGTGGAAGGATTTTGCAACATATATATTTCTTGAAAATTGTTTTGAATTGGGTGAAGATCAGCGTATTTGTAAATACTGGTATAATAAATTAGAACAAAATAGAATGCCGACCAGAGCTGTACATAATAATTTAGAATTGGATGCTATTCCTGCCGAACTTTCTGAATTAAATACATATGAGTCTATACTCATTCAATGTGTTCATCCGTTCCAGACCATAGTACGTATGGAGCCCAAAACTGGAAAATTACCTCCTTCTGATTTACTGAGAGGTTTAAAAGGAAGAGTGGTGTATTTGCCCTTGGATTTGAAAAAAAATATGGAAACTATTGATGCAGATACTTTGGAAACTGAATCATTAGTAATTCTGGTTAATGGTGTACCTACAAAGAATAAGAAGATTTGGCAAGAGCTGGTGGATGTGCGAAAAGTACAAAGAGCAAATTTGTATTTGAAAAAAAATAATAAATGGTATGAATCAATTTATATAGAAGAAGAAGAAGATTTACAAGAAGACACAGAAACACCAACTGGTCAGATTGAAAAAGTGGACAAGTCAAAGGAAGAAGAAATTTATGAACATTTTAGCATACATCCTCTTCATTCGAAAGAAGTTATGGGAGACACTATTGATCTGTTTCAGATGAAGAAAGCAAAAGGAACTCCCGTGAGTGTATGGGAGGAGAGCTTGGAAGCTCGATGTTTTCCTCAGCTGTTTCCTACAGGAAAAGGTGGTCGATACGATGAACGCCCAGAACAGATTCCATCTTCTGAGTATCGGACTACAAGACTATATGCAGAAGATCCTAGATTGTCAAAGTATTCCATATTTGTTCCATCTTTTATTTGAAAGCGACTTGTCTGCATTATCTTATGCAGTAAATCACATTTTGAAAAGTGGAGTACATCTACATAATGTGTCTGCTAAGGATTTTATGGAGAAAGTGCAGCACCGAGATGATCATTTGGAAACACAACTGATCAATCTGATGGCTTGTCAGCGTGGGACAAATGAATATTGGTACCGACGCCATGGTGAGTTAAAATGCATGTTACGGAATTTAGGAACTCCTACATGGTTTGTAACCCTAAGCTGTGCCGAGTACGCTTGGGATGATTTATTGGATTTTCTACGAGAGGCAAATTCAAACATTAAAAACATTGAATACAAGACAGCTGGAGAACTGTGCTCTTTGGATCCGGTTAATGTTTGCAGATATTTCAATCATAGATTTGAGGCTATGATGTCCTTCATCTGCAATAAAAAAAATTCACCTCTTGGAGAAGTAGTGGATTTCTTTTGGAGAAAAGAGTACCAGGCAAGAGGTGCTCCTCATATTCATATACTGTTGTGGATCAAGGATGCCCCAAAGTTTGGAACAGATACTGATGAAGCAGTGTTATCTTTCATTGAAGAATATGCAACATGTGCTATACCTAAAAGCACAGAAGAGAAAAAGTTAAAAGAACAAGTTTTACATTTCCAAAGTCATCGGTGTGGAAAATACTGTCGACGGAAGTACAAGACCAAAGATAAATTCTACACAAAGTGTCGATTTGGATTTCCTAGACCTGTTCTTTCAAAAGGAAGAGTCAACAGTTTTATGTCAGCTGTGCGACATACTATAACCAGAAAGTCTCCAAAAAATACCTATAACCTAAAAAGAAATGAAGAGTCAAAATTTATAAATGACTTCAACCCAGTGATTTTAACAATGTGGAATGCTAACATGGATATTCAGTATGTGGCAGACAATTCTATTGCTGTTGCTCGGTATGTGACATCTTACATCACTAAATCTGAGAAAACAGAATTGAAAGAAATGTGGGAAGAGATTTCTCACGAGAAGACTGTCAGTAAAAAGCTATACAGTTTCAGTTTAAAGATGTTATCGCATCGAGAAATTGGATCCTACGAATGCTCAGATAGGTTATCATCTGCAAGTCTTTACTCGAAATCCAGAAGAATAATTTGGGTAAGCTTAGGCCTTGCAGGAATGAGAAATCGGGTACTGAAATCTGTTGGAGAAATTGAATATTTGGCCGAGAATGACCCAGAAAGTACAGATATTTTGAAATCAAACATGTTGGACACATATTACCCAAAGAGAAGTCATCATCTTGAGAACATGTGTCTCTATGAAGTGCTGCAGAACTACATTTATTCACGGAAAGCCACAGAAGACATCAACCATGGAAAATATAAAGTCATTGGTGAGGAAGGATGTTTGGTGAAGCAAACAAAAGGAAGTTTGATAAATCACAGGAAGCGGAGTTGCGACACTACTGACAAAAAGGAATTTTACTACTTGGCTCTTTTACAGCTCTTTAAACCATGGCGTTCAGAGGACGAACTACTGGGAGAATTTCAAAGCTATGAAGATTCTTTTAATGCTAGCAAAGACAGCATAGAATGCAGTACTTTCACAACTTATGTCCAAATGTTAAATGAAGAAAATGAACAGGAAGCAAAAATTGCAGCTGAAGTAGCTAGAGACAGTTCTCAAGACAGCCAAAGTTCAGGAACACTTAGTCAAGATCCCCTCGGACAACCGATCATAGAAAATGAAGCTGCAGTAGCCATGACTGAAGTAGAAACGGCTATGAATCAAGCACAGGAAGATTCAATTGACTTACTAAATCTGGAAAAACAACTGAATGAAGAACAAAAAGAAATTTATGAAGAAATCATCAAAAAAATTGATCATGGATTTCTACATGAAAAGAAAGAGTGCTCATGCACATCATTTGAAACAATAAGGATGTATGTGAGTGGACAAGCTGGAACTGGTAAAAGTTTCTTAATAAAAGTCATCAGAAGCTACCTACAGCAAAAAACAGCTTCAAATTGGTCGTGTGGTAACTGCTCCAACTGGGTTAGCAGCCTATAACATAAAAGGAATTACCTTACATCGCTTGCTAATGTTACCAGTGGAGCATGAGAACAAAATAGAATACCACAAACTAACTGGAGAAGCATGCCTCGAAGTTTCAAGAGTGTTGAAGAAGATGCAAGTTCTCATTATTGATGAGGTGAGCATGGTTTCAAATTTAATGCTTGCCTTTGTGCATTTAAGAATGCAGCAAATTCTAAAGAGAGACTATGATGTGTTATTTGGAGGTAAACATGTCATAGTTTTTGGGGATCTTCTGCAGCTCACTCCAGTTAAAGGACAACCAGTGCTTAATACTGTGACACATGAAGACACGAAGAAGTCATTAGGAAGCATTGGTAATGCAAATATTTGGTCATTCTTTGAGTACAAAGAACTCACTACCAATATGAGACAAGCAAACGACGAAGATTATGCAAATATTCTGAAAGATATCAGAATTGGACTACTCACAGAAGTTGGCAAAAAAGCATTACAGAGTCGGTTGCTACATAACTTATTTCCAAATGAAGAAATAGTTGCAGAGAAAATATACCAGAACATTGCAGAAAAAAATACTGTAATCTGCTTAATGCCAACACTACGTGAGTGCTCGATATTCAATGAGGATCTTTTGAAATTGGAAAAGGAAGAGATTAAGAAAATGGGAGCAGTGGACAAAATTGAGGATGGAAGAATTACTATCACATTAACAGGCAAACTGAAAAATAAATTGGATTCACTAGAGAAGAATATTTCCAAAACAGCTGGATTAGAAAAAAATCTATATGTTTGCATGAATTGTCGAGTGATTTTAAGGAGAAATTTGGATGTAGAAAAAGGTTTAGTGAATGGAGCTATGGGAAGAGTTGTGGGTTTTATTAATTATCAGAAAAAAGAAGGAATTGAATGTTTAAAAATAAAATTTGATCAGATAGAAGAAGTTAAAGACATTTGTCGTTGTTCAGTTCGTTTGATGCTTGTAAAAGACTTATATGTACGTAGGAAGCAGTTTCCATTTTCTCTAGCATATGCTGTAACTATTCACAAGTCTCAAGGATTGACTGTAGATAGTGCTTTTGTAAACATTGCTTCTACTGTGTTCAAAGAAGGTATGGCATATGTTGCTTTGTCACGAGTGAAAACATTATCTGGTTTATTTATGATAGACTTTGATGACTCAAAAGTTAGTGCTGATACAAACTGTGTAAAGGAGTACAATAGATTAAGAAGAACCTATGCTCCTCATTTAGGTCAGTATCCTGTGATTGAAAAACATGTTGTTTCTCGGAAAAGGAGATTTGAAAATATCTGTAATGTGGATGAACAGAACAAAAAAAAATGGACAGTGATGTGATAGCAAGGAAAAAGAAAAAGGACAGTGTTGAAGAGGTTGTTGGTTGCCATTTTGAAAATAGCTCTGGTGTCAACTGCTATGCAAATGTAGTGCTGAATGTTGTATTTTATCTTGAAAAGTTGCTAGAACAGATAAAAGTAAATCATGGAAAAAGATTGTGTTCACTGCTGAGTCTCCTTTCTGAGAAGCTGAGTACTGATAAAACTGAAATAGAAAGTGCTACTGATGTTAGAAATCTTTTAGATGTATGTTCTGGTTCTACACAGTTTAAAGAAAATGTCCAGCAAGATGCACAGGAATTCTTAATATTTATTTTGAGTGTACTAGAAGATGAAGGAGTAGAAGTAGAAAACTTATTTGGTGTCTCTTACAAATGGGAACATTGCTGTGAAAACTGTATGAACACATGTAGTAGTAATGTTGATTCCGAAAGGTTCATATTTTTACCATTACCACAAAGTAAATCAGTGACTTTTAGTAAATTAGTTAAAGATGCCAATCACAACATGGAATGTTCTGAATGTAAATCTGACATGTTTTCTACATTATTTTTACAGAAATATGGTCAGTATGTAATTTTAATGATGCAACGTTGTAGAAGTGATGGTTCAAAATTGGACACTTTAATAAAGAAGTTTACAGGACAGCAAATATCAATTTCTGGAAAAACTTTTGTTACAGTTGCAATAATTTTTCATGAAGGACCTACTGTAACTTCTGGACATTACACAGTTTATCTTAAATGTGAAAAAGGCTGGACACTGTGTAATGATTCCCAATTGATTTTCAAGCAACGTTTGCCTTATGATTTACCCAATTCTTACTTAATTTTTCTGAAACCTAAATTTTGAAAACTAAAATCTGCATCTGAAGAAAGCATTTTTTGTAATTTTAAAGATTTATAATTGAAGATATCAAGGATTTTGAAATTACTATTTGGCCTAAAGGAAAAGTAATAAAAACAATTGTGGACTCCTTTGACAGAAATTATTTTGGCATGTGTGCTTTTGCGAGAAGGTTTAAAGACGGTTTGTCTAGAAAATTTTTATTCTTCTAGAAAAGTACTTGTATTATATATTTAATTTTTCTAACAAGGTATATTTTAGTGAGGATAGTTTTGGGGCTTTTTTTAAGCAATCTTTTAGATTGTTTTTTTTTTGCCCGCTGTTAAATGATGAATACAATTGTTTTCACTATTTTAAGTGAAAAATAAAAAAATTCTGAAAACAGCAAAAAAAGGGCAAAAAATTGCTTTGTAAAATATGTAAAAACATGTAATGCTTTTTGTAATGTATGATTGAATATTAATACTTTTTTTCTTTTTTTGCAGAACTGGAAACAAAATTAAAAAAAAATTCTGTTCCCTTGCAAAATACTTTATAATTTTTTTTTTAGAAATTTTTTTTTTTTTTAAAAATAAGTGAAAAATATTAGTATTATTCAATCCTCCCTTTTCATGCTTCCATTTCTTCACCTCTTTTTGTATATTAATTAAAAAAAAAAAAAAAAATTAAAAAAAATACCTTGGGTGCGCGCACCTCAAAAAAATTTCCCAAAAAAATATCTAAAAAAAAATTTGGGGGGTTTAGTTTATAAGTGGCTCTTAACCCCTTCAGTGCCCGCCCCTTTCCCCGCCCTGTGCCGGCCGTTGCATTAGCGGGCGGGGTCTATGACGAGCTGGACTCATCATGGGCACAGCGCAACCGCGGCCCAGGACGAGTCCAGCTCGTCATGGGCACTGAAGGGGTTAAAAGAGCCCTTGAGTTAATGGAGGGAAACAGGAAGAGAAAAACGAAAAAAAAGAAAAAACATCTATGGCCTAGTGCACGGATGCGCATCAAATTTTCTCTGAAGGAGATCAAGACTGGTCTCCCCCACAGAAATAAGAGAACTGCAATCAGTGCACCGTGTAGACAACCTCGCCAAACAAGAGGTGTAGAAACAGGTGAAGGCACCATCGCAGCTGAAGTGCTCGCCTGAGCTGCCGAAGATGTGCTCGGCTGAGCTGCTGCAGATGTCGTCGGCTGAGCAGGTGGAGGGTTTGCTCCAGAAGCTCGACGAAAAGTTACTGGATGCATTTTGTTAACATGTCTCAACATAGTGTGAATGCTAAAAGAATATTTATTGTTAGGATTCCCACGAGATAAGACTTTATCACAAAGTACACATGTAACTTTCGGTGCATTTACCTTTTTCAGACCTTCTGGAAAAGTGAAAAACTGCCATATAAAGCTGTCTTTCTGCTTCCTGTTCCTCTGCCTCTCAAGAGTGTCCTGGTCACTGTCTGAAGTTGGTTGCTGTTCAGCCGTTGTCTCTCAACAACAGAATAGCTCCTTCTCCAAAGGAATCAGAACTAATAATGAGGGGAGAAGGTGTGGTTTGGGAAGAATCTGGAACTGAAAGTACTTCAAACCAATCAAAAGTGATGATTCTTGATCACATGACTTGCCATGAGGGGATTGGGTGTGGTATTGAAACAATTAGAAACTGAAAGTAATGATAACCAATAAGAAATATTGTTTTATTATGCATAAACCTGAGGTGCGCGCACTGCGCAAGCTCCGAGCGCGCACCTCGTGATTACGTATTTGCGAACGCGTAAGAGCGCATGTGCATACGTCGTAAGCGCGTACCTAGCGCGCATACGTTGAACACGCGTATACGCGACCGTTATTGCGCGTAATTTTAGCGTATGCGGAAGTAAACCGCGTAGAGCGCGTAGGACGCATGCACGCATGCGTACGTACGTACGCACACATACGTACTGGGTGCGCACTCCCAGCGCGCACTATGACGTATATTTGTGTACGTAAATAACGTACGACGGAATTCATAAAAAACTTACGAAATAGTACTAGGAGCGCGCACCCCAAGAATTTATATTAAAAAAAAAAGTGGACAAAAAAATAATTTAAAAAAAAAAAAAAAAACTTTATCCTAATTGAAATTTTTTTATAAATAAAAAAAAAAAAAGATACAGCTAATATATAAATGAATATATAGAAATTTTATTTTTAATAAAAAAAAAATATCTTTAATTAAATAATACAAAAATTAGCATTTAAAAAAAACCGTACAAATTCACTGAAAAAACCAAAGGTTTCAAAAACGTTATAGTTAGGAATTAGCATTTAAAAAACCTTGCAAATTCACTGAAAAAACCATAGGTTTCACACATGTTATAGTTAGCTGGACATTTCACTCGTGAAAAACCAATGAAATTCCCCCGTTATAGTTAGTTCAGCTAACTATAACTCGCGCGCCCGCAATCCACTGCTGATGACGTCACATATTACATCACTCATGACATGGTCAGTGACATCACTCATGACATCACTGATGACATCATCCTTGTGATTGAGTAGCAGACCTCCTCTCACCCTAATATAACCTTTGATACACACATTCAAAAATAGAAACTACAATGTTCAAAATAATGGACATACCAATACCAGTTACAACAACCAATTCAATAATTCAAAGATCCACATACAAATCCACTCATTCACCAACAGTCCTATACAGTCACTCATACATGTACTCACTCATCATATGTACTCATACACCTATACATCCTGTTACATAATGTCACTCATCCATAGAGTTACTCACACACATAGTCACTCATGCTAATAAAGATTAAAACATACAATTATATGCATATACAGTTATACACACACCACCACACTTACTTATACGGAAACTTACACATACTTAGTCTTTTAAACAGTCACTTATAGAAAAACATACTTATACATACAGGAACTCTTTCAATCTCTTACTCTCACATATACTCAATTAAAAACACCAATACTCACATATACTAGTATAAAACATATGAAGTTACTCATAGAGACACTATTGACACAGTCATTCACTCACTAACACACCCATACACACACTCATCCACCCATACAGTCCTGCACACATGCTGTCTTCAACACATACAAACAGTGAGTCACTAATTCATGCACCTATGCACTACGTAATACCCCCCACCGAACCATGCAGACACTCATACTGATACTCAAAAAACCAACTAATAACCTATATAGACACCCATGTAGCTACTCACCAACTCATGCAGCCACCTATACACAAAGTGAGAGACTGATATAGATATTTACATACTTAAACATTACTCACAGAGCCATGTATTCACTATGATACACTGAATCAGTCACATAATCAATTTTTCATAAAAAAATCATCCATTTAGACATTTATATACCCATTTATTCTTCCATCGACCTTGAGATATACATATATAAAACATATTTAATTTGAAGAAAAACACACATTCACTGGATGATGTCATCAGTGATGTCATCAGTGATGTCATTTGAGATGTCATCAGTGATGTCATGAGTGATGTCACTGACCATGTCATGAGTGATGTAATATGTGACGTCATCAGCAGTGGATTGCGGGCGCGCGAGTTATAGTTAGCTGAACTAACTATAACGGGGGAATTTCATTGGTTTTTCACGAGTGAAATGTCCAGCTAACTATAACATGTGTGTGAAACCAATGGTTTTTTCAGTGAATTTGCAAGGTTTTTTAAATGCTAATTCCTAACTATAACGTTTTTGAAACCTTTGGTTTTTTTTAGTGAATATATATATATACACACATATATATATTATGTACTGGCGGTCGCCAGTAGATAGTTATAGTTACAACCTAGTTTCCATAGGAAATCTCAAAATTCTATTTTGAATAACTTTGGCGCCGGTTGACGAATCCTCGCGAAATTTTTAAAACTAATGGGGCGCTCCGTTCAGCTCCTACCCTGAAAGTCTCGGGGTGATTCGTCAAGCAGGGGCCGAGAAAAGAGGGGTGTCCCAAAACACGTTTTCCCCATGCATTTTTCCATAGGACCTTTAGACACAGCTACAGCCCGAACGGCTGAACAGAATTACTTGAAATTTGGTAGAGAGGTAGCCATAAGGTCAAGGAAGTGCCTTTTGCAGGTCTGGTGTAAATCTGTTCAGTATTTCCTGAGAAAATAGCATTTAAAAGCATATATATATATATGTGGGCGGAGCCTAACCACACATCTCATCCTGAGATCTGATTGGCTGTCAGCACTTCATCCAAAAAGTGTTGGCAGCCATCTTGGGACCAATATACATGATAGCACCTCATTAAAAAGCATTGCAGTTAATAGAAGGTTTTAAGACTTTAGTTACATTATAAATCATTTGTTGATGGTACCATACTCATTTTAGGAATTGTGGTATGTTCCAAGGTGATTTCACCATGTGAAAAAGCCTTCTGCTGGGATATCATGATTGAGAGAAAAATATTTTCTCATGCTTTTACCACAGGTTTGGAAGGTGATCTGTAAGCTAAACTGAGAGCTTATTTTCTGTAAATTCACATTATCTTTCTCAGTTATGTGAGAATGAAGTCTGACATTCTCAGTAAAACATGTACATCACACAAGGGCAGAGACTGTCAGTTGATTCCTTTGTGTTCTACTGCAGCTTCCCAGAGTGTTCCAAAGAACTACTAGAGCGCTAACAGTCCTACTTATGATAAACGTATGGCACACCTGAAGCCATCTTGCTTGGATTAAAGTGGTAACTCATAAAACATTTAATTTAAAAAGGAACACAATGAGCGGGTTCATTTTTCCATAAAAAGTATGATTAGTGCTGCAGAAAGAAAAATTAGGGCACATTTTGAGTGACTTCTCAAATCCTCTTCTATTTCATAAAAAAATTCTGACATGCAGACTGAAACATGCACTTTCAATACCAGCAGCAGTTTTCCCTGGTGAGCAGTAGCTTTACTACAGTGATCTAATGAGCAAAAAGAGTGCTAAGATTCTGAATTTATGGCAAATGTGTGACACATCTGAATGCCTTCTTAATGGAATCAAAGTAAAAAACTGAAAATATTTCCTACTGAGGAGACTGCAGTAAATGAGGAAATTAGGAAACTTCATAACAAATAAGTCTCCCAAGATGGCCACCAGAGACAAAAGAGCCCAAATGTAGCCCAAATATCACCCAGATGTAGCCCAAGTATAGCCCAATGACAGAATGTCCCAGAATGTTCTTAAAAACAACTAGAGCGCTTACTGTCTTCATTATGACAAAAGTATGGCACACCTGAAGCCATCTTGATTGGAATAAACTGGTAACACTTAAAACATTTAATTTAAAAAGGAACACAATGAGGGGGTTTATTTTGCCATAGAAATTATGATTAATGCTGAAGAAAGAAAATGAGGGCACATTTTGAGTGACTTCTCAAATCCTCTTCTATTTCATTAAAAAATTCTGACATGCAGACTGAAACATGCACTTTTAATACCAGGAGCAGACTTCCATGGTGAACAGTAGTTTTACTACAGTGATCTAATGAGCAACTAGAGTGCTAACATTCAGAATTTATGGCAAATGTGTGACATATCTGAATACCTTCATGATGGAACCAAGTAAAAAACTGAAAGCATTTCCTACTGAGGAGACTGCAGTACATGAGGAAATTAGGTAACTTCATAACAAATAAAGCTCCCAAGATGGCCACCGGAGACAAAAGAGCCCAAATGTAGCCCAAAATCACCCAGATGTAGCCCAAATATAGCCCAATGACAGAAGTGTGCAAAACACTTATTATTTTGTGTTTTTGCAGTGTTATATAGTGCAGACTTCTCAGGTATTGGAGTGCTTTACATGAGTATTGGTTACATCACACAAGAACAAATTCATTTTGATTGTAGACATGGGGAGACTAAGTGATTTGACCAGAATCACAGAATGTCGAGCTGAAGCAGAAACTTCAACCTGGTTCCCCAGTTGCAAAGTCTGCAGTTCTGGAAGTAACACCACATCCTCTCCTATAAGTGCAACATTTAATCAAGTGGTCAACTGGATAAAAAAAAATAAAGATAACAAATAATTTAAAAGTGCTTTGTCGCTATTTGAAAACTCAGAAAATATGTCCTTATTTTAGTCTTTTAGAGCACTAACCATAAATTTGATGCCAATAAGACCCTCTCATATATGTAATTTCTAAAGGAAATGCTCTAGGTATTACAGTTTTGATTACATCAAGATGATGTCAGGCGTTCCACACTTTTGTAATAAATATAGAATGTTAGCAATCTAGTTGTTCATTAGGATACTGTTGAGAGGCAGAGGCCAGGGGCACAGACTCTGAAAATTGAAGGCAGGTAGGAGGGTGCAAAGGCAACAATTTAACCACACTGAGCAGGCAGGAAGGGCCGTGGAAGCACAACAGACTATGGAGGGCAGTGGAAAGGGGGGCAGGGGCAACAAACCAACAATACAGGACTTGCAAGAGAGGCTGTGGCAATGTAATAGACAATTGTGGGCAGAAGGAAGAGGCAATGGTAGTGCAACCATACATGCCAACAGACCGGATTCAGCCAGGAAACGTCCAATGTTTTTAAGCTCAAATGGGCTTTATTTGATCTGTCTCCTGTCTACAATCTCCTCTTTTTCAATGTAACTCAAAGGGGAAAATCAATACCCCAGTTTTTTTTCAAAATCTCCCTCTTACCAAGTTCAAAATGTTCGCAAGTATGGTACATTGGATCATGGAAGGAAATGGGATAGGGACATGGACTTGGATAACAGAGGACAGGAGGGACATGGAGAGGTGCAGCAAAATGACCCTGCAGGGCAGGCATCAGGGTTTGCAGCAGCACAATACACCACACAGGGCATGCAGGACGGGAGTGCAGCACAACAATCCATAGAAAGCAAGAGGGAGGGGACAGGACCATGCACATGGACAACAGAGAACAGAGGGGCAAGAGGCAATGGTAGCTAGCTGACCATAATGGACAGACAGGAGAGAAAGCTGCAGCATACCAGACCATAAAGGGCAGGAGGGACGGATCAGGGGCATTACAATAGAACAGACAAGCCAGGAGGGAGGGAGTAGGGGTCTGCACATGTAAACAGAGGGCTGGGGGCAAGGGGGCAGGGCAGGAGCAGCAAGATAGCCATGGAGGTCAGGCAGGATGGGCACTAGAAGCAAGACACACCATGAAGAGCAACAGTGAGACTGTGATGGCATACACACAGACCATGGAGGGAAGGTGGGAGGGGGTCAGGGGAAGCTAACTGACCACACAGGGAAGGTGGGAGGGGCCATGGCAGCACAGAAGACCATGCATGGCAAGTGGGAGAGTTAGTGGCAGCACAATGGCTATGATGGGCAAGAAGGAGGGTGCAGGGGCATGCACAAAGGACGATGGAGGATAGAAGGGAGGGTCAGGACCTGTGCACAGACAAGAAAGTTCAGGGGAAGGGGCCTCACAACAGACCACACGGGGCAGGCAGGAGGAGCAGTTGCAGCACAACAGACCAGGGAGGGCTGAAGGGTGTGGCAGTACAATGGACCATGTAGGACAGGAGGCAGAGGATAGGGGCATGGTATGTGGACAGGCAGGGTGGAGGCGGCAGGGACAGGTTACAGTCATCTGACAATGCTAGGCAGGTGGGAGGGGAGTGGCAGCTCAACAGAACACTCAGAGTAGATAGGAGTGGCAGGTCCATGGGACATGGTGGGCAAAAAGGATGGAGCAGGGGCATGCACAAAGACATCGGAGGGCAGGGGAAAGGAGAATAGGGGCAGCAAGCTAAGCACAGAGTTTAAGCAGGAGGTCAATGATGGGGCATAGAATTGGGCAATGGAGGGCAGGAGGAGTGGACTGGTACATCATACTAAATTGAGGGCAGTGGCAGCAAATCAGACCATGCATGGCAGGAGGGAGGAGGCTAGTCTATGGATTCACACAACAGAGGATAGGGAGGAGGGGGATGGGGCAGCAAGCTAACTGTTCAGAGAAGGCGGGCTTTAGGAACTTTATTGTTTTTAAAACATTGTGTCTGTGCGAACTACTTTAAAAAATGAACAAGTATGCAGCATAATCTCACTTTTATTCAGGAAGAAGAGGACGTTTGTGACTGTGACTCCGGGCTCACTTGGCAGAAACACCCCCTGACCCTCCACCCCCTATCGCAAAATGTAATGCCCGTGAAAAGGGTAGGTGGACGGAGTGTTATATAGAACATAGTCCTGAGAGCACGATTGAAAATGAAAACTAGATATAGTGTATGGTATAAACTATGCACCAAAAAGTGTGATATAAGATGAACCGGGCGTGAAATAAAATATGCAATATTTTGTGCTCAATGACAGATTCATTGGAGAGCGCGAGATAGCACAGGCACTAGCGCGTGCTATGCGATATGCGCCTTGGAGTGTAATATGCACAGGGCAGTGTTGTGTAACCTAACTAGTCTCTAAAGTTGTAACATAAAATATGTGCTGGGGAGTGTAACGTTGCATATGCACTGTGACAAAGATATGGATCCCAGATTGTAATATGTTTGGCATAGCACTGTGCGTTAGAACATAGGCATCGAGGAAGGCACGTTAGATGGGGCAATATAACCCGTGCGAAGACAAGTGTGGCATGACGTTCACGGGGTGGTGTTACAGTGCACATGGGCTAGAGAGTGTCATAGCATATGCACTAGCTAGTGGAATACAACACAGAGGTGTGTGGCACTCGGCAGGCAATGGTGGGTGTAACACAGCATTGGGCTCTGTCAGGAGCGCGCTGTGACTCAAGTGATGTTCGTCCCCTTTCCAGAGAGTAAAATAAAAAGTATTACACATACGGCAGTGATGTGTGTTTTATTAACCGTGAGGGGGGTTTCTTGCATAGTTTGTCGAATTTTTGTCGAATCCCCTTTGAATGGCTTGGTGTGCATGTGTATTAAATGTGCCCGTCAATAGCTACCCATGTTTGTATAAATAAACAACAAGGGTGTCTACCGGGATTAGGCACGGTAGGGCATCAGACATGTCAGAGCTTCACTAGTGGTGTAAATACATTCCACGTGGATTCATTGCATGCATAGTCGCCTTTTAATGAATATCACGCAAATCATCATGGTGATAGGTACGTACGGTTTGTCCAGCATGTCCTAGGTGTGTCTATAAATATATATTTTTTAAAAATAATAAAAAACAGTGGCCGGCCCTGGGGATTGGGGTCAAAAAAATATAATTAGGAGACAGGCCCTGGGGGATGGGTTCATCAGGGCCAATAAATTAGAATAAGAAGGGGAACCACACAGGCACCCTTCTTAAAAATTAAAATAAATAAAAGACTGGCATCGTGCCGGAGGCCATGACCCCTCCGTGCAGCACTCTGCAAACGCGCCCCCAACAGGCATCTCCAGTATGCGCCAGGGAGCTGCGCTGCAGACAGGTGTTCTGAGGCCAAGCCCCTTTTTACACCTCTCTGCAACGCAGCTCTGTGGCGCTTACTGGAGGTACCTAGTGGTCTAGTTTGACCCTAGGGACCCTTAGGATTCAAGGGGACTTAATCTCTCAACTTAGAACAGCCACAGGGCGCGTTTACACAGTGGTGAAGGGAGGGGACGGGGCCTGAGGTGACGTGTGCAAACACGCACTATGGCACGTTTTAAATTGGGGATATAATTTCCCTTCAATACTGAGGGCCCCTGGGGGCTAACTAGCCCACCAAGTGCTTCCAGTAAGCGCCACTGAGATGCATTGCAGAGAGGTGGTCCAGGCCGTGCCACTTTTTACACCTCTCTGCAACGCAGCTCTGTGGCACTTACTGGAGGTACCTAGTGGGCTAGTTGGACCCTAGGGACCCTCAGGATTCAAATGAACTTAATCTCCCAACTAAAAACGGACACAGGGCGTGTTTACACAGTGGTGAAGGGAGGGGACGGGGCCTGAGGTGACGTGTGCAAAAACGCCCTGTGGCGCATTTTAAGAGGTAGTTTTAATCCCCATGCCCTATTATATACTAGGGGCTTACAGAGGAGGTCATGCTAATCACAGGGGGACCCCAACGCATAATGTTCCCTAGTGTATGTAGGTGTTTTCACTGTATTCTAAGTGTCTTTTAACATAGCACTGGCTCTAGGACTGGTTAGTCAGACTCAGTTACCACCAGTATCCGTCTGAAAAAGTTGAGGGTACAGGATGATTTTGCAACAAGGCTTCTTTCTGCTCTTCTTTTTGTTCTTTCTGCACGTTATCCTTCTTCCTGCACTTATCTTCGTATTTGAGGACTTCTGTTGCTTCTTTCTGCACTTCTTTTTTTTCTTTCTGTGCATTTTTTCTTCTTTCTTCACATGTCCTATCTCTGTAGGCATAGTTAGAAATTAGCATTTAAAAAACCTTTGAAATTCACAGAAAAAAACATAGGTTTCAGGCACGTTATAGTTAGGAATTAGCGTTTAAAAAACCTCAGAAATTCACTGAAAAAACCATAGGTTTCAGGGGTGTTATAGTTAGCTGGACTTTTCACTTGTACAAAACCATTGAAATTCCCCTGTTATAGTTAGTTCAGCTAACTGTAACTCGCGCGCCAGCAATGCACTGCTGATGACGTCACATATTACATCACTCATGACATGGTCAGTGACATCACTGATGACATCTCAAATGACATCACTGATGACATCTCAAATGACATCATCCTTGTGATAGAGTGGCAGACCTCCTCTCACCCTAATATAACCTTTGATACACACATTCAAAAATAGAGACTACAATTTTCAAAACAATGGGCATACCAATACCAGTTACAACAACCTCTTCAGTAATTCTAAGATCCACATACACATCCACTCATTCACCAACAGTCCTATACAGTCACTCATACATGTACTCACTCATCATATGTACTCATACACCTATACATCCTGTTACACAATGCCACTCATCCATAGTTACTCACACACAGTCACTCATGCTAATAAAGAATCAAACATACATTTACTTGAATATACAGTTATACACACACCACCACACTTACTTCTACGGAAACTTACACATACTTAGTCTTTTAAACAATCACTTATAGAAACACATACTTATTCATACAGGAATTCTTTCAATCTCTCACATATACTCACATATATACACCAATAGTCACATATACTAGTTTAAAACATATGTAGTTACTCATAAAGACACTATTGAGACAGTCATTCCCTCACTAACACACCCATACACACACTCATCCACCCATACAGTCCTGCACACATGCTGTGTTCAACACATACAAACAGTGAGTCACTCATTCATGCACCTATGCACTACGTAATACACCCACCGAACCATGCAGACACTCAGACATACTCAAAAAACCAACTAATAACCTATATAGACACCCATGTAGCTACTCACCAACCCATGCAGCCACTTATACACAAAGTGAGAGACTGATACAGATATTTACATATTTAAACATTACTCACTAAGCCATGTATTCACTATGATACACTTAATCAGTCAGTTACACAATCAATTTTTCAAAAACAAATCATCCATTTAGACACTTATATACCCATTTATTCTTCCATCGACCTTGAGATATACATATATAAAACATATTTAATTTTCAGAAAAACACACATTCACTGGATGAGGTCATCAGTGATGTCATTTGAGATGTCACTGACCATGTCATGAGTGATGGAATATGTGACGTCATCAGCAGTGCATTGCGGGCGCACGAGTTATAGTTAGCTGAACTAACTATAACGGGGGAATTTCAATGGTTTTGTACAAGTGAAAAGTCCAGCTAACTATAACACCCCTGAAACCTATGGTTTTTGCAGTGAATACACACACACACACACACACACACACACACACACACACACACACTTAGGGCCTGGCACCTTCCCATTGGCACATATCTAAAGCGGCTGTTAGCTCATCTAAAGTAATGGGGGTCAAATTTGAACAGCCTTTCATTACAAATTTTCAAGAACTAATCGATTGTCGTTATTTGGGTTAAAAAAATCTGACAAAAATGGCTTATCCAATCTGAAGATTGTACAGAGTCTCAAACTTGACTGTGGTCTAGTCTTTTTAAAAAAAAAAAAAAAGAAAAAAGAAAAAACAAGGGATGATTTATTGTTTTCCAAAATAGTGTTGCATCCCATGTATCTGCTGCATGTGCTAATTTTCCACAGGCTTGTTCCTGCAACACTGCTCTCCTTTTATTTAGGGTCTATTTGTAAGGCTTCCTCAATGTTTTTATCATTTCACCATGTCTAGGCCTATCTTTTAGGGCCTTTTTTAGGTCCTGGTTTGCTTTTGTTAATTGCCGGTCAAACAAGCCAGCACTTTGCTTTCAGGTCTTTTTGTTCTTCATTTTTAAATCTCATGCAATTGCAGAAGTAATATTACAAAAGGCCGTGATGATGTGTATGTCAGTGGAGTCTTTCTTCATACAAATATGAAAATCTTGTTGCTCATCATGCACGATTTTAATTGAGAAAGGAGGATGGGTTAACGCCCGACAATTAGATGCTTATGCCATTCTCTCATTGTGTTTCGATATCTGTGGCTAGACGAACCCTCGTCTGGTGTACAGTGCCAAGTCTAAGATCAAGAATAACAGATGGTGGTCACTAAATGAACTTTCTACAACTTCAAATGTTTCTATTAATCCAAGGCCATTTTCTGAAATCAAAATATGATCAATAGTTGAAGAGTATCTTGTGTTTCCTCTGTTCGCCCCAAGTTGGCAGGATATGCCCAGACGTATGTCCCTTGCTCACTTTGTGACTGGATTCAAGCTAGCCTGGCTGATGAGGGGTGTTACCCCAAAACCAGTCCAAGGATGCTTGTTGCCAGTCCTGACTTGGCAGTTCGGGCTGGACTGTTCCCATGAGGAATAGGGTCAAGACTGATTTGCATATGGCTAGGTCTGACAAGCAAAGTGAACTAAAGAACGATGATGGATCAACCCAGATCTGTGACTGGGGGTGAAAAGTTTCAGCGCTCCGTCCATCATCTCCTTGTGTTTGCCGAGTATCTATGGCCTTCATATGTTGGTATTATAATTTTTCCTTCTACACTTAACTGCTCCAAGTGTTCCAGATTGTACTTCTACATTACACCACTAATTGTCTCTCCGTACGAGTTATGAGAAAAATGAGGATAAACTTCATCATGTTCATCCCCATGACCACAGTTTCTCAGCTAAAACATCACATTTTCTGCAATTAAAATCCCGACCCAAGTATAAAAACAATCACCTCTAATGCATTTTGTAAATATATCTAGTTCCTTCTGTAGGACCAGGACAACCTGGTTTCTGGTATTATCAAATATATTGTTTTAAAAATTAATTGATAATATACACTGATTTTCGGTAGTCTGAAACCACAAATATTGAAAAAAAATTGCGAATTCAAGCCATGCTTCATCCTTCATCATATTTCTTATCCCGGCTAGGTTTCATGTTGTAACAATCAGATTTTTATGCAGCTGGATCTTAGTTGGGGCGATCTCTGGGCTGTTTTGAATTTGAGGGATTACTATTGCTTAGGATACCCTGGTTTATGTTGGTTTCTTGTGTTAAATTCTTATGCAGTCAATCGAATTCACTGCATCACGCCATGGGTACTCACAAACATTTTTCGGGGAGCCACAAATTTGGTCTGTGATGTGACCAAGGACCGCGTTGATACCAGCAAGGTGGCGGTTGAAGTTTGGGGAGAGGTTTGTGGTAAGGTGGGTGTAAGGGAAACTAGGCGTATACATCTAGTGTCTGAATTGAGCAATGTGAAACCAAAAACTCAGGATTAATCCGGGCTCCTCCGCTTAACCAAACTGTGCCATCGAGGTAACTTTATTTCACTTTCCCTCCTTTTTTTTCCTTTAGCACATAAGGACCTCGAAAATACAGGACTTCAGGATGTATGCTTTACAAAGCCTTCTCCAGTGTTTGATGTAATAAACTATATGTTGTTCATGTATAATAGAAACCCTAGCCCCCAAAGGGTGCACACGGCAACTGCCTTGCCTCTTAGTACACTATTGGCATTGTTATCAGGGTGTAGGGCAGAATGAAAATGTTTCTCAATTCATGTTGAAAACTATCACTTTAAAAAAAATATACTTCTCAATGCACTGATAATTTGATTAGCTAAGGTGAAACAGTTCTGCATGTTAATGAATTATTAACTGACTTTATCATACTTTTACTACATGATGTTTTTATAAATGATGGTGTTCCGAAAGTTAAGTGGTAAAGGACACCCAGGTTACTTCCTTTTTAATTAACCCTTAAATAAATGCTTGCTGGTTAATTTAACATATTTTTATGTTCGTGCTGAGTCACGTAAACATTAGCTCAGTGCTGCGCTAGACCGGGGGCCGTATGTAAAGGTCAGGAGGGCTGCACGAGGATCCCGGGCCGTACTTTGAGTATCACTGTTCTAAGGGTTATAAATCAATTAGTGATTGGTAATGGTGTATACTAGTCTGTAGGTATATCGCTATTATTAACATGATTAGATTTATCAGCATCCGGTTTGTAAAAGATCCCTAATGATACTGTTACAGTATCACCTTATTGTTTCATTATCATAGTTTGTCTGTGGAAGAGTTCCCGAAGTAATGCTTTACCATCTCTGGTAAACGAAAGGTTACAACGATGCAGTCCCCTTGACAGTGTTTCGTTGAATAGCCGACCCAGTTCACTCTTCTTATCATAATGTTACTTTGATAAAGAAAGTCTGTACTACAATTGCTATTTTTAGTAAACCAATAAACAACCTTGTTCTTTACATCCCTCCATGTTTCTTTAGCCTTATCTGCCAACTTTGGGAACATTTTTAGGACAATTGTATATGGTGTTACCTGGGGTGCTGAGTGCAGGAAGTCCTGGTAATTTCTCACTGGTCTATAAATTGGATCATCTTTGGCCCCATTGATGTTAGTTTTTTTTTTTTAATTCATATCTATATGAACAGGTTCGAGGGGTCTTGTGTGTGTGACTATTCTCTTTCTCTTGACGAGGGACAGCCAAATCGGATGGAATATCATTGGTTACTTCCGTGGGTTTCCTGCTGGCCAGATCCGTATGGTGAATTATGATAGAGATCTTATCTACAGATGATAGGTCTTTGATCATTTCCACAATCTGGTCAACGTCTCTTTGGTCCATTTTTTTTCACCCTTAATCTCCTTTCCATTGTGTCAATTTTACCATGCAGTTTTTTTTTTAAAATAGACTCCATTTTTTGTGGGTAATTTGGTATCAGGTCTTTGTCTATCCCATTTAATGATTTTTTTCTGTCTTAATCCATTTAGATTGGTTAATCTTTTTAGCGAGAGGGGATGTCAATTCTGTGCTTAGTGATAAAACAGATATCCTTAATGGCAACGTTAATACACATGGTGCTTTTTTTGTATTTTGCCGAATCGGCGTGTTTTTCCCTGAGCGGTTCACAATGTTTGTTCCAGACTCTAGGGTCACTATCGGTCCTAGTTTCTTTTATAGCTGCATTCAGTGCTGTTTTGGTTGCAGATAGCCATTCCTCTACATTCACAATTGCATTATTAATTAATCCCATCACGTTGGTTAGGTCATTTGTTATTGGTGTATTAACTCCTGCAGATTGTATCCCCTTTCACGCAGAGTTTGGTGCTAATTTACGTTTCCCCATATTTTGTATTTAATATTTTAAGGGGACAGCACTATTAAGGAATAGAGTAAAATAGTATCCCTTACCATTATCTGAATTCCGAAGGGAAAAATAACTAAGGGGCGGACCAGCCCAGCTTCGTCCAGCCACAGACGGGTCTGGACTTGACCTGGGGACGTGTCCGGACTTGACCTGGGGACGTGTCCGGGCGCCCGCGCCATGTGAGACAGTGCTTCGTAACGCAATGTTGGATGCCTCCCTCAACGGCCAGCAGCTGTGCAGATAGTCAGGTGAGCCCTGGGACAGGTAGCCCAACCAGGGCGAAACAGACATGCCAATTAAGTTGCAGGCAGGGAGAAGGAGTGCAGCGCTGGGGGGTGGGAGGGGGAGGCAGGAAATCCCAGTCCTCCAAGCACTCCAGGCAGCAGTACAATAATTAATAATTCAGCCTATGCAGTGTGTCGGCTGTGCATTCACCGGGCAGGCCTCAGACATCAGCCCGTCTCTGCTGCAATACAGGGCTACTCAGGAAGCCCCGTCAGCAAATGTCCTTGTGTGGTTGGAGAGGCTGCTGCTCACACTGACCCTCCCGTTGCTGCTGTGATGTCCAATCCAATACCGTGGTTCCGGTTCACGGCCCACATAGTCACCAAGGGGTCTCGGCACCGGCTGAGAAGAAACAAGGGCATCACGCTCTGCCGAGCACCCCAAAAGCGCCGCTTCCACATCTTTAGGCCTCCATGAGTGCTAAGGGCAGGTGCTGCCTCGGCAGCACTCGTCCTCCGATGTAATGCAGCAAACTCGCAGCCGGGCTGACACACCACTGCCGATCCCAGAGGGGGGCGATCTTGTCTGCGGCAGTGGTAGGGCACAGTACCGACTCAGCCGGCCACTGCAAGCGAGGCAGTCATGATAGAGGCAGTCATGATAGGGGCAGGGCCAACCTCTGTTCCCGTGGAGATGGTCAGTAGTCAATTATAATTCATAAAGATGACGACCTGCTGCGATCGCAAATGTCTAAGGAGAATGCTGGTGTTAATTCCCCTTGCCGCAGTATCAGCAGTGTCCAATGCACATCTAATAGAGGAATTAGATATTAATTACTTCGTCCTGCACTAATTCTTGTCCTCTTTTTAGGTCTCGCCTGGCGTAGGCTGCGCAGACATGCGCAGTCTCGCTGGCGAGATTTAATGATTTAGGGTAGCTTTCACTAGCGGGGTTTAAGCCCCGCCCCTCTTTACCATTGGCTGGCGTCATCGTTTATGGTAAACGGTGGCCAGCCATTGGAAAGGAGCTTCCAGTGACGTACACTTTTCTCTTTTAGAGCCGTCCCAGTTGGACTGGCTGCCCCGACTTACTGCTGGCATAAAAGGTGTTTTATCTTTATGGGGCCAAACACATGGCCCCATAAAGATAAGAAACCTTTTAGCACAAAAGGAAGTCAGGTGAGCCAGTCCAACTGGGGCGGCTCTAAAAGAGAAAAGTGTACGAACGAAAAACATCATGGCGAGCGCTTGTCTTTTCACAACTGTCGAGTCAATTTAAGATGGGTTGGCTGTCCAGTGCAAGTTTACTGTTTGTTGTTTTCCAACCATTCAATAAAGACGATTTGGGGAACCAGGTTTTGTCTAACAACTCAAACGAGTTTATTTTTCTTTTTCATTACGCACTCTGATTCTATTATGCCCACAATTACGCTTAATTGAAAAAAATAATTGTACACACTGGGTCGGTAGTGACATCCCTGATGATGGCAGGACTCAATAGTGACTCATCGTGGTTAGTCTTTCACGCTATCAGTGCAGGACGTCAGTGACGATAACCCTGGTCCTTATCTCGATCTCAGCCCGCCCCAGCGAAAGGTTACCTTAATGCAGATCGAGTCTTGCGACAGAAGATGGCGGCGCCTGGTACAGTGCAAGCGAGGAGTATGGAGTCGGTTGGTAGTGACAGCGAGGCGGCGGCTGAGATACCCGAGGACAAAGGGCTCTTTCTTGGGTATAAGGATGCCGATTCCTTTGTCAAGGTCTGTATGGTGGCATCCATTGTTGAATAGTCGAGACAGGAAAGGTGTAAGGGGATAGTGGCAGATGTTTGATATAAAAATCACTATGTAGAAAGTTCCTCTGCTAACTTGATGTTTGTATTCTATAAGGAAGGTTATGAAGTTCATCCTGAGCACTTTTCTTGCATTGGGGTGCTTGGGGATGACCATAGATCTGATGGGCAGTCGATTTAGGAGCTGTTCCATTAACCTGAGTTTTAAAAAATGTAGCTTGTGCATTTATAGTTTAGCATCCTGTTGTCAGTCGCTAAAGGCATTGGCATAGGAGTCGATATCTGATGTATTTTTAAACTTTTGAATTATTGACTCGTTGGCATAGTTGGATGAGGAAGTGAGGGCAGGGAGAGGCTGAGTCACATTTTGAAGTGGAGTGGGGAAATGGAGAAAACTTGAGGCACACTGGCCGTAGAGGGGAACTGTGCAGAGCAAATGGGAGGAAATCATAGTGTGAGAGATCTCTCAACAAGGACGAATGTAATTCTGTGCCAAACAGTTCCATACAGTTCTATCTTGCTGAACTTCTGTAAAAGGGCAGAGTGATCAAAAATATCAGTGTCAGTAGAGAGATCTGGCACTGGTGGAATTTGGGGGTTCTTCGTGTGATCTCTCCGACCCTAACCGCACAGGCAGAGCCACGCACACACCAGACAAGCGAGCACGCGCACATGCAGACACATACACATAAATAGACACACACAGGCAGTAGTTCAGACGGGAGTTCATCGGGTCAGAGTGGCCTTCTCGGTGGGAGGGGTCAGCCATCTTCATCAGGACAAAGCGTGTACTGCCCCCAGTTCATAAGCATGGCAGAGCGCTTCCCAGCCTCAGTCACAGGAGGGCTTTTTGAAAATGTGTTAATCTGCCTTTAATAATATGTCCTGGCCCCCACGTTGCAAGTTAGTTCTTTCCAGCCGCGGGAGGCCATTGGAGGGCTTGTGGGAAAAGAGCCGGGGTGAAGCGTCCACGGAGGCAAGCGCTTGACAAGAAATAAAGGAGGTGAGCACAGCTAAAGGACAGGCTCTGGCGGAATTTGGGGGTTCTTCGTGTGATCTCTCCAACCCTCACCGCACAGGCAGAGCTACGCACACACCAGACACATGCAGACAAGCGAGCACACACGCACATGCAGCCATACACAGATGCCTGCGGACATCCACACAGACACACGCACGCGACACATGGACACAAACACACACAATTAGTTTGCAGGCACATAATCACATAAAACACACTGCCTCACACAGACATGGGCATTGTTTAAAGGGTAGCTGAGTGTGGCCTCTGCTAGAGCTCTCTACCCCTGCTCACATGGATCCTGAAGGAAGTGGCAGTAGGCGACACCAACAAGCATTTGCAATGCAATAGGTCTCGCATTTACACGAGTGTAAGCTATTGGCATTGCAAATGACAATGCCTTTTATTTATGTTTTAAAAACGAAAACAAAAATAAAAGGCATTTCTATTTACAATGTCAATAGCTCAAACTCGCGTAAATGCGAGACCTATTGCATTGAAAATGCAATAGGTCTCGCCTTTGATTAAGTTAAAGCCATTTGCTTTGCTAATGGTATTGTATTCTAGCTTTGCATTATTTCGTTTATATTTGTGATATGTGCATATATTTGCTCTCCCCTCACCCCTTTCGTCTTCCTCATGCTATACTAATCCTCACTATACGAACTTAACACACATACTATTCTTCTATTCATTCACCTCCCAAATCTGAAACACTGCTCTTTTACTACTAACGCTATGCTTTAAACTACGACACAGCTAACAAAACAATTCTAACTACATACAACTACAACATTTCACAAATATACACTAAATAATGCAAAGCTAGAATACAATACCATTAGCAAAGCAAATGGCTTTAACTTAATCAAAAGTGAGACCTATTGCATTTTCAATGCTTGTTTCATGTTCCTCTGGGAGGTATCGGGTAGCTCCTCCATTTCATCCCAGTGGGCCCTATCATAGCTTGCTAATAGGGCTTTTGTGTTGGATATGCGCCAATGGTTGGCAGATTGTGCAGCCACTCTTTTGCCTGAAGCATCTATTAACTTAGACTCCTTGCCTGGAGGAGGTGCATCTGCTGAAGCCTGAATTTGCCCTTTTTCGAGTATTGGATACCACTAAGGAATCTAAGGCAGCTGCCCCTTAATAAAATTTGGGTCAGGTTTGTATTTTTTGTCAACCCTAGGTGTCAATATACGGGCACATACGAGGGTCTTTAAAACTGTCACCGGCATGACGCATCTTGCCTTTTAACATAGAACAACTCTTAGTTTACCTATTTGTAGAAACTAGTGTTTCAAATAAAAAATCCTTTTCTAAAGATTCTTTGTATATAGTGTAACTTCATGGTATGATGCTGCCCTTTAAATTAACTGCTGGTATGATGTGTTGTCATCAGGAGGTGATGGTTCTGCAGGGTATTGTGTTGGACTTGGCCCTTCTGGCAGGTTCACCCCTGAACTTTTTTTGCTTTTTACTGTTGACTTGGTGTGGTGATTTGTTTGGTTTCTGCGCACTTTCCCTGTGTCCCAGGGTAAAGTGCGTGCGTGCTCTGAGTGCATGTGGTGAGATAGGCCTGCCCTCCCATAGGAATGCATGGGGAATGTATGTGTCCCTAGTAGTTCCTGAAGCGTGGGGTGTGCAGGCCCGAGTTTGGTATGTGCGGACTCGTGGGAGTGAATGCTGCGCGATGATGTGTGCGGCGTGCGTGTACCTAGTGTGGAAGTGCCACTTCTAGAGGTGGGCACTTCTGTGTGCAGTGTGTCTGTCGCGTGATTAGCTGGTCATGTCATGTGACGGGCTAGGGATTCCCCAGAGTCAGGATGAGTCACCCAGTGGTGGAAGGGGAGATCAGCAGCTAGATGGGTGGGAGGAGTACACCTGGGTCCTGAATAGGACAGGGTTTTCCACACACAATGCTGGCCCCGCCCCCTGTGGTGCGACTGACGACCCTAGCCCTGCCAGTGAATAGAGTGAGGGGCTGAGCACATCAAGGGTGCTCCCCAACCAGCTGCGACTGGTTTTCCCCCTCACCCTGAACCCAGAACAAAGGGTTTGACTGTATAAAAATGGGGCTGTGTCCCCACAGAAACTGTTCTCTGCCAGGATCTTACCTGAGGGGGGCTGCTGCTACTGCTGGACCAGAGGACCGCCACTTGGACAACCTCCCTGCCTGGAGGCCCAGTGAGCTGGCTCTGGGTCCAGCCTTGCCCCCCCCCACCCCTGCCCTGCTGCATGCAGGGAAGAACTTTGCTGGACTCTGTTGGTATCTGCCTATAAGCGCTGGGAGCGCTTTATTTTGCCCCTAAAGCGCCTGGAAGCGCTTTTCTTCCACCATAGCGCTAGGAGCGCGCTATCTGTGGCCCCAGCAGCGCTGAGCTGCGATCCTTTACAGGGGAACCCCGACGTAGGGATTCCCCCGCTGGCGATCCTCGCGGGTGCCTACCCCGCTTATTTTAATTATTTTTTATAGCGGGAGCCCACCCCGCATATTGGTGCTGTCGCGGGTGCCCACCCCTCACTGTGTGACTGAAGAGGGAGCCTACCCCTCGTTGCCGCTGCGAGAATCACCGCCGCAGCCCGAGCTCCACATACACTGCCGCGTCGGAGCGGCCGACAGGAAGTTAGGCGGGACTGCCCGGGACTGCCTGGTTGGGGGCGGGCCACCCGGAAGCTGTGCGGGCCGCCCAATGCCAGCGCGTCCTCGGGAAAGACCCCGGAAGTGCAGCATAGCCAAGCAGGGCTCTCGTAAGGAGGAGAGAGCCCCGCCGCCCCCACCGGAGACATCGGAGCAGCGCATGCTCCATACCCGTCGCCCCCACCGCCTGAGGGGAAGCCTGGAGACGACCTGTTGTTGCACGGAGCTCCCGTAGTCACGTAGAGAGCCCCGCAGGTGTCCAGCGCGACCAGCAGGAAGCTGCCCCGGTGAGTACGACTCCAACGGTTGGGGGGGCCTGACTATGATTTAGAGCCTGTAGGCGCCAACGTCTGGGGGCATTGGTCTCTCGAGTCCCTGAGAGGGACTCCGACCACGTGGGCATCTCTCTGGTGCTACGAGCGGCCCCGGAAGGCAGCGGGCCGCTCCAACGTGAATGGGGACATATTTGTTTAGGCCCACGTCGCAGCATTACGTTCGAGAGCCCCTGAGAGGCTCCAACGAAGGGGCAGAATATTGGTGTAGAGCCCTACAAGGCTCCAACGGTTGGGGCACATTTGATTTCGAGCCCACGAGGCTCTAACGGGGCACGTTTGTTATTGAGCCCACCAGGCTCCAACGTTGGGGGCATTCTTGTTGGCAGAGCCCAGAGAGGCTCCAAGGTATGCCACATTTGTTTTAAAAGGCGCAGTTGTGCCCTCGCTCACTTCTCCAGCTGCCCAGCACTTCGTGGGCAGCTGCAACGTTTAGGTTGTACATTGTGCGCCTGGCTTGCGCAGCCTGCGCAGTCACGCCCTGACATTATTGGCTATTGGTCATTTCTGCACCCCTGAGAGGCCAGTTGGCCTGGGGGACAGTTTTACTGTATTGTGCCCTCCCCTAGGGTACCTGGTGATTTTTATATATGTACTTCTGCGTCTGCGCAATGTCTTTATGATATTCTCCTTCCTAAACTGTGTTTATGCATTGGAGGTTGTTTTACTAGTAGTAATTATGCTAGTGTGTTCTTGTTTCCTTTCCTGCACCTCTGAATGTGTTTATGCGTCATGTGCTTTACACCTCTAAATGTATTTTATGCCTCCTGTGTTTATGTGCTTAGACCCCTACAGGTAGAGTGATACTTAGGTGGTTGTTTTTCTCCTAGTACAGGTGGTACTAGTAAGGTCCTAGTCCCCTGCGTGATATTCCTAAAGGTGGTTAGGGTTGCGTAGGTGGTACTTTCTGGTTACCAGTAGTTACTGGTTGTGTGCTATATGTTCTATTTTTAGTGCTACAGTGATTGTATGTGCTATGTTCTAAAATATTATTCCTACGTTCTAAGTGCTATTTCTAAAGAGTGCTAATTCCTGACAGTGGTCCATGTGGCCCTGTCCCCTGTATATATAATCCCTTGTAAATTCTGCCCGTGCCTGTTGGCACATTGTAAAGTGTGTGTTTTTATCTAATGTGTTGTGTATAATACAAAGGTTATTTTTATAGAATACCTTGTGTGGAGTTTCCTTTGTGGTGGGCCTTGGGTGTTGTTGCTGGGTGCGCGCGCAAACGCTTTACACATCGCCTCAGGGATAAGCCTGTCTGCTCGTGCCAAGCTACCAAGGGGGTGAGCAGGGGTTATCTTTGGCGTGTAACTCCCCAGCCCTGACTAGAGTGGTGGTTTCTGTCTGGCTTTGGCGCAAGCCCTAGCCAACCAGAAATCCCATTTCTAACAGGTATAAATCAGGATCATTATCCATTGGTGGATCAATATTATACTCATTCCATGAATGTATTGGTGGTGGACTATTGTCATCCCCATTCCCTATTTCAGGCTGTGTGTGCGTAGAACCCTATGGTGTGATGTCTACAGGGTTTGAGCATGGTAGTGGTGAAGATGGTGGAGGGGAATGAGGGTTAGGGCTTGTTGCCATGTTGTTTTTCTTCTTTAGAGGCATAGAGTGCAGCAGTGGTGTCGAGTGAAGCAGGGTAGAGTGCAGGGGCGTAGAGTAAGGTGATGCAGAATAGAGTGGCACAGAGTGGAGTAAAGTGGTGCAGAGTAGAGTTCAGTGGTGTGGTGCAGAGGGCAGTGGAGTAGAGTGGTGCAAAGTGGAGCAGAGTGGCACAGAGCAGAGTGCAATAGAGTGGTGTTGAGTGAAGTGGCATAGAGTACAGTAGTGCAGAGTAAAATAGAGTGGCGTAGAGTGCAGTGAGAGCACAATGGTGTAGAGTGATGTAGCGTGTAGTGGCATAGAGTAGAATGTTGGAGTATAGCAGCATAAAGTGCAGTGGTGCAAAGTAGCTGGTGTAGCTACATTGGTGTAGAGTGCATTTGTGTAGAGTGGTGCAAGGTAGGAAGCAGTGTTATAGAGTAGAGTGGAAGTAGGGAGCAGTGGCATAGAGCAGAGTGGAAGCGAATGCAGTGGCAGTGAGTGCTGTGGAGTAGAGTGTAGTAGAGTGCTTTGGTGTAGGGTGCAGTGGCGTGGAGTGGTACAGAAAAAAGTGACAGTGCAGTGGCATAGAATGCAATGGCACAGAGTATAGTGGCATACAGTGCAATGGTGCAGAGAGGATTGGCATAGAGTGCTCTGCTGTAAAGTGTATTGGTTTTGAGTAAAGTGGTGTAGAGAGCATAGGTGTAGAATGCAGTGGAGTAGAGTGTAGCGGTGTAGAATAGAGTGGCATAGTGTGGAGTGGAACAGCGAGGATTAGAGTGGCGTAGACTGCAGTGGCACAGAGTAGATTGTCTCAGAGTAGAGTGAAGTGACTCAGAGTCCCATGGTATAGAATAGAGGGTTCTACGGTGCATTGGTGCAGAGTAGATTAAAGTGGCTTAGAGTGGATTTGGCATAGAGGGGAGCGATGTAGAGCAGAGTGGCATATTGGCGGAGAGACCAGCGTTGCAGAGTAGAGTGAAATGGCATAGAGTGGAGTGGTGCAGAGAGCAGTGACGTAAAGTACAGTGGTGCAGAGCAGAATAAAGCATTATATAGTGCAGTGACGTAGAGTGCAATGGCGTAGAGTTATATAGCATGCAGTGGCACGAGTAGACTGTTGTAGAGTATAGCAGTTTGAAGTGCAGTGGTACAAAGAAAGTATGGCAGAGTGCAATGGCATAGAGTAGAGTGGTACAGATCAGAGAGGCGTGGAATAGAGTGCAGTGGTGCACAGTAGATTAGAGTGGCATATAGTGCATTGGCATAGAATGCACTAGAGTGGTGCAGAGTGGCATAGAGTTCAGTAGCAGAGTGCAGTGTAGAGTGTTGTAGAGTGCAGTGGTGCAGAGTGGCATACAATGCAGTGGTGTTGAGTGCAGGGCGTGCATAGTAAATGGATGTATAGTGCAATGGTGTAGATTATAGTGGCGTAGAGTGCAGCAGTGCAGAGTCGATTGGCGTAGAGTGCAGTGGCATAAAGTGCATTGGTTCGGAGTAAAGTGGTGTTGAATGCAGTGACATACAGTGCAGTGGTGTAGAGTGGCGTGGCGCAGAGTGGAATAAAGTGGCGTAGACTGCAGTGGCATAGAGTAGATTGTTTCCGAGTTTCCATTAAAAATGTAAAATAAAATACATAGGTACTCCTAGTGTGCTGCGGTTTTCAAAACCTGATCGTGAAGTCTCAGAAATTTAATCAGCTTGCAATTCATTTGGGGGTCTGGCAGTTCTAGTCCTTTCGTTATCACAGTTCTGCAAGTCCTTATTCCTTGGTCAATGAGGACTTGTCTTAATAAAGTGACTTGTGCTGTGTGCAATTTCGGGCATATACAAATTAGATGAATAAGATCTTTTTTACTGCCACAAAGTCGGCATGCTGTAGGCCCTTTATATTTCCAGCTTGGTTAGTCCGCTACTGACTCAGTTGTTTTTTTAGATGTACCGCAAATGTAAGATTTAAATAGGTGGCTGGAATTAAATTTGGCAGATTTATTTATGGCTTGTTTAAATGTTTTGAAGGGCAGGTTTTTATTCCACAGCTCAGCGGTGCAAGTTATTCTTAACGCTTTGAGAAATTGGTTGTAAACTGATTTTTTATCATTTGAGTTCTAACCATAATACTACTTTAAGTGCGGAGCACACCATGTTTTGTGTTAATTGATACCAAACCTTTATGGCGTTGTACATTCTCCCTATTGTCTTGTCCATGAACCCAAATTCAAGTCACACCTGCGCTGGCGATGCTGTCTGGGGCAGTTGAAAAACCATCAATTTGTACAGTAGGGCAGACTCTTTATCTTATAGGGCGATGCGGGCGTTATAGTTGGTAGCGTTTTTGCTGCCATTTCAGAGAGTAACGATCTGTAGGATGGGCCCTCCAATTTTTTTGCCAGGATCCTGTATGCAAAGGTTAATACACTGGCTCTCTGTGCCATATACTTTTTCAGCTCTTGATGATTTAGTTTGTTACCAATGTAAAACCCTAGTTATTTGTAGCAGGTTACTTCCTCCAAACGTTTACAGTCAACCCAGATATTCTGATGGGGGCTAGGACAGTAACTAATAAGCATTATTTGGGTTTTAGATACATTAACTTCTCATTTGTTTGCTGCAATACATTGTCATTTCAGAATGTAATCTTCGGAGGCTAACCTTGGTTAGACTCATTAGGACGATATCATCTGCATAAGAAAGATACAATAGAGATAACATTCCCAAATGCGATGGGTGGGAGTTGATCTTGTTATGCCTTTGAGTCAAGTCAGACATGAACAGGTTGAAAAGATGTGGCGCCAGCACACATCCTTGTTTGAGGCCCTTGTTTGTATAACATTTACTTGAGACTCTAGAGCCATCGCCCAGCTTTACTCTTAGCCAGGTTTGGGCATAAAATAACATAATACCTTTTAATATTCTTTCAGGTATGTTCCAGGCCCTATGTTAGTTCCACAAGAGCTGTACATCAACGCAGTCAAAGGCAGCTTTTAACTCGATAAAGTAGAGATGCAGATTGTTTTTTTGGCTTGCATTTTTCTGCTATAAGGGAAAGAGATCAGATATTAGTGACTGTTCTGATCCCCCTTTATAAAACCCATCCGATTTATTGGGCTCAAGTTGAGTTGATCAGACCAGTTAATCAGGTCTACCAGGATCAGAGAGGTGTGGTACTTTGCTTCTACATCCAGTAGCTCAATTAGCCTGTAATTTGTTGGGTTAGTTCTATACCCTCCTTTGTATACTGGTGTAATGATGGACTCTTGCCAGCTAGATGGTATTCGGTTTTGTAATTCTACTTCCCTGAAGAGAATGGCCAGATGGTTACTCCAGAAGGCTGGCTTATGGTTAAAGATAGCTTAGGGAATGCCGTTTGACCCTGGTGCTCCATCACCTCTGCATTTGCTTATTATGTTGGTTATTTCCTCTACTGAATAAAATGAGCAGCAGTCTGTTTTATTTTCCTTTAGGATGTAGGTTCCTTAGTTTCTACAATATGGCTTTGGTGGGATTCCAATAGTTGTCCCTCGATCTTGATAAATTGGGTCGTCCCAGAGCTTAGGAGTCAAATGAACAGGAATTAAGTTCTCCATCAATCTCTTTGGTATAAATGTAGCCCATACATGCTTTTGTACGTTTGAGGTTATAGTGTTCCCTGGCCTGTTCAACTTGTTTACCATTTCCCAAAAAAGGTGCTCTACTTGGGATTCCTTGCACTAAATAGTAGTTTAGACCAGAATCACTCCTTACCGTTCTCTTTTCTTCCCATCACTTTTTTTTTGTAATCTTTCCTCATTGGTCAGAAGGCCTCCAATGCAGTTTGGTCCAGGTCCGTTGAACGAAGTTTCCGGATTGCTTTGTTTAATTCACGTTTCAGTATTTGGACTTCGCTTGTTGTTGTTTTGTGGATTTTGTTTCTTGAGGCCTGGTTTGTGTTCTTGTCATTAGGGATGTCAAGTTAGACAAAGTTTGTCCAGGCTTGAATTGTGTAACAACTCTCTTTTGCAGATGCCATCAGTAGTTCTTTAGTTGTAGTTTGCAGGTCCTGAATGGTTTCATGTGACTATTTGAGGCGTTTTAGATTGATCGAGTTGGTATTTCCTTCCATTAATGAGATGGGTGTATGCTTGTACAGGTTGAAGTATGTATGTTGGTACGAGTGGTCACTCAGAGTGGTGAAATCAATGGAAAATTGTAAAAGAAATGACATTAGCGGTTTAGAGGCTGCCATGAAGTAAAGTATTGATCACGCAGTCACTCCGTGGTAGGTGTTCTTAGGCAGAGTGTTTTTAAATGATCTGCCATTTATCACTTGCAAACCCTGATACTCCAATGCCTTTACTAGCGATTGACCTGTGTGGTCTGGACAAATTGTCTGGATTTGTGTTTGAGAAGAGACAGTGGTCCCTTACAAGGTAAGATGGTGTAATACCCCAATCTCACAATCAAGATTGGGCCTGTTGGTGTCTCAATTTGACTCCCCGCATCGTCTCCTCTCTTGGACCATCTTGAATTTCCCGCTGTGACAGGATGGTTGTCATCTTTCCCTCCAGAATTGCCTTGGACGCTTTACCATTCCTCTAGATTAGCGCTACAACCATCACTCCTTCTACCGCTAGCTAGGAGCAACTTCCCAGGCACTTTATTTATTGGTTAGTCCCGATGATGATCCCCCAACCCTGTTGGGGATCGAAACGTTGTCGACACTTGCATCTTAAACTCAAAACTGTAATTATATTTGTGGAGTACAAGATGTATTTTTGATTGTGACTTTTGGTTATTTAAATTTTTTCACTTTGAAAGTCACTTTTAAGTCACTTGCCTGTGGTAAGGAAATCGGCTGATTTCCCAATACCCTGTCACATACTGCTCACTCACCCTTTTCATGTAATGTTTTGTTTGAATTATTTGTGAATAAAATCCTTCAATTGTCAATTGAGACCCCAACAGGCCCAATCTGGATTGTAAAATTGGGGTATTACACCGACTTACCTTGTGAGGGACCACCGTCTCTTCTCACAAACGACTACCCTTGGTCCCTTCTGACTATAAGGGTTTCCTTGTTCCTTTTTTCGTATTTAAGTTGTTTTTGGGGCATAACATTCCAGAATATGTTGTCAGCTGCCAGTATTTCGTCTGGAGTGTGGATTAGATTGAAGTTAAAATCTCCTGTCAGCACAATATTCTAGGAGGGATAAGCGCATCGTATATCCAAAATAGTGGTGAATAATACTTAATTATGAGCTTTTTTTGCGTGCCTTAGGGTGAGCATATATATTGATCAATAACACGGTCGTCATTTTCTCTGTAAATTGGCGAGTACATTTAATTAATTGAATGCCGGGATCCAGAGAGGCTAGCTGTTCTATGTTTAGCGTGGTAGACATGTAGACTGACAGTCCTCCTTCAGCATGGCTGTATTGCTCAGGTTTTTTTTCCTGGTAGTGTATAGTGGGAGAAGCCTGCTAGCGTTAAGTCCTCCAGTGCCCATGTCTCTTTGAGGGCTATTGTATCACGGGTCCCAAAAAGCTCCTGCTATATTCCATGATAGCATGTGAAAGTTGGCACAAAGTAGAGTGACACAAAGAGTGGCAGAGAGTGCAGCAGTGTATAGTAAAGTGGCATGGAGTGCAGTGGAGCAGAGTAAAGAGGATCAGAGTGAAGCGGCGCAGAGTGGCGTACAGTGCAGGGACAGAGTACAATAGAGTAAAGTCCAGTGATGCAAAGCATAGTGGCATTGAGTGCAGTGGCGCAGAGTAGAGTGGTATCGAGAGGACTGGCAGAGTGCACTGGCGTACAGTGGAGTTTTCCAGAGTAGAGCGCATTGGCTTAGAGCGCAGTGATGAAAAGTGCAGTGATGCATAGTAGAGTAGTGTGGAGTAGAGTGCATTGGCGTAGATTGCATTGGCGTAGAGTGGTGTAAAGTATAGAGGCGTAGAGTGGTGTGGTGCAGAGTAGAGTGCAGTGGCATGGAGCGGTGCAGAGTGAAGTGGGGTAACGTGGAGTACGGATGGTACTGTAGCATACTGCCATTACAGACAACCCAGCTTCAATTAAAATGACCATTACATTTGCACTCGCAGTTTTACTGATAAACGAATACAGTGCAAAAACAATGTGGGGAAATGTCATCACCTAGTGTATTGATTTGATTGTCAGCACAGTTCATTTAGAGACATTTACATTTTGATGTATGCTAGAAATGAAATCGAAAAGCCTCTCTCAGGCACTTCTCCTGAGCCAGCACGATTGTCACATAAATACTCTCACTTTGAAGTCGGAGAAAGAAAAGTAAACACTAAGCTCTATAGAAAACAAAGCTTGGTATTTGACATAAGTCTTTGAATGCACGCCAAATGTGACATAAGAACAATATTTAAAGGCCTGTTTACAGAGAGCAAGTTCGTGGAAGAATACAGAAAGGAAGATTTATGCAACCTGAGCTATGACCAAACATCACACAGACCAATAAATGTAATTGATGCAGTAAGCAAAATCTTTTGTAGAAAAAAGCTCCAAAATGTGCAGAAGTGGAGTAAAGATGCGCAGCTTATCTCGCCCTGGTTTTGCAAAGGACTGCCAATGGCGGATGAGGTCTTCATTTTACAACACCTAATAGAGAAATATACAAAGCATGCGAGAGGCCTTCCTGTCACATTCCTTGGTTTCTTCTTGGCTTTCGACCTGATGAATCAAAAGGTAACTATGGCAGATGGAGAATCTTAATATCAATCTGCATCTGGTAAGCCTAATGATGGAACTCTACACATACTTCACAGCACAACCTTCTTGGGTGAAACAGGGCTGCCTTTTGACACCTCCTCCTGTTCCCACTATGGTTCAAACAGATGGCAGAGGTAATCGTATCAGCAAAGGCTGATGTCACATTGATAGGCAACAGAAAGGTCCCACTACAATTACAGAAGTAATAACTCAGTTATTTTAGATCAATTGCCCTGCAAACACTAACTGAAATAACCAAGGCATTCTGCGAATACCATGACACCAAGAAAGAGGTAAATAAATCAATAGATTTGCATGTGGACAACTTTAGGACAAATCTAAGAGAACAAATATAATGCCAAGAAGGAAAGGCCATTTTTTTTTTTTTAAACTGAGGAGTTTCACCTATATAGAAGTCACACCATTGGACTGGAACATGCCTATTCAAGACACAGCTAAGCAAGGACAAAGGGCCACACAAAGGATGACAAGGTTTCTCAGTCTATATGCCAGCTGCTCATTCGCTTATGTCCGAGAGTGCAGTGGATCCAAAAAGCACCCTACTCTAGGGACTCCACTACTCTAATCAACAACTGAGTAGGGCGCCAACAAATTTTTAAAAAAATAATAATAAATCAGGAAATCACTACCCCAAATCCCACAGTGAACACAGAAAGCCTTCATCAAAGCAGACTGTGATATAATGCCATTGGCATCAAACAGCAAGATGACAGGAATGCTATATGCAGGCAAAAGGAACGCTATCACATCAAACAGTAGTGTGGATGAGTCCTGGAAAGAACGTGAATCAAGACAAATACTTATACAGTGAAGAGACGTGGCAGAGGTCAAACTTTGCGCAAAATCATTACTAATTTTTTTAATATCTAGTAGATGCTCGAAGGGAACAGTAGAGGAACGGCCACCCACATAACCCAAATGTCTGTGTCCATAGGCACACAGGAACAAAAAACAAAAGGCCTATTCCCGAGCAAAAAGTCTATTTTCAAAAGTATCTCCACAGAATATCAGTCCATATCCTCAGGTATTCAGGATCTTCTTTATTTCCATGATGATTCTCAAGCGTGACAGAGCACAACCGATATAATCAAAAGGTAGCCAGCCAACACGCGTTTCGTCCCGGGTTTATAACCCATTGACTTCCTCAGGGCTACAATAATGATAATAAGAGACATATGATCAGGTCCTATATTGCTATTGTTAATTGCCCACTAATCAATAGTGATAAAAAATAGTATACAATATATACAAAAACTCTATTATGAGGATTCAGAAAAGCAAAAGCAAAAGAAATTACCAAAGACACCTAATCCGTGATGGGAAAAGAGAAAAACTCTATAGAGGTGCTCAGAGTCAGAGAGCCAAACAACCACACCATTATTAAAAGGTGTGTTACGGTGAAATATAAAACAGAAAAGCATAAGACGATGCTAATGCATATAAATATAGTGATCATAATATCACTAAAGGGGCTATAACACAACTTTAATCACAATATGCCACATAGAACACCCAAAATGTGAGAAAATTAATAATCATAACCAACAAACAAATACTTATGCTGGCCCTTGAGACTGCACATTTCTTAACTGATTTGGTCATTAGGGGTGGAAATGTTCAGCTTGGCGACTGGAGCACTAGATGAAGGGCTTGGCAAAGAGCCAAATGAGCAAAGGTCATGAAAATAGAGAACTGCCGACTCACAAACCTACCTCACTCCAACTGGATAGATTTTAGAGGTCCACAAATGGTGCCTTCGCTAATATCTATGCAATTCCAGGAAAAGATCTGCCCAAGCATCTAAGGCTTCCCTACTTTCTCAGCTGCTACGCACAATTCTTCGCATCTACCACTCTTAGGTTCTTTATCCTGTTCAATCACTTTTCCTTTCACACCTTAGCTTATTAACCCACATTGTACAATATCTGAAATGGTTTTAACTTTTGTACGCAGAGATCCTTAGATGAAGGAATGCAATAAATAAAATGACAATAAAATGAAAATAGCCTACCCGGGTGCTCTGCAAATGTAAAATCAAGTAACACAAGCCTGTTGCCATTATCTATCATGTGCATTTTTCCTTAGCTTCTAAGATGTGAAAAATGAGATAAAGACTAAGTCATGAAATCATCCAACCTGGTGAAAACCATACCTAGGTGAACACAGGACTCCAAACAATACTCCAGTTTTCTGATAAACCGAAACACTAGCATAAGCCAAAAGAAGTCTTATAGCAGAACTACTGGACACTTTAGAGACAGTACGTCTGTGTCCCACGACTCCCATTTAAAACACATTATCAAAAACTCAGATAGCAGTGCATTATGGGGACGCATACCGGTTTAGCACCGGTATTCCATTCCTGCTGCATAGTGCAAGGCACACTTGATTATAGATACTGGAAACACCATGCTTAGTCTACCTGCTCCTTTAAAGTAGTCTTCGGCCCGGGGCAAACACCAATGGCACCTTAAGCCCCAAAGTATGAGAAACTCAATTCTCCTTGCAAGCTAGCAGATGCGCTGGTCACTATTTTGACCATGTGGATGATAGCACACCAGTCCTGGATCTATGCTATGATGTTGAGGATGGCAGAGAAGACCCTCTTTAGTTCCTTTTGATAAAGGGAATCTTTTAATCCCAGGAGAACCAGAGACAGGGCACTTGTCTGTTTCTCACAATTGCTCCTCAGTTAGCATTTAAAGGGAGGATTACTTTAAGGGTTGATAACAAGGTGCCTTTTTGCTGTAGGTTAGACAACATTATCATCACTATAGCACAAAGCGATTGCTGCTTTGAACAAGAGGCAATGTGGGCAGTGAGAAAGATAACGGGCTACTGAAGAATGCAAACGCAATTAGGATCTGGGGCAAAAAGAAAAAAAAAAAGAAGACATTTCTGTAGCTCAGGACCCTCAAATATTCTTTTGGCTCCACCTCCGGTTTTGCAAAAAAGGTCCCCAACTAGTTGGCTATTATTTAATATGAATACCAAATGCATACCATTGTGGAACCTGGACTCAGTAAAGTTATGATTTTGCACAGGATCCTGAACAAATGTGTTCCCAAAAGATGAAGAATCCACTAAAAAGGATTGCTTACAGAACAGATTCATGCTGTGTGGGGGTTCTTAAGATGTTTCAGCAAAATGTCTAGGTATAGCAATATTTCCAAACCACAGCAGTCCAGAGATGGCACCACTGGAGCCAGTACCTTATTGCAGTGGTTCCCAAACTTTTGACTCCTGAGGACCCCCACTGAATCGCTACTGGAAGCTGGGGACCACCAAGCAATTTGTACAATTTAAATTTCAAAAAATTAAAACAGTAATTTGCAAAAAAAAATACACAAACAGCAGACATAATTCACCCAAGGGTTTATGGAAAGCGAGCAATCGGACAGCAGCGCGAAAATCCTACTGCTGATCCTGGCTGCATCTATTTTTACCCGCCTGCCAAGTAATGGTAACCTATACACATGTGCCTTTCCACAGCAGCCGCCACAAACACAAAAATCAACATAAACAGCTCTAGAATTGCTTGATTTTTGCTCACAAATAAGTGTCACTTGTAGTCTTTGAATGTCATCCAAAATGTCATTGAAATTATGAAAATGTCACACATAGGCAATCTGAAACATTGGCAGCTACGTTACATGAGGCCGACATAAAAAGGAAAGACAATTTTAAAGCACCCACGCACTTTTACTGTAAATGGGTGCGTACACTTGTATATAAAACACTTGCATGCAGTTCCAGAGGGAGACTAGCCCTCCTGCCGGTTGTACTCTGCTTTCAGGGCAAAAGGGGACATATGGTAGCAAAATGCCCCGGGTCAGTGTCACAAAGGTTTGTGTAAGCCGCAAGCTCTCCCATACTTGCTGCCTCGGATTAGCCTCCAGCACTACAGCAGCACTCCTCCATAAATACCAGCATTTGTAAATAGCGGGAGGGCGGTGTGTGCTGAGCTGCATGCAGCTTAAGTTTAAGGAGGCGTAGTTGCAGGCAGTGTGGCAGCAAAATCGGTGGCAGCTGTGCCAAACATAAGGGACTGGGAGAGTTCAGGCCAGCAAGTGCTAGGCACTGGCACCATTCCTACCCGCGAGCAGAAGTGGTCGGCAGCAATAGGACTGCTGGCCTAGGGGGTGCCTGCCTTCCAAAGTGGTTGGACTCGCTCTCTTCCCTCCAAAGAAATAAGAAAAGGGGAACGAAGGAGCCAAGGAGCTGAGACAATTAAGGAACCAACAAGTAACAAACTGCATCCAAAATCTCTTGGTGCATCACGCGCGCGCTTCATTGAAATTATGAAAATGTCACACAGACAATCTGAAACATTAGCAGCTATATTAAATGAGGTTGACATAAAAAGGAAAGACATTTTTAAAGCATGCACAAGCTTTTACTGTATATGCGTGCGTACACTCGCATGCAGTTCTTCAGCCTCGATACAAGAGGAACAGTTGCACTCTGCTTTCAGGGCAAAAGGGGACAAATGGTAGCAAAATGCCCCGGGGCTGGCCGCAAACACAAGAAGAAACGCACGCACTGCTGTGCGAGCGCGATGTCAGGTAACAGCAGAAGCAAATAATAAAATAAGGCCAATCACCCTTCAGCTTGCACTTAAAGCTGAATGGTGATTGGCCAGATTGTATTGTGGTTTCGCCGCCCCTGCGCCAACATTCACAGCTCGTGTGCTGTGAGAGCGCATGGGCGTTTGGTTTTGTTTTTCACTACGACTGAAGTCACTCAAGTCTGTCCTGCAGACCCCCTGGAAATGTGACATGGACCCCTGGGGGTTCGCAGACCACAGTTTTGGAAACGCTGCTTTAGTGAAAACACGAAGTGCATGTCTCAGCCCAAATAGTAGAACTATACACAGGAAGCAATTCTGCATAATCACAAACCAGAGGAATTTCAGGGCATGATGCCTCCTGGAGATGTAAAAGAAGCAATCAATGAGATCTAGAAAGACAAGCATATATTATGAAAGAATTACTAGTATCATACATTGCAAAAGTCCCCATCTTGAGCTTCTTCATGCTTGGGTCCTTAAGTCCTAAGTCTTGCATGAACAACAGCACATTCTGGCCCTTTGGTACACATTGCTATTAAAATCAAAGTTTGTTGATGCCTGTTGTACTTGGCCCTTTTTGCAGGATCATCCAGAACTTTTTGCTTTCCTCTGGTATGTTTTCTGACCTGTTGGTGGTTTTAGGACTCTTGGCACTTTATCACTGCTGTTCAGTGCTAAAGTGCATATGCACTGTATGGTAAAACTTGGTAAGAATGGTCTACACCGGCTTGGTATATTTAATTTACCCGTCAGTCCCTTGTGCAGTGGTATCTTATATACCCAGGGCCAGTAAATTAAATGCTACTGGTGAGTTTGCAGTGCTTTTTAAAGGTAGGCCCTAGCTAGCCCTATGGGCAGGGTGTGGTGTAGGTAAATGGTAGGACATGTGCCTTAACTGTGTGGCATGTCCTGTTAATGACAAACAGCCTATTTGGTTTCTCACTGCTATGAGGCTGCCCTCTCATAGGAATACATTGGGAATTCCCTGATATGTGCTTCATTGGTAATTCCCGACATGAGGAATAGCGTGATCAAGTTTAGTATGTTTGGAATAGTGGTGATAAATGCGATGTACTGGTGTTCACAGATTAATTACCACTATTTTAGAAATTACACGTTTAGAAGTAGGCATTTCTGTGTGCTATGTGTCTTTGTGCCAGCCGTGTATTGACTGTCTAGCCTTTGGAGTGACACGGGCTTGGGGAGGTGCAGTGGGTCTGGGTGAGTCAGTGCTAGTCTGAATAGGCCTGGTCTGCATTTGGAGTAGTGGGAGGAGTAACACCTGAATCTGAATAGGGCTGTGCCTGCCTTCCACAATGATGGCTCCGCCCCCCGTGGTGTGCCTGAGACCAGGGCCTACACTAACAATGGAGGGGGCTGTGCACTTGAAAAGATGTAAGTGCCCCACAGAACTGCTTTGGACTGGACACAGAGCCCTGTGCCAGGGGGAAGAACAAAGGCCCTTGGTGGTATAAATATTGGGGCTGTGACCCCATGTTTTGAGGAACTCACTAAACTGGTGCTTACTTGAGGACTGCTGGGCGCCAAGAGGAACCGCCACGAAGGACTTACCCTCTGCTGGAGGGCCCTGTGAGCTGGCCTGCCTGTGCCCAGCTCTGCCCTTGCCAATTTCTCGAGAAGGGCGGTCTGCCCCCTGGTGTGTCTCACAGTGGGAGACACAGTGCGTGGAGCACTCTGGGACCGCTGTGCCCGATACGCTGGTCCTTGGGGCCGATTGCTGAAGCAGGGGCTCTGCTGAGTGGCCACGGGCTGCTACCCCACGTGGTGCAAGAAAGGGAGCCAAGTCGATGGAGACTTTGCTCCGTACATCATCAGCCCTCTCGAGGCAGGAAGTCAGGCGGAGGATGCCTGGCCATGGGCAGGGTTCCCGCAAGGAAGGAGAGAGCCCCGCGTGATACCTGAGCCAGTTTGTGGACAGGGCCAGCAGCGAGATCGGGCTGGAGCCTCATGGGCTCCTAGTGCAGTCAAGAGGAGGGTCAGCCAACAGTACGGAACCAAGGAGACCCCGGTGAGGAGCCCTGTTGCATTCTTCCCACATTGCTGAAGTCGCTTGGGTGGCCACGCTGAGAGGAGGCGCCTCAGCAAGTGAGAGCTTCTGGGGAGTAGAGCCTGGGAGGAGCCCTGTTTTCGTATGCAGAAGGGAGACAAAGTCAGTGCCTCCCCTTTCCTGACCTAAAAGGGATGTTTTTCTCGACTTTGCGGACCGGGCAGGGAGGACGCCTCCACAGGGGTCCCGGTGTGGGAGAGTCAGTCGGAGCCCCAACCCGACTTTGGGGCACTTATTTTGTGCCATTCCAGGATGACCCCAGTAGAGGCCCCGGATTCAAAAGTGGCCTGACCCCCACCCCCCCCCCCATTTCCATAAGGGGGGGGGGGAGCAGGGGCTCCTATACTCTACCTTATGAGGCCATAATCCTCCCCTCAGTGTGATGTGGCCCTCTAGCAACCTTCCTGATTCAGGACAACTGGCTAGTGATTACTAGGATGCACTGTGAATTGCATGCATTCCAAGTGTGTTGTGCCATGATGTGATGGGGCTGTGGATTGCATTTCACAGTGATTGGGAGTTCCTAATAGATGCACGCTGCTAGTAGGTACTAATGTGCACTGCTGATTATGATGTATGCATGTGTGATGCTAGGAACAGTCCCTACCAGTAGCGCCCAAGTTGTGCTGATTGTGCATCATAACCAGTGTTTACTGTGGTGCACTAGGGCGGCGGTTTATGCCTACTGTGGTGTGATAGGTGCACCCTTACCAGTAGTTACTGGTTGTCCTCACTAATTGTGAGTTGTGATGTTATGACAGTGACCCTATTGTGTATACAATTCCTGTAAAGTAATGCCAGGTGGCACAGTATATATGTATGATTATGTTCTATTGTGTTTTATGGATAATACAAAGGCTATTTTTACGTGTGTGTGTGTGTGTGTGTGTATATATATATATATATATATATATATATATATGTCTTTTCAAGGATGAAATCTGAGAATTCCCAGAAAATAATCCAGCGGCACACCCAGGACAAAACAATAAATTTTTATTGCTTTAAACGAACAGAACTACGCGTTTCGGCGAAGCCTTTGTCAAGTTAGTGACCTGTGCCCAAATTCCCTTAGAAATACAGGTCATGGTTGATAGACAGAGAAGAAATATTATCCCCAAAATGTCATTTGTTCAAATTTCGTAACACCATTAATATTGCTTATTGGCCAATCAATAATGTTAATAATCACAAAATACGATTGCTTACTCGCCCCAATGAAAAATAAAATAAAAAGAAATGAAAATCACATTTCTGCCTATAAATGCCAATGTGCAATATCTCATGGATACAACGACAATTCATATTCCGTATCCTTGTTAAATAACAAAAGGGTACTAAGAGTGCAGGGGTAATGTACCCACATTGCAACATGTAAATGCTCCACTCTATTTACATTCCAATTATGAAAGTGCCATTTGTTCGAATTTTGTCACATCATTAACATTGCTTGTAGGCCAGCCAATAATGTTAATAATCACATAAATATACAATTACTTACATACCCCAATGGAAAATGAAATGAAAAGAAATAAGAGTCACATTTCCGCCTATAAATGCCAAAGTGCAATATCTCCTAGATACAACAACAATTCATATTCCGTATCCTTGTTAAATAACAAAAGGGTACTAGGAGTGCTGGGGTAATGTACCAACATTGCGACATGTAATGTTACCATTATGAAAATTCAAATCGTAGCCGGGTAATGTACCCGAACTCTATTCATAAAGCAACACAGAGCATTTAAGGAGACCAACCGGCGTTCATTTTATACATCTCATAACGGGCCACTGCCTGAACATCATCTGGTCATTATTTCATGATAAAATATGTTTTGGTTGCAATTTAAATAAACAGTTCAACAGTTTATATCAGCGATAAATCTCTCCTACCACTACACAATATACACCATTTTCAAGAAGAGAGGGATATTCGGGGGCGAGGGTCAACAACTGTCCGTGGTGAAAACCGTATTAATCCAAAACGTATCTATACTAATGAAAACACCCAGTGAAAAGTAAAAAATGAAAAAAGAAAAAAAATGAATATAACCGAAGAATTAGGGCAGTATATATATATATCACTCTGCTAAACCTAGCTAGTGATAAACAATTAATCTATGAAACTATATTGATATAATCCCATCACAGGTCATTATTATAATTCGGCCCTTGACTCCGGTGCTTAAAACGAGAAAAGGTGTTAAAATGCAATATTCAGATAGGGAGAACATATCGAAGGAAGAGGAATAAATCTATACCCCTATGTGGGTGGCCAGTTCTTCACCATAGTTCATTCCATTGGGGATTTTGGTGTTAAGTTCGATAATGTACTTGGACTCAGTGATCCTTAGAAGTTTCTCACGATCTCCCCCTCTTGGGAGAGGTACGATCCTATCAATGCCATAGAACTTAATCAATTTGGCATTGCTCTGATGTTTATCCTGGTAATGCCTCGCTACAGGATAGTTGAGGTCGATATTTGTCACGGCTCTCATGTGTTGCAAAATGCGGGTCTTAAACTGTAATTTAGTGCTGCCCACATAATTCATACCGCAGGGGCATTCCAGGACATAGATAGTATAGTCACCGGTGCAGGTTATGAATTTATTAATCATTTTTCTGTTTTTCCCTACGATATAGCTGTCACAAATTTTTGCTGTGCTCACATGCCTTGCAAGAGCCGCATTTTTTGAAACCCTTCGCAGTTCCCAGCCATGTGATGTTATCCGGAATATTCTGATAGCTGTGCACAAGTTGATCTTTAAGGGACTTGGATTTTTTGTATGTTATTAATGGAGTGGGACCTATTTCAGTACCAATAACGGGGTCAGATTCAAGTAATTCCCAGTGTTTTTCATTAAGTACCTAAGAGTGTTGGATCTGCTATTGTAGGTGGTAATCAGCCTAGGTATTACTGTCCCTTTCTCCCTTTTCTTTCGTGAAGAAAAAAGTGCCTCATTACGTGAGATATTCTCAACTTTTTTGATTGCTGTTGAGATCACCTTAGGCAGATAGCCTCTTTGTTCAAATCTCTTTTCCATGGTACGTTTTTCTTTGGAGAAACCACTTTCCGTATTGCAGTTCCTTCGAGCCCGAAGGAACTCTCCAAAGGGAATACTGTTTCGGAGTGGTACAGGGTAGTTACTATTTGCATGAAGTAGGGTGTTCCCTGAGCTTTCTTTGCGGAAAAGGGTGGTTACTATCCGATTGTTCACTATGTTAATGGCTACATCCAGAAATTCACAGTGTGAGGTACTGATGGAGTGAGTAAATGACAAATTAAGGTCATTATCCCCCAATTTATTTATGAATTCTTTTGCCAAATCTAGGGGTCCATCCCAAATCAAACAGGTCATCAATATACCTGATCCAAATTGGGATGTGTTGTACATACTGCTCATTCTCGTCTACTCATACAATACATTCCTCCCACCACCCTAGGAAAAGATTCGCTAGGCTGGGTGCGAAAGATGTTCCCATCGCTGTACCCCGGATTCAAAAGTGGCCTGACCTCCACCTCCCCCCCCCCCAATTTCCATAAGGGGGGGGGGGAGCAGGGGCTCCTATACTCCACACTGAGGGGAGGATTATGGCCTCATAAGGTAATGTGGCCCTCTAGCAACCTTCCTGATTCAGGACAACTGGACATGGCTAGTGATTACTAGGATGCACTGTGGATTGCATGCATTCCAAGTGTGCTGTGCCATGATGTGATGGGGCTGTGGATTGCATTTCACAGTGATTGGGAGTTCCTAATAGATGCACGCTGCTAGTAGGTACTAATGTGCACTGCTGATTATGATGTATGCATGTGTGATGCTAGGAACAGTCCCTACCAGTAGCGCCCAAGTTGTGCTGATTGTGCATCATAACCAGTGTTTACTGTGGTGCACTAGGGCGGAGGTTTATGCCTACTGTGGTGTGCTAGGTGCACCCTTACCAGTAGTTACTGGTTGTCCTCACTAATTGTGAGTTGTGATGTTATGACAGTGACCCTATTGTGTATATAATTCCTGTAAAGTAATGCCAGGTGGAACAGTATATATGTATGATTATGTTCTATTGTGATTTATGGATAATACAAAGGCTATTTTTACGTGTGTGTGTGTGTATATATATATATATATATATATATATATATATATATATATATATATATATATTCACTGAAAAAACCATAGGTTTCAGGGGGCGTTATAGTTAGCTGGACTTTTCACTCGTACAAAACCATTGAAATTCCCCCGTTGTAGTTAGTTCAGCTAACTATATCTTGCGCGCCCGCAATGCACTGCTGATGACGTCACATATTACATCACTTATGACATGGTCAGTGACATCACTGATGACATCTCAAATGACATCACTAATGACATCACTGATGACATCATCCTTGTGATAGAGTGGCAGACCTCCGCTTCCCCTAATATAACCTTTGATACACACATTCAAAAATAGAAACTACAATGTTCAAAACAATGGACATACCAATACCAGTTACAACAACCTATTCAGTAATTCTAAGATCCACATACACATCCACTCATTCACCAACAGTCCTATACAGTCACTCATACATGTACTCCCTCATCATATGTACTCACACACCTATACATCCTGTTACACAACGCCACTCATCCATAGAGTTACTCACACACATAGTCACTCATGCTAATAAAGAATCAAACATCCATTTACTTGCATATAGTTATACACACACCACCACACTTACTTCTACAGAAACTTACACATACTTAGCCTTTTAAACAATCACTTATAGAAACTCATACTCATTCATACAGGAACTCTTTCAATCTCTCACTCTCACATATACTCTGTGACCCCCTGACCAAGGCTAGGGGGTCAGGAACTGTCCACTCTGCCCCCTTTTCACGTTCTCCACCTTTTTTTTTTCACCCCCTCAGACTGCGAGAGACAAAATGGCGGCCGACACTTCCTGGTTTCGACCGATTCTAATGTTTACCGACATCTAACAACCAATCAGAATTGCGCTCGCGCACGGCAGGTTGCGCGCACGGTGCGCGCGTATAGATATTGATATGCTTTTAAATGCTATTTTCTCAGGAAATACTGAACAGATTTTCACCAGACCTGCAAAAGGCACTTCATTGACCTTATGGCTACCTCTCTGCCAAATTTCACGTAATTCTGTTCAGCCGTTCGGGCTGTAGCTGCGACCAAAGGTCCTATGGAAAAATGCATGGGGAAAACGCGTTTTGGGACCCCCCCTTTTTCTCGGCCCCCGCTTGACGAATCACCCCGAGACTTTCAGGGTAGGAGCTGAGCGGAGCGCCCCATTAGTTTTGAAAACTTCGCGAGGATTCGTCAACCGGTGCCAAAGTTATTCAAAATAGAATTTTGAGATTTCCTATGGAGACTAGGTTGTAACTATAACTATCTACTGGCGACCGCCAGTAGATAATATATGTGTGTGTTGTGCAAACGCTTTACACATTTCCTCTGGGATAAGCCTGACTGCTCTGTCAAGGGGGTGAGCAGGGGTTATCTTTGGCCTGACTAAAGTGGTGGTTTCTGCCTGGCTTAGGCGCATGCCCTAGCCCACCAGAAATCCCATTTATGACAATGGGAATGATTTATTTGTTGAATTTCCTTAAATCAAGCATGAGTCTGAAAGAAAAAATGACTTTCTGGACAAAGATTACAATTAAGTACATTTTGGCAGGATGGCTATGTTAATTAAAGGCACTCCAATAAGATATGTACTTATTGGCATGTCATTAGTTCACATCTGGCAGTATGACTTGACCTTTTAACACTTTGAGGGCTGCAACTGGAGTAACGTTACATTGGATAACAGTAACCGCTATTATTTTCGGCACAGCAAAAAACTGGAGAAGGGTGGTATGAACATAAGTAACACGTTTTAGAACTGCTACAAAGAAGGAACCAGAACTGCATTTTTATTTCCTACAGAAACCATATTCATTCCAATACCGAATGCTTCTTATGTGGGTCATTCGGACAACCATATCTTTGTTCTCAAATCAAAAGAAGTTGATCTTGCCCCGGTCTTTCTAACTTCAAACAGACAGATTGGAGCAATATCACACTGAAATGGATCAGGTGCCCTCTAAACTGTTACTCTATCTAAGTCATCTTTTGGATAGTCAGGACAGAGGCAGTTGAATCTGTAGTGCCTATGAAAAGGCCTCCTACTTTGCTGCTTTCTTCCCATCCTTTGCTAATCCTTGCGGGGAAAAGGTGTTTTTAACATAGCTTCCTATTAAAGATATCTCAAAGAGGAGGAGGTGGAAGCCTTTTGCCATTTTCTGTGCAGCTCACACCTACAAGCACTCTTAAAATGTACACCATATCATCCAGCTGATCTCCAAGCAACTTAAGATATGGAAAAGGTGACTTCAACGCTTCTGATTTGCAATCTGCATCAGTCTTTGAATCCTTATGAGTAGTGTGTTTTCTGGCTGCCACATACGCCTCTGTAACCAAACCAAATGTTCGTACTCAGAACAAGACTACGTCAAAGACGAAATCTTTCAGTATCGTATAAAACTTCAAGCCATCTTCACATACACCCTAAAAGCCTGACAATTTAACATGTTGCTTGTGTGTTAGGAATTGTAGGGCCAGATGGGGTCCATCACATGGCTCTCTCAAGGATGAGGCCACCTATTCGCTAGCACCCACTATAGCAACATGGAACGTCAAAGGACAGTAACGGACTACCGCCAAAACTAGCCAGCAGAAAGTCCACCTTTAGAAACTCTGGCACAAAGCTTCTTCTCACACAAAACAACCTTAACTGCCGGAAATAAGAGAAACTCAGCCTGTTTGGACTTCAGATATTGTATAATCAAGGGCCCTTTCTTTGGCTTGCTCAGGTTCATCCTCCGCAGGGAACCATTGTTCTCTGCAAAATGTTATGTTCTGTAATGCTGCCCCAGAAACTTTTTTTCTGAGTTCAGTATATTCTTGGAGGAGATCTCTTTATCCAACTAGGCAAACTGTCTGCTAGATGAATGTGTAACCGGAATGGTATTATCCTTAATGTGATGGTTTTTTGGGCTCTATGCCTTTATTGCGTTCTCCTAATAATCTCACGTATACTCCTCTCTGAAAGGGGAGGAAAGTAACACCAGTCTGTGTTTCTGCTTCTACCCCTTGACTTTTTGGACAGGAAAATGGGAAGATGGAGACTACAGGGATAAATCTTGTCTGCTTTTATGTCATGTTGCATGTTCTAGCTGCCATAAGGAAGCAAAATCATACTGAAATCTCCACTGTAGTTGCACACATGCCTGTCCCATAACATCACTGGCACATTTTCTCTCTTAATGTCATGGGCAAGAGTCATTAAAAGGGTACCAGCACCTCTGGGCCTGCCACTACTATGGAAGACAAAGCATGTGAAGATCCCACCTAAGGCAAGATAATTTTGGTATAGGCAGACAGGCACCCACCTCCGAGTGCAGTACTGCTTGGGGATTCTATTTAAAAGGTGAGGAATCCACAGGTAGATGTATCCATCAGAAGAACAAGTTACTTACCTTCTGTAACACTTTTTCTGGTGTATACAGTATCTACCTGAGGATTCCTCACCTTTTGAGTATTCAATGCTCCAGTATTCCAATGCTCCAGCATTCCACTGAAACTTTCTTCTCAGCTCTCCCATGTAGATAAGGATGCCAAAAAGGCCCATCGCTCCACACAGGGCTCCATGTGATGTCACTGGAGCCATAAGAATCCTCATCAGCGAATTGATGTCCGTTTCCACAAATTTTATTTAAAAAAAAAAAAATTGACTTTTCGGTATAAACAGACAAGCAACAGAGAGGCGGTGGGTTGGTGAGGAATCCACAGGTCGATATCCTATCCACCAGAAAAAGTGTTACCTGCTTATACCAAAAAAACATGCAAAACAGAACAACAAAGTGACCGTCCCTCCTCACTTCAGAGTCTAAGAGTCTAAGCAATAGTGCTTTCCAAAAGTGTGGAGGCAGGCCTGAGTTGCTGCTTTGCAAATGTCAACTACAGGGAGGCCTCTAGCTAAAGCAGTAGTAGAAGACCGAGCTCTAGTGGAATGAGCTCTAATATGTTCAGGTGACTTCTTTGTTAGCCATGGCGGAACAGATCTTTATGCACATGATGACCCATCTGGGCAATTTTTTTTATGCACTGCTTTTCCTTCCATCTTGCCCACAAACCCATCAAACAGTTGATCATCCAGCAGAGATCACGAGTTCTGTCCACATAAAAGCTCACAGCCCTTTTAGGGTCCAATCAATGAAGGCTGTTGACCCCTTTAGATGGATGTGGAGTGGGATAGAAAGTTGGAAGGATGATAGACTGGCCCAAGTGGAAGGGAGTAACCATCTTTGGCAGGAAAGCAGCCCTGGTTCCTCAATATCAACTTACCAGCATAGAAAGTTGTGAAGAAAGATTTCACACAATGTCTGCAATTCACTAACATGCTTAGCAGACATCATGGTAACCAGAAAAATGGTCTTAAAAGAAGTCTTTAAAAACAACTTTGCAAAGGTTCAAACGCAGATCACATAAGATAAGTTAGTACCAATTTAAGATCCCACTGAAGCATGATGAACAGAGTAGGAGGGTATTTGTTAGTAAGTCCCTTAACCCCTTCAGTGCCCCGCCCTTTGCCGGGCGTTGCATTAGCGGGCGGGGTTCATGACGAGATAGTCTCGTCATGGGCACAGCGCAACCGTGCTCCATGACGAGACTATCTCGTCATGGGCACTGAAGAGGTTAATAAACCTTTATACTATAGGGGACTTAAACAGAGAAGTTTGATCAGGTAAACAAAGGAATGCAGAAAGGGCCGACAAATATCCCTTAACTGTTACAACTGTACAGCCTTGTTGTGCTAGGGTAAGTGCAAAATGTAAAATATAGGAGAAATGGGCCTCTGAGGAGTCAACAGAATGTTTTTCACACCACTTTACAAACTTGGCCCATCTGCCAGCATAAAATGACTTGGTGAAGTGTCTTCTGATTTAAATAACATCCACCACATCAGGGAGAGAAAAGTACTAAGGTTATCCTGTTCAATCACTTGGCTTGTAGGTGCAGGCTATGGAGGTGGGGAGTAAAACCTGCCCCTTCAACTGCAAGAGGAGTTCTGCCTTGTGAGGGAGATAAAGAGGAGGGCACAGTGAGAGATGAAGGTCTGTGTACCATACATACTCTTTGCGGCCAATTTTGGGCTATTATTTTTGGCAAATCTTCCTTAGAATACGAGGAATCACGGGTATCGGGGGAAACGTGTAAAACAGCTGTGAGCCTCAGTCCAATTGAAACGTGTCCCCCAGTGCTTCCTGCATCGGACACAGGAAGCTAAGGAATGCCAGGCAATGCATGTTCTTGTGAGGGCAAAAAGGTCTATTTGAGGGTGCCCCGCAATAGCCAGAAAAAGTGTTGAACCACTTCTGGATGGAGACGCTACTCCAGATTGTCTGAAAAATGCCAAATGAGATAGTCGGTAAATCTGATGGTCCTGAGCCTAGGACCAGAGTCGTAGAGCTTCTCTGCAGAGGGGATCTGACTCTACTTCTCCCAGTTTGTTTATGTACCACATCACAGTAGTAATGTCTGTTAAGACTTGAATGGACTGACCGCGAATGGAAAGACTTGAGAGGTAGACATTTAACCCACAATTCCAACAGATTGACATGCAACAAACATTTTTCTGAAGACCAAAGACCTTTCATCTCCAGTTCCCCCAGATCAGCTCCCCAAACTAGAGTGGAGGCATCCATTATCTGTGTGGCTACTGGAGGTAGAGGGCAAAACGGTTTCCCTTGAGACAGATTGCCAAACACGCCCCACCACTGAAGATTCTCTGAAGTCTCTCTGGAGATACTGACCAACTTTGAGATCCCTGTTGTGTTGAAACCAGTGCCTGAGGAGGGCCCTCAAATGCCAGCGTGCCTGGGTGACAAATAGAATGCAGGAGGCTAGCAGGTGCAAGACCTTAAGGACTGAAACCACACTCCATTATGAAAAATAAGAATCATAGCCTGGATGTCCAGAATCCTGAGGAGGAGGAAGAGGAAAGTAGGCTCAATTCGCCATAGTGTCCAGTACTGCCCCTATGAACTGGGTGCACTGAGAGGGCTCTAGGTGGGGCCTGGGCATGTTGATAGAAAAGCCCAGGTTGAACAACTAAGTTGTCAACTTCAAGTGATACAACACCAACTCTGGAAAATTGGCTTTCATCAGCCAATCATGCAGGTAAGGGAATAATGGAATTCCCCACCTTCTGAAGATTCAAGGTGCAGAAGTAAGACCAAATGGAAGGAGGGCAAACTGGTAATGTTGAGACTCCACTGTGAAACTGAGATACTTCCTCTGCAACGGGAAGACTATGCCGAGTAAGGGCATTGCTTTGAGGACTGTTTGACTACAAGCACCCCTTCCTTCCCATGAAGTGCCCATGGGGCATGAAATAATGAACAATCATGTCTGAAAAGAATCAGCATACCTTGTAGGTGTTAGCTGAATCAGCATAGCGAGTAGGTACAATCAATGCATGAAATTAAGCACTTCACCAATGCAGTGAATTTCACAAAACTAATCATACTAGGAGTGGTATTTGGGATCTTTATATCTGGTCCTCAAGAAAAGCCTATGGGGTTAGGCTTGAAACATGTTGACAATAACTCCCATCATAGTGTAAATCTCCACAACCCCGTTTTTAGGAGTACCAGCTAAAGGACTTAATAAATATTATCATCCAAATAGCCAGGTACTTTTTAACAACACTGATTCTTCCTTTTGACCCTTCCACTGCCAACCCCACATAGTCACACCCCAACAAAGTGCTCCCATGTCTCCGTCGGTCGTAGCACGCCCCGTCCTGCAGCGGGGTGGGATGAACCCTATGATGAAGCATGCCACCATGGGACTTTTTGGTAGGTGGGGGTTATTTTAAGAAAACAAAATCATTTTCTCTGATAGCACTGACTATCCCATCGATAGGAAAGTCACAAGTGGACTCTCTTTGTTTATGTACGTTTGACAGGAGGCCGAGTCCACCTTGTACCTAACCTCCCCCTCTTCCTTTATTTAATATAGAGATGTCCATGGTTAAAGGGACATAATGAAGACTTGTTACTAGTTATGTGATTTGTGCAAGCCACAACATTTCAAGTCCAGGCTTGTCAATGACAAATGAGATCTTTAGAAGGCCAAATAACACAAGTACATATTACATACTGAACTGACATGTAAATACAAGGCTGTACACAGGATACAACGCCTCCACATGATCAGATTCAATTAACTGGTATTATACACCAAGTTGGACTTTAAAAAATATCTTGCTGAATGTAGTAATAAAGCCCGCAGCAGCTGAACTACACCACGCTGAAGGTGAGATGCAATCACAGGATTATTTATTTATAATTTCTATCTACCTCTAATGAACCATAAAGTATTATGGCGCTCTCCAAGAATCAGCAAAGGAATACATGCACAGAAACAATAAAATAACAACAATGCAGGATAGAAAGATGAATTACACTATTATGGGGCATTGAATAAAGTTGTGGATGACATAGGCACAAGGGGCGGGGGAGTTTTAAAGTGACAGAGTATGATTTCCATTAGGCATCTGGCAAAGCCAAATTTAATAGACAGTGGTATAGTTATAGGTATACGATGCCTTAGGAACAATCGCACATATATCAGTTCAGGATAGTATTGAGTTACGGTTCTGTAAGGTGAGGAGAACCATCAACCTCCCCCAAAGTTGTGGCTAAAGCCAAAATAGAAATTCACAAAATCCTCAGCATATCTGTATTCGAGGACCGAACACACTGATCTATTTGTGGCTGTACTACATCGCGTAGCAGGGTGCTTTTACTGATAATTACGGATGTACTCACTTCGAAGCAAGGATACTAGACTCACCCGCAGTCTAAAGCGTGTGGGATGTAATTATCACCACATGGAAAGTTGCTACCAATGACATTGAAGCCTTGATAAAGTCGCGGGACGATGTCCCAGTTTGTGCGACGAAACCAGTGTTGGCTGATCAGAAAGAAAAGAATAAAAGAGAGAGAAGATTTCTGAAACGGTTTATAATTTGTGTATACTTACATCGATAGTTAATATCACTCTATAGACGTGTGCTGAGGATTCAGTGAATATCTGTCAAAGCCAACACAGTTCCTTCTTTCTACCACCTGGATACCCTCTTGGGAGAGACGTGCGCTCTACAAACACTCATAACATATAAAGTTAGATACCTTTCATACTCACGCAGGGAATGTGCCAGCTTTTCACAGACTATACCAATTCAGAAGCTTTATATATAGTTGCCCTACACACCTCAAACACTCCTAAGTCAGAAACATATTCTACATACCGTCAAAGATTCCCTTCAGTGTTCGTCAAGCGCACCTGCTATACAATCACGAAGACAGACACAGATCTCATTCACTTGAAAGCTCAGAGACTGTACGCGATAACACCTCACTACAGGCTTATCAACTCACAAGCCTTATATCAAGTTACAAGTTCAATGAGACAGTGTACGTGGTATGAAAACTCTCAATGGCTTGTTAACAACTAGCTGAACTTCGCTTCGAATATACATACCCGGTACCACTTAACACCAGCTGTAAAGCAACTTATAAAGGATTGAGGGCTAACTATTCTTACACACATGGAATTTCGGTCATTTCGTATCGCTATAGTGCTGCTCCTGCAACCTTCTCCCAGGGCAAGCATCAGCCAACACGACGTCGCTCATACGTTTCAGGAAGATACATTCCACCCCATTAAAGCTGTGACACCTAGTCATTCTCACCCTGCTGTTGCTGCTCGTATCCCGGGTCTGGCTTTTCCTTCTTTAACCTCCGACTGGAGCTCACGGGGGCAGTGACAGCAGAAGCTGGCGGGCCCGCCTCAACTACAGCGGAAGCCCCTCGGCTAGTCTTTCGGTCGCGACCACCTCGCTCCCGGGAACGCTTACTGGCCCCACGCTCCTTGTCCCGGTGTTTGTGTTTTTTGTGTTCGCGGTGTCGTTCTTCGCCATCCTTGCGGTGCTTCTTGGAGGAGCCCATGAAAGCGTTGAAGTGGACTCCTCTCGTGCCGGGTGTTGATGCACCTACGTTGTGTTGACCTCTCAACTTTGTGGAAACGGAAGAAGGACAATCGCCAGCATGCGTAGTTCAAACAAATAATGTGCACAGTTTGCGTCCATCTTAGGATCAGGCCCCGCATTTTTTAGGTCAATCAGAGAAAAGTAATTGATTTATTGGCTGATAAGTAGCATCATGGCACCTTTCTATGTCTCATCTTTCATTTGTTATCACTTTAGCTTTTTAATTAAAACTCTACCAACTCACTTAGGAAAAATAGCATAAGTGTCGTTATGTGGGTGGAGCTTGATTTAGACGTTTCTTCAAAAGAAAAGCTTGTTTTCTGTTGGTTGGTCCTTAGCAGCTATTTTAGGGTGATGCTTTGGGTTTTTTTTTGCCTGACTATTTACCTTGGATTGTGGTTTAATCTTCCCCGAAGCCTGTCACTGTTGCGGATTGATCGTGTCGAACTATTTTTGTGTCAATTTGATGGACCTGTGGATGAACAGTGGTTGCTACGCTGGGTGAGTAGTGTGCGCATACTCGTCCCAGTGTGCGCCAAGAAGTTGATTCCAGGGATGGCTCCTTTTCCTTCACGGAGTTGTTCCAGTTGTATATATTTGTAAGGGCGAGAAAAGGGGTTTGTTGTATTCTAGGATTTATATAGCGCTTACTACCCTGAAATGGGACACTGAACTCTCACCCACACGAAAGACCTTAAGTGGGATGAAAAAAGTTTAGGTGGAGGACTCTCTAAAGTGAGTGTGGCCGTAATTACGTAATTAAGGGCGTGGAATAAACACTTAAACTACATTGAATATAGGATATTGCGGAATAGATTAGCAAATTTAGTGGCACAAAAACAGGATTTTAGCGGCATAAAAAAAAATGTAGCTGCACTTTAGCAGCAATTAATTTTGCTACATTTACTCATTGCTTCTAAGTTAAACCTGTCTCTTCTGTTACATAGCTACCAGGGGGTTGAGCTCAGTTTAATTAGTTACTTTAGTGGTTCACCTTAAAAAGAATTGTTATTATTACTCGAGGTAGATACTTACCCGCCCCCAACTAATACTAAAAACAATTGCAGATTCTAGTTTGGGGTTGAGAGAGCAGTTCTTCCTTGAGTAGGCTCAATATCCACTTTTGTTCGGGCCCTGATGAAGCGCCGTGGATCCGTTAGGGACAAAAAAAAGGCACAACAGATGTTGACCTAATCATATTTTTTCGCAGTCATAGCTACTAGGGCACATTATGCCCCACCAGTAGCTTTAACCTTTTTTGAGGGTGTTCTTTTAATCCTGTCAGGAGAGACTCCACATTAAGATAGCTTTTTGGTCACTCCTAGACAGTTTTATTCTTTATTCTCCTATTTTTGACCACCCTACACACCCACTACACCCTCGCGCACACACCTTTTTATCATACGGCAAAATAAAAAAAAAAGATCTCTGACAAATTGACCCTTCGTGGGGCCTGTAGGGCATTGCAGCGCTGTCCCGACGAGGAGCAGTGCCCCATGATGAAACATGACATCGATAGGGGTATGTGAGGGCAACAAGAAATAAATTATAAGGTTCTCCCTCATGCTCATTGAGCTATGATTTTGCAATATTATCCCTAGATCTCCTTTCTTTGTCCTCTCTTTTGTTTAGGAACATTACCTTCGTGGTTGATATTACAATTGTTTTAATGCACCTTGACTCCTTTTTATTCACTATCACATGAGAGCACCTAGAAATATGTGAATTTAGGATGTGCAGGATATGAAAACGTCTTTTGTGATAGATGTTCCATGTTGTTAGACCCGGCTTGCTCAGTGGGTTTATCACCAGACTTTTTGGCCTCCTTTTTAGGTCTCGCCTAGCAAAAGCAGCGCATGTGTGCTGTGTGCTGCGCGCCTTGGCGAGACTATTATTGTCTGTTTGGTGCCCGAAGGGAGACAAACCATGTGCGCGCCTGGACAGGCGATGTGCACATGCATGTCTCGCAATGAGCACAACCCTCCTGCCCCACGCTTTCACGGCGATAGCTTGTTAGCCTTCTAAGGGCTCCTTGCTGTAAACACGCAGGAGATGATGGGCCCAGCAGCAGTAGTAGACAAAGAGTTGGTGGGTGGCAGCTTTGTCTTTTTTCCTTACCGCTCTTTCCTCCGGCCATTCATTATGCCACAGCCCCTCAACTGGTCAACTAAAACTGGCCCGTCCTGTATCTATTCCACACGACTGCTCCATGCAGGCTGGCATTTTTCCCCAATTTCCGACTTGGGTAGTTCTGTTGATGGGCCGGCTTGTGCCCTGCAAGAGGGGGACTGGCTATCTTAAAACAGAGAAGGGAATGTAGTACAGACAATCCATTGTTCTGTCACACTAAAAGCAGGTAAGGTGTTTATTTATTTGTGCACACAGCACCACCAACCTCTCAATATAGAGAATCACGTGTATAGCTCTGACGTCGAAATAACTTTGGCACCCATGTGTTTGGTCATTTCAAATGTCTGCGCTGCTGTCTCACATGTTGATTTTTCACTATTTCAGATGCCATTGACATACGGGTACAAATCTGAGCGTGCTCTTCAGCTTCCTCATATCTTTGCACATTTACTTATAAATCCATTTGCATGGTCCCACTGCAGCCGTTAGTACTCGTCTCAAGAACAGTTTTTTTTCATAGAACATAGCCATATGATTTTCACAGAATAATTTACTGCCAGCAGCGTATTACTTGTCTGTGTGAGGTTTGGGTATTCAAAACGATTGTGGTGTATGTGGAGTGAAGAAATGAGCAGATACAAATATTGCTGAATCGTGAGTTTATGAGAGCCAGCCTGCTTTTTGAAGAATGACAACTGCACAGTTTAAAAACAATGTTGTATGTCAAGTAGGAGTTGGTAATCTAATCCAAGCCCAGCAAATCTGAAAGATGAGCTGTGTTGTCCCGTACATGTTTTCTTGCTAACTGCACCCGGTAAACGGTCCTTCAAAGTGTCACACACAATAGACTTAAATCTCACCCGTAATCACAGTAAAAACAGAAATGTCTCTCATAGGCATTGTGAAAACTTGGCAGCTATTGCTGCAACATTTCAATTTGGAGGCCAAGGGATGCACAAACATTTTGCACTTAGCGTGCTATGTTTCATAATTCATGTTTTGTGGTTGGATGGGTTGCTTTTTGCAATTAACATCCCTGATATTGCTGGGGCCCATCAGAGATCATGGTTGTTGACAAAAAATGTCTACCACTTGACTCCTGTACTCCGGACCTTAGCTGCTAAGGACGACTGAGCGCACAAGTTTTATAGTACAACCACCAGCCAGCTGGACCCTGTCGACCACTTCTTAGCTCCTCTGCCAGAGGTCTGACTCCAGTGTTGATAATTGGGTTCTCGAAAGAACAAGCATTTGCAATGCAATAGGTCTCGCATTTGCAAAAGTTTGAGCGATTGGCATTGTAAATGATGCCTTTTATTTATGTGTTTTGAAAATCCGCAAGCAGGGCGTAAACACACACTTTGTACGTAAAGTCGTTGCTTACGAGAAGCAAGGCTGGCAGTAACTGCGCCTCTTAACTGCCAGTCTTGCTTCTCGTAAGCAAGGACTAAAAGAACAAAGTGCCTGTTTACGCACCGAATGCAAGTTTTCAAAACACACAAATTAAAGGCATTTTCATTTATAATGCCAATAGCTCAACCTCTTACAGATGCGAGACCTATTGCATTGCAAATGCTTGTTTGGACCCTGTTTTTGCTGGTTTTATGACTCTGGGCGCTTGACCACTGCTGATCAGTGCTAAAGTGCATATGCTCTCCCTGTACATTGTTGTAATGGATTAGTGGTTCCATAATTGGGTTATTTGATTTACTGGTAAGTCCCCTACAGTGCACTGTGTGTGTCCAGGGCCTGCAAATCAAATGCTGCTAGTGGACCTGCAGCACTTATTCTGCCACCCACACAAGCTGCCTTTCCAGAGTAACTCAGACCTGCCACTGCAGTGTCTGTGTGCAGTCTAGTACTGCCACGTCGACCTGGCAAGTGCACCCTCTTGCCAGGCCCTAACCTTCCCTTTTCATACATGTGAGTCACCCTAAGGTAGGCCCAAGGTATCCCTGTGGGCAGGGTGTAGTGTAGGTGAAAGTTAGGACGTGTCCTGATGTCTGTGGCATATCCTGATAGTGAATACTGCCAATTTCGTTTTTTACTATTGCAAGGCTAACTGTCCCATAGGATAGAATGGGGAGTTTACTTATAACATCCTATAAGTATCGCTACCCTTGGGAAGAAGATGGGAAATTGAGTTTAGTATGCCTGAACTCAAAATCTAAAGATGCATCCTTTAGTAAGGATGATTTTTACATTCTGGGTTTGAAAATACCACTTTTAGAAAGTAGGTATTTTCTTGCTTAGCCATCCAGTGTGCCGCTGCTAGGTTTGTGTATTGACTGTCTTGCTTTGAAGTGAAGGGGCTGGGGATGTGCATTCTGTTCACACAGCCACTTGGGGGGGTTGAGGTGTGTTCTGCCTTTCCAGGGTGAGTCATGGCTGGGCTAACTAGACCTGGGCTGCATTTACAGTAGGGGGAGGATATTTCTTTCTCACCTGAATGGGCCTGGTCTGCCTTGGACAATGCTGTCTCCACCTTCTGCCGGGAAGCTGCACCAGAGAGGACAGAACCGGTTTTTGTCCTATAAAAGTGGGGTCCAGATCCCTGAACTTTACATCACTTCAACTTCAAGAGGAACCTCTGCCAAGGAGAAGAGCTGGAAGAAGCTGGAGGAGGAGTACTACCCCTTTGCTGTGTGCTGTCTGGGGTTGGCCTGCAGAAGCTGTTTCTGCCAAGGAGATGAACTGTGTGTGTGTATCCTGCTTGTAAATTATCTCTAAGGGCTTGGAATGGGCGCTTGCCCCCTGTTCAAGAGGTCTCTGGAACAGCAAAGACCTCACCATCCTTCTGGGCACCGTCTCTGAAACCGCTGGCCACAGAAGAAAAGGGCAACTGACTCCTGTCGCCGAGTCCATCGCAGGTTTCCATGTCCAGATGGCCCTGCAAAAGGCACCACCGCACTTCGTACCGTATCCTTGGCATCACCGACGCCATCTGGACGATCGTCACTGAGCCGTTGATTGCACCGCATCCTGTAGGTACCGAACTCCACAGCACCACGTTTCACCCTGCCTAGAGGTCCCCGACCGTCGCTGCCCGACCCGAACATCGACCGGCTCCGTCATCTGCACTGCAACCTTCTAGCACCGCATCGAGCACCGCCTCACCCGCATCGTAAGCCTTGGTCTCACTGATGCCCTCTGGACGATCATCACCGAGCCGCTGCCTGCACCGCATCGTGAGGGCACCGCACCCTGTACCCCTTCTATTTTGCAACGCATCCGCAACGGTTGCCATGACCAACTCGCACCGTGTCGGCGACAACGAGAAAGGTACTGTTCACAAGTTTGTCTGCGCTTTAGCTGATCCGTACCGACGCGGTCGGCTGATTTGTTAGACTCTGTTGTTTTTCAGCATCGCGGTAGCCCCAGACAGAGCTACCAACTCAGAAGAACTGTATTTTGTGGATATTTCTACATTAAGGTTTTCTTGCACACTGCATATTTTTCAGAACTGTATTGTGGTTTTTTGTCATTATTGGCCTTGTGTGGTTTAGATAAAGATTTGCTTATTTTCCTAAACTGGTGTGGTGTCCATTTGTAGTGTTTTCACTGTGTTACATTATGCATGCACAAATGCTTTACACACTGCCTCTGAGATAAGCCTGTCTGCTCATGCCAAGCTACCAAGGGGGTGAGCAGGGGTTATTTTAGGATATGTCCCCTTACCCTGACTAGGAATATGGGTCTCAACTTGGATAAAGGTACAAACCATTGTCAACTACAGACCCCCATTTATAACATTGGTGGCAGCAGTGGGATCTGGACTTGCATTTGTGCCTTACATACAGTGATTGGTGTACACTACTAGTATAGTACAGACCATTACGCAACCACATACTGTTTTTTTCTGTTTTCTGGTGTCCTCTTGGAAGTTTTTTTGATAATGAGACTCTGGTTAGTTGTTGCACCTGTGAAGTCTTGAGAAAACGGAACTTGACTTCTGGCACATGTTCATCTATTGGACGAGGGAGCTACTTGTGTTCTGCAAGGAAAGAGGACTGCCTGTGAAGAAAAGGTCCAGGAAAGATCTAGAGGCAGCCCTATTTCATTATGAGCCACCCCACTGGGGGCCAACACTACTAGTTGATTCTGAGGAGAAGGACTTCTCTGAAACTGAGGGAGAAACAGAAAAAGATGACTGGGTTCTTGCTTGTGAGCAGAGGCTGAGAGAGCTTGATGAAGAGCTTGACAGGGTGGAGGCCAAGAGGGCCTTAACCCAAGAAAAGGAAATGTGTGTAGCTCATGAACTGAGCTTGGCTGGGCTGGAAGTGGAGTCCAGCTCAGATGGTGGCAATGGGGTGTTATTTAATGCTGAGAGAATGGTACACACACCCAGAGATGTGGTGCTTGACTTGACGGAGGGTGTTGATACACACACCAGGGGGTTCAGGTTCATGATGTAGCTCCAGTGATGCGCAGTGTCCCTGAAATGGAGTGGGAAACTGGTATAGGGGATCATATTCCTAGTGGTGGGAGGGACACTCTACTGACTCTAGATGAGAGGGGTTCCCCCTATGGTAGAAGTCCTGGTCTGGGAGTGTGGAGACCGCCCAGAAGAGTGTGGGTTGAGTGACAAGAGACAGTCAGACACTGTCTTGCCAATCTCAGGAGAGTGATTTGGGGTATTTTTGCGAGGCACTGGATGATGAGTCAAAGGGTAGCTTGGTTAACACCTGTGAGGGGCTGTGTAGTTCAGTTGTTGAAGAGCATATTTTAAGTCCCGGTTTTCCAGAGCTATGCCAACACCTGGTAGAGTGTTAGTCCTCTGACCCCAGGGAGCTCACCCTGGAGGCAGACCTTGTAGTTAATTCCAGAGGGTCTGAAGAAGCATCTGGAGGTCATCCTGCAGGCGGTGGCTCAGGTTTTCTCCAACCAAGGGAGGTAGGGGATGGTTAGGGTAACCCAGATAGGTCCTAGAGTAGTGGGAGGGGTGTTGTATCCCATGTCCTGTCTCAGAGGAGAAGGAGTGGGCTATGTCCTGAGTTGCCCAAAACCCAGTCTCAAGGCCTGGTTTGTTCCATGCGGGTTTATCCCCCGACTTTTTGCTTTTTGTCCTCCTGTTTTGGACCCTGTTTTTGCTGGTTTTATGACTCTGGGCTCTTTACCACTGATGATCAGTGCTAAAGTGCATATACTGTCCCAGTAAATTGTTGTCATGGGTTAGTGGTTCAATAATTAAGTTATTTGATTTACTGGTAAGTCCCTAGTACAGTTCACTGTTTGTGACCAGGGCCTGTTAATCAAATGCTGCTAGTGGACCTACAGCACTCATTCTGCCACCCACACACGCTGCCTTTCCAAAGTAACTAGGACCTGCCACTGCAGTGTCTGTGTGCAGTCTAGTACTGCCATGTCGACCTGGCAAGTTCACCCACTTGCCCGTCCCTAACTTTCCCTTTTCTTATATGTGAGTCACCCCTAAGATAGGCCCAAGGTACCCCTGTGGGCAGGGTGCAGTGTAGGTGAAAGGTAGGACATGTCCTGATGTATATGGCATGTCCTGACAGTGAAATACTGCCTATTTCGTTTTTTAGGTCTCGCTGAGCCAGCGCATGCGCTGCTCTGCGAGACATTTAGTGTGTGGCTCCAGAAAATGCTACCACACGCTTTTGCTTGTGGCGGCCTAGAGCTTGCGGTTACGCGCACAAGCGCCCGCGTCTCGCTCCGCCTCTCCAATGCTCGCTATGCCTTTGCTTTCACAGCGATCACTTTCGCTTACTATTACGGCCGCGCTGCCAATGCTTGTTTTTCTTCATGTTTAAAAGCCGCTTTCAGTAGGCTCCTATTTTTAGAATCTTGGCATTCCACGCTTTTATGCCTGATTCAAATTAACATTTGAACAGCCCCACTTTTTTCTTTTTTACTCATACAAATGTATTTCTTTTTTAATACATCACTTTAAGTAGGACTGTCGTCAGACTGAATTTAGAGTTATTATTTTTTATTTTTCTGCAATGTGTTTGCTTTTCTTAGGTAACTCAAAAGAGGAAATAGTCTGTAGTATATGCCGTGAGTTGAAAAGACATGATAAAATAACACAAAGAGAAACAAATGCATTATGGATTTTATCGTAATGAACTAAAGTATGTTAGATTTAGCAAACATTATATTGTTTCTTAGATTGCATATTTACATAAAATATTATTCAAGTTAGAAGAGCTCTTGCACACTCCAGGGTTTGGTGTCTAAGCGATCACACTAATTTTTTTTTCTGCCCCTAGCGATGTTGCTTTTTCTGCTGGTTCTTCTCTCGACATCAAGCACCAAACCCTGACCCCTGTGTGACAGTGAGCACAATAAAACTGCATAGGGCTCCTGTTTGCAGAGTTCCAAACCCTTACCCCTCCCGCCTACTCATGCAAACACAGCTGCTTCTCAGAAGCTTTTAAGCAGTGATACAGTCACCATGCCACCTTGCCTAAACCAGGTTTGGCATAGCCAATAGGTCTCGCTTTTGGGACCTTATGTGTTTAGCCATGCAACTGTTGATGTTGCACCAAGGATATTGTGCTGCATAATTAAATACTTATAAGGATCCAAAGGCGAGACCATATTGGCTATGCCAATGCTTGTCACTATTGAAAGGCTATAACTGCCCATGGGAACAAGATAGGATAATTGAGTTTAGTATGCCTGAACTCAGAATCTAAAGATGCATCTTTTATTAAGGATGATTATTATATTCTAGGTTTGAAAATTCCACTTTTAGAAAATAGGTATTTTCTTGCTTAACCACCCAATGTGCCTCTGCTAGGTTTGTGTATTGACTGTCTTGCTTTGGAGTGAATGTGCTGGGGATGTGCATTCTGTTCAGACAGCTACTTGGGGGGGGGGGGGGTGAGTGTGTCCTGCCTTTCCAGGGTGAGTCAGGGCTGGGCTCACTAGGCCTGGGCTTCATTTAGAGTAGGGGAGGAGATTTCTTCCACACCTGAATGGGCCTGGCCTGCCTTCGACAAAGCTGTCTCTACCTCCTGCCAGGAAATTGCACCAGAGCGGAAAGAACCGGTTTTGGCTGAGCACAGACACTCTCTGCCTCCACAGAGCAAAGGATTTTGTAATATAAAAAGGGGGACTAGACCCCTAAACTTTAGATCACTTTGGGACTTTAAGAGGAACCTCTACCAAAGAGAAGAGCTGGAAGAAGCTGGAGGAGGAGTACTACCCCTTTGCTGTTTTCTGTCTGGGGTTGGCCTGCAGAAGCTGTTTCTGCCTAGAGGAACTGTGCGTGTATCCTACTTGAAAAGTATCTCCAAGGGCTTTAAAGTGGAGCTTGCCCCCCTGTTCAAGAGGTCTCAGGAACAGCAAAGACCTCACCATCCTTCTGGGCACCGTATCTGGAACCGCTGGTTTCAGTCGCAGCGGAAGAAAAGGGCAACCGATTCTGTTGCAGGATTCCGTGTCCTGAAGGCCCAGCAGAGGCACCGCTGCACTTCGCACCGCATCCTTGGTCTCACTGACTAGACGTCACCGACACCGTAGCTGCCCGACCCGAACATCGACTGGCTCCGTTGCCTGCAACACAACCTTCCAGCCCCGCATCGAGCACCGCCTCACCCTGCATCATAAGCCTTAGTCTCACCGACGCCGTCTGGACGATCGTCACCGAGCCGCTGCCTGCACCGTATCATGAGGGCACCACACCCTGCACCGCTTCTATTTTGCAACGCAACCTCAATGGTTGCCCCGACCGACTTGCACCAACGTGTCGGCTACAACGAGAAAGGTACTGTTCACTAGTCTGTCGATGGTTTATCCGACCTGTACCGACGCGGTCGGTTGGATTTGTTAGACTCTGTCGTTTTCAGCAACGTGGTAGCCCAGAACGGATACAGATTCGGAAGAACTGTGTTTTGTGGATATTTCTACAATTTGAGGGTTTTCTTCCAACACTGCATATTTTTCAGAAATGTGTAGGAAGGTGGAATCTGACTATATGGTTGCCCCCACTTTTTTCTTGGTGTTTGAATGGTTTTTGACTAGTTTGGCTGGGATCCTGCTATCCAGGACCCCAGCCTATCTGCTTTCTCCCTTAAACGACTTGGTGTGCATATTAGATGCACTAGTGATTGGATACTGTGGTACCTTATGAGCCCCTAGAATATGGTACCTTAGGTACCTAGGGCATAGGTACTTCACAGGCCTACCAGGGGCTGCAGCATGTATTATGCCACCCCTGGGAAGCATTCTCAATCTGAGACCACAGGCCTGCTACTGCAGCCTGTGTTAGGTAGTGTTAGCACTACTCACAGAGATATAGGTTTCTATGTCTCACCATACGCACACATATAAACCTATCAGCCACCCCTATGGCAGGCCCTATCAATCCTGAGGGCAGGGTGCTTGGTTTACCATGCGAGGGGGTGCCTCTGCCTGAGCAGGGCCCCTCTGCAGGTGGTAGGGTCTATTCCTTGTGGCTGTTTGTGGATGCGGTTAAACCATATACTCTTAAGTGCATTATAACCTCGCGGTAAATGCTAACTTTGGAATGACTGCATCAAAACATGTCGTGTTTGGTGTCAAACAACTTGGAATCATACCCCTACACCAGTAACTGGTGTGGGAGTATGATCCCACCCTTCTAGAGGGGACGACATGTACCTACTGTGGTAACACGGTAGAAATCTGAAAGAGCCCTAGCATCACAAAATGGATGCCACCAGCACAGACACTGGGCTGCCCTCCTGCTGCTGACTGAAACTCGCAGTGGAGGAAGCTCAAGAATAGGCATCCTGTCACAGGGAGGTGTCACCACCTTCCAGACAGGATTTAGTGTATTGGGGCTGGGTGGGTGCACTTCTAGAGTGCTTTGAAGTCCTGCACTGGGGGAGCAGTAGGTTCCTCTGTGCATATGCCAGCTCAAACCGGTTCTGGGGCTACCTGTCCCTGCTCTGGCGCGAAACTGGACAAAGGGAAGTGGGTGTAACCACCCCCTCCCCTGACCCTCCCAGAGGAGTGGTCATAGAGCTAGTCCCTCCCCTATTTTCACTATAAGATAGCAAGCTTTGCCATTGCAAATCAGATAACCCTGGATGATGTTCTACAAAGAAGAATCCTGGCCCTTCGACGTTCCACTACCTTTGGAAGACAGAAGAATCTCCCTTGGAGTCAAGGAGTGACTCCCCTGCTTGGCAGGCACCAAAAACCTTAATCAACGGTTGCAAACTTTCCCGCTCCCGCTGGAGTTCGAAGTCCCTGCTGCCCCGGAAGTGGATTTCCTGATTTCTCGACGGCCATTGTGAGTCCCCAGCAGAGCTGTGGCGAGTGGACCCCACGAGTGACGAGGAACAGCAATACCCGGGGACCGTGCACTATTGTCAAGTGCAATCCCTTCACGACGGTCTACGACCTTGTGCTTTGGCCCATTTGTGGCCCAAGCCTCCAGCAGGTCTTGCAGCGAAAATTAGCGGCCTACCCCGTCCCGAGTGACCGTGGGCTCCTGTTAAGCATTTCCTGAAGAGGCGTCTCCGCGATCCCTTGCCCGTTGGCCAGCGGGTCCCCCGAAGACTTTCTTAACGACTCAAAGGGCTCACCTGGTTGCTCCAGGCCTGCCCTCGCTGGGTGAGTCCCTCAGACCTTGCTGGTCTGCACCATCGACTTTCTTCAGTCTACACGAAACTTGCAGTTGCCTAGGCTTGATGGCTCCAATCCGGTTGCCGACACCGCCATCAGCTGCAGATGTTGTGGGACACTCCGAATCCAGCTGCTGGTCATCGTCGATCCCCCCAGGACCTTGTGAGCGAAGAGTCAAAACACCATCGACTACCTGAAATCACCTGACATCCTTGGTCAGCCATCTTCCTGGCCACCGGTCACTGGCAAGTGACTTTGAACACTGTCCCTTCAATTTTCAGGTCTTCAGCTTCTTGAATCCACCCTTGGATTCCACCGGACACTTCTTCAGCCGACGCAAGCAGCAAGTCTTCTTTGGTCTCCATAGAAAACAGTGACCCGACACCAAAAGACACCTATGCACCCGGCTTCCCTGGGTGAGGTAACTCGTGCACTCCGGTGCCCTAGTGTGTGTTGGCCCTCGAATTACTTACCTTGTAAGTGGCTTGCTTGTAGACTTCCTCGAAGTGCCCTAAAACTATCAAAATCAAACCGCGACTTGCGCCATTATAATCAATAGGGAACCCACGGCTGTGTTCACACACTGCACGCGTCTCCCGTGGGCCTGTTACTTACCTGCTAACACTGCAGTAGTGAAGCCCCAGCGATTCTCCAGGCCCTAGGCCTTGTCATTTTGCAAGTCGACATCCTTGTACCATTTTCTTAGTATATGGTCTGGTACGCCCCTAGGGCTCCAGCCATAATTGTGCTTAATTTATTGTGAAACATTGACATTTGAATATGTACCTGGTTTTTAATCTCATAAAGAGATTAGTAGAGTGTGTCTAGTAATAAACACATATATATTTGATATATATACCTGTGTGGTGTCCTTTCATTTGGTAATTCATGAGATTATAAGGTAAAACAAGCTGCTTTACATTCCTCTGAGACTTAGCCTGAAGGCTGCTCTCCACAGCTACCACTAGGATAGCTTTCTTTAAAAGGTTGTCTTAAACCTATCTACCATAAGAGTCGAATTGGACTGGTGCAAGGTGGCCACTATAACTAGTGACCAGCATATGCCAGGCCAACTTCTCACAAAATGTGTTGTGGATTTCTGTTGTTATTGGTCTTGTGTGGTTTAGATAGATTTGCTTATTTTTCTAAACTGGTGTGGAGTCCATTTGTAGTGTTTTCACTGTGTTACGGTATGCATGCACAAATGCTTTACACCCTGCCTCTGAGATAAGCCTGTCTGATCGTGCCAAGCTTCTAAGGGGGGTGAACAATGGTTATTTTTGGAGCGTATCCCCCTTACCCTGACTAGGAAGAAGGGTGCAAACCATTACCACCTAGAGACCCCCATTTCTAACACCTGTATAATAACCTAGACCACCATCAGAGTGCGCATGATCACGGACATTCTTCCTGGTTCACTAATGGCTTTGTCAGGGGTAGGGTGAGGCATAAATGTTTCTAAGTTTATGTTTAAAAACATCACTTCAAATAAATGCCTCTCTGTGCAGTGCTATAATCGTAGGTACTTCTGCATGTTAATGACATAAACCTTTGAATAGACTATCATATTTTTAAATGGTGCGTGATGTCTTTAAAGCAGGTGCTTCTGAAGAGAAGTGGCCCAGGGAACCTCTGATTCTTTTCTTTTACATGAGCTAAAGTGTAAATAACTGCTTGCCCGTTTACCAGGTTTCTGAATGTTAGAGTTCAGTCAAGTAAAGAGCAGCCTAGTGCAGTTGTTCAGCAGGGGAGGCCTGTAAGTTTCAGGTGGGTCGCACATTGAGTATCCCCGCTATATAGTGCGCACTGCCTGTGGAGTGTAGAAATGAACAGAATAATGAGTATTGTGTGTGTGTATCCCGGACTGCTTGCACATGCGGGGTGACGTAGGGCTCTCGCTTTACTCGCCACCTCCATTTGAAAGCCAAATCCTCTGGCCCAGAGGATTCAGACAGTGGTTGAAGACAAACACAAGTACCTGCTGTTGATATAAGAGCATAACCCGTCTGTAGCTGGGTTGTTGCTGCCTGTTAGCCTGTGTAAAGCATGACGGAAGCGGACACCGGTTGCAGGCAGTGTCTGTACTAGTGAGAAGCTTGTCAAGCCCACTTCCTCGCTTTGGCGTCGGCTTATCAGGTACGCAATGCAATACGAGTGCACTGTAGACTCCCAGGATGACTTTAAATGTTGCCTTTACAGTTCATCCAGTTCCGAATTTTATGAAGCCCATTTGATTGACTTATGGCAAGAGTCATATGTTTGTAGTGTGTAAATGCACCAGTACTATTTTAACTAAACAGAACAATTGATGGTAGGCAGCAGAACGTATGAGATAGGCACTCGGAAGGAAACCGACAGCATTGCCTGCTCAAAGAAGCAGCAAATATATTATCAAGACAATACATTCGTGTATGGTGTGCAGGGCAGACTTATGTTTTGAGGAACGTGTCGGAGCTATTGCGTTTTGGGGTACATGGAAGGAATACTTTTTTGCTTCCAGACACGCTCTCCCTCTGCATAAATGTATATTTTCCTTGTTGGGAAAACTAAAGTGTGTTTAAAATCTAGGTCGACTTTCCGTCTGCATTAGCTACCGTAAAAGACGCGGTTGCAACCCCTAATTGCAGAGTAGGAACCCAAAGCACTTTACTATTTTAATACACTTAATTGCACTTCGTTAGATGGGGAGATGTCGGGGCTCATACGTTTGGAAAGTCTAAATAGCTAAACATTGGGACCTTTCCCACTTGCGTAAATATGGCTAGAACTCTCGTCCTGGTCTGTTGTCAAAGCTTACATCTACAGTAGGTTGTGTATGCTTTGTGACTCATTTCTGGGTGTTAGAAACTATTAAACGTGACCTGATTAACGATTGACTCTTCTGGCTATTTAAACTGAGGCGTGCATTTATACGGTGTTGTTGGTTCCATCTCAAACGTCGTTACACCCAGGAGCCTGTCTTGGGTGACGTAACGTCGTTTGGTAAGCTTGGGCGCGTGGAACCGCACCCACATAAAGTGCCTTTGCATAACACGTATCGTGATAGCGGGATATCAAACACGTGAGAAAGTAGATTGAAGATGCTGTGTCTTTTTTTTAATTTATAAAAACAGTGTGACAGCCAATCGTGGTGTATTTAATATTTTAACCTTTTCTTCCTCTTCCTTAGGTGCAGGGCAGTCGGGAACACCGATTGTTGATGTGTGCCCCTAGGGAGGAAAATATACCACAGGTATGTATTGGGACCTTATATATGCTCAATTATTTAATTATAGGTTCCTCAAAGCAAGGGGGAATGTGCTTGTATGGGCTACTACCTTTTATTTACTGTCAACTAGTGTACCATTCACCACCGATATATGCTAAGTCTAGAGTCTTTACTATTTTTAGCTACTTCCCTATGGACAGAGAGGAATATCGCCAAGTAATTCAGGTTTTCTGGTATTGAAATCATTTCTTTCTCCAAAACCTTCAATTTAGTATTAGAGTGAAAAGAAAAAAATAACAAGTCCCTGTGTTTCAGTGCCAGTTATAATAGTTTCATATAGTGCAAGCGAAATGAACGTAATTTAACTTTTCCCTGGATTTTACTTTTTGTTCTCCACCCTCCTCCTGTCCCAGTCCTTTCTCCCCCGTATCGCCCAAGGAAATGTGTGCGTACCTGGGTTAGCCAGGCTCCAGAGCATGGTGGGGTACTTCGTCTTCTCGGTGGTCTCCGTACTTCCTGGCAGAGTCTTCTGGTGTCTCCGAAGACTGCACTCTGACTGTCTCCTGCCTTCTAAAGTATTCTGGTTCTGACAACGGCTTCTGTACTCCCTCTACATTGACGTTGGGTTTCGGATTGAATCCAATCTTCCCCACCTTGCCTTCTTCCTTTCTAGCGATCCTCAACATCTTCCTTGCATCCACCTTGGCGGCTTTCTCCTCATTCTTCCGCTTTTCATTGGCTTTCGCATGCATTCTGCTGCAAATAAGGAACAGGCAAGGTGAGAGATATCGGTATGTGCCACGGAAATTCAGTTCTGGCGGGAAGACTGGCTGTAAACTCCAAGTAAGGAAAGGGGATGTGCCAGCCCCGCCAACCCCACCCCTCAGGTGGGGGAGGCGAGGTGAAGCACCTCTCCGGGCCCTCGCCATCTTGAAGATGGGGAGCCCTACCCAATCAGGACTAGGCCACTGCCCCCCTCCCACAGGAGAGTGGCAGGATAGTGGTGTGTACCCATCCCAGGACAGGGACGCAGTGGTCCCTGCCCTTTACCTACCTGTAACGCCCCTAAATGTAGTATTTAGGGGCACCCTGAACCTTCCTTCCTTAGACTCCAGATCCTAAAACAGCAAAGAAGAAAGAAGACCTGCCGTGCAGCTGCTAAGAAGAGGAGGACACTACCTGCTTTGGCCCCAGCCCTACCGGCCTGCCGACCCTCGAACCTGCTCCTGCTAAAACCTGGCATCTCCTGTGGCCAGCAACCTCACAAACCCCGGAGGACCTGGCTACCTTGTGACTCTTAGCACCTGGGACTCCCATGAGCAGTGGCTCTGCTCAAAGCAAGTATCTAACTCCTGGCATCCGCCCGGAACCGCGAACTCTGCACCCGCCAAGCCTGGCCTGTGCCGGAGTGGACAAAGACCCCGATGACGTCCCCCCGGCAACTGTGACCCCGAATCCGGCACCCAAGGACCCACCTCGATGCTCCTGATGACGCCTGCAGCCTCAGAGCCAGGGACTCTTCCCCCCCCCCCCCCCCCCCACCCGCGATCAACAGAGGGTAAGAATTCCCGACACCAAAAGGCACCCCTGCACCCGGCGGCCCCCTTGTGCCCGACTCCTGGGTACCTACCTATCCTCCAACTACCCAACTTACCTCTCGAAGTGGTGGTGGCACCTGAAGAATCTTCGTCCCCGAGCTTGCAGCCTTTGTTCGTCCTTGAGCTTTTCCATAGCAATCCATTGAGCGCCCGAAGGCTCAAAAGCACCCAGCCGCCCGAGTGTCCCTGGCAGTGCAACTTCTACTCCTAACTACTTCCCCATTTGCCCTGAGCAAGTGACCAGGAGCCCAGCTCCCACAGCCGCGTGGCCTGCTAGTTAGCAGCCACCAACCAAGGGCCCCCAGCCTTCCATAGGATAACATTGGGCCTAACTCACTCTGCACACGGCTGCCCCTGTGCCGCTGAGGGTGCAACAACTGTACTTACCTGACCCTGGGAGACCCCTGAGTCTATGCCCAGAACCTTAACTCTGCCAGTCGAGTACTTACCCAAAAGCCAATAACTCACTTTTCTTCCATAGGGTAACATTGAATGGTTCCTCTTGAAATTTCTTGTGTGGAGTTTCTAAACTTTAAAATATTCATCTAAAATCAACCGAGTAATGAAAAGGGAAATACTCACCTGCTATTAGGAGAGATCCCAGTGCTGGATCTTGGTGCCCAGCACTGACCCTGAAAAGTACTTACAACCGTACTTACCACTAACTCCGTTTTCTCCCATAGGAAACCATTGACTGTTTTTCTGTGAAATTTCTTCTAAGTGTCGATTTTTGCAAACTACAAATATCCTTTAAAAATCGTACCAACTGTGAAAACGTAATTACTTACCTGGTTTAGATAGATGCCCCAGTACTGAGCCTAGGAGCCCAGCACTGGATTACAAAAGTAACGAGAACATACTTTACCTGTAACTTAAATTTTCTCCCATATGAAACCATGACTGTTTTTTCTGTGAAATTTCTTCTAAGTGTCGATTTTGCAAACTTATCAATATTCCTTAAAAATCGCCTGTGTAACTTAAACGCAGTTTCTCAACTGCTTACAGGTGGTACACTAGTGCTGGATCTAGGATCCAACACTGACCTAGAAAAAGTAACCATAACCCCACTTACCTGCTAAGTGAATTTCCTTCCATAGGATAACATTGGGAATTTGATTAGAAAAAGTTTCTAAGTGTCAACTTTTAAAATTGCAAAATATTGCCTCAAAATCACAACAGTAACTAAAACGAATTTACTCACTTGTTTCCAAGAACTGTCCCAGGACTGAATCTAGGATCCAGTCTTGGAGTTAGAAAAGTAGTCCTGAAAGTAATCCATTGCACATAACTTAAAATTCCCATTGAGCTCAATGTATTTTTGTGTTTGAAATTGTGTTGCCTATTGCAACAAACTGTAACTATTATCTGCAAAAATCAATTGCCTATTGCAAAGTATTTAACTAAAGCATCTCATTCTGAGAAAGTACATTTTGATACCTCTTGTTGGTTCTAAAATAAAACAACCATATCCTTTTTTATATAAACCATTGGCCTATAGTTCACTTCTTGAGTGTGTGAGACCGTTTGCTGACTGAGTGTGTACAACAAATGCTTTACACTGTCCTCTGATACTGCCTTACTGCTCGACCAAGCTACCATTTTAGAGAGTAAGGTTATATCTAACTTTAACCTCTGCCAAACCTCTGGGGACTGTGGACTCTGTACACACTGTACCTATTTGGGAACAGTATATCCAGAGCCACTTTCTCACACTTGTTACATGTGAACTTTGGAATTTCTGAAAATGCTTTCTGTAAACTATAATTAGGGCTCCCGGTTTTCCGTTTAAACGGATTTTTACATATAAATACAGATGGAAAACAAGATTTCCTTTATCTGTATTTATATATAAAAGCGGGAAAATACTAGTACCTGCTCCTGCAGACCAGCCTCCAGTAACACAAAACTCTATTGTTGATGCCCCAGCTCTGCTCCGCTCCGCCCCGCCCCTCGAGTGAGGTCTAAATTCACATCAATAGAATCACCCCCCAACCATCTGGTGTCTCCCCCTCCTTAGACGGTTAAGAGGTGTCAGCCCAGGCTGAGACAGCTTCCCGGGGCACACACAACCGCACCCGAGTGCTTCACAGGTCTTTAAAAGACCATTTTCTTTTTAATGAGGCTTTGTTGTTCTTTCGCCCCTCCTTAGAGCCCCTGCCTCTTCACTCTGCTGATTGCCCGACCACCGCTAGACCATTCACTGACATGTTCAACCTGCTGTGAACAGGAGGAAACCGTCGCATATTTCTCCTCAGAATCGGATAACAACATAAGGAATATGAGAGCACCTTGCGTAATTTCAGATGATGCCCAATATTTTATGAGACAGTACAATTACTGGCATGTATCAGCAATGGAACATTATTAGTGTTAATAAAAATCAATGTGTAGTAATGTCGGACAACTACTGTACTTGTCGTACAGCATGCACACAAATACACATCCATAAATCGCACCTTTGTGAATGTAACTCTCTGCACAAGTGCATACTTTATGATTATTCCCCATGCATATGTAATACCTACGCCGTGAAAAGGTTAGTCAATTCGGTTTCATGTCTCCTCGGTTAGAATTCATGTATTCCTACTGGGAGTTCAGTTCCTTGCCTTCCTCCTTCCACTGACTGCTAAGCCTGCAGCACACATCAATGCTGAGAGCCGATGAAATAACACACCTGTTTTTCACCCCTTTAGTGTCTTCAAATCTTTATTTTATGCAAAGGTTTGAGCAATTACTGCAGCTGGCAGTTCACTGACGTTTACCAACTTAAACACTTTTATGTGTCTGTGTGCTCCCTGCAGCCAACAAACAGATCACAGTTAGCTCACTTAGATGTATGTTCATTAAAATGACAGAAATATGCTTCAAGATATCAACTCCGTCCCTCACGATCAAGAGCAGGTCTTCTATATACGGCAGCCAAGGCATTATGTGACTTACAAACGGATTGTTGTCTCAGAGACATGATCCTCTAATTTGCAGCACTAAAATCTCGACATGGCTGTAGGCTAGGTTGCTGCAGCAGCTCTAGCCCGCAGCTGCAATTAAAACGCACCCTCAAACCATAAGAAATGTCTGAGCACTCTGACATGCAAGCCGAGCATCACAAGATTGAGAGGGTTACATAGAATTACACGAACTGTGGAAAATGGGGTTCCCACTGTCATGTAAAATTTTCACACGAAGGAGCAAACATTTCCACACAAGAAACAGGCAGAGATTTTGAGTTGCTTCTCGCTATACATTTTAAGCTTGCACCAGTGTCTTGTGAACATAAGCACTGAAACACAAGCGCCGCGGCCGCGAAAGTTAATTGTAGTGAGAGAGAGAGAGGGGGGAGCACGCCAGATGTACCTGCCCCTGATTAGTTGTACCATTGCGACCCCAAGGAGAATGCGTTTTAGCAACCTAGGAATAACGAGAGATAAAATAACAAGCATATGAAATACAATAGGTGTCGCTTTTATGCAAGTGTAAGCTATTGGCAATGTAAATAACAATGCCTTTTATTTATGTTTTAAAAACCAAAACAAAAATTAAAGGCATTGGTATTTGCATTGTCAATAGCTGAAACCCTCGTAAATGCGAGACCTATTGCATTGCAAATGCAGAGTTTGCCAGTGAAGCGCTACTTTTATTTTCATGTTGTTTGCTTTTTTCAAGCAAAAACACTCATTGATTTCTGAATAATGAGTGTAAAAGCGTTAAGTTGTATTCCCTATGAGTGTTTGCTTTTTTCCAGTGTGTTGTTACTTTTTTTTTCAGGCAGCATATTACTATAGTCTAGTGCATAATTTGAATTGAATTGTTTCCATGTGTTTATAGCCGGGCACAATTGGGCTGTAGCTGAAGGCAGTGTGAGTTTCTCTCAGTGGGGCAGTATGGTGTTCAGTGGGGAAGAAAATGTGGCACTCTGCGGATGACAGAAACTGCCAGGCTCTGAAACAAATGGCTTGTCATAGCCCTTTTAAGCATATTTGGGACATTCTTCAAATGGCAAAGTCTTCAGATGAATGTATAATGTTGACCAATAACAACCGAGCGCATGTGTGCATTGTCAATTTAAATAAGTGTGGAAAAATACTAGCTGTAGCGTCGTTTTTTGCTTGTGGCAAAAATAAATATGGATAAATACAGAAAAAATGCCCAAAAAATAAATATGGATAAATACAGACGGAAATGGCAAAAAAATAAATACCATAAAACCGGGAGCCCTAACTATAATCCAGATATCTGAATGGTTTAAGACCATATAATCTGCCCTGTTTTATTGTCTTGACAGATAACCGTGATCTTCACTTCAAAATCTAAAGAGATCCTTTAAATGCTTCTTCTCAGACCATGGAAAGCCACACCTTCCTTTGGGCTGGAGGTAGTGCTTCCAGTAGAGTTTCTAAAGGCATAGTCTGCTTTGAGATGAAGGTTCGTTTTATTTATTTATTTGGGTGGGGATGACTTGTGCGACTGAATTTGTGATTGGTGTAGTCTGCAGCATTATTATAGAAGCATTTTTTCATGCGTTTTTGAACAGGGCCCAATACCTAGTGGAGCAGCTACAACAGGTTTGTTTTGTCCTACTTTTTGTGTCTGGGACATTCCGCAATCACTGGGTGCCGCTACTACACTGTTACAATACTTGACAGTCAAGGTTCGAAAAATTGCCTAGTGTTTTGGTAATATAGGTCATGGTATAGGGACCCAACAAATATTTTTTTTTAAAACACACCTTGTGTGCTAAGGAAGTGGAGTAGCAATGTTTGAACTAGCTAAGTGTTGGCTGCACTTGTGTGATTACTTAAGTCGTATTGCTCCCTCATGCAAGAGGATTTGACTTTGTAGTGTAGCGTTGATTAGCTCTATAGTTCGCAATCATGCACCGTTTTCTGCATATCCTTAAAGCCCCTCTGTTCTTGCTGCAGTGTCTGACTGTCCAGCAGTTTGGCCTTTGCTTTGAAGCGTTTCGGAGCTTCCAGCACTCTCATCTGGCAATTATAGTATAATTTTGGGGCTTAAGACACGTTTTAGTGTTGAGGGTGGTACTAATCAGGGTGGTGTTGATCTCGCTCATACTGTTAAGGGGATAGGTCCTGACTTTCAAAACTTCTGGCATGGGTAGTGTTTGATTTAATCAAGAATTTGCATCAAAGCTAGCTTGATTGCCATTTTTTTGACCAGGTGACTGAGAAGATCCCAGTTAAGCACCTGTATACTAAAGACCTAAATATAAATTAATTGCTGCATTATCGCGTATAAAAGCACTTCCAGATATATAAGTTTAAACTACCAGTTGTTAAAAAGAACATTTTAAATACATACTTCTCAATGCAGTGCAATAATGTGCCTATTAATGTCGAAGCTTCTTTGTTAAAAAATACACTTTTTTGAATTTTGAAGAGATTTTATCATATTATCATTAAATAGCATGGAAGCCCATCCTTTGGTGTGTGTGGCCGTTCACCAGTGGCACGTGGAGAAACAGTGGATGTTGTAGTACCCAGGATAATGTGCTGCATGTCTAAATACTTATAAGGTCCCAAAGGTGCGACCTATTGGCTACACCAATGCTTGTTTCACTTTTGAAAACAAATTGGCTGCACAGCTATTGATAATTGAGAGCAAAGTGCACTTCATCAGAATAATGCTCCCACTACCTCATGACACTGCTTCCCTCCAGCTTCATCGTAGTAATTCTCCTCCATCTTCATGGCACTGCTTCACCCCTTTCGTCCTCGTGCTACTGCTCTCCTTGTTCATCGAGTCGCACTCCTCCCCACTCCAATCTGCCGTACTCCACCCCACTTCAAACTATCCCAATCTACCTCATCTATCCTACTCCAATCTACCCCACTCAATCTACCCTGCCCAATCTACTCCAGTCTACCCTACTGCACCCCACTTCAATATGCCTCAATCTACCCTGCTCCAACCTACCCCACTACAGTCTACCTCAATCAATCCACCCAATCTACCCTACTCCACCGCACTTCAATCTACCCTACTCCACCGCACTTCAATCTACCCCACTCCAGTTTACTACAATCCAGTCCACCCCAATGTACCCCACCCCAACTACTCAAGTCTACCCAAACTACCCCACTCCAATTTACTCCACTCCTGTCCACCCTACTGCAGTCTACACCACTCCACGCCAATCTACCCCATTCCAATTTACCCCAATGTATCCACTCCAGTATACTCCAATCCACTCCACTTTACCCCACTCCAATCTACCCCACCTAAATCTACCCCACTCCAACTACTACTGTCACCTCAAACTACCCCACTCCAGTCTACCTCAATTTACCCCACACCATCTACTTCAAGCTGCCCAACTCCAATCTGCCCCACTCCAATGTACTCCACCACAATCTAGCCCACTCCAATCGACCCCACACAACCTACTCCAATCTAACCCACTCCAGTCTGCTCCTAGGCACCCCACACCAACCTACCCCACTTTACCACAGTCTTCCCCAATCTGCCCACACCAACCTACCTTGCCCTGATCTACCCTATCCCAATCTACTTCTCCCCAATCGACCCCACCCCAATCTACTCAAACTACCTCAATATAGCCCGCTCCAGTCTACCCCACTCTACCACAATCTGTCCTAATCTACCCCACCCAAACCACCTGCCCACCACAGTCTACATCGCCCAGATCTACCCTGTCCCAGTCTATCCTAATCTACCCCACACAACCTCCCTCAATCTATCCCACTTCAGTCTCCCCCCCCCCCCCCCCACAATCTATCCCACTCCAATCTACCCCACTCCAATTGACCCCAAACCACCCCACTCAAATCTACCTATCCTACCCAATCTACCCAACTCAGGCCTCGGAAAATCTTCACATTTTTATTATATCTGCAGGAATAGTAACTTGAAGAATCTAATCAACCTTACTGTAATGTACTTGACCTGTAAACTGGTCTCAAATAGTGTGATCCTAGAATGTTTTAAGGAGATGCCTTTTTTTTCATTATCAGCTATGAGCCCCTTCAAATATCCAAGTTCGGCATCTCTTTTGAACAAAAAAAGCGTGTTTTTTTTATTTAATAGACTAAACGTTTGCTCCATGTTTAATAAAAATTAAGCACACATGTAGGGGTAGACATGACCCCTGACTTGCCTCTTAGTTCACTAATAGCAATGTCATCAGGGCGGGTGCAGGAATATTTCTCAGTTCATGTTTAAAAACTCACTTTCAATAAATATTTTAATAAAGCATGATGAGGTAGTGCACTGTTATTTACAGACAGCATATTTTCCATTAAAATGGCCACAAACGTTTCCACCAACATGCAATTTATCTGGTAAAACTATATAGCGTAGAAACAATGTTTGGAAATTGTGTTTCAGCAAAAATATCTTTCATTTACACATCACCAAGTAGACTGTTCTGATTTGTTTTTATCCTGTAAAAACCTTTTTTTACCACACAGAAAATACAAAAATGTGCCTTCATAACTACTGAAATGTATTTGGAAATGTTTCTACAGTTCACTTATTAGCTATTTCAATGTTGTGTTAGAAGAAAAGCCTGACAATTTACAGATTTTCATTTCACACGCTTTGCACAGCACGATTGTTACACAGTCCACTTTACAAAATCTTCTAACTTCACAGTCTGAGAAAGAAAAGAAAATGTAGGATGGCAAACTGACGTTTGACCTACCTCTGAATGCAGAGAAAATATGACAAGTTAAAAATAAGATTTGGCATCTTTATTGCTCATTCACTTTGTGAGGGAACTGAACAACTGTTATTTGTCAGTTCTAACAGGTAAGTAGCCTTTACAAATAGCTTGCCCTGATGAAATCTGACTTGAGTGGGCGAGTAGATTTCTGGAGGCCTGCAACACCAATCTACTCCACATCAATCTGCCCCACCCCAGTCTACCTCAATCTGCCCACTCCAATCTTCCAACCCAATCTACGCCAACCTACCCCACCCAATCTTCCCCACCTCAATCTCTCCACCCCACTATAATCCACCAGACTCTACCTCAGTCTACCCCAACTATCTCACTCCAATCCACCCATCACCAATTTACCCCAGACTACCCCACTACAATCTACCACACTCCAATCTATCCCTCCAATAGTCCCAGTCGGCCCAACTTCCATCTAGCCCACTCCAGCTACTCCAGTCTACCCAATCTACCCCCCCTACCATCTGCACCATTCCAATTACCCCACTCTAGTCTACCACAATCTAGCCTACCCCACACCGATCTACCCCACTCCAATCTGACACACTACAATCTACCTCGCTACAAGATACCCCACTACAATCTACCCAACGCCAATTGATCGGACTCCAGTCCTTCCCACTCCAATCTACCTCATTCCAAGCTACCCCACTTCAATGTACTCCATCTCAATCTACCCAACCCACTCCAATCTACCCCCAAGCAAACCACCCCACCCTTCCCTACCCCACTCCGATCTTCCAACCACAATCTACCCACCCCATTCCTCCACACTCCAATTTACCTCACCCTAATCTATTACAATCTACTTCACCCACTGCACTCACTTTTAGCTATGCTGAACAGCAGCCACATTCATGTACAACATGGCTAAAACACATTGCCAAAGCCAATAGCTCTTGCATAGGCGAGACCTATTGGCTTTGCCAATGCTTGCTCGCCACTGCACACTACACCACTCCCCTCTGTGCCGCCTCACTCTGCAACACTGCATTCTATATCACTGCACTTTACCCCCATGCAGTCTACAATGTACCACTCCACTCTACACCAATGCACTCCATGCCAATTCACTCTCCGCCACTCTAATCTTCTTTGCACTCTATGCCACCGTACTCTAATCTCACTACTCCCCTCTACTCTCAAACAGTCTGCTCTGTGCCATTCCACTCTACTGGGTGCCACTCTATGCACCGTCACTGCACTCCACTCTGCACCACTTCACTCTCCTCTACGCCACTGCACTTTACTCTGCACCACTCTACTCTATACCACTCTACGCCAATGCACTTTACACCACTACACTCTGCATCACTCAGCTCTACTCTGCACCACTCTACTCTATGCCACTGCACTCTTCGCCTTTGCACTCTGCTCTGTACCACTCAACTATATGCCACTCTACTGCACTCTCTGCATTATTTGACTTCAGTCTAATCTATTCTGACCACTGCACTTCACGCCACTTCCCTCCACACCACCGCACTCTACTCCACTCTGCACCACTCCATTCTACGCCACTTTACTCTAATCTGCACCACTCTACTCTACGCCATTGTACTCTACACCACTCTTCTGTGTCACTGCACTGTACTCTGCATCACTCCGCTCTACCCTCCACTACTGCACTCTGTGCCACTTTCCTCTACTCCAATCTACTCTATGCCACTGCAGTCTACTCTTCACAACTCTACTCCACGCCACTCTACTCTCCGTCACTGCACTCTACACCAGTGCACTCCACAACACTTTACTCAAAACGAATGCACTCTATGCCATTGCACTCCTCTCTGCGCCACTGTACTTTACGCCACTTCACTCTAGGCCACTCTTTTCAATTAAACTCTACACCGCTCTAACACTACTCCACTCTGCGATGCGCTTTACAACTCCCTCTATGCCCCTTTACTCCACACTATTCTACAACACTACTCCACTCCACGCCACTCGCTCTCTGCTATTACTCTGTCAATCCATTCTACCCTGCACCACTCCGTTCTATGCGACTACACTGTACTCTAAAACAATATACTTTACACAACTGCACTCTATGCCTCTCTACTTCACTGCACTCTGCACCACTCCACTCTGCGCCACTGCGCTGTGCACCACCGAACTCTAAAACATTCTACGCCAATGCACTCAGCACCACTTTACTCAAAACCAATGCACTCTACACCAGTCTGCTCTGCACCACTGTATTCTATGCAACTATACTCTACCCTGCAACACTACACTACTGCATGCTGCACTACTCTACACCATTGCATTCAGTCACTGTATTCTACAACTCTTTTCTACTCTTCACCACTCTATGCCACTGCACTCTACGACATTCTACTCTATGCCACTTTACTCTGACACTAGACTGTGTAAGACTGCTCTCTTTGCCACTGAACTCAACGCCACTCTACTCTGCACCACTGCCCGCTACACCAATCTACACCATTGCACTCTACGTCCCTGCACTCTACGCCAGTCTGTTATGCTCTGCACCACTGTACTCTGCACCACTGCTTTCTGCGCCACTGCACTCGTCTCTGCACTACTCAACTCTATGCCACACTGCGCCACTACACTCTGCACCACTCCACGGCACTCTAATCTATTCTGCGCCACTCCACTCTACACCACTGCACCCTACTCTGAACCACTGTACTTTACGCCACTACTCTGTCCCACTCCACTCTACCCTCCACTACTCCTATCTACCCCACTTCGCTCAACTCTGAAACAATCCACTCTACTTTACTGCACTCTCACCACTTCAATCTACTTTGCACCACTCTACTCTGTCACTGCACTGTACGCGAAAGCACTCTACACAACTTTACTCAAAACCAATGCATTCTATGCCAATCTACTCTACAACACTGTACTTTACGCCACTTCACTCTAGGCCACTCTACAACACTCCACTCTATGATGCTCTACTCCACTCTGACAATCTACTCTGCTCGACAACAATACCCCACTCTACCACGCTCTATGCACCTCCTCCATGCCCCTTTACTCCGCTCTATTCTATGACACACTACTACACTCTGCTCCACCCCACTACACTACTCCAGGCCACGCCACTCCGCTCTGACACTCCATGCCACTCCACTCCACTCCGCCATTCCACTCTCCTACAGTACTCCACTCTATGCCACTCCACTCTGTGACAATCTACTCCACTCTACGCCACTCTACTCCATGCAGCATCCTCAATGTCACTCCACTCTACAGCATTCTATGCCACTCCACTCTACGGCACTCCATTCTACGGCCCTCCACAACACTCTACTCCACTCCATAACACGCCACGCCACTCAACTCTACTCTACGCCACTCCATAACAATCCACTCTACTCTGCTTTACGACACTCCACTCCATGCCACTCTCCTTTACCCCACTACATTTTAGCTATGCCAAACAGCAGCAACACTGGTGTATAATATGGCTAAAACAAATTGGCAAAGCCAATAGCTCTTGAATAGACAAGACCTATTCAGTTTTCCAATGCTTGTTTTGTTAGGCATGTGAGATTACGTGATTTGCTCTGAATCACAAGATGTTGAGCCGACGCTGAAACTCAAACCTGGCGATCCGTCCCTTCCAGTTTTCCCAGAGGAGCACCGGCCAAGTACAGTTTACTTATGCTTTGATTGCTAATATGTTTGTAGGGATTTTTGTTTTTTTTAATTGCTTCATGCTCGTGTTGATGCGTGTTCAGCTTCAGAGCCTGTCTGTGACACCCCCCAACCCCACCACCCGCCCATCACTGCTTGTTTGTTCGTGTTGGTGTTTGCAGTCTTCACTGCAGCAATGGCTAGCTTCTTATTGTTGTAAACAGACCTCCTGCAACGTTAAACTTTAAAACGTTTTTTTTCTTCGTATTTACAGTTGTACTGCATCCCCGTGCCATTTATTGCTTGTTTTATTTTGTTTCTGCCCATACTTTCAACTTTTGTACACGTTCACCCATTGGAACGGCATCTGAAATTTTGTTTCCATTTGCCACTGTTTAATTTTATTTCTTCCGATCTGCATGTTTTTTGTAGGTTCGGAAGTGCCTACGCTGAGACTCAGGTTCACCAGTCCCAAAGTAGGCAGCTCTGTAAGTTATGCCACGCCCTCTCAGACGCTAATTTGTTTGTTGTACAATGGGTTAAATTGATTTCACAGGATAGACCTCTACAACGGCGCACTGGTGAAAGGGCCACTCGCTGAAGTTTCAGAACAAGCTGCACTTAGCACATGTCATATTTCTTGCTTCAGCCACCTTCCAAACCTCATGTTCTTTCATAAAAGACCAGCAAAGTAAACTGCTTTGGAGTAAATAATACTAAATTTAAAGGGCATCCACCAGCTTTGGAAATGCATTTGCTGTCTTCACGTACAGTTTGCAATGCTTAGGTGCCACTTTCTGACTTATTAATTTAATACTGTTAAACAGTGCGGTAGTCCAGTAGCCACCTTATTGTTTGTGACGCTGTGAAATATTAAACACTATAGTCCATTTAATTATATTTGCTACCTGCATGATCAAGCTAAGAGTGTCACAAGAATAGGCATCAAATACGAGTAATCACAGCGCTTGAAAAGTTGGGGAGGAGATGTGGCCTAACGGCTTCCACTGCCAACTTTGGGGAACTGCAGAACTAGGCTAAAGTCCCCGCCTCTGCTCAAAATTTCTGGGCAAATTACTTAATTCCCTTGTGCCTAAACAAAAAGATAGGTAATACAGTCGGTAGTTCTTGTACATTGCACTAATGCCTTTCGGTTGACTTCCCCTTGTATAAAAACTGCAAAAAGGTGAAATTAGCCATCTGAGAGGTCTGTAATCAGTTTGGATTAGGAAGTGAGTCCCAAACAGGTAGGGTCTCAGCTTTTTCCTGGAACAAACCACAGCAAAGGCCTCGCTCTCAATGGCACTCCAGCGCTGTTCCCTGGGGAGTAGCCTCCTGCTTATAAAAGCCACAGGTTGGTCCTGGCCATCATCATTGGTATGGGATAGGACTGCTTCTATCCCTAGCTCAGAGGCATCAATCTGCACAATGAACTGCCTGGTGTAGTCTGGAGCTTTGAGAATTGGTGCTGAGCACATTGCCTCTTTCAGGGTGTCAAAAGTCTTTTGACAGTTCACTGTCCAGTTCACATTCGTTGGCATCTTCTTGAAGGTAAATTCTGTTAGGGGGGGGGTCACAATGGTCCCGTGTCCCTTCACAAACCTCCTGTAATGCCCAGTCAAGCCAAGGAATGCCCTGACTTGGATCTGGGTTGTTGGAGCCTCCCAGTCCAGAATTGTCTGGATCTTGAGCCCAAGTATACAACAGTTCCCTACCCTATCTGGCACTTGGATGCCTTGATAGTAAGGCCTGCTGATTGCAGGGCCTGCAAATCCTTCCCCAAGTGGACCAGGTGATCCTGCCAGGAGGAGCTAATATCATCAAGATATGCTGCACTACAGGTCTCAATCCCATCAAGGACTTGATTCACCAACCATTGGAAGGTGGCAAGGGCAGTCTTTAAACAAAAGGGCATATCAGTAAACTGATATTGCCCATCGGGTATGGAGAAAGAAGTTTTTTCTTGGCTGCTGGGGGGCCAAGGCAATCTGCCAGTACCCTACAGTTAAATTAAAGGTGCTGAGATATTTGCCTGCCCCTAGTTTATCTGTCAGTTCATCAGTCCTGGGTATGGGGTGAGCATCTGTCTTCATGACAGCATTGAGTCCTCTATAGTCCACACAGAACCTCACCTCTCTTTTCCCACCCTGGAGTTGAGGTTTGGGGACTAAGGCCACTGGGCTGGCCTAGGGATGTTCAGAGGGCTCAATAACCCCTAACTCCAGCTTCTTGCTTAATTCTGCTTTGATGCTCTCTTTGACTTGGTCAGACTGTCAATAGATCTTGGTTTTGACAGGCAAGCTGTCCGCCGTGTCCACATCATGGGTACACCAATGTCTGGCCAGGGGTCAAAGAGAAGAGCCCAGTATACTGCTGCAGGATATACCTGCAATCAGCCTGCTGTTGGGCAGTGAGGCTTTCTGAATAGATAATTTCATCAACTTGCCGATCTTGGGGGCTGTAAGAGAGGAGGTCAGGGAGATGTCACACTCTGTCTCCTGACCCTCATCAGTGACCAACAACATGGACACATCAGCCCAGTCACAAAAAATTTTCAGGCGGTTCACATGGATCACCCTCTTGAGGACCCTACTACTGCCCAGGTCTACCAAGTAGGTGACCTCACTTTTCCTCTCTAGGATAGGGTAAGGACTACTCCATTTGTCCTTGAGGGCCCATGGTGCCACAGGCTTCAAAATATAAACATGTTGCACTGGTTTGAACTCCACCAGTGCAGCTTTTTGGTCATATGACAACTTCTGGAGCTGTAGTTGGCCTCAAGATTTTTGGATGCCTTTTCCATGTTCTCTGCCATTCTGGAACATAGGCCACTACGTACTAACATTGTCTACCACATCTTGTTTAGATTCATGGAGAGGCCTCTCCCAACCTTCTTTTACAAGTGGTCCCCTAACAGGATGGCCAAACAGAAGTTCAAAGGGAGAAAACACTATTTCCTTCTGAGGCATCTTTCTGTACGCGAAAATCAGGAATGGCAACAGGACATTCCATCTCCTTTTGAGTTTTTCAGGGAGCCCCATGATCATGGCCTTCAATGTCAACACGACCATTGATTGGTTTGTGGGTGGTAAGGTGTAGTGAATTTGTATTTCATTCCACACTCATTCCACATCAATCAATCAGGTATGCAGACATGAAGATGGTACCTCTGTGTGATAACACCTCCTTAAGGAACCCTATCCTGGTAAATATACCAATGAGGGCTTTGGCTACTGCAGTGGCTGTAGTAGACCTAAGGGGAATTGCCTCAGGATACCTGACAGCATGATCCAGTACTACAAGTATAAATTGGTTTCTTGATGCTGAGGGTGGCTCAGGTGGACCTACTATGTCCACACCAACCCTCTCACAGGAACCACAACCACTGGTAGTGAGTTTAAGTGGGCTTTTAGGTGTCCACCTGTTTTGCCACTGGCCTGACAGGTAGCACAGAAGTTGACAAACCCCTTCACTTTCTGGGACATCAGGGGCTGACCAGCCTTTCCGATGTCTTGCTCTGGCCCAGATGCCCAGCTACGGGGATGTCATGGGCCAATGTGAGTAAGAACTCTCTATACAGTGGAGGCACTATCAATCTCGTAGTGGCACCAGGTTTGGGGTCTCTGGCCTTAGTGTACAGGAGTCCTTCCTCCTAATAGACTCTGTGGGAGTCAATAACATCTCCCTGTTCCTTTGCAACAGCTTACTGTTGCAGGCTCTTCAGAACGGGACAGACTTGCTGTCCAAGGCACAACTGTTCCCCTGAGGGTCCCTCAGGGCCCAGGAGCTCAACCTGGTATGGTCCAAGTTCCATAGGCTCAGTTCCCTCTGGGGCTGACAAGTCCTCTCCCTGAGTGGAGGGGCCCTGAGCTGGTTGCAGTGTAGAAGCTGGTCCCCTAGTCTTCTTTACCTTTCCTCTTGGAAAGTTGGGCCATCCTTTCAGGCTCCAACACTTCGTTTTCAAACTGTGCTCGATTTAGTGCCCCTGTCTACACACACACTATCTAAGGGATTTGCAGCATGGCTGCATGGGTTTTTTTAGTTCTATCTCATGCCATGCTGAGATCTCTAGGTCATTTCCAAGCAGACAGGCAGCTGGAAGTTTTGGAAAGACCATTACCTGCTTCAGGCCAGTAACCACCCCCCCCCCACCCCACCTCTGTTAAAGTCACCATGACCATGGAATGGTCAGTTGTGACACTTGTCCAAGGAAACCATATTGTCCATGGAAACCAGTGTATCTCTCACCATAGTGACACTGTCACCTGTATCCCTCAGGGTTCTATCCCAGTACCATTCACTAAGGGGTATTGCAAGTACGTTTTTAAAATAAGGGGCCTAACAGCTAAAGTGGCCAACACACCCTCCCCTTCAGAAATTAGAACAGCTTCAATGTGAACCCTGATTTGCTCTGGGCACACTGTTGATCCCATCTGGATATTTGCTACACCTGTGCTAACTGGAGGGAAACCACTGGCATTTTTGTTGGGGCAGGCAACATCTCAAGTTGGGTGTCCAACCTTCCTACAGTTGCGACACCAGTCCTTTAGGGGATCAACGTTTTTACCCTTATACCCACCAGTGGGTTGAGAAGACTTCTGGGACCCACCCTCCTGAACAGGGTTTCACAGGCTTTTAAAACAACTCTTGGTTTTTATGTTTGAGGGAATCACCTCCTTTTCCCTGGGAAGGTTTTGTAACCTCTTTCTTTTGGTCATGCCCAGTAAAGTTTTGGTCATTCTTGTCTTGACCCAGTTGTCTGACTTCTTTCCCAATTCTTGGGGAAAAATTGGAACTAGGTCCACCAGATACTAATGCAACTTTTCATTTGTGCAATTACTTAACATGTGTTCTTTCATCAACAAATTGTAAAGACCAACATAGTCCTGCACTTCACTTCCAGTTAACCAACCATCCAGTGCTTTTACTGAGTAGTCTATGAAGCCTACCCTTGTGAGCCCCCCTGAATTAAATCTTATACTACTAAGTTGGGATCCCAAAGCCCTCAATCAGGGTGCCCTTCATGAGGTCATAGGACTCCGCCTCTGGCCCAGTGAAGTTCAGAAGTCTGTCTCTGCAGTCACCAGAGAACTGGTTGCAAAGTAAAGCCCCCCAGTGTGGCTTCCTCACATGCCTCATTCCACAGGCCCTCTCACAGGCTGTGAACCATTTGATAATGTCTTCACCATCCTCATATTTGGGGACAATCCCTTTGGGGATTTTAGGGTCATAAGAACATTTCCCCCCCTAGGTTTGCTATTGCTGCCACCATCGATGTGTGGGTGAGCCCATCTCTAGTCTTTTCTTTTTCTAGAGCATGGAGTCTGGACTCTAGGTCTAATCTTTTGGTCAACCCTTGCTATAAGGATGTCCTCTTCACTGAGGCTGTCCTCTGTGATTTCACCAAGACCTGACCCACCTGTGTTGTTTCTAGGTGTGGTGAGTACTTTCCTTGGAGTCAGAGGGACATGGGCATTGTTCTCTCTATCTTGTGAGGGGTGGGGTGATGTCCTCCCCATCACTGGTTTCATCTATTTCTGAAGGGGGTCTTCCCTTTCAAATGGGTGGTCCCTGGAGAACTCTGAGAAGAGATCGTGGATCCCATGGGTATTTTCTTGAGTTTGCATAGAGATCTTAAGTTGCTCATCTCCAGATGGAGGTAAGGGGTGGTGTCGAGCTCCACCACCCTATTCTCTTTGTCAGCTATTACTGTAGTCATGTTTGGGATCTTTTCAAGAGAGTTTAAAAACGTCTAAGCCCTTTTACCCCTAAGTATAGTGAGTTTGAAACATTTAAGATGCTAAGGGGACTTAACCTAAGCTCTAAAAGAGTTTTAAGAATTTAGAAAAATTGTCAATTGAAAAAAAGAGTTGAACTAAAGGCAATTTTTGGATTGTAGTCGTGTGATCAGGTGTTAACCAAGTGGTCCAACACATGCAAAGTTGTAGACCCACTGCTGATCCACCAATTTAGGAAGCTGTCCCTTTATATACTGTACCAAATTAAGGTATAGTGTGCACAGAGTCCAGTGGATCCCCAGAGGCATAGCGGAGGCTAAAGTAGATGATACCGTATTCTCTTTTGTGGTAGTGTGGTTGAGCTGTCAGGCTTATTAGAGGGTAGTGTTAAGCAATAATTGTACACTCTCAGGAAAGAAATGATGGCACACACTCTTTCCTGGGCCGTGATTGTTCCTGGGTCCCTGTGGTCGGAGTGCGTCAGCGAGGTCTCAAGTTCAACCATGCAACAGAACTTTTCACGATCCACTCATGAAGGGTTGTAGCGGAGTCCACAGAGCCTCCTTTAATTTCAAAGAAAGTGCGTATTTCAGTAGAGAGATGTTCAGTGGATTTTTCATTCTGGAGGAACCAGGCATTAAAGCAGCAAATCAGGCAGAGTTGCCCAGTGGATAGGTCAAATGGGAGCGTGAACGGTGCGAAATCGGATATTCCCCGGGACAGAATCTGGGACCCCGAGCAGCAAAAGAGTTAGTTTGCTGATAAAAGTAGATCATTTATACGTGCAAGGGAGCCATGGGTAGGTGAAGCATGAGTATAGCCTAAAACGTCAGGATGGGAGAAAAAAAAAAAGGCCAGCAGCCAACCAGCCTGCTGGACACAGGTGCGCACAACTTTAAATGATAAACAATCCGTTAAACATGAAAACATAACATTCAATTCATTTCTCTCAAATTTATTTAATCTTATTCCTATGAATTTAAACCATGAAAATCTTCTATGATTTGAAATGCTAATACATACAAATCACTATGCTGTTGATACTGTAATGATTCAAGCAAACAATTCTAAAATAATGTCATTACATCACAGGGTAATCAAAAGCAAAAAACATAGCCCAATGCATTTCGGGTCTGTTGTCCCTTCTTCAGGGGGGCTTCTGTAAAACAAAAATTAACGATGCATTACTATACAATGTACATAAAAAGGATCAATAACCACTCTACCCTCCCACTCGCATGTCACATCAATAACCCTTTCCTGGAATCTATGACTAAGGTTTAATTTACATGAAAACCATGTTCACAGAAGTAACCACATTGTGTGAATGTAGAATAGAACAAGACGAACAAAAGGAAAAAAGAAGAAAACAAAAGCGGAAATCCAGTCATCTTCCTGAATCAAGTCACTACAATGTCTTGAAAACCATACTCACTTAAAAAATAGTTTGCTATGATTTCTTAAACTTGGAGTTGAGCCGACCCGCACTAGTGGCGTAAGCTGCAAAAACAAATACAAAAAAACTTTCATTGATTTATGCGCAAGGATTGCCCATTACAGCAATCAATCTGAAATAGGGAAAACTCATACCTCCTAAACACAATGCGTGAAGTATAAGAAAACTATCCAGTTCCTGACTTGAGAACTTCCGTGATTATCCTCAAACGACAAATGCTGCTTCTCTACAAAAAATTAATAACGAAACTCACCTAGGTGTTCACAACCGAAGTTAAATCAACATGACAGTGAAACCCGGCGTAATCATAAGAAACAACTAACTCTAGCTTACCCTGAGTGAAAGTATTCTGTGCCATAAGACTACTCCCCTGCAAAAATAAATGAGAATATATCAATCACCCTAATCACAAAGTCACTGGTATCCACCAATAGTAGCTACCCAAGCTTTGACTTACTGGACACGCTGGACACCGAACTCCTCCTGAGCCAAACGCGATAATTTCCAAAGCGCTGCCATGCCATGCCACTAATGAAGGAAGCCGACCCCATCACATGACGGGGGTGTTCTTGTGTGTAACCAACTGCGCCATCTTGGAGTGTGCTTCCAAACTCCTAGAAGCTGCAGTGTTCAAAGTTATTATCATAGTTCCTCCAAAGTATAAAACCACGAAACCCGAACTAGAACATAAAGTTAAATAGTTGCCAAAGTTAATACGCTAAAGCGACTCTGCAAAAACGCTTGTATCCGCTAATAAAGGAAACGGTCCTCATCACATGACGGGGGTGTGCTAATGTATTACCATTGGCGCCGTCTTGGGGTGTCATTCCAAGCACTCCTCTCTACTAGACACAATATTCAAAATCACTATTATGGTTCCTCTGTTATATTGAATCACGGAAACTAAACTAAAAACATAGTCTTCAATATGCTGAAAAACGCTTGTTTCCCCTTCCAACAATTACGGCTAGCTATAATACTGGTCGAAGGCGGCCATCTTAAAACGGTCAAAAGTGCCCAACCAAGGGGGCGTGGCCAACAACATGGCCGGGTAGCTGCGTTTCAACGCAAGCTCCGCTGGCCCCAGACGAGATCCTGCACTTATCCTGTTCCTCCTCGCCCAAAAAACGCACCATCGGGGAACGGAAGGCGCGGGCGTGTGCTGGAGTGCCCGGTGTGAAGTGGGAATCTGACTGAGGCCGGCAATCGAGACTTTGTCGGCACGCGGATCGGCGCGCAGTCTCTATCAAAATGGCGGCCGGGGCGTAATAACTGAAGCGGAGTGCCGGAGTGACTGTGCTCTCCTCGAGGGGGCCGGTGTGCACCGAAAAGGGCGAAGACCGAGGTGCCGCAGATCAGAGCTGAGACGCACCCCAACCCGTCGCAAGATCAGAGAGCTCCATGACCTGTGGGGGCCCGAGGGAGGTCCTGTACTGCTGTGGTGGAACTGACCCTGCCGGCAGGGCGGTGGAGGATGCCGAGCCGTCCTCTACGGCTGGCGGAGAGGCGACTCAGGCGATAAGAGCAATTCTCGGCGGAGCCTGCAGGTTGCAGTACAGTGGGTGCCCACAGCGGAGGAGTGATCGGCGCCCTCTCTCATGCCGGAGTCTGGTCTGAGAAGACTGAAATAGACGGTGCGACACGGGTAAGGCCCGGGGCATTTGGACTCCCCTCTGGCGGATAGACAGTGGAGCCTGCGCTGCGTGGCTGGAGGTGTGCTCTGGTGGGATACTCTGCACTCTTACCCCTCTCCTCCTTATTCTCTGCCACAGCGCTGTGGGGGGTGCTCCAGCTCCTGTTCCTCCACCAATGCCTGCGGCTAATAGACTACCTTTACTGTTGAGACAGGTGTGGGCTGGTGTGCTGCGGTCCATGGACATGAAGTGTCTGCCAGCATATTGTTGGAAGTGGCTACACACCCGGTTGGTGGCCTAAGGCTTGGGTGCATAATACGGTCCCCTGCGCTGAGAGGGAAGTCGCTGTATAGAGGGAGGCTTGGAGGCCCGGCAGGAGCAGTGACGGAGGCCTACCCTACCCCTCTAGAGACAACATGGCGGCGGGGCAGTGACCCAAGACTGACCCCGTGAGGAGTTAGAGGGGCCGGAGAGTGTGCAAAAATCCTCTATTCAGACTCGTGGGGTCACTATATGCTGGCTGGCCGACATAATAGGGGAGGTGCCCCTTGAGGGGTGCCACGCGCACTGTTTCTTGGCCGGCTAGCGGGGCACGAAGTATAAGGGTACCCTGTCGAGGTTCGTGGTGGCCTGGCCATAAGGGTCAGCGTGGTCTGGGGGCCCAGTGGCGGCGGACTAAGCTTTGCCGAACGTGGTGTTGAGATGGCGAAAGATAAAGACCCCAAGGCTTCCAAGCAAGGAAAGCTGAACCTATTCGCAAAGGTGCTGACTACCCCCGTTGGGGCGGAGGCTGGCTTGACCCCCCCCCCCCGCCCAGACACCGACGCGATACAGCAGGCGATCCATGCGTCCCGTGAAAGTTTGGAAGGTAAAATTGCGGAGGTTCGGACAACGGTCTCCTTTCTGCGCCAACACCTACGAAAGGTTTCCGAACGAGTCACCGAGGTGGAACAGCGTGTTTCGGAGCTGGAGGACACCTCGCGAACCACAAGTAAGGATGTAGCGGGACTTATGGCAACTGTAAAGGAGGTGGCATGGAGAGTGGACGATGCCGAAAATAGGGCCGAAGGAACAACCTGCGCTTTATAGGTTTTCTAGAAAATGCGGAACGCTCTGATCCGGGCCGCTTCCTACTGACATTTCTCAAGTATGCCCTCCCAGAGACTTAATTCTCATCATGCTTTGTCATAGAAAGAGTACATAGAATGCCTGGAGTATGACCTCAACCGGAGGCTCCTCCCAGACCACTGATAGCCCAGTACTTGAATTTTCAAGACAGAGATCTTATACTCGGGGAGCTACGGAAGAAGGGTGAGATCAAATATGAAAATATTAGAGTGATGGTGTTCCCGGACTACTCGCATGATGTTCAGAAATTGCGACGCACCTTCGATCTGGTAAAGGTGAAACTTCGCACCCTTGGCATCCAATCCATGCTGTTGTTCCCAGTCAAACTTAAAGTAATCTTTCAAGGGACTACGCAGTTCTTCCAGACGCCGGAGGAGGCATGGTCCTGGGTTGAAGAGCGGCCTTAGTTGCGGCGTGGGTTGCCAGCGGCGGCCCTACCAATGTACAAGCGACCGAACTCTAGTTGGGAACGTCCTAAGGAGAGGCGGCAGCGAAGAGTGCTAAAACGCCGGACCCCTGTTGGGGCTATGCTGGCGAGGTCCCTGAGGTTGAGGGAGCGAAAAGTCACTGTGTCAGACACGGATGATGATACGGCTCTGGATTGTGTGTCTCGTACGTCTCCGAAATCAATGGAAAATGAAGAGTCTGATCAGTCGGAGCGACCAGACTCCATGGACGTGGATAGCGAACACCCTCTTTTGGAACATATTCAACGGCTGGAGGCGTCAGGCTCGGACCTCATGGGGGTAGACTCCCGGTCACCGCAACCGCAGAGTAAGGGCGAAGAGGAATGACGATATGGGGCCAGACACCTACCTAAAGAAGCTGTACGACTCCTGAGGTTTGGCGAACCCAGTGGGTGAGATTGACCAGGTTGAGGAGACGGATTACTTATCCAGGGAAATCTCTGATCATTCATCGCTGTACCTGCGGGTGGGGGGGAGGACGGGGAAGTCGGGGCATGACATGGAGGCTGTACGCTTGGGCATTGCGGGACGAATCGATTGCTAAGGAAATTGGGGTGGACACTGAGCTCTATTTTAAAAAAAATGAGGGCTTCGTGCAATCAGCGGTCACTCTCTGGGAGGCTTTTAAGACTGTGATATTATAGCCCAAAAACAAAGACGGGAACTTCAGGAGACACTGGTGCTGGAAAGCAGGCTAGTTGAACTTGAAAAGGAGAGTGCCCCTCCCATGAGTGAACATACCCTCCATCAAATAGACATCACTAAACGGGAATACCAAGCGCTTGTTACTAACGAGACTCTGGCACGCCAACTCGCAGTCCAGCATAGATTGTATGAGACGGGGGACCGGGTGGGTAAGTTGTTAGCGGGTTGGGCAGGAGGGAGCAAGTGTCGAGGTGGGTCTGGTCTATCAAAGAACAGGGCGATGTTTATACCACGCCTCAAGACATTGTGGAGGTGTTTGCTCTATACTATTCAAAGCTTTATGCAGCCCAGACGCAAGCCACCGAGATACAAATAGCTCAATACCTGGATACGGTTGAACTCCCCTGTCTGCCCCCCGATGAGAGAGAGAGGCTTGATGAGGACGTCACTCTGGCAGAGGTTACGGAGGCCATTGGTCAGCTGAAAGCGGGGAAAACCCCGGGTCCTAATGGCCTTCCAGGGGAATTTTTTAAGGCGTATAGTTCCCTGCTGGCTCCGCATTTACTTAAGATGTTTATGGCCTCTAAAGAGGAAGGGGTACTTCTGGCAGATCTTAGACTAGCGACGGTGGTGGTGATTCCTAAGGAAGGGAAACCCCCAGATGAGTGTGGGTCATTTCGACCCATCTCGCTTTTAAATATAGAAAGCAAGATCCTGGCCACTGTTCTTGCGACACGCCTGGTATCTGTTATCACCTCCTTGATACATGGGGACCAGACAGGCTTTATGCCGAAACGTGCCACACGTTACAAGCTACGACCAGTAGCCAATTGGATGGATGAGGTCACAGACTGAGAGGGGGCTCATCTACTACTCTCCCTGGACGCCGAAACAGCGTTCGACACCATCCATTGGTCCTTTATGAGACACACTTTAGAGAAATTTGGCTTTGACCCGGGATTCCGGGAATGGGTGGCCTTGTTGTATAATGCACCGGAGGCCAGGGTTCGGGTCAATGGGGCTCTTTCCAAGACCTGGCTGATTCTGCGGGGAAGTAGGCAGGGTTGCCCGCTTCCCCCCTACTGTTTGCACTTATTTTGGAACCCCTGGCTTGTGTCGTTAGGGCCTCACCGGGGCTGAGTGGCTTTGTGGATGATTCCCGAAAGATAGCAGAGGAACCCATATCGTTATATGCGGACAATATTTTGCTGTATGTGACAAATCCGACGGAGACTCATCCCTCAAATCCTGCGCCTAGTTGAAGACTGTGGCTACCATGGGACATATAGGATTAACTGGACCAAGTCTACTCTGTACCCGGTAGGGGGGATGGTAGAAGCTCCGACATTTCCTAGCTGCATCCATTGGCCCACTGAAGGCTTTGCTTACCTTGGTCTTTACCTTACTGTGGACGTGAACATCAGCCTGGTCCGCAACATTCGGCGGGTCTTCTCAAATTTTCAAGAAGATGCTAAACGGTGGCGGAAGCTTCACCTAAACTATTATGGGAAGGGCTGCCATGTTTAAAATGGTAACGCTCCCACAGTTGCTCTACGTATTGCAAAATACCTACATTAAGATTCCAGATCCGATATTTAGAGGCATTGATAGTGAGCTCCGCTTGCTCCTTTGGGATGGGGCCCATCCACGTATTGCACTTTGAACACTGCAGCGGAAACCCTATAATGGGGGTTTGGCTCTACCAGACATTAGGTCATATTATAGAGCGGCACATCTTATTGCCATTAATGAATAGATCCATGTATCTGGGGATCACCCGACCTATAGACTCGAAAGGCTGCAGTTTAGGGACCATACCCATCTTCACTATCTGTATGGAGGTAAGGGATGTAGTAAACTACTCCAGGCGACCAGAGGATGATGGAGGCATGGAAGAGCGCAGAGTGACAAATGAGGTGGGATCAAAAATGTACCAGGGAAACACCACTGTGGGAGGGGACTAGGCTAAATGAGATTGGAAAGCTCTGTGGCTGTGGGCACTGGGATCTGATAGGGATCTTTAAAATAGTTGATGTCTTGGACCCTGGTGTGTTGGCCTCTTTCCACACGCTCCAAGCTAGATATCAACTACATAACACTCCGACATAGGCGTATCTTTGTTTGCAGCATGCGTGGGTGGCGGAGGGGTTGGATGGGACATCGCTGTCAGAATATGCCCCATTGGAAGGTCGGCTTCTCCAGGAGGAAATCCCGACTAAATCTTTTTCACTTACCTACAAGACGTTGCTTAATAACACGCCCGATAGACTAGGTCCTCTTCGTGCCAAATGGGAAAAGGTCACCAGTGAGTTGGAAGATATAGACAGGGAGGCCGCTCTCATGCATCCACGTGAAGTGGCCATTAAATTATGGTTACAGCTCTGTCACAAAGAGGGATCGGTGCCAGAGTGAAGGTGGCCAAAAAATGAATATTTGTGGAAGAGATGATTGAGGGTCAGAATATTTTTATTTGCACCAAAACCGAAAGAAAAATAAAATCATCAAAATAAACATCTTTGGACTTCCAGGGCAGATTTCCTGGTTGGGATGGTCCCGTCTTCACCAGGGCTTCTCCTGGACTTTGGGTTGGGCACCAGGTGCTCCGCTTCACAGGAGTTGGTAACCGGCGTAGGTGGGAATAAATAAAAAAAAACAAAAACACCGGAATGAGTCGCCGGGGAAGTGGGCACTTCCTATCTCAAGGGACTAGGAGTGAGGGAAGAAGTCACCTCTACCTGGCACCAAGTGAGCCCCGATGTGACCTCCCTCTAAACAGCACCCTTCCCCCTCCCGTGTCCCGTAAACCCCTGTAGTTTCGCCCGTACCTTGTTGAGTCACCCCCCTCCAGGAGGGTGGCTGGACGAGTCGCGGTCCGGTTGGCCTCCCGGCTTGACGTCTTTGTTGCGGCAGCAGCCCTCGCCTCGGTGTCCACTTCTGTAACCGCTAGGCTCCTTTCAGACGATGTTCCGCATCGGTCTGTTCCCGCTGTCCACGCCACGAACTCTGCTCCTGCTCCGGGGAAACCAGCTCCTGCTCCGTGTGAGAAGTTTGTCCCTCTTGTTTTGGCCGCCTGCTCCTCTGATAGGCTGGTTTCCGATGACGTCAAGGGCCACACCCCCTGGGATTCCGCTTGACGTTTATTCTTAAAGGGCTCCAGTCCTCCCTGTACAAAGGGTGAGATGGCGTTTATGAGAGACTTGTCAGTGTCGAAGGGCAACAAAGTCCGCAGTTCGTCATCGGACTCGTGACACATGCACCCCCCCCCTGGAATTCCCCGATTGGGGGAAATAGGAAACCAGGACAGATAGTCTGCATTGCCTTGGTCCTTGCCCTTACGGTGCAACACCTCGAAGCGGAAAGGTTGCAGGGCTAAAAACCACCGAAGGACCCTGTCCTTGTTCCCTTTGTTTCTTTGGAGCCAAGTGAGAGGGGCATGGTCGGTATATAGTAAAAAGGATCTCCCCTCCCAAGTAATACCGGAGTTTCTCCACACTCCATTTCAGGGCCAAGCACTCCTTCTCTATCGTGGGATAGGCTATTTCCCTGGGAAAGAGCTTCCTGCTAATATACAGTATGGGTCGTTCTAAACCCTCACTATCTAACTGAGAAAGTACGGCCCCTATCCCCACCCCTGAAGCGTCAGTTTGAAGGATAAAGGTTTTCTGGAAGTCTGGAGTGAGGAGTACAGGGGAAGTGGTCAGTGCTGTTTTCAGGGCCATAAAGGCCTGGATTTCCTGCTCAGAGGGGTTTTTGATACTATTAGCCGTAGAGCATTTCTTTAGCAAATCAGTGAGGGGTGCTGCTGTTTGAGAAAAGTGGGGAATAAACCTCCTGTAGTAGCCGACCAAACCTAAAAAAGCCCTTATCTCTTTCTTGGTGCCGGGAAAGAGGGTGTCTTGAATGGCCCTTCCCTTCTCTGATTTGGGTTCAATCATCCCTTCCCCCAACAAGTAACCCAGGTATTTGACTTTTTGGAAGGCAAATTTGGATTTCTTTGCGTTGATATGAAGGTTGGCTTCCCTCAACTCTGTAAGAATGGCGGAAAGGTGTGTTTGGTGTTCTACCCACGTTTTGCTAAAGACAACAATATCGTCTAAATAGGCTGACGAATATCCTAGGTGCTTTTTCGGGAGGGTGTCCATGAGCCTCTGAAAGCTAGCCGGGGCACCATGAAGGCCGAAAGGCAACACAGTAAAGTGGAAGAGCCCATCCGGGGTAGAGAAGGCAGTCTTTTTCTTGGTCCTCCGGTTGGAGAGGGATTTGCCAGTAGCCTTTGGTGAGGTCGATGGTGGATATGTAGCAAGCCTCACCCAGACTCTCAATCAGCTCATCCACCCGGGGAAGGTGTCAAGAATTCCTGTCATGCGAGGGGAGGAAAACGGTAACCAGCGAAAACGGACTACATCTCCCAGGATGCTTAGCGGTTGAGAGGTTATGTAAACAGGAGAGCTGTTACATAACTCAAGGAAAACACGCCCTTATGTAAACAGGAGAGCTGTTACATAACTCAAGGAAAACACGCCCTTATGTAAACAGGAGAGCTGTTACATAACTCAAGGAAAACACGCCCTATAAAGGGAGGAACCGGGAGGTACAACGCTGTCGGATATTGTGTTTACACCGACGTACCTGCTTAGTGAAGAGCAGTGTTCCGGAGTGGTGCTCCAGTAAGGCAAGAACGGAGGTAGGTCGAGTCGTTACTCCCTGGGCCGTGTCTTGCCCCATCGTCACCTGTGAAGGACCCGGAAGCTCTACCGGATAACCATTGAGCTTCGCTTTTTGACTCGGCTGAGTCAAAGCGCAGTGGCGCTTTTGCTGGTTGGAGTCGTAACTCCCAGCCCGACCAGAGATACAGGGACTGCCAGCTGTAACGCACACCAGGAGGTGTTTGCCGCGTTACAGACTCGGAAATCCACAGGATCGATCGAGCGGCTGCTCTCGGTTCAGTCTTCTTTGCTTGTGATTGGGGTATCGGTGACGCATCACCAGGAGGTGACTCCTCGTCCCGGTGCAGTCTGAGGAAGAGGTTGAGCGGCTGCTCCCTTCAGGTAGAGACCCCGGCTGGGTGTTTCCCTGACTCCTCGATTCTCCCCAACACTCTTCGTGCCCCTCACAGCCTACCGATTGGCATTGTCGGCCATTTCATTTCTGCCCTCTGTTGGCATACGCCGGGATCGGCGTATATGCAGAGGACGGCTAGGACCATCCGTGCTGTGGGCTGGTAACGTACTTAGCCTGGAGGATTCCAGTGACTATAACCTTTGTTTATTCCTTGTATTATTTTTGCCTTCATTAAAATAACTAAACCTTCACAAGTGGTTGCGTTCTCATTATCGTGTCTGTTAAACGATCCTGAGACGTTCAGGGCGTTACAAAATATCCGACCTTAATAACACTAACTGTCTCCCGGTCGATAACAGACATGGCAACACTTGATGATGTGCTGGCTGCTTTAGCGAACGTGCAAATTGAATTGGCTGCCTCCAGGCAAGAAACAGCCGATGTAAAAGCCAGACTGGATGCTATCCAATTGGACCCGCTCACGCCCAGCACCTCCCTCACGAACCAGACCCCTGCGGTAGTAGTGGAAATGCCGGTAGCCGTCCCCTTGGCAACACCAGAGAGGTACAGTGGGGATCCTAACACAGTGCAGGTATTCCTCACACAAGTGGCGCTACATTTATCGTGCAAACCAAGGGCGTTCCCCACGAGTCAGGCTCGTGTGGCTTTCCTTATATCCTATTTGGCTGGAAACGCGGCACAATGGGCCGTACCTCTGGTGAGCAGGGACGACCCCATCTTATGTGATTGGGGTGCTTTTCGCGAGGAATTCCTGAAAGTCTTCGACAGAAGGGCTGACTCGTACACGGCGGACCGTGAAATGCTTGAGTTGAGACAGGGATCCAACGACCTGGTGCAGTATCTCAACGCGTTCCGAAGGCTGGTTGCGGAAACCAAGTGGCCTGTTGCTAAACAGACGGCGCTCTTCCATCACGGGCTGTGCGATGAGCTCAAGGACGCCGTGGCTCATATTGACCCACAACCCAAGACATGTGAGGGCCTTATCAACCTGGTATTACGGCTGGAACATAGGCTAAGTGAAAGAAAGGGGGATCATGGGAGAAAAGGAAACTCCCTTCCATCCTATGTGACAGTGGGAAGTCCTGAAACTTCCACCGCATCCAAGGGAGAACCCATGGACATCGGCGCAATACGAGCGAGCCTCACAGCCACGGAGAAAGAGTCACGCCGTAAACAAGGATTGTGCCTATATTGTGGCAAAAAAGGCCACTACGTACGTGAATGCCCTGCCAAACCGAAGACGTCACGTTCTCGGGCCAACCGGTCGGTAACAGCCGTGGTGGACGTACCGGCGGAAAACTAGAGGACTCCCAGACCAAAGAAGGGGCATCTCGGAGTCACTCATCCATCCCTTCACTTTCCAACTCGGTCACTAAGGGACAACGACACCTGTTTCTCACGGTGCACGTGGGAGTGCATGACCAGTGGATACCCGTTGTGGCCATGGTGGATTCAGGGGCCACTGGCATGTTTATGGACCACAACGAGGCATGCAGGCTAGGGCTAGTGCTTCTTCCCAAAGCTGTACCCGAAGACGTCTATGCTGTAGACGGAAGGCGATTGGTGACGGGGCCCATCGGGCAGCACACGGGGGTCCTTCCGATGAGATGTGGGAGGAACCATTTGGAACAAATCGATTTTAACATCATCCGAGCGCCCCAATATGGCGTCATATTGGGATTGCCGTGGCTACAGAAACACAACCCCTCTGTGGATTGGCCAACACATCGCATCGAACTGACGTCACCGTATTGCATCCTGCATTGTGGAATAAGAACGGAATCCCTTGACGCAGATGAGAGCGGGAGTCAGACGGTGGCTACAGCGGCAGAAAAAGATGTGGCTCTCCCCCAGGCTTATCACAGTTTTGAGGATGTATTTGATGAGGTGAAGGCGGAAGTGCTACCACCACATAGACAGTTTGACTGCCAGATCGACCTGGTGCCAGGGGCCAGCGTTCCCAGCGGCAGGCTGTATGCCCTGACGGAGCCTGAAAACGTGCATCTCCGGGGGTACCTGGATAAACTCCTCAAGCTAGGATTCATCCGCCCGTCCAAGTCTCCGGCCGCCTCGCCACTCTTCTTCATCCCGAAGGCTAATGGGGAGCTGAGAGCCTGTGTGGACTTTAGGGCATTGAATGCGATAACCGTAAAGAATCGGTACCCCTTGCCTCTCATCAGTGTACTTCTGGAACAGGTCAAGAAAGCTCGTATCTACACCAAGTTGGATTTGAAAGGGGCATACCATCTGGTGCGCATGAGGGACGGAGACGAGTGGAAGACCGCCTTTAAGACCAGGTTCGGCCTTTTTGAGTACCTCGTCATGCCGTTCGGTCTGTGCAACGCCCCGGCAGCCTTTCAGTACTTTTTGAATGAGGTATTCAGAGAGGAGATGGATATCTACGTGGTAGTATATATCGACGACATCCTCATCTATTCGTCCAGTGTGGAGGAGCACGTACACCACGTCAAAGCTGTGCTCCAAAAGCTGAGGGAAAACATGCTGTTTTGTAAACTCAGCAAGTGTGACTTCCACGTCACATCCGTGGAATTCCTCGGAGTGATGCTGAGTCCAGAGGAACAGGAGATGGCAGAACGAAAGATCAAGGCGGTGAAAGAATGGCCGGTGCCCCAAAGCGTGAAGGACGTCCAAAGTTTCATTGGCTTCGCCAACTTTTACAGGCGGTTTATAGATGGATTTTCAGGATTGGTGGCCCCAATCACACAGCTACTGAGGAAGTCCAAGGAGTTTGTCTGGTCCCCTGAAGCGAACAAAGCCTTTGAGGCCCTGAAAAGCGCCTTTGGTAAGGCGCCGGTGTTGGCTCACCCCGATCCGGATCTCCCCTACGTGGTGGAAGCGGACGCATCGGATGTGGCGCTGGGGGCTATCTTGTCCCAACGCAACCACGACACAGGGGTGCTTCATCCCGTTGCGTACATGTCCCGCAAACTCAACGACGCCGAACGCAACTACCATATTGCGGAGAAGGAGCTTCTCGCAATCAAGGACGCCTTCACCGAATGGAGGCATTGGTTGATGGGGGCAAGACATGTGGTATCGGTGTACACGGACCATCGGAACCTTCAGTTCATGACGGCCACAAGACACCTTTCTCCCAGACAGCTGCGGTGGATGATCTTCTTTGCGGGGTTCAACTTCCGCATCACATATCGGCCGGGGACGGAAAACCGGAAGGCGGACGCCCTGTCCCGTCAATCTGCAGTTAAGGAACCATTGCCTGCGACCGAGCATTCCATCATTTCCCCGAGGATGGTATTGGGGGTTATCCAACCGGATACTTTCCTGAGGGGAATAAAGAGAGGGATCAGGTCATTCGCATGGCGGAGGTGGCTCCTCAGTCACAGAGAATGGCAGCTGAAGGACGGGATACCCCTGAAGGGCAGGTGCCTATTGATACCCACGCCTAGGCTAAGGAAACAAGCATTCATCTGGTGCCATGACTCTCCATGCGCAGGTCATTTGGGCTTTGAAAAAACGGTGGCTAGCATGGGACGGCATTTCTGGTGGCCAACCATGAGAGTGGATGTCAGGAGGTGGGGACAGGAGTGTCCTACGTGTGCTACCATGAAGGCCGACCATGGCCGAACCCAAGGGCTCTTACATCCACTTCCGACCCCGGATAGACCATGGGATAGCATATCACTGGACTTCGTGGTGGGCCTACCGGTAGACCAGGGGATGACGGCAATACTGGTGGTGGTGGATTACTTGACGAAAATGGGGCACTTCATCCCCTGCAAGAGAGTCCCTACGGCCGGGGAATTGGCGTCACTACTCCTAAAGAATGTGGTACGACTGCATGGATTACCTGGGGTGATCGTGTCGGACCGGGGGTCGCAGTTTACTGCGCAATTCTGGAAGACTTGGTGCACTGCGCTGCATGTTAAGACCGCCCTGTCCACCAGCTACCACCCTCAAACGGACGGCCAAACCGAGCGCCTGAACCAAACGCTCAAACAGTATCTGCGATGTTTTGTGGACCAGGGCAGGGAAGAATGGGTCGACTTGCTATGGGTTGCAGAGATAGCCTATAACAACGCCACTCACAGCTCCACACAGGCATCTCCGTTCTATAGCAACTATGGCCAACATCCCAGGTTCTTGCCATTTCTACATCCGTTCAGAGAGGACAGGATTCCCGCCACAGCGGACAGGGTGGCACACATAAAAGACACGTTGATGCGCTCAAGGGCTGTCCTAATAGAGGCCAAGAGAAGATACAAGGCTGCGGCAGACAGGAAGAGAAGGCCCGGGCCACTGTACCGCACTGGAGACTACGTCTGGATATCCACAAGAAACATGAGGTTTCGAAAGAACAGTGTGTTCCATCCCAAGTACATGGGCCCCTATCGAATTACCAAGTGTATGGGTCCCGTGAACGTGAAGGTGTGCTTGCCCCAGTCATTGCGGATACACCCTGTCTTTCATGTATCATTGCTCAAACCAGCGCCCTCCAAGCCGTCTGGGACACCTAGGCCGGTATGCGTGGAGTCGGAGGTGGAGTATGAAGTGTCGGGCATACGGGCGTCCAAATGGCACAAGGGGAAGCTGTGGTACCTGGTTGCATGGAAAGGCTATGGCCCGGAGGAGCAGTCATGGGAACCGGCTGAAGGGGTTCATGCTCCGCGCTTGGTCTCCTTGTTCCATCGGCGTTTTCCTGCCAGCGCTGGACCCGTGGGGAGCCGCTGAGAGGGAGGATGTACTGTCAAGAATTCCTGTCATGCGAGGGGAGGAAAACGGTAACCAGCGAAAACGGACTACATCTCCCAGGATGCTTAGCGGTTGAGAGGTTATGTAAACAGGAGAGCTGTTACATAACTCAAGGAAAACACGCCCTTATGTAAACAGGAGAGCTGTTACATAACTCAAGGAAAACACGCCCTATAAAGGGAGGAACCGGGAGGTACAACGCTGTCGGATATTGTGTTTACACCGACGTACCTGCTTAGTGAAGAGCAGTGTTCCGGAGTGGTGCTCCAGTAAGGCAAGAACGGAGGTAGGTCGAGTCGTTACTCCCTGGGCCGTGTCTTGCCCCATCGTCACCTGTGAAGGACCCGGAAGCTCTACCGGATAACCATTGAGCTTCGCTTTTTGACTCGGCTGAGTCAAAGCGCAGTGGCGCTTTTGCTGGTTGGAGTCGTAACTCCCAGCCCGACCAGAGATACAGGGACTGCCAGCTGTAACGCACACCAGGAGGTGTTTGCCGCGTTACAGACTCGGAAATCCACAGGATCGATCGAGCGGCTGCTCTCGGTTCAGTCTTCTTTGCTTGTGATTGGGGTATCGGTGACGCATCACCAGGAGGTGACTCCGCGTCCCGGTGCAGTCTGAGGAAGAGGTTGAGCGGCTGCTCCCTTCAGGTAGAGACCCCGGCTGGGTGTTTCCCTGACTCCTCGATTCTCCCCAACACTCTTCGTGCCCCTCACAGCCTACCGATTGGCATTGTCGGCCATTTAATTTCTGCCCTCTGTTGGCATACGCCGGGATCGGCGTATATGCAGAGGACGGCTAGGACCATCCGTGCTGTGGGCTGGTAACGTACTTAGCCTGGAGGATTCCAGTGACTATAACCTTTGTTTATTCCTTGTATTATTTTTGCCTTCATTAAAATAACTAAACCTTCACAAGTGGTTGCGTTCTCATTATCGTGTCTGTTAAACGATCCTGAGACGTTCAGGGCGTTACAGAAGGGGATACCCATCCTGTTTTGAAATGCGGTTTACCGCTCTGAAGTCAATACAGAAGCGGGTGCTTCCGTCTGGCTTTGGAACAAGAACAATTGGTGAACACCAATTGCTCTTTGAGGGTATCACTACTCCCAAAGCTAGCATCTCAGCCACCTCTTTTTGCAACGCTGCGCGACGGGCTTGGTGGACCCGATAGGGTTTCTGTTTAACCACGACGCCCTCACTGGTCGGTATCGAATGGGTGGCTAAATATGTTTTACCGGGCTGGTTGGAAAAGATATCAGAGAATGAGAGGAGAAGGGCCTGTAACTCTTCTTTCTCTTTTGTACTAAGCTAGGGACCAAGAATAGTGTCTCTGACTGTGGTTTCTGCCGGCGTGGCAAATGAAATACCGCAGGGTTTCAGGGGAGGCGGACCCAACCACTTTTTCAGTATGTTCACCTGGTACATTTGGGATTTCTTGGGGAAAAGACGGAGCACATAGATAGTCTTCCCGACCTTCCTTATAACCTCAAAGGGACCCTGCCACTCTTTTCTTAGTTGAGGAGGGGAGAAGTATCAACACCCAGTCACCTGCTCTGAACTCTCTACTTCGTCCCCTTGTCGTACTGTAGCTTGTGTCATGTATGGGCCTTGTCTAATTGATCTTGTGCTAAAGTTCTCAATTTGTGAAGTCTTACCTTCACCTGGTTTGCATAATCCAGTAAAGCGTGTGCTTCAGCAACCCCTTGTTCCTCCCATGTCTCTTTTGTAATTTCGAGGAGGGTGCGAGGTCGCCTCCCGAACAGGAGTTCAAAAGGGGACACACCCAAGCTAGACTGTACTGTGCTCCGGATGACAAACCGCGCTTATGGAAGAAGCTGATCCCAGTTTCTTCCATCCCCTGACAGGCGTTTCTTTAATGTAAGCTTTAGGTTACCATTGTAACGTTCTACGAGGCCATCCGTTTGAGGGTGGTATACGGATGTCTTTATATGCTTGATGTCCAGCTGTTTACAGATTTCCCTCATGTGGCGGGATACTAAAGGGGTGCCCTGGTCCGTGAGTATTTCTTTCGGAAACCCCATCCTTGAAAACACCTCGATTAGTTTCTGGGATATGGTTGAGGTAGTGGCTGTTTTCAGGGGGAATAATAGGTAGGGGCTGTAGGGGTACTTTCGGTGGGATGTAGGGGTTTCGTTTCTGGCATATTTCACATTCCTGGCAATACTTTTTGATTTGGAGATATATGCCAGGCCAGTATATGCCAGGCCAGTAGAAGTTGTCCAGGATCGCCTGACTGTTTTTTTCAGCCCCTATATGCCCTGCTAACAAATGAGTGACCAAAGTACAGGACTTGGTCCCTAAAGCTCGTTGGCACTTATAGCTGAGGTGCAGCCCCCTCCTTAGCGATGCGGTAAAGAAGCCCGTGCTGTTCAAGAAAGCATGGATAGGTTTTGGTTTTGGGTGTTCTTTGTTTCTTGCGCTCTCTGCCAGGCATGCCTAAGGGATGCGTCGTTCAAATGGGCCCCCCTGAAATTGTTATCCATAGCCCCAAGTTCTGAGGTGAGGAGGGCGTTGTGTGAACTTTTTGGGATTGTCTCTGTTTTCAGGGCACTGGCAAGGAGGAGGGGAAAGGAGGGATTGTCTACCCCTAGGATTAGTGGCTCAGGAAGAGAGGGGAGAACCCCTACAGTGATGGTAGTCTGGGTGCCTGCCTGGGTGCGTACTGGAAACTGTGCTACAGGATAGACCCTGATGTCCCCATGCACACATCGTATGCCAACATTCCTCCCTACGATAATCTGTGAGCGAAGCACCATGTCCCCCCGGGCCACTGAATGCTTACACCCTGAATCAAGGAGGGATTTTACATCTCGGTTGTTTACAATGAGACTCACATAGTACATGTGTCCCATATCTTGTACGAACAGAATCGATCTGGGGGCGTAGCTGACGTCCATAGGCTCCTCATCAAGTTTGTCTTTCTACAGAAGCGAGCTATATGGCCCCACTCGCCATATTCGAAGCACTGGGGGCCGGAGGTGACTGGAGGGTCATATCTCCCAGGTCTAACTCTTGGGGGTTCTGGGTAGGTTTTGGCGGACCTTCTCTCCGAATTGGACGTAACGGGACCTTTTTGGGGGTTTTCCGGTTCTTTGAAAGGCCCACGGCCCTGTGCACGGGTGAATGAAGTGGCCATTTCAACGGCCTGTTCGACAGTCAAGTTTGCATGTTGTCAAAGCCACTTTTGGGTGCCATAAGGTAGGGCTTTCAGATACTGCTCAAGATATATTTTGTTCATTACATTGTAAAGATTGGCCTCTTGAGGTTTTAGCCAATGGTCGGCGGCGTCCTTTATTTTGAAAAAAAGCGTCTTAGGTGTGTCACCCACCGTTCCGCGTTCTTGTCTAAACCGGAGGCGGTGGGCTTCGTCATCTACTCCGAGGTGGTCCAGGATGTACTGCTTCACGACCCCATACACAGCAGTTCCATCCTGATTGATAGTCTGGTATGCCCCCTGTGCCTCTGCTGTGAGCAAGGGTGCCAAATAAAACGGCCATCTATCGGTGGGCCACCCACTGGCCCTAGCAGCCTGTTCAAAATTAAGAAAAAATGCCATAGGGTCCTCTCCAGGCACATACTTTTGTAGGGGATAACCGTGCCAGGGGGTGCAGGGGTTCACCCTTGTCCCAGCCCCAGGAGGAGCTGGTTCTGTCCTTCGGCCAATTTCACCAAGTTGTCCGCTTGGGTCTGTATGGCGGCTGTATAAGCTGCCCGGTCCATTTCTGCTTGACTGGTACCCCGCTCGACGGCCCATTCTAGCTTGGTCTGGCCCTCCTTCAGCTGGTATATGAAGTTCTCCATCTTGTAGCGACAGAGGCTGTGCCCGTATTCTCCACCACTTTGTCACAAAGAGGGATCGGTGCCAGAGTGAAGGTGGCCAAAAAATTAATATTTGCGGAAGAGATGATTGAGGGTCAGAATATTTTTATTTGCACCAAAACAGGAAGAAAAAAAAAATCCTGAAGATAAACATCTTTGGACTTCCAGGGCAGATTTCCTGGTTGGGATGGTCCCGTCTTCACCAGGGCTTCTCCTGGACTTGGGGTTGGGCACCAGGTGCTCCGCTTCACAGGAGTTGGTAACCGGCGTAGGTGGGAAGGAATAAAAACAACAAAAACAACACCGGAATGAGTCGCCGGGGAAGTGGGCACATTCTATCTCAAGGAACCAGGAGTGAGAGAAGAAGTCACCTCTAACCGGCACCAAGTGAGCCCCGATGTGACCTCCCTCCTCCCTCTAAACAGTGCCCTTCCCCCTCCCGTGTTCTGTGAACCCCTGTAGTTTCACCCGTACCTTGTTGAGCCACCCTCCTCCAGGAAGGTGGCTGGGCGAGACGCGATCCGGTTGGCCTCCCGGCTTGACGTCTTTGTCTGTGGCAGCAGCCCTCGCCTCGGTGTCCTCTTCTGTAACTGCTCGGCTTGTTTCAGACGATGTTGCACCTCGGTCTGTTCCCGCTGTCCACGCCACGAACTCTGCTCCTGCTCCGGGGAAACCAGCTTCCGCTCCGTGAGAGTTCGTCCCTCTTGTTTTAGCCGCCTGCTCCTCTGATAGGCCGGTTTCCGATGACGTCAAGGGCCACACCCCTTGAGATTCCGCTTGAGGGTTATTCTTAAAGGGCTCCAGTCCTCCCTGTACAAAGGGTGAGATGGCGTTTATGAGTGACTTGTCAGTGTCGAAGGGCAACAAAGTCCGCAGTTCATCATCGGACTTGTGACAGGCTCATCCAATACAAAATACTACACCGCGCATATTTTGATAGAGCCAAACTGCATGCAATAGGAAGAGCCCGGAGTGTCCTCGAAGTCACACTGAGCCTGGGACATTTATACATACCCTTTGGGGGTGCACTGAGATACAGGCCTATTGGGGGTCGATTGTGGAAGGAGCTCAATCGCATACTTGAAGCCCAAATAGAATTTGAGCCACAGTTTCTCCTTTTGGGGATTTAGACAGAGGTAGACGTCCCAAGGCGCAAACTTGACTTAGCTAACCTGGGGTTGGTAGTAGCTAAACGGGATATAGCTAAATACTGGGGAGCACCACTAATACCTACCATTAACGAATGGAGGGCGAGTCTTGACTTGTATATGGTTGCGGAACGGGTGACATATAAGGCCTGGGGCTGTCCTAAAAAATTCTGGAAAATATGGGTCCCATGGATTAAGTATTATGGTTTGGAGGTGGAGGGAGATGAAGGAGAAGAGACTTTGTCGTCCGCAGGAACTGAAGTATAGCCTTGACCGCTGTAATGTTTGTTCCAAGTATGTGGCACCATGAGACCTGTATCGTGGACTTTGATTCCTCTTTGCGCTGGGTCTGCTCCCACGTATGTTTGGACTCCACTGAATTCGTCTCTTTGTCATATGCCTACCCTACATGGCCACTGTGGAATGTAATACAATGTATACTGTGTATTCATGCTTTGTTTTATATTTTGTTTTGTTTGGAACATGCAATAAAAAATATATTTAAAAAAAAACAAATAAGTGCCCAACCAAGTCACCGTACAAACCATAATTTGACCTATTAAGATGCCCACATAAACCAAACTTACAAAAACTTCACGAACGTCAGTTCTGTCGTCAGGGACAGGAATCGAATAACAAACAAAGTACATTAATTTAGTGTAGACCTACATTAGTGTCATGTGTTATACAAGAGAACCGGAGAAAGTGATGTGTATAGAACTCAACTATGCGGGTGGAGCTGTTGAAATGGCCATGAAATCCTGTTTCTCTCAAAGAAAGCAACTCATCTCCAGTCTATCATTGAGCCCTTGTGGCTTTAGAGTGTCCAACCGTTTCATCCAGAATACCTCCCTTTGCAACAAACGTTGATTTATATTCAATCCAGGGTATACTCCATTATTATTTCAACAATCTGAAATTTAATTTGCGCGGTGTGAGGAGAGGGCAAGATGGCGGCCGTTGCTATGGCCGAGTAAGCTGGTGTCGGCGTTCTCTCCCCCCCTGGAGTAGTCTATCTGTACATTGCAGTCTGTACCTGTGCCTGTCGGATGTTGCTGTGGAGGCTCTGGTGCTCGAGTCGCAGCCTTCGTTCCCGGACCCTGGTGTGCCGTGTTTTCGGTGCAGGTCCGTTTGCAAGCTGCTCTGTGTGGGGTCCTCATTCGCTTGGGCCAGTATCCGGAATGCCGCCTAAGGCTCACACGCGGGGGTCGGTCCGGAGCACTGTGAAGCCTGAGGCGGGAGCGCAGACGGCGGCTTCAGTCCGACGCTCACCTTCGGCATCAGTTCCTGCTGCAGGGAGGACCCAGGCAGCCACTACTTCATCAGCTAGAGTCTCCAGATTTCCAGCTTCAGTCCCAGCGATGTTCAAGCCGCGGGGGAGTTTGGTTGGCAGAGGGGTCCCGAGTCCTCCTGCCGTGGGATCTTCCGCTTCTCCCATTGTCCCTCATGTGCCTGGTGTTCAGGCTGCGGATGATGATGTTTCTTTTTCTCCCGTTGTGCCGTCTGGGAGTGCTGAAGGGGGCTCATCTTTGACTGCGGTTTCTCTTGGAGGGAAGCAATCGGTTGGCGCTTTGGAGGTGTCGGCTCCCTGTTTGGAGCCCATTCAGGGTTTAGGGCAGGAATTACAATTGCAGGGGATGCTGGGAGATGTAGTTTCTTCGGCCCGGCTGCCCAGCTTGCAATTGGCTGTTCCCCCTGCTGACCCCCCAGCTCCCCATACAGTTTTCCCACAAATCTTTACCCTCCCTCCAGGTGCTGATGCTGAGACAGATGTGGATAATTTTTTTTCACTCTGAACATACCGGTTCTTCAGGTGAGGATGCTGGATTAGATAAAGAATGGACAAAGGATGAGGGCAGCGACACTGGTGACTGGCGAATCAATGATGTTTTGAACTCCATAGGCGCTCTTAGTGGTCCTCCCACAGTTCGCAAAACCCCTACAGACCTTGGTCTAGACACTGGGACATTGACATGGGACTATTCCTTCTCTGCACAATCTGCTCCCCAAGGCACCTCTCAAGATCCAGTGTATCTTCCTCTGGAACCTAAATCCGGTCTCCCCCTAGCTATAATCTACCAAACAATTATGGCTCATCGCGAGGAGACGCGACAGGAGAGCGCTCGTGCGCAGGGGGCATGTCGCAGGGTTCAAAACTCCCTGCGCAGAGTTATCAAGACGTGCACGGACATTGCTTCCAGGGTCACGGAAGCTGAATCTCGGATCTCCACTCTTGAGGACGATTTAGCCTCTCACAAGACTTCCATTGATTCAATCCAGTCACAGAGGGTTGACATTCAAGGGAAATTGATTGATATGGAGAATCGGGCACGAAGGAACAACCTTAGAATCTTGGGGGTCCCCGAGGGTTTGGAGGGTCAAGATATCCGCCAGTTTGTTATAGATTTATTTACAGAAGCATTCCTAGAGGTGAAGGAGTGGGACTGGCTGCTGGAGATTCAGCGTGCCCATCCCTTTCCCTTTAAAGTAAAGCACCGTTCTGCTGAGTCTGATAATAGACCGCGTGCTATTTTAATTTGTTTGCACAATTTTTTGGCAAGAGAAAGGCTTTTTGATCTGGCCAGGCCTGACAGGCAAAGGTCTGGGAAGGGTTGTCAGTTTTTTGTTAGGCCGGACTTTTGTCCAGCTACAGTAGAGCGGAGGTGACAGCTCCGTCAGTTGATTGCCCCATTTCAATCTAAGGGGGCACAAGTTTTTTTGTTATTCCCTTCTAAACTCAAAATTAGTTTTCAAGTCCAGACAAGATTTTTTGAATCTGAGATACAGGCTAAAACATACTTGGATACGTTACAATGATCGTATAATGTAAAGGGAATCTCTTGCAATGATAATTGGTCTTGTTTTCTCTAGCCTCTTTGGGTTTTTTCCTTTTTTTTTTTTTTTGGACAGTGACTCCTGGGGGGGCGGTCTCTGCTTATACCGGCTTCTACATCATCGGCATTTCGGTCCCTGCCCTGTTTGGGGGGAGGTTAGGGTTTGGGCGGTGGGGTGGGTCAGCAGGGGTGTGGGGGGGGGGGGGGGAGGGTGGGCTCAGGGCGCATGTAAAAAATAAGCTTGACATTTATTCTTTTTTTCATGACAATCTTGGTTCAAATCAACAAATTAAAAGTGTGATGTTTTTCTTAGTTTCTCTCATGATAATGGATAATGGATAAAATCTCTATTGCCTCATGGAATGTTTGTGGTCTCAACAACGGGAAGAAGCGAGCTTTATTAGCATAGGTTATTCAGGCTTTTCATTTAGAGATACTCTGTTTGCAGGAAACCCATGTCCCTTGGAACAGTAGAGAGTGTCTTAAAATCCCAGGGTTTGACCTGATAGCATGCTCTCGACAGACTTCCATGATAAGGGGGGTGGCTATTCTAATGAAACATGGGATAGGCTCATGTTCGAGATACAGTCAAGATGCTGGGGGCCGGTGGGCAATTGCGCAGCTTTTGATTAATGGCTCAACTTTGACAGTGTGCACTGTGTATAACTCAAACCTGGACGATCCTGAATTACTAGACTTTCTAAATATCGAATTGGCTTCATGGCCCCAGCCTATCTGTTTCTGCGGGGAATTTATTATCAATTTGTCAGCTAACTTTAATATTTTTGGAGAGCAGACCTATTTTGGTCAAAAACCTAGAGTATACAGAGCCCTGCAAGCCCTTGTCCAAGAGCATGTTATGACTGACTTATGGTTTCATTACTGTAAAGATAAAGACTGCTCTACCTATTTCTCAGCTCCCCACAAAAAAATGGTCCGACTGGATTACTTTTTTGTTTCGGATCAGTTGACACCTTGCTCGTCAATTTCAATTTTCCCTAGAATTTTGTCAGACCACAATCCTCTGGTTATCAAATGCACTATATCAGCTGATATGAGCACTCTAAGACCATGGACCTTCGAGTGGAAATTGCTATTAGACTCAAAATATATTGACCATATGAGACCTTGGGTAACCGAATTTCTGAATATCAATAGAAGCTCAGCCTCCAATAATATAGTCTGGGATTCATTCAAGGCTGCTATCCGGGGGGAGACTAAAAGCTTTTCCTTTTTTCGGCAAAAGCTAATAAAGGATCAAATTAAGGACCGTCTTGAGGAATTACGCAGAGCTGAAATTCTGCTTATTATTACGATCAGGGAGGGTGGGGACATAACCCCAAGTCAAACTCAGGTAGCACGTATTAAAGTTTCAGTGCAGGAGTTCTTTGGGCAGGATCTCGCGGCCAAATACTTGCAGTATCGTTCGACAATGTTTGAGTATGGTGAGAAGTCTGGGCGGGTCCTTGCTAAGCGGCTCCAGCAGCGCGGATTAGCTAATCGTATCATCAGGATTCAGGATCCTCTGGGGGTTATCCATGAGACCCTGATGGGGTCCTTTCTGTTTTTTCTGAATTTTATCGTTCCTTATACACGGAGGAAGTTACCTCCCATACAATAGATCTTGAATTTGCTGCTTTTATTGAGGGACTTAAGACAGCCAAAATCTCGGATCATCAAAATACGGTTCTTGCGGCCCCAATTCAGTGGGATGAAGTGGAATTAGCATTGAATTCACTGGCTAGTGGGAAGGCAGCGGGCCCTGACCTTATTCCTTTGGAGTTCTATTGCACATTTCGGTCAGAAATCCAGGAGGATCTTCTACGGATCCTGAGAGACGCCCAACTCGAGATTATTCCAGAATCATGGCGGTATACATCTATTATTTTGCTTTAAAAAAAGGACAAACCCGAGTTGGATCCCTCCTCATTTCGGCCGATCTCGTTAATAAATACGGACAGCAAAATCTATTCAAAGATTCTGGCGGCTAGATTTGCCTTGGTTATATCTCCGTTAGTCTCTATCCGGCAACATGGATTTATTCCCGGAAGGGACACGGCGGATAATATCCGCCGTGTTATTGCTCTTTTGGATTGGGTGCAGGTTACTCATTCCCCTCTTGGAGCAATCCTGTTGGACGCCGAAAAGGCGTTCGACAGGGTAGCTTGGGATTTTCTGTGGAGGGTTCTTCTGTGCAAGGGGTTTTCCCGGAATTTTGTTCACGCCCTTCAATCACTTTATATCGCTCCTCAAGCATTTTTGTCAATTTCAGGGACTCTTTCAAGACTGTTTGCAATAAACAGGGGCACTAGACAGGGTTGTCCCTGCTCGCCCCTGTTATTTGCTCTTTATATCGACCCTTTCTTAAATAAATTAGAGCTCTCTAGTAAGATCCTTCCTGTCGAGATCAACGCGGTTGATTTTAAGGCGCTAGCCTACGCTGACGATATTATAGTTATAACTAGTAATGTGACATCCTCGTTCTCGGCTATCAAGACCCTTGCGCACTCCTTTGGGCGGCTTTCAGGGTACAAACTTAATGTTCAGAAAACCCAGATTATTCAATCCTCAACTATGGTGTCCACGGAAATTCCGGTGGTACAAACTGCATCGTATCTGGGGGTCAAAATTTCGGCAGTAGTAGAACAGATACCCGATATGAATATTCTACCTATTATAGATGCCGCCAATTCTACGCTATGCAGGTTAGATAATTTACATCTCTCTTTAGTCGGTAGAAGGAATGTGTTAAAGATGCTGATCTTGCCGAAATTTCTATACATCTTTAGGACTATTCCTCTTGAATTCTCACAGGCTAGCCTTAGTAGTGCAGAAAGATGCTGCAATAGATTTATGTGGAGTTATCGTATGCCTCGTAGAGCCGCCAAGTGGATGGTCCTCACATTGGACAGAGGAGGATGGTCGGTTCCCAGTCTTCTCTTATATAACTGGGCTGCCTTACTTCAGTATTTAGCTCCCCCACTTTTTGGCTCACATGGCTCACTTTCTGCATCATGTAGTCCCTCTATTTTTGAGATTAGCTTAGGTCAAGAGGCCAAGGGGTTGCTTCTTAAGGTTCTTGAGCCGAGCTACTACAAGAAAACTAAATTTAAGGTTATCGCAGCTATGTATTCTGCTTGGAGGAAGGTTTGTCGGAAATGGTCGATACCTAAAATACATTTTTACACTCCCCTGGCCGCTGCTAGGCTTCTACCCTCAATTTTTCAAGACTCAGTCGCAATCAGGTGGGGAGCTCAAGGCATCCTTACGCTGGGAGATTTACTTTATGAGGGTAAGATGGCCTCTTTTGCATCCTTAAAAGATAAGCATGCTTTGGCTTCATGCGATTTTGCTATTAATTCCCCCAACGCATTAATTAAGAATATTCTTATGGAGTTAATTTTGAGGAAGGCCCGGTTGAGTGCCCTCTATCAAAGCTTGTTAAAAGGCCTTCCTGACGATCTTTCCTCTCAGAAGGCAAAATTAGAAGGTACATTCGGTAAGGCAGGTATAGATATCTCCTATGCACTGGACCTGTCTAATTCTGTATTGATTTTTGGGAGTTTACGTTCTCAGAGCTATATGGCTTTGTTTGATTTATATTTTACTCCAGCCAAAATTTCAAAATGGGGAGGGACCGGTGTTCAGGGGTGTCCTAGATGCGGGCTGGCGGCAGCCAATGATGTACATATGTTTTTTTCATGTGTTAAATTACATACATTCCTTCACGATATTCAATTGTTTATTAATAATTCTCTTAATATCCAGATAGAATTCTCCTCCGAATTAGTTATTATGGGGTGTGTGACGGACTCATGCCATGATAGACCATTCTTTGAATCTGCTTTTCTTTGTATTGTAATGTCCCTAATTCGTTTATGTATAACCTCCGAATGGATTAACCCCTCACCTCCGACTTTTTTGAATTGGAGGGCAAGAATTCTTACTCTTCATAATCTGGAATCGGCTGTGTTTCTAAAAAGCGGGAAAAGGAGGCGGGAGATGGGCTTAAGGATTTGGGCGCCCTTTTTGGCTTGGTATAATAAGTAACATTTTGGTTTTTTTTTCTGTTACTGTTGTCGAGACTATTTGTGTTAGCAAACCTAGATTCTGATTTGATTGCCATGATTGTCTATTTCTTATGTTTATTTGTTTCTTCTGTTTTTTTTATATGTCAAGCGGAAATAATAAAAATTATTTTTTTTTAAAAAGGAATTTAATTTGCGCGATAGTACGGTGACTCTCATCCCAATGCGTTGCCAAGCAGGATATAGTGCTTTTATTACGTATTCTGGTTTTGTGTTCAGAAATCCAAATCTTTAGTTTTCGTTCTGTCTTGCCAATATAAAGCATGCCGCAGGGGCATTTTAATTGAGTAAATTAAATTGCAGGAATTACAATCCCCTTTGAAATACAGCTTAATACTTTCACCTGTATGTGGATGAGTAATAATATTCCCCACAATAACGTTATTGCAATGTATGCAGTTCAGACATTTGCACATTCCTGCATTGTCCTTTTTAAAAGTGGTTTTGGTAGCCAACAATTCCTTGATATTTCTAGACCTTGTATAAGCAAATAAAGGCCAAGATGCAAAGATGTTTCTGAAATCAGGCTTTTGCTGAAGAAGCTCCCATCTCTTTATGATTGCCTTGCGAATCTTGAGTGAATTGATTGAGAATTTGGAGACCAACACCATGTGTTTAGTTTTTTACTTCTGTTTTTTCTTTAGTAGATCCCCACGTGTTTATGATGATGCTCTAAGTGCTTGAACAGCCGGAAGCTCTTTGGGGTATTACCGATTTTCATATTTCGTCTGCAGATCTAAAATAGTGGTTTGACATTGTGTACTGTCTGAAACTATTCGCTGTACTCGCAAAAACTGAAAATATGGAAGATTCTTTAATAAAGTTGGAGGATGAAAACTGGAATAACAGAGCACTGTTTCGATCAGTTGGTTTTTGGTACAAGCTAGTGCACAAACCATGCTCGGTGATCTCTACCCAGACATCTAGGAATGAAACGGCTTTCTTGCTTGCGGTAAGTGAATTGAATCCTGGGATTTTTTAAATTCAGGTAACTGATATTCTCCACAAGTTTTGATTCGGATCTGGTCCAAATAAAAAACATGTCATCTATATAACGACAGAAAAAAAGTAGATGATCTGTCCACTCTGGTTGTGCAAATATATAGTCTGCCTCAAATTTTGCCATAAATGTATTGGCATACGATGGGGCTCCCGCAAACCCCATAGAGGTCCTGCTTGATTGCGAATAAAAATTGTTGTTCCATGTGAAATAGCTGTGGCGAAGACAAAAATGTTAGAGTTCAAGCAAGAAGATTTTATTAAACTTAAAAATAAGATGGAGGAAGTGGGCGTTACACGCAAGGGGTTGTGGTAAAGGTAGTTGGAGGGGAAGCGAGTTGAAAGGCACGTGGTTTGGTGATTGATGGTAGTCCAGCTGGGGGAAGTATTTAAGGAGAAAGGAGGGGGTGGAGTCAGTCGTTTGAACATCCGTTCGGCAACACGCGTTAGATGAGAGAAGCGGTCGGTACAGACAGAAGTAAGGAAAGGGGAAGAGCAGGTATGGAGTGTTCTGAAAAAAACTGATTTGGGTAAAGGGGTTTACAACTAGGACGGAAGGGGTAGAAGTAGTGATGTCGGAAGGTTGTATTGTAGATGAAAGGCGTGTGGGAGGATTGATAGATGTAGGGTGGTTAGAGTTCATTGAGCACATTGGGCGATTGAGAATCCGATCAGTTACGCAGTCTTATTTGGCAGGTATGAGAACGAGGATGGAAGTGGGGGTAGGTTACCGCGTTCAGCGGATACTCAATAGGGTTGAGATATGACTACATTTTGGGGTGAAGTAATGATTTTTCCTTAATGCAGTGATTTTCAAAAAGGTATTGTGTTATTTTAATATGGTTTACAGCATTTGAACATGACTGAGTGAAAATATGGTTTTTTTGTGAAAACATTACGGCTGTTACCATGAAAGACATTAACAGAGGTTCTTTATTTTGACTTGACAGCTATCCCTGACGAAGGGCAAAAAATAGGCCCGAAATGCATTGGATTTAAAAAAAATCAGAGCTGCCTGAATTGTATGTACCTACGTGAAGCAGTAAAAGGCCCGGATGGACATAATTGTTTCATTTGAAAAATTGGGACTTTTATCAGTCTAATCGTGTACTGTGAAGTGAAATCTGGTCAATTAAGGATAAACTGGAATAAACATGGATAAAAATATAAGAGGAACTGTGCTATCATTGCTTTCGGCTGTGCAATTGGAATTGGAGCGTCACGACGTTGAAAGTGTTTTGAACTTTTAGAAGTTGGCATTTCTGTGTGCTGTGTGTCTGCCTCCCTGATGTGAATTGCATGTCTGGCTTGTGATTGACAGGAGCTGAGAGGTGTGGGTGGCTCCAGGAGGGGCAGGGTAAGCCAGCTAGGCTGAATGGGACACCTGAGCTGAGAGTGGTGGGAGGAGAAATCCCCTGACTCTGAATAGGATGGTGCTTCCCTAGTACAATGCTGGCTCCGCCCCCTGTGGTGTGTCTGATCACCGAGCCCCCACCTGACAAAGGGGAGAGGAGCTGGGCAAAACAAAGTGCTCCAAAGCCCCTCTAAACCAGTTCTGACTGGTATCCCCAAGCCCTGTGCTGTGACACAAAGGGAAGAGTGATATAAATATAGGGGCTGTGACCCCATGAAAAGGTGCAGTGTGCTGTATTTGTGCTGGTCCTGCTGGGGCGTACTGCTGCTGTGGTCCAGGGGGAGGCTGCCAGGAGGGCTGCCTCCCTGGGCCCTGCATTGCCCCTTTATCTTTGAAAAGGACTTTTCTGGAGCACTAAGCGCCTCGTGAGCGCTGTGCTGGATTCCCATTTTTTTGTCCAGAGGAGTAGCGAGCCGGCTTTGCAGCGCCGTGCTGTCTGGGGGGAGAGAGAGGGAGTCTCCAGCATGGGGACTCCCCCGTGATTCGTGGTTGTGGGTGCCCACCCTGCTTATTATTTTATTTGGGTGGTGGGTGCCCACACCACATGGCCGCTTTTGCTTTTAAATAATGCTGCGGGTGCCCACCCCGCGTTTTCGGTGTTTGCGGGTGCCCCGCATCTGAGCCAGGAAAATGATCACCGCCGTGGCCGGTAGGAAGTCCGGCAACATGGTGTCTAACGGCGGGCGGGACTTCCGGTTTTTCGAGGGAAGTCCGGCGCACGCTGCTGGTGAGGGGGGCCGGCCAAGTGATGGGTGCGTTGCAGCCCAGGACTCCCGTGAAGCAGAGGAGAGCCTCGGCGAAGCACGGAGGATGGGAGCCTACCCCGCCTCCACCGGCTCCGCTGTAGAGTCCCGGGTCCCAGGAGGGGGCCCGGGTGAAGCGAAGAGGCGGCCGAGGCCGCCGACAGCAGCGCGGAGCTCCCAGGAGAGAAGGGAAGACCCGCGCCGTGAGAGAAGTGCTGCAGCCGGAAAGGAGGGGGCCCGGGTGAAGAGCAGCCAGGCGGACCCAGCGCGAGGGAGCCGGAGAGCGGGTAAGTTACCGCTCTTCGTGTTGAAGCCTCTGTGTGAAGTCAGAGCGGCCCCGTCTGGCGGCGGGCCGCTCCAACGCTTGGGGTCAGTTTTATATGGCTAAGGGAGCCCCAGAAGGCCACAGTTCATTGGGGGCAGTTTGAGGCACATTGTCGGCGCCTGGGCGGTCCCGCAAGAGAGCAGGCCGCCCCAACGATGGGGGCATATGTTTTATGCCATGTGGGGGTCCAGAGGGCACAGAGGTGCCGGGCCCCCTATATGCAAAGTGCCACAGCTGCGCCGCACCAGCGCAGGCAGCTGCAACGAGAGGGGCACAAATGAGAGAGAGTCCCTGAGTGGGACCAGAGGCACAGAGGTGCCAGTGAGTTTTCCCAGCTGCCCAGCAAGTAGTAGGCAGCTGATACGTTTAGGTTTGCGCAGTGGCGCAAGTGGATTCCGCTGCATTGGCAGCACGCCCTGACTTTTGAACATAGGGCATCTGAGCCCCTTTGAGAAGGCCAGTTAGCCCAGGGGACTGTTAGGTTTGTAGGGCACCAGGCCCTAATGTGATTTATGCCTCTACTATGGTCTTTCTTAGGAGACTATGTGCTAATGATTTATGTGGTGCTAGGAAATGTTATTCATGTAGTATGATTTACGCACCCTGTTTTATACCTCTAAATGTGGTTGTTATGATTATGTGGTTGGCTTGCATATCATGGTTTATGCTAGTGAGATTATGTTCCACTGAGATTATGTCCTAATGTGAGTTATACTTAGGAGGTTAGGGTCTAATGCATTTAGATTTATGAGATGATTGCATAATGTGTTTATGCTGGTGAGGTTGGCGCAGAATGTATTTCACGCCTAAATGTGATACTGTGCATAATGTGGTTTATGTTACAGGCTGATGCTAAGTACAGTGATTACCAGTGGTTACTGGTTGTACGTTTATGATATGTTTTACTTTTACTAAGTTCGCTTTGTGATGGTTAGGACAGTGGTCCAGTGGGCCCTGTCAGGTGTATATAATCCCTTGTAAATATGACCTAGTGCCAGGTGGCACCATGTATATTATGTGTTTACTATTCTAATGTGTTATGAGAATACAAAGGCTATTTTTGATATAACCTTGTGTGGAGTTCCTTTTGTAATGTGCCTGGGATGTTGTTGCTGTGTGCGTGCGCAAATGCTTTACACATTGCCACCGGGATAAGCCTGACTGCTCGTGCCAAGCTACCAAGGGGGTGAGCAGGGGTTATCTTTGGCGTGTAACTCCCTTACCCTGACTAGAGTGGTGTTCTCTGCCTGGCTTTGGCGCAAGGCTTAGCCAACCAGAGATCCCATTTCTAACAATAACCAAAACATGGCGAGCATTCCCCATCCCCCCAAACCTATACTTCCCACCCAAAAGAAGCATCTGTTGCCCATTCCCAACGAGAGAAAAACAAGAATTATTGGGGGAGATGATACTCAGTGGACCAAAGAGTACCCCCGTGCAGAGCCTCCACGACTACAGTCAGCTACATTTTCTGAAGGATATGATGTGCTGGAATGCAAACAAAATTCTGACATGCTGCTAACTAATCAACCGGAGGGAGCATTAGCAGCAGAATCTGAGATTGGGAGTCCCTCGAGTGGAGTACTCCTGGGTCATTGATTTCTTTCCCCGTAGGAGTGCGTAGTGGCATCCATGTCCGCATTGCCCATTGGGTGGTGGAGAGATCTCTTCTGTTGGCATTAGGACTTTGCTTTCCCTCCCGGGCGCTGGTCATCATACCGGGGAGGGTTGGAGTCACCCCAGTGGAGGTTGGTTGATAAAAAGGGAGCACTGTTCCGTGAGCGGTCCACGCCTCTTAATGGGACTCAAAAAAAGATCATTTTGCATTGATAAATGATGCTGAGTTTCGCTGGATAAAGGCACATGTAGGAGATATGCAGATCCAGCAATTTGGCCTTGACTTGGTCGAGTGATTTATTTATTTATTTATTTATTTTTTCCTGGGCCTGAACTATGCAGGTTTAGTCCAGGAAAATAAGTATCCTTCCTGCTTGAAACCTGAGGTTTTTGATCTTACGGGCCTCCAGAAAGACCGCGTCGCGATCTATGTAGTTTAAGAAGTGAGCAATTAAAGGTCAGGGTGGTGCCTCAGTGGGGGCTTAGTGGCCAAAGAGCGATGCACCCACCCAAGCAGGAGGAAAGTTCCCCGGATTGTAGCCAAGTACGTATCCATTGATGACATTTTCAGGAGACTGCCCTTCAGATCCTTCAGAAAAGCCAATAAAGCGTAGATTGTTATGCCGTGCTCTGTTCTCATTATCTTCCATACTGTCTTGGAGGAGTTTGGCATCGAACAAAAGTCTTATTACTTCTGAGAAGAGTTGTTTAACTGTGTCTTCAAGAGAGGAAATTCTTGTTTAAGCCTCAGAGTCCCTTTCAACTGTTTGGCGGAGATCTTATCGCAGTAGGGAAACATCTGTTTGCACCTCCCCAATTTTTGTCTCCAGGAGCGTTTTAGAGTAATTGATGGCTTGTAGGATGAGGGAAATGTTGTTTTCGGCAGAGGGGACCTACGGTCTGGTCCCGGAGGTACTCCCTGTGTTCCCCAGGGGGACAGTGTACTTATCCATTTTGGCTTAACGCGGCTGGCCCTTGTCGCAACCCATGTTGGACCTACAAAGGTGGATGATGCACGACTTGTGGACGGTGGGCATCACGGTGCCAGTCCACCCCAAAGGAGGCAGGTAAGGCATAAACTATGGAGGGCGGTAGTGCTGCAAACCACTACCGACCTGCTCTTGCCAGATAAAGGGCCCAGGCAGCATGGGCACTCAATTCCAACTCCTAGTCACCGCACCGGCGGCACTGAGGGTGTCCCACAGAATGACCCAGAGGAGAAGGTCTTCATGTTGTTAGGCAGTCGCCTAGCCAGCCACATACGCCTCCCCATGGGGCTGGAAGATGTCTCAAACGGAACCCCAGTTAGAGTACCTGTCCAGGATGAGTCCTCATTCATGCACAAGGGTGGAGCCCCATCAGTCCCAGCAGCAGCCCCACAGTTCAACCACTGCGGCCTCAAGGCACCTAGGCCACTCTATAGTTCAAATCAAGGGTGCTTCCAGAGCCCCGGTCTTCAGTAAAGAGGAGGATGGTCTAGAGTGAGCCTAGGAGATAATGCAGTTCCACAAGACTCTGTGCCACATCAAAGCACTCTGTTTGTGTGGGTCAATGACCTCCGCAGGGCAGACAGCCTGCATGCCTCACAAGCTGGACAAGCCAAGGTGCTCCTGCCGGAGCCCGCCAGCATGTATAAAAAAAATAAAGGGGGGTACTGGATCCCGACACAGCCAGAGGATCCAAAGACCGGAGGGCCCCCAATGAGTCCAGGAAGGGCCACAAGGTCAGAGGAGGGAGAGCACAGTCCCACCTTAACAGTAGCAGGCTGCTGCATGGCCTGGCAGCCGTTTTTGAGGAGTCTGGCGAGGCCTGCATTTGAACGGCACCTGCTGTCGCGCTCCCCGCTAAGTCCAGTGAACCCTTGCTGCAGGGCCATCACTGTAGCACCACAGTTCCCAGGGGACCCCGACAGGACCACGACCACCCTAGTGCCACCGCGGACTAGCAGAGGAGCAATCAGTCCAGGGCCGCCATGCTGGAGTCTGTGTTCCGTTATCAATAGCGTGGCAGCTGCTAGGGGCACCAGCAGTTCTCCGGATCTCGCTGTTTGGCAGGCACAGTGTCATGGGGGTAGCACTATCCCCCACCCCCACTCCAGTTCAGGCATGCCAGCACCTAAAATCGTGAGCCCTGGGAGCTACCAGTCGGGAGCTCAGGAGCTTGCGCTCACCATTTAGGCCATCCAGGCCACATGCCCCACATTTTGTCAGTTTCCATCTTGACTTTTGTAAATGCTTCCTCACACTCCTGCGACCACTCAAACTTGACTCCCTTATGTAAGAACAACCTCAAAGGCATCACAACACTAGTAGACCTTAGTACGAATTTGGAATAGTATTCGGCCAATCCTAGGACTGACCTTACACCATCCGCCAGAGACTTTACAATAGATTCCGCCAGATCCACTTTGGGTTGTATACTCTCTGCTGAAATAGTGTGACCTAATTGTGACACTCTTAAGGGTAAGGTTCTTGCTGGTCAGTCTTCCCAAAACTAGTCTCAGATTGACATTGTGAGTTCTCTATCCTTGCTGTAAACCAAAATGTTGTCCTGGAAGAACAACACGTTGCTAACCTTTTCTAGGACCCCCTCTATAACTGATAAAAACACACAGCTGCAGAGGCTAATCCAAAAGGCATCCTTTTGAATCGATACGCTCCTAGCAATTTAACAAAAGATGTAAGATGTTGCAGATCCTCATGCAACACGGCCTTGTGATACACTGCACAAAGATGCATAAATCTGAAGAAATTTGCACCCCTCAACATTGACAATTTCTCCACTATATTCAGGAGAGGTTGATTGTGAGAAAGTGCCCTCTTTCTGCATGGTTGCCCACACTTTTTGCTGAATTGCTGATGTGCTTTGACTCAGTGTGCCCTGGGCTCCTGCTAATCAGGTACCCAGGGCCTATGTTCTTTCCCTAAAACTGCATTGAAGCCTAAACCCAATTGGCATCTCTGGCCACAGGTCAACCCCTGGAAAATGGCACCACAGGTACCCAGGGCACTGTGACCAGAAAAGGCCTCTAAGGGCTGCAGTGCGTATTGTGCCACCCTTAGAGGTCCTGTACCATTACACACACTGCCTTTGCAGGCTGCGTGTTTTGGTGCAGAACAAAGTGAAGAGTTGATATGGCACACATCTCTGTGTGCCAGGCCTACAACCCACTGCCCTGGCATAGATTAATCACCCCTCTAGCTGGGTGCACTATACCAGTGGTGAGGGTACAGGTGCATGAGCCCTGTAACCCTACTGTGTCTAAGTCCATTCTTGTAAGCGCAGTGCTGCCATTAAGAGTATATGGTGCTGGGAGTTTGTCACTACGAAACCCACAGCACCATAATGGCTACACTGAAAACTGAGAAGTTTGGTATCAAACCTCTCAGCACATTAAACCCACACTGATGCCTGTGTGGGATTTAATGAAAAATGCACACAGAGGGCATCTTAGAGATGCCCCCTGACAACTAACCCACCACTAGTGTCCAGGCTGAGTGTCTGCTTTCAGCTGTCACCACCAGACATGTTTCTGGACCCCTGGGTTGAGAGCCTGCTGCTCTCTGGGGCCTGAAACAATGCACATCATGGGACGAGGTGCCAAGTCTCCTCCCCCAGGATGTGCAGGGATCACGAAGAGGAAGCTTCAAAGGCTTGCCGCCGTTGTGAGATTCCCCAGGCCACTTGCTGCTTTCAGCAACTGGTCCCCACTGGTTCTTACCCCCACTTTGGTCGGAAGAACCGGCGAGAAAAACAAGTGAGGAAGAGAGGTGTGCCCACCTCTGCCAACTCCACCCCTCAGGTGGGGGAGGTGAGGTGAAGCACAACTCCCAGTTCCCGCCATCTTGCAGATGGAGGGACTCAGCCAACCAGGGACAGGCTCATGCCCCCCTCCCTCTGGAGGGTGGGATAATAGGGGTGTACCCACCCCAGGTGAGGAACCCATTGGTGCCTGCCTATTACCTACCTGTAACACCCCTTAATCTAGTATTTAGGGGCACCCATGAGCCTTGCTTCCTCAGACAAGAAGACACTACAAGGAGAAGAAGAAGGACAGAACTGCCATGCAGCAGCTAACAAGAGGAAGGCGCCCACTTACTTTTCCCCAGCCCTACCGGCCTGTCTCCACCTCGAACCTGCTCCTGCGAAATCCTGGTGTGTCCTGCAGCCAGCAACTCGAAAACCCCAGAGGACCTGCCTGCCTTCAACCCCAAAGACTCCCATGAACACCGGATTTGTTCATCAGTAACCTCTGGCTCCGGCCAGACACCGCAAATCCGCCCCACTCTGCACCTGCCGTCAACGTCCCTAGCTAGAGTAGGCAGACACCACGAGGAGGTCACCCCGGTGATCCTGACCTGAGATCCGGTAACCCCTGACCTGCCTCCAACCGACGCCTGCAGCCTAAATCCTCATGGTCCCCCAACCACGAGCTGGTAAGAAGATTAGACCCCAAAAAGCACCCCTGTACTCGACGCCCCACAGCCTTGGGTGGCCAAACCAACTGTGCCTAACCAACCCCTAACTTCCCAACTTACCTCTCGAAGTGGTGGTCACACCCAGAAGACCTTCGTCCACAGGCCTTCAGTGCCTTTGCAAACCAAAGGTTCCCCTTTGAAAACAACCGGGCGCCCGACGTCGAAATAGCACCCTGCACCCAGCCGTCCAAGTGTTGCCAAGGGTGCACCTTTGGTCCTACTTTGTTTTCCCATTTGCCCTGAGCTAAAGTCCAGGAGCTTTGCTCCCACAACCAAGTGGCCTGCGTGCCAGCAGCCACCAACCGGAGGCCCACTATACCCCCTTGGCTTACATTGGGCCTCAGCACTCTGCACCCGGCCTCCCTAGTGCAGCTGAGGGTGTAACTAGAGTGCATCCTTGACCCTGGGGGACCCCTGAGTCTACCCCCAGAACCTCAACTCCCACTACCAAATATTTACCTTAAAATCGATAACACTATTTTCCTCCATAGGATAACATTGACTGTTTTTCTTGGAAAAGTTGTCAAGTGTGGAGTTTGAAAACCTAAAAAAATCTTTAAAATTGCACTAATAAAAACTATTTTACTTACCTGTTTTCAGAAAATCCAGGTATACTATTCTGAGTAAGAAAAGTAATCTCAAATGTACCTTACCTGTAATTTTACTGAAAAGCCCATTCAAGTCTATGTACTGTATTTACAAACTACTGCATTTCTCTGACACCATACTGCAAGTCAAAACAAAGTGCATTTCCTATTGCAAATCCAAACTGTATTACAACTGTATATTTACTGCAAAGTACTTATCACTTACCTGTGCCAGGCTTGCTTGGTTCTAGAAAATAAAATAACTAAAAGAATATTTTTATACAAAAACAAACGGTCTGAAGTTCAGTCTTTGAGTGTGTGAATTAATGTGCCGACTGTGTGTGTACAACAAATGCTTAACACTGTCCTCTGATACTGCCTTACTGCTCGACCACACTACCACAAATAGAGAGTGAGGTGCTATCTAACTTTACCTCTGCCTACCTTTGGGGATCCACTGGACTCTGTGCACACTATACCTCACTTTGGTATAGTATATACGGAGCCAGCTTCCTACATTGATCATTTACCCAAATATATTTGTTCAACCCTCTGAGGTCCACACACATCTTCAACCTAGTTCCATGGCCCTTGGGTGCCAGTGAGTACTACAGGAGCCAACCACTCTGATGCCTCAATCTCTTTAATTACATCTAATCTTACTAGTCTGTCCAATTCTTCCTTCAAGGATTTCATCATCAGATAAGGACATTTTCTATATAATTTTGTGTTTGAACCCTTCCAACATCCCAAAGTCATCTTTGAACATCTTTGGAAGCTCATTCACAACATCGTCATTACTAAGATTAGCTATAGCCATAACTTAATCCCTGGCATTGGTATTGAGTAGAATACCTAGGACCCTTTTGGTGATGCCAACTCAATAAAGTGTCATGTCTTGCCACATACGGTTTACCAATAGATTCCCAGCCTTAGAAGATGATACTCATCACTATGTAACCAATAAGATCCGTTATCATGCTTCCATAGCCACCAGGATTGATATCGGGAGCATGTAACTGTATCTCCTCCAGGCCAAAAATATTTCCCCATATTTTTGTCACCAATTAATGTATAGGGAGATCCTAAGTCAGCCAAAATCATGACCCCTTTGCCAGCCACCAAAACTACACATTCAGGCATTTTAACACGGCCTCCATCCACTAACCCTTCCATTTGATTCACCTGGAGCAGCTCTGAGTGATATGTACACAAGATAGCTTGTTGGTTCATTTTAGGTTGGCCAAATGCATTATGCACTCTAGGGTTTTTACACATACGTGCCAGATATCATTTTTACACACAGTTTCTGCAGGTCAAATTCCTGGCAAAACAAATAGGGTTGTACAAGAGATGGTTCAGGTTACCACATCTATAAGACTTTATCTTGGTATCTTTGGGTACATTCCCGCTTCCCTTTCTATTGGCACTGCTCAGTTTATGCACATCCATTTTAGTCTCTTCACCTATGTCTGCATTGATATCAAGGTTGGCCACTCTCTCAGTTATACCATATGTTTTCGCCCGCATCTTCTTGACCTACCCTGATGTGTGTTCCATCCCTTCAACTAGATCAATGACTTCTCTTAAAATTCAATTTTTTGCCAGTAATCTCTCCTGCACGATGGGGTTGTTAAAGCAACTTAATAATTGATCACTTTTTAGAGAATCGGTTGGATCCCCAAAATCACACATGCGTGCAAGGCTCTTAAGTGAGGCTACATGGTTCCCTACTTTCTAATCCCTACTTTGAGTTTTGGTGAAAAACGTTTGCCCTTCCATTACCAGGTTTATCTTTGGCCCAAAATCTCTCTCCAACATTGTCATAGACATTTCAAATATATCCCTCGTTTCACCTTCACCATCACCAATAGCTATCTCTTCTAAACTCTCGATGTTGCTACCTTCGATGCTCAAATTGTGCAAAAAAACTCCTCGTTTCCGTTCAGCAGAAAACCTCTCACTGCCTATTGCAATCAAATATGAGTCAAAAAGTTTTCTCAATTTTTTTCATGGCAAAATGGGGTCTCTAGCTTCCTAGAGAAATTGTGGGGGTGAAGCCATACTTGCAGCTGCCATAATCCCGTTGGAAGTACAACTGCAATTAAAAGAAAACAGCTAACTAAAACAACCATCGATTTATAGTAAATTAAAATGATAGTTTAAAACAACAAGGTAAAGTAACAATCTTCCTTTATGCTGGGAGCAGTAGTTTCAGAACTCACTCTCAATTCAGAGCTGATTCATACAAGTCTATCCTGTAAACATTAACATATGGATTGTCCTTTCATTTTCTTTGCCTGTTCAAAAATAGTTTCCTTTGGTGCTTGTTAGTTATAATATATTCACTTGTAGCGTCCACTTTGCCTTTGAAAATTCCAGAAAAAGAGTAAGTAGAAAAAAAATTAATAGTAATATTCTTTGGAAGTGCCTTGATGTTGCTTAAATCCGTGAACATGCTTCTGCCAATGCGCCCCAGCATCTGACAAGAATCTTGGTGCGGTGCATGCTCTATCAGCGTAAGAGGATGTGTGGAGGATTTGGAGCTACAACGTTCTGGTGCATACCAACTACAACATTGCCTGTAACCATTTGCAACCCCCCACTCCAGAACACATAGTGACGACATTGGTTTAGCGAGATGCTCTCTATGCTCCATGTACCACAGAGACATGCACTGAGGAGCCCGAGTCGAAGAATTTGATCCAGTGCTGGACTCTCACCAGCTCACGCTTCAGCCGTTTAACCGGAAATCCCAAATGTTAGCCATCTGCCAAATAATTCCTTAAATATGGCTACCCTGTATTGGGCTTGTACACGTCCTGAAAATATTTCTTACCACCTTACCACCACGGTTGAGTATCCTGAGCACCAAGAAAGTGCATAGGTTCTTGAAATCTTGAAAAGTTGTTGGAGTAATTTCTACACGAAGATCACTCGTTGCCAGTGTTACAGTCCACAAATACACTTGACTCCGGTTTCATATTAAGTTATATTTATTGCTCCAACAGCAACAGGCAAAGGAAACCATGCATGTTCCCTCCTCTACTCTTCTTCTCTAACCAACTCTACTTCCTAGAATCCCCACACTCCTAGATTTGATTGATGATGTACTCAGTGTTCCCTAAAGACAAGAGCTTGTGCAAAATCGAGAAAAGGAATAGGCCTCAATAGTTTTCCAAATATAGGCGTGGAAGTCTTCTGATGTTCATGCTTAAGTTTGGCTCCCAGTATTACTAGGCAAAGTAGGATCTATTTTCAATGCCTTTGCTTTAACATTACAAAAGATTCAGGGTAAGGAGAGCTCTGGCAGATAGTGGAAGTGTATGCATGCATTTCTGTGGCTGGAGGGTAGATGTCCAGACACTGGGGTGAGGGAGATGGTCACAGGCCTCCCTTTAGAAATTCAATGAAGAGTTTGTTAGCAACTGACTTTCCGAAGCACTGCCCTTTGGTAGATGATAGACGTGAGGTGTGGTATTGTGGATTCTGTTATGCAAGATCAAGGTGTCCCTTTCAGAGATGCCCAGCCTTCTGTCTTCCATGATCACACCTAGAGTTAGGCTGATGGTAGAAAGGTGCATAAACATCACAACTCTTTGTGTCTCTGTTGTGGGTGCTCAAGGCTAAAGACTACCCTGCTGTGATGGGCATCACTACAAAAAGACTGTCTGGAACACATCCTTTTAGGGAGATGGTTTTAAAATTGTGTGTTTGAAAATACCACTTTTTGAAAGTTGGCAACTTCTTGCTCTTCCATTCTGTTACCTCTGCTGGTTTGTATATTAACTGTCTGGTTTTGGAGTGACAGGGGCTTGGGATGTGCATTCATTGTAGACCGTCACAAGGGGCATTTAGGTGTGTCCTGCCTTTGCTGGGTGACTCCTAGCAGGACCGAATATGCCTGGTCTGCATTTAGAGTGGTGGGAGGAGTTTTCAATCGCACCGAATAGGCTGTGTCTCCTCTGCACAATGCTGTCTCCACCTTCTGCAGTGAATCTAGACCAGAGAGGGTAGAACTGGTTTGGAATGGACTCCGTGACCCTTGCCATAAAGAGGACAAAGAGTAAATGTGGTATAAATATGGTGGACGTGCCCCAGGACTTTAGAACCTTTTTGGATTAAGGGACCTACCAAGATGAAGAGCTGGAGAAGCTGTGAGGAGGAACTTCCACTTTGCTGTGTGCTTTGCTGTATGGCCTGCAGAGGCTGCTTCTGTCTTGGGCAGAAAAAGAACGGTACTGAACTTTCTACTACTTCCTTGTTTGAGTTTCTCCAAGGGCTTGAGGTAGAGCTTGCCCCCTGTTCAAGAATTCTCAGGAACAGCAAAGACTTCAAGTTCATCTGCTACCAGCACTGGGAACTGTGTGTTTTGTGCTGCAACAGAAGAAAGAGCAACTTGACGCCGTCATTGACGCTGGTGCTGGCTCTGTGTCCTGAAGGCACCGCAACCCTGGTCTCATGGTCGATGCCGCCTGACACCACCACCAAGCCACTACTTGTACCGTGACCAGTGGGCACCACAATTCGTACCGCCTCACTTCATAGTGCCGCCGTGTATCCCAGATGACGCTGCTGCACGCTGACATTGACGCCGCTGCTTGCACCATCGTTTGAAGGCACCGCTCGCAAGTTACATGAAGCACCGCCCCATCCCACACCGCAGCCTTGGCCTACCGATGCCGGTGCCATCAACTCCGGTTTGGTAGCTGATGACATCGCTTCATCAACGACAACGATGCTGCTTGCACCATGACCTTCTAGCCCCGCAATAAGCACCGCCCTACTTCGCACTGCAGCCCTGGTCACACCGAGCCCACTGGACATCATCACTGAGCCGTTGCCTGCACCGCGACCTTAGGGGCCCACATGCCGGACCGCTGCACTTCGCACCGCAGCCCCGCCGGCGCCATTGCTCCTTACTTCAGCCGCACGGAGTTTGATCTGCAACACCTCAATCTGCAACGCCTGTGACTTCAAGGGCCTGACGACTCTTGCACTGACCGCCAGAACCTACTCCGGCTCATCGCGAGATCACTGACACCCTGCATTTCTAAAAGTACTGTTTGCGAGTCTTCCCGACACTGTAGCTGGCCCACGATGCCGTAGTCAGCCAGAACTGTTTGGATTTGCTGTTCACGACGCCGTGATAGACATGATGTAGCTATTGACTTCAAGGAACTGTATTGTAAGTCTGTTTTTGCTTATTTATATTTCTTAGAACTGTATGGTAGATGTTCTCTTGTTTTTGGTCTTGTTTTAAACAGATAAAATATTGGATATTGTTCTAAAACTGGTGTGGTGTCCTTTTGTAGTGTTTTCACTGTATTACTGGATTTTATGTGCAAATGCTTTACATACTGCCTCTGAGATGAGCCTGACTGCTTGTGCCATGCTACCCAGCGGGTGAGCAGGGGTTATTTTAGAAGTGTATCCCCCTTATCCTGATTTGGAAGAAGGGTCCCTACTTGGACAGAGTAACAACCTGCCAACTAGAGACCCCTTTTTCTAATATTGGTTGTCAGCGGTGAGGATAAGACTTGCGTTTGCACTTGACCTACAGTGATTGGTGTACACTACTACCATATCACAGACCACTACGTACCACATATTGTTTACTTTTTGGTCTATTTTTGTGTTCACCATCTTTTTTAACTTAAACTTCCTGCTGCATCATGCCTGATTCAGCAACATCATCTGTTGCATCCCTAGAAATGGCCTTTGAGGAGGTAAGGTTGGAAACCTACAACGTAAAGGAGTTGAAGGCTATTTGCAAAAACCTAAGAGTCCAAATCAGAGGCCCAACCAGGAAAGAGGAGCTACAAAAGGCGCTGAGGGCCTGAGTAGCAGCCAGACATGCCAGTGGGCAATCTGGGAACCTGAGTGTGGAGATAGTGGACCCTATTTCTAGGGTGAATGTGTTTCTGAGAGGGGAAGGGCCCTCCAGGCCAGGTAGCAGTGGTTTGTCTCCAGAGGAGCTGGAGGACTGAAGGTAAGCTTGAAGGCATGAAATAGAGCTTGAGAGGCTCAAGATGTAATCACTGAAGATGGTTTTAGACCATGAGCGTGGTCTTAAGGAGCTGGAGCTATAGGATAAATCCAGTTCAGATGGTGTCAGCAATTTCTAAGTGCACTCAGACAGAGTAGTGCACATTCCTAAAATGTAGAGAATGAGTACAAGAAGGGTGATGACATACAAAGGTGGTTCCAGGGCTATGAGTCATAGATGTGAATAGTCACATGAATGGGGTTCCTGAAAAGAATTGGGGAGCAGGATTATGGCCCCATCTCTCAGAAGAGGGGAGGGACACCTTGTTATCTTTGGGTAAGGGGTACAACCTCACCTACACTGACATGAAGGAGGCCCTTCTCTTTAGGTATGGTCTCACTCCTGAAAAAAGTACAGGTATCAGTTTAGGTCAAGTAAAAAACGGATTCCCAGACATGGTTGGAATGTGTGGATTCTTTCTGCAGGTCACTGAATGGTTGGGTGAAGGGCAGGATTGTGACAGATTTTCAGGGGCTGTACAATTTGATTGTGTGGGAGCACTTGTCTAGTCTATGTTTTGCAGAACTGCGCCAGCACTTGACAGATAGTAAGCTGAATGACCCCAGTAAGCTTGCTATGGATTCGGACTTCTGAGTGAGTACCAAGGTCCACAACAAGGTGTATGGGGGAGAGTCCACCAAAAGCAGAAGAGTGGGGGAACAAGGGTAAAGGAATGGAGATCTCTAAAGGGCCCCATACTAGTACCCAAGGTAAGGATTCCCATCCTCCATGAGATAGGAAACCATGGGTCTCTTCAGAGAAGTCTGCAGAGACAGGACCCTTCAAGAAGTTTGTCTTTGAGCAGGTGGGTCACTTGAAGGGGGATCCCAAGTGCTCCAAGAGAGCACCGCCATCCACCGGTGGGCACTCCAAGGTGTTGACTAGTGTAGCACTTGGGGAGGAGGGGTACCCAAAGGAAGGTGGGGATCCCGCAAGAATGACCCTTGTCTCACTAGGGTACAGTGAGATGGTCCCAGGAAACTAGGTGCCTGCAAACACCCGGAAGTACTGCGTGTGGGTGACCATCAATGGGAGAAGGGTAGAAGCTCTCAGAGATAATAGAGCCAGCGTGACCTAAATCCGATTTTACCTGTTCTCTGAGGAGCAAGTAGTCCCTGGGGCATTCCACCAAGTAGCTGCTGTGGACAACTCGGGGCACCAGCGTAAGGTTGTGCCGGTTCCCTTTGAACAGGGGTGGGTCTCAAGTCCCATGAGGATGGTTGTGAGCCCTACCATGCCTGTAGCTTGTCTGCTAGGTAACGACCTGGAACAGTCCTTATTGAAGGATGTGGAGTTCAGGTCTCACTTGGCGATGCTTGGGTTGCCAGAGTGGGCCTGCATGACTACTCTGTCCATGGCAGCCCGTAAGGGTGATCAGAAGGACCTGGGGCCTGAAACATCGGCCCAGGTGCCTGCCGAGAGAAAGGGTAAGGGGTGCGGTCAACCCACCCCTGATGTTCCTACGGTTCGGGAGGGGAATGACCTTGAGGGGGATGCTCCTGCACCTAGAGGGGAGCAAATGACTGAACTGGGGGACCTATCTGAGCTGACCCATTGGCAGCAAAAAGGGGCTCACAAGGAAAGAATTCTGCGGGGAGCAGAAATAATGCCCTGCTCTAGAGGGTTTGCGGTAGAAGGCTGCAAACCAGGCATCTGGTGATGACACTGGATCTACTGGGAGAATGGTCTCCTATACAGAGAGCATAAGGTTGCTGTGCTTGGGTCAGCCAGTGTGCTAGAGGTACCCCATCGCCACAGGACATTTAGGGCAGGACAAGACCTTTGACAGGATTGTCACTCACTACTTATGCAGTCTGATGCTCATCGTAGGTCTTGCCAGGCAAGTGGTACGAGTGGGAGGAAGTGTAAAGCTCCTCTCCAACCTTTTCCAGTTGTTGGCACCCCTTTTGAGAGGTTGGGAATGGACATTGTGGGGCCCCTGGACACCAAGACAGCCATGGGCAACAGGTACATCCTGGTCTTGGTGGACTATGCCACCCGGTACCCAGAGGCTATCCCTCTCAGGACGCCGACGATGCCAGTGAAGGGCCGGGCATTAATGGGGAGCCTTCTTTCCCGCGTGGGGCGCCCCAGAGAGGTGGTATGTGACCGGGGTACCAATTTCATATCGAAGTATATGACATCCCCGTGAGGGGAGTCTGGTGTAACCTACAAATTCACCACTCCTTACCACCCCCAAGTTAATGGGTTGGTGGAGATTCAACCAAACCCTAAAAGGCATGATCAAGGGGCTAACAGAATCCATGAGGCTTAAGTGGGTCATCCTCTTACCATGCCTTCTCTTTGCATACAGGGAGGTACCACAGAAGTCATTAGGGTTCAGTCCCTTTGAGCTTCTGTATGGGTTCTCTGTGAAAAGACCTCTCAGTTTGGTGAAGAAAGGCTGGGAGACATCTCGCAGGAAAACTCCCCAGGATGTATTTAGCTACATGCTGGCATTCAGGAACCAAACTTCGTGCTTCAGGAAACACGCTCAGGTGAACCTAGAAACCAGCCAGTAGGAAATGAAACGCTGGTATGACCAGAAAGCCACTCTGGTAGAGTTTCAGCCTAGCCAGAAAGTGTGGATCAAGGCCCCAGTAAAGGTGGTGGAGCACAAACGTAATGTCACCTATATGGTGGATTTGCAGACTCCCAGGAACCCTTTGAGGGTCCCAATTTAGATATAGAATCAGCTGGAATTTAGTATTTTCCTCATCTGTTTATTATTTTAAACCAGTAGTCGTGTAGCCCTAAGCTCCATCTTTCTATGTACAAAGGGATAGTTGCTTTGAACTGCCAAATATTGAAAGGATTACCTCTTTCTTTGATGAGGGTAAATAGGTTTTTTGCAGAGAGATAGAAATGAGTGCAAGCCTACATGTAGGAGAGTAGGATCTGCTTCACATGTTTACCCCCACTTTTTGCTGGTGTTTCACAGTTTTTTTACATTAGTCTGGCTGGGTCCCTGCTAATCAGGACCCCAGCCTAGCTGATTCCTCTCTAAAATGATTCCATGTACTTTAGGTACAGTTCAGATTGGATCTGAGATGCCCTTATAAGTCCCTAGTATATGGTATACTATGTACCCAGGGCATAGGTACTCCAGAGTCCTACCTGGGGCTGAAGCATGTATTATGCCACCCCAGGACAGCCACCCAAAATGACACCACAGGTCTGCTACTGCAGCCTGGGTAAGGTGGTGCATGCACCCCTTACTGTGATATAGGTTACCTATATCACTATATATATATATATATATATATATATATATATATACACACACACACATATTAGCCTATGTCACTCCTATGACAGGCCTTATCAATCCTGAAGGCAGAGTGCTTGGTTCTTATGTGAGAGGGTGCCCCTGCATGAGCAGAGCCCCTCTGCAGCGTTCGGAGACCCTTCTCTGATGTTGTTTGTAGTGCAGCCTGACCATATACTCTTAAGTGCATTGCAACCAAACAGTAAATGCTAACTTTGCACTGGCTGCACGGAAACATGTCGTGTTTGGTGTCAAACACCTTGGAATCATACCCCCACACCAGTAACTGGTGTGAGAGTATGATCCCACCCTTCTAGAGGGAGAGACATGACAGCCCTGGTATACCCGGGAGAAACTTAATAGAGCCCTGGCATCACAAAATGGATGCTGCAGCCACAGACACGGGTCTGACCTCCTGCTGCTGACCAAAACTCCGGCAGGGGAGGCCTGGACAATAGGTTTCCTGTCACAGGGAGGTGTAACCACCTCCCAGACAGGCTTATGTGTATTGGGGCTGGGTGGGAGCACTCTCTGAGTGCTTTGAAGTCCTGTACTGGGGGCACATTTGGTGTCCCTGTGCCTAGTCCAGCTCAAACCGGTTCAGGGGCTTCCAGCCCCTGCTCTGGCGCGAAACTGGACAAAGGAAATGGGTGTAGACACCCCTCTTTCCAAACCCTCCCATAGGTGGGTCCCCAGAGTATGTCCAACCCCCTACCTTAGTATAAGTATGGGACCCCAGTCCTTAGGACTTTAGATTACCCTGGATGAAACTCTGAAGCTGCATCCTGGGCCTTCGACGCTCTGCTCAAGATCAGAGGAGTGAAGAAATCTCCCTTTGGGTCAAGGAGTGACTCCCCTGCTTGGCAGGCACCAACGAAGCAATTTGCCGGTCTGCATCATCGAAGCTCCCGTCGGACTCTGAAGTATTTGCAGCCCAGGAAGAGGATTTCCAGACATCTCAGAGGCCAACCCGAGTCCCCAGCAAAGTGAAGGCCCGCAGCCCTCATGAGTAGCATGGAACCGGAACTCCTGGTCACCGTGCATTTCTGCAAGTGCATTGACTTCTCGATGTCTCTTGAAGTCGTGCTTGGGCTGGCTTGTAGCCCCCACCTCGAGCACTGAATCCACCGAAGATTGTCGGCCTGGTCATTCTGAGTGACCCGTGGCCCGCCATTTTGTGTTTCGTCTCGAGGTCCCTTCGCGATCCCTGGTCCGTTGACTGGTGGGTCCCTGAGGGGGTAACTTTGCATTTCCTTGGGCTTTCCTGGTTGCTCCAGACGTGCCCTGACTCCCCACCAAGTGGTGAGTCCTGAGACCTTGCTGGTCTGCACCAAAGCATCTTTCTCCTTTCTGCATGGGTTGCTGTTGCCAAGGCTGGTTGTGTCCAATCCGGGCACCAACGCTGCAGCCCTCGACATCCTTCGTGAGACAGCTCGAATCCAGCTCCTGGTCGCCCTCGACGCATCCTGGTCCTCGTGGCTGAAGAGTCAAGCTTCACCTCCTTCACCTGAAATCACCCGACATCGGTGGGCATCTGCTCATCGCCTTCCTGGTCCCTGGCAAGTGACCCAGACTCTGTCCCCTCTGCTTTCAGGTTCTTCTCATCTTCGATCCAGGCTTGGATCTCTTCGGACACTTTGCATCTTCACGGCAGCAGCACTTCCATTGAAATCGACGACGCGAGCCAACACCAAAAGTCACCTATGCACCCGGCTTCCCTGAGTGAGGTGACACGAGTACTCCGGTGCTCCCGTGGGTGCTAGAACTTCCTAAGTCCAACAGGGTTTGGTCCTGACTCATTTCTAAGTGTCCCTAATCTTTAAAAATCTAACCGCGACTTTCCCTATAGAAGCTAGCGGGAGCTCGCAGCTGTGCTCACACACTGCACACAGCCCCCGTGGGTCCCCTGTGTCACTACCTTGGGTGGTTCCTTGGGGTCCCAGCAATTCTACAGGCTCTAGGCCTTGTGTCTAGTTAAGTCGTGGTTTTTATACCACTATTTTAGTATATGGTTTGGCTCGCCCCAGGGCCTGACGTGTATTTGTGCTATTTTACTGTGATTATTGAAGTGTAACTTATGTGTTTTGACCTCTAGTCTCATAAAGAGACTAGGAGGGTGTGTTTAGTAATAAATACATATATTTTATATACCTACCTGGTGTGGATATCTTTCATTTAGTGACTCAAGAGATTATAGACTGGTAAAACAAGCTGCTTTACATTCCTTCAAGACTTAGCCTGAAGGCTGCTGTCCATAGCTACCACTAGGAAAGCTTTCAATAAAGGTTGTCTTTAACCTATAACCAATAAGGGGTTGTTTGGACTGATACAAGGTGCCCACTATAACTAGTGGACAGCATATATCAGGCCAACTTCTCACACTACACAACAGCCAAACAATTTTTTCAGGACCTACTACACTGTGACTGGCATAGGCAGTTACCCCATGTAGGGATTCAAGATCAGAATCGTGTTGTGACATGAAGGCACCAATCCACACTGGGGTGGCTTCTACTGTCATTTCTGTGTGTAGTGAAGGATCGAAGTTTACTACTTATTCAGCATCTCCAATTCAAGATCGGTTGATTTAAATGCCATTTGACATGTCTTGGACCAATGATAATCCTGACCATTTTTTGTTAGATCCCAAGGGGTGGGTGGGGGTGGCAGGGGTACTGATTGTACTGATGGAAGCAAGGCCAGGGATATATCAAACATTTCAAGCCATCCTTGGTAAGGATCGTAGAAGAGAGAAGTTGTTGGGGGCGGTAAAGAAATCAGAGCTAATATCCTACCGGATCAGGACCCATGCCCTCTATGGAAAATATGTGGACACCGAACTTGAGAGAAGTTCTCCTATAGTTGCCTTTCACTTTGTTGAGAGTTGGAAGGACATCATCCTTGACTGGACATACTTAGACTAGTGAATTGTTGTGCTCTTCTAAAGATGTCCCAAATACAAGGATGTCATTAGTGTAGTTTAGACTATTAGAAATGCCCTGTATAATGCATCATATTTCATCCTGGAGAAGTTCAGCAGTGAAGAAAAAGCAGAAGCTAAGGCACTTTGCACCTCAATAGGCCTGGATGAGTTCTTCCACTCAAGCTAGTTGTAGCTTTTGTTCAGATAAAGTTCTAAAATAATTTCTCTTCTTTTCTGAATGGAAAGATTAGACTGGTGCATATCAACAACGCATATGTAATATTTCCTCTAGACTGCTTTTAGGTTATGAGAACTGTGGACGTGACCCATGGTGTAGACCCTTCCACCATATCAATATTATCTTGGTGCAGCCGATTATTTCTTCTTCCACCTGTTTTGAATGCCTCTGAAATGAAATTTCACATACTTCTATGTAGGCAAAGTTTTTGTACTTCAGTTTGCCAGTACCCTGAAAGAGGCCAGGGAATATCTTCTCAATGTCAGTGTCCTATGAGGCAGTCACTATGGCCATGAGTTGCCAGAAACGTGTAGGAGAACCATCTTAACAGCCAACTTGAAATTCAATAAGAAGCCTTCACCAGCTTCCGGAACAAAACATAACATTCAGACAAATGAGTGCCATAAATATGAACAGGACAAAAGTATCCTAAAGGGGGCATGGCCAACCATTATGGCCGCGAGGACGTGATCTTGCTCGGCTCCCACATCGGTGTCCTGCTCGAGCGTTTCGGCTGGTGTCCAGGTTCGTGTGGAGGACGGAAATTAAGTGAATCTGGACGCCCAACAGCTGGTGATCACGCTTGGGGACCTGTGGCAATTGGGGGACTTACTTGCTGTCTCGGAACTGGCCCGGGCCCGGAGCACTGCCAAACAATCATCATGGCGGCCGGGCGCCTCTCGGCTAGTGGAGCCGCGATCTGAGAACTTGTGCCAGGCTGCTGACGGGCGGTGCATGTGGCGGCTTCTCCCCTGCCCCCCGCGACCTTGACCGTGCGCTGGAGTGCCGTGACAAGATGAAGGTGCCAACCTGGAGACGGCGTCCTGCCTCGCAGATAATGGCGGACTCGTCCGAGGCGCGCGCCCGATGCTGAGCAGCCCCAGAGTAGTGGAGTGCACCGGACGCCTAAAATCTGCAGCGGAGGGTGAGGCTGGGCTCCAGTGACGGTGTCGACGACGGGAGTGCCCTGAGGGCAGCACCTCCTCCTTCTGCACTGGTGAGAGCACCACCCCACCCCAATCATTGTGCTAGTGCCTGGGAACAGTTTCTTGGGAGCTGTCTCTCCCCTGCGGGAGCACTGGCTGTCCTCTACCAGGGGAATCCATTAGCAATCCCCAGTCTGCACCAGAGGCGCCGGGGGCCCTGGAGGAGCTGCCTGACCCCCATGCCTGACCTTAAGATGGCTCCCAGGGCCTTGGGCCTTTAACATTAGAGGAGCATGATAACTCCCTCACGGCTGCACAGCTACTTGGGCACTGCACAAGCAAGGGGCTGCGAAACACCAGAAGGCACGTAAAGTGCGGAACGAGATAATTGCACACGGGGGTCTCCCGGCTGGCCACAGGACAACGCGTACTGACGCTCTAACACGTCTGCAACTTGTACGCCACGGTGAAAGGAAGGGCCCGGTGTTGACCTTATGCCTCCCAAAACAGGGCAGCCCAACCAGGTCTCCGGCTACATAAGGTCCACCAACGCAGAGGTTGACCCAGATAGCAGTCAGGCAGCGAGAGGGATGGCGCTCACTCGCGAGGATCTCCTGGCGACGCTTCAGGACTTTAAGAAAAAGCTGCGTGATGACATCAAGGCTGACATCAACGCCTCTTTTGCGGCCCTCAAGTCGGAGATGGGCGCCAAACTTACTGAGTTGCGGGCAGATGGGGACTCTATGGGGTCCCGTACCCTAGACCTCGAGGTGAAGTGCCAGGACCTTGAGGACTGCCTCCAGCCGCTTGAAGAAGATTAAGAAGCACTCGTGGCACAGCTGAACTCCGCGCTCCTCAAGTGCGAGGATTTAGAAAATCGCTCGCGCAGGGAGAACATCAGGGATCGCGGCCTAGAGGAAGGGCGTGAGGGGGCGGACTTAGAGCAGTTCATGGTGGGCCTTTTCACTAGCATCGCTGGCGAGGACCCACCAGTAATCCTTTTGGAGCGTGTGCATAGGGTGGGCCCGGCACAGCAAGGAAAGAATCACCCCCTGAGGGACATTTTGGCCAAGTTTGCCTCCTTTAAAACCAAGGAACTGGTACTCCGTAAAGCCCTAGGACGAGACACGATCGACTGCCAAGGGGCTTTGTGTGTGCTCTTTCAGTATGTCGCCCAGGCCATGCTGATGAGACGCCAACAGTTTCCCCTCGTTACCTCCGCCATCCGAGAGCGACAAGTCAAATACAGGTGGACTTATCCCTTTGGTATTACCTTCACCCTGAACAACAAGCAACACCACTTCTCCGAGGTGGAGGGGGCGGCGGCCTTATTGGGACTGGGCCGCACGTCACCGCTCAAAAACCCCACACCTCGCGTGACTTTGCAAGCGCTGCTCCCACTCTTCTATAGGCCCTGGAGGGCGGCTCTTCTTGCACCGAACTACACTCTTTTTAGCTCCTATTTGGACGCCCCGACGGCCTCTGGGCTAGGATCTGTTAGGTGCTGGGAGGATGACCTCCCCGTTTTAAGACTTTCGGGGCCTACTAGGATGCAAACACCTGGCTATACAGTTAAGGATGGGTGACACTGGGGACATGTTCTAGTTCAGGCACCCCTGAAGAAATGATCACCCATGGATCACTTGCGGGACTCAGAATGCGGGTTTGGTCCTGCCCCGATACCTATCCAACAATGCAGTCCTTAGGGACCGCGTTGAGCATCATACTTTTAATGTTTTTTCATGTTTTTTCATGTTCTTCTGTTGTTCATACTTGTTCTACCCAGGGATGGTGGAGCGGGGAGGGGTGGGGATGTTGGGGGATGTGAGGGGATAGGGGTCTCTAACTACCGCTTGGCTGGCTGCGGGGATAAAAATGGGGGTTAAACTAATTTCATGGAACGTCAGGGGCCTGAACTCCCCTAACAAATGGCAGCATCTCTGGAAGAACTTGGGGGATCAGGCTCCGCAGGTGGTGGCGATTCAAGAATCCCATCTCATGACGGGAGAAGAGCTCAGGCTAAAACATAAGCTTTTCCCACTGATATTCCAGGCCAACAGTCCTAGAAAACAAAATGGCGTGGCCCTTCTGTTTCATTCCTCTGCGCATTTCATCCACGAGGCCACACAGAAAGATAGGGAGGGCAGATTCCTCATGGTTAAGGGGTCATTAATGGGCAGGACCTGCACACTAGCTTCAATCTACGCCCCCAATACAGGACAGGCAGACTTCGTCTCCTAATTTTTAGATTCCTTAGCAGGGTTTGTGGCGGGGGACATAATCGTCATGGGGGATTTTAACCTTATCTGGGACCTGCAGGTAGACGCCACACACTCACATAGGGCAGGAGGAGGGGTGTTCTCTAACTCACTCAAGCAATCACTCCACCAACAGGGTCTAATTGACATATGGAGGTCCCTCAATCCTTCCATGAGGGGTTTTTCTTTCTTTTCCCACGCTCACAGATCCTATTCAAGAATCGACCATGTCTTTCTCAGCCAGTCGTTTGTGCACTCGGTCACTACTTCCCTTTCCCTCCCCATAGCTATTTCGGATCATGCACCTCTGACCTGTCTGCTAAACTGGCCAGCCCCTTGATCAAAACTATCCAGGTGGTACTTCCCAGAGGTACTATGCAGAGATAGATTGCACCGAGATGATCTCCGCAAAGCAATCAGGGACTTCTTCCTTCTTAATGACCATGGGGATACGTCCCCGATGAACAATTGGGATGCCTTTAAGGCGCATATCAGGGGTCAGTGCATCTCCCTGGCCACCTCTCTTAGACGGCTCCAGACTAAGGAGAGGATAGATTTAGAACGAGAGTTGTTGGTGGCGGAGTGGACCCATAAAGATGCCCCCTCTGCTCCTTCTCTCCAAAAAGTCACGGCCCTTAGAGGGAAACTCCACGCTATCTACACTAACAGAGCCGAGAAGACTATCCTGAGGCTTCAAGCCAGAGGGTACGAAGGGAAATACAAGGTGGGCACACTCCTGGCAAAGCAGCTGCGGGTCAAACAAGAAAAGGAATTTGGGAAACAGATCATTGACGATAATGGCACTATCCAGATTAGTGAGGAAGGGAAAGTCGGAGCCTTTTGTGAGTTTTATCACACACTTTATCAGGCGGCTTCACTCATGGAGACTGATCAAATACAGTACCTAGACACTCTTGACCTCCCGCAGGTCCCAGCATCCGCCAACGATACCTTGGGTGTGGCGATCACTATGGATGAGATGCAGGCTGCTATAGACTCCCTAAAACGTCATAAAGCCCCGGGCCCCGATGGATTCACGGCGCAGTTTTATCGCACTTTTGCAGCCGAGTTGACCCCTCACCTCGCCGAGCTGTTCAATGCTATTGCATCCCATCAGGCGGTGTCGCCAACCATGGGAGAAGCCTTGATCTCCATCATCCGGAAACAAGGAAAAGATCCACAAAAATGCTCATCATACCGTCACATAGCCCTCCTTAATTTGGACGCAAAACTCTATTCCAAAATACTGGCCACTAGGCTCGAAAACATCCTCCCTGACCTCATACATCCAGATCAGTCGGGGTTTATTAAAGGGCGCCAGACCCATGACAATCTCCAAAGAATAATCCACCTGATAGACAAAGCCCAAAAGAAATGCCTCCCGGACGCTTTATTATCCCTCGATGCAGAGAAGGCCTTTGACCGGGTCGATTGGGATTACCTGAGGCTCTCTCTGCGTCGATTCGGGTTCTGTGAAGCTTTTATAGGGATGATCCAAGCCAATTTTAGTGCCCCTAGATCTAGGGTCCTGGTCAATGGGGTGGCCTCTTATTTTTTTTTAACTTAGCTAGAGGGACTAGGCAAGGCTGCCCTCTGTCCCCGATGCTTTTTGCCCTTAGCATTGAGCCTTTTGCGGGGAGGGTACGGGCCAATCAGAAGATCAGTGGGATCAGATTGGGGACCGATGATCACAAAATAGCCCTATTTGCAGACAATGTCCTGCTGCCGCTCACCAACCCAGCTACCTCCCTCTCTGAAATTGGCCAGGAGCTGGAGCACTTCGCAATTGTTTCCGGGTTCAAGGTCAATCCCTCTAAATCTTTCATTCTAAATCTTACCCTGCCGCCGGAGACTCAGAGGCTACTAGCGGAGGTGTCTCCCTTCCAGTGGGCAAGTAAAGCTATTACATACCTAGGTGTCCAAGTCACCTCTAAGCTCAGTGATCTATATAAGGCCAACTTCCCTCCCCTACTTAGGCAACTTGCCGCTGATTTAAAAAAATGGAGTGGGGCCAATGGAGTGGGGCCTATCTCTCCTGGATTGGCAGAATAAATACGACCAAGATGAATGTATTACCCCGTCTCCTTTACCTCTTCCAGGGGCTCCCCATCCCTCGTGATAAGGGCCTTTTTACTGAGTTGAAAACCAATCTTCTCAAGTCATCTGGCAGGGTCAACGAGCTCGGCTCTCCTACCAACTACTGACAAGGCCTCGTACTAAAGAGGGTCTTGGCCTTCCGGACTTTTAACCTTACTACAGGGATGCACAACTACGGGTACTGAGTGAGTGGTCCCTTAGAGAATCAGAGAAGTTATGGCTCCACATCGATAGACAGGTGATGGGGAGAACATTATGGGATTTACCTGGAGACAGAAATCAGATAGGTCCGCCAACGCCTACCTCAGTGTTCCTACCTTTACAACACTTCAAGTGTGGGATACAGTGACTAAAACGCTACCCCTGACCACGTTCCCATCCCCTTATACCCCATCCACTATAGTGCGGCCTTTCCTCCGGCTCTCCATCAGGGGCCTTTTGATCTCTGGAAAGAAGGCGGCTGCATTAAGATAGCGGACCTTTACCATGGGGACAAAATACGCACCTTCGTCGACTGCATGTCCCGATACTACCTACCGCTCACTGAGCACTATCCCTACACGCAGCTGGTGCATTGGGTACAAAAACCCCGGTACCGCCAAGCGGCCACAAGGGAACTACTACCTCTAGAAAAATTTCTTCGGTCTGGCACGACGGGGAGGGGGTGTATCTCCTTTCTTTATACCCTACTACTTACCCTGTCTCCCCACCACACTCCACGTCACAGAATGTTATGTTGCAAGAGCCACCCTCGGATAAACAATGGGACTCCCTGTACAAAGATATAGCAAAGTTTAACCGGTCTATGTATTTAAGGGAAGCCCACTATAAAACGTTATATGACTGGTATCTCCACCCACACAATTTGCACTCCATCTTCCCTGACACTTCTGACCGGTGCTGGAGAGGATGTGGTCTCCTGGGGGATTTCAAACACATCTGGTGGGACTGCCCGGTCATACAGACCTTTTGGAAGGAGATTCTCTCCCAAATTAAACTCATACTAGGGTATCCCATTGGCAATTCTATAGAGCATACCCTACTAGGAGTCTGCAATCCCTTACTTAAGTACCAGACACACGGAGATAGATCGATCATGTGGTTATGCTTGGGTGCAGAGAAGATGGCCTGCAGCTTGGAAGAAGCCTGAAGCTCCCTCGCTCACTCAGTGGCATGCCCGCCTGTGGTGCGCACTGGCGCTAGAACGCCTTTCTGATATAGCTGACGATTCTCGCAAGGACTTCGAATATATTTGGAGCCCCCTAGTCAGTTACCTCTCCGAGGGTCTCCCCCCTGTTTGCCTGCAGCCCCAGACTAAGAGCTTTACACCTCTTCTTGATTTAGTCCCGACCCGTCTTCCCTCTAGGTTGAGAGTGTGGGGTTGTTGCCCTGTTTATGGTACCCCCTATGCGGGCCGCGGGGGGTTCCTGCTGGGTCCGGCTCCCTCTCCTTTTCTTTTTGCTTCTCCCCCCCCACACCCCCCCACGTCGGATCCTACCATTGCCTCATGAACCTCCCTGGGTAAGGTTACTGATAGTTCTTTTTTTTTTTTTTTTCTCCTTATATTGCGGAATACAGACATTACTTCCCCATTTGGGTTCCTATTGTTCATCTACCAATGCGCTCATCACACTTGAAGCTCCACAGAGGGTTTGCTCTCATGCTGTATGATAGATGGTGGGGTCACCCTTCACTATAGTGCGGGCCCTCCTCTGAGTTCAGATTCAGGAGGTGGTTACTGTGTAATGTGAAACTGTGTACGTACTCTAGCTAACTAAGGGCTTGTAACCGCACCTGTCAAGAAAGTAAGCTTGAACACACTATGGTCTTTTGTTTTCATGCAATGTTTGTGTTCTGTGAAATTCCATTCAATAAACAGATTTTGAAACCAAAGTATCCTAAAAAATGTAAGGGTCTTCTTCAGGCCACTAACTTTAATGCACATACTCACCAGCAGCACGTCATAAGTGTTTTGCAGACAATAAATTCACTGGCAGTCTTGACTTTAATAGCAGCAGCTGTGTCCACTTCAAATGGAACCTGTGTACCGCTGACAGCAATGTCAAGAGTGAACTCTGAGTTCTTCATCATTCTCAGTAATAATACTGGCACAATTTGAGAAAGCTGTCAGCTTTCTTGATTGTTCTCAGTCTGAGGAGGTCAATGATGAAATGATTCCCACAGCCCCAACACCAACCCTGTCTGTATCGGTGAATAAACGGATTTCTCAGAGCAATGGTTTTATGATAGAGGTGGTAAAGAAAGCGAGGAAAATGTACTTTCTTCACTGCAGCTTCTTAAAACACTTTAGAAATGTCCATATTTTTCACATCCATGTACTTGCTGTGAGCTGTGGGGGAAGTACCTAAATGAAGGAGTTAGTAACCACACTAGTAGCACGTGTATTTAGATGCCAGATCATTTATCCTTGACATCACATACAGATTGATTTACCACGGGGTGAAGGTTTTGTCATATCATGACATGGCTTGAAACATCTCTGTGCAAGTTTCTCTAGCCATGGCAAGGATGTCTTCCAATGTTTATGGTTTTATTGTTTTATAGTAGTTTCCTTTGAAAAAAGACACCACACCCAGCTCTGATTTGTGACCGTACTTTACTTCACTGGAGTAATTTTCTTGATCCCCCATTATGAGCATGCTCTTTTTGCCTTGTGACAAAAGGCTCAATTGTCTCACTTGGGTTTTGCAAGGTAAAATAAAAAGTGTACTTTTCATAGCTCACATAAATTTTTTGGGACAGCCTTAGATGTGAGACAAGTCTTCAGCGTGTCATAGGTGTCAGCCTCACCCTCATTATAGTGAACTATGACGTCCCTCATGGCGGAGGCAATACAGTGCATACTGTGAAAACTGAAACCCATTTCAATCTCAGTACCCACAGCGCTGGTGTAGATATTCTTTATCCAACAATGCTATCAGGGGTATAGATTGTTTGCATCAGCATGGTTATATTAAAGCAAAATACCCAGTGGCAGGGAATCAATGGGGCCATTAGCTGTTAACACTTCGGGCGCAAGTCGAATCAGGAGCACATTTACAGGTGTACTCGTTCTAGGTTTGAGCTTTGGCTTGCCTCATAGCACCATTGTTAAGCTGCACAGCACAGAACATAGCAATGACAGAAAACACTATTGCCAGGCGCAGGAAGTACGACATCCTCATTGCCAATTTTGAACCGTCAGCACAAGAAATACATTGGCAACGCACAGGGGAAACTCATCAGCGCTCTTATTTCTTGGAGGGTTTCTAATACAAAGAACAATTCCCCTACATTTAAAGCCTATAGTTTCATGACTAGAGGTAGAAAGTATTTTGTCTAGGGTGGCCAACCATAACTTACAGAATTGTCTCACTTTGGGGCTGTCTGTTTCATGCCCACAGAGACATAAAGGCGATGTCCGTATCATCCTAACAGAACCTGGGGAAAATCCTATCATTATAATGTTAAGTGGATCTTAGTATGGATGGATTCAAGATTTGTTTAGTCTACAATAATTCCAACATCTTATTGGATGGTGTGTATTACTTGGCCAACAAAGATTGTATCAGGTAATGTAGCATACATCCTTTCTCATCAAGGTAATCATTCATAGCTAGTTCTGAAATGTTTACAAAAGGGATTTGGTAACACAGTTTATTTGTTCAATTAATTAAACTATTATTCAACCAAAGTTCAGGTAACTTTTATCCGTGTTGTGCAGTTGTTAAATATCAAGGTGTCCATGTATTAGATCTGTTATGTTGTACAGCCTATTGGTAGCACAATCTTGAGACCGGAAGGGGGAGTGAGTGTCGAAGGTGCATTATTTTCCTACAGGCTCTGATGAGAAGCCACACTAGCCATCACTACCATTCCTTTAGTGCACAGCGAGTCTGACTAATCTAGCATGTGACACTTGACTGACCCAGTATCCGACTCGTCAACTTTTTCATGACACTCCACTTCTGGAGGGGAGTGGCCGATCCACCCTGGTGGCTGTGCACCTGTTAAATCCTAGGCATGCAGCCTACACCAAGTCCATTTGAGGGTGCCCCAGCAAACTTGATTCTTAGATTGATTCCATGCTGTCTACTGTCCATTTGTTGGACAAGGGACTTTCCTTGTGTTCAGTGGCATGTGCTCTTGTTGTTTGTCCTGAGACCCTAAACGTAGGACAAAATGTTTCAACACTTACCCATAGGAGCACAACCCATAATTGCAAGAAAACACATGAAGATTTACAGCTGAAGGAAATTAATTCACCATCAACTGGACACTTATTCTCCTTAAGGTCTCAACATTGTGCTAGCAAAAGGCTCTGCCACATAACAATACAATTCACAGACACCTTATTATTTAAAGATTGTACAAGGATAAAGTGCATCTGAACTTTAGTTGAATATGGTTTAATAGATTGAACAAATAAACTGTGCTAACAAATCCCTATTGTAAATTTTTCAAAACTTGCTATGCATGGTTACCTTGATGCAAAAGGATGTATGTCACTTTACTTGATACAATCTTTGTTGGCTGGGTAATAGGGCCCCTCCAATGAGATGTTATTGTATTTGAGCCTGATTTGAAAATGACGCTCTGGAATGAAATCCCAAATATGTCCTTTGTGAATCACACTCCACTGTAGAATATAGGGAATAGTATTGATGAGTAAAAATGCATGCAGTAAACCCTTGTGCCATGCAGCACTAACAGAGAATCTTGTGACGCTTGTTTTGCTATTTCTACTAGACAAAATTAAATGTGCTGCCAAGGTGCGTTATTTATAGTATCAGTCCTCGTTGAGCTTGCAATGCTTGTTTTCGACATTCCATAGACGCAGCATTCTGAGAAGAAGCTCTGTTCATGATACACTGGGGCAGCCAGGTGGATCATGGGAGAAACATACCATTGAGAATGTGCTGACCCAGAGAAGGCCTGGGAGGATGATTGATCAGTACCAGCGAGAGCAAAGCTGTAAATACTGATAACACCACAGAACATGCGAGAATGGACCAAATGTGGTGTAAGCCAAATTTTAGTGTATAAGCATGGGGCTGCCTTGCCTCAGTGGAAGCTCACAGACGCAGTCTTGCAGATCTGCCGTCAGCCCAAGCCACTGCCCCCCAGTTGTGCCATTCCCAGAGAGGGTGTTGGCTAGGTTGCAGCGGGCTTCCTGGCACTGTGGAAAGCTTAAGTTCCAGGGGGAGAGGAAGGGCCTACCTTGATTGCTTTATCTTGACTTGTCAGTTTCCTATCAGTGTGCCTTTAATTAACTGCATTGCAATTGATTTAATACTGTGAGTTTCATTGCCACTGTGCTAGCATTGCACTGTACTTGCAGATACATATATTGGATGTGACCATCTTCCTATTGTTAGCTGAAAGGTTGTGTATGTTTCACAATCACTGCATCAGCATTGTACTGTCTACTATTGTTAGTTGATAGGTTATATTCTCTTGCGTTACAGAATTTTCTCTTGAGGTTCTGGTTTTCTGCATTATTACCTGTGTCTTATTTGCACCATTACATTATAAATGTACATGCAACTATTTTGCTGAGGTTTGTCGCCATTAGTGTGATAGCATTATGCAGTATGCTCATATATAGTTCTGTGATTGTTTTGCCATTGTTAAGCTATTAAGTTAAGCACCAGTGGTGGAAGGCTAGACTTTCCTTTGCTGCTACAGTTAAAAAATTACTTCTGTGTTTTGACCTACTGCATAGTGAGTAATCTCCGTTTGTTTCTTTCTTGCTCTATTATTGTACTGATGTTGCATTATAAACACATAAAACTATTCTGCCAATGTACAACTATTATTGCTTTTACATGTATCTACGTTAATGTTTTATTAAAGCTAAATTGTATCCACTATTTGTGTATGTTGCTCCTTACTTAGTGTCCTTATTGATGTGTACTTGATTGACATTGCTTGGGTTGGTTGACAGGAGCCAGTCCAATACAGCCACCCTTCCCAACAAGCGTCTTATTTATGTTTCTGGAAACTCGAAGCATTTCTGTGTGAGTAAAGTGTCTTCATGCGCACAATTGTTCTGTGAAGTGATAATGGAAAGTTGTGCACCCAAAATGTATCTTCATGCACTGGTGTTCAAGTTTTTAGTGTTTATCAGCCCAGCATTTGAAATATACATGCAACAATAATTATTTTCTTAACTATGATCCCACGTTGATTACTCCTACAAAATATCTCTGTTTTGACAGATATGTAATTTATCTTGGTAATTTTTGTTCATTGCTGCAATAGGTCTTTTTATTTTACTGGTACAATTCGTATAAATATTTCTTGCAATGTACATTTTAGCCAAATACCTTTTGCCATCTTTCAATTGTGTTCATTCTCTTCAACCAAAAAATAAATCTGTACCTTTTTGTTTTTTAACAGATTTAAAAACAAATTCTAGCCTTCATGCACACTGTGCCCCAAGATTACTGCTGACCAGGCCCCATACCCGATTATGGAATCTAACAAAAAGATTGAGCCAGTACCTGACAGGGATTCATTTTCTGAAGATGATGATGGCTGTGAAGCAGATTCTGACAGTGAATTTTCCATAAAGATGGAATCCTCAGATGATGATTGTGCATACAGTAATGGTGAAGAAATGGGCCGTGTGGCAATGCCATGCCCTAGAGGAGACCAGCAAGAAGCTGATTGTGTGCAGGCAACCGGACATGAAGGTGTAAATAACTTCAGGCAAATGAATTTTGGACAAAGCAGAAGGGAGAACTATGTCTGGATTGCCCCTAATATGGTCACGCCAGAACTTCCTCCCTTCACAGGAGTAGCAGGTTGTGCAGTTAAAACTGAAAACTGTTTGCCCATACATTTTTTTCAGTTATTTGTAGATGATGGTTTCATTGAAAATATTGTGCAGCAAACAAATCTGCACGCAGAGCAGTATTTGCTGGAGCACAGTGCTGCCCTGCAGCCTCATTCTAGGGCACATCGGTGGACTCCAACAACTCTTCATGAGATTAAACAATTTTGGGGTCTTACTCTGCTCATGGGAATACTACGCAAGCCAATGTTATCCATGTACTGGTCTTGTGAGCCCATGTTCACAACCCCAATTTTTCCATCAACCATGAGCAGAGACCGGTTTATGATTTTACAACGAATGTTGCATTTTACTGATGACACCGAGGCGCTTCCAAGAAACCACCCACAGTGTGACCGGCTGTTCAAGATTCGTCCCATTTTGAACCACTTCAAAGAGCGATTTGCAGAGGTTTACGTTCCCTGCCAAAATGTATCAGTTGATGAGCCCCTGATCTTATATAAGGGGCGGCTATTGTATAAGCGGTATATAAAAAGCAAGAGAGCTTTGCATGGCATTAAGCTCCATAGGCTGTGTGAAAGTTCTTCTGGGTATACGTATAGCTTTGGAGTATATGCTGGAAGGATATCAAATATAAATCCCTCTGATTGTCCCACCTGTTTGAATGCCAATGAGAAAATAGTTTGGGAACTTGCCTGTCCACTTTTTCACAAAGGGTATAATGTATATGTTCATGAGGAATACACAGGAGTACAGCTCTTCAAAGAGTTATTCAGTGTGGGCACTGTGGCATGTGGGTCAGTCCGGAGTAACAGTACAGGTTATCCTAAGGAACTTGTTTGCCGAAAGCTGAAAAATGAGGAAAGCAGTGCCTTACGGTGTAACAACCTACTAGCTGTCAAATTCCATGAGGGAAAGGATGCCTATGTTCTCACCACCATCCATGATGAGCGCACAACATTGGTCAAAGTTTGTGGTCAGTCAGTAGAAGTTCATAAACCAAAATGTGTTGTTGATTATAATCTGTACATGAAAGAGGCTGTTGGAACCAAGCAAATAGTTGAACTGTACAATGCAGCGTGTAAAATACGCAGCTGGTATAAGAAGCTGGCAGTCCACATGATTCAGATTGCAATGTATAATGCGTATACTACCTATTGTCAGGCAACTCCTGGAAAGAAAAAGGGTTTCCTTGAGTTTGAGTTATCGGTTATTAGCAGTCTTGTTGCTGTAGAATCAGTAACGCCAAACGTTGATGTTGTGGAAAGTGTGGCCAGGTTGCAAGATCGTCACTTTGTTGACTATATTCCTCCAACACCAAAGAAAACCCAGCCAAGCAGAAGATGTAGAGTGTGTGCACGTCGTGGAAGGCGCAAGGAGAGTCGTTTTTATTGCCCTCAGTGTCCCTCTAAGCCAGCCCTGTGCATGCCTACATGCTACACACTGTACCACACAAAGGAAAACTTTTGGGAGCTTCCCTGAAACTGTAACTTGAGCCCAGGAGTTCAGAGTGCCAGTTACCAAAATGGGCCCAATTCTTGACTTAGTGTAGTTTTCTCTGGATGCCTATATTTGTTTGAATAGTCAAATATTATTTTGCAGTTTGTGACTTGAAAATCATAAAAGAATGTTTTACTAAGCATAGATATTTCCTAACTAGTCTTTTGCTTCCTTTGGTTTCATCCTGTCTTAGAGTGGGTGAAGTGTTGATGATTTTACTGGCTCATTTATGTGTGAGTGTTCTGTTTCATATAATTTCAGTGTCTTAATTGAAAAAGATGTTTTGAGAAAAATGTGCACATGTTGATTGAAAAGACTGTTCATAAGTATTTCACCTTGTGCTACACTAGCCTTTTGATTGCATATGCGTGCAAGATATACACAATAACTGTACTTGAGAGGTGACAAGTAACTTGGCTTGAGTGGCTGAATGCCAACCTTCTAACACTGCAAATCTTCTAACAGTGAAGTTATTTATATTGCAGGTCTTTTTTTGTATAAATTGCCAAAATGGTACCCTAACAAAAGAATGTTCTCATGCAGCCATATTATCCTTATCCTTCAGTCATCTCCTCCCTGTTTTCCTTTTGTATGTTATTCTCCATCTTTCATATCGTGTTTTTTTCTACTTTCTTTACTAGTCTTTACTCTGTTTATTTAGAGGTTTTGTATACAAACACATGCTGCCTTTTGGGCATCTTTGTGGAACAGCTGGGTTTCATAAGAATGGCAATCAAGGATACTCAGGATCCTTCCAGGAGAGACTTCTCAGCTACTCCTCAGCTACTCATCAGTTTATTTCCTTGAAGCCAGGGATCTTTGCTTGATAGCTATTCTGAACACTTCTACATTATGGAATCCACTTGATGTCCTGTCCCATCTGTTCTCTACTCAATCCCATATCTCTGGATCTACTACACTTGACTTCCTTTTCTCCCTCCCACTCCCCATCGCCACCAAAATAGCTCACCAACCAACAATTTGCTTGCTTATCTTCCTATATTTTGACTTGAAATGCAGATTATTTTGTTTTGTGTATATTACACCATGGGTCCCCGCTGTGTATTTCTATCACTACTCACATTTACGCGGTCTTAACTATTTTAATTGCACTGGTCTCAAATGCATTTTATACTATTTTTATATTACATTTTCAAACTCTAAAACTGCTGTTCCGTTGCTCAGGATCATTTTTCAAACTTGCTGCTTTTCTCTCAACCTTACCTTTGTCCACATCATCTTGGGCCTTGATATTTTTCTATGTCACTATCTTATGTTGAGGAGCATCTCTAGCACAACACCTTTCTGTCTCTTCTCCTACTTCTCTGATCAGTTCTCTTCAATGTCCTAATGGCTTTGCTACTTTTCTGCCAAGGGGTGTCCCTGAGTGTCTCTTTGCCTCCTGACTCCATTCTCCCCATGCCCTTTGTCACAACTTTGGAATTAATTTTGATGGCAGATGTGATTATACCCCTCATTACCTTAACAGCCAACTCAACTTACTACAGACTGGTTAATATCCATAATTTTGCATTTTATTTTGATTTTGTATATTGTCATACATCGTGTTTATTGGTAGCTTTCAAACTATTTTTAAATTCCGTACTTAATTGTAAACACTAACGGTGGACTAGTAGACTATTGCACGCGAGGGTACATTATGTACAAGAATTTGATGATGTGCTCTATGTGGCCATGTGGGCAGACTACAAAGCATCACATGGCACATCAGCATTTTGATGCACTTTCCCATATTTTTTGTCACTTAGTGTTTATACGGGTTACACAAAAATGTTTCACATTGGGGATCAGCATTTTGTGTAATCTAAATTGGCAACTGTAATGTCTCCTGTGTATTTATGCATAACAAGCTTGTTTACCTGCCCATTTTCATTCTTAGGCCAGTTACCTTGTTCATCGGCTCCTCAAATGGTGGTAAAATAGACCATGAGCTCAACAGTTTCTCTAGAAAAGAAAATGAAATCCTATACAGTCGCTTCTATGTAACAATATTCAGAAAATAACTATTGTGTGGCCTATATATAGTCGTAAATATTGAACATAAAGTATCAACTTTCAATACATCTAATTCAATACACCAAAATATTATCAGCACACATGTCAACCAAAAAATCTTTAAAACAATATTGCTAACAAAAATATAGACATCAAAATTCTTTATCATATCAACATTGCAAAAGATCAAAACATGAATATCATGAACAAAAATGACAAAAAATACATATAAAATTCAATTTAACATTTAAAATAAAACTTTCATACACGCATTTATTTAAACCAACACAGTACCTAATTAAAAGCAAATAAAAAAACAATTATCTAACAGTCACATCTCAGTAGCCACTACAGAAAAACGTTAATTAGCTTCTCAAAAGTGTGAATAGAACACATCCCTAACACTAATTGATCCGGCTAGACCGAACCAAGGAGAGAGGGTGTTACTCTGCACCAAAGAAACACCTACAAAGAAAAATAAGTTAACACTTATTTTATTTAACTGAATAGCGTTTATAATACATATGATAACTAAGTAGAATGTTTAAATGATATATAGCTACATAAACATTCCCATATTATATTTTTACAACAAATGTGAGGAGGATCGCGCTTCTGAGATGGACTCCATATATGATTGACAACATAGGCCAGAGCAGCAAGACCCTCCATGCTCTAGTGCTTCTGAGGGAAGAGAAGAATGAGCGGCCACACCTATCTGGTGTTCAAAATGAAAGTCGGGATAACGGCATGGCATCTGTTGAGCATAGCAGCAGCATCCCCCACCTGGTTCCCCTCCCGTATCCCACAAACTCAGACCATACAGTTTCAATTTTAAGGAAGCATTGACGCAGCAGTTTATTAAACAATTATTAACTTACAAGTGATCCTTTAACCGCCGTTTCTTTCTTTATCTAATAAGCCTGTGCTCACCTTCTTATAGCCACAAACACTGTGCCCTACATTCAGTGCCGGCCAGTCCGTTCAGGTGACCTATCACCTTGGGTGTAACTATTCCCTCCTATTTTGAGCAAGCCTCTGCTCCAGCCCAGCCGGATGACCCTCACCCTTCTGGCGCAACCCTCGCTTTCCTTTCATTCAAGCGTTTGCTTCCAGACCCTGAAATGGATCAATATTCTGGGTGAAAAGTCTCCACCCTTCCTTGCAAGGTGACCAGTCACTTGTCTATTATTTCTTCCGGGCCACAGGCTCTGCCCTTGATTGTTTCATTCCGGTTCAACCTATAAGGCCATTGTGGTATCCTGCCAGTTCACCCAAGGGTCCTGACTGTCAACTGTTTGCGGCCTGTCCCCCTCCAACTACCTGCTATTTTTCTTTAGACTCACATTGTAAGTTCCTCCAAACCTTGCTGGAAGCTTCTGCTGCCAGCAAGCACCCCCCTTCCGCTCTGAGTGGGCCTCAATTCTTCCAATCTACCAACAACCCCTTGCATTCAATGACTCCTTTATTTTCTGTAAAAATACATCCATCCCACTATCCAACAGGTGCACCCCATCCGGCCTGTAGTAGTCTGGTTGTCGCAAATTAGTTAAGCTATTCTTAACCCCACCTAAGCCTGCCCCCAACAGGAATTTGGCCATAAGGCTGTTTAGTCTCCTTCTTGACTAATCTACATCCCCTGGACCTCCTAGAAATTATATCCGACCATACCACTTCCGTGGCACCCATAGTCCTGGCGAAGTGAGTGAGACTTTCCTTCATAATCTGAAACAAGTCACCTGTACCCATACCTGGGAGGTCATAGCCATGCAATTGGAAGATCAAAAACACCTGGATTTTTTTGCCCGAATCCAGCATGCCTGAATGACCCCTTCCAATTCCCTCCACTGCAACCCTTGCTTTCCAACCCATCTTCCCTTGTGCGTTGAAACAGGAATTCTGGTTTCCCCCTATTGTTGACAGCTCTTTCTGCTGCCTGGACGCGTAAGAGTGCCCGATGACCCACACGGTTTTGCACTCTGTGGAATAGAACAGAAATCACGAAAAAGCCCACCATAATGACATTATTACTCTTGTTAAGTATGACCTTTCATATACATTATCGCGTCAAAGTCAGCATAAAAATAACTCCTCAAACTTGTATCCTAGTTGCCCATTCCCTGACAGTCATTAGGGCATATATATATATACACCCGAAACCTATCAGATCCCCATCTCTCTATTTTTTTATTGCATTGTTAGACAGTCCTTCCTGGAATGCTGTTGTGGCTGCTCCAATGCAAAATGAATGTGTTGTAAAGTGGTGACCCCGGAGTCCTGCTATCTCAACTGCTGCTGCCAATACCCTTTTAAACTGATACATTGTCAAAGGTGTACCATCTTTGTGGGTGAGGAGATATGTCCCACCTGCAACCCCTGCCCCTCCTCTAGGTACTGTGCGACGAGCCTAACAGGGCAATAAGGGCTGTACCCTTCCATCCTATTCCGTGTACCTATCTGTACTTTGCCCATCTGATCTCTTTAGATTGCCTGGCTCGTAAGACCACATTGTTTGGGCCCGAGCGGATGTCCTTAACCAACAGAGCCCTGCTGCTTTTATCACCCTTCACTCTGTCTACTAGCTCGCTAACCCGTAAAGCTCCAAAAAAGGCAAGTGAAAAAGCTGTACTAAACAACGTAGTCTCAAACTGTGAGTGGCACACTAAAGGCAGGTGGCCAATCAGTACTTTAGGCGTTGGAAAATCTATTTGTGACCTGGTATCCTGTCTCTAAATTTCAGATTTGCCCATCCTTTCAAGGCTTTCCTGATAAGAAATCCTTTTGTAGGGTCCTCTTAACCCGTTAGCTTTGCATTGTAAGCTATTGCAGCCAGATTCTCTGCGACCCAAGACCTGGATTTCCTTGCACCCCCGGACCACACCACAAATTGCTAGACCTGCACCACCAAAGTCTCAAATTCCTCTGCTGCCTCAGGCACCCCAGCTGCAATGCCTGCGAAAATCTCCATGCAACACCTTTACCGTTGCCGTGTTTAAACTGCCAGAGCCTTCTCTGCCATGCTCTGTAGTTGCAATTCTAGCGCATTAATTCCCAGAACTTCACCTTGAATGGCTTCATCTTCTCCTCCACTTCAGGCCACTCTGCTCAGAACCTTTCCCACTGCAGATGAGAGAGCATCAGCTGCCTTATTCTGAAACCCTTGTACATGCTTTCCCTAACTTCAATATTGCAGTGGAGACCTGTGCGCACCAGATGCCTTTACAAGCCCAATACAGTGGGGCATGACGCCGCTTGTACATTAATGGCATGGTCTGCTGCCATGTTGTCTGACCATATGACCAACTTTCTGTTTGGCAGGCGATCCGACTAAAGCACCAGTGTTACCAGAATGGGAAAGAGCTCTAACGCTGTGCTATTCCTTGTCAGGCCAGATTTGTGCCAACCTGCTAGCCATTGTGAGAAGTTGGCCTGATGTATGATGTCACTAGTTATAGTGTACACCTTATATCAGTCCAAATACCCTTATGGTGATTGGTTGTAAAGTCAACCTTATAGACCAGCTATCCTAGTGGTAGCATGGACAAGAGCAGTCTTAGGCTAAACTCTGAATGGCATGTGAAGCCAGCTGTGATACCATATATAATCCCTTGAATACCAAATGAAAGGACACCACAACAGATATATATATAAAATAAAGTGTATTTATTCTAAGCAAACCCTCAGCACTCTTTATGAGATTAGAGGTAAGTACAACACAGTCTTATTAATGCATACAGTAAGTCACACAGGTAAGTAATACAGTTAGGCCCTAGGGGCCACGCAAACCATATACTAAGTAAGTGGTATAAGAACCACTGTCACGGAAATAGAATAGGCCTAGGCCTAGGGAATCGCTGGGGCTACACTACACTAGCGTTAGTTAGGAAGTGGGAGGCCCACGGGATTCGTGTGCAGAGTGGAAACACTCACGCGTAATGCGTAAAAGTCAATAGCAATAGTACAGTTTAGAAAACGGTAGATTTAGGACACTTCCGGAGTAGCTAGGAAGTCGAGACTTGAAAACTAGACACTAGGATAGTCACTATCCTGATGAGCACCGGAGTACCCAAGTTACCTAGCCCACAGGCTGCGGGTGCATAGGGGTGAAGATGCGTCGTTTTCGTCGTCGACTCCTATGGATGCCTGAAGAAAGATGCTGACAGGCAGTCAGTGAAGAGTGTCCGGTGGATCCCAAGGCTGGGATCAAGAAGAGAAGAAACCTGCAAGCAGAAGGGACAGAGTCAAGGTCACTAGCCAGTGACCACGTGGAACCAGGAAGGAACCAGGCGATGTCGTGAAGAGTTGCAGGTGAAGGTGAAGCTTGTCGCTGCAGCCAGGAAGACCAGGAAGCGTCGAGGACGACCAGGACCAGGAGGCGAGCTGTCCCACGAAGGCTCTTGCTGTCGGCGGCGTCGAAGTTGAACTAGGACTCACCAAGCCTTGGCAAGCGGAACCCACGAAGAACAAAGGACTTGCTTCTGGTGCAGACCAGGAAGGTCTGGGGTGCTTCTCCTTTGCAGAGAAGCGGGAGCCAGTCTGGAGGAGCCAAACCAGCGCAGAAGATTTCAGGGTGCGTCGTCACAGAGGCCACTAGCCAGCGGGCAAGCAACCGGACAGACGCGGCAAGCAGGAAAATGCTGAAGGGCCCCACGCAGGACTCGTGGAGTGTGGGGGGCTGATCTTCGGTGCAGATGGTGCTTGGGGTTGGGGCTTCTCAATCCCCGGTGCACAACTTCGAGGGTACCTCAGAAGCTGCGCTGTAAGTTACTAGCCACTTTTCCCAGGTAGCCGGTCCCACGTCGCTCGTCGCCTCCACGGATCTCAGCTCTGCTGCAGATGTGGATGAGGGTCGGAGAAGTCTGGAAGTCAAGGCTCTGGTCGGGCTCTGCAGTCGGTTCCTCGTAGAACGGTCGCAAAGCAAAGGGTAGTCTCTTGATTTTGCCTGTTTGCACAGGGTAGCCACTCCTTGGCTACAAGGGAGATTCTTCAGTCTTCTTCTTTCGTCGAATGTCGAAGGTCCAGAGTTTCTGTTCAGTTTTGCAGGTTCAGGATAATCTCAAGTCTTGAGGCCCAACTCCCACTCTTATACTAATCTGGGGGGCTGGGATACCTGCTAGGTCACGCCTTATGGGTGGGACCTGGGAGGGGGTGGTTACACCCACTTCCCTTTGTCCAGTTTCGCGCCAGAGCTGGGGCTGGAGTGCCCCAGCGCCGGTTTGAACTGGACTATGCAAGGAACACCTTGTGTGCCCCAGACATGTCTCATTCCTTTCAGCCCACCCTGTCCCAATACACTAAAGGCTGTCTGGGGAGGTGCTAGCACCTCCCCAAGCAGGAAACCTATTGTCCAGGCCTCCCTGGCTGGGATCACTCCCAGCTGCAGGAGGTCAGACTTGTGTCTGTGGCAGCAGCATCCATTTTGTGATGCTGAGGCTTTGGTTAGAGATAAACAGCAAAGTAGGATTTTAACATGTCTCTCCCTCTAGAAGGGAGGAATAATATCCTCATCACCAGAAATGGTATGGGGGTATTATTCCAAAGTGTTAGACACCTTACACGACATGTTTTGATAAAGCCAAACCATAGTTACCATAACCGTTTAAGATTATAAGGCACTTTAAGAGTATATGGTAGGCTATATCATAGAACAGCTATAAGGACATGGTTCCGAAAGCTGCAGACAGGCTCAGCTCATGCTAGAGCACCATCTCACATGTTACCAAGCACTCTGCCTCCAGGATTGTTAAGGCCTACCATAGGAGTGACTGATAGGTACACATGTGTCTATATATAAGGGTAGATATAGGCATACTATATCTAAGCAAGGGGTGATTACACGACCTTGCCCCAGCTGAGTGATCAGCCAGTTGTGTCTGATTGGAAGGCCAGACCAGGGGTGGCATAATACATGCTGCAGCCCCTGGGAGGCCCAGGGTACACCTATGCCCTGGGTACCTAGGGTACACTGTACAGGGTCCAATAAGGTGATCCTTACCAATTGGGAATGTACCTAGGGTACATGGAGTCCATTTTAAAGAGAGAGCAGACAGCCTGAGACCCTGAATGGCAGGATCTCAGGCCAACTAAGTCGAAAAACCAGCTAGACACTAGGCAAAAAGTTGGGGGTAACCATAGTCAGATATCCACCTTCCTACACAACCCCCCCCCCAAACGAAAGGAGATAAGGCTGGCCTTGACAAGGTAAGCCTCTATTGCCTGAGTGGCCATATAAGGAAGAACCAGCACTGGCATGGTTACCCCCTGTCTCATGGTCCACTAAGCAATCCCTCATCCTAAAGATATCATAGGGTCTCCACCATAGGGAATCTCTACCTTTGGTGTGTCTTTGCAAAGTAAAAGGCTGGTGTTGAGATGGAGTACTGAAGTGAGTGTCCTCAAAGTGAGGCCTCAGCTTCCTCCAATCATCCTCCACCATGGATGCCTTTCTTTCTCTAACTGAGTTGCACTGTGCTCTCAGGGTCAGCCTCTGGCTACCTAAAGCTGGAGGCTGGGTCCCTTTTGTGGGCTTACTGGAGGGACAGGTCAGGTTTGGGGCCCTAAGGTCCCATGTTTGCCTGTGCCCAACAGAATCCCTCTGGGGGAGGTCCCTAACTACCTGTGAAGGGGATCCCTCAGGAATGTTTTTACCCATCACCTGGCTAGGGCTACTAGCCAGGCAATCCTCATTCTTTTGATGGGGGGGTTCTTGTGGACAGGGGCCCTCTTGGGGTCCACTTGCCTCCCTGACCTCTGCAGCCCTGGGCTGACTGAGGCACGGTAGAGAGAGGCAGGCTACCTGCACCAGACTGGGTCCCTCCTTGGAAGGGGCCACTGACATCAGAGGCTCTGCCAGGCCAGGCCTGGCTACCTCTGGGGCAGTTCCTTCACAAGGGGTGAGGTCAGATCCCTGAGGAGGCTGACCTTTTCCTAATGTCTGGGGAGAGGGAGACTTTTCTTCCTCCCCACTACTCTCTGTTTGTGTGGAGTGATCCATAGTTTCAGGCTTCACTACACCTATATCAGTCTGAGTATGGGCTGAGACCATTACAGCCTTGCCAACCTTTTCAGGAAGGCACTCAGTTTGTGTTTGAGCTGTGACTGTCACAGCTCTGCCAATTTCTACAGGGAAGTCTGTCTGTGCCTGGGCTGTGGCTACCACTGCCCTTCCAACCTTTTCAGGGAGGAAATCTGCTTGGACAGGGGTTGTGACTGGCACAACCCCACTACCCTTTTTGGAAAGGCCTACCATTTTGGAATGGGTGTCTTGTTCAACTCCAGCCCAAGCTGAGAGTTCTAAGTCATTCCCCAGTAAGCAGTCCACAGGCAAGGTTGGAGACACTGCCACCCTTTTAGGGCCAGTGACACCTCCCCAGCTGAGACATACCTCTGCCATGGGATGACTGTTCTGTTTGCCATCAATGTTAGTGACCTGGTATGAGAAACCAGGCAAAAGCTGCTCAGAGGGAACTAGCCTATGGGCCACCATAGTGATGCTAGCTCCAGTGTCTCTGTAGGCCTCAGCTTTTCTACCATTGATGTAGGGTTCCTGTCTGTACCTACCCAAAGTGTTGGGACAGGCAGTGAAGTTGGCAAACCCAATGCCACCATCACAGACAAGAGTAGCTGCTGTAGGGGAATTGGCTAAGCCAGAGTCCCCCTGTGTTCCCCAAGAAAACCCAACCAAATTTTTGGGGGCACTCCCACCACCGGGGGGATTACTGCTGACAGTAATAGGTGGTGTGACAGGAGTAGTTGGAGGAACAGTTTTGTTTTTAGCCTGTGGACAACTGCTGTCAGTTTTCCAATGCCCAGGTGTTTTACACACATGGCAGTAAGGCTTTTTAACTGTGGTAGAGGAGGGAGCTTGGGACCCACCACCCTGTGTGGAGTTTTGGGGCCCTGAGGAAGATTTCTCTTTTGCTTTATCCCCACCCTTCTCTTGAGGCTTGGTGGTATCTTTCTTTTGGTCACCACCCTGATTTGTAGGCCTAATCCTGGTCCTGACCCATTTATCTGCCCTCTTTCCCAATTCTTGGGGAGAGGTCAAATCTGAGTCTACCAGGTGTTGATGGAGAAGCTGGTTCTGACAATTACTAAGGATCTGCTCCCTCATAATCAAGTTGTACAATCCTGTATAGTCCTGCACCTTGCTGCCATTTAACCAACCTTCCAAAGCCTTAGTGGCACAATCCACAAAATCAGACCAGTCCTGTGTCTGTGTCTTCTGGGTGTCTCTGAACAACAACCTATATTGCTCAGTGGTTAAGCCAAACCCATCTATCGGAGCACTCTTCAGGACTTTGTAATTGTTTGCATCCTCATCACTGACTGTGAGGAGCTTGTCTCTACCTTTGTCAGAAAAGGAGAGCCACAAGATAGCTGCCCACTGACTTTGGGGTACCTGCTGTACTTTGCAGGCCCTCTCCAAAGCAGTCATCCATTTGTGCATGTCATCCCCATTCTGATATGGGGGGACTATCTTGCTTAGGTTTCTATGGTCATCAGACCTATCCCTATCTCTAGGAATGTTGCTGCCACCAGTGGGTTCTGACCCACACAATTTTTGCTCTCTAGCCAGAGCAAGCTTCTCTTTGGCAAGGGCAATTTCTTCCCTCTGAATCCTCAGATTAGCTTCCCTCATTCTGGCTTTATGCTCCTTTCTCTCAGGTGAAGTCATTCCCCTGTGAGAGGAAGCATTAGAGATGCTAGAAACATGGGAGTGGATGGATTCCCTTGAAGGGGATCTGTCCCTCCTGCTTCTCTGTGAAAGCCTACTTGGGGGTCTGTATGGGGGGACCCCATGCAAACTCCCATGTAAACTTAGGTTAGCCTGGCTAAGTCTCCTTACTTGGCTCTGGCTGTCTACCTCTTCCTCTGAAGTCCCATCTGACTCATCTGTGGTGGGTAGACCCTTATCTACAGCTATGGCACCATCCCTGGCAGCTCTTTCAGCATCATAGGCCTCCAGAAGCTCCACTAGCTGTCTAAGGGTAGGGTTTGAACCCTGTTTTATTCCTCTGGAGGTACACAAGTGTCTCATCTCCTGGAATGTTAAGGTATCATATCTAGAGGGGGTCTTTTGCAGACCTGATCCTCCTGAGAGAGCATCTATTTGATCTACTCTCAGAGACATGATCTAGTGAGGGTGTGGTGTGTGCACCTACCTACACTAGTTGTATCTACTAAACCTCTCTAGTAGTTGTAGTCAGGGTGTGTTACTCCCTTCAACCTACAACTACAAAGTCCAGTAGGACTTAAGTATTATAATCTATGTTATATGTACCTAGACAATATCTGTGTGATCTTTCAATTTAGTATCTCAAGATTACAATGGTATTACAACAGCAAGCTCAGATCCCAACCGCTGCTCACCAATGTGAGAAGTTGGCCTGATGTATGATGTCACTAGTTATAGTGTACACCTTATATCAGTCCAAATACCCTTATGGTGATTGGTTGTAAAGTCAACCTTATAGACCAGCTATCCTAGTGGTAGCATGGACAAGAGCAGTCTTAGGCTAAACTCTGAATGGCATGTGAAGCCAGCTGTGATACCATATATAATCCCTTGAATACCAAATGAAAGGACACCACAACAGATATATATATAAAATAAAGTGTATTTATTCTAAGCAAACCCTCAGCACTCTTTATGAGATTAGAGGTAAGTACAACACAGTCTTATTAATGCATACAGTAAGTCACACAGGTAAGTAATACAGTTAGGCCCTAGGGGCCACGCAAACCATATACTAAGTAAGTGGTATAAGAACCACTGTCACGGAAATAGAATAGGCCTAGGCCTAGGGAATCACTGGGGCTACACTACACTAGCGTTAGTTAGGAAGTGGGAGGCCCACGGGATTCGTGTGCAGAGTGGAAACACTCACGCGTAATGCGTAAAAGTCAATAGCAATAGTACAGTTTAGAAAACGGTAGATTTAGGACACTTCCGGAGTAGCTAGGAAGTCGAGACTTGAAAACTAGACACTAGGATAGTCACTATCCTGATGAGCACCGGAGTACCCAAGTTACCTAGCCCACAGGCTGCGGGTGCATAGGGGTGAAGATGCGTCATTTTCGTCGTCGACTCCTATGGATGCCTGAAGAAAGATGCTGACAGGCAGTCAGTGAAGAGTGTCCGGTGGATCCCAAGGCTGGGATCAAGAAGAGAAGAAACCTGCAAGCAGAAGGGACAGAGTCAAGGTCACTAGCCAGTGACCACGTGGAACCAGGAAGGAACCAGGCGATGTCGTGAAGAGTTGCAGGTGAAGGTGAAGCTTGTCGCTGCAGCCAGGAGGACCAGGAAGCGTCGAGGACGACCAGGACCAGGAGGCGAGCTGTCCCACGAAGGCTCTTGCTGTCGGCGGCGTCGAAGTTGAACTAGGACTCACCAAGCCTTGGCAAGCGGAACCCACGAAGAACAAAGGACTTGCTTCTGGTGCAGACCAGGAAGGTCTGGGGTGCTTCTCCTTTGCAGAGAAGCGGGAGCCAGTCTGGAGGAGCCAAACCAGCGCAGAAGATTTCAGGGTGCGTCGTCACAGAGGCCACTAGCCAGCGGGCAAGCAACCGGACAGACGCGGCAAGCAGGAAAATGCTGAAGGGCCCCACGCAGGACTCGTGGAGTGTGGGGGGCTGATCTTCGGTGCAGATGGTGCTTGGGGTTGGGGCTTCTCAATCCCCGGTGCACAACTTCGAGGGTACCTCAGAAGCTGCGCTGTAAGTTACTAGCCACTTTTCCCAGGTAGCCGGTCCCACGTCGCTCGTCGCCTCCACGGATCTCAGCTCTGCTGCAGATGTGGATGAGGGTCGGAGAAGTCTGGAAGTCAAGGCTCTGGTCAGGCTCTGCAGTCGGTTCCTCGTAGAACGGTCGCAAAGCAAAGGGTAGTCTCTTGATGGTGCCTGTTTGCACAGGGTAGCCACTCCTTGGCTACAAGGGAGATTCTTCAGTCTTCTTCTTTCGTCGAATGTCGAAGGTCCAGAGTTTCTGTTCAGTTTTGCAGGTTCAGGATAATCTCAAGTCTTGAGGCCCAACTCCCACTCTTATACTAATCTGGGGGGCTGGGATACCTGCTAGGTCACGCCTTATGGGTGGGACCTGGGAGGGGGTGGTTACACCCACTTCCCTTTGTCCAGTTTCGCGCCAGAGCTGGGGCTGGAGTGCCCCAGCGCCGGTTTGAACTGGACTATGCAAGGAACACCTTGTGTGCCCCAGGCATGTCTCATTCCTTTCAGCCCACCCTGCCCCAATACACTAAAGGCTGTCTGGGGAGGTGCTAGCACCTCCCCAAGCAGGAAACCTATTGTCCAGGCCTCCCTGGCTGGGATCACTCCCAGCTGCAGGAGGTCAGACTTGTGTCTGTGGCAGCAGCATCCATTTTGTGATGCTGAGGCTTTGGTTAGAGATAAACAGCAAAGTAGGATTTTAACATGTCTCTCCCTCTAGAAGGGAGGAATAATATCCTCACCACCAGAAATGGTATGGGGGTATTATTCCAAAGTGTTAGACACCTTACACGACATGTTTTGATAAAGCCAAACCATAGTTACCATAACCGTTTAAGATTATAAGGCACTTTAAGAGTATATGGTAGGCTATATCATAGAACAGCTATACGGACATGGTTCCGAAAGCTGCAGACAGGCTCAGCTCATGCTAGAGCACCATCTCACATGTTACCAAGCACTCTGCCTCCAGGATTGTTAAGGCCTGCCATAGGAGTGACTGATAGGTACACATGTGTCTATATATAAGGGTAGATATAGGCATACTATATCTAAGCAAGGGGTGATTACACGACCTTGCCCCAGCTGAGTGATCAGCCAGTTGTGTCTGATTGGAAGGCCAGACCAGGGGTGGCATAATACATGCTGCAGCCCCTGGGAGGCCCAGGGTACACCTATGCCCTGGGTACCTAGGGTACACTGTACAGGGTCCAATAAGGTGATCCTTACCAATTGGGAATGTACCTAGGGTACATGGAGTCCATTTTAAAGAGAAAGCAGACAGCCTGAGACCCTGAACGGCAGGATCTCAGGCCAACTAAGTCGAAAAACCAGCTAGACACTAGGCAAAAAGTTGGGGGTAACCATAGTCAGATATCCACCTTCCTACAGCCATGCTCTGGCACACCAAGCCATGCCCAATATTGCCCCAAAGCTCCCCAGCCTGGAAGCATCAGTGTATAGTTACAACTGCTCATTTGTTGTCCACGGTGATGGCCATATTTTGACTCCATTGAAACCTACTTGAAAAGACAGCCACATCTGCAGATCCTGTTTCAGCCTTGCCCGTAACCTTAGAAAATGACGCTTTTCAGTAATGCCTGCTGTTGCACATGCCAACCTTCTTGAAAGGACACTCCCCTCCTGAATGACCCTTGATGCACAATTGAGCTTACCAAGCAGCTCTTGAATATTTCTTAATGTTGCTTTGTCCCTTGCTAGCACCTTCCTAATTGCTGCTGCAAAATCCCAAATGTTTTCATTGGGAAGGAGTGACACCCCTTCTGTGGAGTCCAGCTCGATCCCTAAAAATGTCAACCTTGTTGTGGGACCCTCTGTCTTCCCTGCTGTCAAGGGCACCCCTACTCTGTAAGCATTGACCTGGAAGGTTGCGAACGCCAGGGCGCAGTCAGAAGTGTTTGCTTTACCCACAAACAAGAAATCATCGAGATAATGAGGCTTGCCACCCACCGGTTATGCTCTGTTGCCCATTCCAAGAACAAACTAAATGCCTCGAAATAGGTGCATGATACTGAACATCCCATGAGCATGCATTTGTGGTAGTATAGTTTTCCTTTAAACTGGAACCCCATCAAAAAGGAAGCTTTCTGGATGTACTGGCAACAAACTGAAATCAGATTCAACATCCGCTTTAGCCATGAGGGCACCTACTCCTGACTAATTCGATAGCTTCATCAAATGAAGCATTGGAGACTGATACACAAATCCTGTATCAGCCAGTGATTGACTGAATTACTTTTGGGATATGAGAGGTGGTGGATCATTCAATATTTACCTGCAGCATTTTTTGGGACAATCCCTAGCGGCGAGATGATAAAATTGCTTAGGGGAGGTGTGTCCAACGGGCCTGCTATTCCACCTAACTGTAACTCCTTTTCTATTTTTTCTGCCATTGTGCCTGCCAATTCGTCCACTGAGGGGAGGTTCCTAGGTGAGCTTCCTAACAGTGGGTCGGAGTAAGGAATTCTGAACACATCTTTAAAACCCCAAAGCAGTAATTTCCTTTCCTTCTCTTTGAGATAGTGATTTAAAGTGTCACTGGGGCGTTAAGCTGGATCGGGGATGGGCCTTTCTGTATCGGACCAAAGCTAAGTCTGTCCAATGAATATGGAGCCTGGCTTGGGATGTGCAAGAAAATAACAGGTGGCCACTCCCGCACTATGAGCATTCATTTTGGAATATGCATCCCACACACCAGGTGCAGTTGCCTGCATTGAAGAGGCGACAGGTGTTGTCCTGTGGTTTCCGCTGAAGCAGCGTCTTGAACCTGTTTGCCCACTTTGATGTTTAAAATGACTGCTCTTTCTTCTGAAGTGGCTGTGAGGGACCCCCAATTAGCTGTCCTTGGCATGTAACTGAGCCTTGGGTAGCTGGCAGTGCTGCCAAATCCCTTTGCTGTTGATTCCCATGTGGCATCGGTGCTGCTTGCACCAAGCCCGCTGGCAGTCCCACCCCAGCCAACGGCAATGGGTCCGTACTCTAGCTAGACCGCAAACTCATCTGGCCACTGATGACTGGGTGTAACTATCTCCCATCCTGCAGGGCTGAAATTTGATAAACATCACCTAGCTGTTGGCTGGGAACACCCAGTACCAGCTGTCGCTCCCCCCAATCCTAACTTGTTGCTGGGCCTACCCTCTGAATGAAGACTGAGAGCTTAACCCAACCAAGCAGGGTGGTGCCCCTGGCCCACTGAAGAAGGCTGGTGACTTGTTTTCAAACCTAGGTCATTGGTGCTGAGAACCCTGATCTACTAAGTGGATGTCCAGGAGATGGCAGGTCGAGTTTGAACCTACCCCGCCTGTGATTGCTGGATGCCAGCCAGTAGTTGTTGTTCCTCACGACTGGCCTGGTGCAAGCCCCCTCTTGCAGCTGACCTTGTGTTCTTGTCCCTGACTGTTTATCTTTCTTCTTGTTCCCGCTTGCTATGTCAGTGATGACCGACTCTGCCCAACTACTGACAACGCCTTAAGCTCTGGTGCACACTGCCCCCTTCTCCTCCTCACTGGTTTCCCTCCTTATATCCTATAATTAAAAATAACATGTTAGCATTTCTGATTACATGTCCCTGCTATCCCCCTTTTCTTTCTTTCTTTTAATTGTTACATAATTACTTCATACTCCTGTAACCCATTCTGATGGCTGGGTGTGCAAACGCTTCTGTCCACCGACCCCTACACTTTTTCTGCCCTTTGTAGAGACCCACTATATTATATGCCGAACTTCCCTCACCTCGACCCTTGTTGCCCCAGTGTGGGCGTGCTGGGGAAGCAGGAGCTAGGACGGCTGAGTTCCTCCCAACCCCCACCACCCCAAATCCTCGGGAAGGTGCCTTGTACACCCACCCCAAGACACAAAGGCCAAGCAATGTGTGTTTATTTGGCCTGTGGTAGAGGAAGACCCCAACAGGATAGTGCTACCCACTACTGCACAACCTGGCATGCATAATATAGCTTTCCCACCCCCACCAGTTCCCCATTCCAAATGTCAGACCACACCCCCAAATCTTATCTTATTTATTTATTATTATTTTTTGCACCTGATACCTGGCTCTACATGAAGTCCTGTCAGATCTGGAGCCTGTAGTGAGCCGAGCTTTACCTTGATTTCGCTGCCTCCTTCACTCCACCCCGGATGTGGTGTCACGGCCAGAGTCCCTGATGTTGAAACCAAGGAGCCAGGGTCGGCTCTGTGCCAAATGCTGCAAGTGATGGTGACAGCCCCCAACCCCGTTGTGAGAAGTTGGCCTGGTATATGATGTTCACTAGTTAAAGTGACCACCTTGTACCATGCCAAGCAACCCTTATGGTGTGGTTGTAAGTCAACCTTTTCGGACTAGCTGCCCTAGTGGTAGCGTAGGCTAAGCAGTCTTTGAGGCTAAACTCGTGAAGCGTGTTAAGCCAGCTGTTTTACCAAATACAACCCCCTTTTATACCAATGAAAGGACACCACACAGATATATATTCAAAATATATATGTATTTATTTCTCAAAGTAACCCCTAGTCTCTTTATGAGCACAAGAGCACAAATCGTCAAACAAGATTACAGTAGAATACACAGAAGTTGCACTTTATATGGATAGGCCCTGGTGGCCGCTCAAACCATATACTAAAATAGTGGTATAAGTACCACGAACAGAAAAGGGAAAAGGCCTAGGGCCTCTAGAATCGCTGGGCCTACAAGGAGCTAACTTCAGTTAGTGACCAGGAGGTCCACGGGGTGCGTGTGCAGCGCAAATAGTCACACGCGTGCTCCCATAGGTTTTCAATGGGTGCGTAAAAGTTACAAAGTTACTGCAAAAAGGATCTTCCGGATGGACTATGAACTCAAGATTGGAAACACAGACACTAGAGATGTTACTCTACACTTGGGCACCGGAGTGCCAGCTTTACCTCACCCACAGGAAGCGGGTGCATAGGCCTCGAAGTGCGTTGGGTTTCTTCTATCTATTCAATGGAGCCTGTGGACAAAGATGCTGCAGGCGGTCGGTCCGGAAGGGATGCGGTGGATCCAAGGGTGGATCGGAGTTGTAGAAGACCTGTAAGCAGAGGGGACAGTGTTCACAGTCACTAGCCAGTGACCAGCGTGGCACCAGGTGGGTACCAGGCGATGTCGGGTGCAAACAGGAAGAAAGATGTAGCTTGTCTCTGCAGCCACGTGGTCCCTGAAGGTCGACGACGTCCAGGAGTCGGTTCACGAGCTGTCCCACGCAGGCTCTCGCTGTCGGCGGTGTCGGCGACTTGATCGAAGCAAACAAGCCTTGGCAAAAGCAATTGTTGTGGAAAACGAAATAAGCTGATGGTTCTGACCAGCAAAGTCAGAGGGACTGCTCCTTTGGAGGGGAGCAAGGGCCAGTCTGGAGCAACCAGACCAGCGGTGTATTTCTTGAAGTTCGTCGCCAAGATGGCCACTAGCCAGCGGGCCAGCAACCGGTTAGGCGCGTCGAGTGGCAAAATGCAGAAGGGCCCCACGCAGATCGTGGAGATGCTGGAGGGCTCACCTTCGGTGCAGATGCTGCTCGAGGGTTGGGCTTCTCAGATCCCAAAGCACAACTTGGAGGGAGCCTCGGTTGTTGCACTTGCAGCTTGTCGTGGTCGTTTCAAGATGGCTGGCTCCACGTGTCTCGTTGCCTCCACGGGTCTCCTCTTTTCAGGGACTGTGGATCGGGCGGTGAGAGGTCTGGAGGTCCAGGTCTTGTCAGTCTCTGGGCTCGGGCTCCGGCGGGAGGCGGCGGCAAAGCAGACGTTGATTCGCTGGATGGTGCTTGTGTTAGCAAGGTGGTCACTCCCTGACCACAGGGGAGATTTCCTTCAGTCTTCTGTGCAGCAGAATGTCGAAGTTCCCGTCTTCTTCTTAGTTTCAAGTTGATTCCAGGATGTCTGAAGTCTTAGGACACAGCTCCTACCTTTAAGCGGATTCTAGGGGCCGGACTACCTGCTAGGTCCCTCCCTAAGGGTGGGACCAGGAAGGGGGGTGGTTACACCCCCAATCCTTTGTCCAGCTCGCCCCAGGCCCGGGACTGGTGTGCCCCAGGACCGGATTGAACTGGCATATGCACCGAGGCTCCTTGTGAGCCACAGGCATGTCTGGTTTCTTTCAAGCCCTACCTGACCAATACACAAAATCCTGTCTGGGGTGGTGCATGCACCTCCCCTGGCAGGAAACCCTTTGTCCACACCTCCCAAGCTGGAAGGACTCCCAGCAGCAGGAGGGCAGACTTGTGTCTGTGGTGGCAGCATCCATTTTGTGGAGCTGAGGCTATGTCTGATTTTACCCGGGTTTCAGGTACTGTACATGTCGTGTCCCTCTAGAAGGGTGGAATGCTAACCCCGTCGCCAGAATTGGCGAGGGGTTAGTATTCCAATTCGTATGACACCTTACTCGACATGTTTTGATAAAGCCAAACCAAAGTTAGCATTTAACCGCGAGGTTCATAATGCACTTAAGAGTATATGGTATGACGATATCTGGAAACAGTAGAAGGAAGTGGTTCCGACCACTGCAGACAGGCTCAGCTCATGCCAGAGCACCATCTCACATGGAACCAAGCACTCTGCCTTCAGGATTGTTAAGGCCTGCCATAGGAGTGACTTATAGGTTAACATGTGTCCCATTTAGGGTTAGGTATAGGTATACTATACCTAAGTAAGAGGTGGTTACACCAACTTACCCCAGCTGAGTGATCAGCCAGTTGTGTCAAATTTGTTAGGCCAAGCCTGGGGTGGCATAATACATGCTTCAGCCCCTGGCAGGCCTTGGAGACACCAATGCCCTGGGTACCTAGTGTACACTGGTACAGGGGCTCACAGGGTGATCCACTTCCAATTGGTTATGCACCTAGGGTGCATAGTGTAAATTTAGTAGAGAGAACAGCAGGCTGGGGGTCTGATTGGCAGGCCCACAGCCTCAAAATGTCAAAAACCAGTGAAGCAAACAGCAAAAATTTGGGGTGACCATAGGATAGCAGACCCTACTCTCCTACACAACCCCCCAAACGCAGGGACATTAAACTAGCCTTGACCAGTCTCGTCTTTATGTCCTAAGTGGAAGTACCTGGAGAGACCATCTGCATTCCCATGGTCAGTACCTGGCCGGTGCTCCACTGTAAAGTCCATCCCCTGTAGGGAAATGGACCACCTAAGCAGTTTGGGGTTGTCACCCTTCATCTTATTTAGCCACAAGAGGGGCTTATGGTCGGTCTGAATCTTGAAGTGAGTGCCAAACAAGTATGGCCTCAGCTTCTTCAGGGCCCACACCACAGCAAAGGCCTCCCTCTCAATAGCTGACCAATTCTTCTCTCTGGGGGTCAACCTTCTGCTAATAAAAGCAATGGGTTGGTCTTGACCATCTACATTAAGATGTGACAGCACAGCTCCCACACCCAACTCAGAAGCATCTGTTTGGACAATAAACTCTTTGGAGTAGTCAGGACTTTTCAGGATAGGTGCAGAGCACATGGCCTCCTTCAGGTCATCAAATGCCTTTTGACAGCTTACTGTCCACTGAACCTTTTTGGGCATCTTCTTGGATGTCAGATCATTAAGAGGAGTCACAATGGACCCATAGTTCTTAACAAACTTCCTGTAGTACCCAGTCAAGCCCAAGAAAGCTCGAACTTGAGTCTGGGTGGTTGGAGGAGACCAGTCCTTGATGGATTGTATCTTACTCTCCAGTGGTTGAACTTGGCCTCCACCTACAAGGTGGCCCAAATACACAACCTTACTCTGCCCTATCTGGCACTTAGTAGCCTTGATAGTGAGGCCTGCCCTTTGCAGAGCCTCAAGAGCCTTCTTCAGGTGGATCAGGTGATCCTCCCAGGTGGAGCTAAAGACAGCAATGTCATCAAGATATGCTGCACAAAAGTCATCCAACCCAGTAAGGACTTGGTTCACCAGCCTTTGGAAGGTGGCAGGTGCATTCTTCAGACCAAAGGGCATCACCACAAATTGGTAGTGCCCACCTGGGGTTGAGAATGCTGTTTTGGCCTTAGACTCCTCAGCTAATCTGATTTGCCAATAGCCAGCTGTTAAGTCAAATGTGCTCAAAAACTTAGCAGAAGCTAGTTTGTCTATGAGCTCATCTGCCCTTGGAATAGGGTGTGCATCTGTCCTGGTGACAGCATTGAGACCCCTGTAGTCCACACAGAACCTCATCTCTCTCTTGCCATCTTTGGTGTGAGGTTTGGGGACCAGAACCACTGGGCTAGCCCAGGGGCTCTCTGAGGGTTCAATGACACCTAATTCCAGCATTTTATGTACCTCAGCCTTTATACAGTCCCTGACGTGGTCAGGTTGTCTGTAGAGCTTGTTCTTTACAGGCAGACTGTCACCAATGTCCACCACATGGGTACACCAGTCAGTTTGGCTAGGTATTAGGGAAAACAGATGTTGAACTGATTGTAGAACTTGTCTACATTCAGTCTGCTGATGGGCAGTGAGGTTGCCTCCAAGGGTCACTCCTTCAACTGAGCCATATTCAGGGTTCTGAGACAACAGGTCTGGGAGAGGGTCACTCTCTTCCTCCTGTCCCTCATCTGTAGCCATGAGCAAGCCCATGTCTGCCCTGTCAACATATGCTTTTAACCTGTTAACATGGAGTACCCTGTGGGGACTCCTGGGAGTTCCTAGGTCCACCAAGTCGGTAACCTCTCCCTTCTTTTCCAGGATTGTATGGGGTCCAGACCATTTGTCTTGGAGTGCTGCTGGGGACACTGGCTCCAACACCCATACCTTCTGTCCTGGCTGAAACTCAACCAAGACAGCCTTTTGGTCATGCCAAGCTTTCTGTAAGGCCTGGCTTGCCTCAAGGTTTTTGGATGCCTTCTCCATATACTCAGCCATCCTGGAGCGGAGACCAAGTACATAGTCCACTATGTCTTGTTTAGGCTTTTTGAGAGGTAACTCCCATCCTTCCTTCACTAAACACAGTGGGCCTCTTACAGGGTGCCCAAACAACAATTCAAAGGGGCTGTAGCCAACCCCCTTTTGTGGGACCTCTCTGTAAGCAAACAGAAGGCAGGGTAGAAGGATGTCCCATCTTCGCCTGAGCTTTTTAGGTAATTCTTTGATCATACCCTTTAGGGTCTTGTTGAATCTCTCAACAAGCCCATTGCATTGTGGGTGATAAGGGGTGGTGAACTTGTAGTTGACACCACATTCCTTCCACATAGCTGTCAAGTATCCTGACATGAAGTTGGTACCTCTGTCAGAAACTACCTCCTTAGGAAACCCCACTCTGGAGAATACTCCCAGCAGGGCCCTGGCCACAACAGGAGCTGTAGTGGTCCTAAGGGGAATTGCCTCTGGATACCTGGTGGCATGATCCACTACCACCAGTATAAATCTGTGCCCAGATGCAGTGGGAGGATCCATGGGACCCACTATATCTATTCCCACTCTTTCAAAGGGGACCCCCACCACAGGTAGTGGTATTAGGGGGGCCTTTGTTGTGCCACCTGATTTGCCACTGGCTTGGCAGGTCACACAGGAGCGACAAAACTCCTTTGTATCTTCATTCATGTGAGGCCAGTGAAAGTGAGGGACAAGCCTGTCCCAAGTCTTGTTCTGGCCTAAGTGTCCTGCTAAAGGAATATCATGGGCCAAGGTAAGAAGGAAGCCCCTAAATTGCAGAGGTATAACCAACCTCCTGGTTGCACCAGGCTTGGGGTCTCTAGCCTCTGAATAAAGGAGCCCTTCATCCCAATACACTTTATGGGTACCTTGAGCATTCCCAGCAGCCTCAGCAGCAGCCAGCTGTCTGAGGGGTTCAAGAGAGGGACAGGATAACTGAGCCTGCCTCAAGTCAGCCCTTGAAGGTCCCCCTGTCCCCAGAAACTCAACCTGATCAGGTTCAAGCTCTTCAGGGACAGTTCCTTCAGGGTTCTCTAGATCAGCTTCCTGGGAAGGTTGATCATCACTCTGAGGCAGGGGGGAAGGCACAGCCTTGACCCTCCTGTTCTTCTTCTTGGTAGGTGCTTGGTCCATTGTTCCAGGATCCAAGACCTGTGGTTCAGTAAGGCACTTTTTGGCCTGTGACCTGGTCACATCAAGGACATGTGGTGATATACCTAACATCTCTGCATGTGTCCTGTACTCCACTTCAGACCATAGAGAACTCTCTAGGTCATTGCCCAACAAACATTCTACTGGGAGGTCTGCACTAACCACAACCCTTTTGAGGCCAGTTACCCCTCCCCATGAGAAGTTAACAACTGCCACACTATGTGAAGTAGTGGCATTGCTGGCATTGGTCACCAGGTAATTCTCACCTGGTATGTACTGTCCAGGATCCACAAAGCCTGGTGTCGCCATAGTGACACTGGCACATGTGTCCCTGTAGGCTTGAGCCACTTTTTCATTAATTAAAGGAGTCTGTCTGTACTTGCCCAGGTTACTGGGGCTCACAGTCAGGGACAAATCAATGTCCCCATCACAGATCAAGACTGCCTGTGTCAGGGTTCTGTCTAAGTCAGAATCTCCTTCAGTTCCCATAGTGATTCCCACTACACCCTTTGTCTGGGGACCAACACTGCTAACAGTAGTACTGGGAGCAGGTGCCTTAGGGGCAACAGTGTTGGGGGCTCCACCCTTTTTACAATCACTAGTCCAGTGAGTTGTATTCTTGCAATGATTGCACCAGGGTTTCTTTTGACCTTCTTTCTTCTTCCCTTTAGGCTGGGACCCACCCTCTTTAGCAGTAGTTTGGGGCCCTGTTGAAGACTTCTGGTCTTTAGATTTCTGATCTCCACCCTTTTGGTCTGTTTTCTTCTGATCACCCCCTTGGCCCTGGTTCTGGTTCTTTTGCTTAACCCTGGTTCTGACCCATTTGTCTGCCTTCTTTCCCAATTCTTGGGGAGAGGTCAGATCAGAGTCAACCAAGTGTTGATGCAGTTGCTGGTTTTGACAGTTATTTAAAATCTGTTCTCTCATCATCAAATTGTACAATCCTGTATAATCAGATACCTTACTTCCCAGCAACCAACCCTCCAAAGCCTTAGTGGCACATTCAATGTATTCAGACCAGTCCTGAGTCTGTGTCTTCTGGGTGTCTCTGAACATTAACCTGTACTGTTCAGTGGTTAAGCCTAACCCATCAACTAGGACACTCTTCAGGACTCTGTAATTTCTGACATCCTCCTCCCTAACAGTGAGGAGTCTGTCCCTGCCTCTTCCTTCAAAGGAGAGCCAGAGGATTGCTGCCCACTGGTCTTCAGGAACCTGCTGCACTTTGCAGGCTCTCTCAAGAGCAGTCATCCATTTGTGGATGTCATCCCCACTTTTGTAGGGGGGCACAACCTTAGACAGGTTCCTATTGTCAAAGACCCTATCTTTGTCCCTAGGGACAATGCTGCCACCAGTGGGTATAGACCCACTCTCTCTAGGTTGCCTAGCCTTGTTCAGTTTCTCTTCCATCAGGGCTACTTCTAGCTCCTGCTTCCTGATCCTCAGCTGGGCTTCCTGCATTCTGGCCTCATGCTCCCTCCTCTGAGGGGTGGTCATCCTTCTCCTGGAGTGACCTTGAGAGCCTCTAGAGGCATGAGAAGCATTGGATTCACCTGAGTGATTCCTTTGCCTCCCAGACCCCTGGTTAAGTCCACTGGGGAGATCCAATGGGATGATCCCATTGTCAGTCCCCAATAGCCTTAGTTTAGCTGGGCCAAGTACAACACTTGGCACTGGGCTAGTTCTCCCTTCATCCTCACTACTTTCTGTATCCTCCCCACTTTCCTCCTCTGTAGTATGATTCTCATCTAAGGGATGGCTATTGGAAAGGGGTACTTCAGTAGCATCTTCAGAAGGGGGGCCTCCTGTTCCTGTCCCTAAGGGGCCTAACTGGGAGGCTTTCCTGAGAGCTTTCTGATCTTCATCAGCCTGTAAAAGCTCTCTGAGTTCAGCAGAAGTAGGATTCTTAGGCTGTTTAAGGCCCCTGATATTTGCCAACTGCCTGAGCTCATTTTGATTAAGGGTAGCAAAGATGGATGGTGCCCTCTGGGGGTCACTCTCAACAGAGATGGGTACAGTGGACCCCTCTGCCCCAGCCATTGCTCTTAAGTGTGGGTGGATGTGTTGCAAGTTACCTACACTTGGGTTTACCTACTAAACCTATCTAGTAGTTGTAGTCAGGGTGTGCTACTCCCTTTGCTCTACAACAACTAAGTTCAGTAGAACTTAAGTATATCTAATCTTGTTTTATATGTACCTACAGGTACCTATGTGATCTTTCAATTGGTAACCAAGAGATTACAATGGTAAAACACCGCAAGCTCAAATCCAACCGCTGCTCACCAATGTGAGAAGTTGGCCTGGTATATGATGTTCACTAGTTAAAGTGACCACCTTGTACCATGCCAAGCAACCCTTATGGTGTGGTTGTAAGTCAACCTTTTCGGGCTAGCTGCCCTAGTGGTAGCGTAGGCTAAGCAGTCTTTGAGGCTAAACTCGTGAAGCGTGTTAAGCCAGCTGTTTTACCAAATACAACCCCCTTTTATACCAATGAAAGGACACCACACAGATATATATTCAAAATATATATGTATTTATTTCTCAAAGTAACCCCTAGTCTCTTTATGAGCACAGGAGCACAAATCGTCAAACAAGATTACAGTAGAATACACAGAAGTTGCACTTTATATGGATAGGCCCTGGTGGCCACTCAAACCATATACTAAAATAGTGGTATAAGTACCACGAACAGAAAAGGGAAAAGGCCTAGGGCCTCTAGAATCGCTGGGCCTACAAGGAGCTAACTTCAGTTAGTGACCAGGAGGTCCACGGGGTGCGTGTGCAGCGCAAATAGTCACACGCGTGCTCCCATAGGTTTTCAATGGGTGCGTAAAAGTTACAAAGTTACTGCAAAGAGGATCTTCCGGATGGACTATGAACTCAAGATTGGAAACACAGACACTAGAGATGTTACTCTACACTTGGGCACCGGAGTGCCAGCTTTACCTCACCCACAGGAAGCGGGTGCATAGGCCTCGAAGTGCGTCGGGTTTCTTCTATCTGTTCAATGGAGCCTGTGGACAAAGATCCTGCAGGCGGTCGGTCCGGAAGGGATGCGGTGGATCCAAGGGTGGATCGGAGTTGTAGAAGACCTGTAAGCAGAGGGGACAGTGTTCACAGTCACTAGCCAGTGACCAGCGTGGCACCAGGTGGGTACCAGGCGATGTCGGGTGCAAACAGGAAGAAAGATGTAGCTTGTCTCTGCAGCCACGTGGTCCCTGAAGGTCGACGACGTCCAGGAGTCGGTTCACGAGCTGTCCCACGCAGGCTCTCGCTGTCGGCGGTGTCGGCGACTTGATCGAAGCAAACAAGCCTTGGCAAAAGCAATTGTTGTGGAAAACGAAATAAGCTGATGGTTCTGACCAGCAAGGTCAGAGGGACTGCTCCTTTGGAGGGGAGCAAGGGCCAGTCTGGAGCAACCAGACCAGTGGTGTATTTCTTGAAGTTCGTCGCCAAGATGGCCACTAGCCAGCGGGCCAGCAACCGGTTAGGCGCGTCGAGTGGCAAAATGCAGAAGGGCCCCACGCAGATCGTGGAGATGCTGGAGGGCTCACCTTTGGTGCAGATGCTGCTCGAGGGTTGGGCTTCTCAGATCCCAAAGCACAACTTGGAGGGAGCCTCGGTTGTTGCACTTGCAGCTTGTCGTGGTCGTTTCAAGATGGCTGGCTCCACGTGTCTCGTTGCCTCCAAGGGTCTCCTCTTTTCAGGGACTGTGGATCGGGCGGTGAGAGGTCTGGAGGTCCAGGTCTTGTCAGTCTCTGGGCTCGGGCTCCGGCGGGAGGCGGCGGCAAAGCAGACGTTGATTCGCTGGATGGTGCTTGCATTAGCAAGGTGGTCACTCCCTGACCACAGGGGAGATTTCCTTCAGTCTTCTGTGCAGCAGAATGTTGAAGTTCCCGTCTTCTTCTTAAATTCAAGTTGATTCCAGTATGTCAGAAGTCTTAGGACACAGCTCCTACCTTTAAGCGGATTCTAGGGGCCGGACTACCTGCTAGGTCCCTCCCTAAGGGTGGGACCAGGGAGGGGGTGGTTACCCCCCCAATCCTTTGTCCAGCTCGCCCCAGGCCCAGGACTGGTGTGCCCCAGGACCGGATTGAACTGGCATATGCACCGAGGCTCCTTGTGAGCCACAGGCATGTCTGGTTTCTTTCAAGCCCTACCTGACCAATACACAAAATCCTGTCTGGGGTGGTGCACGCACCTCCCCTGGCAGGAAACCCTTTGTCCACACCTCCCAAGCTGGAAGGACTCCCAGCAGCAGGAGGGCAGACTTGTGTCTGTGGTGGCAGCATCCATTTTGTGGAGCTGAGGCTATGTCTGATTTTACCCGGGTTTCAGGTACTGTACATGTCGTGTCCCTCTAGAAGGGTGGAATGCTAACCCCGTCGCCAGAATTGGCGAGGGGTTAGTATTCCAATTCGTATGACACCTTACTCGACATGTTTTGATAAAGCCAAACCAAAGTTAGCATTTAACCGCGAGGTTCATAATGCACTTAAGAGTATATGGTATGACGATATCTGGAAACAGTAGAAGGAAGTGGTTCCGACCACTGCAGACAGGCTCAGCTCATGCCAGAGCACCATCTCACATGGAACCAAGCACTCTGCCTTCAGGATTGTTAAGGCCTGCCATAGGAGTGACTTATAGGTTAACATGTGTCCCATTTAGGGTTAGGTATAGGTATACCACACCTAAGTAAGAGGTGGTTACCTAGGGTGCATAGTGTAAATTTAGTAGAGAGAACAGCAGGCTGGGGGTCTGATTGGCAGGCCCACAGCCTCAATATGTCAAAAACCAGTGAAGCAAACAGCAAAAATTTGGGGTGACCATAGGATAGCAGACCCTACTCTCCTACACCCGTTTTATTTTCTTTTAAATTGGACCAGGCACCTTCTTTAACCTAGTACAATGTTAGTTTGAGTATTTGCACGAGTAAACCCATTCCGTAGGGTATTTTCTTTCTAATTAAAGTGCCCATGTAAAACGCCATTTTATATGTAATATAATTATGTATCATAATGTAAACGCCCTCCACGTGTATATTTCTTCCCCAGTCATCCCACCATTACACCATTTGGTGCCTTGTTGCAACTGCAAAAACTTCCTGCCGCTATGTCAACCGGTATTTTGGAGCGCTGCTTATTCCCTATTTTTATGTTGATACCGGGAGGCAGGGGGAAGACCGTCATGCAAGCACAGTCACCTTTTTATAGCAAGAACCGGAGTGTGAGGGTAACTTGATATTCCTCCGCTAGGCGTTGTGAGCGAGCATCTTCAAGCTCACAGACCACATCAACGTTCCACCTACAGCTGCTCGCTGTGAATGTACATCTCAAAACCTACATTTCCAGCGGAGGTATCGGATCAGCAGTGCGGCAAGCGGCCTCCCCCCCAAACTACAACAGGCACAGTGGTGTCGAACAGAAACATTGCATTATTTTTTTTGCTATTTTTTTGTTTTTGCTTATAACCAGTTGGCAGTACAAATCTTCAATACCACAAAGCTCAACATTGATTATCATTTCATAGCAAATGCTATCACAGTCTAGACAGTGGTGCATGCTCCATGATTTGAATCTTTCAGATTACAGAGTCGTCTTTTATACATATAATGGTCTGCTAATATTAACAGTTGACCAAGGAGTCACATTTTCCACAGCAGTGTTCAGGTGGTCATCTGTATTCAAACAAACAAAACAGGAGTTTGCAGTGTGGTATGTAACCAAGTGCCTTAAGGTGTGAGTGAGTCTCAGTCAGCCTCAAAGTGTCGGATCGCATCTCTGCGAAGTCATAAGGCGGTGAAAGGTTCCCAGATATCTATGGGCCGTGCTTTAGGGGACGTCTGCTCCAGAAAGCGGATAACTGCTAGTGGCAATATGTGTGTCTGTCCGCGGCCCACGCAGTGGGCTGCCATAGGAGGGTGGCCACCTTAGTGCCACATGAAGGCACACGACACACGTTTTGCGTTGCAGTGTTTGGGACCCTCGCTTGGTCCCGAGCGTCCCGCGTCATTTCCGCCATGCCAGTAGGTGGGGAGCCAGGTATATCGACCTCTCCCGCCCACCTGCTACTCTCTTTGGCGTAAACCTTCACGCCATTTGGTCCCGTCGTCGCAGGGCCAGGAGTTGTGCATGGTAAGTTCCCCCCCTCTCTTTTCCCTCGGCGTGCGTGGTGCCCAACCCTGGCCATTGCCTGGGGGGAGTCCGCTGGGGGGGAGAGGTTGTGCAGCTCCCGTAGATGGTTCTGGTATGTCATTAGCCCATCTAAAAATCATTGTTTCGACTTTACTCGCCGAACATCCAAATGGGTTTCATGTCCCCCCTCTGTGGTCGGGGCTGAGTGTGTGAACTGGGAGGTGTTGTGTCCCGTCGCGGTTTGGTATTCTTGGGGTATATCTTGGGTCTGCGGTTCGCTCCTCGGTCGAGTACAATGCTTGTTGACGGACGTTTTTTGTCTAGGAGGGGTAGCGGCCTGGTCAAGGCGGTGGGGGTCGGCAGTGGATTTGATGGTTCGGAGCGGGTTGCGTTCACCCCTCTCCCTTAGTGGTGCTCATGGCTCACCCCTCTCCCTTGGTGGTGCATGTGGGGGTGTCCTTGTCAGGCCCTGAGGCTTTGGGAGCAGGTGTGGGCTCTGTGGCCCGAGCAGGGATGGGCCAGTCTTTGTTCTGGTCCCAATGGTTAATTAAAATGGTTTTCCCTGCCTTGGAAGGTAAGTGGTAGTGTGCCTTCCCCCCACCCTGCCCGAGTTGCATGCGTAAATGGCTGTTAGAAAGGGGTGGTATAGCAGAAATCACATTGCTGCTGCTTGTGTATTTGGATTGGCGACAAGGATGCTTTCACGAGGCTGGGGGAATGGGCGCGGGCTGGGCCGTCGGCAGCCTCCCACTCCGTGTCACTGAGGTTTGGTGTGTGTTTATGCTGAAGACAGTGCAGGTGCGTGGTTAAATACCGGTGGTGGGTGATGTTGCTTGGTGGTACCGGCCAGGGCATTGAAGGGCCGGTGGTGCCGCATTTTGTTTTATTTTTATTTCCTCTCTAAGGCAGCAATCTCGCAGGAGAGTGGAATTGCAGTAAACGGGCACAGGTATGCGTTACACATGGCGCGCGAGACCGGGGAGGCGGCGCAGGAGAGTTCATCACCTGAACTCCCGAAGGGGTAAGCAGGTGTGCGAGGCAGGGGTACAAAACTAGGGGGAGTTGGCATGTCGTCAGGGCCAATGCAGTTTGATCACATAGAAGCGGGGAGTCAGTGGCTAACGTTTCTTTTTTCATCTTCGCATGCTGAGTAATCGTCGATCTTTCAGTAGGGTGAACGCCGGCATCAGGTCATGACAAAGTCAATTCACCTAATAAGTAAGTACTGGGAGGCAGGGTGTGGAAGGAGGACGTGGTACACAAGTGGCACACACAGGACCAGTCAGGGCATCATTTATGCAGGTGCAGTGTTTTTTCTCACAGTTTTTCCTCCTCAGATTGGTCTCAGTGGCCTCCGTTTCCAAAGTGCGGCATGTATAGCCAGGGCTCCCCCCCTCCCTATTTTCGCAGATGTCCCTTGTGGAGGATTCTCTGCCAGGTATGTCGCAGGATGCGTAATGGGCGGCGTTAATGCAGTTGGCCAAGACCAAGTGTTTGGCATGGACGAAAGGGATCTTGAACTCGCATGAGGCGGATGATTCTGGGGTCGTCATTGACGGTCCGGTTCTTGAACAGCAGCCGAGCTCGAATGCAGGGCCTTCTAGGCCGAAATGGGCACGCTGGCCGACTAATAAGGACTTTCTCGCTGGCACCCAGAGGTAGCGTGCAATTGGCCCCCCGAGAAGCTGCTTCCGTGACAACCACCTCCCCCCTTGCCTGGTGCTGGGGCCAGTAGCCATGACAGACAGTAGGGCGGTCTCATCAAACACCGTTACCATGGACAAGATGGGTAAGCTCATGGACACAATGATGAGTTTCATGGCAGAATTTAAATCTAGTATTGCAGGGCACGGCCCGAGGATTCACAGCAGCCCAATCATTGGTGGGGAGGGGGACAAGCAATTGCTAAAGTGTGGTGCAACCAGTCAAGTGAACCCCAAACACCAGGTGTTGACCCAGCAGCCCCAACGCAGGCAACTCCCACGGAGGTGGTCAAGTAAACGGGCCGGTGTTACCAACAGTAGTTACAGGAGTGCAAAGCAGTGCACCGGCTCCCACCAGCGATCCCAACCCTAGTCCCTTACTAGCTCAGCCTGCGGCAACTGTGGGTATGACAGCCCCCCCTCCTGCAGCACCCCCGCTACTCCTGATCAGGCCCCCGCACCACCTGCCACCCCAAGGACTTGCATTTGGGACCGCCACCGGTCACCCCTCATCCCATCATCTTTGCACTCCTGTTGTCTGGCCGTTGCTCCCTAGCGTGGCAGGTCCCCCTGGATACCAAGGAAGGGATTACGAGGTGGGATTTCATCGATATCTTCACTCTCTTAATGCATGGGCAGGATGGTCTGAACACGAGGAAAATGGGTGGGAAAGATGAGGAAAAGAAGGTTAAGTACCAAACCTGAAAACAATTGAAAACTGGCTGGAGGCTTTCTCCATACTGTCAGCAGTGATAATGAGAAACAACCAGAATTGGGTTCGGGTTTGTTCCAGTATTCTAGGAACATTCACAATTAGGCCCGCAAGTGGGGAGGCATGGGCTGGTATAACTACAACAGGGAGTTTAGAAAAAAGATGGCCATGTGCCCTGAGATGGGTTGGGATCAGAAGGAGGGTCAACTCTGGATGCAGCATTTGGGCAAGCACACCCCGCAGAGCAAGGATTATCACACCAAATACCAGGGTGGGCACTCAGCAGGGAGGGGTTTGTTTCAGGCAGGGAGGCGTAACTTCAAACAGCCCTTTCGGGGCGCGCATGGGGGAGAGAGCCAGAGGGGAGGCTTTAAACGCACATTCTCTGGGACTTGTAGGTTAAGTGCCGAATCCTGCACTTGGGGCAAAACATATAAGTTTACACACACACCTGCAACAAATGTGGGGCTCCCCACCCGGCAGCGTCCTGTTATAGCAAACATGAGCAACAGCCACCCAGCAAGAACAAGCAGGACAGTTGAGCGGGATCTGAACAGAGTTATCCAGAGCCTTTTAGGGAAATTGAATTTTGCAGCACGAGTGATACCAGCTGGCAGGGTCTTTGCACGGAGTTTAGTAAGGGCCAAGGTCAAGAAGAAACACCACATGATTAAGTTGAGCCAAGGAATGAGGAAAGACCTCAGTATGTGGGCAGAGGTCTTAGCCAATTTTAATGGATCAGTCACGGATGCAGCAGGCACGGAGGGCTTTGGTGCAATCTTGGGGAACGGGTGGTGTGCTGAAAGGTGGCTAAATGCATGGCACAAGAGAAAGATCACGGCCAATGAGACGGTTTTGGAACTATTTCCAATAGCTGTCTCTTTCCATCTCTGGCCTCAGGTACTGTCAGCCAAACGGGTGCGTTTCTGGGCAGATAACATAGCGGTGGTGCAGGCGATAAATACGCAAAAGGCAAATTGTCCCTTGGTGCTATGCTTGTTGAGAGAACTGGTGCGGGCTTACTTATACAACAACGTGGAATGCAGGGCACGACATATCGAGGGGGTTCAGAATGTAGCAGCTGATGTTCTCTCTCTTTTTCAGTGGCGGCGAGCTTCTCAAGTGAAGCAGCAGCCGAGGGATTTATGGACACCTGCATCCCGGGGCCCATCCAGGACTGTGAAATGGCAGAATGAGACGCATCCATACAGGGAAGTGACACGGACTATCAGTCCCACAAAGCAGTGCGGTTAAACTCATAGGAGTTTGCCCATCTGAGGGCGGTTAAGTGGGAATAGTGGGAGTGTCAAAGCGCCAAAGAAACTCGAAGTCGAGCCCCTGAAGACGAGCGTAGGCTCAGAAACGCGTCATGCTTTTAATCGAGAATTGAGAGCTACAGACCGGCATGCGGTGATGTCTTTTACCTGTCTGAAACTGCAATGCTGCTGGATGAGTGCAACCTCGCCTGTGGGCACCTTGGAGCTTTCGTATATATATGTGTGTGTGTAGGTATATATGTCTATAGGTATGTGTATATTACCTACTGGCGATAGCCAGTAGGTAGTTATAGTTAGGACCACGTTTCCATAGGAAAACCTCAACATTCTATTTTGAATAACTTTGGCGCCGGTCGACGAATCCTCGCAAATTTTTCAAAATAGGTGGGGCGCTACGCTCCGCTCCTACCCTGAAAGTCTCGGGGGGATCCGTCAAGCGGGGGCTGAGATAAAAGGGGGGTCCCAAAACGCGTTTTTCCCATGCATTTTTCCATAGGACCTTTAGAACGAGCTACAGCCCGAACGGCTGAACAGAATTACTCAAAATTTGGCAGAGAGGTAGTCCCTAGGTCAAGGAAGTGCCTTTTGTAGGTTTGGTGTAAATCTGTTCAGTAGATTCTGAGAAAATAGCCTTTAAATCAATATATATATCTGAGCCAGCTTACGGTACGCTTACCGTACGCTTACGGTAAGCGTACGGTGGCGTGCGCGAGCGCGATTCTGATTGGCTCTTAGATCTTAGTAAACATTCGAATCGGCCGAAACCAGGAAGCGGCGGCCGCCATTTTGTCTCTCGCACTGAGAGTGATTTTTAAAATATCAAGCCCAAAAACATGTAAAGGGGCTGTTTTGACAACTCCCTCCCACATAGTCATGTTGAGGGAGTCCCCAAACATCCCCCAAGTGCAAAAACGGTTTTATTTTTTTTTCGGCAATTTCGCGGGGTACGCTTACCGTACGCTTACCGTAAGCGTACGGTAAAAAAATAAAAATAAAAAAAACACTATCCACACTTACCCCACCCCCTGTGCTTTTGGTGGCCGAAGGCCACCAAATGTACAGGGCTTATGTTAAGGGCAAAAAACACTATCCACACTTACCCCACCCCCTGTGCTTTTGGTGGCCGAAGGCCACCAAATGTACAGGGCTTATTATAAGGGAAAAAAACTTAGCATTTAAAAAACCGTACTAATTCACTGAAAAAACCATAGGTTTCACACACGTTATAGTTAGGAATTAGCATTTAAAAAACCTTGCAAATTCACTGAAAAAACCATAGGTTTCACACATGTTATAGTTAGCGGAAATTTTACTGATAAAAAACCAGTGAAATTCCCCCGTTATAGTTAGCGCAGGCAACTATAACTCACGCGACTGCAATCTTCTGCTGATGACATATGTGTCTTTATGAAAAAAAAATATTTGTAATATATGTATAGCTAAAAATGTATGGAAGAAGACATGGGCAAATAAGTGTCTAAATACAGTATTAGCATCAGCAGAGGATTGCGGTCGCGTGAGTTATAGTTGCCTGCGCTAACTATAACGGGGGAATTTCACTGGTTTTTTATCAGTAAAATTTCCGCTAACTATAACATGTGTGAAACCTATGGTTTTTTCAGTGAATATATATATGTGTATATTTATATGTGTGTGTATATATATATATTAAGGGGCCGATTCTGATCTGGGTCGGAAGGGCACCGAATGCGATCCGGCCGGAAAAACTACAAGCCGTACGCGTGTTTTCCGCCCGACTCGTACAGCTGTACGAGCGAGCAAGTACGAGGCAGGCTACGTGAAATTCACCGACTGAGTCATTTCCGGGTCTGAACCACTCCGTACGTCTCGGTCGTAAGCTAACCGTTGCGTGCAATCGATGCGATTTACAACCGAGCCAGTACGATGCACGCGTTGGACAGCCTGTGCGAGCCGGAGTGTCCGGCTCGCAAAACGTCTGGGTGGTTGCCTTTGGGGGTCCGCGTCGGACCCCCTGTCACCCGCAGCCCTATGACTCGGACAAAGGGGTAGACCCAAGGGTCCCCCCAACACAGGCATGTACGGTGCGCGAGACTTACCCATTCAGACTTCTATGGGAGTCCGACCAAACCGAGTCCGGCAGCATACGGCCGCATCGTACTCGCTCGGTCGGACTGCAGGACTCTGGCTCGGTCGGAAAACACTCGGGATCCGGCTAGGTCAGAGTGCTTTCCGACCCGGAACGGAATTGGCATCATATTTGTATGTGTGTAGTTTGATTGAACTAACGGATCGTAATTGGAGAGACTAGAATGGGCGGGGACACGCCACAGGTGCCTTAAATAGAGCAAGCAAGTTATGTTATCAGAATGGTTCCGGACCGGAGAATAAGCAGTTACCAGAATGTTCAAGGTATGGACTTACTTTTGTAAAAGGCTCGTAAAACAAGGGGAAAATATGTGTAGAGTATGATTGACTGAAAGAATGCATTAGTAGTGTATGGTTAATTTATAGGGGCAGATCTATGAGGAAGTGCTGCAGCGTGGTACCTCAAGCCCTTTGGCTGCACCGCGCTGCGACACTTCCGAAGCACAGAGATGCAACATATTTACATGAATATGTTGCATCTCTGTGCTTCCCTCTGCATTAGCGCACAAACTGTAGCCGTGCGCTGGCGCAGGCACCCTTGCACCATGGTGCAAAGATGCCTGTGTTGTAGGGAGATTGTTTTTGTGCAGGAAGGGACACCTTCCTGTACAGAAACAATCACTAAAGCCATTTTCCTCCTTCAATGCGTGCAATGGAATGCAGCAAGCATTGAAGGAGGAAAGAATGAGGGGAAATGAAAACATTTCTCCTCATTGCGCCCTGCTACGCCACGTCTAGGGTGGTGCAGCATTCACACGCATCTCCAGATTTACGATTTCTTGTAAATTCTTGAGATGTGTCTTGTTCCATGGGTGTTGTGTGGGAACATACACAGCAACACCCATGGAACGCCCTTCAACACAAAGTGCTGCGTGTGAAGGGGCCGTATTTACAAGGAGAGGAAAAGCTATAAGTGCTTGTGTTTTGGCACAGAGATTAGATAAGATCATGGTTTTCTCAGGATGATTGCAGGAGTGGACAGACAGTGACACTGTGATTGGTGATCTGCATGGGTATTACCTGGATTTTTGCAAGAGTGAATAAGTAGTCTGCATGGGGTTAGGGGACTGCATATATTTTGTACATTTAACTGTAGCGCTGCGTGTCTTAATGCCTGAGGCATTGTACAGGTGTATGGACTGTGACTGGATAGTGAGAGTGCTGGTAGTTTACAGGAGGGTGAGTTTATAAGTGCTTGTGTTTTGGCACAAAGATTAGATAAGGTGCAAGAATGTCTGAGTCGTGGGGAGATTGTTTTTGTGCAGGAAGGGACACCTTCCTGCACAAAAATAATCACTAAAGGCATTTTTGTCCTTCAATGTGTGCTGTGGAATGCAGCATGCATTGAAAGACGAAAAAACGAGGTGTACTTGTATTAGTGGCTAAGCCACTCTATAAATACATTACTTTTAATTGGAATGATTACAGTGCTGCAAGTAGAATACATGGTCAATTTATGAGTACTGAGGTATTGGCGGAGTGATAGGCTAAGAGGATACTGCTGGTATTGGCAGAGTAAAAGGATATGTATAGTGGTTGATAAGTGATGGATAAGTATATGGAAGAGACATGAGGATACCTAGGCTGTATAGTTAGAGTGCTGGTAGTTAACAGTAGGGTAAGTTTATAAGTGCTTGTGTGTTGGCACAGAGATTAGAGAAAGATATGGTTCTGTCAGGATGATTGCAGGAGTGGGCAGAGAGTGATAATTTGATTGTGGCACTGCATGAATACTACCTGGTTATTGCAAGGAAGAATCAGTACTGTGCTGGAAGTTACGGGCCTCTATACATTGTGCACATTAGACTGTAACACTGCTTGTCTTAATGCTTGAATCGCTGTACAAGTGCATGGATAGTGACTGGATACTTACACTGCTGGTACTTCACTGCAGAGAGACTTTATAAGTGCCTGTGTGTTGGCACAGAGATTAGATAAGGACATCCTTCTGACAGTATGATTGCAGGAGTGGACAGAGACTGACGGTCTGATTGGGGCATCAAATGAATACTACCTGCCTTATAGCAAGGGTGAATTAGTACTCTGCTGGGGGTTAGAGGCCTGCATAGATTGCGCACATTTGATTGTATCACTGCGTGTCTTAATATCCGAGTCATTCTAAAAGTGCATGTATAGTGACTGCATACTTACACTGCTGATAGTTGACTGCAGAGAAACTTTATAAGTGCTTGTGTGTTGACACAGCGATTAGATAAGGACATGCTTCTGTCAGGCTAAATGCAGGAGTGGAGAGAGACTAACAGCCTGATTGGGGCACTACATGAATACTACATGGCTTATTGCAAGGCTGAATCAGTAGTCTGCTGGGGGACACAGGCCTGCATACATTGTGCACATTTCACTGTACGCTATGTGTCTTAATGCCTGAGGCATTCTACAGGTGTATGGACAGTGACTAGATAGTGAGAGTGCTGGTAGTTGGCAGGAGGGTGAGTTTTTAAGTGCTTGTGTGTTGACACAGCGATTAGATAAGGACATGCTTCTGTCAGAATAAATGCAGGAGTGGAGAGAGACTAAAAGGCTGATTGGGGCACTACATGAATACTACCAGGCTTATTGCACGGGTGAATCAGTAGTCTGCAGGAGGTTAAGAGCCTGCATACATTGCGCACATTTCACTGTAGCACTATGGGTCTTAATGCCTGAGGCATTCTGCAGGTGTATGGACAGTGACTAGATAGTGAGAGTGCTGGTAGTTGGCAGGAGGGGGAGTTTTTAAGTGCTTGTGTTTTGGCACAACGATTAGATAAGGACATGCTTCTGTGAGGATAATTTCAGGAGTTGAAAGAGACTGATAGGCTGATTGGGGCACTACATGAATACTACCTGGCTTATTGCGAGGGTGAATCAGTAGTCTGCTGGGAGTTACGGGCCTACATAGATTGTGCACATTTGACTGTAGCACCACTTGTCTTAATGCCTGAGTCATTCTACAAGTGCATGAATACTGAGGGAATAGTTAGAGTGGTGGTAGTTGACAGCAGAGAGACTTTATAAGTGCTTGTGTGTTGCCACAGAAATTAGATAAGAACATGCTTGTATCAGGATGATTGGAGGAGTGGACAGAGAATGACAGGTTGATTGGGGCACTACATGAATACTATCTGGCTTATTGAAAGAGTGATTCAGTAGTCTGCTGGAGGTTACGAGCCTGCATAGATTGCGCACATTTGACTGTAGCACTGCTTGTCTTAATGCCTGAGTCGCTGTACAAGTGCATGGATAGTGACTGAATACTTACACTGCTGGTAGTTGACTGCAGGGAGAGTTTATAACTGCATGTGTGTTGGCACAGAGATTCGATAAGGATATTCTTCTGTCAGGATGATTGCAGTAGTGAACAAAGAGTGACAGTCTGATTGGGGCACCAAATGAATACTACCTGCCTTATAGATGATAGGTTGAAATGATGTGCATTCTTTCTTTTCAAGAAGAAATCCATGGTCGATCTGTTGTTTCACTTGCTGGTATATTTCTTTCTGTTCAATATTTAGTTGTTCTTCCAAGATTCCAAAGTCCATCATATCTTCTTGAGCTTGGTGCACTGCTGTTTCCACTTCACTCATGGTGATGGCTGCTTCATTTTCACAAATTGGTTCTCCTAGAGCAGGGGTACTCATAGTACGGCCCGCGGGCCGCCAGCGGCCCGGCAAGCCTTTCTTGGCGGCCCGCGGACCTTCCAGACATCGTACCCAGACATGCCAAGCCTACCGATTCAAGCGGGAGACTACCGATTTCAAGGCTAGTCTCCCGCCTCCCGATTCCTGCTAGCAAAAACCTTAGTACTTCACGGGTCTTTAAAAAAGCATTCGCTTGTTGATGAGGCTTTGAATTGCTTTTTCACCCTTTCTAGAGCCCCTGCATCGCCACTCTGATTATTGCTGGAAGAATTAGCACTCGCTCAATGCTTCTGAAAGGTAAGGAAGAAAAAAAACGTGCATTTTGCGTTTCAAATCCTGCAGCAGCACACTTCCAATGCCCATACATGACAGTAACCCGATTCAAGGCCCCATTCTCCCGATTTTTTTTTTTGATTTTTTTTTTAAATCTCCCACTTTGCTCTTCTGAAATGTTGGCATGTATGATCGTACCGGTGTTTTTTTTTTAACAGTGAACAGTGTCAGCAAACACAGACTCTGCTCTGTGGGGGCCCGGGGATTCAAGGGATAGTCCGAGTGGAGCTGCTGGGGCGCTAAGATGTGAAATACAACAAAGCCTCGTTATCATGCAAATGGTCTCTTAAAGACCTGTGAAGTACTCCGGTGGGGCTGTGTGTGTGCCCTGGAAGGGAAGCTGCCTCAGCTGCCACACAAGCGAAGGAGGAGGGGGGGGGAGGTGACAAAGAATTACAAGAGAACAGCAGGGTGTGAGAGTCCGGTAAGGGGACAGAGGGCAGTAGGGAGAGACAGAGATAGACAGATGTAGAGACTAACAGGGACAGACAGAGACAGATAGACAGAGACAAGGACAGACAGATAGAGGCAGAGACAGACAGAGGCAAAGAGACAGACGGAGAGGGAGACGGAGAGGGAGGGAGACGGAGAGAGAGGGAGACAGAGAGGGAGGGAGAGGGAGACGGAGGACAGAGGGAGACGGAGGACAGAGGGAGACGGAGGACGGAGGGAGACGGAGAGGGAGGGAGAGGGAGAGAGGGGGAGGGGGACAGAGAGGGAGGGAGACAGAGAGAGAGGGAGACAGAGAGAGAGGGAGACAGATGTTTTGAAAGGTTTTTTTTTACTCTAGCTCCACCCCCCACTGATCCCGCCCCCATTGACTCCACCCCTACCAGTGCGGCCCTCGGCCACTAACCACACTGTAATTTTGGCCCCCGACAGAAAGTTTGTGAGTACCCCTGTCCTAGAGTATCCTGACTCAGTGGAGCAGAACTTTGACTATCTTGAGAACTGTCTCTTGCAATCTCAGCTGCAATAGTAGCTTCTTGATCAATTTCTTCATTCAACATTTTGAGATAATTTGTAAAAACTGTGCATTCAATGCTATCTTTACATGCATTGAAAGAATCTTCATAGCACTCAAAATCTCCAAGTAATTCCAGTTCCGTACGCCAGGGTTTGAAGAGTTGTAAAATTACTAAATAGTAAAATTATCTTTTATTAGGAGTATCACAGCTCAGTTTTCTATGATTAATGAGATTTCCTTTAGTAAGTGTCACCAAACATCCTTCTGAACCATTCACTGCATATTTTCCTTCATTTATATTCTCTGTTGTATTTCTCTTAAAATTGTAATATTGCAGTACTTCATAGAGACATATGTTCTCAAGATGAGGACTTCTATTTGGATACTATGTATCCAACATGTTTGTTTTGACTATATCTGTGTTTTCCGGTTCATTTAATGCTAAATATTCAATTTCCTGTATAGATTTAAGTACTCGATTTCGCGTTGCAGCAAGACCTAGACTAACCCAAATAATTCCTCTTGACTTTGAATATAAACGTGCAGACGATAACCGATGTGGACATTCGTACGATCCAATTTCTCGATGTGACAGCATCTTCAAACTAAAGCTGTACAATTTCTTACTGAGAGTCTTCTCGTGAGAAATTTCTTCCCACATTTCTTTCAACTCCGTCTTTTCTGATTTTGTTATGTATGATGTTACATACCGAGCCACAGCAATGGAATTATCCGCAACATACTGGATATCCATATTCGCATTCCACATTGACATAATAACTGGATTATAATCATTTATATACTTCGATTCTTCACTTCTTCTCAAATTGTACGTATTTTTTGGAGATTTTCTAGTGATGGTATGTCTCACCGCTGACATGAATCTGTTCACTCTTCCTTTGGATATTACTGGACGTGGAAATCCAAAATGACATTTGGTATGAAACTTTTCCTTCGACTCGTATTTCCGTCGACAGTATTTGCCACATCGATGACTTTGGACTCGTGACACTTGTTGCCTTAAGGTATTTTCTTCTGTTCTTTTAGGTATAGCACATGTAACATAATCTTCAATAAAAGATAAAACAGTGTCATCCGAATCAGTTCCAAATTTGGGTGCATCTTTGATCCATAGAAGCATATGTATATGAGGAGCACCTATAGCTTGATTTTTTTTTTTATCTTATTTTTAGAAAAGACATGTTAACATACTTCAGTTACAGAAATGCATTTCCATCATAATAGAGTCACCACCATACTCATAAATATAATAATAGAATACAGTGTAAAGACATAATCACCTATCAAGGGACAGGGTGTCACCCTTTCATTTAGCACAGGACCTACTCTTCAATGCTCGTGCAATCTTTATCTATACTTATCGATCGCATGCATAATCAATTCTTACATCTCTCCTACGCTGCATGTCGAATCTGCGTGCTCAGGTCTGCCACCCCATGTGAGGTGCAAGCCCAGTTCCATGCACACATAAGCGGTTACCAGCCTAAGGGTACTATTAATTGCCCAAATCAAATGACAGGCTATAAGCGACCTCCCCGGGACTGCCAAATGAAAGAAGCCATATAATCTGAATAGTATGGAAACGACCCCGAGCCTCAGCCGGCCTTCTTCACACACGAAGATTCTTTTCGCACATGAACAAAAAAAGGAAACTTATCCAAACTACCTAAAAAACAATAACAAATAACTAACTGCCAGGAGACAATGCGGTTCAGCCACAAAGAATGAGCCAACTGTCAACAGTATAGGTGGACGGGGGGATGGGGGCAGAGTCCCCAAAATGAGGACCCAGAGAAGGGGGCCAATCTCCACCACAGCCCAGGGCAAGCAGGGCAATCCCATAAGACAGCTTCCCCTCACACAACGACTCTGAAGCTTCAGTCCCCCTGTCCTCTGAGTCCCACTCCACTCCATGACGAGTGTCCCACGATTTGACGATGTCACCCCAGGGCTCCGTGTATGGTTTATGCCGCTTGGTGATCTTATCTTCAGCGATTAGCTCCCATTCCTCAGCCCGTACCCAACAGGTTACGTCCGCCTCCCACCTGGTAACCAATGGCTGATTCCCTGCTTTCCAATGAAGCGCGATTCTCCTTTTGGCCAGGAGGAAGGCCAGATCTACAAATCTGTGCCCCAACTTACGGGCCTTGGGTCTCGGGAAGAGGCCCAACAGACAAACCTCAGGGCTGCACTGCAAGGTGCGATCCAATATTTTATTAACCAGATCCACAATCGTGGTCCAGTAATTGGAAAGCAACGGACAGTACCAGATCATATGATCGAAGTCTGTGTTCCCCAATGCACACCTAGCACAGGCCTGATCGTCTCTATTATAAACCACATTCAACCTATGCGGAGTGAGATGGGTCCTATACAGTATGTTCAATTGAAGGGCCTTAAAGGATGTATTCCTGGAGATCTTTTTTGGGCTCATTAGAACTTTCCGTCCTTCCTTATCTGACAATGGTTGCATTAACAGCTTCTCCCATCTTTCCCGTAGACCCGGAAGCTCGTTCGGCGCCAGCTCTCTTATGGCCAGATAAAGCCAGCGTATCATGTCCCGCGGAACCCAGAGTCAACATCGCCTCCAGGGCTGGATGCGTGTCCGGTTCACCAGAGGCTGCACCCCAAAGCTCAGACACTGCCCCACGGAGCTTATGACAGTTTAAAAACTGACCCGGGGGAAGTTCATGGTATGTAAGAAACTCAGCCAGTGGGAGCCATTCTTTATCCATGTAACAATAGCCTACAGTGCGTACACCCGCCTCCTCCCAACCCAGCAGTTGTCGCTGCATGAGGGGGGGGCACAGCCCCGCCTGAGGTATACCCACTAGCGGAAGACTCGGGGCGTATAGCTGTCGCATTCGGGACCTGGCCACACATCTGTCCCAACACTGCACTGCCACTGAAAACAGCGTTCCCATATTTTAATCTTCTGATGACGGGTAAGGATTCTGGGAAGTAACCGTGTATATAATGCCCCAGCGGGGAGTGAGAACGTAGAGAGGTCCCTGCCATCAAGCCATCTTGCCATCCATTGGAGTTGGGCCGCCAAATAGTATGCCACGAAGTCTGGGGCCCCCAACCCGCCCTCCGTAAGTGGGAGGCATAGGGTCTGTAAAGACACTCTATTACGGCCGCCATCCCAAACAAGATCTCTAAGAAGCCCATCCAACGTCCTAAACCAAGATCTGGGTATCAATAAGGGTAGATTGACAAAATAAAACAGGAGGCGGGGGAGAACAATCATTTTCGACAGTGCCAACCGAGCCATGAGTGGCAACTTAAGAGTGCGCCAGAAGGCCACTTGCGAACGCAAAGCCCTCAGGGTGCCCCCAAGATTCCCTTCAAACAAGTCCGCCTGCATATGATAAATCTGTATCCCCAAATATTTGACAGACACGGGAGCCCACACCAGGGATGCCGGAAGACTCAATGGCCGAGGCATGGAGGGGTGCAGCAGGAACACAAATGTTTTTTTCCCATTCACCCGAAGGCCGGACAAAGCTGCAAACTCCTCCAGGATGTCCAGTACTGGACAGACTCCCAAGGTCCCATCCCGCAAATAGATCAATACATCATCTGCGTAAAGCGAAATGATGTGAGGGTTCCCATCGAGCGTCACCCCCAACCTATCGCATCCCCTTCGCAGCCTAGCCGCCAAAGGCTCCATGGCCAGAGCAAAAATTAGCGGCGACAAGGGGCACCCCTGCCTGGTCCCTCTATGAATGGGATAGGCAGCCGAGACAGCAGGTCCTGTTCGTACATGGGCCGTGGGCGCTCCGTATAGCAGGTGGATCCACTGCAACCACCCATCCCCCATCTGCAAGACTCCCATCACTGCAAGTAGAAAATCCCAGCGTACAGTGTCAAAAGCTTTTTCCAAATCGATCGCCACCCCCACTGCATCAGGATAATCTCGCAGTGCCGGGTGAAACATGACATGATAGAATTGTCGAAGATTACTGGACGTGGAGCGTGAGGGGATAAACCCACACTGATCTGAATGCACCAGTCGGCACATGTGGGGTAGGAGTCTCAGAGCTAATGCTTTACTCAATATTTTTAAGTCCATATTTAACTTGGATAGTGGTCTGAATTCCGTCAATTTAGGGTGTGCCAATTTAGATTTGGGCAGGGGGATCACCAATGCCTCCCGGAGTGAGGGTGGCAAACACAAATCATGGAGCGCGGTGGCATACATCTGTTCCAACCTCGGTGCCAGTATGTCCACATAAGCACTATGAAATTCTGCTGGGAGGCCATCCGGCCCAGGTGTCTTCCCTCTAGCCTTGTCTCTAATAGCCGCCCGTATCTCGCCCGCTCTAATAGGTAAGGCCAGCTGGTCTCGGACAACCTGATCTAACTGTTCCAATCGTTGCTCCTCTAGATATGCCTGCAATTCCTCCCCCTGTATCGATCCCGGGGAACCGTACAGTGATTCATAGTAGTCCTTGAACGCGTCGTTAATTAATCTCGGGGAGGTAAGAACACTGCCCTGAAAATCTGTGACACTCACCACAGGTGAACCTCTGCTCTCAGGCCTATTTAACCAAGCCAGAAGTCTCCCAGCCCTGCCCCCCTCCCTGTGCTGCGTGGTCTGATACTGTTTAAAGTCAAGAGCTCTCAATCTGTCCCAGGTAGCATTGTAACAGCTTTTCACCTCCGCTAGTTTCTCCAGATCTGGAATTGTCCCCACAGTTCCCCTATCGAGGGTCAGGATCTGGGCCTCTAAGTCCGTCAACTCCTGTGTAATCAGCCGTCGGGTGCCTACAGACTTGCTGAGGCAATGTCCTCTCACCACCACCTTAAACGCCACCCATTCCACCAGCGGAGAGCTTGCAGTTGCCTGGTTGACTAAAAAGTAAGCAGACAGGGCCTCAGAAAGCCCCTGTCGGATTATCTCACCGTCCAGCAGTGACGGATCTAGCCGCCAACGCGGAATTGGGGCCCTCTCCAAGACCGGAACGAACCCCATGAGCAAAGGGCTATGATCAGAAAGCGATCGGCCGAGATGTTTAGCCCCGGTCATCATGGGTGACAAGGTGGCAGAACAGAAGAACATGTCCAAACATGTGTGTAAATCATAAAGGTGTGAATAGTAGGAATATTCTCTATGTCCTTCATTGTGTATCCGCCACACCTCATGAAGGTCCCAACCCTTTGCCCAAGCCCGCAGTCCCTTAGCAGAGGCAGCCACCGTGACGCCTCGCAGAGGAGGGGTGGACCTATCCCGCTTAATATCAAAAACACAATTAAAATCACCACCCAACAATAAGGTCTCCTGGGGGAACCCCGCCAACACCCCAGACAGCCTATCCAGGAATAGAAGTTGCTCCCGATTTGGGCCATAGATACTATCCAAAGTGATCTCCCTGCCTTTCAAAGTGCCCATAACTACCACATACCTCCCCTCAGGGTCAAGTACCCTCCGATGTAATTGGAAGGGCACCCCCGGCCTAATCTAGATCAATGCTCCCCGAGAGAAGGCCGAGTAGGTTGTAGCAAAGAGCTGGCCCCGTCATCTGCGCTTCAGGCGCGGAACCTCTCCTTCCGTGAGATGGGTCTCCTGTAACAACACCACCTGCGCTCCCATTCTCTTAATATAGTTGTACCGCTTCGCAGGTGTCCTCATGCCCCTAATATTCCAGGTCCGAACCTTAATCCCTTCAGGGCTACCCACATATGCAGCCATCGGATCCACAAGACAACACCCCAGCCCCTCCACCCCCACACACCAACCGCCCTCCTGGCAGAGAACAACAAACTTCCTCAAAACAACTCCCCATCCCAAGAGCGGACTGACAACGGTCAGCTGCCCAAACACACATACAAATCACATAGTGAAAACTCACACCAGTTCAGAAAGATCCAAAGCCAACTGCTCTAGGACCTGTGGGGGGCACAGCGTGACAGAAAACCAACCAATCCTCCGAATCACAGTCAATACTAAGCAATAGCCATGTTAGGCTGTTCCAACCCGCACCCGGGAGCGCCCACCCAAGGAGCCCCCCCTCCACCCACAACACCCTCCACCTCCAGCAAGAACACGAGCGTATCCAAGGCTGGGACCAGCCTAAGTAGATAATAAAGGATATAAATCCCCACTACAACCAGACAGAAGAGTAGATGAAAGGAGGAAGCCATCCGTCCTACCCCCAGACCCACAGATCACATGTTGTTAGAGAGCTGCGGAGTCACAACGGGCATATTATCTCCTGTGGTCTGAGAGGCATCCGATTCAGTTCCTTCCTCGCCATACTTGGTTTCAGAATCTGTCTCCGCTGAGGATACCCCAGACCTCCCCATGAGTGAGACTGCCTCCAATGCTGCAGCTCTCTCCATTTTCGTCCTGGACGGGCTCGGTTTCTTACGTTCTGGTTTCTTCCGGCGTTTCTGCAACTGTCTCCACGGGCGTTCCACCCCAGGCGGCCGCCTCTCTGGTCGAGGCCGTGAAGGACCCCCCGCGTGGTATGACTCAATCCAGTCCCAGGCTGCTTTCGGATCCTCGCAGAAGTGGGTCGACCCATCGAGCATGATCTTGAGCCGGGCTGGGAACAGCAGCGAATATTGTATCCCTTCTGTCCGCAGAGCTTTTTTAACCTCTAGGAAGGAGGAGCGACACCTTTGAACCTCTAGCGTATAATCGGGGAACAAAGTGACTCTACTGTTGTCTATGAGAAAGGGAACAGCCTCTCGAGCCTTCCTGAGTAGCACATCTCTGTCCCGGAAATGGAGCAGCCTGGCCACCACAGCACGGGGCAGCCGACCAGGGGCCGGGCAGGCACACGGTGAGCCCTCTCCAAAGTGTAGAAGGAAGAAAGGCCCGAGGTGCCACAACGTCCCTCAGCCATGTTTCCAAAAAACCAACCATGTCCTGCCCCTCCACTCCCTCCGAAAGGCCCACCACTCGGACGTTGTTCCGTCTATGGGCCAATAGTGCCTGTTGGGCTGGTTCCAGAGCCTCCAGGGATGATTCCGTCTGTTTTACCCGTTCGGACAGCTTAGAGTGTTCAGCGCGCAACAAGCCAAGGCCGACCGCCACCGTGCTAATGTCCTGGTGGAGGGTCGCCTTGGTGTCCGCTATAGCCTCAAGAATTTTGGCCAGTTGTGGATGAACCGGCACCTCCGCCTGTTCCTCCCCAGCGTCTTTTGTTGCAGAGTCCCCCTTGTCGTCCTCAAGGTCTGGGGGGGACCGATCTGCTTCCACCGTGGCTTCCCCATATCTGAAGTCTCTCCCCTCCGCCTCCGCTCTGGTGCGGCAGCACTTAGGGGGACAAACAACTGTCTCCTGCCCGGCTGGTACCCACCACTCCAGGTTCGTCCACGGACTGGCGGGGCTCGCTGATCCCCTTCCACAAGCCGCCGCCAAGGCCAAAGTTTAGGAAGGACCACTCCACACCACAACCAAGGCCAACGACAACGGGGGCAGGCCACCTGCAGGTCCTGTTGGAAAGCCCACACAATCTCAGCCCCTTGGTTCCGCACTGCCTCTCTGGCACCAACCTCCAGTAGTCAAGGGGAAGAACTGCCCACATCAGACTTCAATCACCCCAGCCGGTCCCTCCTGTCCATACAGTGCGGGTGGTGCACCGGCGTCTCAGGACCTCTCCGGAGTCGACCTGTCCCCCAGTCCACTGCCAGGCAGGTGCCCACCTCCAGCCCTTCTCATCGCAAATCCAGACCTCCTCAAGGACCGCCGTGCAGCATCCGGTGGCCAGCGCGGCTCCACAGGTGACCTCGCCCCGCTCCGCCTCACAGCGTTCCGCCCTCCAGTTCTCGCTCGGCCCACTCCAACCCTTGCACAGTTTCTCCCCACTGGACAAAGCGGCACAGCTCCTCACATCGAGGTGAAGGGCCCCCACAGTCAAGCAGCTCACCAGTCTTGCGCCAATAAAGCCACCCTAGGAACTATCCCAACACCAAACTGCCTCATATAGTGCACACCTCAACAGCCAGGAGTATCCCAGGTTGCTGCCGCCGGCCACCACTCTGGTCCCTCCTTATCCAGGCCCAGGTCTCCAACTTTAGGTGTCGCCTCCACTCAGGTGGTGGAGGGAGAACCCAGCCCATGCACCACTTTCACAGCGGCTGTTCCGATAGAAAGCTGTTCAATCAAGCAATTGTTCTCGCCCCAGTGGACCCAGCTGTAGCTCTGCTCCTCCGGCCCTCTCCGACACCACCACTCAAGCAGCTGCGGGGGTCCGTAAGCACGAGCAAGCGCCTCCAAGTGCCCCACTGCGCCAAGTCGCAATCCAACACCTCAGTCACCCTTCGCGGTAAGATTCGATGATACTTGCGGTCATCGCCGTCCACAGGGGCCACAATCCCATCGGCCCCTCCTTCACCAGGGCCTCGTCCAGCGAGGACCACCCCAGGGTCAGTGGTAGCCAAGACCCAGACAGCCTCCAACGTACCAGGCCATCAGAACAGAGTCTCACAAGAGCGCCTCACAGTCTTCCACATAAGACCCCCGCTGCAGTTTCGCAGGCAAGATTCAGCGCCGCTCTGGGTGTCCACCACGCGCCGGCTCTAGCCCCCGCCGTCCCGGGCTGGAGCACCGCTGTAGCAGGAGAAATTACCTGGCTGATGCGGAGCGCTCGGCTCACACGACCGCCATCGGTGGCTTCGTAGCCACGCCGAGCACCTCTAGCTTGATACTCCTTTCTCCAAAAGAAATCAATAACTTCTCCAAGAGGGGGATTCTTTTTGTTGCAGGCAAAAGACATCATAGCTTCAAACCTATGACTGAAATATCTGCATATATTTACAGGATCCAAAGAACACAATTCTCCAGGAGTCTTGAATTCAATGTTTTTAATGGTTGAATTTGCTTCTCGAAGAACTTGAAGGAAATCATCCCATGCGTATTCAGCACAGCTTAGTGTAACAAACCACGTTGGAGTTCCTAAATTCCTTAGCATGCATTTAAGTTCTCCATGACGACGATACCAATACTCATTAGTACCATGCTGACACGCCATCAAATTAATCAGTTGAGATTCCAAATGATCATCTCTCTGATGTACTTTTTCCATAAATTCCTTTGCAGAAACATTTCGAAGATGTACTCCTGTTTTTAATATATGGCTGACTGCATATGAAAGTCCAGACAAGTCACTCTCAAACAAAATTTTAAATATATATGGGATACATTGACAAAATCTAGGATCTTCTGCATACAATCTTGTTGTCCGATATTCTGATGCAGGAATCTGTATTGATCGTTCGTCATATCGTCCACCTTTTCCAGTTGGGAACAGCTGGGGAAAACAACGAGCTTCCAAACTCTTTTCCCAAACACTCAAGGGATTCCCCTTTGCTTTCTTCATTTGGAATAATTTAATAGTATTCCCCAACACTTCTTTAGAATGTAAAGGATGTACACTATAATGTTCATAAATTTCTTAACTTTTGGATATGTCCACTTTCTCAATTTGAACACTTGCCATTTCACTATCATCCCCTAAAAGTATTTCTTCTTCTTCCACATACACATTTTTGTAGTATTCATTATTCTTTATAAGATACAATGTTGCCTTTTGCACTTTCCTGACTTCCACTAATTCCTGGCAGATTTTCTTACTCTCAGTAGGAACACCATTCACAAGAATAATTAAGGGTTCACTTTCTTCTTTATCTACACCGATAGTTTCAATATTTTTCTTTAAATATAGAGGTAAATATACAACTCTTCCTTTTAATCCTCTCTGTAAATCTGTGGGAGGCAATTTACCTGTTTTAGGCTTCATACGAACAATAGCCTGAAACGGGTGCACACATTGAATTAGAATACACTCATACGTGTTTAAATCCATCAGTTCTTGAGGAATAGGTACCAACTCCAGATCATTATGGACAGCTCTTCCTGGCATTTTATTATCCTCTAATTTGTTATAACAATATTTACAAATAAGTTGATTAGTACCCAAATCAAAGCAATCCTCTACCAACAAATAAGTTGCAAATTCCTTCCACTTATCATTATTTTCTTTTTTCACTTTTTAAATACAGATCAACAGTCCTAGTCTGATTCTTATAGTGAGTTCGTCGACAACAAATACAAGTATAATTTGGCTTTTCACACGAAATTACCTTAAACTTTGTAATTTCTTCTTCAAATTTCTCTGTACTAATCTTTTCCACGTTTTCTTCAATGCCTACTTCTATCAATGTCTCACTTTGTCTACTCTATTCTTCAGGACCAAAGTAACAAAACTCTATTTCATCACAAACTTTTTAGGTCTCGCCTGACCCAGCGCATGCGCTGGTCTGGCAAGACTTATTGAGAGGGGTCCAAAAAGTGCTACCAGGCCAGCCTAGAGCTACAGTGCATGTGCACGGGGGCGCGCGCCGCACTTTACCGTGATTACTTTCACATTCGCGGCCGCACTCCCTCCCTCCTCCCCCTCCCCCTGGTGCGCGCGCATCACTAGTTGTTTCTTGACAATAGCGATCACAACGCCGCTCGTTTTGTTTACTTTTGGTATAATCGCGGCACCTGCGCTTAACTTTTAATGTTAAAAGTAAAGCGTGGGTTCTGCGATTATACCAAAAGTAAAGAGATAGAAAAAAACATCCATTTCTTTACTTTTGGTATAATCGCGTAACCCGCGATTATACCAAAAATAAAGAGATAGAAACAAAAATCTTTACTTTTGTTATACTCGCGGCACCTGCGCTTTACTTTTAACATTAAAAGTAAAGCGTCGGTGCCGCGATGCTTGTTCACTTTGTCCATTCAACAGAACGAGGCCTCAAGGACAATTAAGAGCAGTTTAACGAGAAAATGATCTTGCTAACCATTGCCATCAGATATAAAACATATTGTATTTGAGGTTTCTTATGATAAAATCACGCTGTTATATGCAGTCGTATTTCTATATATAGCGCACGTTTGTCACTGCTATGAGTTCATGGAGCTGTGGACTTTCTTGAAGGTTCATTACAACTTGTCACTTGCTTTCAAGATTCAAATACTGCCACATAAACAGATTAGATTACAATAACAGTTTCCTGCGTGAAGGTATACTGCATAAAAAAAGAATGTGCTTGTCTCAATATTTACTTCACTCGGACATTTTATATAGCGCCACATGCCAATTTTTGGCGCCTTCCTAGTGCGACGCAGCTGAGAGGAGGTTGCGCCATCTTCAGCCGATGACCCTTGTGCAGAATTGATATTTGTGTGTGCAGTATGTGCTTGTCTCAATATTTACTTCACTCGGACATTTTATATAGTGCCACATGCCAATTTTTGGCGCCTTCCTAGTGCGAAGCAGCTGAGAGGAGGTCACGCCATCTTCAGCCGATGACCCTTGTGCAGAATTGATATTTGTGTGTGCAGTTTACAAAAGCAAAAACTATACATTCCTGGTAACAGTGTGGTGAAGATTTTCCCTAAATGTAACTCTGTGGAGAAGAACATAAAGACAATTCTCGTTTTATTAAGGGCACACAACCAGTTACATACAAAGACATGGCGAAAGCACTAAAGGCTCCAGCCAGCTGCCTGGCTCTGACTCAGCTCGAGGTCCTCTTGGACGTTCAAGCACAAAACGAGCCAAGCTTGTATGTTGCTTCTGCCTGCTACCCACGCTCTAACCTCCTGCGCTAAGAATTATAGACACATTTAGCCGTAGATGAAAAATAGGAGAGAGAAATAAATAAGTACCCCTCTATTGACTGCATTCCACAATGTGAAGCAAGAGAACCTGGGATCAATCCCTGCTTTTTTGCTAGACCAAACTGTGTGACCCTCTGCAAATATATTATACACTCTGCCTTTTTTCTTCATTGTTGCATATGAGAGCGGCTCATCTTGAAATACGTGAGCTCAGGATGTGTGCTACACAAAACATCTTGTGAATTTCAATTAATAGACTGTAATGTTCCTCCATGTATACAAAGACTCTAGGACACAAAGAGAATGCACATCACAACTGACTTGTACACGGATTCATTAATAGCACGGTGTGCAGAGCAGGGCACGAAAGTGCGCAAGTTCATGTTTTAAAACCATCGCTTTTAATACATGCCTCTCAATACAGTGCTATAATCTGCTATATTAAGATGTAAAGCTTCTATACTGCAATTTGGAAGAGATTTTATCTGATTTTCATATGATGTTTGATGCATGATTTACAAACCAAACGATTCAGTGCTTGGCTCCTGCAAAAACTCAGAGCCAAGCCAGGCCCTTGGCTCGGCTCTCCCTTTTTATTTGTTGGCTCACCCCTCGTAGTTGTAAGTACCAGAAAAGGCTACAACCTTTCTATAGGGTGGATCATGAAATTAATACGTGTAAGCCAAGGGTGTACAGCCTTGGTCCAGCCCATGCGTTTAGGATATCCACATGAAATAGTATAATAGACACTGAAACAAATTCAGAATCTTCACACAGTCCATATGGTTAGCTTGAATATGTGGCCTGGACCTGGCCCTCATATACCAAACTTGGACCTCCCACAATGTGATCTTTGACTATACTGAGCAGATACTGCCGAAAATTTTAAAGTTTGAACCAGAAAAGGAATCTTGCAAGTACTTTTTGCTGTGCTGGGAAATTGTTTTAATTCCATTTACCTTTTATCTTCTTGTAAGGCTATATTTCTCATCGCCCCTCCTCCCTATGTTATTGTCAATGCTTTGCTCAACTCTGTAGAGATTTTGTTAATTAATGAAAAGCAGCTCTGTTGCCATGGATCTTGAGAGTGGCGTGCAATGCTTTTTGTTGCTGTTTCTTTTACTCCACCCGTCATTGTTCCAGTGGCTAATGCTATCTCGTGAAGTCCGAAAAGCCTTGCTATCTTAGTGAGCACAGCATTTACCTCCGGGATGTCCCACCTAGGTCCAGGAGGACAGGATCCATGCCATATTCTGACTTTAACCAGAGGCTTTGTGAAGGATTTTTGTTTAGCTTAACTCTAGGTATTTTGAGTGGAGTTCCTAGAAATCTGTTATGTCCTGGACCTACATTGGACTTCACTGTGTTACCTAATTTACCGAAGGATGTTTTATAAGAGCAGCGCACCCATCTGGTCATTACCCACCTGCCCCTTTGTCTGAATCGGTTGCCCTCTGTCCCCCCACACCTGAGCCACTCTTCTGCGATCCCCATATACCCTCTTACCTATTCCTCTACTCCACTGTCTCCCACCTGCCCTTACATGCAATCAGGCATGCTACGCCCATAGGGCTCAAAGGGCTTTAGAATCCCCATTTACCCGTCGTGTGTCAGCCCGGGCTGAGACAGCTTCCCGGGCACACACACAGGCAGTTTTTGAGCTGCTGTGGGATGGCTGGTCTGGCATTCGTCTTATTGCAGCCGCACCCGAGTACTTCACAGGACTTTAAAAGACCATTTACTTGTTAACGAGGCTTTGTTGTTTTTTCACCCCTTCTTAGAGCCCCTGCATCTCCACCCTGACTATTGCTGAAAGAATTAGCCCCCCCCCCCGAAATTCTGCTCTAGTTGCCTCTGCATGCAATTCCACCTACCTTAATACCTATCCTGCTGCTCACCGTCTCCCACCTGCCCCCTCACCCGAGACACTTCTCTGCATCACCTACCTATGCTTCTTCCCCACCACCTCCCATCTGCCCCTCGCCTGACACACCTCTCTGCAGTCCCATCTACCCTCCTACCCATGCCACTGCCCCTCTGTCTCCCACCTGCCCCCTCACCTGAGACCCTTTTAGCATTACCTATCTATGCCACTGCCCCACCATCTCCCATCTGCCCCCTCACCTGAGACACCATAGTCACAGAAACTGCATCTCTCTCAAGGAAAGGTGCAAAACACGACCACTAAATCGCATAGCATTCCACGCCTACGGAGGATTACTATTAAAAACAAGCATTTGCAATGCATTAGGTCTCGCATTTACGTGAGTTTAAGCTATTGGCATTGTAAACGACAATGCCTTTTATTTATGTTTTAAAAACAAAAATAAAAGGCATTGTTATTTGCAATGTGAAGAGCTCAAACTCGTGTAAATGCGAGACCTATTGCATTGCAAATGCTTATTTTACATCTGATACTGACCCATGCACAAGCGCACTGTTTAATTCATTTAAAAATATTGCTGGACTTTTTGCGTAATACAATCTTCTGACTAACTTCCGCATTTGAGAATGATGTACTGCTAACATTCTAAAATGATGAAAAACACTTTGACATACTTTTCTAGAAAGATGAGCCCGAGAATGACCTTGCAAGCCAGTATTTTTTCTCACTCTGCAAAGATCTAGTCCTTGCAACATCTTAATCTTTTGGTTAAACTTTTTTTACTGTACTCTCTTGGAGAAATTCCGAAAAATATCAATAGATTCCTGACGTATACTGCATATACTACTACAATCCCAAGAATACACTGGGGCTTTAGTACGCCTCCCTAGAACTTCATCAGCTACCACTTCTTCGACATTTCTAGGAACCATTTTTTCTTTTTCAATTGGACAACCGTTTTTTTATTTTTTATTTTTTTTATTCCTCATACAGCAATGTAGTGTATCTGGAGTTATCGGGGACCCAGTTCTCTATTTTCTAGACCATCCCAGTTCTCCATTCTTTGGAGAAATACATTCTGTAGAATCTTAAGAGTAGGGTCCCTTTTCGTCCGTAACACTTCCAAAACTTTTCCATACGCGCTGGGGAAGCTGACCACTCTGGTCACTCACCCAAGCATTATGCTTGTGGTTTTATTGCCATTGCATAATCATTGGAATTAAATGGGTCAAGGCTTGATTGTAACATAAAAATAATAAATTAGATTGCGAATTGAGAGGCTTCCCATATTTCCCAGTACTTGTACCTTTTACTGAGCTTCCCTCTCCTATCCCATTTATTTATTCTGTTAATTGAGGCCACCCAATCCAAATGTGTGGGCGGGACTGGTCTTATCCACTTTATACAGAGCTCCCTTCGTGCAAGTAAAATCATTATGAACAGAAGATTCTCTTCCTTCTTAGTTAACGTTATTAACATATCATGTCTTCTGACCCCAAAAATAACAAGATCTATACTTACTTTCACTGGTCTTCTTAATACCAAATCTATGGTTTTACTCACTTCCTGCCAGAAGCCTTCAATATGAGGACATTGCCAAAACATGTGCACATCATCTGCTCTTGGAAGAGCGCATTTAGGGCATGCCTTCGCAACGGATCCACCGAAGTTAGAAAGTCGCTTCGGCGTCCAGTATGCTCCATGGGAAGTAAAGAGATGATTTCTCTTTAAGGCAGCAGATTTCACAATTGACCAGCATTTGTTCATTGATACTTGCCACAGGTCTTGGAGATCCAGCGCCGGCAGATCTTTCCCCCAGATCTCATCAGGAATCACAAACTCATCCTCTCCTGCTTTTACCAGTGCCCAGTACCATGTTGCTATTTCTTTTTTCTTTGGCGGATTTCTTATCATGATTGTTTCCATGATCCTATTTCCGGAAAATTTCTCCTTCACTGTTTTTGCCCAGCTAGTGAGCTGATAATATTTGAATTTTGAAGGGGCTATACTTGAGTTCGAGAGCAGAGTTTCCCAGTCTATTATACTGTTACCGACCAATAACTGGCCCCATACTCGAAAACCTGAAGATTTAAGAGGTATAGCCAAACTGTCTTTGAGGCATTCTGGTGTTCCTGGGGAATCCCAAATGGGCGCAAACTCACTATAATATGGAATATTTAGAGTGCACCTAATTTGATACCAAAGCTTAGCTGCTGCTCTCAGAGTCTTCAATTTCACTTTTTTGAAGTATTTTGGACAACCGTTTTTAACCTCATAAGCACGACCAGAGGTATCAACTGCATGCAATAAACCATTGGTTTGAAAATAGCTTTCTTCATTAAAGAAAGGCTCTGAACTTGAACTGTGTTTCCATTCACCCCAAAAAAAATCACAAAAGTTAGTTATGTTAATTTTTCTCTTTTTTTTTACATTTAGCTTTCATAAATCGTATTGGTTTATCCAGTGTTCGAATCCTGTTTAATACTAAAATGAATAATTTCCTTTTTAATTAAAAAGCCTTTTTAACAATAGTTTCAATCTGTTTCTTCTTTTTATAAAATGCTGATCTTCTTTTATATTTCTTCACATCTTTCAACAAATTAAAGATAACTCTATTGTAAAACATTCTCTTTCTAATTTCTTCATACTGATACTTTCTTCTATTACCATACATTGATTTATCTGAACATATTTTCCCATTAATTTCTTCTTTTTTCTTTTTATTCTAGTTAGTTATTGAGGCATTCTTTCTACTTTTCACACTATGCACAATGTTTCCAACCCTTGAAAGTTTTAAAAATAAATTCTTTAGTTCTCTTACCAGAAGACTTTTTCTTTTTTTCCACATGTTGTAGTTCCTCTATTTTTTTCTGTTGTGTTTCCTTCAAATAATATTCCTTTCTTTGTTGTTTCTTCTTCTGTTATTCTAGTCATAGTAAGTTTTTTTTTATTGAAGATGAGCAATATCTGTTAAAAAAATTATATATATCATTTTATTAAAATACATTTATAAAATATACTATTGTATTACTAAACAAAGACGTATCTAAAAATCATTCAATTGTTTTCTTTTAAAATCACTATCCATTTATTGCAAGACACAGGTACTAACTGGGTAATTGCAGAACTGCATAACTAGTATTTACATGTTTAGAGGAGTGGATCAATACTGTATAGATGATTGTAATACTACATGTATTAGTTTCCGGGTCATTATATGAGTACATAGGTACTGACTGGATCATTTGAGTTCTGCAATGAAAGAGAATGGTGAATTTTTAAAGTTTGGGTTTCTGCACAGTGATTAGTTAAGGACATGATTCTGTGTGGATGATTGCAGGAGTGGGCAAAGAGTGACAGTCTGATTGGGGCACTAAATAAATACTCCCTGGCTTATTGTAAGGGTGAATCAGTAGTCTGCTGGGGGTTAGAGGCCTGCATAGATTGTGCACATTTCACTGTACCACTGCTTGTTTTAATGCCTGAGTCGTTCTACAAGTGCATGAATGCGGAGAGGATAGTTAAAGTGGTGGTAGTTGACAGCAGGGAGAGTTTATAATAGCTTGTGTGTTGGCACAGTGATTAGATAAGGACATGCTTCTATCAGGATAATTTCAGGAGTTGAAAGAGACTGATAGGCTGATTGGGGCACTACATGAATACTACCTGGCTTATTGCGAGGGTGAATCAGTAGTCTGCTGGGAGTTACGGGCCTACATAGATTGTGCACATTTGACTGTAGCACCACTTGTCTTAATGCCTGAGTCATTCTACAAGTGCATGAATACTGAGGGAATAGTTAGAGTGGTGGTAGTTGACAGCAGAGAGACTTTATAAGTGCTTGTGTGTTGCCACAGAAATTAGATAAGAACATGCTTGTATCAGGATGATTGGAGGAGTGGACAGAGAATGACAGGTTGATTGGGGCACTACATGAATACTATCTGGCTTATTGAAAGAGTGATTCAGTAGTCTGCTGGAGGTTACGAGCCTGCATAGATTGCGCACATTTGACTGTAGCACTGCTTGTCTTAATGCCTGAGTCGCTGTACAAGTGCATGGATAGTGACTGAATACTTACACTGCTGGTAGTTGACTGCAGGGAGAGTTTATAACTGCATGTGTGTTGGCACAGAGATTCGATAAGGATATTCTTCTGTCAGGATGATTGCAGTAGTGAACAAAGAGTGACAGTCTGATTGGGGCACCAAATGAATACTACCTGCCTTATAGATGATAGGTTGAAATGATGTGCATTCTTTCTTTTCAAGAAGAAATCCATGGTCGATCTGTGGTTTCACTTGCTGGTATATTTCTTTCTGTTCAATATTTAGTTGTTCTTCCAAGATTCCAAAGTCCATCATATCTTCTTGAGCTTGGTGCACTGCTGTTTCCACTTCACTCATGGTGATGGCTGCTTCATTTTCACAAATTGGTTCTCCTAGAGCAGGGGTACTCATAGTACGGCCCGCGGGCCGCCAGCGGCCCGGCAAGCCTTTCTTGGCGGCCCGCGGACCTTCCAGACATCGTACCCAGACATGCCAAGCCTACCGATTCAAGCGGGAGACTACCGATTTCAAGGCTAGTCTCCCGCCTCCCGATTCCTGCTAGCAAAAACCCGAGTACTTCACGGGTCTTTAAAAAAGCATTCGCTTGTTGATGAGGCTTTGAATTGCTTTTTCACCCTTTCTAGAGCCCCTGCATCGCCACTCTGATTATTGCTGGAAGAATTAGCACTCGCTCAATGCTTCTGAAAGGTAAGGAAGAAAAAAAACGTGCATTTTGCGTTTCAAATCCTGCAGCAGCACACTTCCAATGCCCATACATGACAGTAACCCGATTCAAGGCCCCATTCTCCCGATTTTTTTTTTTGATTTTTTTTTTAAATCTCCCACTTTGCTCTTCTGAAATGTTGGCATGTATGATCGTACCGGTGTTTTTTTTTTAACAGTGAACAGTGTCAGCAAACACAGACTCTGCTCTGTGGGGGCCCGGGGATTCAAGGGATAGTCCGAGTGGAGCTGCTGGGGCGCTAAGATGTGAAATACAACAAAGCCTCGTTATCATGCAAATGGTCTCTTAAAGACCTGTGAAGTACTCCGGTGGGGCTGTGTGTGTGCCCTGGAAGGGAAGCTGCCTCAGCTGCCACACAAGCGAAGGAGGAGGGGGGGGGAGGTGACAAAGAATTACAAGAGAACAGCAGGGTGTGAGAGTCCGGTAAGGGGACAGAGGGCAGTAGGGAGAGACAGAGATAGACAGATGTAGAGACTAACAGGGACAGACAGAGACAGATAGACAGAGACAAGGACAGACAGATAGAGGCAGAGACAGACAGAGGCAAAGAGACAGACGGAGAGGGAGACGGAGAGGGAGGGAGACGGAGAGAGGGAGACAGAGAGGGAGGGAGAGGGAGACGGAGGACAGAGGGAGACGGAGGACAGAGGGAGACGGAGGACGGAGGGAGACGGAGAGGGAGGGAGAGGGAGAGAGGGGGAGGGGGACAGAGAGGGAGGGAGACAGAGAGAGAGGGAGACAGAGAGAGAGGGAGACAGATGTTTTGAAAGGTTTTTTTTTACTCTAGCTCCACCCCCCACTGATCCCGCCCCCATTGACTCCACCCCTACCAGTGCGGCCCTCGGCCACTAACCACACTGTAATTTTGGCCCCCGACAGAAAGTTTGTGAGTACCCCTGTCCTAGAGTATCCTGACTCAGTGGAGCAGAACTTTGACTATCTTGAGAACTGTCTCTTGCAATCTCAGCTGCAATAGTAGCTTCTTGATCAATTTCTTCATTCAACATTTTGAGATAATTTGTAAAAACTGTGCATTCAATGCTATCTTTACATGCATTGAAAGAATCTTCATAGCACTCAAAATCTCCAAGTAATTCCAGTTCCGTACGCCAGGGTTTGAAGAGTTGTAAAATTACTAAATAGTAAAATTATCTTTTATTAGGAGTATCACAGCTCAGTTTTCTATGATTAATGAGATTTCCTTTAGTAAGTGTCACCAAACATCCTTCTGAACCATTCACTGCATATTTTCCTTCATTTATATTCTCTGTTGTATTTCTCTTAAAATTGTAATATTGCAGTACTTCATAGAAACATATGTTCTCAAGATGAGGACTTCTATTTGGATACTATGTATCCAACATGTTTGTTTTGACTATATCTGTGTTTTCCGGTTCATTTAATGCTAAATATTCAATTTCCTGTATAGATTTAAGTACTCGATTTCGCGTTGCAGCAAGACCTAGACTAACCCAAATAATTCCTCTTGACTTTGAATATAAACGTGCAGACGATAACCGATGTGGACATTCGTACGATCCAATTTCTCGATGTGACAGCATCTTCAAACTAAAGCTGTACAATTTCTTACTGAGAGTCTTCTCGTGAGAAATTTCTTCCCACATTTCTTTCAACTCCGTCTTTTCTGATTTTGTTATGTATGATGTTACATACCGAGCCACAGCAATGGAATTATCCGCAACATACTGGATATCCATATTCGCATTCCACATTGACATAATAACTGGATTATAATCATTTATATACTTCGATTCTTCACTTCTTCTCAAATTGTACGTATTTTTTGGAGATTTTCTAGTGATGGTATGTCTCACCGCTGACATGAATCTGTTCACTCTTCCTTTGGATATTACTGGACGTGGAAATCCAAAATGACATTTGGTATGAAACTTTTCCTTCGACTCGTATTTCCGTCGACAGTATTTGCCACATCGATGACTTTGGACTCGTGACACTTGTTGCCTTAAGGTATTTTCTTCTGTTCTTTTAGGTATAGCACATGTAACATAATCTTCAATAAAAGATAAAACAGTGTCATCCGAATCAGTTCCAAATTTGGGTGCATCTTTGATCCATAGAAGCATATGTATATGAGGAGCACCTATAGCTTGATTTTTTTTTTTATCTTATTTTTAGAAAAGACATGTTAACATACTTCAGTTACAGAAATGCATTTCCATCATAATAGAGTCACCACCATACTCATAAATATAATAATAGAATACAGTGTAAAGACATAATCACCTATCAAGGGACAGGGTGTCACCCTTTCATTTAGCACAGGACCTACTCTTCAATGCTCGTGCAATCTTTATCTATACTTATCGATCGCATGCATAATCAATTCTTACATCTCTCCTACGCTGCATGTCGAATCTGCGTGCTCAGGTCTGCCACCCCATGTGAGGTGCAAGCCCAGTTCCATGCACACATAAGCGGTTACCAGCCTAAGGGTACTATTAATTGCCCAAATCAAATGACAGGCTATAAGCGACCTCCCCGGGACTGCCAAATGAAAGAAGCCATATAATCTGAATAGTATGGAAACGACCCCGAGCCTCAGCCGGCCTTCTTCACACACGAAGATTCTTTTCGCACATGAACAAAAAAAGGAAACTTATCCAAACTACCTAAAAAACAATAACAAATAACTAACTGCCAGGAGACAATGCGGTTCAGCCACAAAGAATGAGCCAACTGTCAACAGTATAGGTGGACGGGGGGATGGGGGCAGAGTCCCCAAAATGAGGACCCAGAGAAGGGGGCCAATCTCCACCACAGCCCAGGGCAAGCAGGGCAATCCCATAAGACAGCTTCCCCTCACACAACGACTCTGAAGCTTCAGTCCCCCTGTCCTCTGAGTCCCACTCCACTCCATGACGAGTGTCCCACGATTTGACGATGTCACCCCAGGGCTCCGTGTATGGTTTATGCCGCTTGGTGATCTTATCTTCAGCGATTAGCTCCCATTCCTCAGCCCGTACCCAACAGGTTACGTCCGCCTCCCACCTGGTAACCAATGGCTGATTCCCTGCTTTCCAATGAAGCGCGATTCTCCTTTTGGCCAGGAGGAAGGCCAGATCTACAAATCTGTGCCCCAACTTACGGGCCTTGGGTCTCGGGAAGAGGCCCAACAGACAAACCTCAGGGCTGCACTGCAAGGTGCGATCCAATATTTTATTAACCAGATCCACAATCGTGGTCCAGTAATTGGAAAGCAACGGACAGTACCAGATCATATGATCGAAGTCTGTGTTCCCCAATGCACACCTAGCACAGGCCTGATCGTCTCTATTATAAACCACATTCAACCTATGCGGAGTGAGATGGGTCCTATACAGTATGTTCAATTGAAGGGCCTTAAAGGATGTATTCCTGGAGATCTTTTTTGGGCTCATTAGAACTTTCCGTCATTCCTTATCTGACAATGGTTGCATTAACAGCTTCTCCCATCTTTCCCGTATACCCGGAAGCTCGTTCGGCGCCAGCTCTCTTATGGCCAGATAAAGCCAGCGTATCATGTCCCGCGGAACCCAGAGTCAACATCGCCTCCAGGGCTGGATGCGTGTCCGGTTCACCAGAGGCTGCACCCCAAAGCTCAGACACTGCCCCACGGAGCTTATGACAGTTTAAAAACTGACCCGGGGGAAGTTCATGGTATGTAAGAAACTCAGCCAGTGGGAGCCATTCTTTATCCATGTAACAATAGCCTACAGTGCGTACACCCGCCTCCTCCCAACCCAGCAGTTGTCGCTGCATGAGGGGGGGGGCACAGCCCCGCCTGAGGTATACCCACTAGCGGAAGACTCGGGGCGTATAGCTGTCGCATTCGGGACCTGGCCACACATCTGTCCCAACACTGCACTGCCACTGAAAACAGCGTTCCCATATTTTAATCTTCTGATGACGGGTAAGGATTCTGGGAAGTAACCGTGTATATAATGCCCCAGCGGGGAGTGAGAACGTAGAGAGGTCCCTGCCATCAAGCCATCTTGCCATCCATTGGAGTTGGGCCGCCAAATAGTATGCCACGAAGTCTGGGGCCCCCAACCCGCCCTCCGTAAGTGGGAGGCATATGGTCTGTAAAGACACTCTATTACGGCCGCCATCCCAAACAAGATCTCTAAGAAGCCCATCCAACGTCCTAAACCAAGATCTGGGTATCAATAAGGGTAGATTGACAAAATAAAACAGGAGGCGGGGGAGAACAATCATTTTCGACAGTGCCAACCGAGCCATGAGTGGCAACTTAAGAGTGCGCCAGAAGGCCACTTGCGAACGCAAAGCCCTCAGGGTGCCCCCAAGATTCCCTTCAAACAAGTCCGCCTGCATATGATAAATCTGTATCCCCAAATATTTGACAGACACGGGAGCCCACACCAGGGATGCCGGAAGACTCAATGGCCGAGGCATGGAGGGGTGCAGCAGGAACACAAATGTTTTTTTCCCATTCACCCGAAGGCCGGACAAAGCTGCAAACTCCTCCAGGATGTCCAGTACTGGACAGACTCCCAAGGTCCCATCCCGCAAATAGATCAATACATCATCTGCGTAAAGCGAAATGATGTGAGGGTTCCCATCGAGCGTCACCCCCAACCTATCGCATCCCCTTCGCAGCCTAGCCGCCAAAGGCTCCATGGCCAGAGCAAAAATTAGCGGCGACAAGGGGCACCCCTGCCTGGTCCCTCTATGAATGGGATAGGCAGCCGAGACAGCAGGTCCTGTTCGTACATGGGCCGTGGGCGCTCCGTATAGCAGGTGGATCCACTGCAACCACCCATCCCCCATCTGCAAGACTCCCATCACTGCAAGTAGAAAATCCCAGCGTACAGTGTCAAAAGCTTTTTCCAAATCGATCGCCACCCCCACTGCATCAGGATAATCTCGCAGTGCCGGGTGAAACATGACATGATAGAATTGTCGAAGATTACTGGACGTGGAGCGTGAGGGGATAAACCCACACTGATCTGAATGCACCAGTCGGCACATGTGGGGTAGGAGTCTCAGAGCTAATGCTTTACTCAATATTTTTAAGTCCATATTTAACTTGGATAGTGGTCTGAATTCCGTCAATTTAGGGTGTGCCAATTTAGATTTGGGCAGGGGGATCACCAATGCCTCCCGGAGTGAGGGTGGCAAACACAAATCATGGAGCGCGGAGGCATACATCTGTTCCAACCTCGGTGCCAGTATGTCCACATAAGCACTATGAAATTCTGCTGGGAGGCCATCCGGCCCAGGTGTCTTCCCTCTAGCCTTGTCTCTAATAGCCGCCCGTATCTCGCCCGCTCTAATAGGTAAGGCCAGCTGGTCTCGGACAACCTGATCTAACTGTTCCAATCGTTGCTCCTCTAGATATGCCTGCAATTCCTCCCCCTGTATCGATCCCGGGGAACCGTACAGTGATTCATAGTAGTCCTTGAACGCGTCGTTAATTAATCTCGGGGAGGTAAGAACACTGCCCTGAAAATCTGTGACACTCACCACAGGTGAACCTCTGCTCTCAGGCCTATTTAACCAAGCCAGAAGTCTCCCAGCCCTGCCCCCCTCCCTGTGCTGCGTGGTCTGATACTGTTTAAAGTCAAGAGCTCTCAATCTGTCCCAGGTAGCATTGTAACAGCTTTTCACCTCCGCTAGTTTCTCCAGATCTGGAATTGTCCCCACAGTTCCCCTATCGAGGGTCAGGATCTGGGCCTCTAAGTCCGTCAACTCCTGTGTAATCAGCCGTCGGGTGCCTACAGACTTGCTGAGGCAATGTCCTCTCACCACCACCTTAAACGCCACCCATTCCACCAGCGGAGAGCTTGCAGTTGCCTGGTTGACTAAAAAGTAAGCAGACAGGGCCTCAGAAAGCCCCTGTCGGATTATCTCACCGTCCAGCAGTGACGGATCTAGCCGCCAACGCGGAATTGGGGCCCTCTCCAAGACCGGAACGAACCCCATGAGCAAAGGGCTATGATCAGAAAGCGATCGGCCGAGATGTTTAGCCCCGGTCATCATGGGTGACAAGGTGGCAGAACAGAAGAACATGTCCAAACATGTGTGTAAATCATAAAGGTGTGAATAGTAGGAATATTCTCTACGTCCTTCATTGTGTATCCGCCACACCTCATGAAGGTCCCAACCCTTTGCCCAAGCCCGCAGTCCCTTAGCAGAGGCAGCCACCGTGACGCCTCGCAGAGGAGGGGTGGACCTATCCCGCTTAATATCAAAAACACAATTAAAATCACCACCCAACAATAAGGTCTCCTGGGGGAACCCCGCCAACACCCCAGACAGCCTATCCAGGAATAGAAGTTGCTCCCGATTTGGGCCATAGATACTATCCAAAGTGGTCTCCCTGCCTTTCAAAGTGCCCATAACTACCACATACCTCCCCTCAGGGTCAAGTACCCTCCGATGTAATTGGAAGGGCACCCCCGGCCTAATCTAGATCAATGCTCCCCGAGAGAAGGCCGAGTAGGTTGTAGCAAAGAGCTGGCCCCGTCATCTGCGCTTCAGGCGCGGAACCTCTCCTTCCGTGAGATGGGTCTCCTGTAACAACACCACCTGCGCTCCCATTCTCTTAATATAGTTGTACCGCTTCGCAGGTGTCCTCATGCCCCTAATATTCCAGGTCCGAACCTTAATCCCTTCAGGGCTACCCACATATGCAGCCATCGGATCCACAAGACAACACCCCAGCCCCTCCACTCCCACACACCAACCGCCCTCCTGGCAGAGAACAACAAACTTCCTCAAAACAACTCCCCATCCCAAGAGCGGACTGACAACGGTCAGCTGCCCAAACACACATACAAATCACATAGTGAAAACTCACACCAGTTCAGAAAGATCCAAAGCCAACTGCTCTAGGACCTGTGGGGGGCACAGCGTGACAGAAAACCAACCAATCCTCCGAATCACAGTCAATACTAAGCAATAGCCATGTTAGGCTGTTCCAACCCGCACCCGGGAGCGCCCACCCAAGGAGCCCCCCCTCCACCCACAACACCCTCCACCTCCAGCAAGAACACGAGCGTATCCAAGGCTGGGACCAGCCCAAGTAGATAATAAAGGATATAAATCCCCACTACAACCAGACAGAAGAGTAGATGAAAGGAGGAAGCCATCCGTCCTACCCCCAGACCCACAGATCACATGTTGTTAGAGAGCTGCGGAGTCACAACGGGCATATTATCTCCTGTGGTCTGAGAGGCATCCGATTCAGTTCCTTCCTCGCCATACTTGGTTTCAGAATCTGTCTCCGCTGAGGATACCCCAGACCTCCCCATGAGTGAGACTGCCTCCAATGCTGCAGCTCTCTCCATTTTCGTCCTGGACGGGCTCGGTTTCTTACGTTCTGATTTCTTCCGGCGTTTCCGCAACTGTCTCCACGGGCGTTCCACCCCAGGCGGCCGCCTCTCTGGTCGAGGCCGTGAAGGACCCCCCGCGTGGTATGACTCAATCCAGTCCCAGGCTGCTTTCGGATCCTCGCAGAAGTGGGTCGACCCATCGAGCATGATCTTGAGCCGGGCTGGGAACAGCAGCGAATATTGTATCCCTTCTGTCCGCAGAGCTTTTTTAACCTCTAGGAAGGAGGAGCGACACCTTTGAACCTCTAGCGTATAATCGGGGAACAAAGTGACTCTACTGTTGTCTATGAGAAAGGGAACAGCCTCTCGAGCCTTCCTGAGTAGCACATCTCTGTCCCGGAAATGGAGCAGCCTGGCCACCACAGCACGGGGCAGCCGACCAGGGGCCGGGCAGGCACACGGTGAGCCCTCTCCAAAGTGTAGAAGGAAGAAAGGCCCGAGGTGCCACAACGTCCCTCAGCCATGTTTCCAAAAAACCAACCATGTCCTGCCCCTCCACTCCCTCCGAAAGGCCCACCACTCGGACGTTGTTCCGTCTATGGGCCAATAGTGCCTGTTGGGCTGGTTCCAGAGCCTCCAGGGATGATTCCGTCTGTTTTACCCGTTCGGACAGCTTAGAGTGTTCAGCGCGCAACAAGCCAAGGCCGACCGCCACCGTGCTAATGTCCTGGTGGAGGGTCGCCTTGGTGTCCGCTATAGCCTCAAGAATTTTGGCCAGTTGTGGATGAACCGGCCCCTCCGCCTGTTCCTCCCCAGCGTCTTTTGTTGCAGAGTCCCCCTTGTCGTCCTCAAGGTCTGGGGGGGACCGATCTGCTTCCACCGTGGCTTCCCCATATCTGAAGTCTCTCCCCTCCGCCTCCGCTCTGGTGCGGCAGCACTTAGGGGGACAAACAACTGTCTCCTGCCCGGCTGGTACCCACCACTCCAGGTTCGTCCACGGACTGGCGGGGCTCGCTGATCCCCTTCCACAAGCCGCCGCCAAGGCCAAAGTTTAGGAAGGACCACTCCACACCACAACCAAGGCCAACGACAATGGGGGCAGGCCACCTGCAGGTCCTGTTGGAAAGCCCACACAATCTCAGCCCCTTGGTTCCGCACTGCCTCTCTGGCACCAACCTCCAGTAGTCAAGGGGAAGAACTGCCCACATCAGACTTCAATCACCCCAGCCGGTCCCTCCTATCCATACAGTGCGGGTGGTGCACCGGCGTCTCAGGACCTCTCCGGAGTCGACCTGTCCCCCAGTCCACTGCCAGGCAGGTGCCCACCTCCAGCCCTTCTCATCGCAAATCCAGACCCCCTCAAGGACCGCCGTGCAGCATCCGGTGGCCAGCGCGGCTCCACAGGTGACCTCGCCCCGCTCCGCCTCACAGCGTTCCGCCCTCCAGTTCTCGCTCGGCCCACTCCAACCCTTGCACAGTTTCTCCCCACTGGACAAAGCGGCACAGCTCCTCACATCGAGGTGAAGGGCCCCCACAGTCAAGCAGCTCACCAGTCTTGCGCCAATAAAGCCACCCTAGGAACTATCCCAACACCAAACTGCCTCATATAGTGCACACCTCAACAGCCAGGAGTATCCCAGGTTGCTGCCGCCGGCCACCACTCTGGTCCCTCCTTATCCAGGCCCAGGTCTCCAACTTTAGGTGTCGCCTCCACTCAGGTGGTGGAGGGAGAACCCAGCCCATGCACCACTTTCACAGCGGCTGTTCCGATAGAAAGCTGTTCAATCAAGCAATTGTTCTCGCCCCAGTGGACCCAGCTGTAGCTCTGCTCCTCCGGCCCTCTCCGACACCACCACTCAAGCAGCTGCGGGGGTCCGTAGGCACGAGCAAGCGCCTCCAAGTGCCCCACTGCGCCAAGTCGCAATCCAACACCTCAGTCACCCTTCGCGGTAAGATTCGATGATACTTGCGGTCATCGCCGTCCACAGGGGCCACAATCCCATCGGCCCCTCCTTCACCAGGGCCTCGTCCAGCGAGGACCACCCCAGGGTCAGTGGTAGCCAAGACCCAGACAGCCTCCAACGTACCAGGCCATCAGAACAGAGTCTCACAAGAGCGCCTCACAGTCTTCCACATAAGACCCCCGCTGCAGTTTCGCAGGCAAGATTCAGCGCCGCTCCGGGTGTCCACCACGCGCCGGCTCTAGCCCCCGCCGTCCCGGGCTGGAGCACCGCTGTAGCAGGAGAAATTACCTGGCTGATGCGGAGCGCTCGGCTCACACGACCGCCATCGGTGGCTTCGTAGCCACGCCGAGCACCTCTAGCTTGATACTCCTTTCTCCAAAAGAAATCAATAACTTCTCCAAGAGGGGGATTCTTTTTGTTGCAGGCAAAAGACATCATAGCTTCAAACCTATGACTGAAATATCTGCATATATTTACAGGATCCAAAGAACACAATTCTCCAGGAGTCTTGAATTCAATGTTTTTAATGGTTGAATTTGCTTCTCGAAGAACTTGAAGGAAATCATCCCATGCGTATTCAGCACAGCTTAGTGTAACAAACCACGTTGGAGTTCCTAAATTCCTTAGCATGCATTTAAGTTCTCCATGACGACGATACCAATACTCATTAGTACCATGCTGACACGCCATCAAATTAATCAGTTGAGATTCCAAATGATCATCTCTCTGATGTACTTTTTCCATAAATTCCTTTGCAGAAACATTTCGAAGATGTACTCCTGTTTTTAATATATGGCTGACTGCATATGAAAGTCCAGACAAGTCACTCTCAAACAAAATTTTAAATATATATGGGATACATTGACAAAATCTAGGATCTTCTGCATACAATCTTGTTGTCCGATATTCTGATGCAGGAATCTGTATTGATCGTTCGTCATATCGTCCACCTTTTCCAGTTGGGAACAGCTGGGGAAAACAACGAGCTTCCAAACTCTTTTCCCAAACACTCAAGGGATTCCCCTTTGCTTTCTTCATTTGGAAGAATTTAATAGTATTCCCCAACACTTCTTTAGAATGTAAAGGATGTACACTATAATGTTCATAAATTTCTTAACTTTTGGATATGTCCACTTTCTCAATTTGAACACTTGCCATTTCACTATCATCCCCTAAAAGTATTTCTTCTTCTTCCACATACACATTTTTGTAGTATTCATTATTCTTTATAAGATACAATGTTGCCTTTTGCACTTTCCTGACTTCCACTAATTCCTGGCAGATTTTCTTACTCTCAGTAGGAACACCATTCACAAGAATAATTAAGGGTTCACTTTCTTCTTTATCTACACCGATAGTTTCAATATTTTTCTTTAAATATAGAGGTAAATATACAACTCTTCCTTTTAATCCTCTCTGTAAATCTGTGGGAGGCAATTTACCTGTTTTAGGCTTCATACGAACAATAGCCTGAAACGGGTGCACACATTGAATTAGAATACACTCATACGTGTTTAAATCCATCAGTTCTTGAGGAATAGGTACCAACTCCAGATCATTATGGACAGCTCTTCCTGGCATTTTATTATCCTCTAATTTGTTATAACAATATTTACAAATAAGTTGATTAGTACCCAAATCAAAGCAATCCTCTACCAACAAATAAGTTGCAAATTCCTTCCACTTATCATTATTTTCTTTTTTCACTTTTTAAATACAGATCAACAGTCCTAGTCTGATTCTTATAATGAGTTCGTCGACAACAAATACAAGTATAATTTGGCTTTTCACACGAAATTACCTTAAACTTTGTAATTTCTTCTTCAAATTTCTCTGTACTAATCTTTTCCACGTTTTCTTCAATGCCTACTTCTATCAATGTCTCACTTTGTCTACTCTATTCTTCAGGACCAAAGTAACAAAACTCTATTTCATCACAAACTTTTTAGGTCTCGCCTGACCCAGCGCATGCGCTGGTCTGGCAAGACTTATTGAGAGGGGTCCAAAAAGTGCTACCAGGCCAGCCTAGAGCTACAGTGCATGTGCACGGGGGCGCGCGCCGCACTTTACCGTGATTACTTTCACATTCGCGGCCGCACTCCCTCCCTCCTCCCCCTCCCCCTGGTGCGCGCGCATCACTAGTTGTTTCTTGACAATAGCGATCACAACGCCGCTCGTTTTGTTTACTTTTGGTATAATCGCGGCACCTGCGCTTAACTTTTAATGTTAAAAGTAAAGCGTGGGTTCTGCGATTATACCAAAAGTAAAGAGATAGAAAAAAACATCCATTTCTTTACTTTTGGTATAATCGCGTAACCCGCGATTATACCAAAAATAAAGAGATAGAAACAAAAATCTTTACTTTTGTTATACTCGCGGCACCTGCGCTTTACTTTTAACATTAAAAGTAAAGCGTCGGTGCCGCGATGCTTGTTCACTTTGTCCATTCAACAGAACGAGGCCTCAAGGACAATTAAGAGCAGTTTAACGAGAAAATGATCTTGCTAACCATTGCCATCAGATATAAAACATATTGTATTTGAGGTTTCTTATGATAAAATCACGCTGTTATATGCAGTCGTATTTCTATATATAGCGCACGTTTGTCACTGCTATGAGTTCATGGAGCTGTGGACTTTCTTGAAGGTTCATTACAACTTGTCACTTGCTTTCAAGATTCAAATACTGCCACATAAACAGATTAGATTACAATAACAGTTTCCTGCGTGAAGGTATACTGCATAAAAAAAGAATGTGCTTGTCTCAATATTTACTTCACTCGGACATTTTATATAGCGCCACATGCCAATTTTTGGCGCCTTCCTAGTGCGACGCAGCTGAGAGGAGGTTGCGCCATCTTCAGCCGATGACCCTTGTGCAGAATTGATATTTGTGTGTGCAGTATGTGCTTGTCTCAATATTTACTTCACTCGGACATTTTATATAGTGCCACATGCCAATTTTTGGCGCCTTCCTAGTGCGACGCAGCTGAGAGGAGGTCACGCCATCTTCAGCCGATGACCCTTGTGCAGAATTGATATTTGTGTGTGCAGTTTACAAAAGCAAAAACTATACATTCCTGGTAACAGTGTGGTGAAGATTTTCCCTAAATGTAACTCTGTGGAGAAGAACATAAAGACAATTCTCGTTTTATTAAGGGCACACAACCAGTTACATAGAAAGACATGGCGAAAGCACTAAAGGCTCCAGCCAGCTGCCTGGCTCTGACTCAGCTCGAGGTCCTCTTGGACGTTCAAGCACAAAACGAGCCAAGCTTGTATGTTGCTTCTGCCTGCTACCCACGCTCTAACCTCCTGCGCTAAGAATTATAGACACATTTAGCCGTAGATGAAAAATAGGAGAGAGAAATAAATAAGTACCCCTCTATTGACTGCATTCCACAATGTGAAGCAAGAGAACCTGGGATCAATCCCTGCTTTTTTGCTAGACCAAACTGTGTGACCCTCTGCAAATATATTATACACTCTGCCTTTTTTCTTCATTGTTGCATATGAGAGCGGCTCATCTTGAAATACGTGAGCTCAGGATGTGTGCTACACAAAACATCTTGTGAATTTCAATTAATAGACTGTAATGTTCCTCCATGTATACAAAGACTCTAGGACACAAAGAGAATGCACATCACAACTGACTTGTACACGGATTCATTAATAGCACGGTGTGCAGAGCAGGGCACGAAAGTGCGCAAGTTCATGTTTTAAAACCATCGCTTTTAATACATGCCTCTCAATACAGTGCTATAATCTGCTATATTAAGATGTAAAGCTTCTATACTGCAATTTGGAAGAGATTTTATCTGATTTTCATATGATGTTTGATGCATGATTTACAAACCAAACGATTCAGTGCTTGGCTCCTGCAAAAACTCAGAGCCAAGCCAGGCCCTTGGCTCGGCTCTCCCTTTTTATTTGTTGGCTCACCCCTCGTAGTTGTAAGTACCAGAAAAGGCTACAACCTTTCTATAGGGTGGATCATGAAATTAATACGTGTAAGCCAAGGGTGTACAGCCTTGGTCCAGCCCATGCGTTTAGGATATCCACATGAAATAGTATAATAGACACTGAAACAAATTCAGAATCTTCACCCAGTCCATATGGTTAGCTTGAATATGTGGCCTGGACCTGGCCCTCATATACCAAACTTGGACCTCCCACAATGTGATCTTTGACTATACTGAGCAGATACTGCCGAAAATTTTAAAGTTTGAACCAGAAAAGGAATCTTGCAAGTACTTTTTGCTGTGCTGGGAAATTGTTTTAATTCCATTTACCTTTTATCTTCTTGTAAGGCTATATTTCTCATCGCCCCTCCTCCCTATGTTATTGTCAATGCTTTGCTCAACTCTGTAGAGATTTTGTTAATTAATGAAAAGCAGCTCTGTTGCCATGGATCTTGAGAGTGGCGTGCAATGCTTTTTGTTGCTGTTTCTTTTACTCCACCCGTCATTGTTCCAGTGGCTAATGCTATCTCGTGAAGTCCGAAAAGCCTTGCTATCTTAGTGAGCACAGCATTTACCTCCGGGATGTCCCACCTAGGTCCAGGAGGACAGGATCCATGCCATATTCTGACTTTAACCAGAGGCTTTGTGAAGGATTTTTGTTTAGCTTAACTCTAGGTATTTTGAGTGGAGTTCCTAGAAATCTGTTATGTCCTGGACCTACATTGGACTTCACTGTGTTACCTAATTTACCGAAGGATGTTTTATAAGAGCAGCGCACCCATCTGGTCATTACCCACCTGCCCCTTTGTCTGAATCGGTTGCCCTCTGTCCCCCCACACCTGAGCCACTCTTCTGCGATCCCCATCTACCCTCTTACCTATTCCTCTACTCCACTGTCTCCCACCTGCCCTTACATGCAATCAGGCATGCTACGCCCATAGGGCTCAAAGGGCTTTAGAATCCCCATTTACCCGTCGTGTGTCAGCCCGGGCTGAGACAGCTTCCCGGGTACACACACAGGCAGTTTTTGAGCTGCTGTGGGATGGCTGGTCTGGCATTCGTCTTATTGCAGCCGCACCCGAGTACTTCACAGGACTTTAAAAGACCATTTACTTGTTAACGAGGCTTTGTTGTTTTTTCACCCCTTCTTAGAGCCCCTGCATCTCCACCCTGACTATTGCTGAAAGAATTAGCCCCCCCCCCGAAATTCTGCTCTAGTTGCCTCTGCATGCAATTCCACCTACCTTAATACCTATCCTGCTGCTCACCGTCTCCCACCTGCCCCCTCACCCGAGACACTTCTCTGCATCACCTACCTATGCTTCTTCCCCACCACCTCCCATCTGCCCCTCGCCTGACACACCTCTCTGCAGTCCCATCTACCCTCCTACCCATGCCACTGCCCCTCTGTCTCCCACCTGCCCCCTCACCTGAGACACTTTTAGCATTACCTATCTATGCCACTGCCCCACCATCTCCCATCTGCCCCCTCACCTGAGACACCATAGTCACAGAAACTGCATCTCTCTCAAGGAAAGGTGCAAAACACGACCACTAAATCGCATAGCATTCCACGCCTACGGAGGATTACTATTAAAAACAAGCATTTGCAATGCATTAGGTCTCGCATTTACGTGAGTTTAAGCTATTGGCATTGTAAACGACAATGCCTTTTATTTATGTTTTAAAAACAAAAATAAAAGGCATTGTTATTTGCAATGTGAAGAGCTCAAACTCGTGTAAATGCGAGACCTATTGCATTGCAAATGCTTATTTTACATCTGATACTGACCCATGCACAAGCGCACTGTTTAATTCATTTAAAAATATTGCTGGACTTTTTGCGTAATACAATCTTCTGACTAACTTCCGCATTTGAGAATGATGTACTGCTAACATTCTAAAATGATGAAAAACACTTTGACATACTTTTCTAGAAAGATGAGCCCGAGAATGACCTTGCAAGCCAGTATTTTTTCTCACTCTGCAAAGATCTAGTCCTTGCAACATCTTAATCTTTTGGTTAAACTTTTTTTACTGTACTCTCTTGGAGAAATTCCGAAAAATATCAATAGATTCCTGACGTATACTGCATATACTACTACAATCCCAAGAATGCACTGGGGCTTTAGTACGCCTCCCTAGAACTTCATCAGCTACCACTTCTTCGACATTTCTAGGAACCATTTTTTCTTTTTCAATTGGACAACCGTTTTTTTATTTTTTATTTTTTTTTATTCCTCATACAGCAATGTAGTGTATCTGGAGTTATCGGGGACCCAGTTCTCTATTTTCTAGACCATCCCAGTTCTCCATTCTTTGGAGAAATACATTCTGTAGAATCTTTAGAGTAGGGTCCCTTTTCGTCCGTAACACTTCCAAAACTTTTCCATACGCGCTGGGGGAGCTGACCACTCTGGTCACTCACACAAGCATTATGCTTGTGGTTTTATTGCCATTGCATAATCATTGGAATTAAATGGGTCAAGGCTTGATTGTAACATAAAAATAATAAATTAGATTGCGAATTGAGAGGCTTCCCATATTTCCCAGTACTTGTACCTTTTACTGAGCTTCCCTCTCCTATCCCATTTATTTATTCTGTTAATTGAGGCCACCCAATCCAAATGTGTGGGCGGGACTGGTCTTATCCACTTTATACAGAGCTCCCTTCGTGCAAGTAAAATCATTATGAACAGAAGATTCTCTTCCTTCTTAGTTAACGTTATTAACATATCATGTCTTCTGACCCCAAAAATAACAAGATCTATACTTACTTTCACTGGTCTTCTTAATACCAAATCTATGGTTTTACTCACTTCCTGCCAGAAGCCTTCAATATGAGGACATTGCCAAAACATGTGCACATCATCTGCTCTTGGAAGAGCGCATTTAGGGCATGCCTTCGCAACGGATCCACCGAAGTTAGAAAGTCGCTTCGGCGTCCAGTATGCTCCATGGGAAGTAAAGAGATGATTTCTCTTTAAGGCAGCAGATTTCACAATTGACCAGCATTTGTTCATTGATACTTGCCACAGGTCTTGGAGATCCAGCGCCGGCAGATCTTTCCCCCAGATCTCATCAGGAATCACAAACTCATCCTCTCCTGCTTTTACCAGTGCCCAGTACCATGTTGCTATTTCTTTTTTCTTTGGCGGATTTCTTATCATGATTGTTTCCATGATCCTATTTCCGGAAAATTTCTCCTTCACTGTTTTTGCCCAGCTAGTGAGCTGATAATATTTGAATTTTGAAGGGGCTATACTTGAGTTCGAGAGCAGAGTTTCCCAGTCTATTATACTGTTACCGACCAATAACTGGCCCCATACTCGAAAACCTGAAGATTTAAGAGGTATAGCCAAACTGTCTTTGAGGCATTCTGGTGTTCCTGGGGAATCCCAAATGGGCGCAAACTCACTATAATATGGAATATTTAGAGTGCACCTAATTTGATACCAAAGCTTAGCTGCTGCTCTCAGAGTCTTCAATTTCACTTTTTTGAAGTATTTTGGACAACCGTTTTTAACCTCATAAGCACGACCAGAGGTATCAACTGCATGCAATAAACCATTGGTTTGAAAATAGCTTTCTTCATTAAAGAAAGGCTCTGAACTTGAACTGTGTTTCCATTCACCCCAAAAAAATCACAAAAGTTAGTTATGTTAATTTTTCTCTTTTTTTTTACATTTAGCTTTCATAAATCGTATTGGTTTATCCAGTGTTCGAATCCTGTTTAATACTAGAATGAATAATTTCCTTTTTAATTAAAAAGCCTTTTGAACAATAGTTTCAATCTGTTTCTTCTTTTTATAAAATGCTGATCTTCTTTTATATTTCTTCACATCTTTCAACAAATTAAAGATAACTCTATTGTAAAACATTCTCTTTCTAATTTCTTCATACTGATACTTTCTTCTATTACCATACATTGATTTATCTGAACATATTTTCCCATTAATTTCTTCTTTTTTCTTTTTATTCTAGTTAGTTATTGAGGCATTCTTTCTACTTTTCACACTATGCACAATGTTTCCAACCCTTGAAAGTTTTAAAAATAAATTCTTTAGTTCTCTTACCAGAAGACTTTTTCTTTTTTTCCACATGTTGTAGTTCCTCTATTTTTTTCTGTTGTGTTTCCTTCAAATAATATTCCTTTCTTTGTTGTTTCTTCTTCTGTTATTCTAGTCATAGTAAGTTTTTTTTTATTGAAGATGAGCAATATCTGTTAAAAAAATTATATATATCATTTTATTAAAATACATTTATAAAATATACTATTGTATTACTAAACAAAGACGTATCTAAAAATCATTCAATTGTTTTCTTTTAAAATCACTATCCATTTATTGCAAGACACAGGTACTAACTGGGTAATTGCAGAACTGCATAACTAGTATTTACATGTTTAGAGGAGTGGATCAATACTGTATAGATGATTGTAATACTACATGTATTAGTTTCCGGGTCATTATATGAGTACATAGGTACTGACTGGATCATTTGAGTTCTGCAATGAAAGAGAATGGTGAATTTTTAAAGTTTGGTTTTCTGCACAGTGATTAGTTAAGGACATGATTCTGTGTGGATGATTGCAGGAGTGGGCAAAGAGTGACAGTCTGATTGGGGCACTAAATAAATACTCCCTGGCTTATTGTAAGGGTGAATCAGTAGTCTGCTGGGGGTTAGAGGCCTGCATAGATTGTGCACATTTCACTGTACCACTGCTTGTTTTAATGCCTGAGTCGTTCTACAAGTGCATGAATGCGGAGAGGATAGTTAAAGTGGTGGTAGTTGACAGCAGGGAGAGTTTATAATAGCTTGTGTGTTGGCACAGTGATTAGATAAGGACATGCTTCTATCAGGATAATTGCAGGAGTGGACAGAGTCTGATAGGCTGATTGGGGCACTGCATGAATACTACCTGGCTTATTGCAAGGATGAATCAGTAGTCTGCTGGGGGTTACAGGCCTGCATATATTGCGCATATTTCACTGCACACTATGTGTCTTAATGCCTGAAGCATTATACAGGTGTATGCACAGTGACTAGATAGTAAGAGTGGTGGTAGTTAACAGGAGGGTGAGTTTATAAGTGCTTGTGTGTTGGCACAGAAATTAGATAAGGACATGTTACTGTCAGCATTATTGCAGGAGTGGACAGAGAGTGACAGCCTGATTGGGGCACTGCATGAATACTACCTGGCTTCTCCCAAGGGTGAATCAGTAAGCTGCTGGTGGTTAGAGGCCTGCATAGATTGCGCACATTTGACTGTAGCACTGCTTGTCTTAATGCCTGAGTCACTCTACAAGTGCATGGATAGTGACTGGAAAGTTACACTGCTTGTCATTCACTACAGGAAGAGTTTATAAGTGCTTGTATGTTGGCACAGACATTAGATAAGGATATGGTTCTGTCAGCATGATTGCAGGAGTGGACAAAGAGTGACAGCCTGATTGGGGCACTACATAAATACTACCTGGATTATTGCAAGGGTGAATCAGTAGTCTGCAGGGGGTTAAGAGCCTGCATACATTGCACACATTTCACAGTAGCGCTATGTGTCTTAATGGCTGAGGCCTTCTACAGGTATATGGACAGTGACTAGATAGTGAGAGTGTTGGTAGTTGACAGCAGAGAGACTTTCTAAGTGCTTGTGTGTTGGCACAGTGATTAGATAAGGACATGCTTCTGTCAGGATAATTGCAGGAGTGGACAGAGACTGATAGGTTGATTGGGGCACTACATGCATACTACCTAGCTTATTGCAAGGGTGAATTAGTAGTCTGCTGGGGGTTACAGGCCTGCATACATTGCACACATTTCACAGTAGCACTATGTGTCTTAATGCCTGAGGCAATCTATAGGTGTATGCACAGTGACTAGATAGTGAGAGTGCTGGTAGTTGACAGGAGGGTGAGTTTTTAAGTGCTTGTCTGTTGGTACAGAAATTAGATAAGGACATGCTTCTGTCAGGATGATTGCAGGTGTGGGCAGAGAGTGGCAGTCTGATTGGGGCACAGCATGAATACTACCTGGCTTATTCCAAGGGTGAATCAGTAGTCTGCTGGGGGTTGGAGGCCTGCATAGATTGTGCACATTTCACTTTACCACTGCTTGCCCTAATGCCTGAGTCGTTCTACAAGTGCATGAATACAGAGAGGATAGTGAAAGTGGTGGTAGTTGACAGCAGGTACAGTTTATAATTGATTGTGTGTTGGCACAGCGATTAGATAAGGACATGCTTCTGTCAGGATAATTGCAAGAGTGGACAGAGTCTGATTGGAGGACTGCATGAATACTACCTGGCTTAATGCAAGGGTGAATCAGTAGTCTGCTGGGGGTTACAAGCCTGCATACATTGCGCATATTTCACTGTACACCATGTGTCTTAATGCCTGAAGCATTCTATAGGTGTATGCACACTAACTAGATAGTAAGTGTGGTGGTAGTTGACAGAAGGGTGAGTTTTTAAGTGCTTGTGTTTCAGCACAGAGAGTAGATACAGACATGGTGCTGTCAGGGTGATAGGAGGATTGAACAGGGAATGGCAGTGTGATTGCTTATCTGCATGGCTACTGTGTGGATTTGTGCAGGAGTAAATCAGTAGTGTGCAGGGGGTTAAAGCACCACATAGATTGTGCACATTTACTTATATGCTAACTACGAAATTACACATTATAGAACCACAAAATCACTTCTCATACACTTATAAAATCACATTTTCACCAACGTTGCAGTCCTCTAATGTATTAGATACCTATTATTAATTCATACAAATATAAATATAATGTAAACAAAAACCTTACTCATGACATACTAACTACTACATACCAGAAAGAATAAAATATACTGACTTTCTTTGCAACTACATATTGTCCTTTAAATCTACAAATATGCAACTTCATCAAACTCTACTTCTCAAAAGACTTAATGAAGAACACTTTTTTATAAGGATTGTTAAAACTGCAGAAACTGTACCAACTAATAACAGATTCATAATTATTAACACTGTATATGATCATCTTGCAAACAGCACAGTTGTACCTCATTTTACCACACTATCTATAATAATGCAATATTTTTAAACTATACCTTTTTACACAGAAGAAATAATCATGCCTAATAAACTACACCTTATATGAATATTTTAGAAAAGACACCTTCTTAGTACATATTTATCCAATTAATAGTAAATACAAGCCTTCATTCAACTATATCTTCCAACACACTTAAAATAAATATATTACTGTACATACTGCTTTAACAAGCAAACTTCAAGTACAATAAAAATAATCCCAATATACATCTGTGCATTTTATGATATATTTCAAACAACACAGTTTCATAAAAATGTCAAATCTTTTTTTTAATTAACCTCAAAAATATGTAACTCACCTTTAAATAAATCTGTTGAATGAAAAATCTCACACACTCACTCAGGATTTTCTTTTTCACACAGAGAATGTAGATCAACACACTCTGCAAGGGTGAACCAGTATTGGCAAATATTCCCTCTATTTTTCCATACATATAGACATAAACAACAAATGGCATTGCTTTTTCAAATTGAAAAACGAATTTCCATTGGTCGTAGAGAATAATGCTTTTCAACTGACATCTTCACCCCTTGTTTTCATAACAACAGGTCATGCAAAATTCAATTTAGCTGCCAGGTCCCAAGTTCACCATACAATGTTACATATGACAACAGCAGGTGTGGTTGGCTTTGCAATGCTTGCCCTTATCCTCTCTGCTGTACTTTTCCAACATTTGTTAATAACTAATAAGAAACATGCTTTCTAAACAAAGTAAAAGGCACCCTATGTTTGAATGTAGAGTGTTGTTAAACAGCCAATCAAATCTCTACTTTCTTAAAAACAGCATCTTGTCCACCATTTTAGATAGATTTTATTCTTCCACCTGCCTACCTCAGCTGCAGACATTTTCTGATTACCTACAGAAATCCCTTCAAGATGCTTTCTGTGTGGATTATTGGACACAGCTATATTTTCTAGTGCAAAAGGTACGCTGAAAGCAGAGGTATTGACAAAGACCTAGCTTTGCAAAATGTAGACATTAAATGGATTGGACAGAGAGGATTAAAGTGGCACCAATTGATGCCATTGGTTAAATCCTTTTTGCATCTCCAACCACCTGACCTCATGATTGTGCACTGTGGTGGCAATGACCTAGGCACATTGACTGGGTTAGCTCTGGAAATACTAATGAAGGACACCTTTGCAGAATTGATGTTGCTTTTTCCCCAAACTGCCTTTGTGTACTCTAAAATATGCCAAAGACAGAAATGGAATAGGTCCAATCAATGTTGTCCTTCTCAACAACTTAAGACTCTGCATTGGCACTTACATGTAGCTACAAAAATCTCCCAATAAACACAAGGGCTCTTTTTAGAGCCACCCAATATCCTAACATATAACCTAGGTTATTATAAAAAAAATATATATATTTTTGCTTGGAGTCGCGCACCCAGTGCGAATTGGAGTCGCATACTCCTCGCATGCACACTAGGGGTCCGCGCTGAGAGCTGCGCTAGGTTACGCGACTCCTCATTTTTCCATTTAAAAAAAATGGCTCCTACCATTAATTTCTATTTGCCCCGGGGACCCCATCCCCGGGGCCTATCTGATACGTTGGGGACCGTGGGGGGAGCCCCAATGCCCCCACGGTCCCGCTGGCTCCCCACAACCTTTGGGAGCTGGCATAGCTTTTCACTCTAGGAGTCGCATACCCCTCGCGTGCACACTAGGGGGCCGCGCTGAGCGCTGCGCTAGGTTCCGCGACTTCTCATTTTTCCATTTGAAAAAAATGGCTCCTACCATTAATTTGTATTCGCCCCGGGGACCCCATCCCCCGGGGCCTATCTGATACGTTGGGGACCGTGGGGGGGAGCCCCAATGCCTCCACGGTCCTGCCGGCTCCCCGCGACCTTCGGGAGCTGGCATAGCTTTTCGCGCTAGGAGTCGCGTACCCCTTGCGTGCACACAAGGGGCCACGCTGAGCGCCGTGCTAGGTACGCGACTCCTTATTTTTCCATTAAAAAAAGAGCCCCAATGCCCCCATGGTCCCTGCCAGCTCCCCGCGTCCTACGGGAGCCGGCATTGCTTTTCCACATGGGGAGCTGCTAAGATGCAGCTCCCCGTAAGGAAAAGCAATCTGCTTTGCTTCTTTGAAGTGAGAGCAGGTTTCCCTGCTCTCGCTTCAATGAAGCAAAGCAGTTTGCAATGACCGGGCGGGAGCCACGAGGTTCCTGCCCGGCGAGGTTCCCGCCCTGTCATTGCAAACAGCAGTGTCCCGGGGAAGGGCACCCTGGGACACTGCAGGAGCCGGCCCTGGGGGGTGGCGGTCCCCAGGGCCATGAAAGGCTCCAGGAGGGGTGGCCCCCCTCCCAACAATTGCAATGACCCGGGGGTCCATTACGGAACCCCGCATTTAAATCTTAGTGCTCCGGTGAGGTAGCGGTCCCCAGGGCGTGTGGGGGGGCTCGACCCCCCTACACAGGTTTTTTATTATTTTTTTTTTTTAAAGCCCCAGGGGTGGCGGTCCCCGAGGCTGCGGGGAGGGCTGTGTCCCCCGCAAATATTTATAGAAAGCCCTGGGGGGTGGTGGGCCCCAGGGCTGCGGGGGTCCCCCTGGGCCCCTGCAGTTTTTTTTTGCAGTGCCCCCGGGACTTGGCCCACCCGGGGGCTAATTAATAACAAAGCACGGGAGCCCGCTCTTAGTTTTTTTTAAATTTTCGGCCTGATCCTCCATGCATCCCGCGATTTTTTAAAAAAAAATTTAAACAAAATGTTGACCCTGGGAGTCCCTCAGGCACCCCCTGAGCAGGCCTAGGGGGTCAGGGTGTTTCTACCCTGCCCCCTTTTCCTGTTTTGCGCATTTGTTTTTCTGTTTTCTTGTGCCTCGGTTCTACTGAGGCACAAGATGGCTGCCAACACTTCTTGGTTTGGAGTGTTGACAGCCAATTAGCATGAAGCTCGTGATCGGGAGGGTGCGCGGATATCACTATCTTTATTTCTTAACCTCTCAAAAACTACTGAACGGATTTACACCATTTTTAAAAAGGTCGCTTTCTGAGCCAAGCACTACCTTTGTGCCAAATTTGGTGTAATTCCGTTCAGCAGTTTTTGCTATAACCGTGTCTAAACTGTCCTATGGGAAATTGATTTTTTGACCTCTATTTTTTGATTGTCTCAGGAACTACTGAACGGATTTACACCATTTTACAAAAAGGTCTCTTACTGAGCCACGGGCTACCTTTTTGCAAAATTTGGTCTAATTCCGTTCAGCAGTTCGGGCTGTAGCCTGTTCCAAAATTTCCTATGGGAAATAACATGGAGAAAACATGTTTTGGGACACCCCTTTTTTCTCGGCCCCTGCTTGACGAATCACCCCCAAACTTTCAGGATAGGAGCTGACCGAAGCGCCCCACCAGTTTTGAAAATTTCACGAAGATTCGTCATCCGGCGCCAAAGTTATTGGGAAAAGAATGTTACAAATTTCCTATGGATAATAGGTTCTAACTATAACTACCTACTGGCGACCGCCAGTAGGTAATATATATATGTGTGTTTATATGTATATATATGTGTATATGTGAGAATTTTCAAGGCTGCTGTGTACCACAGATCGTGACTTCACGTAGAACAGGTCACATTGTTTTCCTGCTCACGGCCTGTTGGATCCTTATTTCACGAGGTTGGGACGTTAACGGGGAGATAAGGAAGCGTTTTGGGACACTTTGTCATCCAGGATTATTTCATTTCGGACACTCTGCGCCAGTCCTGCCCAGCATTATATTTCATCTGGACAGAATTCATCATGTCCATCCCCGCGCAGCATCTATCCCGGTGAGTTGGTTTCTGGGAGTTGCAGTGTATACTACACTGCTTCTGATGTGCGGTCATGTGACAGGGGTTGGCTGGTGCTCTCACCAATAGGAGAGCGCAGGACTATTTGAAAGCGCAGGTGGGGCAGCATCCTGATTACTACAGTGGCATCCGAGGAAGGCTTTATTAGCCGAAATCCATCATGCCTTAAGCTGTGTGGAATAAACGCTTCTGAATCTACTCCCTGTGTGGCCTCCTTTTCTTGACTGGAGGGGCTTTGTGCATGTTTTCACGCTGTCCAGTGGCGTTTTTGGGGGCTCCGTCCTGCTAAGTGGCTGAAGTATTGCTGGAGTCTGCTGTTGCAGTTTGTTTGGTCTCCCGGGGATTCGGATTACTTCAGCCCGCCTCAAGAGTGAGAATTTTCAAGGCTGCTGTGTACCACAGATCGTGACTTCACGTAGAACAGGTCACATTGTTTTCCTGCTCACGGCCTGTTGGATCCTTATTTCACGAGGTTGGGACGTTAACGGGGAGATAAGGAAGCGTTTTGGGACACTTTGTCATCCAGGATTATTTCATTTCGGACACTCTGCGCCAGTCCTGCCCAGCATTATATTTCATCTGGACAGAATTCATCATGTCCATCCCCGCGCAGCATCTATCCCGGTGAGGTGGTTTCTGGGAGTTGCAGTGTATACTACACTGCTTCTGATGTGCGGTCATTTTCACAGGGGTTGGCTGGTGCTCTCACCAATAGGAGAGCGCAGGACTATTTTAAAGCGCAGGTGGGGCAGCATCCTGATTACTACAGTGGCATCCGAGGAAGGCTTTATTAGCCGAAATGCATCATGCCTTAAGCTGTGTGGAATAAACGCTTCTGAATCTACTCCCTGTGTGGCCTCCTCCTTTTCTTGACTGGAGGGGCTTTGTGCATGTATATATATATATATTCACTGAAAAAACAATAGGTTTCACACACGTTATAGTTAGGAATTAGCATTTATAAAACCTTGCAAATTCACTGAAAAAACCATAGGTTTCACACACGTTATAGTTAGGAATTAGCATTTAAAAAACCTTGCAAATTCACTGAAAAATCATAGGTTTCACACATGTTATAGTTAGCTGCACATTTCACTCGTACAAAACCATTGAAATTCCCCGGTTATAGTTAGTTCAGCTAACTATAACTTGCGCGACCGCAATCCACTGCTGATGACGTCACATATTACATCACTCATGACACGGTCAGTGACATCACTCATGACATCACTCATGACATCTCAAATGACATCACTGATTCATTTCTGATCCGTGCACGCACGGCAAGTCATGTGATTACGAAACAACACTTTTCATTGGTTCATAGTAGTTTCTGTTCCAGAATCTTCAAACACCACACCCACTCCCCTCACTATTTCTTCTTATTACCTGGGACGAGGAGCTGAACAGCTACTCTAGTAAAATTGTACTTGAAAATTGCAGAACAGCAGTCTACTTCAGGGAGTGAGGAGGAGACCTTTGTGGTACCACCAAGGAAGACCAAACAAAAAGACTCTTTCATCTGGAAATTCTTCACCTTTCCAGAGGGCCAAAAGAAGGTCAATGCCCCGAAGGTGACATGCACTATTTGTGGAAGTGTCTTATCCAGAGGAGATCCCAGCAAGAAATACTCGTTTAGTATTTATTCAATGTTGAGACACTTCAAGACAGTGCATCCTGTACCTTATGCTCGAGAGCCAACTAGAGCCCTAAGAGACAACCCTCCACCTGATCAGCCGAGCACATCATCTGCGGCCGCTGATTCTCCGTGTACCAGGTCACTGGACATCCGCCCACTTTTCCAGAAGGTGCACATACATTGTAATGTGTGCAATGCTGTTCTTTGCTACGGTGAGAGCAGTATTAACTTGATCGAAAACAAAATACAGCAGCACACATGCTCCAGCCCATAATTTTTTTCATTTATTGTTTTTGTTCCTGTTGAACAGTATTTCATTACCAGTTTTTTTTTGGTGCTCTAAAAAATTTTTTAAAAAATACTAAATTGTTAAAAAACTAAAAAAAAAAAAAAAAAAAAAAGACAAAATAAACAGTTCTTTTCAGAACTCACTTCACTTCTCCAAGAAGAGCTATATTCCTAATATACTGTGTTGTAATTTTATTGAATGAATGTGTAGTGTATACATGAATGATTGAAATGATTGAAATGACTGAGTGAAGAGGAGGAAAGGACAGACGGAATGAGTGAGAAAAGGAAAGTATGATCAGTCATGAAAGGGAAGTGAAAGACTGACTGCAACAAAAAGACTAAGGGTAGAGGATACAGGTAAGAAGAGTGAATGAGTAAGGGAATGGCAGTGAGTAATGGAGAGTGATGGAGGGGGAGTGAGAAAAGGGGAGTAAGGGACGGAGATAGGAAAAAGGAGTAACAGATGAAGTACAGCAGGGTAAAGGGATTGAAAGTAAGAGAAGTGGAGTGATGGTGAGATAAGGGGTATGAGGATTAGAAAAGGGGGTAAGGGAAAGTGAGAGATGGGGAGTGAGGGGATAGAGGGATTTAGGAAACTGGAGTGAGAGAAAGGGAGTCAGGATTTCAATGAGCAAAGGAGAGTGAGGGAGAGTGAAGGAAAGAATGCAAAAAGATGAAGGGGTGTGAGATACAGACAGGAGGAAGTGAAGTAGGAGAATAGGAGTGACTATGAGTAAAGGATAGTGACAGTTAGGGAAGGTGAGGGAAGGAGAATGACGGAGAAGGTTAAAAAATTAACATAGATGGAAAATGAGTGATGGAGAGAGGAGGAGTGGTAGAAACAGAGATGTTAAGGAAATTAAGGGTAAGACAGACAAAGGGAGACAGAGAGCAAGGAACTGAGAAGGAGTAAGGCAGTTAGAATGACTGAGACATATGGAGACAGGGAGAGAAACATGGTTGAAAAAATAGTGATGGAGGCAGTAAACCTAGGGGAGTAGTAGAGAAGGAGTGAGGGAGTTACGAAAGAGCAGTAAAGGAAGAAGAGAGAGGGAAGGGGAATGAGAAAAGCAGATTGAGGAGAAGTGAAGAAAAGGGAGCATGAAAGTGAAGGGGTGAGAAATACAGATATTTTAAACTTACCTGACCAACAAAATAACTTAATTAAAAATAAATGGTTTTTTTTAATTACAAGAAAAATGGATTCAATTTCCTAAATTTTCTTTCTAGATCTGTAAAAAAAGAAAATAAAGTAGTAAAATTTAACAATACATTTTAGAATACAGTACACATATTTTCATATTTAACAAAGTAATTTTTTGCCCTTTTTTTGCTGTTTTCAGAATATATTGAATTTCACTGAAAATAGAGATATCAATTGTATTCATCACTTAACAGCGGGCAAAAAAATAAACAATCTGAAAGATTGTATAAAAAAGCTCTGAATCTATCCTCAGTAAAACATACCTTGATAGAAATGTAACATATATATTAAAAATATCTTCTAAGAACAATAACTATTTACAATAAATAACGTCTGTAAATCTTGTTGCTTAAGCACATACACCAAAATAATATCTGTCAAAGAAGTCCACAATAGAAACATTTTCCTTTCCATGAGGCCAAATGGTAATTTTTAAATCCTTTTTAGGTGAAATATCCAATGGTAATCCTATAAAATCGAAATAATGGTTTCTTCAGATGCTGCAATATGTATCTAAAATTTTGGTTTTAGAAAAATTAAGTAGGAATTTGGTAATTCTGCAGGCAAACGTTGCTTGAAGATCAATTGAGAATCATTACAGTGTCCAGCCTTTTTCACATTTTAGATAAACTGTGTAATGACCAGAAGTTATAGAAGGTCCATCATGGAAAATTATTGCAACTGCAACAAAAGTCTTTCCTGATATTGATAATTGATTTCCTACAAACCTCTTTATTAAAGTGTCCAATTTTGTTCCATCAGCTCTACAACGTTGCATCATTAAAATGATATACTGTCCATATTTCTTTAAAAATAACGTTGATAACATTTCTGATTTACATTGAGAACATTCCATGTTGTGATTTGCATCTTTAACTAATTTACTAAAAGTCACTGATTTACTCTCTGGTAATGTTAAATGTATGAACCTTTCAGAATCAACATTAGTGCTGCATATGTTCATACAGTTTTCACAACAATGTTCCCATTTAGAAGAGAGACCAAACATATTTTCTATTTCTACCCCTTCATCTTCCAGTACCATAAGCATATACATTAAGAATTCCTGTGCATCTTGCTGGACATTTTGTTTAAACTGTGTACATCCAGAACATACATCTAAAAGATTTCTAACATCAGAAGCACTTTCTATTTTAGTTTTATCATTACTCAAATTCTCATAAAGGAAACTCAGCAGAGAACAAGATCTTTTTTCATGATTTAGTATTATCTGCTCTTGCAAACTTTCAAGATAAAATACAACATTCAGCACTACATTAGCGTAGCAGTTGACACCAGAGCTATTTTCAAAATGACAACCAACAACCTCTTCAACATTGTCCTTTTTCTTTTTGCTTGCAATCACATCACTCTCCTTTTGTTTTCTCTTCTGTACATCCTCATTACAGATATTCTCAATTCTCCTTTTCCGACAAACAACACGTTTTTCAAACACAGGATACTGACCTAAATGAGGAGCATAGCTTCTTCTTAATCTATTATACTCCTGTACACAATTTGCATCAGCACTAACTTTTGAGTCATCAAAGTCTATCATGAATACACCAGATAATTTTTTCACTCGTGACAAAGCAACATATGCCATACCTTCTTTAAACACACTAGATCCAATGTTTACAAAAGCACTCTACAGTTAATCCTTGAGATTTGTGAATAGTTACAGCATATGCCATAGAAAACGGAAACTTCTTCCTACGTACATATAAGTCTTTCACAAGCAAAAAACGAACTGAACAACAACTAATGTCTTTAACCTCTTCAATCTGATCAATTTTTATTTTTAAAAATTCAATTCCATCTTTTTTCTGGTAATTAACAAAACCCACAACTTTACCCATAGCTCCATTCACTAAACCTTTTTCTACATTCAAATTACGTCTTAAAATTACTCAACAGTTCATACATACATAAAGATTCTTTGCTAAACCAGCTGTTTTTGATATGTTTTTCTCTAGCGAATCCAATTTAGTTTTCAATTTGCCTGTCAATATAATAGTTATTCCTTCAAGCTGTATTTTATCCACGGCTTCCATTTTCATAATCTCTTCATTTTCCAATTTCAAAAGTTCTTCATTGAATATAGAGCATTCATGTAGTGTTGGCATTAAGCAGATTACAGTATTTTTTTCTGCAATTTTCTTGTATATTTTCTCTGGAACTATTTGTTCTGTTGAAAACAAATTACATAGCAATCAACTCTGTAAAGCTTTTCTGCCATGTTCTGTGAGTAGTCCAATTCTGATATCTTTGAGAATGCTTGCATAATCATCATCATTTGCTTGCCACATATTGGTAATGAGTTCTTTGTACTCAAAGTATGACCAAATATTCACATTACCTATACTTCCTAATGACTTTTTCGTGTCTTCATGTGCAAGAGTATTAAATACTGGTTGTCCTTTAACTGGAGTGAGCTGCAGTAGATCCCCAAAAACTATAACATGTTTTCCTCCAAATAACACGTCATAGTCTGTCTTTAGAATTTGCTGCATTCTTAAATGCACAAAGGCAAGCATTAAGTTTGAAACCATGCTTACCTCATCAATAATGAGAACTTATATATTTTGACTCTTCTTTTCGTCTTAGGTTGTAGGTATTTTTCAGAGATTTTCTTGTAATGGTATGTCGCACAGCTGACATAAAACTGTTTACTCTTCCTTTTGAAAGAACAGGTCGTGGAAATCCAAATCGACATTTTGTGTAGAATTTATCTTTACTCTTGTACTTTCGTCAACAGTATTTTCCACACCGATGACTTTGGAAATGTAAAACTTGCTCTTTAAAGTTTTTTTCTTCTGTGCTTTTAGGTATAGCACATGTTGCATATTCTTCAATGAAAGATAAAACTGCATCATCAGAATCTGTTCCAAATGTTGGGGCATCCTTGATCCACAACAGCATATGAATATGAGGAGCACCTCTTGCTTGGTACTCTTTTCTCCAAAATAAATCCACAACTTCTCCAAGAGGTGGATTTTTTTTATTGCAGATGAAGGACATCATAGCCTCAAATCTATGATTTAAATATCTGCAAACATTAACCGGATCCAATGAGCACAATTCTCCTGCTGTCTTGTATTGGATGTTTTCAATATTTGAATTTGCCTCTCGAAGAAAATCCAGTAAATCATCCCAAGCGTACTCAGCACAGCTTAGGGTAAGGAACCATGTAGTAGTTCCTAAATTCCGTAACATACATTTCAATTCTCCATGGCGTCGGTACCAATATTCATTAGTTCCACGCTGACAAGCCATCAGATTAATCAATTGAGATTCCAAATGATCATCTCGCTGTTGCACTTTGTTCATAAAATCCTTTGCAGACACATTATGTAGATGTACTCCAGTTTTTAAAATGTGATTTACTGCATAAGATAGTGCAGACAAGTCACTTTCAAATAAAAGATGGAACAAATAAGGAATACTTTGACGAAATCTTGGATCTTCTGCATATAATCTTGTAGTCCGATACTCAGAAGCAGGAATCTGTACTGGACGTTCATCATATCGTCCACCTTTTCCTGTAGGAAACAGCTGGGGAAAACAACGAGCTTCCAAGCTCTCCTCCCATACACTCACGGGAGTTCCTTTTGCTTTTTTCATCTGAAATAGATCAATAGTGTTTCCCATAACTTCTTTAGAATGAAGAGGATGTATGCTGAAATGTTCATAAATTTCTTCTTCTTTTGACTTATCCACTTTTTCAATTTGCCCAGTTGGTATTCCTGTGTCTGCTAGTAAAACTTCTTCATCTTCATCCATATAAATTGATTCATAGTACTTATTTTCAAATATAAATTTGCTCTTTGTACTTTTCGTACATCTACTAGCTCCTGCCAAATTTCCTTATTCTTTGTAGGTACACCATTAACCAGAATAACTAATGATTCAGTTTCCAAACTATCTGCATCAATTGTTTCAATATTTTTTTTCAAATCTAATGGCAAATAGACAACTCTTCCTTTAAAACCTCTTTGTAAATCTGAAGGAGGTAATTTACCTGTTTTGGGCTCCATACGAACTATAGTCTGAAACGGATGGACACATTGAATGAGTATAGACTCATACGTATTTAAATCACTAAGTTCTGCAGGAATATCAACCACTTCTAAATTATTATGTACAGCTCTAGCTGGCATTTTATTTTCTTCTAACTTGTTATAACAGTATTTACAAATACGCTGATCTTCACCCAAATCAAAACAATTTTCCAGAAACAAATATGTAGCAAAATCCTTCCACTCATAATTATTTTCTTTTTCACTTTTTTTATAGAGATCAATATTCCTTGTTTGAGTTTTATAATGGCTTCTCCGGCAACAAATACAAGTAATATTTGGTCTTTCATTAGGGATGATTGTAAATTTTGTCATTTGATCTTCAAAATGTTTACTAACAGTGGGTTCTACATTCTCTTCCACATTTTCTTCAATAACTGTGTCATTTCCTGCACTTTCTTGTTCTGGACCAAAGTAACAAAACTGAATATCATCAGTAACCTTCTCTACATCTGATCCAGATCCACGCAACAGAGCACTATTCAACTCATTTAACTTTAGTGCTGGACTTTTAGCAAAATACAATCTTCTCACAAACTTTCTCATTTCAGTATGATGTACTGCCAGCATCCTAAAATGGTGAAAAACACTTTGACAAACTTTCCTAGAAAGACAAGCCAGAGAATGTCCTTGCAAACCAGTATTCTTTCTCACTCTGCATGGATCTAGTCTTTGACGCACCTTAATCTTCTGTTTAACACTTTTTTTTATTATTTTCTTAGAAAGTCACGTAATTATCAATAGATTCTTGTCGTACAGTACAAATACCACTACAATTCCAAGTGTACACTGGGGCTTTAGGACGTTTCCCCATAACCTCATCAGCTAACACTTCTTCCTCATTTCTTGGAACCATTTTCTCCTTTTCCATTACACAACCATCTTTAACTTCATAACTTCGACCACTGGTGTCAACTGCATGCAGTAAACTATTACTTTGAAGATAACTCTCTTCATTAAAAAATGGTTCAGTACTTGAACTATGCTTCCATTCTCCTAAGAACACATTACAAAAGTTTTTTTTTTTCACTACTCTTTTCCTTTTGCTTTTTGACTTCATTACATTGACTATTTTATCTAATGTACGGATCCTGTTCAAAATTAAAATGAATAGTTTTCTTTTTAATTCCAAAGCCTTTGCAACAATTGATTCAATATGTTTCTTTTTCTTATAAAATATTGCTTTCTTCCTATATTTTTTCACATCCTTTAGCAAATTGAACACCACTCTTCTCTGAAACATTTTTTTATGAATGTTTTGAAATTCTGTTTTTCTTTTTAAGTCATTCTTTCTTGCTTCTGATTGTACATTAGCATTTAGTATTTTCTTTCTATTGTCTTGTTGTTTTTTTCTTGAAACACTATTTGCAGTGGATATACTTCGTACCTTTTTTCTATGTTTGAGGATATTTAAAAAAAAAATCCTTAGTCTGCTTACCAGAAGACTTTTTCTTTTTTCCAACATGAGGTTCTTCAACTAATTTCTGTTGTCCAGTTGTCTTCAAATATAGATATTTTTGCTGTTCTTTTCTCTTTCTTGATTTTATAGGCATGTTTAATTTATTTCAGTCTTGTTCAGCAATACCTAAAGGAAACTAAAAAAAAAATACCTTTATGTAATTTAAATATATTACTATATTTTTTTTGAGCTGCCCCTTTCCTACGAGTGCAAGTCTTACAGAACAAGAGCAACACAAATTAAATCTCTGACAACAATTCCTGTGTGCACACAGATTCATGGTGTGATTCTAGGCAGAAAACGATATTTGATTGGCAATTTAAAAGCACATTTACTACTGTGGTAGAGCAAGTGATAATTACTGTAACAGCCTGACACATTTTCCTTATAGTTTAGAGAGGCAGAAAAGAGCACATGTCCTAACAGCTACTTGAGACCATGAGCATGTGGATCCTGGGTAAGTGATTAGGCTAGAGCAAAGGAAATGAGCCTTGGTGATGTTGAATGTGTTAGCGTTACACACTGCTATCTGAAATACCACACAGTGCTGAATAGTAAGCATGGGAGTGCAGGAGAAGCAGCTGCCTGTGTGCTAAGAGTGTGTTTCTGGAGACTGTGTATTGTCAGGTGCAAGAGAGATCTGCATGGACTTTTGCACTACTGCATGAAGACTGCAGAGATGTATGTAAGAGCACATGTGGTAAGGGTTAATTGGGCTTATGAACATGTAGGAACTACCTCACTCATTACAGTACTGCAAGGAAAATCTACCCTGTTGTTTTCAAATGTGTTAGCATTTGCCTCTTATCTGTGAGATGGTGATGTGTGCTGTATGCTAACCATCACAGTTCAAGAAAACAAGCTGCCCCTTTCCTACGAGTGCAAGTCTTACAGAACAAGAGCAACACGAACTAAATCTCTGACAACAATTCCTGTGTGCACACAGACTCATGGTGTGATTCTAGGCAGAAAACGATATTTGATTGGCAATTTCAAAGCACATTTACTACTGTGGTAGAGCAAGTGATAATTACTGTAACAGCCTGACACATTTTCCTTATAGTTTAGAGAGGCAGAAAAGAGCACATGTCCTAACAGCTACATGAGACCATGAGCATGTGGAACCTGGGTGAGTGATTAGACTAGAGCAAAGGAAATGAGCTTTGGTGATGTTGAATGTGTTAGCGTTACACACTGCTATCTGAAATACTACACAGTGCTGAATAGTAAGTATGGGAGTGCAGGAGAAGCAGCTGGCTGTGTGCTAAGAGTGTGTTTCTGGAGACTGTGTATTGTCAGGTACAAGAGGGATCTGCATGGACGCTTGCACAACTGCATGAAGACTGCAGAGATGTATGTAAGATCACCTGTGGTAAGGGTTAATTGGAGTTTTGAACATGTAGGAACTACCTCACCCATTGCAGGAGTGGAAGGAAAATCTACCCTGTTGTTTCCAAATGTGTTAGCATTTGCCTCTCATCTGTGAGATAGTGATTTCTGCTGAATACTAACCATCACAGTTCAAGAAAACAAGCTGCCCCTTTCCTACGAGTTCAAGTCTTACAGAACAAGAGCAACACAAATTAATCTCTGACAACAATTCCTGTGTGCACACAGACTCGTGATGTGATTCTAGGCACAGAACAGTATTCCCGGGTGATACCAGTACACCTTAACTTGTGGTGAAGACATACTCCATAATATCTTACAAGTTCAAGGCAGTTAAATATCTTCCAAAACATAAAATGTAAAACACAACTTTAAAAGAAGAAACACATTTCTATTATTTATATCAAGATACACCACATACATCCCCTCTCAAATTCATAAGTCACCTTTAAAAGTAGTTAGTTGAGAAAGAAATGTGCCACTCACACAGCAGATTATCAGTGCCAGAATCTCTGAGCTGTACTCCTCTCACCATAACCACTAAATGGCAAAAATTCCCTCTCTTTTTTCACACATATACATGTTAACTTCAAATCACATTGCTTCCCACATTTTTTTAAATAGAAATACACATTTCTATTGGTTGCAAATTTCAACCCTTTCCAAATGATTCTTACCCCCAACATGACTTCTGCCTGCTACCATAGCAACAGATCATGGAACACTGGTGTGAGAAGAGAGGTCAGAAGTTCAGCACACAATGTTTCTAATCCAAAGAGCAAGAGTGCTTGACTTTTCAAACCGAACAGCATATCCAAAGTAATCTTCTGTGGGAACACATTTTTCTGAACCAATACAAAACATGCTTTTAAAAATTTAAACATACAGCCTAGTTTTTAGTATTGAATGGTCTGAAACAGCCAATGAGTTATTTTTATTTTTAAAAAAGTATGTAAGCCTCCATTTTACAACTATCTTTCTTTTCATATTGCCATTCTACTGAAAGACACCTTCTGAGTGCATCCAGATCTCCTTGAAAGATGTTCACAGTGTGGATTGTAGGTCATAGCTATGTCTACTGGAGTGAAAAGTATGCAGAAAAAAGAGGTATTGTGAAAGACCTTGCTTTGCCAAATGTAGACATCAAATGGATTGGTCAGAGAGGGTTAAAGTGGCACCAATTAATGCCTTTGGTGAAATCCTTTCTAAATCTCCCACAGCCTGACCTTATAATTGTGCACTGTGGTGGAAATGACCTAGGCACTTTAACTGGGGTAGGTCTGGAAATGCTTGTTAAGGACACCTTTGTGCAATTGATGTCACTTTTTCCACAAACTACCTTTGTATATTCTAATATATGCCAAAGGCAAAAGTGGAACTGGTCCAACCAATATTGTCCGCAGTTTGAGAAAGCAAAAAAGTGCATCAATAAGTCTGTTTCAGCTTTCCTCAGAGACTATGGTATGGGTTCTATATACCACAACAACTTGCGTTACAACATGCAAGGCATTTATAGAGGAGACGGTGTTCATTTCACAGATGAAGGGAACAGAGTCTTCCTCTTGAACTTTAGACTCTGCATTGGTACTTACTTGTAGGTACAAAAAAACACTCAATGAACACAACGGCTCTTTTTAGAGCCAACCAACATCTAAACACTTAAACTTGATTTTTAATTCTATTTTTTTTATGAATTTGTTGCCGCCGTGCCTGCACCGTGCGCGCACGGCGCAATATTTATAAAAAATAATTTTTGGGGGGGGACCTTAGGGGTCTTTCATGGTCCCCCTGAGAAGGCCTAGGGAGTCAGGGACTCTCTACCCTGCCCCCTTTTCACGTTCTCCACTTGTGCTTTTAGCTCTCTTCTGCCTCTAAAACTCAAAATGGCGGCTGGGTGTGCGCGCACCGTGCGCGCACCCCGCGATTTTTTGAAAAAAAATAAAATGTTTTTTTCACCCTTCAGGGTCCTTCAGGGAACCCCTGACACAGGCTATGGGGTCAGGAACTCCCTACCCTGCCCCCTTTTCACATTCTCCACTTGTGTTTTTAGCTCTCTTCTGCCTCTAAAACTCAAAATGGCGGCTGGGGGGTGCGCGCACCGTGCGCGAACCCCGCGATTTTTAGAAAAAAAAATAATGTTTTTTTCACCCTTCGGGGTCCTTCAGGGACCCCCTGACAAAGGCTAGGGGGTCAGGAACTCTCTACCCTGCCCCCTTTTCATGTTCTCCACCTTTGTTTTTCACTGTCACACACAAAATGGCATCCGACACTTCCTGATTTCGACCGATTGGAATGTTGACTGACATCTAACCACCAATCAGAATTAAGCTCGCGGACATTTGGTGCGCGCCCAGTGCGAGCACCGTGCGTGCATATAGATATTTATGTACTTTTAACTGTAATTTTCTCAGTTCACTACTGAACAGATTGACACCATATATGCAAAAGGCACATGCCTGACCTGAGGACTACCTCTTTGCCAAATTTCATGTAATTCTGTTCAGCCGTTCGGGCTGTACCTTCGACTAAAGGTCCTATGGGAAAATGCATGGGGAAAACGCGTTTTGGGACCCCCCTTTTTTCTCAGCCCCCGCTTGACGAATCACCCCGAGACTTTCAGGGTAGGAGCTGAGCGGAGCGTCCCATTAGTTTTGAAAAATTCACGAAGATAAGTCTACCGGCGCCAAAGTCATTCAAAATAGAATTTTCAGATTTCCTATGGGAACTCGGTCCTAACTATAACTATCTACTGGCGACCGCCAGTAGATAATGTGTGTGTATATATATATGTATATATATTTGTATGTGTGTATATATATATTCACTGAAAAAAAACATAGGTTTCAGAGACGTTATAGTTAGTTGGACATTTGACTCATATAAAACCAGAGAAATTCGCCTGTTATAGTTAGTTGAGCTAACTATAACTTGCGCGCTCGCGATGCACTGCTGATGACGTCACATATTACATCACTCATGACATGGTCAGTGACATCACTCATGACATCACTGATGACATCTCAAATGACATCACTGATGACATCATCCAGTGAATATGTTTTTCTGTAAACTGTAAATATTTTTCTTATATATTTATGCCAAGGTCTATTGAAGAATGAGTCGATGTAAGTGCCTGAATGGATTATTTAGTAGATGTATGACTGTCTCTATAAGTCACTGATAGAACGTATGTTACTGAATGCATGGATTAGTGAATAAACTGTGTGAATGTCTCTATTAGTCTCTCAGTTGGTGTGTAAGCAGGTGCATGGGTTGGCGAGTAGCTACATCAGTATCTATATGGGTTATTTATTGTTTGCATAAGTATCTGTATGGGTGTCTGAGTGTTTATCTCGGTGGGTGGGGGTGTCTGACTATGTGCATACATGTCTGAATAGCTGTTTCACTGTTCTATACATTCAATACTGCATCTTGGAAGGGCTGTATGGGTAGCTAACTGTGTGTACAGGTGTGTTGATTAGTGAATTGATGTCTCAGTTGTATATATGTGAGTAACTATATATGTTTTTAGACAGTATATGTGAGTGTTGGGGTGTATAGTTGACTATACGTGAGAGAGAGTGATTGCAAGAGTGTCTACATACACAAATGTGTACTTGTATTAGTGATTGTATAAGAGAGTAAGTTTGTGATAGTATCTATATCAATAAGGGAAGTGGTGTGTGTATAAATAAGTCAGGTGGTGTGTATATATCTGCATAGGTGAGTACATGGGTGTGTGATTGATTTTGGCATGACTGAGTAGATGTGTGAGTAACTCTATGGATCAGTAGCACTGTGTGAATGTATGTATAGGTGTATAAGTGGATATTATACTGATGTAATGATCAGAGACAGCATGTATGAGTGACTGTATCAGTGTATGTCCGGCTTACAATATATAGGTAGGAATCAGTGGATGGGTATCTAGTATCTGGTATTGGTGTGTCTATGGTTTCGAAAATGGTAGTCAGTATTTTAGAGTGGCTGTATTAAAGGTTATATTAGAGTGTGAAGAGGTGTGTCAGACTATCACGTGGAGGATGTCATCAGTGAGGTCATCAGTGATTTCATTTGAGATGTCATCAGTGATGTCATGAGTGATGTCACTGACCATGTCATGAGTGATGTCACTGACCATGTCATGAGTGATGTAATATGTGACATCATCAGCAGTGCATTGTGAGCGCACGAGTTATAGTTAGCTCAACTAACTATAACAGGCGAATTTCTCTGGGTTTATATGAGTCAAATGTCCAACTAACTATAACGTCTCTGAAACCTATGTTTTTTTCAGTGAATTTCTATGGTTTTTTAAATGCTAATTTCTAACTATAACGTCCCAGAAACCTATGTTATTTTCAGTGAATTTCTAGAGTTTTTTAAATGCAAATTCCTAACTATAACGTCTGTAAAACCTATGGTTTTTTCAGTGAATTTCAAAGGTTTTTAAAATATCGAACTACTATTGTGCTATTTGTCATTACTACTGTTTTTTCTAACTTTTCAACTACATAAAATAAACTGCAAAACTACTATGTAATGTAATATATTTCGCAAATTACAGTGAGTTTTTAAATAGTACAAAATAATTTAACGTTCAGAAAACAATTTTTCTCCCTACTCAGCTACTACTTAACTTTACTATTCACAGTGATGTCAGAGAAGTTTCATCATAAACAGCAAGGGAAAAAAAAACAATCAACTAGATTGTTAAAAAAAAACAAATCCCTAATTCTCACAAATATACTACAAAATCAACACAAATAACACATCCAATACTATTTCCAATCTTCAAATCTTACCTTACTTTGTAGTTTCTGTGAACATTTTCCAATACGCCAAATAATGTATCAAAAATTTCACTTTGAAAGCATCCAGTATGAATTCCTTAAAGTATCTTTACACCTTCCCATAAAGCCGAATGGTGTATCTAAAATCTTTGTTTTAGAAATATCAAGTATGAGTTGGGTAATTCATAAGGCAATCTCGGTTTCATTTCCAAGTGCGTATCGTTGCAGTGACTCCAACCATTATTACACTTTAAATAAACTGTATAATGTCCACTTGTGGTAGTACTTCCAGCATGGAAAGCATTAGCAACTGTTGCAAAAGTTTTTCCAGAAATAGATACTTGACTAGCAACAACATTTTTAATTTTGGTTTCCACTTTTCTCGCACTTGGTCTACAGCGTTGTAGCATTATAATCAAATATTTTCCATATCTTTGTAGGCATAATGTAGATAGCATTGTTGATGTACAACGAGAACAGATCATCCCGTGATCTGCTTCTTTTAGTAATTTGAAAAATGGTACAGATTTGCAGTCAGGTATTGTCAAATATAGAAATCGTTTTCTGTCAACTATAGTGCTTGAAGTTAACGAACACTGTTCACATTTATGTTCCCATTTGTAACTGAGTCCAAATAAACTCTCAATCTGAATTCCTTCATCTTCTAGTACTCCAAGCATAACCATCAGAAATTCTTGTGCATCTTGTTGTATATTAGCACTGAACGTTAAAGATCCAGTACAAGTATCCAACCATTGGCGCATACCAGAAGCAGAATGTATTTTACTTCTATCAGTTCTCAATTCCTGAAATAAAGTATAAAGTGACGAACATAATCTTTTTTCCTGACTTTCCATAATTTCACCATAAACATCTTCAAGATAAAATATAACGTTTAGAATAACATTACCATAGCAGTTGACACCAGAAGCATTTTCTAATTGGAATCCGACAACATCATCACTTGTTTGTATTTTCTGCTTCTTTAAATTTTTTCTTTTCTCTTGATTTGGTTTCTGCTTTCCAACCATAGTTGATTCTTCACCATGTTTGCATTTTGAACACACAACACGTTTCTCATAAATAGGATATTCACCTAAACTTGGAGCATAAAGCCTTCTCAAACGATTATATTCTCTTACACAATTAACATTAGCACTAACCTTGTTCTCATCAAAATCAATTAAATACAATTAAATACAAACCAGACAACGTTCTAACTCGAGATAATGCAACATATACTATTCTTTCTTTTAACACAGTTCTTCCTACATTTATCAAAGCATTATCTACACTTAAACCTTGAGATTTATGAATAGTTATTGGATATGCTAAACAGAAGGGAAACTGTTTTCTACGAACATACAAGTCTTTTACAAGTAAAAAACGCACAGCACAACGCACAATCTGTTTTACCTCTGTAATCTGAATCAAATTGAACTTTCAAGAATTCAATTCCATTTTTATTTTGATATTTCACAAAATCAACAACTTTCCCCATTGCTCCATTCACTAAACCTTCTTCTACATTCAGATTATGCCTCAAAATTACCCGACAGTTTAAACATACATCTAAACAAAATTCTAAGCCAGCAGTTTTTGATACAGACTTTTCCAAAGAATCCAATTTAGTCTTCAGTTTTTCTGAAAGAAGAATTGTTATTCCTTGATGCAACTATTTCTTCATTTTCCAATTTCATAAGCTCTCTATTAAATGTATAACACTCTTCCACTGTAGGCATTAAGCAAACTATAGACTTTGTTTCTTTCATTTTCTTGTACATTACTTCTGCTGGTGTGTTTTCATTTGCAAACAAGTTCTTAGTAGACGACTTTGAAAAGCTTCTTTACCAATTCTTACATCTTTAAGAATATTTCCATAATCTTCATCTCTTGCTTGTCGCATATTCTGTGTGAGTTCTTTATATTCAAAATTTAACCACAGATTCATATTTCCAATACTTTCCAGAGATTTCTTTGTGTCTTCATGTAAAAGAGTTTTAAATACTGGTTCTCCTTTTACAGGTGTTAGTTGTAGCAGATCTCCAAATACAATTAAATGTTTTCCTCCAAAGAGAACGTCATAATCTGTTTTTAATACCTGTTGCAATCTTAAGTGTACAAAAGCAAGCATTAAGTTTGTGACCATGCTCACCTTATCAATAATTAATAGTTTCATTTTCTTCAGCACTCTTGACACTTCATGAGAAGCTTCTCCAGACAACTTATGATATTGTAATTTACTATCATGCTCAACTGGTAACATCAGTAATCTATGCAAAGTAACTCCTTTAACATTGTGTGCAGCTAATCCAGTTGGAGTTGTTACCACAGAACATAAATGTGAACCAGTAGTTTTTTGAAGATAACTGTTCAAAACTTTAATTAAAAAACTTTTACCTGTCCCAGCTTGACCACTGATGTACATCAGTAGAGGTTTAAAAGATGAACACACACATTCTTTTTTTCATGCAACAAACCATGTTCTATCTGTTCTCTCACTTTTACATATATTTCTTTCTGTTCAACATTTAGTTGTTCTTCTAACGTTTCCAATGTAACATTCTCCTTGTGTGCTTGTTGCATTGCAATTTCGACTTCATGCATAGCAATCGCTGCTTCACTTTCCAGTATTGGTTGTCCAAGAAGATCTTGACTACATTGACCATTACTTTGACTATCTTGAGAACTTTCATTAGCTATTTCAGCTGTAATAGTCTTTTCCTGCTCAACTTCATCATTCAACATTTTTAAATATGTAGGGAAAATTGTACATGCAATGCCATCTTTACATGCATTAAAAGAATCTTCATAGCAGTCAAAGTCTCCAAGTAATTCACGTTCGCTACGCCATGGTTTAAAGAGTTGGAGAAGTGCTAAATAGTAAAATTCTCGCTTAACTGGAGTTTCACAACTGAGTTTCTTGTGGTTTATAAGATTACACTTTGCATGTTTTACTAAACAACCATCACATCCAACTACTGCATATTTTCCTTCTTTTAAGTTCTGTTTAACATTTCTTTTGAAGCTGTAAAGTTGAAGTACGTCATACAGACATAGCTGTTCCAGATGTCGACTCCTTTTAAGATAGTATGTGTCCAACATATTAGTTTTAACAATGTCTGTACTGTCTGGTTCATTTGCTGCTAAGTATTCAATTTCTTCTAATGATTTCAACACTCTATTCAGTGAGCAGGCAAGACCTAAACTTACCCAAATGATTCCTCGAGACTTTGAATATAAACTTGAAGTGGCACAAGTGGTCTGAACATTCATAGGATCCAATTTCTCGGTGGGAAAGCATTTTCAAAGTAAAGGTGTACAATTTTTTGCTGACGCTTTTGTCTTGGGCAATGTCTTCCCACATTTGTTTCATCTCAGTTTTTTCGGATTTTGTTATGTATGATGTAATATAACGGGCAACAGCAATTGAGTTATCTGTAACATACTGGATGTCCATGTTCGCATTCCACATTTTTAAAATGACTGGATTATAGTCATTAATATACTTTGACACTTCTGTTCTTTTTAAGTTGTAGGTATTCTTTGGAGATTTCTGAGTTATTGTGTGCCTTACAGAAGAAAAAAAAGAATTTACTCTTCCTTTACAAATGACTGGACGTGGACAACCAAACCAACATTTGGTGTAAACTTTTCCTTTAGACTTGTATTTTCTTCTGCAGTACTTTCCACAACGGTGACTTTGGAAACGTAAAACTTGCTGTCTCAAGCTTCTATCTCCTTCTTCTCTTGGAATCTCACATGTCACATACTGTTCGATGAAAGACAATACTGTTTCATCAGAATCAGTTCCAAATTTAGGTGCATCCTTGACCCATAGTAGCATATGTATATGAGGTGCACCTCTTGCTTGGTACTCCTTTCTCCAAAAGAAATCGGTAACTTCTCCAAGAGGTGGATTCTTTTTATTGCAGATAAAAGACATCATAGCTTGAAACCTATGATTAAAATATCTGCACACATTTACAGCATCCAATGAACACAGTTCACCAGGAGTCTTTATTTCAACATTTTTAATATTGGAATTCACTTCTCTTAGAAACTCAAGCAAATCTTCCCATGCATACTCTGCACAGCTAAGTGTGACAAACCATGTTGGTGTACCTACGTTCCGTAACATACACTTGAGTTCTCCAAGACGACGATACCAATACTCATTTGTTCCACGTTGACATGCCATCAAATTGATTAACTGTGTTTCTAAATTTCCATCTGTTTTTTCATCTTTCTCCACAAATTCTTTCGCAGAAAGAAGTGATTGATGAACTCCAGTTTTAAGTATGTGGTTCACTGCATACGACAGAGAAGATGAATCACTTTCAAACAAAAGGGGAAATAGGTACGGAATGCACTGTCGAAATCTAGGATCTTCAGAATATAATCTTGTTAACCGATATTCTGAAGCTGGAATACGTACAGGTCGGTCATCATATCATCCACCTTCTCCAGTAGGAAACAGCTGTGGAAAAAAATGAGCTTCCAAGCTCTTCTCCCATACACTCATTGGAGTTCCCAGTGCTTTTTTCATTTGAAATAACTCAATGCTGCTTCCTATTACTTCTTTTGAATGCAAAGGACATATTGTGTAATGTTCATAAATCTCTCCAGTCCTTGACTTGTCCACTTTATCTATTTGACCACTTGAAATTTCACATTCATCTTCTAAACTTATTACCTGTTCATCCACATTTACAGTTTTGTAATAAATATTGTTCTCTATAAGATATAAGGTAGCCTTTTCAACTTTATTAACATCCACAAATTCTTGCCATATTTTCCGACTCTTTGTTGGTACACCATTTACTAGAATGACTACTGCCTTATTTTCCTCTTTCTCTCCAGCAATAGTTTCAATGTTTTTATTAAAATCCAAAGGTAAGTACACCACTCTTCCTTTCAGCCCTCTTTGCAAGTCTGTTGGTGGCTGTTTACCTGTTTTAGGCTCCATCCGAATTATAGTTTGAAAAGGATGAACGGATTGAATTAGAACCGACTCATATGTATTCTATTCTGCTAGTTCCTCCGGAATAGGTACCAATTCTAAGTTATTATGTACTGCTCTAGCAGGCATTTTGTTCTCTTCTAATTTGTTGTAACAATATTTACATATACGTTGATCACTACCTAACTCAAATCGACCTTCCACCAACAAGTAAGTTGCAAATTCTTCCCACTTACTATTGTTCTCCTTTTCACTTTTCAAATACAAATCAACATTCCTAGTTTGACTTTTATAATGAGTACGTCGACAACAAACACATAGTTTGGTATTTCAGAGCACACTACATTAAACCTTCCAATTTCTTCTTCAAACTGATCAGTGCTAATCACTTTCCCATCTCATTCAACATCTGTAATTGTCAAACTTTCACTTTCTATTGACTGCTCTTCTAAACCAAAATATCGCATTTCAATATCATCACACTTTTTTTGAACATCTGATAAAGAACCATATAAAAGAGCTGTATTCAGTTCACTTAAACATAATGCAGGACTTTTTACATAGTACAGTTTCCTTACCAACTTCCACATTTCTGAATGGTGTACTGCTAACATCCTCAAGTGATGAAAAACACTTTTACACACTTTTCTTGAAAGACAAGCCAGAGAATCACCATGTTTCTCAGTATATTTTCTTACATTACATGGATCTAGTCCTCGCAACAACTTAATCTTCAGTTTAATACTTTTCTGTGTATATTCTCGTAGCAAATTTCGCATTACATCAATAGATTCCTATCAAATACTACAAATACTGCTACAACCCCACTTATACACAGGAGCTTGTGTACGTTTCCCTTGCACTTCTTCAGCTATTAACTCTTCTGCACTTTTACCAACCAATTCCTCTTTTGGAAGGGGACAACCATCCTGAACTTCGTAGCAACGACCTCCAGTATCAGCTGCAAATAGTAAACTATTTTCCTGGAAGTAACTTTCCTCATTAAAAAAAGGATCACTACTAGAAGTATGTGTTAGATCTGTCAGCCCTTTGGGTGGTCCCTCCTCATCATTATTTATTTTGTCCCACTTTTGCCTCAAACCCTGTTAGTAATTTTCCTTTTTGGGAACCACCAGACTTTTTAGTGTTGATGCAGGGTCAGGGAGCCATTTTCCCTACCCCTGGAACTTCTGTCTGAGGGCCTGAAACACAAAATGGTGGCCACCCATTGTCACCTGAGACATAGCTGGAACCTACTAGTACCTTCCAGAACATTCTAGAACCCTGTGACAGTGTGAGGCAGGTTTAGAATGTTGGGAAGCCAGCTCAGAGTTGGCAGTTGGAGTAGGCAGTTGGCACCTGACTGGAGAGGAGAGAGGACAGAGAAACAGAAGGAGTAAGGAGTAAGGCAGCAGGGGTGGAAACTTGTGCCTGGAGTGGGGTCCAGAAACCCACCCTTGATACTAGTCCCTACTGACCAAGCCCAGCCTAAAGCCCTGTGTGGGATAAAGACCAGAAAATCATCTTAAGGACCTGAACAGCCGGAACAGGCCTTAAAGGAGAAGAACAGCAAGTTCCTGACCTGTTTGGTGGAATCCTCCTGGAGACCCGACGTCGAGAAGCCTGGAGACCTGGAGCCCGAGGTGGAGAAGCGGCGCTGACAGAAGGCAGACGTCGTACCCGGAGCCGCTAGAGGTCGAGTGAGGGCGCCGACGGAGGTCGTGGAGAGACACCGGAGGTCGAGTAGAAGTCACCTGAGGTCGAGGTGAGGCGTCGACGGGGGAGTGAAGTCCGCCCCCCGGGGTCGCCGGAAGCTGAAGTAAAGCGCGCAGGAGGTCGGGAGTGGAGGTCGCACTCCGGAGTCGCCTGAGGTCGAGGTGAAGCGTGCAGGAGGTCGGGAGTGGAGATCGCACTCCGGAGTCGCCGGAACCCGAAGTGGAGCCGACGGAGGTCGGGAGTGGAGGTCGCACTCCGGAGTCGCCCGGAAGCGGGGGAACCGTGACCCTGTGACGCCGGAACACGACATCGAGCCGAGGCCGCCCAGCGACATCCATCCGGAGCCGCCTCACGGCATCGACCCGGCGTCAGGTAAAGCAGATCGACGCAACATCGAACCGAGGCCGGCCAGCGACATCAATCCGGAGCCGCCTCACGGCATCGACACGGCGTCAAGTGGAACAGATCGACGCGACATCGAACCGGAGCCGCCCAGCGACGTCGACCCGGCGCCGAGTGGAGCCGATCTTCGTGAAAAGGTCAGTAAGTGGTAGAAAGGGCATCTGAGGCCCTGTGGAGCCCTAAAAGACCATTCTTGGGGCTAGAGGGGTGTTAGGACCAACCTGAGAGTGCTAGGGGGTGAACTGAGACTGGTGCAGGGACCTGTGTGAGGGACTGTGTAGTTGGAAGAATCAGAACCTTAGGTTTCCCTCATTCTACCTCAGCTTAGGCCCCAGCCTTGACCACTCTAGGTGGGACATCCCCAGGCCACCCCAGTGACCATAAGCTGTACTTGGGCATGGTAAAATCAATCTACCTCATAAATGTGATCCGATTTGCAATTATTTGATTGCTTATATTATTTATTGAAGGTGTCTTATTTATTGTCTGACCGTATTTATTCCTGCCTTGTATTTATTGTCTGACAGTATTTATTTGCCCTATGTATTTATCGCACCTCTATTTATTCCTTGTGTATTTATGACCTAATCCTATTTATTGCACCTGCAAAGTGTTATTGTTTAATTGACCTGCTATTTCTGAAGAAAATCCTTTTGTATTGTATTTGTGTCATAACCCTGCAACTAAGAGAAAAATTAAGATAAACACAAAGAGATTCTTTCATAAATTTTTACGGTGTAGAGTCGTTTTTGGAATGGATGAACGCATGGTTATTGTGAGGGTGTGACGTACGCTTAACACGGTGCCTGACCCCCGACCGCTCGAGCCAAGGTACCCCTTGTGTTGGGAAAAACCGGGTGACTGCTAACTCGGTTGCCCGGGGTTTTCTAACATAATTGGTGTTCAGCGGTGGGATAGAGCTGTGCTTGCGTCCACTCGACAATAACTGTGGGTAGTCCATAGGCCTACACCGGGAGTTTTCTCAAAGCGGACTTCCTAATTCTGAGTTTTGTTTTTTCCAAATTTACTCTGGTGGTGGGAGGAGGTATTACAAAAGGTACCCCCCTGCATAGCTTCTGTAAACACCTGTCTTCTATTCTGAGTGGGCAAAATGGAGTTTGTGTTGGAAGATGTGGAAACTTACACTGTGGCCCAACTCAGAGAGTTTTGTCAGTGAGAGGGGGTGTATTGTCCCCCAGGTGCCAAGAAGGCTGAACTCCAGACCAGCTTGAGGGCTTGGGGGGAGGCACGACGGGAAAGGAAGGCTGAGCAGGAGGACAGGGATGGAGAGCCTGTTAGCGAGGGGGCTGGGTTGTACCAACCTGAGGTGGGGAACCTGTTAGCGGGGCCCAGAACACTTTCCAGGAAGGGCAGCACTGTCTCTAGCGGTGGCTTATCTGAAGCAGAGTTAACGGACCGGAGGGAGAAAAGACAGCTCACATGGGAGTTGGCAAAGCTGGAGAAAGAGAAGGAGGGACAGAGGATGGCTCACGAGTTGAGGCTGAGGGAAATAGATCTCCAGATCCTACAAGTCGGGGCACACACTGTTCCTAATGGTGGCAGCAAAGACAAAGAAATCACCAGGGAACCCAAACCCTATCTGCCAAAAGACATAGTAGCTAGCTATAGTGCAGGGGATGATATTGCCAAGTGGCTAGCGGCCTATGAGGTCTCTTTAAGGGCCCATGGGGTGCCAGAGAAGTACTGGGGAGGGGGATTGTACAAATACATGCCTCCAGCTGGTAGGGATGCATTATTGGCCCTAGAGCAGGATGAGCAGACCCACTACCCCACCATGAAAGTGGCGCTCGTAAGAAAGTTTGGACTAACACCCGAGAAGTACAGACAGAAGTTCCGGGGTAGCCACAAACTGGGCACACAGAATTGGGTGGATTTCCTGGACTATGCAAAGAAGGCATTAGAGGGTTGGATTCAGGGCAGTGAGGTGAGGGACTACGAGGGGTTGTTTGATTTAATGTTGAAGGAACACCTGCTCGAAAAATGTTTCCCTGAACTGCGTCAACACCTGGTGGATAGCAAGCTGACCAATCCCCGGAAGCTTGCTGAGGAGGCGGACATTTGGGCTAGTACCCGGGTGTCCACAAGGGGGACTGGAGGGGATACTCAAAAGGCCGGACAGGGCGCCCCCCAGAAGAAAGAGGGAGGGGAAAAGAAAAAGGAGTTCTCTAAAGGCCCCCAAAATAACTTCCAAGGAAAGGGAACAGTATTCACCCCTAGGGCTAACCCACCCAGAAACCCTAATCCTGGCCAGAGTCAGCAGCCAAGGGTTGTCCATTGCTTCGAGTGCGGTGGCGTCGGACACTATAAGGGAGATGCGAAGTGCCCGAAAAGACCACCCCCTCCCATTGGAGGAAAGGCCCCCGGAGTAGCTAGTGTAGTGCTCGGGGAGGAGATGCCCTTAACTAAGGGAAGGGAGTGGGCGGGTGTCACTTTAGTGTCCCTGGGAGAATGGGAGATGGTTCCTAAGATCCAGGTGCCCGCAAATACCATAAAGTATGGGCAGTGGGTCACCATCAACGGCCAAAGAGGGGAGGCTCTGAGAGACACAGGAGCCAGTATGACTATGGTACGTAGCCAACTGGTGTCTCCAGAGCAGGTAATTCCCGATGTACTCCACCCAGCCGCGATGGCTGACGGCAGAACCGGCCACTATCCGGTGGCCGAGGTTCCCTTTGAATGGGAGGGGGTTGCAGGTTCACTTCGAGTTGCCGTAAGCCCTGCCGTGCCGGTCGATTGTCTACTGGGGAATGACATGGAGCACAATGCTTGGAAGGAGGTGGAATACCGGACTCATGCTGAGATGCTGGGTACACCTGACTGGGCCTGTGTTAGCACAGGGTCCGCGACTACCCGGAGAGGGAGTTTGTTTCGACTGGAGCCTGGAACAAAGGCACAGCCGGCTGCCGACCAAGGGAAGAACCGAGGACAGGAGGAGCCTGCCTCGGCATCCGCGCCCCGTGTGACGGATAGGCCACTGGAGGTGGTGGACCAGGAGTCCGCGGTGGGGGATGTTACCAAACTGGAGGACCTACCCATCCCGGCCGAGTGGCACGTGGAGGGAGGGCCGACCAGGGAGGAATTCTGCAAGGGCCAGAGGGAGTGCCCTACCCTTGAGGGACTGAGTCGACAGGCCGAAGCCCAGGCAGCAGGGAACGTTGAGGGGAACTACAACCTTTACTGGGAGGATGGCCTCCTCTACAGTGAACCCAAGGCACCCCTACATGGATCGTCACGAGCCTTAGTAGTCCCTCAACGTTACCGAGCCTTCCTACTGGAATTGGCTCACAAGATCCCCTTGGCAGGACACCTGGGGCAGGACAAGACCTTCGCCCGTCTTGTCCCACACTTTTATTGGCCTCAAATGAAAGTGTCGTCCGACACCTACTGCCGGACATGTGTGTCTTGCCAAGCCAGTGGGAAAACAGGGGTGAAGCTGAAAGCTCCCCTGGAACCACTTCCTGTCGTTAGCACCCCCTTTGAAAGGGTGGGCATCGACATTGTGGGTCCATTAGATCCACCTACTACAGCTGGTCACAGGTTTATCCTGGTTCTGGTGGATCATGCCACACGGTACCCAGAGGCTATACCTCTAAGGACCATTACAGCACCTGTTGTGGCTAGGGCCCTGATGGGAATCTTTACCCGAGTGGGTTTTCCCAAGGAAGTTGTGTCCGACAGGGGGACCAACTTCATGTCAGCATACATGCGGGCCATGTGGAAGGAGTGTGGAGTGACCTACCGGTTCACAACTCCTTACCATCCCCAGACCAATGGTCTGGTGGAGAGGTTCAATAAAACCTTGAAAGGCATGATCAGAAGTCTGCCTGAAAGCCTGCGGAGGAAATGGGACGTCCTCCTACCCTGTCTATTGTTTTCTTACAGGGAAGTGCCACAGAAGGGAGTGGGCTTCAGCCCCTTCGAGCTTTTGTATGGGCACCCTGTACGTGGACCTCTCAGCCTGGTGAGAGACGGATGGAAAAGAACTCCCAGAAAGCTTCCCCAGGACGTGGTGAGCTACATGCTGGCCTTCCGAAGCCAAATGGCTAAGTTGTGGAAGCAAGCTTCTGACAACTTGGAGGCCAGCCAAGCAGTAATGAAGGCGTGGTATGACCACAACGCTCACCCGGTGGAATTGTAGCCTGGCCAGAAGGTGTGGGTGATCGAACCAGGAGAGCTTAGCGCCCTCCAGGATCGCTGGTCAGGACCCTTTGAGGTATTGGAGAAGAAGGGTAAGGCTACCTACTTGGTGGATCTTAAGACCCCTCGTCAGCCCCTACGGGTGCTGCATGCCAACCACCTCAAACCCCACCACGAGAGGCCCGAAGTCATTTTGATGATGGTGACTGACGGAGCAGAGGACGTGGAAAGCGAGCCTCTCCCCGATTTGTTTGCGTCTCAAGAGAAGGATGGGTCGGTGGAGGGAGTGATTCTCTCCCCATCTCTAACTCCTGAACAGCAGGAAGACTGCCGCCAGGTCCTGGGACAGTACTCTTCGTTGTTCTCCCTTGTTCCGGGTAGGACTCACCTGTGCGTCCATGATGTGGACACAGGAGACAGACCACCTGTGAAGTCCAAGATCTACCGGATGTCAGACAAGGTGAAGGCCAGCATTCACAGTGAAGTCACTAAGATGCTGGAGCTAGGAGTGATCGAACCTTCCAGCAGCCCCTGGTCCAGTCCGGTGGTGCTAGTACCAAAAGCCGCACCACCGGGTGCCCAACCGGAACTGAGGTTCTGTGTGGACTACCGGGGACTGAACTCAGTAACCAAGACTGATGCTCATCCGATCCCAAGGGCGGATGAATTGATTGACCGCCTGGGAGCTGCCCAATATCTAAGTACCTTTGACCTTACTTCTGGGTACTGGCAGATCTCTCTGACTGACGGAGCTAGGGAAAGGTCAGCCTTCTCCACGCCCAAAGGCCACTACCAATTCTGTGTGATGCCCTTTGGGCTCAAGAACGCACCTGCCACATTTCAGCGTCTGGTGAACCAGATCCTCACTGGAATGGAGAGTTTCTCTGCTGCTTATCTGGATGACATAGCCGTCTTCAGTAACAGCTGGGAGGATCACTTGCGTCACCTGCAAGCTGTTCTCCAGGCCCTGAGACAAGCTGGTTTAACGATCAAGGCCAGCAAGTGCCAGATCGGGCAGGGGTCGGTAGTGTACCTTGGACACTTGGTGGGTAGGGGAGCGGTGCAACCCCTCCAGGCGAAGATCGAGGCCATCATGGCCTGGGAACCCCCCAAGACTCAGACTGAGGTCCGAGCTTTTCTGGGCCTCACCGGATATTACCGCCGCTTCGTGAAGGGATACGGTACCATTGTGGCCCCCCTCACGGAGCTTACGTCCAAGAAACAACCTCGACGGGTAGTCTGGACGGAGGCTTGTCAGCAGGCCTTTGTAAAACTGAAGCAAGCCATGTGCGAGGCCCCGGTCCTATGGGCCCCAGACTTTTCCAAGGAGTTCATTGTCCAGACGGATGCATCGGAACATGGCATTGGGGCAGTGTTATCGCAACTCAATGAAGAGGGTCTGGATCAACCCGTGGTCTTCCTATCCCGGAGACTACTTCCCAGGGAACAGAAGTGGAGTGCAATAGAGCGTGAAGCCTTTGCAGTGGTATGGGCTCTGAAGAAGCTGCGGCCATACCTGTTTGGCTCGCACTTCCTAGTTCAGACCGACCACAGACCCCTTCGTTGGCTGATGCAGATTAAGGGGGAGAATCCCAAGTTGCTAAGGTGGTCTATCTCCCTACAGGGAATGGACTTTCAGGTGGAACATCGGCCTGGAGTGGACCACGCCAATGCAGACGGTCTCTCAAGGTATTTCCGCCTTAGTGATGAGAACTCCCAAGGGGTTGGGTAGCTCTCCCCACTTTCAGCTGGGGGGGACGCGTGTTAGACCTGTCAGTCCTTTGGGTGGTCCCTCCTCATCATTATTTATTTTGTCCCACTTTTGCCTCAAACCCTGTTAGTATTTTTCCTTTTTGGGAACCACCAGACTTTTTAGTGTTGATGCAGGGTCAGGGAGCCATTTTCCCTACCCCTGGAACTCCTGTCTGAGGGCCTGAAACACAAAATGGTGGCCACCCATTGTCACCTGAGACATAGCTGGAACCTACTAGTACCTTCCAGAACATTCTAGAACCCTGTGACAGTGTGAGGCAGGTTTAGAATGTTGGGAAGCCAGCTCAGAGTTGGCAGTTGGAGTAGGCAGTTGGCACCTGACTGGAGAGGAGAGAGGACAGAGAAACAGAAGGAGGAAGGAGTAAGGCAGCAGGGGTGGAAACTTGTACCTGGAGTGGGGTCCAGAAACCCACCCTTGATACTAGTCCCTACTGACCAAGCCCAGCCTAAAGCCCTGTGTGGGATAAAGACCAGAAAATCATCTTAAGGACCTGAACAGCCGGAGCAGGCCTTAAAGGAGAAGAACAGCAAGTTCCTGACCTGTTTGGTGGAATCCTCCTGGAGACCCGACGTCGAGAAGCCTGGAGACCTGGAGCCCGAGGTGGAGAAGCGGCGCTGACAGGAGGCAGACGTCGTACCCGGAGCCGCTAGAGGTCGAGTGAGGGCGCCGACGGAGGTCGTGGAGAGACACCGGAGGTCGAGTAGAAGTCACCTGAGGTCGAGGTGAGGCATCGACGGGGGAGTGAAGTCCGCCCCCCGGAGTCGCCGGAAGCTGAAGTAAAGCGCGCAGGAGGTCGGGAGTGGAGGTCGCACTCCGGAGTCGCCTGAGGTCGAGGTGAAGCGCGCAGGAGGTCGGGAGTGGAGATCGCACTCCGGAGTCCCCGGAACCCGAAGTGGAGCCGACGGAGGTCGGGAGTGGAGGTCGCACTCCGGAGTCGCCCGGTAGCGGCGGAACCGTGACCCTGTGACGCCGGAACACGACATCGAGCCGAGGCCGCCCAGCGACATCCATCCGGAGCCGCCTCACGGCATCGACCCGGCGTCAGGTAAAGCAGATCGACGCAACATCGAACCGAGGCCGGCCAGCGACATCAATCCGGAGCCGCCTCACGGCATCAACACGGCGTCAAGTGGAACAGATCGACGCGACATCGAACCGGAGCCGCCCAGCAACGTCGACCCGGCGCCGAGTGGAGCCGATCTTCGTGAAAAGGGCAGTAAGTGGTAGAAAGGGCATCTGAGGCCCTGTGGAGCCCTAAAAGACCATTCTTGGGGCTAGAGGGGTGTTAGCACCAACCTGAGAGTGCTAGGGGGTGAACTGAGACTGGTGCAGGGACCTGTGTGAGGGACTGTGTAGTTGGAAGAATCAGAACCTTAGGTTTCCCTCATTCTACCTCAGCTTAGGCCCCAGCCTTGACCACTCTAGGTGGGACATCCCCAGGCCACCCCAGTGACCATAAGCTGTACTTGGGCATGGTAAAATCAATCTACCTCATAAATGTGATCTGATTTGCAATTGTTTGATTGCTTATATTATTTATTGAAGGTGTCTTATTTATTGTCTGACCGTATTTATTCCTGCCTTGTATTTATTGTCTGACAGTATTTATTTGCCCTATGTATTTATCGCACCTCTATTTATTCCTTGTGTATTTATGACCTAATCCTATTTATTGCACCTGCAAAGTGTTATTGTTTAATTGACCTGCTATTTCTGAAGAAAATCCTTTTGTATTGTATTTGTGTCATAACCCTGCAACTAAGAGAAAAATTAAGATAAACACAAAGAGATTCTTTCATAAATTTTTACGGTGTAGAGTCGTTTTTGGAACGGATGAACGCATGGTTATTGTGAGGGTGTGACGTACGCTTAACACGGTGCCTGACCCCCGACCGCTCGAGCCAAGCTACCCCTTGTGTTGGGAAAAACCGGGTGACTGCTAACCCGGTTGCCCGGGGTTTTCTAACAGTATGTTTCCAATGTCCACTAAAGATTTTGAAAAAGTTGGTTCTGTTCACAAGTCTTTTTCTTCTACTTTTCTCTTTCAACACTTTGATTACTTTATCTAATACTTTTATCCTCTTCAAAATCACAATGAATAACTTCTGTTTTAAAGTAAAAGAAATATCCACTATACTTTCGATACGCTGCTTCTGTTTGAATTGCAGCACTTTCTTTTTATATTTAGAGCGTGTTCTCATTAAATTCTGAATCACTCTAGTTCGAAAAAGTCTCTGACGAAGTTCTTGAAATTGTTTTTGTCTCCGGGTAACAGATACTGTTTCTTTATCATGTTTTCTTTTCCTTGTATTTGAAATTGAAGTCTCCTTCTCCTTACTTTAAAAATTCTTCTTTTTCCTTTATGTGATGTTATTTTCATTAAATGTTCGTAATATTTGTTTCAGAAATTGTCTAGTGTTTTTACCAGAAGAAACTGTTTGTGTAGTGATCTCATTTTCTTGTAATTCAAAACCTTTTCTTTTCTGCAAATTTTTATCCAAACAAAATAATTTTCTTTAAAAAAAAAATAGATTCAATTATTTTTTACATCAGTTCAATATATTACAATACATAAATTCTACTAACGGCTTCCAGAGGCAGTGCTGCAACATGATGGAGCATGACAGGGGAGCAGTAGGATGACGGGTAGTGCCATAGAACATACAGCAAGTATTTATTTAATTATTTACATACACCTTTACAATTTACATGTAACTGCACTACCTTGTACTTTTCAACTCTCCGCCGCACCCCACCACCCCACACACTCCCTCTGCAACCCACCGCAGACAATTTTATAGATAATATTTTAAAAAATTGTAATCTATATACTTAGGATGATATTGCCAACCAAACGGCACACAGAAAAATTACCATTATTAGCCTAACAATTTTATCTACAACTTCGCAAACATAACACTGCACCCAAAGCTTTAATTGGAGGGGAGGGAGTCTGAGCACCGGCAGTTTATTTTTGGGGGCCTCGAAGCGGATCTCTATGCGGCTCTATTTTCGGGCCTCACAAAGGTAGTTTGTTGTTTTTTTTTTATTGGAATGTAGTGAGACAGTGAGACCATGCACATTGCTCACTACTAAAAAGTGGAGACATCATGCCATGTGAGTCGCGTTGTAGGAGAAAAGAAATCCTTTAAAGAGAGCCATTTTCTCTCACAATTTCCCTTATCTTTTTGCAGTGCAAGAGGAACATCATAGTAGCGTGATTAGCAGAGAAACCACCAGGCGCACAACGCCCATTGCCCCGGCCTCCCTGAGACAGCTTCCCAATAGCACACACAGAGCCACACCCAAGTACTTCACAAGTCTTCAAAAGACCATTTGCTTGTAAATGATGCTCTGTTTTTTTCCACCCCTTTTTAGAGGCCCTACATCCCCACTCTGCCTATTGCTGAAAGAACTAGCCTCCCCCGAAATTTCGCTCTGGATGCGCCTTTGGAGACGACCACACGCAGCCAACTCCAACACAACCCTACTCTCACCTTTCACAGGATGTTGTTGTAGAGCTACGAAAACACACTCTTTGCCTGGCTCAATTAGGGGCATATTATCAAGAACGGCGTTAAAATTATCGCCGCTTTAGTGGCAGGAAACTGCCGCTAAAGTGGCAATAATGAGCTTGATAATATGCCCTTGTGAATTCCCATAGAAGCCCAGCTTCATACCACAACCTGGCCGGCTATGGGAATTGACAAGGGCATATTATCAAGCCCATTATCGCCGCTTTAGCAGCAGTTTCCTGCCGCTAAAGCGGTTATAATTTTAACGCCGTTCTTGATAATATGCCTCGTTATCTTTCTAAATTAACGTCTTACACTGAAAAGCTGCTTTACATTTCTTTTCCTACATCAACCTTTGTTTAAAACACCAGCAGAGAAGGGTGGTGAATTCTGGTCCACAAAGAGCAACTCAAAGCTTTCTTGTTCTTTATCAGAAACTTCATCTGCCTCTCAATGATTATCGCCAGCCTTTTCGGCCCCTTAAGAGGCTGGGTGGATGAGTATAATACGCAGTATTTAGGATCGGCGGCGGAGAGTGCAGGAAAATAAGGACGGATAGTTGAATAAAGGGTAACTGGATGGATGGCCAGATGGATGAATGGATGGCCAGATGGATGAATGGAGAGCTAGATGGAAGAATGTAGGGATATATGGATGAATGGAAGGATAAATGGATGCATAGACCAGTACTTAGGATCCACGGGTGGGCTGATAGACGCGTAGGATTGGTTCTGGGACAGATGTATGTATGAATATATGGGCGTATAACTGGATGGATGGCACAGTACTTACCATAGGTGAGTGGGCTGATAGGTACTTAGAATAACTCCAGGGACAGATGTATGTATGTATGTAGGTAGGAATGTCTGAATGAATTAAAAGATGGTTGGATGGCGTAGTGCTTAGGATGAATGGATACAGGGTGTTTCAAGTGGGCCGGCTCTGAGTACCGGCAGTTATTTTCAGAAAAACTCGAAACGGGTCTCTATCGGGCTTTATTTTCGTCTCTCGCAAAGGTAGTCAAGTTTTCTTTTCTTTTTTTATTGCACTGCAGTCAGAGCATGCACATCGATGTGCGCATGCTCATTTTGCTCATTACTGAGAAGTGGAGACATCATGCTACGTGAGACACGTTGTAGGAGGAAGGGCAATCCTTTAAAGAGCGTGTTTCTCGAACGTAGGATAATTCGAGGGGATTTTCTTAAGCACACAGTGCTAGTTATCTTCATGTAGACCACGCCCCTACTTGGATAGCCCACACCCCTTTAACAGGTTTGCTCCACCCCTTTAGAGCACCCCCAGTTTTTTTCCCATTTAAAGCCCTCACTGCACTATAGTAACAAAGAAATGATCCAAGCTTCCATTTAAATCTACAATGGCACCAAGTTTCATAATTTGCCATCAACGCTGGCAGTCTTCTACCACAGTGCAAGAGTGTCAATCAGCACGAAGATTTGTTATCCACAAAAATGTTGTGTGATTTGCGTAGCTGTCTACTGGAACACTCATCACCAAAAGGTATTAAAACATGTAATTTTGTGAGAAAAACATCTAACATACCATAAACCGCTTCATAAATGGGCCCAGTGCCACTACACCACCCTCATCCCCATTCTTGATTAACCTTACGAAATGAAAGAAAGACCCCAGCAAACCTGGTAGAGCCACTATAGCAATACAGGGACTTAATTTGAACAAGTCTCTGCCGGAACGCCCAGCAACAAAAGGTATTAAAACATGCAAAACTGCGGATAAAACATGTACCATGCAATAGAAGGCTTTATAAATTGACCCAGTAGCACTACATCACCTTTGCTAGCTACACATATGCATGTTACAAATGTCCGTGTTATAATCAGCAACATACCCACTTCTCCCACCCCCACCCCTACCCTTACTTAATCTTATAAAATCAAAACAACAAGCCCCAGCACTCCCGTTAGCGCCACTATAACCATACATAGCCTTAATTTGAACAGGTGTCTGCCGGAACGCTTATCAGCAAAAGGTATTGAAACCTGCAATTTTCCAAGTAAAACATACACCATACCATAAGGCGGTTTATAAATAGTCCCACTACCACTACACCACCTCCACACCCGCCCTTGCTTAACTTTACCCAATAAAACAAAGAGCCCCAGCAAACCTGAAAGCGCCACTATAGCCATACAGAGGCTTAATTTCAACAGATATCTCCCGAAACACTCATCAGCAAAACATATTAAAACATGCAAATTTGCGGGTAAAACATATACCATGCCATAGGGTGCTTTATAAATGGTCCCAGTGGTACTACATCACCTTTAGTAGCTAGACATCTGCACGTTACTAAAGTCTGTTTCAATCACCAATATACCCACCTCCTCCACGCCACCCCCGCCATTGCTTAACCGTACGAAATCAAAGAGAAACCGCCACCAATCCTAGTAGCGGCACTATACCCATACTCGGGCTTAATTTTTAAAGGTGTCTTCCGTAACGCTTATCATCCAAAAGTATTCAAACATGCAAATTGGCGGGTAAAACATAAAGCATCCCATAGCACGGTTTATGAATGGGCCCAGTGGCACCACAACACCTTTACTAGCTATACATCTGTATGTTATTAAAGTTGTTTAAACACTGTGTACAGTGTATAGCAGAGGATGGGGAGAGTAAACAAAGTTGTAATTCCCAAACTTTTGATACACCGTCCCTTTACTGAATGTATATGAAGGACATTAAATGGAATGAAAAAATTGACAAGTGTCTCAAAAGAGATCGTGAAACTGAGCACCGGTAAAACCCGGACCACTTAAACACCTACGTATATTCAGCACAGGACCACAGCCTGACAATTACTATCACTTGTAATGGCATGTACTTTACTAATGTCAAGAAAGTCATACAGAAAATATACAGAACATTTTCATTTCTTTTTTATCTCTCACACATTTATAAAACATCTCTTCTAAAGAAACACTCCCCAACCACTTCTATTTCATAAGAACAGACAATAATTAATACGTTTACTACCATATATTTTAGTATATCTACCTTTTTATTATTCACTAGTCACAAACTACTAAAACTATTAACTATACCCAAATGCAAACCAGAAACCATGTTTATATTATATCTCAACCTATATTAAAATGATTCAAACTATGTGTACATATAAAAGGAACATATCACTTTTACTATCTCTATCTTCTCTCCATGTAATCTCCAAACACTGTAGACGGCCTCACAGTACACCAACCTACCTAGGGCCACATTATGAAGGAACGGCGATAACATTATCGCGGCTTTAGTGGCAGGATACTGCCGCTAAAGCAGCGATAATGGGCTTGATAATATACCCTTGTGAATTCCCATAGAAGCCCAGGTTCTGGTGTGAACCTGGGCTTCTATGGGAATTCACAAGGGCATATTATCAATCCCATTATCGCCTGCCGCTAAAGCGGCGATAATGTTATCACCATTCCTTCATAATATGGCCCCTAGACTTATATTCAAATCTACCTCTCACTGTCAAAAATGAGGCCACAACCTGTCCACATAACATTTCTGGCTTTGGTTTTATCACTTTTAACTTAGTAACACATACATCTCCTACCCCCCCTTCACCACTACTTTCACAAAAAGTATAATTTGCAAACGTGCGACATTTTGTTTATATTGCCTGAATACATTAACAAACCCAAATTAACGCTGTACCTCATTTTCAAAACCATACAGTCCTTTAAAGATGACAAACTACATTTCTTCTTTGTAAAAATTCCTAAACATATATAAAGTACTTATATAACAGCAGGTCAAACTTTATGCATATTTTATAACCAAATATGAAACACCACACTTTACTAACAGGATATTATTTTCAAATAAAAAATACTTTCAAACTTAAAAATATCCCCTCAAATACTTAATCACTACTACAGAACACATAACACACCTTGTTCATTTCTACCTCACCTTTGTAGTTGGTATGCAAATTTCAAATATCACACACGCATGCAATTCTTTCTTTGTCACACAGTACATGTAATGCACCGCTTTCATCAAGAATGGAACCAGTAATGGCACAATTTCTCTGTCGCTCCACATATAAATACATGTAATGAACAACTCAGAATACTTCATTCCTTCATCGACATTCCAAATTATTGGTTATTTTTTAATTTTCCATCTGAAAAGCTACTTAATATTCCGCGCCACAATCAAGTTCAACCTATTTTATCACCACACTTTCTGGAACATTCTACGACACCTGCAGGTTAAAAGTTCATGATTTTTTTAAACGTTTTTTTCAGCATATTCTCCAACATTTAACAGCACCTGCGGGTTAAAAGTTCACCATTGTTTTAAGTTCCAAATGTACCTTCCAAATGCAAGTAGCACATCAGGTTGAGCCTTGCACATTTCATCCTATCTAATGTACTCCACGTTTAGACTGCTCTTTATTAACCAATGACAAACGAAAAGCTTTTTCACGCAACTAATATGCACCCTAGTTTTTAGTACCCAATGCTTCTTATCTTCCAATCAATTATTGTTTTCTGTGTAGTTTGCACTTTACAAATACCGTATTGATTTACCTTCACATTCCCTGTATAACACCACCTAAGCACCATATACAAATTACTGTGTTCCAAACAAAACTCCCTCCTACTACGTATAAAATATTACTGACACTACTTAGACAGGTGTGGCACAGCGGTCAGGGCACATGACTTCACACCATAAGACACAAAGTTTAGGCTCACGCTTTCATCCCCGACTCCCGCACCACCTCACCTTAGCTGCATCAGACTCTACGCAATACCTCACTTAATTTCCGTACCCAGCATTTTCAGACCGGTAGCTATGAGTAGTTTGCGTCGCACCCCCTCTATAGCACATCTTAAACACCCCCACAAAAGTTACAGTGTTCCTACCGTCCTCTTTCCTACTTTTTGTTGCCCTTTTTTCCCCTTACTCGCTTCGACGGAATCACAAAATGGCCGCCAACACTTCTTAGTTGCAACCACTCGCAGCGCTCCCAACTAATAAGCAGCAAGCTCGTGCTCGTAACACCTCCGCCAATCAGATGGCAGAATTCCCAAATATCAATATCTGTAAATTTTGATATTTCTCAAAAACTACTGAATGGATTTACACCAAATAAACAAAAGCGTGCATTCTAGACCAAGACCCTTCTCCCTGCCAAATTTGGGGTAATTCCGTTCACCCGTTCGACCTGTAGCCTTGTCTAAAGTTTCTTATGGAAATTAACATGGAGAAAACATGTTTTGGGAGCCCCCTTTTTTCTCGGCCCCCCTTGACGAATCACCCCCAAACTTCCCACATAGGAGCTGATATGAACAAAGAATTAATTTGGAAAATTTCATGAAGATTCATCAACCGACGCCAAAGTTATAAGCAAAACAAAAAATGCTCTTCCTATGGAAACTTGGTCCTAACTATAACTACCTACTGGCGACTGCCAGTAGGTAATGTGTATAGAGATATATATATATATATTCCACACTTGTCGATCCTCAAGGAAGATGCACTCTCGAGATTAAACCTGATAGATTTATTCAGCAATCGTTACGCGTTTCACACAGTGCATGTAAAAGTGACGAGTGCAGTACCTCAGCTGCATTTGAGCTTGTGAAAGACATCATGGTCAAGAGATTTAAGGAGAGAGGATACCCCTTGTGGGTTCTCCAAAAATCCCTAAATAGAGTGAATCAGATTGACCGTACACAAACGTTGAGTGATAAGACAGAAACATGTATTACCAACAAACAAGAAGAAAGTAGAGTTATCCTCACGTTCAATGGTAATTCGACACAGATACAAAAAATACTTGCTGATAAATGGGATATACTTACAAGCGATCCCATCATTGGCAAAACGTTTCACCATAGACCCAGAATTACATACAGAAAGGGCAGGAGTCTGAGAGAAATTCTTATTCACAACGATATAACTCCCAAACACCCTACTAACAAACATAATCTTAAAGGCTTCTACCCATGCGGACACTGTAAGGTGTGCCGCAACAGCTATATGATCAAACACTTTAACATTCCAGGGCAAACATTACCCAAAAAATATATTTCTCAGTTCCTAACTTGCAGTACTACGTATTGTGTGTATGTATTGACTTGTCCATGCAAAATGTGGTATGTGGGCAGCACCACATTTATGGCCAAAAAAAGAGTACTTGAGCACATGCGTGCACTCAACAAAAGGGATACTCATTATCCTATTGCCAGACATTTTGAAATGTTCCATCTGTCTAACAGCTCTCTTCTTAGTTGCTTTCTGATTGAGCAAGTACACTCAGGCCCCAGAGGGGGCAATAGAGTATTACAACTTCGAAAGCGTGAATCAAAATGGATAATTGAGCTTGAAACCAAATATCCTAAAGGCCATAATCTTGATGAAGAATTAAGCACACATCTACGGAGTGAATAATAGATGTTTGAACTACTTTTTGTCCATATCTGTACCATGTTAAAAGTTTGAATTTTTAAAGTAACTGAATGTACTATGCTACCAATAGTAAGTGCTAACTCATTTTAAAATCACTTTTTTTTATCCTTTCTTTTTGCACAGGAGGAAAGGAAGGGTCGTACCGATTGCGGACTGTCTCATCCGTTCCGGCCTCCCTACCCTTTTCTTCCCCGTTCTGTGGGTCCACTACAGCTAAGTTTTCTTATCTATTTTCACTTTGGACCCTTTCTTCTTTTATTAATAAGAGGTTTAAAAATTATTACGACGGACTGTTAAAGAACACCACTATGGTGTAAATCAATATAAACAAATAACAAAATATACTTAGAAAAACATGTATGTTTCATTGGCTTTATGCACACATAAACAGTAATTAGGCATTGTCACATCCCACTATTAGGGTATGTATATATTCATCACTATGAGTTTGATTGCTGTGACATAATACTAGCAATATAGATATAATTTTGGTGAGCATTCATGTCAATAGTATTTGCGTTATAATCGACAATTTGGAATCCAATAATTGGTGGTCCAAGGTTCAAGCCACTATAAAGGCTGATATATGTATAATAATGTTTTTGTGCCACTAAGAAATGGCCGCCGCTTTTCCTTAACAAACACAGTCCGTCATCGATGTTATTGTCTATGTAATACCTCGTCACTTTTACATGCACTGTGTGAACAAGACAGCAAGTGTGTCGAAAAAGCGTAACGATTGCTGAATAAATCTATCAGGTTTAATTTAGAGAGTGCGTCAGTGATGTCATTTGCGATGTCATCAGTGTTGTCACTGACCATGTCATGAATGATGCAATATATGACATCATCAGCAGTGCATTGCGGGCGCGCAATTTATAGTTGGCAAAACTAACTATAAGGGAGGAAATTGTATGGCTTTGTAAGAGTGAAATGGCCAGCTAATTATAACACCCCTGAAACCTATCTTTTTTTCTGTGAATTTCTAAGGTTTTTTAAATGCTAATTTCTAACTATAACCTCTCTGAAACCTATGGTTTTTTGAGTGAATTTCAAAGCTTTTTTAAATGCTAATTCCCAACTATAACGTCTCTGAAATCTATAGATTTTTTCAGTGAATTTCAAAGGTTTTTTAAATGCTAATTTCTAAGTGTGATAGTAGTTATACCTATTTTTTTGTACTGATTTTCTACAGTTTTTTTAACTGTTTATTTATAAATATTTTGTTAATTAAATAACATTATATATTTTTCTGAAAATTGCAACAACAAAAAATTTAACAGAAAATCAAACTGAAATATTGATTAATTTTTGTGTTTTCATTTTTTATTTTAATATATTTATATTATGTTATTTTTTTTTTAAAAATCCTCATTTTTTTCGGAGTCGTGCACTCAAAGCGTACACATCACTGTGGGTGCGCGGATTCTAGCCGCCATTTTAGAAAAGTTGTGAAGGATCCGCGTACGGTGTGCGACGGCTGCGTGTTTTTCAGTTACATCATATACATTTAATATTACGTGATGTGCGCGATTGGTATGCAACCAGTCCGCGACTCCTCCTCCCGCGCATTCGCGACGAGATGCTTGCGCGGTGGCGGGTCCCGTGTGACATCATATACGTGCTGGGGCGCGCAGGGTGCACGACTCCCGCAAAAAAAAATGATGTTCCAAAATGATATGTATGTGTCTTTAATATACATATTAGGGCAAGAGATTATCGAAGATATTCATAAAAATAATATATTTGTACTTATAATAAACTTATATTATTTTTAAATATTTTTTCGCGAAGTCGGGTGCATGCATCGTGAGTGCAGAGAACCAGGTCAGCAGAGCTGCTCTAGAACCAGAGACCCAGGTCAGCAGAGCTCCTCTAGAGGCCAAGAACCAGGTCAGCAGAGCTGCTGTAGAGCCAGAGAAATCAGGTCAGCAGAGCTGCTTTAGAGGGAGAGAAACAGGTCAGCAGAACTGCTTTAGAGCCAGAGAACCAGGTCAGCAGAGCTGCTCTAGAGCCAGAGAACCAGGTCAGCAGAGCTGCTTTAGAGCCCTAGAGCCAGGTCAGCAGAGCTGCTCTAAAGGCAGAGAACCAGGTCAGCAGAACTGCTTTAGAGCCAGAGAACCAGGTCAGCAGAGCTCTTTAGAGGGAGAGAACCAGGTCAGCAGAGCTGCTTTAGAGCCAGAGAACCAGGTCAGCAGAGCTGCTCTAGAGCCAGAGAACCAGGTCAGCAGAGCTGCTTTAGAGCCATAGAACCAGGTCAGCAGAGCTGCTTTAGAGCCAGAGAACCAGGTCAGTAGAGCTGCTCTAGAAGCAGAGAACCAGGTCAGCAGAGCTGCTTTAGAGGGAGAGAACCAGGTCAGCAGGGCTGCTTTAGAGCCAGAGAACCAGGTCAGCAGAGCTGCTCTAGAGCCAGAGAAACCAGGTCAGCAGAGCTGCTTTAGAGGGAGAGAACCAGGTCAGCAGAGCTGCTTTAGAGCCAGAGAACCAGGTCAGCAGAGCTGTTGTAGAGCCAGAGAACCAGATCAGCGGAGCTGCTCTGTAGCCTAAGAACTAGGTCAGCAGAGCTGCTCTAGAGCCGGAGAACCAGGTCAGCAGACCTGCTGTAGAGCCAGAGAAACCAGGTCAGCAGAGCTGCTTTAAAGGGAGAGAACCAGGTCAGCAGAGCTGCTTTAGAGCCAGAGAACCAGGTCAGCAGAGCTGTTGTAGAGCCAGAGAACCAGATCAGCGGAGCTGCTCTGTAGCCTAAGAACTAGGTCAGCAGAGCTGCTCTAGAGCCGGAGAACCAGGTCAGCAGACCTGCTGTAGAGCCAGAGAAACCAGGTCAGCAGAGCTGCTTTAAAGGGAGAGAACCAGGTCAGCAGAGCTGCTTTAGAGCCAGAGAACCAGGTCAGCAGAGCTGCTCTAGCTGCCACTGACTGATTGCCACTGACTGTCACTGATTGACTGACACTGACACTGACTGACACTGACGCTGATTGACTGACACTGACTGACTGACAATGACTGACACTGATTGACTGACACTGACTGACACTGACTGACACTGATTGACACTGATTTACTGACACTGATTTACTGACACTGACTGACTGACACTGACTGACTGACACTGACTGACACTGACTGACTACTCTCTACTACTCTACTACTCACTCTCTACTACTCTCTACTACTCACTCTCTACTACTCACTCTCTACTACTCTACTACTCTCTACTACTCACTCTCTACTACTCTCTACCACTCACTCTCTACTACTCTACTACTCACTCTCTACTACTCTCTACTACTCTCTTTCTACTACTCACTCTCTACTACTCGCTCTCTACTACTCTCTACTACTCACTCTCGACTACTCACTCTCTACTACTCGCTCTCTACTACTCTACTACTCTCTACTGCTCTCTCTGCTACTCACTCTCTACTACTCACTCTCTACTACTCTACTAGTCTCTACTACTCTCTCTACTATTCACTCTCTACTACTCTCTACCACTCTCTCTCTACTACTCTACTACTCACTCTCTACTACTCTCTCTCTACTACTCACTCTCTACTACTCTACTACTCTCTACTGCTCATTCTCTACTACTCTCTCTCTACTACTCACTCTCTACTACTCTCTACTACTCACTCTCTACTACTCGCTCTCTATTACTCTCTACTGCTCGCTCTCCACTACTCACTCTCTACTACTCTCTCTACTTCTCACTCTCTACTTCTCACTCTCTACTATTCACTCTACTACTCTCTACTACTCACTCTCTACTACAAACTCTCTACTACTTGCTCTCTACTACTCGCTCTCTACTACTCTCTACTACTCACTCTCTACTACACACTCTCTACTACCTGCTCTCTACTACTCGCTCTCTACTACTCACTCTCTACTACTCACTCTCTACTACTCTCTACTACTCACTCTCTACTACTCCACTACTCTCTATTACTCACTCTCTGCTACTCACTCTCTACTACTCTACTACTCTCTACTACTCACTCTCTACTACTCTCTACTACTCACTCTCTACTACTCTCTCTCTACTACTCTCTCTCTACTACTTACTCTTTACTATTCTCTACTACTCACTCTCTATTACTCTCTCTCTACTACTCTCTCTACTACTCTCTACTACTCACTCTCTACTACTCTCTACTACTCTCTCTCTGCTACTCACTCTCTACTACTCTCTACTACTCACTCTCTACTACTCTCAACGACTCTCTACTACTCTCTACTACTCACTCTACTACTCACTCTCTACTACTCTCCACTACTCACTCTCTACTACTCACTCTCTACTACTCTCTATTACTCACTCTCTACTACTCACTCTACTACTCACTCTCTGCTACTCTCTCTATTACTCTCTAGTACTCTACTACTCACTCTCTATTACTCACTCTCTACTCTCTACCTCTGTCTACCTCTCTCTCTACTACTCTCTACCTCTCTACCTCTACCTCTCTACATCTACACCTCTACCTCTCTCTACACGCACACATATGCACATATATATGCATATGCATTTATATATATGTGTGTATATATATATACACACATATATAAACATATATATAATCTGCATATCTATATATATAAAAATATAAATGCATGCATACATATACATATATGTATACATATGCCTGTTATGTACTTGAAAGTTTGATAAACACTAATACAAGCAAAGCTAAAAAGCCACCTAATTACAAACAGAATTGCTTTAACTTAAACGAGGGCGAGACCTATTGCATTCAAGAAGGCATTCAGATGTGTCACACATTTGCCATAAATTCTGAATGGGAGCACTCTAGTTGCTCATTAGATCACTGTAGTAAAGCTAGTGCTCACCAGGGAAGACTGCTGCTGGTACTCAAAGTGCATGTTTCAGTCTGCATGTCAGAATTTTGTAATCAAATAGAAGAGGATTTGAGAAGTCAAAATGTGCCCTAATTTTTCTTTCTGCAGCACTAATCATAATTTCTATGCCAAAATGAACCCCCTCATTTTGTTCCTTTGCAAATGTAAGTGTTACCACTTTATTCCAATCACGATGGCTTCAGGTGTGCCATACTTTTGTCATAAGTAAGACTGTTAGCGCTCTAGTTGTTCTTTAGAACACTCTGTGACATTCTGTCATTGGGCTATACTTAGGCTACATCTGGGTGATATTTGTGCTACATTTGGGCTCTTTTGTCTCCGGTGGCGATCTTGGGAGACTTATTTGTTATGAAGTTTCCTAATTTCCTCATTTACTACAGTCTCCTCAGTAGGAAATACTTTCAGTTTTTTACTTTGATTCCATCAAGAAGGCATTCAGATGTGTCACAAATTTGCCATAAATTAAGAATGTTAGCACTCTAGTTGCTTATTAGATCACTGTAGTAAAGCTACTGCTCACCAGGGAAGTCTGCTGCTGCTATTGAAAGTGTATGTTTCTGTATGCATGTCAGAGTTTTTTCATGAAATAAAAGAGGATTTGAGAAGTCACTCAACATGTGCCCTAATTTTTCTTTCTGCAGCACTAATCATACTTTCTATGGCAAAATGAAATCCCTCATTTTGTTCCTTTTTAAATTAAATGTTTTAAGAGTTACCACTTCATTCCAATCAAGATGGCTTCGGGTGTGCCATACGTTTGTCATAAGTAGGACTGTTAGCGCTCTAGTTGTTCTTTAGAACACTCTGGGAAGCTGAAGTAGAACACAAAGGAATCAACTGACATTCTCTGCCCTTGTTGGATGTACATGTTTTACTGAGAATGTCAGACTTCGTTCTCACATGACTGAGAAAGATAATGTGAATTTACAGAAAATATGCTCTCAGTTTAGCTTATAGATCACCTTCCAAACCTCTGTGGGAAAAGCATGAGAAAACAGTTTTCTCTCAAACATGATTAATGATATCCCAGCAGAAGGCTTTTTCACATGGTAAAATCACCTTAGAACACACCATAATTCCTAAAATGAGTATGGTACCATCAACAAATGATTTATAATGTAACTAAAGTCTTAAAACCTTCTATTAACTGCAATGCTTTTTAATGAGGTGCTATCATGTATATTGGTCCCAAGATGGCTGCCAACACTTCTTGGATGAAGTGCTGACAGCCAATCAGATCTCATGATGAAATGTTTGGTTAGGCTCCGCCCAGATATATATATGAGTTTACTTTTGATTTTCTCAGGAACTACTGAACGGATTTATACCATTTAACCAAAAGGCACGAGTGTGAACCAAGGGCTACCTCTTTGCCAAATTTGGTGTAATTCCGTTCAGCAGGTCGGACTGTAGCTGCGATTAAAGGTTCCTATGGAAAATTGCATGGGGATAACATGTTTTGGGACCCCCCTTTTTTCTCGGCCCCCCACTTGACGAATCACCCTGAGACTTTCAGGATAGGAGCAGACCGGAGCGCCCCACCAGTTTTGAAAATTTTTGCGGATAATAGGTCCTAATTATAACTACCTACTGGCGACCGCCAGTAGGTAATATATATATATATATATATATATATATATATATATATATATATATATTATCTACTGGCGGTCGCCAGTAGATAGTTATAGTTAGGACCGAGTTCCCATAGGAAATCTGAAAATTCTATTTTGAATAACTTTGGCGCCGGTTGACTTATCTTCGTGAAATTTTCAAAACTAATGGGGCGCTCCGCTCAGCTCCTACCCTGAAAGTCTTGGGGTGATTCGTCAAGCGGGGGCTGAGAAATAAGGGGGTCCCAAAACGCGTTTTCCCCATGCATTTTCCCATAGGACCTTTAGTCGAAGGTACAGCCCGAACGGCTGAACAGAATTACTTGAAATTTGGCAAAGAGGTAGTCCTCAGGTCAGGCATGTGCCTTTTGCTTAAATGGTGTAAATCCGTTCAGTAGTTCCTGAGAAAATCAAAAGTAAAAGCACATATATATCTGGGCAGAGCCTAACCACACATCTCATTGTGAGATCTGATTGGCTGTCAGCACTTCATCCAAGAAGTGTTGGCAGCAATCTTGGGACCAATATACATGATAGCACCTCATTAAAAAGCATTGCAGTTAATAGAAGGTTTTAAGACTTTAGTTACATTATAAATCATTTGTTGATGGTACCATACTCATTTTAGGAATTGTGGTGTGTTCTAAGGTGATTTTACCATGTGAAAAAGCCTTCTGCTGTGATATCATGAATCATGTTTGAGAGAAAACTATTTTCTCATGCTTTTCCCACAGAGGTTTGGAAGGTGATCTATAAGCTAACTGAGAGCATATTTTCTGTAAATTCACATTATCTTTCTCAGTCATGTGAGAATGAAGTCTGACATTCTCAGTAAAACATGTACATCCAACAAGGGCAGAGACTGTCAGTTGATTCCTTTGTGTTCTACTGCAGCTTCCCAGAGTGTTCTAAAGAACAACTAGAGCGCTAACAGTCCTACTTATGACAAACGTATGGCACACCTGAAGCCATCTTGGTTGGAATAAAGTGGTAATTCTTAAAACATTTAATTTATAAAGGAACAAAATGAGGGGGTTCATTTTGCCATAGAAAGTATGATTAGTGCTGCAGAAAGAAAAATTAGGGCACATTTTGAGTGACTTCTCAAATCCTCTTCTATTTCATTAAAAAATTCTGACATGCAGACTGAAACATGCACTTTCAATTCCAGCAGCAGACTTCCCTGGTGAGCAGTAGCTTTACTACAGTGATCTAATAAGCAACTAGAGTGCTAACATTCTTAATTTATGGCAAATTTGTGACACATCTGAATGCCTTCTTGATGGAATCAAAGTAAAAAACTGAAAGTATTTCCTACTGAGGAGACTGTAGTAAATGAGGAGATTAGGAAACATCATAACAAATAAGTCTCCCAAAATAGCCACCAGAGACAAAAGAGCCCAAATGTAGCCTAAATATCACCCAGATGTAGCCCAAGTATAGCCCAATGACAGAATGTCCCAGAGTGTTCTAACGAACAACTAGAGCGCTAACAGTCTTACTTATGACAAAAGTATGGCACACCTGAAGCCATCTTGATTGAAATAAAGTGGTAACACTTAAAACATTTAATTTACAAAGGAACAAAATGAGGGGGTTCATTTTGCCATAGAAATTATGATTAGTTCTGCAGAACGAACAATTTGGGCACATTTTGACTTCTCAAATCCTCTTCTATTTCATAAACAAATTCTGACATGCAGACTGAAACATGCACTTTGAATACCAGCAGCAGACTACCCTGGTGAGCAGTAGTTTTACTACAGTGATCTAATGATCAACTAGAGTGCTAACATTCAGAATTTATGGCAAATGTGTGACACATCTGAATGCCTTCTTGATGGAACCAAAATAAAAAACTGAAAGTATTCCCACTGAGGGGACTGCAGTAAATGAGGAAATTAGGAAACTTCATAACAAATAAATCTCCCAAGATGGCCACCAGAGACAAAAGAGCCCAAATGTAGCCCAAATATCACCCAAATGTAGCCCAAGTATAGCCTAATGACAGAATGTCCCAGAGTGTTCTTAAGAACAACTAGAGCGCTTACTGTCTTACTTATGACAAAAGTATGGCACACCTGAAGCCATCTTGATTGGAATAAACAGGTAACACTTAAAACATTTAATTTAAAAAGGAACACAATGAGGGGGTTCATTTTGCCATAGAAATTATGATTAGTGCTGAAGAAAGAAAAATTAGGGCACATTTTGAGTGACTTCTCAAATCCTCTTCTATTTCATTAAAACATTCTGATATGCAGACTGAAACATGCACTTTTAATACCAGCAGCAGACTTCCGTGGTGAGCAGTAGCTTTACTACAGTGATCTAATGAGCAACTAGAGTGCTAACATTCAGAATTTATGGCAAATGTGTGACATATCTGAATACCTTCTTGATGGAATCAAAGTAAAAAACTGAAAGCATTTCCTACTGAGGAGACTGCAGTAAATGAGGAAATTAGGAAACTTCATAACAAATAAATCTCCCAAGATGGCCACCAGACACAAAAGAGCCTAAATGCAGCACAAATATCACCCAGATGTAGCCCACATGTAGCCCAATGACAGAAGTGTGCAAAACACTTATTTTTTGTGTATTTGCAGTTTTATATAATGCAGACTTGTTAGGTATTGGAATGCTTTACATGAGCATTGGTTACATCACACAAGATCAAATTCATTTTGGTTGTAGACATGGGGAGATTAAGTGATTTGACCACAATCACAGAATGTTGAGCTGAAGCAGAAACTCCAACCTGGTTCCCCAGTTGCAAAGTCTGCAGCTCTGGAAGTAACACCACATCCTCTCGCCAAGGTGCAACATTTAATCAAGTGGTCAACTGGATAAAAAAACATAAAGAATACAAATAATTTAAAAGTTCTTTGTCGCTATTTGAAATCTCAGAAAATATGTCCTCATTTTTGTTTTTTAGAGCACTAACCATAATTTTGATGCAAATAAGACCTTCTCATATATGTAATTTCTAAAGGAAATACTCTAGGTATTACAGTTTTGATTACATCAAGATTACGTCAGGCATTCCACACTTTTGTAATAAATATAGAATGTTAGCAATCTAGTTGTTCATTGGGATACTGTTGAGAGGCAGAGGCCAGGGGCACGGACTCTGAAAATTGAAGGCAGGTAGGAGAGTGCAGAGGCAACAATTTGACCACACTGGGCAGGCAGGAAGGGCAGTGGCAGCACAACAGACTATGGAGGGCAGTGGAAAGGGGGGCAGGGGCAACAAACCAACAATACAGGACTGGCAAGAGAGGCTGTGGCAATATAATAGACCATTGTGGGCAGAAGGAAGAGGCAGTGGTAGTACAACCATACATGCCAACAGACCCGTTTCAGCCAGGAAACGTCCAATGTTTTTAAGCTCAAATGGGCTTTATTTGATCAGTCTCCTGTCTACAATCTCCTCTTTTTCAATGTAACTCAAAGGGGAAAATCAATACCCCAGTTTTTTTTCAAAATCTCCCTCTTACCAAGTTCAAAATGTTCGCAAGTATGGTAAATTGAATCATGGTAGGCAGGAGGAATTGGGGTAGGGACATGGACTCGGATAACAGAGGACAGGAGGGACATGGAGAGGTGCACCAAACTGACCCTACAGGGCAGGCATCAGGGTTTGCAGCGGCACAATACACCACACAGCGCATGCGGGACGGGAGTGCAGCACAACAATCCATAGAAAGCAATAGGGAGGGGACAGGACCATGCACATGGACAACAGAGAACAGATGGGAAAGAGGCAATGGTAGCTAGCTGACCATAATGGACAGACAGGAGAAAAAAAACTGCAGCATAACAGACCATAAAGGGCAGGAGGGACTGATCAGGGGCATTACAATGGAACAGACAAGCCAGGAGGGAGGGAATAGGGGGTCTGCACATGGAAATAGAGGGCTGGGGGCAAGATGGCAGGGCAGGAGCAGCAAGATGACCATGGAGGTCAGGCAGGATGGGCACTAGAAACAAGACACACCATGGAGAGCAACAATGAGACTATGGTGGCATACACACAGACCATGGAGGGAAGGTGGGAGGGGGTCAGGGGCAGCTAGCTGACCACACAGGGAAGGTGGGAGGGGCCATGGCAGCACAGAAGACCATGCATGGCAAGCAGGAGGGTTAGTGGCAGCACAATGGCTATGATGGGCAAGAAGGAGGGTGCAGGGGCATGCACAAAGGACCATGGAGGATAGAAGGGAGGGTCAGGACCTGGGCACAGACAAGAGAGTTCAGGGGAAGGGGCCTCACAACAGACCGTGCGGGGCAGGCAGGAGGAGCAGTTGCAGCACAACAGATCAGGGAGGGCAGATGGGTGTGGCAGTAAAATGGACCCTGGAGGACAGGAGGAAGGGGATAGGGGCATGGCATGTGGACAGGCAGTGTGGAGGTGGCAGGGACAGGTTACAGTCATCTGACAATGCTAGGCAGGTGGGAGGGGAGTGGCAGCTCAACAGAACACTCAGAGTAGATAGGAGTGGTAGGTCCATGGAACATAATGGGCAAAAAGGATGGAGCAGGGGCATGCACAAAGACATCAGAGGGCAGGGGGAAGGAGAATAGGGGCAGCAAGCTAAGCACAGAGGCTAAGCAGGAGGTCAATGATGGGCCATAGAATTGGGCAATGGAGGGCAGGAGGAGTGGACTGGTACATCATGCCAAATAGAGGGTAGTGGCAGCACATCAGACCATGCATGGCAGGAGGGAGGAGGCTAGTCCATGGATTCAGACAACAGAGGATAGGGAGGAGGTGGATGGGGCAGCAAGCTAACTGTTCAGAGAAGGTGGGTATTAGGAACTTTATTGTTTTTAAAATGTGTGTCTGTGCGAACTACTTAAAATATGAACAAGTATGCAGCATAATCTCACTTTTATTCAGGAAGAAGAGGACGTTTGTGACTGTGACTCCGGGCTCACTTGGCAGAAACACCCCCTGACCCTCCACCCCCATCGCAAAATGTAATGCCCGTGAAAAGGGTGGGTGGACGCAGTGTTATATAGAACATAGTCCTGAGAGCACGATTGAAAATGAAAACTAGATGTAGTATATGGTATAAACTATGCACCAAAAAGTGTGATATAAGATGAACCGGGGCGTGAAATATAATATGCAATACATTGTGCGCAATGACAGATTCATTGGAGAGCGCGAGATAGCACAGGCACTAGCGCGTGCTATGCGATATGCGCCTTGGAGTGTAATATGCACAGGGCAGTGTTGTGTAACATAACTAGTCTCTAAAGTTGTAATATAAAATATGTGCTGGGGAATGTAACGTTGCATATGCACTGTGACAAAGAAATGGATCCCAGATTGTAATATGTATGGCATAGCGCTGTGCGTTATAACATAAACATCGAGGAAGGCACGTTAGATGGGGCAATATAACCCGTGCGAAGGCAAGTGTGGCATGACATATTCACGGGGTGGTGTTACAGTGCACATGGGCTAGAGAGTGTCATAGCATACGCACTAGCTGGTGGAATACAACACAGAGGTGTGAGGCAATCGGCGGGCACTGGTGGGTGTAACACAGCATTGGGCTCAGCCAGGAGCACGCTGTGACTCTCAAGTGAGGTTCGTCTCCTTTCCAGAGAGTAAAATAAAAAGTATTACACATCCGGCGTTGAATGTGTTTTTTATTAACCGTGAGGGGGGTTTCTTGCATAGTTTGGTCGAATTTTTGTCGAATCCCCTTTGAATGGCTTGGTGTGCGTGTATATTAAATGTGCCCGTCAATAGCTACCCATGCTTGTATAAATAAACAACAAGGGTGTCTACTTGGAGAGTACCCACCGGCGGGGGCGCCGGGATTAGGCACGGTAGGGCATCAGACACGTCAGAGCTTCACTAGCGGTATAAATACATTCCATGTGGATTCATTCTATGCATAGTCGCCTTTTAATGAATAACACGCAAATCATCATGGTGATAGGTACATACGGTTTGTCCAACATGTCCTAGGTGTTTCTATAAATATATATATTTTTAAAATAATAAAAAACAAAGGCCGGCCCCGGGGGATGGAGTCCCCGGAGCCATAAGTGGCCTGAGGAGGGGGGCAACGCAGCCCCCGCCTAAAGAATTTAAATAAAAAAAAGGCCATGACCCGGGGGTTGGGGTCCCCGGGGCCGATTAAGGCCTTGGGAGGGCCAAATTTATTTTTTTCAACAAAAAAAATTAGGGTGCAGGCCCTGGGGGATGGGGTTCCCAGGGCCAGTAAATTAGAAAAAGAAGGGGGGCCACACAGCCCTCCTTCTTAAAAAAATAAAATAAATATAAGACCGGCATCACGCTGGAGGCCACGCCCCCTCCTTGCAGCACTCTGCAAACGCGCCCCCTGGCCAGTTGTAAGTTGGGGAATTAATTCCCCTTCAATACTGAGGGTCCCTGAGGGCCAACTAGCCCAACAGGTATCTCCAGGGTGCGCCAGGGAGCTGCGTTGCAGACGGGTGTTCTGAGGCCACGCCCCTTTTTACACCTCTATGCAACGCAGCTCTGTGGCGCTTACTGGAGGTACCTAGTGGGCTAGTTTGACCCTAGGGACCCTTAGGATTCAAGGGACTTAATCTCTCAACTTAGAACGGCCACAGGGCGCGTTTACACAGTGGTGAAGGGAGGGGACGGGGCCTGAGGTGACGTGTGCAAACACGCCCTATGGCGCGTTTTAAGTTGGGGAAATAATTCCCTTTCAATCCTGAGGGACCCTGGGGGCCAACTAGACCACCAGGTGCTTCCAGTAAGTGCCACTGCTCTGCGTTGCAGACAGGTGGTGCAGGCCGTGCCCCTTTTTACACCTCTCTGCAATGGCGCTTACTGGACGTACCTAGTGGGCTATTTTGCTCCTAGGGATCCTCAGTATTCAAGGGGACTTAATCTCCCAACTTAAAAAACGGCCACAGGGCATGTTTACACAGTGGGGAAGGAAGGGGACGGGGCCTGAGGTGACGTGTGCAAACACGCCCTATGGCGCGTTTTAAGTTGGGAAAATAATTCCCCTTCAATCCTGAGGGCCCCTGGGGCCAACTAGCCCACCAGGTGCTTCCAGTAAGCACCACTCCGCTGCGTTGCAGAGAGGTAGTCTAGGCCGTGCCCCTTTTTACATCTCTCTGCAAAGCAGCTCTGTGGCGCTTACTGGAGGTACCTAGTGGTCTAGTTGGACCCTAGGGACCCTCAAGATTCAAGGGGACTTAATCTCCCAACTTAAAACGGCCACAGGGCGTGTTTACACAGTGGGGAAGTGAGGGGACGGGGTCTGAGGTGACGTGTGCAAACACGCCCTGTGGCACGTTTTAAGAGGTAGTTTTAATCCCCTGCCCTATTATATACTAGGGGCTTACAGAGGAGGTCATGCTGATCACAGGGGGAACCCAACGCATAGTGTTCCCTAGTGTATGTAGGTGTTTTCACTGTATTCTGAGTGTCTTTTAACATAGCACTGGCTATAGGACTGGTTAGTCAGACTCAGTTACCACCAGTATCCGTTTGAAAAAGTTGAGGGTACAGGATGATTTTGCAACAAGGCTTCTTTCTGCACTTCTTTTTTTTCTTTCTGTGCGTTTTTTCTTCTTTCTTCACATGTCCTATCTCTGTAGGCATAGTTAGAAATTAGCATTTAAAAAACCTTTGAAATTCACTGAAAAAAACATAGGTTTCAGGCTCGTTATAGTTAGGAATTAGCATTTAAAAAACCTTAGAAATTCACTGAAAAAAACATAGGTTTCAGGGGCATTATAGTTAGCTGGCCTTTTCACTCGTACAAAGCCATTGAAATTCCCCCGTTATAGTTAGTTCAGCTAACTATAACTCGCGCGCCCGCAATGCACTGCTGATGACGTCACATATTACATCACTCATGACATGGTCAGTGACATCACTCATGACATCACTCATGACATCTCAAATTACATCACTAATGACATCACTAATGACATCATCCTTGTGATAGAGTGGCAGAACTCCTCTTCCCCTAATATAACCTTTGATACACACATTCAAAAATAGAAACTACAATGTTCAAAACAAAGGACATACCAATACCAGTTACAATAACCTATTCAGTAATTCTAAGATCCACATACACATCCACTCATTCACCAACAGTCCTATACAGTCACTCATACATGTACTCACTCATCATATATAATCACACACCTATACATCCTGTTACACAACGCCACTCATCCATAGAGTTACTCACACACAGTCACTCATGCTAATAAAGAATCAAACATCCATTTACTTGCATATACAGTTATACACACACCACCATACTTACTTCTATAGAAACTTACACATACTTAGTCTTTTAAACAATCACTTATAGAAACACATACTTATTCATACAGAAACTCTTTCAATCTATCACTCTCACATATACTCACTTATATACACCAATAGTCACATATACTAGTTTAAAACATATGTAGTTACTCATAAAGACACTATTGAGACAGTCTATCAATCACTAACACACCCATTCACACACTCATCCACCCATACAGTCCTGCACACATGCTGTCTTCAACACATACAAACAGTGAGTCACTCATTCATGCACCTATGCACTACGTAATACCCCCCACCGAACCATACAGACACTCAGACACTCATACTGATACTCAAAAAACCAACTAATAACCTATATAGACACTCATGTAGCTACTCACCAACCCATGCAGCCACTAATACACAAAGTGAGATACTGATACAGATATTTACACATTTAAACATTACTCACTAAGCCATGTATTCACTAAGGTACACTTAATCAATCAGTTATACAATCAATTTTTCAAAATCAAATCATCCATTTAGACACTTATATACCCATTTATTCTTCCATCGACCTTGAGATATACATATATAAAACATATGTAATTTTCAGAAAAACACACATTCACTGGATGATGTCATCAGTGATGTCATTTGAGATATCAGTGATGTCATGAGTGATGTCACTGACCATGTCATGAGTGATGTAATATGTGACGTCATCAGCAGTGCATTGCAGGCGCGCGAGTTATAGTTAGCTGAACTAACTATAACGGGGGAATTTCAATGGCTTTGTACGAGTGAAAAGTCCAGCTAACCATAACGCCCCTGAAACCTATGGTTTTTTCAGTGAATTTCTAAGGTTTTTTAAATGCTAATTCCTAACTATAACGTGCCTGAAACCTATGTTTTTTTCAGTGAAAAAAAAAAATATATATATATATATATATATATATATATATATATATATTATCCACAATTGTCCCTCCATTCAGTAACACCATCGGAGCACTCACAGGCTTTGCTTTAAAACATTTTATTTTATCCCGCATGACGCGTTTCAGCCGCCAGGCCTTTATCAAATGCTGTTGAGTGAAACAAATCAGTAGCATTGAGAGTGTTTAAATAAAAGGCTTGCAATATCAATAGCATTATGAAACATCGATGCTCCTGGAATAAAACAAATAATGGCATAGACACAGTGCAATCTGCGAGGTATGAATACATTTCCCATTACGATAATGGAAGCTTACTTTAAAGGTGTGTTTATTATGGAATTTAAAGATACCACTATGGGTTTGAAATGCAATTTACATACACTCAATGATGGCGGCGTGCAATAATGAATGGACTATGGTGAAAGTGCAGTCCTTTCTTGCTTGCCACTATGGAAGGAAAGCGAAATGAGTTATTTAAACACTCTCAATGATACTGATTTGTTTCACTCAACAGCATTTGATAAAGGCCTGGCGGCTGAAACGTGTCATGCGGGATGAAATAAAATGTTTTAAAGCAAAGCCTGTGAGTGCTCCGATGGTGTTCCTGAATGGAGGGACAATTGTGGATAATTTAAATCGTGCATGCCACATGCACGCAGGAAGCACCCGTCATCGAAGGAGTTCGGTAGATTTTGTGGCACGTGTTGGAATATATATATATATATATATATTTTCCACAACAATCCTCCTGGAGGGGAGGAAAAACGGGCCGCACTCCCAAGGTATCAGTTGCAAACTCTTTATTACTTTACATCAGGGCCGTAGCAGAGCTAGATCTACGCGTTTCGATGCCGCCTGGCACCTTGTTCACGATCAACTCGCTCTCGGACAAAAGTCTCATTTAAAAAGCAAACCACTTGCTATGACGTCACTTCCTGTTAGTTTCCAGGCTCAGTGGCTCATGGTCGTTGTAGTCTGTCAGCGATGTTTTTCTGAAACGAAGGGTGTCTTTGTGTTTCTTCTTTCGAATTGTGATGGCACAGATGTCCTTTTCAGTTAATAAGGGTTAATGAAGTTACTCATTTCATATGTGTTTGTGCTTCCCCAGATTAGATTCTTCTCTCGGCTTGATGGTGATATATTGTCTCGTTTCGTGCGGGAAAGGGGTTCCCTGCACATGTGGATTGTGTTTTAGTTTGCCATTTTCTTCATAAAGTTATTCTGTTGTTTTTTTTCCCTCCTGTATCTTTCCATTTTTTTCTTCTGTTCTTTATCGCTTTGTTTGTTGATTTTTACCAAATCTTTGCATTGAGTTTATCTTTTAATTGTGAGGGTAATGAGATAATGTTTGTCCTTATTCTGCTTTGTTACTTATCTCACTTCCTTGTTCACCGAATAACTGGCATTTCACAATGATTGATTTCTTGTTTTTGTGTATTGCACGTCATTTGTACATGACAATCGTTCCACTTCTGTATCTTTTGTTGAACTTCTGTTGATTTGGGGTCTTTTTATTGGGGGTCGTAAAACACTCTTTATTAGTGTGTTGCCATATTTCATGATTTTTCATTTGTTTCTTTTCAAATTCTTATTTTAGAGATGAATGTATAGCTCCTCAGATTGATTCAGGCCATGGGGAGTGAGAGTTCGCAGGTTGATGATGTAGCGCGACTCCTTTTGGCGCAACATTTTCTCACGATCTCCTCCGCGTTCTCTTTTTGGAATAGTCTCGATTCCAAAGAATTTCAATTTTTTCCAGTCTCCTTGGTGTTTCTGTTCCATATGTTTAGATACTGCGTTGGATCTGTCCTTGTGGATGGTCGCCCTGACGTGCTCCATGATTCTCTTTTTCAATTCGCAGATTGTGCTCCCCACATACCTGAGTGGGCATGGGCATTCCATCACATAAATTGTGTATTGCGTCTTACAGGTGATGAGTTGGCGAATTTCCCAGGTTTTGTTGTTAGCCAGTTTCACCTCTTTGGTTGGTTTCGCTATTTGGCACATCTTGCACGAATGGCATTTGACAAATCCTTTGGTCTTTAACCACGTTGGTTCTTTCTTTTTGGCTTTGAAGTGGCTATGGATCAGTTGGTCCTTCAGATTTTTAGCTCTTCTGTAAGTTACCGTGGGATGTTTTCCCACTATCTCTTTAACCGTGTTGTCCAGTTGCAGTATCTTCCAATTTTTCCTCAATATTTTTGTGACTTGAGTACTTTCCTGCGAAAAGTCCATGATCATCCTTATTGGTTCTTGTGTCTCCTTGTTGTTTGTTTGCTTTGCTGCCAGGCATTCCACTCGAGTTTTCTCGTTGGTTCTTTTTAAACAGCGGGCTATTATACCAGGATTGTATTGTCTCCTCCTGAAACGTTTCACTGTTCTCTCACTGTGGGTTTGCCATTCCGTTTCTTCACTGCAGATCCTACGGATTCTGAGGAATTCCCCGTATGGGATGCTGGAGATCAGGGAGCTTTGATGGAAACTGGTTGCCTCTAGGGTAGCATTCGTTGCTGTTACTTTTCTGTGCAGCGTGGTATGGATCTCATTGTTGCTGATATATATTTCCGTATCCAAGAAGATGACCCTCTCTTTGCTGATGGTGTAAGTAAATTTTAAGTCATTTGTAGAGTTGTTAATTACATTGAAATACTCTTGGAATTCCATCGCTGTGCCATCCCAGATTATAAGCAGATCGTCGATGTATCTCTTCCAGCTGACGATTTTGTTTACTGCTTGTTCATTGTTTGTGCTCCATGCGAACTCTTGCTCCCATAGTCCCATGGCTAAACAGGCATAGCTCGGACTAAATGAAAATCCCATGGCAGTCCCGCTGTTTTGGCGGAATATTTCTTCCCCAAATAGAAATATGTTCTGATTGAGACATATGGAGATCATTTCCAACAGCATCTTGTTGTGGTTGCTGTATGTGATGTTTCTATTGTTGAGGAAAAATTTGCAAGCTTCAATGCCCATGTCATTCCCTATGTTGGTATAAAGGGCTATGACGTCCATTGTTATCAGGTGGTATGATGATTGCCAAGGTGTATTTTGCAATAATCTCAACAGATCAGTGGTGTCTTGCAAGTATGAGCTCAGCTGCGTCACATATGGTCTTAAAAAGTGGTCAATGAAGTTCGCCAGGGGTTCCAACAAAGACCCCTTTGCCGACAGTATCGGTCTTCCCGGAGGCTTACTCTGATCTTTATGTAACTTCGGCAGGAAGTAAATAGTTGATGTTATGGGATGTGTTACCGTCAGGAATTTTCTTTCTTCTTCATCAATAAGTCCCTCTGATAACCACGATGAGAGTTTTTCATCCACCATTTTTTTGATTATTGCGGTGGGGTTAGTTGTTAATTTTTCATAGAAGCGAGTTTGTCTTAGTTGGCGATGTGCTTCTGTAACATATGCTGAGCGTTCCCAGATCACTATGTTACCGCCCTTGTCGGCCATTTTGATTTCAATCTGGTCGTCGGTAGATAATGATTTCAGGGCATGTCTCTCATCATTTGACAGGTTATCATCATATTTGGAGTGTTGTAATTTGTACAGGTCTTGGATTACAGCTTCCTGGAACAAATCAATTTTGTTTCCATGTGCTAGTTGGGGATAAAACTTTGATGTCGATTTTTTACCACTTAAGCCTTTCCCTGTTTGTTGACAAGCTTCTTCCAGGGGTATTTCTTCCCCTTCCATAGTATCCAAATTAATTAGAGTCAGAAAGCCATCCGCGTCCTTAACTTGCAATTCTCCCAATGTTTCCATGGGTATGTTTTGACTTTGTTTTTTCCATGTTGTTTCTTGGAAAAGTTTCGCCAGTTTGATTTTTCTGATATACAAATATAGATCAATGCGTACTTGCGCCAGATCTATGTGAATTTTGGGGCAAAAATTAATCCCTTTCTTTAGAAGTTTCGTCTCTGCTTCATTTATCGATCTCTTTGATAAATTCACTACCTGTAGCTCATCATTTATCGTTTCTGTCTCTGTCGCATGCTCCTCGTTTCCGTGCCTATTTTCTCCGAACCCCCGCTTGCTCCTTTTTCCTCGTCTCTGCGGTTTCTGTCCGGCCACTGTCGGCCTCTTCCTCTTCCCCTTTGTGGTTGCTGTTGCATGGGGCGATTTTGTTCCCATTGTCTCTGTTGAAGTACGAGGCGCATGTCCCCTAAAAAAGACATTTTCACGGTATCTCTCATTGATGTGGATTCCCCATCATTAGAGTCTCCGGATGCTAGTGAAGAAACATTGCTTGATAAGCTACTGGTGCTGTTCCATGAAATTTGTTCTTTCAGTCCATCAAACTTCCTCGCGAAAGTGAATATGCGGCCTTCTGCATAATCATTTGTGTCTCGTATGAACTTGGAATGTTTTCTTTCCCTAACTGTATCTTCGTGTTTTTCTATTTGGATCTCCAGCTCGTCTTTGAATTTGTTCATTTCAGGTGTTAGTTTTAATTGCATGATTTCTTTTTCTGTATCTTGAAGCTGTAATTTGATTTTTTCCAAACCTATCTCGATGTGTTTGCATAATATTTCAATTAGGCCCAGTGATGATTTTAATATAAAGTCACCCCATTCCTGCAGTAGTTCATTCGTACTGTCTTGATTGTTGGGCATTAGCATTATCCTAAGACCCCTTGGTACTCGTTGTACTTCTAGATATTTTTTGAGGGTGATGAGTTCCCATGCTTTGTTGATTTCTTTGCGGCTTAGTTTTTCCCAAAGTCTTAGTTTATTTTTCACATCCATTTTACCAGTCGTGGTAGTTACAGTGCTGGTCTCCTTCGTACCATGACCTTTATCAAACATGTCATTGAGGAGTTCATTTCTTTTCGCTTCCCTTCGTTCCATATTCTGCTATCTTTAGGCCCGTTTTGATGATTAAATGATCTTTAACTTCTTTTGTGTCCCTGATACCTTGCCCGGTATTCCTATACACAGTCAGACAAATGGCGTTTCATCCGCTCGTTTCTCACATTGAAACCATGTTGCGGTTTGAGGTGCTGTGACTGAAAGGCTCCCCGGCACTTAGCTGAAATGCACGTAAGCTTGTGCAACAATGTATACACTGATTATTTGCAGGCGTCCGCTTACCGTAGTTTCTAAGCGGCGTGTTGCTTTCCAAATATTCGTTCGTTCTCCATCAGCGTTCACTGCAACCGGACTAAATATCTTCACCCAAAAGGTTCCTTTTTGCCGGTTCCTCGCAGCGCTCGTCGTGGGTGCGTTGCCCCGCGGTTGAACCTTACCGCTATTAATTTCCACAACAATCCTCCTGGAGGGGAGGAAAAACGGGCCGCACTCCCAAGGTATCAGTTGCAAACTCTTTATTACTTTACATCAGGGCCGTAGCAGAGCTAGATCTACGCGTTTCGATGCCGCCTGGCACCTTGTTCACGATCAACTCGCTCTCGGACAAAAGTCTCATTTAAAAAGCAAACCACTTGCTATGACGTCACTTCCTGTTAGTTTCCAGGCTCAGTGGCTCATGGTCGTTGTAGTCTGTCAGCGATGTTTTTCTGAAACGAAGGGTGTCTTTGTGTTTCTTCTTTCGAATTGTGATGGCACAGATGTCCTTTTCAGTTAATAAGGGTTAATGAAGTTACTCATTTCATATGTGTTTGTGCTTCCCCAGATTAGATTCTTCTCTCGGCTTGATGGTGATATATTGTCTCGTTTCGTGCGGGAAAGGGGTTCCCTGCACATGTGGATTGTGTTTTTGTTTGCCATTTTCTTCATAAAGTTATTCTGTTGTTTTTTTTCCCTCCTGTATCTTTCCATTTTTTTCTTCTGTTCTTTATCGCTTTGTTTGTTGATTTTTACCAAATCTTTGCATTGAGTTTATCTTTTAATTGTGAGGGTAATGAGATAATGTTTGTCCTTATTCTGCTTTGTTACTTATCTCACTTCCTTGTTCACCGAATAACTGGCATTTCACAATGATTGATTTCTTGTTTTTGTGTATTGCACGTCATTTGTACATGACAATCGTTCCACTTCTGTATCTTTTGTTGAACTTCTGTTGATTTGGGAAAGATACAGGAGGGAAAAAAAACAACAGAATAACTTTATGAAGAAAATGGCAAACTAAAACACAATCCACATGTGCAGGGAACCCCTTTCCCGCACGAAACGAGACAATATATCACCATCAAGCCGAGAGAAGAATCTAATCTGGGGAAGCACAAACACATATGAAATGAGTAACTTCATTAACCCTTATTAACTGAAAAGGACATCTGTGCCATCACAATTCGAAAGAAGAAACACAAAGACACCCTTCGTTTCAGAAAAACATCGCTGACAGACTACAACGACCATGAGCCACTGAGCCTGGAAACTAACAGGAAGTGACGTCATAGCAAGTGGTTTGCTTTTTAAATGAGACTTTTGTCCGAGAGCGAGTTGATCGTGAACAAGGTGCCAGGCGGCATCGAAACGCGTAGATCTAGCTCTGCTACGGCCCTGATGTAAAGTAATAAAGAGTTTGCAACTGATACCTTGGGAGTGCGGCCCGTTTTTCCTCCCCTCCAGGAGGATTGTTGTGGAAATTAATAGCGGTAAGGTTCAACCGCGGGGCAACGCACCCACGACGAGCGCTGCGAGGAACCGGCAAAAAGGAACCTTTTGGGTGAAGATATTTAGTCCGGTTGCAGTGAACGCTGATGGAGAACGAACGAATATTTGGAAAGCAACACGCCGCTTAGAAACTACGGTAAGCGGACGCCTGCAAATAATCAGTGTATACATTGTTGCACAAGCTTACGTGCATTTCAGCTAAGTGCCGGGGAGCCTTTCAGTCACAGCACCTCAAACCGCAACATGGTTTCAATGTGAGAAACGAGCGGATGAAACGCCATTTGTCTGACTGTGTATAGGAATACCGGGCAAGGTATCAGGGACACAAAAGAAGTTAAAGATCATTTAATCATCAAAACGGGCCTAAAGATAGCAGAATATGGAACGAAGGGAAGCGAAAAGAAATGAACTCCTCAATGACATGTTTGATAAAGGTCATGGTACGAAGGAGACCAGCACTATAACTACCACGACTGGTAAAATGGATATGAAAAATAAACTAAGACTTTGGGAAAAACTAAGCCGCAAAGAAATCAACAAAGCATGGGAACTCATCACCCTCAAAAAATATCTAGAAGTACAACGAGTACCAAGGGGTCTTAGGATAATGCTAATGCCCAACAATCAAGACAGTACGAATGAACTACTGCAGGAATGGGGTGACTTTATATTAAAATCATCACTGGGCCTAATTGAAATATTATGCAAACACATCGAGATAGGTTTGGAAAAAATCAAATTACAGCTTCAAGATACAGAAAAAGAAATCATGCAATTAAAACTAACACCTGAAATGAACAAATTCAAAGACGAGCTGGAGATCCAAATAGAAAAACCCGAAGATACAGTTAGGGAAAGAAAACATTCCAAGTTCATACGAGACACAAATGATTATGCAGAAGGCCGCATATTCACTTTCGCGAGGAAGTTTGATGGACTGAAAGAACAAATTTCATGGAACAGCACCAGTAGCTTATCAAGCAATGTTTCTTCACTAGCATCCGGAGACTCTAATGATGGGGAATCCACATCAATGAGAGATACCGTGAAAATGTCTTTTTTAGGGGACATGCGCCTCGTACTTCAACAGAGACAATGGGAACAAAATCGCCCCATGCAACAGCAACCACAAAGGGGAAGAGGAAGAGGCCGACAGTGGCCGGACAGAAACCGCAGAGACGAGGAAAAAGGAGCAAGCGGGGGTTCGGAGAAAATAGGCACGGAAACGAGGAGCATGCGACAGAGACAGAAACGATAAATGATGAGCTACAGGTAGTGAATTTATCAAAGAGATCGATAAATGAAGCAGAGACGAAACTTCTAAAGAAAGGGATTAATTTTTGCCCCAAAATTCACATAGATCTGGCGCAAGTACGCATTGATCTATATTTGTATATCAGAAAAATCAAACTGGCGAAACTTTTCCAAGAAACAACATGGAAAAAACAAAGTCAAAACATACCCATGGAAACATTGGGAGAATTGCAAGTTAAGGACGCGGATGGCTTTCTGACTCTAATTAATTTGGATACTATGGAAGGGGAAGAAATACCCCTGGAAGAAGCTTGTCAACAAACAGGGAAAGGCTTAAGTGGTAAAAAATCGACATCAAAGTTTTATCCCCAACTAGCACATGGAAACAAAATTGATTTGTTCCAGGAAGCTGTAATCCAAGACCTGTACAAATTACAACACTCCAAATATGATGATAACCTGTCAAATGATGAGAGACATGCCCTGAAATCATTATCTACCGACGACCAGATTGAAATCAAAATGGCCGACAAGGGCGGTAACATAGTGATCTGGGAACGCTCAGCATATGTTACAGAAGCACATCGCCAACTAAGACAAACTCGCTTCTATGAAAAATTAACAACTAACCCCACCGCAATAAACAAAAAAATGGTGGATGAAAAACTCTCATCGTGGTTATCAGAGGGACTTATTGATGAAGAAGAAAGAAAATTCCTGACGGTAACACATCCCATAACATCAACTATTTACTTCCTGCCGAAGTTACATAAAGATCAGAGTAAGCCTCCGGGAAGACCGATACTGTCGGCAAAGGGGTCTTTGTTGGAACCCCTGGCGAACTTCATTGACCACTTTTTAAGACCATATGTGACGCAGCTGAGCTCATACTTGCAAGACACCACTGATCTGTTGAGATTATTGCAAAATACACCTTGGCAATCATCATACCACCTGATAACAATGGACGTCATAGCCCTTTATACCAACATAGGGAATGACATGGGCATTGAAGCTTGCAAATTTTTCCTCAACAATAGAAACATCACATACAGCAACCACAACAAGATGCTGTTGGAAATGATCTCCATATGTCTCAATCAGAACATATTTCTATTTGGGGAAGAAATATTCCGCCAAAACAGCGGGACTGCCATGGGATTTTCATTTAGTCCGAGCTATGCCTGTTTAGCCATGGGACTATGGGAGCAAGAGTTCGCATGGAGCACAAACAATGAACAAGCAGTAAACAAAATCGTCAGCTGGAAGAGATACATCGACGATCTGCTTATAATCTGGGATGGCACAGCGATGGAATTCCAAGAGTATTTCAATGTAATTAACAACTCTACAAATGACTTAAAATTTACTTACACCATCAGCAAAGAGAGGGTCATCTTCTTGGATACGGAAATATATATCAGCAACAATGAGATCCATACCACGCTGCACAGAAAAGTAACAGCAACGAATGCTACCCTAGAGGCAACCAGTTTCCATCAAAGCTCCCTGATCTCCAGCATCCCATACGGGGAATTCCTCAGAATCCGTAGGATCTGCAGTGAAGAAACGGAATGGCAAACCCACAGTGAGAGAACAGTGAAACGTTTCAGGAGGAGACAATACAATCCTGGTATAATAGCCCGCTGTTTAAAAAGAACCAACGAGAAAACTCGAGTGGAATGCCTGGCAGCAAAGCAAACAAACAACAAGGAGACACAAGAACCAATAAGGATGATCATGGACTTTTCGCAGGAAAGTACTCAAGTCACAAAAATATTGAGGAAAAATTGGAAGATACTGCAACTGGACAACACGGTTAAAGAGATAGTGGGAAAACATCCCACGGTAACTTACAGAAGAGCTAAAAATCTGAAGGACCATCTGATCCACAGCCACTTCAAAGCCAAAAAGAAAGAACCAACGTGGTTAAAGACCAAAGGATTTGTCAAATGCCATTCGTGCAAGATGTGCCAAATAGCGAAACCAACCAAAGAGGTGAAACTGGCTAACAACAAAACCTGGGAAATTCGCCAACTCATCACCTGTAAGACGCAATACACAATTTATGTGATGGAATGCCCATGCCCACTCAGGTATGTGGGGAGCACAATCTGCGAATTGAAAAAGAGAATCATGGAGCACGTCAGGGCGACCATCCACAAGGACAGATCCAAAGCAGTATCTAAACATATGGAACAGAAACACCAAGGAGACTGGAAAAAATTGAAATTCTTTGGAATCGAGACTATTCCAAAAAGAGAACGCGGAGGAGATCGTGAGAAAATGTTGCGCCAAAAGGAGTCGCGCTACATCATCAACCTGCGAACTCTCACTCCCCATGGCCTGAATCAATCTGAGGAGCTATACATTCATCTCTAAAATAAGAATTTGAAAAGAAACAAATGAAAAATCATGAAATATGGCAACACACTAATAAAGAGTGTTTTACGACCCCCAATAAAAAGACCCCAAATCAACAGAAGTTCAACAAAAGATACAGAAGTGGAACGATTGTCATGTACAAATGACGTGCAATACACAAAAACAAGAAATCAATCATTGTGAAATGCCAGTTATTCGGTGAACAAGGAAGTGAGATAAGTAACAAAGCAGAATAAGGACAAACATTATCTCATTACCCTCACAATTAAAAGATAAACTCAATGCAAAGATTTGGTAAAAATCAACAAACAAAGCGATAAAGAACAGAAGAAAAAAATGGAAAGATACAGGAGGGAAAAAAAACAACAGAATAACTTTATGAAGAAAATGGCAAACTAAAACACAATCCACATGTGCAGGGAACCCCTTTCCCGCACGAAACGAGACAATATATCACCATCAAGCCGAGAGAAGAATCTAATCTGGGGAAGCACAAACACATATGAAATGAGTAACTTCATTAACCCTTATTAACTGAAAAGGACATCTGTGCCATCACAATTCGAAAGAAGAAACACAAAGACACCCTTCGTTTCAGAAAAACATCGCTGACAGACTACAACGACCATGAGCCACTGAGCCTGGAAACTAACAGGAAGTGACGTCATAGCAAGTGGTTTGCTTTTTAAATGAGACTTTTGTCCGAGAGCGAGTTGATCGTGAACAAGGTGCCAGGCGGCATCGAAACGCGTAGATCTAGCTCTGCTACGGCCCTGATGTAAAGTAATAAAGAGTTTGCAACTGATACCTTGGGAGTGCGGCCCGTTTTTCCTCCCCTCCAGGAGGATTGTTGTGGAAATTAATAGCGGTAAGGTTCAACCGCGGGGCAACGCACCCACGACGAGCGCTGCGAGGAACCGGCAAAAAGGAACCTTTTGGGTGAAGATATATATATATATATATATATATTCTGCTCCGAACTTCACCGGGTAATGGTACCCACAAAGGATGACAGCACTCACGGGGGTGAGTTCCGTAAATTTTATTCAAAACTGACTCAGGGCACACAGACGCGTTTCGGCAAACGGCTAACTGGAAACGCCGGGCCGCCATTATTTTATATATGTATTCGACAAATTCAGTATGCATTTCCGGATATTCAACATAGTAGAGGGACAACATGTTAAGATCCCACCATATCATCAGTGCTGCGATTCCGCCATTTTTAACTATACGCAAACGGTCAGGAATCTCAATACCTGCCCTGCAATACAAATTCTTGGCAGAACCAGCACCTTAAACCATTGCAAATGTATTACTACCATATAGATTTGTAGGTCATCTATGGATGACCTACAAATCTATATGGTAGTAATACGTTTGCATTACCCGGTGGAGTTTGGAGTAGAATGTTTAGGTGGGAGCACCCCCGCACTGACAGGCACCCATTCGAGACTGCATTGGGCTGGTGATTTGGAAGGTGCAATATATATATATATTCACTGAAAAACCACAGGTTTCAGGGACGTTATAGTTAGAAATTAGTATTTAAAAAACCTTAGAAATTCGCTGGAAAAAACATAGGTTTCAGGGACGTTCTAGTTAGAAATTAGCATTTAAAAAACCTTTGAAATTCACTGAAAAAACAACAGGTTTCAGGGACGTTATAGTTAGTTGGGCTTTTCACTCGTACAAAACCAGAGAAATTCGTCCGTTATAGTTAGACGAGCTAACTATAACTAGCGCCCCCGCAATGCACTGCTGATGACGTCACATATTACATCATTCATGATATGGTCAGTGACATCACTGATGGCATCACTGATGACATCTCTACATCCCCATGCCTATGAAAACAGAAATATTAAAAGAAATAAAACGCTTTATAACATTTTGTCATTTATCTTTTTCTCTCTTCTCACCCTTATTCTCCTTCTCACCTGAGGTGATATATACTATGGCCGTGTATATTTTACTACTGCCTTGTTATATACCCTCAATGGTGTTGTTGGTCTGTCAGCGCCAGGAGTCAACATTCAAAAAGTCCCAGAGAACAAAAATAGTAAAGATGTGTTGGAAAACCACTCCCACGCTAGAAGGGGTGGTGGTGGTCTTCCGGACACACTGTGGTAGCTTGGCTCGAGTGGTCAGGAATCAGGCTCCGTGCTAAGCATACGACATACCCAAACAATAACCATGCGTGCATCCGTTCCAAAAACGACTCTACACCGTAAAAATTATGAAAATATCTTTCTTTATCTGCTTTTTCTCTTAGTTGCTGATTGGATAAAATGAATAACAATCACAATATACAAACTTTTAGATAGTGCAGGACAAATAAATACTGGCTTAATGATTCAATAAATAGGGGTGATCATAAATACTGAAGGCATAAATACAAGTGCAATACATACAGACAATTAAATATTCTGAGGCAATAAATACTGTAAACCAATAAATATTGTGCATCAATAAATACTGTGGTCCAATAAATACAGTGGAACAATAAATAGGTTAAATACAATAAATACAGTGCCCCCAATAAATACTTAAAAGCTGACAGTGACACTCATGGAATCAGATCACTTTTGAATTCCTAAGGGCTGATTTGGCCCAGGCACAGCTTGTGGGGATGTGGAAGGCTTGGGGGTGTCTACTCCCTGGCTTGGTCAAGGCTGAGGCCTAAACTGAGGTAGATAAGGGGGGGAAATACCAGAGACCTGGCTCTCTCTCTCCACACAACCTCTCTAGATTAGTCCCAGTTCACCCCTGGCACCTTAGAGCAGTCTCTCAGGTCTCCACAGGGCCTTAGGCGCCCTCTACTCCACTTACTGCCCTTTTTCTGATGCTCCGACGCCGCTGGAGTCGTGTCGACGCCGTGAGGCGGTTCCAGCTCGATGTCGGCGGCCTCGGCACAATGTCAGTTCTTTGACGACGCCGGCAGGCGGCTCCGGTCTCGATGTCGGCGGCCTCGGTTCGATCTCGACCTCCGATTCGATGGCGTCGGGCAGTCTTTACTCGATGTCGACTTCGGGCGGCTCCGGTCCGATGGCGACCTCGGATTCGATGACGTCGGCCGGCCTTGCCTCGATGTCGACTTCCGGCGGCTCCGGAGTGCGATCCTCACTCCCGACCTCCGGTGCTCCTCTCCTTAGGTTTCCGGCGACTCCGGAGTGCGACCTCCACTCCCGACCTCCGGCACGATCCTCACAGGTTCCGGCGACTCCGGAGTGCGATCCTCACTCCCGACCTCCGTTACACTTCACCTCGGTCTCCGACGACTCCGGAGGGCGGACTTCACTCCTCCGATGACGCCGCTCACTCGACCTCGGGTGACTTCCTCCTCGACCTCTGGTATTCCTCACGACCTCTGACGGCGCCCTCTCTCGACCTCTGGCGGCTCCGGGTACGACGTCTGCTTTTCCAGTCAGCGCCGCTTCTCCACCTCGGGCTCCAGGTCTTAGGCTACTCGACGTCGGACTTCAGGGAAACCAGTTTCCAGGTCAGGATCTTGCTGGTCTCTTGTTTCTAAGGCCTGTTCCTGCTGTCCAGGTCCTTAGGATGGTGTTTCTGGCTTCTTCCCACACAGGGCTCTAGGCTGGGCTCCGTCAGTAGGGACTAGTATCAAGGGTGGGTTTATGGACCCCACTCCAGGCACAAGTTTCCACCCCTGCTGCTTCACTCTTTCCTCCTTCAAGTTTTTGCTGCTCACTCCTCACCAGTCAGGTGCCAACTGCCAGCTCCAACTGCCAACTCTCTCTCTTAGCTTTCCAACATTCTAAACCGCCTCCAACTGTCACAGGGTTCTGGAATGTTCTGGAAGGTGCTAGCAGGTTCCAGTGGATGCTGGTGATGTCACAGGTGGCCACCATTTTGTGCTCCAGGCCCTCAGACAGAAGTTTCAGGGGTAGCTAAAATGGCTCCCTGAATCTGCAGCAACACGAAAAAGTCTGGTGGTTCCCAAAAAGGAAAAATTCAAACAGGGTTTGAGGCAAAAGTGGGACAAAATAAATAATGATGAGGAGGGACCACCCAAAGGGCTGACAGGTCTAACAAGATGTTAAATGCTTCATAACATTTCATCATTTATCTTTTTCTGTCTCCTCGTCATTATTCTTGTTCTCCCGTGTGGTAATATAGTGTCTCCGTGTATATTCTTTTACTGTGACCCTGTAGTACCTCAAAGGGGTTGGGAGCCTGTCGACGCCAGGACGAAACAAGTTGGAATACAGGTTACTGGACTGGCCCTCATAACTTAGTGGCTCATAGTTTCTGACAGTCATAGTGTATTGCCAAATAGTACATTTCAAAATTAATGTCTGCATACATACTTCCTAACTGAATGCCTTCAGAAACCCTACATTTCCGAGTGACATTTCGTCATTTACCTTTTTCTCTCTTCTAGTTCCTATTCTCCTTCTCTCCTGACATGATAGTGAACGGCCGTGTGTATTCTACTACTGTCTTTCCATTTCATATCAATGGAGTTGGAGGCCTATCGGCGCTAGGACTGAACATTCTCGAGTTCCAAACAAAAAAAACTTGAAAGCAGTAAGACGCTTGATAACATTTCGTCATTTATCTTTTTCTCTCTTGTTGTCCTTATTCTCCTTGTCCCCTAGGGTGATATAGTGCGACCGTGTATATTCTACAACTCTCACCCTATTTTACCTCAAAGGGATTGGGGGCATGTTGGAGCCAGGACTAAAGAATCAGGAATACCGGTTAGTGGCCCTTATAATATACAGGCTCACAGTTTCTATGAGTCACAGTGTACTCTCACAATAATTAAAGAAATACTTCCTTTGTACATCACTGATTGGATATGTTCAAACTAGTACTTTAAAAAATTCAAAACTACATAGTCCCTCTATGAATGCTTCAGTGCAAAAGTACTCCCTCCCTCGCTCATTGCATAACTGCATAAGTAATCCATGATTGATTTAATTTGTGTGGTAGTAGTATCTACTTGGTTCTATAACTACATCGCTTCTGCCTAAGTAACTATGGGTCATATTCTCAATGAAGTGGCGGAGAGAGGCATTACCTGCTTGGCCTAATGCCTCTCTCCGCCAATTCGGAAACGCAAGGCTGCACCCTATGCTCAAGGACAAGGTGCAGCCTTGCGTTTCCCCCTGTGATGGTGCATCGTTTCAAAACTTAGCGCCAACACAGGCACCCTTGCACCAGAGTGCAAGGGTGTCTGCAAGCAGGAAAGTTTCTTTATGTAGAGGAAGGTCTCCCTTCCTGCACATAAACAAACTGAAAATGCCCCTTTTGTAACTTATATGTGTGCTGCTTCCTGCTGCACACATGTAAGTTAGAAAACTGCATTTTTCAAAAAGTTTTGTTTATGTACAAGAAGGGACACCTTCCCGTACATAAACAAACCATGGCATTTTGCATTTTCCATGCATGCTGCAGAATGCAGCACACATGGAACAGGTAAAAACAACGAGAAATAAAGCATTTCTCCTCGTTTCCCACCTTAAGACCATATTTTTTCTGGTCTTAAGTTTGGCACTACCTCCTATTTATGCTGCCCTTGAGAATAGAAGGTGGCATCAAACTCAATGGGTGTTGCGGTGGAACGCCCACCGCAACACCCAGTGAACCCCCCTATCATGCTAAAAACAGCATGTAGGGGGCCCTATTCACAAAGCAATGTTAAGCAGCATTAAGCTACGCTGCCTTGTGAATAGGGCTAAGCCCCTATCGCCACAACAACGTCACTCAAAGTGACGTTGTTGTGGCGATAAGGGCTTGAGAATACGCCCCTATATCATTAAAAAGATTATACCTTCTTGTTTACAATACTGCACGGAAACTGCCTAAGTAAAATGATGACTTCCACAGTAATATCTGGGTTATTGTGGGAGTGCATGGATAGTACCTGAGGGAATCCATCAGTGCTTTCGTACTGCCTCAATTATTAATTAAGTGCAAAAATACAAACGGGGGGATTGCATAATTCTGTTGCTAATGTCTGATTGATTGATCTCTATATACCACAGCCTCCATCTTTGCATAAAACATTACCCAATTTATACATTTAACTACCTTGAAACTACTTTTATTCATGAATTGCATTCTTTGTTTTTGTATTTTGCTGTTAAAATTAAGATAGGTAAGTTTTAGTAACAGAGAACCACACTTAGTTTTGTTCAATATTCTTTAGTGTATACACATGTTAAATTAAACGGCAATTCTAACTTTCTGCTCCTAATTTAAACAGTTTTTTTAAACAAACTCCAGTGGCTGCTGTTAATCCCACGCTCAGTGTGCTTTTTAAAAACAATTATCTTATTCCAAGTAACCGCAAGTGCTCTGACCTACAAGCAGGCCACCCGTACAGAGCAACTTTTTTCACAATGTGTAACATGTTCCACCACTGTCTTCACTCAACCCCAACAAGCGCTTCAAGATAGTTTGGTCTGGCCTTCCATTCCTACTTTGAAAACATATATTATTAGCGAACACTAACAGAAAGCGCTATTCTTACCACAACAAGCGGGTCTCATATAATCTTGTGCGACCTTCAAGTAACAGGAGGCTAAATTAGCAAGGGACATTGACTTCGTCTTCTATGGAAATCTCCCACTACATTTTGCACAATTTATACACCAAATATTTAACCAGTCTGAAACTCAAGGTCTACCACATTTTTCTAAACTATTCCACTCCTGCCTTGTTATCTCTTTTCAGACTATTTTTATAGTAATACTGGATTTCATTCATTCTAACTTTGCAAGCACATTTGGCAGCTCCCTTGGTGCTCCTTCCTTGTTTCTAGAAAAATCGTTGTATAGCTCCTACTACGAAATGGCTGCCCGTCCTCTGCTTCAACCCTATTCACGACAAATGGAGCTATACCGTGGACGAATGCTACAACTTTTTGAATGCTTGCATTAGCCATATTTGGCATCAGATATCGCCTGAATTTCCGCTACGTGTACTTCACCTATGCTCGACCTGTTTTTTATTGTCTCTGGTGCCACTATGAATGCAACCTCCCAGTCTGCTTCTCTACTACTTCACACGATCCCCTGGATTATGAACTGTTGCTGCGTCCATTACTGTCTCATGACCAAGCCTGTTCCAGAGACACACATTTAATGGATGCGTTTCATTATGTAATAAGGGGAAGATGGAGTACATGCACTCATACGGAGAGCCTTTTGCAGCAGACTATCATGCAAGTTGCTCTGCCATGCTCCTGCTTGCTGAACATTATGATGACCATGTCTGTTCTTTCGACTTGCTAAATTGGATGGCCACCCTCTTTGCTTGGAGAGGTGCAGATGACCTTTTTGAACTGATTGCATATCACAGAGCTTCAATGAATCTCCATAAGTGCACATGGTAACCGGATTTGATCAGCACTTATTTCTACACTTCAAGAACACTTTTTTTCCTTTTTCTCTTTTCCTTCCTTTTTGGATTTTCAGACATTGACTTTCTTTACTAATTCCCCTTTACAGACTTGGTTACGCTCTTTTGATATTTCCAGTCTGTTTGCCTGGTTGTTACAGAGGTAGTCAAAGAAACGGACGAATTGGCAGTTGGGAACTTTAGTATCTATATTAAAAGGTATGTAATCTGCAGACAAACCTCTGAGATGTTCGATTTTATAATAACAGTTGTTTTTAGGTGACAGAAACGTAACTCAAGATGGTCCTTTCTTTATTCTGTTTTTCTGATAACGTCTCCCTTTATCAAATCTCGATTCACTACTATACTGATTATAATTGTATCATACACTTTCTTTTTTATGGCACATATACTGCAGATTACGCCATGTACTTTAAAATAAATTTTTAAAAATATATCATGTCTGTGTCATATGTTGCAAACACATAATTAACAGTTAATGTCTTTCCCATCATGTTTGTAACGTCATTTGCCTGCCCCATGTTCACTACCCACCAACTACTAACAATCTTGAGCCTAAACAAATGCAAACCAGAAACTCTTTTCAAGTTACAGTTGACAGTGTCACCATATTACTATTACAATGCATACATCTCCTGTGCATTTTCCCAGTGGCAGCATACTTGAAAGAAACATACAACTACATGTATACCTGTCTTTTATAGCTATTGCATCTTCCAATATATAACTCGTCTGAAAATACCTGTTCAAGCATAGACATACATTAGCAAAATTAAGTGTTAACACCAATTGTCGAGCAATGTGAATTAGAACAATATGTAACTTGCAACTGTAAGGCATATTAACAAGCCCCTGTCGCCACCACAACATCAGTCAGTCAGTCAATAAACTTTATTTGTTTTTTGTTTGTAAAACCATAAAACTTACACAGATACTATACATAAAACAGTAAGTTATTGACAGGATATTAAAAGAAAACACAAACTCCGTTACCACAAAATAGATCATCTAAAAACTATGTCTAAATAAGCAGACGTTACAAGTTAATACAGTGCCTAGATTTCATAGATGCTTTTAAAAACCCTACTATAAAAATGATACAATCATCCTTCAGCAGTTGAAGATACACGAGGGCTGGTCTTACTTGATTAAAATTCGTTTTTTAAAAAAATAGGAACTAGAAAATGCCTCCTGGGGACTTCATACAGTTTACAGAAGAACACAAAGTGCAGCAAATTCTGAGGAGACTTTCCGTCGCAGCCACGGGAAGCTAGCACTTGGCCTCTGGTAGCCCCCTTGGGTCTAGCTAACAGAAGATCGAAGAGATTCATCCGAAACCTGGTTAAAAGAAATTTTTCGTGTGTTGTTAAAGACCCCATAAGATATGGTTCTGACAGTGGCGTTGATTTAAGCAATAGGTATGACCGGACACTAGGTTTACGTATCTCTTCTGCTTCCCGGTCTGCACGCCTTCGGCTCAGAAAAGCTTTCTTAGTTAATTCCACATCCTTTCTTACAATAACATCTGGATTGGAGAATAAAACACCCCGCCCGATCCATTCAAACCCTCGTTTAATATAATTAAACCAGGGGATACGGGCCACATTATCTAGGGACCTGCATTCTCTTAAAATCAAATGAGTGAGGATTAGATCTTCGTTTAACCAACACTTTAACCAGAAAATCAGGGGATGCAAAGCAAGAGTATCACTTAGGTAAGAAACCCCCAGTTCCTCGTGTACCGCTAAATTTGAAGTTTCTTGCGGGACACATAATAATCGTTTTAGAAACCCATTTCCCACTACCTGGAGGGGTTCTGTAACCACGTATCCCCAGATCTCACTACCATAAGTTGCTATGGCTAAGCTTTTTGCTTGATACACTTGTAGCATAGCTCCTGTCGGTTTCTTCCCCACTTTAGAAGCAAAATTAAAAATTGCTGCATTGACCCGAACCAGATCCCCTTTTTTCTCTGAATTAAGGGGTCCCATTTAAGTTGATCATCGAATAAAACCCCTAAATAGGAGAATACATTTGTGCGGGGAATCTTGTCATTGCCAGTACTGAACTGAAAGCTCTTTTTCATTTGTTTCCCCACTTTCATGACATAAGACTTCGAGTTGTTATTGGCCAAGTCCCGCTCTGTCATAAATCCAGAAAATGCAGTTAGAAGGGTTTGTAAACCCAGTTCAGTTCTGGATATTAGGAAGGCATCATCCGCATACAGCAGACCTGGAATGCCCCGCCGTCCTACATAGGGGAAATCGGCTCCAGTTGCCCTCAGTACACTTTCTAATTCATTAATATAAAAATTAAATTAAAAAAGGCGCCAAAATACAGCCTTACCGAACTCCCTTCTTAATCTCAAAGTCCCTTGTAACCTGTAGATCTTGTGAGAACCTAACATTGGCTTTAGTCGATGAATGTAGGTCCTCAAGAAAGTTGACAATACTGACGTTGTGGTGGCGTTAGGGGCCTTGCGTTATTTACAAGGCAGCGTTAAGCCACTTAACGTAGCTTAACACTGCCTTGTTAAAAAAGACCCCTTTCACGCTCTGTTTAGTGTGAAAGGGGCGTACAGTGGGTATTGTAAGGGGCATTCCACCTCAACACCCATTCCTTTTGATGCTGCATCTGATTAATAAGGGCAGCGTTAATAGAAGGCAGCGCCAAAGTTAAGACAAGAAAAACCTGCTCCACCATATCCTTGTTAATATAGTGCACCCTCGCATTTCACAAGTGACGGAAAGACACATTCAGCCAAGAACGCTAACGCCTCTCTTAGCCACTTCCTTCATAAAAAGCTACTGTGTGCGCCTTTGTTACAAGCACAGAAATCGTTCATGGCTTTGTCTGCCCGTCAAATACCCCCAGCAGCCCAGTGACGGTCAACGCACACTGACCACTGTTAACTTACTTTTACAAACCACGGGACAAAAACCGTTAGACACTGGGACGAAGGAGGGGGGTGGGGCTCAAGGGTGGTGTCATTCTGAGTCTCTGGATCTGCCGCCCCTGTGATATACATAAGTACAACAGGAGTAGGAAGCTTCAAAATACCTTAACTTACATTCACGAGTGCTTCACAACTGTGCACAAACCAATTCACGAAGTGTGGAAACAACATTTCATTTTTTTCATCTCACTGAAGTTAATAAAGCATGTCCATGTTAAAGCCCCCCCAGTATTTTCCCACAAGCATCAATCTGCAAAAGTACATTTCTTGTAATTTCTTGTACATTACCCCACCCGATATTACACCCCAATTCATCCCTATACATTACACACAACACCATGTAACTCTTCCAACATCACAAAGATGGAAAACAAGCTTTTTCAGAAATCAATAACTGATTGGGTGATAAACATCATTATGTAGTGTAAACTAATGTGCATATTACTTTCGGGAAAAACTATGTTTCTGATTGATTAATAAAAAATGTCTGAATCCTACACTACATAGGATAAGATCACACATGCAGAATGCAACCACACCTACTATTTGCATTTGGATGGTACTGTTGTAACTTAAAAAAAACTTTGCACCTGCACGTACTGTTGAATGTTCCAGAAACTGTCACAATGAACTATGGTGAACTTATAACCTGCACGTGGCATTCAATGTTGCACAAACTGTTGGGATCAAATTTCGTGAACTTGTGACCGGCAGCCTTCCGTTAATTTTACCCAATATTCCTTTTGAACAAAGCCAGCAGCTCCATGCAAGCTCCCTTTGCCCAAAAGCAAATCTGCTTCGCTTCATAAAAGTGAGAGCAAATTTCCTCCTTTCGCTTCCATCAAGCGAAGCAAAAGTTTGCTATGACTGAGCCGCAACTCTGCAAAGATCCTGTCCTGCCATAGCAAACTACAATGTCCATGGCGTAGGCACCACGGCTTATTGTTGCAACCGGCCCTCGGACATAACCGAACCCAGCGCCATGCAAAGCTTCTCAAGAAAAATTGCACAATGCGCCTCCATCCAATTTAAGAGATACCAAAGGGGATGATGGACGGAGCGTTGGAGCAAATCAAACACTCACCCCCAGTCAACTGATCTGGGTTTAATCCATCATCATTCTTTAGCTCACTCCACCACCCCAGTTCCATCCAATTTAAAGCCCGCGAACATCGTACTCCCAAAGGCCGCCAATCCGCAACAGACCCCCGCATTTTAATTCATGAATGCCTAAAGAAGTAGTGCCCCCGGGACAGTGTGGGGAAGCTTCACCCCTCCAAGCTTAAATTTTACGTATACCTCCAAAATCGTGCTGCTCCTCGGAGCAGAGGGGCAGGGAAGACGCGCCCCCCCCCATATCATTATATTTGCTCCAAGGAAATGGCAGTCCCCGTGACCGAAGTAAACCCCGCATCATAACTAAACATTACTCCTGGGAACTAGCCCAACCGGGGGCTTAATTAAACGAAGCACTCCACACCGCGCTGTTTTTCATTTTTCTGCCTTGATTACCCGGCCCTCTGCGAATCACGCCGAAAACATATAAAAATGTTTCTTTACATTCCGACTCCCTGTGACACTCCTGAGCACCCTAGGAAGGTCACACTTTTCCTACCCTACCCTCTTCTACTTAACCGAGTCACAAAATGGCTCCCAAGGCTTCCTAGTTTGAAGTGTTTGCAGCCAATCCCAGGCAAGCTCGTGCTCGGAACGCCTCAGCCAATCAGATCTCACAATTGTAAATCTTTAAGTATCTCAAAAACTACTGAACGGATTTACACCATTTACACAAAAGCGTGATTTCTGGACCAACAGCTATATCTCTGCCAATTTGGTGCAATTCCGTTCACCAGTTCGGGCTGTAGCCGTGGCTAAATTTTTCTATGGAAATTAACATGAAGAAAACGCGTTTTGGGACCCCCCTTTTTTCTCGGCTCGCCCTTCACGAATCACCCCCAAACTTTCAGGACAGGAGCTGACCTGAATGAACAATTAGTTTTGAAAATTTCATGAAGATTTTGTCAAATTGTGCCACAGTTATTGGCAAAACAAAAAATGCTTTTCCTATGGAAACTAGGTCCTAACTATAACTACCTACTGGCGACTGCCAGTAGGTAATATATATATATATATATATATATATTCAAAAAGATATGTGGAATGCTGGTGTGCTGCCTAATTGCTGGGTGTGCTCAGAAAACAGCGCTACCGCCACCGCTAGTGTATCAAAATTGCTCCATACTCTAATAGGAGAATGAAAGCCGGCACTCGAAGTCAGGGGAAATGAACCTGTTTATTAGATCAGGTTGCCCCAGGCACGAGGACACAGGAAAGACGCGTTTCAGCAGCCCAACAAAAAAAGGCAGTTAGACTGCCAAAATGTGCCTTTCCTGTGTTCTTGCGCCTGGGATAACCTGTTCCAAAATTACCAGAAAAAAGAATCCAATGTAATGCTGTGTTTTCTACCTCAGACTATAAGCACAGTATTTGCACTTCGGTTTGGTTGACAATTTTACCTTCACCACAGATTGCGCATCTGTTCTGCTCCAAACTTCTACAAGAAACTTGAATGTATAATGTATCTTGCACTCTCTTTTCTACTGTGGCGTCTTTTACGCTGTATATTTATTGTTATTTGAGCTATATTTAGGGAGTGCTACCTTAATTAATAGTGAGCAGTCTCCCCACATACTATATTAAGTAGTGGATGCATTGAGGGGAGATGTAAAAATGAAGTTATAACAGTGGCTCAAAACACCAGCACTTGTGTTCCGGCCAAAAACAAATGTTAAAAAAAAAGTGCGCTGCAAGTAAGAGACGGCCTGAAGCGAAATGACCCTTGTAACAGGGCCTGTTGCCATAGGCGTAGCAAATACACCAAAAGGAGGGACAAACGGCACCAATCCACCACACGAAAGACACCTTGAACGACACAGGAAGGAACCTATGAAAGGCAGTGGGCATGACCAAACTCCACAGACGGAATACACCATGCCTTGCAGAGCAGCGCATGCGCGCTGACTGTAGGCTCAACCTAACAAAAGAAAAACGATTTGCGCAAATGGGTGTGAAGGAAGTACAAAGTTGTCAAAATATTGATGAGGTGAAAGTAAAAGAAAATGTAGTACTCACAGGTGAGTGGAGTGGGTGCGAAGTGAAGGACATGCTAGGAAGTGCATAAAGGAGAGAGTGAAGAAATGGTGCTGAAGAGGAAAGAGATGTGTAAGATATGCAGATGGACGAGGTGTTAAGAGAAAAGGGCATACATTGGGTCATCTCTTAAGGAAATCTGGGATACTTTACCACCTCTATGCTGATGACACACAAATCTACCTTAAGGTGTCTTCCTCACACGACATCTCAATCCTCAACTCTACTCTGAACTCTATTCAAAACTGGATGTCAGCTCATCAACTCATTCTAAATCCTTCCAAAATTGAATTCCTCCTCCTCTCTATCTCACTCTCTCCTCCTCCTGTTCAATCTTGGATGAATAAACTGAACTTACTGAAAAACAAACCTATTGTTGTCGATAGCGCTAAATTCCTTGGTGTCATTCTTGACAAAAAGCTCAGTCTACACTCCCACATTAATTCCATTGCAAAAAATGCATGTTACCAACTGCGCCTTGTCTGGGGGATTCGACGTTTCTTTCCGGAGCAAGACCTAAAAACCTTGGTCCAATCTATGGTTCTCTCTAGATTGGACTATTGCAATTCTCTGCTTGCTGACCTCCCCAAATCTCACCTTTGCCCTCTCAATTCCGTACTCCATTCATCGGCTCGTTTTGTCTTTGGGGCCAAAAGAAGTGACACATCACACCAATCTACAAGACTGCCTGTATCACCCACAAAGCCTTGCACACTTCCTCCCCTCGATACCTGGCAAATAAAGGTAAAATCTCTGGAGGCTCTAGACCTTCACATAATGTGGAAAAATTACTGCATGTGCCCCCCACCTTCAAAAGGGAAAGATCGATGGCTCAATCCTTCTCAGGCAATGCAGTCAGAATCTGTAACTCGCTTCCTCCACTACTATGTACCACCACTTCTACCCGGACTTTTAAAATTGACCTCAAATCTCTTCTTTTCGAAGACACTTCCAGAATTAATACATCCCTTTTCATGTCCCTCAAGGAAGTTCTCACAACATTGTATATATGTCATCTATTTCTGTACGATCCTAATCCTATTGTGTTTTTGATTTTAGTGTGACTGTCTTCTATTGTTTCTTTTACTTTTTCATCTATCTAGTTTGTATCTGTAACATGTAAGGATGTAAATTTCCTCATGTAATGTACTTGGTTCTATTGTGAAACGCTCTGACACCTTTGGGTAAAGTCTGCGCTATATAAAATTGCATTAAATAAATACCTGTCTAACATAGAGTGAACATAACAAGAGTGACTGAAACACTAAAGACCACTACCCCTTTCACCTGCCTCAATAATGTTTAATTCAGTCTCACAATTTCAAAAGGAAAACAATTTCAATATTATTTACAAAATCGTAGTTACTCATTTATCTTAAACAGTAACAACCAATGACAAAGCCAATGGTCTTGGCTGGTGTTCGGTGGATGTTAGATCATGTTAGGTATCTGGATACAATAACAAAGCTCAGAGAGGCAGCAAAACACAGGTTGGTGGCAAACATTTTAGTTTACATGTTAAAACCACGCACTTACTGACTACCCTTTATTACAATAACACATCCTCCTTTCGGGGACCACCCACTTTTTTCATCCCAATTAAAACCCTATATACCTTAACCTATCCTTTGTAAAAGACGTGAGTTCATGGAAGCTCCTCAAACTGTCATACACACTCAAAGATAGGCCACAATACTTGCTCACAAACTCGTGATTCTTAACTATTTATTTTGTGTAGAACCGCGCTAAATTATGTTATGCTACAACTATCGACACCCTCCCCATTAAAAAAAAAACGGACTCCCTCCAAGATGGCTACCTATTTCCAAATATCTGTAACGGATGACCCTGGAGCATCTGTCCTCTTTTCACCTTCGCGCTACAAACACAAAAGAAAGACTGCCACTCAATTTCTCACGTCAGCTTGACGTGGCGTCGGTCGCCATCTTAGAGAGAAGCGAGTCCCGTTCCAACGCAACGGCCGAGTTCCAGGTAAGTCGTAGTGAGATGGGCTCTTAGGTTTGCCGGATCGGGTAACGGCGGGTGTCGTGCAATTGACAAAATAAGTGCTTGTTTTTTTGAGCGATTGACAGGAATTCTCTTGTAATGGGGAAAATTCGTTCGCGGCCGCCATTGGCGCGAATAAGCAAACGGTCTCTTCTAAGATGGCCGCAAGATGAACGTAATGCCGGAAATGTCATATTGACTGTGTGATTCTAGGTTCTATTTTAATTTGCTGCACTATTTTGGGTCTTTCTTTGTACCATTATGAGAGTAAATGTTTAAAAATTAGTTTCGAAATTGACGCACTAGTACTGTCAGGCCAGACACGTGTGACGTCACAAGCAGCGTTGCAGAACAATATTTATCAACCACCCCGCCTAGTTAATTATTTGTACCTTCTTCACCGACCGCTATGTTACCTTAAAGTATCGCTGTACATAGTGCAAGTTTAGAAAAAAGTTAACTTTATATCTAGAGATTTTTAAACGCAAATACAAGCGCGCGGTAGCCCATGCGTTTAGGGCGCTATAGTTATGTAGTTTGTTTGGTGGGGGATATATTTGAGATTTTAATCACCTAGACGTCTCCTTTCACGGAATATTATTGAGCCTTTCCTGCCCTTCAGGCGGTGTGAATACCGCCGCCACATTGACTGCCCCTGCAGAGGAGAGCAGACATGCGCGGCCTTCGGCTCCTGACGGAGAGCTGGCGGTTTCGGATAGGAACCCTCATGCTATTTTTTTTATTTTTGCCCGGGCGTGGGACTTCTAACCTCTGCGAGAGGTATCTGTGTAGTACCCGGAGCAGCTCCTCTACCATCTGTTAAGCACGGGTCCATCCCGAAGCGCTAGGACTCCATTCGATCCCTTGTAAGGAGCACCAGACCTAAAGCACCCCTCTCTGTGGGAAGATAGGAGCTCCGTCCGGGGCGGGATCACAGGCTGCAGGCCTCGTGTACCAGTACTCACAGTCAATGTCCCTCTGCCTGGCATAACGCCCCTTGTCGTGTTAATGCCCATCCCACCAGAATTACACTGGGGAGCAGAATGGGTATGGGGCAGGTGGCACACGCCTCAGGTTATGGAGATGCTTGGTGGTTGAGCCAATCGTTCCAAAGTTTAGGAACAAGGTAGACGGAAATATGGGGGGAAATTAGGAATTTTAATTTCCTTTTTAACTTTGCTACTCAGCGAGTAAATTTATGGTGGAAAAATAAAATCATTTAAAACTTTTACAAAAATCTCGAATCTCATTTTTTTTTTTTTTTTTTTTAAGAGTTTTATATAGGGCTGGCTAGACACGTAGGTATCAGCGTTTTACATGAGGACAAGTGAGTTACAAGTTAAATGAGGACAAGTGAGATACAAGTTACATCAGTTACAGGGTTACACAGTACAACAACATATAAAAGACATTGTTACGCGGTTGGAGGGAGCGGAAGGGAGAGACGTGGAGAACAGTGCCCAATGTCCGGCTGGGTAGGTGACAGCTGAGGGGTGAACCAAGGCAGATCTCCTCTATAGCTGTCTAGGCAGCTCCACCGGGCATCAGCCATATTGCTCGGTCTCGGGTGAAGGTAGGGGTAGAAAAGGGGTGCATCACCAAGTCCAATAAGGAGAGAGAGGTGTTGGCTCCAATGGAATTGGTGAAGGGTGTTGGTCGCTCCGGCGGCAACAGGCATCATGGGGACAGTCGCAACTGCAACATGGAACCAGGGAAATGGACTCCATGCGCCCAAAAGCAAAGCTATATGGGGGAGGCAGCAGATAGGTCTGGGAGTAGGTAAGGTTTAAGGTCGCCGATCTCTCCCAGGAAATCCAAGATGGGGGAGACCACACGGTCACTCATGGAAGCAGTTCTAGGAAGAGAAGACAGCTGCAGGGTCGGATTGGGATCACAATTCAGCCCGGGCACTCTGAAAAAAGTGGCCCACATTCCTGAATTACGCCCGTTCACAAAACAGCGTTTTTAGAGAAATGTTTGATAAATTATGTATTTTAAAGCTCATAGAGCCGGAAACATTGGTGAAAACTAGAAGCACTACATTTTGGCGGGGCGGGCGAAGTGAAATAGAGTGGCCCAAAGGCCACAACTCCTAATATGGCTGTGTTTGCCACCTGGCTGTTTTTTTGTTTTTACCAGCATTACCAGTATTTTAATGCCTTTGCCATCACGAAAATGAAGAACACCACCTAAGGATGGTATTTTGTCCCCTGATCGATATGTACTTTAAAGTTTGAACAATAAATATAAGGTGAAAGCAGTTTAAAATGTAGCCCAAAGCTTCTTTAATGATCCGTGACTGATAGTTAAAACTAAACAAAGAAAGAAAAGCCATGTTAAGAAGGAATACAGACTTTTTTTTTTTATTGAATATAGAATCCTCTCTCATTATTAAGTTCCAGCCTTTGCAGATTATTAAAAAATGAGCAAACAGAATGTTAAGTTTTTTTATTGGAGTTTGATATAGAGTAAACTTGGCCAAATGGTGCAATTTTATGAGCACCAGTTACATTACAGAATATCAAATTCGTTTTTATTTTAGGCCTTGCACTATTAAGTCATTTGCCCAGAATCACAGGAAGTTGAGGTGAGGCTGGGACCTGAACCTATTTCCTTATTTCCACATTCGTCAGCTCTGACCCTAACATTACATTATCTAAATGTTCCGATCTGGGAAAGGTGCTTCACAGAGAGGTTTATGCAAACACACCTCACCCCACCCCCCCATCCAGGCATGAAAGACTGTAGCCGAGGGGCCAACTACAGGCCCTCCACAAGGCACTTACCCAGCCAACTAAAGCCTCTGGACGATGGCCGGGCAGGGAAGGGGTGAAGAAAAGCACAGAGCTGCTGCTGCTCCAGGGCAGCTGAGGTGATAATTGCCCACAGCAGGAGAGTGAGATACTGCTTCTGGGCGTCTGCGCCGGCCCCACGGGAGCCCAAGACGGAGTCTGCAGCCGACAGACCAAACACCATTGGCCCAGCGACGCTGCTGTAAGTAACCCCCTAGGAGCATCCGTCCTCATGATTCTACCCCACCCCTACAGTGGCCTTTGTGGGGAAGACAATAAGGCTCTGTGGGCCGGTTGACAAAAACAGTCCCACTGGCGACCCTTGGGCACCAACCCATCGGCCAATGCCCGACTGCCCGCATTCCCAATCCGATGCTGGTCAGGGGGACAAGCAACTCTGCACAGAAGGAAAGCCAGCTTGGTGATGCGGGCAGTGGCATCGCTTCTCAGGACAAGTCAAGTTGTCTCCTTCCCCATGTGGTCTTTGGGGGCCCCAGAGTCTTCCCACTGCCTCACAAGACACCTCCCTGGGATCTTCGTGTCAAGATTCACCAGGGGCGCACTCCGGCCGCCATCTTAGGGTCAAGGCGTCACACGGGCGGGGGGGGGAGACACCTCTTGTCACACTTTGCGTACCCCCTTATCTTTGCAGCTTCCCTCTGACTTTGGGAATTTATGGGGGGCTGCACCCCTGTTGGTGAATAACAAACACACCTTAATCTCTGTATACATGTTTTCCCATCTTCCAGCTTGGGATCGTAGTACATATATTTTACTTGTGAGTGCACTTGCAGTTTCTCATGCAACTTCGTCAGCAAAGGCATTTCCTTGTCCCACTTTGTCTGTAACTTTCATGTGGGCACTACATTTGATAATGGCTACACTCTTTGGCAGTGTCAAAGCAGTAAGAAGACTATTTACCAATTCGCCACGTTATATTTTAGAGCCATGGGAGGTTAGGAATCCCCGTTCCTTCCAGAGTTTGCCAAAGTTGTGTGCCACACCAAATGCATACTGACTGTATAAATATTCACTCTTAATCCTTCACTAAGTTCACAAGCACGCAAGAGCGCAATGAGTTCAGCTGCTTGGGCAGATTGTTGTGGGATACGGGCTGTTTCTACCACAGTCTGTAAGGTAGTAATGGCATAGAATGCAGAGGTGGTGCCATCAGGTAGTCTAAAACAAGAGCCGTCCACCCATAGTTCTCCCTCCGGGTCTAACAAAGGTGTATCCTTTAGATCTATTCTTCCCTTAGTCTGTTCGTCTGTTAGGAAAATGCAGTTGTGCAAATCATAAACTTGTTCAGCTGGTAAAGGTAACAATGTAGCTGGGTTCAATGTCAAACATCTCTTAAGTGTGATATGGGGTGCCAAAAGCATAAGTTTGTATCCTGTGAGTCTAGCACTAGTCAAGTGTTGTGTCTTAGTCTGATTCAGGAGTGCATCCACAGAATGTGGTACCATGACCATAAGTTTGTTACTCAACACTATTCCCTCAGATTGCCGTATAGAAATCGCTGTGGCGGCAACCACACTGAGACAACCTGGAAGTCCTCTGGCCACAGCGTCTAATACAGCTGAAAAATAAGCACATGGACGATGCTTATTACCATATGGTTGTGTCAAAACTGATAATGCACATCCTTCTCTCTCGTGTACATATAGTATGAAAGGCTTTGTATAGTCTGGAGTGCCTAACACTGGAGCAGAACAAAGGGATGCACGGAGCTGCTGATATGCTTCCTGGCATACAGATGTCCATGGTAGAGGAGAGAGAGTGTCTTTAGTAACAAGGGACAAAAGAGGTTTGATAATAAGGGAGAAATTTGGAATCCACTGTCTACAGTAGGAAGTAATTCCAATAAGTGCCCTGACTTCTTTCTGGGTACTTGGAATAGGAATTTTTAGGATAGTTTCAATCCTGTCTTTAGTCTGAGCGCGGCCTTCCTTAGACAAAAGGTGACCTAAATAAGTGACCTCAGATTGACAATATTGTAACTTATTCTTGGAGACTTTATGTCCCTTAATAGCAAGGTGCTGCAAGTGAGAGAGAGAGTGGCCTCTTTACAATGTTCAGCTGTGTCTGCGGCCAGCAAAATATCATCAACATATTGCACAAGTGTAACTCCTGGTGGCAAAATAAGTTCATCCAACTGTCGCTTAAGTGCCTGACTGTAAATGCTAGGGCTTTCTGTATAGCCTTGTGGAGCCCTACAAAATCTAAATGAGCGACCTCGTAATGAAAACCCCAAAAGATATTTACTGTCTTCATGTATAGGAATAGAGAAAAAGGCATTTTTTAGGTCAATAATGGAGAATACAGTTGCTGTAGGTGGGAATAATGTCAATAAAGTCGTAATATCAGACGACAGGATATTGAGGGATTACTGTTTTATTAACTTCTCTCAAATAGATTACGAATCTATAAATCCTATCTCCTGTTCCATCACCCCGTTTTAGAATGGGGAAAATGGGTCTATTGCATACATTAGAGGAAACTTCCTCAACAACTCCTGTACGTATCATGTCGTCAATGATAGAAATCAATGCATCCTCGCCTTCTTTTGATATTTTATATTGCGGGACCCTCTGTAAGGAAGCATCCTCCCAAACCTGTATAAGTACTGGGGAAATGTCAATTTTTCCCACGTCTGTATCAGCAGTATCCCAAACATATCAAGGTCCGAACATAAAAAAAAGTTGTATTGTTTAGGCAGTGTCGTTTTTCCAAAAATGAAACGTACTCCAGATGGGGAACAATGTTTAGTAGCATGGAAATATTTCAAAAGATCAAGTCCCATCAGATTATCTGGAGCATGTGGGGGAAGTAAAAAGGGGGCTGTAGTGATGAAATTCTCAACCTGCTAGGGTAGTTTTTAGGACAGAGGGCTAGGAGTTGGTGTTCCATCAAACCCTATCGATGAGATCACTTGGCCAGACAAGGGTGTCCCAGGGACCAGTTTCTGAGATATTGCACTACGTGTTTCGCTCCTGTATCCACTAAAACCTTCTGTTCCTGCCCAAGTATGGTTGCTGTTACATAGGGCCCTGACTGATCTACAGGTATCTCAACTGGTCCTCCTTGTCCTACGCTGTCCAAGGCAAAATGTATTCCCACAGTTTCCTCTGATTCCCAATCCTCCACAGAATATTGATTATTTCGCTGATCAAAATAATTTCCTGTCCTATTCCTCTCTGGAGTTTGAACCTGCTGTGGCTGTTGTCGGGGAGATGAAGTCCCTCGATAACTATTCACTTGTTCCCTTCCTCTTCCGCCAGCAGCTAAAAACAGGGCATTCAGAACGCCAATGTCCTTCCTCTTTGCAATAAGCACATTGAGCCAGTCCCAGTGGAGTTTGTCTACGCGGCGGCCCTACTGGAGGCACTTGTCTATAATTCTGACCATAATTTTGGCCTCGACCTTGGGGTCCATAGGCCTGAACCATCATCACCTTAGTTTTCAATTCTTTTAGTTTTCCTTCTTTTCGTTCTTGCTCAGTGGTAACCTGATTCTGGTAATGCTAAGCCATATCTAAAATAGCTTTCGGAGTCACTGAAGCCCATGTGCTCTCAGAGTTCTTTAAGCGAACTGATATCTCGGGAAGCAAATTTCCCACAAATCTACCTACAAATAAATGTGCACCCGTAGGTGTAGATGTATCTTGTCCACTAAAAGCATGGAACACTTCCTCAAAGCGAGTAAAGAAATCAGGGACAGCCTCTCCCTGTTTTTGTTTACAAGCAGTAAGGAGTGCCCAGTCTGTTTTCCTAGCTGGAACCAACGTTTTTATATAAGTAAGGATGTTACCAGGAAGATCCAGTATAAGCTGACTAGGTTTCTGACCAGCTTTCCGATCCCTATCAGCTGCTATTATGGCAGTCCAATTTCCTCCCAAATCAACAGCATGATCCTGTTTCCGGGTAAGTCACCACATATCTGGTGGCAGGATCATACCAAAGAACATATCAATATCTGCTAAGGTCATGATACAAGAATCAATGGCTGCCTGTACATCATCATAAAATCTTCTAGGATTTTTCTGTATGTCTGGTAGGGAGGCTTTTAAGGTGAGTACATCCGTCCTTTTCCAGGGCGTATATATCAAATTATACAAAAAATGGGCTCTAGCATCAGCACTATTTGGGTCATCATTATCTGCATTCCCTCTTCCAGGAATGAACTGTGGCGCAGCTTTCCTCATAGGTCTTATTCGGGAGAGGAAGAGAGTTAATTACGGTATCCAATTATCGTTGCTATGGCAGTATTCTATTTACAGGGAAGGCCCCTATCCGACATTGTCGATTAATAGCTCTAACATCATCTGGGCCATTCTGTCCTGTAGTCATTTCCCATGGAACCATAAATTGATGAGAAAGCTTATTTATAAGACAAAGAAACTCACCCTCGGAGAAATCCTGTATCTGATCTGTCATTTCTCCTACTTCCATTTCTAGATCACTCAACCAATTTAACACCATCAATCTTATCACATCCTGACGAAACTGAGGTACAGTAGAGCGAAGGACTCGAGGGGTCAGGACGGATGCAGGAAGTACGGGATCATCAGTCATTTCAGGTGCAGTGGCCTGAGTTAGAGGTGTAGAGATCAGGGGTGGGGGTGCAGTGGCCTGGGTGGGAGGGGGTAAAGAGTGTACCGGTACTGGTTGGAAAATAGGGAGCTGGACAACCGTGGGCAAAGGAGGGGGAGCCGGAGGTGACGGCAGTACAGGGGGGATAACATTTAGTGGTCCAGGAGGAAGAGGTGTTAAAGGTACATATGGGGGCCGGGTCGTTCTATCAACAACCTATCAATATCTAAGTCCACATCATCTTGGTGGACCTGAACTGCTACTGTTGGTCTAACTTTATATTCTTTAGACTAATAATCTATGCTCTCTATCTAAACATTCCTTTTTCTCCTGAACTTCCTTATCCTTCAATTCCTTATATTTATGATACTCTGTTTTCCTTTGTACCTTCTCCACCTTAAGCTGCCGCTCCTTTACTTCTTTCCTCCACATACACAAACTATCAAACATGGCTGGCCTAACTTTGTTAAAAAACTATCGATTCTCTAAATACTCGAGTTTGTGAGGGTCCATTGTTCCCTCTAATTGGGAGTTGTGTCGGATACTTAAGAATATAGAAGGGCTGCTTGGGGTATTAGGCCTGTATAAGTAGGTCTTTAAGTGGGGAAGCATAATATATTTCTTTTACAATCAATCAATCATAGCATTTGTAAAGCGCACTACATACCCGTGAGGGTCTCAAGGTGCGGGGGGAGGGCGCTGCTACTGCTCAAAAAGCCAGGTCTAGAGGAGTCTTCTGAAGGACAGCAGGTCTTGGGTCTGCCGTATGTGGATGGGGAGGGTGTTCCAGGTCTTGGTGGCGAGGTGGGTGACCGTTCTTCTCGTTTCGGTGGCAAGCGAGTCGCACAAGTCTTGTGAAGGTGGGATGTCGTTGGTGTTAGAGCTGGGATTGGAGAGTTCCTTCACGATGTTGAACAGCTCTTTGGTGTTGTGTGCGTTGTTGTCTAGGCGGTCTTTGAAGGAGACCCTTTTGGCGGATCTGATGAAGTGATGGTGTCTGAGTAGCGTTCTTGTGGACTGCGTAGCTGTCTGGGGTTCGTTCACGGTGCCAGTTCTTCTCTATCTTTCGGCAGGTTTGCTTCGAGGCCTGGAGGTCCGTGAACCAGCTCGCTTTCTTACTGGTGTGGCTGTTGGAGGGTTTCTTGAACGGGGCGAGGGTGTTGGCGCATTCGTCGATCCACTGTCTGAGGCTGCGTGCGGCGACGTCTGGGTCGGTTGGGTCGGCGGGCGGGCTCTGGGCATGGTGGTTAGCTGGTCTTCGGTGACTTTGCTCCAGCAGTGGCGAGGGATCTGTTGGGTGCGGTGGTGCATGGTGGGTTTCCGGAAGGTGAAGTGGAGGCAGCGATGGTCGGTTCGGTGGTGTGATTGAAGGAGACGTGAGGGCTTGCGGAGAAGATTGGGTCAAGCGTGTGGCCGGCGGAGTGGGTGGGTGTAGTGACAAGTTGTCAGAGTCCAAGGTTGGCGATCAGGGTGGTAGAGTTGGTGTCGTTGTTGTTCTCGAGATGGAAGTTCAGGTCCCCCGAGGAGGATGTAGTCCGTGGAGGTGAGGGCGTGTGTGCTGACGAAGTAGGCGATGGAGTCGCTGAACTGTGGTAGGGGTCCGGGGGGTCTGTAGATGAGTCTTCCTCTGAGGGTGGCGTTGGGGTCGGTGTGGATCTGGAAGTGCAGGTGTTCGGCAGTGTTGAGGGTATCGTCAGTGTTGGTCGAGACTTTGAGCGTGTTCCTGTGGACGATGGCGATTCCTACTCCGTTGGTGCAGTCCCTGCGGGTGATCTTGTAGCCTTCCGGGATGGCTATGGTGATGTCTGGTGCTGAGGAGGAGTTCAGCCAGGTCTCCGTCAGGAAGGTGACGTCTGGGGAGGTTGAGTCGAGTAGGTCCCAGAGTTCAACAGCGTGTTTGTGGGCGGAGCAGGTGTTGAGAAGAATGCACCTGAGGTAGTTGGGTTCTTTCCTGGTCGGTGAGTTGGCGGGCTGGATGCTGGCGAAGCTGCAGTTCCGGCAGGAGAAGGGTCCTTGGGTGCGCTTCGGAGAAGGGTCCTTGGGTGCGCTTCGGGGCGGCCAGGCAGCAGGTGTGTGATCGTCCGGCGTTGAGTGCATGGAGGGTGCTGGAGTCGTAGCAGAGACGGGCGTCGTGACGTTCGCGGGGGCCAGGGGTTCTGGCGCTGGGTGTGGTCCAGGCGCCGACGAGCGCAGACGGGCTTGACTTACGCGCCAGCGGTGCGTCCACTGTGCGCGTCCGCTGTGCGGCTACGCAGCGTTCGCCATATAAGGGGAGGAGGGAGGTGCAGCTGAGAGGCGGGAGCGGGGCAGCGAATGGGTGAGCAGGGGGGCGGGGACGCAGCAGCAGGGAAACGTCAGGAAAAAACGGGCGGAGAGCGGGCAGAGGGGCAAGCACAAAGGGCACAGAAGTCAAGGGGCAGAGTACAGGGCACAAATTAAACGGAGAAAGATACAGGGCACAGAAGGCAAAAAGGGGCAAGCACAGGGGCACAGAAAAAAGGGGCAAATAACAGTACAAAAATCAAGACAATAGCAACACAGGAAATAAAGGCAAGGAAATTACCAGGCGAGCGAGGCAGAGGGGCCTCGAGTCACAGGAACGGCAGCAAGCAGGGGACAAGTGCACAAGTATCTGGTCTCCATCGGGATCTTCTTTATTTGAGTTATAAAGTTTATATAGCGCTAGCTAGACCCGTAGGTATCAGAGCGCTTTACATACACAAAGGAAAAGAAAGCTTGCATAACATCGCAAGATATGAGGATGCATAAAGATATAGGCAAAGATATAATACTTATGTATCCAGTCGGGGGAGAGAGACGCGGGGTTGACAGTCTGATAACCACCATCCTTCAAGGTCAAAGTGGGGGGGGGGGGGGGAGTCCATTATATTACTGATGTCTAGGATGACATCTTTCTTAAGGACTTTCTTGTCCTTAACATTTTACGGGTGTCTGTTGAACTGCTAAGTCCCCCCCCCCCCCCCCCCTCCCCTCCCCGCCTCCTCCCTTGATCTGCAGGGGCTGGCCCAGAGGAGGTGGTGGTGGGCTTCGGCCTGTATATGGCAGGGGGATACACACCCCCTCCCATTTTTAATTGTATTATAGGACCAGGGGAGGTGGTGGTTTCCGAGGGATCCGCGCAGCCCCCATTACTTTTAATTTAGTCCCGGGGAGGTGGGGTACTGGGGCTTGCACCCACCCCAGGAAGGGGGGGTTCATTCTTTGTCCCCCCAAATGTAAAATATAGCCCCATGGAGGTGGTGGACCCCGGGGCACAAAAGAGGCTATAGAGGTGGGTCTGTGTGACCGCCCCCCCCTCCTTTATATTAATAAACCCCCCCCAGAAGGTTGTCCCAGGGCTTTAAAAGGGTCCAATTCGGGGGGTGGGTGCACCCCATCCCTTTTCTTTATTTTTATTAAAATTCGGCATGTCCCCAGCACCTAGCCCACTCAGGGGCTAAACTGTAAAGAAGCGCGTGATCCCCACCTTTCTCTTAGGATAGGATAGGACCTTTCTCCTATGTTATTTAATTTTTTTTATGGGAGCTGTGGTTCCCGCGCAACTCCTGCCAAAGGAAAAAAAATATTTTTTTGCCCTGCGGATAAGAGCTGGGGTCCAAGGTATACCTACCCTGCCCCCTTTTTTAAAAAAAAAAGTGTTTTCAGTCCCAAGATGGCAGCAAACACTTCCTGGTTAAAGTGTAGGCAGCCAGTCGGATATCAGCACGGGGACTACATCACTATATATAGATTTATTGTAATTTAAAAAAAAAAATTTAATACCTCAAACTACTGAACTGATTTACACCAAATAACAAAAAAGACTCTTTCTGGACAAAGAGCTAGCTTTCTATCAACTTTGGTGTAATTCCTTCCAGCAGTTTGGCCTGTAGTGGTGTTCAAAATTCCTATTGGAATTAACATGGGCAAAAAGCACTTTTTTTTTTTTTCTTTTTTTTTTTTTACCACCTCCTTTTTCTCTGCCTCCGCTTGGTGGATTGCCTCAAAGCTTTCCATGGACACCTAATAACACTGGCACACTTAAAAAAAAAAAAAAAAAAAAAAAATTCGGGAAGATTCGTCAAACGGCCGAAAGATAAAGGCAAGCCTAAAACGCTTTTTCAATGGAAACTTGGTCCTAACTATAACTACCTACTGGCGAACGTACTCGCTGTTCGAGATTGACAAGCAAGTTAGGTGCAGTTTGAAGACAAGGTTGAAATTGCATATTAGCAGAGATGCGTCAGTTCATTTGTGTCACACACAAAAACCCTTGCGCCGCCATGGATGCGTCGCGTTTACAATGCGGCGCACCGCGGTGCAAAGATTGACCGATGCGTGACACATCTGTTGGCGTAAAGGCAACGCTTTGCTGGAGTTTTGTTGCAAGCACGACACAACTCCAGGAATGCCTATTCCTATTATGCTGCTTCACTCCTTATGCCTGCTTCAAGCAGGCGTAAGGTTTTGACTCAGTATCGTCTTAGAAGTGACGCAGTGAAATCTTGTAGATTTCACTGCTTCACTTTTACGAGGCTTTCTTGCGTCGGAATGCCCACCCTGCATACATTATACCTGACTCCGGTATAATGTAGCGCCGGGATTTACAGCATGACGCATCTTCCTAGATGCGTCGCGTTGTAAATGTGTTGCAACGTGGCACATTGTTTATGACGCTGCTTCGTCACAAAAGTGATGCAACGGCGACGTAAAAGTATCGCACGGGGCTTGTAAATCTACCCCTTTGTTTTGGATGGAAAAGCTCAGGACTGGAGAAATTCAAATTTTGAGGCCACCTAAGTCCTATTGTCCTGGAAGGCACTTTTGCTCCGTTGCCTGGTCAAGAGCCTCCAGCAGGGAAAGCCTAAACTGTTTCCAACAAAGTCCTCTCCAGATCAGCTACTGTTGCTGCGAGGTCCCACTGAAGCACAGGAACTCTTGTGAAATCCAAACATTTGCAAATCCTAACTTTTCAGAGTTTATGGAGCAGCTCCTCTCAGTCACTTCCGAGGCTCCCAGGACCTCAGGGGCAGCACTTAGAAACCAGGACTCCAGCAAAGGTTGCCAGCAGGGTGTAGTCCTGGTACATTTGTTACTGGTCAGCTGGGCCCTTCAGCTTGTGACTCTCTAGCCATACAGGTGGTCTGCCATCTGACTTCTGGAGTCAATTCAATTCATAAAGCTTTATTCGATACATTAAAATAATGACCATAAAAGCACATAATGTCACCAGATAGCATAATTACTGGGTACAATAATACAATTAAACCTTCAGAATAATTCAAAACAGCATACTTTTCCTCATTTGGATACATTTAAGAAGGTAGGTAGCAGTAAAAAATCAAATATCTATTTCATACATATTAAAAAGCAATTTCATTGAATCGTGCACGGTGCGTACACCATATTTTACAAAAATTGGTTTTAAAAGATGTATTCGTAGATGATAATACAGTTTACATATTAAAAATAGATGCAAACTGCTTTGTGCAGAGGTGCCATCACAGGGACCAACAGGGTGTGATTTAGGGGAGGGGAAGGCTACCAGATTATGTTCAATGCCCAGTCTTAATCTGGTCAATACAAACCGGTGGGAAGCTCTGGTAACATTACTGAGATAGATTTGATAGCCATCTCCATCCACATGTTTGTTATAAAATATACTGGTAACTAATTGACCAGCGCTCACCTTCCGTCTCTCCCCCCAATAAGTCATAAAAATATTCTTCATCTCTACTTTAGACAAAACTGAGGCAGCATAACAATCCTCAGTAATATCTATTCCATAGATATCTCTAAAACTGGATACTACATATTTTAGCCATGGAATATTGAGATAATTATCAAGGGAGAGACAATCAGTTACAACTGCTCTATTTAAGGAGGTCTCTTCCTTCAGCCAAACAGAACGCCACAACATAAGTGGCTTTAAGGAAATCAAATCAGATAAATGATAAATCCCTAGCTCTCTATGGATTAATTCATTTGGGGCTGGTTTAGGCAGGCACAGTAACCTTTTGAGGAAAAGATTTTCCTCTAATTGCAAAATACTGTTCGATGTATATCCCCAAACCCCTGCACCATAAAGGGCAGTGGACACACTACGAGCTTTATAAATTTGTAACATATCCCAAATCCGTCTTTCCCCTAATTTAGCAGAAAATTTAAAAACACCATGGGCACTTTTTACCATTTTTGTCCGCACATTAATAGTTTCATGGGACCATCTGCTATCCTTCGCAAATGTAATTCCCAAATAGCAGAATTTATCTACTTGTTGGACCATGTGCCCATCTCAAAAATAGGTTTGAGATCTCCTAGAGCCTGCCCCACAAGTCATAATGAAAGTTTTAGTTTTGTTGATGAGTAGTTTCCTATTCTCTATAAAAATAGAAAAACTATCCATCAAACGTTGGAGCCCTAATGGGGTCCTTGCCAGTAACACGGCATCATCTGCATATAACAGTACCGGTACGTCAAGGCCATTAATCTTGGTAACATCAGCGCTCACCCCCTTTAAAACAGCATCTACCTCATTGATAAAAAGTGTAAAAAGAAGTGGGGCAAGAACACATCCTTGTCTAATTCCCCATCGAATCCTAAACTTTGTCGTGCACTCCCCGTTAATACCATATCGAATACTAGTTCGAAGATTGGAATATAATTGGGCAAGAAAAAAGACAATTCCTTCTGGCGCACCCATTTCTAACAATTTGGTCCAGAGAATCGAGTGATCAACCATATCAAAGGCACTGCTTAAATCAGCAAAGCAGAGATAAAGGGAATCCGTTTTTGCCAGTGTACAGTGGCGTAACGAAACTTGAGGGGGCCCCCCTGCAAAAGACATGGAGAGCCCCCCCCCCCCCAGCGGCCCCGCCCACCCGGCGGCCCGGCCTACCACTTTGCCCCACCACCCAAAAATCTGGCATATTTTTATTTCAAACCTCCAGCATTTAAATGAAATGCCTCTATATTCTTTCTCAAAGTTCTAATGAGAAAGCAGGAAACCCTCTTAACATATAAGCTACGCCATTTGTAACAGTACTGTCAAAAGCAGATTATTTAACTGAGGCCGCAATCAAAACAATGCCAAGGAGAGATCCTATTGTCTCAGGAACTGCAGCAATCAGAACAATGTCAAAGAGCGGTCCGATTGTCTCAGGAACTGCCTATGGCTGAGGAATATCTATGAAGGCTCTGAATTAGAATTGACATTAATGGACAATAACATGAAACTTTGAAAGACAAACCCAATCCAACAATTCCATAAAAACTCGACTGACAATATACACGAGAAGAACACACGATATAACTCAGTATCCTGCGAAAGGCAAGAGAAATAAACTGGTGAATTGTCTGCATGCCACACACTAGCGACTGTCAAGGGTTGTGCATGATAATAACGTGAACAGAGGAAGCAATTTCAATTTCTACCACCATGTCTTTATTAGTAAGCATTTCAAAACAGGCAGGCAAACAAGGCTGAGGAAGAAAAACTGGATGCTTCAGGACATTGATGCAGATGTTTGTCTGTTTTAATGTATTATTTCTGTGGTGGAAACAATGCAAATACAAGATTTAAGCCACACGTATTACAGATAAGTGCAAGCAACACCATACATAACACTGCATGTAGAATAAAAACAAACCATATAAGCAAGTACCTAATGACAATGTATACAAACTGTAGTTGGTAAAGCAAAAGAAAAGTGCAAATGCCTTCAAAGTGCACAATGAAGCAATCACCAGTCCGGCAATAAACAAAAATGAAGCATGTTTAGAAAAACAATTAACTTTCTTCTTGCATCAACGTGAAAATACATTCAAAGTGCATAATAAATACAAGTCCAGCATTATGCAAAAATGAAGCCAGGTTAGTCAAGCAATTCCCTGTTTGGTGTGTGCATAAAGGCACATAAATTTCAAAGCAACTGGTAAACAATAGTAACTACAGCACCATACAATAATCAAACCAGTTTAAACTAACGATTCCCTTTGTGAAGGCTCAAATATTTCAAAGTGACTAGCAAAACAGTAACAAGTACAGCAGGCAGCAGCATACAAAAATCAAACCACTTTAGTCAACCAATGTCCTTTTGGTTTGTACTTGTGCATGAAGGTGCAAATTATTCAAAGTGACAGGTAAAACAATAACCAGTACAGCAAGCAGCATCATACATACATCAAACCTATTTAGTCAAACTAATTCCCCTTTTGTGTGTGCACCACCACAGAAACACTTATGCAGAGTTTAAACATTCTGCACCTTTGCTACAATTTGTTTTTTTTGCTAAACTTTATACACTAAATGTCTTTTCCATGGACCTAGACGTGCCAGCCCACGTTGTAATTAAGGCCATCATATTCGCAGATGGCACCATGAACATCTTAAGGATATTAAGGGCCAAACATATTTTGGGGACCCCTGTAAGAACAGTTTTGAATTTTTGAGCCTATTTCAGCTCTTTCATGTCCTCTTTGGGCGAGTCACAGACAGTGCACAGACACACTAGTCAAAATTCTAAATGTGTTTACATGTAATATTCAGGGATAGTGATGTGTTTTCAGTATTGCAACACAGCAGCATATTATTGCAAATAATCTCTGTGACACTCTCCCATTTCTCATGTGTAAGGTCCTGATTTGATCCAAAAGAAAATGTTATGGATGTTGCATGAAACACAACATTACTCTACAAAATGTCTGTAATAGTCACACATCATCAATATTGAAAAAAGCGAAGGAAAGTTGTATTTAAATTTTTTACAATTTACAAAACAATCTGTTCAAGAATCATTTAATGCGATCAGGGCAATACTCTACAGAACAGAGCGGGTTTTATCAGGGGGCCCCTGAAAGTCTGGGGCCCTGGGCCAAAGCCCACTTTGCCCATGCCTCAAAAATTCTCTGGATGGCATCTGACAGTCTTTTTGGCGCGCCCTCACTCCTCCTTTTCAATGACTTCCCTCACTACTACTTGCCAACAATGCAACTCAACTCTCTGTAGCACCTTAGTGACAAACATTAAAAAATGTTTATAGCGCTACACATAGTTTACTCACACTCCGTTCTGTGATCTGCATGGTACACGTTCTTTGTAGCAGGCATATTAACCCTCTGCACTTTGTGGGTGGTAGGAGTGCCCTAGTGAGTGCACGTTAGTGATGCAACAGTGTGAGAGTAGGGTAAGAGAAGTGGCTGCAGGGTGAGTGAGGTGACCATATGAATTTGGGTGAGGGTGTAAGTGCAGAGTGGGACGAAAGAATCATGGTTAGTGATGGGCTTGTTTAAGTGAGATTACTGATCGAGCAGTGAGGGGGACAGCTGAGTGAAGCGTGACATGAGTTCAGGGTGAGTAGTGTGCTCATGTGACTGCAGGCTGAGGTACAGGGTGAAGAATGCAAGTGCATTGTGAGTGCAGAGTGATCACTATGCGTGCAGGGTGAGCGGGTGAATGGTGGGAGTGCATGGTGATCAGTGTGAGTGCATTGTGATTGCTGTGAGTGCAGGGTGAGCGTGAAAGTGAAGGGCGAGAATGATGAGTGAGTTGTCTGGATGCAGGGTGCATTCGTGGTGCATTCCCAGACTCTAGAAGTAACTCAGCATGTTATTGAGGGTGGCATAAGTTTTTCAGATATATATGTTAAACTATTGCTATTATGGCGTTAATCTGGGATCGAGGGTGGAGGAAATAAATCATGTGCTGATCCTGCAACAAACTTCCAGTCTTGTGATTAGGGTCGCCAGCTCATTATTTTGATGTCCCAGACGGGACAAAAATAAGCAGTCACTTCCTTCGATCAATGCTGGGCAACCTGTAACTGCTACCACAGCTACCGCTGATTCCGACCGCTGTGTACCGCCTCTCCTCGCCGGACCCGCTTCGCGGGTCCCGCTTCGCGGAAACACAGCGGCTGCAACACTTCAAAGGGCTTCTTCCGACCGGCAGGGCTGCGAGGGTAGAGCGGGACTCCACGGACCAGGAGTCCCCGCGCGCCCGTTACCAGCTGGGCTCCTCTCCCTGCCGGCCCCGCCCCCTTGGGGTCCTTAGATCTCCCATAAAGTAAAGGTAACATTCCCGCTGCGCGGGAGCGCGCGGGAGGGCGCCGGGAGAAGCCCGGGACAAGGGCGGGACCGTCTGTGGCCGTCCGGGGTCGGACGAGGTTGGGTTGGGCTTAGAGCCTTGGTTCTCTGTACATTTTATCATCTTGTTACACCGTATACTACATTTTGCGTTATATTGTGGCACCATTATTAATTTCCAATTATGGCCCTAAGATCGGGCAAACAGCGCCTAGTGCATATTCAAACCTCTAAGGGTGTTGTCTCAGGCCCCCTCGATGCTTTTATCACCCGAGCCACAGGGATACTAGAAAAAGAAATTGAACTAGTTGAGCACAGATTGTCCCTGGACTTAGTTACTGGGGAAACGCTCATCTATTGGTGCCCTGGCCCGTGTTAAAAGCCCTTTAACTAATGCTGTATTTAATTGTATCTCTACTTCAGAGACCGAAGTGATAGTTCATGTAGATGGGGACGGAGATCCAACATCCACGTCCAATGATAACATGGAACTGAAATCTGATAATAACCTGACCTGTTTAGAAGCGGACAGTCAAAATACGGAGGACGATGAGAGTAGCTTGTCCAGAACCCCACAATTATACGCTCCCACCTTATCCAGTATGCCCGTTTTGCCTCCAGTAATTACCAATCGCGTTACTAATCAGGTTCCACGGAAAAGAAAGCATGCTTCAAGCTCAAAGGGAGAAAATGTACAAAAACAACCTAAAATAGATCATGTTAATAGTCCCTCTCATTCCCAGACCATACAAGAACCCCCAATAGTGTACTGTCCTTCATTGGTCCACTCAGGGTCTTCTAATCCTTGCCCAACATGTTTTAGTAGTGACGATGTCCTGTTGGCAAAAATGGAAGCAATGATTAAAACCTTATTGCTTCCGGTCTTAGAAAGTACCAGGATAATGTCCGCTAAAATAGATGTCCTGGAAGCAGCGGTCAACATTAATATGGACCTCTTGCAAAACTTAACGACTACTAGTTTCAAGACAAGGGGCCCTAACCCCATAGGGGGTGCTAACCAAAAAGGGGGGTCAACCACAACTATCCCCGTAGGGACATCTTCTACCATTATTAATAAAAAACCACTAATAGGAGCAAAAACTACAGCTGCCACATTGACTACTGCAAGTAGAGCCCCTACTAAAGAAACACCAAAGGCTAAACGCCCAGTGGCAACTAACAACACGCAGGGGAAAAAACCTCCAGCAAATGGTGCAGTAAACCAACCTAATAACACTCCAGCACAGACATCTATAATGGGTAGGGAGAGGAAAACCACTCTCCAAGATAGGAATCCGAGGACAGATAACAGAAATTCACGACACCCACCCAGAGTAAACTTACCTCCTGAAGCGTCACAATATACCATCGTTCTAACTGGAGTGGCCCCCCTAAGAGAGGGTATTAAAGAATCACAAGGGGATCTGCGGAATAAGGTCATCTTCTGGCTAAACAAACATAGCCCTCTCCCACCGAAATCCTCTATGTAAGGAGAGTAGAATGGGTAGGTAAGGGCGAAAAAGATCTGGAGGGTGACTGTATTTTAATTTCATTTAGAGACCCCTGGGTGGTGGAAAGAATCCAAAGGAAAGCTAGATTTGCCCATTTGGGTGATGTACAGACCTTACACCTTGGTTACTTTTACCCCCACACGTACCCAATTAATCAAATGGGCCTCAATCATTGGAAACTCAAAGGGGGAATGCCCAGGGAGCCCACAATCCATCACCCCCAATACTACCCTCCTCTCTTCAATCATTTCGAGGCACTGTCAGATCTAGAATGGGTTGACTGACTATGTGCACCGACCCAGTCACCGAACACAGCTATAGGGAAGGGGGAGGGAGCGCACATCCCATTTAACCCTACCTCGGAATTAGTAAAGGAGCAACAGTCCCTTTTCCATAACAACAATAGTATGTTGAGGGGGCAAAGTGAGGAAGAGGCTTCCACTTCCATTATAGATGTGACCAGTCTAACAAATGACATCTTACCGAGCTCCCATTCCCCTCCCATTGTTAGCAATAACCACGTAGAGGTAAATTCTTTAATTTCACATATGGTATCTTGGAATGTTGCCGGAGTCAAGACCCGCATGATTTCTGAGGAATGGTTGGTCTTTATAGGTAAACATGAGGTTGTCCTCCTGCAAGAAACATGGGCCACATCTCCGTCTTACATGGTTGGATTCACAAATTTTTTCAAACCAGCTATAAAAGGTACTAAAGGGCGGGCGTCAGGGGGACTGACCATTTGGGTAAAACAGGCCTGGTGTTTTTCAGTTTCTGAACTGTATGTGGATAATCCCGACATATTGGCTATAAGGCTGAGGGAAGTAGGGGGGCAGGAAATGCTTATTATTAACATATACTCTAGAGGCCTCCCTGGTGGCCGTTGCCCCAAGCTGATAGGCGCCCTAGATACATTACTAATGGGTTGGAATAAAGGCTCATTTATTATAATAGCGGGTGATATTAATTGCACAATTGAACCACTGTACTTGCCGGAAGACAATTGGGGGTTTGAAGAAGATGCGACCTGGAAAATCCCCGAACTTTCCAACAAATTACCAGTTAAAGCAACGGAGGCTGCCCTGAATTGGACTGCTTTTTGCCTCACTTGGGGATTAAGGGCCGCAAACGGACGCACCAAATCGGACATTGGAGCCAATCCCACTTTTGACAATGGTGCGAGGAAAAGTCGTATTGACTACATCCTCATAAAAATGGAATATTGGAGCCTAATTGTCGATATGGAAATTGTAATGCGTCCGGAAAGTGACCATAACCCATTGTCCCTGAAAGTCAAAATGTATGGCATGAAAAGACTAGCGGAACCAGATCCAAGGGGGCAAGGGGTTGTAACCGTATCAAATGACCGGAGGAGATTGAAATGGTCAATCATATCAAATGATGCAATGATACAGGCCAACATTGAAAATGTGGTGACTAATGCTTTAAACAAAGTGAGGTCTGCTGTTGTTGAGAGGGGTCAGGGTGATTTAGATAAGATCATGGGCATTCATGACAAATGCTTCTCTGAGCTTAAAACTATTCTCTCAAAACCATGTAAGTCTAACAACGGGCACCAGAATGCTCCAAGAGCAAAATGGTATAATAGAGAGTGTAGAGAGGCGCATAGTCACCTAATAGAGAAAGTTAAAACCAGAGACCTAAGTGCAGTAAAAGAGGCCAGACAAAGGTATAAAAGAGTTCAATGGGAGGCAAAGAGGGAATGGGAAGATGATTTTTGGGCAGACCTTTTGGACGCTAGCAAATCCAACAACCAGACCAAATTCTGGGATATTGTTAAATGCGGAAAAGACGGTGAATTCCGTACCCCGTCTAACAACGTATCTCCGGAAGTCTGGATAAATCATTACTCCTCCCAATTTTGCACAGTAGTTGTTGACCCTACGTCTGCATCTAATCTGCTACCGGCAATACCCCCTGGCAACGTGACTATGTCCTTTACAGAAGCGGAAACGGAGCTTGCATTAGGCCTAATCAAGAGAGGGAAAGCCCCTGGGTTAGATCAAATTCCAGCAGACCTATTTAAGCTAAACTTAGGCCTTTGGGTACCCTATTTAACTAGCATATTTAACACTATAGCGAGAGGTGCCCATATACCCAAGACTTGGAAGGGGGCAGAGATCCTCCCTATACACAAAAAGGGTGATAGGGCGATAGTTCCCTGGGTTCGATCTATCAGCCTAATTGACTGCTTTCAGAAAGTTTTTGCCCGTATGATCCTGGCGAGGGTCCAAGGGTGGATTGAACTAGAAGGAATACTGTCCCCGCTACAGGCGGGCTTTAGATCTGGTATAAGTACCATTGACCAGGTTCTGAGGTTCTGCATGATCTTTTGGAAGGTCGTTATACTGGGGGGTGGCACCATCTTCGCTGCTTTCATAGACTTGAAATCAGCTTTTGATTTGGTGCCGAGGGGAAAATTATGGCAGGTACTAAGGGACCTAGGAATGCCGGGAGATTTGGTGGAGATGATTATTAGACTACACGAAGATAACTTTGCCAGGGTAAGATGGGGGTTACAAGGGCAATATACAGACTCATTTCCGGTTTCACGGGGAGTCCGTCAGGGGTGCGTTCTCGCCCCCACCCTCTTCTTACTCTTTATAGATCAGGTAGTGAAATTCTTCGGGTCTACTAATACTGACGCACCGTCCTTGGCGGGGACTAAATTCCCAATGTTGATCTTTGCGGACGACACCCTCCTCCTTTCAAAGACTAGGGGAGGCTTACAGTTGGCTTTAAATCACTTTGAGGAATATTGTAAACAGAATGACCTTCAGATAAATATGGGGAAAACCAAGTTTATGGTTATCTCCAGGAAAAAACCAATACGTAGTAGTGTACAACTTAACAGGGTTAACCTGGAACAAGTTGATACGATGACGTACCTGGGGGTCACTCTGGATTGCCGACTGTCTTGGAAACCACAAATAGAGACCCAACAGCTAAAACTTGCCCAACTGACTGGTTGTCTTTTGCGTGAGCAAAAGAAATCAATCACTAAAAGGGTTGTCCCCGCCCTACAAATCTATGATGTTAAAATTAATGCTGCGACACTTTATGGGGCAGAGTTATGGGGTTTTATGGACCTCTCGAGTTTGTATAGGATACAGTGTAGGTTTCTTCGTAATCTGGTAGGGCTGCCCCAATCAACCCCACAGATCCCACTTTGCCACGACATGGGTTGCCTTCCAATATCGGACATGGCAAGATACAGAGTAGTGTCCACTTGGAGGCGCATACGGACTTCGGAGGATTTGGCTCTCTTTGCTAAGGAGCTAACCGAGGTAAAGGCTATGTGGGGATCGGAGCGAATCCCATGGCTTCGCTCGGTGAAAAGGAGCCTGCATGACATGGGCTTGAGCCATCTGTGGGTCTCGCCAGGTACGAACAACTTTCCCTCGAAAAAGGAATTTAAGGGTTTATTCTGGGCCTCAACTCGCCTTCCCTTGGCACATGCCTCCAGTTCTGAAAACTTGACGGGGCGTTTTTTAAGTTTTAAATTGGATCCAGCCCGGGAGGCATACTGGGACCTTATCTCCAGGCCAATGGATAAAAAACTATACCACCAATTCCGAGTGGGCTCACTACCCCTAAATTCCTTTACCTCATCTTGGGGCAATAGCTCCACCAACCCTTGCAGTCGTTGCCCCGGATGTAAGGAAACTGAGGGTCACTTTTTTTTTTTTTTTTTTTTTTTAAAACCTTTATTCGTGCTTCTTAAAAGAACAAATACAGGCCTACAACCGTCAGGCCGGCCACGATACAGTAAAGCACTGATACAAACATTACATCCCCTGTGCTTCAACGGTCAAGATTAGTAACGAGTTATGAGTAATACACTGGAGAGATCCCTGACCCCCGGGGAAGGAGAAGTGAAGGTTAATTTTAAATTTTCAAGATAATTTTATCAGGAAAAAAAATCAGTAAAGAATAAGAACAAAGGAGATTCGAGTCCGCAAGTTAGCTTCACCACACGGGAGAGCAGCAGCATCATTAAAACGACAATGGAAGTGAAATCTCAGGCAGTGAGGCGGTGCAGGTATATAACAGGATAGTCCCATGAACAATTACGCACCCCTCCAGAGCCGCCCCCACTCAATCCACCCCACACCCGGACCCCGAATCGAAGCAAGTATAGCGCAGAGACATAAAGAAAAAGGCCCATAGAACTAATTAAGAACAGAGAATTATCCCCCCACCCTACACCAATGCGGAGGCTACGGCCTGCTCCCCCCCCCCCAGCATAGTGCCTGTCGCCCCATGAACCCGAAATATAGACAAGAGAGAGAGTAGGAATAGAGTGAAGAAAAATAAGAAAACAGAGAAGAAGGTGGGGAGGAGCCCACGGAACCTCAGAGCGCCCCAAACCATCAGCCAGCTATGGCCTCCACACACTGAGAACCCACTATGCCAGAAACTGCGTGCGAAAACAACGTGTCACAACGATGTAAGCGAAGGAAGTCAAATCGCGACGAGTGCGCACAACATATACATACAGTTCCAATCCCAGTCCAGCCCATCCGTGAAACCATGGCGATATAGATCAGTCTAGCCCTGGCCCGATCGCGGGCTTGGGATTAGACCAGCCCCTACATGAAGGCCCCGCATCTCGTGCAGACAAAAACAATATGGCCGCTTGGGAGAAGATGGTGAAGTAGAATCACGAAATGGCCGCCGACCATCTATCGAGGTCCCTCTTTGCACCACATAAAATCCAGACCTGGCAAGTAAAGTACAGGAGTTCCACAGAAAAGAAGCAGTAGGCCAGCGTGGACGAGTCCTCGAGGATGTTAGGTATCGCTCAGCAGGATACTCTTGCGGACGCAGTGAGGCAGGCAACAATAAAGCAGGCAGCAATGAACAGGGAAACAAAGTATCCGCAGTGGAGCTGGAGGGCGGTTGATCCTGTGTGCCGGGGACGCCAGATGCAGGCACCAGTGTAGCACGATCATACACATCCGTTGCGTCCCCGCAAGAGGACAAAAGCACTGGCGGACCCACGCCTTGTTGATGACAAACAGAGCGCTCACGACCCGCAGCCGACAGTATGGAGTCAACCCGCTCACTCAGCGCTTGCAGGCCAGCACACATTTGTAGTCGAAAGTCCCGCAGGACAGCCAGAACGGAGCCGCATGTCAGCGGAAGCTGCGCCCCCACATCGGCAGAGATCCGGGACGGCACTGTGGAGCTGGTGTCCGAAGGAGGGAGGGCGAAGTGGGCAGCGGGCGAGACCGGAGTATCACCCCCCCGGCCGCGAACAGGCAATCAACACCATGTTTTACCGCTGTACGGTGCAATGGCCAGGGGGGGGGTCGTGGCAAGGAGTCAATTCCCCTCAGGTCTGCGCCGCAACAGGGAAAGCCAACAGTCGCTTCTCTTCCCGCGGGTTCTCTTTGCCGCCGGCTAGGCAATAGAAGAAGGGGGCAGCAGCCTCTCACAGCGCGGTCCACAGAGCGGGGCAGGAGACCCGCCGCACCGGGGCACACCCCACTGCTCCAGCCCGTCAGGCGCAGGGTGCAGAAGGTGTCCGGCCGTCCCCCCCCCCCGGCTCATCTGGCGACAGTCCGTGGTGCGAGGTGAGATCGGGACCGCGGGGCTCGGGTTTGCGCTAGCGGGTCCGGTGACTGCGGAGCTTCCAGGGGGCCGGCGAAGGCCACCATGGAGCAGGGGTCCAGTGCAGAGAACAAAAGCACCCAGAACTCCGGCATCCGGGCGGGCTGAGACTCCGGGAAAGCGGCGGCGCGATCAGCGCGTCATCGCACACGATGCACCTCGAGAATCGGCGAGGATAAGAATCGGGATAATAGTCCGAGGCCAAGGGCCGACGGAGCCGGGCGCTCAAGCGTCTGCTCCGGTCGCCATCTTGGCTCCTCCCCCTGAGGGTCACTTTTTGTTCGCCTGTCCTCAATACAGAGAACCCCGCTTAAAATGGTTAAAACCCATTTTTAAACGCATGACATGTAAAAAATCCTCGGACGCTATTTGGGCTCTAAAAACAAACACCTCTGATTTTATCGTGATATGCTTGGCTAAGTACTTAGGCTGGGCATGGGCAATCAGAGCTAGAAGGAACTTAACTGCCTCTTGATCATAAAGTGCAATGTGCATAGTGTTTACCTGTATATGTCTAATCAACTTTTATGATCAGCTACATCCAATGTCTTGTTTCGTTTCAAAAACGGTTTAATAACTTTTTAATTGTGGTTTTTAGACTGATTGTATATTTGATAAACATATTGACTTTATCTTTCTAGTATGATTTTGTATAATGTGGAGACTTTGAAACTGTTTTTAAATACTTGTCTAAATTGTCTTTTATGATTTTATTATCGAAATAAAGACATTAAAATCTGAAGCAGTCACCTAAAGCTATATTTTCAGCACTTATCTGTTCATACTTCGAACAACAAATATGAATAGAAAGCACTTTTAATTGTATTCTAGGGCTGCCTGAATGATCCAGGACTGATAATTAAAGTGAACAAAGACAAAAAAGTCACATTACAAATCAATACATACTTTATTTATAACCCTATTTAGTGTCAAGACAAGGTCTTTACAGGCTCTTTAAACAACACATGGCTGGCATTTTTCTTTTGGCAACCTTACTTTATATTCCTTTTCATGAAATGCATTTTCACACTAGGGCAGGTAATGTAAAATACAAATGTAAGGAATGGGCAGAGTGGGGGCCCAGGGGGTACTGGAACCAGAAATATTAAGCCCCTGTAACCAGTTTACAAAGGTATGTAAATATGCAAATAGTCTCTGGCCTCAAGGCAGTTGCCTTCAACCCACTTGCTGCTGGGCCTTTAAGCTCAGGTCACCTGCACCCACCGAACGTGGCACGCACCATTTAATTTATGAGGCAGGACTGTTAAGAGCAACTCACTGGTGCAACCAACGCCGGCGAGAGAGTGTAGTGCTGCCTGTGTGTGCTACAGTGATGATGGGGCCCCTGGAGGCTGGAACACGGGGGCTGCTGCGGGCAGAGCTGCCAAGGTTTCAGATTGCCATGTGTGACATTTTCATAATTTCACTGTAATTATGAGTGATACTTCAACGACTGAGTGACTTTTTCTTACGAGCAAAATTATGCAACGAAGACTATCAAAACATAAATATCAGAAATTACACTCATTTGAGCAAGAAGAAACTTGAAGATCTTAAAACACCATAAATGGTGCAAAGCACAAGAAATGGAAGGGAACTCAGTCATGGAATGGCACGGTATGACCTCTCATTGTATAGTAGATGGTCATGTACTGTGCTTGTCCTTCCCTTCCACAGAGGCCAATGGACTATTTTCAAGCCACGCCATCCTTGAAGACGCACACCTGCAGGGCGTAGAAACTGCAGTGCTGGCAACGTAGAACCACCTTGATGCAAACTAACCCCCGGGGCCAAGCATCATTAAGAAACACATACCTAAACCTCATGCTAGGAAACCGAAATCAAAGGTTTTTGCCAGCCTATGGGTTGGAAGTGTGTTTTGTCAAAAGCTGTTAGTAGTGTTTTATAACACAGGGCAGCTGGGAACACGGTTTAAGCACATGACATGGCTTGTGGTACACATCATGATCAGTATGGAAACCCCCATGTTGTATGTGGGGGTAAAAGGAATATTTAAAACACCTTCTGATACTTAATCTGCACATTCCCATGTGCTTTTATGTAATACAAGATTGCTGCCTGCTGCAGAGGCGCCCCTAAAATTGCCAGCCTTTGCCCACACTGGCCCTCTCCCTGCCAGCAATCAATCAGGAGAGCACCAGGACTCTAGGGCCTCTCTGTCCATGTGGGACCCAACCCAACCGGATGTGAGGCAGTCCCAACATGAATAGTTACAACACACGGATCCATCTTAGCTGCCTAAGTGTGACACTGACTCACGCATGGACATGCACCATACTGCATTATCCTCAGGCTGAGGCAGGAGCTGTGCAGTAATCTCACAGCAAAACCAACAGCTAGTATGACTCAGAAGAGACCCACCTGTTTTAAATTACCCCCAAAATACAAAGAAGCACAGAAGTTTTTAAGTTTGCTGATGTGAAACGTTTCAATTGCAATCGCACAAGGCACCAAAGGCATGCATTAGGCACAAGTGGTCTCGGAAGTGTAAGCAAGTGCACATAACATTCCCAACTTTCAAGGTTGTACGAGGCTTTAAACATATCCCAGCCTTACACGTTCTGTTTTTTCAGAGGGCGAAAAAGCAAAAATCATTGAGAAAGGCCTTTTTCAGAACAGTAATAGAAGATGTAGAGCTACCTCTTGTAAGCCTATCGCTTCAGTGAATCAGGTAAAACATCAGAAATGGTCACAATGCACAGGCCTCGATCTATATATGCTGTAAGGTATGTTTCTTTGGTGACTATGCGGCCGCCCATTATTTCTAGACTGGAGGCCTATATTATGCTCTCAAATTTGATTATGGTTGCGGCTTGCGCACCGTCGCGTGGCTGCAATAAATCACAATTTTTAATCATGATGATTGTGACAATCATCAAGATTAAAAATGTTGATTTATTGCGGCCACGCGACGGTGCGCAAGACGTAACCAACCATAGCTGCCAAGGTTTCAGATTGCTATGAGTGACATTTTCATAATTTCAGTGTAATTATGAGTGGCATTCACTTCCTTGCGAGAAAAATCAAGCAATGAAGACGAGGGAAACATACAATTATCAGAAATGGCACCCATTTGAGCAACGAGAAACTCTTAAAAAGATCTTAAAACATACCTGCAAAAAAAGCACCAGAAATGGAAGGGAACTAACCTAGTGCCCTTGTAATCTGATCGGTCAGTGGGCAAGGACACTCAGTATTGGGCAAGGCTCAGGAGAGTGAGGCTGCGGAGCACAAAGGTTACAGCCAGCCAGGGCGCTCATTGCTCCTCTCAAGCCTGCTAATATTGGACAAACGCATAATCAACAGTGGAGTCACCAAGACAGGAGATAATTCAATTTAGTTGTGTGACTTTGGCCATTGCAGAATAGCACTCCACTTGCTGTCAGCTGTACGTATATTATTATATCCCGGGCCAGCTTGTTTGTTTGTTGACGCCCCCAATGACAACCTGCGCCACGGACTCCCTCACTACCACGCTTTAACAGTGCCCCTCAAGTGTCCATAACCACGCTTTTGCTGAGATTTAATTAGGTTTATAGCGCCACTCATACCAGAGTTGGGGTGTCAGAGCACTCTACATCACACCCACATTACACAGAGACAATCAATCAAAATGTGTAAATCAGTGTATAGGAATTTTACATAGGATAGAGGACTACAAGGGGTAAGAGTCACATGTCATCCATACTGATAGACAGTATAGTTTAAGGGTGCTTGGTCTAGAGAAGCACAAACTCAGAATTTAAAACGTAACACCGTGGTTAGGGGGTTCTCTTTAATAATAAGAACAGTTTTTTTATTTTTTTTACCAAAATGAACCCTTTTTGCAATATTCTAATAATGAAAGCCTGGGGGGGGTCCTAGCACTCTAATCAATACCTTGCAGTTTGCATGCAGCTCTTCTATGACAGTTAATAGTTCACTGGGATTTTAACTTAAACACTCACTTCAATTTAACAAAAGGATGTCTCAAACAAAGCGCTAACCTATTTACATTATATGCTCTCCCTGATCTGCATTCAACACATACTTTGCAGTTGGCATATTAACTCTGCTCTACTTAATAATCAGGCAATACTTCCACTAGACAAAATTCCGATCTATATCGTGACATTTTGATTGTTGTATGCAAATATACGTGAACACTACTTGTAGTAATTAATAACGTATTGGCTCCTAATTGATTGTAATCAGGCTTCATTAACAAAGGGCTGCCATCCACAGTTAACTTCTAGAACTTGAGCCGCGTAGACAATCAGAGTAAGAGTCTCCGTAATAAATAGATATTTAGATATGGCTCTGAAGGTGACCAATCTTCCTCATGCTAACAGACCGGAAAAGGGGAACACTGCCCCGAGGAAAAAGCCTAGACTGGAAAATGTAAAGCTTTACCGGAGACAGGAGCTGAAAGAAACCGCCGGTGCAGTCAGGATAGGTGCCACATCCTCGCACTGGAGCAATCGTCACGGTCTCCGTCTCCACTCAGCAGAACGGTCGGAACTGGGGCCTATATGAACTTTTACTTTTATTCCTGGCCGCCCGCCTAAAGATGCATCCCTGCAGGCGTCATAAGATAAGACAGGGCAAGAATGCAAGGTTAGCCAGATGCAATAAATAATTAAATGATGGCATGCGCCCACGCGGCCCCTCTCGGTCATCTCTGGCCTCAGTGATGCCTCCCCAGTCCGCACTTTCAATTGCGCGCCACCCTTTAGGTGAAAAACACGCAGGCGCAGACCCGGAGACATCTGCGCAGAATTGTAAGATATTTTGTCACGCCTGGGACGTGGGTGGGTCCGTAGCGGAAGCTCATATTTAGAGCCAGTCTGCAATGTGCTCAGGGGGCCCCCCCCTCACCGCGGGGGCTGCGGGGGCCTTTGTTACGCCCCTGCCTGTGTATACTTCCCTATGAGTAGATTTAAGTTTAAACACTGGTAACACTGGTCCACGCCCCTTCCTAAAACCATACTGGGTACTAGCCAAGATCCCATTATCTTCAGCCCATTTTTCCAACCTTACCAATAAGACCCTACTCAAAATTTTAACCGAGGAATCTAATAGGGAGATAGGGCGGTAGTTCTTAACATCCCCTCTATCACCTTTTTTGTAGATTGTAATTATAATTGATTCCTCCCAGGTAGGTGGCACCCCGTCGCATACAGCAGCATTAAATACATTCGCTAGCAGGGGTCCCCACATCTCAGGCACAGCTTTATAAACATCAATAGGGACCCCATCGGGTTCCTGTGCCTTGCCCCCTTTGCTAGCATTAACCTCTTCGATGCCGATGACGGAACGGTTCCGTCATGCACGCCGGTTGGGCTGTGCTTATGACGGAACCGTTCCGTCATGGCCCCGCCCGCGCTCAGATCTTTCAGCACTGCGCGGGAATCCGCGCAGCGCTGAAGAGGTTAATACTCAAAATAACCTCCGCGATGGTAACATCCAACGGGATCAAGGGCCATATCTGTCCTCAGGCAAAATGTTGGTATTAAAAATGGTGGAAAAGTGGGTTACCCATGTAGCCTTGTTAACATTAGAGGTAAGTTCTGGGACCATATCATCTTTAAGAAAAGGGCAGTTAACTGTAGCCCAAAATAGAGCACAGTTATGTGTCTCAGCTGCCTGGGTCAATTTGTCCCAGGCCTCTTGCTGTAACTCCTTCTTACGCCGCTTGACCTCGAACTTGTAATTCTGCCGTAGTTGGTTAACCACAATCGTATCTCTAGGCCTAACGGGCAAGCCCTGCTTAAGCTCTAATAGCTTAGCGGTGCAAACATGGTCAAACCAACCTTTCTTGGGAGCTGATTTCCCAGAGACAATTTTAGTAAATTTATTTTCAATAACTTTATTAATAGATATCCAATCCTTCACAGTGTCGGTGGCCTCACGGTCGCATTCAAGGATAGCAAAAATGTTTCCTCGACAGTCCTTAGCTATGGATTTAATAGCTCCCTCAGCTTTTTCTCCTTTCCATCTAATTGTTACACCATTGGGTCTATGGGCTTTGATGTTCACCACAGAACGATCAGAGGGGAAAACTCTATCCTTCCACCAAAAGATAACGGTGATAATGCAATTATGGTCACTTATCATATAATCGGTGACCATAGGCGGCTTGCACAGTGAGGTAATATAAGATGATACACAAATGTAATCGATCACTGTGTTTGCATTCCTACCCGTAAATGTGGGGATTATATCACCCTGTTCACTCTTGGCGTTTTCTAAAATTACCATATCCAGGTATGCCATTAATTTGTTCAGGGACTCCCGTAAAGATTATGCGGGAAGTGCAAATCATCTTCCTCGAGATAGTTCTTAAGCCCACAAACCCCCGAGTTCGAAAAAATACAAGTGGGTATATTAAAATCCCCTACCCAAATATAATTAAAATCAATATTAACCCCAGTAGTTAAATTATCTAGGGCACCCCCTAACTCATTCACGGCATTATGCCTCGTGCTATCGAAGACGTTATTATAAAAGTTAATTAAAATAATATTAGAGCCCTGATTGTCTGATAACCATAGAATCTGAGAATGGACGCTGACGATCAGGTATCTTTTTACTTCCATTGGAATATTAACGGAAACCAAAACCAGGAGCCCTCCGGTCTACCAAATAGCGATGCCAGAGCTGGCAGATTGAATGAGGCATGGCCGGAATAGCTAACACTTTCCCTACACCAGGTTTCTTGAAAACAAATAACATCATGAGAGCTAATAAACTCAGCCCAACCCGGATAATCACCTTTAGTGGCTAGACCGGCGATGTTCCAGCTAACGATAGAACATGGCGGGTACTCCTGACCTCTATAAGACCTAAAATTCGTGGAACCCAGCTCCACCCTCCCCGTTTCCTCCCCCACAATATTAACGGTACCCCTGTCCCTCTCGGTTATTACCAAGGCGGGACCCTGTCCTTTCTCAATATTACCCCCCTGAATCGCAGAAACTACAATTGACGAATCAAAACATACACGCTGGGCTACTCCATCCAGACTTGTGCAGCTACTGCTCAAGGGGGAAAGAGTACCCAAAAGTCTTCCCCCATAGGCCTGTTGTCAATCACAGCCTCCAGTCCACTAAACCTGTTTTGAGTAGAAATCTGGCTCAAAACAGGTGAGTGCACATGCCAACCCCTTTGGTCGTTCCCTTCCCTTTCCGTTGTACTAAGGTCCACTCATCTGCTTGGGTTGAGAAATGGTTGGGGGGGATAGAAATAAGACAATGGGAGAGATTGAATAGAAGCTCCTGGACAATGGTGTTTCCAGTTACAAATATATTCCACATTTTAGGGACACAAGGACTTCTGGAGTCAACTTCATAGTCCTGAATAGAAGTGGAAGCAGGTCCAGCCCTTCAGGTCTCGCATAGCACGTCCAGCTCCTCTTCTATTCTTCCGCAGGTCTATGGGGTTTTCTCCTGCGCATTGGGCAAGGTGCCCATTTCTAGAATTCACTAGCCAGTGGGTGAGGGCGAATACTGTACGTTTCATAATAAAGCAGGGAAAAGTTCCCAAGGGCAAATCTTTCTTTGCTGCACATTTTGCCTTACTACAGACTATGCCAAGTGCATTGCTCTGAAGCAAATCCAATATGGTGGAATCTTTCTGCCCAAGAAGACAGCTTGTGTGTTAGTCAAGGATCTGCTTAGGGAAATGGGGCCAGCTTCAACTACCTCTAGCCTGGTGCTTTGCTGGTGACAGATGGCCTAAGAAACTAAAAGCTTCTGTTCCTCTAGTCTCCCTTTACACCAAACTATTAATGGGCATGCCTTACTCTGGTCCCCTTCAAGTTAATGATGTTCCTGGCACTCTCCCAGCTGTCTTTCCTGGACTAAGAGGAGTCTTGTTCCTCGTCCCCAGGCTTCCTGTTAAAAGGGCAAAGTCTTTGTTCCTGCTAAAGGAGCAAGTTTCACACCTCATTAAGGGAAGCACTTACTGGTTCCCGCTGCTGCTTAAGTCTAATTATCTTGGTGGAGGTTAAGGCAGGTGAAGTGTACATTGCTAAAAGTCACTTTTCCTAAATATTTACTATTGATCTGACTCAACCAATGAATACACTCTTTAATATATATTAAAAATGGTGGATTGATCTCCCCCGTTTAAATCTTATCTAGTCCATTGCAGTCTAGGAATTGCAATCATTTATAAATCTATCTATCAATGTAAACTGGAACCTTTACATCTCCCAGGTAGTGAGGCTGCACTGTTCAAATTGACGATTAATCCTCGAATGATGCTCTCCGGTCTGCTAATTTATCGGCCGCCCGGAAATGCCGCACCTTGGATTCCCTCACTTATTGATTGCTTATCAGCAACACTACTAAAATCTAATAATTTCACCATTCTTGGTGATTTAAACATTCACTTCGATGATGTCAACAACCCCCTCAATAAAGTCCTTCTTTCTGACCTTAAGGTTTTTAACCTCAAACTCTGTAACTCTGGAGCCACTCATAATGCCGGCCATCTTTTGGATCCAATCATCTCTACTCTCTCATTTGACTGTACCCACTCTGCCCGCCCGCTTGTCTGGTCTGATCACTATGCGGTTCACTTTGTACTACCACCTGCTTTATACTCTGCCAGGGTCCATGCGGATGAAATTAAATCATCGTATCGTTGGGACAAGCTCAATATAGCCGATTTTAACCTGCGTCTAACTGAGTCTATTCCATCCTCCATCAATACTGACCAGAATCTGAATGTTTCCATCTCTGATTGGCTGACAGATGCAGTATCGACTCTTGTCCCTCAATCCAGGAGTAAACATAGATCCTTGCGCCCACCAGCACCCTGGTATTCAGAGGAGCTGAAAATTCAACGCTCCAAATGCAAAGCCCTGGAGAGGAAATGGAGGGCGTCCTATTCAGCTTCCTCTAAAGTGATCTACAAAGAAGAATTAAAACTCTATCATTCAAACTGCAAACGTGCTAAGGCCTCCTACACTGTTTCCACAATCACTTCAGTGCAAAACTGTCCCCGAACTCTTTTTGCCACAGTTAAAAAACTCACAGGAGCTGATACTGTCCCCGCACTGCCGGCTTTAGATGCCACACAATGTAATGCCATTGCAGACTTTTTTGTATCTAAGGTTGAGGGCATCCATCAATCTCTTGCTTCCCTTCCCTCTCCAACTGATTCCTCTCTATACGGTCCGTACTGTAATACCTCCACCCCCCCCACTGAGTTTATTTTCAACTGGACACCATTTGACGACTCTTATTTCCTATCCTGCTTAAAAAGCATCAGGTCTGGATCTCCGCGGGACCCAGTCCCCATGAAGATACTCAAACAACTTGACCTTGAACCACGAAGATTCCTAATGAGGCTATTAAACGTCTCGCTTATCGAATCTCGAGTGGAACAGGACTGGAAACATGCCATGGTCGTCCCCCTGCTTAAAAAATCTGGTGCTGACATCACAAATCTTGCCAACTTCAGGCCTATATCCCTGCTGCCAGCCTGTTCTAAAATCCTAGAACGCCATGTTAACACCCAACTTAATGAGTTTGTTGAAAACATGGGATATCTCCATCTGTCCCAATCAGGCTTTCGCGCTAATTACTCCACCGAATCCGCACTCCTAGGGGTAACTGAGCGACTCCGACACGGTATCGATGGCGGTGAGACCTTTGCGCTGATTCTTCTTGACTTAAGCGCTGCTTTCGATACCGTGTCCCACTCCATCCTATTGGAGTCTCTCGGTTCCCTCGGTGTTGCTGGATCTGCGCTGGCCTGGGTGTCCTCATTTCTTAATGAGCGCACCTTTCAGGTTTTCTCAAACAAAGCTGAATCTGCGATTCATTCCTCTGCTTACGGCGTCCCCCAAGGGTCTATATTGAGCCCTCTGTTGTTCAATATTTACATCAGACCGCTTGCTTCCATCGTAGAGGACGCCGGTCTGTCTATATACTCATACGCAGACGACACGCAGATTGTGTTCTCTTTGTCTAGCAGCAGGGCTCAGGACACCTCCGCCCTCAAAATCGGCCTCTCTCGCGTTGCTGCTTGGATGCAAATGCATCTGTTAAAGCTCAACGGAGACAAGACCGAGGTGATCATACTAGGCAAACAAAAAGATCTCTGGGGTCCACGACATTGGCCCAGTGACATGGGTCCTCTGCCTACCCCCGTGCCTGTTGCTCGCAACCTCGGTGTCCTAATCGACGACAAACTCTCGATGAGGCAGCAGGCAACTAAGGTCGCTGCGATCTGCTTTAACACCCTTCGCTGGTTGCAAAAGATCATATGGATGCTGCCTGAGTCCACTCGTAGAACTGTCGTACAGGCCCTTGTGATGTCCCATATCGACTATGGCAATGTGCTTTATCTAGGAGCAGATAAAGCTACAATCAATAAACTCCAGGTTGTACAGAACTCAGCCGCTCGCCTGCTGCGTAATGTCCCAAGGAGAATGTCGGCAATGCAGGCTCTACGTGACCTCCATTGGTTAAAAATCTCGGATCGAGTGGCCTTCAAAACTTTGTGCATCCTCTTCAAAATTCGCCAAGGCTCCGCTCCGGCCTACTTGCACAATCTTGCGCAGCCATATCAGCCTGGCCGCCTTTTGAGGTCATCCAATAGTGGCAATCTTGTGATTCCCAGAATCCGACTGGCAAAAATGGGAGGCCGTTCATTCGCATATCTGGGCCCCAAGATGTGGAATGCTCTCCCAATGGCGCTTAAAACAGAAACCAGTCTTCTGGCTTTCCGCAAAAAACTGAAGACCCTCCTGTTCTAGTTCCAGATTCCTCCGGTCTAGTGTCTCCCTCTTGCAATTACTTGTTTTCCGATTTCTCCTCCAGTCTATCCCTGGCGCCGGGAAACCCACTGCGGGTAGCTGCGCGCAATATAAGTTCAATAAAATAAATAAATAATATGTGAACTTTAGTTTTCTTCATAGGACAGCTATAGTCCTGATCGAGAAAATAGATTTTGGGGCTAGTCAGTGTAGATACATGTCAATGTTAAATTCATGCATGTATCGCTTTAAATGTTAGGTAGGCTCCCTACCTAGTAGGCTATATGACATACTCACGGGTAAGTTATTTAGAATTTTAATGTACGGTTCTTTTCTGTGAAAATGTTATTTTGACAGGTTCACATCCAGGTTTAAAAGCTGCAGGAGTCATGCTACACAGGTAGTCCTGGCGCCCAGTTTTCTTTGTTACACTTGTGAATCGCAAAATGAGTGCTACAGTCTGCAGGTGATCTATCACTTTACACGTCATTGGTGTAGTTTCCTGTTCCACATACTATGGCCTTAATGGAAAATTAAACCTGTTTATTAGGCTTTTGCCAATTTTTACCATGTTTTAAAGGTCAGAGCACCTACTCTGGTGGAAGTGCCATAATGTGCAGAGCTAAAAACAAAATAGCAATACCAGTCAACAAACAATAGGAGTGACGATGCAAAAAGAGGCACATACACACAGTCTGAGTTTAGTATGTTACCCGGTGTGGTGGCCAGGCCCAAATACCACAGCTACCTAAATCGCCAAAAACGGTCTTTTTTCAAGGTGAACTTTTTATGTCTCCACAATTAGTTTTGGCATGTTACCTTTTGCGATTGCTAGGCCTACCCTCAAGTGGGATATTGTTTTCATCAGGAGATGTAGAAATAAAGAATATTAGAGCTTTTGTTATTATTTGAATTTCTTTCAATTTTCGGCCTCCAAAGGTAAGCCAGTGTGCAAGAGCAAACACATTTTATAAACTGTCCTCTGAATCACATGATAGCATGAGTCATCCCATGTTCAAAATTGTACAAACTCTTATTCTTAAACTTGGTATCTATATCACATTTCAAGACTTCATAGGTTTATTTCATTGTCATTTCTATTTAGTTAGTTTTTACCATATGAATTGCTACATGGTTGGTACATAAAATGTATTCTAAGCAGCAGCTCGGGTGTTGGATTTGGGTGCTGCATGTTTTTGGACAACTAACAAACATTACATATCCTTGCCACCAAAAGGGTCTGATGGACGTAACAATATATTGCTTTTGTAAATCTGCTATTATGGCAAAAAATTACAGATATCCAAAGAAGCTGATACAATGCTGTAACAGTCCCAGGAAGCACTCTCCAAATACAATGAAAAACCGTTTTAAACCAAAGTTCATCATTTTCAACAAGTTTCTCTTAATTGATCCTCTTTGCGTTTGTATAGTATCTGGACAGACAATCCTAATATTCAAGTGCTTGTATAATGCCGACCGGCCTTTATACAGCATGTTAAGATAATCCATCCCTTAAATCACAGGAAGTCTTGGAACCCAATTCATTTCGGGCATTCAGCCCTTCTTCAGGGGAAACTGTGAATGTTAAAAAAAGCTCTTATCAGAAACATACCGGTCACCGTATATCAAATAACATATTTAAACTACATAGAATCTGTAAAAAATATATAACGTAAATAATATATCCCTCTCTAATGTTACAGCCTGTAGTTCGAAAAATAAAGTGCCAACATGTTCATCAAATCGTGTCTCCAGTGTGAACCCTGTGCTCCAAAAGATTGTGTTGCGAAAAGTACAAACGTATTAAATAACTCATCACACCAATTAAGACCCCGTGCTCTTTGCGTTCAAAATCATACTACGTTCTAAAATCTGAAAGGTGAAACACACACATACTCGTTCACACCGTGTTTCAACTTGAAGTCCTTATAACCCCCTCACTCAAAACCTCAACCCTCATTTTTTTTTTTTTTTTTTTTAAACAGACTTTATTAGGTCACAGAACAAAATGCAGTCAATCCCCGTCCTCGATATTCCGCCCTCCAACCAAGTCAGGACGCATTGCAGTAAGCACCCCAGCATATGAACTACAACTGTACAGCATTCACCCCAATAGTATCCGTGCTACAAGATAGCGCATCCACAAGAGTAATCCACAGTGAGTGTGCAATACAGCCAAAATACCCCCCACCCTACCCACCCACCCAAGCATGTCGCCAGTACCTATCAGAATTACATGTACATCAAAGCCAGAGCCCTCAAAACCTCAACCCTCATGAATCTAAACCTCAATCTCCTTCTACCTTCAGCATTCAAATCAGTCAACTAAAAACCTCCGCCATGTTAATCCTTTGTGCGTAAACCAAAAATTACCTCCCTTTTTAACGTAACCCGCCCAGACAATCTCCTCCTACCTTCAGCATTTTTACAGATTCTAGGTAGTTTTAATATGTTATTTGATATACGGTGACAATGATGTTTCTGATATGAGCTTTCTTTAACATTCACAGTTACCCCTGAAGAAGGGCTGAATGCCCGAAATGCATTGGGTTCCAAGACTTCCTGTGATTTAAGGGGTGGATTATCTTAACATGCTGTATAAAGGCCAGTCGGCATTATACAAGCACTTGAATATTGGGATTGTCTGTCCACATACTATACAAACGCAAAGAGGATCAATAAAGAGAAACTTGTTGAAAATGATTAACTTTGGTTTAAAACAGTTTTTCATTGGATTTGGAGAGTGCTTCCTGGGACTGTTGCAGCAGTGTATCAGCTTCTTTGGATATTTACCTTGGTGCACAGGGATGGTGCACACACCAGGATAGCACCCTGAAATGAATAACATTTTAGAGAAACTGCACAGGGTACTTTAAGAAAGGAGTGCAGGCCGTTAACTTAAAAAAATTACAGATTAAATCTTTAAGCGATTTCAATTTTTTTAATTCCAACAATCAGTTTATTTGGGAAAACGTTGATCAATTTACACACATGACCCCTTTCTACATTTTAGAATATTGTTTGTTTTCAGAAACGTATGGCATTTTAGGTTCACTCATGGTCTTTGCATGTTTCTCTGACAAACTACAAGTCGGTGCAAATTATAAAAACATACGAAAAATCGACTATCACTAAGAAAGATGCAAACACATTGAGATATATATATACATATATATATTTTTGCAACTGATAGTTTATGAAAGCTGAAACAATGTTAGTCTTACCACAACAAATCATGTGTGGATGCCATTTTTTGAAAATTAAGCCCAATTTCTTTCAAAATGTTGCTATATTTTAGCTGTTTTCTTAGTTCTCCTCCAAAGGAATCTACAAACCCTGGGTCTCTTTAGAATGCCCAGCTTTACGGGGGGATTGGATGGAGTAGTAGGGGGAGGGGGTAGAATATGCAAATTTGGCCTTGGTCTCTTTATGTGGAGAAAATAATGGTTGAGGCTTGAGCGAGAAGTATCCCAAACAAAAAGGCTCTGCACTCTGGTGTAAAAACCTCAGCATCTAAGAGGTTAACTTTGCAAGCAAAGACACTGCTCAATTTTTTAATTGCAACTAAAAACCCTTAAGGTATTTGATGTCAGCGATGCAATCCCTGTTTTACCTTTCACATGTTGTACTATATCTCAAATTCCCTATGAGTATTTGCTTTTCAAGATGGCCTGCTTCTATAGTCTTCATTCATGCAACCTTTGGGGAGAGGAGTTGGCCTAATGGCTAGGGTGGTTGACCTCCAATCTGGGGAACCAGGTTCAAGTCACAGCAAGGACGCGTAACATCCTGTGGTTCTTGGCAAATCACTTAATCTCCCCGTGCTTTAAAAAAATGAATGTGTCCTCATGTAACGCAATTGGTGCTCTTGTAAAGCGCTCTGATACCCGATATCTTCGTGTCAAGTTCGCGCTATAGAAGACTCCATTTAAAAAAAAAAACTATGACTTTTGTACAGTAAGTGGATATTCAGTACTGAGTGGCCTCCTGATATCTGAGTGAGTTCAAGTTGCAGGTTGGTGCTTGAGTTTTCAAGATTCAGAGCACTGAATTTGGGGCTGATGGCACTGTTAATTTTTTGTGTCTATTAGTAGGTAATAAAGGTGTGCAGACCACCTGCACATTCAGTGCTTGGCCTCTCTGCATAGCGCACAGGATGATGGTCATATACTTGCCAGTTGTAGCAGTGGGAAAGTGTGGGATATGCAGACGGAGGATTTCAAAGTGACAGGAGAAAAAGTGCTTGTTCTAGCAGAGCGTGAGACTGCAGAAGAAAGTAGTGTGACGTGGGGATTGGAAGTGTCCCAAGACAGCTTGAAGGCTCGTACCCCTTCCACAGGCATTATTAATGTTTAATTCATAGTGTTGTAACTTCGGAACTGAAACATTTTCAACTTGAATTATCCACAACATCCTTGATATTCATTTATATGACATAGCTAACGAGCATTGGCAAAGCCAAATGGGTATGGTTTGTTTTCTCTTTATGTGTTGGTTGCTGTGTGACATGTCTGAAAGCAGAAATGTAAACCTCGCAGAGTAGCACTTCAATATTGGTAAGGGTACATGCTGTGTGAAGCATAAAACTTGACTTTCCATATTTTAAGCTACACCCTTAATTGCTTAGGCGTCACCTCTTGGACAGAATTCCTGGTTCTGCTTCTATGGCTCTGGCCTTCTTAAGGGGCCCGCCACCTTATTTTTCAACCCACCTACAACACTGCATGTAAGCAGATTATAATGCAGGAGGGCTCATCCTGATGGACAATAATATCCATGTTTCATAGGGCATGAGGCAGCAAGGGAATGATAAGTGGTGAATGAGATAAAGGGATGAGTGAGGAACAAGAGTGAGGTATGTCACGGATGACCAAGGAATGGAGCATGGGTGAGTGAGGTATATGGGGAGAAAACAAAAACAAAAGGGTGGGTAGAAGGTATATATTTTAGCCACTGTTGATTACTCTGGGCTGTATTGGAGTATATTATCCCACCCCTTCCGTCCCACCTCAGATGTATGCAAGTCAGCATGTGCAATGCTCCTTCAAGGACGGAGCACCCCAAACATCAGGCCAGATCCCACTCAGTGGGAACACACCTAAGCCCAGACTGTTTCCTTCCTATTAATCTAAATTAATGATGTACAGTTTCAGTGGTACAGCACAGTGGAGAAGGACAAAGTTTTATTACATATGACTGGCCTCTGTCTAGCTGGGCTGATTTAAGTTGTTAAAAAAAAAAAGAAAAAAAGATAATCGACTCAAATGTGGCCAGAGTAATCGAACTAGATTCAGGAATTTTAAACATCACTTTGTTTTTCTATTGGATGTTGTTTGTAAATGGAGGAGTGGTGAGTGAGACTTGAAGAGGGTTGATTGAGGCTAACCTTGTAAACCATTGGAATCTTTTTAGGTTGAGCCTGGGCAGGACATGCGCTGCTCTGCGAGGCATGCTGTAATCTAGACTGTCGCTTGAAGCACCTCCCATGTTTTCTATTCGTTCCTGTCTCTGCCCATCATAAATGCCTGCTTTTGTTTGGTCAGCATGCTTAATTAGTCCCACCTTTTGGTAGCCCCTGCTACATGTGATCTTAATCTATTTTTAATGTACATTTCTTTGTGCGCTATTTTTTTGGTGGGTGGGTCTGCCTCTGGCTTGTGTATCAGCACGACGCCTGATTCAGGGACACAGCGCTTCATGGTTCCAACTGCATTTGTGTTTTTCAATCAGTAGCATGTGTACACAAACTTCCTTGAAGCGGGCAACATCTTTCTTTTGCGCAGCGCATTCCTTGAAGCTGATTTTCTCCCCTCCCCCCTCCTGCTTTGCAGCATTATGGCCCATTCCCACACCCTCTGGCACAAACGCAGCTTTTCCCATAATCAGATGGCAATGCTTCCCTTTCCTGCAGCATCTGCTGCTCTGCCCAACCTCCTCCCTCCGCTCCCGGGGTCTTCCCGTTCCACCGTCGCCATCAAGAAGTTGGACTCCCTGGAACCCAAGTGATGACGCTGCACGTGGGCACGAACAAGCCACCTTGATTCCACCCCACCCCGCCACATTGACAGCGGAAATCAGTGGAAGGAAGAACCAGTCTGCACGGATGTACCCATCTGCACTTTGTAAGTGCTGGAACCTGCAGACGCCATTGCGTCTGTGGAAGCCGCACCCGCCTGCATAGGCCCTGCTGACACCTAGAAGGCACAGGACTTTGCAGCTGCACCGCACGTTTGCGGGCAGCTGCAGGTGTGAACTGAGCGCTGGGACCCGGGAGTAGGGCTCCCACGTGATCCCGGAGTGTGCTTTCTGTTTTTATGTAATCATCTTGGTCTTTCTTCTGAAATTTCTAGCATTCCCAAAGGGATCTGCGCCAGGGAGTGGTTCTGACCAAACGGGCGAGGCTCTTTGTATCTATCTCATCCAGTGCAGTTAATTTTTGAAAAATGTGCTATTGTTTTACAGTTACCTAATGCATTGAAGTATGTGTAACTGTGTCATCCATTTGTTTGTGTTAATGTGTAGTTGACACATCTCAAGTAGTTTTGTCTGCTGTGAGGTCTCTAACCTTGGTGGCTTATTGCAACTTGTTGCTGTACAGATATTGGAAGTGTATCCTATTCACAATGCTATAAAATACACCTTTTTTGTCAGGATGCAATAATCTTATAATCCTATAAGCTTTGTCTGCAGAAGTATTCCTTTGGTATTCATCCTTGAATTCCTCACACTAGACGTTCCTCTGTTTTTACGGGCTTGGGACGTAAATTGCATAATCTTGATACATAGACCGCGGATCTGTCTCTTAAACGTTATGGCTGTACCAGTTTCACATAGCCTGTTGTGATATCAACTGTGTTGTTGGTGTCGATGGTTAAAGTTTAGACATTTTCTCTGCATGCTGCCCACATGGTACTCCGTGTTTGTTGTTGTTGTGGGTTTATTTATTTATTTTTTCTACTGTCTCACTTATAGGACGAGGGCCAGGGCTTCCCCCAACAGAGGCATTTGGCAGACCCCGCTCAAACACGGTTCGAGGCCCCCAGCCTCAATCTCCAACTGTCGTCTTCCATCTGGCATGTATCTTTTATTCTCTCTTTAACTCTCTACGACCAGTTTCCTGTAACTCTTTCGCTTACTCTTTGCTCTACTTTTTGTCGTGCTCTATGACTGCTTTCCTTTCTCTCTATGCTCTCTGTCTGCTTTTGTCTTGCTCTGTGACCACTTGCCTGTCACTCTTAGCTCTCCTATGCTGTTGACATTACGAAGGGCTTTCTGGTTCACTTTAAAAATGCCTCATTTATAGAACATTGACTAACTAGGTCCTGTCATCAAGTTACTTGGGGAATCCATGCCAGGAGGTAAGAGCAAGGCACATTGAATAGGCGCCTAATTAAAGATCTGGCAAAGTGTTAAAAAAAAATATAGAAAGTGGCATTGTTTGTTTTTCCTCAACGTGTTTTTAGGTCGAGCATTCGAGACCTCTAGTATATACTTATGTGTTTGTACTTTGTGGGCTCTGGAGATCAGCACTAGGACTTGTCTGCTTCCTCTTAGGCACTCTTTTTCTGTTCAACTGCCTCTATTTAACTGTCTTGATAGAAAACGACCAGTAGAGGTCACTCAAATTCCAGAATTCCTTTCTGCTTGTTCAAATGCCTCTATTTAACTGTCTTGATAGAAAACGACCAGTAGAGGTCAGTAAAATACCAGAATTGCTTTCTGCTGAGGGACTTTTTATTTTTTTAATTATTCTGGCAACTGCTTCTATTTAACTTACTTGATAGAAAACGACCAGCAGAGGTCAGTAAATTACCAGAATCACTTTAGCATTCTCTAGATTCCAGTCCATAGAAATAGTCTTCCACGAGCACCTGTAGAAAGTAATATTTTTTTCAAATCTTGTGTTTTCAGTGATATGACCACTAAAGGCCCTGATTTTATATTAAAAAATAAAGCTTGGATTGTATCATTTCCAGCTGAAAGGCAATATTTCTCTCCATGTGTTCCCATACCTTGCGTGTCACGCAGTTTGGTGCTTACTTTCCCTCCATGTTAAAGAACAGTAGATGTTTCAGGACCCAGGCTAATGTGCTGCATAGCTAAATACATATAAGGTCCCAAAGACGAGACTGATTGCATTGCAAATGCTTGTATTTTGGAACACTCACTCTGAGTTGCAAAGCAGAAATGAAGAGGATACAATGCCACATCGTTTAGGCTCCAAATGGAGAGCGCACCCTTTACTTTTATTTCCCCCTCATTAGTGATGTACTCGCTGTCTTCCTTTTTTAAATTTCATATTTTTTTTTCCAGACTGACCATAAATGTTTAGTGCAGAAGAGGCGCCAACACTGTCAACGGATTTTAATTAATGCCTGGGAGTGATAGGGCCAGTATATCATAGATGATTTACCACTAACTTTAATGTCTTTAATAGCTAATGTAATGAATAATATGCTGCTTGGCTAAACACTAATGAGGTCTCAAAGGTGAGATCTATTGGCTATGCCAATGCTTGTTAGTTTGATGGAAATGGTGAAGGAGGAAGGTTCTGTGACCCATCCTAATTCTGTAAAGAGTTAGTCTGCATAGAGCAAGGTACTGGAATTTTGTAATGTCGTTGCATGTTCACCTGCAGTTTCAACGTAATTATGTATTTTCTGCATAATCCATTATATGGTGCACAATCTGCAGATTTTAAGAAAGAGAAAAAGTTGTTTGTTGCTCAAAGAGTTCAAAACGTACCAAAAATGCAGCAACGTGTTATGGTCTGGAATCACCTTTTATGTGCTAATTGCTGTTTTGGGGGGTTAAATTGGTATGAATTAAGTGAAACCACTGCCCAGACAGTTTTAGCATCTATAGAAACGTCAAAATAATGAAGTAACGGTATCCCAAAAAGTGCTTTATCACAAATCATAAATTCCCTTTTCTCTCTGCATAATTAAGCTGCCCTGCCGCATAATTTGAACATCTCGGGCACATTTTCTGAAAGCCAGTTTGCTTTATCCACAGGAATATTTGCATGTTTAAAAAAAAAAAAAGCATACTCAACTTTATCTGATCATTTAAAGTATAACCATAATATCTCATCTGTTAATTTTGCAAAAGAAACCATTGAGCAAATCTATATATTTAACTGTAATTGTATAGCATAACGGTGCCCTGCACCTTGCCAACAATTTCTTGATTTGCTCACTCTAGACATATTTTTTCACATTACTCGAAGACTGAAAAGTTCGCTTTTCTTTTATTTAAGACCTAGTGCTTGGTCTAGGCAGTCATCTTCAGTTATGTTAGTCAATCTTGCTAGAATTTACTGACTGCCCTACCAGTTACATGGTTTATGGCTACTACATTCAAACTCTTATCTTGATAATCCCATAAATGTCCCTGTATGGGTAAAATATTGTTGGCACAACAGCATTTGTATTATTAAACGTAAGTGTATGTCAGCAGTATTTCTTGATTTTAGAAATTGCGGACTTCTTTTCTCTAATTAAACTCTAGGATTAACAATAAAACCTTGTACTGTTTTGTGTTTTTTATTTAGCCGAATTTCACAATTCTGTTTGTTGTTCACAGCTGCGTGAGCACTGTGCACCGGTTTTGTTTGTAGCCCACTCAAAAAATATACTTTATATACTGTCGAATCATATCCAAATAAACAGGCACATTAAGGCTGTCCCACTGTGGTTTTTTTTGCGATGACTATCGAGCCATTGGCGGAGTGACTTAAGTTCTATGAGGAAGTAAATGGCGTCTGCTGGGCTCTTGGCTGGAGGAAAAGGTCTCTTTATATGTGGAAGACCTTTTTGTTGTTCCTCCTGTGCCCAAGTACCACAGTCCCCAAAATGGAAAGTTCCTCTATTTTAAGTTTATTTTTGGACAATGGGTAAATCAAGATAAATTGTCTGTCTTTTCCCTTTAAATACCCCAGGGGAATACGAAAAGAGGGCCTCACAATCTCCTATAAAGGTAGACTGACGCAACTTTAAATACTTGTGGATGGCTGTAACCCTTGAGCTTATGGTGACCCTGGCAGAAAACATACCACCCGTGATAGACAGCCTGCAATAGGATCTTGAGCATTGAGATTCACTTCAATCTCCCTTTTGAGCACGGTGGTGCTTCCTAAAATGATAGACATGCTACAGAATAACCCTTTCCCCCCTTCTACATTCCTTCTTTTGACGGCTTTACCTCTAATCCAAGTTCACTTCTTTGCTTACCCCCCCCCCCCTCTATGTGTCTATGATGAAATGCTGTAAATCTCTCTATTACGGGGACCTCACAATGGCAGACCTTCTTTCCCATTAGAGAGTAGCACATTTCCTATTAACTAATGAGTGGCTTTTCAACTCGGATAGAGAACCAGCTTAGAGAACTGAGCTGTGGGCTTTTTAGTCTCCATTATACTGTGTATAATGGTGGAGCTCCTCCACGAATATTCAGCCAGAATGGTCTTGAAAATATGGGCAGCTACATTGAAACAGATCTGCTGAGAAGGACGACTAACCAAGGAAACCCCATTGTGGGTAGGTGTGCTACTTCTGCTGGTTGCCACACTACTGGACATTTAAAGCTTTTGCAGAACTCATGGAAGAGTTTGGTGTCTTGAATATGCAATTTTGCAATTCCGCAAACTACGACATGCAATATATAATGTGTGTCTATAATATTACCTGCTGGGAGTTGCCATAGGTAGTTATAGTTACTCTCCATTGACCAAACATTTCTTGTTTTGCTAATAACTGTGGGGCCGTTTAATGAATCTTAACACATTTTTCAAAATTAGTACTCCAATCACTTCAGCTGCTGTCTGGAAAGTTTCAGGTTGATTTTCAAGTAGGGGCCAAGAAAAAGGGTGATGAGGGAGGATCCCAAAACCTTTTTTACCCAATGCAATTTCGCATAGGGATTTTGAGCACGACCACAGCCTGAACCGCTGAACCAATTACACCAAATTTCGCAGAAGGTTAAGTTTTGGTCCAGAAAGAGTGCTTTTTGTAATTTGGTGTAAATCCATTCAGTAGTTTTGGAGTTATATAAAAAAAAAAGATTTATATGTATCTAAGGATGCTGGGGGCGTGTTTCTAACAGATCTCGTGGTGACGTCTGATTGGCTGCCACCACTTCAACCAGGAAGCGCTGACGCTGGGGAGCCGGCAGGGGCATTGGGGCTACCCCCGCAGGCCAGGGGAGAGGGAGTCTGCATGCCCCCTTCAGACAATGGCTGTGCCCTGTGATGGGTCCCCGGTGCCAAATTGGGGAGATGACTGCACAGCCTCCCCTCTCCTATAATTAAAATATTAGGCCCCGGGGTATGGGGTCCTTAGAGCCAGTATTGATCCAGGGAGAGGGCAGCATGCCCCCCTCCTATAAATACCCACAAGCCCCGGAAGTTGAGGTCCCAGACACACATTAGCCCAGGAAGGGGGGCTGCATGCCCCCCTCTCCAATTACAGTAAGGCCAGGCTTTTGGAGATGGGTTCCCCGGGGCCGAAATGCAGCCTGGGAAGGGGGCTACATGCCACCCTCCCCATTCAGAGGGCGGGCGGGGCCCAGGGATAGGGTCTTCAGAGCAAATATTGACCTGGGGAGGGGGCAACATGCCCCCTTCCCTCTTATAAACAGGGACGGTCACTGCGAGTTAGGGTTTCCGGGGCCAGACATTCCCCAGGAAGTGAAGCTGAGTGCCCCCCTCCCCATTTGCTATAAGACCGGGCTTCAGGAGATGGGGTCCCCAGGCCCGAAATACAGCCCGAAGAGAGTGGCCATGTACCACCTCCTTCAAAATAAAAATGTGGCGGGCCACGGAGGATGGGGTCCCCGGGGTTGAAATCAGCTTGAGGAGGGGTGCTGTGGGCACGTCCTACCCAGGTTGGCTGCCTTTGGAGGGTTGGTTGCAGGCCAGGTCCTCTGGCCAATGCCCTGCTGCGCATGGCACTGTACAGTGGGTTGCCTGCCTGCCGGGACCTGGCCACAGGCCAGGCCCTGTGGCCAACCTCCTACTGAGTTAAAAAAATAAAAAATTGAAATTCATGGAATAAAGCAAATGTTACAGGGACGTTATAGCCCGGAAATTGAATGAAACCTTAGAAATTCACCCAAAAATACAAAGGTTACAGGAACGTTCTAGTTAGGTTCAGAATATACACCCACAAAACCATAGAAATTCAGCTGTTCTAGTTAGTTATCTCAAGTAACTATAACTGGTACCCTAAGGTAACTACAACTCGCGCTCTCGCCATGCACTGTTAATTACCCCACTTATTGCATCACTCATGAGCTCTTTGTCATCACTGATAACATCAGTGCAACATTTGCTTCACAAGTATTGATGAGAACTGTGCATAGCTGGGGCGTGAGCTGCTTAGGGCATGAAGGCTTTTTGCAAAGGTTGACTGGTCATCTTTCAATTGAAATTGTTGTATTTGGGTTTTAAATTGGTAGTAAGTAAGGCAAATTATGTTCTCGGACATTGTTACCAGGTGTAAAAATGACAAAGAATTAATACTTTGACAAAATGTGGCGCATTATGCTTCATAATTTGTTTGACTGCCTCATAATTAAGTCATCCTTGCCTTATAAATTAGTCCTCCCCTTCTGCATAATTTCAGTGGCCCTGTTTTACTTAACATAGAAGAGTGTGTGCGCACCAGGTACTAACCTGTATACACTTGCTTGTTTTACTTCAGAAGATAGGCTGTCAGTAAAGTTTTTTGCAATATTTTTAAGGGTGCAGGTAGTATGATCTTTAGCTCATTCAGGTCTTGGTTATTGTGAGCAAAAATTGTCTATTGACAACTGTTGCATAGAATGAACATTGTTCTTAGTGTATTCTTATGAATATACTCTTTGGTGTATTTCTCATGAGAGTTTGTGTTTTCAAACAGTGTGCAATGGAATTAACTCTCTCATTAGAGTAAACCATGTTTACAGTTCTCGGTTCTCTACTGATATCAACTTCATTTCTTAATGTATGTTCGGTGTGTGTCAAGGGTTTGATGCACATAAAAGCTGTCCGTAGTAGGGCATTTATTTTGGAATTGGCATTGACTATTTTGACTTTCCCTGAACGGTTGTATACAGATTGAACACTGTACTCAATGACGGTTTTCCATATAACAGTGGTAATTGTTAAAGTGAACTATTCTACCTGTTAAGTGTATGTTGTAATGTCAGTGTTGCACATCATGCTTGTTTTTAACTCCTAAGGGAGTTGTTGCTGTGTTGGTAGTAACGATGCTTGATCTTCTCCTTAGCTATTTTGTGCTTACTCTCAGACCTCTGATGCCATAGTACTTAATACTGCAATATGCCTGAAAACAAAGCATGGGTGATGTTATCATTGATGACATCTGCAATGTCATAAATGATGTCATAGAACGTCATGAGTGATGTCATATGTGAGTGAGGCCATAAGCAGTGCATGGCGGGAGGCAAGTATAGTTCGCTCTGCTAACTATAACTGGTGTGGGTGTTTTTTTTTCCAAATGTTAACGCCGCTGAGAAATTCACCTAACTATAACGTTACTTTAAACAATATTTTTTTCCGAGAGATTTTCTAGTTTTTTTAGCATACAGTAATACTTAATTACTATTTGTAAAAGCAAACACCCACTGCCCTGCTATCGGCCCAGGGAGCACCATACTCTGGGCCACTCATTTAAATAAGCGGGAGGAGGACTCCCTCCCTGGGCCTATTTATTTTTTGTGGCCCCAGGCACCCCATCCCCTGCGGCCCAGCATGCTTGTTTGGGTAGGGGGGGCAAGCTGACCCCCCCCCCCCCCCCCCCCCCCCCGCTGGACCAAATTCAGCCCCGGAGACCCCATCCCGGGGTCCCGCTGCAATTGTTATGGGATGTGCCCATGCCCCTCTCCCTGTGCTGGTTTTAGATCCCTGCAACCAGGGGCCATTTGAATGAGGAGAGGGGCATGCATACCCCCTCCCGGGGCTATTTTCGGCCCTGGGGACCCCATTCCCCTGGGCTGGGCATAATTTTGAAGGGGACACTCGTCCCCCCCCCCTCCCTGGGATGATTTCGGACCCGGGTACCACTTCCCCCAGGGCCCGGCACCATTTAGAAAGAGAAGTGGGCACACAGCCCCCCTCCCTAGGCTGGTTATGGTCCCAGGGCCTGGCTCAAGTTAAGGCGGGTGCTCACCCAGGACACCCACCACAATGTTGTTACGGGCGTCAGCATGCGACCATCCCTGTGATGTCTGTGATTCATAATCGGTGGCAAACAACAACCTACCTAATTAATATTTATAAGTTAGGTGGATTTGTGACCCCAAAGGAATTCCTAAATGAAACGAAATCAGTTTCATGCTGATTTCCTAGTTGAGATTCGAAGATAATCACAATTATGAAATCTGTATTCCTAATCTTTGTACATCTGGCCCTAAATCCTTCCATCTGTTAAAAAAAAAAATTATTACGTAATCAGGTTCTCTTATAAAGTGCATCAGTGTCTTTGGGTCCAGTTTGTGCTATATAAAATTGCAAAACAAAAATGTGGTGGTGTGCTGCTAGTATGCTGACTGCGAAGAGACATTAAAACGCCTATGCATAAAAAAGTGAAAAATGGGTCCTGAAGTTTTAACAATCAAACACTGAGCTCCCTGACATTTTGTATTGGAGCCTTCTTCAACACTAAAATAGATTCAGGATTAAATAACACTTAAAGTATATATCTATGTATTTGAAATGGAATAAAACAAGATTCCTCTTCACAAATTAAAATTTCAGCCATTCCACGCAAGCGACAATTGTTACTCCTGCTAGAATTTGTTTATTAAGTAGTTAATAAATTGAGAACTTCATCTTTAAACAGTGGATGTGAACCATCCTTTTTGGATTGGCGAAAATTCATATAAATGAAAAATGTTTTTCCACCATGATCCCCCTCTTAAAATCGGGCAGCAGCAATAATATCCCCTTCTTTTTGTGGCAAATCTTTGATTTCATAGATAAGAAAGTATCTTGGCTTAAAGTGTATCCCTTACTCACTGTCTTCCGTTTGGAGTGTTCCTGATTATGGGGATTGAAATAAGTCGGCATGCGGCTTAACTAGTGAACTGGTCTGTGTTGCTGAGAAGTAACTCATAAAGGCCAAGCTGAGCTAGTGCTTAATTTCAGCCGGTGGTTTGCGGTGCTGAGTACCGGTACCTCATTTTCAACACCAGCACTTATGACAGTTGCAAAATGGTGGTGCTATGTGTGTAGTCTAGAGATAAGAACAACAACAGTTATTTAGTAATTCAATATACATTAAAAACAGCTAATACCTGTCTCCAAAGCCATTCTTATAGCTTTGGGGGCCTTGAACAGTCTGAATTGTCACAGTAGCAGTTTGATGATTAGTAGTTGTGTAGGTACTTTTATTTACAGCGCCTCTAGTGGCAGTGGGTGGGCCAAACTCCAGTGGCCCCCTGACTTTTTTTTTTTTTACCAACTAAGCATGGGTTGCGGTGGTAATAGAACACGGCTCCAATACAAGTGGTTTTAACACTGCGTGTCTGTCAGGTGCTGTATTTAAGTGCCCATTTTCTCTGTTCTGCTCAACTGTGGCATTTTTATTTGTTTTTGAGCATTTCCGATTCTCACAAAAGTTTCCAAGGTTCAGAACACGCTCCCTTTCAGTACTCACTTCCTAATGTTTCTTAACCCCTTCTTTCTTGTAACGCACCATACTTCGTTCTCCTGATGACAGTAGTTCTTTAAATTAGGCTAAGGGGGACAGTCCTCATCACCCAGGTTCTTGTATACCATAATGTGAATGTATACTCCAATCCAGTACCTCCGGCACAACAAAACTCAATTGATTTAATCAAATTGCAGCTAAAAGATCACCTGAAACGAAAGAAGGATGTATTTCTGCCCACTCCTCCACCTAATTTGCCTCTCAAGGAAATCCCATAACGTGTACCGGAGTCTGACACAGTCTCCCACTGGCGCTAATAGGACAAGCAATTGGTGGAAGCCGACCTGTACAAAAACACTTGGGGCGTCATTACGATGTCGGGTGGAGTTTCCTCAGCCCGACATCGTCTCGGTCAAGGGACCGACCAACACCCTGTCGGCTGTCTCGACGTACTAATTAAGATGCGACCGAACAATGTATTCTTGTGTACATGTTTTTGTGGACCTTTTTATGCCTCTGCTCAATTAACTCTATGCAAAGACCATCTCTGGACCTCCCTTTCTGTCAGACCCCTCAGTAGTTGGGAAAGGTAGCTGTCTGGGACTTTCCGTTCGAAACCAGAATTTGAAGGATCACATAGGGTTAGAAGGGTTACACTAGAGAAGATGGCATTTAAAGTGAACGCTAAGTCAACCATAATTGGGGCTGTTAAGATGCATTTATAGCAAGATTGACTCTCAAGCCCCCATAACATAACTGTCATGACTGATTCTGTTTTCATCCTGGAATTACAATTGTTATTGACCTTTTTCCATTCTCTACTTATATCCCACAGTGCTACGTGTTTGATGCAATGTCAATTTGGCTATTCATATGTACACTGAACTAAATTACTGTTTCATTCTCGTATTCCATTTTGCAGAATATCTCTCTGGACTACACACCTAGAGTCTGCAAACCTCTAAAAGGAGCTAGAGACGGTGATTAGAAGGTGTCCGTATGTGGCTGGAAGAAGAAAGGGTAGCTGCTCAAGAGACCTCTCTACGATAAGGCAGTTGGTTTTTTGGAGGGCACAGCAATGGCTACGCCTTGGGCAGGTTCTAACACATGGAGACTCTACCATTCCGTGTGACCTCCATGTACTCTGCTGCCATCCTTTGCCCAGGAGATTTCCTAACTACTTTTTTCTTTTGGATTTCACACTAATCTTTGGGGGACAACGGAGGGGCTTCATCATGCCACGTTACTGCTGTGCGACAGGGTGCACCACTCATGACAGTGCAGAGAGCAAGGAAAAGGGGATCTCCTTTCATCTGTAAGAACCTTTTTATTTCTTTTTTTTCTTTTTAATATACTTGGGCAGCTGAATTGCGGTACGACAATTGTGAAATGTGTGCCTCGTTGGGAGTTGAAGGAACAGTGAGTTGAAAGATTTGTCAGCCTGTATTGCATTTTTGTTGAAACTGAATGTGCTTAATGTCGTGCTACTGTTTGGTGACAAGTGATCTGCTCTAATTTGACTGTTGTGAGCATTAATAACTGCTGTCTCATTTAACACAACTGCTGTGTCTTGTCAGCGTTCAATGACTCAATAGACAGGGCCAAATTCTCCATGCTTTCCACCATCTCCCTCAGCTTTTTTGTTGTTGCAAGTAAGGCTTTATTGTAAAAAGTTAATTAAAACTGATACAAAATTAAAGATAAAAAAGGCGTGCAAATAATGCTCGTGAGTAACTAATACAAATAATTTAAACAAGATAAGAGCATTTGCTGATTAAAATATTGTCATGCGATGCGAGGGCTGATTAGGTCTAATGTTCACAAGTCCTTTAGTTTTACACTCTAAAAGCATTTGCCGGTTAGTTCTTCAACCTGCTTGCATGCAAATTCACACCAGTTCATTAGTCGTGTGTGCTTTTCCCGCGATGCAAGGATGTTCTAACATTTTCCTGTGGTATTACCAACGTTTCCCAGCTTTTCATCTATCCGTGCTAAGAATTTTACTAGTTTACAGTTCATCTGTGGATCGTCTGATTTAAAACAGGATATCACAGCTTGCCTCTGTGTTCGGATCCCTTGCTGGTTGAAGTGATACTTGAGCAGGCACGATCTTTCTCTTGTTAGACTGTGGCATGTGCATATCAAGTGAGCCATGTCCTCGACTCCTTTGTTGCACAAATGACAATCTGGAGACATTTGCCCCCGCAGCCGTGGTGGTAAGTGCTGGATGGCTGGCAATTTTCCTAATCGATGTTTGAAGAAATTCTCCTTGATAGTCCTGGAGTACCCTGCACTCAAGTATGTTTGTGGACTGAGTGATGCATGACCGTTAATTGTCATCCAGGCATGTTTTCTCCTCGCCAAGGTAGCTTTATCTTCTACTTATGACATACTCCTTATTGTCTTCCGCACGAGTTTCTTCATGCTGGCATGTGTGGTCGGGACTTCCCAAGCCTGGCTGAGACCGCTGTTTTTATGGTACTTATATAGATGTTTACTTGCCAGAGCCACTGTTCCCTGTTAAAGCTCTTGCCAGTGTAGATGGTTTAAACTGTTTACGGTGGCGTTCTTGATCTTATGCCAGAAAGTTATATGCGCCCCCTGACTTGCTAGGTGTTCTTAGATGAGGCTAAATTCTAGCCGGATCTGGCCAGCGGATGCATATGGGGGGATGTTAAACATAATTCTTTAGGCCCTGATTAGGGTGCTGTCCAGAATATGTATGTTTCTTCCTTTTAATGCTTCGCTGCCGTATGTAATCATGGGCAGGGTTTTGGCTTGCCCAATCTGAAGGAGTATTTGTATCAGAGTTATTGCAAGGGTGGCTCCTTTCCATTGTCTCTAGCTGACTTGTAAACTGGCCTCTAGTGTCAAAAATTTCCCCTAGGTATTTGTAATTTGTTGTATTTTGTATTTGGGCATTCCCTAGGTGCCAGTGGTGGGGTTTTCCCCTTTGTCTTTTGATGGATATTGACTTCGTTTTTTAGGTCTCGCCTAGCTATTGCGATAGCAATCGCTATGCGAGACTCTAGTAGAGGGGCTCCCAAAAGTGCTCCCAAAATTGGATTGCATGGCGAGTACAATCACGTGCATCATGCTGCCATGCAATCCGTTTGGGGAAGCGCCCTCGGCATCAAACTTCAAAGGGTCCGCTCCCCCGTCTGGAATGCGCTCCCCCGCCAAGTGCGCGCGCCACGCTCCGCCGCGTCAGAAATTTGCTTTCACTTTTTCTTTACCTTACATTATCCCTCTCGAGCCTCTTTCGCTTTCCTGATTTCACACCTCCCCCTCCTTTCATTTCCGTTCACTCTTTCTTCCGTGCTTTCTCTTGCCCACTATTCTCCTCCCTCGTCTTCCGCTACTCTTTCTTCCTCTCTTTGTCCATATCATTGTCTAAATTATCACTGAATTTGTCTGTGCTGTGAACACACAGCTTTAACATGGCTGTGCCATTTTAACACTTACTTGATACGGATACGGCTGCCCGGGCAGCAGACAGCTACTATGGAAGGTATAACCGTGCAACTTCCTTTAAACTGCTCCCACCCGATCCTGTACACATTTATCTCCACTGTTTCACATCCTCTAACAGGACGGTGGACGAACGTTTCCAAACAGGACTCCATTACGGTAAGTGATGTGCTATAAGCGCTTGGAACATGCGGCACTCACTCTTTTCAATAAAACACTGCTGTAATGTTGACGTGATCGTAAAGGGGAGGTATATTGGTCACATGATCGCAATGGCAACCAATGGGCATACTATATTCTGTGAGCACTTGATTCAAACTGGCACCGCTGCTACTGCAAGGAAGCACCTTCGGTGTTGGTGACCGTCTCCGGGGTGCAGCGGGGATTGTGTGCTCTGCTTCATGGGAAGGTTCGCAGGGGCAACTATGGAATTTAAGTGCGTTTACAGCGCTGGGAAGCCATAAAGCATAAGATTATTGCACCCGGACCCTATCGTGCCACCGCGCTGGTTAGTCTGGGGCAACAGGCCATAGTAGTGGCAAACAGTGCTTTGCCCTGACTTCTTTTTCCATGGCCCTTGCTTCCCTTATCTGAGCCTTGCCTCCTTTAGTCCCTTATTGTGGGGTTGCGCCCTGTCCCTTCGCGTATTTTTTTTTTTTTTTTTTTTTTTTACATAGTGTAACTCCCAACAATTCGTAGCAGCCGTTTTTGGGCCCCCGTCCCCCACCTTTCTTGTGGAGTGGTAACGCTTTATTTCATATTCGCCTTTTTAAAGTTTATAACGGTTTCTCACCATTCCAGGCTTGTTGCTAATTGTGCATACCTTCAGTAAGCACCTGACTTGGTGTGCTCACTCCTAGCGCAGTTTCTCTGTGCATTCAAAAACCGAGTTAAAATGTCAGACGCTGTGTTCTTTTTCTGACTTCAGTCCCTGGAGACAGGTCACGAAAGAACACACTTAATCGCTACTTCCTCACATCTGCTGCTGGTAAAGTTGCTTAATAAGTGACGTTATGGTCACCCGTGACCCATACAGCCGTAACTGTCGGCGACGCCTGTAAAATAAAAAGAGCGAATGGCCAAAGGAATAAATCCAAATCAAGTCCAGCCTGTTACAGTGATGTGCTTTAAAATGCACATTCCACATCATACCCATAACATTAGTAGGAACTTGATGCAATTTAAATAATTAGGTCATACACAGGAAGGCTATCCCTCAGGTTACACAGAAATTACAGGCTCAGGCCTCAAACATTAGAACTATCCCTCAGGTTACATACAAATTAGACTTGGTCCTCAAACAGCAGAGTTATAACTAAATACTTATAAGGTCCCAAAAGCGAGACCTATTGGCTATGCCAATGCTTGTTTCAGGTTTACTTCCAGAAAGTTGTCATTAGAGAATTTTTGAAGAGAGTCTAAGAGGCGTTGCATACCCATGTGCATGTGTTTAATTAGGACTACGTCATCAGCGTACAGGATGCTGGTTCCCTCAGCTTGATGTATTTGCTCATGTTACCAATGCTCCTGACTTTACATTAAGTTTTCTTGGAAGATAGATTTTACTCGGCTGTCACAAATATTTTTTTTCTTCCCTGCACTTGGAATACTAGTAGGCTTGCACTGTTGGTGAGCCTATATTATACTTGCTCTGTGGCAAAATTAGAAGACAACTTGGTATTGTATACTTAACAGCAATGAACCAAACTGTTTGAGCAGGGATTCCTACTTCGCACATTCTGTATGATTGATGGTTGTGGCAGGCTATCACAAGAAATTCTGTATATGGCTTTTTTGAATAGGAGTAGAGCAGGGAGTGTTTTAGTCTGCAGGTAGTCATAACGCATAATTTGATGGGCTTACAAGCAGAAGTGTCTCACTTCTTCCCACTAATCTGATCTGTGACGGTTCACATTTGGAGTGGGAATGGCCTGAACTGTGGTTTCGCACATCTGGAGGGACCTGGCTAAGATATCGAAAGGGTTCAGGTAAGATAAACGTGCGACATTACTTCTATTTTAGGGGTCTCAGGCACTAACTATTTAAATTGTACCCCCCCTGCATAGTTCAGAAAATCCAGTTTCAGTGCAGAGACTGTAGAGGAGTGATCAGAGGTCATGCGTCCCAGGGTGAAGCAAAGTGCGTCTGGTTTACAAGGATTTGTAGACGTGTTAATAGAAAAGAGCAAAAGAAGAACATTTCCCCTATTTGTGTCTGATCCTGAAGGTCCTAGTTCTTCTACAGATTTCCTGTGGCCCTGTTAACACAGCTCATCAACAGTCTGTTCTTTAAAACCTAAGTGCTGTTCCTGCCCCTTCCCCTTTTTAATGGTAGATGCATTCATCCTACTGTTTCCCTCTGCCATAGGAAGAATCCCAAGTTCAACCAAGTAGAGTTGTACAGCCAAGTCCCTAGACATACCCGATTGTGACAGCGACTGCCCCTGTATGCCCAGTCCAGCCTGTATGTTCCGAATGCCAAGGTGTAGTTGAATGTCGGAGAAAAGGTTTTGCAAAGGTAGGTGCATGAAAGGAATTTGATTGCAAGGCCCAGCATGTTAACCTATTTCTGTTTCTCAGAGAGCTAGTGAAGCATTCCTAAGAGGTTTTCAGTGATTCCCTTTTCAAGGTGCAGGTCGGTAAGCGGCAGTCCAAGCTTCTTGAAGGTAAATTTGGTGTGTAGTTTGGATTACCTGTCTAGCCTATGCTATCATATTAGGAGTCTGTCTCTATCCGTGTCCTAAGCCCCATGCTGATGAAAACAGATGACACTTTTGAGGTGTTTCAACTCGCGCACACAGTCCTCTCACATCGTAAGTATGCTTTTATCATTTGGTTAGTTAAAACCATAACAATGTTACATATACACATCCATGCATTAATATCAACTAAAAGAAACCCTCAAATATTGTATCAAGTATAGCTTAATACCATACAGTACATGTTTTCGTCTGCTCAGGAAAACTAAATATACTTATTCCCTCTTAAAACTTCTGTATTCTTTTTTTAAATTATTAGTTCTACTAAGAGTAAACGTTCATTTGAGACTGTATTTTTTAAGACCTAGTTTGTGGAGCTTTTAAGTACTTTAGAAGTTTACAATTCAGTTGAGGATCTGACGGGGTAAGACTTTGTATAATGGCGGCCCTAAATGTCCTTATGCGTCTTGCTTTAAAATCGTTCCTTAATAAAGTGACACGTGCAGTATATAAATGCAGATACAAATCATATGAGTAAAATCCTCTTTTTCATAACCACAAAGTCTGCATGCTGTGGGACCATTACTTTTCCAGCTTGGTTGTTGCCGCTATTGTTTGTATCTGGCCAAACGGAAGTGCCATCAAGCGTTTCTTTCAGAATGCTGGAAATGTAAGGTTTAGGTACGGAGCCGGTTTTAAGGTCTAATAATGTTTAATTACCATCCATGCATGTGCTCGTTGGCTAAAGCTGTTTTTTATCTTGTAGCAGGGAGTGAAATTTGTCCACTTTATTAATGATTTGTCTGAAGGTTGTAAAGGAAAGGGTTTTGTTCCATAGTTACCCTCGTATTGGTGGTGAGTAGGGCTTTAAAAAGGCATTGAATATATGAGAATGTTTTAACGTTTTCCACTTCAGTCCATAATGCTTTAATTAGTGAATGTTCCAAGCTTAATTTTATTTTGTACCAGCTTTTTATGTTAGAATCCAACCTCTCTACTGATTCGTTAATTAACTGAAATTTCAAACACACCTGTGCTGGTGATGCTTTTTGAGATAATTGAAAGTCCCGTTTGTAGGTGGCAACTTGCAGCTTATTAAGAAGTGTTGAGTCTTTTCTGTATAAGGCGACACTGGCATAGGATATCGTTGGCAGGAATCTTGCTGCTATCACAGACCACAATGGTTTGAAGGAAGGGCATTCCAGTTTTTGCCAGTCGGCTAAGAGCAAAATCTAGTGCACTGGCCCTTTTTGACATGCAACGCTTCTGTTCCTGGTGGTCATCTATTGTCTAAATAAACTCCCAAGTATTTATAACTTGGAACTTCTTCCATTGCCTTCCTGTCCAACCAGATTTTATGCATATGGCCAGGTCTGTTTTGGATCAGCATGGTTTTGTTTATTGATGTGTTGATTTCCAGCTTATTGGTGATGAAATAACCCTGCCTTTCACCCAGCACCCGCTGGAGACCTACTTGTGTTAGACTCCTTAATGCCACATCATCAATGTATGAAAGGTGACCGGGCTAATTTACCCAGGCGGGATGGGGGAGAGTTGGTCTGATCAAGCCTTCGTGCTAGGTCTGACAAAAACATATTAAATAAACAAGGGGCCAGCACACATCCCTACTTCAAGCCCTTGTTTGTGGCAATCCTTCTTGAGACCCTGGTACCATCACCCAGCTTAACTCGTATCGAAGTATGGGTGTTAAGTTGCATTATTCCTTGCAGTATTCTTTCCAGGATATTCCAATCTTTTAGTTTCCTCCACAGCAGACAATCCAATGCTGCTTTTTAGGTCCATCAAGCAGAGATGTAATTTTTGCTTTTCCCTTTTATATTTATCGTCTATTACTGAGACTGCTAGATGCTTGCCGTTCTGGTCCCTTTCCTAAACCCAGTCTGTTTTCCCAGGATCAGATTGTGCTTGTCAGACCACTTAATTAGGTCTGCCAGGGTCATTGATGCATTATACTTTGCTTCTACAACAAGTAGTGCTATAAGCCTGTAATTTTCCAGATTCGATCGATCTCCACCATTGTTGAATTGATTGATTATTGAACCTAGCCAGCTGGAATGCAAACAGCCTAGTAATTTTGCTTCTTTGAATAGCATAGATAGGTGGTTACCCCAGAATGTCGTGTCCCATTTGAAAATGGCCTTGGGAATGCCATTTGGTCCCGGTGCACCGTCGCTTCTTCCTTTGCCTATTATGTTTATGACCTCGTCAGCTGAGAAAGTTGTAGGAGATGCATTGTCTGCGAGGAGGTTTCTTCTGGACATTCAAGTTGTTTAAAGCTCTCATTGGCCTGTTCAGGTTGTTAACTATTTCCCAAAAGGACCTAGAGTTGGTTTGTTTAGTACTGGACACTATGTTTGCCCAGTAGGTCTTGTTTCCATTTTCTTTTTTCTTCCCGTATCAATCTTTTATATTCTTTCCTTGGCTGACGTACCTTTTCCCATAAAAACTTGATCAGTCTCTGTGGCTTTAGAGTTCCTAACTGCTTTTCTTAGTTCTCTTTTCAGCACTTGCACTTTCCATGAAGAAGCATTCTATACCTTCTCTAGTATTCTCCTTGGGTTGCCCGACATTAGTGATGTCAATTTTATTGTAAACTCCGTCCAAGAATTTGAGTTAGTTTTGGTGCTGCAACTGGCCACTGCTAGATCCTTTATTCTAATATTCAAGTTCTGTAGCGAAGCGTTGGTCCATCTCAGATGCTTTAAGTTTATCGATTTTATGTGGCCTACCTACAAATGCGGGATAATAGTGTGCCTTATGGTGTTTATACCTAAATATATATGTTGGTGAGCGTGATTGCTCAAGGTCGTAAATGTAATTGAAAACTGTAATAAGTATGGCAGCATGGATAGAGAAACAATTGTATAGTATAGATCAAACTTTAGCTCTGTGATATGTGAATTTCGGGGGGGGGGGGGGCGCCCTCAGTTGTAATGCCATTGGTCACCCGCATCCCCAAATATGCTAACGCTGTTAATAATGATTTCCCTGTGAGATCTGGGTGGTATGTCGGTAGTTGGTATTGCGGTTGCACACTCCAGTATGTACTGTCTGATGTCAGTTTTTCGTCCTCATGCTGTGTGTGAGTTAAATTTAGTGTTAGTCTCCTGTTAAGAATATGTCCTAAGAAGGGTGGACGCTTCTTGTGTTTGAGACTGTTGTGGTTAAGGAGTTAAGTTATTTTTCCTTTTTTGATTTTGGATGAACATAGACATAGAGAGAGGAGTTGGCCTAACGGCTAAGGCGGTCAACCTCGAATCTGGGGAACTGGGTTCGAGTCTCTGCAAAGACGCTGAACATCCTGTGATTTTGGGCAAATCACTTAATCTCCCCTTGTCTAACAAAAGAAACAACAAGAAAAAAAATGAATGGGTCCTCATGTAATGCAACTGGTGCTATGTAAAGATACCCGATTCGGGTCAATTTCGCGCTATATAAAACTGTAAAAAAAAAAAAAATAGACATTGATCAGAAATATTGTTTTTTGTTCATGGTTTCTCCTGTAAATGAGTTTAATTAATTGCAGACCTGGCTTGGGGGATTTTAACTGGTCAGATTAGATATTTAGTGTTGTAGACACATAAACCGCTAGTCCTTCTTTTGGGCACCCATACAGCTCCTTTTTGTTTGCCCCCACACTGTAGTGAATCAAACATTCCAGAGGTAGATATCCAGAGCCCATGTCTCCTGAAGGGCTATAAAGTCCTAGATTTCCCAGTCCTGAGGTAGTGTACCTTCTTCTAAAAAATGTTTTGTCCCCGCTGTAGTCCATGAAAGAAGCCGTAAACCGCCTCTCTATTTTCCTTGATAGAGACTCCCTGGGTCGTTCTCCCTTGTGTGCATTTAATGTGGCTGCTGGCTCGTGTCTCTATTCATGTTTGGATCATTTCTCCTCAGAGACATGCTTGGGCTTCTTCCTGGAGCGTTCTGCCGAACCAAATACACCAGAATCTTTTCGGATGATTTTGTTGGAAGTTGCTTTGTTTGGTGAATGGCTTTTACTGTCCGAGATTAGGGGGGTAACATGTCTTTGTTTGTTTTGGCCAGTTTTATATCCCAAGCTTCAAATTGTATGTGGTTCAGTATAAGTTGTGCTGTCTCTTCAGACTGCCATGTAGTAAGAGTTTGTTCTGTATGCTTAAAGTCTTCGTTTGGAAGAAATATTACTGATAGAATCGTCGGATCTGCTATGTGCCTCAACCCTGGGAATTTCAGCAGTCAATTTTAATATATTCCCTCTGTGGAGAATATCCTGTTCACTGTGCGAGTTGAATGTGGGGTAAAAATTCTTTGTTGCATATCCTTGTTATTCAGGGGAGTTTTTATCTGGTTCGGTTGAGGACACCAAGTGTTTTTCAATGGATGGGACTTTCTTTGGGTTTGTACCTCTAACCTAAGACCTAAGTGGGATGTAATATTGTCCATTTTTGCATAATCTGTAGGTATGCCCTCTTTTGGTGTGGTGTGAGGAAAGTCCGCCTTCTTTCACTCATGCAGATCTCTTACTTCGTTCGATGCATGTTCTCTGGGAACTGTCCCCTCTGCACTTGTCGTTTTAAGCTTTTGTTTACAGGGTTGATGGATGGAATCAGCATCCTTAATATCTTTTAGTCTAATCCCTTTAGTCTGATTTGCTTTGTTGGCTTGGTTGTTGCTAGGTACCACATCTTCCTGACTTCTGGGCCTATGCCCTGATCATCATTATCCCTGATTCGTAGGCTCTGCTGCATTGTTCCTTCTTTGTTGTTGTTTTTTTGCCGTTTATGTTGATGTTGTGTTTTTAACCTCTTCGACGCCGATGACGGAACGGTTCCGTCATGCACGTCGGTTGGGCTGTGCTTATGACGGAACCGTTCCGTCATGGCCCCGCCCGCGCTCAGAACTTTCAGCACCGCGCGGGAATCCGCGCAGAGCTGAAGAGGTTAATGTTATCTGTCTTCCACTGATGGCTTCCTTTTTATCTTGTGGTGTTCTTATTTCTTTCATTGCCACTTTTAGGTCATCATTAGTAATATCTATTGTTGTCATGCTGTTCAGTTCTTCTATGGACAGCGATTGTGGTCTAGTTTTTTTGAATTTATCTTGTCTCTTCTGATTTGTCTGCCTCCTCCACTTCCCGCTGATTTTGACTTGCTCTCTTGACTGTACTGGCTGAACCAGATCTGGCCATATTGTCTTTTTTTAAAAATGTTTAAAGAAAAATATTTGGTATATTCTGGATTCTTGTTGATTTTGTCAATTGTCTGATTTTTCGCCGTGTCGTGTTTTTTGGGGTGATTAGCTTCAATAAGTTTGTGTTGAGTGGAAGTTACGGTTGTGATATTGGTGTATCTCCGTGATGATTATGTGCAGATTAAACAGAGGGGTGTCCCTGTTTGGGACTCTACCAGCTGTAACAAAACGTTCCAGAAGCACTCCCTGGTTAAGTGACATAATTTCGAGTAATCTGGCTAGGACTTCAGTATTTTCAATGAGAAACACATTGTTAAAATATACATGGAATGAGAAAGCATCACATGTTTAGGCGTGCAGAAAAAGGTCTCTAGTGAGGTCGTACCATGTGACATGGCCTTTAAAGAACAATGTTTCGTGTTTTGCAAATTGCACATTGAGCAATCGCATTACATCCCTGCAAACTCTACTTAGTATACAACCTTTACCAAGTATACAAATAAGTGCATCATTTTACTGGCGGGCAATTACCACTGTCTGCTGATGAACCTTCAGCAATTGTTCCCAGAAACAGTGTGGTTTTAGACCATGATGTTTTGTTCCTCTTTAAAGTGTTGTCAGCTTGCCATTTAAGCTAGAGACTTTATTCATCAAACTGCTCAAATCCAAGACCTCATGTTAACAGACTTAATATGCTTCCTATCACTGGACTTTTATGATATTGACCAATTGCTGGTTTTTTTTTGGGGGGGGGGACGCTCAAAATTAAAGTAGTGACAAAGTTGCTAAGCCGTTCCTTTCAAGCATGGCTAATTGTGTCAGAGTAGTATTGTTATCAGATTGGGACTGGGCCTTATAATTGAGTGTCCTGAGCTCTCTGCTTTGGAAAAGGCAGACACTGATGTACAGCTATGGGTGTATAATCTCATGATAGTAAATGTATAGGTGTCATCTCAGCATTTAATCTGTACCTTGTGTAGTCATTAGTTATACTTGTCTTCTTACACAAAAGCTACCACAAAAGTAGGGGTGTTGCTCCACAGCAATCATGTTTGGTAAACCCACCCCTCATATTTTCAAACTCTCCTGGCGTAAAACTAAAGAACCTATACTAAAGCCATTAAAACAATAGAGGATCCTTTTGATAAGTAAAGAGTGATATGCTAATTACCTAAAACTGCAGTTATCCAGCAAGGGTATTCAGAGATTCATAAGCAACCCTTCCTCCATTCCCTACTTTAGAAGAGAGTTCGGCATGCAAGTTGTAAAATTGAATTTAACTGGCCTAATTGGTGTCAACCACTTGAGCCACACTTGCAGAAACAAGAGTATTAATTTATCTTGTCCTTGAATTAGGCAGGTTTCTATTTAATTTTTGATTGTGTAAAGCATGTTAATTTATTTTGTACAATTTAATATGAAATCTGTTTGGGCCTCCTTTGGTGAAAGAAAAGTTTTGGAAGTTTATAAATCTGGGTAGAAGGCAGGATTAATGTTGCTGTAATACTCAAAATCTACCATTTGTATTAGCCCCTGCCATATTTTTCTGAAGGACACTGGGAAAGAGTTTTATTTAACTGTTGCCCAATATTTCCTTAGGACGATTGCATGACCGTTTTCTATCCCGAGATTTATATCCATACATCAAAGTGGTTTTAGAAATAAGATTCAACTGATCAATACATTTCTCAGACCTGCTCAAAACCACATCAAATGAGCTCGTACTAGTCACTTTATTTTTGGGCGTTTCATGCTAAATTAATAGAACAATTGGGCAAAATTGATACATTTGGAAATGATGGAACACCTGGAAATACATATTTCCCTACACAATGGGAAATTGGTATTTGTAAGAATGCACAAATTGGATTTTTTTCATCTATACTTATTCGTGTTTTGGCAGATATTTGCAGGGTTGTAGTTAAAACCTATCACGTTTAATATATTCATTTCCGTCAACCATTCTGGTATATGTGAACAATGCCATCTTAGTAAGCGGGGACCTGGAGGAGATTCAGCACTGCTTGGTTGATTTGTAAAAAGAGAAACGAAAATATGCAAAGCTGTTGGGATTTTTTTTAGCCCAATGAGCTAACAACAGCTTCTAATGAGATGAGGCCATTATTTTAGTAAGAACAGTATCGTGATGGATTATTCAGTTTGACAGTACGTTACAAGAGGCAATAATTGGACTAGTATTGGTAACCCGTTTCTCATATTTGTCTGTAGGTAGAATCCTAGTCCCTTTACCGAAATTAGTGTCTTAAAATGCTTTCCAGAGGGAATCTGCAAATCTTTCTCTGAGATATTTTAGCATAGCCTGCATCTTCTTGATCCGGCAGTTGCACCTCCTTGTTCTTTCCTCAGAATGTGGTCCTTGCTAACAACTGTAGGATGTGGCTGCACCTTTGATTTATTTGACATGATGTCCTCCAGCCCTACTTTTGAGCCTCATAAATTGCCCAGTCTCCCGACAACATGTTGTGTCCTACACCTGTAATTAGCCATTAAGGCGACTCAGCGTGTTGAGTGCTTGCTGCGTGTATTTGCGCAATATGAAGGTAACAAATTTAATTCCCTGCAACTCCACCTCAGCTTTCCATCCTTCCAGTGTTCTTTAATTATTTATAATGAATCTGGATAAGGCATCAGTTTTTTCTCCAGAGCTTAAAAATGACAAAATTGTAGCATTACAATTTTTTTGGCCTACAAATCACTATAGGGACTAGGGCCTTCCGGTTCATGGATAAGCTAGATATATCCCAGGGAGGACTCTACGATCAGGGTCAGCTATGAACCTTATAGTCCCTCTCTTCAGGAGATCAACCTGGGGTGAGAAGTGCATTTTTAGGACTACAGCTTTGATATGGAATAGCCTACCCTTGGAATTCAGAGCTGCCCTCTCACTTTCTATTTTTAGAAAGGCCATAGAAACCTGGCTCTTCTCTCAGGATTAGGAGCATGGTTTGTCCCGTAAGACATCAGAGTATCTACAAGGACAACCAATTCTGTAGCTGTACCCGTCTCTATAGCGCCAAGACAATCCTGGGCAGGAGTTTGTGCTTTATATGTTTCACTTTCATTCATTAATCTACCAATTAAAATATTAAGTAATTTATGTTTTTATAAACCTCAATATCTCACATCAAGGCAACGTCCGATGCTGCACACACTCCAGATTTGATAGTTGGTGCACTATTCTTGAAAGCAATAATGTTGCCCTCTGGAAACTAATCATTAACTCTAGCCACCAAGACCCACTTGTAGCTGGTTCTAAAGCAGGGATGTGGATTTCCTCTAGCCCGACTGAATTGTTTACAGATTCCTCTCACTTTTCAGTCAGAGAAAGTAAAGTGAATGATGTGATCTTGCTGGGGTACAGGGAGTGTGAAAGGAGATGCTGCAGGATGTATTTTTTTTCGCAATGCAAAACATGTAAAAACCTATACAAATTCAGGAGATGGTAAAGGAAAAATCAAGCAAATTTTTTGTGTGTAATTCTTAAGTGTAATGAAAACAGATTTAATAGGATCAGAACAAATAAAGAAACTTTACTTGGTAAGGTACAAATAATATTCACTGAAACCCGATTTCCACAGATTATCATTTGTTTGCAGTATGCTTTAATCAGTAAAACAGTATGTCTGTGCAGATTTAGTGACTGTAGACCATCCACTCGAACTCCCTTAAACTTATTACGGAGTGTTGACCTCCCTCCCTTTTTAGGTCTCGCCTGACCCAGCGCATGCGCTGGTCTGGCGAGACATTTTGATAGGGCTCCAAAAAGTGCTACTAGGCCAGCCTAGAGCTACAGTGCATGTGCGCGGACACGCGCGCCGGACGCAATTATTTTCACTTGCACGGCAGCTGTGATGTTTAATCGCGATCACTTTCGCGGCTGCACGGCTGCTTGTTTTTAGAGTCTCCACTTTGCAGCAATAAAGCATTTGGATAATGAAATTACATAAATATATTGAAATTCCTTTTTGTTTTGATGGAAAACTATTTTACATGAAATGTTTTCTCTTTCACACAACGCTTGTGAAAATATGGAAGGCATTTGTCTCGTTGCCACAATATGCAGCAGATACACCTGAATCTTTCTGGGCATGCTTAAATGTGCACAACATGGTAGAATACTATGGAGTGGATCCTGCATTTCCCCAATGAACTCTCTGCCACTTCCATGAAATGCATTTTATGCAGATTTAGGAGGCACTCGCGCATTTGTCCATTATGCATGCTTTGCGACCACGCGGACACCTCTATATGTGTAACATGCACATGTTTCACCCCGTGAATCATTACTTGGACTTTATCTCCATGTAAACGTCAAACTTGTGTACAGAATGCATTTTGTGAATCGGACAGCAAGTCTTAAATCTTTAGTTTAAGGATTTCAAAATTACAATATGCTAAATTAGGCAGCTCCCAGTGCTCAATAAAAAAACAAACGGGAGATATGGCATACCCTTTTTCTATGGGCTATGAACGGAGATCCTAATGTGATTTAAAAAGGTTTATCATCACGCTGCACCTCAAAAGTTGTCAGATTCAAGGACTTTTTTGTGTTTATTCCTTTTAAGAAAGGATAAAACAACCTTACCTGTGCTACCATTCGTTCCCACGTCCCATGTGATCTGGAACACAGAGAAGTACTTGCCAGGCTTTTTAGGTCTGACGTTAGCCAAGACCTCATAGTAAAATTATACATCATATACTTACCTATGCAGTAATTTAGCCAGTCCTCTTGATCATTTGGTCTGTGTCATTCACAACACACAGCATGGAGCAATGGGTCTGAGATTTGGTAATTCACTGTGAGTGACTGGACGCTGTCCTTTCACAAGGAGCACACCGCACACAAAGTTGTTCCCTTCAGTGCCAGGGACTACTGTGGCAATATGGGCTTGCTGAGAACAAAAAACATTTTAATTTTCCAATTTCTTTTCAAATCGGCAAGGACCTGGCAGCTTCCACAATCTTTCATAAAAATCAATTGGTTTTGTCAACGCTTGTTTCTAAGTGGAGGACAACCTCAGCTTCCTTGGTTTGACTGTCTTATTAACGAAAGAACTGATGTAAAGAAGAAAACCACAGGTATAAAAACAAATCAGTTTGTGTGAAAACTTGAAAGAGCATCATGGAATAATGCAACACACACCTTGGCTGTCCTTTCCATTGAAGATCTCCTGTAACTACCCAGGTGGAAAAATATCACTGCTTCATACATCACACAGATCACTAAGTAGAAACCCAAAGGGATTTCCGTTCTTCTTAAAAACATAAAATAAGTCCCAATACACCAATAAGTGAGGTAATAATAGCATCTCCTAGGCACAACACCAAAACAGCAAAGTTCATGGTGCTAGAATACGCAGAAGGAGGGAGACTGCATGGATTCAGGAAGATACGAGTGGGCGGTCTCCTGTATCTAATTAGCTGGCAACTTAAACTCTGGTTCAATTTACATTAGCTTTGGAGCTGGACACCGTCTGCCCAGTGTCCCATGGAACGGACTTCTCTCTATCACTTGGTGTAAAAGGTTTTGTTTGCTTGGTGTAAAAACTCTGGTCCTACAGTGGTTATGTTCAATGGTTTGAGACCCTTTTTGATGACTGCCAAGCAAATTGTGAATATTCAGTGCCTGGCGAACATAATGAATTCCGTTAGTTTGCTTGTATAAGTCACGGTAAAAAATGTGCACTGTAAACGCCATCGTAATTAGCTGAGGCTTTACACGAAGGATTAAAGAGCAGCTTCACAATATGAAGTTCTCACAATTTGTTTGGCTTGTCTAATCTCTGAATACGTGAACCTAGATATTTAGGACATTGCTGTGTCACTAACTTCGGTTGGAATGTAGAATAACACTTTACAAAGATAGTACAGAGTGTGGCAGCATCATTTGGAAAGCTGCCCACATCTTATCTGGAGACCAACGGGACATGTTTGCTTCCGTGCACTCTATGGGAATTCTCAATACTAGTTTGAGGATTTGTGTATAAAAACACTGATGTGAAGCGAAGGATTTATCAGTTTTATTGGAAAACGTATTTATCATGCCATTATTAGTTATATAACAAACATCTCTTCACAGTGCTGAGAGCAGATATAAGATTCTTCAGCGTGCAATAAAGGCCTACTATTTGTTATTCTTACTTATAATTATACAGTGTTTGTGTGGAGTGACAGCAGTCTGACTTATTGGAAAAGAGGTCTTTGAGCGGGTGTTCGCCACCTGCGGGGTTTGTGTGTCTGGTTTCAGTGCATGAGCAACAAGATCACAAAGGTAGAAGTGGTGTTTCATTGATCAGCCACCTAGTCCAGAACCAAGCAATGGGCCTTGAATTTTTTAATAAAGGACCTAAGTGCAAAAATCAACTCGATTCAGACGCCAGCCAAGAGGCAGGGTAAGAGGCATGAAAGATGGCAGACGACCAAAGTATTAGAAATCCCTGGCAATGTATTGACAATCAACAAACACTTCCTGATATCTCTGCCCTGCGTTCGCCACTGTACTAATCTTACCTCCAAGCTCGGATGCTACTGTTTATCAATGCAGTCACGCCATTTGTATAACCTTCCTACAACAGAGGATCAAGTTTGTCTGTCTGTGCCTGTTCAAAAATGCTCTGAAATACAACCACTGTATACTTTTGTAGCTTTGAACAATGAGCTGTCAGGCTGCCTGTGTTGCCTGACCATGGACCTCATGCTCACTCCCTCAAGCGTATCAGTTTCATCTACATTCAGAAGGAATTTATTAAAGATAGAAAGAGGCTCCCGGACCCAGTAGATCGAATGAAATGCCTAATTCAAAAGGAATATATTTATCAATGAGTGTGCTTTAACAATCCTATACTAAGGCCCCATTCCCACATACATTGTTATATAGTACACATCAGACTATAGCGGCCCAGTTCTTCGACCAAATCAATGACCTTCTGTGCGGAGCTGAACAATAGGGACCAAAATCACAGATCCCAAGGCACGCTCCTGTCTGCTCCCTCAAAAAAGTAACTGTGATTACCGTGTTTGTTGATTCAAACATACATACCTTCTGCTGATTTGATTTTGATCCCTGCCCTCTACTCATTTAGGAAGTGAAATTTTCATATAATCTCCACATTACCAGAGCTAATAAGGGCACTTCATGTTCAAGTATGCGCTAAATGTTTTTATGCCGCATCCTCCTAGAGAAAGCATGACATGACTACCACCATGCTTGCAAAGTCCTTAGCAATAGTTGGTAATAGCTGACTGACCGTACGTCTTCCCTCTTTCTAGCAACTGGTTCAGTGATCAAACCTTACACTATCAGCGGTATTAAGGAGACAAACGGGTTTGAATGCTATAAAAATTAGTCTGCACCTGCCCTTCCATACAGACAGGACATTATGGTGTGATGAGTCTAGTCCTTATCTCTTTACCAATTTAAAATTGAGTAATTATAAATAATGGTTTCACTTGCACCAGCATTTAACTTCACATTCCCAACGTAAAAGAGAATTTCATTATGATGACTCCCTATCACTAGAATTAAAAAATCTTAGAATACTAGAACGGAAATGTTTTAGTAATAGATGGACATGCACAGCCATCTTGGTGATTCTAAAACTCGTGAAAACACCCACCCAATGCTCGTCTTACCGACCCATCTCCCTGATTATCATGGAGACAAAAGTCTTTGCAAAAATCTTGGTTAATAGTATACTGAGGGTCATCAGGATGGTAGTGCACCCAGACCAGAACGTGTTTAAGCCATATCGTGGCACCAGTTACTGCCTATGATGCCTTCACACTGTGATAGCCCTATCTGCCAGGGCACAGGACCGTATAGACCTGGTGTACATAGACTTTGAAATAGAATTTGATTCAGTCACATTGGATTTTATGTTCCAGGTACTGGAACTCATGAATTTTGGCCTGCACTTCCGATGCTACGTAGTGATACTCTATTCTAAACCATGGGCAAGAGTCCAGGTTAATGGGGAATTATCAACAGTGTTCAATATTGAACACGGCACACAACAGGGATGCCCACTCTCTCCCATCTGTTCGCACCGATTGTGGAACTGCTGGCTGAGTGGATCAGACATGATGCCCAGCTTAGCTGCTTTCAATGGCCCGGTGGTGTTGAAGATAGGATCTATGCGGACGATACCCTAGTATATATGAGCTACCACAAGACCTTCCTGCCCTGCTTGATGCAAATGCTTCTGGTATATGCTGACGCATCTGGCCTCACAGTAAACTGGTCCAAGACCACATACATACCCCTAACCGATACACGGGGCGATATCAGACTGACCACCACCCTTCAATGGGAAGACCAACTTATCAAATATATTGGCATGTATATCACCCACACTAGGAAGAGGGCATGGGAAATAAATATTGCACCCATGAACACACCTGTGAAGTGGGACATGGCTATATGGGAAAGCCACCCCCTCAATGTAGCAGGTAGGGGAGCCCTGTTTAAGATGATCTCCCTTCCTGACAAAATTATCCCCCCACTTTGCCTTCCAAGTTCCTTTCATCTCTGCAAACAGCAATAGTGAAATTTCTATGGAAGGGAGGGCAACCACGGATTGCTTTTCGCATCGCGTACTAGGACCATATGACGAGAGACTGGGGATAACAGTTATAGAACTGTATTATTGGGCGAACCACATCATTCACATTAATGGCTGGCTGTTTGTGGACCGTATGGACCCTGCGATAGCCGTGGAACTCCAGAACCTCAAACAACACCACATACTGGGTCTCTTACATGGGACCTATGAGACTCCTGGCTGCTACGGAACTCCTATGCACGATTCTGACTGGGCGGGATGGGAGTGGGAATATGGCAACAATATTATGATTAGCATGACAAATGTGAACAACAAATACAATAGCAATGTTGTAAAACCATTTAAAAAAAAATTGGGGGAAAAAAATATAAGGTCTGTATTTCGTTCACCAATTAGAATCAACTAATTAGAGCTGTATATCATCCGGTCACCATCTTCTGCTCTCATGGATTTTGACCATGATCTTGGAATCCTACGTCCCACTACTCTATCAATCACAAATCATTTAGAAATCAACAGCATCGTTTAGAAGCTGTAATAACCACAGTGATACAGGACTCTGATCCCTATGGTAGCTCCAATTTGTCTAAACAACTCCTCCTATGAACAGAGGTCTGTTCAATAACTAATAGAAGCCATGTACTGAGAAGCTTAAGAACGTGTAGATTTCACCTAAACACCCATTACTTTGTATTTCTTCTCCTCTGTTATTTTGCAGTGCTTCGTTGAGTGACATTCACAACGAACTTTCAGATTTCCGTGGGTAAGAAATATCTTTATTTAAAAGAAGGCCAGTATATCTTGCTTGGTAAAATATTTAAACATATGCACTGTTGTGCACCATTTTGCAGCCGTATATAGCCCTAGGCTTCGCTCCACTATTGGGATAAACATGTGTTGGCTGTAGATTTTTGGACTATACACTCTTGAACTAATGACTGGAGAAAACATCAAAGAATAAAATAATTCCACCAGTCTTTATGCTGTGCCTGCTCAATAATCCTTATGTTATTTTTAAATATAACCATGTGAATTAAAATGTGCTATCCTTCTCAACCCTATTTGTATATATTCAGGTAATTTTTCTGGCCATTACATTACGCTATGATGCAAACTCCTACTGGCAATGTATGAGATCTCCAGCTCCCTACTGCTACCTTCACATCTCATTTTCGGATTGTTGGTGGCCTTCAGTTGGAATTAGGGACTTGGGTATGGAGCTCACTGGAGAATGCCCCTCGTTCCTCTTCTCGAGGCTGAGTTCTAAAGATGTTTTAAAAAAAAATCTTTCTCGACAATAATCTAAGTGATTTCAAACATTACTTTTAACCAGCCTTCGCCAAACCAGAGCGAAGCCCATGTCACAAACATTTGGGGCTATTAAGCACTTGTACTGAGTGAGATTGGAAATTAAACAGAACATTTCACCTCACACATTCGTACAAGAAAAGCAAAGCCATCAGTTTTATCCTTGAAGGTCTGCAGGTGCAATGCACTCTAAATGTAAGCCAAGGATCGGATTAAGCAGGATCCTGAAAATCCCCTTCAAATGTTCTCTCATTTTACAGCATTTTGGAAGTCTTGAGCCTGACAATGAAATGCGTAATATGAGGCTGCAAGTTTAAAATGACTCCACAAGGTTTACGAGCCTTCCAGTAGCGGGCATGGCTCTGCAAGGATAAAGGAAATGAGTCATTTTACGTTACTCAGCGATAATGAGGAATAGGCTCGCACAGCTCCCAAGCTGGAGGTTGGTCAACCTCTCTTCATTATTGGGATTCATGGGTACTAGTAAAGGATTCCTATTTCTCTCTCAAATATGATATATTGACATAAGCGCTGAAGAATGCCTTTGTGGCACTTGTTGACAAGCATTGGCATAGCAAATAGGTCTCGCTTTTTGGACCGTATAAGTATTTAGTTATGCAGCAGAATGAAAAATTTCCTAGCTAACGTAACGGAAAGTTTCAATTCTATTAAGGACTCGGAGGCGAGGATTATGCCTTCTACTCTTCACTTTATTACACAGCAGCCAATAGTGAAACAAAAGACTACATTTCCCATCAAACCCTGGGGAAACTGTAGTCAAACAAAGTAACCAATAGGCATTGTCTATAGTCCACAAATAGGGGTCCTCCAGCACCCAGATAGTCTGCCCTCACTGGTCCTTCCTCCTCTTTCTGAGCGCGAAGTCATCCAGCCGAACTCCTCAGACATCCTGTTTGTTGGAGTCAGACCCTACGGAGGTAAAAGGAACCATCAATCCAAGAGGAAAAATAGATGTCAGCAGAATACAAGCGTGATACTGCAGAGAACAAAGCAGACAATTAAGCACAATCCCAAAACCCCCAAAAATGTGTTACTTACTGAAGTACGGGGCGGGAATCCTGATATCATCCCTAGGGCGGGATAATCCTCGCCTCCGAGTCCTTAATAGAATTGAATGTTTCCGTTACGTTAGCTAGGAAATTTTTCATTCCATGTCAGGACTGGAGGCGAGGATTATGCTAGTTCAAAGCTTGCTCACCACGAGGTGAGCCATATCTAGCACAGGTTTGAAGTAAAACCTCTTAAAGGTAGAGTCCGAAGACCAGTCCGCTGCGTTGAGGATATCCTCCAAACGGGCACCCAAACCGAAAGCTTTGGAAGCCATAGCCCCTCTAACCGAGTGAGCACCAAACTCCCTGAGGTTGATGCCTGCTTCCTGCATAACCCACCGAACCCATCTGGCAATGGTGGGGGAAGAAACCGCCTGAAAAGGCCTGCGGAGAGAGAAATGAGGAGCTGACGCTCCCCCGGAGGACGAAACTCCTCTGTCATCTCCTCATAAGCTTTTAAGCAACGGACCACGCACAGCTTGGGGCAATCCGGGAATTCTGGGTACAAAATCACCCTTGTATGACACTTTGTCCTCCTCGAGAGAGTGAAGGTCACCCCCGAAGGAGTGAACATCCTGGAAGAAATATCCAATGCTCTCACATCGGAAACCCGTCTGCTAGACACCAGACTGAGCAACATAGCCAACTTGGCTGACGGCTCCTTCCTGGACAGAAACCTGTTGGGCTGCCAGGAAAGGAACAAATTGTGGACCTGATTGACATCCCATAAAGCCGAGTAACGGGGCTCCGGAGGTAACGAAAGCCGAATGCCCCTGAGGAGTCTACAGACTAGGGGGTGTTCGCCAACCGGGGAATTGTTCACAGGCACATGACCCGCCGAGATAGCAGAACGAAAGGTGTTAACCGATCGATAAGCAAGACCCCCAGACGCTAAATGGGCCAAAAAATTCAGGATTTGAACTAAATCCGTGTCCACGGGATTGCAACCCCTTCGCAGACACCAACGAGACCATCTTCCCCAAGCAGATTTATAACGCCTGACCGTACTGTTTGCCCATGCTTTAGCCATGAGGTCCCCTGCTGCTGCCGAAAGGCCCGGGACTTCCCATTGTCTTCGGTAATCCTCCACGCGACAAGACGTAACTAGTTCTGCAGAACCAGAGGATGAGGGACCCCGTCGGGACTGAGGAGAAGATGAGGAAACAGGGGGAGTAGGATTGGAGAATCCCAGGAAAGTTCCAGAAGAACTGGAAACCAAACTGGAGATCTCCACAACGGAGGGAGGACTACCAGCTCTGCTCCCTGGCGCCGGACCTGAGCCGTTACCCGAGCCAGCACCGCGAAGGGGGGAAATGCATGCCCGGTTTCCAGGCTCCAATCCTGGAGAAAGGCGTCCGTGGACACCGCTAGAGGGTCTGGCCTCCAACTGAAGTAACGCGGCAACTGATGGTCTAGCCTTGAGGAAAAAAGATCGATCGAGAGCGGGCCCCACAGGTCGTTCAATCGGCGAAACACTCCGGAGTCTAGCTTCCAAAGACCTGGAATCCTTGAAATTCCGGGACTGAAAGTCCGCCACCAAATTCTCCCGACCTGGAAGATACTCCGCTGTCACCGAGATATGATGCTCCAGGCAGTACTGCCAAAAGCTGGCAGCCAAGTCGGAGATGGCCTTGGATCTGGTACCTCCCAGATGATTGATATAGCGGACCGCTGAAATATTGTCCATTTTGAGAAGGACAGAAGACTGAATGCGATCCCTGGTCCAACAACGAACGGCGAAGGAGCCCGCTAGCAGCTCCAAGCAGTTGATGTGTAAACTGCGTTCTTCTTGAGACCACAAACCTCCTGTGGAAAAGTCACCGCACCTGGCACCCCAGCCATGCTTGCTGGCGTCTGATTCGATAACTAAGTCTGGAGCGGAACCAAAAATGGCGCGTCCGTTCCAAGCCTCCATGTGTTGCAACCACAAATGAATCTCGCTCTTGGCATCCTCTGACAAGACGACTTTGTGTGAGTAAGGGAGCCCTCTGCGGAGGTAGGACGCCTTGAGGCGTTGGAGCGCGGGGTAATGCAGGGGCCCCGGGAAGATCGCCTGTATAGAGACGGAAAGCAAGCCCACCACTCGGGCCAGGTCCCGAAGGGACACCTGAGCTCTGGCAAAGGTACGACGCAATTTGTGACGAATCTTCGCACTCTTTCGAGTGGGAAGGCTGAGAGAAGAAGACTTTGAGTCGATCACGAACCCGAGAAACGCCAGAGACTGTAAAGGAAAAAGCATAGGCTTTGTCTCGTTGATGACAAACCCCAGTCCTTGCAAGAGATTTACCGCTACCTGAAGATGTCGAAGAAGGCGACGCGGGCAGGCTTCCATGATCAGGATGTCGTCGAGGTAGACAATCATCCGAATACCCCGAGCTCTTAACCATTCCACCACAGGGTGGAGGACCTTGGTAAAGCACCAAGGGGCCGATGAAAGGCCGAACGGGAGGGAGGCGAACTCGAAAACCTGATCGCACCAAAGGAACTGCAGGAAACGGCAGTGGGGGGGAAAGATCGGGATCACCAGATAGGTGTCCTTCAAGTCGAGGCGGACCATCCAATCGTTTGGGCGCAGCATATCACGAAGAAGATGGATACCCTCCATCTTAAAGTGGCGGTATACCAGCCACTCGTTGAAACTGCTCAGATCGATTACCGGGCGCTTGCCACCATCTGTTTTGTCGACAAGAAAAATATTGCTTAAGAAGCCCCGGGGGTGAAGATCTGCGGGAACGATCGCCCTTTAGGATAGAAGAGAAGAAACCTCCTCTTCTACCAGAACGGAGTCGTGGTGGGAGAACTGAAGGGGACGCGGCCTGGTGCGTTGGGCAGGAATCCCCTGATACTCTATACGAAAACCTTGAATGGTTTGAAGAACCCATGGATCCCCCGTGACAGAAGTCCAGGCCCGGAAAAAATTCCCCAGCCGCCCCCCTATTTTTTAGAAGGGAAGAAGGGAGTAAACTCACCGTTGGAAGAGGTAGCAGCTCCTCGATAGCCTCGGCCCTTGCCTCGTTTGCCTCTCGTGGGGTAGAAATTGCCGAAACGGCTTTGATCCTGGTACTGTCCTTTAGCGGGACCTTGCCCACGTGGTTGGTTGCTAGAACCACGGTCGGTCGAGCGGCCCCTGCCTCGACCGGCCCCCCTGAAAACCCGAGGGAAGACTTTTCGAATGGTCGACTGGGCCCTATCCAGGGAAGTAAACGTGTTGACAAACTTCCCCAATTCCTTCACGAAGGGATCCCCAAACAGGCCCCCTTGGGCTACCGCACCAGCTTCAGTATCCGCGAAGTCCCCCAGTTTGGGGTCTACCTTAATCAAAAGAGAGCGCCGTCGTTCAGTAGAAATCGCGCAGTTCGCGTTGCCCAGGAACGCAATGGCTCTCTGGCCCAGCCCGACCAGGACTCCGGGGAAATGAGGGAACCAGATGTCTTCGCCTCCTCCGCCGTGTCGAGGATCTTAGTTAACGGGCCCAAGACATCCAGGAGTTTGTCCTGGCAGGACCGCCGGGACCTATCGATACCCTTTTTGGGATCGCGCATGAATTTCTGTAAGAAAGTCGCCATTCGGGAGTCAATTTCAGGTGTCAATGCGACTTTACCCTCCAAGGAGGGGCGAGGGCACTCAGCTCTTAAACAACTACGGGCGTCCTTTTCAAGGGGTCTCCGTATGCGCATTGCCACGTACTTAGCCACCTTGTCCGCTGGGGCCCAGTCAGAGGAGCGAGGGTGCACAATGTCATCCGGATCGAACATATCTGAGATGGTCGGGAGACCAGAGGGGTCCTGAGGTGTGGAAGGATCTAATCCGGGATTGATCGAACCCGCAGGTTGGGGGCTCGGCGGGGACTGCCCCGGAGGCAGAAGTGGTTGCGATGCCAGGAAAGCCTGCTTAAGCCTATCGAAGGCGGAAGAGTCCATCCCTGCTTCACGTAAACGCTTAGCTGGCGGGGGAGAAACCCCCAAAGGTGCAAGGGGGGGGGGTTTGCAGGAGGTGGGGAAACCACTGGAAGATTCGCAAAGCGTGCTAGCGCCAGATCAATGCGCTGGGTAAGGCGGTCCTCTAAGGGCGCCATAGCTTCCCCCACAGCGCGGTATATAGAGGTGTCCACCGCCTCATAAAACTCCTCATCCCATTGGAGGTTGGTCAGGGCATCATCCCCTCCATGGGAATCATCATCATCATCATCATCATCATCATCATATTCGAAATCCATGATGACTTGGAATCACAGACTAGGAGGTAAGTATATATAAGGTCTGGGTCGCAGACACCAATAAATTTCTCCACAGAATGTACAAGGCTGGGAGGCAGCCAGCAGATGGGCGAGGTAACTCGCAATTATCAAAACAGCGGGGGTGGAGGCCCCTGGCACCAAAGTCTGGTAGTGGTAAAATCAATAGAAAATCCTGTGGACAATGCTGGCCTGGGCCGGTGCCTCAAAGCGTATAATATGCAGCAGTACAGACCCAACCGGGCGTGCAATTTGTGTGATAGAATACAGACTCCACATGATGCCGAGTGGAGCGTGAGCGACTACAACGAGCGGAAGTCTCTGAATACGTGATAGACTATCCGCCCGCGTAACGCCTCAGGCCAGAGTCCCGCTGCGTCGCACAGACCCTTCAGGGTTTAAAATGCGTGCGCCGCAGTAAACCCCACCGTGCCCCCTGACGGGCAGAGGAGCAAGGGACACCAGACGGACCGCGTAGGAGATCGGCTCCCGCGGTCCCAACCACCGGGCGGGAGCACACGCCCGCGAGTAAACAAAGGTCTGAAAATAGCGCAGGCACGAGCCGCGCCTCGCACAATGACGGAAACAGTTCGAGTTTCCAAAGCAAGAGCGCGTCATCAGTAAAAAATCTCGTCAACAGTTCATCAACGATTTCCACAACGTTGCAATCGTAGAGCATAACAAATCAAACACCAGAGCTTATAACGTGGCAAAGCCAGTACAACACATAGTTACCACAGCTTGACAGAAACACTATAAGCAAAGAAGAAAACACTTCGCTCGGCTGCTGAGCAGCGAAGAAGGAGGAGGAAGGACCAGTGAGGGCCGACTATCTGGGTGCTGGAGGACCCCTATTGGTGGACTATAGACAATGCCTATTGGTTACTTTGTTTGACTACAGTTTCCCCAGGGTTTGATGGGAAATGTAGTCTTTTGTTTCACTATTGGCTGCTGTGTAATAAAGTGAAGAGTAGAAGGCATAATCCTCGCCTCCAGTCCTGACATAGAATATCCTTGGTGCAACAACACCAACTGTTGCATGGCTAAACACTTATAAGGTCCCAAATGTGAGACCTATTGTCTATGTCAATGCTTGTTTCCAATAGGCATAGATTGCTCAGATAGTCACTGGGGTGTAACATGATTTGAACTGTAGCTTTCTTCTGTAGAAGCTGTGACGCCTCCCGTTCCACTAATCTGGTGTGGTCCTGGGAGAAAGACAGGAGTCTGGGTCTGTAAGGTTGGACTGCCGTACTATCTGATAACCTCTCCCCGTTTGCAGAACCCACGCATCTGTGAAATGAGACTTCCAATTACTTAAAAATTGTGCCAACCTCCCCCCACCTGTAACTCTTCTGGGCTCTGTACTCTCACCTGCTGCTTTAGCTACTGTTGCCCCTGGAACCACCTCAAGCCCATCGGTGGCAGGGTAGAATCTCGTCTGGTAGAAGTTTGCAAACTTGGACAAGTCTTGCCACTGGCCTCCATGGGAGTCGGGACCTCTGGCGGAGGTTGGCTGAATATTGCGGCCAGTCGATCTCCCCCTTCTGCGACTAACTCTAACAAAAACATGAGTAGCGAACACATGTTTCAGCGATGTCTGGTCCTTGTCCAATGAAGTAAACGTATTCCTGAACAAGTTGCCATGACCCACCGGGCCTGCCTCCTAGGTAGAAAGTTCATCCAACTTCGGGTCGATCTTGATCGGCTTCGCTCTGTGAAAAGCGCACAGTTAGCGTTCCTGAGTAAGTTGATGGCCCCCTGGGCCCAACTGACAGTGCATTTGGGGAAAATAGTGACCCGAAGGCCTTCACATCCTCTGCCATGTCCATTACTTTGGCAAAGGGGCCTGCCATGTCAAGGAGTTTGTCCTGGCAGGAATGCCTTTTTTAGGGTCCCGTACAAACTTGGCCAGGAACGTGGCCATTTTGCTGTCTATTTCATGAGCGAGGGCCACTTTACCCTCCAGAGATGGTTTGGGACATTCTGCTTGGAGTCAGCTCCTCATCTCCTTGTCCAGAGGCTTCCGTAACCTGCTCGCCATGTAAGCGGCCACTGTGGGCTCTGGGCACCATTCCGCTGAACATGGATGGAGCAGGTCCTCCGGGTCTAGCAAGTTTGCCGAATGGTGTTTTGCTGTGCCCGTGGCAAGGTTGGTGGGGGGAAGGAGGTAGTGGACGGTTGCCATGGCCTTCTGGTATCCCCGCCCCCATCCGAAGTATTTTGGGAGTAGTCGCAATCACCTGTGTCGAGAGGAGGGGGGTATGTGGGACTTCAAAGGGGTACATGGGGTATGATCTGTGAGTCCATAAAGGCCTTCTTAAGATGCTCAAAGGTGTCAAGGTCCACTCCGGAGTCATCTGCACACTTGCGCTTTTCAGAAACCTGTGTAGCCTACTGCCCTGGAGGTAAGGGAGCTCGCAGCCTAGAAGTGTCTTCCCTCTGGTCGAGGGGTCTCTGGCATTGCGCCTGCAATTGAGTAATTGTTCTCTCCAGCGGGGCACCTACCTGAGTTAATGCCCTAAGAATGGAAGCATCCATCACTTGGCAGAAGTCGTCATCTATGGGGAGGTATGTGATCTCCTCTTTCTCCATAAAATCCTCTGTGCCTTCAGATTCCTCCAAGTTTAAGAGTTTGTCTATTTGTGTATATAGGGAGCAATTACTGGCAGGGAGAAACCCCATTATGATTCCCAGTGGGTACAATAAAAGATTTTTGGGGTTTTAGTACCTGCACCCTGATTGGAGACGCTTTGCCTGGGAATTATCCCACAGGGTGCCTCGATGAGGCTGATCTTACCCACGACGCGACTGTCTCTAGGCAGTGGCTCTGATAACGTGTTGCTGTGTTTATGAACAGCGCTGCCAGTACAAAGACCAAAGGCCTGTTCACTTCCGCTGTATATTATTGATGCGGTGAGACGCAGTTCACTGCACTTGCGAGTGAAACTGATGAACGCTGGCCACCGGGGGTGGGGGGGGGGTGGAAGAGACGTGTGGAGTGTGAGGAAACCTGTGCCGGGCCCTCTAGTGGTCGGCAGACCGCACCAGAGCCGATAGAGCAGAGTGACCGCTTAGGGACGTTAACGTCCTACGGGCACGGAACAGTTGCCATTTAACAATAATGTGTAGAACGGGGTCTTCAAACTGGGGGACGGGTCCCCCTAGAGGAGCCTCAAGTGATCCAGGGGGGTACGCTAGGCTCTGGCCAAAAGAAGCATTATTCTGATAACAGTGCCATGTTTTCAGCAGGAAAAAATGAGCGACAGTAAGCCGCTATGTAATGGGCCGTCACTTAAATCTTTTGTCATTTATATCCTTATGTCCTGGCTTGGAGAGGGTTTCAAAAGGAAAAGGATTCCAAACATTCTTCAACACCCCTCCTGCATCCCCATTTGTAATAACCACACTGTGGATACTTTTACATGTTAGCAAGGCCTGCCTGACCAGATTAATATGTTTGGTAATCATGTATTTGATTGCATTTTTAAAACAGTAGCAGAACTCAACTGCAATGTTTTTTTTTTTTTAATTCAAGATTTTTATTGAGACATTTTTCAGCAACAAAATAAAATCAAACGGAGGCAACATCGAGATGCTGAAATAGCCAGTTACATGTGCAAAAAGCAAGTAAGCAACATACATACATACATACATTAGAGATGTGAGGGTAAGATCAGCAAAAATCCGAGCTCAGCCTCCTAACACAAAATAGGAAAGAGGGAAGAGAACTTAAGTTACAAATACAATTTAAATAAAATTAACAATAGCACGGGAACTGAGAGAAGCTAAAGAGACCCTCTTGTCAAACTCCAACCAGGTGTTGTTATATCAGCCAACTAGTAAAGAAGGTGTATCAAAAAGTATAACGCCTACATCGGACATTATAGTATCACCTATCGAGTACCTACATTACAGCCTGGTTAATGCATGATCCCATAAAAATTGGAATACCTATTTGGTATGAAGGGGATGACCTGCTGTCTCATGGGGGTTTCATCCTGGAAAAGTAGTTGTCGAGGGATTCCCAGACTTTATTAATCTGTGGTTTCCATGGAGAGTTCTGGAGAGAGATATTGTCAGCTCCTCTTAGAAAACGTATCCAGTTAATCCATGTACAAAATGAGGTAGCAGACGTGTTCTTCCAGTTGGTCAATATTGATTTACAGGTTGAGGTCAGCAGTATGTCTACGAGAAGTCTATTGTTCTTTGCATAGATCTGGGGGCCTAAGAAACCCTGAATTATGGAGAGAAATTCCTTTTTAAGAAGTATTCCGCACAGAGAGTAAATAAAGTCAAAAACCTTATCCCAGAAAAGGGCAACAGCCTGCAGAGAAACAGTAAATGGCGAAGGTCCCCGGTAGCTGCATGACTATTCCAACAAGTTGGGTCATCTCTTAGAGCCATTTTATAGAGCCGAGCCAGTGTCCAGAATGTCCTATGGAGGAGCCAGTACTTTGGGCGAGGGAGGGAGAGATTTTGTAGGATACAACGGACTTCCAGATTAACTGCCAATTGTTTGGGGAAGTGGGCCCAGGGTTATCCCAGTTTTTTAACACTGTCCCTGTGATAGATGTGTGTTTTGGTTTTAGGATGTGATAAAACTTGGATGCCTGGTGACCTGACTTATTGGGGGAGAGAATAGTCTTCATGATAGAGGGATCTTTGTCCGGGTGGCTAATCTAAGCCTGACTTTGAGCTCCAGAAAGTCCTAAAAATCTATGTCTAGAAGATTGTACTATTGTTTGAGTACTCTGAAGGAAATCCGTGTTTCTGGGGTGCCCAGTTGTTTTAAAAAGTGGATGCCCATGATTCCCAGAAAATAGTTTTCCCCTGGATTTTGATCTTTGATTTGTGCCTGATCAATATCATGTTGGAATGGTTAAGAGCAGTGTCTAAGATTTTATAGACTCTTCTCAGAGCTATTGTTAAAGATGATTTTACGAGAGGATGTGGGAATTCTGTTACCTGTTAAAAATGTGACAGGATGAACTACACCTAAGATTTCCTTTTCAATTATTAGTCAAGAGGGAGTGTAGTCAGGAGGCTGCAAAAACCACAAGGAGCCTAGTCTTCCCAGGAAGGCGGATTGATATTTTTTTTTTAAGTCAACCAGGTTCACTTCACCGAGGTGAACAGGTAATCACAGATTTTTGAGAGAGATCCTAGCACGTTTGTTTAGTCAAATGAATTTTGATAGTAGCTTGTCCAATTTTTGATGAAAATCTTCCGATAGTACAAGGGGTAGCATACTGATAAGATAATTAACTATCGGGGTGACCATGTGAGAAATGTAGGGTTCCTGCCCTCCGGTAGAGTTTCGACCTTCTTCTGTGTTACTTTTTCATTATGACGGAGTGATTCTAATGATTCTACGTTGAATTCTAAGCCCAGATATTTAATGAAGTGGGGTTGCTAGGTTAAACCTGTAGAGTTAAAGAGATCCCTCGAACAAAGTGTTCAATACCATGATTTCAGACTTGTCTTTTATGTAGCCGGACACCCTAGCATAGCTTTCGATTGTCTCTAGTAGAGAAAGAATTGAACGTGTTGAGTCTTCCATCATAATTAAAATATTGTCCGCATATGCGGCCACCATCATTGTCTTTTGATTGAAGGTGACTCCAGAGATGGAGGGGTTTGAGCGGGTCGTATGGGGGAGTGGCTCCAGTGTCCGGATGAAGAGGGATGAGACAGGGGGCAGCCCTGCTGGGTGCATCTCTCCAGTTTGAAAGATGAGCATAAGAGACTATCAGAACGAACTCTTGCGGAGGGTGGGGGCGCTGTACAGGGCCATTATCATCATGTTGTACTTCAACAGAGTATCTCGGAGGAAGGACCAAGAGACCCTGTCAAATGCTTTCTCAGCATCGAGGGTGACCGCTACAGTATCCGAGATTGAAATATTGGCTTTTTCAATAATGTGACAAAGCAGACAAGTATTGTCGCTGTATAGTCTGTTTTTCATGAATCCTACCTGTAAATGGTCAATTGGGGATGGCAACAGCGATTCTAGTCTTTTACAGATAATTTTTGCGTAGATTTTTGCCCCTAGATTATTTAGAGAAATTGGCCCAAAGTATTTTACCAGTAAGGGATCTTTGCCCTCCTTTGGTATAACCACTATAGTGGCTTCTCAGGTTGAGCCTTTGATGGAACCTGAGACTGAGAATTGTTGGAATGAGTCCAGTAGAGTAAATGATTTATAGAATTTTGCTGTAAGGCCGTCCGGGCCTGGAGCCTCTACTGGGTAAGCAGAGTCTTCCTTGTAAAGGAATACATAGAAGTCCCTAAGAATCTCAGATTTTATCGGGGTTCTAATTAGGGACATTAAAATTGTCTTTTATCAAGTTAATGCCCCTATGGTTTTGTTTGTTTTTAAATATGAGGCCAGAATTTTCCCTGACTTATTGGCTTCACAAAGTTTTAGGGACTTGAATTTATTGATTCAAATCCCCGCCTTATCACTCAGAATTCTATTGTATTCTTATTTTTTGCTGGAGAGAGAGGAGAGGGTTTGTGGATCCGGATGGGAGATGTATGCTGTTTCCAAATCTTTATTCTCTTTTTCCAAGGAGTCCAGATTCTTGCTGTGGGTTTTGTTTGATTTAGATTGAATTTCTATTAAGGTACCTCAAACAGTGGCCTTGAGAGCATTCCAGTGGGTAGTTGGGGGAAGTATCAGAAACCACGTTTTCTTTCAGATAGTTCTTAATCGTGGATTCAATTGTGGCTCTAGATACAGCATCTTTGCCTGACTCCTCACTGAATCTCCATAACTTTTTAGAGGTTCTTGTATTGGTGCCTGTGAGCAACGGGGTAATTGCCGATCAGTCTTGGTAAGATGTCTGTCTGTTCTATTAGATGTGTATGGGACTTAGAAATCAGAAGGTAGTCAATCCTAGAGTAAGAGTTATGGGGATTGGAGTAAAAAGTATAGTCCCTAGTATCTGGATGCTGCCATCTCCAATGGGCAAGAAGATTGAATCTGGTAAAGGGTTTGAGAAGCGTTTTATGTGATTTGGTGGGATGAAGTGCTGTTCTTGATTGATGGTCTATGGTTAGGTCAATGGGAAGATTAAGGTCACCACCAAAGATAATGAGATTGTCAGCGGGGATCCGATTCAAAGGCGTGCCAAAGGAGGCCCAAAAATCGGAGTCCTCACCATTTGGGCCGTAAACATTGAGAACGTGAAGGCAATTGTTATTTTTGGATAGTTTTGTAAGGATCCATCGATCGTTGTCATTTGTGGCATGAGAGTCAACGGTGAGGCCGGATTATTTAGAGGTTAGCGTGAGTACCCCACCCTTTTTATTGTTGGCCGGGGAGCAGAGGATGCCAGAGAGCCAGCTACTCCCGAAGGGTGCCACTTCTATTTGGGATATTTTTGTTTCTTGGAGAAGAATCACGTCTGCTTTGAGTTTCTGGAGGAAGTTCCCGATATATATTTGTTTTCCCCATTTAACCGGATGATTGAGACTCCTGACATTTAGTGACACAATTTTCAGATTCATGTCAATGGGGTGTTTATTCATACTGAATGGGACAACCTTTCCAGAGATGATGCTTGAGTGTGTCACAAGGCGAGTGGCCGAATACAGGTCAGGGGACACTAAGATCAGTGAGGGGAAGAGTCATAGACCAACACAAGACTCTGCGTTCGTAGCATAGAGCAGTGTCGCATGACCAAACTGGACAGCAGCTCAACCCAGGAAGTCTGTAAAACCAAGGTACAGTCTGGCTGGTAGGTCAGGTATGAATCAAAGGAGAGTTCAAGAGGAAAAGAAGAAAAAATAACTGAGTAGAGCAGTTCATAAAACAAGGAAAACAATAGCAACAGAAAAGAACTCCAATCTAAACCCAATCCCCGCACTCCCTTCCCTCCCACTCACCCCAAACATTGACTGTGAGGATGATGACAGTGGAGGTAAGCTGCTCTGCGGTGTCCAGCAGTGCTTCCAAACAGTGTGGCATTAGATAGGTCCTTGTTTGGGTTTAAAATGAAGGGCCAGACCCTAAATATCGGAGATCTTACTAGCTCTTCTGTGACAAGTTAGTCAATCCTAACCCCCGAAAAGAAGAGATCTGAGGAACCATTAAACCAGTTCAATAGAATAATTGTGAAAAAATTTGAAGGGGACCCTGGTGCTTACCCCCCCCCCCCCCCTCCCTCACTGGGGGGAGTGTGGCTTTGAAAAGTTTGAAGACAGTCCAGCGGGTCAAAAGAACCTTGCGGGGCACTCCAAGGTATATCTTAGAAAACACTAGAAACAGAAATAGAGATACTAGAGACACTTATCTGGCTGCTGCTGGAGCAGCGAAGAAAGAGGAGAATAGAGAGTCGGTAAAGAGCATTATAGGAAGATCCAGCCCTCTGACTGGATGAACTGTTTCTATTTTCTTTTCCAAGGACTCATGGGAAATGTAGTTTGTTTGAAGAAAATGTTACGTTTAAAATGCTGCTGGATAAATAAAGTGAGGAAAGTTTAAGCCTAATCCTCGCCTCCACTTCCTGACAAATCAAGATTTAGCTACAAAAAAAAATTCATATTACTCAAAGAAATTGTGTTGATAAAATCTCATCTATACTGTCGCTCACTCATGTACGTGGGGAAAGACTCAGCAATGCAACTGTATTCTTCAGTGCATCACCAACTGGCTGCTCAAAAATGAACTTTTTTGTTTGCCAGTATACATAATTCCATTGAGTATTTTGATTAACATTATTTTGTTGTAGTTGAATCTAGGTAATTCTTATGCATCTCCCCCTTACGAAAGGCCTAGTGTCTGAAATTCATTGGGATCTGGAATCAGTTTGTAAAACTGTATAATAGAATGACCCCACAAGAAAATTAAAATCAACGCTTGCTTGATGGACTGCAATGACAATCATTTCATTAATATGCATCATCTGAAGTGGTGTAATTATAGATTACAATTTCAAAGCCGTGTTCAGCATATTAAACAGAAAGATATTCCCCATTTACTTGAAGTTGACTGCTTTTGTCGAAGTTGCTTGACTGCTAAAACTCCTTCCAGTATCTCTGATGGTGATGAGTAGACTTAAAGGTAGATTTTCATTCTCTAAGTATGCTGGTTCAGTACCCCTTTAGGTCCATAAGAAGTACCACCCTGCCCTGCTGACATTGCAAATACTGCCACTTACGGGAGGGCGAAAACTGTTTTTGATCTAGGTCTGGGCACCACAGTCCTGCTAGGTAGATGTCTATCTTTTTATTGACTTTTCATGCTCTGAAGTGAGTTAAGCTTCTTTCAAGACTTATCATGTTCTACATTGAATAATGTTATAACAAAAACTTTTAACATTTTTGTTTCGACTTACGGCTAATGCATCGCCGGCCCAGATCCGACTAGAATTTGGTTCCTGCAACCAGCAAATCGCTAGGATGGGTCAGTATGTAAAGGTATGGAAGCAAATAAAAAGTAACACAATGAGCTGTCTACTCTGGCAAGAAATAAATCAGAACCAAACCTCTCATTTCTATAAATATCTTCAAAAAGCACTGAAAGAGCTATCAGTCCACAAAACTTGGGAAATGTCGTTAACCCCACTACCTTTAAAAAAAATAAATAACAGATCAACAAAACTTCTATCCCTTCTGAAAGATAAGGAGCTAGTCACTAAGCGTAAGCATGCCTGGATGATAGTGAATGAATATAAGATCCTTCGAGTTCAGCCATATCTAGAAATACCTTAGACAGTACAAACAGAAAATATATTTATGAAAGCAAGATTTGGCAATCTGCCTGGACTAATGCATGCAATGCCTTGGCTAAGACAAACGAAGCCGACTCCCTGTAGACTATGCAATCAGTGGAAAGAAAACATTCTACATTTGGTTTGCATATGTACATCAATGAAGGACGAAAGAATTAGATATTTAAAGAATTGTTTCAATGATAGAGGTGTTCGATTAAGTACACAAGCCCTGGTGGTTTGTTTTAATACAACGGATATAATAATGAACGCAAATTTTACAAAATTTCTGATTCTTGCGAAAAAGAAATTGGAAGTAAGTGATTTGAGCATAGCAAAACTGGAAATTACTAATAGGTATAGAAGAATTGCGAATTCCACATGCGAATTTGCACATAAGTAATGAACTCGTAACTGTATGTTATTGTCATTTTTTGGTCTCGCCTACGCAGCGCGCATGCCTTGCATAGGAGGAGACCTTTAGGAATCGGTTCACTTTTTCGGGCAAACACGTGCACGCTTTGCATTGCTTTTAATGGCAACGCGTGCACGTTTGGCGATTTTCCCTTGTGGGAGCGAGCTTTGAAACCATATGTTTGTAAATAACTTTCAAACAATTGGTGCCCCTGCTCGCTCCCGCAAGGGAAACACTGTGTGTGTCTGTTTTTCCCTGCGTTCGCTTTCTCCGCATCCCCTCGTAACTTATTCGTAGACGCTCCTGCTTTCGCTTTCTTTGCATCCCCGCATCTTGCCTCATCCTTTTCTCTCTCCTCTTCTCTTCATCACTTCCCTTTCCCCTTAAAACCTCGGTCTGGTCATTAGTTCTCATACTAGATTTTTCGGTTCCGTTTTGGGAGAGGTTTGCTTTTCCTCTGAGATAATGTTTTTCATCCCACTTAAATCCCTAGCTTTATGGGGAAAAAAGCAAACGCTGGGATCCAAAGCATGAAATGAAATAAAAAGTTAATTGTGCGGGTTGCGCCTCACATATAAATTCCAAGCGTGATCTGTGCTGGAAATAAAGCCTACGTAGCAGAAGGGTACCACAGCCAGTTTGAGGACGCTACAATATTATCCGCCCCTTTGGCTAGTTCCAAAGTGGTGATTCTAAGGTTTTTCGTTTTGACTTGTTCTGGGATAGACTGGGATTTACACCGGACGTAGCACTTGGGGGTATTTCCGTGTTGTGGGCCGGTCTGGAAGTGCAGTAGCGGGTGCAGGGTGGGGCTGTTACCATTTCACTTCTGCGGATAACGAGCTTACAAAAGAAGCTGCAGCCATGGGAACCGGAGATGATGAGTATGACTACCTTTTCAAAGGCAAGTGGGGGTTTTGGTGGAGACAGCCAGGTCTACACATATGGCTATATTCTCTTTAAGAAAATCACAGAGTGATTTTGGGCAAAGAGATTATGGCCCTTTCCTGTTTCCTTTCAAATCCCTGTCGGGACCTTTCTCTTTCCCTTTGTAGCCACACACACATAAAAAAAAAGAGAAACACCTACAGGGTTGTTTCCTGGTGAATGCAAAGTGATTTTAGACTGGCTACTCTCAACCTGGCGCCAGAGCCTCTTAAGCATGTGCGTCAAAAATGTATCATTATATCGGCTAATCGCTTCACATGTTCTGCTCCTATCTCCTCACATTTAGATCCGAACGCAGCTAGCATGGTAGTTGTATTTCTATTTGGAATATATATGTTTAGAACATAGCCTCTTTTTGTGGTGAATCGCTCTTGGCAATGCTTTCGATATGTTAAACTCATCATGATAACACTCGGGTTCTGCCTGTAGCCCTCACTCTGATGTAATCCGGAAAGAAACACTGACATGTGCTGTCCAAAGAGATACCCATCTGGTGGCTAATTGTACATTATGTAGCAGAAGGTCTGGTATCAGTCACAACTCCCTTGTTCGACCACATTGTGTTATCCTGGGCAAGGATGTATTTCATGTCACTTGTCCTGTAGGTGAGAACTTTCAGATGCTTGGGCTCTGGTTGTGCGTGGGTCTATGAACCTCTTTTTTGATTTAATGGCCTATAATGTTGTATTACATAAGATGGAATATGAGTTCGCTTTTAAGTCCCTGCAATATTGCCACTAGGGCCGTGGCAGGAATGCTTCTCAGTTAAAACTCATTTTAAGACCTTTTTCAGCACACCCGTGAATAAAGGTATAACGCTTCAGTGAGTCAAAAGAAATGCATGTTCTTGAACTTAAAGGAGCTTCCGTGAGGTTTGTTGCACGTTTCTATGCGGAATATGTCCAGGGCTCCCAAAGTGGACAAAGCCATAGGTGCTGGTCCGACATGACAGTTGGTCGGCCGTTTTTTGGGCCGGGTTGTCTATTATTTTCTCTGATATTAAACAAGCATCCCCCCACCTCCTTTAAAGTGACCCATGTTTGTCTGTATGGGCAGTTTGAACTGGCAATGGCAAACTGTATCAATGGTTTCGAGGTTGGAGGACTCTATAGATTTGAGCCTACTCGGGGAGAATTTCAAGGATTTAGTCTTTCATCCGTCCGTATTAAAATGCTTAAAAGAACCATAAAAACGGTGATATTTTATTCCCGATATTAAGGCGCTGTAATACATAATTATAAAGACGGGCTTGTCTGCATGTCGTTGAAGACCAATAGCATCTGGTCTTGATTCCAACTCATGCATTTTTCTTCTACCATGTTATACATCCTCTCTCTTCATCTCACACTTGCAAGTTCTTTTTTTTTAATCCATGCTTTTCCCTTTTTCCTTGTTTTCCTCTTCCTTCTCGTCCTTTCTTCCTTTTTGGCCTTTCTCTCTATGTTTTTTTTTTAACCAGAGACTGGTGATGAAAAAGAAGTCAGTCCCTGCAGCCGCAAACATCTGGGCTCACTTACCTCATTGTAGGGCTCATGGCAGACAGCCCAGGCACTAATCCAGAAAGCTGAAACTCAGTCATTTACCACAGTCAGTGCTCAGGCGCAGAGGCCAGCGCTTCTACAGCTGAAACAGCGCTCCAGTGGCGCAGCGCTCCTGCACCACAGCCAGCGTTTGTGCTTCACGGACAGCACTTTTACACCACATTCATGGCGCCGACATCACCACAGTCAATGTTCTGGTACTGCAACACTGTCCGTGCTCTCCTATACCACAGCCATCGCTCCTGCGGTTCACCACATCTGTTGCTTCTGCACCCCTGCTTGTACATCAGCCAGCGCTCTGCGTGCCTGTGACAGTAAGCCCTCTAACACCACAGCCGGTGTCGTTGCACCATGCCAAGCACCAGAGTGCAGCAGGTATAGCCCGCCACCAGGCTCACACATTTTGGGGAACCCGCTACACCATAGTCAGTGTTGTTTTTTTTTTTAACTCAAAACAAGGCCATAGGGCCCAATTTTCATTGCTCACTGTATAACTCAATGCGCACTTGCTGAAATGAAACCAGAAAACCTGGACGCCTTGTGGATTCCTTGCTTAAGCTGTGTTATCAGACAAATTATCTATTTCACTAGAACTCCTTTTTTTTCTTCATTATCTCGTATGAAAGCATTTCCAGATATAGTAGTTGAGACTACCAGTTGTACAAAAATAACACTTTAAATAAGTACTTCGCAATGCAATGCTATAATGTGCCTATTAGTGTCAAAACATACTCCTAAAAAAAAAATTGGATGTTATAGCACCCAGTATAAGGTCCCAAATGCGAGACCTATTGGCTATGCCAATGCTTGTTAAGACTTGACCTGGTGATTTGCAATAATGTATTAACAAAATTAGTGTATATTACGTATACTCTACTATCCGTGGTGGAAATTGTTCAGCTAAGGAGTCTGATGGATATTGGATTTATAACTCTTTTTTTATGGGTGTGTTTTGATGCATTTTTTCTTTTTTTTTTATTGTAAGATTTTAATGAATCATGCAATAAAGAATTATTAATTAATGGTATATTGATAAACAATGTGTCCATGCCCTCGGAAATCAGTCCAATGCTATAAAACACTTATTGCATTTAGGCTGTACAAAACTCAAGTAATACTGAATGATAATCTTGTTTTCATATGTGATGAATTGTATTTTAGAGAATAATATTGAATGCTCAAATGAACCTATGGATCACGAGGACATTGCCTATATTAGTTTTTGCTGCCTCCAAAAAGTTTTTAAATATTTGTTTTCCTTTAGCTCTACAAGTTAAAATCCTATTTGACCTCTTAAACATTCGAGATACAATGCGGGCACACATTTTACTCCTCATTCAGTTTACGTGCCTGATATAAAGTTTTGTGTGTGGGAACTTGTTTGGTTCCCAGTCAGGAAAAAATTTATCACATTCCCCCTTCCCTAGATATGTGTTCCCATCACCTTGTGGAGCTAAATCTTATAAGGTCCACTGCTGCCTCTTAACTGCTTCTATGTTAAAAGACCTTGGTTTCTGGGCAGCCAATGCCATCTCTGGGAGATGTATAACCTCCTGAAACTAATTCCTCACCGGTCTGGGACGAGTTATCTCTTGCTTTTACACTGACCTCTTCCTTTTTCCATTGAGCAAGAAGGTGAAAACCCACTTCTTGGTACAATTTCTTCCTCATCCCATCATAATTTCCCAAGCTCGCAAGTGTGGATTATGTGCTTTGTGTTGTCTGACTCCCAGAGACAAGCCTCCACCCATTTCTGCCACATCTCCCTGTAAATGTATTATTTCTAAGTTCGAAGTTGTATGCTTTAGGTAATTGTTACTCCTTGGAGCATGCCATAGTTGCTATTAATGCTGCTAGATTCACCACTGCTTAATGAGCTGATTGTGATTATATTACATCCTTGTGTAGGAATTATCCATGTAGTTCGAGGCAAATAAACATTTGGGGGCTGGGGAGATGTATCGCCTTTTCTGTTGGGCTAAAAAAAAGAAGAACTTGCCATGTCTGAAGTGTTATCATGTCCTTAATTAGGAAGCAAGTTGAACAGTCCTTTCTTAGGATGGACCCAAAGTATTTTTAACCTTATTTCATTAAAACATGTTCGCCTAGTTATTTTGCTGACATATTGCTTCCCAGCATCTTATTCACAATCTGTTTAAATTAATTTGCAGATTTCCAGGCAACCAGGAGTTGCGAGAAAAATGGGCTCTAGCTCTGAAACGCATAGACCGAAAGACAAAGCGGCTCTGGGTCCCTGGACCAGGTGCAATTTTGTGTTCCAAGCATTTTGATCCGGAGGATTTTGAGAGATTTGGAGCAAAGCGCAAATTAAAAATTGGGACAGTCCCATCGATCTTTCAACACACGGTATGTATTTTGGTTTTGCTCTTTCATGGCTGACATGACCAAACTATTACAATCTGACAGACTTTTAGACGCATTTTCCTTTTGAATTATCTCCTGGTGTTGGACTAGATATGGAAATTTTCTTTAGCAGTACCACTGTGTGCCAGTAGGTGGCATTTTGTTTGGCTCCTTGTGACATAGTTGGCCTTGTCCATGGCGAAAGTGATGTGCACAATGCCTATATAGGCGCCACACCAGCGCACTGACGTTAGTTCTTTTCTTTCTGCGCCAGTCAGCACAGATCCAGAAAGAGCTACTCCTTAGTCATTATTTGACTAAACTTTTTTTGACTTTTTGTTGAAGTGTTTATTTAATCTTCTGGTGTGGCAGGGATGTTATCTGGGAAGGCTGGCTTCAAGGCCTGCGTCGCATGTCACTGCTCGATGTTTGTGAAGGCCTGCATCTTGTATGCCTTTGTTGCCTCGAGCATGACCACGATCTGAAGGCTTGCTACCGTTGTCGTACCATGAACCCGAAGGCCTTGAGGGAGCGGTCCCTCAAGCTCCTGGCGGCTCGACGTGTGATGCCATGTCGATTTCATTCCCGGTCCAGAGGAAGGTCCCAGGAGCAGTTGCAAAGTCAGAGATCCTCGTCGCACTCAAAGTTGTTGGGTCACTCTGTTAAGTCATACCACAAGAAAACGAGCAAAAAATCAAAGATGTCTTAGATTCCGCATCGTCTGATGAGGGAGCGTCTGCAATCGAGCCTTGGCTCTGCAGTTGAGCTAGCGCCTGGGTTGGATCCACACCTACTCAAACTCCAAGAATTGTATGATGCCATGCACCTCATTTTTGAGCGGCCTGCTCCTGCTGGCAATGTTTTGGGCCCTGCGAGTTCTGTAGAGGCCCCTACTGGAACCACACCGGCGGCTCCGGCTACGACACCAGTCAGGTCCATTGGATCTACAGATAGATCCAGACCGGATCTGGTTGTGCCATCTCTACTTTCGTGGGTGCAGAAACTCCCAGTGGCGTCATCCCCATTATGATCCCTGACACGGAGGGGCGTTGGCCAACACCGACGGGTGATTACCAAGGTGATGGTGGTGGTTGCAGCTCATCTGGGGAGATCAGTGGTGCCAGTCTTCCCCTATCTCGATGACTGGCTGTCTTCACCCATCTCCAGACTACTGTGGACCTCCTGCACTCGCTGGGGTTAACTGTCAATATGCCGAAGTTGCACCTGGCTCCCTCTCATGCTCTCTCCCATCGAAGCTGTTCTGGACACGATTCAGTTTCAGGCATTTCCTCCTGAACGGCGAGTCCAGGATGTTCAGGCTATGATACCGATGTTCCGGCTATGATACCGATGTTCCAGCCTCTAATCTGAATTTCGGTGAGACTGACTCTGAGGCTGCTTGGACTCTTGCCGTCTTGCATCCTGCTGGTGACACATGCCTGCTGGCATATGCAAGCTCCTCAGTGGGACTTGAAGTTCCAGTGGGCGTAACCTCAAGGAAATCTCTCTGATATGGTCCATATCTCAGAGAAAATGGCAAGAAACCTGGAGTAGTGGCTAACAAACCGTGATTTGGGTCAGTGGCAGACCCTTCTCCCTTCCCTAAACATATCTGACAGTGGTGATGGATGCGTCACTCCTGGGATGGGGTGGATAATTGGGAGAGGTGGAGATCAGAGAACTCTGGTCTCTGGTGGAATCCGGACTCCACGTCAAACAGTTGAAGCTTTGTGCAATCTGGCTGGTATTGATAGCCTTTCTACCCTCCATCAAGGGAAGGCTAGTTGACGTGGTCACAGAAAACACCACTGCCATGTGGTACTGCCACAAACAAGGTGGGGTGGGGTCATGGACCCTTTGTCAAGAGGTTCTGCGCCTCTGGACATGGCTGGAACGTCCGTGCATATCCTTGGTAGTTGGTCTCTCTGAACACCAGGACAGGCATACTCTGCCGACAATACCTAGTGGATCACAAATGGTGCCTCCATCCGGAGGTGGTGCAAGGTCTCTTTCAGCAGTGGGGAAACCCTTAGTTAGATCTGTTGGCCACCGACGAGAACTTGCAACGTCAGCAGCTCTGCAAATTGGAGTTACCAAAGCGGCTCTCATTCTGAGATGCTTTTCTTTATTGGAGCCCATACTTGAACATCTACCCAGAAAAACTGGTGCTTCGTACAAGAGCTTCCTTTCTACCGAAAGTAGTCACTCTATTGCACGTATACCAATCCATCACTCTGCCTACTTTTTATGCTCCACGTCATCCCTCCAAGGAAGAAGTGAGACTTCACAGTCTGGACCCAAAAAGAGCGTCGTCGTTCTACAATGAAGGCTCACAAGAGTACTGGGTGACCGGCCAACTCTTCGTGGGTTATGGCGAGTGAAGAAAGGACGGGGCATGCAGAAGCGGACCATTTCCTGATGGATCGGTCTCTTGTATAAAGATTTGCTACACTTTGGACAAAAAGAAACCCCCTGAAGGTTTCCGTGCTCAATCCACCAGAGCAGAGCTGCAACCACTGCATTTGCACATGGATTTTTGGTCCTGGATATCTGCCAGTCTGCAATGTGAGCTTCCTTGCATACTTTAACAAAACACTACTGCTTGGGCAGTCTGGTCCGTCTGTCGGTATGGGCACTTTTTGGTCTTGCATGACTTTCCTGTATGAAATTAGCCTGCAGACCCACCACCGGAGGTATTGCTTGGGTATCTATTCAAAATGTAAGGAATATGTGGCTAAAAATTTCTATCAGATGAACAAGTTACTTACCTTCGGTAACGCCTTATCTGGTAGGGTCGCTATATAGCTGTAGATTCCTTACCGACCTACTCGTCCTCCCTGCTTTCCCCCTTTCAGGGCCCTAGTTTTCTACACCACTGGTTAGTGTCTTTGTGGCTCCGTGTTCCTGGCATGGAAAGGTGTGAAAAGATACTGACAACAGCGCGCTGCAGTGGCGCCTATATAGGCACCACACATGTCCCGTCCGATGACACCTGGAAATAATTAAAACAGTAAGGAATCTGCAGCTAGACAGTCTCTACCAGATGAGGCATTTCTGAAGGTACATATCTTGTTTGTTACTCAGTTAGAAAACACGGATGAGAAATTAGAATCTTGTGTTGGAAATAGGTTCACAATTCCGAAGTATTTACATGGTTGTCACAGATATGATGCATGTTTTTTCATCAGAAACATAGACCATATTTGGATCTTTCCATTTAGAGTGCATCTTGCAAAGCTGAGACAGGCTTTTAGCTTATTTCCAAATGTTAAACTTACAGGAGAGGAGAATACTGGCTGCTCCTCGACTTTGTAATTAGGTTTTTGTTCTTTCAGTGGGAATCAGGATTTCAGTGGTAGTTGTATATTTTTTTCTTTATCCATTCTAAAACACACCTAAAGTTGAATCTTGTAGGGAAAGTGGTGAATCTGATTCGATAATGACAGCAATGGTCATTTTCAATAAAAAGGTGGCTATGGACATTGCTTGATATTCTCTAGGAGTGCTTTTCAAATGTATCTTCTGTTTGCAACTTTAGGAGCAGGTTGTGAACTGTAAGACAGAACAAATTCTGTAAACGATAGTGTAGTTTCTGTAATTTAATCACACACCCCACTCAAATCCTGGCTGGGGCAGTTGCATTATTCGATTTTTGCAGCTGCTTCATTTTCTTTATAAATATGCATTTGCCACATTATCCATCTTCTCCTTCATAGTAAACATATTTTAACGAATGATATAGTTCCCAGCTCAAACACACTAAAACCACATCTGAATGTGTTGCAGCACAGTGGAAGACTAGTTGAAATTGATGAGTGGTCATGTTTCTGTTGCTTTAATTTAGCAGTTAATAAACTGTCTCCTGTTGAATCAGTCAAATGTTTCAGAATACGTCCCACAGCGCCATGTTTTTCCTCCAAGCTTAAGGAATTCAAAAAGCCTGGAGAAGTAATTAATCCACAGACAAAAAAAAAAAGTGCAAACAGCTGTTACAGAAATATAAAATCCTAATTAAAGACGAGAAAATAAACTTCTGAACAGAAAAAATGTAATTGTCAGAAAACTCATCCAGAGATATTAAGATTGTACAGGAGCTCTTATGTCCATCCGCTAACAACACCTTAATTCCTAGCCAAATATTTTGCAACAACCTAGCTAAATAATAAGTAAATAAATTTGAGACCGTATATAAGAACTTCGATGCTATTACCAATACCGCCAATGTAGAGTGATCTTTTGGTTCAAATTCCCATTTCTCACCACTGAGAGAGTGTCGGAACTAATAGAAAAAACCAAATCAGGTGCCCCATCTGAACCATGCCTGCCTAAAGTCCTTCAGGAGATTGAAGGGAGAGTGATTTCTCCTCTTACCACACTATTAAATAGCATTAGCAACACCGACATCTTTTCGATGGACTGGAAAAAGACTTCCATCCTTCCCTTCCTCAGGAAACCTTTGTTGGACCCAAATGAAGAAGAGAACTATCGTCCCACCTTGCGCCTTCACATGACAGCAAAAATCTTCGAGAGGCACCTGAACATTGCTCTCTCTGAATAGCTAGATCTGAAAGAAATTCTGGATGAAACACAGTTTGGCTTCAGAAAAGCCCATAGTACAGAGACCGCACTGGTAGTGGCCACAGAAGAGATTCGTAACATCATCGACAATGGAGGTATGGTTGCGGGTTCCTATTAGACCTATCTGCAGCCTTCGACAAGATGAGCCACTCTGTCCTGCAGTAGCGACTAGTGCAGATGGCAAATGGTGGGCCAGCATACAATCTCTGTTCTCTTCCTGTAAGGAAGGAGCATAAATCAATCTTGTTTAGAGATTTTTATCTCCAATCCTTTCTGGTTGCCCTGTGGTGTCCCGCAAGAGTCATTTCTTAACCCTGCGCTATTTAATATATATGTGGCTCCCCTTGCAAAGCTTATAAGAGCCTTTGGCTTCTCAACCATCTCCTATACTGACGACACACAAATAGTAGTGTCCATTACGAACAGTATTGAGGAGGTGGCATTTCGGTTGAGTAACTGCATGCGAGCGATAGTTGATCAGTCACTGCCACAAACTGACCTCAAATAAAACGAAAGTGTTCCTCTTCGACATGGACACCTCTTTTTGGAGCGATACCTGTTGGCCTCGGACCTTGGCCCTCTTCCAATTCCAGTACCTAAGGTGAGAAACCTTGGGGCAATTTTTGACTCTAAACTCTTTCACGGAACAGACCAACCCACTCATTTCCTCCTGTTTCTTTCAGTTGAAAACATGGAGGAAAAGTCTGCCCTTAATTCCACTTGAATTACAGAAAACGGTAATCTCCCTGGTACTATGGAGATTGGACTATCGCAGTGTCCTTTATCTGGGCATCCAGCAAGGTTCTCTTAAGACATTTCCGAGAGTGCAGAATGCCGCTGCATGTCTCCTCAAAAACATCAGAACACTCTGGCTCTAATGCTCTGGAGGAGCTTCATTGGCTCCCAATATAAGAGTGGCCTTCAAATCTTTGTGTACAGAGCATAAGGTGCTCCACTTTACTAGCCTTGATTACCATAAGAATATATTTTTCCTGGTACTCACCCAGAAGATGCATTCAGTCGGCAACTTCAAAAACAATGAGGGTTCCCAGAATCCATAAGGCGACCTCATCGCATGGCAGAAGCTTCATAGATTCCACCTGCCAGATTTGGAATCAGCTACACTCTCACCTTAGATGCCAGCCAAATCTGATGACGTTCAGGAAACATCTTAAAACGTGGCTTTTTCCACTCCCTATGTAGTTTATTGTACGTATTTTTACTTGCAGCGTTTTCTTTTTGCAAACGCTAGAGCCAAGACAACCACAGGCTTAAGTCGCGCTTTACAAATAGAAATATCATATCAATATTATATTGCTATATTTGTGTTGAACTGGCACTAATGAGGTACAACCTATGACTAAGGGTGGGCGTAGTTCGCGAAGTAGCACTTCGCGAAGCTACGCAAAGTGAAGTTCGCACTACGCGAGCTACGCGTAGCACTTCGCGAACTGCGAAGTAACATGTTCGCACTGTGCAAGATGTTGTTTTCAATGATTGGACAGTGCGGACAAGCAACCGGCACTGTGCAATCATTGAAAATGGCATCTTGCACAGTGCGAGCTGTAGTTTTCTGCTGCTCGAGTAGATTTTTCCTCGAGCTGCAGCTTTCTCAACGCGAACTGGTAGTTTCTCATCGCGAGCGGTCGCGAGCATACGCGACCCCTCGCAATGAGAAACCTGACCTTCTCGCGTTGGGAATCTCGCCGGGAGGTTTATTTTCCATGCTCGCGATCGCGAACAAGGAAAAAGTCTCGCCAGGATGTCATTTTGCTTGCTCGCGGTCGCCAACTTGACGTTGAGGACCGCGAGCAAGCAAAAAATGACCGCAGCACTACGCAACACTACGCTACGCGTGTTCGCACTGTGCTACGTGCAGTTCGCGTAGTGCGAAGTAGCGCGAACTTCGCAAACTACGCGAGCGTAGCGTAGTGCTTCGCCCAGGCCTACCTATGACCAAACAGTTTTAAAAAGTTAAAAAATAACAACATATTACTATCCCAAACTGTGCTGGATTACGGCACATAATTTGCCTTTTTGTGCTGAGTAATGAAAAATTTCCTAGCTATCGTAACGGAAAGTTTCAATTCTATTAAGGACTCAGAGGCGAAGATTATGCCTTCTTTCTCCACTTTATTCATACAGCAGCACAGAAAGAACAACAAAGACTACGTTTCCCATGAGTCATCGGGGAAAAAACAGTAGTCAGCAACTTTGTGGTAACAACCAATCAAACAACAAAGAGTGTCCAATCAGAGCTTCTCCAGTAGATATAGTCCCTTGTTAGTGTCCAGATCTCCTCTTTCGGAGCGCGAAGACAGCCCGGCACTCAACTTCAGGCGTCCTGTTTGTGGGTATCAGAACCTGCAACAAACAAGGCAGTATTACCAAGGGGAAAACACAACCCTAGGTAGCAGTTCAGAAAAGGGAACGGAATTGTTAGGACATATCTAGCAACAACTTTCTTCAACATAAACATGAATGGAAAAATTTTACTTACATCTATACGGGGAGGGATCTCCTCTGAGAACACAGGGCGGGATAATCCTCGCCTCCGAGTCCTTAATAGAATTGAAACTTTCCGTTACGATAGCTAGGAAATATTTCATTCTATGTCAGGACTGGAGGCGAGGATTATGCTTGTTTAAAGCTTGCCCACAACCAATTGCGCCATATTGATTATTGGCTTGAAGTAAAACCTCTTAAAGGTGGAATCCGAGGACCAGTCTGCCGCGTTGAGGATGTCCTCCAAGCGGGCACCCAGACCTAACGCCTTCGAGGCCATAGCTCCCCTTGCGGAGTGAGCCCCAAAATGTCGGAGGCTAATGCCAGCCTCCTGCATCACCCAACGCACCCATCTCGCGATGGTGGGCGAAGAGACGGCCTTAAAGGGCTTCCGGAGCGCAATGAGCAGCTGACGCTCACCCGGAGGACGATAGTCCTCTGTCATTTCTTCATAGGCCTTGAGGCAATGGACCACACAAAGCTTCGGCGAATCCGTGAATGCCGGGTAAGAGACAACTCTTGTATGACACTTTGTTCGGCGAGAGAGGGTAAATGTCACCCCATCTGGAGTGAACATCCGACCCGAGATATCCAGAGCGCGCACATCAGACACTCTACGGCAAGAGATCAAGCAGAGAAGCATTGCAAGCTTCGCCGATAACTCCTTACGGGATAAAAACCTATTGGGTTGCCAGGACAAGAAGAGATTCAAGACTTGATTAACATCCCACAGAGCCGAGTATCGCGGCTCCGGGGGTAAGGAAAGTCGAATGCCCTGTAGGAGCCTGCAAACCAAAGGGTGTTCACCCACCGCCGAACCGCCAACCGGGACGTGACCCGAGGAAATGGCTGATCTGAAAGTGTTGATAGACCGGTACGCAAAGCCATTGGAGGCCAAATGCGCCAAGAAGTTTACCACGTGGACCACATCTGTGACCACGGGATCGTAATTCCGTCGCAAACACCAACGGGACCATCTGCCCCACGCAGATTTGTATCGTTTAATGGTGCTATCCGACCAGGGTTTAGCGATGAGCTCTTCAGCTGACCGCGAAAGGCCCGGGGCTTGCCATCTACCCCGGAAATCCTCCACGCCATGAGCCACAACGAGTTCGTTGACACTGGAGGATGAGGAGCACCGTACGGATCCTTGAGGAGATCCGGAGTCCGGGGGGAGTAGGATTGGAAAATCCCATGAAAGTTCCAGCAGAACTGGAAACCACACTTGAGATCTCCACAGAGGTGTGATGAGGACCAAGTCCGCTTGCTGCCTGCGAACCTGAGCCGTCGCCCGGATAATCATCGCAAAGGGAGGAAACGCGTAACCGCGCTCCACACTCCAGTCCTGGAGAAACGCATCCGTGGCTGCTGCCCGAGGGTCGGGCCTCCAGCTGAAAAATTTCGGGAGCTGGTGGTCCAGGCGGGATGCAAAGAGATCCACCGTAAACGGACCCCAAAGATCGCTGAGGGAGGCAAATACCGAATGATCCAACTTCCAGAGGCTGGAGTCTCGGAAGTGACGAGATTGATAATCGGCCTCCACGTTGTCTCGGCCCGGTAGATACTCCGCTGTGACCGATACCTGACTGTCTAGGCAATACTGCCAGAAGCTCGCCGCCAGATCCGAGAGGGCTTTCGACTTGGTGCCCCCGAGATGGTTGATATAACGGACAGCTGACACGTTGTCCATTTTCAAAAGTACGCAGGACTGCACTGAGTCCTTGGTCCAACATTTCACTGCAAACGAGCCGGCCAGAAGCTCGAGACAATTTATATGTAATTTCCGTTCGGCGGGAGACCACAAGCCTCCCGTGGAAAGATCTCCGCAGCGGGTGCCCCAACCCAGCCTGCTGCCGTCTGATTCGATGACTAAATCCGGAACGGAACCGAAAATTGCCCTGCCGTTCCATGCCTCCATGTGTGATAGCCACCACTGGATCTCGTTCCGAGCTTCCTCGGATAGGCGGACCTTGTGGGAGTATGGATACCCCTTCCACAGAAAGTACGCCTTGAGGCGTTGAAGGGCCCTGTAGTGGAGCGGACCCGGAAAAATCGCCTGGATAGAAGCCGACAGAAGACCAACGACCCGGGCCAACTGGCGGAGGGACATGTGTGTCAGGAATCCCCTCCCGCACATGGATTCCCTCCCACGATGCCACTTCCGTGAACCTGGTGCGCTTGGAGGAGAGCGGACTACAACTCCCAGAATGCCCTCCGGCAACAATTGCCTCATGGAACTCAAGAGTTCTGGTTACATAACACCAAGGGTAACGCCTAGTTTTCATGTTATGCAACTCAAGAGTTCTGGTTGCATAACACCAAGGGTAACGCCTAGTTTGCATGTTATGCAACTCAAGAGTTCTGGTTACATAACACCAAGGGTAACGCCTAGTTTTCATGTTATACAACGCCGAGAGTACTACTTAAGGAGAAGATCACTGGGACTCGGCGTCGGATATTCTGATCTTTGCCGGAGTACCTGGTTGAGGTACACGGACCCGTTGGAGAGTAGAGCGGCTGCTCCCATCCATTCTCTGCACCACCTTGGGTATCATCACTTAAACCCGGATACAAGAGACGCACACTAGGAGGTGTTCCCAGCGTCTTTGTGTTGTGGCAGTACTCTGGGGGAAACTGGTAGAGCGGCTGTTCCCAGGTGGTAGAGAGCCTGGCCGGGTGACTCCCACGTGCCCCCCGTATATTCCACAACCTTGGAACTACCCTTCACAGCGGTCGAGTGACATTGTCGGCCACTGCTTAGCACGGTGCCCTCCGTTGGAGCATACCGGGACCGGTGTGCATGCGGAGGACGGTTAGAAGAGCTGTGAATGGGTATCGTACTTTAACTGGTGATTCCAGTACCGGTATTCTTTGTTGTCTGTAGTTGTTTATCTGTTTATTAAATCCTCCTTAACCTCCCTTTCTCTGGTCCGTTGTCTGTTTGTCCCAACCCCGAGAAAGCCAGGACGTTACATAATATCCGACCTCTTCCATAACTATCTCCTGGTTGGGCGAACGACATGGCCACGATTGAGGATGTGTTGGCCGTCTTAGCCGCGATGCAAATCGAGCTCACCGCTTCCAGAAAGGAAACAGCAGACGTTAAGGCTAGACTGGACGCTCTGCAGAACGATCCGCTACAGGCGGGTGCCTCTCACACGGCCACGGCTCCTGCGGTTGTGGTAGAGATGCCCGTAGCCATTCCTTTGGCGACACCAGAGAGGTACAGCGGAGACCCCAACACAGTGCAGGTATTCCTCACTCAAGTAGCACTGCATCTGTCCTGCAAACCAAAGGCCTTTCCGACCAGCCAAGCCAGAGTGGCCTTTCTGATCTCGTATCTTGCTGGGAACGCGGCGCAATGGGCAGTCCCACTGGTGAGCAGGGACGACCCTATCCTATGTGATTGGGGAGCCTTCCGCGAAGAATTCTTGAAGGTGTTTGATCGAAGGGCGGACTCGTATACTGCCGATCGAGAGATGTTGGAGCTGGGGCAAGGCAACAATGATCTGGTGCAGTACCTTAATGCTTTTCGATGGTTAGTGGCCGAAACCAAGTGGCCCATAGCCAAACAAACCGCGCTGTTTCACCAGGGCTTGAGCGAAGAGCTCAAAGATGTGGTAGCACAAATCGACCCCCAACCCAAGACATGTGAGGGCTTGATCAACCTGGTGCTACGGCTGGACCATAGATTGAACGAAAGAAAGGGCGATCACAAGAGGAAAGGGAAAGCGCTGCCATCGTATGTTTCGATGGGTGGCCCTGAGACCAACTCCTCCACCAGGACAGAACCCATGGACATAGGAGCTATAAGGGCGAGCCTTACAGCCACTGAAAAAGAATCACGCCGCAAGCAAGGCCTTTGCCTTTACTGCGGAAAAAAGGGGGGCACTACGTACGGAGTGTCCAGCCAAGCCAAAGACCTCACGATACCGAGCGAACAAAACGGTGACAGCAGTGGTGGACGCACCGGCGGAAAACTGAGGGACTCCGGGTCTAGGGAAGGGGCATCTTGGAGTCACACCCACATCCCTTCCATGTTGAGCCCGAATCAAAAAGGGCGAAGACATTTGTTTATTACCTTACACGTAGGAGTGCAGGACCAGTGGATACCTGTGGTAGCCATGGTTGATTCAGGAGCCACGGGCATGTTCATGGACTACAATGAAGCACGGAGACTGGGGTCTCACTCTCCTTCCCAAACAGATACCAGAGGAGGTGTATGCAGTGGATGGGAGAAGTCTGGTGACCGGACCTATCGGACAGCACACAGGAGATGTACCGGTGAGGTTCGGAAAACTGCATAACGAACGTATCGATTTTAGCATAATCAGAGCCCCGCAGTACGGGGTCATATTGGGTCTACCCTGGCTCCAAAAACATAACCCAACGGTGGATTGGCCTACGCATCACATTGAGATGACTTCCCCGTTTTGTGAACAATGGTGCGGCATGCGGCAGGACCCCCACGTAGGTGAGGTAGGCGAAGGGCACACGGTCGCCACGGCAGCAGAAAAGGCCGTAAAGCTGCCCAGAGTGTATCACAGTTTCGGGGACGTCTTCGATGAAATCCGAGCGGAGGTGCTCCCTCCACATAGACCGTTCGACTGCCAAATCAACCTGGTTCCAGGGGCTAGCGTTCCAAGCGGCAGACTGTATGCGCTCACAGAACCCGAAAATGTACATCTACGGGGATATTTGGATAAGTTACTAGGGCTGGGGTTCATCAGGCCGTCAATCCCCTGCCGCATCGCCTCTCTTTTTCATCCCGAAAGCAAATGGCGAATTGAGGGCCTGCGTGGACTTTAGGGCCTTGAACGCGATAACCATAAAAAACCGGTACCCCTTGCCGCTCATAAGCGTTCTCCTGGAACAGGTAAAAAAGGCCCAAATATACACAAAGCTTGATCTCAAGGGGGCATACCATCTAGTGCGCATGAGGGACGGTGACGAATGGAAAACCGCCTTTAAGACCAGGTTCGGGCTCTTTGAGTACCTCGTCATGCCGTTCGGACTATGCAACGCCCCTGCCGCCTTCCAATACTTCCTCAATGAGGTGTTCCGGGAGGTATTGGATATCTACTTGGTCGTTTATATAGACGACATACTCATCTACTCCAACTCAGAGGAAGAACACGTACAGCACGTATCCGCGGTTCTCAAAAAACTGAGGGAAAACATGCTATACTGCAAACTCAGCAAATGTGACTTCCACGTCACATCAGTGGAATTCCTTGGGGTGATGCTGAGCCCCAACGGACAGGAGATGGCGGAACGCAAGATCAGAGCGGTGGAGGAGTGGCCGGTGCCCCGAGGAGTAAAGGAAGTCCAGAGCTTCATAGGCTTCGCCAACTTTTATAGGCGTTTTATTGAGGGGTTTTCTGGCTTGGTTGCCCCGATCACGCAACTACTAAGGAAGTCTCAGGAGTTCGTGTGGGGACCGGAAGCACAAAAAGCATTTGTGGCCCTCAAGAAGGTCTTCAGCACCGCCCCGGTGCTAGCTCACTCGAATCCGGAATTACCCTATGTGGTAGAAGCGGACGCCTCTGATGTGGCGCTGGGTGCCATTCTATCTCAGAGGAATGAGGTGTCGGGTTTGCTCCATCCTGTGGCGTACATGTCTCGTAAATTGAACGACGCGGAACGCAATTACCATATTGCGGAGAAGGAACTACTCACAATAAAGGACGCATTTGCTGAGTGGAGGCATTTGTTAATGGGGGCCAGACACGTGGTTACAGTGTATACGGACCACAGAAACCTCCAGTTTCTGACGGCGGCGCGGCATTTATCTCCCCGTCAAATGAGGTGGATGATCTTTTTCTCCGGTTTCAATTTCCACATCACATACCGACCCGGTACGGAGAACAGGAAAGCGGACGCGCTTTCGAGGCAATCGAATGCCAGGGATCCGCAGCCAGTTGCCGAACATTCCATCATCCCTCCAGGAGTTGTGATAGGGGTGATTCAACCACAGACGTTCCTCAGGGGGGTCCAGAAGGGGACCCATACCTTCATGTGGCGGAGGTGGCATCACAGTCACAAGGAGTGGCAGATGAAGGACGGGATTCCGGTGAAAGGACGATGTATGTTGTTACCCACGCCTAGGCTTCGAAAACAGGCCTTCACCTGGTGCCACGTGTCTCCCTGTGCCGGCCATCTGGGTGTTGAAAAGACAGTAGCAAGCCTAGGACGGCAGTTCTGGTGGCCTGCCATGAGAACAGACGTCCGGAATTGGTGTTCATCATGTACCGTTTGCGCATCCATGAAATCGGACCACAGAAGAGCGCAAGGACTCCTCCAACCCCTTCCTACACCGACCAAACCCTGGGAAAACATATCCTTGGACTTCATTGTCGGGCTACCAAAGGATCAAGGAAAGACGGCCATACTGGTGGTGGTGGACTATCTCACGAAGATGGGGCACTTCCTCGCTTGCAAACAGGTACCTTCGGCAGGAGAGCTGGCGTCGTTGTTATTGAAGAATGTAGTGAGACTACATGGCCTACCCAACGTGATCGTGTCGGACAGGGGGTCTCAGTTCACGTCGCACTTCTGGAAAACTTGGTGTTCGGCGTTACACGTCAAGTCTGCCATGTCCACGAGTTATCACCCGCAGACGGACGGCCAGACGGAGCGCCTGAACCAGTCGCTCAAACAATATCTACGTTGTTTTGTAGAGCAAGGGAAGGATGAGTGGGTGGACCTACTTTGGATCGCGGAAATCGCGTACAACAACGCCACACATTGTTCCACCAAGGCCTCCCCTTTTTATAGTAACTACGGCCATCATCCCCGGTTCTTGCCGTTTCTGCACCCGGTCAGGGAAGACAGATTGCCGACAACAGCCAAGAGGGTGGCCCGCATCAAGGAGGCCTTGATGAGTTCTCGAGTTGCCCTGGAGGGGGCTAAAGCCACGTATAAAGCCTTTTCTGATAGGAGGAGAAGGCCTGGACCGGTCTACAAACCTGGAGATTACGTCTGGGTCTCTACACGGCACATGAGATTCAAGAAAAGTAGCGTGTTCCATCCCCGCTTCATGGGCCCATATAGGATCCTTCGATGCATCAGCCCGGTGAACGTGAAAGTGTGCCTGCCCCAGTCCCTGCGGATCCATCCCGTGTTCCACGTTTCCCTCTTGAAACCCGCGAACGCGGTGAGGCCTCGTACGCCGGTGTCGGTGACTGTGGATTCGGAGGTGGAGTACGAGGTGGCTGGTATCTTGGATTCCAAGTGGCGCAGGGGCAAACTATGGTATCTGGTGGCATGGAAGGGGTACGGACCCGAGGAGCAGTCATGGGAACCTGCGGCGGGGGTTCACGCTCCTCGTCTGGTATCGTCGTTCCATCGTCGATATCCTTCCTGTGCTGGTCCTGATGGGGGGCGCTGATGGGAGGGGGATGTACTGTCAGGAATCCCCTCCCGCACATGGATTCCCTCCCACGATGCCACTTCCGTGAACCTGGTGCGCTTGGAGGAGAGCGGACTACAACTCCCAGAATGCCCTCCGGGAACAATTGCCTCATGGAACTCAAGAGTTCTGGTTACATAACACCAAGGGTAACGCCTAGTTTTCATGTTATGCAACTCAAGAGTTCTGGTTGCATAACACCAAGGGTAACGCCTAGTTTGCATGTTATGCAACTCAAGAGTTCTGGTTACATAACACCAAGGGTAACGCCTAGTTTTCATGTTATACAACGCCGAGAGTACTACTTTTTTTTTTTTTTTTTTTTTTGTTTTTTTGAAACCGTTTATTGCAGGTTGTAAAAGTTACAGGTATGGGCCTACAACCACCCGGCCGGCCGCTAGAATGACAAAAGCATATTGCATACATACAGTAAAAGTCTCTCGGCAGTGCAGAGCAGTGAAACAGGAGTAATCAACGGTGCAGGCCACACAGCTCCAAGCCCACAGTACGGTTCCCTTTTCTTGAAACAAAACAACACCAAAAAACCACACCCGCAAGGCAACCCGCGATACAAAGTGACAGCACGTGCTCCATAAGTGGGGGATCCAAACCAGCAGCAGAACTCTGAGGAGGGGAATGGGAGTAGGTCAGGGACTGGGGGGACCGCGCGCCCGCGGCCGAGGGAGGGGGGCCGTCTAGGGAGACGGAGCAGGTGAGGCAGCCGGTAGCAGTGGTGGCTCACAAATACCCCCCGCGGTAGGCGTTCCAGGGGCCCCAGAGTTTCACCCACGCCCCAGGCTTACCCCTCGCCACATACACCACCTTTTCACGAAACATACACCAATCCATATGCTCTTTCCAGGCCGATACCGCAGGGGGCCTCTGGGATCCCCACAATTGAGCAATGTCACGCTTAGCTATCATGTATCCCAGAGTCACCCACCGCGTCTGCGGGACCGAATAGTCATTCGGTTCCCATACATTCAGCAAGCATCTCCTCGCTTCAGGCAGCAGCGCGACACGCGTAACCACACGCAGGACCTCATGCACACCACGCCAGAATCGCTCCACCTTCGGGCACTCCCACAGTATATGCATGAAAGTCGCCAGCGCACCACAGCCACGCTTACACAGTCCGTCACCAGCAAAACCCATACGCAGAAGCCTTGGCCCCGTCACGTAAACCCGGTGAAGGATCTTGAGCTGGACGAAACGAAGGCGAGCCGGGATGGCCACCTCTTTCGGGGAGGCCACCGCGGAAATCCAATCCTCGTCGTCCAGCTTCAGCCCGTCGGCAACCCAGGCCTCGCGGAGACTAGTCAGCAGGCACGATCTATCGTTGATCAGTTTTTTATATATGAGGGAGATCGTGCTGTCCGGTACATGGCCGTCCAGCACTCTGTCCTCCAGGGGGGAAGACTCCGGAATGGATGCGACGTCCGGGAAGACGGAGCCCAGCGCATGGCGGACTTGTAGGTACCGAAAGTACTCACTGCCCTGCAGCTGAAACTCCGCCTGCAGCGTCTCAAAAGTTTTGAATCCCCCCCTCGTCCAGAGATCTCCCACCGTGCTGATTCCGATCGTGTCCCACTTCTCGAAGCCCTTCGACGTCCATAGGGAGCCCAACCTCTCAGACGCATACAGCGGTGACGCCCGGGTCAAACGGTCCTTCCACCCCATAGCTGCATTAGCCGCGCGCCAGACACGCACCATAACACGCGTCGGTCCCGTCAAACGGGAGTCGGGCGCGCCAGAGTAGAGCGCGCGATTGTAATCGCCACCGGGTAGGAGCATTTTATCCATCTCAAATGCCGGGTTCAAGGCGGGCCCAAAAAGGCCATGATTAATTGCAGCTAGTTGGGAGGCCCAGTAATACCGTTTAATGTCCGGGAGGGCGACCCCCCCATCGTACCACGGGAGCGTCAATTTAGCCAGAGCAATGCGCGGCCTCCCGTCCCAGAACAGGCGCCGCTGGAGGCCCTCCACCTCACGGAAATAGCGTGCCGGGACCAAGTCCATAGTATTCTGGAGGGCGTAGAGGAATCGCGGCAGGGACATCATTTTGAACAAAGCCGCTCGGCCGAGCGGCGAGAGCGGCAGACGCCGCCAGCGCACCACGTCCTCCCTCAAGCGCTGGAGGGGGGGCAGCAAATTCCGCTCATAGCGGGCCTCCGGGTTAAGTGTGATATAGATACCCAGGTACCGAAAACCGTGGGGGGCAATCTGGATCGGACAGTCCCGTGGTAGGGCCGGAGCCTCCCCGGAAAGCACATAGACACAGGATTTCGCCCAGTTGATGACCAGGCCTGAGTTGCGACCGAATGAGCGCAAAACATCAACCAGGACGATCAGTGATTTACGCGGGGAGGCGAGATACAGAAGGATGTCGTCAGCGTAGAGGGACACACGGTCCTCATGCTCGGGGGTCCAGCGGAGACCACGGATAGAGGGGTGCCACCGTAGCCACTCCGCCAGGGGCTCCAGGGCCAGGGCAAACAGGAGAGGCGACAGGGGGCAACCCTGCCGCGTACCCCTCCCCAGCGCGAATGGGGCCGAGACTCGCCCATTCACTACCACCTGCGCCAATGGGCCCGAATATAGCAATTTGACCCAGCTAATGAAACCCGGGCCGAACCCGAATTTCGCCAGCATCGCCCAGATGTATGGCCATTCAAGCGTATCAAACGCCATGGTGGCGTCCAAGGACGCCAAGATGGCCGGCTCCCGCACAAATGGGACACGCGCGAGCACCCCGTGCAAGCGCCGCAGATTGAGCGCCGTGTTGCGGTGCGGTATAAAGCCAGATTGGTCTTGGTGGACCAGGTCGCCCACCACGCCAACCAACCGGTTGGCCAACACCTTGGCAAGGATTTTGGGCTCCGCGTTCAAAAGCGAAATCGGCCTATAGGATGTGACCCGTTCACGGGGCTTCCCCTCCTTGTGGATCACCACAATTGTGGCCAGGCGCTGGTCCGGCGGGAGGGAACCCTGCGAGTGGGCCGCCAGGAACATCGCGCGCAGGTGGGGCGCCAACACATCCGGGCGTAGCTTGTAGAGCTCGATGGGAATACCATTGGGGCCCATGGCCTTGCCGGATGCAACCGAGCGAATAGCCAAGGCAATTTCGTCCGAGGTGGGAGGGGCGTCAAGCGAATCCCTGTCCTCCACCGTTAGGGAGGGCAGTGCGATGTCCCGAAGCAGGGCATGGGAATCTGCCTCCGAGCAGGGGGAAACCGGGGAGTAGACTTCGCGGAAATAATCCGCGAAGCAGGAGACAATGGCTTCCGGCTCGGTGACACACGCACCATCAACACTCTCAATCAAAGGCACCACGCGGCTCGCTCTCTCCCTCTTATCCAACCACGCAATCAATTTGCCAGCCTTATCACCCACATCATACAATCGCCCCTGCTGCTCTCTACTGAGGCCCCTGGCCGCCTCCGTGACGAGGGCCCGATAGGCCGCCTGCTTTAGGTGTAGAACATGCAACTTGGCGTCTGTTACCCCGCTCCCCAGGTCACCCTCCAGTTCTGCAATCTCGGCCTCTACCCGGGTCACCTCCTCCCGCTCGAGCCGCCGGGCATGGGAGATAAAGGAGAGGGCCTCCCCTCTAAGGACTACCTTGAAAGCCTCCCACAGGGAGATGGCGGAAGAGACCGACCCCACATTCTCGTCGAAATATCGCTGTAAGGATTTGATCAAATCGGCACGAATGGTGGGGTCACGCAAATACCATGCATTGATTGGGGCCACCCTGCCATCCCCCCTCGGGAAGACATCGAAATGCAACAACAATGGGGAGTGGTCTGAGATACCCCGCGCTAGATGGCGCACCTCCCCCACCCTCCCTGCATGGGCCGCCGGGACAAGGATGTAATCAAGCCGCGAGAGGCTACCATGGGCACCCGAGTGGAAGATGTACTGTCGCAATGCGGGATGCTTTAATCGCCAGCAATCCACCAGGCCCAGCGTGTCCAGAAGGCCGGGCAGCCACGCCTGTGCCCGGGGGAGGTCCCTAGGGGGATGGCGATCCATAGACCCAGAGGCTACCGCATTAAAGTCCCCTCCAACCACCAGCAGGCCACTCGGAAGGTCCAGAAGGAGGCGCCCCAGGTCCGCGAATGTGGTGGCTTGTAACCCAGGCGGGACGTACACGGATATAAAGATAAACACTCTACCCTCCATTCTTCCCACCAGAACCGTGTAGCGTCCCCTCTCATCATGGCGCACCTCATCAATCTCCAACGGGAGCGAGTTCTTGATCATAATACCCACCCCCCGCGAGCCCGAGGTGAAGCCGGAATGTGCCACCAAACGATATCCCCGCCGAGTCATTGCATGAAAGGAGTTACCTATAAGGTGCGTCTCCTGCAGGAAGACAACATCTGGTGAAATACGTTTTAAGTACTGCAGGACCACACCACGCTTAATCCTATCCCCCAGGCCGTTAACATTCCATGACAACACAGCCAAATCCCTACCCCCCATCATACGTCGAATCAATCGGTCGTCCCCCATCGAGCATCCTAATAACAACAACATAGTAGCGGGTTTGCCCTGCGGTGCTAACAAACAACACACCCCCCCCACCCCCCGGTCCCAACAGAACTCCCCCCTCCCTGCACCCCTGCATGAGCCCAGACAGCCCCCCCAAAGTGCAGTGTGCCTGTCGCCCCATAGCTAAATACTAACTAGTCCCCCAGAGGAGGAGGGAAGCCCCTAACAGACCCCACGCAACCTCCATAGGAGGGGAACATACGCAATCAATAAATGGTGAAGGAACAACGTCCAGAGCAAGGCCTATTCAGTCACCCCTCAATTCTGATCCGGCGGGCCCTCCTCGCCAGCCGCGCCCCCCCCGCCCCCCCCGCCCCCCCGGCCCCGATCTCCAGGCAGAGTGTCCAGCCAGTCCCCAGCCGCCTCGGGCCGGTCAAAGAAGTGCGTGCGACCATCCACCTCCACCCTCAGCTTGGCTGGAAAGAGCATTGAGTACTTGAGGTTCAGGTCCCTTAGGCGACGTTTAACCCCAAGAAAGCTCTGTCGCTGCTTCTGGACCGCCGGAGTAAAGTCTGGGTAGAAATGTATCTCCATATTGTCAAGCTTGACCGGTCCCTGTTGCCTGGAGGTCTGGAGGATAGCATCTCTGTCCCGAAAATTAAAAATCCGGGCAATGAGCGGCCGCGGCGGGGCACCAGTCTTAGGTCTGCCCCCGGGGACCCGGTGAGCACGCTCCACCGCAAAAAGCTTACTCAGCCCCCGGGGCTGGAGATGGGTCAGGATCAAATCTTCCACGAAAAGATCCGCCGCCTCCGCCTCTCGTCCCTCCGGGACCCCCACAATACGGACATTATTCCTCCGGGCCCGACCCTCGGAGTCCTCCAATCGCCGGTCCATCAGGGCGCTCGCCTGGCCAAGCCGGCGCACCTCCTTCTGGAGGGCCACCACGTCTGTCGTGAGGCTCGTTGTGGTGTGGGCCAGGGAGTCGACTCGGTCGTTTGTTTTGGACAAGTCTGCCCTCACAAGGCTCACATCCACAAGGACCGAGTCTATTTTTTGCGCTAAGGTGTCGAAACGCTGGTCCACCGAGGCCTTCATCTCTGCGATGGCGCCCATGACGTCCCGGAGGGTCAGATCCCCTGGATGAGCAGATGCCTCCGTCGGGCCCACCGGGGATGCACTCGATGTCTCCGGAGAACCCTTCTGAAGCGTGTAGCGGTCCATACTGTTGGCCTGGTGCGCCGTGCCACGGCGGGTCGTCTTCACCTTCGCCCGGTCGCCATCTTGTTTGGTGGACATGCTGGCTCTTCCACCGTCGTGCCAAGCTCCCCAAACGGGCCGCTATACCAGTCACGGGTGCCAGGGGGGGGGCAGGGGCGACCACCGAACCGCGGGTCAACCCACCGCCGGCGGGTCAGCCGGGCTCCTGGACAAGGCCACCGCACCCCGCTCCGCAGCCCGACCCGGCTTGAGAGCTAGGAGGGCGCAAAAGCGAAAGTGAAAGTGCGGGGCACGCCAGTCGCCCAGCCCCGCTCGCCGCTGTTATTCACTTTGTCCCCGGATCGCCCCACTACTCCAATCCGGGGGGCCGGCGAGGAGAAGGCCGCAACCTTCGATCGATGCTCCCACCGGCGTTCGGGGTCCGATTCGAGCCCAAAAAACGGGTGGCGCCTCAGCTCCGGTTCCCCAACACAGTCCCCTCAACAAGGACAGGATATCGCCAGGATTAATTCAGGAGGTCGCGGAGGTCCTCGGGAGCCTCGCACCTACGCGGCCATCTTGGTTGCGCGCTAGGCTCCTCCTCTCGAGAGTACTACTTAAGGAGAAGATCACTGGGACTCGGCGTCGGATATTCTGATCTTTGCCGGAGTACCTGGTTGAGGTACACGGACCCGTTGGAGAGTAGAGCGGCTGCTCCCATCCATTCTCTGCACCACCTTGGGTATCATCACTTAAACCCGGATACAAGAGACGCACACTAGGAGGTGTTCCCAGCGTCTTTGTGTTGTGGCAGTACTCTGGGGGAAACTGGTAGAGCGGCTGTTCCCAGGTGGTAGAGAGCCCGGCCGGGTGACTCCGACGTGCCCCCCGTATATTCCACAACCTTGGAACTACCCTTCACAGCGGTCGAGTGGCATTGTCGGCCACTGCTTAGCACTGTGCCCTCCGTTGGAGCATACCGGGACCGGTGTGCATGCGGAGGACGGTTAGAAGAGCTGTGAATGGGTATCGTACTTTAACTGGTGATTCCAGTACCGGTATTCTTTGTTGTCTGTAGTTGTTTATCTGTTTATTAAATCCTCCTTAACCTCCCTTTCTCTGGTCCGTTGTCTGTTTGTCCCAACCCCGAGAAAGCCAGGACGTTACATAGTGCTGTTGAACCAGAACGCGACGCAACTCTGTCCAATGATCTTTGCAAGTTTCCTGGACGGCAGACTGAGAGTGGAGGACTTGGAGTCGACGACGAACCCCAAAAAGGTGACGGACTGAGCGGGCAGAAGAAGGGACTTCTTCCCATTGATCACAAACCCGAGGTCCTGAAGCAAGGCCACTGTAATTTGTAGTTGGTTGGTCAAAAGGATGGGACAGGGGGCCATCAAGAGAAGGTCGTCTAAATAGACGATCAATCTGACCCCGCGAACTCTCAGGAATTCTACCACTGGTTTGAGCACCTTTGTGAAGCACCAGGGAGCGGAAGACAACCCGAAAGGGAGTGACGTGAACTCGTAAATCCGTTGCCGCCACTCGAACTGGAGGAAACGGCGGTGAGGCTGAAAAATAGGAATCACCAGATAAGCGTCCTTCAAGTCCAAACGAACCATCCAGTCGTGAGGACGGAGAACATCCCGCAGGAGATGAATACCCTCCTTTTTGAAATGGCGGTAAACCAACCACCTGTTGAATTCGCTGAGGTTTATGACTGGACGTTTGCCTCAGTCGGACTTGTCCACTAAAAAGAGATTGCTGAGGAAACCGCGTGGGTAGTGCGTCGCGAGAGAGATGGCGCCCTTGCGAAGCAAGGAAGCCACCTCCTCGTCCACTAGAAGAGCATCGTGACTTGAAAACTGAATGGGGCGAGGGGGAACCCGTTGTACCGGCTTTCCGAAGTATTCTATATGAAACCCCCTTATCATCTGAAGAACCCAGGCATCGCGGGTGAGATGTGACCATGCCCCGTAACAGCTTGCCAGGCGCCCCCCTATTCTTTGTGGGGAAAAAGGAATAACACTCACCGGAGTTTGCGTTAGATGGTCCTCCCCTGTGACCTCTGCCTTTGCCACGGCGTCCTCTCGTGGGGTAGAAGTTTCCAAACTTCGACTGGTCCTGATACTGACCGGAGCCTCTTTGATTGCCTTGGTGACCTTGGCGACCGGTCGAGCGGCCCCTTCCTCGACCAGCCCCGCGAAAAACACGAGGGAACACTTTTTTAATAGTGGACTGCGCTCTGTCCAATAATGTGAAGGTATTCACAAACTTGCCTAATTCTTTAATCAAAGGTTCACCAAAGAGACCTCCTAGGGCGACTGCCCCTGCTTCCGAATCCGCTAAGTCGCCAAGTTTCGGGTCAATCTTAATCAGAAGGGACCTCCTCCGCTCGGTGTAGAGGGCACAGTTGGCGTTGCCTAAGAAGACCACCACCCACTGAGCCCAGCCCGAGAGGGTTTCGGGAGAAATCATCGACCCCGAAGCTTTTGCTTCCTCCGCCATATCCAGGATTTTTGTGGCGGGTCCCAAAGCGTCCAAGAGCTTATCTTGGTACGCCCTCCAAGACCTGTCAATGCCCTTTTTGGGGTCTCGGATAAATTTCTGGAGGAATGTTACCATCAACATCCTTGGATCAATATCCGGGGTCAGGGCCACCTTACCCTCAAGCGAGGGGCGAGGACACTCCGTTCTGAGGCAGTTGCGGGCCTCTTTTTCGAGTGGGCGCCGGATATGTTCCGCGACGTACGTCGCAACTTTGTCAGCTGGGACACAGTCTGAAGAGCGAGGATGTACAATATCATTAGGGTCCAACATGTCGGAAGGAGTAGGAGGAGGTTGTAAGTCAGAAGGCACCAAAGGGGTCTGTGAGGGCCGGGCCGGAAGCCAAGACCTGGACGGGCTGGCATCGGGATCCCCAGAAGGACCTAGAGGCAAAGGGGGGGGATTGAGGTTAGGGGTTAGCGAATCACCCGCCCCCAGAGGCTGGCTATCAATAAAGACCCGTTTGAGGCGCTCAAAAGCGTCCACGTCTACCCCCGGGGCCCGGGGGCGTTTAGGAGGGGGAGGGCCCGGGAGTTCCTGGGCATTAGAAGGTAGAGACGATCTATGCTCAAGTCGCAAAAATGCTTGTTCAATTTTTTGCGTCAGCCGGTCCTCCAAAGGAGAAATGGCCTGGCCCACCGCCCTGTAAATGGAGGTATCCACCGCCTCATAAAAGGCATCGCCCCACAGCATATCTGCCAGAGGATCCTCCTCTTCCTCTTGGTAATCCCCGTAAAAATCCATTATAGGGGAAGAGGGCGAAAACTTTTGCGCTGCACTCGCAAGAAGTATTCACAACTGGGTGTCAGTTGACAAATTTAAATGTGGCAGAACCACAATTTATTGACAGGGTGACTAGCCCTGAGGGTACACAAAAGCTGGTAGAAAGCAGTTCAAATGGTAAGTGCAGAACGGTCTGGGCTGGAAAAAACATCCCCAAAGCAAGCCTAACGGCGTGTACAAGACCTCCAGGGAGGCGTCAGCACTATTGTGCACAATACAAGACTCGAGTTCCCCTTATCAGAGCAAACATGGGAACCGAGCGTCAGAAATGCAAAATTCAGGCCCGCGAGCGGAATATTAAACTCGCGAGGCCGGTACAGACCGCACTCTGTGTCAATCTCAGCCCAGAGCTCCGGAGGTAATCAAACGCGCGCGCGCGCGTCTCTGGAAACTTTGAAAACCAGAGACTCGTCGCGTTCAGTCACCGCCTCTCGCGCCCTCAGGCGGCGGGAGGACCAGAGCGCACCAGCGTTGCCGCGTAGGAGCGAGAGCCGACTCTCGGTCCCGCGGCCAAGAAACAACACGAAATGGACAACAAAAACCCCCCCTACCTAATAAGCGGGGGAAAAAACCATTTCAAACATCTTTACAGGAAAATACAACCTTGACGAGATAAGAGCCATACTGACGAGCAGTAACGCAGAATACAATAAAACATAAGCAAAGCTCTCAAATACAGCGAAATGGAGCACAACAGTTATGAAAAAATATCACAAAGCCCCCCAAACAGTATAACAGTATAACCCTGAGGGACTTAACTGGCTGCGCAGCAGCGAAGAAAGAGGAGATCTGGACACTAACAAGGGACTATATCTACTGGAGAAGCTCTGATTGGACTCTCTTTGTTGTTTGATTGGTTGTTACCACAAAGTTGCTGACTACTGTTTTTTCCCCGATGACTCATGGGAAACGTAGTCTTTGTTGTTCTTTCTGTGTTGCTGTATGAATAAAGTGGAGAAAGAAGGCATAATCCTCGCCTCCAGTCCTGACATAGAATTTAGTCAACCCAGCAGCAAAATTTGGTCCTCCCAAGTCGCATAATTCCAGCAGCCCTGCTTAATGCCCCAATTTGAGGCAACTCCTTAAAGGTTTCAGAAACTACACAGACAGAGAAATTATTCATTTTAATTAGAAGATTTTATTTCACATTTCTGGCAATTGAAGGTCTGCTCTTTAGTTGTAAATACCATCTACACCTAAATAGCACTTTGACACATATGTAGGAAATATATGCCTTGTCACAAACAAATCAAAGATGTGGTAACATTGGTCCAGATTTGTATATAATAATCCTAAAAGAAAGATTTCAGTACCCTTCTATCCCTATGTGGTTGACCTCCCATTGCCCTTATCCTATGTGGTAAGTCTGAATGCTTCTGAAACTGGTAAAGGAGACCTGCACCCATCCCAAAGCAGAGAAAGCCAAAGAATTGATTAAACCAATGATTCTGTTTCTTTCCGCAGAGGAAGCGAAGACCAAGAACTACCAAAACGTCCCTGAGAGCTGCTGAGTGGAAGAGAAAGGCAGAGGAGTTGAGGGAACAGCGGGCGTATGAGGAAGCACGGCTTCGCAAATTTCTTCCAAAAGTAGTGGCCTTGGACCACTCCTACAGCCTGGAGAGCCCTCAGGCTGCTGCAAAGCTCTTGTTTGAAACAAAAGACACGTTATTACTGAAGCGCAGGAAACTTTTTGCTGCACATCGAGTCATGGCCTATCAGAAAAAGAAAATTAGTAGCTTGGTCGATGCACTGACCGCACAGAAGCAAGCGATGGAAGAATGTGACCGCCAGCTACGAGCACAGTTCTCAGGTAGTATTAATTCCCTTAAGTGCTTGCCATTGTAAACCTTGATTATTGGTCAGGCTGAGAGTATCAAATGGCCTGGGTGTGCACGCTGCTCCAACCCTTTACTATTTACTCATTCCTTATTCCTGCATTCTGCTCTCCTCCAAAAGTGGCTGAAAATTGGCTACATCTTTTCCTTAGGGTACTTTAAAACATCTTTTAAAAAAGTCCTAGTGCCCATGATGGAGACTGTACCTGTTAGAACCCCTTTCAGAGGGCTAATGGGCAGACTATGGCTACCCAACAGTGGTGGTTGAGGCTTTTTACTTCCAACGTCCTGGGGCCCACCTACTATGGATCCCACTCAACTGGGCCAAGTACCCTGTCTGCACTTGACTGTCAGTGGTAGCTGTAGTCGAGCAGTCAAGCCTCCCTTGGGGAGATGTAGATACAGGTCAGTGAACAGGACTCCTTAAAATACAATCTGTATTAGAACACACATAATTTAGGACTAGCACGATATATGTATGTGCAAAACGGTGTGCAGCATGATAAATGTTAAGATAGCAATAATAAAATTCAATAAATACATAAGAACACAACTAAATGGTGCAGAACTGGTAATTTCACTATTAAATGTTTGGTGAAGCCCTGAGATCCCTCCTAATCGTTATGGTGTGGCAAATAAAACCAATAATCTAATGGTGAGTGAACTCAGATGACAGACACTAACAGCTTGAGGCTCTGACATACTGATCTGCAATTAATGGATCGTAAAATTAGGTGTAAGAATTTAACTCTAGGCATTGCGAAGAAGCTACAAAAGAACATAAAGTGCATTGCATGCTGGTATTGTTACAAGGGCAGCAGTGCAAAAACGAAAATCAGCTGCCCTGCTGTGGGAAATGCAAAAACATTTGATGGACAGAATGTTAAACAATGTCATACATTCACACTATTTAGGCTGCCCATGGCGCGGGAGCTCACTTAATTGCCTGCAGTTGTCGGTAGAAGCGGATGGCCTTGTATGCTTCGGCGCTGCTTATATGCTTTTTTTAATGCTAAAACTACTTTTTAAGGCTTTCTTATTGTAAAAACTACGTTTAAACATTTACGTGTTCTGATGTGCACTTTTTAATGGTATTAGAAATCACTGCACCAACAATGCTTTTACTCTATAGTTTTTAACCATTGTGCCTTCTTGTTGTGACGGTGTGTTGCGTGGTCTCTGCACCTCCCCGGTCCACCACAGACATTAGGGCTGATTGTTGTGGAGGGAGTACTACTCTAACCCGGCCGGTGTGGCTTTCACATCCACTTCCGGTCGCCGTCTCACTGCCGCTATTTTGCCCGGGGAAGCGGTCCAATCTTTAAACCCCCCTGCTCCAGGACACACTATTTAGGCTGCCCATGGCGCGGGAGCGCAGCAGACGCCGCAGCAGGCGCACCAAAGGCAAGCCTGTCTGCGCCCGGACGTCACCAGACATGCTGGCGGTTTCAAATCAGGGGTGCCAATCTATTCCAGGGAGCTTCTGATGTCCATCGGCCAGCGGATAAGCCCATGCGGCGTGCGCCTGGGGGATGCAGTGGAAGGGCCTTTTTGTTGTCGCAAGTGTGGCTATAACTCCTGCCCCCTGTCCCCCCCCCAGACCCACTATGAACATTTTACACCTTAATGTCTGCTCCATGGTTAAACACTACATGGAGATATATGACCTTCTAGAAGAAGAATCTCCCGACGTGTTCTTAATAACCGAATCTTGGCTAACTGATGCCACAGTGCCTGAACCAGTCTTTGCGCTCCCCCCCCCCCCCCCGGGGTTCAGTATTCTGACTCTTAACAGGGAGACTAGAGGCGGGGGCATAGCTGTTATCTTTAAGTCCCTCTTCCACTGTACAGTTGTTACGGAGGATGTAGCCGGGTGTGAATGCGCTCGTTTTGTAATCTCCTTTAGTGCACACTCTTCTATCACCGGTCTATTCGTCTACCGCCCCCCAGGACCGATCTCCGAATTCAAATTAGCCATTATTGAGGCCGTGAGTTCCCTGGTGTTGACAGCCGCGAATTTTTGTCTCATTGGTGACCTAAACCTACACTTTGGCCGTCCCTCCGACCCGGAAATCAGCAGCTTGCTCGCCGACTTTGCTGCCTGTCAAGACAGCTAGTGGTGGGCCCTACCCACACTGCTGGGCATTTACTTGACCTGGTTTTTTCTAACATCTCTTCTCTTACGGTCAAAACACCTAGCCCAGTGTACTGGTCTGATCACCTCCTAGTCTCCATCTCCCTCCCGCTTTCCGAGCCAGTGCCCAGAGCTGACCTCAAGGCCACCTTCAGACGTTGCTGGCATAAACTCAAACTAGAGGACATACTTGCCTGCCTGGCATCCTGTCCCCCTATCCTAGACACTGACCCAGAGCAATCGTATAAAGCACTCTGCGACTGGATACTACAGGCCTTAGACACTCTTATTCCTGCTAAATGGTCCAAAGGTCGCTGTTTGAGCTCCAATGCCTGGTACAATGACTCTTTAGCCGCCTTGCGTAGCACATGCAAAAAGCTAGAACGGGCCTGGAGAAAGGAATACGACCTTGGGGCTAAAAAGTTGTACCAGGACGAGATTAAGCGATACCACAAGGCCATATATATGGCACAAGCGGCCTACCTCACTAACGAGATTAAGTCCAGCAAAAACCCTGTGAAAAGCATTTTTAAAATTCTCAACGACTTTAAAAACAGGAAAGATCCCCCCCACTTCGACGATCACGTCTGGGCAGCAATACGAGGATCTGGCCACCTTCTTTGTTCAGAAGGTAGAAGCCATCTATAAATCCTTCCCCATATGCTCCATGGACCTCGTGGCTCCATTAGCTTCTCCTCCTACTGCTACCTTGGAAGCAATACCCCCTATCTCCACTTACATTGAGCACGAAGGTCAAATCAGGTTCTCCTCTGGATCCCATGAGGCCTGCACAATTTTGAGACTGCTTACCGATATTTCTCATGCCCTTATGTCAGATGATCAATTCCTCTTTCACCACGGCGGTGCTGCCTTCGCCATGGAAGCAAGCAAGGGTGGTCCCCTTGCTGAAAAAACCCTCACTGGACCCTACTCAGCCGGAAAATGTTCGACCTATTTCTCTTTTGCCTTAGGTCGATAAAATTGCCGAGGCCCACACCAATAACGTACTTTCTGGCTTTTTGAACAACAGTGGTACCTTAGACTGCTCCCAGAATGGTTTCCATCTCTGTCACAGTACCGAGACCGCGCTTTTGGCGGTGAGTGAACGCCTGCGGACCATTCTGGATGAGGGACAAGCTGCGGCTCTGAGACTGCTCGATCTCAGCGCCGCGTTTGACACGGTCTCCCATCAGATCCTCCTTCGGCGCCTTGAGGAGGCGGGGGTGATCGGTCTGGCACTGGATTGGTTCTGTTCCTTTCTGTCTGACAGAGCTTTCCAGGTCTCTGCCCCCACCTTCCTCTCTCTTGCCCATTCCATCAAGCAGAGGGTTCCCCAGGGCTCGGCACTAAGCCCTGTTCTGTTTAACCTCTATGTACAACCTCTACGTACAACCCCTGGCGGGAGTGGCGCGGGACCATGGCCTGACCATGGTTTCGTATGCTGATGACACGCAGCTGGTGGTGGCCCTCTCCGATGACCATTCTCTGGATGCCACGCAGTTCCGGAACGGGCTAGAGGCGGTCGCACGCTGGATGACCACCAACTGCCTTCAACTTAACGCCAACAAGTCAGAAGTGCTGTTTGTGGGGAACGACAAGGGGCTCTGGAGTACGCAGTGGTGGCTGGCGTCCTTGGGCAGCGCCCCCACCCCTAAGCCGATGGTAAAGAACCTAGGGATCTGGCTCGACTCCACTCTTGGGTTCCAGGAGCATACCAAAAAGATCGCTGGTACCTGCTTTAGACTCCTACGGGGTCTGAGGCCCATATTTGGTTTCTTTGATCCAGCCACTTGCCAGTTGATAGTACAGACGACTGTTTTGTCCAGACTGGACTATGCTAACTCACTGATGTTAGGTGCCAATAGGGTGGAAGTGAATCTCCCTCAGCGAGTCCAGAATGCAGCCGCTCCTGTCCTGCTCAGGCTCCCAAGAACCTGCTCTACGTCGGGTGCTTTGCGGCGCCTTCACTGGCTACCGGTTCCTAAGAGGATCGAATTCAAGGCACTTTGTCTGACCTCCAAAATACTAAAACTCTCGTCCCCTGAGATTTTATCTAATTTGTTGGTCCCCTATGTTCCCACACGCCAGCTACGCTCCGCTGAGCAATTTCTGGCTACGGTCCCCCGGGTGAAACGCCTCCGAGCGGGGGCCGGTCCTTTTGCTGTCTTGCTGCTAAATTCTGGAACTCTCTTCCTGTTCAGATTCGCCACTTAGATTGCCTGTTACCCTTCCGTAAGGCCATCAAAACTCACTTGTTTCCTCGGTATAGCCCCTGCTCTCTACTGACACTGCTACCAGCGCCGGGACGCCCCTTCGCTGGGGTAGCTGCGCGCTATACAAGTTTACCTAACATAACATAACCCCAGTACAAAGATCTGGGCCTAAACCCATCGTTTTTTTTGTGCTTTATGCCACTCCAGTTTAAAACTAGCCATATCCAAATCAGTCTTGACCCTGCTCCCCATGGGAACAGTCCAGCCCGAACTGCCAGGCCTGATCCTTTGGATCGTAAACCAGCATCCTGGGACCTGTTTTGGGGTTTCACCCCTCATCACATGACATATACTAGCCACGCAATATTATTTCTATACTCTAGATTAATGCAATCTTCTTTTACATTGAGGGAGAATTTAGTAAGTGAAGAACTCCAGATTTTAGGCCATAATATAAGTGGTGCTAATTTGATCGTTTCTTCGATGTACTGAATACTGACCTTTGTGTGGATAATCGGAGAGGCGGTACTATTGCAACTGCCAGCAGTCTGGAGAGGAATTTATTTTCAGCTGCTTGTAAGAAATCGCAGTTTGCATACCCCCAAACCCCCGCCCTGTAAGTACCCACTGCAATGCATTTAGCTTTATGCAGGGATAAAAGACCTTTCACTGTTTTTTGTTTAAGTTTCCTGGCGTAACTGACAATGGCCTTGGCTGCGCTGTTCAATGCATGCCCTCTCTGTTCAACAAGTTTGTCCCAGTTAAAATTGACATCCAGCAAAATTCCTAGGTAATTAAAATTAGACTCTTTCGTAATGACCACACCATCCAAACTAGATCTACAGGAGCATTATAATAAATTATTTTTTTATGGTTGACTCTTAATTTCAGATTTAGCATAAAATTTATCTAACAGGTGCTGAAGATCGTACGCTGTTCATGACAGCAGCATAGCATCATCAGCATACATTAATACAAGTACAGTCTGATCCCCGATCCTTGGAACATCCTTACCCGAAAGTTGTAAAGTTAGATCCAGTGAATGACTGTAGAAAAGAAAAAGAAAAGGGGCTAAGATAGACCCCTGCCTAACACCATTAGTAACTTTGAACATAGGCATACGCTCCCCGTCATAACCTAAACATACCTAGGCTATAGTGTCCCAGTGTAAATGCTTAAGAAGTTCAACCAAGCATGCCTCCATCCGAACTGACTCGTATGTTCTCGCAACCGGCCCCTGTCCACAAGGTCAAAAGCACTCGACAAGTCCATAAAAACAAGATGTATTGCGCCTTTCTTGGCCTTTGCATATTTCCCTGAGATCAGTAGCAGGTTGAGGGACTGTTCGACCGTGCCAACAGCTGGTTGGAAGCCATTCTGAAGGTCTCAGAGGGAGCCCCTGTCTTCAACCCAGGCTTCCAATTTTTTTTTTTTTTTTTTTTTTTTTTTGAAACCGTTTATTGCAGTTCGTAAAAGTTACAGGTATGGGCCTACAACCATCCGGCCGGCCGCTAGAATGACAAAAACATATTGCACACATACAGTGAAAGTCTCTAGGCAGTGCAGAGCAGTGAAACAGGAGTAATCAATGGTGCAGGCCACACAGCTCCAAGCCCACAGTACGGTTCCCTTTTCTTGAAACAAAACAACACCAAAAAACCACACCCGCAGGGCAACCCGCGATCCAAAATAACAGCACGTGCTCCATAAGTGGGGGATCCAAACCAGCAGCAGAACTCTGGAGAGGGGAATGGGAATAGATCAGGGACTGGGGGACCGCGCGCCCGCGGCTGAGGGAGGGGGGCCATCTAGGGAGACGGAGCAGGCGAGGCCGCCGGTAGCAGTGGTGGCTCACAAATACCCCCGCGGTAGGCGTTCCAGGGGCCCCAGAGTTTCACCCACGCCCCAGGCTTACCTCTCGCCACATACACCACCTTTTCACGAAACATACACCAATCCATATGCTCTTTCCAGGCCGACACCGCAGGGGGCCTCTGGGATCCCCACAATTGAGCAATGTCGCGCTTGGCTATCATGTATCCCAGAGTCACCCACCGCGTCTGCGGGACCGAATAGTCATTCGGTTCCCATACATTCAGCAAGCATCTCCTCGCTTCAGGCAGCAGCGCAACACGCGTCACCACACGCAGGACCTCATGCACACCACGCCAGAATCGCTCCACCTTCGGGCACTCCCACAGTATATGCATGAAAGTCGCCAACGCACCACAGCCACGCTTACACATTCCGTCACCAGCAAAACCCATACGCAGAAGCCTTGGCCCCGTCACGTAAACCCGGTGAAGGATCTTGAGCTGGACGAAACGAAGGCGAGCCGGGATGGCCACCTCTTTCGGAGAGGCCACCGCGGAAATCCAATCCTCATCGTCCAGCTCCAGCCCGTCGGCAACCCAAGCCTCGCGGAGACTAGTAAGCAGGCACGATCTATCGTTGATCAGTTTTTTGTATATGAGGGAGATCGTGCTGTCCGGGACATGGCCATCTAGGACTCTGTCCTCCAGGGGGGAAGACTCCGGAATGGATGCGACATCCGGGAAGACGGAGCCCAGCGCATGGCGGACCTGTAGGTACCGAAAGTACTCACTGCCCTGCAGCTGGAACTCCGCCTGCAGCGTCTCAAAAGTTTTGAATCCCCCCCTCGTCCAGAGATCTCCCACCGTGCTGATTCCGATCGTGTCCCACTTCTCGAAGCCCTTCGACGTCCACAGGGAGCCCAACCTCTCAGACGCATACAGCGGTGACGCCCGGGTCAAACGGTCCTTCCACCCCATAGCTGCATTAGCCGCGTGCCAGACACGCACCATGACACGCGTCGGTCCCGTCAAACGGGAGTCGGGCGCGCCAGCGTAGAGCGCTCGATTGTAATCGCCACCGGGCAGGAGCATCTTATCCATCTCAAATGCCGGGTTCAAGGCGGGCCCGTAAAGGCCATGATTAATTGCAGCTAGTTGGGAGGCCCAGTAATACCGTTTAATGTCAGGGAGGGCGACCCCCCCATCGTACCACGGGAGCGTCAATTTAGCCAGAGCAATGCGCGGCCTCCCGTCCCAGAACAGGCGCCGCTGGAGGCCCTCCACCTCACGGAAATAGCGTGCCGGGACCAAGTCCATAGTATTCTGGAGGGCGTAGAGGAAGCGTGGCAGGGACATCATTTTAAACAAGGCCGCTCGGCCGAGCGGCGAGAGCGGCAGACGCCGCCAGCGCACCACGTCCTCCCTCAAACGCCGGAGGGGGGGTAACAAATTCCGCTCATAGCGGGCCTCCGGGTCAAGAGTGATATAGATACCCAGGTACCGAAAACCTTGGGAGGCAATCTGGATCGGACAGTCCCGTGGTAGGGCCGGAGCCTCCCCGGAAAGCACATATACACAGGATTTCGCCCAGTTGATGACCAGGCCTGAGTTGCAACCGAATGAACGCAAAACATCAACCAGGACGATCAGTGATTCCCGCGGGGAGGCGAGATACAGAAGGATATCGTCAGCATAGAGGGACACACGGTCCTCATGCTCGGGGGTCCAGCGGAGACCACGGATAGAAGGGTGCCACCGCAGCCACTCCGCCAGGGGCTCCAGGGCCAGGGCAAACAGGAGAGGCGACAGGGGGCAGCCCTGTCGCGTACCCCTCCCCAGCGCGAATGGGGCCGAGACTCGCCCTTTCACTACCACCTGCGCCAATGGGCCCGAATATAGCAATTTGACCCAGCTAATGAAACCCGGGCCAAACCCGAATTTTGCCAGCATCGCCCAGATGTATGGCCATTCAAGCGTATCAAACGCCATGGTGGCGTCCAAGGACGCCAAGATGGCCGGCTCCCGCACAAATGGGACACGCGCGAGCACCCCGTGCAAGCGCCGCAGATTGAGCGCCGTGTTGCGGTGCGGTATAAAGCCAGATTGGTCTTGGTGGACCAAATCGCCCACCACGCCAACCAACCTGTTGGCCAACACCTTGGCGAGGATTTTGGGCTCCGCGTTCAAAAGCGAAATCGGCCTATAGGATGTGACCCGTTCACGGGGCCTCCCCTCCTTGTGGATCACCACAATTGTGGCTAGACGCTGGTCCGGCGGGAGGGAACCCCGCGAGTGGGCCGCCAGGAACATCGCGCGCAGGTGGGGCGCCAACACATCCGGGCGTAGCTTGTAGAGCTCGATGGGAATACCATTGGGGCCCATGGCCTTGCCGGATGCAACCGAGCGAATAGCCAAGGCAATTTCGTCCGAGGTGGGAGGGGCGTCCAGCGAATCCCTGTCCTCCACCGTTAGGGAGGGCAGTGCGATGTCCCGAAGCAGGGCATGGGAGTCTGCCTCCGAGCAGGGGGAAACCGGGGAGTAGACTTCACGGAAATAATCCGCGAAGCAGGAGACAATGGCTTCCGGCTCAGTGACACACGCACCATCAACACTCTCAATCAAAGGCACCACACGGCTCGCTCTCTCCCTCTTATCCAACCACGCAATCAATTTGCCAGCCTTATCACCCACATCATACAATCGCCCCTGCTGCTCTCTACTGAGGCCCCTGGCCGCCTCCGTGACGAGGGCCCGATAGGCCGCCTGCTTTAGGTGTAGAACATGCAACTTGTCGTCTGTTACCCCGCTTCCCAGGTCACCCTCCAGTTCTGCAATCTCGGCCTCTACCCGGGTCACCTCCTCCCGCTCGCGCCGCCGGGCATGGGAGATAAAGGAGAGGGCCTCCCCTCTAAGGACTACCTAGAAAGCCTCCCACAGGGAGATGGCCGAAGAGACCGACCCCACATTCTCATCGAAATATCGCTGTAGGGATTTGATCAAATCAGCACGAATGGTGGGGTCGCGCAAATACCATGCATTGATTGGGGCCACCCTGCCATCCCCCCTCGGGAAGACATCGAGATGCAACAACAATGGGGAGTGGTCTGAGATACCCCGCGCCAGATGGCGCACCTCCCCCACCCTCCCTGCGTGGGCCGCCGGGACAAGGATGTAATCAAGCCGCGAGAGGCTACCATGGGCACCCGAGTGGAAGGTGTACTGTCGCAATGCAGGATGCTTTAATCGCCAGCAATCCACCAGGCCCAGCGTGTCCAGAAGGCCGGGCAGCCACGCCTGTGCCCGGGGGAGGTCCCTAGAGGGATGGCGATCCATAGACCCAGAGGCTACCGCATTAAAATCCCCTCCAACCACCAGCAGGCCACTCGGAAGGTCCAGAAGGAGGCGCCCCAGGTCCGCAAATGTGGTGGCTTGTAACCCAGGCGGGACGTACACTGATATAAAGATAAACACTCTACCCTCCATTCTTCCCACCAGAACCGTGTAGCGTCCCCTCTCATCATGGCGCACCTCATCAATCTCCAACGGGAGCGAGTTCTTGATCATAATACCCACCCCCCGCGAGCCCGAGGTGAAGCCAGAATGGGCCGCCAAACGATATCCCCGCCGGTTCATTGCATGAAAGGAGTTACCTATAAGGTGCGTCTCCTGCAGGAAGACAACATCTGGTGAAATACGTTTTAAGTACTGCAGGACCACACCACGCTTAATCCTATCCCCCAGGCCGTTAACATTCCATGACAACACAGCCAAATCCCTACCCCCCATCATACGTCGAAACAATCGGTCGTCCCCCATCGAGCATCCTAGAAACAACAACATAGTAGCGGGTTTGCCCTGCGGTGCTAACAAACAACACACCCCCCCCACCCCCCGGTCCCAACAAAACTCCCCCCTCCCTGCACCCCTGCATGAGCCCAGACAGCCCCCCCAAAGTGCAGTGTGCCTGTCGCCCCATAGCTAAAATACTAACTAGTCCCCCAGAGGAGGAGGGAAGCCCCCAACAGACCCCGCACGACCTCCATAGGAGGGGAAAATACGCAATCAATAAATGGTGAAGGAACAACGTCCAGAGCAAGGCCTATGCAGTCACCCCTCAATTCTGCTCCGGCGGGCCCTCCTCGCCAGCCGCGTCCCCCCCGCCCCCCCGACCCCGATCTCCAGGCAGAGTGTCCAGCCAGTCCCCAGCCGCCTCGGGCCGGTCAAAGAAGTGCGTGCGACCATCCACCTCTACCCTCAGCTTAGCTGGAAAGAGCATTGAGTACTTGAGGTTCAGGTCCCTTAGGCGACGTTTAACACCAAGAAAGCTCTGCCGCTGCTTCTGGACCGCCGGGGTAAAGTCTGGGTAGAAATGTACCTCCATGTTGTCAAGCTTGACCGGTCCCTGTTGTCTGGAGGTCTGGAGGATAGCATCTCTGTCCCGGAAATTAAAAATCCGGGCAATGAGAGGCCGCGGCGGGGCACCAGTCTTAGGTCTGCCCCCGGGGACCCGGTGAGCACGCTCCACCGCAAAAAGCTTACTCAGCCCCCGGGGCTGGAGGTGGGTCAGGATCAACTCTTCCACGAAAAGATCCGCCGCCTCTGCCTCTCGTCCCTCCGGCACCCCCACAATACGGACATTATTCCTCCGGGCCCGACCCTCGGAGTCCTCCAGTCGCCGGTCCATCAGGGCGCTCGCCTGGCCAAGCCGGCGCACCTCCTTCTGGAGGGCCACCACGTCTGTCGTGAGGCTCGTTGTGGTGTGGGCCAGGGAGTCGACTCGGTCGTTTGTTTTGGACAAGTCTGCCCTCCCAAGGCTCACATCCACCAGGACCGAGTCTATTTTTTGCGCTAAGGTGTCGAAACGCTGGTCCACCGAGGCCTTCATCTCTGCGATGGCGCCCATGACGTCCCGGAGGGTCAGATCCACCGGATGAGCGGATGCCTCCGTCGGGCCCACCGGGGATGCACGCGATGTCTCCGGAGAACCCTTCTGAAGCGTGTAGCGGTCTATACTGTTGGCCTGGTGCGCCGTGCCACGGCGGGTCGTCTTCACCTTCGCCCGGTCGCCATCTTGTTTGGTGGACATGCTGGCTCTGCCACCGTCGTGCCAAGCACCCCAAACGGGCCGCTATACCAAGTCACGGGTGCCAGGGGGGGGGCAGGGGCGACCACCGAACCGCGGGTCAACCCACCGCCGGCGGGTCAGCCGGGCTCCTGGACAAGGCCACACCACCACACCCCGCTCCGCAGTCCGACCCCGCTTGAGAGCTAGGAGGGCGCAAAAGCGAAAGTGAAAGTGCGGGGTACGCCAGTCGCCCAGCCCCGTTCGCCGCTGTTATTCACTTTGTCCCCGGATCGCCCCACTACTCCAATCCGGGGGGCCGGCGAGGAGAAGGCCACAACCTTCGATCGATGCTCCCACCGGCGTCCGGGGTCCGATTCGAGCCCAAAAAACGGGTGGCGCCTCAGCTCCGGTTCCCCAACACAGTCCCCTCAACAAGGACAGGATATCGCCAGGATTAATTCAGGAGGTCGCGGAGGTCCTCGGGAGCCTCGCACCTACGCGGCCATCTTGGTTGCGCGCTAGGCTCCTCCTCCAGGCTTCCAATTTTTAAAGAATTACCCTGCCTAATATTTTGTCAGACAAGTCCAACAGCGAGATGGGACGATAACATGACGAAAAAGGACGAAGCAGGACAGGGAATCCCTGAGCTAATAAGAGCGTGACATAAGCGCATCGGCAGGTGAGGAGGTGTATGTACTAAAAGCCCCTCTACCTTGGATCTCATATTCGGACCTCTTGGACACAAAATTAGAAATTTGGGGTTCCGGATTGAACCGTTCAAGAATATACGGCAGTTGGGAAACGGGGATTATTCGAGTCCGTTTAAGAAGGGGGTCCAGTAAATAGTCCATTCTTCGAGTCTGCAAAAGAAGTACAAGAGTAAGTGCAAATATTAACTCCCTTTCATTCAGGGTATAACAATCAAATATACCACAAAGAAAAGTGAACACAATGATTGTCTTAATAAAGATGGAATAACCAGATACCCATCGAAACGCGTCGACGCATTTCTATACATTATCCCGAGGACAAGTTGGACCTGTAGATACAAAATAGAGTATATGTATCCAGGATAATCTTGCTAAAATGATTCCCAGGGAATTGTTGAGTTAAAAGACAAAGCATACTATCATTGTTCGTCCTCCCTATTTTTTAGGGTTCTCTGTGGTAAAAGTGTCATAAGATGTTATTTCCTGATTTGATGAATTGTATTGTTTTTAATTATGCTGAAATGATGCATTGTGTTTTATTATAGGTGTTTTTATTATATTTTTGTTTTAATAATATTCACATGTACTAAAGAAATAAATTGACTTGTTTGCACTGCATGTTATAGTAGTATCGTTGTTTGAGTGTTTCAGGGATTTTGAGTGAGATCTTTTTTGAGTTTATCTATGTGTTTTATATGAATTAAGAATTCCACTATTGATAAGGGGGTTCTTGTTGATTGAGTGAATTAAGGGATCATTTGTTTTTTGCAATGTTCAGTGGTGCAGTGAGTGCCTTCTCCTTGGGCGCTCCCCAGTCCGGATCTTGTATGGCGAAGTTGGACTGCTCATGATGAATGTGGCAGCACCCAACAGCATAGTCCTTTCCTGTCAAGCAGTGCTGCCACCTGAGTCCAGTGATTGGAGCTGCTCCTGCTTGGGGGAACACAAAAGCTAAGTTGCTCTCATGAGGGGGAGGGGATGGCGAGTGTTCCGGCTCTCAACAGGAGCTCCAGCGAGCGTGTGATGTCCTCAGTGGGGTCCGTGACCCCTGGGTAAACAAGTGCAGTTGGTGGGCTAGACCTGCTGATAACAGCAGTAATCCTTCGGGCCAGGGCCCGAACTCTAGGCCAAGGTGGTACCTGGAGCCGCACCTGGCATACGAGGTCCCTGCAGTACTCCAAATCAGAGCATAACTCTCCTTAGAGACTATCACCTTCACTACGGCATATATGGTGTCGCTGATCTCACCAGCCACACGTCCTGCGTACCTAGCCCAAACCTAGTTCACCGGTGACAACCACTGGCATAGGAGGGTCACTGTAGTGTGGCGGTGCAGGTTGGCGTTTCCCTCTGAGTGCTTCTGATACAGCTCCATGTCCTGCATCGAGCAGCGGAGGCGGGAGGGGGAGGAAACCACACCCATTTTCCACAATTAGTGTCTTATAAGATATATCATATGAATATATATTTCAACTTAATGAGGCAAAACCTAGCCCAATTGTGGAGTGTCTTAGAGATGCGCAAGCGTCTGCCCATTCCTCATCATTTAAAGATTCCCAGTCCTGTTCCCAGGGAGAGCGGAGGTTAGCTAAGTATTAATTCACCATATGGCTGACTGAGTGGTAAATCTGTTTCACTTGTGGTCTCCCAGTTCACCCTTAAGCAACTTTGCTTCTAAGGGGTTAAATTCTGGGAGGTCTTTAGGTCTAATATATAGGGTGTGGAAGGCATGCATAAGTTGTGAGTAGCGATAAAACTGGCTATGGTGTAGTTCATAATCCTACTGTAGTGTCTGATAGGATCAAGTCACCCAGGGTGGAGACGCCTATAGCATCCCATTTGGAGAATCCCTCCAACCCGGCTATGTGTTGTAATGGGGAGCCCACCCAGAGCGGAGTCTATTCTGTCCGTTTTCTTATCCAATCTCATACTTCGCAGGGTGGTTTTCCTTATCTGAACCACCACCTTTGTCGCTGGTGAAAGTAGCAGACCTACCCCTCCTCCATTAAGCAAATGATTTATAGGGGTACCTTGAAGCTCCTATTTTTTAGAAGCTTATGCGGGGTTTCCTTTGGCGTCGTACCACCCCTCATTAATTATCACTAGGTGGGAGGCCCTGTAAAAATATTTGATGTCTGCTTCAGCAATTCTGCCCTCGTATGTGGATTCCAAACACTTTTGTAGGGCTATACATGGGAATTCCTGATTTCACAAAAAAGCTTTGGAGTGTGGAATTTATTTTGTGCAAGAGGGAGCTCAGTAAATCGTATAGGTAGTTTTATAATAGGTATTAAAAACTGAGTTAGCAATATGATCTTGAAGATAGCAGATAGTCACAGAAGCAAAAGATGGAGCGAAGACAGTGCTTTAATGTCTGTTGTTAACTTAACCATCAAAGGTAGGATGTTCATATCCCACGCCTCATTAATGTCTTGACTAACCTGCACTCCCAAGTATCAGAACCCTTCAGCGTAACTACTTGTAGGTTCGTCACTCAGCCTCTATTCTGAGGTAAGTGTTAGTCTGGAAGACTGAGGATTTGGTTGTATTGATAGATAGGCCCAATGTTTAACCAAAGATTGGAAGGATTTGGAATGTCCACAGACCGCGGCTTTTGATGTATGTCAAGAAAATCAATACATCATCTATGTATATGGGTACCCTTTCTCGAGTCCCCTCTTCCACTTAAATATCCTCACCTTGGTGTCGATATGGAGCCATGCCACCAAAAGCTCACTGGTAACGGCAAAGAGTAGTGCTGAAAGTGGACAGCTGTATCTCTTCCCTCGTTGTATCAGAAGGTTTAATTGCCCACCCTGATGCAGGTTATCTGGTCTATGTATAACACCTGCACATAAGAATTTGGGCCAGAAGTTAAGACGTTGGAGGAGAGCGAACAGATAGCTTTAATTCACCGAGTGGAATGCTTTTTCAATGTCTGCCAATAGTACTACAGCCTGTTGGCTAAGGCTATCTTCCGGGGCCAGGACATTGTATAACCGGATGTTGTCTGGTGGCCTGGTGAGGTATGAATCCTGCTTGGTCAGGGTGGACCAGTTAGGGGATTGTTTTGTTGCATGTTAATATCACCAGATGTAACTAAGCATCTCCATCCTGTTTCTCTTGTAGATTTGCAGTGGGAACTGTGCACTACCCGGCGGGTGCCTCAGTACTCCCAGGAGGTGCGAGAATTTGCTTCCACCCTTCACCGCCACAGTGAGAAGGCTTACAGTTTTGTCCGGAAGGTCCTTAATCTACCACACCCAGCCACCATTCGCAGGTGAGACCAGTATACTGTATACCACAGTAAATATTTTGGGGGTATGAGGGCAAATGTGGCCAGGGAATGATTTTTTAATAGTTCTTTGCTGATTTCACTCTGATTATCGTATGGTGCCTCTGCTAGTCATGGTATGTTCCCCTGGATTAGCACGTATTACCTAATTTTCAACAGATTTTTGATATTTCCAATGGTTTGCTGTCTCTGCATGAAATTCTTGTTAGATACAAGCGTCATTGTGCAAAACGTATGTTAGCAAACCAATGCCATTTACTGAAGTATTACTGCATTGCAGTACTATTTGCAACTAGAGCAGCTAATGGACAATGAGTAGGTTTGTTTCAAACCTTTTTCGTCACCTTGGTTTAGCGTTTTCATGTGTTGTTACAGCTACAATACTTATCTTGGCATTTTTCTTGCATTCATTAACCAGTTTATTGACATTTTGCTCTTTTTTTTTTGTATGTTTTTGCAATATGGTTAGTTATTTTCTGAAATTAATCTAACACCCTTTTTCACTGACAATTTGAATCTTAATAAATTTGGATCCTCTGAAGACTAGCACTGTTGCTTTAAGAAAGTTTTGGCTCTGAATAATCGAAGGCTCACTTTCAAAGGTGCTAAATAGCAGATCTCTGAGAACTTTAATTGTCTTTCATAATACTTTGTTTATGTAGTCATTTTAAAAAGGTTATTTTTTAAAATTGACATCTTATTTAAGGGCACATTACTGTATGTTTTTTCCGCCTCTGGGAAAGTTCTTGGCATGTTAAAGACTGAACGTCCTCCATCTTTCAGACTATATGTTTCAAACATTAAAATACACTTCGGTTGGGGGCAATTTCTTTGCAGGTGCATTGCCTTCCTGTCTGTCCTGAGAGACCCCAACATAGCTCACTGAATTGTATTTAATGAAGGTTGAACTCCTCTGGCTTGAAGCAGCTTGTGATATAAGGGCAGGCATGTGAGCTGTGACAGTCATGGGAGAAACCTGGCTATCTCCAAAACAAATTCTATTCTACAGGCAGGAATTGTGCTTGGGATCTCAGGTTTTGGGGCACCTACATGCATTTGAGTAAATAGGGCTCCGAGCCACCCAAGTATAATGCTCGATGAACTCCTCTGACTTAAACTGGAGCTCCTCCTTTTGTGCTGTGAAACCTTAGTGACAACCCTCACATAGCCAAAGTTCCTCATTTCCTCAGAGCAGGATACAGACCCCTAAACAGATCCCAGGAACGAACCACCAAAATGACCTACAACTGTGAAAATAAAACTGCTTTCTGACCACTTAATTTAATTTCATTGCCAAACTTCAATTGAACCTTAATCAATCACACTCTTTTAAGCTCACTGCATCAGACCCAAAATGTACAATGTTTGTCTAGCTCCTACGCTCAAGATCCCCTACCCTTTGAGGAAAGTCACATTTTAGCCTTCCTCTGAAGTCCACTGAAGCACTTTAGTCACAGTTTCTATTTAAGGTGTTTGTCTCATCCTTATCATCAACCGCTGAACATAAAATGTCCTCCTGTTTTGACTTGTACTTAGACTGGCTTTGACCCAGAGACCTTAGGCTCCCTTGATGTCCACCATAATGCCATCCTATAACTCTAAATTTATGTCAAACATAGGTGTAGTCCTCCAGTTCACACTGGTGAGAAGGGTTAGAATCGAAAAACTGTGCTAGACTTCAGAACCCAACAGGTGTGGAGAGAGTGATATATTACGAGATTGATGAAAAGGAGACAAAAAGGGAAAACTAATTAGAAAAAGTGAAAGTAAATGGATGAATTGAAACCGTGAAGTGGTTTGGTCTCTTGAGTGTTCCTACCACCTGGGCCAGCAGCCTCTGCAGTATCACAAACAAGCTTTCTCAAATGAAAACATAACCATTGCTTTTCCAAAACAGAGAAAAGTTATTTGCCTATAAATATAGTTGCTTCAGATTTGAACATTGATGTATATGCCACAGTAAAATCATCACTGTTTGCTGACAGTAAAATTGTGGCGGTAAAGGACATGCTAACAACCATATGGACGTAACTAGCAGGGAATTACTGCTGGATTACATGAGACTACAAATGGGTATTCCGATAGGGACTTCCAGCTGTAGATTCCTCATCTTTTGAATGTTCCCCAGGCATCAGACTGGATTCCAAAAATTTTGAACAGTACCTCTCTGCGCCTGTAGCGCTGTCCTGCTCCACCAAAACCATTCCGGAAAGGATGAGTTGAACCTATATAGGCACCACTCACATACGCTGACATCCGTTCCTTTCTTTCCAAGTATCCTGATGCGCATCCGTAGCAATCTCTTGTCTCTCAGAGACACTTCACATCAGTATTTTTTCTAAATTTCTACAGTGTGCAAGGAATTTCTCCCACTAAAACAACTGGTTTTAAGCCCTGTAGGTGCTGTTGCAAGAAAATGTCTGTGACATGTCCCCATCAGGCGTGCCGGTGGTGTCTGGGGACGAGCCATGATTCCAGGGGCCAGCAGTGACTGCGTTGATGAATCTAAAGGCCATCTGGGACTGAGACAAAGCTTTACATCACTAAGCAAAAGAAGACTCCTCGCAGAGACCACTCAAAGTTGTAGTGCAAGTGCAGGGTTTGGTCCTGTTCCTGCTCCAGGAGTCACCCAAGCCTCTCGTAAGACCGGTCTTTGTCTCAATCCAAATTGTCCAGTAAGTCTAAAAAGAAACCTAAGCAATTAAAATAGCACTCAGCCCCATCTTGCCAATCTCATTCTTCAGAGCAGGTGTGAGGGTGGCACCATGGATCTAGATCTCTTTCTGAGTTGAACAACTTAGGAGATGACCCTGCAACTGTTTCCTGCACAAGCAGAGTTTCCGGGGCCTTTTGCCGCTCCACAGTAGATCAGAAGTTCTGTACAGCCATGCTTCGGCTCTTCAGCTCCTTGTCAGACTCCCTCTGGGGTGCCTTTGCCCCCAAGTAGCCAAGAGGCCTTCCATCTGCACTACCACCTGCTGGTTCACCCTTGTCACTAGCTGGCCCTCCGAGTCCGTTACTGCGCTTCTGGCCCCAGTTGAGACCCCATCTCCGTCACCACAGTCCACGCCGGTCCCTGGGACTTTAACACTGTTATAGAGTCCATCAACACCTGGTGACAGTTAAGTTACAATCAGTCCTCAGCCGACGATAGTTGAGGCACCACTTCCCCTGCTTGCACAGTCACCTCCACCGAGAAGACTTCATAACCTACATTCAATTTTTGGCACAGGTTCGGACAATGATTTTGATATGGTAATGTGTTTGCTCAGCTATTTCAAGATGACAATTAGTATGCTGACTTGTAGGAGGCTAGTGTTCTGTATTGCCCATGAAACAGGGCTTTTGTCACCCACTTGACCCGCTACTGTGGTGCCCGCTTCCTACGCCATTGTAATGCATATGGTGGCTGAGGTCCTTGACCTTCAGCTCCCCACTTTGGAGGTAAAGACTAAAGTACTGACAGAAGTTCTCCAGCCGTGGCCAACCTCTTTTGTTCCCCTTCCATTTAACAAGGCCTTAAAAGAAACCTTACTGGGAACATAAGCCACATCTTGCTCTTGTCCACCAGTCAACGGCCAAATTGCACGACACCATCACTCTGCTCCGGGCAATTTACTTTTTCATCTCAGCACCCCTCTTGTTGGTGTATGCGTCTGCACTCAAGACCAATCCCAATTCGTTCCCAACTACTCCTTCATACAGAGAGTTAAAACGTGTTGGAACCTTTGCAAACTAGTATTTTTATCCACGAGCTTCACTGTGAATACCAGCTGCCTATTGGCGTGTTATTACCATGCCCTTTGGGACTCTGTGGCTCAAGTCCTCCCAGGTGTCCCAGAGATCTCCGGCTTTTCCTTACCCAGGCCATACAGGACGATTTGCTGTGGTTTGGTCACCACTGATTCCATTGGGCGTGCCATCGGCACCAGATTTGCCATGCCTGGCAGCGATCCACCAGTTTTTTAGGTGATGTCCAGTTGTCCCTTGTGGACAGAATGTTCAATAGGTCTTGCCTGTTTGGGGGCAAGGCAGACTCCTCTTGTGAGCAGTTCAAGGCCAGGGCACGCTTTCTGGGCTTATCTGTCCCCCCTCATCCGCCGCATCAGCCATACCTCACCTTTCACGGTTTTGACAGCGGTACCCTGTACTGCTAACCAATCCAACTCCAGCATGGCACTCAGCTGTATTGAAATCATGGCATTGGTGCCCAAGGTCACGTGGCTGCCCAGTCCACTACCCTCCTGCAGCCCCACCTGCAGAACCCATGTAGCATGCCCTTAGTGGAACACAACTAACCAGTGGGAGCCAGTATCTGATTAATCTTGCCGGGTTAGAAGGCCATAACATCAGACCGGTGGGTCCTGCAAATTGTTTGAAAAGTCTATCCCCTGTCCTTTCTTTTTACACTTTCCATCGTCTTCCCCAGTGACTGATGGAGGGCTATTTTTCCAATTTGTGACAGGAAGTGCAAGTCCTTTTGACTAAAGGGGCTATCAAGAGGGTGCCTATACCAGAAGTAGAACATGGTTGTTACACCCGCTACATCCTGGTGCCGAAAAGGAGAGAGGCCTCCAGCCTGTTGTAGACCTCTGCCCTCTCACCACCTTCCTCTGAAAGGAAAAGGAAGCAAAATGTCTGCCCAAAGACTGGAAAATGGATGGTATCGTTGGAGCTGCAGGACTGTTATTTCTATACATTCATCCTGCCGCCGATTGCTGCAGTTCTTGGTTGGACAGGAGAATGTTAAGTTTGCAGTGCTCCCTTTTGGCCTCACCAGTGCCCCCTCGGGTGTTCGCACAAGTGATGGCAGACGTGGCATCACATCTTCGGAGGTCAGGGGTCTTCTCCTACCTTGACAACTGGCAGTTGAAGGCGGGCTCTCCCAAGGCAGTCGTCAACTACCTTCAGACTACTTTGAACCTTCTGTCATCTTTGGGGTTCAGTAGCAACTTGTCAAAATCACACCCGACTCCTTAGATGCTTCCCCTTCATCTGAGCCATTTTGGACATGGTTCAGTTTTTTTGTCTTTCCCCCGCGAAAAAGTCCAGGTCATTCAACCTATGATCCTGATCTTTCAGCCTCTGTCTTGGATTTCAGTGAGGTAAACTGAGGCTGCTGGGACTGATGGCCTCCTGCATTCTGCTGGTTGAGCATGCCAGGTGGCATATGTAGGCTCTCCAGTGGGGCCTGAAGTCTCAGTGGGCCCCTAAATCAAGTGAAGCTCTCTAATCATGTCCAGATTTTAGTGGAGAACGCAAAAGATCTGTAGTGGTGGTTACTGGACAGCGATTGAGTCAGCGGCAGATCTCTCTCCATTCCCTTCCCAGAGCTGCCATTGGTGACTTGTACGTCACTTTTGAGTTGGGTGGCCATCTGAGAGTTGTGTAGATCAGTGGCCTGTGGTCTCCAGGGAAATCCCAGATCCACATCAAACTTCTGGACCTGAGGGTTATTGAATTGGTATTGAAACCCTTCCTTCCATCAATCAAGAGGAGGCTGGTGCAGGTGCTCACGGAAAAATGCCACCACCATCTGGTACTGCAACAAACCATCCAGGGTTGAATCACGGACCATGTGCTAGAAGGCTCAGTGTCTCTGGATCTTGCTGGACAACCAAGGAATTTCCTAGTGGTAAGCCACCTCACCGGATTATTGAATGCCAGAGTGGACCAGCTCAGCTGTCTGTTCCTAGATGATCACTAGTGGCAATTACACCCGGAGGTGGCGCAATGGAGTGAACTGTGGCTCAATCTGTTCAGCACCGCAGAGAACGTGCAATGTCAGCACTTCTGCGTGTTGAAATTTCCTAGGCGTCTCTAGCTCTGAGACACGTTCCGCCTTGGTTGGAACTCTGGACTCCTGCATGTCTTTCTTCCGATACCACTACTGCTGGAGTTCTCAAGATGTTAAGGACTGAACAGGCCTAAGTCATTATGGTGGGCCTGGACTGGGCACGGAGATTATTGTATCCTGTATTCCTGGGCTTGAACATCCATCCTCCAATTAGGCTGCCCCTTCAGAAAGATGTACTGTTGCAACATCCGAGCAGGGTCCTGCACCAGGGCCTTCGCAAGCTTCCAACTTCATGCTTGGAAATTGAGCATCAACAGCGTCCCTCTACTAAAACTGTATAGCCCTGTGGTGTGGACAAATTTGTGGCTTGGTGCAGTTCTTTGAAGATTGTTCCCCTACAGGCCAAGTTATCTGACATTTTATTGTTTTTGTCCGTGGCCCAGCAAGGCCATGCCCTGGGCACAGTTGAAGGGTACCTCACTACTCTTTCAGCTTTTTTTTCTGTTGCTGGATCATTCCTCTTTGTCCTAGTCTCTTGTTAGGAGATATTTGAAAGGGTTACATTTGTATCCTCCCTCTCCCATTGTCTTGCCAGAGTGGGACCTTAACTTAGTAATCCCCTTTCTAACCTGCATTCCATTTGAGCCGCTTCACTGCTGTCCTTTGCTGCTCCTCACTCTCAAGACTCTGTTCATCATTGTCATAACATTGGCAGGATGTGTGCTTGACCTTCAACCTCTGTGTCAATCCACCGTACACCTTCTGCCCAGGCAAGGTGGTTTTGCGGACGCAGGCATATTTCTTGCCTAAAGTTGTGATGCAGTTTCACGTCAGTCAGAACACTACTTTACAGGCTATCTATGCTCTTTCTTGCCCCTCTGAGGAGGAGAGACTCCTTTGCTTGGACCCCAATAGAGTGCTGAGCTGTTACATAGATCGTACCAAAGAACACCGGGTGTATGATCAGCTTTTTGTGGGATTCAGTGGTGCAAAACAAATCCAGGCTGCACTGAAGAGAACCCTCTCCCATTGGATTGTGTTGTGCATTAAAATGTACTATGCATTGAATAAAAAGCAGTCTGCAGAAGAACTGCGCTTGCATGCAGAGTCTCTATCCTAGACATCTGCCGGGCGGCTATGTGGGTGTCCCTCCATGAAGACACAAATATTGTCTGGGCAGTTTGGTCTGCTGCGAGGAGCATTTTGCCCGCTCGTGCCTGCAGGGCTTTCTGGTTTAAATTCATGCACAGATACATCTCCATATAGGTACTTCTTTACAGTGCTTAATTTGTAAAATATCAAGTCCAGGTGCTCAAATGTTTGTCGGAGGCCACACCTACTTTTTCCTAGCTCCACCCACTTACTCTATTGGCTCCCCCACATCCTCAACTGGCACTGCTAATAGTCAGAGGTAATACCCTATCTGAATTTCAGCAAGGTACCCTTCCTCATAGTAAAGTTTTGATAGGAGGTTCAACTACCCTGTGAAATTTTTTTTAAAAGATTAAATCATAGCGTATCATTCATTCACATGTGAATAAGAGCAACTTAGAATGTGCCCTTGAGAACAGCGTTGCTCAGCCAGTATGCGAATAGATCACAAAAGATATTGCAAATCACATTAAGAACACTTTTTAATAGAAATACAGAAAGAAAAGGTAAACCTCTGATAACTCACGGGTTCATCCAGCAAACACAGATGTTCTCCACAAAGCTCAAAAAGGTCAGCAAAAGATTTATTATATAATGTATGTGTAAATCCTATTTGCACTGGTAACCATGTGTCTTCATCAGAACATTCTCAACTTGCCAGTCGTAGAATTGAGACACTCTTGCTCCAGGGCACTGGTTTTAAAAGAGGGAGGAGGCCAGGTGAGAACCGCAGTGATAAGTGACTGGTGATAGAAGGAAAGAGGATGGGAGAAGAGAGGGAGCTGATACAGACCCGGGAGGAGAGGATGCTTGAGAGGATAGAAAGACAGGAAGTAAGAGTTATGATAAGATTTAAAAATAAAGATGAGGATGTTGGAGTGTGGGAAAAGAGTACGAGAAACAGAGAAAAAGAGATGGGGGTTGACACAGTGAGAGAGGCTTGGCCGACATCTGTGCTATTCCTTTTATGTAACCAAGACGCATTGACCCGGGGTAGGTTTGGGTGTACTTGGTTATAATTCTTCCCACTGACTTCCAGTGGCTGGAGTGTAAGGTCCAGTATGGAAAGGGCATGTGGGACGCTCTAAAAGCAGAACTACAAAGTGATATATGCACACCTCTATAGTGCAACATTGGGGCCGTTTTCAAAGGGTTCTAGATAGGCAGCTCCAGCCCAGACACTGGTAGAAGGCTATAACTTAATGATCATAAAACTAAGGAGCTAGGCGAAGGGTTAATGGGAATGAATGCAGTGGGTAGCTAAATTGTCAGGGCCGTGGGAACTACTGTGGTGTTTGGTTACATCACCAGTGTTCTAGGTAGTGTTTCAGGATCATGTTTCCGGAAACATGATCCTGAAACAATAAGAATAATTTAATAAGAATAAGAATAATTTACTGGTTTCTTCAGAGAAAATATGAGTGGCGGCCCAGTTTGAGAATTAAAGCACTACCCACTACGCCACACTGCCTTTCAGACTCCACCCTGCCAGCTACAGAAAGCATTCTCCCAGGTGTATTTATTTCACACGCTCTCCCCGCTTCGGTCTTTTCGCTTGCGTTTTGGCCTGTTGCTCTTCTTTGACCTCCTTCCCTGGTGTGAGCCATGAGCTCAAGAGGTCTGGGCTGTAAACCAAGAGTATGTACACAAGTAATTGGCAAATTAATTGTGTGCTGTTGTAGTCACCATTCAGGAGCGCATTAAAGGAGCTCAGGGCCTCGGTAAAGTTTCAGTGGCTTCTAATCTCAGCAAACCGTGCTGTAGGCATCTTGAGCTGAGGTTACAGCACGCGTGAAATAGTTAGTGCGCTGCTGGATAGTTCTATCAGACACGTGGTCATCTCGAAGCTGTTATTTCACATTGTTCCAGTAGCACCTTGGGAAAAGATTCCACTGTACCCCAGGCACAGATTGATCTCTCTTCAAGACTTTCGCCATCTTTATAGAGTTCTATCCCAAGCGCCAGAGATCAGCAACGTTGAGACAGCTTATCCATCACATACACAGACAGTTCTTTAGCTGCTGTGTTTAATCAAATGTTTAAGTGGCACGCGGTCTTCATTAGCACCCTGGGCAGGACGCGGGGGTTGGAAGGGCAGGGGCTGGGCAGGGCCTTTAACTTAACCCCGACCGCCCTATTGTGATATGTACGGCTAGGCCAGGGCCCTGGGAACCGTCTAATTTTCAGATTGGAGCCGGAGCTACCACGGTGACAGTCACGCTGCCACGCTTGGCTCAAGAAAAAAAATAGCATAGTTGGTTTGGCAATAGGCTGCGCTCATTTACTTAGCACTTACAGTTTACCGGTGGTAGGCAGCCGGTGCACTGCCTTTATTTAGCTGATAGGCCTGGTGCTGCTGCCTACCCTCGATGTCTTTGGGGCTGACCTGGCTAATCCGCTGATGACTCGTGGGGTGCGGGCGTGGCATTCTGAAAATAAATCTGTGCAAGCTGCCTCCCGCACAGCCCCTACCCTGCAGAAACCAAATCCAGCCCAATCTGTGTCCCGCTCAGCGCCCGCCCACTGCAACACAGAACTAAGGGCTGTCTCTGCGCAGCCAAAAGCGAATTAACAATGTGCATGCGAGTTGGACATTGGATAAATAATTATGGTTAAACCAGCCTGAGATGGACCAGTAATGAATCATGTTATGTGAATCTTGGCTATCACAGCCGCAACACTCTTCACTGGGACTCACTCGGGAGACGAACAAGTACAACACTTTCTGCCAGATATATCATCAATGCCATATGATGTGCAAATGTGTGTAGACCCGGCCCTGATAGATAAGTGCCGGTGCTACGCACCGGCACAAATTAAGCACTGCTTCTTTAGTATCTATTTAGAAGGTGGGGAGTTTGCAGCTTTAAGTTGCTATCAGAAGAACAAGTTACTTATCTTCGGTAATGCCTTTTCTAGTAGAGACTCTGTATAGCTGCATATTCCTCACAGATCCTCTTTATTCTGTGTCTATCGATTAATAAGATTCCAAATCTAGGAATCCGCACATTGGCCATGCAAATTTGCTTTTGCAGCTTTGAGCCAGGGGCACCTTCAGCCTTGAAAGCAACTGACATCAGTGCGCAGGACTGGAGCCTTCATAGTCTTTGCATGTTATTTCTGGAGCGGAACAGTGTTGGTGTGAGTCGCGTGGCACCAATTACCGGCGATCATAGGTAGTCCTGAAACGTTTTCAGTTCCAGTCTGATGCATATGGAATATTCAGAAGGTGAAAAATCTGCGGCTGGATAATCTCTACGAGAAAGAACATTACCAAAGGTAAGTAATTCCTTGTAAGAACTCCCTTCCAACACACCAGGTAGATACAGAGGGGTGTTAAAGAGGGGTGTTACAGTGTTGCTGAGTCACTGAAGTTAGATGCCAACAATGCTGTTCTACTTAATTGTATAAAAAATTCTATTAAAACTCTCATTTTCACATTTACTGAGTATGTGAGCAATGAGATGAATAAATTAAAGAACTAAGACACTAGTGAAGAGTAAACATGTAGACTCTGATGGACTGATGTTGCATAGATTGTGTTTAAACCTATGACTGTTTAGGTCTCTCGCCGGCTCAAAACCTCTCTGATTTCCCCTGATAAAGCAAAGACAACATTAATTATTCGATGCCAGGGGCCTTTTTGTGTTATTAAAAAGCCTGATAGTAGTGTTGTTCAGTTGACTCTGGTTATAAATGACATGTAGAAGTTGCCTACATTTCATTCATGCTTGGATGCTCTCCACGTAAGCACACGTTAAACACATCTAAGCCTTCATACTTAATTATGTCAAACTGCTATTGTAGTTTGAGAGTTTGCTCAAAGAAACCAAAATAGACTACTTCCTTCTCTACCTCCCTCTCTGCCAAAGGCAATTTTTTTTGGCATCTTCACCGATACTTGACTTTTTTCATCAAACACCAGTTAAATAGGGAGGCCCAGATAGCAGGGCACTAGAGGAGTCGCCTGTACAAGATAAAACCCTTTGTACCTGCATCACCCGTCACCACTACTGTACAAGCCCTTGTCCTGGCTCACATTGACAAATGCAACGGCTCTCTTTACTGGCCTCCCTGACTCCCAAGTAATCTACTCAGCGCCATCTCCAATGCAGCTTCCCAACTAATCACTGGGAAACAGACGTTTGATCACGTCCCACGCACTACCCAACACACTCACTCTCACACACTCACACACTCACTCTTACAGCAGTTCCCAGTACTGACACACCTCTACTTTAAATTCCAGTACATTTATCTACAAGGTGCTACACATTTAAAAGAACCGACTACCTAGCAGAAAAGTGTTCATTGGAAGGCTGTGTAATTAGCATTCACAGCATCAACCAAGGTTCCTAAAAGTACCGAAAACAAGGAAGGAAAACTTGAAATGTAGCATTTGCCTCCCTGGCTCCTCCTCTCCTGGCCTACCCTAGCCATCCCATCACTTCTAACCTTCAGAAACAAACTCCTTAATCCCCTGTTTATGTAGTGTGCTTTCCCATATCTGATCCCTCCCACCCCACATGAAAACTTTGCTGTGAGCAATGAATATTCAGTATTCTGTAGTCTTTGTTTCTTATCACAGCTTCTAAATAGTGATATGAACTGCCTCTCTTCTGCTTTTGTAACCGTCTGCTTGTGCCACTATATCCTGTTTTTGATGACACAAAATGCTCAGCTCTCTGTATAGCTCTTCACTTAATTACCCCAACACTGATTTCTCCTACAAGTTGGGGACACTCTGTAAATGTCCTTTAAAAAAAGGCATTACTTCATACACACTGTGCAATGTTCTCCCTGCTGAGCCAATGACGCAACATAAAGTTCAACAAATAAAAACTACAAAAGGACTAAATTGGGAGGAGCTAGTGGTGCAGGTGGGGGGTATAGCTTGGAGTCGGGAGCTGGTTACACCACAGATTTCGGGCTCCGTTTCAGGGTACAAGCTTCAATACTGCACATGACATACCTTAGTTGTACATCTTAATGGATAAATAGGCTTGCAGTTCAGTAGATCCTATTGTGACTAATAATTACCTATAATCAACTGGGTAGGCAGGAATCAGGAGGCCGACCCTAAAGTACTCCATATGCTGTGGGATTGTCCGCGTCTGCGAGGATATTGGCACACAATAGGATATTTAGTACAAGAACTTACGGGCACTGAAGTCTGGACAACACCAGAGAGTTGCCTACTGGGGTTACACCATTGTACGAAAGGGCAGAAAGTACGTTATAAGTTTGCGGACATGGCCATCCTTCTAGCAAAGCGCGCCATCACTCGGAGATGGAAATCTGCCCGTCCCCCCAACACCACTTGCCTGGCACACAGAAATGCCTCGCTGGGGAAGTGCAGAAAGTGCTAATATATGTAAAGAATTCCGTGGTTTACGTAAAATACCCATATCTTTGGAATGGGATCAGATGGTAGAATCACTAAAAGCTATAGATCCACTCGAAACTCCAGTCTCCCAAGTCGAGGTGCCACCTTCCCCCGTTCACGCCCGCTAATGGGAATGAGCCCGTTTGATGCCGTATACTGAACGATGCCACAATGCTCAGGAATCACCAAATGTATACTATTCCCAACTTCTATAGTTATCCACGAGATCACATAGCTCTTCAACGTATGCATATATGGGTGGGAGGCCAGGACAATGGGTGGGGGGGGGGGAGGAATCTTTATCTTTAGATGAAGAAATGTTTGTTTGTAGTTTTATGTATATAAATGATTCATATATTATGTGTTTGATTGTCTATCATAATGGTCATTACATGTGGAATGAGAACCATCTCTTTGACAGTGGTTGATAATCGGGTATTGTAACGAAGAATCACTTCCACCTATGTATGTACTATCGAACAACAGTGATATTTGTATAACATCTGCAATACAATAAAATTGTGTTTAAAAAATAAATAAAAACTGGGTAGGCAGGAATGTGAGGATTGGCTAGCACTTCTCTAACTTTGCACTGGTCATTGCATATAAAGAGGGTGCAGTTATTTTATTTTATGTGTAGCTCATACTGCTAGATTTTACAGGATACCATATTACAGGTGAGTTTTGCAAGTCAAAGATGTTGCCTTGGAGAAGACCTGTATTTTTCAGTGTGGTAATAAGTGCATAGTATGGAATATGATGCATTACACAGTATTGTGCAGATCTGTGTTCTGTAAAATAAGCTGCAGGCTTAACTATGTGCATTGGTCGAGCTGTATATCTCATTGCTGATCTGATACTTTCTCTCTCATCATTTAGTATCATGCCCCCTTTACTTTTTTCTTCATTGTGCTGCCTGAGTCTTCTTTTCTCCTTTTTGAATTTCTTTTTCCGTAAAATCCGGCTTCTTAGAATTCTGGAGACTATCTTCTGCCTGTGAGAACTGCTTGTTCATATATTTGTTTCTGTCCTCCCTGCCAGTTGGATTCCAAAAGTGGACATGAGTGGTGATGAACCTATTAATGAGCCAATAACTCTTCAAGAGGTGCCAGAAAATACAGAGGATGCAGATGACGAAGAAGCGGACTTTCAGCCTGCTGAAGAGGAGACGGGTGAGGGCCAGAACAGTCAGGAGGAGGTGGCAACCTTAGAACTGGCTACCGAGCTACATGGTAAGCTTGATTTGGTGTTCGTTTGTCTTCCTTATTTAACTATAGCAGGTAGAAGTGCCTGGATCAATTGTTCTGCAGCATAGTTTTCGTTAATCAATGACATGAACATTTGTCAGGGAATTCCCAAACAATCCTATTTTTGTCCAAGATCGTGTCTCCAGAAGAACCCATGCAAGATCGAAAGGATCTCCATCCTCTCCATATCCAACTTCAGTGTATCTTCACCTGTGTGTGGTATCATGAACCACACGTGGAAACATACTTTTTATTTTAGAATATTAAAAACATACCCACAGGAGGCAATTTGTTCTTTTAAAAAATCAAATTTTTAAATAAATTCCTCTAGCCAGTAATCTTGCTTAATTTCCCTTGAAATTACTAGCAGTTTTATTTTGAAATCCCATTTTTTTGCCAAAAATGATTTTCTTTTACACATTTTAGAAAATAGAAGGATCTTTCTTTGCAGCTTTAATCTCCGTTATCTGAGCGGATTTACTCCTGAAAATGTATGGTCTTTTCAAAATACTTGTGGTTGCATTTACATCTCAAAAGGGCGAGACGTCCTTTCTTCATGGCCTGTTAACGCTCTTATTTGAAAAGCATTTTATGTTTGGTGGCTATTTCTGTCCTACTTCCTTTGTATTTTGGTTTAAGTCTATGATATCATGTTTTGGTCGATCCCTGCTTTTTTATGTCCCCTTTTGGCATGAAAAGCTCTAGAATCTTAACCTTTCATGAATTCTACTTTGACACCCTGCTCTCTTCCAATCATCTGCAGAGCTATTAGAAAGGGTTTTCCCTGTTCCTGTTGGTGTAACTCACCAGAGTGTTTGAAGAGTCCTATCATTTGATTTGATTAAAATTTGTATAGCGCGACGAATGCACGAAGGCATATGGCACTGGCGTCTGCCATTACAGAGCTGCTAACAACAAAATCAAATGATAAGCCTAACCAAGAAAAAGAAAAAAGCCACGTTTTTAGATGCTTTCTAAAAATTAACACATTTGATTGGGATCTTAGCGACAGCTGCATTTGATTCCACAACAGAGATGTGGCATGAATAAAACTTTTAATGGCCTCCGGAACCTGCATAGTCTTGGCTGTAACTGATGGTAAACACTTCTAGGAGAATACCACAACATTTATTTCTTCAGGTACTCTGGACCTATTCCATACAGGGTCTTGTGTGCAATATAGAGTGCTTTATTGTTCTTCAAAGGAAGCCAATGGAGCTCCTTCAGCTTGTTGGAAGCTGAGTCATATTATCTGATGTTTATCAGAAGACGTACTGCTGCAAACTGCGGCCTCTGGAGTTTCTTTAGTAAACCTTGCTGTATACCCAGATGTACAGCAATGCAGTAATCCATCCGTGATAACACTAAGGAGATAGCCACTGTTGTCTGAAGATCAGATGAGATGAAAGGCAAAACCTTTTTTTAGTATCTTTAAAAGATAAAAACAGGGAGAAATTAGCTGATTCGGCTGGCGTCAAAGTACAGCTAAGTTTTTTACTTTAGTTATTGGAGTTGGTAATTGGCAAGGCATGGACTGCCACCAAGAGGAATTCCAAAATGACAAACTGACCTTATCTGAGTTCAGTTTTAAGCACTGGCTATTCATCTAGTTAATGATTGCTCCCATACAGTTATTAAACCTGAGGGCAACCTCCTCTGCGTTGCGGGTGATAGAAACAACTATTTGCGTGTCAACCGCAAAAGATATTGTATTAAACCCAAAGGATCTGATCAATTAGGCCAGTGGAGCTACATAAGTGTTGAACAATGTAGGGCTCAGCGAGGACCCTTGCGGGACCCCACACAACAAGGCAAAGAAACTGACTGCACTCTGTTGCTAAGAAAAGACACTGGGAGATTGGTATTGATGGTGCAGCCCTCAATCTCCACTAAGCGCTGTTTGAGGACTTTGACTGAATGTGTCAAAGGCTGTGGATAGGCCCAAAAGGGCCTCTACAGCCTTTCCACCACTATCCATGATGGAACGGATCCCCTCAGTAGCCACCATCAGTGCGGCTTCCGTGCAGTAGGCTTTCCTAATCCCAAATTGTGTTCCATCAAGAATGTTGTTCTGCTCCAGAAATTCCTTAAGAACCAAGTTTAGGTGTCTCTCCAGAATGTTAGCCTAGAGATGGGGCAATAATTATTTTCTTTATTTGGATCTAGAGTTGGCTTTTTGAGAAGAGGAAGAATTGACGCTTTTTTCCAGCATCAGTGATATAATTTAGTAATGCTGTAAGGGGAGACCCAAATATGCTTTCCTGGGCCTGGAATATTTTCGTGGGACAGGAATCTGTTGGAGCCCCTGATTTAGTCAGATTTATCCACTGAACCACCTTTTCTGTTGTAAGAGGCTGAAAAATACAAAGAACTGGGTGGTTGTTGTCCAAGAAGGTAACTTCAGGGAATTAAGAGTCTTCCCCATGTCCTACCTTAAAGTTCTTGCAAACCGCCTTCACCTTGTTCTTAAAGAATTCAGTTAGATTATCACATTTTTCGTAGGGACGAAGGTATTAGAATTAGGGAGGCATGAGAGCAGCTGGCCTGTTCTAAAGAGCTATTTAGAGGAGTTGCTTGCTGATTTACATTTTTCAGTGAAAAATTTAGTTTTTCAGCTTTTATCTCCAGTTTATAATCTAGGATGAGACGATTTATATTTAGCCTTCTCTGCTACTGAGTAGCTGCTCCTCCACATTTTTTTCCTGTCTCCCACAGCTTCCTTTTAATTCCTTTACTTAGGCGAATACCAGCCAGCTGTTGGGCGTGTTCTATGGCTTAGAGCTACTTTAAGTGGAGCTGCCTCCTTAATCCAGGTAGAGAAGTTGGCAGTGGTTTCATTTGCTTTGCCAGTTACTGTTGGATGCGATGATTCTAAAATCACAGATAGTTCCTTTCTGTCAACTTTATTCCAGGCTTGTACAATTTTACCTGTAACCCTGCTTGTCCCTTCCCACTTAGTAAAAGGAATAGGAATACTGAACTTTAGAACCATATGATCCGACCAAGTGACTGGGAGAATGTCCTCAATCTGCAAGTCTGAATAGTTGGAAAATACCGTGTCAAGAGTATGTCCTGCAATGTGAGTAGGGGTGTTGACTAGCTGCTTTAGGTCAAAATCAGACATGTCGTCAGTCCGCATCCTTGAATCTTTATTGGCCTCGTTGTCTAAATGAAAATTAAAATCCCCCAAAATTGTTCATTTAACATAATGTATGCTAAATTCCAAAAGGTCACTGTTGGCTTCCAGAAATTTCACTCTAGGGCCAGGTGGATGGTAAATCAATAAACCATAAAACCTAGTGTTATGGTTTAGTTGGCAGTTAATTGCCAGAGCTTCAGCTATGATCATAGCAAGGGGTCCACACATAATATCAAGGTTGTCTCTCTAAATTATTGCCAATCCCCCATCCCAATTTCCCTCCTGAACCAGTCTTAAAATGTCATAAACTAGCGCAGTCAATATGTCTGGGTCTGAAAACCTATCGGCCCAAGTTTGTTAGAAAACCGATGTTGAGGGTATACAAGTCCAAGTAATCAAAAAGCTTGTGTATGTGCCTAATTGCTGATCTTGTGTTCAGCACAATGCAGTTTAGTTTCTCAGTCAAAATTAACTGATACCTAGGAAGATGGTCACTCTGTTCTCAAGGTAACTTATCTTGGACTTAGTCCAGAAAGCAAGCATAGTGGCAATTTGCTCAGACATAATTGGTATCGACCAGATTAAAGTTAAAATGATTACATTGAGGAACCTTACCTCTTCTGTTGAGTTCGAGAAGCAACGCGTGTAATTTAAAAATAAGTAATGGGGTCCTGGCGCAGGCCATAGTCCGGCCGTGGATGGTAGCAGACATGCTTGCCTTAGGTGTGCCAGCGGCTTTAACGCGGTCTGAATCAATTTCTGGGCCGGCATGGGGCGTACCGGTATATGTCCAACAGGTGAAGCACAAGTCAGCGCTTAAGGAGAGCATATGATTGGGCAAACTAATACTGCAAAATGGAGTCCAGAAACACCTAACACCTGGTTCAGGCTCCCCAGAACCAGGGGTAAATGGGGGTAAATAAAATTAAAACTGAAATAACTGTATGAAAAGCATTGTACTCCCTAGGTGAATGGACCCTTCTTGAGCCTAACAGGGTTGCAATCTTGCGGTTCATTTTCTCCCGCATGGGAAGTGGAGACATTGAAAGCAATTCTATTTTCAGGTGAACCAATGCATATTCTAAGCTGCTTTTGTTGAGGAATCCAGCTACCTAGCTGAGCAAGCACTTTGTTTTGATTATTTTGTGTGGTCATGTAAAAGGCTGTGCAATGTTTCATCATGGTTGTGCGGTCATCGAGGTATCACGATAAAACAGGTTGTGTGGAGAGCTTTATGAAAATGATTGTTGCATGTGAAAAGTAATATTTTAGAAAGCAAACAAACTTATTATAGACGTCTGACAGCCTTCTCAGCTAGAGGAGAGCTGCCATAACAGCAAAGCTATTTGCGGAGTATGGCTTTGGCTGATACATATACATTAATTCATATTTACTGGACCTACTATTTCTTGAACTGTTATGCTAGGACTAATGCTGAAGCCAATCTGGTATTCCTCTGGAGTGTTTGGGTAGAATCTTCGAATACTACTTTGAAATTACTACTAGGTTATTAATCTGGATGAGAACCCTTGCCAAAGAAGAAAAAGCTAAATCTTCAGACCACAGAGCTGATGGAAAAAGCAGTTTCCCCCAGATCTCTAACTGTGTTGCAGAGATTAATCTGCTGTATTATTGACATTCCATGTTCTGTACCGGGCAGAGACATTGATTCCGGATTGATCTTCATTTGGGACAGCTTGAAATAAACAGTAGACAACAAATAAGCGAGAGTGGTCCCACTACACCAAAGGGAACAGGACACCAAAAGAAGACACTATGTCAAGAATAAAAAGATCCCTTTGGGTTCCTTATAGAGCATACACCAAATCACTCACATACAGTCAACTGAACTAAATGCCAGCACCCAATAAAGACCGAAAATACAATATGTAAAAAGTGTACCGTGTGCTCTTTATTATTATATCATAAAATCATTTAAAAAAACATATCATCCATATGATAAATGGGAGAACCTAGTAGTTTGAAGAAAGTCAATAAACTACAATATGTTGTATATCGAAGGCACTTGAAAACATCATATATTTGCTTAAATGTCCGTGTGGACTAGCGTACGTAGGGGAGACAGGTCGTGAATTGCGAATACGCCTTCTGGAATATAGATCAGCAATAAAAACAAAAAAGATCAATGCCCCTTTAGTTGCCCATTTTGTAGATCAGGGACATAAAGAAAATGACTTTGAATGGTTTATTTTAGAAAAAGTCACTATGAACAGAAGAGGAGGAAATATGGAAGCGAAGAGAAAGGCAAGAGAACAATGGTATATTTGTATCTTTAATACCATAAGACAGGGACTGAACTCACGTGAAGAATGGGAAAAACCTCAAGAGATTTGACCCAGATGAACCAATAAATATTAAAAAAAAGAAAAAGAAGCCCAGAAAGAAGCGAAACAATACGTTTTCCCAGGCTAAGAAACAATCCAGCTGGCAGGGAGCAGACGGAGTAGGTGCTTCAACGTGGCGGTCCTTCTGATGAATGTGACTACGGAGGCCACCATCCTGCCTTCTGACAGAATCTATGGTATCCCCTAAAGTCTAAGGTACATGTCTTGTGCATGAGGGTATCCCAGGTAGGACTCACATGGGCACGCTTTAGGTGTACTCCTCCACTTTAGTTTGTAGGGATATAGGGGACACCAGAATAATTGTATCAATAGGGATCCAACCGCCCTGACTAATGCCCTAGACCTCTTTCACTCTTTTTGTGGGCAGAAACATGTTGGCTTTCTGTAAAATGGATTCAAGAGATTATTCTCTTAAAGGTCCCGACGTATTCGGTTTTAACGTACCTCAGGTCCTCATGAATAAAGGTGATAACCGAGGCACCTGAAGGTAATTTTAATTGACCTGGATCCCGCTTTTTGACCTGTAAGTGTTATGTAAGAACTCCCTCCTTTCGCCAAAGTCTTCGTGGTGGTTGAGTCCGACCTGGTAGCACCATTTTACCAGGGTGGGGAGAGAATGCCTATGATGAAGCATGACATCATTTTGTGTGTGAGGCATTCTCTTCCACTAAGGATGGCCTCCTAGACCTACTTAGACTACGCATGACTTACAGCAATTAGATCCCCACATTCAACCACGGCTTCCGTGCTCATTACATTGGTATTGGCAGCTTACGTCTTGTGTGTTTACTATAAGAAACAATCCAAAACTCTATTTAACTCAGTATAGGGACTCTGACCCAGCTCCTTCCTCTCAGAATACTCATCATGGATGAAGGAGCTATGTGAAATTAACTAAAAGTTAGGAATTGGAAGGGAAAGGACTAAGAACCATTCTAGCCTCCCTGGCCCGACCTAAAATCACCATACCTTTGTGTGCATTGCTTGGGATGAGCTAGGAGCAGTACTATCTGCCATTAACATCTTCATAAGCCTAATAAACCAGCGTGATTATTGGATGGACATGAAAGGGTCCAGGAATCCCTCTCAAGTCCATCCAACATGTTGATACTGTTACTGTGGGACACGCACATTAATGAGGTTGGACTGGGCTGCTTCATTTGGAAGTTTACTAGTGCCCACAAAGGATCAAGCAACAGCAACCTCCTTCCAAGAAACTCCAGCACCTGGAGGAATTTGTCCCCATCAGGGAGAGGTGTACTACGCCTCGTTTATACAAGCCACCGAGACTCCACCCCAACTGTATTTCCTACATGCCACGGTGACACACTTTATTAAAAATACCTGGGCGCCGCAACGCGTAGAGCCGCAGAAACATAGTCTAGTACACCTTCTCTACTACATGGGCTCTGGGGGACACCTAGTACGGTGGCTATACATTGGTATCCGCACACATGCGGCGACCTCCCTCACAACTCTTAAAACACGCTGGTCGATGGACGCCCATACTGACCTGACTGATAAAGCGTGGGTCTGTATGCTTGAACATCCGAAACGAGTGTCACGGAATGCAAAACTAAAATGTATCCAATCCATGATCCTCCATAGAGCATACCTTACCCCTAAGAGGCTCCACTGCATGTTCCCGCATTCCCCGCACTGCTGCCCACGCTGCAAAGAGGAGGAAGCTGACTTTCTGCACATGATGTGGTCATGCCCCCGTCTGACAAATTACTGGGGGGAGGTTTGCCAAACTTTACATACAATCACTCATCTCCCTGTTCCCACTGATGTACTACACTGCCTGGTTGGATTACGCAAAAGATGAGGTACACAAAAGGCACAGTTGAAATTCCTAGATCTGGCTTTTATACTGGCGGCCAGGGCCTTGACCGCTAGATGGAAATCCCCCAGGTGCCCGACACTGTCTATATGGCAAACTGAGCTGCTTCGATGGGGACGGGCAGAGGGGATTGCTCTGCGCCGATAGGAAGATAGGGGACATCGAAAGAAACCCATCTCGATGGAATGGGAAACCATGATACAACAACTGGCATCCATGGACTTTACAATAACGCGGGAGTACCAAACCCAGTGAAACAACAGGGCTGGCTCAGATCCGACTCTCTACCCCCCCCCCCCCCCCCCCCCCCCTTCTTTGACATGCGTCACTGGAGGTATTTTCAGAACTGGACAAGAGTGTATATATTTCGAGGCCATAAGACTAATGATAACCTAACTGACTTACCCATCATCAGTATAGACACGACCAGGAGAGGGAATGGGAGGGTTAGGGAGAGGGTATGGTTTGGGGGAATGGACAGACATTGCTGTTCTTTGGCATCCGAATTAAGGCACTAAATACTCACTTTCGATAATGTAACGACCATTGCGTACATACTATCCGTATTCTGTTACATGTGGTAATGGGTTGTACCTGTTCCAGGAATGTAAATGTCACAATGTCTGTACGCTGCTCCGATTTAGCTGCTTATAGTTAAAAATGACTTGGCTTAAAGATTTATGTTATGTACCATTCCAAGAGGTCATCAATAAAGTGTGTTAATAAAAACCACAAAAAAAACCAGGGAGAGGTGTGGGGAGACAAAAGAAATTGTTAAAAAAGGGCGCTTGGAGGTACTTGCCATTGGCGTGTGTGTATATGAAATGAGGGCGTCCTGGAGAAGATAGCCTTTTATGATTTATATGTTCCTCAGTATTGTAGCCAGTGGGTTACAATAGTCAATCCCTGCAGGTCCCACCCTTATCCCTCACCTTATTTAAAATGGGGCGCTCTAAAGTGTTACAAATTCTTTGAGAAATAAATCGCACATTAGGGATGACTGTAATGCAGTATATCCAGGTGGCTAGCTGTGCTGATACATGATTTACGGAGTAGATCTCACTGCTACGTTCATCAAAAGACATATAGATTGGGAATTAATGTCCGTCCACAAGTTGACCAGCACAAGTGACCTCTATTGAGTGCACTCAAACCCTGATGCTGTTGGAAATTTCATATTAAATGTCAAATTTAAGACGCACTTTAAAGGTTGTATTTAGGTCTCTTCTACCTGGTAGCCTTTAGCTGGCTGTAGACAAAAGTCTCTTGTGAACCACACCAAAAGCTTACAATGGGCCTAGAGGTTTGCCCTTTGCATACCATTGTTCGGCTTAGTCTCTTTGATTTGGGCTGGGTCTGCTGGCTTAGTGGACTAATGCGTCCACTGTAGCGGCCTGTGTTTGACCTCATGGTCACAGATTCAAATCCCGACAGTTCCACTCATCCTTTCATCCTTCTGAGGTCTAAAAAATGAGTACCATTGAGTTGGGTGACAAACATCTGTTACTCAACGGCAAGATCCCCTTGGATAAACATGTGCTTACAAATGCACGTTATTTTATGTTATTTTGCTACTTATTTGAAGGCTTGCCTTCCTCTTGTGTGTGTCCTTCCCCTGGAGCATAGCCCTTATAACATCCGTTTGAGTGGCAGACTTGTATCCTTCCACTGTTGACATCTAGGAAGCAACTTTTTTTTAAGTGCTTTCTTGCAAGTATTTATTTTATGTTTTTTACTGATCCAAGCTGCAACGACCATGTTGGATTGGTAAATAAAAAAGCAAACAAAACAATTACGCCCACACAGGTGCATGCCTGCAGAATGACAACATTATTGCATCTTTTTTATTGGCCAAGGATGCAAGGCATTGGCGCAAAAAGCAGTGGCACAACCAATATGTGAAAAGGGTAAGACCTGTAGGTTTTGCCAGTGCTTGTTTATTTCATCTTCTCTCAATATTCAGGCCACATATTTCGTAATTGGGAATCCATATATGTTGTCCTGGATGCTTTAAACACGTCTCTCGTTAGACAACTAGTTTGCCAACATGTTGCTTGACTATTGTTAATCTGTCCCTTCATCACGGCAACTCAACTAGTTATTCTAATGTCAATTTACAGGCTCTATAATAGCACACATCTGTGGGGAGGATATTTGATTTTACAAATTACCAATAATATAAACAATATACAATACAAGCTTTGCAAAAGGACAATACAAGAAAACAACAAGAGAAGTAGGAAGAAAATATTTAAAAATGTATAACGTTCGTTCCTCTTTTGACCTTTGGGCCTTTTCCTATCATTAGCACTAGGTCCACAAGTAAGTTAACCTTTTTATCACAGAAATATGAGGTAAACTGTTCAATTTTAGACCAGGTTTGAGGTTTGCAAGGGCTTCTTGGTAAAAAAAAACAACAACAAAAAAACATGTTATAACTACACTAGTCATACAATCCTGGACACTCCCCGGGTGTCTAGTTTTCAGAAATTTCTGGGTATGGTAGGTTTTCCTAGATGGCGGCTGAGCCAAAACCCTAAATCCATAGCTAGCCACATTGGAAAAAAAAGTTTACAAAAATCATAGATTCTGTTTGGTAAAATATGGTGTCTTCAGGTCGCACTTCGGGAGTGTGTTATGTTGCAGGTATTGGGTTCAACCACACAAACATTTTTTTTAAATCTTTTAATCTCGTATGACAGAGTAGTGTGACCTTATTGGCGATTTTCTTGCCACTCTGTTCTAACACGACTATGTGAAGATTCTTTGATGCAAAATAAATGGATACTGACTTGTAGTCTTGGGGCTGCATGGTGGTGATTTTCACTGCAGTCCTAAATGGCTCAGCCAACTCCCCTGCTTGGTATGTTTACCATACGGGATAATAATTGGAGCCTATTTTCAGTTCTCTATTCATCCAAACCAAGTGGACTATGAACCTTCCAGTAAAAGGTGTCATGGGATTGAAAGCTCTTTACTGCATGGCTTTTGTTAAAGCTCCAAAGTTAAAGTTAATCAGACTAGTCTTTTCCTCGTTATTTAGACATGTTAGACATCGGCTAAGTTGGAAGTATTGCAAAGTAGTTCTGGAAATGTTTTCTTTTTTTTTTAAAACAAATTTATTCTGAAAATGTTGTCTTGGTGGCATTAAGAGTGTGCTCATTTGTATAGTAGTATGCTAGACTCTTCACTTTCTCTTTACATATTTGTTTTTATGCATTGGATAAAAAATGTTTCGGAATTCCTGCACACAATTGAGAACTATTCAAAGGTTTATGACTTCAGCGGAGATCACTTTAATGTAGACCCAGATGTGAGTAATAATTTCGCAGTCGTTATATTCACTGCTACTTTTCGTCTGCTGCAAACTTGAAGGCGAGAGGTACCGCTTTACAGGCTATGCGCAGCAAGTGATCTACAGCAAGGCATGCTGCAAAAGGAAAACGTTAGTTAGCTGTAGCACTCTATTTATTTACACTTTGTGGATGTATATTCACTTGAGACAGTTCCACCTCCCCTCTGTCTCGAAAGTAGTAGTGGTGCTCACTTTCTTTTCTGTGGAACAGTAAGACTTTATCAAGCAGGTACACAGATAACTTAGGGGCGGATTACGATGGCGGGACCGTATCAGAAACGGGAAAGCCCAACAGTCCGTTGGCGGTCCTGACATAAGCATTACAATGCAACCCCCTACCACGGCAGTCGCAATACCTATATTTGTATTGCGGCGTGTGATGCTGACTGCAGCACACGTCCCAAGACAAAAAGGGGACACTGCACATATCCCTGCACTATGTGGCAGGCACCATACGTTGCCTGCCTCATGGTGCAGGGATATGTAGGGGAGCATCATAGGTGCCACCCAGGTCCCATATCTGGGCGGCAGGGGACAAGGGGAGCCCGCTACGGTCCCCCAAAGTCCCTTCCCACTGTCTTTTCATGGCGGGTTACCCACCATGAAAAGGCAGGCGGAAAGCGACATTGTAATCCCTACGGCGGTGCCCGGCAGGCACCGCCACCATTGTAGGGAATACAATTCCCTCCAATGCACCGTTGGGCTCAAGGAGCCCGTCGGATGCGTGAAGATTGGGCTTTCCAACCGCCAACACACCGCCCGCCATCCTTATTAGGGGGCGGGGATATTGCTTAGGATCGCGGTGAGACCGCCACCACGGGCTGTCGGTGGTGGTCTCACCGCCATCCTAATCAGGCCCTTAGTTCCAGGAGAGGAAAAAAATATCACATACATGCTGAATCCTGTATTTTTTGGTACTTTGTGGGCTTCAGGTAGCATAATCGCAAGGCATAGTCTTCATGCTAGATCCTGGGGAAAAAGACGTTGGAGAAAAGTAAGTTGCAGTATTCTGAACCCAGCACATGATGGCAGCAAAGTGCAACGCATATGATTCAACGCTGCTGCAAGCTGCAAAAAGCAGATAGATTTGAAGATTTCGTAAGTTTTTGTGAAGCAAAGACTTCAAGCTGAAGAAACATTGTAGCGGGCAAGTAACTTGTTTTGTTTTCTGGCAAATTTCAATGGTCAAATCTCTTGTTTTTTGTGCTTTATTTGTCCTCTAATTTTCATGCCTTTGTTTCCCTCGTGATATTTCAGATTGTTTCTGTATCTTCACTGGTGTTGGAATCCAGCCCGAAATCATGTAGATGTGTATCGTCCAAGCAAACTTTATGTGTAAAAGATGAAGCAAAAAGAGATAACAAAGCATCCCACCGAGACCCGTCCCGGAATGCCACGTGGGCTGAGAGGACCAGCGCCGAAAGGAACTGTCTTGCGTTGAACTCTTGAATTTTGACTGAAAAAACGTATCCTTGTTGATGGTAGCCGATTAAGGAATTTATGGATTTCGTGATGTGGGCTCGCTCTGCTTCAGTGTAAAAAGGAGAGACAGATAGTTGAGGCCCTTTGTCACTCGGAATGCTTCTTTGGTAGGACATGGCTCCAGTGCAGATTAAATATATTTCACAAAATGACTGATCGTTGAGGATCTAGGCTCCAAACAGCCTTGGAGTTGAAGAATACCCTACACTGTGCAAGAAGCAACGCAGTGGAGGACGTGGAAGTAAAGTAACCTAGAGGGGCTACTAGAGGACTCTGGATTCACACAGAAATGTAGTCCAGGCGCAAAGACTCTTTGGCTTCTCGGACCAGGCATTTTTGTTCAGAGGCACATAGATGTTCGCATAAAACATTAGCTTATTGACTGGATTGACACAGATCGAATTACCCTTACCCCAACTCAGTAGTGTGACTGTAACGCAGATAACAGAGATGGTTATCGAATTTATCGTTTTTTAATTTTTTTAATCTTAGGTTTTTGCTTCAACTATTTAATAAACTGAACTAGAAATCCGTAAGTCATTGTTACCGAAAATACCTGCTCAAAGGAGGGAAGTGCATTGATGTTTATGGAGCAGGTTTGATTTTTGGCTACTCAGATAACCGCTGTCGCAAACCCATTAAACAATACAGAAATGCTCTTGCTGCCCCTTTTTCATTAGACCAGCACCGATGTTTCAGCTCTGTCATTGAAGCATATGTTTTGTCAGGACTCCGCACAGGAACCTTTTACCAAGTAAATATTCTCTGCTTCCTAAAGAGGTTATGCGCCAGAAATTCTTTCTGCCTGCTGCTGTCTCCGGTTGAGAACTATGCAATTCACTCAGTGTCAGACCCGACATCTTTACTCAATTAACTGTCACTCAGGTGCCCATAAAGTACAGGGGCCTTGCACTTTACTCCTAGGTGCATCTTCATGTCACCCTGCCGCTATATCAGTCCCCATGATTTTACAAAAGATACAGTAATACCTAAAGAAGTGGTGCTTGGCACGTGCATCACTCAGTTTTCTTTTGCCTCTCGAATCCTTATGAAGCAGACGTTTATACTCTTTTATCCATGTTTTCCCTGACCATTGACATCTACTGAGCCCTGCTGAAAAGGCGCACAGCTACTGAGGGGTGTATTTAAAGGATAGGCCGGAGTTTAGGCTGTGCTGGTGAGAGGCCTCTGGTTTTCGACTTGGTGAACCTCATTGCAGTTTAGCACAATCTGAGATCTCAGTGGGAGAGGATAGGAGTGGGTGCTAGATTCCTTGTACCCTGCGCTTCTCTTTGAAGAGGGTGCAAGGGATTCATGCACATGCTTGCAGACAAGCAGGATACTAAAGATGAGTGCTCATCCGTAGTACCTTGGTCCCAGCAGGAACCTGCTGTTGAGTCCTTATCTTCTCTTGTGACTTTGCATCAGTGTCCTGCCGAGGAAAAGGTGTACATTGCCAGGAAATGTTCCCACATTGAGGCAGCATTGCAGGTATGATGTAGAGCTTATAGTTCACTGTCCATGCCTGCATTTTCTTGTTAATTGAAAATACATACTTACTGTGTTTACATCGTTTTCCGATTCAAAATCTAGAAGCGAATTCTCGCACAATAGGTAATTTCCATGTCCGTGGAAGAGGATTCTAATTCTATGAATGGTCCACCTAGCGAACTATACATGAATGGTCAACCTAGCGAACTAAACATGGCAGTACACTTTCCATTAAGCATTTCGTTTTTTTGGTTGAACTCACAAATTCTAGGTTTTACTGGATGACCAATTGATGTACTTAATCTTTTCTTAGTTTCCCATGCCTTTAAGATGGATTTTCAGAGTTACCAGAATGTGACTTTTGAAGAGCCACGTTTCGTGCTTCTTCCCAGTCCTCATCACAGTATCAGGAAATACTATGGTTGGTGTAAGAATGCATTATTAGTGAAACATGTTGAGAGTTCAAGCCTGTGCATTTGGGGTCCTTTATCTCTCCTTATTTCTAAACTGCTATTGCTGTTGGGATTTCTGTATAGCATAGAAGGTTGATGGTGGTTGCATTTCATCATATGTACCAGTGCTGAAGTGGTGCGACTGGCCAAGGTTGAAATGCTCTGAATAAAACTGAAGAACCATAGAACAATGAGGGATATTGATGGAATCTCACATGCCTGTGATAAGCTGCATTTAATGTGTCCCCAAGTCTAAATGCAATCTCTGTGGTGTGTTCTTCACACTGGCCAGGACAGATTTGGAAGAGACAACAGCAGCAGCTCCATGAGCTATGGCTTAAACATTGCAACATAATCTAATTATTTTGGGAGTGATCAAATGGCCGTATTGAACTCCTTGAATATAGGTGTCATTAGAAGAGCGCCTAACAGTAAGCAGTTGAAAAGCACAATAAATAAGGCATATCCAGCTGTCTACGCGTCATGTGATTTTTCAGTCAGGCTTCCTTTCCCAGCCAACAACTCTTTGTAATATGTCCATAAAACAGTTTTTACTTGATGTATATTATACATATTGGATCCTTTTGAAATATTGTATTTTTGGTACCCTCACACGTCAAAATGTTGAACTGTAAACATTGAAAATAGTATGTCTTAGGCCCGACTAATGGTTGATTTATTTTTTTCTGGTTGCACTTGGATAGATAGCAGAGTTGGGATGGACCTCGTATATTGTGCATCTGCCACGAGGCTCCTTTGTCTCCTTTTGCATGTTTAGGGTGACTAAAAAAATATCTGTACTGTGTTTATTTAAATGATCCCTTACCAGTCATTTGTCCTACCTGTAGGTTGCACATAAATGCAAAGGTAAATTAATTGTTGTAGTGTACGAAGTGTAACTTGATCACATCGCTGTCTTTAAAAAGAGACCGTGCAGGAGCATTTTGCACTATTTTTCTGCTGGGCCTCAGTTACACTTGAATCGTACACTCAATTGGGTTACAAAAATAACAAAAAAACACTTCTGAATTCTAGAGGGTTCTTTCATGCTGCACAAAATCCTGATATGCACTTCTTATGGTCTTAATCTTATAGGCACTTCAAATGTGACACACAAACTATGTAAAATGGTCAATAAGCAGTTTTTCTTTTGTTGTTTTCTAGTTAAGTGGTGGAAACGGAGGCTTCGTGCTTTGTCTGCACTAGCAAGGCATGCGAGAATGAAGCGTTGCTGCTATCAATCTCTCGCTCTCCTTCCATTGATCATGGTATTCGAACTACTGTTATATACATTTTTTCATGACGATGTTGAGCAGAGTACATCGGCAATTATGCGCTTTGCTCTTTGGAAGTGTTGTTGGTTGTAAATTTCAGTATCGGTCTAAATGTTAGCAACAGTAGTAAGGCTATCTGCTAGTTTCATTGGTTAAAAAGCACTGACTGTTCCCTCATAGAATTCTTCCAGAGATTGAGAAGTACCTCTTTGAGTGAGACTGGAGCAATTCCAGGGTTTAATTTGTTAACACAGCTTAACACTTTCCCATCACCACTATGGTTGATTCCTTGAGTCAATGGACATATGAACAATTGGCATGAAATGTGTACATTTTCCTCATCTGTATTCTAGGATTTACGTGCTTTGAGCATTTTTGTCTTCTAGTCTGATTGTTAGTCTAAGAAGGGATACTAGTGCTGGAAAACTATTGTCGAAAGAAAATAAGCAAAGTAAATAGAAAAAGTTTGTACGGTGTGCCCATGGCTTCTGCTTTTCTTATGGCTTTTCTTATTATCTGTGCTAAGCAAAAGATAATGTTTTTATAGTAGGGCACTACTCTATTGGGTATTACTTCCTATTGATCAATATGGCTTGTCTGGGGAGATATGAATCATATAAGCCTATACTTTTGTTCTTTTTGATAGGTTATAATGTATGGAGGGACCTGAAACCAGAATCATGCAATAAGTGGTCATTTCTCAACGGTGGCAGCTTTCACCTCTATAAACAAATTCTTCTTCTATATAGTGTGCATCCTTTTCTCTGTTGTCAGAAAATATCAAGCCTCTGGAATATTGCGAGGAAGGAGCGATGGTCCTATGCCAGAATAAAACCATATTTTCCCTTTGTTCCCTTTTAAATGGAATTGTTGCAGAATACTCCTCTTCTGCCAAATTCAACTTTCAAGAGATTAGGAAACAATCCCACATGGAATAATCTTCCAAGCAACTTCCCTTCAAGTATATTGGAGTTGGCAAGGTCTCCTCTTAACTTAGTTTTGATATAACTCATTGATAGTGAAAATAGCGCCACAGCGATCAGTGGCATTTTTGCATACCTCACAACTTTCCAAACTTGCTATTGTAGAGATCCTTTAAGCAAAACATAGACCACTTGGGTTATTTTTTTCTCTTCACAATTGAATCTGTATATTGCAGGCCCTCTTAAACCACCTTAGATAAGGATTTCTTTTTTTTCTGTTCCTTCCCTTATTGAAGCAATAGCAATGACTACTTCGTTAAAAAATAAAAATAAACGGGTTTGCTGTTCTCCCTGTTCATGAAGCAAGCTTGAATATATTTTCCATACTGTTAGTGAGCAAGGGCTGGTTATAGGCAAAGAGCTTTGGGACCATCAGCTCAAAATTGATTAAGGCTCTGCTTGGACTACGGTGATAAAGTTCCCAGTCCCTCTAGTGCCTTCTCCATAATGTTCAATATTGTTCCCCCAAACAATCAATAGTGTTTCATGTTTTTTTTCCAAGTACACCATACAACACATGCTGAAATTTGAATTTTGATATTGCTTAAGGCAAGCTGAGGATAAAATGTGGTTTGCTTCAATGTTTTAAGGCACATTGAAGCAAACTTTCAGAGGGTGCTCCTCCAGGAGAACCCCAAGTTGAGTGTGCATCTGGTTGAAATGGTATGATTTCATTCTTTTAAGTTGACATCGATCACTGATGAGTAATTTTGCCTAATAGTTTTATCTTTCTGCTAAGGTGGTCATTGTTTTCCACATTTCCCCTCATATGGTGCCAACATTTATGTTCTGATCACTTCATGTCAGGTGATCTAGGTAATAATCCAACTCATTTCTGTAAATAGGGTCTGTGTGGTGTGGAGTGTTTATTTTTTGCTTGTAAAGCACAATGTACACTGACTTTTTTTTTATATAATAAAGGATATTTTTCTTCTTGCACTTCTTTTTTTTGGGGGCGCTTCCCTCATGTTTGCTGCTCCTGGGATTTATTTGGGATACAATATTGGTGAGGTTTAAATTAGAGACCTAAATTGGCAGTTAAAAATCTGTGTGTAAGTGGTCCTCTGAACACAGCAGCTAGGTCTTTAGAAAATTTGAGTTCCTTTATATTTAGGGATTTGTTATTTTACTTTTGTCTCTTATTTAGTCTTGGGGGGGCTTAATTGCATCGATTCATCCTTGAAGGCTTGCAGTTTGAGTGCACGATTAAAAAGAAAATCAAAAATTTAAACAGTAAATCAAAACTCCGTGCATATTCTGATAAACTTAAAACACAGAAACACACATACTATGACCTAAAAATAGTTTAATTCAAACTGTCCAATGTGTGGAAATGTGTTTGATGGTCATGTTATTCACACAAATAAATAAGGGGGCACATATTGTTTAAAAAAAAAAAAAAAGAACAAAAAAAAGAATGACTGAGAAAAAACAATATTGGGTTTTACTCTGGACAATTAAGTAGTTACAGCTCATACTTGGTTGGAAAACAGTTAATATGCGCATAGCCTCTGATTTTCGACCCACTGGGATGAAATGGGGCATCATCAGGAGAAGATATTCAAAGCAGCCGAGAGGAAAAGTGGAAGGAAGAGCCAAAAATACTAAGAATGATCACCGGGACAGCATGCCAATAGTTCTGTTAGATTACACAACTTACAGAGAAGAGAGGGCCAAGGAGCCTTTTCATTGAGAACCAAATGATAAAATAGGAGACAATTCTATAATTAATTAAAATAAGGTGAAAGCATATGTGGATGGAATGGTGACACATCAATGGTGACTCCTGCCGTATGGCCTAGTAGTGTCTATATATAAATTGCAGAAAAAATAGTTCCTGATAATAATTAAAAAAAGAATATGGGGAAAAAAGTAGGGCTTACCAATTGCGCGTGGCTGATCCAATACATCATTTCAAAAGGTTGCACTCCTCGTAGAGAAAGGTACACAAACTGGTAGCGCTCTGTCAATTAGTGTATCAGAGAGCCATGTGGACATTTTCAGCACACATTACAGGTTAAAGTCTGGAAGCACAGGCTCAAGTCATGAAATTACATTAGAGAAAGGGAACAAGTGAGCACAGCTGGTCACGCTAAAACAGAGTAAAGAAGCTGGCTGTAGAACTGGAAGGACATTCATTTAAGGCGTTTCCTGAAGCTACCGAGGAAAGAGATTATGCCTGTACAAGGTGGAAAAGCGGTAAAGTCGCAATCTCTACCCATGTAGGGCAAGAAGAATGTGCACACAGGTTGTGGTGTACCACCACAATGGTTGAGAGAGGAAGAGGTGGCAGACTATGTGTCTGTCTGCAGAGTCACCAATTGGTGTTCTCTTGAATCTGAATTTGGGATGTTTGATTGACTGCCCAAAAATTGAACTGATCAAAAAAATAGAAAGGGCCAAAGAAAGGGACTTTCTATACGGGTCATGAGTAAAGAAGTGGCAGAAAAAAATCTTTCCACGATTATGGCAATTAAAATGGTGCCTTGGTGAAATCATATGCATGGATCGGGAACTGACCTTTTGGATATAGGAGTCCAGAACGGGTTACTGCCCATGATGTGGGCATATGTAAAACAAGTATGTCAATAGGAAAAAGAAATACTGCCCCTAAATGAGGGGCTAAATGTAAGGCAAAACCGAATAAGAAAGGCAGGCACATAAAAGACAATGGGGCACAGAATACCGATTATGTAAAATAATCAAAATGAATAAATCCTAAAGAATACAAGACTAATCAAAAACACACCCAAAAAATTAAATTCTAATTAAACCACAAATAAGTCATAAAATTACAAAGGAAAGCAGCAAATTAAATGTCCATGCGAAACGTCGATGGAAACAATGTGAAAAATGTTGCCATAAAAATGTTAGATTCCTCACCTTAGAATATCCCCAGGCGTCAGACTGGATCCGGAAGATTTTTCGTCAGCAATACCCCTTGCGCGTCGCTAGGCGTCGTCTGCGGCTCCGCGTCCGTCGTCGGCGTCGTGCGCTGGAATGACGTCGTCGGAGTACTTAGACGCCGCCCTCGCGCGCTGACGTCAGTTCTTCTTTTTTCCGCGCCAGTAAGCGCAGATCCGGGAGAGCTACCCCTTTTAGTCTTTTTTGACTACGTTTTTTGATCCTTTTTGATCTTGTCTCGACTCCGGTGCCGGTAGGATGCCTGGTTTTAAAGCCTGTGCTGACTGCAACCGCTTGATGTCGGTTACGGACCATCACCGCCGGTGCCTTTACTGTTTGGGCCTCGACCACGACGCGGCGTCGTGCGCGGACTGCAAGGCCCTGACCTCGAAGGCTAGACTGGAGCGGTCCCGTAAGCTTCTCGAGCTTCGCCACTCGCAGCCGACGTCATCATCGTTCGTCTGGCTCCAAGTCTTCGGGTAAGTCGAAGCACTCCAAGAAGTCCAAGAGGCGACACCGCTCTTTGGACTCCCCTCGCCGGTCGCGCGACTCGGCCGAGGGTCAGGGTGGTTCCACCCCCGAGGCTCCAGCGGAGCCGCAGGCACCGCGCAAGTCCCCATGCCCGCCGGTCCCTGGGACTGACGCGACGCCCGCGGAAGTCCGTGCCTTCCTCTCGGCCATGAGGAACCTGGCTCCGCAGTCGACGCCCGCTGGCGCGCCTTCGGGCCCCGCGGACCCGACTGGGCAACCTTGCCTGCCGGCGGCTCCGGCCCCGGCGCCGGCTCCAGCCTTGACGCCGCAAGTGCCCGTGGGACCCGTTCCCGAGTCCCCGCCGACGCCGGTCGACCTTGTCACGCCTCCTCCGCCGCGTCAACACCGGTACCACCTCCGACGCCGGCTCCGCTCGGCGTCGAGCCCCAGTTCAGCCCCGCTCCGGGCCCGGCGTCGATGGACGCCGCGTTCGGCGCCGCTGGAGACACATTATGTCTATCGCCCGGCTCCGATCCTTCCTCCTGCATACCAGGAATCGGATGACGGGTGCGAATGGGAGGGATCCGAGGATCCTATGGCCGCTCAGGCTCAGCTGTCACAGGACTGGGCAGATGAACTGGGGGAGGCCAGTGGTCTGGATACCTCTCCAGACACTGGATTCATCTCTCCTCCGACTGTGGCTTCGGAGGAGGGTGCTGCTTTCTCTGTGGTGCTGCGCAAGGCGGCCGCAGCCCTTGGGCTCGAGCTGCCTGCCGTGGCTGTGAGGACTAACGTCCTCACTGAGGTGCTTCAGTCTGCAGCAAGCTCCACTGAGCCTCTGCTGCAATTCAATGAGGCCCTCATTGACGTTCTGCAGGGCACCTGGTCCAAGCCTTCCACAGTTCCTCCTGTGGACAGGAACGTTGCCAGGCGCCACCGCCCTGCTCCGGGCGACCCCAGCTTTCTGTCCCAACACCCTACCCCTGAGAGCCTGGTTATCCAGGCCTCTACCTCCCAATCCTCCTTCCCGACCGCTCCGCCGGACCGGGATTCCAAGAGACTGGAGCAGTTTGGCAAAAAGCTGTTCTCTTCCCTTAGTTTGGGCCTGCGGTCCTTGAACACCGCCTGTCTCTTGGACCGTTATTCCCACTCTCTGTGGGATACGGTGGAGGACGTGCTGCCCCTGTGTCCAGAGGAGGTCCAGACACGACTTACCCAGGCTCTGGCCGATGGGAGGGATGCAGCATGACATGCTATCCGATGTGGGCTTGACACTACGGACTCGCTGGGTAGGGCGATTTCTACCACGGTGGCGCTTAGACGTCACGCCTGGCTGAGGTCCACGTCCTTTTCGGGTGATGTCCAGAGCACTCTCATGGACATGCCCTTTGATGGCACTCGCCTTTTTGGCAAAAAAGCGGACAGTGCGCTGAATCGCTTTAAGGACTCCCGGGCTACGGCCAAGTCCTTGGGCCTCTCGGCCCCGCGGTCGCAAACTTCCGCCTTTCGCCCCTTTCGTGGCCAAGGAAGGGGTGCCTCCTCGCGTACGCCTAGCCACCAGCCGCAGAACCAACCTGCGCGCGGTCGCGGACGTGGTTTCCGCCGAGGCGGTTCTGGAGGACGACGCGGTCAGCCCACATCCACCCCGGCAGCATCCGCCTCAAAGCCTTCCTAGTCCGAGCTTTCAGGCCCATTCCACGCCAGTGGGCGGCAGAAATCGCCATCACCTGCTCCACTGGCGGTCCATCACATCGGACAGGTGGGTGCTGCAAATCGTCCGAAGGGGCTACTCCCTCCCCTTCGAGACTACCCCTCCAGCCATGCCACCGCAGCACCACCGTATCTCGGGGGATCATTTGAATCTTCTCCACGAGGAAGTTTCGGCCCTCTTGGCCAAGGGGGCCGTCGAGCGCGTTCCGAGCCCAGAAGTAGGTCGTGGTTGTTATTCCCACTACTTTCTGGTTCCCAAGAAGGGCAAAGGGGGCCTACGCCCTATCTTGGACCTCCGGAACGTCAATGCCTTCCTCCGGAAGGAAAGGTTCAAGATGTTATCTTTGGCTCAGGTTCTAACTGCCCTAGACCCGGGAGACTGGATGGTAGCGTTGGACTTGCAGGGCGCATATTTCCACATCCCCGTCCTGCCGGCCCACCGGCGTTACCTGCGGTTCACGGTGGGCCAAGAGCACTTTCAGTTTACCGTGCTCCCCTTTGGCCTTACCAGTGCCCCTCGGGTGTTCACGAAAGTGATGGCGGTGGTCGCAGCTCATCTGCGCAGATCAGGGGTTCCAGTCTTCCCCTATCTCGACGACTGGTTGTTGAAGGCGGGCTCGCCCCAGGCAGTCGTCTCCCACCTCCAGACTACGGCGGATCTCCTGCATTTGCTGGGATTTTCCATCAACGTGCCGAAGTCACACCTGAGTCCCTCTCAGAAGCGGTTCTCAATTCGGCGCAGTTCCGGGTCTATCCGCCGGAACAGCGGGTCCGGGATATTCAGGCCCTGATTCCCATCTTTCGGCCTCTATCCTGGGTTTCGGTCAGGCTAGTGTTGCGGCTTCTGGGGCTGATGGCCTCCTGCATCCTACTAGTGCATCACGCCAGGCGGCGCATGCGGGCTCTGCAGTGGGACCTGAAGTTCCAGTGGGCCCAGCATCACGGCAACCTGTCCGACCATATCTTGATCTCGGAGGGCACTGCACAGCAGTTGCAGTGGTGGCTCACGGACCGCGATTGGGTCACGAGCAAGAGCCTCTCCCTTCCCCAACCGGAGCATGTCGTAGTGACGGATGCGTCCCTCCTGGGATGGGGTGGCCATATGGGAGAGGCGGAGATCAGAGGCCTCTGGTCTCTGGCGGAGTCTCGTCTCCACATCAACCTGTTGGAGTTGAGAGCAATCCGACTTGCACTGAAACCTTCCTTCCCTCTGTCAGGGGAAGTGTCGTGCAGGTGTTCACGGACAACACCACCGCCATGTGGTATTGCAACAAACAGGGCGGGGTGGGGTCGTGGACCCTTTGTCAGGAGGCTCTGCGCCTCTGGACATGGCTGGAACACCAGGGCGTCACCCTAGTGGTTCAACATCTGGCGGGCTCTCTGAACGCCAGAGCAGACGAACTCAGCCGCCGGTGCATGATGGATCACGAATGGCGTCTGAACTCCGAAGTGGCGCAAGGTCTCATTCAGCAGTGGGGAGAGCCTTGGTTAGATCTATTCGCCACCGAAGAGAACGCGCAATGTCAGCAGTTCTGCGCGTTGGAATTTCCAAGGCGGCACTCGCTCGGCGACGCTTTTCGTCACGAGTGGAGTTGCGGTCTGTTGTACGCCTTTCCGCCTATACCACTTCTGCCCAGAGTGCTGAAGAAGATCAGGCACGACCGGGCCCAAGTCATCTTGGTGGCTCCGGATTGGGCACGAAGGTACTGGTATCCCGAGCTACTCAGTATGTTGACCGATCCTCCGATACGTCGCAGCAGCAGGGGACGGTCCTCCACCCGAACCTGTCCAGCCTCCACCTCCATGCATGGAGATTGAGCGGCGGCAGTTGATGCCATTTGACTTGCCTCCTGAAGTCTGTGATATCATTCTGGCAGCCAGGCGTCCCTCCACAAAGACGGTATACGCCTGCCGGTGGAACAAATTTGTGGCATGGTGCACAGCAAAGGCTGTGGATCCCCTTTCCGCCCCTCTTTCTGAGGTTCTGCTCTTTCTTCTTTCTTTGGCCCGGCAGGGCTCTGCCCTGGGCACCTTGAAAGGTTATCTTGCTGCCATCTCTGCCTTCTTGCGGCTTCCTGATCAGCCTTCTCTTTTCAAGTCCCCTGTAGTTACACGCTTTCTAAAAGGCATTACTCACACGTTCCCTCCTGTCCCTTTTGTAATGCCTCAGTGGGACTTGAATCTTGTTCTCACATTTCTAATGTGCGCTCCCTTTGAGCCTCTTCATAATTGTCCTCTTCGTCTGCTGACGCTTAAGACTGCTTTTCTGGTAGCCATCACCTCGGCTAGACGGGTGAGTGAGCTCCAGGCTTTATCCTCAAAGCCTCCTTTTCTCTCTGTTCATCCGGACAAGGTTGTCCTTCGGCCTCGTCCCTCCTTTCTTCCGAAAGTGGTGACCCCCTTTCATCTTGGGCAGTCTGTCACCTTGCCCACCTTCTTTCCGCCTCCGCATCCTTCCAAAGAGGAAGAGAGGCTACACCGTCTGGACCCAAAACGTGCGCTCTCCTTTTATCTGGACCGCACAAAGCAGTTCCGGGTGGACGACCAACTTTTCGTTGGATACGTGGGTGCTAAGAAGGGGAAAGCTGTGCACAAACGGACCATCTCTCGGTGGGTCGTTTTGTGCATCAAAATTTGTTATTCCTTGGCAAAAAAGGACCCTCCTGTTGGGCTGCGCGCCCATTCTACTCGGGCCACAGCGGCTACTACTGCATCTGAAAGAAACACGTTAGTTAGATTCCTCACCTTAAAATATCCCCAGGCGTCAGACTGGATCCGGAAGATTTTTCGTCAGCAATACCCCTTGCGCGTCGCTAGGCGTCGTCTGCGTCTCCGCGTCCGTCGTCGGCGTCGTGCGCCGGAATGACGTCGTCGGAGTACTTAGACGCCGCCCTCGCGCGCTGACGTCAGTTCTTCTTTTTTCCGCGCCAGTAAGCGCAGATCCGGGAGAGCTACCCCTTTTTAGTCTTTTTTGACTAAATCTTTTTTGATCACTTTTGATCCTTGTCTGTCGACATCTGGTGCCGGTAGGATGCCTGGGTTCAAGGCTTGCGAGGATTGCCATCGACTGATGTCGGTGACCGATCACCACCGCCGGTGCCTCTACTGTTTAGGCCCCGACCACGACGCGGAGTCGTGCTCCGATTGCCAGGCCCTGACTTCGAAGGCTCGGCGGGAGCGGTCCCGCAAGCTTCTTGAGCTTCTCCACTCGGCTCCGCGTCGTGCGCGATCCCGGTCCAGGAGGAGGTCCAAGGATCGCTCGCGGAGCCCTAGCCGACGCCACCATCGATCGTTGGGCTCCAAGTCGTCGGGTAAGTCCAAACGCTCTAAGAAGTCCAAGAGGCGACATCGCTCTTCGGACTCCCCTCGCCGGTCGCGCGACTCGGCCGCGGGTCCGGGTGGTTCCACCCCCGCGTCTCCGGCGGAGCCGCAGGCGCCGCGCCCGTCCCCATACCCTCCGGTCCCTGGGACTAACGCGACGCCGGCGGAGGTCAGTGCCTTCCTCTCGGCCATGAGGAGCCTGGCCCCGCCGTCGACGCCCGCTGGCGCGCCTTCGGGCCCCGGGGACTCGACTGGGCGACCTTGCCTGCCGGCGGCTTCGTCCCCGGCGCCGTCGACGACTCCGGTCTCGCCGCCGCAGGTCCCCGCGGGGCCCATGCCTGGGCCCCCGTCGACGCCGGTTGACCTAATCACTCCTCCACCGGCGCCGGCGAATGAACCACCGACGCCGGCGCAGACGCCTACACCTCCGGCGCCGCCGACGCCTTCGGTGCCGACTCCGGACGGCGTCCAACCCCAGTTTAGCCCTATTCCGGACCCGGCGCCGCAACGGCGTCGACCGACGCCGCGTCCGGCGCCGCTTGAGACCTATCATCTCTACAGTCCGGCTCCGATCATTTCTCCTGTTTATCAGGAATCGGAAGACGGGGGCGACTGGGAGGGGTTCGAGGACCCTATGGCTGTTCAGTCGCAGCTTTCACAGGACTGGGCAGATGAACTGGGGGAGGCCAGTGGTCTGGATACCTCGCCAGACACTGGATTCACTTCTCCTCCGACTGTGGCTTCGGAGGAGGGTGCAGCATTTTCTGTGGTGCTGCGCAAGGCGGCCGCAGCCCTTGGGCTCGAGCTGCCTGCCGTGGCTGTGAGGACTAACATCCTCACTGAGGTGCTTCAAACCGCAGCAAGCTCCACTGAGCCTCTGCTGCCGTTCAATGAGGCCCTCACTGACGTTCTGCAGGGCACCTGGTCCAAGCCCTCCACAGTTCCTCCTGTGGATAGGAACGTTGCCAGGCGCCACCGCCCTGCTCCGGGCGACCCCAGTTTCCTGTCCCAACACCCCACCCCCGAGAGTCTGGTTATCCAGGCCTCTACCTCCCAATCCTCCTTCCCGACCGCTCCGCCGGACTGGGATTCCAAGAGACTCGAGCAGTTTGGCAAGAAACTGTTCTCGTCCCTTAGTTTGGGCCTGCGGTCTTTGAACACCGCCTGTCTCTTGGACCGTTATTCCCATTCTCTGTGGGATACGGTGGAGGACGTGCTGCCCCTGTGTCCGGAGGAGGTCCGGACACGTCTTACCCAGGCTTTGGCCGATGGGAGGGATGCAGCGCGGCACGCCATGCGATGTGGGCTTGACACCACGGACTCGCTGGGTAGGGCGATTTCCACCACGGTGGCGCTCCGCCGCCGCGCCTGGATGCGGTCCACGTCATTTTCCGGGGATGTCCAGAACACCCTCATGGACATGCCCTTTGATGGCACTCGCCTGTTTGGTGAGAAGGCGGACAGTGCGCTGAACCGCTTTAAGGACTCCCGGGCTACGGCCAAGTCCTTGGGCCTCTCGGCTCCGCGGGCGCACACCTCCGCTTTTCGCCCCTTTCGTGGCCAAGGAAGGGGCGCCTCCTCACGTCCGCCAAGCCACCAGCCGCAGAACCAACCTGCGCGCGGACGTGGTTTCCGCCGTGGCGGATCTGGAGGACGACGGGGTAAGCCCACATCCACCCCGGCAGCATCCGCCTCAAAGCCTTCCTAGTCCTAGCTTTCAGGCCCATTCCACGCCAGTGGGCGGCAGAGTTCGCCATCACCTGCTCCACTGGCGGTCCATTACATCGGATAGGTGGGTGCTGCAAATCGTCCGAAGGGGCTACTCCCTCCCCTTCGAGACGACCCCTCCAGCCATGCCACCGCAGCACCACCGTATCTCGGGGGATCATTTGAATCTTCTCCGCGAGGAAGTTTCGGCCCTCTTGGCCAAGGGGGCCGTCGAGCGCGTTCCGAGTCCAGAAGTAGGTCGTGGTTGTTATTCCCACTACTTTCTGGTTCCCAAGAAGGGCAAAGGGGGCCTACGCCCCATCTTGGACCTCCGGAACGTCAATGCCTTCCTCCGAAAGGAAAGGTTCAAGATGTTAACCTTGGCTCAGGTTCTAGCTGCCCTAGACCCCGGAGACTGGATGGTAGCGTTGGACTTGCAGGACGCATATTTCCATATCCCCGTCCTGCCGGCCCACCGGCGTTCCCTGCGGTTCACGGTGGGCCAAGAGCATTTTCAGTTTACCGTGCTCCCCTTCGGCCTCACCAGTGCCCCTCGGGTGTTTACGAAAGTGATGGCGGTGGTCGCAGCTCATCTGCGCAGATCAGGGGTTCCAGTCTTCCCCTATCTCGACGACTGGTTGTTGAAGGCGGGCTCGCCCCAGGCAGTCGTCTCCCACCTCCAGACTACGGCGGATCTCCTGCATTTGCTGGGATTTTCCATCAACGTGCCGAAGTCACACCTGAGTCCCTCTCAGAAGCTCCTCTTCATCGGAGCAGTTCTCGATTCGGCGCAGTTCCGGGTCTATCCACCGGAACAGCGGGTCCGGGATATACAGGCCCTGATTCCCATCTTTCGGCCTCTATCCTGGGTTTCGGTCAGGCTAGTGTTGCGGCTTCTGCGGCTGATGGCCTCCTGCATCCTACTAGTGCATCACGCCAGGCGGCGCATGCGGGCTCTGCAGTGGGACCTGAAGTTTCAGTGGGCCCAGCATCACGGCAACCTGTCCGACCATGTCTTGATCTCGGAGGGCACTGCACAACAGTTGCAGTGGTGGCTCACGGACCGCGATTGGGTCATGGGCAGGAGCCTCTCCCTTCCCCAACCGGAGCATGTCGTAGTGACGGATGCGTCCTTCCTGGGCTGGGGTGGCCATATGGGAGAGGCGGAGATCAGAGGCCTCTGGTCTCCGGCGAAGTCTCGTCTCCACATCAACCTGTTGGAGTTGAGAGCGATCCGACTTGCACTGAAAGCCTCCCTTCCCTCTGTCAGGGGCAGTGTCGTGCAGGTGTTCACGGACAACACCACCGCCATGTGGTATTGCAACAAACAGGGCGGGGTGGGGTCGTGGACCCTTTGTCAGGAGGCTCTGCGCCTCTGGACGTGGCTGGAACACCAGGGCGTCACCCTAGTGGTTCAACATCTGGCGGGCTCTCTGAACGCCAGAGCGGACGAACTCAGCCGCCGGTGCATGATGGATCACGAATGGCGTCTGAACTCCGAAGTGGCGCAAGGTCTCTTTCAGCAGTGGGGAGAGCCTTGGTTAGATCTATTCGCCACCGAAGAGAACGCGCAATGTCAGCAGTTCTGCGCGTTGGAATTTCCAAGGCGGCACTCGCTCGGCGACGCTTTTCGTCACGAGTGGAGTTGCGGTCTGTTGTACGCCTTTCCGCCTATACCACTTCTGCCAGAGTGCTGAAGAAGATCAGGCACGACCGGGCCCAAGTCATCTTGGTGGCTCCGGATTGGGCACGAAGATACTGGTATCCCGAGCTACTCAGTATGTTGACCGATCCCCCGATACGTCTGCCCCTTCGGGAGGATCTTCTGTCGCAGCAGCAGGGGACGGTCCTCCACCCGAACCTGTCCAGCCTCCACCTCCATGCGTGGAGATTGAGCGGCGGCAGTTGATGCCATTTGACTTGCCTCCTGATGTCTGTGATATCATTCTGGCAGCCAGGCGTCCCTCCACAAAGACGGTATACGCCTGCCGGTGGAACAAATTTGTGGCATGGTGCACAGCAAAGGCTGTGGATCCCCTTTCCGCCCCTCTTTCTGAGGTTCTCCTCTTTCTTCTTTCTCTGGCCTGGCAGGGCTCTGCCCTGGGCACCCTGAAAGGTTATCTTGCTGCCATCTCCGCCTTCTTGCGGCTTCCTGATCAGCCTTCTCTTTTCAAGTCCCCTGTGGTTACACGCTTTCTAAAAGGCATTACTCACACGTTCCCTCCTGTCCCTTTTGTAATGCCTCAGTGGGACTTGAATCTGGTCTTGACATTCCTGATGTGCGCTCCCTTCGAGCCTCTTCACAATTGTCCTCTTCGTCTTCTGACTCTTAAGACTGCTTTTCTGGTAGCCATCACCTCGGCTAGACGGGTGAGTGAGCTCCAGGCTTTATCTTCAAAGCCTCCTTTTCTCTCTGTTCATCCGGACAAGGTTGTCCTTCGGCCTCGTCCTTCCTTTCTTCCGAAAGTGGTGACTCCATTTCATCTTGGGCAGTCTGTCACCTTGCCCACCTTCTTTCCGCCTCCGCATCCTTCCAAAGAGGAAGAGAGGCTCCACCGTCTGGACCCAAAACGTGCGCTCTCCTTTTATCTGGACCGCACAAAACAGTTCCGGGTGGACGACCAGCTTTTTGTTGGGTACGTGGGCGCTAAGAAGGGGAAAGCTGTGCACAAACGGACCATCTCTCGGTGGGTCGTTTTGTGTAACAAAATTTGCTATTCTTTGGCAAAAAAGGACCCTCCTGTTGGGCTGCGCGCCCATTCTACTCGGGCCACAGCGGCTACTACTGCTTTGGGACGGGGAGTCCCTTTGCAGGACATCTGTCAGGCGGCGACGTGGGCTTCGTTACACACGTTTGCCAGGCATTATTGCCTTGACAGCCAAGTCCCGGAGGGATGGCTTCTTTGGCCGTTCTGTCCTCCAGGACTTTCTGGTGTGATCTTGGTTTGCAGACCCACCACCGGGGATGGTATTGCTTGGGTATCTATTCTAAGGTGAGGAATCTAACTAACGTGTTTCTTTCAGATGAACAAGTTACTTACCTTCGGTAACGATGTATCTGTAAGAAACATTAGTTAGTTAGATTCGTCACCGACCCACCCATCCTCCCCGTTCTGCGAACTGACATCTAGGGTTAAGGTTGTCCTTTTCAGGCCCCTAGATTTTATTTTTGGCACCAGTGTCGGTCTTTGCATGGCTCTGCGTTCCTGGCGCGGAAAGCTATGTACAAGAACTGACGTCAGCGCGCGAGGGCGGCGTCTAAGTACTCCGACGACGTCATTCCGGCGCACGACGCCGACGACGGACGCGGAGCCGCAGACGACGCCTAGCGACGCGCAAGGGGTATTGCTGACGAAAAATCTTCCGGATCCAGTCTGACGCCTGGGGATATTCTAAGGTGAGGAATCTAACTAACTAATGTTTCTTACAGATACATCGTTACCGAAGGTAAGTAACTTGTAACTTGTTCTTTAAGGATTAATCACAACCCTTGTCGGAGTTAATCCTCAGAATCCCTAAACTAACCTGAGTCAACTGTCTGGTAGCAGTGGCAAAGAGCATAGAGGCTTAACCTAGTGCACCGTGTAACGTATGCTGTACCTAGAAAGTAATAAAGTTGAAATGCAAAACAATAAAAATCCCAAACTGAATAAGGAAAATAGAGTAAAATGATACCAATATGCAAAAATTCAATTAGGTGAACCAGCTACTCAACTGGCTTATCTCATCTAGCGACACCTTTGCCCCCCCCCCACCCCCGATGTCTAAACAGGCTAGATGGGATACAAGTGCGTGCACAACCAACATTTTTTTATTATTCTCCTGGTGAACAAAGTGTCCCATGCCTCCTGGGTATCACTCACTGAACTCAAGTGAATTAAATGAAGTTTAGCTGCATCCCCGTGTGGGGTATGTCACCAGGGCACTGGTATTATGTCCTCTTGATGAGGTTAGTCCGTTAAATCCCAAATTATAAATGAAACGCAAATTTTCACTGAGTATTGTTACATCACAACTTGAATTCATTTGAAGTTGGTAGTTTAAGAACTACTTATCCCATTTTATGCATTATCAAAACACTTCACTGATGACAATGCATTTCGGTCATCCAGGCCTTCATCTGGGGACGATCGATGTGTTAGTATAGCTGAATCTCAAGGTTCAAGACGCGTGAAGCTCCCCTCCGGTTGTTGAATTCTGTGTGCACATTCATGTTGTGATGTAACAATACGAAGGATGGAAAAAAATTATCCTCAGTGAAAATTAGCGTTTTGTTTATAATTTGGGATTTAACGGACTAACCTCATCAAGAGGACATACCAGTGCCCTGGTGACATACCCCACATCCGCGGGGATGCAGCTAAACTTAAACAGGCTTGATGTCACTATGCCTCTAAATGGTTTACAGATAATCTGAAAACAGCACAGCTCTAACTTTGACGCCTCGAGCGGAAAATGGCGAAAACAATTACTCCTTAGAATCAAAGCAAATATACGTAGAACACCTTTAAAGAATACAAAGTCTTCATCCTTCAAACCAATGTCATGCAATTTTCACTTACTCAGTAGCAACTGTATGTTTGTTTGGACAACAAACATTGGGATGGTGCTAGACTGATTTCATGCATGCCCTCAGGATATGTTGGCCGATAGTCCTGCAAGCACACAGTGCCCCCATGAGTACACCTAAACCTAGTCAGGGAACTAACGGTTTGGGCAGTCTCAGAACATGACAATCTTGATTTCCCCAAGTAACCTTTTCGCTCAGTCACTCATGCATGCTCGGATAATACACAAAGGGGCATTTCAATATTTTTTTTTAACCATTGTGATTCTTGAATAGAATATATGTGCTGCAATGATTAATAAACAGAAGCAAAAGAAAGTGATTAGCAATATAAGGACAGAGAAATGAATAAACAGTTCCACCATTGTGCTGAAGCAGTATATATATGCTGGCATATAAGTACTTTGTATAGTGTTATTTTACTACTGGATGATCTAACTCCCAATTACCTGTAGGTAAGTGTATGCAGGTCCCCATCTTGGTCACAAGTTGAACATGCCTCCTCACAGAGGGTAAACCAGAATCAGCTGGGCTGAGACTCTGACAACACCGACCTTGCAGTGACTGCAGAGTGCTCCTTTGATTTGAACATAAAAGTGCATGTGTATTCATAATAACAATTGTCGTACTCTCCGGTTCTGTGTCCTCGGGGCTGTGTTGATGCTCAATGGGGGCCCACCTCTGAATCGACCCAAGTCTGGACTATGTAAACATACGCAGACTTTTGGGGCAATTGAGCGGGGGAAAGAAAGGGTGGGGACAGCGGGGAGGGAGACCTGTGTGGAAAAGAAGGAAGCACCATGACAATTGGACTATAACCCTTTCCTCTCTTACGCTATTCCCTGACCCCCTCCACCTCCCTTTCCTACCTGTAAAGAAAAAGAACGCTGTCCCATCACACTTCTGAGGAGAGGAGAGGAAATCGCTTACAGAGCGTGGCTCCGATGCCCTAGCCCAGTGTGGTTATACTTGGCTTCATTCTCTTTTCCTCCTGTGTGGGTACCAAGAGAGAAACACAACACAAACAAAAAAAAGGAAGGCGAGGCAGACACTGAGGACAAACACATGAACAGATAATTGTGTCAGGTGAGAGTATGGCTGATGCGGGCTCAGAGAAGTAAATCGTTGGGTATCACTTTCCTTCTCAGTGTAGCGCACCTCAGATCCTATAATGCCATGCGGTTCCCTCCAATCCATGCACTCTGCCATATTCGTACGACACCTGCTAATGTACATCCATACTCATGTAATGCCCAGAATTTGTCTTGTTCTATGCCTCCGTATCCATACACAACGGATTATAATACAGTCTCGTGCTGCCTGCTGAGTTATGTTCTCACTCACACATTCTCACAGCGTGGCGGTCAATAAGTAAATCGCGGGCGCGCATTTTCACCCCGCATGAAACCGGGTATGGTTTCGCCAACGGGGTGAAAAGCAGCCCAAGAGCCTCTAAGTGCGCCTATGCTCCCCTGCAATGTGAACTCACTATACGCGCTCACCTCCAACAGGGGAGTCACTGAAAACCGGGATTAGTCTCCCGCTTGTCATCAGACAGAAATCGAACGTTGTGTCCTTAGACACTCTTACCGCACTTGGAGCGGCGGAACGAAGCTTCCTGCTTCTTCTGTGGATTAGGTCGAATAATCGGCAGCGTGGTCCGGAGCGCAGGGCCTTTATTTCCTGCTTCCGGAACCGCTGTTGCCTCACGCGCTACGGAGCGCGCATTGCCTGATGGGGATTGTAGTTCTGTTCTACTCGCGCCGCGTCGTTTCCGGGTACAGCAGTGAGCGCGACTGCTGGGTCCCAGATCCTGACAACAATATCCATGCTTCTGTGTCGATGGTTCAGCCAGGCTGTCATTGTTTATTCTCTTATGATAGCCATGTCGCTTCATGGACAAATAACAAACAACATTTGCACAATGGATGTTCAGACCTTGTTCTAAATGTTAAAGGTGTCGTGATAGGGTACTTACGAAGTGGAATTTGTAAGCAATGTGGTTTCAGAGAAAAAATCCTGCACTGTCAGGCAAGCAAATGTGTTTCAAAAGTCATTGTGTAGAAACAAAGGCAACTTAAGAAACATGTTCATGTAAAATGGCAGTGTTTCTACCCGGGCCTAACCTAGCCACGACTTCCACTCTTCGGACATGAGTCAATGAAAGCTTAAGAAAGCAAGTCAAAGCAATGCTACAGAATATACATGTTTAAATAAAAGATGCAAAAATTATAAAAGTGAAGAAAAACCAAATTTAAAAAGGAATTCAGGATGTTAATAACAGGCTGAATTAAAAGTTCCCATCAAACGGAATAGCTAATGGTTTGTGTTTTGGGGGTAGAAAAAACATTTCTATTCCTAGCAACTGCAGACTGTGATCCCAGAGACACACCTTGGAGCAGGTTAATGGTGCAAACGTGTTCCCAACCTACCCCCATAGCAGCTGCTGAAGGAGTAGCCACAGCCAGTGGGAAATCCACAGAACCAGAGCAAAATCCAATTCACCCGGAGAAGAAGCATCCCAGGAGGGCTTGTAGAATGCATTCAGAAGGAAGGGCAAATGCAGGGGACATCAATATAAATGGGCCTTCAAGGTGTCCACTGGTACTTCTGTGTTCAGATGCCAAACTAGTTGCGTTTCTAGGCACAAATCCAATGTACACTTGAAAGTGCACCACAGACAGCGAAATACAGTCTGCATGCAGTGAAGCCACACGAGCCGAAAGGACAAGAACCAATGCTCATTTAGTTCCTGAAGCAAGGGCGTGCTGAAACACTGTGCCATGTGTTCACAGCGCAGGAGCACATCTGGAAGTGCCAGTTCCATTCAATCTTAAAATGGGACATCCATTGCGGAGCAGAAAAATTAAAAACCGTCCAGACAATCCGGAGCAAGACCAGCGGACGACCTCCAAAAACGCTTCTGAGCACGAAGTGTATGTAAGATGGTATGACTCCGAACACTGTCTGAAAGGTGCAAACCAAGCCAGAGCCTATGCTTTTGCAAAAAGTGTGCTATTCTGGCAGTATCAGACATTAAAAATGTGGTGCACCTGCTCTCTACATTGCAGTGGAAAATTTGTGTGGACTAGTGACTGAATCACTGAAGAGGACCTTGTAAATTGAAGATCAAACGTCTTCTTTGTAGATGTTAAGGCCACACCTTTTTAAAACATTAAGGCTTTCAGTCTGCTCAAGGCATCAAAGTGCACTTTTTAGATCGTTTTATCAAAGGCCAAAGTGTCACTTCCCCTAACTATACGGGCAGGTGGAAACAGTACTTGTGTGCAATACGTGACAACGGAAGAAACCGTGACCATATAGGCTATGCCTGGTATCAAATCGCAGCAACCGTATTGTTCAACATCAAATAACTCCCATTAGAGAACAATCTGAAAGCCAGATGAATCACGATCGCTGGGGAACACTTCAAGTAGCAAGCTAAATTGGCTACAGACGTGTTACAAGACCCGTGAAGCGAAACATCCTTGCACATTAAGGATCCACTTAAAGTATTCTCGCAGCCAGAACCACTGAGGAAGACTTAAATTTCCCTATTCTGACAACGGAATTTGAAAGTCAATTCCCAATACTCGTGTACCTACCCTTTCCCTAACACTTCATATCTGCCCACTTGTTGGTATTGTAGATAGTATTGGAAATGGAATGTCGAAATTGGCAGCGTAAGGAACCCGTGGGTGTTTCAGCAATGGAGAAAGGTAACTTCTCCAACTTTTCCATGTGTAACCTAGTGTATGTTGTATCTTTTTGGTGCCATGAGTATTTGAGTTGTCATATGGTGCTAAGGAGAAAAAAGGCTTGTAGCATTAATGTCTCCATGGCACCCAACCTGAATATAGAGTCTGAAGTGTCCAATTCGACAGGAAAATTGACCTAATCTGTGACTGCCCATGTTGTAATGCGGACAGATTGTGTTGTATAATGTCAATTGCAGACAACACTATGTTCCCTAAGGAAAACATTCTAGAGGACAAGGTTTTCATACCATTGTCAACCACTGATGGAGCTTTTTCTAAATTGGCCCTGTCAATTTTCTGCTGCCTCCTGCTGAAAAACCTTCCATATTTCATTGTATATAGCATACAAGAAGTGTTTTTGATGTGGTTTTCGAAGACCTAACAAGAAGTCCTGTAGTTCCAGGTCATCAGATAGAAGGGGCAAGTGTTGTTTCACCTGAGACAATGTTGAGGTTTTTCAGCCAATCAAGGCACAACTTCCCAACTCTGTAAGTTGTCACCACCCCCAGGTGTTCTGTCTGCACATAACGCAGGTCGGCCTGCTGATTATAAAAACCCTCAGGAACCAATACTTGGCATCCGTTACTATTTAACGGCTAAACTAGCCATCTCCTCTAATTGGTGTCTGATGAATTTTATGTGCCATTGGACAGCATGGTGTCTACTGTTTCCTCCTTCTATTTTGTAAACTGTTGCCATTTTTCAAAGCATGCAATTGTGTGAATGTGTTTTGTGTTCAAATTCTTGATTTTGGTTAAAACAAGACATGACGTTTTCTGTACAGGTTTGTTCCAGCAAATCATTTGTTGTGGTATAAGGAATGCTCTAAACAAAGCCTTGTTTCTCTAAACCTGTCCATCTTTTCTCCCACAAATTGATCTAACATAGGTCCGTGTCCCTTCAAAAGTTGTACCCTTATGTAGACAGCTGGGAATGAAAAGAAGCAGAGTCTATCTGTTGGGTGTAAGCATATTTTTCTTTGCAGGTGATTATGTAAGCTTATAAGATACTGCGTTAAATGTATCATAACCATAAAAAAATAAGCAAATGTCTGTGCAAATATTTTTGAACTACTGCTAGGTGGTGTAGGGTAATGTTCCCATTGTGTGTAACTGAAAACAGTATGTGGAATACTTGCTTTATGCAGGAAATGGCCATAATGTTGGAAACAAAACATTTCATCATAATTAGATGTGCCTTTGTACAGTTAATCAGAAGAAAATGCAGTTGAATGCCCAAGATCATCGAGCATTTAATGTACTGTATCAAAATCCCAATCATCAGAAAAAGTACTAGGGGTGATGTAATTCAATGATAATGTAAACAAATATTGAATTTGTTAAAATTCTGTAGGACCATTCACATCATGCGATACCCTATACCAAACAATCCCATCCGGATCTGCAACAGCTGAAATGTTCACCCGGGAAGGGTCTCTTAGTGCCTTGTGTGATGAAGAATGTAGTTTCAGAACCAAGTTCACCAGTTGTCCAGCAAAGTGTTCTTTGAGATATTGCCCATTTAGGAGCAAAAAAAAGACGGTCACAAAACCAATCCAAAGAGACCTTGAAAATTAACTCAATTGCAATCCACAGGTGTAATCATGGAGGAACAAAGTGTGTATTTTTCAGCCAAAGATGGAAAACACGCAGTCTCATCTGAAATGGTAGAAGTGGAGGTGCTGGTGGATCAGATGAATCTGAGGAAAAGTCATCAAAGTTGATGAAGTAGCCAGAGGCAGTTTGATCTATTTTTAGCCGCTCTGCCTGTTTTGTAGAACCGGGAGCTGACTCGATATGTGGTACATTGACATAAATAGCATTCATGTCAGGATTCCAAATTGAAATCTGTGTTTCTGGACAAGTTGATTGTATAGCAGTTGTTGCAGTAACAGATCAAAGGGATGCTTCATTGTTGTCCTCTGCTATTCCCAGCCGGGGAGAGGAGGCTTCTTCAGTTATTAAAGCTTCCACAGGAAGTTCCTGCAGGGTAGTGAGAGGAGGCAATTAACTACCCAGGAGGCCTACTGTTGAGAATTGGCCACATAGTGTGGCGTTATCAGAACAATAGAGACCAATCTCTTGTTTCTGCAGCCGGCAAGAGGAAGAAGTACAGTTCTGGTACCTTCAACAGCCAGGACAGGTACAGGCACCCTGTAAAATGGCCCGAATTATTTCTTGTCCATAATTTTCTCTCTGACCAGATCCTCAATCTTCAGGATCCAACCACGAGTTGCAGACGCTTCCTTTACTTCACCAGTGACGGTGCATTTTTCTTGGACATTTCTTTGTTCGTTCCGGAAGCTGTTATGTTTTAGCTGCCACTGTTCTGGGATTGTCGAGGTCTGGGGCCCACATTTTTACCCCAAACAAGATCTCATATGGAGTCTGACCACCAATGGATTTTCTAGGAAGATTATTAAGTGCCCTTTGGACCTAATGTAGATGATGGACCCAACTGTGACTTGAGCCTAGAGCCCTAGCCGTTAAGACCGTTTTTTTTCTTTCCAGGACAGTGTTTTCCTCTGGATGGTACGGGGAGGAATAGCGCAGGATCACACCCAAACTTCCCATGTCATATTTGTAAGCTGTTGGACCCTGGGTGGAATGTAATGTGCCAACTGCTTATGTCCCGATAAAGACTTGCAGATCTTTTATAACAGTTCAGGCGTCAGCCGACCTCTGTGGCCATACCCATAGGAATCGAGAGCTGAAATCCACTGCAACCAAGATATACTTGTAAGCCCCATCTTAAGACAAAGAACCGCAGTAGTCAAAGTAGCTTGTTCGAAATCAATAGAAGTGTCTGTGGTTGGATGTGTCACAGTGGAACTCTTCATCCACCTTCATTACCATTAAAATTCTTTCATTCATAAATAAATCCAAGGAGATTTTTTGAATTGTTTCCAAATTATCAAATCCAAATAGTCCCATTACCCCATCCCAGTTTCTCTGTGACCCACTCAAAAATGTTTATTGAAAAAATAAAGAACATTAAAGAAAGCATCCTTAAAAGTTTTCTTGAAATCAAGTTGACGCATGCAGACATAAACCCCATTACACTTTCTTCATTTCCTGTTCTCAGCAAAGACTGCCTCAAGGACCTGCTGATTAAAGTAAAATCAGGATCCCCTAATGACATATGCCCACCAAACATTTCAGAAACCGTATTCTCAAAATTCCTAGACCCAGCTCTCTTGCTTCTTCTTTTTTTTTTTTTTTTTTTTTTTTTTTTAAACCTTTATTCGTGCATATTAAAAGAACAAATACGGGCCTACAACCTTCAGGCCGGCCACGATACGGTTAAGCACTGATACAAACATTACGGCCCCTGTGCTTCAACGGTCAAGGTTAGCGACGATTTATGAAACATACACTGGAGAGATCCTTGACCCCAGGGAAAGGAGAAGTGAAGGTTAATTTTAAAGTTTTCAAAATAAGTTTATCAGGGAAATAGTCAGTGAAGAATAAGAACCAAGGAGATTCGAGTCCGCACGCTATCTTCACCACACAGGAGAGCAGCAGCATCATTAAAACAGCAATGGAAGTAAAATCACAGGCAGTGAGGCAATGCAGTTATATAACAGGATAGTCACATGAGCAATTACGCACCCCTCCAGTGCCGCCCCCACTCAGTCAACCCCCCACCCGGACCCAGAATCGAAACAAGTATAGCGCAGAAACATAAAGAGAAAAAAGGCCCATAGAACTAATTAGAAACAGTAAGTTACCCCCCCACCCTACACTAATGCGGAGGCTACGGCCTTCCCCCCCCCCAGCATAGTGCCTGTCGCCCAATAAACCCGAAATATAGACAAGAAAGAGAGTAAGAATAAAGTAAAGAAAGATAAGAAAACAATACACCTATGTTAAAGGGGGTGAGAAAAGAATAGGACCATTCTAATCTAAACTCCCAAAAAGAAGAAGGTGGGGAGGAGCCTACGTATCATCAGAGCGCCCTGAACCATCGGCCATCTTTGGCTTCCACACACTGAGAACCCACTACCCCAAAAGCGGTCGTGTGAAAATGAATTGTCACAACAATTTAGATGAAGAAAGACAAATCGCGACGAATGCGCACAAAGTACACATACAGTTCCAGTCCCAGTCCAGCCCCTCCGTGAAACCATGGCGATATTAATCAGTCTAGCCCTGGCCCGATCGCGGGCTTGAGATTAAGCCAGCCCCTACATGAAGGCCCCGCATCCCGTGCAGACAAAGACAATATGGCCGTTTGGGAGAAGATGGTGAAGTAGAATCCCAAAATGGCCGCCGATCATCTGTAGAGGTCCCTTTGTGCACCACATAAAGTCCAGACATGGCATGTAGAGTACAGGAGTTCCACAGAAAAGAAGCAGTAGGCCACCGTGAACGATTCCTCGAGGATGTTAGGTGTTGCTCAGCTGGATACTCTTGCAGACGCGGTGAGGCAGGCAATAATGAAGCAGGCAGCAATGAACGGATAAACAAAGTATCCGCTGTTAAGCTGGAGAGCAATTGATCCTGGGTGCCGGGAAAGCCAGATGCAGGCACCAGTGTAGCACGGTCACACACAGCCGTTGCGTCCCCGCAAGAGGACAAAAGCACTGGCGGACCCACGCCGTGTTGATGACAGACGGAACGCTCACGGCCCGCAGCCGACAACAGGGAGTCAAACTGCTCACTTAGCGCCTGAAAGCGAGCAAACATTTGCAAACGAAAGTCCCGCAGGACGGCCAGTACGGAGCCGCATGTCAGCGGAAGCTGCACCCCCACATCGGCAGCAATCCGGGACGGCACTGTGGAGCTGGTGTCTGGTGGAGGGAGGGCGAAGCGGGCAGCGGGCAAGACCGGAGTATCACCCCCCAGCCGCGAGCAGGCAAACAACGCCATGTTTTACCGCCGGACGGCACAATGGCCAGGGGGGGGGGGTCGTAGCAAGGAGTCAGTTCCCCTCAGGTCTGCGCCGCAACTGGGAAAGCCAACAGTCGCCTCCCTTCCCTCGGGTTCTCTTTGCAGCCGACTAGGCAATAGAAGAAGGGGGTCAGCAGCCTCCCACAGCGCGGTCCACAGATCGGGGCAGGAGACCCGCCTCACCGGGGCTTACCCTACAGCCCCAGCCCTTCAGGCGCAGGGTGCCGGAGGTGTCTGGCCGTCCCTCCCCAGGCTCATCTGGCGACAGTCCGTGGTGTTAGGTGAGGTCGGGACCGCGGGGCTCGGATTTGCGCTAGCGGGTCCGGGGACTGCGGAGCTTCCCGGGGGCCGGCAAAGGCCACAATGGAGCAGGGGTCCAGGGCGGAGAACAAAAGCACCAAAAACTCCGGCATCCGGGCGGGCTGAGACTTCGGGGAAGTGGCGGCGTGGACAGCGCGTCGTCGTACACGTTTCACCTCGAGAATCGACAAGGATAGGAATCAGGATAATAGTCCGGGGCCAAGGGCCGACGGAGCCGGGCGCTCAAGCGTCTGCTCCGGTCGCCATCTTGGCTCCTCCCCCTCTTGCTTCTTAATCATTCTATTAGCACAGGGACAGTACCGAGCACATTCAGAGAAGCTATTGTGATACCCTTACAGAAGAAAACTTGAGAGGACCTACTAATACAGTAAAACGACGGCCCTATATCCCTGCTGCCCTTTTTTGGCCAAGGTATTAGAGGCGCACGTGGCAAAAAAATCTCTGCACCTTCTTGGAAGAAACTAAATTCATGGACCCTTGTCAGGCAGGTTTTCGTCCAGCTCATTCCACAGAAGCAGTCATCCTTTCTGTGATAGATGACCTGCGCAAAGACTATGATAAAGAAGCCATCCAGACACTGGTCCTCCTGGACCTGTCGGCGGCCTTTAACACAGTGGACCGTAACCTTTTAGTGGACTGTGTCGAGGCCGCAATTGATGGATCATCATCTTTCTAACTAACTATACTCAGTCGATCTGCCTAATCCCTTATAGCTCATCTGAGGTCCAGCTGGACTGCAAAGTGCCTCTGGGCTCATCTCTTTCCCCTCACCTCTGCAACCTCTACTTCCATACACTAATCCACTCTCTCAAACAGAGAAAGTGCATGATATAAAACTATGCAGATGACATGCAGTTACTGTTTCAAATTGATAACGCCCAAGAATCCAAAGAATGTTTTAAAACCACTGTGTTGTTCATCCGCAACTGGATAAACAGCAATCATCTCAAACTGAACTCTGATAAAATCCGAAATTGTCATTACTAAAAGTAAGATTTATTGCTGGACAGCATCATTCTGGCCCTTCGAGATGGGAATGCCCAATCCCCAAAGAAATCAGTAAATAGCCTTGAAGTGATTATTGATTACGATCTATCTATGAAGCCATAAATTGGAGCTGTAATCTGTGCATCCTTCTTCATGCTTCGGCGAATTAGGAAAATAGCCAAATTCCTCATTCAAGCTGTCATCGCACTGTCATCTCAAGGATAGATTACACCAATTCCCTATATGCAGGCCTCCCTAAATGCCCAATTAATAGGCTACAAATTGTCCAGAATCAGGCAGCTAAACTTATATGTAAACAATCCAATCAGTGCCACATTACCCCCCTCCCCTGATAGAAAAAAACTTCACTGGCTACAGGTGGTACAAACAATAATAATCAGAAGAGGCTGCATCATCTTTAAAACACTCAACAATAAAAACCTGGCTTTTATTACTTCTCATATTTAGAAGTATACCCCCGGCTGCACTTTGCGCTCCACATACATGAACTACCTGTCGGTACCCAAATTTAAAAAGAAGAGGACTGGTGGAGCCAGATTCATAGTTATCACGCCCAATATCTTTAAAAAAATATATATATTTATACATATGCAGCATGATTTACGAAAAAAAAATAACAGTTCACAACTATGACACTACGAAGTAGCTAAATAATAGACATCAAGTAACCATCAATTCCTTCCATAATCCATGTAAACTAATTTAAAAATCTCCCTACAAACCCACATAGTATTTAATCCATGCAAAGTTCATATCAACTTCTCCAAATTTTAGCAAATTTATGCATGGGCCTTATTCGTTTTCCATATAATATTTCACATGCATGAACTCTATGCATCTTCCTAATCCACTGGAAAGCTACGGGAACTGTATGTGACTTCCAGTTAGCTCTAATTAATGATCTGGCCACAGCATAGAGATGGATATTAGCTGACGCTGTCTGATTGACATTTCTTCAGATTGAACCATTATTCCAAATACTGCTCCATAAGCGTTTGGCAGAATATTTAGCTCGAGTGTCGCACTAATTTCTGAAAATATATCTTGCCAGAACCCCATTAAATGACTACAAGTGGACATAGTATGGAGCCAGTCCCCATTCATGTTGTTGCATCTAAAGCATTTAGACTAAACCCTGGGGTATAATTTAGGAATCTTAGCTGAAGTGTGATACAACATCCATTTACAAAAGAAAGATATTCTTAAATTGTCAGTTTGTACTGCCTCAGCACTAATACGATTGAAACATTTCCACTGCGAACTATCCAGCTTACACCCTGTAGAGGATATAATTTGCTGTAGTATAGCTGACATTAACATCTCATTATCTTTGAAATGCAGCAATCTATACCAGTTTCCCATGCCCAATAATTTAGTCACAAAATAGGCTGTACTGAGGGAGTTTGACAAAGTTTCCACCCTTGTTACAGAGCCCACACAAGATTTCTTTATTTGTACAAAGCTAAAAGAAAAACCGAGGGATTGAGATCAGAATTCATATTAACCAGTCGCTGCCATTGTGCAAACCAATTGTTCTGAAAGAAATCTTGTATCCTCCAAAAACCCAGCCTGCCGCACCTACTACGTGTGTGTGTGTAGATCAGTTCAATCTCGATAGCCTGCAATCTGCTATTTTCAGCTGGGGGTGAAGCCTACGGAATTCCAACTTTTCCCATATTTTAGTGAACCTTTCTACAATAATATGTGGTGAATCATACCTTGACGTCTTTGAACGCCTTGGGATTTAAATAAATCTCCCAATTTCTGATGGTTTTACCATTTGTTCTAAGTATAAATTAGCGTCTCTTGAAATACTAGAAGAAGACCTCACAAGCCAGTCGAGAAAGGACACCTGATAATAACATTTCACATTGTCAACGCTAACCCTCCTTCCTCAAGATCCAACTGACTAGCCTCTATTTTTAATCTGGGTTTTTTGCCCTGTCAGATAAAATATCAAATAGCCGGATCCACTGACACAAAAAACTACTGTGGAATTTTATTCAAAATATTTGCACACACAAATCATAGCAGCAGGAGAATACACATTTTTACCAGGGCTACTGGACCCATAACTGCCATGGAAGCATTTTGCCATTGACTTAATATCCTGTGGATTTTATCTAAAGTAAATTCAAAATGTAACCTACAAATCCCATATTTTACTGGTTACAAAAATCCCTAAGTATCCTACCAGCGTAGCAGGAGAATAATGATATTGAATATGACGAGGTACTATATCTACAGAACAATTAAGAGCTCCTGATATTGCATGATTAATATTAGGGAGAGGAGTTGGCCTTAGGGCGGTCGACCTCGAATCTGGGGAACTGGGTTTGAGTCTCGGCAATGACGCTGAACATCCTGTGATTCAGGGCAAATCACTTAATCTCCCTGTGCCAAACAAAAATGAATGTGTCCTCATGTAACACAACTGGTGCTATATAAAGCGCTCTGATACCCGATACCTTCGGGTCAAGTTCGCGCTATATAAAAAAACTCCGTAATATTATACCCTCCCAATTTAGAAAATTCACCTATTTTTTTTCAACTGTGTTTGATATATTATTTTTATCCGAAGCTAGATACAGAACCATGTCGTCTACAAACCATTTTAATTTAGCTCTCTCAGGTACTGGAGCTTTCATATTATGGTCCTGATGGATAGGGCAGGTAAGTGGCTCAATAAACTGCCAATAAAATTGGCGAAAGAGAACAGACCTGGCGTGTCCCGCAGCTTATAGTGATATCTCCTGCTGATCTGCCATTTTAAAGTATACACTCCTTTGCTCCCCCATATACATTTTTTTACAACTGAAATAAATGCAGCTGGGAAAGCAAATTTATCTAGAATTGCAATCAAAACATCCCAAGTGCTTTCTCTGTGTCCAGCATTATAACGGCCGCCTTTACGCTCTGTACTGGAAAGTAATCTATTGCCTGAAATTGATAGGGTGCATTATCTGCCATCTGTCTATCCAAAATAAAGCCATTTTGATCCCTATGAATGGTTGTTGGGACTAATGGGGCTAGATGATTTGCTAAAATCTTTGTAAACCATTTTAAATCGTGATTTAAGAGGCTAATCGGGCAATAGTAATTCACATCTTTTTCAGGCTTACCCTTTTTTAAGAAACTAATGACAACTACTTCAGTAAAAAGTTGGAATCTCGGTTCCTTGCAATATAGTATTACATAATCTACCTAGGAATTGATTAAGCTGAGGAGCGAATAATTTATAGATTTCAGCAGGAATTCCATCATTACCGCAGGCTTTCGCGTTCTAGGCTGTGGTGACTACCTGTGTTACTTTTTCTAAAGTAATTGGATTAAACCGTGCCTGCCCCAGCTCCCACAGTAAAGTTGGTATAATAAGCTCTTCTAACCAATTACTTACTGCTTGAATAGGTGTATCATATAAATCAGAATATATATTTGTATAGTGATCAAGAAATGCTTCTGAAATCTTTTGTGACTGGGTTATAATCTTATCAGCGTTCGGATCTTGCAACAGTTTAATGCAGTTCGCATTGGACCTACACTTAACCGACCATGCTAAGTATTTTCCAATTTGTTCATTTTCTTTATACCTTTGTGATAAGATTGTGATATGGTTTACAATTTCTTTACCCAACTCACCAAAGAGCGGAGGAGGTAAGCAGCTGTACGCCCTCCTAGATAGAGACTGTTACCACAAGAAATATGGCAGCTATAGGTAGAAAGCACAGTTAGTGTTCTTGCCGGAGAATAAGCATCCAAATAGTCACGCCTGGACTGTCAAAGAAACTCTGTGCGTGTGCTGAAGGGAAGGATGGTCATCCTTATGGAAGAGGAAGCCTCGCACACAAAATTGTGTCATGCTTCATCATCGGCAACCTCTCCCCAACTGGAAGGACAGCACCTCCAGGGCGTACTCAACCTTCTGTTGGACTGGGCGCAAAAGGGAGTTCTTAGATAGAAGTGAAGGGATCCAGGTCAGTGAATTAAAAATATCTTAATGTAACCTGGCTATTTGCCTTTATTAGTGGGTACATTAGATAAGGTTAAAAAACGTTTGTGGGACGGCAATGTGAGGGCAATGACTCACACCACTATAAAAGTTAGTCCAACATGTTTCTGCCCAACCTAGAAGCCCATACGGGTCTGGGGCATTCCTTGGGCCAGGGATCCCTAACTCACTCTAGGGAGCCTATTCGCCTGCTGCATAAAGTGAGGAGGATAATAGTGAAAGAATACGAAAAAAATACTAAATGTGCTCATGTGAGTCCTACCTGAAATCTCTTTAGACATGAAATAATCCTTTATCTTATTTCCTGCCTGAACCGCAGCATGCTTAGCTTGATTTGTAGGGACAACTATGAAATCAGCTGTTGCCTGATTTAAAATGTGCTTGTAATTGCTGAATTTAATCCCTCTTGGCCCCTTTTTGCCCCATTAAAAAGGCTGTCACTTTGCCCCTAAAAATGCTTTTAAAGCCCCCAAACTGAAAAATCCATTGCAGTTCCCATATTCGGCTCAAAAAACAATCTCGGCGCCTTCTGCATTTGAATAGCCCACTTTTCATTAGCTAAAAAAAGATTTCTCAAAGATCCATCTTTGTTTTTCCTGCCCCTGATCCGGCACTGTAACGTTCACCATTTTTACCGAATGATCTGAAAACGGGTTGGATATTACCCCTGAGTTTTGCAGAATGAATGCGCAATTTAAAAAAAAAAAAATCTTTGCTTGATGAGGAATTAAACTTTTTTGAATGACATGTATAAAGCCTTTCTTTGGGATGTACACTGCACCATGGATCCATCGGGGAAAAGTCGCACACCAGGAAGCTCATCGACTTGACTGATCTTTGTTTATTCTCTGCTCTATTGGGGTGAGAAGCGTCTAGTGCAATATCGGGTACAATTTTAAAATTGCCCCTATTATAAACAAACCTAATTCCCCATTTGCCATATGGTACAGGGTATCCAAATCACACAGAGAATCTTCTATTGAGCCATAATAGCTCACCAGATTGATCAGTTGATTTGCTGCCTTAATCTGCTCCCATACCCATCGCGCCCCTGGATCTCTATAGGTCTTAATTAATTCACATGGCAGATTTTTAGTATTAAGAATCCTAACTTCCTTAGTGGTAGCATCCAAAGAGGCATAGACCGCATGTTGAATGAGCCCTGAACTGTTTTTTTTTATTTAACATTTTTACATTTTTTATTGTCATTTTGATGCAATTACATTTAAATACGGTTGTATGACAAATGCCCATTGCCTACACCCCAGCCACCCCGGCCCCACACAAGACAACATTTATGAACAACAATCCTGATAAAATCAAGTTAAATAATCCATTTTATCTAGACCACCAAATTCTTTAAATATGCCAAGAGGAATTATAGAAAAAGTGCGTAACATGCTAAAGTGCAAAGAACAAACTGTGTATATAACACAGTGAAACCCAATATTGAACATCCAGGTTTGAACAATCTCCATCAGATTCTCCCTCAGGGTATCTTGCATTGATAGCAGCAAATTTTAACACACAGATGAAATCCCCTGATAATCTGAGCTAATCCAGAGGTATATAAAGTGTCCAGTGCAAAAAGTGTGGCGTGCAAAGTGCAAGTATGGCAGCTATAGAGCAAGAAAAGATCTTGGAGACTCCTGCAGGAAAAAAGAGTTAATATATACTTATAAATATGCATTATATAAAATATACAATAGAGCTAGTATTGTTTTACCCGGACTCCCAGTTCATCTGCAAGGTCTCAACTGTCCCCCTGTTACATGGGTGGGTGACGAACCCACCTAGTCAGCGGGTCCCAAATAACCAATCCCTTTTTTTTTTGGCACACGCACCATTTTTAGTGTATATTGCTTTTTTCTATATTAAGAAATGAGAGCAATCTGTACAGCCACTGCTGAAAGGAAAGGGGATTGTAATCCTGCCATGCCGAGGCAAGGCATAGCCTGAGTATAGCCATAGCAATAAAAATCAAGGCCCCTCTCTTGTTTCTTTCTATAGAATCATGTACTCCCAATAAAATCATGGAGGGTGTCTGTGAAATATTCCGGGATAAACCTATCTTGAAAAATCCCCAAATATCTGCAATTAAAGGACCAAGCTTCCCACAAGTTGCAAACATATGTACCGAATTTGCCCCGTGTTCAAGACAGTGGGGGCACTTGGTACCTTTACCAACCACCCCATTTTGCAATTTTACTCTGGGTATTGTATAGAAAAACACGTTTTGTAAAACTGTGCCTGCAAGTTAGCTGAAAGTAGGTCACTTTGCGCAAAATGGAGGGTTGGTTGAAAAGCATTATCTGTGATGCCTAATTTAGTCTGCCATTTCTCAGAGATCTTGCTCAGACGGCTGGCATCAAGTTGTTGAGGATGCCATAGATAGTCCCTATTCGTGGTGCGTTAGGCTTGACTAATTTCTCCATGAGTTCGCATTTGGCAAACCCCACAGCCCCAACTGCTTTGCGTTGTAGAAAATTCCTGATTGAGAGGTATTTAAAAACCTCATTGTGGCGGGGGCCAAACTTCGTTTTCATATCTACAAAAGCCATAATCCCATCAGAGGAATAGAAAGCTCCCAATTTATTAATCCCAGCTTTGGCCCAGGTTGCGAAGTACTGTCCTCCAAATATTTCAGGCAGCTTCTCATTATTGCTTGTGAGAGTATAGTAGTTTAATCTGCCAATTCCTAATAGATTACGAACAGCAGTAAAGGCTTTGTAGGTCCCAATAAGGGTCTTCAACCTAACTCTCTTAAAGTATCCGAATTCTAATTGCTGCCACAAACAGCCCGAGCTTCTGGTCCAATTAGAAGTTCGAACGGAGACGGAAGTTCTGCTATTGGAGCTTGGGGATGATCCTGCAGCAATACAGGGCATATCTGCAGAATGGTGGACCCGTAATATGGCTTTAGGTTTGGGAGCGACTATTCACCTCTCTCCTTTGGGAGTGATAAACATTTTAAAGACTTTCTAGGCTGGGCATAAGCCCATAAAAACTGTGTTAAAAGATTATCGAATTTCTTTAATATTAGGTTTGTGAATTCAAGGGGTGTAGCTCAAAAGAAATATAAAATCTTTGGGAAAAAAATCATTTTTAAGACATTACACCTGCCCACTAAAGAGAGGTGCAGATTATTTAGCCGTTGCAATTACTTTTTCATCTCTGAGGCTAAGGGGGTTAGATTTTCTTCAACAATCATGTCAATGTTGGATAGTATATTTCCCCCAAGATATCTCTCCTTGTTAACCACCCTATGGTCGGCCCAATTAATTCTCTTGTTCAAAATAATTGGAGTTGTTTCTTTGTACAGAGCATAGCCAGACACCGCTCCAAAGTTTTGAGCCTCCAGTTCAATAGCCTTGACTGCCTTTGTGGGATCAGAACTCCCCAAGCGCTAAATCGTCGGCATAAGCCATAACTTTAGTGGCAAATCTGTGCCTGTGTACTGGAAGGATCCCAGGGTTCGATTTCTAGTTTCTTGATAAATGGGTCAATATACATTGCAAAAAGCAAAGGAGAGCAGGGTCAGCTTTGGCGAGTCCCCCGGGTTATAGCAAATTGCTCCATCAGTGCCCAGTTTATCATGACACCAGCCATAGGATTTATGTATAGTGTTTTTACAGCTGGATGAATCCAGGCCCTATCCCCTTTCTGTGCATGATGGTCCACGGGAAAAGCCAGGAGACCCAAAGGACTTTTCGGCATCAAGCAAAATTAACACCATCGGGTCTCCTGTAACCTGTGTTGTATCGAACAATGTAATGCTTCTCCTAATATGGTCACTAGTGCTTTTTTTATTTTTAAAGGAATGAATCCATGTTGCCACCTAGAAACTAGGCTATCCATTACTACCTATAGACGGGAGGCTAGGATTTTGAGGTAGATTTTAGAATCTCCATTAATTAAGGTTATTGGGCAGTAAGAGCCCATTTCCTGGAGCGGTTTATCTTTTTGGGGAAAATAATGATTTTTGCAAGTGACCAAGATGGAAGACTGGGTAGAACCATAAAAAATATGTTCAAGCATGATTTTAAATGTCTCTTTAATTTGATCGCGAAAGACTTTATAATATTCAACCTGAATTAGGTCAGAGCCTGCTGCCTTTCCTTCGGGCAAACTGGTTATTGCTGCAGCAATCTCCTCCCACGAGGGGGAGCCTTCTAAATATTCCCTATCCTTTGGGCTCAGCTTCTATATCAAAATTGGGTCTAAGAAATTATCAATGGCATTTAGTCTGATTGCTGCTGCCCCAGCCCATTTCTCAGTGTACAGAGCTTGATAGAATTGTCAAAAAGCTATTCTAATTCTGTCTGGTTCAGAAATTATCCTAACCGCCGGGTCTCTGAATTAGCGTATCTTGTTATTAGTGGTTTGTTGCCTGGTTCTTAAGGCTAACTGGTGGCCAATTTGTTCGCTAAATTCATAAACCTTTTCCCAGCAGCAGCCCACTTAGAAGCAGCTTTCTCAGCTAGAATTTCACCAATTCCTGCTCTAGCAGCAGCAGCAACCTCTAAATGTGCCAAATCTATTTCTTTCCTTTGTTGCACTGCCCCAATAAGTTTTCTTCGGCACTTGCTAATTTCTTCTAGAGCTCTTGAACCATGCGTTTTTCCTCTTTATTCTTCCTTAATGTGAACTGGAGCTTTTCCCCACGCACACATGCCTTTAAGACATCCCAAACCACCCCTATTTGAGCGGAGCCGTTGTTCCTTTCCAAAAAATCCCAGATCCAGCCTTTTATATAATCACAATATTCCTTATTGAATAATAAGGCTCTCTCAAAACTCCAGGCAGGAATTTCCTTGCTAAATATTATCCCCTTGACTCCTAAAATTAGTGGATTATGGTCTGACATAAATCGTGGTACAAGCTCAATATTAACAGCCTGGATCAATAAAGCAGATACTAGAAAATAATCTAGTTGAGTGTGTGACTGATATGGGGCAGAATAATACGTATATCCAAAATTGTGCGGTTTCAGATAAGACCATACATCAATTAGCCAGTGAATTTGACATAGGTTCTGGAGAGCCTGCAGAACTTTGCGTTTTCTACCTTTATAGGGCTGTAGGCCATCCATGACCCAATCGCAAGAAAGATGAAGATTCAGGTCCCCACAAATTATAATAGGAAGGGGCCAATGTGTCAGTTCCCCAGTAAGCCAGTTAATTACCCCAGGGTCATCTACAATGCCACCATATATTGAACATAATGTAAAAGAAGACTGGGAAGAAGGCCTACACTCTGTTAATACCCATCTCCCGTGGGGATCTGTCTCAGTTTGAACAGTTTGGAATGGGCTACTACATCGGGCTAAAATAGCTACCCCTCTAGTGCGAGCACTCTGTGAAGTCCCTCCTATCAAATCCTATCCCAGCGTGTTTGAGGGCCCTCTGTGTCCCTTCAATGTGTGTTTCTCGAAAGCAGACAAAATCTGCCCCCCCCCCAACAACCGTAATCCCTGGGAAACCTTCTGCCTTTTCCGCAAGTCATTTAACCCGCAAATATTAAGAGTAACAATTCTAAAATATACTGTCTTTGACATTCTAATTTATCAAATTCTCCATTGCACTATGACAGATAAGTAAGCTTGAGAAAAACACATAGACAAAAAAGCACAAAAACCCAAGAATACCCAAAAGTGAACAAGTTAACTTCCTAGTGTGGGTGTCTCCAACCACCCCCCCACCCAACCTCCCCAGCCCCCCTCAAACCACCCCACCACGAACTGAGCACTCAGGTTGCACCTGGATGATGGACACCTGAATAGGGCCCGCTACCCGACCCCACCGTGTTAGCCAAGCAAAATAATTTAGACCATAGGCCCACCGCAGCCAGGCTCAGTTTGATATAAGCCACTCTTGTTTTACCTTCGACCCCCCCCCCCCGCTCTCTCCCCCCGTGGAAGAGAACCACATCGGGCCACAGCATCTGAATCAAAATCTGCTAAGCATGCTAGCTATGCCCATCTTTTGCCTTAAGTTCAGTAAGATACTCCTGTTAGCCTTAATTTCCGACGTGAAGCTGCGAGAAGCACCTTTCAAATTAATTTGAGTTTAGCCGGGTTCATTAGATAAACTTGAGCTCCTAGCTGCTGAGAGGGGACAAACAGCTGGCGAAGACGCCATCTGCATTTGACTGTAGCGTGGCTAAAATCTGGTTTCGCAAAAAAAAGACGCCCCTTCAAACATATTTTTGTAGTAGTTTGTCCTAGCAAAAAGTTGCCAAAGTAGACCAAGATGACTCTGGGTTTCTCTCCTTTGTTAGAGCGCTGTTTCTTGATCATGAAAGGGAATCGGTGGGCCCTTTGTATTTCTGTGTCACAGTTCCAATTTGAGTCATCAGGGAATGTGCCTCTCAGAAGCTTCACAATAAACTGTCGGGGTCGTCTCCTTCAACCCCTTCAGGAATTCCCTGGAGTCGAAGGTTGTTCCGGCGCTGCCTGTTCTCCTGGTCTTCTAGTTTCCACATGACATCAGTCATACAAGCGATTTGAGAACTACTTCTCGTTTTTAGAGAGTTAACTTCAACTTTCAGGCTCTCAGTGCGATTTTCAATCATCGTGACACGCTCAGCAATATCTAAACACGTCTATTTCCTTATCCCACTCTGTAGTTTCGTGGCTGCACCCTTAGCTTGATTTTTGTCCACCGAACTTCTTCTTGAAATTATTTAATTGATTGTAAGATCAAGGACAAGGAAGGTTCTTCTATATCCATACTTGTACTAGTTCTGTCCAACCCTGGTTCCCTAGGTGGCGCCTCTCCATTAAGACAGGTGAGCTGTTGTTTGGACTTAGGGCGGAATCCGTTTTATCTCCTATTTTTTGCCATAGAACATGCCAAACCCTATTGGGAGATAAATCCTTCTGAGTTGCCACCAGTAGCCGTAATTTGCTGCTCTGATCTCTTGTCTGCAGACTATGCCCTTATCTCCTTTAGGGTTTTCGTTAAAAGTACGAGTTTTCATTGAGTAGTCTCTTGAGATACGTTTCATTTACGATCCAAATGATTGCACCGGGAAGTGTCACGAGTCAGTGCCAAATACTGGTGGGGGAGGCTGGAGTTATCACCAGGAAGCCTCAAGCTGCATCTGTGCTACACAGACCACCTCCGCAAGACGCCTACTATTCCTCAACCCGAGTTGGGACCTATTTACCTACCTCAGGCTGCTTCAACCCCTCCTGTGTTCGCTTCCTTAGTATAGATGCCAAGCTGTATCACCCAGTGTGGTTGCCCTGTGAGATCATGCTTCTGGTTGAGCACCCTTCATTCAAAGCTGCTGCCTAACTGTGCGCGCTGACCGCTGTGCTACAATCCCAATATTCCCTTTAAAAATACAATGATCACAAGCCAGCCGGCTGCAGCTTCCAATACTATGAGTTAGAAACCGAAGCCCGTACTCTCTCACCTCACCTAATCTGCGTCTGCGTCGTTCCCTTGCCTGCACAACCGAAGTCAGCACTGTCCCACTGACTGAGATACCCCTTGGAGTCCAAAGAGTGCTGACCTGAGGCATGGGTCCGCTCTGACCAAATGGAGCCACTCTAAGTGAACACTGGCTCTCTGCGCTCCGTTAAAAAAAAAAAAAAAAAAAAAAAAGAATGCTGGTCGGGAAATACGGTTTCACCACTCACTCCTCAGAGCGGTGGGGCATAATCCAATCGTGCAATCCAGCGAGCTCTAGGTTAGTGGTATTCCAAGCTGCTATGCACCGGCCATCTTGCTGCTTCTCTCCTAAAACGGACTCCACCATGTAGCATGATGGCATCTCTACATGGCCTCTCCCTCTGCACCCAAAATCTTGAATTCTTCCCCCCCCCAGAAATCAGATTTGTCACTTGCTATCAAAAATTCAGGAAACTGCTAAAAATGTATTCATCCAAGCATACAACTAAATCCTTCCCACAGTACTCTTACCTTACTGGCCTCATATCAGCACCATTAAACTGACCGGTGTATGTGCACTCTACAAATAACCCTAACATAACACACATAAAATGCCAATAATATTCAATGATCCTGGTATAGCTGTACCTAAGCGCAATGTGACACTGACCGCGATTGAGTGCTGGATGGATACACCAACCAGGTTCGTCCTGGTCAAGGATTTTACCTTCTGATTTTAGTCCTTTAAGTCCCAATCCAGCACAGGAGTACACTTCTAAAGGCCCCCGGGGATGCACTTTGACACTGACAGGGTGTCAGATAGAGGCCAGCAGCAGGGTCCAGGTTTAGTTACCACTGCTCAGCGGGGCAATTACAGGAACAGCTATGTGTAGCTGCTTGTATCCCTGTGGCTTGAAAGAGGTGGTCAGCGTTGTGATCCTTGGAGTCCACTTATTTGTCCTGGGTACAAGAGAGAGCACAGACAGAAGGTTCATTCTTCTGAACTTCCTCCGGTTCAGAAGTGTTTTGCTATGCTATAGGGAGGAATCAATAACTATTATAAATGATTTCCCCTATGCATTTTTACTTCTCTGAGGTCCCCAGAATCTTTACCATCAAGCGGTCGCATGCTGAACTCCTGGAGGAGCACACAGTGAATAACTTGCTAGTGACCACTGTGGGAATTGGCTTGATGATAAAGCATGTGACGTCAGTGAGTGTGGTCCTTTTAAATGAAGTACTTAATTTGAGTCACCTCCACCTAGGTATAACTTTCCTAATAATAGCAGGGCCTGTACTCTTTGTGTGCCAGGTACCTTTGTGTTACAGATTGAGGTAGGTTGTAGCTCAACACTTTGTAATGTTAGCTCAACCTTCTCCTTTTTGAATGCGTATTACTTGCATCGCCTAGGCAAATATATCTGGTGCTTCAGCATTCTCGGGCAGATGCAACTGAAGAAGAAGGGGATGTAGTGGAAGATGCACAAGAGGGTGCATTCCATGCTTGTATTGACCCATTGGTAGTTTGTAAACACCTCCAACAGATTCTCCTCCTTACAATATTACTGGGTTACATTGTCTGGAAAGGGCTTCAAAAAGATTTGGCTTGCACAATACATTAAAGGAAAAGGAATGATTATTTTAGATTTTAATGAGCATCCTACAAGGCCATCAAAGCTAATCCTATTCTTGAATACATTTGAGACCAGAAGACAAGTGTCTGATGCACAATTTGGACACAATGTCAGTTGTGGTCCCATGATTAGAAAAGAAATGCAATGCTCCTGATGCAACAACTTGTCTCAGGACATTTTAAGGAAGGCTTTGTAATCTCAATTGTGGTCTGGGCTCCTCTAGAAATTCTGCCTTCCCAACAATTATGCTTCCAGAGCTTGGCCGTGGCAAAATGGTTACCTTTCGAAACCCATTTCAGCACTATGCCAGCTACATCTGTCAAAAAAGGTGAACACACTAGCCATAATAGGAAGATGTGACAGCACAAATATGTCACATTTCTCCCTGCTTTAACCTATGGCCAGAAGACAAGAGGAATTCAGCAAAAATCATCTAGCAAGATCAACTCATGGTTTGCATTCAGGACATAGATATAGTCAGTACAAGCTTTGGAGAGGTCACAAGTGTAAAGGTTCTGCTGCATCAGTTGGCTCGAAGGTAAATCGAATTGTAAGGTAGATCAGTTACCTCTTTACTGATACGTGCATTTGCAGTATGTATAAAGGAGAACCTTGATGCTGCTTGTTAAATGTGTTCGGGGATCATTTAATTAAGGAGATTCACAGCATAGAGCCATGGTAGATAAGAATTGGGTAGATCTCGTTCAGCATGGGCGACCTGGTATGTAACTTTTTCTCATTGTGTGCTAGGGCCAAGGCAGATTCAATGTAGTGGTGATTTTCTTTTCCTAATTTACTGCAGGGTCGCTCGGAGATCAAAAGACATTGCATGTATTTTTGCTGTTCAAAGTTTTGAAAAATTATCAATTAGTCCGATTGGGTAAGTTGCTGATTGTGAGTAACCTGCAGTGTAAGAAGAGGTAAAAAAAATTATTAGAGGATTTACTGCAATATGAATTTCACCAGCATGCATGGTTTGACAGTTGGATAGACTTATTGGGGCACACAGTTTACTGTAATGGGAGAGAAGAACTAGCTGCGTTTTCCCCTCTTTCATGTAATCCACCTGCAATTTGAACAAAATTGTAGCGGTATCGCCAAGGAGGACAGAACTTATCGATTGACCAAATATACGAGAAGAATTGATCACGTTGTGTACTTATCAAAATGTCCACAAGTTCAGAATTAAATATCTAGGACCAATCAAATTTTAGAGAAGTGGGATACAGATCAATAGGATGGATCTATTAGGGGGCACACCAGCTAAGTGATTAGTAATGTTGTGAAGTTTTTGAATCTGGTGACACTGTAACTGGAAGCACGTAGTACTAATGCTGCAGATTTAATACAGGGAGTAAGTTACTGAGTTTGAATTATTTTTAGCAGTTCAAGATGCATTCTTTACTTGGGCTATGCACAGTTTGGCAAGTATTTTTCCAAAACCAAATTATGTGTACAAGAGAAAACATTGCACCAAGGATAGACTGTGATTAACAATTGGTTTAATGTTCTCTAATGAAGGCCAGTTCAACCTTAGATGACACAGCCGTCTTCTTGCACACCAAAAATCTTGCAATTTGAAATTGTTGGCTATCACCAATAATTGGTGTAATTTATGTATGAGAGGGTGGTAGACATACAGGATTTGTGCTTGGGTATTTAAACATTTTTTTTAAATGTATAAAAATAAAAATTATTTAAAAACAAAATATGTTCCCTTTCCCTGAATGTTTGTCACTGGTCGGTCCTGAATCTGGAATCTGGTCCACATCATAGGGGAATGAATATAGAGAAATAGCAAGAGAAGCAATTCTGAACCCTCCTAACTGCCAAACGTTTGTGAACAGGCTTACTATATTTGGTGCACCAGTGTGGAACCACAAGTAGAGTCAAGGGGTTTTGGTATGCAGGGAGACACTGGGCAGTTAGGGAATCTCAAAGTTTGCAGATTCTAGTTGATGAGTGACAGAGGCTTGTTGGAGTGTGCTGCTCCAAGACCTCACTTTAAAGGGTCCACGTTAAGAATTTGTGAGTATGTCGCTAGCTCCGTGGCCATTTTGGCCAAATTGATCCAGCCAGTTCTTGCTTCCCCACCTATGCTGAGCCATTTTCCTGAGGCTTAGTTATGTCTGTGACTTACATGTAGCCAGAGGTTTAAATAGTGCAGATATCTGTCAAGGACCCAAACCTTCTTTCAGAGGTCCAGGAGATCTCTGTCTATGATCTGAGATGATGCTAAAATATGTGGCCTAGCTTTTAGTACAGGACGATTCCTCACAGCTGTACCCTGAGAAATCTGGAAAGCCAGTCTACTGTACTAAATAGCAGCCCCACGCTGTCTACTATGCCCAAAACCCATGCGTAATGGAGGATCAGGCTATAGTTGGGTTACACATATGCATTTAACGCACAGATACAAAAAAGGAAGCAGTGGACTATATCAATCGCACACCCCTGGAGCAATCCTTTCGGGTTAATAAGTCACATTTACATGTATTTCATACAAAGGTTCCTACTTTTTACTGAGTGCTACATACAGTGCCACAACACCCTGCTACCTATTGGGTGTCACACATCATAGCGCCTCTGGGTTACAACCAAATTACAACCACAGGTTAAGACCAGAGCAGTTGAAGCAAACATTATTACACTCCCTTGTAAAAATAAGTAGTCCAGTGATATATGGGTCATGTTTAAGGGTTTATTTCCAAACTCGTCCAAAATATAAATGATGTAAAGTCCATAGATTTCCAGTTTCATATGAAAGGCCATATATTTTACAGCTGACACGTGTTTGATCTGGAACAGACTTTTTCAAGGCTGTAATAAGTATTCAATACATAAAATACATCCATCAATATAATATCAACGTCACCTAGTGTCAAACTATTTCAGCCAAAGAGCCCATTATTCCCAAAGTCTGAATGGCATGTTTCCATATGCCAAAGAAAAGCAAAGTAACACATCAATACAAATTACCAATGCTGAATGTTGTGATTTCCATAAGCCAAAGAGGAACAAAGCAAAAGCCGATCACCATACCAATGTAAAAAGAGATCACAACTAATGCACCAGTATTGATCATGTGCTATTGCTGTGTATCATGCATGTGTTTGTGATAAGCTTCTGATCACCCTTGAGGTTAGGTGCCCCTTCAATACGTGTGTATCTTAGATAGACCAAGAAAAATACCTTCTAATCCTCCATTGGTAGTATCTGGAATAATAAAAATGTGGAAAGTGGATGACAAAACCCTATTTATCATGAAATAGGAAATCCAATTAAAACTATCCTTCTAGTCCAATAAGAGAATTACGCAAGAGTAATCCCAAATAATGGTTGACCATGCTTACCCAGCAACATACAGTAAAAAAACAGTCAACTCGTGTATTCCAATATTATTACACGTCGGTGTGAAACAGCTCTAACATAGACAGTGAAGTGTTGTATAATGCCAAACAGGAAGCTTATGAATGAGACTTGATAAGCTGTAAAAAGGGAAAACAAGAAAACAATGTATCCACTCATCTCGTAATGAATATTCAAATGCCAACCCATCCATATAGAAACCCACCAGTTAATTACAAAAGCTGATCTCCAAAGTATGAGAAGCATCCTAAGTGGAATGAGAAGAGGCTAATAATTCATGATGTCAAAAAAATTAAAGAAGGTCTTCCCAGTAAAACTGTGGTGTGCACTACAAAAACGCCACCAAATTGGTGTGGTGGTATCTGATAAAGACCAAGTAAGAAATTCGCTGATTATCAATATTGTAAACTCCCCAAAAGTCACAAGTCAATGAACAAATATAAATTATAGTAAAGAACCATTACGAGTTAATGTTACAACTATAGAAGTGTCCCTGGTAAGAGAGAAAAATTCACTCCTGGTGGGCTTACCAAAGGGACTTGAGAAGGTTCTATTTCACAAAAAAACACATTTCTTTGAAAAATGGAGTAGGTGTGGTCATGGTCAGAGGAATGCAACATATTGTTCAAAGCACTCGAAAGGGGACTGAGGGATCAAGAAGTGTCCAGGTTGGGACAACTCCAAAGGAACAGAGGACCCATTGCAGGTATAGGACTGGCTCATGGTGAGAGACCAGAGATGTGATTCAAGTGGAGAGCAATGAAACCTGGACCACCAAACAAAGAAATATCCAAATCTAACAAGGAAATGGAGCATGAGACCGAACAGTCATCTGGAACAGACTACATCGAAGAGACAGAAACAGCGTCACATCTCAAATTGTTACTGTTAAGCTTTTCCCCAATCATATGTCATTCATTGAAAGTTACAAACAGTTTGTCACTGCTTAGTCAATATCCAAATAAATGTTTTTGCTGGCATACAGGGGATCTTGTAGACTGGGAATTTGAAACCAGGAACATTTATGGGCACAGTTTGAGGAAGATCACACTCTTACAATTCTCCTGTGATCCAGGAAGTTGATATTGAAGATAAACCCTAATTTATGGTGTGATAGAGAGGTGAGGTTAGCAAAGTTAAGGGTTTTAAAAATGGTTATAGAGGGAAGCATTTCTTACAAAGCAGGTACTGTTTGGGTCGATGGATACCCCTGGGTTTGGAAGTGTAGGAAGGAGGTAGTTTGTGGGAGAGGGTCAAGTTGTTGTTTTTATAGTTTGCATATGGTTTACAGGAAAGGGTAACATCCGCTGCACCGCACTTATATAACCACCAATAACCATTAGAATTTATAGTAATGTATGACAGCAAATACTAAGTGATGTCATGGAATGTCAATGGAATGATGTTATATGTTAAGCGACACACCTCCGCCATACTATTATTTTTTTTTACAGGAAACACACCTGCTGGTAGGAATTGTTCATTTCTTGGCAGACATGGATATGACAGGGTGTATTACTCGGGCTTTACTTGGAGATCCAGGTCATTGCAATTCTCCTTCGGAAATCATTCCCACTAGGGTGACAACAGTTAGAACGTTTGACAGGCCTGCTAGATGGACTACCTTGGATTGTCATAGCCGCTAATGTCCCTTCTACTCTACTCTGATGAGCAACACACTAAATCTCTCACTAAACTGTTGTCAGAATCCACAATAGGTATGTCAATTATAAGGGGTGACTTTAATGCTGTGATGGATGCGAGGTACGACACAGGAAAGCCTGCAGCTTCATCCAGGTCCACCTACCTTTTTAAATCAACTGACACAGGAACCCGTTGACACTTTTTCACAGACAGTACATGACAGGCAAGCTGTTTATGTACTACTTATCACCTCGTGGTTCCAACTCATGTATTGAATAATGTTTTGTCCCAGCAGCAGAGGTGACCATGGTGGAAAGCACTAGGAGCATTTTCCTGATCTTGGATAAGGAAATCTGTTAAAATGACAAATCTTCTAACCAGGTGAGAAGCAGAATAGATTTAATTTTACATCATCATTTCCATTCAGAGGAGCAGCTCCTGGTCAGTTCGAAGAACAATGGAAATGACAGTTGAGTGGAATGTAGTAAGGTAAGGGGAATCAAAGGGGGAAGGAGGAGGATACCAACAAAGAGGGAAACATCAGGGACTAATATACAACACACCTCCCTTCCTATGGAAATCAGTAGAGAATACTGATATTTAACCATGAGCTAACCATACATAGAATGGGGAAGGGGCACAAATGGCACGTGGAAAAGATCGACCCAACAAGGAGGGCGACTTATTTGCAGACGCAATCCTTGTTCCATTTGGGTGGAACACATGTGTTTCTCAGAGCCCTCTTTCAAAAGTTGCTTGTTGTCTCACTATCATTCCTATGGGCATCCAAAAGAACTCAAGATACAGGAATGTGTTTGGATATTCTGTCAACACCCAGGTCTGACTATTTCCTACTTTGAAAATATTTAGGCATAACTGGATAATCCTTTGATAACGAGAAAACTTGCTACCATTGTTTTTGTGTGTACCGGGTTTCACCCAATCCCCCATAGCAGATGAAGGCTTCTTTACACAGTTTAAGTGATAATCTTTCCTTATGAGAATTTATTTTGCTCATTACTTTTTCTCTGGCTACATCAACATGGTCTTGTTTCCTAATCCATGAGGGTGTGATGTTGGTTCTGGCATGTCTACCTTTAAGGGATACAAAAGAAGACATCCTGTTAACACTGTTGGGCGCTCCGCAGTAAGCGCAGATAGTTTCTTATAGGCTTTTGCGGCAGGTGTTTTCATAAGTTCAGCTCTTTGTAGACGCTCCTTGATCATCCAATTGATTCTTTCTATTAACCCATTGGCTCATGTGCAATATAATGCAGTTTTTAGATGATGAATAGACATTTCCTTTAGGAACTCTTGCATGGGGCTTGCGGTAAACTGTACCCCATTATGCGTGATAAGAATTTCTGGGATACCTGCCTCAAAGAAGCTGTACCTCAAAAAATGTATCAACTCTTAAGCACTTACACTATGCCTACATTTTGTTATCACTGAACATGTCTGATAGTCAACCATCACTAAAACATAGCGTTCATTAAGGGTTCTTTGCTGAATAGGCCCTATGATGTCCCATGCAAGCTGAATCCTGGTGTTTTAAAAGGTGAAAGGGAAGCTTTTAGGTGAGGGCGGCTCCCCGGCCAATGCTGCTAGCATCTGTGGTGAGAAACCTGGGTTTGTTAGGGTCTAATATGCCTGGAGATGGGTCATTGCTGATGAGCAACTTAATGTATTCATTAGTGTTTTGAAACTTTAGTTCCCATGAAAAATGTACACTCTTCAACTATGCTAGCAACATTTCTTACCAATTTGGAATAGTACTCTGCAAGACGCAGAAAGGACTTGAATTTGTGTCTGTTTGAGGGGTCAAGAGCTTTGACAATAGTTTCCACAGATCTAACTTTGGTCCAATGACATTGTATGAGATGCTGTGACCAATTTACTCTACTGGTCCTACCCTATTGTGACATTTCTCTCTCTTTATGGTAATTCCTGTTAACCTGAGTTTATTCAAAACTTTCTACAAGGTACAATTGTGGTCTTTCTGTTTCTCTATGTAACAAGCAAATAGGGTGCTGTTCTTCAAAGGGAAAGGGTAAGGTATAAAGCTGTTGGTCGGGACTGGAGGGTTGACAAAGAGGGATCTGAGGGGATACGAGTGATCAGACCTGAATGCCCCAACACACCCAGATGGGTTCCATGGTTCAACATAGGTCCGCACCTCGTCGGGCCGACACTGAAACGTTGACAGGCTCCTCAATGGAGGCGCTTTGTCAGAAATCTACTAATCTTAGCGTAATTATAAGTGCAAGTGAGGATGTGGGTGTAGAGTGGTGTACTAGTTGAATAAAATAGCCTAAGGGGTACCAAGGAGACTTTGTTATAAAGTGGTCTCCTTGACACAATAAAAACAAAAGAGCTGTTGCAGAAATTAATGTACTTTGACAGCTTCAACAAGAGTAGGAGCACGGGTGCTGGACCTAATTAAACCGCTCCTTGTCTCTCCCTTGATTTATTCATTCTGTTTCTCACCACATATGAGTATATCATCCTTGCAGCAGAGACTATTAGACATACCTTCTAGTATGTGTTGCATGATGAGTTGAAATGCTGCAGCCGCGACGGTTTGAAGGATTGGCATTTTAATGTAGCTGCATGTATCCAACGGGGTAACAAATGAAGCAAGGCAACATGGAGACTGGTGTAGTTCAATTCGGTAGTAGGCAGAGGAAAGATCAAGTACATTGAAAAAGGATGCATCTTTGATCAAGGGGAGAATCTCATGAAGGCGGGGGAAAAAGATCTCTGTCAACCCATATATTGGCATTTAAATTGCTTAGGTCGACACATAATTTTAAGTCTTTTCCCCGCGATTTGGTGGTGAGGACTACAGGAGCTAACCATTCATAATTTTCTATGGGCTTATGATCCCTTGGTCTAAAAGTTTAATTTCTCTCTTTAGGGGTGGTTGCATGAGATGGACTATGGTCACACTTTGTAAATTACAAGTTTTACATTAGATTTGAGCTTGTTACAGTGTTGGTAATTCTTTAATAGACCTAGCTTCAATGTACACACATCAGGATTTTCACTGCAAACTTCCAATTTAGAATATGAGGGATCAATCAAAAGGACTGGATCAGTGCTAGGTAAAAGTCTTTCCTGTATCCGTGGATTATTGGCACACCTTAGCAAATTGATCACAAATGAGAGAATCTGTAAGTAGTCCAAAGTCACAAATGCTGGAAAGGCCTCTCTGGGCAGCAATGTATGCAACTGCTTTCTCATTCTTCCTTTGGACTCTCCCAAACAATTTGTGTCTCTCCAGTGCAACTTTGGTAGACATCCAGATGTGTGTCAGGATCCCTCTCCCCCATCACTAGTAGTTGCGGGTACATTTTCATAAAGTTTCCTCCTTTCTATTCCAAGGTTGTGTAGTTTAGTGTGAGTTTTACTCCCCACAATTGGTATAAGGTAGGACTCAAAAAGATTTGTCCACTGCATCCAGGGAAGGGACGGTTCCCCTATGTCACTCAGAAAAGGTGTTGGTTGCAACAAACTAGCTGCTGTCAAAATAGAATAGCAGGTATAAAAGAATTGGAGGAAAATACCAGAAGTAGAAGTATGTGGATTACTGCAGTGGAGAGTACTGGGTAAGCAAGTCGAGCAAGATTCCTGAAGGGTTTAATGTATAATGAAGGTTCTGTATCTAAGTTATGAGAGAGGGTCTGAACAAGGATTGTGGAAAGATGCAGCAGATGACAAGAAAGGCGTTAGTATTGATGGGTAAATAGACGCAGCTGACCTGAGTGTGAATAGGCAGGTTCATAGAGCAGAATGAACTCCTATAAACAGTCCTGTGTCTTTATTATGCAAGGTGTGTTCTAAGGAAGGTGACTCACTGCTGAGGCAGCAAGAACACAAACCACAAGGAGGGGTGAAAGCCGTAAAGATCAACATGCTTCCTTCCTGGCAAGTGCGCCAGTGGAACTGAAAGAGAATGCTGCAGTTCACTGTGTCCCATGATGGTAGCGGAATTCAAATGTGCAGTCAATGATAAGATGAGAGGCGGGCAGTATCATGAGTATATGCAGGGTTTACTCAAGGAGAGGAGGCACTGTCAGTCCACACTCAGCACCCTCTCACAACTGTAGATTGCACAGTCAATCAGTCATGGGATATAAGATAGGCAGTTACTCACGAGGGTCTAGTGAGTAAGCTTGGTGGTTCAATGTCAAGGAGGAATGCCATCAGGTCTCACCTGGCACCCTCACATTACAAAAGAGCAGCAGTAGAGTTCAGCAGTTCAGGACCAGGTGCTCTGTACAAGCTTTGTACCAATAGAATCTGGAAAAAGGTGGGCCAACTCATCTGCTGACCGGATGAACAGGAAGGATCAGGATACCAGTGACCCCTCAGAAGAAGTGCAAAGACTGACCGGGTAACAACTTGGAGGGGAATGTCAAGACTATCCCACACACAGAGATTGTCGCCAATGTAAAATAAAGAATCTTCTAACCAGATGAGAAGCAGAATAGATTTATTTGACATCACCACTTTCATTCAAAGAAGCAGTTCCTAGTCAGTTTGAAGAACAATGGAAATGACAGTTTACAGCTGAGTGGAATGTACTAAGGTAAAGGGAATGGAAAGGGAGGTGAAAGGAGGAAGATACCAACAGAGAGGAAAACATCAGGGACTAAAGTACAACAAAATCCAGCAGTCATTCACAGATTGCCCACCGAGAAGACTCTCAGCCCTAACAGATTTCCACTCAAAGTCTTCAAGCGATACTCCAAACTAATCATCCATCATTTGAATGCAATGTTTGAGGAAACCTACAAAACTCGATCCATAAATTTTTTTAAAACAAATTTTATTAAGTTTAGAAAGTTGCACACCACATGGTAAAGTATTTCACATTGTATTTCTACATAATATCTTTTTGCCAATTTCCTTATATTGCAAATACCACATTTTCATGTTGCCGCAGGTCCAACTTCTGTAACATGAACTGTCCCTCCTCCCTCATGAGTCGCATCAGTATGTGTGGTCATTTCTATTCTATCTTCTCCAGTGTACGAGTTCCAGGTCTAAGAGGAATACTCTGCTGCGTGTTTCATTCTGCGCCCTTCCATGCCAGAGCCCAGAGAGTGTCAGGAATCCTTTGGCTAGTCATTGATTCCCTATAGTGGCTATGGGTTCCCAGGTGCCTACGTGCCTTTTGGTGTAGGGTCTCCTGAGCCTGATTCTGGTTCCTTCAAGCTATCTACTGGTGCTTCCCAGGCTCTAGCACCCTTTAGTGAGCCAATCCCCACATAGCCTCTCCGAATAGCACTCTCCCTTTACAGTCTGCCCATCTCTCCAGTTCTTTTTGCCATGTAGTCACTCGGCACTGAAATGGTCAATCCTGGAATATACTGGCCACCTTTGTCTTAGGTGTGTGAGGGAACCAACCCAGGAGGCAATGAGCCGACGAGTAGGGAATTACCATTTCTGTGACATCTGCAACACCCTTAGCTAGCTCCTCCCAGTAGCTGTGCACTACAGGGCAAGCCCATAGCATATGTAGGATTCCGGTTTCCACCTTTCCGCATCGTAGACAGGCTGCATCTACTGTATTGGAAAATGTATTACTATGTCCAGGTGTCGGGTATGCCCTATGTAATATATGAAAGTTAATCAGTTTGAAGTGTGCATTTGTGGACACCTTAGCGGTTCGCTCAAGTATTTTTGCCCAGTCCCTATCTGCCAAAGGGACTCCTAAATCCTCCTCCCATTTGGCTCTCAGGACAGCTAGTGGCTGGAGCATGTCCCCTAATATTGCCCTGTAGAAGCATTTGACTGCTTTTATTTTGACCCCGGACAGGCCAATATATTGGCAAGCTTTATGGTTCTTGGGTTCCAGTGTACCTGTCTTCCAGTGGCCACAAAGGGCTGGCGTCCCTGCGCTGTAGAGCAAGAGGTGGCCCTGAGCGAGGTCGAATTGCAATCGAAAATCCTAGCTTCCCCTCTCTGTGCAGATCCCCAACTTTCTTCGCTCCTGCTGCTAACCATTCTTCCATCCCTCTCCACTGTCCACCATGGAGTAGGACATTCAGCATGATCATAGGTAGGTTGGGGGAGTATAGAACTGGGCTGCGTGCCTTCTGAAGACATTCCTTCCAGCAATGCCTCATCATTACATGGAGTTTCCTGGTGGTATCCAGTGTTGGGCGGCCAACCTTCAGTAATACTCTTGTCAGTACGTCTAATTCTGGGACGAAAAGCCCCCCTTGCCTGTCTGCCTGCAAGCCATTGCGTGAACCATTGTAGATGCCCAGCTAAATAATAAGTTCCATAGTCGGGGACAGCCAGCCCCCCTTTGAGTGTCATGTGCTTTAGTGTGGATAAGGCCACTCTTTTCTGGCCCTCGTCTCAGATAAATAATGTGATCAGAGAGTCCAGCTTAACAAAGTGCTCTTGGGATCCATATGGGAAGTGTCGCAAAAAGGGACAGTAGCCTAGGAAGTGCCACCAATTTCAGGAGTGCTACTCTACCCGCTACCGACAGGGGCCGTGTCTTCCAGAATTCTATGCTGGAGTGCAATGATCTGATGGCTGCCCTATATTCCCTTCTATCAGGTCCGCTCGGGTGATGGAAGATCATGACCCCCAGGTACGATAAGCATTGGGGTTCCCATTGTAGAGCTCCTAGTCCCTCCGGTTGGTTGTGACCCCCCTAAGTTGGGAACAATCTAGACTTCTGCTAATTAACGTTGAGCCCCAATAGGGAACTAAAACCCTCCATAATTTCTCGTGCTCCTTCCAAGTCTTCTCCCACATCTCAGAGGCAAAGCAGCAGGTTGTCCGCATAAAGCGCTCTATGCTGGCAATGTTCCCCTGTTTGTATGTCCTGACATTGCCTCCCGTTGTGGGCTAGGCTCGCCAAGGGCTCCACTGCCAGTGCAAAAAGCACCTGCCTGGTCCCCCGCTCCACAGTGTATCGATCCGATATTGTTCTTCCCATCTGGACCTTGCCCTGAGGGTCCGCGTTTAGCAATTTTCCCCAAGCCAGAAAGCCTCCCCAAAACCACAGTTAGGAAGGTCCATTCGAGCCTTTTCTATGCCGATTGCGAACACGGCTGCGCCCCCCCATCCTGGTCATGCGCCTCCAATATCGACACCAGACGCCTTATATTGAGCGCTGTGTTGCAACTTGGGATGACTCCCGTTTGGTCAGGATGAACTAGTGTAGTTATGTATGGGAAGATTCTTGTGGCTAATATTCGACCCAGGATCTTGAAATCTAGGTTGAGCATTGACAACGGTTGATATGCTCTACAATCGTGTGGTGGCCTACAAGGCTTTAGGCGTGGTACCACCAGAGCCTCCCGTGTAGTGTTGGGGCGAGACCCCATTGTCCTAGCTGCCTCATATAGCTCCACTAATGTAGGTGCCCACTCTTCTGTGAATGCAGCATAGAACTTAACAGGAAGCTCATCTGTACCCAGGGTTTGTACCCCTTGCCAAGCCCTAGATAGCTGCTCTTACTTCCTGTATGGTAACCTCCTCGTCCAACACCTCTGCCTCTTAAGCTGTGTGAGTTTTAAGGGGGAACTGTGCCAGGAAGTCCTGGATCGCTCAATCCTCCCGCCGCTCCACACTCTTATATAGGTTGCTATAATAGCTGAGAAAATGCCAATTGATCTCTTCCTGCCTATACTTTCGGAAGCCATCCTCTCCTTCATTCTCAACTATGGCTGAGCTTCTCCTGTTTGGGCTTGGAAATCCATGTTAACAGGGAGCCAGAGCAATCTCTCTCAGCATGGGTTTACTCCATGTACAATTTATAATCAAAACATCGTACCCTTTCCACTTGGGCTGCTAGCTTCTCCTCAGATTCTAGTAAGGGTGGCTGCATTGCCAGGTTTCCTGGGCTTTGTTTTTCTGTCCCGCAAGTCTTGTTCTTCTTTCTCTCCCTCCGTTACCAGGGTATGCCTTACTCCCATTGATGCCACCATGCAGCCGCCTCTGATTACGGCCATTAATGCATCCCACTCTAATTGTGGGGAGGATGCCGTGCCCACAATATACACAAAATAGTGGACAATCAGTTCCCAAATCTCCTCTAAGAACAATTGGTCTTCCAGAGATTCTGGTTTGAGCTGCCAGTTAGGCATGCATGGGCGGGTAGTCTCCCAATTCAGTTGCATAAGAACTGGTAGTCCGACAGTGAATGCCCCAGATATTCTACATTGGTAATCAGGCCGTGTATGTCTGGATTATGGAAAAAGGTGTCTAGTCGCTCGTGCAGTTTGTCAAGTCGTGAAAAGAATGAGTAATCATGGACCTGTGGGTGCATGTGTCTTCCATGTTTCTAGTTACCCCCATCTTGCTTGCCATTCTGCAAAGATGCGTGCTGTGCAATGGGCTGGTGAGTCTCTCAGAGGGTAGTGTGAGCAGTCCATCTGCGGGTCTGCCACACAATTAAAATCTCCCCCCATGATCATGAAGTGGATCACATATGGGGCCAGGGGTCCTGACAGTCTCGTCAGGAAAGCATCCTCTTCTACATTAGGGCCATAGATATTTATTTTAGTCACATCAAAGACGTACAACCTACCAGTCACCTTTATATACCTTCCCTCTGGGTCTATCAAGTCCCCAGTGTGTTGGAAGGGGACCCCCACTCTAATCCATATTAGGACCCCTTTGGCATATGTTGAGTAGGCAGTGTATTAGGCCTGCCCTCTCCGTCTATGCTGTAAAGATACTCTTTCCTTGGCTAGTAGGTGAGTCTCTTACAAAAGAGCAATGTGGATACCCTGCCTGTTCAAGTAAGAAAATATCTTATAATGCTTAGACAAAGTGTACATCCCCCTGTTGCTCCGGGAGATAGCTTTGTAAGTCAGGAAAGTAGCCATAGACATGCCTTGTGCGTAATCCTGCATCTATCCCACTCCATAAAATTCCTCACTCTGCAGTATGATCATCCTACCTGGCCCCAGAACATATTGGACACATACCTGGGATGTGACTCACGATTTCCCCCAAACCAATAAACAGTTAACATCCCAACTCCCATAACCCGGGACAAATGAGTAAGAACCCCCCATTCAAACTTTTGTAACTCTTACAATTGCGTGTGGGAGCACCCACTGCCTGAATTTGAATTTAAATGTGAATGTAATTTATAAAGTGCAAACTCCTGCCCGTGGGCCTCTTGGCGCTATAGAAAACGGATATCGCTACAGCAATGTCAGAAACGAGTCAAGCCGATGATCATGTGCCTTCTTATCCTGTGAGAAAAGCCAGATCTTTAGGAGCTTTCTGAAGGTGAGTAAAGAGGGAGTAGCTTTTAGTGTCAGTGGAAGACTATTCCACAGCACGGCTGTGGCCCCGATAAAACTCTTCCCGCCCCTTGTCGTCCTCCTAAATAAGGGGACAGTCAGGTTAATGGCAGAGCCTGAACGAAGCATCCTCACTGGGATGTACCATTTGAGTTTCTCCTTGAAACAGGCTGGCCCCAGTCCATGCAATGATTTATAAGCCAAACAGAGAGCCTTGAACCTACAGTGTCGTCTGACTGGCAGCCAGTGCAAGTTCCTGATGGCTCCTCTAGCCAATTCATATTTAGAAATTTTAAAAAGGAAACGAGCAGCAGCATTTTGCAATGTCTGAAGCCTCTTCAGGAGACCTGATGCGAGATTAAGATAGAGACTAGTGCAGTATTCGATCCTTGTGAGAACCAATGCCATGGTTACAGTTTTCAGAAGTTCGGGAGGCAACAAAAAGTTTGATCTTTTTTATGAGCCTTAAGGAGCAGAATGAGGCAAATATAATTTTATTCACTTGGTCCTTGAGCTTCAGTTCTTTATCTAACAGGAAGCCTAAGTTTTTTCAGGCAGTGAGTCCTACACAGGCGGCCACCAATCCGGCGTCCAAAATGAGGGGTTGTTACCAAAGATGATGACCTCAGTTTTAGCGGTGTTCAATTTAAGGCAGTTGTGATCCATCCAGTTGCTCACATTGCTCATGCATATTCTGAATGCCATGCCCGAGTTGTGTTCAGGTTTTGCTAGTGACACCACAATTTGGGTGTCTTCAGCGTAAGGGCGCTAAAAAGAGACCAGAACTTTTAATAATTGTCACGAGTGGCGTAAGGTAGAGGTTAAACAGTGTTGGGCTCAATGCCGAGCCCAGGGGGACTCCACAAGGCAGGGAGAAAGGCCTAGATCTAAACTTGCCCATCGTCACATTATGTTGTCTATTAGCCAAGAAAGATTGGAGAAGATCTAGTGCTGTATCCTCTATCCCCAGACTACGCATACGGTCAGCCAAGATCTTGTGGCTGATCGTATCAAACTCTGCGGAGAGATCCATCAAAGTCAGGGCCGGCATCCCTCCCCTGTCAAGCTATTCCCATATATCCTCCGTAGCTACCACCAGAGTAGACTCTGTACTGCGTTTTTTTTTTACCCTTTGTTGTGTATCGTCCAATAAAGAGTTTTCCTCTAGATACTCTGAAAGATGTTGATTCATTACTTTCTCCGCCAACTTGGTGGCGAAGGGGAGTCTTGATATAGGGCGATAGTTATTCACATCCAGAGCATTCAGATTGTCTTTTTTTAATAGGGGCAGAATAGAGGCAAGTTTCCAGTGAGAAGGGAAGGGTCCTCCTGCAAATATGTTGTCAAGCATTTGCCCCAGATATTGTGCCACTTGAGCAGGGATCATATGCATTATTTTAGGAGGACAGCGGTCTTGTGGTACACCAGATTTGAATAGTGGGACTAACTTTGTGAGTTGTTCTTCTGAAGGGGCCTTAAAGGTGGAAAATCTGACTTTACCTAGAGAGTCAGTTACGGCATGCCCATTCTGTTGACCGGCTACCCTCTTCGCTGTAAGTTTATTAAAAATGTTAGCAACTTTATCTTGAAAAAAGTTTGCCAGCGCATCACAAAATGTTTGATTTATTACTGCAAGGTTAGGGCTGATTGGTCCTACCACTTTTTTTTATTACTAATGAAAAGGGTTTTGTTTGCATCACAGGTTGCTTTTATATGCTCAGAGTAATATGAGGTATTTGCTGCTAAGATACGTTTTTTAAGTTCGGCTAGTTTATTTTTATAGATATTTTTCTCCTCCACCTCATAATTTTTTCTCCATTTTTGTTCTTGTCTATGGCAATCCTGCTTTGATATCCTAAGATTTTCATTGTACCAGGGCTGGGATATTTTCTTAGCTGTGATTTTTAGATTGATTGGTGCTACTATGTCCAAGGCAGAATTTACGAAAAAGAACAAAATAGGGAGTAGAGAGGTACCACTCAAAAGAGTAGTGGAGATGGATACATCCTCCCAGTCATAAATCAATAAACATAGTGATCCACCCACAGGTAAGTATGTATGTCAAAATCTCCCAGAAAAAGGTATGTATCCCACATTGGTGGAGAATACACATAGGTTGTTAAAATACCCCTCACACACCAAAAGGGCCCTTGGTGTCATGCTTCATCATAGGGGTCTTCCCGCCCCTCTACGGGACGGGGCGTGCTACAACCTACTTTTGCGTGGGAGCACTGTTGTTTTGTAAGACAACTATGTGTAGTGTGAGGGTGTGAGAGGGAAGGGTCTGGAGTGAATGGAAGTGTGAGATAAAAAATACCTGGCTTGTTGGTTTAGAAAATTTTAATATACCGTTGAGCTGGTATTAGTAAAAAGTGGGGGGGAGGAGGTGTAAATGCCTCAATGACTTGTGCCTCCTATGTCTGCCGACATGTTTCGAAGCTCCCCGGGCTTCTTCTTCAGGACCTTAAGGATCCCCTCCTAAAACTCACTGTGTCGTGTAGTAACGTTATTAGATAAAACTAAGAAAGAAAAATGTGTACAAGGAAGAAATTAACTCCCTAGGAATATATAATGCCTCAATAGCTCTGCGAGGTTGATAAACCTGAAAGAAAAAACAGAAGGGGAGATAAAAAACATATATTCACGTAGCTAGATGATCAATCCATCGTGAGCATTCAGTGACCTGAAAAAAAGTGATATAATAATCTCCTTTTAACGCTATTCATAACGTTATCACATGTTCTGGCGTGAAAATGTAATGGGTGAAAAAGGACACAGACAAAGGACAAAACGCACATGTAACATAAAGCACACACTCTATGTAAAAAGGAACAGAGTTCCTATGTTCATACTATCCCAAGTCATTGTTGTAGAGATCAGTGGTAGGATATAAAAATAAACCTACTTGCTGTAGACAAAATGAAAGACCTCATGAGCCTGATGAGCGGGTGGTAGGAGTGCCTAATAGGCTATCTACAGGACGAAATTAAAAAAATTTGTTTGTTCCAGTCTTGATGTTAGAACGTAAGAATACACAAACTCCAGCGAGGCCTAGTCTAAACGGCTATGCCGTACTTACGACTCCAGGGAACACTGTCCTGCCACAATTACCAGCCCGATCAGCTCCGTCGGTAAAACTGAGCGAGTTGGCGGATGTTTAAATACAGAGCTCAATTAGGTTAACGCGGGAGATCAAGTGACCGCACCGGAGTGTTGCGCGTTACCATGCTGACTCTGTGATGACTGACCCGGAACCGGAAGTATCCGGATGGGGTCAAGAGTGAGAAAGAGTACACGTAATAGTAAACACTCAATGGTGTAGAAACGTGTGATTGTTAATAAATTTATTGAGTGCGGATGAAGGCTGAATGATGACAATGGAGGTGAGAGGGGAATCCTGTAATAAGGGAAATATAAATAAAAATAAAATAACGAGAAGGATAGCCCGCTTGGAATGAAAGAAATGGGTGATGTAGAGAACATTTGTCGTCTTATTAGGAAAAATAGCACCTACGAGTGGGACAGTGGACCTGAGTTTTGGAAATATGCCCAGTCTAAATGTGAAGTACCAATAAGGCATAAACATAATATTACTAGATGTCATATGACAATTCCCGAGGGATCCAGTCAGTTCTCACTATGGATGTTCACCAAAGAAAGAAAAAAGGGGGTAAAAAAAAGTGAGAAAATAGTAAACTATATAGTCATCAAATAGTTAGTTGTATTGCTATTATCTAGGTTAGAAAAAGGGGGGCGATAACCTGAATCAAAAAAACTCTCCTTTGCTGAATGTCGACAAAATAAATAAATACCATAGGGGCATTTATGTAATGAGGGTAGGCAAAAGGCACACATACCGGTAATCATCATCGTCACCTGAAATGATCAGTTGGAATGGGTGCGAATAATGGTGGTTATACCGGTACATTACAATTCAGGTGTGGAACTGATTCCATGGGATGTCAACATTGAGTCCCAAGACGTGGGTTCCGAGGCGGAACACCCAGCGTTGTTCCTTTTCGAAGAGGCCATTTTCTCCATCTAGTCGTTCGATCACTGTCCACTGTAGGTCATCTACTCCATGCTTGTTAGTTATGTAGTGATTGGAGATCTTCGTGGTACTCCTACCACATCTGATATTACTTCTGTGTTCTCCGACACGTATTTTGACTGGTCTGGTGGTCATGCCCACGTATTCAAGACCACATGGGCAAGTGATCAAGTAGACCACATTTTTACTGTTACAGTTAGTGAATTTTCTTTGGTCCCACTCACTGCCATTTCTGAATTTGATATGTCTGGTTTTTCTTGTGAGGTGGCACGTGCTACAATTCCCGCATGGGTGATGCCCCTGTACCGGAGGTAGCATGCCTTCTTGTATAGATCTTGGTGTGTTTCTAGGTCTGGTCCAGACAAGCATATCTCTAAGGTTTCTACCCCTTTTGTGCGCAAACATAGGTTTTGTAATGTTGAGACCGCAGCTGTTCAGAAGTCGCCAGTGTTTGTTCACTATTTTCGTGATCTTATTAGAATGTGTATTATATGTAGTTACACATAAGGGTCTTTCCTCAGCCTGAGTATCTACTTTGTCTTCCAATAAGGCTTCTCTGTTGTTATTTCTGGCCCTCTTGAGGGCTTTGTCAATCACTCTTTCAGGGTAATTCCGTTAGATCAATTTGATACGCAGTTCAGAAGCTTGATTCTAAAATTCGCCGACTTCGGTACAATTCCTCCGCAATCGTAGGAATTGTCCGTATGGTAGGTTCTCTCTTAGATGAGGAGGGTGAAAGCTATTGAACAGAAGTAGGCAGTTCTTCGCAGTTGCTTTGAAATGTGTGGTGGTTTTAAGTGTACCTTCATCTGGATAGATATTAAGATCCAAAATACAAGGTTTTCACATGATGTTGTGTGTGTAAATTTAAGAAACTCATTTTGTTGGTTAAGCTACAACATGAAAGATTCAGTTGAATCAACGTCATCCTCCCAAACGACCAGAACATCATCAATGTATCTTTTCCAGACCTTGATGTGAGGCACGAAAGGGTTGGTGGCGTTCAGAATTTTATTAACTTCCAGATGGTGTACATAGAGGCCTGCCAGACTAGGAGCGAAGGCAGAATTTAGCCAGAGCAAAAAAAATTCAACACTCTGCTCCAGGTTATTGGCTGGTTGCCATGGACCAGGGGTGATGGCATCTCTCAGTTCGGCCGGCCGTATTTTGTGCCAGGATCTACTTGGGGTTTTTTGGATAGTTTTTCTGTGCATGATAATTTTCTCAGTATTTAGCTGCCATTTGAGGGAGAGCTGGGAGTAGAGTAATAGCAGAATAGTTGGAAAAGATCTCTTCTAACGTGTACAGCCCTATGTTTCAGACCTCTGGTGATTATGGATAGTCCCAACTCATTCATTGAATCAATACATTTTAGGGAATCTGGGTCAGTTTCCCTTTCCAGATGAAAATTAAAATTGCCCAACACCAGAAAATTTGCATTGATGATAGAGGTTTCTATTATCATGCTAAAGTTGTCGGCAAAGCCACACTTCGGTCCTGGTGAGCGATAGATTAGCAGTCCCTTAACAGACTGCAAGTCTGGTGGCTGCACCAAGAAGTCTAAGGCCTCGAAACCAGGGGTGGTTAATGGCTCAAAAGTAGTTTTTAAAATTGGTTATGGGAAAGCACCACCAGCCCCCTCCTTTTTTTTAATTGTCTGTCCAGCCGATGGACAGCATCGCCTGGGGGGGTGGCTGCGACAATTTCTGGACCATAGTTAGCATCTGCCTATGTTTCAGTTACAAATGCCACATCTGCGCACTGTGTTTGCACTAGGTCAGAGAACTCAAGATGGTGTTTCATTAGGGACCTAGTGTTCAATAGCATGCAGGAGATGTTTGAGAGTTTTGGACAAAAGCATTTCCTATTTAGCTGGGAAGTTGCCCCAGTAACAGCTGGGTTATCAGCCGGGTTAGGTCTAGGGCACCCAGTTTGATTGGGGCAGGAGAGGTGAAAGGGGGTCTTAACAGGTGTGTTAAATCTAGTGTCAGAAGGGCCTTTACCGTACAATCTCCGTGCAAGTAAAGCATCCCCCTAGTACCTGATGATTCCTGCTGTGTTTTGGGTGAAAGGACCAGGGGGACGGGCGCTTAAGGGTAGAGGTGAGAATCAGAGTTGGACCCCATGGGGGTTCCACCCCTTCCAGTATATCTATCCATCAAAGCTATTGTAGACTTCAGGGAAAGTAAGAAAAGCCTCCCCCTGATACGCCCTACAAGGGCGATCATTGCTCTCCTCAACTCTAAAAACGTCTTATGCCCTTTGTCGATTAAATGATTTCGTCGGATGTCCCTTGGGTTAATTCTGGACAGTTCCTGCCTGGAGGCCCTCAATATGCTTGTGCTATGGCCTGATTCCGAGTCTTGGGCATCTCCCTTGGATGCTAGTGATTCTCTGCCGGCTCCATTATTATTCAGTGATGCTACAGCTGCCACTGCTTTCTGTCGTTCTTGCTGAGTCTCAGCTTTAGATGGGGCTGTGGAAGTGTGAGATCCATGCCTGTGATGCGAGCCAGTTCTGTTAGCTATTCGACTGCGTGGGGCTCAGCAAGTCTCTGGCCGGGGCCATTGATCAATCCAATCCCAGACTTCCTGGAGGGCATTGAAAAATCACATACCTGTTGGGGTCAGCACTTTTAGCCTCACTAGGAACATCATAGCGTATGGGATCTCCATCTACCGAAGTTTCTTCTTTGTCTCCAGGTATGTGAAGTGCTGTCACTGGACTTCTCTGAAGAAATCCGGAAAAATCCTCACTGTGCTGTTCTCTACTGAGATCGATGCCTTCCGTCAAGCCTGGCAGAGAATATGATCCCTGTCTTTGTAAAGCAAGGTGTTGCTAGCACCGAGAGTGGAGGCTCTGCAGGCAATATGTGGGCGTGTTCGAAATCATAAAAAGGGGAGAGGGCATCCTCTTCCCTAATCCACTCCAGATATGCCAGCATAGGGGAGAGGTGTGGCGCCGCGGCCAGGGCGACTGACGCTGGACGCTGGAGATCACGGTTCGATCCCCGGCTCCGGTGGCAGGGGTCTGCCCAGCACCATGTGACTCTGGGCAATAGCTCGCTTAATCTTCCCAACGGCCCCCAGCGCCGAGATACCCCTTCGGGGGTGATTCGTGCGCTATACAAGTAGTGGATTTACATTTACATTTACATGTTGTTGCCTTCAATTTTTTCTTGCAGTCCTACCATTCGGATATTGTTACAACGTGATCTGTTCTCCCCGTCTTCTGTTCTCAGTTTGAGGGTACAGACCTTCTGCTCTATAAAGGCCAGTCTGGTGACTGCCGATGCCATTGGAGGTATTTCTGCAAGTTCATTTTCCGCTGAAGTGACACGTTCAGCAAAGCGGCGATGATCGTCTCTTAATAGACCCTGGTCCTCTCTCAGGGAATCTGTTTTGGTCTCCACTACTGCTCGAGACTCTGTGATGGCCTGAATAATATCCTGGAGTGTAGGTCCCCCAGTCCCTACAGGCTGTAAGGTTTGGCTTTTGTTAGTTTGTGTGCCCCCCCCCCCACCTCTTCCTGAGGCGTTCCAGTAGTGTCCTTATCTTTCCTGCAGGTTGCTTTCCCTATGTTGGCAGCCACAGAGATCTTTGTAGTGCAACGTCTATTCTTCTGTTCAGGGGTAGGCACATGTGGCTCCCACCTCTCGACTCTCCCACTGTCTCCAGTGGGTTCCTCTGCTCTCGCCCAGGCCAGCAGTGTCACCCACCAGGCTATCTACTGAGCTACTCCAAGTACTTACACCCACAGTTGTTGAAGCGCTGCACTCTCATTCTCAACCTCTAGGTCTCAGTGGCAGGGTATTGCAAGAGGACGTTGTGCTGCCTACATAATCCACTCTTCTGCTGGGCCAATCTTATAAGAGGGCTCTGCAGCCAAATTCAGGGGTGAACACCTCCCTTTCTCTTGTTCTCCCCTGACCAGGGCTCGCTACCGGTTGGGAGGTTCAGCCGCACCTTTCTCCCTCTCGTTCCACACTTCTCTTTCCAGAAGTTAGGTCATCTCTAGGGTGTGTTGGACACCGCTGGTTCAGGGAGGGATCCAGAACCTCCTCACATTACAGGCACCGTTGTTTATTTCACCACCGACTACTTCACGAGATGCCGCTCCTCTGCCTCTTATGAAATGCCCGGGGGGGGGGGTTCGGCCTCCGGTTTCAATACTCTTGGGTGAAGGCCGTACAGCCGATAGCGGCCCAAGGCACAGCTTCCTGCACTACACAGTCCTGTCAGGCTATGCCCCAGAGTCTAGTGTCTCATGTCGGGAGTAGCGAAGGGCCCCCCTGCATCTCCAGGCATCAGTGCCGCAGCTCTGATCTCAGAACACCACACAATCTCCACATGGCCTACTGGCTGGCGAGGCCTCTCTTCTGTCTCCTCTGCCTTGACGTGGGAGCTAGGGGTCAGAACGCAGTCTCAAGTGTCAGCACTGCACCGATGGATCGTGGCCAAGGTGCGGCTCCCAGTCAGCCCACGGTCTCCTCGGGTGACACCACTTAGGTTAGGGGCGTAGCAGGAGGTCTGCTCCGGCACCGTACCAGGGCTGTACAGCGGCACCAGCGCCATACCCTGACCCAAGGCGTGGTCCTCCGTGGTTATGCCAGCTGAACAGATGAGCTTTTAGGAGCTAGGGACCTGTAGCGGGAGCGGGGGCCCCTAAGCCCCCGCAGGTCTCAATGCCGCAGCGTCGCTGACCATGACCTGAGGCACTCCTTCCTCCGCCACCTTACCGCGGCCAGTCTCGCTTGGGGGTCGCCACTTACGGCCGGTACTTTCTCCCCCACCTGCTTCGCCTTTCTGGCACTGCCCACCTTGTAGGGTGACCAACCGTCCATAAATTTCACAGACCGTCCGTAATTTGGACCTCATGTCCGTTATCCGTAATGATCCCTTTTTCGGATGCCTTTTGTCCGTAATTTTGGGCCTTGCAGGGAGCAGAGCTGTTCCCCTGCGAGAGGCCACACTCATCCTCGGAGAACAAGAGCACCCCACCCCGCCCATTGTCATTCTGTATGCGGCTGATTGCCACATACAGAATGACAAAGGGCCAGTTTGCGGTGTTACAGCATGTGGTGGGCCTCCTCCTGCCGCGGTCTAGAGGAGGGCATTCTGTTGGGGTTAGATGGAAGAAATGTACAAAACAAATGTACAAAGTTAAAAAGAAGAGGTTATAGTTCTTACACAGTCTCATAATTTCACAGTTGAAGCATTTTTAATATTATATACAACGAAGCCATAGTTCCTGCTTTTTAAAAAATTATTTAAGCACCTAACATCCATTGACAAAGCCAATAGTCATGGCTTGTTGTAGATCTAATGCTATTGGATGCAATGATAGAAACAGCAAAATACCATTCGGGCAGCACATTATGCTGAGCACATATTTTTTGCTTAGGTGTTTTAAGCCACGCCCTTATTTTAAATCCGACACGCCCCTTAGAGAGACTCCCAGTTTTTTCATCCCACTTAAAGCCCTGGAAACAATACCATATCACAGTCACCTTACGTCCTGGCCCTGTGCATCATGCATGACTCATGACTTCCGAGTTTTCAGATTGCCTTTGTGCAGGGGCATAGTGAATCATCCCCCACCCCACCCCTTGCTTGAGGAACTACGGCAAAGATGAAGTTCTTGATGGGCCTCTTCTGTCTGCAACTGGATGGGTGGGTGGGTGGATGGATGAAGGGTGGATGGAAGGATGGGTGAAGGGTGGATGGAAGGATGGGTGGCTAAGTAAAAGGAGAATGGAGATAGAAGGGGAGGATTGATGGATGAGTGAAAGCATGGATGAATTATTGGCAGAATTGATGAGCCAATGGGTGCATGGATGAGTGAAAAGAAGAATGTAAAAATGGATGAGTGAAATAATGCATACATGAGTGAAAGGGAGAGTGGAGAGCTGGAAGAATGGATGGATGAGTGAGTGAAATAGTGAATGTGTGGACGGATGAGTGACTGGGTGGATGGATGAGTAAGTGAAAGGATGGCTTGATTGGTGAAAGGGTAAATGGTTGGATGGATGAGTAAATGGATAGATGGGTGGAAGAGTGGATAGATGAGCGAAAGGATGGCTAGGTTGAAAGAGTAAATGGTAGGATGGATGAGTGAGTGAATGGATGGATAGTGTGAAGAGTGGATGGATGAGTGAAAGGATGGATTGGGTAAAAGGGTGGATAGATGATGGTTGGATGGATGAGTGAGAGGGTGGAGTCTTTTGCTTTTTAACCTATATGTTCACTCTCTGGCTGACATTGCTGAGAAGTTGGGATTGACTATCTTTTCTTATGCCGACGATACTCAGATTATCTTTTCACTTTCCTCCGCCCAGCACCAAGATCTCTTCCTGCTTCAGCTTGGCTCCTTGTGGATGACCAGTAATGCCCAGAAGTTAAATGGCACTAAAACTGAGGTGCTTGTTCTTGGTAATAACCCTGAGCTTTGGAGTAGCAAACACTGGCCTGACACTTTGGGCCCCTTGCCTGCCTCTGCCTCCAAAGTTAAAAACCTGGGTTTCATTATTGATAAAAATCTTTCCCCTAAACCTCAGGTGTACAGGGTTACGGCATCCTGATTTGCTGCTCTTAAATGGATTTTAAAAATCCTTTGGCTAATTCCATCAACAGCCCAGAGAACGGTTTTGCAGGCTCTGGTGTTATCCACACTGGACTATGGCAATGTGCTGTATTTGGGTGCAGACAAAGCGTCAGTCCACCTGTTGCAGGTCATTGAGAATGCAGCTGCGCTTCTTTTTTTCCATCTGTCTAGATGCGCCTCTGCGTCTCCTCTGCTCCACCAACTAGATTGGCTTAAAGTCAATAAGCGCATTGAATTTAAGGCCCTATGTTTCATGTTTCGGGTCAAATGTGGCCTCGCTCCCTCCTATATTCAAAAATTGGTAACATCTTATGTGCCGGCTCGACTGTTAAGTTCCTCCAGCCTCCCACTGTTTTCAATCCCCAGGTTTCATCTTGTTCGTATGAGGGGTCGCTCCTTTTCTTACCTGGGCCCCAAGCTCTGGACTGCCCGCCTAATTGATCTTAGGAAGTGTCATTCACTGTTAGCTTTCCGGAAGTGCTTAAAGACTCTGTTTTTCAGCGACCTGCTTGACTCTTAGTCCGGCCTGTAGCCTAACACCTGCATGGCCCTGCCTCCACTTGTCCAGTGCCGGGAGACCCTGTTGGGTAGCTGCGCGCTTTATAAATCTATGACTAAATAAATAAATGAAGGGATGGATGAGTGAAATGATTGATGGAAGGATAGATGCTGGATAGGTTTGCAAATGGTTGAAAAGGTTTGGATATGGATGGGAACTCAGATGGAAGGACAGAATGAATGATGAAGGAAAGAATGATGGATGAAAGAATTAATAGGTGACAGAATATACATTTGAAATGATGGATATCAGGGGTTTGATGGAAGGATGAATGGCTAGATCCTTGGACAAGAGAGCTCTTCTGGGGAGGGTTGTGATGACTTACTTTGCTTTCTTGGTGCCATAAGAGCTTTAGTTCAAAGTGGGAGATACTCCCTTGCCTATGTGTTACTATTCTGTATTTGCTGTGTGCTTATGTGTGGGATCTATACATCATGCATATGACATTTTGAGTGACACCCAACTGATACTTGAATATTACACAAGTAATTGTGAATGATTGCATGTTTTTTTTAGGTGTAAGGTTTTAGGAAGAGCAACATAGTGCAATGAGCTGTGCTTGAGATGTATATTGTGTTTGTAGCAATAAGGCAAGGCTTCAAAAATAAACTATGTAATAGTGTAATGACAGTGCCTTCTTTAACAAAGCTGCATGGAAAAGCATCTTTGTGACTTCCATCAGCTTGTGCAACTCTCTGCGAAGACCCCATAAGCAAAGTCAGATTCCATATTTTAAGGTCCCCTTGCTGAAACACCCATAATGCGTTCCCTATAGTGGGTTCATCACAGCAATCCTCCCTTTAGTTCACCTATGCGTTCCGCTTTACATCTCACAAAGGCACTGAGATATGAGATGCTAGTAACAAAGTCTATCCGAGGAGATCTTCCTGACCACTTCTCTCACCAAACATGCCTGCTCAGGACCATGAGTTGTAAACACAATATCAGACTGGACAACCCAGTGCAGTAACCATATAAATAGATTATCATATGAAATACCACAAAAAGACCTGCACAGTTGCTCAAAGCTGCACACATACTGAAAAAACGTGAAGTGAACGATTGTCTCAACTTAAGATAAACTTATTTTGATTTGTACTTAAGTGGTTGTCTATTTACTTACTTTTATACTATCGCACAAGTTCCTCTGATGTGTCTGTAAAACGTACCTTTGGTCCTAAAGATTTGTTCTGAATTTTGACCTTCTGTCCTGAATTTTTGTCCTGAATTTTGACCCTTTTTCCTGAAATTTTACACTTAACTTCCTACATTTGCACCCATGCCAGCTGGTCACCCTACCACCTGGCAGCCACTGTCCCCCGAGTCACCACTCTCTCCCTGGTCACACCTTCAGGGTCCCTCAAGGGTATGTAGTCCACGGCCTAGCGGAGATTATCGGCCGCCATTTTTGTCTCTGCCGCTCGCCACACTAATCTGCTTGGCCAGTCCCTTAATCTTCATTCGGGTGCCTATCCACAATCCACAGCACCCTGGGACCGGGATGTAGTTCTATATCTGAGCCCCTGAGTCCGTTTTATGGCATCAGGATGGCACTGACTGGGGCTTCACCGGGAGGAGCACCGATTTGTGCTGCCTACTCTATCGGCGCCAAGCTACGCCCCCCTCGAGCCAAACAACATGATCCATGTGGGGGAAAAATATTGGTAATTCTGGACGCGGCCGCAGGAGACAGAACTATCATTTTCAGTTCGCAGGCGAGAGACAGACCCGCCAGAAGTTCTATCAATGGGGGCCGCAGCAGTAATGAATACTGAGTATCCTCCTAATTCGGTTTTGTCCAATATCCCTGATTTTGTCTCTTCCATACCAATCATGCCAGCTCAAGTTGCCCCAGTACTACCTACTGGTTTGGCTACTGATACAACTATACCTATTTTCAATCTATCTAAATATCCCTTATCTACTGATGAAATTTCTTTACTTAGTAAAGGCCTTTTCTTTGTCCCCACGGCACGTAGTAATTTTTTCAAACTACAGGAGGATTTACTTCTATTTTTTAGACGTATTCGTCTAAAACATTTTTTTCTCAGACAAACCTGATACTAACTTTTGTGTGGGTACACAATTTAAACCTCCTTCTACATTTTTGCCTCCTGCATCTATGATGCCACATGAAATCTTATCTTTTGAAAGAATTGTGTTACACGACATCAAACAACTACAACAACAATCTGAATTTGTGCCTTACAATTTACCGCTTACTGAAGAGTTAGCTATCGGGCATCTTAGCGATAATCAGTACATCATTATAAAACCTGCAGATAAGGGTGGTGGTATAGTCATAATGGATCATGACAAATACGATACTGAGATTCTTCGCCAACTTAGCAATGCTACACATTATCGTAAGCTTACATCTGACCCCCTTAAAGCCATCCAAAATAAAATCTCCACTATCACCAACCAGGCTCTTCACCAAGGCATCATTAATAAGAAGGAACATTCTTTTCTTAATAATCCACATCCTAGGACACCGGTAATATACACCTTACCAAAGATTCATAAGAATGCCTCTATACCTCCTGGACGACCAATAGTGTCTGGCTGTGGTTCTGTACTTGAGCCCTTAGGCAAATACATTGATTCCATTCTTAAGGAGTTTGTCCCATTAACTGACACCTTTGTTAAAGACAGTACCCACCTAATCAACATTATAGAGGATCTATCTTTTGACCTAGAGTTAGAGCTTATGGCAGGCTTAGACATTGAATCGTTGTGTACCAACATTCCCCAGTCTGATGCACTCAAAGTCATAGAAGATCTAATGAATACTAGACCTAGACCTATACGAATTCCAACTAATTTTTTGATTGAGCTTCTGGATATAGCCTTGACCAACAATTATTTTTTGTACAAGGATTCTTTTTACCTACAGACCAAAGGAGTCTCTATGGGTTCTTGTTTTGCCCCTAATTTTGCGGTTCTTTATGTGTATCATCTAGAAAAAACTATCTTTTTATCAACTCAAAATGCCTTCATAAACAATATCTTTCTATGGCATAGGTACATAGATGATATTCTTTTATTATGGCATGGTACCTATGATGCACTAGCCGCTTTTGTCGTTTGGCTTAATAATGCTCAACCACATTTGACCTTTACTTCAGACATCCGTAAAAATGACCTTCCCTTTCTTGACTTGATCTTACATGTTGAAGATGGTACTATTGGTACTACATTGTACCGAAAACCAACAGAACGGAATACTCTTCTTTTGTATTCCAGTTATCATCCACATGGTTTACGCGACGGATTACCGTATGGACAATTCCTTCAGTTCCGTCGTAATTGTAAATGGCGTAAGGATTATTTTCGGGAGGCTGCTATTCTCTCTGAAAAATTGACTAACCGGGGCTATCCCAAACATTTGGTTAAAAGAGCCCTCAAACGGGCCTGGTATAGTCATAGAGACATTATCTTGACACCGACTATCAAACGTACCAATACGCGGATTCCTTTTGTCTCAACCTTTAGTCCATCAAGTAATAAAGTTGGGAGTATAATCAAAAGAAATTGGACACTGCTCCGTATGTTTTCGCACTTCGCAGATCCCCCGTTACTCTCATACAAAAGGGGCGACAATCTTTCGGATAAATTGGTCCATGCCATTACTTGGCCATCTAAAGAAAAACGCGATTTATCAGTGACTACCATGTGGGGGCTCCCGCCGGTCATAGGTCACTTTAAATGTCAGAATTGTAATGTTTGTGATCTAACATTTAACACCAAAGTATTTGTCACACCTGACCATACCTATCCATTGAAACAATTCTCCAATTGTCGCACCAACAATGTGATTTATTCTATTCGCTGCCCATGTGATCTTTTTTACATTGGGCAGACCACACAGATGATTAAACAACGCATCTCGCAACATAAGAGTCGCATTAGATGCAATGTTACTACTGCACCTCTGGTAACACATTACAGAGACTGTAACCATTCCGAAAATGACATGATATGGCAAGTCATAGACCGACCACAACTACCTGTCCGTGGCGGTAATCTTCAACTTCTACTTAACAAGTGCGAATGTAGATGGATTACCCGCTGTAACTCGGTGACACATGGTTTGAATTCCCTTGATGAGTGGAACGCAGCTATTGTTTACATTTAGGATAATAATCTCTCTTTAGCTGTATCTTCTATGGTATTGTTTTTCCTTTTTCCCTTACCTTAAATGGTTTTCATAGATTTGTACTAATTGGAATTATTGAATTTTGCTATTCTTATATAACATGTTATTGTAGGATCCTTTTCCTTTCTTTCCTGTCCCTTGTCATTGTGTTATCATGTAAATGTATGAATTCTTTTTATCTTTCACTTGTCACAAATTTATCTCTATGTATAATTTGTTTGGCCTTTATGAAGTATGTCCCATGGTTTATTGTCGATGTCTTTATAATTGTGTATGTAATTCTTTTGTATTGAATTTCTATTGAGAATGCCATAGTTTGGATTATTGTTTAATGGATAACAAAGACTATGAAAATGTTTTAACTTGGTTTGCCATTGTCGTTTTGGCTGACCCTCTTTCTAAGGCCGTTTATGCCTTTACCTTCCCCCTGGGGTACTATTGTGGACTTTCCTTCCCTCGCTCTAGTTGTTACTTTCATTTTTGATCACATGACACCGGCCATTGCTGGTTATACTCCGTTGCCCTATGTCCTGAAGCCGAGGACGTTTCATTTGTTTTCCTTGGCTTTCTGCAAACTGGATTGATTCCGGTTCCCTGAATAATTTGAATTGACTGCCTGTGGTCCTGATTTCATTGCAGTCGGTAAGTGTCTATTGACTAGCGCTCGCTTTGTATACGCACGCGATTGCTGGCGTTTTTCCTTATATATACTTTCTGGATCTTTAATAGATCTTGTTTTGTATTCTAGATAGCTGCCGACTTAACCACAGCATGCATTTACCTCCACCCGGATTTATAACCACGTTTCCCATTATGGGTAAGCGCCCATGTATAAATTACCTTGGCTATATGGTCGCCTCTGTCGTTGAGGTATAATCATTAATACCATCAACGTTTTCCCTCAGAATCACCCTAATATCACCCGGAACTCTGTACCGTGCTGAGACTGATCCAGCATTTTCCTTACTCGTGAATATCAGGTATTGCCTTTTTCTCCCCTGCCCCTTCCCCTACTGTCTTTCTTAATCCACTGCCGACTAAGGTATAACCATTAATACCATTAACGTTTTTCTTCAGAATCACCATAAATACACCTAGAATTTTGTACCTTGCTGAGACTGATCCAGCATTTCCCTCATTCGTGGATTCCAGGTATTTCCTCTGTCGTTCCCCGCCCCCTCCCCTATTGCTTTTCCTAATCTATTTTTTCTGGGTGTCCCACTGATTTCCTTTTATTTTCTGCTTATCTTCTAGAAGTACTTATTGATGTGATTGTAACCGTAGTCCTGATGATGAACTCAAGTTAACGAGTTCGAAATGCCGTCGACCTCTCAACGTTATTTGCGGTCTTGTCTCAAATATAAAATAATGTTGTAATGATCAATGTCTTGTAAATATTGTGCCTGACTCTTATTGTTGATTTAATTTGGGCCGCCACATGTTGCTCCTGCACCCTTGTGTCACTGTGCCGTCTTCACCTATCACTTCACCCCCAGTGTTCACAGGGTTGTTATGGTTACTGTAATTATGTTTTTGTACTTCTAATTATAAATAACAACCGTGTTTTTCAAATTGGTCTCCTTTGCCCTGTGTGTTATGATTAATTTATTTTTTCTAATGGTCCTTTTTACATGATTTTCCAGTTGAGACATTGTTCTTTTGTTATCCACAATCCACAGCACCCTGGGACCGGGATGTAGGGCTATATCTGAGCCCCTGAGTCCGTTTTATGGCATCAGGATGGCACTGAATGGGGCTTCACCGGGAGGAGCACTGATTTGTGCTGCCTACTCTATCGGCGCCAAGCTACGCCCCCCTCGAGCCAAACAACATGATCCATGTGGGGGAAAATTATTGGTAATTCTGGAACAAAAGAAACAGTCAAATGATTGTGTGTCATATGACCCTTAGACTGAAAGCAAACTGGGGAAAGTCTAAATACATACACATTAAGGAAAGTCTGCTGCTGCCCAGCCACCACTAAACTACATCCAGCTGGCGACCAATTGAAATACTTACGGATGAAATAACTCAAACCAGCAGTTGAGATCTGAAAATCACCCCATTACTCAGAGGTACAAAAAGAGATTTTAAATCCTGCCCCCCCCCTCCCGCTCTTCATAATATGAAAAGGAGTATTGTATAAAATAGTCTCACTACCCCCTTTTAAATATTCTCTATGGAAATACCCATGCACCCCCTGCCTTCTTTGTAGAATTTCCGTCCTTGGTTAATCATTTCCTGTGGGGAAGACAGAACTACACAAGTCTCATTTCCAAAATGTTGTCAGTCACCATATGAGGGAGAGTTAGGATTGGCGGACATTAGGCTATGTTACTGGGGCTCACAGATGGTCCTGATCAATGAGTGTGTGTTTTGCGACAGAGGGGACCTGTTGATCGGATTAGAAAAGGGCCTGCTGGATAGATATGGTCTTCTCACACTGCCCCTCATGCTCTACCACTAATCTCCAGATTTCTGTTATGTGCTGGCAGGACAACTTGAGATATATTAATTGGTATGTGTTAGAATCCGGGTTCTCTGGTTGGCACAGGTAGGTACTTGTGACAAGCAGGGAACCTTTCCTCTAGTCAGGGTAAGGGGTTACACTACTAAAACAACCCCTGCTCACCCTCTAGGTAGCTTGGCGCGAGTAGACAAGGCTTATCTCAGAGCGTTATAGGTTAAGCATTTGTGAACACATACAGTAACCAAGTGACAACACTACAAATGGACAGCACACAGGTATTTATATTAAAAATAAGGATTCTTTATATAGGATTATCACAAGACCATTAAACGATTAAAAATACACAATATGGTTGCTTAGTTGGTAGAAGATTGCTTAGTTTCTCTTAAGTTCTTAAATGCGACACTTTAAGTCAATGTACCTTAGATGCGACACGCAGGGCAACAAAAGTGTTGAAGCGATGCAGATGCGTTGAAGTTCTTGGTGCAAAAGAAATAAAGACGGAATCTTCCAGATGCGTTACGCTTCTCCGATGTTACGAGAAGGCTCGACTCGATGCGTCAGCTACAGCGGCGTCACCTTTGGCGAGATGCGACGACAGCGGCTCCGATGGCGGCACGCTTCTCCGTGGATGCGAGGCGCTTTTCTGGATGCGGTGCAATGCGACAGCTACGATGGCTGCGATGGTGACACGCTTCTTCCTCGATGCGAGACACTTATTGGATGATGCGAGACGCTTCCGCTCGATGCGGGGCTGCAGCAACGACACCCATTGCGAGATGCGACGACAGAGGCTCCGATGGCGGCATGCTTCTCTTCCGTGCATCGCGCTTCCAGCTCCTTGTGACACGCAGTCCCTCAGAAGGCCCAACAACAGCAGCAGGCACTTCCAAAAGACTCTGGGGAGCTGGGGGTGAAGTCCACTGGTCCTGGGACTTCGTTCAGGGGGCAAGCTCAGCTCAAGCCCTTGGAGATCTTTTTAAAGCACAAGTTGAAGCAAAGTCTTTAGTAGTCTTTCTCCTCTCCTTCAGCAGCAAGGCAACCACTGCAGGCCAATCCCCAGGTCAGGGACAGTACTCCTCCTACAGCTTTCCCAGTTCCTTCTCCTCTGGCAGAGGTTCTTCTTGTTTCAGCAGGATCTAATTTCTTGGGAGCAGGGTCCCAATACTTATACCCCTAATTCCTTTGTTCCTCTGGGGTAGAGGGGCCTTTGCCCAGTCTAAACCAGTTCTTGAGCACTTTGTTGACATGACTCTGCCTTTCTATTCAGGGTGCAGGGCAGAGACATCAGCCGCTCCACAGGAGGAGGAGCCAGCATTGTGGTGGCAGAGCACAGCCCTATTCAGAGTCCAGGTGCACTCCTCCCACCCATCTGGATGTCAATCTCTCTATTCACCACCAGGCTACCTAACCCTGCCCCTCTGGGTTTCCCCAGCCCTGTCACTCACACAAACCAGACAGGCAGATATACATCATAGCAGAGGCGGGCTGAAATGGTTAGGCAAGCAAATACCAGCTTTCTAAAAGTGGTATTGGCAAACCCAGAATATTAAAACAAACTTTACTAAAATATGTATTTTATTATTCTGAGTTCAGGCATACTAAACTTGAATTTCTACCATGTTCCCTGGGACTGTTAGGATCATAGGATGTAACAATTCTAACAGCCCATTCTGGCCTATGGGAACAGGTAGCCTTGCAATAGTGAAAAACGAAAATGGCTGTAATTCACTATTAGGACATGCCACACACATCAGGGCTTGTACTACCTTATACTTACAATGGACCCTGCCCTTGGGCCTACCATAGGGGTGACTAATATGAAGTTAAGGGAAGGTTTAGGGACTGGGAAGTGGGTGCACTTGCCCAGTCAGCATGACAGTACCAGACTGCCCGCAGGTTCTACAATGGCAGACCTTGGACACATTTTACTAGGCCACTTCTGTGGGTGGCACAACCAGTGCTGCAAGCCCACTAGCAGCATTTGGATTTACAAGCCCTGGGCACTCCTGGTGCACTTTACTGGGGTCTGACAGTAAACCCAATAAGCCAATCATTGAATCCAACCAACATATATATTTTACAGTAGGGAGAGCATATGCACTTTAGCACTGATCAGCAGTGGTAAAGTGCCCAGAGTCGTAGAACAGCCAACAACAGGCCAGAAAAAATACAGGAGGAAGGTAAAAATTTCAGGGATGACCCTCCAAAAAGGGCCAAGTCCAACACTACCCCTTTCCAGCCAAAACGCAGGGCAGACCAATCACCACCGTGATGGTCTTCCCTGCTTGGGGCGATAGAACAAGGACCTGGCCCGCAACTGCAGGGTTCAGACTCCAGTTCTACGCCAATCTGAACCTGTTGGAATCCCTCTGTCCATACTCTCAGGGCCCACCAAGCCAATCCATGGGGAACCCTTCTCCTCACCTGTGGACACCACCTGGGCAGCACCTAACCGTAACTGGCTCACAGGTGTGTCCCAACAGACAGACAGCAAAATGCTACAGTGGCCACGGACAGTAGTCAGGGATGAGACCCAGGCCGTATGCCTCTCAGGGCTCTCAAACCTCTGTGGCGCCAGGGAGCGGGAGGCAGTAGCCCCAGGTGCTTGGCACCCTTGGTCCATTCTCCCTCCTGTCAGGTCAGGTATGACATCCTGGCACTGACCCACCAGCCCCAGGCCTGTACCCGGCAGCTGGACTGAAGACTGGGGTGGCCTCTCCCACACCCGGTCCTCCTCCTTGGGGCTCTGTACCCTCCCACTTGGAGTGGTACCCCCTTCCAGAATTGCCAGGGCACCTGTGGCAGGTGTCCTGCGCAATTCGCCCACCAGTTCAGGGGTTCTATCCTGCAACTGGGCGTCCAGGTCACGGGGGACACCCTGAACCTGGCCCTCCAACCTAGGGTCTAAACCCTTCAGTTGAGCCGGGGTCAGAGGCGAGGACTCCCTCCCTCTGCACCCCCTTCCAGAGTACTGCACACTCCCAACTGGCATGGTACCCCTAGAAGCAACATGGGTCAGGACACTGATTACAGTTGTCCCACCCTCCAGGTCAGACAACACCTGAACCTGGCTTCCCAACCCTGGGACCAACCGATGCGGTTGAACGCTCGCCTGGCACACCAGGACTTCCCGGGGAGCACGCATGCCCCCCCTGAGGGTGACACATAACTCCTGTGTCGTGTGACAGTCTGCCTGGTGCAGGTCTCCCGACCCCTGTCCATCTGACAGTGCGCGAAGATCCCCCAGGACAGAAGTGGTGTCACCATGGTCATTCACTGGGGACGAAGCCCTTCTGGCTGGTCCCTGACCCACTGGTTCTTCCACTGGGGACTCTTTCCCCCTCTCACCCCTCAATCTGGACTTCTGCACCCTCCCAACTGGAGCGGTACTGCCAGACACCAGAACTGATGGAGGCCTGCTTACAGACACTCCCCGTTCACCAGACACTAGGGGATCCCGCACAATGGGCAGCCCCTCAGGACAGACTAGCCTCCCCACCTGGTGTTCCCTTAAAGAACCATCCAGGCTCTGAGACTGAGGTTGGGCACTGCCGGGACATAACCCATTCTCACTCCTTTCCCTTAAAGACAGGACGTGAGGCCCTACACCCCTGTCACTACTACAGGACCTAGTTGGGCTGCTCTGAGCCACTTCCACCACACTGGGTTTGAAGATACCTGAACCACTCAACTCGGGATCACTCCCCAATGCCTTTCCAGACCCTTTGGACTCCACCAAAGGGTCTGCCTCCAATGTGAGCTCTCTACGGTCAGAGAACTCACTCTCCCACAGGTGTTGGCATAGCTCTGGAAAACAGGGACTTACAATATGCTCTCCCATAATTGGATCACACAGCCCCCTAGCAGGGTTGACCAAACTATCCTTCACCTCACCATCCAGTGCCTCGCACACGTACTCCACACCACTCACCTGAGACTGGCAAGACAGGATCTGACTGTCTCTGTCACACAACCCACACTCTTCTGGGCGGTCTTCACACTCACATACCAGGACTTCAATTTTGGGGGAACCCCTCTCCCTGCACTTCTCAGCTAGAGTCAGGAGAGTGTCCCTCCCACCACTAGGACCATGAACCTCTGCGCCAGTTACCCTATTCCTCTCAGGGACACTGCACACTACTGGAGCTACCTCATGTCCTTGAACCTCCTGGTGTATGTTAATCCCCTCCTTCGAGTCAGGTGCCACATCTCTGGGTGTGTGTACTACTCTCTCAGCACTAGAAAATTCAATATTGCTGCCACCATCTGAGCTGGATTCCTCTGCCCACTCAGCAAAGCTCAATCTCTGAGCTACACACATTTCTTGTTGCGGGGCTGAGACACTCATGGTCTCAAGCCTCTCGAGCTCTAAGTCAAGCTTCCTCATCATCAACTCATGCTCCATTTCTATCTTCTTTTCCTCTAGGGCTAACTTTCTAATTTGCCATTCCAATTCTAACTGCCCGTTTAACTTGAGCTTGGTCAGCTCCATTTCGTGCATCCTACACTCTCTTCTATCTGCCAGCTCCTCTGGAGATAGACTTTTACTAGAAACACTGCTACCGACAGGGGAAGGGGTTCTCCTTCCTCTTGGACCCACTGGCCCATCCAGCTGCTCCTCTGCATTATCATTATCAGTGGCATTCCTTGCTTCTACCCAGGCCCTCAGCGCCTTGTAGAACTCTGCCTTGTTTTTACATCCAGTTGTAGAAACATTAAATGTCTTGCAGAAGAACTTTAGCTGTGATACTTTGTAGCTTTCCAGTTTCTCTTCTTCCCATTCCCATTCATTATCAACAGAGATTATGGATGCTGCTTTCTCCGCCATGGTTAAGCTTGGCAGTACTCAAAAATAGAAAGTCCCAAAAGAAATCTACCAACAAGTATTGGTTGCGTTAAGGTCTGCACTCACTAAGTAGTGTTCACCAATTACTGTACATGAGTCACAAATGCAAGTCCAGAATCCTCACCGCTGACCACCAATGTTAGAATCCGGGTTCTCTGGTTGGCACAGGTAGGTACTTGTGACAAGCAGGGAACCTTTCCTCTAGTCAGGGTAAGGGGTTACACTACTAAAACAACCCCTGCTCACCCTCTTGGTGCAAAAGAAATAAAGACGGGATCTTCCAGATGCGTTACGCTTCTCCGATGTTGCGAGAAGGCTCAACTCGATGCGTCAGCTACAGCGGGGTCACCTTTGGCAAGATGCGACGACAGCGGCCTTGGCAGCGGCACTCTTCTCCGACGTTGCGAGATGCTTCCGCTCGATGCGATGCTGCAGCGGCGTCACCCCTTCTGCGAGATGCGACGACAGCGGCTCCGACGGCGGCATGCTTCTCCGTGGATGCGAGGCGTTTTTCTGGATGCGGTGCAATGCGACAGCTACGATGGCTGCGATGGTGACACGCTTCTTCCTCGATGCGAGACTCTTCTATTGATGCGGTGCGATGCGTCAGCTACGATGGCTGCGATGGCGATACGCTTCTTCGGCGTTGCGAGACACTTCTTGGATGATGCGAGACGCTTCCGCTTGATGCGGGGCTGCAGCGACGACACCCTTTGCGCGATGCGACGACAGCGGCTCCGACGGCGGCACGCTTCTCTTCCTTGCGTCGCGCTTCCAGCTCCTTGCGACACGCAGTCCCTCAGAAGGCCCAACAACAGCAGCAGGCACTTCCAAAAGACTCTGGGGAGCTGGGGGTGAAGTTCACTGGTCCTGGGACTTCGTTCAGGGGGCAAGCTCAGCTCAAGCCCTTGGAGATCTTTTTAAAGCACAAGTTGAAGCAAAGTCTTTAGTAGTCTTTCTCCTCTCCTTCAGCAGCAAGGCAACCACTGCAGGCCAATCCCCCAGGTCAGGGACAGTACTCCTCCTACAGCTTTCCCAGTTCCTTCTCCTCTGGCAGAGGTTCTTATTGTTTCAGCAGGATCTAATTTCTTGGGAGCAGGGTCCCAATACTTATACCCCTGATTCCTTTGTTCCTCTGGGGTAGAGGGGCCTTTGCCCAGTCCAAACCAGTTCTTGAGCACTTTTTGGACATGACTCTGCCTTTCTATTCAGGGTGCAGGGCAGAGACATCAGCCGCTCCACAGGAGGAGGAGCCAGCATTGTGATGGCAGAGCACAGCCCTATTCAGAGTCCAGGTGCACTCCTCCCACCCATCTGGATGTCAATCTCTCTATTCACCACCAGGCTACCTAGCCCTGCCCCTCTGGGTTTCCCCAGCCCTGTCACTCACACAAACCAGACAGGCAGATGCACATCATAGCAGAGGCGGGCTGAACTGGTTAGGCAAGCAAATACCAACTTTCTAAAAGTGGTATTTGCAAACCCAGAATATTAAAATAAACTTTACTAAAAGATGTATTTTATTATTCTGAGTTCAGGCATACTGTGAGAAGTTGGCCTGGTATATGATGTTCACTAGTTAAAGTGACCACCTTGTACCATGCCAAGCAACCCTTATGGTGTGGTTGTAAGTCAACCTTTTCGGACTAGCTGCCCTAGTGGTAGCGTAGGCTAAGCAGTCTTTGAGGCTAAACTCGTTAAAGCGTGTTAAGCAGGCTGTTTTACCATATGTAACCCCCTTTATACAAATGAAAGGACACCACACAGATATATATTCAAAATATATCTGTATTTATTACTCAAAGTATCCCCTAGACTCTTTATGAGCACAGGAGCACAAATCGTTAAACAAGAAAGTATTACAATATACAGAAGTTGCACTTTATATGGATGGGCCCTGGTGGCCACTCAAACCATATACTAAAATAGTGGTATAAGTACCACGAACAGGAAAGGGAAAAGGCCTAGGGCCTCTAGAATCGCTGGGCCTACAAGGAGCTAACTTCAGTTAGTGACCAGGAGGTCCACGGGTCGCGTGTGCAGTGAGGAAAGTTACACGCGGGCTCCCATAGGTTTTTAATGGGTGCGTAAAAGTTCAAAAGTTACTGCTAGAAGGGTCTTCTGGATGGACTACGAACTTAAGACTTAAAACACAGACACTAGAGATGTTTCTCTACACTTGGGCACCGGAGTGCCAGCTTTACCTCACCCACAGGAAGCGGGTGCATAGGTCTCGAAGTGCGTCGGGTTTCGTCTATCTGTTCAATAGAGCCTGATGACAAAGATGCTGCAGGCGGTCGGTCCAGAAGAGATGCGGTGGATCCAAGAGTGGATCGGAGTTGTAGAAGACCTGAAAGCAGAGGGGACAGTGTTCACAGTCACTAGCCAGTGACCAGCGTGGCACCAGGTAGGTACCAGGCGATGTCGGGTGCAAACAGGTGATGAGGGGTGGCTTGTCTCCGCAGCCACGTGGTCCCTGAAGGTTGACGACGTCCAGGAGTCGGTTCACAAGCTGTCCCACGCAGGCTCTCGCTGTCGGCGGTGTCGGCGACTCAAAGGAAGCAAACAAGCCTTGGCAAAAGCAGAAGTTGTGAAGAATGAAGAAAGCTGATTACTCTGACCAGCAAGGTCAGAGGGGCGGCTCCTTTGGAGGGGAGCAAGGGCCAGTCTGGAGCAACCAGACCAGCATCGTAGATTTCAAGGTTCGTCGCCAAAATGGCCACTAGCCAACGGGCCAGGGACCCGGCAGGCGCGTCGAGTTGCAAAGTGCAGAGGGGCCCCACGCAGATCGTGGAGATGCTGGAGCGCTCACCTTTGGTGCAGATGCTGCTTGGATGTTGGGCTTCTCAGAACCCAAAGCACAACTCGGAGGGAGCCTCTGTTGTTGCGCTTGCAGCTTGTCGTGGGTCTTTCAAGATGGCTGCCTCCACGTGTCTCGGTGCCTCCACGGGTTCCTTCTTTGCAGGGACTGTGGATCGGGCTGTGAGAGGTCTGGAGGTCCAGGTCTTGTCGGGCTCTGGGCTCGGGCTCCTGCAGGAGGCGGCAGCAAAGCAGACGTCGAGTAGCTGGTTGGTGCTTGCGTTAGTAAGATGGTCACTCCCTGACCATAGGGGAGATTTCCTTCTGTCCTCTGTGCAGCAGAGCGTCGAAGTTCCCGTCTTCTTCTTGTAGTTAAGTTGATTCCAGGATGTCTGAAGTCTTAGGACACAGCTCCTACCTTTAAGCGGATTCTAGGGGCCGGACTACCTGTTAGGTCCCTCCCTAAGGGTGGGACCAGGAAGGGGGGTGGTTACACCCCCAATCCTTTGTCCAGCTCGCCCCAGGTCCGGGGCTGGTGTGCCCCAGGACCGGTTTGAACTGGCATATGCACCGAGGCTCCTTGTGAGCCTCAGGCATGTCTGATTCCATTCAAGCCCTACCTGACCAATACACAAAATCCTGTCTGGGGTGGTGCACGCACCTCCCCTGGCAGGAAACCCTTTGTCCACGTCTCCCAAGCTGGAAGGACTCCCAGCAGCAGGAGGGCAGACTTGTGTCTGTGGTGGCAGCATTCATTTTGTGGAGCTGAGGCTATGTCTGATTTTACCCGGGTTTCAGGTACTGTACATGTCGTGTCCCTCTAGAAGGGTGGAATGCTAACCCCGTCGCCAGAATTGGCGAGGGGTTAGTATTCCAATTCGTATGACACCTTACTCGACATGTTTTGATAAAGCCAAACCAAAGATAGCATTTAACCGCGAGGTTCATAATGCACTTAAGAGTATATGGTATGGCGATATCTGGAAACGGTAGAAGGAAGTTGTTCCGACCACGGTGTCTTGAACAACAAATCCAAACAGTTCTAGCTGACCACGGCGTCACGGGCCAGCTACGGTGTCGGGAAGACCCGCAAAACAGTACCTTTAGAAATGCAGGGTGGCGGTGACCTCTCGTTGAGCTCTGAAAGCATGGCGTCCGCAGGCATTGGTTCTGGAGGACGGTGCAGGAGTCATCGGGCCCTTGAAGTCACACGTCGCGTTGCAGATCAAACACCTCGCGGTTAAAGTCAGGAGCGCCAGCGTCAGCAGGCATCGGGTGCAGTGGTGCGAAGTGCAGTGGAGCAGCGTGCAGTGGCCTCAGGTTGCGGTGCAGGCAGCGGCTCGGTGACGGTCGTCCAGCGGCATCAGTGAGATCAGGGCTGCGGTGAGAAGTGATGCGGTGCTTGTCGCGGTGCTGGCAGGTCACAGTGCAAGCAGAGGCGTCGTTGTTGCTGAAGCACTGTTGTCGGCTGACGAACTGAAGTCGATGGCGCCGGCGTCCGTAGGCCAAGGCTGTGGTGTAGGATGAGGATGGTGTGTCATGTAGCTTATGAGCGGTGCCCTCGAACCACGGTGCAAGCAGCGGCGTCGATGTCGGCGTGGAGCGGCAGCGTCGGGGATACCAGGGCGACAGCGTGAAGTAAGGCGGTGCGGAGGGCAGTACCCACAGGTCACGCAGCAAGCAGCGGCTCGGTGGTGGTGTTAGGTGGCGGCGGCGGTGAGACCAGGGTTGCAGTGCGGCGGTGCCCTCTGTGGTCCCTTCAAGACACGGAGTCGGCAGCGGCGTCATAGACAGCGTTGAGTTGCTTTTCTTCTGTTGCAGCACAAAAACACACAGTCCCCAGTGCGGATGGCAGAAGAGCTTGAAGTCTTTGCTGTTCCTGAGACTTCTTGAACAGGGGGCAAGCTCTACCTCAAGCCCTTGGAGAAACTCAATAAAAAAGTTGTTGAAAGTTCAAGCCCAGTCCTTTCACTGCTCAAGACAGAGGCAGGCACTGCAGGCCAACACAGCAAAGCACTCAGCAAAGTGGTAGTTCCTCCTCACAGCTTCTCCAGCTCATCTTCTAGGCAGTCTTCTTGGTCCAAAAGAGTTTTAAAGTTCAAGGGTCTGAGCCCCAAAATTTATACCACCAAATCTGTTGTTCTCTGAAGGCAGAGACTGTCTTTACCCAGCCCAAACCAGTTCTGTCCTCACTGGTGCAGCTTCCTGGCGGAGGTGGAGACGGCATTGTGCAAGGCAGACCAGGCCCATTCAGGTGCAAGGAAATCTCCTCCCATTACTCTAAATGCAGCCCAGGTCTATTCAGCCCAGCTCTGACCCATCAGGCTCTCTGGAACCACTGCCGCACTCCAGCCCCTGTCATCCCAAAGCCAGACAGTCAATCCACAACCCCAGCAGAGGCACACAGGATGGCTAAGTAAGAAAATACCTACTTTCTAAAAGTGGTATTTTCAAACACAGAATGTAAAAATCATCTTCATTAAAAGATGCATTTTAATATTCTGAGTCCAGGCATAGGGAACTTTAATTTTCTACCTTGTTACCAGGGGTAGTTATGTTTATAAGATGGTATAAGCAAACTCCCCATTCTGTCCTATGGGAACAGGCAGCCTTGCAATGGTGAAAAGCGAAATACACTGTAATTCACCACCTGGACATGTCACACACATCAGTACATGTACTACCTCTAAAATACACAGCACCCTGCCCACAGGGGTACCTGACATGGTGATTGACATGGAGAAAAAGGGAAGGTTGGGGCCTGGCAAGTGGGTGCACTTGCCAGGTCAACATGGCAGTTACAAACTGCGCACAGACTCTGCGGTGGCAGGTCTGAGTTACATTTTCAGGGCTACTTCTGTGGGTGGCTCACTAGTAGCATTTGATTTGCCAGCCCTGGCACTCTCAATGCACTTTACTAGGGCCTCACCAGTAAATCAAATATGCCAATCATGGAAACACCAATCCATAACATAATTTACAACAGGAGCACTTGCACTTTAACGCTGAACAGCAGTGAGAAAGTGCGCAGAGACACTAAACCAGCAAAAACAGAGTCAAAACCGTGAGGTCAGAAAGCACAAAGACAGGGGAAACACGCCAAAAGATGCCAAGTCTAACAGTGGAGGATTGCAAGTATATATTTGTCCCGAAGTGTTGTGGAGAAAGACAAAATGTTTATGTTTGCATGTACTTATATGGCATACTTGCTAAGATAGAGAAATGGAGTTTAAAGAAATGTAATAGTTGTTGGCGTAGATGCAGGGACCCAGCTCGCCGCCTGTGACATTTCCCATCTCTTAGTAATTACTCACCTAAAGTTATTGATGCCACCAGCAAAATATTTAATATTGCCATGCCTATACACTACCAGGCTTAGCAAATAACCAAACACATCCCCTACACTAATCAAGGGGCAAACAGATGTCATTAGCACTAGGTGCAACAAGATAGGCTATTACTTACATTTGGGAGAAAACTAGATCCCTTGAATTCAGATAATGGTTGTATAGATTATGGGATCTATTGGGTTTGGAAAAAAAACTTTACAACACTTGACCATAAAATAGATGCTCACAAGACTGACTTGGAGACCATTCCTCAACTTCCTCTCAGAAGACTGGACAGCTTACATGCCCTAGATACCTCAGGATATGTTGGATAATGCCACAAGAGCGCACCCAAATATATCATAGCGGAAGTGAGACCCTGATAGCATAAACAGAGGATATTCAACACGGTTCAACCAGTATTTTCTATAGTGGGAACACCGTACTATTCTTAAGTTTCTCTTGAGACTCTCTGCCTTTGGAGGTCTCTGGTGAGGTGGGAGCAAGGAGGGAAAGTGTTGGGTAGGGATGCTTGATACAGGGTGGGTCGTTTTCTTATAGTCTATTGCTCACTTGCCAGTTGAAGGCGTGTATCTGAATTACGAAAAAGTATATAAAAAAGATTTGATCAAAAACAACTAAAACACACTATCTCTGCACTTGCTTACTTTAAAGAGCTCCCAATGAAGGCAGGCTGTACTCTGAGAACTGCATGTCTCACTTTCAAAGCCCTGCCGCGTGCCATGTTGCCCAAAAGGTGACATAAAGGGGACAGCATCCTAGTGTTGCTCCTCTGCTAGATAGGATGGCAATATTGTGCAGTAAGGGCAACCATCGGTGGAGAGGGCTTCACCTCTATGTACTGCCACTTGGTATTAGGAAGGAATGGAATGAGGCCAGAGTAGGGTCTTTAAGAGGTTATCAGGCAGGCTAGGCCTCTTTGTGGTAGGAGGAGAAACCGAAGTGGAGAAGTAAGGTTCCGACAGAACAGATTATAGACAACTTTCTAGAAACATTTGCTATTTTATCCATGGTGGTCCTGGAGAGGGGCACTGACGAGGGACCGGCCCTCAACTTATTTATGAGAAATATAAGAGAAAAGGAGGCACAGGTTGGCTGAACTATGATGGGGAATTCACGCTGAAGATGGAGCGGGCACCAGAGATGTGGGTGTCATGAAATCGACCTCTGGGCTCTGGGTGCAATACATGGGGAATGGTGACAGACAGACAAACAAGCTGCCCCACCCCACAAAAAAAACAACAACACCCCCCCAGTGAGGCACAAACAAACAAAGCTGCCATAATGTTTTATATGATAGTTTAGGCATTCTTTTCAGAACAAGAGACCATGGGTTAGCTTCAATCAAAGGACCAGCAACTTGTGCAAGTCTCTGGCTATACAGTACTGGGGAATGTTCACGGGGAGCCACTTGCAAATTCACTCACATCTGCTCCAAGTGTGCCAACTGGCACCCAGCAATCAATTGCAGCAAAGGGAGTAAGACAGGTAAATCCAAGGGAGGTCAATACCAGTGCAAAACAGCTATAACTTACCACACTCTATGTTAGCACCGTGACACACATCGTTGTGCTTCTTGGCCTATTTTCCTAAGGACTACCTTAACCACCAGAGCATGAACTGTTGTTGGAAGGTTTCTGAAAGGGGTTTAGGATTCCATACTCTGGACCTGCATTTATGAGATGAGCCAATAATTTTCATTTTGCCATTGAGGCACCTAGGGTGGTCCGGGGAGAAGTTAGAAAAAGTGTACCATTTAGAGAGGTTGGCTGGGCCTTTTGTCCAGCAACCCCTACCTGAACTCTTTATGTTTCCCATGGGAATTGTGTTAAAGAAAGAGCAGAACAAATACAGAATGATACATCATCTCTCTTACCCCAAGTGATCATTAGTGAGTGGCTCCCTGGATGAAGGAGGATGCTCAGTTACCTATCCCTCATTCGATGAGGCTTTTGATCTTGTTCGAGCGGCAGGCAAGGGTGCTCTTCCCATGTAGGCTGACAGAGTCTGCTTTCTTCCTCCTCCCAGTCCACCCAGATAGTTTTCATCTTCTGGATATGCAGTGGGATGGGCAGCATTTCTATGATAAATGCATGACAATAGGTTGTCTGGTGTCATATTCCCAATTTGATTCATTTTCCTGTTTTCTGGAGTGGGCATTGCGGCAGATCAATCCCTTAAGCGGTTTGTTGCACTACCCCGATGAGTTCCTCTTCATTGGGAGGGCAGACTCTAAAGAGCGTAGCGAAACTCTTCATGCTGTCCAGCACCTTAGTCAATCATTAGGGGTTCCCTTAAAATCAGAATAGATTCAGGGCTCAACTGAGTGCTTGACATTTGTAGGCATTGAAATTGTTTCTAAAGAACGAGTTTGTAGACTGCTGCAAGAGAAGGTGGATACCTTTAAAGGTGAAATTCTACAGGACCTGAGCAAGAACAAAGCAATATTAGACACCCTGCAGAAGCAGCTTGGCCCACAGAATTTTACAGCAAGAATTATGTGGCTCAGTAAGGAACTGAAGGATGATCTACAGATGAGGCTGTCCTATCTGCAGCCGTTCAATGGTGCATTGTTGCGTCACACTCCGTGGTGCTGCAAGCAGCAGCTCCAACTGTGGGAGAGGAGGTCTTGGTGCCATTATGCACGCTGGCCTAACACGTAGAGGAATCATGGGCTTACCAACAAGATCACTGTTCCGGATAGGTTTCTGATTGCCTTGTTACTCCATTCTTGGCTGCAAGCACAACTTAGTAGAAGCATATCATTCGGGTTAGACATCATGGCTACAGTGAGAATTTGTTATGTTTCACAGCACTCAAACACCAGACAACTTATGATGTCTCCACTCCACAAATCAAAAGTCAGGAGCCAAGTCTAGCAATGCAGCTTGTATGGAATTCGAAGAGCAGCCGACATGTGTTTCATCACACAAGTGACTTCCTTAAGGCTGCAATTACATATGTACAACAATTATGAGTACTTGATAGCCACAGTTAGGATATATGCATTAAGTATACATCTGTTTATGCTCATAGAATTTGTCTAAAACCAGAAACCAGGAAGGAAACAGGAAAGACCACTCCGTGTTTTTCACCCAGAGATTATAGTATACCCACCATGTGCGAGATGTTTAAATAGTGGTTATCATAAAAATCATTGAGACATACCACCTGTATCCCAGAAAAAACCTTTGAAGCTTAAAAAGATTATTTAATTGTCATAGGACTGACCTAGTTGTCTGGTCAAGTAGTCCTGGTCTCGTGGAGCAAATCTTCACGCATCATAACGTATCAGTAAATATAAGTAATCCAACAAAAGTTTTCATGCGATATCCTGATTGTCCACAACGTAATGTTCTTACTATCAGGTTCAAAGCAGTCCAAAACCAAAGGAAAACATCCACACAGAAGGAGCGTACAATTATTATGAATTAATCCACAATTGAATATTGAAGTCCATAAATAATCAAAATTCCAATGCAAGCTTCCTTGTCCACTTGTCTTTATTGACACTTGTTCCAAACTCTTCAAAACACAGATCAATCAATATTTCAATACAGCCAGCCTACGTGTTTCGTCCCCCATGGGACATCATCAGGGCTGTAAAAAGAAAGCAAAAAATAAAAATCCATTCCAATTTAAGATTGCACATACAAATTAAAACAAAGTACCAAAATGTTTAGAAAACATGTTCATTACCACCTGCCTATAGAACAGTCTTCACTCATCTGTAAAGGTATGCCTCACTATCTTTGGCACATCAAAAATGTACTTGCAAATTATATTCAACAACATACCAAAATGTTTTGATAACGTATTCATTACAACCTTCCTATGGAACAGTCTATACTCATCTGATAAGTTATGCCCCACTATCATTGACTCATCCAAAATGTACTTATATCAAACAAAAGGCAGCCTGCCTATATGACAATCTTTTAGATCCACAATCCTACACAGTTTCCAACTTATATTCACCTATACATAATAATTACCCATCTTTGTTCTGTTGTTGATCAGAATAGTACGTGTGCACTGATCCATGATGTATCAGGACTAACCTGGCCTTCAATTATCAAAAGTTTTTATCAGTTTTTAGCATCAGTTAGCACCCATCCTCCTTCTAACTTTTGAGACCCTGAACACTCCACTTAGTCCTATTGAATGTGTATTTATCAGGAAACACAGGACCCTGACTTCTATTGTAAATGCAACCTATTTTGGGTCGAGCAGACAATATTATTTATATGTATGTTACTGAGCACCCGTGTATTTATTTTTATATTAATGTTAATTTACAAGACACCCATTTACATCCTCTAGTTTATCTGCTAATGACCACAACCTATGCACTATCGATTCTACCAATATCATGTACTTTTAAAATCCATAGACCATACCATTCAATAAAATTCATCCCAAAAACTCATAAAGTTATGATTCATAATAACAGTTACATAAATCTTACTATCCACTAGTCTCTTTTGTTAGATGACCTCTGGGTGGTGGATCATCAGAAGTGAACGGTTTCTTTGAATATCTAGCCAATAAGTGATACACCTAGAATACTCACCTGTGCACACGAGTTCTGTGACCCTCACCGCTCTTTAACGTTGGTTTGAAAAACCAAAGGAAGCTAGGTCCTAAAATGACATGATAATATAAGCCATCTTATAATGATGTCATGATTTGTCAAAGTGTTGGAGCAACGTTCTAAAAAATATATATGAAGTACAACTTCCATTTTACCATAATAAGATTCCTATGTTGCCAATGGTAACATTCCTGGATGGTTCATCAATCAAATCGAAACAATTTCCTAAGTAAATAATACGTATCAGTATTAATTATCAAGAACTCAACTGTAAATGACTACCCGAGTTGATAGAGAGTGCATCACGTATCAATGAAATTGGAGCAAACCGGGGAAGCCGAGTTGCTTTCTCCAGTCACCAGTAATGCAACAGCTATTCAGTCTGGGGGTAACCCTGATAAGACTTATACACAGAAGTTTTTTTACCTCTGTATTATGTGCATATAGGGTAGTGGGATGCACTAGTACCATACAGCACCACACTGAAAATAACTTTTTGTGAATTTTTTTACAAAGAACAGCACATGTCAGTTAGAAGTGCGATCAGTAAGACAATCACTACCCTCTTTAGTTTTTAACATGGCTACACTGCAGGTTATTAATTGTGGATGAAGTACATAGATGCTTTTTATGTCGAGCATTCAAGACTTCTTGTATATACTTTATTCTATACTTATATATGTACTTTGTGGGCTCTGGAGATCAGCCCAAGGGCTTGTCTGCTTCCGCTTAGGGACTTTTTTTTCTGTTCAACTGCCTCTATTTAACTGTCTTGATAGAAAACGAACAGTAGAGGTCAGTAAAGTACCAGAATTGCTTTCTGCTGAGGGACTTTCTTTTTTTAATGTTTCTGGCAACTGCCTCTATTTAACATTATTGATAGAAAACGACCAGCAGAGGTCAGTAAAATACCAGAATCACTGTAGCATGTTCTAGATTCCAGTCCATAGAATTTGTCTTCCACGAGCACCAGTAGACAATAATACTTTTTTCAAATCTTGTATTTTCAGTGATATGACCACTGAAGGCCCTGCTTTTATATTAAAAACAGAGCTTTGGACTATACAATTTCCCGCTGAAAGGCAATATTTCTCTCCATGTGTTCCCATACCTGGCGTGTCACGCAGTTCAGTGCTTACTTTCCCTCCATGTTAAAGAACAGTAGATGTTTCTGCGCCCAGGCTAATGTGCTGCATAGCTAAATACATATAAGGTCCCAATGGCGAGACCGATTGCATTGCAAATGCTTGTTCTAATTTCCAGTGGCCGAAATACCTGGTTCTTTACCCACAGGTGATGGAAGAAATGACTGCCTTCTAGGTAGAATTGTGGTGCATGGTGCTTTGGAGCAGAGAAAAGTGGCTTCCGAGATTTATCACTGATTCCCGCGACCAGAGACAAATTACAATCCATTCAAGTTTGTGAACTATTCCCAGACATGGTAGGGTGGGGTCTATCATCTACCTGTCTGAAAGATGATGGGGTTTGTGCATTGGGCTAATGACTATGGGAAATCACATGCATGGGTTTCAAGACACCTAGCAGCAGAGGCTCACTTTAGAAGCTAAAAGTGGAGGAAGATACAACTGCAGGTTTCTCAGTAACGGCGGCAGTGACAGGATGTACAAAGCAGGAGGTGGTTACAACAGACCATGGTGCCCATTGATTCTGAAATGCTAAACAGGCATGTAGTGGCACTCACTGTCACCTGTAGCTTAAGTATGAGGAGCTAGTGTACTTCACCATTTTTTCGCTAGCCCTCTTTGAGGTGTTCAAGACTTGTGAGCTAGTGGAGAAGGCAAGAAATTACACATCATAAAGGGCACTGACATCTGGCGATTTCCAGAGGAGCCAGGATAATGCTGAGGTGACAGTGACCTATTCCAAAATGGATCAAGAGGGTAAAGGAGTAGTGGGCCATTTGAGGGGACCATACATGCACCCTATAAAGCTGCTAAAGCCTTTATGGCTTGTCATCCCAAGCAACCTGGATACTTGCTGGTTCACCAAGATGGCAAACCTCTCACCCAATTTCAATTCAGATTAATCCTGAGGTGTGCGCTTTTAGAGGTGGGATATCCAGGACAAATAATTGTGACACGCTCCTTTAGATTTGGGACTGCAACCACTGATCTTCAGGACGGTTTGGCAGCAGATGTAATTATGCAAATTTGTAGGTGACAATTGGATAGATACAGATCATATGTTAGGACCTGCGACAAGTGGGGGGTTGCCATCGCTGCTTTCTCTGGGTTTCAAAGGACACTGTGGTTTGTTAGTACATGGGTTTGCAGTAAATCCTAGCTAACAGCGTTCAACACACAGAGTTGTCGTGAATTTGTAATAATTTTTAATTTTCGCACTGCTTGAAGGTAATTGTATGATGGGTGTTTTAAAGGGTTTTGGTGCTATGTTCGCGAATATTAACTTGCAGGTAAAAATGATGTTTCTGCATTGCAAATATGAAATTGCGGGCTGTAGCTGGTCATAATGCAGGTGAACTTGCAGCTGTCAATAAAGTGTATGGTAATGTGTACCTTAATGGTTTATTCCGGAGTTTAAAAATAAAATTGTGAATGATCAGTCACTCCTTTGTGGCCAGAGCGGAACAGCGGGCCACTGTTTCAGTAAACGTCAATGGTCCTAGATGACAAGTCCGAGAATGAGATGGGCCATGCTGGAACGTAATTTGCGCCAGGTCTTACAGAAGAGAGCATATAAATCAGACATACTGCTGATAATCCATCTTGGTCGAAATGACCTGACGTCCTCTGGGAGGAGTCCCCATATTACATGTCTTGCCAACAAGACCGCTCTAATGGGAATCTGTGGGACGGTTTGGTTGGAAATCATCCGTGGCAGGGGATGGCAAGAATCTAGATTATTTGCAGCTATTGAAATTTCCAGGCGGAGAATTAACCTGCCTGTACTGAAATGTACAATGCAACATGGATTGGGCTTCATTAGACACAGCCTTCTAAGTAGGCATCGGAGCAGTACTTTTTCACTGGGTGGGTTACACTTGTCCGATACAGGTACAGATATTTTCTTCACAAACGTTAGGGATGCTTTGGAAAGGGCTGGCTGTACATAATAGAGAAGTGAGATGAGCGCAGGTTGGTGGGGCTCGTGTATTGCGAGGTGCCATCCCTAAGGTTTGCCAGAGTTATAGGGCGATCCTGAATCTTTAAGCAACTACAAGGGCATCCAGATAGTGGATCTTGGAGCCAAACTGCCCAAACAGCAATTTCTTAGGTCACTGGGAGTCATCATGGCATGCCTAGGATAACGTGACAGTGCTCTTTCATTCTTGAAGGGACAGTTGAAGTCCTAAGCAGCTGTGGAGGCTGGCTGGGGACTTGCCATGACTTATCAGGACCATGACGCAAGCTGAAAGAGAATGGTGGCAACCTACGTTAATTGAATCGCTGTAAAGAATCTAAGTGCATTCGTGGTGATACCACCAACAGGACAGCTCTGGCTTTCTTATGGTGGATGTCAGCTGTTTGATGTACTCCCCTATGACATCTGGATGGCCTGTAAAATAACCTAACTTATCAGTTCTCAAGTATAATTCAAAGGGTTAGGGGTGGCAATGCTATGAACCTTCACACTCCAGAAAATTTCCCCCAGAAACTTTCCTTTTCTGGAAGTCCGTTATCTCCCTACAAAGACAGAGAATCTCACTCGACTCCTTGCTCAACCTGTACTCAACCTTTGTTTGCAATCGTGTATTTCTCAATGTCTACGTACGTATCTCTAGGTGCATATCCATGTATGTATGTGCGTATCACCCACGCCTTATGTATACATTCGATGCATACTAATGCCACCCGCCTCTTTTATCAGAACCAATTGTATTTATTGTGTACTATGATGCTACTGGTCAATGCAAGGTTGGCTTTCTGATAGTTCATGTGAAGGGGAGAGGATGTGGTCTGACAGCTAGTGCTGCCGACTACTTTGGTGCTGTGGACCAAGGTTCGAGCCTGGGGGTCGCGCCCACATCCTGTGATTCTGGGCAAATCACTTAATCTCCCTGTTCCTGGCTGTGTCCTTGTGTAACGTAACCGGTGCTCATGTAAAGCGCTCCAATACCTTCGCGCTATATAAATCTGCAACAACAAAAAAATGTGCAGCGCTATTAACCGCCATCGTTGGGGTTCGTGCTCTGTATATCACGACAACAAAAGCAGTGGCGTGACGAAACGCGAGGCGAGGGCCCCCTCTGCAAAGTAAATGGGGGGGGGGGGGCTCTGGCCACACTCAGGAGCTTTCCAGCCACAGTACTGGAATGAAGGGGCCCCTAGAGTTCGCCCCCCACAAACACACCGGGGGGGGGGGGGGCTTTGTTACTCCACTGAATAAATAAAAGAGGCAACACCCCCCTCCGCTGTTCCTCTGCTATAAGAAGTTAATCATTTCTTGTGTTTGCGGTCTAGAGATCTCCTTGCGATGCCTTTGTGATTCTTGTGCTGTTTGTATTGCTGCTGTGAGCAGTGACTCATTAACAGAGGTCGTTGTGGTAAAGTCATCTGAAGATGTCTGCAGGGCAGGTTGGCGGGGTCATGGCGTCTTTAGTTTTATCACCCTAAACCGCCCGGTCTGGGTGCGAGAATGTTTGTGGCGTGGTAATTAAACTAGTGAACGCGGGTGTGTGTCATTCAGGACGAAATGTTTCTCTACAGCCACAAACGGGCCCCCGGCAGCCACTCTGAACTTCTTGCTAACAATTCAGATAGCAAACAGCAACCTGTCCAACATTGCGCAAGAGACTGTTAGCAACCTGGCTTAACCCCATGCAACCATCCAACAGACAAAAGCTGTTTGTTGAGACGACGACTATAACCGGAATCTGCTGGAAAAAAACACGCCGTTCAGACTTGTCAATCTAATAAACCGAGCCTCAGAACTGTCCAAAAAAAAAACGCGGGGCACATAAAATACTTATTTAGGGGAGAGATTGGTGATAACATACAGACTGTGGACGTTTTAGAAATTATTCACTGATTTTCTAGATCTGTTACAGAAAGCGTAAAGAAAAAAACAGTATTTTTTTTTATTATTGTTTGCAGTTTTACGTAGCGCAAACTTGGCCAAAGGACATAATAGCGTTTTACATGAGCACCGGTTTACATTACATATAAAGTGTATTTTGTATTTTACATTATTGTAATTGCATTTATATAGCGCTTGAGGCGTCGTCAAATAAAAACCAAAATTAGAATGCATCAGAAAGCCCAATGGGTTATGAGTGGCCTCAATTGAATTTAGAGAAGCTAAAACTCAAATTCTGATTATGTTTTTATATTTGTTTGTGAATTATTTAAAATATTTAATCATTTGTCTATTTGTTTTAAGAATGCTTATTTTTTCTGTATTTTATGGTACAAATCTTTGAAAATTCTTAGGCTGGTGACACTGACTTCTAGTAATGGCTCAGTGGGGGTCCAATAGGATTCAGTGGGGTTTTCCGAATTCATGTTATGATTAAGTGGTGGTTCACAGAAGCCAAAAAGTTTGTGTGTATTATTTATTTAGCGCTTCTCACGAGGTATTGCTGCTCCACAGATTTGCATCTTGCTCTGGGCACCCTTCAAGGGCATGGTTAAAAAGTTGTCGGGTGAAGTCTGGCCTTCATGGGATCGTTTTGGTGCAGTGCGTGCGGTTTGGCGATGTTGTGCTTATAGGTTTGGAGTACTGCATAGGAATGGGAGAAAAGACAGAGCAGCACATATGCTCACCATCTTTCCCTGGATGTTCTAAGAGAGGCGATCGAGGGCATCAGAGTGAACATTACAATAAGTTATTGCATGAGGTGTGCCCGCTGGTGATGATAAAACACTAGAAGTCAATATTAATATTGGGTCCTCCCAGCGGAGGTAGATTGCCTATGGATCATAGGTACACTGGAAGGCCTCTGATGGTACATTATTTTATTTATGAAGGAACAACATCGCAAAGACGTCTAGTTTTGCAATTTGCACTCTGTTCTGAATTTACGGGGGGAAATTCCACTGGTAATTGGGCCTTTGCATCAAATTTTGAGGAACAACAGTGTTTGAAAGTTTTTTTTAACTCTAGTTTGTTGTTCATTATCTTTTCTTTTCCTTGGGTGTGATGTTCCATTACCTCCTCGTTAGTCATCCTCGCCACATGACTAACGAAGTGAGCTTCAGCTCCACACCAGAACCCTCCAAAGCAAAAGTGAGCCTCCCATGCCTCCCATCCCTTCCCAATATGGCCGACCCATACACCCCATGACCACTATAATAGGTGGGCCGGCCCAACCCCAAAGCCTGAAACTACCAAGCCAAACATGAAGCCAATAGCCAGACAGGGAGGGAGGGACGGGAACTCATGTGGCGAGGAAGACTAACTCGGAGTAATGAAGATTACCGGTAAGTTATCAGGGCATTATCAGCAGGTTTGTTCTGAGCAGGAGCTTCAATCCAATCAGGTTATCTTGAAAGTGGGGATGATTTAGAGAGATGGCGCAGTTCATCTGTTTCATTTTTTGGGTGTACAAGTTAAGTTGCAATATAAACAAGCATTGGTAAATGCATTAGGTTTCGCCTCTGTGATTAATAATAAGCTGTTTTTGTTTCATAAGTTGTAGCTTGTGAGTAGCTCTACAATATAAGCTAGTGAAAGTCTGTTAAAGTGTTATGCAGTGGCGTAACGAAACTTGCTGGGGGCCCCCCTGCAAAAGTACGTGGATGGGCCCCCTCCGGACTCCATCAGGAGATCTCCGGCTGAAGTGCTGTGCTGAGGGGGCCCCCTGGAGGGTGGGGGACTGCTGTGACTTGTGTAACGCCCCTGCTTCGTACGCCCTTGACGTCATTGAAAGCTCCCCTAGCGTTTCGATTTAAATCTCATGGCAGCATTCACGAAGGATAATGAACATTGTCACGCCCCCCTGACGCTGATACTAAATGATCTCTGTAATGCCAGTACCACTTTCACAGCATGATGATGGACAAAATTACGTTTTTTTTGGAGCAACCCAATAAAATCATCCTACAGATATGAAAATCAACCTAAACCCCACCAGCAGTTAACATACATTATTCATAGCAAACGCTGCATGTTTAATTGTTGACCTCCCTAACTTTTGGGACCTTATAAGTGTTTAGTTATGCAACTGTTGCATGGCTAAACACTTATAAGGTCCCAAAGGCGAGACCTATTGGCTATGCCAATGCTTGTTATTCTAACTCTACGTTTAGCCATTCTGCACAGCGGCACTGTACAACAGGACGAAAAGATTATGGCACAAAGCTAATAGCTCTGGCATAGGCGAGACCTATTGGCTTTGACAATGTTTATTTTTACTTGTATTGGAGAACTTGTTGGCCACGATTTATAACGTGGAAAGCAAATACCAGAATGAAAAGTAGAAGTGGATTACCTACCACACCGGACACTACCCCTCACAGCTCCGCTCGATCTCCTGCACCCCTTCCCGCGCAGAGACACTTCAGGATTGAAATGGTGGCTGGATAGCTCCGCGGCTCCGGGTGCCTGCTGCAGTCTTGTGTATACACCACGAATTCCAACCCCGAAGCGCTTGGTCTGCCTCTTTCTCCGCCCTCCCCCCAAAAGTGGCCGCATGCACCGGGGAACGTTTTGAAGGCGTGGGTGTCATCTCAAGTGTCATGAGAGTGGAAAGCTCAATTTCTTTTCAACTGTATTTGCAGAAGAAAACACGTTGCAGCCACTCCTTGCTCCAACGGAGGGATTACTTTCTAGTCGATTATGTTTGCAATGAAGAACACACATTTTTAGATTGTACCCTGTACGGTTGTATGACCTTTCAACGCATTCCGTTGCAACGCATGCCTTTTCCATGCATGCGTTACAACGTGAATGCCTTTTCCACGAATATTCTTTACATCGAAAATCCCTTTACCACGCATACCTTTACAACGATTTTCGTTGTATAGCTATGCATGATAATGGCATTTTCATGGGTAAGGTTTCAAATTTAGTATTAAATTATACACTCACCTCTTTCCTTTTCTTTCTATGGACGGATTTCTTTTTCTTTCGCTGTTTTCTGTTGTCCTTTTTCTATTTTTTGTTAATGCAGTACGTAGACGCACGTACGCAATAACGTTGTTAATGATTCTCCTCGCCCCAAGGACAAGAAGCTCAGAAGAAGAAGCGTTGATTTTTTTTGGGGGGGGAGGGGGAGACCCCCCCAACCCCCCTTTTTTATTTTTACCTTTAACTCACATTCCTTTACTACGCATCTCGTAGTAAAGGAATGCGTGGTAAAGGTCATACGTGGTAACCACGCATGCGTTGTAAAGCATGCGTGGTTAAGTGTATGCGTGGAAACGGCAGCATTGTAGTGGCCGTTTCACTGTACGCTGCTGTGATTTCAGTACAAGTACAGATTGACTTCGGGGGCGGGGCTGGCCATTTCCAAACAGCAGCGAGGGTTACATAGAAAGGGGGGTGGGTGTCTGTGTTACTTCGTCTCCCTTCTCAAGGTATACTCAGTGCAGTAGCTACGGAAACTTGAGGGGCCCCACCTTCACAGTACATGAAGGGGGCCCCTTCCGACCACACTCAGGAGCTGAGCTCTGAGTTGGTTTGTAAACTCAGGGTTAGTGCAAGTGGAATATGATCACTAAAACTAGTAGCTTCTGCCACAAGTGAGCCAAAACAGATTGACGCCACTCACTGAAAGCATTATATGATCAATATATGAACCACTCCTATTCCCTTGGAAGGCTGGGAAATGAGCTTTCCCTCTAGAATCTTTTTGTGCCAACAATTCCAAATCATACTCATACAAAATTTCATTTAGACAATCAGCGTAGCTGTTGTGAGGAAAGTGTGCCTAGTTATTTCCTATGACATCAGTGTAACCAGAAATTCCTGTTGATGAATACAAACAGGGGCTAATATTAAATTCTCCCACCCAAATATAAACACACTCTGCCTCAAAGCCCTTTGTAAATACTTTTGCCCACCAATGTGCTGATGTGGTAGCAGGGATTATAACGGCAACAAAACCATCAACCGTAAAGATTTCTAGATGTCATGTCTCCTGTAAGCATAACAAGTTAGCTTTGTAAATGTGTGATTGGCAGTCTTTGTTATTTAGCTATTTTTTTACACCCATAGTATTCCAAGATCTAAGAGTTAATGTGCGTCTCCGGTACGGCACCTTTATTGTGTGCTCCCTGTCCACGTTCGCAGTTCTTACATTTCCCCCAAACAAGCTTTACCATCATCATTCTCCTGACGTCAGTCTTGTTCCTCAAGGTTTGAGAGGGGGACGAATCTGTTTACAGTTGTCATGGTGTTACATATTCGGAGGTTGCTCTGGTCAAATGGTGTCATGGGGCCCTGGGATCTGAGAGTTAGCTCTGGTGGTACGTGAAAACTCAAGCCTGAGTACAAGGTACTGGGCTGAAGGGGCCCCCTGGAGCTCAGCCCCCCCCCGCACAGCGGTGCCTGCAGGGGCCTTTGTTACGCCCCTGGTGTTATGACTTGTTAATGTACAAAAAGGCAATATATCGAGCTGTTATTAGTGGTATAGTGTGGGTAAGTAATAGCAACATTTTGAAAAATGAAATGAAAGAAGGAAATAATAGAATAAATTGATATTATAGCCACATTAAGTGTTTCGAGGAGTTCTGGCAACCTTTGGAGCCGGTGCCACTGCACCTGCTGCACCATTCAAAGCATGCCCCTAGTGCCTGCAAGATAACTGCATTTTTGACTCCCTGTTAAATAGTAAAATGCAGCAATATTTGGTGTTTAGAGGATTTATGACAACTTTTGGCCCAGGGGCCACTGCACCTGCTGCACCATTCAAATCATGCCTCTAGTGCCTGCAAGATAACTGCACCTGTGACTGCCTGTTTAACAGTAAAATATAGCAATATTTGGTGTTTAGGGAAGTTATGATAACTTTTGGAACCAGTGCCACTGAACCTGCTGCACCATTTAAATCAAGCCCCTTTTAAATGCAAGGTAACTGCAATTGTGACATTAGACTTCACAATCACAGCCCGGTTCTTTACTTCTGTTGATATGCTAGCGGGAGGGCTCCAATTTCCTTATGCTAGGTCATAGTGGGGTTGTAGGTATTTCGAAAGACCAGTATTTATCTCTTTTTTTCAGTTTCAGTTACCGATTCGGTAAATTACCGAATCCTGAAATGTGCCCCCTACATACCAAAAGCCTGAATACTGGTCGGTAACGGGATTTTTACTGAAAATCGGCCGTTACTGACCGGTATTGGGCTTCCTACATATGGCCCTAAATCTCCCTGTTTCTGGCTGTGTCCTTGTGTAACGTAACCGGTGCTCCTGTAAAGCGCTCCAATACCTTCGCGCTATATAAATCTGCAACAAAAAAAAATGTGCAGCGCTATTAACCGCCATCGTTGGGGTTCGTGCTCTGTATATCACGACAACAAAAGCAGTGGCGTAACGAAACGCGAGGGCCCCCTCTGCAAAGTAAATGGAGGGGGGAGGGGGGGGGGGCTCTAGCCACACTCAGGAGCTTTCCAGCCAGAGTACTGGAATGAAGGGGACCCTGGAGTTCGCCCCCCACAAAAACAGGGGGGGGGGCTTTGTTACTCCACTGAATAAATAAAAGAGGCAACACCCCCCTCCGCTGTTCCTCTGCTATAAGAAGTTAATCATTTCTTGTGTTTGCGGCCTAGAGATCTCCTTGCGATGCCTTTGTGATTCTTGTGCTGTTTTTATTGCTGCTGTGAGCAGTGAATAATTAACAGAGGTCGTTGTGGTAAAGTCATCTGAAGATGTCTGCGGGGCAGGTTGGCGGGGTCACGGCGTCTTTAGTTTTATCACCCTAAACCGCCCGGTCCGGGTCAGCGAGAATGTTTGTGGCGTGGTAATTAAACTAGTGAACGCGGGTGTGTATCATTCAGGACGAAATGTTTCTCTACAGCCACAAACGGGCCCCAGGCAGCCACTCTGAACTTCTTGCTAACAATTCAGATTGCAAACAGCAACCTGTCAAACATTGCGCAAGAGACTGTTAGCAACCTGGCTTAACCCCATGCAATCCCATACAACAGACAAAAGCTATTTGTTGAGACGAGCGACTATAACCGGAATCTGCTGGAAAAAAACACGCCGTTCAGACTTGTCAATCTAATAAACCGAGCCTCAGAACTGTCCAAAAAAAACGGCGGCACATAAAATACTTATTTAGGGGAGAGATTGGTGATAACATGCAGACTGTGGACGTTTTAGAAATTATTCACTGATTTTCTAGATCTGTTAAAGAAAGCGTAAAGAAAAACAAACAGTTTTTAAAAAAAAATTGTTTGCAGTTTTACTTAGCACAACCTTGGCCAAAGGACATAATAGCGTTTTACATGAGCACCGGTTTACATTACATATAAAGTGTATATTGTATTGTATTGTAATTGCATTTATATAGCGCTTGAGGCGTCGTCAAATAAAAAACAAAATTAGAAACGGACATTTTTCAAACTTTCTATAAATGTTTAGGAATTTAAACTCGAAGGCTAAAAAATGATGTTAGTATCCACATATTGATTCGTGGGAGCAGAGCAAATGCATCAGAAAGCCCAATAGGTTATGAGTGGCCTCAATTGAATTTAGAGAAGCTAAAACTCAAATAAATTCTGATTATGTTTTTATATTTGTGAATTATTTAAAATATTTAATAATTTGTCTATTTGTTGTAAGAATGCTTATTTTTTCTGTATTTTATGGCACAAATCCTTGAAAATTCTTAGGCTGGTGACACTGACTTCTAGTAATGGCTCAGTGGGGGTCCAATAGGATTCAGTGGGTTTTTCCGAATTCATGTTATGATTAAGTGGGGGTTCACAGAAGCCAAAAAGTTTGTGTGTATTATTTATTTAGCGCTTCTCGCGAGGTATTTCTGCTCCACAGATTTGCATCTTGCTCTGGGCACCCTTCAAGGGCATGGTTAAAAAGTTGTCGGGTGAAGTCTGGCCTTCATGGGATCATTTTGGTGCAGTGCGTGCGGTTTGGCGATGTTGTGCTTACAGGTTTGGAGTACTGCATAGGAATGGGAGAAAAGACCGAGCAGCACATATGCTCACCATCTTTCCCTGGATGTTCTAAGAGAGGCGATCGAGAGCATCAGAGTGAACATTAAAATAAGTTATTACATGAGGTGTGCCCGCTGGTGATGAGAAAACACTAGAAGTCAATATTAATACTGGGTCCTCCCAGCGGAGATGGATTGCCTGATCCATAGGTGCACTGGAAGGCCTCTGATGATAAATAATTTTATTTAAGAAAGGAACAACATCGCAAAGACGTCTAGTTTTGCAATTTGCACTCTGTTCTGAATTTACGGGGGGAAATTCCACTGGTAATTGAGCCTTTGCATCAAATTTTGAGGAACATCAGTGTTTGAAAGTTTTTTTAACTCTAGTTTGTTCATTATCTTTTCTTTTCCTTGGGTGTGATGTTCCACTACCTCCTCGTTAGTCATCCTCGCCACATGACTAACGAAGTGAGCTTCAGCTCCACACCAGAACCCTCCAAAGCAAAAGTTAGCCTCCCATGCCTCCCATCCCTTCCCAATATGGCCGACCCATACACCCCATGACCACTATAATAAGTGGGCCGGCCCAACCCCAAAGCCTGAAACTACTAAGCCAAACATGAAGCCGATAGCCAGACAGGTAGGGAGGGACGGGAACTCATGTGGCGAGGAAGACTAACTCGGAGTGATGAAGATTACCGGTAAGTAATCAGGGCATTATCAGCAGGTTTGTTCTGAGCAGGAGCGTCCATCCAATCAGGTTATCTTGAAAGTGGGGATGATTTAGAGAGATGGCGCAGTTCATCTGTTTCATTTTTTGGGTTTACAAGTTAAGTTGCAATACAAACAAGCATTGGTAAATGCATTAGGTTTCGCCTGTGTGATTAATAATAAGCTGTTTTTGTTTCATAAGTTGTAGCTTGTGACTAGCTCTACAATATAAGCTAGTGAAAGTCTGTTAAAGTGTTATGCAGTGGCGTAACGAAACTTGCTGGGGCCCCCCTGTAAAATTACATGGAGGGGCCCCCTCCGGACTCCATCAGGAGATCTCCGGCCGAAGTGCTGTGCTGACGGGGCCCCCTGGAGGGTGGGGGACTGCTGGGACCTGTGTAACGTCCCTGCTTCGTACGCCCTTGACGTCATTGAAAGCTCCCCTAGCGTTTCGATTTAAATCTCATGGCAGCATTCATGAAAGATAATGAACGTTGTCTCGACCCCCTGACGTTGATACTAAATGATCTCTGTAATGCCAGTACCACTTCCACAGCATGATGATGGACACAAATTAAGTTTTTTGGGAGCAACCCAATAAAATCATCTTACAGATATGAAAATCAACCTAAACCCCACCAGCAGTTAACATACATTATTCATAGCAAACGCTGCATGTTTAATTGTTGACCTCCCTAACTTTTGGGACCTTATAAGTGTTTAGTTATGCAACTGTTGCATGGCTAAACACTTATAAGGTCCCAAAGGCGAGACCTATTGGCTATGCCAATGCTTGTTATTCTAACTTTACGTTTAGCCATACTGCACAGCGGCACTGTACAACAGGACTAAAAGATTATGGCACAAAGCTAATAGCTCTGGCATAGGCGAGACCTATTGGCTTTGACAATGTTTATTTTTACTTGTATTGGAGAACTTGTTGGCCACGATTTATAACGTGGAAAGCAAATACCAGAATGAAAAGTAGAAGTGGATTACCTACCACACCGGACACTACCCCTCACAGCTCCGCTCGATCTCCTGCGCCCCCTTCCCGCGCAGAGACACTTCAGGATTGAAATAGTGGCTGGATAGCTCCGCGGCTCTGGTGCCTGCTGCAGTCTTGTGTATACACCACGAATTCCAACCCGGAAGCGCTTGGTCTGCCTCTCTCTCCGCCCTCCCCCCGAAAGTGGCCGCATGCACTGGGGAACGTTTCGAAGGCGTGGGTGTCATCTCAAGTGTCATGAGAGCGGAAAGCTCAATCTCTTTTCAACTGTATTTGCAGAAGAAAACACGTTGCAGCCACTCCTCGCTCCAACGGAGGGATTACTTTCTAGTTGATTATGTTTGCAACGAAGAACACACATTTTAGATTGTACCCTGTACGGTTGTATGACGTTTCAACGCATTCCGTTGCAACGCATGCCTTTTCCACGCATGCGTTACAACGTGAATGCCTTTTCCACGAATATTCTTTACATCGAAAATCCCTTTACAATGCATACCTATGCATGATAATGGCATGTTCATGGGTAAGGTTTCAAATTTAGTATTAAATTATACACTCACCTCTTTTCTTTTCTTTTCTTTCTATGGACGGATTTCTTTTTCTTTCGCTGTTTTCTTTTGTCCTTTTTCTATTTTTTGTTAATGCAGTACGTAGACGCACGTACGCAATAACGTTGTTAATGATGCTCCTCGCCCCAAGGACAAGAAGCTCAGAAGAGCGTTGATCAGGTGAATTGTTTTTTTTGGGGGGGGGTGGACACCCCCCCAACCCTTCTTTTTTATTTTTACCTTTAACTCACATTCCTTTACTATGCATCTCGTAGTAAAGGAAAGCTTGGTAAAGGTCATACGTGGTAACCACGCATGCGTTGTAAAGCATGCGTGGTTAAGTGTATGCGTGGAAACGGCTGCGTTGTAGTGGCCGTTTCCCTGTACGCTGCTGTGATTTCAGTACAAGTACAGATTGACTTCGGGGGCGGGGCTGGCCATTTCCAAACAGCAGCAAGTGTTACATAGAAAGGGGGGTGGGTGTCTGTGTTACTTCGTCTCCCTTCTCAAGGTATACTCAGTGCAGTAGCTACGGAAACTTGAGGGGCCCCACCTTCACAGTACATGAAGGGGGCCCCTTCCGACCACACTCAGGAGCTGAGCTCTGAGTTGGTTTGTAAACTCAGGGTTAGTGCAAGTGGAATATGATCACTAAAACTAGTAGCTTCTGCCACAAGTGAGCCAAAACAGATTGACGCCACTCACTGAAAGCATTATATGATCAATATATGAACCACTCCTATTCCCTTGGAAGGCTGGGAAATGAGCTTTCCCTCTAGAATCTTTTTGTGCCAACAATTCCAAATCATACTCATACAAAATTTCATTTAGACAATCAGCGTAGCTGTTGTGAGGAAAGTGTGCCTAGTTATTTCCTATGACATCAGTGTAACCAGAAATTCCTGTTGATGAATACAAACAGGGGCTAATATTAAATTCTCCCACCCAAATATAAACACACTCTGCCTCAAAGCCCTTTGTAAATACTTTTGCCCACCAATGTGCTGATGTGGTAGCAGGGATTATAACGGCAACAAAACCATCAACCGTAAAGATTTCTAGATGTCATGTCTCCTGTAAGCATAACAAGTTAGCTTTGTAAATGTGTGATTGGCAGTCTTTGTTATTTAGCTATTTTTTTACACCCATAGTATTCCAAGATCTAAGAGTTAATGTGCGTCTCCGGTACGGCACCTTTATTGTGTGCTCCCTGTCCACGTTCGCAGTTCTTACATTTCCCCCAAACAAGCTTTACCATCATCATTCTCCTGACGTCAGTCTTGTTCCTCAAGGTTTGAGAGGGGGACGAATCTGTTTACAGTTGTCATGGTGTTACATATTCGGAGGTTGCTCTGGTCAAATGGTGTCATGGGGCCCTGGGATCTGAGAGTTAGCTCTGGTGGTACGTGAAAACTCAAGCCTGAGTACAAGGTACTGGGCTGAAGGGGCCCCCTGGAGCTCAGCCCCCCCCCGCACAGCGGTGCCTGCAGGGGCCTTTGTTACGCCCCTGGTGTTATGACTTGTTAATGTACAAAAAGGCAATATATCGAGCTGTTATTAGTGGTATAGTGTGGGTAAGTAATAGCAACATTTTGAAATATGAAATGAAAGAAGGAAATAATAGAATAAATTGATATTATAGCCATATTAAGTGTTTCAAGGAGTTCTGGCAACCTTTGGGGCCGGTGCCACTGCACCTGCTGCACCATTCAAAGCATGCCCCTAGTGCCTGCAAGATAACTGCATTTTTGACTCCCTGGTAAATAGTAAAATACAGCATTATTTGGTGTTTAGAGGATTTATGACAACTTTTGGCCCAGGGGCCACTGCACCTGCTGCACCATTCAAATCATGCCCCTAGTGCCTGCAAGATAACTGAACCTGTGACTGCCTGTTTAGCAGTAAAATACAGCAATATTTGGTGTTTAGGGAAGTTATGACAACTTTTGGAACCGGTGCCACTGAACCTGCGATTTGGGAAAAAGGGGGTGGTGATGGACAGAGTTTCTGAATGATGCAGAATACTCTTACCAAGTCAAGAGATCATGGTTTTAATCCATCACCGTTTTTTAGCTCACTGCACCATCCTAGCTCAGAACCTGGCTACATGCAAATTAGTCTGTACCTGTCCCAGTGCATGATGGGAACAGGGCAAACCAAACTACCAAGCCAATTCTTATACTGGGAAGGAAACAAGCTTCCGGGGACCGGTTTCTGGCATCACAGCCTTCGTCGGCCTGGCTTGCCTGAATCCTGATGGTGCAATGAGCAAGGGACTCACGTCTGAGCATACCCTCCCACACTGAGTGTGGATAAAATCGATTTGGGAAAAAGGGGGTGGTGATGGACAGAGTTTCTGAATGATGCAGAATACTCTTACCAAGTCAAGAGATCATGGTTTTAATCCATCACCGTTTTTTAGCTCACTGCACCATCCCAGCTCAGAACCTGGCTACATGCAAATTAGTCTGTACCTGTCCCAGTGCATGATGGGAACAGGGCAAACCAAACTACCAAGCCAATTCTTATACTGGGAAGGAAACAAGCTTCCGGGGACCGGTTTCTGGCATCACAGCCTTCGTCGGCCCGGCTTGCCTGAATCCTGATGGTGCAATGAGCAAGGGACTCACGTCTGAGCATACCCTCCCACACTGAGTGTGGATAAAATCGATTTGGGAAAAAGGGGGTGGTGATGGACAGAGTTTCTGAATGATGCAGAATACTCTTACCAAGTCAAGAGATCATGGTTTTAATCCATCACCGTTTTTTAGCTCACTGCACCATCCCAGCTCAGAACCTGGCTACATGCAAATTAGTCTGTACCTGTCCCAGTGCATGATGGGAACAGGGCAAACCAAACTACCAAGCCAATTCTTATACTGGGAAGGAAACAAGCTTCCGGGGACCGGTTTCTGGCATCACAGCCTTCGTCGGCCCGGCTTGCCTGAATCCTGATGGTGCAATGAGCAAGGGACTCACGTCTGAGCATACCCTCCCACACTGAGTGTGGATAAAATCGATTTGGGAAAAAGGGGGTGGTGATGGACAGAGTTTCTGAATGATGCAGAATACTCTTACCAAGTCAAGAGATCATGGTTTTAATCCATCACCTGCTGCACCATTTAAATCAAGCCCCTTTTAAATGCAAGGTAACTGCAATTGTGACTTTATTTATTTATTTATTATTTTTTTTTTTTGTGAAAACCTTTATTGTACATAAAAACTCAATACAAACATGGGCCTACAACCACCAGGGCCGGCCGCTAATGTATACATGTTCAACAACATCAAGGCAGCGACAGGCCCCCTGGGGCTCAGCCGAATTAACAAATTACTGAGTGCACCTCAGAGGTTATCAGGATACACAAATTTTAGAAATACAAACAGAGAAAAATAAAAAAAAAATAAAGAAAAAAAAAATAAAATAAAAAAAATAAAAATAAAATAAAACCAAAAAACAAGGCGGAAACCATCGAAAAAGGGCGTCTAACCACAGCCGGGGGACCACACAATACATACTCCACCCTCAGGTGGTCAATGAGGATGATCAAGGGGGAGGTGGGGGCAACGGGAGAGCCACAACCATCTACAGGTAAAATGTAATAGTCCGGGAACCTCAGGATCAGGGGGACAAGGCAGCATCAGATGTGTCCACGAGGGGGGGTGTGCAGATATTCCCTCGGTACGCGTTCCACTGACCCCAGATTCTACCCCACGCCCCCGGCTTACCCCGAGCCACATACACAGTCTTCTCTCTGCACATGCACCAATCCATGTTCTCCTTCCATACTGACACGGTGGGAGGCCGCCGGGAACCCCAAAGCTGTGCGATGTCCCTCTTAGCAATCATGTTCCCAAGGGCCGCCCACCGAGTCTGAGCCGCATTATAATCATTAGGCTCCCACACGTTCAGCAAACATCGGCGAACCTCAGGCAACAGAGCGACCCCAGTGACACATTCCATGACAGCATGCACCCGGCGCCAATACTCCGCCACCTCACAGCACTCCCAGAGAACATGGAGAAAAGTGGCGCTGAGCCCACAGCCGCGCTTACAGAGCCCGTCTTCAGAAAAACCCATCAAAACCAAACGAGGGCCCGTCACGTAGACACGGTGGAGAATTTTAAGCTGGACAAGATGGAGACGCGCGGGTATGGCCACCTCCTTAGGGGAGGACAGCGCAGACTGCCAGTCCTCATCGTCCAGTTCCACACCATCCCCGATCCACGCCTCCCGAAGACGCACGAGGAGATCCGCCCGAATATTTATTAGTTTTTTATAGATAAGGGAAATAGTACTGTCGGGCAAGTGACCGTCGAGTATACGGTCCTCGAGTGGCGAAGACACAGGGACTGCAGTCTCAGCCCCGAAGACCGAGAGCAAGGTGTGCCGAACCTGAACGTACCGAAAGAACTCCCTCTCACTCAATTCGTACTCACTCTGCAGCGCCGCGAAGGATTTAACCGCACCCTTCACCCAGAGGTCACCTACTCTGCTGATGCCAATCGTGTCCCAACGCTCAAAGCCCTTCGTCGTCCAGAGGCTTCCCAATCTTTCAGACGCAAACAAAGGGGTTGCACCCGTCAAACGATCATTCCAGCCCATGGCCACATTCGCAGCCTTCCACAAGCGTACTGCAATCTTAGTGGGACCGGTTAAATTCCTCCCAGCCGATCGAGAGTAAAGCGTTCTGTTAAAGTTGCCGCCAGGCAACAAAAATCTATAAATTTCGAAAGCCGGATTCGGACCAGGTGCGTACGTTGCATGGTTAATAGCAGATAGCTGGGAAGCCCAATAGTACCTCCTGATGTCCGGGAGCGCAATGCCCCCGTCATACCAGGGGAGAGTCAGTTTTGCAAGAGCAATACGTGCACGACCGTCCCAAACAAGTCTCCTCTGTAAGCTCTCCACTTCCCGGAAGTAGGCCGCCGGAATAATATCAAAGGAGTTCTGAAGTGCGTAAAGGAATCGGGGAAGAGACATCATTTTGAAAAGTGCCGCACGACCGAGGGGAGACAAGGGAAGCTTACGCCAACGGGCCACGCCTAACCTCAATCTCCGAAGTGGAGAGAGGAGATTATGATCGTAGCGGACAGCCGGGTCCAACGAGACGTACACCCCCAGGTACGTAAAGCCGGAGTGAGACGCCTTAATGGGAAAACGAGAAGGCAAGAGAGGAAGGCCACCGGATATAGCATAGACACAAGATTTGGACCAGTTAATGATCAAACCAGAGTTCTTGCCGAAGGAAGTAAGGATGTCAAAGAGCACATTGAGTGACTTACGTGGTGAGGTGAGGTACAAAAGAATGTCGTCCGCGTACAACGAAACACGATCCTCGAAGCCAGGGGCCCACTGGATCCCTCTTATCGACGGTTCCCAACGAAGCCAAGCAGCGAGCGGTTCCAAAGACAGAGCGAAGAGCAGGGGAGACAACGGACACCCCTGCCTAGTGCCCCTCCCAAGAACGAAAGGCCGGGAAACCCGCCCATTTACGACAACCTGTGCCAACGGAGCAGCGTATAAGAGTTTAACCCAACTAATAAATCCCGCCCCGAAGCCAAACTTTGCCAGGGCGGCCCAAAGATACGGCCATTCTATCGTATCAAAGGCCATCGTGGCGTCCAAGGAAACCAAGATGGCCGGCTCTGAAAGATATTCCGCCCTAGCAAGTACGCCATGTAGGCGCCACAAGTTAAGAGCCGTATTCCGGTGCGGGATAAAACCGGATTGGTCCGGATGCACCAGATCACAAATAACAGTAAGCAGGCGATTAGCAAGAACCTTGGCAAGGATTTTCGGCTCAGCGTTCAACAGAGAAATAGGCCTGTACGAGGCGCAACGGTCCCGAGGCTTACCGTCCTTGGGAATCACAACTATAGTGGCCAGACGTTGGTCATCAGGGAGAGAACCAAGTTCAAGCGACTCCGAAAACATACGATGGAGAAATGGCGCAATTTTATCCGGTTGCAGTTTATAGAGTTCAATCGGGAGTCCGTTGGGGCCCATAGCCTTGCCTGAGCGAAGGGAACGAATCGCGGTAGCAATCTCGTCGACCGATAATGGGGCATCTATCTGCTCACGCTCATCCACCGACAGGCAGGGCAAAGCAATATCCTTCAACAAGTGACGAGAGTCAGCCTCATCTCTATCAGACACCGGGGAGTACACAGCACGGAAGTAGTCAGCAAAACACTCCACAATCTCACCAGGGTCAGTCACACTTACTCCCTCCGACGTCTGAAGCACGGGGACCACTCGATTCACTCTCTCCTTCTTATCAAGCCAAGCAATCAATTTACCCGCCTTATCCCCAGCATCATACAGTCTACCCTGCTGTTCCCTATACATTGTCCGAGCAGCATCCGTAACAAGGGACTTATATTCGAACTGCTTCAGGCTGAGGGCGTGGAGCCCGTCCTGAGTGACACCCGTCTCCAAGGCAGCCTCCAACCCCACAATTGTGACTTTAGACTTCACAATCACACCCCGGTTCTTTACTTCTGTTGATATGCTAGCGGGAGGGCTCCAATTTCCTTATGCTAGGTCGTAGTGGGGTTGTAGGTATTTCGATAGACCACAAGTATTTATCTCTTTTTTTCAGTTTTAGGAGAATTGTTTGGGCATCCATGTATCTACTGCCTGCACAAAATAAGAGGGTACAGAATTCCCTATATTTGATGTTTTTTTTCCAGTCTTTCTATAGGACGTACTTGGCCCAAACAAAAGCGCATTACATGAGCATCATATTTCATTACACAAATTCATTTTGTTTTTTCATAGGCATGGACAAATTAAGTGATTTGCCCAGACAGAATGACACGATTTTATACCAATGCCGAGACACAAGCTTGGTTTCCTAGTTCCAAAGTCGGCAGCTCTAGCCATTAAGCCACAACCCCTTGCAGTTTCCCTAGTGTCAAGATAATGTGGGTACCGTCAGCATAATTGTAATAGGTCAGCTTAAAGGTGTTGAAAAAGCTCAGTAAGAAGGGACAGCTATTCGTGGAGGAGAAGCAGTGAGATTGTTGAGCCCATGTGGTACACATCACCTAGATGAAGAAGGTAGGTAGATGTGCTCTATCAAAGGTTGGCTATCTTGCCTTCTGAGTTGGGTTAAATATAATCTGCTGTCCTTATGCTATCTATTGTTCATTCTCAAGTCCTCTTGTACATCCTTATTTAGCAGCTCACTAACCTATGCTGTGAGTATCTTAGACATAAGATGCTACTCTTGACTTCCTCTCATTGTTAGACACTGTCTTCTCCTTAAACCTGGAGACCAAAAGCATTTTTGGTCCTTTTTACATTATTGTCACCTGGATATTTTTATAGTTGAACTCTTGAACTCATTTTTTTTTTAGTGTTGTATATCGCTTTCTCATATGCCCACCTACCTACATCCAACGGCTGATGGGGAAAGCCCAGGGTAGGGTAGTAACACAAAAGGAGAAAACATAAATTAAACGTCAACATCTCAAAGTAACCCACTGAGTCCCCCTCCCCGTCTGCTCAAAACTGCCCTAATTTATTGATGTCGCCCACATCTTTTTACTGTCTATGATTTCTGCCTTTCCTTTGTAAGTGGCAGGCTACCACAGTAGGGGTCACTCAGCGCTTTCAGGGATGTTAGAGTAGTGGCCTTGGATTATCTGCAAGATTCTCAATAACCATGGGCACAAGAGCTCCCAAAAATCTCTGGCTAAGAAGAATATTCAAGAGACCTATACTTTATCAAAGTGATCAGATTTGTGGTCCAGGGCCGCTGAAGTTATTTCCATCCCAAGAAGGTCCCGGTTTGTTTATCCAGGTTTTTTGTTCCAGGATTTGGTCGGAACCCTATAATGCCATAATGACTTGTTTGCTGTTCATTGGGTTAGAGATGTGACCTTCCCCCCGTGAGACCAACCAGGGAACGTATGTCTCTTAGGAGGGCCAAGAAGGATATAGGTGGGGATTGAGGAATAGCAGACTCAAAAATGATGTTAACATCAGCCAGGACCTCTTGCCAGTACATATTTAACTTGGGACATTGACACTGCAGATGGGTTAGTGTGTCCGTCCAACCACCCTTCCTTTAGCATTTCTTCAACCTAGAGGGTTCCATTTGTATATTCACACTGGAGTTTGGTATTACTAGGGCACAGTTTCTAAAATAGCCTCCCTACCAGCTGTACTGTCTGCAAAGGCGTGTTTTCGGTGATAAATGCTGCCACATTTATTTTATGTATTTATTTATCCATTTTTATAAAGCACAACACTCATCCTGAAAAGAATATCATGGCGCTATGGCTAGCCATTCTGTAGAAGTACTGTGTGAGGAAGTAATATAATAGACAGTTATTTTGGAAAGAGCCATGTTTTGAGCTTCCTTCTGAATCCAAGATAGTAATTGGTACCAAGGGCGGCTGGTGACATTTGAAAGTGGTAAGGCGTAAAAGTTTGTGATGAGTGTCCTGTGGCGAGCAAGGGTAGCGAGTGAGCCTGACTGTCATAAGGAGTGTTTGGGGGGGGGGGGGGGGGAGGGGTTATCTCCCTGGAGATATTTGGAAAAACGAATGGGCAAATGGTGCATTTTCAAGCAAATTTGAGAGCACAAGAAGGTTAATAAAGCAATTGTGATACTGTAGTTATGTCATCAATAACAATACTTCATATGCTAATGTCGGTGATAGCTGCTTATTCAGTATAACCAGAGAACTGACCTGTTCACAAGAGCACAGTGCATCAAAGGGAAGAGGGGCCTCCTGGGATTTTCTTTCTCAAAGTTTATGCTAGAGCAGAGTACAGCCTTGTCAATGGTGTCATCCCATCGACAAATAGGTTGCAAGCCATTTGTCAGGCCATAAACACATACACACACACATGCCTCAGGACAGGCTGTAAACTGCTGGAGGAGGAAGTCTTTGATGCGCAGGCATGACAGTCATCACAGCCTGAGTCCATTGGGAAATGTGCACTTACTGGTTTAATACATGTGCGAGCGGCAGGGGCTCAGAGCACTAACATCAACAAAGACATCATAGTGCAGTTTAGGAGAAAATCGAAAAATGGAGGCCCATTGGACTCAAGGAGTGCATGATTGAAAAACGAAAGCTTCTCAGCACCTCACACGTGCATAGTAAGCGCTATACGAAGGCATGTCAGCACCTCACACGTGCATAGTAAGTGCTATACAAATGCTGCAGTCCAATAGAATGTGCATGGGTTGTGTTCCTCCTTAGGGAACACACCCCGTCCTCCACCCTCTCCCGTGCCCCATCACCCCATCTTTTGCTGAGTCCTTTCATGATGGAGCAGGATTTCACCCTTGCTTTACAAAACACGCCCTGGACAATTTTCCATTAACTGAGACCGATCCAGGGGTGGAAGGGCCAACACTGACCTTAATGATAACAAATCTACCAAAGTCAGTGCACAGAAAGCTGGCAACAATGAACATTTGTAATGCCACGTGCTATCCACCCCATCTCAGAGAGATAAATGGCCCTTCAAATACAAACTGTGTTTCTGCGACACATCACATTATGTCTGCAAAGCCCGTGTATGTGACCACCGAACTCAAACCTTTACAAATATCCCTTTGTAATAAAAGTCACGAGTGAGGGAACATCCCTCTCGAGAACACACACAAAAAGGGAATATTTGTAAAGGTTTGAAATCCGAAAGGAGTTCTGTGTTGGATGGCGCCTTTTACGAGATCAACAGGCGAATAGCAAGACTAGACAAACACAGGAGCAAAGAGAGGCAGAAAGTGTGGAGAGTTCGAAGGGGGTTAGAGGGAGAGAAGACAGACAGACTGAAGAGAGAGGAAAAGAAGGCAGAAGAAGAAACAAAATACGTAGCGAAAAAGAGAGAGTGAGAAGAGTGAGAGAAAAAAGAGAATAGAAAGGCTGAGAATCGAAAAGCCTCACCGCGCGCAGGCAATGTGGGATGAACCTGAGGAGGTGAAAAGCAATATTTAATAAGAATAAAATGTTCTGCTATTTGACAGAAGCGGTGAAAACGGATAACAACCATTATCAACGCAGAGTGACAGACATACTTTGTTCTTTAGAACACTCAGGAAAATGATGTTGCTACTCATCAGTGGTGACTGAGTATGGCTTTGGTACCAAAGACCCTCCATATAAGAAGGAGTATGACTGACCATGTAGCAGATGTCATAATGCGCTTGTTCGTGAGACTGACAATTATGCCCCAGACTGTCACTTACAAAGGTCCGAGTTAAATTTAGAATCAACCTTTGTAATTGTTACTTCCTCCAGCATCCAGATACATGCCAGTTAGCCACTGCTTCTGCCCAGCATGCAGAGCACGAGAATCGAGAATTAAAAAAATCCTACCTGAGGTCCTGAGCAGGTCCGCGCTGCCTCGGGTCCGTTGGCGCCTAGCCCTACAGCCCCTCTCAGCCAATCCTGGCGCTGCCAGCAGCGCCAGATTGGCTTAGTTCATGGCTACTGCTCGCCCGCCTGCCCATTAGGAGACCGAGGTTTGAGCCTTTGCTCAACCCTCGCTCTCCTAATGGGCATGCGCCAGCCAGAGCGGACACTAGTGCGCAAGACTGGGCATGGCACGAAAATTCGCTCACCTTCCCCACTCATTAGCACTTGTGCTGCTGCCTGTTGCCCCTGGTCCGTCTGACAATCATGTCAGTCAACATGACGCTGGACCGCCCACCGCCTTCGGACTCTGAAGGGGGTGGGCGGTCCGACGTCATGCTGACTGACATGATTGTCAGTTCTCCCACTGCATCTTTGAACTTAAGTAAACTGATTCAGTTTACTTAAGTTCAAAAACGCCGAGGGAGCTGCGGGCGGGGGGGCTACGCCCCAACGCCCTAATGGACGCACCGCTACTGATTGGTACAGGGGAGATGTGGAGGCAGTAGATTCTAGTTTGCTGTGGATAAATGTGTGAAAGTGCGGCCCCCAGCTCTTACGTTTACACCGGTTTAGTTTTAGCAAGGGCAAAATTAGTGGATCTCAGCCTTCTTGTGGGAGTGCAAAACTCCATTTTAGATCGAAGGATCACAGAACCTGTGTTGGGAAGGTCCCTCAGTGCATGGCACAGAAGTTTGAATTGAGCCCTCAATCAGATAGGTAGCCAGTGCAGGGTTTTAAGGCAGGCAAAAGCGGAGATGTACCTGTCTTGGTTGCATATGAGTTTAGCTGCAGATGGGAGAAAAGATGGTCCGACATCCCTAAGTAGAGGACATTGCCATAGTCCAATCTGCTATCCACAAGGGCTTGCCCAATGATTCTGCGTCAATCAACGGGAATCCAGTGGCAACATTTCTTAAGAAGTTTTAGCAGACCATAACATTTGCCACATGTAGAAATAACTTGCTCATACATTGTTAAGGACTCATCAATCAAGAACCCCAGATTTCTTATCACTTTTTTGGCTTAGGGGTGGGTCCCAAGAACCCTGGGCACCATGATGAGCCCCACATGTCACGGGCACTTCCAAAAAGCAGAATCTCTATTTTTGTCAGCGTTCAAATTCAGACAATGAGTCCTCATTCAACTGGCTACCTCCTCGAGGCAGCCAGAAAGGTTCTGTCTGATTTTTTCATGTTGCTCACCTAAAGAGATAGCCAATTGCATGTCATCAGCGGATGAACAAAATTCAAAACCTTACTTGCGCACCAGCCAGTGAGGGCTGCAACATACATATTAAAAAGGTGTTGGGCTCAGTAACGAGCCCTGTGGTACCCCACAGCTGGAGCTATGGGGAGATGAGCATATAATGCGCAACTGGACTGACTGAGTTCTATTATTCAAGAATCAACCAAACCACCACAAGGCGGTCGAATGAAGCCCAGCCTCGTGGAGTTTGTTTATCAAAAAGCTGTGTGTGACAGTGTCAAATGGTGCTGACAGGTCGAGTAAAGTCAGGGCAACTGCTTTGCCCAGATCTACTTAAAAACTGATATTATCCAGGACAGCCAGAAAGGGGGCTTTTGTACTATTCTTGGGCCTAACGCCCATTTGAGATGGATGGAACAAGTTATTATCTTCAAAGAACTTTGTCAACTGACTGTTGACAAGTCTTTCTAAAACCCTAGACATGTATGGAAGTAAAGAGATGGGGCAATAGTTTGATAGTACTGAGACGTCTTGTCCTGCTTTCTTAGCTGGGGAGAGAATCAATGCTTGCTTCCATGTGTCCTTGTGAAAGGGAGCGACCCAATTGAAGTTCCCATCTCTTTTGTACAGGGGACCTCCAAGAGAAAGGGCTACCATTGGAACCTGTAAATGACAGACAGCTAGTGTTGGTCAACCCTTTTGGTTATAACCCATTTTAAGTGGGCAAGAGGTCTGCTATTGTGGAGTTTAATTGAAACCTGTGTAACCCAGTGCCTTATGTGACAATACCCCAGGCCTTTCCTCTTCTGTGACCCCGACGTTAGCCGTAATTTGTTCTAAGGATTGTGTCCCCGTCGTGTTGTACAGGTCCCTAATTCTTTTACAGTTCGCTTCCTGACATTTGACGCAAGCCTTCCCAGACACTGCCGGGATGAAGTCTGGGTTCCCTTTAATAATGGTAATGGTGATGGGAAAGAAGTAAGTCCCCTTATGATCAGGACTGGTCCTAGGACCTGTGGGGCCCTTGGCGAAAGGGAAGATGTGAAGCCCCTCTAATTTGCATGTGACATTACAATAAGTGACATCATAGAAAATCAACATCACAAGACTATTGATCTTTGTCATTGCTGAAGAGATATAGTGATGATATCAGTAATATGTATTAAAAGATAAATATCCAAATGAAATACGTCAATCTATTTTAAAACTGTATTAAGTGGAAAACATTAGTCACATTGGATGGAAAAGCTAAACGCAGATCTCACAAAGATGGCTATTCTAACTCCTAGTTAAGTATGCGTTACCAGATTAGTGCACAGTAATAATTAGAGAGCATTGCAGAAAATAAATTGAATGGCATCACTGGTAAAAATTACGCAACAGGGTATAGCGAGATGAAGTTGAATTGAGATACAAATACCTTTTTTATTCTCTTTGAGAGCTTCATAAATCAGACTAAAAGGACAGCAGAGTTATGTAGAAAAAAAGCTTTCGGATTTAGGATTCAGAATGATTATTTTCTCCTCACAGAGGATGGAAGCCAGGTGAGGAAATATACATTTCTTATGAAAAGCAGATAAAAGGAAACATTGCAATTTGACAACGAGGAGATAAGTAAATTGATAAGTACATAAAAAGACCATTCCAGTGAAACAGTAACTTCAACGTTCTAGGTTATTCTCATTGGGTGGCTCCCTGGTATTGATTTATTATGTAAAGTTTAGTATCTGTGTGTTTAAAGTGAAGGTATGCTGCAGATTTAAGGGGTTTTCATACCAAGGTTTTTCATTTGGTGTCAGAACTGTTGAAAGTGGTAGTGGCAGAATGCACTATTCTGATGAAAATCCCTCAATTGCCCCAAAAAGGTAGTCCTATTCTTCTATATATTCACAACTTTATGTGTGCTTCCAACTTGAGAAAAATATGGGGTAGGGCAGGAATGTGAAAAAAAAGAAATTGCCATCTTCTTATCATGTTCTGTACACATCTGGAAGTTATTGGTAAAATGTGCCCTGTTTCGCCTACATCCTAATACAAACAGATACATGTCACAGGTTATTAGAAAGCTCATTCATAACTAACAGGGAAATAATACAAGGCAACAACATTTGTGTTATACTTACCTTCTCCTTCAATGACTAGGTGGTGACGATCCTCTGAGCGGATCAGTATATTGCTCAAGACATTAGAGATCAAAAGTAAAGTTAACTTGTGGAAACAATAAAAAGTGTTTTTCACAAGGCTCTCGGGTCAGAGAAGAGCAGTTATAGAAAGGGGTGGGGGTGGGGGCCCGGAGCGATTAGGTCCAGCATACAAGCTCCTTACTATATATAATGATCCAAAAGTTCTATGAAAAGATCTCTAGTAAAGTGCCCCTTTGTGGGTGCCCATTGGGCATTGCAGTACTGGCCTGACAAGGAGCTTGCCCAATGATGAAGCATGACCGCATACAGGTGTGTGAGGGCACTTGCTCCTATTGCAGCATATTCCCCCTCTAATAAACGGTATTTCTACACACTTATTCACCATCTTTAAAAGGAACTGCATATTCTGTTGGATCAGAGAAGAGCAGTGTCAAGATTGAAAACCTTGAGAACTACAAATCTGTGCCATGATAATCTCCTAGACAAAATAATGGAAGCAGGGTAAGTCTTATTTCTTAAATTGTGTCTTTACCCTGATATGTCATTCACTACTAATAATGAAGGTGAACATTTCTGGAAGGAAATTCCTAAAGGTCATGAGTATGTTTCCTCATGTTAGCTAGAATGAACAAGGGTCCCTGGGACTCCAAGTAAAATATCGGGCTTGCATGGAGGGGAAATGCCAGTAAGGCAACACTAGGCAGCACAATTTGCTCTTGTGCTCTCAGAATAAAAAACCTACCAAGTGCTTTGTCACTCACCCTTCCATCGGCAGGGTACCAGTGTGGCTAGGGTCTGAACCACATCCCGAATAAGACCCGTCCAACTCGTGATTGTCTGCTTTTGACAGCCTTCTGCAGCTTGAGAGAGGCTTGTGTGAAGTCCTGCTAAAAATGTTGGCTTCCTTCGGGCCCGTAGAAGTAGGAGGAATTTGGATGTTTTAAAGTTTGTGTTGTTTCTGCTGAGGTTGTCAGCCTTAATTTCTCTTCGGCTTCATTCCTCCTTCATCAGGTGTACTTTTTTAGCATTAAGCCGTATATCTGCTTCTAAATAAATAAATAAATAAAATAGTGCATGGCTACAGCTTATGTCACCAATTACCATTCTAGCGATTTTGGCATCTTTTTACTTGTTGAAAGCCTTTGCTGCCTGGCACACGTCGCCATATGGATTACTGGGCCTTCTGTGATTATCATCCTTTTTGGGGTACAGGCACACATTATTCCACTATCACTGTGACTGAGCTGGTAATTCCTTATTATAATTACAGTTTGTGAGTCTCCCTCATATACCCTCACCCATCTCACCCCCTGGTGCGGCATCCCATAATGTAAGCTGTACCTCGTTGGCCATCACGCATGACATAAAACACATTACACATATGGGTAGTAAGCGCCAACCAAATGCTACAATACCCTACAATATCTTAATTGGACACATCGAAGGAAGACAAACTTGAAAAGCTAAAATGCCATTAAAATGAATTAGAAATGCTTCCAAATTTCTGCTGTGGGTTACACCGCACTGAATACTAATCTATAAGGCTGCTTGGTGGGGTAACATGACTTCTGTTGTGATCAGTGTGCAACCTCGAGCAGGCTAGCTGACATAAGGTTCGCATGGAAGTTCAGACCTCTCATCTTTCATGTAGAATTTCATAAGTGTACCTATTTAATTGCTCACTTCAGGCTGTCCAGCCTACGATTAACGTAGCCTTAAACTGGGTAACAGTAACGTATGCTTTTCGCAACACTGCAAATTACGTTTGCCAAGGGTAAACCTTTGAAAAGAAAAGCTCCAAATGGCTACCATCTTGCCAATGTACCAAAACCAAAGACTGAAGATGGGGATTAAGGAATGAGTTTGTGAGCATCATTACCATACTATGGCTACACCTTTACATGCGAGGCCAATAGGAACCCCTTGCACAATGTCCATCTTCTTTATGATCTCTCTGTAAAGTGGATTTGTGCTCAGTACATGCAACAAACAAGGCTGAATACGTGCCAGGCCTTTATCATTGTGTGTTGTTGCTAAAAATTGGTGCCTAGGATTGGATAGTAAATCTGTTGACCAACAAAGCCTGGAGAGGATGCAAGCAAAGGCCTCAGTTTGTTCACAGTTGATTGCAGAATAGTTTTGTGAGTTGCACCCTGGCTGTATAGCTGCAGATCAGCAGTTTGAATCTATGCATGGCACAATCGTCCTTCCAGGATCCATTATCTGAGCGTAATTAAATAGTATAATAGTAACTCCTAAGAAAAAGTGGAATGAAACACCTTTATAGGTACATGATAATTCAAATGACAGCTAAAAATACCTTTGACACACCACCACATAGGTATTGTGCATTTCATCACTGTGTTAATATCCAATGTGTTGTGTGCCTCTTTTCATGCTAAATATTATAGGCAAAGGCTCAGAATAACATCACCATTAACAGGCATTGGCAAAGCCAATAGGTCTCGCCTATCAGAAATTTTGGCTTTGGCAATGTTGAGTTGCCGTGTTGTACACCAGTGTGACTGATGTTCAGCATGGTTAAAAGTTAGTGGCATGGAGTGTCCTTGAGTGGAGTGGTAGGAGTAGAGTGTCATAGACTGGATTTGTTGGAGTAGTAGTTGTAGAGTGGAATAGGGGGAGTAGAGTGTCATACAGTTGAGTAGAGGGGAGTAGAGTTCAGTGGTTCAGTGGCTGAGAGTGTAGTAGAGTGCAGTGTCATCAAGTGCAGAGTCGTAGAGTGGAGTGCCTTAGATTGAAGTGGGGTGGCATTGGGTGGAGTGGGTTAGGTGGACTGAGGTAGTAGTGGGTGGATTGGATTGGAGTAGATTGGGGTGGATTGGGTTGAATTGGGATAGAGAGAGCTGGAGTCAGTGGAGTGAGGTGGACTGGCTGGGTGGGGTGGATTAGATTGGAGTGGGATGGATTGAAATGGGGTGAGGTGGATTGGAGTAGGGTGTTTTAGATTGGTTTAGGTTGGGGTGGGTTGGATTGGAGTGGGGTGGATTGGAGTGTAGTGGGCTGGAGGGATTGGACTGAGTGGGGTGGTCTGAACTGGGGCGAGGTAGATTGGAGTAAAGTGGAGTGGATTGAACTGCAGTGGAGTGGGGTGGACTGAATGTGGTGGAATATACTGGGGTGGGGTGTATTAAAATGGCTAGGGAGGACTGGATTGGGGTTGGGTGGGGTTGGGTGGGTTGAAGTGGAGTGAACAGGAATGGGGGACTGGAGTGGGGTGGACTAGAGTGGGGTGGAATGTTGTGAGGTGGGGTGGAATGGATTGAGGTGAATTGGATTAGGGTGGGGTGGAGTGGAGTAGATTGAATTGCAGTGGAGTGGATTGGATTGAGTGGGGTGGATTGGATCGAGGTGAATTGGATTTGGGTGGGGTGAACTGGATTAGGGTGAGGTGAACTGGATTAGGGTGAGGTGGGTTGGATTGAATTTGGGTGGGTTGGATTGGAGTGCGGTGGGTCGGATTGGAGTGGGGTAGATTGGATTTGGGTGGATTGGATTGGGGTGGGGTGGATTGGATTGGAGGGGGGTGGATTGGGTTGGAGTGGGGTGGATTGGATAGGGGTGAGGTGGATTGGAGCACATGGTTTTGGATTGGAGTGGGGCAGATTGTTTTGGGTTGCAGCTGGGCAGATTGTTTTGGATTGGAGTGGGGCAAATTGTTTTGGATTGAGTGGGGCACATTGTTTTGGATTGAGTGGGTGAGATTGTTTTGGATTGGAGTGGGGCAAAGTGTTTTGGATTGAGTGGGGCAAATTGTTTTGGATTGAGTGGGGCAAATCATTTTGGGTTGGAGGTGGGCAGATTGGAGTAGGGCAGATTGTTTTGGATTGAGGTGGGGCAAATTGTTTTGTTTTGAGTGGGTGGGATTGGTTTGGAGTGGAGGAGGCAGATTGGGGATTGGAGTGAGGTGGATTAGAATAGAGTGGGATGGATAGGGGAGGGAGTGGAATGGATTGGGTTGGGGTGAGGTGATGTCAGGAGGATTGAATGAATTGGAGTGGGTTGTTTGAATTGGGCTGTTTTGGGGTGGATGAAATTGGTGTGGGGCAGAGTGGATTGGATTGTGGTGGATTGGAGTGGGGTGAATTGGGATGGAGTGTGGCGGATTGGAGTGTGGCAGATTGGAGTGTGGCAGATTGGAGTGTGGCAGATTGGAGTGGGGCAGATTGGAGTGGGGCAGATTGGAGTGGGGCAGATTGGAGTGGGGCAGATTGGAGTGGGGCAGATTAGAGTGGGGCAGATTGGAGTGGGGTGGATTGGAGTGGGGCAGATTGTTTTAGATGGAGTAGGGAAGATTGTTTTGGATTGGAGCAGATTAGAGTGGGGCAAGTTGTTTTGAATTGGAGTGGGCCAGATTGTTTTGGATTGTATTGGGGCATATTGAAGTGGGGAAGATTGGGATGTGGGGTGGGAGGATTGGAGTGTGGTGGAGTGGGGTGGTTTGGATTGGTCTAGGGTGGATTGGATTAAGTGGGGCGGATTGGTGTGGGGTGAGATGGGGTGGATTGGCGTGGATTAGAGTGGATTAGAGTGGGACCAATTAGAGGTGTACTGAACGATTATGCGTTAAAGCATTATTTCAGAAAATACACATAAGAAAGAAACAATGTTGATTTGCAATAAAATTTGAGAACAGCGCACATAAGCAAAAACAAAAGAAAACATGAGTGCAAAGTAAGAAAAGAAGCCTTGGCAAAATAAAAGAAACTTAACTATAAAAAGTAAATCTTTGCAACTTTGTTTGTCCTGCTGGGCACGTTTTTGCCAGTCTACTGTTTGCAGGACACTAAAAGTTAAACAGAATAAAATAGTACCTCAATCACATCGGGAGCAGCGGACGTGCACGGATTAAGTTGAATCAATCAGTTCTTGGTCCCGGCTCCACAGAGAGGAACGGAAATGATGTTAAGTCTGCCTTGACAAATTATGAGGCTGTAAAGAAGAGTACTACGCAAATCAACATGTGGTGAGCAACAGGCAGATTCCCAGCCCTTATATGTATACAACAGGGTCTCGTAAGCGAGACGCATGCGGTAGCGCGTGCTCTTGCAGGCACGACCCTAAAAAGGGTCAGAGTAGTACTAAAAGATGTTCAGTAATCACGTGCGCAGTTGCATTTTGCTCTCTTCAGAGAACAACAGGAAGAGCAAAACAAGCATTTGCAGTGTAATAGGTCTCGCCTTTGCATAAGTTTGTGCTATTGGCATTGTAAATGACAATGCCTTTTATTTATGTGTTTTGAAAACCTGTAAGCGGTGCGTAAACACACACTTTGCACTTATAGTCTTTGCTTACGAGAAGCAAGGCTGGCAGTAACTACACTCTCCCGACCCCATTGTGGCCCAGCCTGTCCCGTCACTTCGCGCATTCGTCCTGTTAATGTGCAGATAGGCTCCAACCCCTATAATCACCTCTATTAACAGACTTGAGTCAACACCTGTCTTCTGGGATACCCCAAAGTCTTATTTATGTGAGTGGAGAAGAGTACAGGAGTGGAGAGGAGGAGAGGAGCGGCGCAGAGCGGAGTGTAGGGGCGCAGAGTGGGGTGGCGCTGAGCGGAGGGGCACGGAGTGGAGAGCAGTGGCCCTGTGCAGAATAGCACAGGGCAGAGTGGCGCAGGGCAGAGTGGCATGGAGGGAGTAGAGTGGAAGGAAGTAGAGTGGGAGGGCGTAGAGTGGAGTAAAGCAGCATACAGTGAGTGACAGAACAGAGTGAAGGAGAATGTTGGGTAATGGCATTGAGTGGCGCAGAGTTGAGTAGAGTTTTGCGGAGTGAAGTGACATAGAGTGGAGTAAATTGCGTGGAGTAGCATAGAGGACGTTGCGTTTTGGTGGTTGTTGCCGCAGGAGAAGGGGACTAGTGGGACTGATGCCCTTATTGGCCTGCATGTTGCCTGCCAGACCACGGCCCTGGTCTTGAAAGGACTGGGGTGATTTCAACAGTGGCTTGGGAGACTTTAAATTCCTACACCAACCCCATAAAGTAGCCTCGGAATTTCCTAAACTGGTGAGTAAACTGTTTGGCAGGGGTCAAAAGACTCAGGGAGTGTGCTGTGTGTCTACTTTTAAACAATCTAAGGCAGAATCTGTTCTTTCACCAAACAGGCAAGAGTCATCAAAGGCCTGTACGTCTCCTAAAAATCCTGTGAAGCATATCCATGCATGTCAGAGGAGCACCACACTGGTGCCAACTGCCCTTCCCAGATAAACAGTAGCATAAAGGCAGGCACAAATCACTTATTTGGCCGCATCTTGACCATTCTGAATGGGTTGAGCCACTGAGGCCTAAAAAAACATGTTTCGCTCCTTCTATGTACAGATTTACTTTGATATGTCAGCAGGAGTTCCTACGTTATATACTATGCTTATTCACTCGAACTCCAGCATTGTCTTGGTTTGTTTTTGCAGCCCTGGCAAAACATGCGCCCGCTGCCCCCTGCCCTCGCCCTCCCAGTGCCCCGTGTGCGGCGTTCCCACCGCTGGCTGCCCGGCCCCTTTAACGAGACTGCAAACAGAGGCACAAAGGCGCGAGTGAGCGCGCATCGCAAGAGGGGGGTGGGCGAGGGCTCATTTGCAGGCTCTGCACATCAGACTCTCTTTTGCAGCGAACAATGCAGCCTGTTCCCGGTCTAAAGTGGCTAAGCAATTGCCATCTTGTGCTTTAAGTCACACAACGGCGTAGAGCTTACAAAAATGACCGATTTTCGGCACCCATAGGCAGACACCATCACAGTAATGGCGTTACCTATAAGCATGCAGTGGGATATGAAAAATGTAACGCAGATGACCAAAGATTCCATTATTCTCAAGAGGAAACACATTCGGTACCCAGCATGCACAATTTGCTGACCCCTGCTTTTTCTGCCTTCGACCATTATTTTATCATCGCCCCCCCCCCCTTCAGTCACATTTGTGAGTCTTCAACATAAAAAATGCAGCAAAAAGCGTCTTAGGTACAATGCACAGTACTCACGTCGACTTTCAAACATGCTCCTGGAATGAGCCCAGATTTGGAATGGGTCGGGCTTTTTCGGACCAGAGCTGTCCCCTTGGTCCAGTGCAGGCGCCTCGCTGGCCGGGTAGTCGGGGAGCACCGCAGTGCTGCGGAGAGGGGAGGCAGTGTGCGCGTTGCGGTGGCTCACAGAATATAGAATTTTAATAGCTGCAAAAGCATATATACATCTCAAAATCGGGCTCCTACTGTCAGGCGCGAGTCACACGCCCACACTCCACCGCTTTCTTCTTGCTGAGCTTGGTATCTGCGTCCCCGGGATGCGCTTCCACTGCGTCCACCATGTCTGCCACTGAGACAAAGGGAGACAAGCGTGCAAAAGCTTGCTGAACTCTCTTGTCCTTATGGGGCCATGTGTTCTGAACACATGGCCCCATAAAGATAAGAAACCTTTTGCGACAAAAGTAAAGGCGCACGGAAGGCAGATGAGCCTGTTCAAGTGAGACGGCTCAAAAAGCTAAACGTAAACATCACGAAGAGCTCTTTTCCAATGGCTGGCCACCGTTTAGCATAAACGGTGAAGCCGGCCAATGGAAAAGAGTGGCGGGGCTTAAAGCTCTTTACAGAAAAATACCCAAAACGTTAAATCTCGCCAGCGAGACTGCGCATGTGCGCAGCCCACGCCAGCCGAGACCTAAAAAGAGGTATGTTTAAGGTGCGGCTTTTCCGAGGAACTGGTTGGGGGCTGGGGGCTGCGGCCTACGGATAAAGGGGTGGCTCTGCTGGGAGTAGTTCATCAGAATGCATCTATTCCTTTGCACATTACACTGAATAGGTTTTTCTATGTCTTTCAACTCATAATATCAATGAAGTTGCTTGTCATTTATGCATCTGAAAAGGCAGACAGCAAGTTTTCATGGGTAGTAGCTGACAGCGTGTTGTGCTCTATCAGGGCTAGATGCCAGCAGTATGTACCCGCACGCAATCTACGGTCCTCATCCTCCTGTTTGCTATTTACCCCTAGGTTCTATCGAGCCCGGCTGGGAGGTCTTTCTTTTCAGGTACGGGTGTCTGCACTCTGGAATAATCTACCTATTGAGTTGCGCTGGGAAAATGATCTGCTGCGCTTTCGTCACAAATTAAAAACGCTGCTGTTCTCATGATCGGTGTTCTAGGTGTCTGATTGTCGAGGGTTTTTTTGTTACGGGTTTCCATGTTAGCGCTGGGACACTCTTGGGAGTAGCCGTGCGCTCTATAAATACCCAGTAACATTATAACATTAACAACAAGAAACCTTGTCTAGCTACAGTACTTCCCTTCTGCCTTCCACCACACACCACCATCCCTGCCCTGTTAAACAAGACCCAGATGCAGCACAACCATGGGCTGTCAAAACAGTATCTATGAAATCCCCTACAAGTAATTAAATGGACAACAAATTCACAGCCGCTCGGACATAAGTGTGGAACTCAAAGTGTGTCACAAATCAGTCAATCGCGATAAGGGCCACGGAGCTCCCTGTTGGGTAAATTGGGTGGTAATCCATTTTTATGCACTTAGCTGCATTTACTAGACAGTCCTCTAAGTTTATCACTGCTGGCCTAGGCTGGGAAGCAAACATGCTAGTCTCTCGGGGAAATAAAATGTAATGATCTAATAGTATAGCGCTGTGAGGCCAAGGACAGGGCCCCCTGTCCTGGGCCTCCCAGCTCTACATAATGACTACAAAGCACTGCGACGGGGCCCCCACATATGGACCTTGCAGCCTGGTGGAGAGCTGTGAGGCCCACCTGCCCTGAACTTCGCAAGCACTAGTTAATGGCTCAAGTCCCAGTGAAAGGGGCCCCACACCTAACTGATTCAGAGCTTCGAGGCCCAGGGGGAAAAGGCCACCTCCCCTGTGCCTCAAAGCAGTAGCGAGACACTTTGCTAAACACTGCCCTACTGTGCCAGTCTGAGCTGGATGCTCCCTCCTCCCCTCCCCTCATCAATCTCTCCTTACCTGTTAATTTCGGGCTCCTCGTGGAAACGAAAGGGCCTTCTGTTGCCTGGAGACAAAATACACAAAGGGCAGACAAGACAAGACAATATTTTAACAGAGGTGCTGCCCCACCCATGTCCCTGAGAGCCGACATAATTGCTGGCGTTGCTGCTCTTACGTCCTCTACTCATTGTTTCCCCTTCCCCGCCTTTCACACCCAAGAATGCCACCATGCCCTGGCCAGCGAGGCCAAGACACCTTGCTTATGAATACATTAGCAATGTGATTGGGTTGGGGAGGGGGGCCTGGGGGAGTAGGTGGGTTGACTGTGAAAGTGTGGTCTTTCACACACAAGCGGCCCCCATGTTATTGAGCTGAGCACAGGGCTCTGGGCAGCTGCCCACACTGCCCATGGCTAGCACCGGCCCTGCTTAGGATAGCCACTCTACCCTGAGCCTGTATCGTGGATCTAGAGATTGTGAGGACCTGTGATTTTTGCTCAGCCGTTACACCTTCCATATGTGGATCCGTGAAATATGCTGGTCTGTAAAGGTCTAGTGCTTCTCAGATTTGCTTCTGTTCAGTTCCACAATTTATCTAAATAGAGCAGCATGGTAATATTTAGTGTAGTGATTCCCAGGCCTTCTATTTCCAAAGGTTGGTAGGCGAGTTATCGCACAAGCCAAGGCTTCTTGCCCTGTCAAATAAAGTTCTCCATCAGTTTTTGCATGTTATCGTGGATTGTTGGATGGGGTTACAGTGGGAGAGCCTGAAACACATACAGAATGTTAGACAGAAGAGGGATCTTGCTCGCTGCGATTGTAAGTTCCTCTGAGTATGTTCATGGAGGAGCACATGTTAATCCCCTTGTACTGTATATGTTGCTTTTCCCACAACAATGGAAAACGCTTTTGTAGTGTGCCCTGTGTCTGTTGCAGTTGGTACATTCAATATCTGTGACTTCTGGGTATTCATTTTGAAGCTTAACCCAACCACCGCCCCAAAGAGGCTGAGCTTGACCCACAAGACTGGGATCCATCTCACTGGTGAAGACAGAGTAACCAGGGCATTGTCTGCATATCGCATCAGCTCATGTTCATGGCTGCCAATAGTGACCCCCGCAAACCATGGATTGGCCCTGATTTTTTGGGCTAGTTTCCTTGTAAAATGCACATAAAAGAGTGTACTTGGGGTACTCCTGTCTTATACGCCTGCACAAAGTGAAACACACCATTGAGCGTAACCCTGAACAACGGCTGAGAGTAACCTCTCAGGACCCAGGACCTAGGTTTCAAATTGGGTCCTAGCCCTAAGTAGTATCATTCCTAAAATAGGCCAATTTCCGTGGACGAAAGCCTTTTCGGCTTCTATTGATAAGAAGAGCACTGGCTTCCTAGTGCGGGAAGTATTTTCTAGCATGTATAGGATTTGCTTTGTATTATCACTATACCCTCACTCTGGAATAAATCAAGCCTGATCCGGGTTTAATAGTCTGCACGAAGAGGATAAAGATAACTGTGAAGATCTTAGTGTCGACACTGAGGAGAAAAATGGGGCGATATGAAGCTCAAGATGATGGGTTCTTCTTGGCCATGGTCATCACCGTTATGACAGGTTTCCTCATGGTGGTGGGTAGGAAGCCAGATGATGCCACTGAATTGTAAATGTGGTTCAAAATTAGAGCTAGCATGGAAGGCTTTGTAAAACACTGCTATGAAGTCAGGGGGGCCAGGGGCTTTAGAAGGCAGGAGCTCAGTGTTCCTAGAGATCACTCCCTCAAGGATGATATCTATTTCAAGAGACTCTGCTTTGGTGGGGTTAAGCGAGGATAATGTAGGGGTGCCATGCACGGAGTAGCTTGCGCTGCAATGTTCTCTGCCATGTGTAGGAGTTTTTAGACTCCCCGGAAAGCATGAGCGATCTACTGAACCATTTAAAACACTCACTCATTCTTACCCTCTAGCTGCATTAAAACTGCACCTACAACCATATTGCTGGCATCCACTCCGATGACACAGTCTTAAACAAAAACAAAAGTTTAAAGGTATGGATGGAGCGCAGAGGATGTCCTGCGTCATCTCCCCAAATGCTGTCTTGTCACAACTCCACTCAAATTTAGCGTTTGCTATCATTAGTTTTCTCAGCTGTTCAGTGTTTTTTTTAATTAAACGAATTTCAGGCCTGATTTAAGATTGGCAGACAGGTACAACGTCACAAACGTGTGGGATATTATGTCTACCATTTTACACATGCATTATATGTTTAAATAATTGGGATCACTTATGTATGATTTTCATTTAGATGAGGGCGAGCAAATCTTTCTGAAGTGATAATATAGAATACATGATCTGACATCTTGAATAATATTTCGTTATTAACTGTGTTTGAGAAAATTATAAAGTTCAACTCTTTCAATTGGTAGCAATATCATACACTTTTCTGTAGAATAAGAGTTGAATATTTTGGAACGAGGTGTAAAGAAATAAGAATATTGAATTTAGATACAGGGTAGTTACTTGATTTATGATCGTTAAATGAGTGATAACATATTTGAAACTGAGAAAAAATGTGTTACGCCACAAATGGCACTGAAATTTGTTTCAATGAATAAGAAGTAAAATAACTATACATAAAATATCTTATTTCTGCAGACACAGAGCTAGTCAAGTTGTAAGAAGCTAACTAAAGTTTATGTATTTTGGCTTGTAATGTGGGTTACGAGTGCGATACTACTAGTCTCCATGATTATCTACCATAAAGATTGGCATAGTTGGCGCGAAATATATAGTACGAGAAAGATATGCCGAGGAGCACAATGTGGCTATTATCCTGTATGCCCAATATCATCTTTTCAATAATATTAAACGTAAAAATTGCGTACATTCACCATCTCTATGGTTATCCACTATAGAGAATGGCAGAGTGAACAGGGAAACGCGGAATGCCACAAATGGAAGAGGCTCCTGAACTGGAATTGTCGCTTCAAAGTAACAAAGGCTGTGAAGTGTTTTGACGCTTCATCAATCTCTACCTGATTGTAAGCGCTTATTAAGTGCAACGCTGAGAAAGCTGTCTCTCCAGCCAGTGTCAAAATCTTTCATATATATTCGGCAAGGGATGCTGGTCCCCCATGTCGCCTTATTTACACTGCACAAGTCTATGTACATACATTGACTTTAACATCATGACTAGGGGGGGACTCAAGGTGATGATTGTGCTGACTCTATGACCTTATTACAAAAACCCAGAAATATTTCTGTAAATTTATCTCAGTAAGGAGGAGAAACATTCCTAACTTTGTTTTTTTCTGGCACTCCTTTTCTCACAATAATATAGTATTTGATCTCCTTCAACTTGCTTAGTTGCCACTCAAATAAAGAAGTAAATTCAAAGTTAAGCTGTCCCACTAACTTCAACCATTCCGGCTTTAGCATTCCCTTCTCCACTGAATATACAGGAGGGTCAGCCCTCATGTCTAACTTGACGCGGAAGGGCTCGTGATGGGGATACCCAGGAATTGATTTAGCTTCATCAGCAACGTACAACTGACCTCTAGTACAAAAATAGCCCTGGTGTTTTCGCCGCCCGTATTGTCTCTTTGTTAGACAGCATAGACGAAGACGCATACTCGTACGCTGATATCTATCTAACAGACAACGAGTTATGGTCGCATCTTTGTCGCGTGGATCGCATCATAGTGTTGTTTGCTGACCACGGTTACAAATTTAACTTTGCAAAAACACAGTACACAGTGTTGTTTTCGGGCTACAAGCTCAATAATGAAGGAAGAGGCTTGGCACCTCACTTCTTGGAAAAATGTGCACGTTTGCGCCCTCCGAATACACTGAAAAAATTACAGTCTTTGCTGGGTTTTTTGAATTTCAGTCGAACTTACATTCCCGATTATGCCCAGCGTATCAAGCCTTTGTATGCTTTGATACAGCCTATTTTTTCAAAAGCCTCCTGGCTTCCGGAACATTCTACTATACTGCAATCTTTGCAGTCTTATCTTATTGAATCTAAATTCTTGTTGACTCGTGATAACCATACAAACCTGGTGATACGAATCATTCCTGGCCATGTGGGTTTCACTTACTTGACGTTTAATGAAGGTGGCACAGTACCTATTGCTTACAAATCACATTTGTACACTTCAGCAGAATTGCGGTTTTCCTCTATTGAAAAAGTTTTGACAGCTGTCCAGATGGCGATCCTAAAGGAACGCGCACTGGCTCAAGGGAAACGGATTTTGGTTGTAACACAATGTCCCGCTCTTGAAGCGGTGACAAACGCGAGTGTACCAAACTCTAAGGCTTTGCATCCCCGTTGGATACAATGGGCCACATCGTTGACCTCTCCAGATGTCACGTTTATTTTTGACTCGTCATTGCGTACACAGGAGTTCTTGCAGTATGAATTTGTTCATCCTCCTCCTCTGTCAATGTGCCCCCTTGAGCTGTACCAATGTATCATTTACACCGACGGTTCAGCGCAGCCGGGTCGAAGCATTCTTACTCAGCGGCCTGTGCTATAGTGGCAGGTGTAGGAGAGTAGGATCTGCTTCTTATAGTTACCCCCACTTTTTGCTGATGTTTCACTGTTTTTCGACTTTAGTATGGCTGGGGCCCTGCTAACTAGGACCCCAGCCTAGCTGCTTCCTCTCTAAATCGATTACCAGTACTTTAGGTACACTCCAGATTGGATTCTGGGGTACCCTTATAAGTCCCTAGTATATGGTATACTATGTACCCAGGGCATAGGTACCCCAGAGGCCTACCAGGGGCTGCGGTATGTATTGTGCCCCCCCGGGAAGCCTTCCAAAATGACACCACAGGTCTGCTACTGCAGCCTGGGTTTGGTGGTGTATGCACCCCTTACTGAGAGATAGCTTTCGGAACCTTCCCGGACCATATACTCTTAAGTGCATTATAACCAAACGGTAAATGCTAACTTTGGAATGGCTGCATGGAAACATGTTGTGTTTGGTGTCAAACACCTTGGAATCATACCCCACACTAGTAACTGGTGTGGGAGTATGATCCCACCCTTCTAGAGAGAGACATGACAACACCGGTATACCCGGTACCAGCTAACAGAGCCCTGGCATCACAAAATGGATGCTGCCAGCCACAGACACGAGTCTGCCCTCCTGCTGCTGGACGAAACTCTGGCAGGGGAGGCCTGGACAATAGGTTTCCTGTCTGGGGAAGGTGTCACCACCTCCCAGACAGGCTTTAGTGTATTGGGGATGGGTGGGTGCACTCCAAAAATGCTTGGAAGTGTGCACTGGGGGCACATTTGGTGTCCCTGTGTATAGTCCAGCCCCTGCGCTGGCGCGAAACTGGACAAAGGAAATGGGTGTAGCCACCCCTCTTTCCTGACCCTCCCGTAGGTGGGTCCCTAGAGTTTGTCCCACCCCTTCCTTGAGTATAAGATAGGAATCCCTGGCTACAGGACTTTAGATTACACCTGGACGAAACTCTGATACAGAATCCTGGAACTTCGATGATCTACAAGGCGCTAGATGAATGAAGAATCTCCCTGCAAGGCAGGCACCTTAGAAGCATCTGACTGGTTTGCATCTCCAAAGCTCCAGCCGGACTCCGAAGAACTTTCAACACAGGAGGTGGGTTCCCAGATTTCTCAGAGGCTGACCCGAACTCCCAGCAAAGCTGAGACCCGTAGCCCTCGTGGGGATCGTGGAACTGGAACCCCTGGACACCGTGCACATTTGCAAGTGCATATGCTTCTCGTCAATCCTTGAGGCTTTGCTTTGGGCTACTTGTAGTCCACACCCTGAGCAGTGTCTCCACCGAAGATTACTGGCCTACACTCACCGAGTGTCCCGTGGGCTGGTATTGCGATTCCTCTCGATGTCCCTACGTGATCCCTAGTCCGTCAACTGGTGGGTCCCTGTGAAGGCAACTCAAACTTTATTTGGGCTTACCTGGTTGCTCCAGACGTGCCCTGACGCTCTTTGCTTGGGGAGTCTCCAGGACCTTGCTGGTCCGCACCAAAGCATCTTTTCTCTTCCTGCATGGGTTGCTGTTGCCAAGGCTTGTTGGGTTCAGTCCGAGCACTGACACCGCAGCACTCGACCTCCTTTGTGGGACAGCTCGAATCCAGCTCCTGGTCATCGCCAACGCCTCCTGGTCCTCTAGGCTGCAGAGTCAAGCGTCACCTCTTTGCACCTGAAACACCCAACATCTGTGGCATTCGTCTATCGTGCCCCTGGTCACTGGCAAGTGACCCAGACTCTATCCCCTCTGCTTTCACGTTCTTCTGATCTTCGATCCATGCTTGGATCACACCAGCCACTTTTCTTCTTCCCGGCAGCAGCACTTTGCAGCAGATCGCCATTGGAATCAACGAGGATTCCCGACACCATTTGACACATATGCACCTGGCTTCCGTGGGTGAGGTAACTCGAGTACTCTGGTGTTCCAGTGGGTACTGGCCCTAGAACCCCCTAAGTCTAAAGGAGTTTGCTCAAAGTCCTCTCCTAAGTGTCCTTAACTTCTAAAATTCCAACAGCGACTTTCCCTTAGAAGAGTACGGGGTTCGCGCCTGTGTTTTCACACTGCACGCGTTCCCCGTGGGTCTCCTGTGTCTCTACCTTGGGTGGTTCCTTGGGGTCCCAGCAATTCTACGTGCTCTAGACACTGTGTCTAGTCAAGTCGGGGTTCTTATACCACTTTCTTAATATATGGTTTGGCCCGCCCCTGGGGCCCATTGTATATTGTGCTATTTACTGTCGTTTTAGAACTGTATTATTGTGTATATTTTTTTTTTTTAATGATTTTTATTGAAAGTTCTGAAAATTCTATACAGTAGTGATCACAGCCATACCTTTCCCTTGGGTTACAGTACAGTGAGGGAATATATATAACACAGAATCCAAGAACACACAGTGGAACAATTCACACAGTACATCAATATCGTTCTTAACAATAAAGCATTTGGTTTAGTGATTTGATTTAAGTAAGTCCGGATGCTCACGCAAATACCTTGTCAGAGGTTCCCAAATGTCAGATGGCTTAGAGGTGGTTGGCAGTTCTTCTGCATATAGCAAAAAATTATCCCTACAATAGACAGCATCTAAAATCCAGCTTGTGAGAGTAGGGGACGTCTTACTGTCCCAGTGCATCGCAACTCTGCGTTTTGCAAGCAACAACATGATGGCTATCAGCTTCTTTTTTTTTGATCTTGCAGGTATGTTAAGGCCCAATAAACAGAGTCGGGGCACGCATGGTAGTGTACCCGGCATCAGCTTTCCCAAATGGCAAGTCATATCCTCCCAGAATTTCTGTCCCTTATTACAATTCCATGCAAGGTGAATAAAGTCTGCCTGGTCAGTTCCGCATATTTTACAGTATGCATTATCCCGTAGCCCATACTTACACAGTTTTGCTGGGGTGTGATATGTTTGATGTATGTATTTGAAATGGGTGATGCGTAGATTGCCGTTAGGTGTGAGCAATGTGCAACAGGAGACCCAGTCTTCTTTCGTTAGCGGAGTGTCTAATAATCTATTCCAATTGTCACGTGCTTAGTAGGTGTCTACTCCTATTTCCGTGTGTACCATTTTATACAGTCGTGAGACCATGTTGGAGTGCATGGTTGCAGCTATCAATGTCTGTGGTGGTTGAAGGCTATGCGCTTCCATGGGGAAGGAGGGATACAATTCCCTTATAGCCGCTCTTAGCCTATGATAAATGAATCTAAAGAGCAGCGATTGGCTTCGTATATACGATAGATCGTCAGAGGTAATAAAAGTTCCGTTACGATATAGGTCGCCCATCTGCCTTATTCCTACCTGTTCCAGCAACATCATACTATTTTGTTCTTGTGTGACAGATATAGCAGGGTGGTGTGCTAGCGGCAGGTTCGGAGTGTATAAAAGGAGTCTTGTTTGCTAAATGAATGATGCGCTGCCATGCTTGCGATGTTGTGCGTATCGTGTTGATTTCCTGTGCTGTTAGGTGAGGTTGTGTATGCGGAAGTATGTGGGGTAGCGGTATCGGATCCGCGTCACCATCTTCCACTGCTAGGTGTGGGAGATATTTTACTGGATGATACCAATAGGAGGCATGTTGTGCCTGGGCACATAGATAGTATAAATAAATATCTGGGACTGTAAAGCCACCTGCGGCGTATGGGAGTTTCATGGTTTTTAGACTGATTCGAGCCTGCTTACCAGCCCATATTAATTTAACAAAGGCCGTACGTATTCTATTAAAGATTGGAGTGGGTGGCGGTATTGGTATATTAATAAATAAATATAGCAACTCGGGCAATAACACCATTTTTATTAACGATGTTCGATCTGCTAATGAAAGAGGGAGAGTGATCCACCTATTTATTTGCACCTCCATGCGATCCACTACAACCCCGTAATTGGATCGGAGTACTATTTCCACCTCTCGGTGTACCCAGATTCCGAGATATTTAATTCATTCTTGCTGCCATATAAGGGGAAATTCCAGTTTCGGTGCTTTTGTATTTACTGTCAACGGTATAACTGCTGACTTGTCCCAATTAATTTGCAATCCCGAGTGCCTTCCAAATTTTATATATTCTCGCAGAAGTGGTGACAGATTATCTTCAGGGTTCCGTAGATATAACACCATATCATCAGCATATAGTGATATGCTAATTGGCCTGAGTTGGAACCGTAGTGTCGTGTGTGCATATTTCTGTCGTATTTTACAAGCTAATGGTTCCAATGCTAAAGCGAAAAGCAGTGGGGACAGCGGACAGCCCTGTCTGGTGCCACGTTGTATGGATATTGCGTCTGATATGTGTCTGTTTACCTTGACACGGGCAGTGGGCTTAGTATAGAGAAGGGTGATCCAGTTGATCAACCTTGGTGGTAAGCCTATTCTATTTAAAATCGTAAACATATAGGGCCACTCAACGGAATCAAAAGCTTTAGCTGCGTCCAGTAGGACAGCCACTGCTTGTAATTCTGGATTTAGTTGATGCAGCAAGGCAAATATGGTGTGCAGGTTATGTGTGGTCGATCGTTCTGGAATAAATCCTGTTTGATCAGGTAGGACTATAGTGGACATAAGTGGTTGCAACCTTGTAGCAATAATTTTTGCCAATATCTTAACGTTTGTATTTATTAGTGAGAGAGGCCTGTAGGATTCCGCTTTGTCCGGATTTTTGTCTGGCTTCAACAAAGCTACGATAAGCGCCTCTCGTAGTGTTGGAGGAAGGACTTTATTGTTATAAGCCTCATTGCACATATCAAGCATGTGTGGGACCAATAGATACGAATATGCTTTATAAAATTCTCCAGTGTAGCCATCTGGGCCAGGTGACTTGCCATTGGGTAATGATTTTATAGCTAGCTGTACTTCCTCCTCCGTCACGGGTAGGGCTAGGTATTCGCGGTGTGAATCTGTTAACCATACCAGCGCAATGTCTTCGACATATTGTAGTATTTCGGACTCTGGTACCGTATGTTGTGTGCTGTAAAAGTCTCTATAATTGTCCACAAATGTTGACAATATACCTTGGGTGTCGCAGTGTATCTGTCCAATGCCGTCCACTAGTCGTGTAACAGTGTGCTGTTTATGTTCAATGCGTATTTTTTGTGCTAACATTCGGCCTGGGCTACCACTTTCACCTAGCTTACGCGCCGTATAGCGGCGGCCAATGTATTTTATTTCATCCTCTGCAAGTTCATTGTACCTGCTTATCTCATCCCGTAAGTCACCTAATGTGAGTGCATTGTGCGTGAGCTCATAATCGGCCTCCAGTACCTTTATTCTGTCCCCGCAGTTCTTCAGTTGGGTTCTTATATCCTTTAATATACCAGCATTGGTGCTGATGCAGATGTCTAGCAGCGCACCCCGGCGCTATCCACTGAGTGCCTATTATCTGCAAAGTAGTCTTCTATTGCCTGATGGATTGCTTCTTTGTAAATGGGATCCAACAGTGCTGCCGCATTAAAGCGCCATACAAATGGTGGGGGTGCATATGTTGGAATCAATAGGGCTAAGAGGACCGGTTTATGATCCGATAGGGTCTTGGGAAGGTGTTTCACGTCCTTAGTCCACGTGGAAGCATGCTCAGTAAGGATCCAGTAGTCCAGTCTGGACCAACTGTTATGTACTGTTGATGAGTGTGTGCTCTCTAATGTGATGGGGTGACGCACGTGCCAGCAAAACTCCGTCATTCCATTTGTCAGGACAGAAACTGCACGTTTGTGATACTCCGTGGTGTTTTGAGATCTCTCCTTACCAGTGTCCAATGTAACGTGTAAGTAGCCCCCCATATCATCTCCAGCGATGGTAAGGCTCGTATGGCAGTAAGGAGTTTCTGAAAAAAGTCTGAGTCGCCCGTGTTCGGACCATAAACGTTAATGATACCGACCTTGGTGCCTCGCAGTGTTCCCGTAATTATGACAAACCGCCCCTGCGGGTCAGTAAGTGTTTGATCTAATAAAAAATTGGTGCCCCTGCGTATAAGGGTTGATACACTCTGGGCATATGATGAGTAAGTTGCCGACGCCATGAGCTCTGCCCATCTGAAACCCAATCTTTCAGCCTTGTGTGGCAGCAAATGCGTTTCTTGGAGTAGGGCTATGTCAATATGCTGTCTATCAAGGTAAGCCAATACTTGTCTGATTTTCTTGGGACTGTTTAGGCCTCTAACATTCCAGGCAAAAAATCGTACTGGTGTAATTGCGGGCGCACTATGTGATACCAGTGTCCACCATTATGCACAATCGGCCTGATGTCGTATAGTTTTGTGATGTTTCTGTGCCACTGAACAGTAGTGCATACGTACATGTATAGATATCAGTACTCAACAAGCATTTACTCTTCAATGTGTCAAAACCCCCGCCCCCCACCCACCCCAACTATGGCAAAGACAATTCCCATTAACAGTTAACAAACGTGAAAGTTCCTCCCAAAACTCCCCCCTTGGATTAATAACCACTAAACAGGTGCAAAGGTTGTGGCGTACACAGGGGGGCGGTAGTTACCAGCTAACAACCCTAGCGATTACATAGCTGAGGGACCGATTCAACATAACATACTTCTATTAACATAAAAGGTACGTGTCACATCCTACTCATGACTTTTCAATTACCTGCATCTTAAGAGTTCTAAATCTTGACATCATCTGTGATAAAACAGTCTGCGACATGCATACACTTATCACTACTTACATATCTGGTGTGTTTCTGTGCCACCCTAGATAATTTCGTAAGTAGAGAGATATATTATTAGGAGTTCAGTTAATGAGTACTGTCTTAGTCCCTGCTTCTTCTTGCGCCTTGTTAATCAGTTTTGTCATTACTCGACATCCGATGTGCGGTCTTGTTCAACGCTCTGGCCTCTTGGAGATTTACGGCGTAGAGTTTGCGGATGGTGCAACTGTAAGAATTTAAGTACTTCTTTAGGTTCATTACATATGGTTCTCTTTCCGTCTTCAGTGATTTTCAAACGAGCGGGCTAGATCATGGAGTAGGAGATATTGTTCTCCCTCAATTTCTTTTTTACATCCATGAACTTCTTTCGTGCCTCTTGAACTTGCGATGTGAAGTCCGGGAATAAAGATATTGTCATTCCTTCATGAGTGAGGTTCCCCAATTCGTGGGCCTTGTGGAACGCAGCATCTCTGTCTCTATAGTTGAACATTTTGGCGATAATGGGGCGAGGTCGCGCTCCAGGCACAGGCGGCGGCGCTAGGGATCTGTGGGCCCGCTCCACTATGAATACTTCGGAGAAAGTGTCTCTGCCTAGCATCATGATTAATAGTGTCTCGACGTATCGTTCCATGTTTCCTGTGCGTGTGGAATCTGCCACTCCCATGATGCGTAGGTTGCAACGTCGCGATCTAGCTTCCAAATCCTCTGTTTTAGCTAGCAGAGTCTGTAGAGTTTTTTCCGCTTTAGTCTGTTTCTGTTCTAATTGCTGATGTGAGTCTTCCACGTCCGATATACAACGCTCAGCCATGTATATACGTTCTGTGTGTTTATCCAAACGTTCAGACATACGGTCCACTCGGTACGTTAGGGTGTCTATTTACCCATCTATATTTGATAAGGTGGATTGTATCATCGCAAACATTGATTGGAAGTCCACCGTCGCATCCAATCCTGCCGCAGTGGTCATCTGGCTCCGCCCAGGTGTTTCAGTGTTCATTTCTGGTACTTTCCGCTGCTGCTCAAAGTGCAGTTTTGGTTGTTTTTTTTCCGGCTTCCCCATCACTCAATGACTTATTGGGAGCAGGTAGGGCAGCAACAGCGACGTCACTGAGTTAGGTGATCACTGCTCCTTTGCAGTCACCACTTCTGCTAGTATGCGAGTGACACTGGTTGCTGAAGCAATCAAGGGTAGGACAGAGCTGCGAGTACCGCACTAATGCCCCAGTGGCGGCAGTTTAGCAGGCAAGCTGTTGGTAAAATATATACAGACAGGCTGTAGAAAGCAGTTGCAAAGCAGCCCCACTGCTGACGCACAGGGCCTGTCAGATTCTTTGCGCTTAGAATCTGTAATGTAAACTTCAGGGGCTATTTCTACGATATCCAGTGCTGAATAATCCCAGGATTGTTCGGAGTGACCAGTAGCTCCTTGGAAAGTCGATCTGTGGGTGTTAAAATCTCCAGAACTGGAGGAAGTCCTGATTGATCAGTGGGTGTGGCAATAAAGGAGAGCTTCAGCTCACCCAAAGGAAACCACCGCACTATCGCAGTCACCAGAGCACAGCAGAGGCACCACACCGTCCCCCCGCCGCAGATGCCAGGTATTTAGAAACGTGCTGCTTTACCGTGATATATCTTCAATGTGGGCATTAGGGCCCAGCCAATGCAGGTGGAGCAACCACTGGCCACGCGCGACTCAGGCTTCAATTAACATTCTTCATTGCCCCGCAGCAGTCATGGGGGTGGGAGGATTCACGGCCCCGATCTTCTATATTAGAGCAGTCTGGTACCGGCGGGGGGTATTACAGCTGCCGGCGCCGCTGCAGTCTTCCCCACTTCTCAGACGCTGTGCCGATCGGCTCTCTCAGCAGGCCGCCTCCCGGGAGCCGACACACCCAGGGACACCGGCAATCACAGTAGAGGGATCCCGGGTCGTGCATGGGTGTCCGCGTCCTCCCGCCACTGTCCAAACGCCACAGCTATGATTTCCACTCCAGGCCTACAACGGGCCGATCACCCATCTGGCTTGTGTAGGAGCCGCGTTGCGGCATCAGCCGTGATACTCTCACCTCCGCTTCTCGGCGAGAGCATTCACACAGCGCCACCGCACATCCGATGAGAATCTGGCAGGTAACTTTAACGTGCAATGTAGCAGGATGTCCCCTTTATGTATTCGCTTAGTTGTTGAGCATAATAATGTTGTTGTGACACAGGATAACTGCAGGATGTTGTCTCGGTTGGGAGAGCTCGCCTACAGTGCGGCCATTTCCCAGCGTGGCTAGCTCCGCCCCCTATTATTGTGTATCTTGGACTCTAATCTCATAACGAGATTAGTTTTGTGTGTTTAGAAATAAATACATATATTTTATATATACCTTGTGTGGTTCTCCTTTCATTTAGTGATTCAAGAGGTTATAATCTGGTGAACCAAGCTGCTTTACACTCCTTCAAGACTTCGCCTGAAGGCTGCTCTCCATAGCTACCACTAGGATAGCTTTCAATAAAGGTTGTCTTTAAACCTATCATCAATAAGGGTTGTTTGGACTGGTGCAAGGTGCCCACTATAATTAGTGGACAGCATATACCAGTCCAACTTCTCACAGCAGGTACCATAGTGAACGGGGAGTTCAAGTCCAATGTTGTCCATACACAGGCACTAGGAGACTGTACAGCCCAATTAGCGGAGCTGCGCGCTTTGGTACTAGCTCTGGAGATTGCAGATCCAAATGTGACTACTTTAATTGTAAGCGATTCATACTACTGTGTTCAGTCTTTCAATGACAACTTATTCTTTTGGTCTCAAAATGACTTTCGTGATTCTAAAGGCAGCGCAATTAAACATAAAATGCTTTGGGATCGAGGCGCAGATCTTAAAGACCGTCTGCCTCTCACACAGGTAATTCATACTCTTGGTCATCAGCGTGTAGGAGTGCACGCAGTTGGCAACAGTTTGTCAGATAAAGCTGCCAAATCAGCAGTAGCCACGTGTTCAGTTGCAGCAGTTACAAGATCCATGAATAAGATTGATAATGACATTTTGGCAGCAATAGCTGCTACATAGGGGGGTGATAATTACCGCAGGGTTTCCATTCCAAATACTCTTATCATTTAAGTCCCGATAATGTTCCATACGTGAGAATTAACGACGTTGGTGACAGGTTGATACCCAATGCAGACCGCAGACCTACACTGATAACAGCCGCACACGAAGGCATGGCTTCGGCACATGCTGGCTATGCGACTGTTTCTATCTTGCAGCAGCGTTACTGGTGGCACGGCTTATATAAGCAAACCCGTAATTACGTACTTTCATGTGACATTTGTCAGCAGATTAAGCCGTCTACGGCAACGCGCCCACCACAAACACAGCTATGCCTTTCTAATAAACCTTTCGGTTGTGTTTGTTTAGATCACTGCAAGATACTGCCTATAAGTTCATCTTAGTTGCAGTTAATTTGTGCACACGCTTTCTATGGGTTAGCCACAAAGCAGTGCTGACGCCCGAACTGTCATCAGGGATTTACTTGTCTTTGTGGGAATTTTGCATGTGGCACCTTCCATTCGGACCAGGGTCCAGCGTTCGCCTCTAAGGCGTACAAGGATACCATGAGGTCTTTAGGGTTGCAGTTCAAATTTTCATCTCCATACAGACCTGAGGACAATTCGGTTGACAGCCCTGAGGGCATTTCGGTTGTGGGCCGAATGAACCGTGACTTAAAGCAATCCTTGACAGCTAGGGTCAATTGGGACTGGCAGGAACTGGTTCGCCCATTTGTATAGTGTACAGCGTGTACTGAATAATCTCCCTAGAAGATCTCTAGTTGAACGGACCCCATACGAAATGCTCTTCGGCATAAAAATGTTTGTGCCAGACCTTGATGGTCTAGACATGGCGGCGTCAGCTGCATCCTTTGACGTAGATAATCATTCTGCTGTATTACAGAAACTACAAGAGACCCGTGACAGTCTTGCAAAGGAACTTTTACCCTCACTCACTGATGCTGCGCTGCAGATTCCTGTAGTCGTCTGGTTACCCAAAATCGGAGACCTGGTCCGAGAGAAGGTGAAGAACAAGAAAGAGTTTGGCCCCTCTTATCGTGCACCGGTCCCAGTGCTTGGCGTGAAGGGTACTCGTACAGTCATTTTACCACTGCTTCCTGGTCGAAAAGACAACAGATACATCTCAGTGGACAATGTCAAGCAACAACATCTGGCCAATCTTGAATAGCATCATGCCAGCGGTCTCTACAACAACTGTATTGAGAGATCCAGGCTTACCCGCTACTAATACCACGCAGGATGACACTGCCATTGAGCTGGAATCTGTTAAGAATCCTTTGCTGCTCCCGCCTGCTTCCACTCATAATGAAGAAATTGAATATGCTTATCCCACTACCCTGTCATTACCTGGTTTGCGACCTGAGGCCATTGATGAATCACGTTTTTCCTTTGACTCACATTCCACATCATCCAAGGCCCCTTCCAAATTTTCTATTTTTGTCACCTGGTTTAAACAAACTTATTTGGTTTCACCTTGGACATACATCTTGTTGGTGCTCATCGCAATTTTATTGTTCATGTCCATTGGCTGTGTGACATTTTTTTTCCTTCTAATCAATGATCACTACCTTCCTGAATTCTTTGCTGTTAAACTGGTAGATGGAACTTTGGCTCCACACTCTTCTTCTCACATAATGAAAAGAGACCAGACTTTTGTCAACATCACTGCCTGGCCAGTTATAGACGGCATAGTTTGGGATGCTGTAGACTTTTAAATCCATGGCCCTACAGAGATAATGAATGTGCCAAATGTGCTTCGTGTTTCAATGGGTGATGTAGTGAAACATAACATACGGTCTGATGATTGGGACGTACAAGACGTACAATCCTTGTTTTCAGATTTGAAATACTATGCTGCCTTTGATGCTGAAGATTAGTATTTGAATAATGCAAATTATGCAGATTTGTTTTGCTATCACCACTATGGTCATCATTATCTGCATAAAGCTAACACATTTAGAAATGTTTTTAACTATATACAATGGGGACATTGCCCGGCTCCTTAGGAAGGCAGCTCTAAAACCTTTTTTGAAAAAATTCACATATTTTACCGGGGTCATTCTATTTTAAATTACATTTTTCGTCGAATTCTAAAGTAATGCTCACCCACAGTAAATTATTATATTCTAAATCCTTTATTGATAAATTGTCATTGGGTGACTATGATCTGTGAAAGTCCACAATTGATCTTAAATCAGTTTGGGGTTCTAAATCCTGGCAAGTGCGTGGCACAGAAGCGTTACACCGCGCGTGCCTCATCCCATCACAGATTCTATTTTTAAATGAATCGATTTATCAAACTACTTGTTTTGGATTGGCAACTTCTAAGCAAATGAATGCCCCTGCTATTCCTGCTCTAGCTGCATATCAGAACTGGAGCAATTGTACTAATTATTCCTTGGCTGAATTACAATCACTTTTTAACAATGACACCTTTAATTTTTCTAGTTTGGACCCCCTAGGTTAGTTAGTTTGGCAAACTAGTTCGGATGCTTGTCAACTTCGTTTCCATGACAAGGCTTCTGGTTACACACAGGATAGGCCTGATCCTCGTTTTGCTAACTCCCATTCCGTTACTACATATTCAGTTGGAAAGTTACATCAAAATTGGTTTCAACACTCGACTCTAACTTCAGTGAAACAATATTTGTCGTTATTATCAGGTGACATTGATTTGACAGATTTTATAAAAGGACCTGCTGGTCCAAGATCAAAAAGATTTATTTATGCAGCTTACAATGAAATCTGGAAGCTATCCCAAATTGAAGCAGCTTCACATTTAAGGGTAATTGATCAGGCTTATCTTGAAAAAGTGCTTGCTTTTGTTGATAATAGTATTAACACAATTTCTTCCCGCATTTACACATTGGACAATATTGTTTCATCTGTTGTTGACATTGTGCAAGAGGATGTTTCTGTTTTGAATCATGTTCAAAATCAATTGCGTTCAGTTATGCAATTTGCGTGGACTTTACAGACTCTAAAGATGGGGAAAGTTCCATGGGATTACTTGAACGCCTCATCGTTGTTTTTGCGCTTTAACTTGACAACAAAACTGCAGTTTATGTCCATGAAAGATGCTACGTATTCTCTTTTGCATATTGAAAAGTTAGATCCGATACCATTCTCCGTGGCAAAACTGACTCGGCTGTCTGGCTCATCCATGGGGTGATAACTCTCCCATTTTCCTTGTTTAAATTTACTTCATGCATGAAACACTATCCACTAGGCCACTTCGAACCCTTAGGCAGTGCATTTCTACATGAAGTTTGGTCATTACCATTCACATACAGATTCCTATGGGATGACAAAGAAGTATACCTAACTGTTAGGCATGTGATACTACAATAGGTCATTCTCTTGTTTGTAAGAACATCCAGTTGCATGGTGCCTGTAACCTTACAGTCCCAAATCTTGCATGTGTTTTAAAAGGTATACCCATGCCAGCTATTACACCTACTTTCACTCTGCTTGCGAACGGTAGTTATTTGCTTTTTAATAATGAAGAATGCTGCAGCATGCTGACCGGCATCCCTTACATTGTAACAGTTTCACAGCGTGCGGTTTGCTGTAAAAATGTGCTTTTCTCACCCCCATACGGAAAGCTCGATAACTCAATTTGGCCATTCATTACCTCTCACTTCTTTTCTCATTTTTTTTTTTTTGAGAAAAGAAGTGAGAGGTAATGAATGGGAAAAGAGATGGAAAGGGAAGGGAAAAAAAAAAAAAAAAAAGGGGGTGGTCTAATCATATTATAAAAAAGTGTTTGGGCAAGGGTGCTGTGTGGGGGGGGGCCTGGGGAGGGTCCCAACAACCATTTTTCCATCACAGAGGACAGTATCCTCAGTCCCCGTGGTTGGTGGTGGGGAGAGGGTGGGAAGAGGGGGGGGGAGTTTGTTGGATGTTGGGAGGGGTTTCCAGAGGGGGGCTTTGGGGGAGAAAATTGAAAATAATACATGAGTGCAGTATAGATACATGTCTTCCGTTTGATTTTTTTTCTAAGTTTAATTTAGTCTCTATTGCAAGTGATAGAAGTCTATGGCCTATTCAATGGCAGATAGGGGTCTTAGGATTGGTACGTTGAACGTTATGGGCCTAAATTCCTTAGATAAAAGACGTCGGGTGGCACAGGAGTTGAGGTTGCTTTGTTGTGATATAATATGTCTCCAGGAGACCCACATTGCATGGGCGAAGCGGCGACTGCTGGAAGAGTTGGGATTTGTCTTAATTGCTTGTACTAAATATACGTGTACAGTTAGGGGGGTTGCAATACTGGCCAAGAATCATATAAATACTACTGGTAGGATTTTGACTGATACATTGGGTCAGTCCCTAAGTCCTGGGACGAAGACGGAATTGTTGTGTTTCATAAAAAGGATAAGCCGAAAAATCTGCCTGGCTCGTATCGCCCTATATCACTTTTAAATGCAGATGGGAAAATTTACTCGAAGATATTGGCCGCTCGGCTGTCATCAGTTATTACCCCATTAGTATCTAATAGTCAACATGGATTTATTCCACATCGGGGCACGACTAATCATGTCAATCGGGTAATTACACTCTTTGATTATGCTAATGTATCAAGGGAAGCGTTATCTTTAATTTTATTAGATGCTGAGAAGGCCTTCGACCGAGTCTCATGGAGTTTTTTATGGGAAGTATTGAAGTTACGGGGCTTTGGCCAGGAGTTCATAGCCTCGTTGCAGACTTTATATTGTCAACCTGTGGCCCGAATCAGCACCATGGGACTCGAGTCGGAGGTAGTACAGATTCAACGCGGTACTAGGCAGGGGTGCCCATGCTCTCCTTTACTTTTTTCTTTATATATTGATCCGTTTCTAAAGATGCTCGAGTCAAGTGCAAAGATACAGCCAGTAAATATTCAGAAACATCAGTTTAAGGTCCTAGCGTATGCGGACGATGTAGCTATTGTTTCTCCAAGACCGCTGGCCGCAATGCAGGAAATAGAATATTTAGCGTCGGAATTCGGTGCAGCCTCCGGATATAAGTTGAATACAGCCAAGACTCAGATCTTGTGTACTAACTTACCGGATTATTCTGACCCAAGGGTTTATGAAGAGGTTACTTATTTGGGTGTTAAGATCAGAGCTTCAGTAATAGATCTTGAAATTGGGATGGTATTATGGCTGGTGTACAGAAACAATTAGATCGAGCCGAATGTTTACATCTCTCCCTTGTAGGGAGATGTAATTTACTTAAAATGATGATTCTTCCTAAAATTCTATATCTTTTTAGGTGTCTGCCTTTAGAAATCTCTCATCTAAGCTTAATGCAATTACAATCCATCTGTATGCGCTTTTTATGGTCTAGGGGAAAGGCCCGCCGTGCTATGAGATTTATGGTATTGCCACGGTTGGCAGGAGGTTGGTCGGTACCAGACTTTACCCTGTACTATTATACATGTATGCTACAAAGAATGAATATACTACTCATAGGAGTAGGATCTTTAGATATGGCGGAGTGTCCTTCTATTTACGAGATGCTATTGGGTGTTAAAGCAAAAAATTGCCTGTTTTTGAATTTGGATTGGAGCTATTACAAGCGCACTAGATTTAAGGTTCTAGGGGCAGCTTATAAAGTGTGGAAAGCCATTAGGAAAATGTATCACTTTCGGAAAATTTCGTGGTATACACCACTAGCTGCTACAACTTTTTTCCCAATGGTGTTTTGGGACCGGGTGGTTTATAATTGGAAAATAAAAGGCATATGCCTGGTGGGGGATCTATATTCTATAGCGGGTATGAAATCATTCGACCAACTTTGTGAGCAATATCAGTTGCCTAGAGAAGACTTTTACAAGTACTTACAAATTAGACAGTATTTAATGCTGCTGCGTGGCAACATTTTGACTAATCCTTTGCTGGAAGCAAATCGGAAATCTGCAAGAATAGGCATTTTATATAGTTTAATGCTTAGCACTAAGTTGGATGATTTAGAAGAGCAGAATCGAAAATGGGGGATCAGACTGGGAAGATCTGATATAAATTTAGAGGCCTCTATTAATTTGGCAATCCAACTATTTTTATCTGCTAAACTGTCGGCTCAACATTTCAAATCGCTTTTTAATTTATACTATACTCCAGATAAAACCTCAAAATGGAGTGGGGTTTATACAGGGCAATGCTTCCGATGTGGGCACTCTCCCACAGATGATATACATATTTTTTTCTCTTGTTCTCCTTTAGCTAGACTTTTGTATCAGGTGCAGCAGCTATTAACAAAAATTGTTGGTGTTCCTATACAATTAACAGCTGTTCAGATTTTGTTGGGGGTGGAAATGGGAAGTGTGGTAGAAGGGATACCAAAGAAGCAGATATATCTAATATTTCTTGCTACTGCAGTTTTTAGGTTAAGTATAGCTTCGTACTGGCTTCAGAAAGAACCTCCCACATTCGAGGCATGGCGTGCACAGTTTTATCAGGTTTATAATATGGAGTATAGTTTATATGCTATTAAAGGCCAGCGTAAAAGGCAGTTGGGATGGCAAATCTGGGGCTTAGTTAAGCAATATCTGTCTTCGGATCTCAGAATATAAACTTTATTTAGTGTCTATAACCACGTTTTTTTTTTTCGTTTAGGAAGTGCTGGCATTCATTTTAATTGCATATTATCCAGCCATTCTTTATGCTATTTGTTTATTAAATGACCTTATATTTACGGTTTATCTGTATATCATGTTGTATATTGACTATTTTGAATGTACTGACTCATGTATTTTCAATAAAAAAATTATAAAAAACAAAAAACAAACTCAATTTGGCCATCCATTCCGACCTTGAAGGAAGACTTCAACAAGTTGAGCAGAATAAGAGCATTGTTATCCCAAAAAGAAGTTTCACTCACATCTGCCCGTGAGACATTCGTCCTTCACGTGGCTAACACCCGTACAGAAGTACAAGCCCTTCTTAATACTGACCTCCCACTACATTTCGGTGCGTTGATTCACACTATCTTCAATGCTTCTAACACTGCAGGCATTGCCCATTTTTTTTTAAAGCTGTGGGCTCTGGCCTTGTGACCTCTTTCCAAACTATATTTGGTGTGATACCAGCATTTATCCATTCTATTTTTTCCAGCGTCTTTGGTGGCTTGCCACTATTACTTGCCGCTGGGATTTTGCTGTTAATTTACCTGCTACGAAATGGATGCTCTTTCTGTGTCCCTGCACAGCCAAGACCGGCTACAGATGCTCCATAGCCGTATGCTTGAATGGTACGGTACTCTGCCCCTGGCCACACTCAGCGTGGCTTATGGATTATCTTTTCGCTTTGGCTATTACACTTGCGTGCAACCTGTCTTCAACTGCTTGGATTGTTCCTTTCAATGGGCATTGGATCTTTGCCTCTCCAATACGGCATTTCCTAAACCTGATTTTGAACTGCTAATGAGTCCCTTAGTGGCCCATGATCAAGAATGTTCTGGTGTTGGAATTATGGCCTGTGCAGCTGCGCTGGAAGTTCTGGCTGAATGGGATATCTGTGCAGCGGTACAGGATTTCCTACAACGGAGTTACATCGAGTATCACACAAGTTGTCCTTTGATGGTGCTGGAAGCACCCATTGTTGAGGAACATATATGTTCATTCACTCTGCTTAATTGGGTTGCATCACTTTTTTCTGATGATAACAATGACTTCCTCTTGGAGGCTATCGCAACCTACTGTTCGTACACCTTGCTGGATTGACTCAGCCACCTTATCCTTGCTGGATTTATTTTTTATTTTTGTGTGCCTTTTTGGACACAAACTATTTTTTAACTATTTCTCTTCTCACATTCCCCGCAAATCAGAGGTATCATTGATACAAATGCTCTTGATTCTTGCTCAGACTTGTTTGAAAGCTGTGTTCTCTTTAAGACCACTTTCCGATGGACTGACCAAGGGGAGGGTGTAGTGAGGATATGAACACACCAGCGGACATTGCTAAGTTAGCATAAGTTAGTATATGCTTGGCCGCCATTTTGCCGCTTTTGCTCACGTTACTACATGCCACATTTCTCATAAACGCTTTGCTTGCTCGCTTTCACATGAGAACTGCCTGCATTTCACATATTTAGTTGAACACTCTGCTCCTCGTCTGTACAGCGTGTTCAAGGTCGAAAAACAATGAGCTCTGTTGATTTGCTTTGGTCAGTCTCATGTCCATAGCCATAACAAAGAAGACAGCTGAAAACCTGGAAATATGGTGCTTTTAATATTGCCTTGCATGCATGTTAACACACTTGGAGAAACACTTTCCAGGATAGAAGAGCTGTGCTCGTCCGGTGATGTAAATTCCTGCATCTGAACTCCAAGGTATGGGGTCCCCCTGACAAAGCCTGGAGGTCTTCTATAATTATAATAAACTCGATTCTAGCACGGGGAGGGTGGCAAGGCGCTATAGTCCTGTTTCCACCATCATTATAATATGATTTCCCCTTTTGTTCTATATGGAATTATAACAATGCTGATTTGTTTGATCTTATGCATATTGCTGCTAGTATTGGCTTGGGTACTGCATTATAGAGCACGTTAGTTAAAATAAACATTTTAAACTATTCCTTGACTCTATTTACTCATGTTGTGGACACGTACGAGAGTTTGAACGAAAGAGTGTTCTTGTTCCCACGTATCCTGAGAGGGAAATAGTAGCATGTTCTAGGATGTCTAATCATTGGTAGCTTCGCTGTAGCATGGAGAACGAATGAGACACTATAGCTTGTCGGATTGGGGTACTGGGCACCTAGGTGGGTATTTTGGTACACCACTACACACTGAGGTCCTGGTTTCCTGCGCATAGCTCTGTGTATGGGATCCCTGCAACACTATTTGCACTTACCTTCTCAATATTTTGGTCCTTGATATCTTTGACACGATATTCTGTCTCCACAATATTTTTGTTTCCGATATTCTGTCAGTGATCCGTTATTTGTCAGAAGACAAAGCCTGACATTTGACCTCTATCTTTGAAGCACTGCAAATCGGACGAGGTAAAAACAGTTGTATGACTGAACCACGTGTGCAATTACCACGCATGCCTTTACTACGCTGGCAATATAACGCATGCGTCATTATCACACATGCAATTAATGCCATTTATTTTTATTATTATTATTATTATAGTGATTTGTAAAGAGCGAGATTACCAAGTAGGTGTCCTGGCACTGTCCACTACTCCCTGATCCTAAAGGCCGAGTTATTTGCCGAACAACCAGGTCTTCAATGCTTTCCTGAAATGCAATAGGTTATCGATGCATCTCAAGTGGAGCGGCAGTCCGTTCCAAAGCTTAGCTGCCCCGTGCGAAAAGCTACGTCCTCCCCAGCGGGCTTTTTTCATGACAGGTACCGTGATCAAACTGGCTTCTGACGAGCGAAGACGCCGGGCAGGAACATACCTTATGAATCGTTTTGTAAGGTAGTCAGAGGCATCTCCATTCAAGGCCTTGAACACCAAGCAAAGTGAACTTAAACTGGACTCTACTTTTAATTGGAAGCCAGTGTTTTTACAATCATATTCCTTTACCAAACATGCCTTCACCATGATATTTTAGTTGTAAAGCAATGGTTGGTAAAGGCAGATATGTGCTCTACATGCTGCATGCGTGGTATGGCCAGGTTGCGCTTCAGAGGGTAGTTGGGAATGTTTTTGTGAGCTGCTCATTTCATCTTAGGAAGTCGGGTGGAGGAGGGTGAAGAGAGGGGGGTTATTAGTTAAAATTACTAATGTGCACCGCCAGTAGGGCTCCGCGGGCTAAGTATACAGTGGTACCTTGTTCTGCAGGGTGGTGCATATCTGGGGGCCTCCATGAACCCTCCAGTGCTCCGCCTCGCAGGTCTGGGCCAGTAGGCAGTTGATGCCAGAGTGGAAAAAGCAGCACCGTCCGCACCGTAGTGCCTGATTGTGGGTCAGCCCAGTCCCACAGGAACACACAATAACACTGTCTGGGACAAGAAATGCCAATTCAATGTTGTATAGTAGCTATGCATATCCCATGATCCTGGTGGGCCGGATGTCACAACAGCCAAAAGGCCAGCCACAGGGCAAGGACACGCCCTCCTTGACTCTGCTGCTGGCGCCACCAGCTCTCTTGCACCCAATGCCCAGAGCCCTAAACCCAGTCCTGTCCCCGACTCTGAGCCCTAATATGCACCCTCTGCGATATCCCCCTGAATCTGCAGCCCTAAAAACCATCCCGTCTGAGCCCTAAGCAAACCCAACCCAACCTGAGTGAAGACCGGACCGTGAACAGGGCAGCTTAAGCTTTGGTAAGTGTGGGGTGGACTCATTGATGGTCCTCAAGTCTCTGAAATCGGGTTCACTGACTGACCCTTGCCCGGCTATATTGCTATCCTCGGTCGCAGAAATGGTCAACCCCGTGGTCAATAGACTAATCAATCTGTCCCTTGCGAAAGCCACAGTGCCTACAGCCTGGAAGCAGGCCAAAATCGTGCCACTACTGAAAAAACCCACTCTGGATCCTTTCCAGCTATCGCCCTATTTCTCTCTTTCCTGGTGTGGCGAAAGTTTGCGAAAAAGTGGTAAATAAACAACTGTCCAATTTTGTCGAAACTCATGGCCTGCTCCACCTGGCTCGATTGGGCTTCAGAGTCACGTACAGCACTGAGACGGCTCTTGTCGAAGATACTGAAGCCATTCGGGAAACTCTGGATTTGGGTGGTAGAGTGGCCCTGATTCTTTTGGACCTCTCTGCGGCATTCAACACCGTGCCACATTCCTTGCTTTTGGCCCGTCTTCGGGATACTTTGGAAATGGTTTAAGTCCTTTCTGGAGGGTAGAACGCAACAAGTTTGACTCCCCCTTTTTCTTCCTCTCCCCAGACCGTGACCACGGGAGTGCCTCAGGGGTCTACTTTAAGTCCCCTTCTCTTCAAAATATATGTCACTCCCCTGATACAGATGACTGAGGAGCTGGGAGCCAAGATCATCGCATATGCTGATGATACCTAGCTCCTCTTCTCATGGAAGAAAAATGATTCCTCTACCTCTCTAGCCAAAACCTGTTTGACAGCTGTCTTCCAATGGCTCTCCTCAGCACAGTTAAAGTGCAACGAGGAGAAAACTGAGATCCTTCTTTTTGGGAGCTTCCCCTCTCAGTTCCGCAAATTGCTTTGGGCAGATGAATTTCCCATGCCATCCTCCAAGGGCCAACCCACCAAACATCTAGGGATATGGTTTGATGAGAAGCTGCGCTTCTCTACTCAGATCAAGAAGCTTGCCAGGCAGTGCTTCGGTATACTTAAATCCCTCAGAAAGTTTCTACCTTTTCTCCCTAGGATCAGGCATTGATTATGCGAATACCCTGTACGTGGGCCTGCCTGGCCACCTCTTGAATAGACTGCAGGTTGTCCAGAATGCTGTGGCCAGGACTCTTCTTAATATCCCTATAAGGACCAGCATGAGGCAACACTTGCGCGATCTCCACTGGCTGTGACAGAAAAAATTACGTTTAAATCCCTTGTCTTGGCTCACTCAGCTTTGTATGGACATGGTCCTGTCTGAGAAAGCGCTTCAGGTTTTATGTTCCTTTCAGACAGCTGCGTTCAGCAATGCAGCTTCTTGCCTTCATCCCGCGATTTCACCTTAAGAGAGTTGGAGGTAGCGCTCTTGCTTTTAGGGCGGCCTCAGCTTGCAATCGGCTTCCCTTGGATCTCCGTAGTACTCTGGACCCCAAGCTCTTCAGACAGAGACTGAAGACTTTTCTTTTTATCTAGTAGTCCTTTTCACCTCTCTCCACTTGGTCTGTGCCAGGACACTCTTTGAGTAGCTGTGCGAGTTATAAATTGCATTAACATAACATAACATAACGTTATAAATTGCATTAACATAACATAGGAGGGTCTGTTTATTACTGCTACCTGCATAACGCATATGTCTTTATCATTCATGCCTTTAGAACGAAAATTTCAAAATTCGTTTTAAAGGCATGCGTGGTAAAGGCATGCGTGGTGAAGGAACATACGTGGCCACAGCTTCGTAGTAATGGCATTGCGTGGTTTAAACCGCGTTTTAACAGCCATTTCCCAGTAAAAACAAAATTTAAAGGCAATGCTATTGCTCTTTCACCGCCTGATTTCAAGCATGTTTATCTCGAGGATGCTACAGCACCTCCCGCACTCTTACTTCCAGCACCTATCAGTGCAATAACAGTATGTCACCTTTTTGTGGCAGGCTCTCGTTGCGCCTCATAAGGGCATGCTTGCCTCTGGGTGCATGTCTATTTTATGGCACAGGTGCAGAGACTAAGCGATTTCCTTTTTTTCATCGGACCACACCCCCATGCAAATGAGGGAACACCCTCTCGCGGTAGCGCAGCTATTACATGTGCATCAGTCCTAGTAGTATTACAAAAGGGGCTGCACATGCCTTTGCGGCCCCTTCTGTTATCCAAAGTGCCCCGGTTGAGCACACAGTAGGAGCCACACCTGTGTTGTCCCCAGTGCACTTTGCGTAATACGGCCCCACATGTCTTCTATGCTTTTCCTGTTCAGTCGCAAGTATCGCAGAAGACATAAGTTTACAGGTAATATGTTTATTATTTTTAAATTTGCTTTTAGATTAGAGCAAACATAAGCTAATATACAAACATTATAACCAATGGTGCATGCAGTGTCCTCCCTCTTTTATGCAAAGTACATTAGACTGAATGATTTCTAGTTGCCCCAATTTTCACATATGTGATCTCAAACTCCCCTGCTCCGCGACCCCTGCATCATGTATCCACGTTTGGCGGCATATAATTAGCCCAGTCCATAGAATCTAAGTTAGGGTCCCCATATTGTCTTGTGATTGGTAGTGCAGCTTCTGACTCTGTATTCTTCTTGTTCTAGATGCACACATCTATCCATCCCTCTCTGCCACTCTGGGATCGGTGATATATTCTCACTCAACCTATGAGGGGCAATGTTACTTTTTGCAAACAGTCTAATCCGGTCAGCCTCTGCTTGTGTTGGCTATGTGTCCCTTTATCTGTGACACCCCCAGCAATGCTATCTGTGGTGCCAGTGGAAACGAACTGTATCAGAATTAGGCGTGCCGAAATGACCAGTTCTCTGGGTGCCATTTTCTCCTCAATCCATTCGTGATCGTCAAGTGATTCAATGTCCCTCACCCATTGTGCACTGAGTGGCTGTATACCAGCATGGGCATTTATCACCAATCTGCTGTAAATACGTGAAGTCCCTTTCTTCACAAAGGGCTCAATGGTGACCTTCGTGTCCAGAGGGTTGTATTCTGGAAATATATCTAGTTTTGGCCAATAGGCACTTAAAATGTGCCTTGGTTGTAGAAAGGTGAAAAACTGACATCTGTGAAGAATACATTTGTGTCAGCTTGTCAAATTACTTTAGGTGTTTGGCATCCCAAATGGCCTCTAATGCCTATTCCAGCATTCAAATCCCTCTGGTGCCCCTACTTATGTCAAGGAAATGCCATGCCATAGCAGATTTCACCGGGGAGCCTATCGTGCCATGCGATCCATCACACTGCGGCTCTACAGCCTACACTCTGGTGGGCGACAGTAGCAATTCAGGAGTCCTGGAGCCATACAAAAGGTTTGAAGTTCCAGCAAGACCAATGGACTCTTACTCCAGTTGGATTGCAGGTCATCCTTGCCTCCAAATAGCCAATCATTATTCACAGGCAAGAGGGAGGCCCAGTAGAATAGCTTCTTGTCTGCCACCCCAAGACTGTCATCATACAGGATTCTACATATTTGTCCTATGCTATCCGAGGGGCCTAACCACCACATACAAATGATCTCATTATGCTATGATTATGGATCTAGTCTCAGTGAAAAATTGTTCAGGACTTTGTTTGGATCATTTTGCATTATATATGAAAACAAATAATTTTTAAGAGAGTGGCTCACCACACATCATCGAAACAGAAATAATGCTCCATTTGTCAGTATCTTTCCAGAGCTTACTTAGTACCGCAGTTAGATTAAGTTCTCGGTATAGTACTTGATCGGCAGTAATATAGAAACCCAAGTATTTTAACAGGTCAAATTGTATCTTAATCTGTGGGAGATTTGGAGGTTGTAAGATTTCCGCCTGCAGAGGTACTCATGCTTGCATAGTCTTAACCCAATTGACTGAAACAGGAGGCCTCTCCGTAGATGTCTAAGGTTGTCACCAGCCTCTCCCCTGGCCTCTGTGAATATCAAGGTACAGTAGCATCTCATCTGCATACAAGGAAATGTGGTTCCATATGCCTCCTGCCCATTGGAACCCCTGAACCAGACCATCTTTCCTGATTCACCCAGGAAAAGAATCCAGAAAGAGCACAAACAACAGGAAAGATAGCAGTGACGGCTGGTAGGGAACGGTGCGGGGTTAGGAAAAAAAAAAAAGATGAAAACGTACCTGTTGGTTGCTATTGCCAGCCACCGCCTCTCTTCCGACGTTGGAACCAGGAAGCACCTTGGCTCCCAGACTCTCATACCAAAAACAACCCTGCCTTACAGCAGCTTTGTGATTGGTCTGAGCGCCGTGGTTCGACGCTCAGAGAGGGACTGGGAGGCTGGTCATGTTCTCCCTCAGGCTATGCAATACAGCCTGTGGAGAACATGCAAAGTGTGCACGAGGGTTTGGCCAAACCATCATATTCACTTAAGGTGCAGCCACCACTCCTCCTCCCTTGACGCCACAGGAGTCCGGCCCACCCCGTCCTAATTTAACCTGACTGCAGTGCAACTGCAACACTAAAAATAAAATGATAATAATGTTCCGGTATTATAATTGTATTTTTCCCTTTGTACTGCTTTAAAGCAGTGGGGCGCCGCTCCTCTGCCTTCGCGGAGGAGCCGCCACTGAGAGATATAGGCAATGCTAATGGGTGCCCTCTCGATGCATAAAGGATTAGAGGTGCCCATTGACTTTGACCCTGCCCCAGAGCTTCGCATAGAGGAGACTTATCCATATAAGGGCCACAGTTGCTTCGAACCTGCATACTTCTTCAACCTACTAACTTTCCACTCCACTGTCTGCGCCACCAGTTTTAACTTTTCCCCAACCCACTTTAGCCTTCCCTAGTACTCCTTGACCACCCAGGTACTGCCTCCATCCGATTCATTTTTTTGTTTTCACCCTTGATTCTGGCATCTGGCGAGAAGTGGCATCCGGTGGAATTTTGGGTTTGACTTTTATGCCACCTGGTGACTGGCGATAAGGACGACTAAGAACAACAGTGGGCATCCAGAGAAAAAAATTCAACACTATAAATGTAGCAGGGGAAAGAGTGCCCCTCTAAATTGAGAATGAAAGAAAATGCCTTAGCACTGGGGATAGTTTTGATGCGGGTTCTATCCTGTACCTTTCCACTTTTTTCTTCAAGTGTTATAAAAATGTGAAAGGCCAATAAAGTTCATGTTAAAGTTAATTACTGACCATTAAGACTAAAAGCGATGTGGATGTTTATTAAACAATTGACTGAAAATTTCAGATTTCACATTATATATGTTGGTGCAAGAATATAAAATGTCTTGATTACAGAGAAGATGGACTTTGAGTGTATGCATTCAGCAAGATAAAAAGAGCCTGTCTACTCTATAAAGTTCGACAATATATTGATCATAATTTAAGTAAGGGAACTAGAAATTGTGTGCGGCTGCCATGGCCTCTACTGGATCAAAACCACCCTCTTTCCGTTTAGTTAGACAATTCATGGAGAACTCCACATTTGCCATTACACACGTATCTGCTCTAGAACATAAAACGCCCCATTGAAATAAAATGAACCATAATAGAAAATGGAGGTTCTCTATACAGAAAATGATTCAATAGTTAGCCCATCTCAGAAGCCTATATACTAATGAATCTGTATGGAGTTATACGATTTTAGAAGTTGTAGACATTTGTCCCTACTGAAAAACAGCCTCTGCATGAGTGGAAGTAGAATGGACCTTTAACAGTGCTTATGCAGTATTTTGTCTCAGATAATGTGGTAGTAATAACAAACTAAAAGAAAGTGAGAAATGTTTCTGATGATATGAGGTAGCAGAAATGATAAGTAAACTTTGCAGAAGCTGACTGGGAAGACCATTTACTCATAAAGTAACCCGATAGCAGGGTTTCATATATTTGGTGCATAAGGGTTGCAATGAATTTAAGTGCATTCAATCTAGGTACTGATTTTTGTCTGGATTTATTTAGTGTGAAAGATAATCAGTAGTCAAACGACCAAGACAAGCTGTTGTTATTGGCTCATTTTCTGTTTGGATACAATTGAAAAATATTATAATGTTAATGGTAATGTTCATGGGGTTATACCACATTTCACCACAGTCTGGTTAAATCAGAGATTGTCATATATCACTATTGTTATGAGATTGTAGAAAGATTTGTAAGTGCTAACAGGTCACATACCGTTGCCCTGAAAAATTGGGATTACTCCAAAAAACAGAGCAATAGGCATGATGGTCCCAGTGAATCTAAGCTTAATAGCTTCCATGAGACCATAGACAAGTCAAAGGGATTGCAAAAAGGAATTCGTTAGGGGTTATGATGTGGTGTGGAAAACACATTTCAGGACCAAAAAGCCAATGAATGAGAAGCTTACTTACTAAATAATATTTCATAATGAGGCAAAAGAGTCTGAAGTTCTGCTCTACAGTTCCAATAGCAGAGTGGAAACTCATCTCTAAATGCAATAGGATGTTGTGTTCACAGATCCAAGCTGCAGGTAGGGTTGACTTTGCCCAAAGAAAACACAGAATATATGCCTGTGGATACAAGGGGGCTCAGTGGTACAGCACCTTTTTAGAAAAGGCTGCTTAGAGACCTTATCATGAACAGCTACCATTTTTTGTTTCAGATTGGTTAATGAACGGACTACCTCATCAGCAGTGAAATTCAGTTCGATCTCCTGAGCCATGAGATTTATCTTCAGTCCCTGCGGATAATTATGCAGGACAGCATTACCAAAACCCCCAGAAAATTAATCTTCTCATCTCGTTGCCTATTAGTTTGGGAACCCCAAGTTACAACCTTTTAAGATTAGTACCCCCCCTCCATATCAACTTTACAACACAATCTAATAAATATAGGGCCCGCTTCACAGAAGTAATCTGAGACGAAAGTCTAACTTTATGACTTTCGGAATTCACAAAGGGCATTTACGAGTAGTAAAGTTAGACTTTTGGTCTAAGTTTAGACCAAAAGTCTAACTATACTACTACTAAAGTTAGACTTTTGGTCTAAACTTAGACCAAAAGTCTAACTTTAGTAGTAGTAAAGATAGATTTTTGGTCTAAGTTAGACTTTTGGTCTAAACTTAGACCAAATGTCTAACTTTACTACTCGAAAATGCCCTTTGGGAATACCGAAAGTCATAAAGTAAGACTTTCGTCTCAGATTACTTCTGTGAATCAGGCCTTAGTTTTTTTTGAGCAAATATTTGTTTGTAAGTTAATATCAATTCTACTTAAGCTGCAATCTAGGTGCAACACCCGTCTTGGTATCCTTGAAACTTTCACTGTTTTGAGAACGATTCCTTAGCAGATTTGCAATCTTTGTCAAGCCAAGCTTCTCAAGGCTCTGTGATGGTAAAAACTTTTTGGGATCTGTCTTGTTTAGACATGATATGCCAGATTCATTACACAAGTAAATGCATTCAATGCTATTAAACTGTATGGCTTATTTGACTAAAAGTTTCCTTTATTTCTAAAGCAAAATTGCGGAAAAAAGAGTTGTTCTCTAATGAGCCCATTTCACATACATTCGGGGAATAGATAGTCCTGTGCCCATGGGACAATCTTTCACCAATTTAATATCCATTACTTTTATACTGAAGGGAGTATAAAGGTAGATGGCCCAGTGGATTGTGATCACGTTCTAGTTGAAGAGTGACCAAAAAATTAACAACCTTAAGCCAATGGCATGAGGAAATACACTTATAGTAAAGGAGGGTTTACAACTATTTGGCCTATAAATGGGTTTAGCTTGGTCATCCTGAAGAAAGTGGTGTGCTGGTTAAGATCCTCCGATAAACGCTGTCATTCCTAATAGAAAGAGTTAAAGTCATCCATTATCCCTTGAATGCCATGAATGTCAGCCGTTTATGCCAGAGAAGAAATCACAAACGTAAGAAAGGGTGCGGCTGCTAAACATTATGGGCTCTATTATAATGGCGGGCGGACTTTAATGGCAAAAGGGACCGCCCGCCATAGGTGCGTTGGTCCCGCCCTTAAAATTAGGATGCGCCCGCCACACTGGCGGGCACATCACACATTTTTTACATTGCGGTGGGCGGTGCTGTAAGCAGCACCCACTGCAATGTTAAAAATGCATGTAGTGCATTTGCATGCACAACCTGACAGGCACCGCACGGTGCCTGCCACCTTGTGCATGCAGATGCAAGGGGGTACCATAGGTACCCCCCATGTGCACCCCCCACCTCCCCAACATCCTGGGGGCCTGCTACAGGCCCCCAACAGCGAAAACCGGCTGCCATGGAAAGGCTGCTTTCCGCCGGCATCCTGATATGGTTAAACCGCCACCATATTGTGGCAGTTTTCCGCCTGGTCGATGAGTCGACCGGCGGGAAAGCGGCGGATGGTCTTCCCGTCTGCCGCGGACCCCGCAGCTATCCTAATGTGGCGGGGGGTCAATCATGGAAGGATGGCGGGCGGATCACCCCCGCCGGGCCGGCGGGGGCAATCCGCCCGCCATCCTAATAGGCCCCTATGTCTCAAAGTGCTGCTGTATTATTTGCAGAAATGTATAACTATATTTAGCCAGGAACTGCCGCCGGTAAATATGCAGGGAATTTGTGCATTTATGAATAGGATGCCGACAATGCTTATGCAGAAAGTACTGACAACATTAAAGCAAGCAGTCCTACCAGAATTTAAGGTATGAAGTTCCACTAATCTTTTACTCTGGGGAGGGGTGCATAATCAATCAGCTAATTTGCTAACTGGGGGTTGCCTACTCCACGGCTCTCGCTTCCCCACTCCCTACTTATTTTTAAATCGAGAATGGTGACCCCCACAGAGAGAAAGGAGAGAAAACAGAGAAATAGAAAGAGACAGTGGGTAAGTTGATGCTACCACTGCCCCTCCAACTTCGCAACACCAAGGACCAACATACCACCCTAAAACATTAGGGAGAGAAAAAATAACAAGACGTGAACACCATCCACTCTCTTCTCAACGTCCAAAATGGAACCCCAACCCTGCCTGACAGAGGTGATACTACACCACCTAGCCCCAAAAAATAAAGAGGACAGAAGAATACTGCCTGCAGGCTGTTGTGTGAGTGATAGATCAGTCAGATATGCTTATTTTCTGGCACCCTTATAAAGATGATGCACACAGAATCTAGGTTGGCACCGCCACATTGGGTTGGAAGTCCTACATTTATTAGGCTGAAAATGCTATGTGTGTGGTCACCAGTTCTATCTTGTATGCGTGCTTTGCTAGACACCAAACCAGTTCCTTGAAAGTCCAGTGTTACCTCGTGAGATAGGAAAATCGAATTCTCCAAAACAATGATGAACAATTACTTGCTTAAAGACATCCGGGTACATTTCTGTTTCTGAGGCCTTATGAGTACCACAGCTCTTTATAGGTTTAGCCTGAGGCAGCTCTTGCACTTTCGCTTGCGAGACATTTTGTTAGCTCAAAGGGGGCTCAGAGCCCTCCTATTGCTTACCGTTGGTTGGCGTCATCATCACACTCATTTCATTGCTTCTCTATTGTCAATGTGGGCCAGCTTTACTTCCACTTTGTGCGTTTGTCAGTCCCATGAGGCATGGACCAAGTACTGCTTCTTTTTACCGCCCAATATCCTTCTACTGATCGGGCGTTTTCTGTGGTACTTTGTTAAATTAAAGTTGCAGCCCTCTATAAATAGAGTTCTTGTGTTTGCAGGCCATTGCCCCCCAACTCCTGACCTTCTTGCCCCCTCCCGCCCCAATTGTTGCCTGCCCACATTGTTGCTTCAATATGTTATTGTGCTTTACCCCCCACCCCCCCCTGCCCACCGTCCATGGTGCTTTGTCCTGATGTCGGCTTTGCCTGCCACCAGCCCTCCCTCCTGTTAGGAATAATAGGTGTCATAGACCAAACCACAGTTCTAGGAGTTGGGACTTTTTTCCAGTGCCTAATTTAAGCTGGTGGTTGCAATTGAGGCCCGCCATCACTGATTTTTGAGGACCTGCACTTATCTTTCGTCATTGGACAGTTCCTGAGAGCAAGAGAGGAAGAAAACACACAAAGGAGACAGTAGGAGAAAGTAAACAGATGGAAAAACTCTCACAAAGGGAGAAAGTAGGAAGGACAATAGTTCGAAAATGGGCAGGGAGTGTCTGGTAGTTGATTAAAGAGGTATGTGGTGGATTCCAGACAATGCAGCCTTGGTATTCAGTGCGCTGGCATGTAATAGCACGGGCTGCCAGCATTTTAGCAGAACAGAGATTTGGGCACCGGTCACTCATTCTGCTTCTCGCTCACACACTAGGTTACATAGTATTTGAAGCTGCATATTGAAAATTTACACTGAGGCGCTGGTTAAGACACTGGTGGTAGTGGCGGCATCTGAGCTGGGTAGGGTAGCCCAGTGACAGGGAGAGAGCAGGCTTCCTCGTACGTGAGAGGAAAAGGGAGGTCGCCCCTAATGCACAGCTTTTTCACATCACCCAGCTTTACTATGCACATGCCGTGCATGCCCCTGTTTACAATCATCAAAACTTTGCATGTATGTGTTGGGGGTTCCAACGAACACCTTCATAGATCTTGAACAAATGACTTCACTATTCGAGTGACCAAGGCGGTAAATTGATGTAAATGATGGCCGGATTTTCTTTCATGTCCACCCAGTGTTGTCACTCCAACATGATTAGATGTTTTAACCATTCTTATAATTGGTAAGCTTGTTACATGGTTGTGCAGCCAGAAATGGTCTGTTATGCAAATGCCTGTTTGAGGTCAATTCAAACCTTATAAATGTCATCATCCAAATTGGTTAACACTTTTTGTCACCATCATCAAAGCACATTCAGCAGCACCTATAATCTATAGTAATCAAACATCTGTATTATGTAACAATAAATCATTGTTTAAATGCTCCCCAGATGTGCTGAAACAATTTTCAGAGTAGGAGTGTAGGCCATCAATTCCACTGCCCTCAAGCTATTGAGTTTGTGTAAAATGTAGTTGCTGATTGCAGAAAGATATTGTGCAAGAATTGACACCCACCCATTTATCAGAACAGTGAAAGAGGGAGTAGTTTTGCAATCCTGCTAAACATGTTAGTTCTCATTTTTAGGTCTGGTGTTAGCCACGACCTTGTGATTTGACTAAAGTTATAGGCATAATATACTCTCTTCATCCATTGACTTGTTGTGTCATTTACATTTTGCTTTCATCCTCTACAGCATACAGCAAGGAGCAATAGGTCAGCCTAATTCAGCCACTGCATAACATTTCTTTGCGTGACTGCATTTACCCCTTTCACAAGGAGCACATCAGTACATAAGGTATTTCCCATCAGTGTCAGTGTTTTTGTTTTTACTTTATTGTTACTTTAGTGTTGTCTTTGATTTTAGAGCTTGATACAATAGCAGGACGCTTTCTACCAGATGTGAGAGGACACATTCCCGCTTTATCAGTTCTTGTCTCCTGCCACTGAGGTTGCAAATTCATTTTGAAGTGGTCTTTGTTTATCTGACTGCTGCTTTTTCACGCCATACCAGCAGCTCGCCTGAATTATGAATATAAGCTCATAAGGGTGCTCTATCTGTGCAACCCTGTCTGACATTCCTTCTTTCTTTCCTTTTTCCTTGATCATTCTGTCTTTATTTCCTCTTTGCTTCGTTCTTTCTTTCTTCTTTCTTTCTTTTTCTTTCTTTCTTTCTTTTGTTCATTCTTTCTTTCCTTCTTTCTTTGCTTTCTTCCTTTTCCTTTTCTTGCCTTCCTCTTACTTTCTTTCTTGCTTTCATCTTTCTTTTATTCTTTCTTTTCTCTTTCTATATTTTTTTTCTGTCATGCTTGCCTCGCTCTGGGTCTTGAATGCGGCAGTGGTGGAGCACGTCAGGCTTAAAAGCCATCCTTCCCTGCTGAAACGCTGCTTAGCGTGCCAGCCTTTTTACGTCTGCATCTCTTGCCGTGACCCCACGTACCTTCCAGATCTGGGTTACATTGGCATTGCGTTTCGGCTTTTTCAGAGGTCCTGTTGATCTTCGGTTTTCTTCTTGATTTCCACGGCTTCCTCCCAGGCCCGGTTCTAGCGGGTGGGCCAAGCCCACCCAAACCGGAGTCAGGCCCACCCAAACATGAGCCTGGCCCACCCAAACAGGAGCCTTGGCCCTCGCGGTGAGGGCATGAAGGCAGGCGCACAACGGCATTGGGCTCAAAGGGCTGTCTGTGTGTGTGTGCGCCCGGGCTGAGACAGCTTCCCGGGCGCACACACACAGACAGTTTTTGAGATTATCGCAGCCGCACCTGAGTACCTCCCAGGTCTTTATAAGACCATTTACATGTTAACGAGGCTTTGTTTATTTTTTCACCCCTTCATCTCCACATGGCGAAAGGCGACAAATCCTTTCTTTGACAAGGGTAACCGTTGCCTACTGTCCTGCTGCATGGATATTCCTTTTTCTATGCAGCGCAGGAGAAAAGAAGTTTGTTTATTCTGATTCACCTTTCCTGACCCCTGTAGCTGCTTATCACTTCAGGCTGTGACACAAAGTTTGACTAATGGAGTATGTAAGAGAATGTGTTATTATTTGTTTTTCTTTTAAAAATCTGCACAGGGGGGGCGGAGCTTGGCTCTAGACGAACATGGCCGCCTGAGCCTTGAGCTCCTCCACGCCGGCCAATAATCCTGGAATTATCCGAGCACCCTTCAACCAAAACCGACTTTTGGGACTGATATTTCTGAGTCGGAAAGCCTCCGCATCCCGGCGCCGAGGCTCTGATCTCCCTAGACCCCCCCTGTCTGGAGTTACGGGGCTGAAGTGTGAGCGAAGCGCTGGGCCGCGGCTCCCCGAGCTGGAGTGGGCGCGAGGCGGAGCTGCGTCGCCTTACGTGCGGGAGTGCGCTGAAAAGACAAGCCGGTCCCCGGCGCTGTGGAGACTGGATTCGCCCGGCCCTCCGCGGGTTCCTACGGGGGCGTAGACGAAGCTTCGGCCCGATCAAGGAGGGGTCTGAGACTGCCCCCACGGCGCGAGCGAGAGAGCTCCATCTTCGGAAGAAAAACAAAGAGGGGAGCCTACATATCCCTCCGTCCCCCCGGCGTGATTGCGGCGTCTGGGACCGCGTTCCGTGCCACGAGGCGGCCCGCAGCAGGGGAGAGGAGTTGTGGAGGTGCCATCGAATGAGAGGTTAGTGGAGGGCAAAGACAGCACTCCAAACCAGACTGCACGGGCAAAACCTGGAGGGTGCGCATTGCGGCCATTTTGCGGCCTGCCAGAGAGAGTGTGAGCGCCTGCTGCCGCGAGGGTGCACACGGAAAAGGCCCCCGATGACACTCCTGTACGAACTAAAGGCTGGCGCAAGGAGCGTTGGAATAATGGGCAATGCCCTGGGGGAAGTAGTGTTGGTGACAGCCTGACTCCTGCACTGACCGCGTGAGCGGCGGAACTCTCCACGAAGCCCAGCTGAGGCTACATTTCCCCTGGGAAAGCTGACATTCAGGCGCCACGAGCAGAGAACGTCGCCCACGAGGGGGGGCATTGCAACGTCCGGACACTGGAAACATATGCTCCATCCGCCGCCTGGCTTCTGCGGGCGGCGGGCACAATGGACATCTGGGAGTGGCGGGATTACCGCTGACTGCGATCACTGGTCAGACGCCCCGCTGGGAGTCGTGCCCCCTGGTGCAGCTGGCTTCCCGTCTGTCGGTACGGGTGTGACCGGGATATGCTTGCTGCGGTGAGTGGATCCTATGCGCACGTGGCAATATAAATACCATCGACAACGCACCTGGGAGACGGCACTGTGTTTAACCCCCGGCCACCCTGACATAGTGGAGTGGACATTACATGGTGCAGCCCAAAGGGAAAACCGTAGTGGCGGTTTGAGCAACGAGTGACCCGGTTGGGAGCTGCTACACGGCCCGAGGGCTTCAGGGACTCCAGAGTGGGTACTTTAAAAACCCGGGGAGCTGCATAGAGACGGCATATCGGTGCCCCTGGGGCAAGCGGCGACATCTCCTGCCCACCCCGCACGCGTGTCGGACGCTCCTCGGATCGCCCGGGACCTGGATAGACCGGGTGCAGACACAGCGGGTGCCGGGCATCATGGGGGGGAAGGGCCACCGCGGAGGGGCACAGGCGAAGCTGGAAAAGTTTGCATTCCTCAAGGACCGGAATGCGTCCCCCCCCTCTGACAAGACTACGGAGTTTACGCTGGCGGATGTCATGGCCACGCTGACCCAGATGCAGGCCTCAATCGGCACGATCTCCACGGATGTTGCGCTTCTCAGGGCGGATGTCGCTAAAATTAATTCTAGACTGACCGAAGTCGAGGCCACCGCAGCAACCCTCACCCACGACACGGCCGACCATCAAAAACGCATACAAACTCTTGAACTGGTGCAAAAACAGCTGCTGGCCAAGTTGGATGACCAGGAAGGCAGGTCCAGGCGGAACAACGTGCGGGTCGTTGGTGTGCCGGAGAGTGAACGCGGCCCGGCATTGGACCTCTTTGTGGAAAAACTAATCACCGAACAGCTGCAGCCTCGTGGGCTCTCAAAATTTTTCTCGGTGGAAAGGGCGCACCGAGTACCGGGTGGGAGGCCTCGGCCTGGGGCCCCCCCACGCCCGATCCTGGCCCGCATTTTCAACTTTCGCGACCGGGATGCAATCCTCCAGGCGGCGCGTAACGCCCCCCCACTGCGGGTGGACAACAGCACAGTCACCCTCTATCCGGACTACACGGCGACAGTGATGCGGCAACGGAGAGACTTCATAGCGGTCAAGGCGGAACTCCGCACTCGAGAACTTAAATATTCGATGTTATGTCCGGCGAAGCTGCGAGTAGAGGCGGAGGGGCGCACATGGTTCTTTACATCGCCTGCGGAGGTCTCGGAGTGGCTGGAAGGGTGACGTCCGGCGAGATCGAAGGGCCAAGCGGAGCGTGCCCCTGGCGGCCATTCCACCTCCCCCGAGAACCTGGATGTCGGGGAGTCGAGAGCGGAGGATGGCGTGCCGTGAGGCCGAGGCTGTACGGGAACAACCGGACTTGAGGACAGTGAACAGCCCGGGGTCGGGGTGCGCCGGGCGGCCCGGTGGGGCCCTGAAACTGCAGGGGGCTGATGACTCTAGTCCTTTTTGTCTCTCCGGACAGTCGGCTACATGAAGGGACAAGCATATGGTGTGGGGATCGGCGGCGGAACAGTGAGCGGCTTCCCCCCATACGCAAGTAACAAGTTAATGGGAACTAAGCACTCTGCTGAGTTGGGGTGGCGGGTAGTTCTAAATCCGCTGGGCAGGGAGGCAGGGAGGGGGGTGGGGGATGGGGACATTTTTGGAATGTTGGTTTGTGTTTTGTTTCAGGTTCACCAACTACTCATTGGTATATTAGGCTGGCTAGGCTGGTACAGGTACACAAGGGCGACACACGACCATACGCACTTCACACATCCCTCCATGACGACGGCGTCACATAACATGACCCAAGAGACCACTGATAGAATACTAGACGTCCATACACAGCAGCACTGTCCTTCTTTCAGTGTTCTCTCCTGGAACGTTAATGGATTAGGGGACAAGATCAAACGGGGGCTAGTGCTGCAATATCTCAAGCGTAGAGGACCTGCGGTGGCACTCTTGCAAGAAACGCATTTAGTGGGCACGACCACCAAAGCCTTAGATAGGTGGGGGTTTAAGATGGCGATACATTCGGAGTTCACGACGGGGTCCAGAGGGGTGGGCATATTGATCAACAAACGTTCTCCCCTGATTCTTCTTGACTCTCGTCGGGAGGAGCATGGTCGCTTTGCGGCACTGACCTGCCAATGGGAGGGGAAAGTGTACAATTTGGTGACCGTCTACATCCCTCCTTTAGGGCATTGGGTGAATTCCTGTTGGCGCTACCACAAGGGGAGCTTATCATGGGCGGGGACTTTAATGCGACCATGGACCCGACACTAGATAGGTCATCATACAGGTCACATGGCGGCGACACCTCCATTCTCCAAGAATTTACTGAGGCGCTGGGCCTCGTAGACACATGGAGGGCATATAGGCAAGAGGAGAGACAGTACACCTTTCTTTCCGGGGCACACAACACCCTTTCCCGCATAGATTATATCTTCACATCACCCGCCGGGCTCAAAGGGATGACCGAAGTGTCGCACCTCCCTAGGGGTATCTCGGACCACTCGCCTGTGGTCATCACGTTTGCGACCATTGACCCGTGTAAACACACTGTGTTCCCGGTCCACCCCGGATATCTCAAAATCCCTAAAATCAGCAAGGCCCTTAAAACAACGACCAAACACTATTTCACTGAAAATACCGATTCCGTCAGGAGCCCGGCAACCCTCTGGGAGGCTTTTAAAACAGTCCTCCGCGGACAGGCCATCTCCCTAATTACTGATCACAAGAAAACCCAGCGACGCGCAGTGCTGGAGCTCGAACGAGGGGTGAGTGAGGCGGAAGCAATCCATGCAACGCAAGCAGATGATGATTCGGCACATAAAGTCCGCATGGCGCAGCAGGAGTACAGGTCCCATCTTTGGGAGGGAGGGCGTACTAAACAGGTGGCGACTCAACATACGATCTATGAACTAGGGGACAAAGCAGGCAAACTGCTGGCATGGCTGGAGAAGGGGGACCGCGCGGCGCGGTGGGTGGCTCGGATTCGGATAGGCAACGGGGAATTTACCTCGGAGCCGCGACAAATAGCGGGGGCTTTCGCGGCCCACTACAAAATGATATATACACCGGAGGCCTCCTCTACCGTTGCAGATAATGAGATCTTCCTTCGGGATATCGCAATGCCGCGACTGACCCCTTCCGAAGCCGAGGCCCTGGAGGCGGACCTGACGGCTGAGGAGATTACACTGGCGATTCTGGCCCTTCGCACCGGGAAGGCGATGGGGCCTAATGGAATCCCGATTGAATACTATAAGCAAAACTCCTCACTAGTAGTCCCGCACCTACTGGCCATGTACAGGGACTGTCTATCGACCGGGATCCTCCCCCGCGATCAGAGGATGGCTACGATAGTGGCGATCCCGAAACCTAACAAACCGACGCACGAGTGCTCATCTTATCGCCCGATTTCGTTACTGAACGCAGAGGCGAAGATTTTAGCCAAGGTACTGGCGACAAGAATACAGCCATACCTCTCGACCCTAATACACCCGGACCAGTCGGGATTTATGCCCCACCGAAACACTGCTCTGAATATACGGCGTCTCCATGGAATTATTGCGTGCCGCTCCTCGATAGAGGAGGACGCGGCCATCCTGTCATTGGATGCGTGGATGGCGTTCGATAGGGTAGAATGGCCTTTCCTGTTTGCCGTTCTTTGCCACATGGGACTTGGCCCCACGATTTGCACGTGGATTCGGCTTCTATACACCCAGCCACTTGCACAGGTGGTAGTAAACGGCCACGTTTCGGATGCCTTTCCTTTAGGTCGGGGGACGAGACAGGGATGCCCCCTTTCCCTGCTCCTTTTTGCTCTGGCTCTGGAGCCTTTGGCGGCGTGGGTGCGACAGGACCCAGTGATCCGGGGCCTCAAATGGACGATGGGATGGGAGGATCATATCTCCCTTTATGCGGACGATGTCCTGCTGTGCCTTGCCTCGCCGGCACGCTCCATCGCCTGCCTCCTCGACATATGTGCGTCGTACGGGAAGAGGTCAGGCTATGAGATCAATTGGGAGAAATCCATCCTTTATATGCTCTGAGGCTCCCCGCCTCGGCTTCCGAGGGAATGTAAAATTCAAGTGGCCGATGAAGGATTCAAATATCTCGGCATATATGTAACTGCGGATCGCGACAAATTTGTGGCTGAAAATCTAATGAAGCCCCTGCAAAGGCTTCGTACCGACGTCAAGCACTGGCGCTCCTTGCCCCTGACACTGCTGGGAAGGGCTTCGCTTTTCAAAATGCTGGCCCTCCCTAGATTCCTATACGTGCTACAAAATACCCCTTTCCCGGTTGCGCCCTCTTATTTCACGGCTATCAACGCAGAGGTCACCCGCCTCCTATGGGAGGACAAGGCGCCGCGGATAGCTCTCCACAAGCTCACCAGTGGATGGTACGATGGCGGTATAGCCCTCCCAGATATCAAAACCTATTACTGGGCGTGGCAACTTATGATTATAAACCAATGGCTCCATGTGCCGGGTGACGACCCTGCGTACCGTATGGATAGGCAACTGCTAGGGGAGCCCTCTATAACCCGAAAAGAGGTCACGTTCCGGCGGGGCCCGCAGCGCACACCCTCCGGATATGGTTTGTGGCACAGCGAACAAGGGCTGGGCGGGGAGGATTACCCAGGCTACGCCTCTCTGGGACACAAAACAGCTTGGGGTACTACGCACCACCAAGGGATTCCACCAGTGGGACCTAATTGGTATCTCCAAGGTCGGGGACCTCTGGAAGCGGGGAGAGGTGATCACTTTTACCCAATTACAGGCAGACTACGACTTGGCAGATACCGAACGTTTCCGATACTTACAAATCCACCACGCACTCCGGGCGGCGATTCCACCTGGGACACGGCTCCCGGAGTCATCGCCCCTGGAGGACCGGCTCCTCACGGAACATCTAACTCAAAGAGCGACGTCCCTAACATACCGGAAAATAATAAATAATCACCCTGATCCTTTCTTGACCCTTAAGAATAAATGGGAGGCAGAACTCGGAGACTTAGATGAGGCGGAGTGGCAGTCCGCGCTGTCATCCCCCAAAGAAGTGGGCATATCGTCCAAATTAAGGCTGGTCCAACTTAAAATTCTGCACCGCACCTATTATACCCGTACACTCCTATTTAAATTGCAACGGGCGGAGTCCCCACAATGTCTTAGGAACTGTGGCCACGAAGGAACTTTCTTTCACACCCTATGGGAATGCCCAGTCATAGCGCTTTTTTGGAAGGGGGTGTTGCACACGCTCTCCCAGGTGACCAGAGTCCTGACGCTCCCGGAGCCTCGGCGCTGTCTCCTCAATATCTGGGAAAAAACGGACCACAAGAGAGTGACACAGCTCTGGGTGACGTTAGGGCTCATGCTGGCAAAACGCAATATAGCCCAGCGATGGGGATCGGGGCAGGCGCCTACCCTGGCGCAGTGGATCCAGGACATGGACCATGTAATGGTGGTTGAAAAAACTGTATATATACATAGAGGGTGCCCCAAAAAATGGTCCCAGGTGTGGGGTGGGTGGAATGTATACAGAGGGAATATATGTGAGCCCCCGCCCGATGCATCAGAATCTGAACTCAGTGACCAAGAATAGTTATCCTTTCGCTAACAGTGGTTGGGGATGGGAACGACTATATGATGCATTTGGAATGTCTTTATGTCTCAACTGTACCTGTACTGAATTGTTGAAAGACGTTTGGAGTAATTTCCTGCTAAGCCTGACACTGGATGAGTGGTGTTTATTTTCTTTTTTGTTTGCAAACTTAATAAAAATATTTCCAAAAAAAAAAAATCTGCACAGGCCCAGCAGGACACATACTTTGTGTGCGCTTCATTTAAACAGTTTTTAGGTCTCGGCTGGCGTTGGCTGCGCACATGCGCAGTCTCGCTGGCGAGATTTAATGATTTAGAGGGAATTCTGTAAAGGGCTTCAAGCCCCGCCCCTCTGTCCCATTGGCTGGCATCACCGTTTATGCGAAACGGTGGCCAGCCATTGGGAAAGAGCACTTTGTGACGTAGACTTTTCCATTTTTCAGACGGCCCACTTGGACGGGCTCGTCTGACTTCCTTCTGCCGTGAAAGGTTTCTTATCTTTATGAAACACATGGCCCCATAAAGACAAGAAAGCTTTAAAGACGGACGAAAGTGAAAGCGGACCATGCTTGTTTTCTTCCTGTCTCCAACTTTCTACGCGTGCATCAGTTTCACCTTTCTCTGTCATTCCCTCTGTTGTCTCCTTCCTTCATTTCTTTTTTTTTTTTTTTTTTTTTTTTTTTTTTGAAACCGTTTATTGCACGATGAAAAAGTTACAGGCATGGGCCTACAACCATCCGGCCGGCCGCTAGAGTAGCAAAAGGCATATGACATACATACAGTGAGAGTCTCTTGGCGGAGCAGATTGGCAAATCAGGTGATATCAATAGCGTAGGCCGCATAACTCCTAGCCCACAATACGGTTTCCTTTTGTCAAACAAAACAACACAAAAAAACCACACCCGCAAGGCAACCCGCGATCCAAGTGACAGTACATGCTCCGTAAATGGGGGATCCTAACCAGCAGCAAAACTCTGAAGAGGGGAATGGGAGTATAGCAGGGACTGGGGAGCCACGTGCCCATGGCTGAGGGAGGGGGTCGGCTAAGGAGATGGGGCTGGCGAGGCTGCCGGTAGGAGTGGCGGCTCACAAATACCCCCACGGTAGGCGTTCCAGGGGCCCCAGATTTTCACCCACGCCCCAGGCTTACCCCTCGCCACATACACTACTTTTTCACGAAACATACACCAATCCATATGTTCTTTCCAGGCCAACACCGCCGGGGGCCTCTGGGATCCCCACAATTGGGCAATGTCACGCTTCGCTATCATGTATCCCAGAGTCACCCACCGCGTCTGCGGGACCGAATAATCATTTGGCTCCCACACATTCAGCAAGCATCTCCTCGCTTCAGGCAGCAGTGCAACACGCGTAACCACACGCAAAACCTCATGCACACCACGCCAGAATCGCTCCACTTTCGGGCACTCCCACAGTATATGCATGAAGGTTGCCAAAGCACCACAGCCGCGCTTACACAATCCGTCACCAGCAAAGCCCATACGTAGAAGCCTCGGCCCCGTGACGTAAACCCGGTGAAGGATCTTAAGCTGGACGAAACGAAGGCGAGCCGGGATGGCCACCTCCTTCGGAGAGGCCACCGCGGAGATCCAATCCTCGTCGTCCAGCTCCAGCCCATCGGCAACCCAGGCCTCGCGGAGGCCAGTCAGCAGGCACGATCTGTCATTGATCAGTTTTTTATATATAAGGGAGATCGTGCTGTCTGGCACATGGCCATCCAGCACCCTGTCCTCCAGGGGGGAAGACTCCGGAATGGACGCAACATCCGGGAAGACGGCTTCCTTCATTTCTTAATAGTTACTTATAAATTAATTACGCTACTCCTTTGTAATTCATTCTTGCCTCTTAACCGAGTCTTCTTTTTATCTTTCTTTTTCACTGCCCTCCCATTGTATCCCTCTTTTCTTTGACTCTCTCTTAAACATCGCATGACATTCCTTCATTCATCCCTCCCTTTCTTTGTCTGACTCTCTAACTTTCTTTCTTTCTTCCTCTCTCTTTCCCTCTCCCCCCTTGCCTCTCTTTTCTCTTTCTTTCTTTCTTGCTTTTCTTCTTGCATTGTCAGTTCTTTCCTTCCTTCCTCTACCCCTCCCTCCCTCTCCGGCCCCTCCCTCTCCGAGAGACACGAGCCTGCAGGTATGCTGCCCACACGCCAGGAAGGCACCAGGATGAGAGCCTCGGGACAGCAGCATCAGAGGGCCGTAAACCCCCTCCCCCCACCCCTGGGCTGCATCATGTGGCACCAGACGCAGGGACAGGACTTGGTGCCACCTCCATATCAGTCGCATCTGAGTCCCTCGGTCTTGGAGCAGAGCAGACACCCGCTGCGGAGGAGCTGCAGCGCGTCCAGACACCGGAGAGACTGGAATAGCACAGCCGCTGGACACACTGCTCCGAGGACTGTCCCAGCTTTGGAGCACCAGTGAGCGTGTCTGTGCCCTGCAGCCCACAAGGTGGTGAACAGCCCTCAGCCGAAGTAGTGCCAAGGGGTCTGGGATCTGTGGCAGGGGTGCCATCCTCCAAGAACTGCCCTGGGATGCTGCCTGCCCCGGAGTGCCCTTTACCTCCTACCCTGAAGCTGAGGGTGCTCCGGGGTCTGCAGGACCCAGCAGTGTGCTGTCCTGGAGCCTCCACTATGCAGTCCAAGACTGCATAGTGCTGCTGGGTTGGGCATTGTGGGCGCACAGCGTGGCAGGTAAGGGGCTACAGGCACCTGGCACACTTACACCCTGTGCCATGAACACTCCACATAAACAGGAAATGTCAGTGCCGGGTCACTTCGCCTTTTCTGTCTTATTACTTTGTCTTTGTTTACTTTCTCTAGTCATACTTCTTTCTTCTGTCTTGTGTTTTTTCTTTCCTTTTTGCTTCTTCCCTTTATTTTTGTTGTTCTCTTGTTCCTGTTTCTTTCTTTCTCTTCTGTTTTATCTTTTCTTTCTTTTTTCAGTTTCTTCCCTGTCTTTGCTTCTTTCTCAAATCTTTCTCCTTTCATTCCTCATTTTTCTAACAATTTTATTCTGGTAGCTTGTCTTCTTTCTCTTTTATTTCCTTTTTTCTTTGTGTCTTTCTTTCTTATGTCTTGCCTTCTCTTCTTTCGTGCTGGAATAAAGTGCACTGGATTGTTGGTAGGTATGGTGGGGTACAGCTGAAGAATGGGGCTTGCTGAAGCTTCAGTGCCACAATGACCTGTGCAAGTTGCTTTGAAGGTGATACTTCTAGCCAATGGCAGCCGTGTATAGACTGAACTGTCGGAGGAATGAGTGACCTGACATTAAGGTTAAAAAATAATTTCGCAGTTGCACTTTAAATTCTATAGTTTATAAATCTTTATGGCATGCTCCGAGGAGTAAATTATAGTGTCGTCGGCAGAGTGGCAAACTGATGGTGGGTGGTACCTTGAGGAGGAATCCTAGGTAAGGGAGGTTTGGCCTAAGCATCTCATCACGTAAGATGCTCACTTCGTGTCTTGGTTCACTTGAAGCATCAGGCAGAGGTTTGAATCCAAGTTCACACCTGTGCTCCTTACCTGGGGTGATGGTTTAGGTGCAGGACTTCATTACTTTGGCCAGTGGTCGCTGGGAGATACGGGCATCTGTTGGTCTTTATCTCGGACTGCACAGGAGTCCAGCTCTGATGACCTTTGAAGTTTTAGATTCATTTGTGTATCATCCAGATAGTTGTAGCAATTCATTTCGAAGCAGGCGCTCAGCACCAGCAGTGTCCTGAGATGCACCTTAAGGTGGAGCAGGGTGGTGGTGCATCCTTGTGATACTCCCAGGGTTCATGGGATAAAGGTCAGAGTGCAGGCTGCTAGAGGTCGAATGAGAGATCTACCAGTCACGCAGGAGTCGGTCCAGTGCACAGTGCCTTCGAGCCCATTAATTCAAGTATCACAGGATGATCGGCCATTACAGGGACAGTAGATAGAGGCGAGTGTTGCTGTCTCAGTAGAGTCAACGGGTGATGTCCTTGGTTGCTATTAGCACACATTCAGTTCTCCTACTGGGCCGAATCGGGTTTGAATTTCAGAGAGGTCATTCTCCCAATCACTTAATTGTAATGTAGACGACATAATGTGTAATTGAGATATCTATTGTGGCAGGGTGATAAAATAGGGCAGGTACATTTAATTGGGTATGAAAGCCAGTACGGGCCGGAATTTGGAGCCAATCAGAGAAGGGCTTACCTGAGGTGTGCGTAGAGCACGTGATCTGCTGGGGAATAAGTCTGTTGTGATATTGTGCTGGGAGAAGTGAGGAGAGGCAGAGTCTGCATTCGGACGTAGCAAATAGATATGCAATCGAAGTATATTTGAAGTAGGAAGTCAGAGATTACCACGGTGTGAAAACTTTCACAGTTTATTTAATTAAGCATGCGTTCGGTTCTCTGATTTGTATAGCGCTGAACTATGTCAAAAACCTGCGCTGTAGCGCCAAGTCTCTAAAAAGCCAGTAGTTTGCTTATTCGGGACTTCGAAGCCTAGTTAACAGTTGTCTAATGAATAGCTCTGGAACATCACGGGGTGCGGGTGTCTCTCTAGGGAAGATTCTTTGCCATGCTTCACAGGAGCTGTTATTTTCTTCGTTGGGACCCTGTCCTCTAATAACAAGCATAAAAAATGCAATAGGTCTCGCCTTTTATTAAGTTAAAAGCTATTAGCTTTGCTATAAAATACCATTAGCAAAGCAAATGGCTTTAACTTAATACAAAGACGAGACCTATTGCATTTTCAAAGCATGTTATCATTATCATGGCCGATGCAGGACAACAATAAGACAATACAAAATGCCCAGATAACGCTGGTGATTAATGATCCTGCTGGAGAGCAATCATTTGTCTGTTAGTAGTTTTTAAAGGCAGATGAATTGTATTTTATGTGGAAGCTCAGTGGGTTACTGCCTTTGTCATAGAGATCCTTGTGTTACTTGCAGTTCAGAAGTTACAATCCTAACATAGGACAGTGACCAATGAACTGTCACCAAAGAGCTGCATACAAACATGAATGGTATAGTTAGAACTTCGCTTTTTTTGTTTTGTGATATAGTTAGAACTTCCTCAGTATTTCATCATTCTAATGTTGCTGAAGTGAGTTTGTTTGGGCAGATATACATTTTTATCAGAAAAGCCAACCCCCAACCACTGGAGTACTCTTTAAATCCTGAGTTTGTGCTTCTGCAGACCAAACCCTCCTAAAATATACTGCCCACCAGTATGGATGACATGTGATTCATGCACCTTGTAATCCTCATTGGCTTATGTGACATTCCCTGTAGGCTGATTTACATACTTGTATGATTCATTGTCTCTGTATAATGTATGCGTGATGTAAAGTACTGACACACACTACACTGATATGAGTAGCGCTATACAACAAATGAAATGCATATGAGATAGGGGCTACGGAGTGATGAGGGGCACTGGTGGAGGGTGGCAGTGAGGGAATCTGAGGAGGAGGTAGTGGGAGGGGCTGTGGAGCGATGAGGGGCACTGGTGGAGGGTGACAGCAGGGCTTGAGTCGGGGTACCATGCGGGTGGACGGCGTCCCCCCACTTATTTTACCGGGAGCTCGATAACTGGAGCAAATGGAGCCACACATTCATTCTTTGGCCTCTCTGGGGCGAGATCGGAGCTCATTCAGAACGCTGCTCACGCGCTGGCTTCTCTTATGCAATGGCATCTAAGGGGTGAGCGAGGGGAGGCAATAAGTCTGATGCTACAATCCACCATTCGTGACGTCACTTCCTGTCGTGACGTCAGCGTCCCCCCACTTCTTTTTTTAGGACTTGTGCCCTGGGTGACAGTGAGGGAATCCGAGGAAGAGGTCATGTGGTGGAGGGGGAGCGAGGGAGAGATGAGGGGCACTGGTGGAGGGTGGTAGCGAGGGAGTCTGAGGAGGAGGTCATGAGGAGGAGGGGCTACAGAGAGATAAGGGGCACTGGTGGATGGTGGCAGTGAGGGAATCCGAGGAGGAGGTCATGAGGGGGAGGGGCTATGGGGAGATGAGCGGCACTTGTGGCGTGAGGCAGTGAGGGAATCTGAGGAGGAGGTAAATGGGGGGACCATGGAGGGATGAGGGGAACTGTTGGAAGGTGGTAGTAAAGGTATTTACGGAGAAAGAGGTTATTGGTGTGGCCCCAAAAAAGACTTTAGCATCAGCGCTATAAAGCCGGCCCTGTCATGGCCTTTCTGTTTTTGTTTATTTAATTAGCAGTCGGGTCATAAGGGCTACTGTGGAACATACTTTAAAGTGCATGCTAATTATATTTACTGCTATATTCAATGTTTTAAGTTTTAAGGTGATTTTACTAATGTTTTTACGGGGAAAAGGGAAAGTGGAGCCCGATGGTGCCTGATATGGGGCTGGGGCCCAAGGTCAACTGTGAGATAAGGTGCACTGGAGAGGTGTAGTGGATAATCAAGCCTGTAAGGGAGTGCGTTGCAGAGTCTGGAGTCAGGTGGAGGTAGCAATGAAGAGGGATTCTCCCTGAAGGCTCGCACAGAGGGGGCCCGAGAAGTGTCACTTTTCTGATATTCCAACCTCAGAAACCTCCTCTTCCCATCAAAGGAACATTACATGGAAAAAACACTTTTGGAGAGTGATAATATTTAGAAAGAGATTTGGAAAAGAGTGCGTTTTACTGGGACTTGTAAGACTAAGAAAAGATAAAGGAAGGCCCTGAAGCAGGCCTGCCCAGACATATATGCGACAAATCGAGCCCGCAGTGGCCCACCCAAATGCACCTTTGGCCCACCCAAATAATTCCTGGAGCCGGGCCTGCTTCCTCCACGTACTGCAACTTGATCAAGCGCATGTACCTGCAAATAATAAAAACACAACAAAAGAACATTTAAAGAATCTATGACCTCTGGAATAAGGCGTAACGCCCGCTGCGCTGATAATGTATATCCCACCTCTGTAGGCTGCGCTGATAAAATACATCCCACCTCTGTAGTATACTTAGCTGATTTTTTCAGATGCCTGCCAGCACCTGTTGTTATGCTAACTTAGTGATTCGATTCTAAGAGACAAAAGACAATGCAAAATATTATTTCACTTATTTCTGACACATAACAAGTAAGAAGAAAGAAATACTACAATGCTCAATAGAAGTTTTTGTATCTATATTTTTTACCTTAATGTTTTATCTATCTATCTATCTATCTATCTATCTATCTATCTATCTATCTATCTATCTATCTATCTATCTATCTATCTATCTATCTATCTATCTGTCTGTCTGTCTGTCTGTCTGTCTGTCTGTCTGTCTGTCTGTCTGTCTGTCTGTCTGTCTATCTATCTATCTATCTATCTATCTATCTATCTATCTATCTATCTATCTATCTATCTATCTATCTATCTATCTATCTATCTATCTATCTAGAAGCCATATTATATAATATGTGAGAACCCTTACAATGAATGCTCTATTTTGTAGGCAGTTCTAGTCTGCCATTGGGCCTTTCCTGTTCTCTAGCAACATATTTGATATGGTGTCCCATGAGATCTTGATTCAACGCCTTCAGAACATCAGCATAGGTGGGTCTGCATTGGCCTGAATTGACTTGTTTCTATGTGAGCAAACTTTTCAGATAATTTTCCCTCCCTTCAGCTTCCAATCCCATGCTCTGCGTCATGATGTTCCCCAGGGCTCCTCCCCGAGCCCCACTCTGTTCAATATTTACATTCAACCTCTGGCTCATGTTATCAAAACCTTGGAGTTTACGCTGGTGTTGTATGCAGACATCACTCAGCTCGTGCTTTTCTTTTCTGATAATTATTTGTCAGACTTGGCCAACTTTCAGAAGGGAATATCCGCCGAGTGGATGACTACTAATTGCTTACGTATGAATGCAAGCAAAACTGAAATCCTCCTCTTATGAAAAGATACTCATTCTTGGGGCAACCACTGGTGGCCTCCTACCTTAGGGCCCCCTCCCGCACCTAAGATCGTCATTAAAACTCAGCACTCTGGGAGAATAGTAATCTATCTTTTGAAGCACAGACCAAATCAGTAGCAGGCATGTTTTTTGCGCTCTTGAGAGGGCTTAAACCTAATCTGGGTTTCTTCGCTCCTGTCATTCGTCAAATTTGTAATCAGGCAGGTATCCTATCCCGAATGGATTACTGCAACATTCTATACCTGGGACTCAATAAATCAGTCACTGGTAGACTCCAGCTGGTACATAATGCTTCAGCCAGGTTGCTGTTGTCCCTTCCAAAAGTTTGCTCAGCTTCTGGTCTTCATAGCATATTGTTTTGCTCCCAGTGGATAGGCATGTACATTTCAAGATCTTGTGTATTACCCATAAGATCTTGCACTCCCAGGGAGCTCCTATATTGGCCAATTTGGTATCTCCATACTGACCACTACGTCCTTTATTTTCAGCTAGTTAGAATAGGTCACGATCCCCTGGGTAAAGAGAGTCAGAGTGGGAGGCTGCTCCTTTTGCTCTAAGTCCCCAGCTCTTTGGAACATGCTTCCTCTCCATATCAGACTCCTTCAAAACCATTTGCAGTTTAGAAAACATTGAAGACTTGGCTTTTCTCTATGTAGGCTCCCTCCTTTCAATATGGTCTGCACCGTCTTTCTGCAGTCTGTTTTTTACATTGGTCTAGCGCTGTTAAGCTCCGCTGCTGGGGCAGCTATATGCTTCACAAACTCCATAACATAACTATGTGATTGGCCATACTTATGAAATTTCGGATCACTTACCCTGGATGGGCATTAGAGGTAGTCTGGATGTTGATTACCTTGTGTGTGTCAGTTTTCTCTCCTCCTGAGGGTACCACATTCCCAAGGAAACTAAGTACATGTCTCAGAAATGCAGCCCCAGCAGGTCTTCTGGACAGGTATTTTTGAGCACTGCATCATCTAATGAAATGCAAAGATGAGGCACTGACGTCCATGTAGTTCTCCATGGTTCAACAACATTGTGATGTAGTGGGTGGCTTTGTGAATCGATAATTGGTGGTAGCCCACATTCATTTGTATTCTGGGAAACCATTTGCATTGTTCAGGTGTGTGCAGTGATTTCCGTGTTTGTTGGTAGGATGTGCCATTTCCTCTGGGTTTTTTTTTGTAGAGTCTGCTGTCAGTGGCGGCGGGAGAAAAAAAAATTCACTTACGTAATCGCCGCGTCTCTCCTCCATCTCTCCCACGTCGTCTCTCCTCCGCTCCTCAACCAGAAAGCACCCAGGCTCCCCAAAGCCAATCACAGCACTGCAATGCACCGTTGTGATTGGTCTGAGCGCTGTGGTTTGGTGCTCAGACGGGGAATGGAAGCCTAGGCATGTTCTCCACCCAGGCTGTAAGGCAGCCTAGGAGGAGAACATGCAAAGTACGCATGACGGTTTGGCCGGGCCAAGACGGCCAGCCAAACCATCATGTGCACTTTAGAGTGCAGCAACCACTCCTCCTCCCGGATGTCACGTGAGTCACACCCTGTCCCTACCTAACCTGGAGATACTAAAAATAAAAGGATAATAACTTATGTTATCACCATTTTATATTTTATGTTACACTACTCCGCGAGCAGTGGGGCGATGCTCTTCCACCTTAGCGCAGAAGCTGCCACTGCTTGTTACAGTAAAATGTATCACTCGGAGGAAAGGACCTGTGTGCATACTTACGCATGTACTTGGGTACTTGTTGATGCTAAAAGGGTCAAAGGTTGTGTCGTGAGTCGTTTATAGTGGTAGGGGTATTATTTTGGTGAATGAACACATACTGATTAGAACTGGCAACATTAGGTCATCTTTAACTTTGGGATTTTCTGGTTTGTAAGGTTTTTTTTACCATTGAAATAAAATGGAATTCTTTTAAAGTTCTCTCTAGAGTCACTTATCTTCTTCAAGGTCATCTGGGCTTTCTGTCATGTTTCATATTTAATTGGCTCCAGGGTCAGCATGACATTCTACTGACGTACTCATGCAAACTGGTAAAACCTGCTCCGTGTGGCGTGATTTGACCTTTTGCCTGGTAGCTGCATGATCAGTGTACACACAGTTGGCTTTCTTTCAAATTCCGGTCAAGTCTTTACTTAAGATCTTTTTTAGGTCTCACCTGGCGTTAGCAGCGCGCATGCGCTGCCCTCGCCATGCGAGAGCTTCTTGGAATCAATACGGTTCCAGAAGTTTGCTTTGTGCTCCGCCCGTGTTTCCCATTGGTGCGTGTCATTTTGCATCACCTATTATGCTCAACGTTGTGTTATTGCTCCGGAGACTTTTTAGTCCCTCCTGGTTACCACCCTGTCCACTTTTTTCCACGCCCACCTGGACTGGATGCTTTACTGGCGGCGTGACACTCTCCCCTTCATTACTTGGTGTATGCACTTTTTTTGGGGAGAAAACACGATGTAAACACGCATCTGCCGTTCCGCAATGGCGACAGCTTGTTATATAACCTGTGCTGTTCACCAGACTCAGATGGTCGAAGTGTTTTTAATAAAGCCTGGAAACTTTAAATGCCTCCTCTGCAATAGACAAAGCTTCCAAAGAATGAAGCACGTACAACGTGAGGAAGAAGGTGTCAAATGCTATTAAACAGAATTTTTTCACCACCAACCATGCAGTTTTGGGTTTGAAAAGTCTCGAACTAAACAATTGTGATAATTTCTGCCTGAAAGCATATCTTTTAACGCCGCTCTCGGAATCACTAGAGCAAGCAGTTTCATTGTCAGGTCATCCTCGGCTGTCGGCCATTTCACATTACGCTGGTTGAGGTCTTTCAGCAGGACAGACTGCTGGTTCAGGGTAATCCTAGCAAGATGGCCGAAGGACGGAGCATTACTAGCTGGCTGTGTTTTGCAGCTGTGTTTATCCGTGGTTGATGACTACAAAATATGGCGCAAATTGCAGATGCAAATGGTGCAGACAGACTGTTTGTGCCCCGTGTAGAGTCTTAAATCGTCTGGCTTCGCGCAGGTACCCGTTTTATTGGGGCTGCAAATCGGAACTGGGTGCAAATTATGCGCCTGCTAATGTGCTGCTCCCTGTGCTAACACAGATTAGAGTGCGCACAATTTAAACCTGCACAATATGGAACACTCATCTTCAGGCCCCTAGTAGTAATATTACCACAGTTTCCTGCAAGGTGTTTCAAATTAGTAGCAATAAAAAGAGGTCGAACTATTTTTTTCTCATATCAGAGAGGCAAATTTAGTACCTTCTAAAATAATCATAAAATGTTGCTTTTTATTAGGTGCACTCATTACATGAAGAGCTTCTGAGAATGCAGGAAGTCTGAAAACTATATAAGCATGGTGTTATAGCGATTGGAAAGTATACCTCTAGTTTTTATTGCCTAGGAAGTTTACACGTTTGCATTTGTATCTGTTGTTTCGTTAAAACATAGGGTAAATGACCTTCAACAACTTATGAAGTGTATAATGAATGATTCAATTACATTTAACAAGTGTGACTTCCTTCGAGTTTAAAAAAAAAACGAGGAAAAGGTTTGGCACATCATCATTAGTTGATTGGAACGTACATGTTTCATTGGAATCCACACCACTGGTGATTGTTGTTATGGCTTTTATGTGACACAGTCATCCTTTAGTATGGCACTGCAAAGTAGTCGATGGTGCTGTGAGTAATTACAAGAACTTCCTTGGGCACTTTAGTATAAAAGGGCTGGTGCTACTGGGGTTTGGCTTAATTCGGGGCAGAGTGAAGCTGCAGACTATGGGCTTTATTTACAAGCCCAGTGCGCCACCTGTACGTCACATTTAATATGGCAAAAAGTGACGCACCGGCGGCGCAAGGGGCTTGTAAATAAGCTCCTAGGATTCTAGTGGATAGATTACGCTAACTGGCTTCTTCTCTTTATCCAGCATGAAAGTTTAACTTATTTAACAAGCATTTGCAATGCAATGGGTCTCGCATTTACACGAGTTTAAGCTATTGGCATTGTAAATGACAATGCGTATTATTTATGTTTAAAAAAACAAAACATAAATAAAAGGCATTGTCATTTAGAATGCAAGTAGCTCAAACTCGCGTAACTGCGAGAACCATTGCATTGCAAATGCTTGTTTGAATTGTTGTGAAGCCTGCTTCGGTTTGGCTTGTCCACGCTTTTGATAGCTGTAAGGACTGACCTAGATCTGGCATCTTTGGCAGAGGCATTCCAGGAACATGAAGGGGTATATATACTAAGAGTTTACGCCGTGTTTGCATCTTATCGCAAAATCTTTTTTCCCCATTTTGGGGCATTTATATGGGAAAAGAGGTTCAGGGCAAGGGCAGGAATGCACCATATTTATTCAATACAGTCCTTTCCTGTCCTTTCCCCCTGCGCTGGCGCTGTTTCAGCAGCCTATTGCCAACGCATGCACCCTTGCACCATTGTGTTGAAGGCAGGATTGTTTTTGTGCAGGAAGGGGCAGCGCTCTGCACAAAAACAATCTATAGAGGCATTATGCAGCACACATAGAAAGAGAAAAAAAAAGAGGAGAAATAAAAATACTTTTCCTCGTTACGCCTTACCTGAGAAGACATATCTTTTTGGCGCATCCCCTGGTTTACCAGGTTTAGTAAATCTGGGAATGCGTCAACATCCATGGGATTTGCGTGGGAACACCCACTGCGACCCCTATTGAATGCCTTCCTTGCACTGAGTAAGGTAACGCAGCAATTTACACTGTGTTGTCTTACTCCAGATAATGAAGCCATTCAACGCCACACAATGTAGCTTTGCATGGCTTCACAAATCGGACTTGGAGACTTGCATCAAGAATGAACCACTTTGCGTGGTGCAGATGTGACGCAAAACATACAAAAGGGACCCCCGTCTGCTGTCTTACGTTCAATATCAGGCTTAGGACTGGGGGGGGGGGGGAGAATGTGACAATACCTTAATGAGAGGTCCTACTACCCTGCTTAAAAATCACACCGTGAACTAGTCCAGATGAGTTTTGACAATTTATTTCATACAAAACATTTAATTTATCATTTTTTCATAACATTATTTGTGTTTATACATGATCTTTCTTCCATTGAAGCAGACAAGATACATTCATTTATTTAAAAACAAAGGCCAAATCAGTAAAAAATACAACATGACCCCATGACCACTCCTGTTCCATACTCCCATCTCACATACCATTCATTCTACATTCCATACATCCAACACACAAAAGTCTATAAAGACAACATACACCATGCACCAGCCAAGTCTGATTTATTTTCTCCTTTCCTTTCAGTGTATGGGCCCAGACTCGACACACCAACAGTCAACACACGTTTCAGTGGATATATAATTCTTTTCTACCACCTTCTTCAGGACAGTATTGATTTACACTGTATGCATGTATCATCAGGAGGACACACACGGAAATTCTCATCGATGTATGGTTTGGAAGCAAAGATCCTTTCAAAGGTCCAGAAATCTAAGCAATGGATTGTGCCAGACACACTTGAACTGCATAAACATGCACACTTACTTCTTCTGAGAAAGACCTCCACCTCGGTTGCCAAAGTCAGACCGCGTATGTCTTTAACCAGTCTCGACCGCCTTCAATTTAGGTCACATGCTGAATTAGGACCAGTCATAAAGTGTTCTACTTCTTCAGAAAAAGCAAAAGTTCCCAATACTCTTATTATTATCCGCTGCAGCCACAGACATCCACGTCTTGATTACACTAAAGACAAAAACCTTTTTTAAGGTAAGGCAAACGTGACACAAGCCTCTCATAAATATGCCCCTTAATTTCCACTGCAAAACTTTTTTTTAGCTGAAAAATCACTTGAAAGTAATGCAAAGCAGCCACCCATGGTTTGTGACGCAAAACCCTGTCTGCAAAAAAAAGTACACAAGGTTTTGGGTCAAAAAAGAGATCCCATTTCAAATAGGTGCTTTCACTGAGAAAAGCTTTTACTTCCCCTTTCTTTTCAAACTTTGCATGTGTGCTGCACTGTACTGCATACATACAAAGTCGGAAACGTTTTAAAGTTAGTTTAAGCATAGTATTTTGTTTCTGGAAGGATATCCTTCCAGTACAAAACCTAAGCTAGACTGGCGCAGACACCCTTGCACTATGGTGCGAAGGTGTGTGTGTGTGTGTGGGGGGGGGCGCACGGCTGCCTGATTAACAACCGGAGCTAGGGAGAGGGGGGGCGGGGGGGGGGGGGGAGAGTGCCATTTTTCTGTAAATATGGCGCTCTCCTGCTCTTTTCTTCTCACGCAACGCAGCATTTTTGGCAGCTGCTGCGTTGCATGAGAATTTAGTCATTCTGGACCGAACTGTCTCATTTTTGCGAAGTATCATGATTGGTTTGTTTGAGTCCTTGATTTTTCTTCAGGGACCACCTGGTTGTCAGTCAGTAAGTCAAATATTATATTTTATAACCATAAAAGAGTATATTGAACATACAAATTAAATAATAAATAAATACTATGTGTAAATAAAAACAAGTCACAGTAAAGTCAAAAAGAGTCCAAAAAAAGTGCCAATGTTCCAACGTGGCAGGATTAATAAATTCAGTTAGGGACACCTCTGATGTCCAGCAGGTATTCCTCTACTCTCTTCTTACCTAAGTCCATGTGCTCATTATTAATCTTTGACATCGATAAAAACATCCCTCTTCAGCTGGAGTTTCCAAATTTTTGTAATTAATTGCGGGTTACAAAAAAAATCCACTCTCCCAACTTGTCCAAGCTGCTTTTTAATGTAACTGAGCCATGATATTTTCTGTGTATAGTCTAGGCTCATAAGGTTTAATATTATTGTACATTATTTATGTTAATAAATAAGTCCTCGCAATCAAGCCAATTTGTCGATCCTGAAATCTAGTGAACAGCTTTATTTTTTAATTTTGATGCATCTTCTTCCCTCTCAGACTGAAGAGCAGGAACATTTTTCAACACTATTACCAGCGGAGTAGCTTCTGGCGGAAGATGGAGGACTCTGATGTTGGTGCTTGTTCTCACTATTGGGTGCCCGATGTTAGGAAAATCGTCTTTCTCTAAAATGTTAGATCCAAAGTTAGTTTGTGCTCGCTTCTGCCTGTGATCCAGGCACTGGACCCTATTTACTCCCTTTAGAGTGGCGCGAGCCAGAGAACCAGGGGCGAGAATCTTGTTGGGTAAATCGCTTGCAGAGATTGTAACTTTTCTTGACCCTGAGAGGCTGGGCGATTTTGCCAGACTGATGTAGGCTCCAGAAACGCCGCCTTTTTGATACCACTAGTTTTACTATTCGAACTTTAAGCAATCAGCATCTTCAATGAGGTGTCGATACTATTAAGAATGTCCATAAGCAGATTCAGATATATTTTCCAAGTTTTATCCAAGGTACTTGCGAACTGGGCGTGTGTTAAAGGCTCGCCCATAGCTTGCTTTACTGGTTCCTTTCATAGGGCCTTAACCTTATTCTCCTTGCCAAAAATATTTTTTTACAAGCTACAGGTGGCTTTTGACTACTATTAAGTTTATTACATCCCTTCGCCTTTTTGATGTTGGCGACCATGCAGTACCAGAGTAGGCCCCGCTGCTTCATTAGTGTCAATCTCTAGATCACCCTGATACACACAGGGGTTTGAGGCTGTCACTGAGGACTTGTTAACCCCTGCCAGAAATAAAAGTTCTGGAGTACTGGCTACCATTGCTAGGGAGCTAGTTAGAAGGGCCTTTTTTGTAGCCCCCAACCTTTCTTCCACACATTCAGTTTCATTATTAATTGCCACCATTGTGGTGGTGAGAAAGCTGGTAATGGTTACAGTCAATGGATGATCCTTAATAGCAGACACAGCACACTTCCTCTTCACCATAGGTCCTACCTTGTATTTGAGAGGGTGTAGGGGATTTGCTGAAAGAGCCAAAGACCCACAGCTGAGAACCAAGAGGAATGGCCCAGCCTTGTTCGGCCGCAGACGGGCCTGCTCTTGGCTCGGTCTTAGCCTGGGCCATGCCCAGGAGTGACCTGCACGCATCCTGCACTGCGGGATGCCACCAGCAACCTTATGGCGCTCCGACGCCTCAGGGCGATGTCAGTGGCAAGGAGTTTCTGGGGAGTGTAGTCCTCCTCCTCCCCAGCACAGCGCAACAGTGCTCGGCCTCAAGCAGCGGCAGAATGAGGGTCCTGTGCTGCGGGATGTCTCCAGCAATCCTATGGCACTTCCGCCACTGAGGGCGACGTCAGTGGCATGGGGTTGCTGGCGAGTATAGTCCTCCTCGACCCCAGCACAGCGCAGCAGTACCGGGCAGCAAGCAGTGGCAATTGTGCAGATGTGTCTCAGTGCCCTGGAACCACCAGGGACCCGGCTGTTATTCAAACTGATTACCTCACTCAATCTGGCATGCAAAACCTATGGTCTCATTGACACCTCAGAGTAACTGTCACACCATGATAATTTTGCAGTCTGAACTGACCAGTGGTGTTAAGTGCTGGCACCACAATGGTCATCATCAATGATTATGAGAGGGAGCAGAAAGTCTTATGGATTTCTTTTTCTTCTTAGTAGAGTAGCAGGAGAGGCTTTCAGAGTCCCATTTGTCCATTTTTTGGTTGCAATATGATCTAGATCTCTTTATGTTCTATGTAGGCATGCTGGTGTGATAAATAGGGAGGAAGCATTTTGCCTTGCTTCTCCTCGGTGTAATCCACGTAGTCCACCCTTATGTATTGTCTTTCATAATCTGTGTGTGGCATGATGTTATTCATCTCTTGCTCGTTCACCAGTTATAACATGAACAGACATTGCTATATCAAGCAGGAATCTAGAGGATGCAGTGCACTACTAAAAATGGCATACACAATCAGAATTCAGCAGGAAGATGCACTCATTAGGCTGGAGAACTTATACCTGAGGTCACCAGTGCTCGTATGTTTGTTCTGTGAGAGTCCAGCTAAAACCTTAATTGATTGGTTATTCAATCACAATGAGTCACATAACAACAATGGTAGGGACCACTCACGGTACCCCCACTTGCCGACTTGGAGCCCACTTCCACTTGGTTACCTGTTGACCAGATTCCTTCCTTCCATTCACCCACCAGAAGCCATGAACTCGAAACCATAGAGTGCACCACCCAGATAGCAGGAAGATGGGACTGTACCCAATTACAGAATAAAGCAAACATTAGCAAAGCCAATACGTTTGGGTTTGCTGAAAGTCGTTTGGCTTTCTTAGTGCTTGTTTTATTTCCTCATGATTTTTGGAAAACATTGACTAAAAGCAAAAATATTTTTAGTGCCAAAAAGCATACATTGCCAAGCAATCAATCAATCAATCAATCAGGATTTGTAAAGCTCTGCTAATCACCCAACAGGGTATCTAGGTGCTTGCAGATACCAGAGGCTCATTCGAACTGCCAGGTCTTAAGGGCCCTTCAGAATTCCGGAAGTGAGGTGATGGTCTAGATTTCTGTACGGAGTTGCTGTTATGTGGGAGAAAGAGTGTCCTCCACTTCTGCTTCGGGTTGGAGTGTGGCCAAGTGATAGTGAGGCGGAACAAAGTTTTCTCGACGGATGGTGGAAGTTCAGGTGGTGGTTAATGTAGGCGGGCCCTTGGATGTATAGAGCCTTGTGTTCGTGGGTCAGTAGCTTGAATTGGCATCACTACTCTATGGCAGCCAGTGGAGTTGCCTGGGGTGGAGTGTCAGAAGGATTCATCATGGAAGGTCGAGGACGAGTCTGGCTGTGGCGTTTTGTATGGTTTGAAGACTCTGTGGGAGGTGTATGGCAATACCTACATAGAGAGCGTAGTAGTAGTCCAGTCGGCTGGTGATGAGGGCCTGTGTCATGGTGCATCTTGTGTGCAGGGGTAGCCACGTGAACATCTTGCATAGCATGAGCAGCATGAGGATGCTGGCGAGGAGATGGCATTGACATGTGATTGAGCTTGTTGTCAATGATGATCCTGAGGTTCCTGGTGTGGTCAGAGGGAATGTGTGCAGGTCCTAGCCTGATGGCCACCAGGAGTGGTTTCACGTGTTGCTGTTGTTGTCAAAGATCAGTAGTTCCATCTTGTCTGCATTCAGCTTCAGGCAGCTTTTCTTCGTACAGTCAGCGATGCTTGTCATTCATCTGTGAAAGTTGGTCCTGGTGATGGTGGGATCATCGGTGAGTGAGAGGATGAGTTGGGTGTCATCTACATAGGAAATAATGTTGAGACTGTGGTATCTGACGATATTGGCCAGCGGGGTCACACATGCGTTGAACAGTGTGAGGCTGAGGTATGAGCCCTGGGGGACACCGCAGGCTATATCCTTAGGTTCATAGGTAAAAGGTGGGAGGTGGATCAATTGGGTTCTTCCAGTGAGAAAGGAGGTGATCCATCTGAGCACGTCCCCTTGGATGCTGATGTTGTGAAGTCATTCGATGAACGTGTGGTGGGATACGGTGTTAAAGGCTGCCAAGAGGTTGAGGAGGACCAGAGCTGCTGTTTCTCCTCAGTCAAAGAGGGCTTGGATGTCGCCGGTTGCTGCAATCAGGGTGGTTTTGGTGCTGTGATTGCTGCAGAAGCCGGATTGGGAGACATCGAGTAGCTCGTTCTGCTTCAGGTGTATCATGAGTTGCTTGTTGATGATCTTTTTTAGGACCTTCGCTGGGAATGGGAGCAGGGAGAATGGTCTGGTGTTTTTGAGTTTACTGGGGTTGGCGGAGGGGTTTTTGAGGTAGTAGACCAACTTCGGCATATTTCCAGGCATCGGGAAATGTTGCAGTGGTGATAGAGGTGTTGAGCAGGGTGGTGAGTTCCTGGCCAATCCTTTGGTTTCCAAGATTAAAGATGTGGTGAGGGTATGGGTCTGTGGTAGCTCCTGTGTGGATGGATTTCATGGTGGAGGTGGTATCCTGTTTGGAGCGAAAGTTTCAGGTGGTCAGTCTATAGTTCATGTCGGTTGCGGTGGTGGCGTATCTGACAAGGACAATGCCATAGTAGTCCCCAACACTGAAGGGAACAACTTGCTGTCTGGATCTGTTCCTTGTGAAAGGACAAAATGCCACCGCTCACAGTAAAGTTAGACATTGGCTGAGGTGTGCTGGCCCACTTTCCAGGCTGCAATGGCGGAGCCAAATGTGAATGACACACTAAGAGCCCAATGGATAAAGAGGGCTGGTTGAAAGCCCCTGTAAGTAAATATATTATGCATATAATTTTAATAAAATCAAAAGGTTATGGAAAACACTAGACCTAAAAAACCAGGAAAAAATAGAATAGAAAGAAATGTTTCTGAGGTAAATCTACATTGGCCACAGCAGCCCATCATTGCCTACATTGTCAAGAAGTGGGACCAGCCACTCACCCTGCATTAGCCAATGCCTCTGTCCATCCCTGCAGGAAATCAAATAGTTCTGGGTTTAAAGTGTTAACAAATAAAAACACAGGAGCTTATTTACATTGCTCTTGCGCCACCAGTACGTCACTGTTTCCCATGTTAAAAGTGACACACTGGCGGCGCAAGGGGCTTGTAAATAAGCCCCACAGTGTTAGCACATTAAAACCATACACATGTAAGAAATGAATGGTGATCTATCTTTAAGGCAATGAGGCCTTTGACAGAGACCACTGCTAGCTCTTTACCTTTGTGCAAATTAGAGGACCATAATTCTCTTGATGTACCAGGAGTGGTGTTAATTCCTCAAGAATTGCCGTGCTCAATGGCTGGGCCTGGTCTACAGATTATTACAGTCAATAAATATGAAGCACATTAGGCTACATTATAAAGACGGAGAATATTTTCGTTTCAAACCATAATCGTTTATTAAAAGTTAATGGTTTATGGAAAGCAAATCAGGTACCCTCAATCAATAATCAAAATGTGCATGCTATGATTCATATGCAATTCACATTAAATCAAAATCTTATAAACCAGAAGGTGAACCAATATGAGGTTGCCTCTTACAGGAGGACAAAGGAAATAAGTCCTCTCTCTGAGAGAGTACTCTCAAACTCTCACTCTGCTGTATTCTTCAAACTGAACTCTTGCTCTGAACTAAAAACACATAAGCTCTACCATTTTACGCATGTACACAAGCTCCTCATAAGACTTTTCAATCACAGTAAAACAAGATGATATAATTATCTGCCTGTTAGATTCTCAAGGTTTCTCACAATACAATATTCTGTCTGCATATTTCAAAATTACACTACTAAAATATATATACTGAGCATTGAGGAAACATGGCGGCCGCGAGGTAACGCCGCAGGCTGCAGATGAGGAGAACACTAGTTGGTGTGTGATTCCCTCCCCCGATACACATTGATGGAGAAAAAGTGTACTTGCTGTGCTGATCGTTTTTGATGCAGCCACGGTGGGGGTCCGGGGCACGATCACGGCTGGTCTTTGTCCCGAGGCGAGGAGAGTGATCCCGGCATGGGAGAGAGCTGCGATGCACCCATGACACAGCCAGGCAGTGCAAGCTTGCTCCTATGGTGGCAGAGCCTGCACAAGCGCAAGCTGGCCGGAGGAAGGGGAGAGCTGGGTGCATGCTGCTTCAGGCAGCATTAACAGTGCTGCGGGATCCCAGAGTATGAGTGAGGGCTGCGGAGGTAACAGAGGAGACCAGTGGGTGCAATAGCCCACACCTATGGAGAAGAATCCATTGGCCCCAGCAAAAATAAGTAGCTCCACTGAAAAGATCTCCAGGTACACCCTGCGCACACGGGCAATTGGAAAGTCTATTGGGGTAAGTTCTGGGTTAGAATTACCCATAGTTATTGTGGCCCCTAGCAACAAGGGCACTTGCAAGGCAGTTGGGGCAGGGACTGCCCCAACAAAACTAGGAAGAGCAGGGAAGCCTACAAAGCAGTCTGGGAAAAGCCTGCGTGGAAGGGGAAAAATAATCTCACCCCCCCCAGGTAAAGGTCACCCCCTCCCTCAAAATGTTTTATAAAGTTTTGACCCTACCAGCAATACAGAGGGAAGAGGGCAGGAAAGAAGATATTGCATCCCAGAGGGGGCCTGGAATGGAAAAAGTAAATCCCACGTCTATACCTGACAAGGGCACTCCGTTCTGGGATAGCAGGAGAACAGAATAGGGCAATGGGCCTGGAGCTGATATCAGCAGTGCCTTTCAGTTATCTACACTGAATAGCTTCAGTGTGCTGGCAGTAGGAGATGAGGCAATCTCTATGGGGAGACACCATCAAAATCCTCAACAGGCAGCTGAGACAAGGGGTCTGAACAGCGGACAGTTGGAAACTCCAACTGGTCTCTATCCTCCTAGATCTGAAAGAGAAAATAAAAGAAAGGTTCAGGATATCGGAGACCAATCAAGTCGATATACAAGTCTCATGTGCTGCATTAGCACAAAAAATGGGAGAAATAGCTGTTGGCGCATTAGAGGAAGAGGTCGGCTTGATGAAGAAAGACATCGCTAAAAAAGCCGCCAGACTAGGTGGTCTCTCCAAAGAGAATCTAGGACTCAAGGAGGACTTGAAAAGAATCAAGAATCATTCAAGAAGGAACAACTTGAGGTTCTTGACTATCCCGGAAGCAGAAGAGGGGACCAACATCAAGGCATTCATAATCAAGCTGCTAAGGGACGCCGCCTTGAAATGGAGGACAGACATAAATTTAGATCAAGAGATACAACGTGTCCATCAGGATCCCTTCAAAAGAAACACCCAAAGACAGAAGCCGAGAAAGATCCTTGTGAATTTCCTTTCATGTTCTGTGAAGGAGATTATATTAACTGCAGCCCTGGGGAATGCTCCCTTCACAGTCGATAACTACTCCTTTTTCATTAAGTCAAATGTTTGTTGCGCAACCAATCAGAAACAGTGGGAGTTGGGCAGAAGAATCGAGGAGTTGAATAAGCTCGGGGCTAAGGTCCAATTTAAATTTCCTATGATGCTCCATGTTATGTGGAACAACCAAATGCGCATCTATCGGACAGTGGAGGAAGCGGACGCTTTGATCGAGACTATGAAAAAGGGTGGAGCATCATGAGGAGATCCCCTTAATGAAATTGCAATTAAATAGTATGCACAGCTTGAGGGATGGGGAGGAATGGGGGGTGGGCGTTCACTGCAATAAGCATATTGCAAAGTATTTCTCCTTCATCAGGTAGCCCCCACAAGCACCATGCCTGATAGTTAAGGGAGGGCTCCCATGGGAGGGAAAGGGGGTGAAGAGGTAAAGGGTTGGGGGGGTCTAGGACACTGAGTGGGGAGCAGTGCGAAAAAACAAAAAATATAAGTCATCAATAACACCTAGGTATATTACCCCACCTGGCTAAATTTATGTTATAGATGATATGAAGATCCTTGAATTTGGGAATGATTGCGGGGGGATAGAGAACTACATATCTTAACATGGAACGTAAATGGTCTTAGATCTAAAAGTCTGCAGAGATTGGTGATGAGATACCTTGAACATAGTAAAGCCCACGTAGCCATACTACAAGAAACGCACCTACCGGCGAGTGAAAGTAGAGGCCTTTATACAAAAGTTAGATGGGTTGAAAGTTATGTAGTCAACAAAATGAAAAGAGGGGACAAGGAGCTAAATGAAGGTCCAGCGTCCTGTGCTCCCGAATAATGAATCATTACTGAAGAGGGCGGCTGTGCCTATAAGAAAGAGGGAGTAGGAGGAGTCATTTAAGAAAAAGGGGAAGTCAGAACAACTTTACTTGATGCCCTCACACACCCCGAAGGATGTTATGCTTCATCAGAGGCGATGCTCCTTGTCGGGCTGGCGCTGCAATGCCCTACTGGTCCCCCAAAGGGTCGCTTTGTCAGAGATCTTTTTAGTTATCACGCCGTATGATGTGTGCGGATCAGTGCTAGTTCTGTGGTAGGTGAGTTAGAAAATGACTAGAGGGTGTCTAAAATGAGTAGATTTAATGAAAGGGTTCCCTCTGTCATGCTTAAAAAACCAAAAGGTTGAATGCTGCTCAAGGGTAATTATGGCCCTCAGTAGCTAAAGTATATTGTGCATTTGTGAAAGTGAGATGCGTTAGGTCGACATGTTTCGCCCTCTTAGTGGTCTCCGCCCTATGATGAAGCATGACATCCTGCTGGTGTGTGAGGGCATCATGTAAAGTCATACTCAAATTGTCGCATACACCCTGTTAACCAAGTATATTCATTGTCTTTTCCCCCTTACTCTTGGACTTCAAAGCATTACCAGGGGGCACCTTCTCTGAAATATCATACCAGACAATCTCCTTGCTAAATGTTGATTATAAAATCTTCACAAGTATTTTGGCAGGGAGATTGGCAAAGTTAGCTCCTCAGTTGATACATGTGGATCAGAAATGATTTGTCCTGAAGAGTCAAATCCAAGAACTTACATTGTCGCTAATAGGCACTATTGATCTCGCCACTACACGTTCGATCCCCCTGGCAGTAGTCACGATTAATGCTGCCATGGCATTTGACCTGGTTTGTTGGGCATTACTGTGGGCAGGTTTGGATTCAAAGGGATTTAGTGCTGGTTTAATCTCAACACTTTGAAAGCTATATGAAATCCCCTAGTCCAAAATTCTCTTTAATGGCTCCTTGATGAGGATCTTTGAAATCCAAAGAGGTTCCAGGCAGGGGTTTCCTCTGTCGCCCCTCATGTTTGATTTTTACATCGAACCATTAGCACACCTATTACGAAAAGATGACCAGATTGTCCCTTTCCATACACTCCCTCTTAGTAGTAAGATAGCATTACACGCTGATGATTTGATAATATACACGTCTGACGCCACCCGAACAATACCTAGGGTGGAGCAGTTGACAAAAGAATATGGGACTATGTCCAGATATGTTGTGACTATCTCTAATGCAGAGGTAATGTGCTGGAACATGGATGATTGGGCGGGAGAGTGTGTGCAGAGATAAAGTATCTAGGGATCATTATTGTTAACCAGCTAGATGAGATCCCACTGTGTAATTTGAAGCTGGTGGCCAAAGAGGTGGATAGGTTATTATATTGATGGAAGAATCTGCCTCTGACCATTTATTGGAGAGTGACCTTCTTAAGATGTCGATCCTCCCCAAGTTGACATATTTATTTAATTGTATCCCACTCAAGTTTCCCAAGGCAGTTATTTACAAGATCAAGGAGAAAATAGCCAGCTTTATCTGGGCCTCCCATGGAGTAAGACTTGCATGGAAAAAGCTTAGTCGTCGTTTGAAGAAGGGCGGGCTGACCCTTCCCAATCTAAATGTATACTGCATTGCATTTCAATTTTAAAAAAATGGTATGCTATTGGGGAAGCCTGATTCTACAATATAGGGAACACTCCTGGGGGAGATGATTAATGAGTTTGGACTAGCAGCCTTCCTACACAAGTTCGGAGCCCCATAGTCCTTCAAAAAAGTATGGTTGAAGGTTTTAAAGACAGCATTAAATTTCTGGCATGGGGTGAGAAGGATGCTTTCTATCGGGTATTACTCAGAATATGCACCAATCTTTGACTCCCCAGGCACACCAGAGTGTAGGAAGGACAGGCTGAATCTTCCTCTAAGCAGGTAGGAGTATCCACATGGGCGGGATCTGATATCGGTAGAGGGTTTATTTCCGGGGGAGGCGTTGAGAGCAAAAACTGGTGACAGGCTATCTATGTTTAGATACATCCAATTTATGTCCTGGTTCATGACATCCACCCTGGAGATTGGAGGGGAGTGGGATTTTGAGGCTTCTCTCCAGGATATAAGACTGAAGAACAAGGAGGTAGCCAATTGGTATTGGCAATTCTTGGAGGCAGAGGATAAGAAACTGGCGGCACCTTATGTAGTCTGGACAGACGTATTCCAGGGAGAGAATATACAACCATTATGGAAAGACTCTTTGAAATTGTTATATTCGGTTTTTACTCCTGCAAACCTTAAACAACATAATTTTTTCAACATTAATAGGATGTATTGGACTCCTCAAACAATTGCTACGTTTGTGCCGCAGCCTATCCCCAGGTGTAGAAGATGCCTAAAAGCCAACGATGGACACATCTTCTTTACATGTCCTGAGATCAAAGAATATTGGAATGTAGTTGAGCCAACTATAAGGGACATCATGGGGACAACCATAGCTCTGAATTCTGTTTAAGTCCTTTTAGGGTTGACAAAATTACACGTAGTACTCTGAGCAGCAAGCAAAGTGGCCTGGATTTTTACTTGTTTCTTTTAGCCAGGCGGGAGATCTGTAAACGGTGGACTGGCCTTTCCCCCCACACTGTGGAGTGGCTCAAAGCAGCTAAATGGATGAGCCTTATGGAGGTGAAATGTAAACGAGGCAGATCGGCTGAGGTGTAGGCTGACTTTATTAGGTGGATTTCATAGGTGGTCAGGTACCGAGGGGTGAGCCACAAATATAACACCATTGTCCTATGATTACACCAGGTCACCGCACTTGGCGTTGGCCCTCGTAGTGTGATAAGAGCGGTTTAGGCTAGAAGCGAGCGAATGCAATGGGCCACGAGGCCAACAGAGTGTGTTAAGATGGTCCAAGATTTGCAGATGTTATGGTGATATGAGGGCAAAAAAAAAAAACACTAAAATGTATATATTAGGCTGCATACTGCAGGTGTCTTCTTTGAATGTGTTCTTCATTAAAACATTCTATAATTAACATAAAAAAGGGCAACATTTCTTCACATGGGAAAGAAGGTAAAAAAACATTGCGTGCAACAAAACTCAGGCTTCCCTAGAAAAAAAAGTGAATGTGTCACAAAGCAGAGATGTCAACCAACGTTGCCCATTTTAAAATTCAGGCCTTTGTTAGCTATATGGAACACAATAAGCTGATGGGGGGAACACTTGCACTTTACTTAACCACTGGCAATCGCTCAGGGTGGCATTCCAACCCTTTGTTGATTAGCCCACCATGCCACCTCACTTTGAACCGTGCCATATGCAAATCAGTATTGACCTAACAGGAACAGGTGAGCCAGAACTGCCAAGCCAGGTGATCCCTGACAAGCAACCCAAGACTTTTTTCTGACTCTTCAGTCAGATGTAGCTTGGTTTCAGAGGTACAGTGAGCACAGGACCTATGTCTTGTGATACCCTTGGCCATATAGGGTGTCAAATGAAACACACAAAGGGTGATGGGAGGAATGCTTGCAATTTGTCTAACCACTGACAATTACTCGGGGTAGCATTCCAACCCATCGTTCTTTTGCCCCCCAGGCCACCTCAGTTTGGACCCAGGCATATGCAAATCAGTCTTGACCCAGCTCCAAAAGGAACAAGCCAGCCCAAGCAGGTCCTCCCTGAACTGGACAGAAGCAGTGCCTAATTTGAGCCAGTGGTTTCCGGTGCTCAGCACCTGCACTTAATCATCAACACCAGCACTTTTCATGAGCACCAGTTAAGGACACATTTTTTCATGATAGGCACGGGTAGATTAAAAATGATTTGCCCCGAATCACAGGATGTTGAGCCGGCGCTGAGACTCGATCCTGATTCCCTAGCTCCGAAGTCGCCAGCTCCGGCCATTACACCACATCCTCTCCCCACTTTCATGGTTGGTAGATGGTTCTGTTTTAGGCAGCGTCAACAGGAGAAATCCAACACCAATTTCTTCAAATAAAACAAATTTGTATGTAAATTTAGACACCAAAGTAAATCAGATTAGTATAACTGTAAATATGGATGTTAGATGCAATATTATATTAGTGCAAGACATTCCTGCAAAACGTTATCATTGCGGTCAATGGGAAAAAAGCACTAGTGGCAATTTGTCACTTGCAGATCAAGTCACATAGTACCCAAGGAGGGTAAAGGTGATGCGGGTCCATGGACCAAGCCTCGACAGTCAGTTAGATTTTACCTGACTCGAAAAACCCGGGTGCAGAGTTGTTATGCCAGTCCTTGGTACTGAAGCAGGAGCCGTGGAAATGTTATCACTTACGCTGTGCTGGTGGGAAATAAGGTGCAAAAGTCAACAAATACGTCACTGCTGATGTTGGATGAAGGTTTTACAGAGTTTCCTTAAGGTGGAGCGTCAAATAAAGGGCTTGGTTGCTGGACTGCCGACCAACAAGCTTTGGCAGCAGTAAGCACAGTTGAAGCTTATTTCAACATCAGGCGGTTCGGGGTAACACAGTAGCCTCCTGAAACTTCGTGGCAGTCAGGACTACGCTTCCCACAATGCACTGTACCATCTACTTCTGGGCAGTCCCTTGGAGGTTTTGTTGTCAGGGATAGCCCTAAATTTGAGATTTAGGGGCGCTATCGGTGTGGGTGCAAGTGGCCAAAGGGCTACTAGCCCAAGCGGCTAATTCACCCCTGAGGTGACCACATCCGGGGTGTAGGTTACCTGTTGAACCCAGGAACCACTATTCTACCAACCTTTAAAATGACAGAAGACTTCTTTAGCTGTACAAAACATGTAGCCCACCCTAGAGGTGTGGCTAGCCTTCTTGGTGTGTACACCTCCTAAATGCCTACTTTTCCCACCTGCCTGGATTCAAATGTGCCTGGTGACAGTGTCACCAAGAGCTGTTTCCTCCACTGGTAGGCAGCCTGTTTGCATATCATAGGTGAGGCAGCCTTTGAAGCTTACTGCCTTGATGTGCCACTTCACTAGTCATCCTGTCAAGGAGGGAAGTGTGACCTTCTTCTTGTCCGGGCCATTGTTTCAGACTCCTGGAAGAGTTCACAGATTCCTGTCTTGGCTGCAGCAGCTGTGGGCTGGCAGCCAGAGCACAGGAAAGGCTGGGTCAACCGGGTGGGCACCCTCTAAGGTACCCACCTGAGTGCATGCCACATTACTCTTGACACAAGCAGGGGTGTAACACAGGCCCCCGCATCCCCCGTAGTGCGGGGGGGGCCCAAGCTCCAGGGGGCCCCCTCAGCAGTGCACTTCGGCCGGGGAGCTCCTGATAGAGTCTGGAAGGTGCCCCCTCCACGTACCTTGCAGGGGGCCCCCCTCAATTATCATTACGGCTCTGGACACAAGCTTCGTGTTTTGGGTGAGGAGGTACGTTGTTTCATAGCAAACACAACATATTTAGGTGTTACCATAATGGAGCTGCCAACCTCAGATTTGCAAGGTGCCAGCCCTTGTTATCCTATGGACTGTCTATCCCCTATAGTAGCCATTAATGGTAAAGACAACTATAGAGACATATAATATTGCACTTATGTGTCCAAACCTTTAATATAGTACACCCTGCCTCCTGGGTTCAGGATGCCTTCCTCAGGGGTGACTGGCATATATGCATATATTAAAAATAATGCATTGACTTTGGCACACATGGTGAGGGCCAAGTTGAGTTCAAGCAGTCTGTGCTGCTCCTGCAATTTGCAAATGGCAGGCGTGTTGTCAGTAGCTTACTTGGGTCACTCAGTGTAGCATAACCAGTGCTTCATTCCTTGTGACCCCTTTAATACCCATGCCCTGGGTACCACTGTTACCATATAGTAGGGATTGATTTAAAAGGGGGTTAAAGCCCCTGTCAATTGGAGTTAACAATTCACACATAACAGTTTTAGGGAGAGAGCACTGGCACTGGGACCTGGTTAGCAGGCTTCAGTGCACTGTCAGAGCCAAAGTCCAGCATCTAGTAGTCCAAATGGGTGCAAAAAGTGGGAGGACATCTGCAAAGAGGCCTGTTTTTGTACACTCTTCTATGCATGTCCTACAATTCAGCAATGCCACACAACTCTCTCTTTATAGACTTTGAAGAAATAAAAGAAACACTTTACAATTAATGCTTTACCTGGGTTGAACTAAAATAAGCAAAACACAAATAATGTATGTAAAACTAGTTACAATTGCATGTAATGCCATCACTCGTTCAATACTTCAATACACCTGTTGATCCCTGTATTTCTTTTGTATAACAATTATTTGTTTCTCTCTCAGTCCTTTGGTTGTGCACGTAATGCTTCAGCTTGTTAACTGTATCATGGGCTCCACTGCCAAGGAAGAATATGTGTGTATCTCTTATGGTTTTACAACCGAAATAAAGATTATGATGAACTGGAAGCTCCAGCTTGTTCAATATTTACATTGGTCTTATAATCACTGTATTTATTTGTTATAACCCTTCTTCATTGCCCTCTAATTCCTTCAGTTTTTCAATTTTTTCCATGACTATTACATCTCTGATCCTCTTATGGTTCATTATTCAATGTAAACACTCTGATCAATTGCCATGTGCTTTAATTCTCTGTTTTGACTGCTTTGGTAAACTATTTTACCATGTTTAATGAACTGTAAACATGTATTTAGCATTCCTTGTTATCTGCTGGCTTTTCTTCTTCACCCAGTCACCTTCACAGACTTTGGTAACTCCAGGTGGTGTTTTACGTCAAGTTGTTCCTTTCATTCCTAACCAAGAACTCTTCTCTGTTCCTCCATAAGTCTTCCTTGGTATATCCTCAACTTCTTTACTCTGATTTACCCACTCTGGACACACTAATGTGTTTGGTTTCCTACCTCTAAATAGTTCAAAGAGCACTCTCCATGTGACAAGAGGAGGCAATCTATGCCAATAGTTCTCAAACGTTTTAGGACCATGACCCACACTTTTTAGAACGACAAGCGTTCGCAACTCACCTCCTTTAGTGAACATGAGGGGTGATTTTTGAATGTAACTAAAGCATAGTTTGGTAGTGCACTGTCTTTTTCAGATAGCACATTCTCTATTGAAATGGCCACTAACTTTTCACAGTCATATAATTTTACTGATAAAACTATATTGCACACGAATGATGATGTGTGGAAATGAGGTTTCTGTGAATATTTATTATTTTTAAATCACCAATCAACGTGGCTTCATTTGTTTTGATGCTATTTTAATCTCTTTTTCTAGCACACTTGATTACACAAAAATGTATTTCATTTTTGCTTTACTAGATGCTGCGTGCATTCAGTTCATTTACAAGTATTTACATGTCGTTGTGTGTTGCAAAAAAAACCTTCATCCTTAGATTGTTATATAATTCACTTAAAAAACTTCTCACTTTGCTGTCAGAGAAAGAAAAGTACAAGGGAAGGGTAATGTCTCAGTAGTTGTCCGTCCTAGTGTTAATTGGTGGTATTGGTTGTATCTAGATGTCCTAATGGGTGGCCCCAAACCCATTGAACCAAGAGACTTTGACTAAATAAAGGACAGAGATGGAAAGTAGATCCTCAGATGTAAGCTATTCCCAAATTGGACACAACATTCCAGAAAAAAAGCAAAGTTTTATGCTTTTATTACTATATTGTTCTCATGGTCCAGAATACTTCTGAAGCAAAACAGAAAGACAGCCAACACGTGTTTCGCCCCTACACATGCTGATTAGAACTGGCACCACTAGGTCCTTCAACTGATCTTTTTTACTTTGAGATTTTATAGTTTTGTAAATAATTTTACCATTGAAATGAAATGGAATTCTTTTGTAGTTCTCTTTTGAATCACATATGTTCTTCAAGGTCATCTGGGCTTTCTGTCATGTATCATATTTATTTGGCTCCAGGGTAAGCCTGACATTCTATTGACATACTTATGCGAACTGGTAAAAACTGCTCCGTGTGACAGAATTTGACCTTTTGCCTGGCAGCTGTATGATCAGTATCCACACAGTCGGCTTTCTCCCAAATTCCAGTCAGGTCTTTATTTAACATGTTTTTTTTAAATTGTTGTGAAGCCTGCTTCAGTTTGGCATGTCCACGTTTTTGAAAGCTGTAAGGATTGACCCAGATCCGGCATCTTCGGCAGAGGCTTTGCCGGTTCCAGGAACATGAAGGAGTATATTTACTGAGATTTAGTGCCGTGTTTGTGTCTCAACGCAAAATCTTTTTTTCCCATTTTGGGGCGTTTTTGTGGAAAAGGTGATGCAGGGCAGCACAGCAAGTCATCTTCCTGTGCTGCCCTGCATCACAGGAAAAGGGTAGGAATGCACCATATTGATCAAATACGGTGCATTCCTGTCCTTTCCCCCTGAGCTGGTGTCGTTTCGGCAGCCTAGTGCCAATGCAGGCAACCTTGCACCACAGTGAAAGGGTGCTTGTGTAGTAGGTAGGATTGTTTTTTACAGGAAGGGCCACTTTCCTGCACAAAAGCAATCCTTAGAGGCGTCTTCCTTTTTCTATGTGTGCTGGAGAATGCAGCACACATAAAAAGTGGAAATAAATTGGAGAAATAAACATATTTCTCTTAGTTACGCCATACCTGGGGAGGCATATATTGTAGGTACATTCCCTAGTTTACCAGGTTCTGTGAATCTGGGAATGTGTCAAAAGTAATGGGATTTTCATGGTAACACCCACTGCGACACCCATGGAATGCCTATCCTTGAGCAAAGTAAGGCAAAGCAACAATTTTCTCTGCGTTGCCTTGCTCCAGATTTATGAAGCCATTCAAAGCCACGCAATGTGGTTTTACATGGCCTCATAAATCTGACTTAGAGGCTTGTGTGACGCATGTACCACTTTGAGTGTGGCAAACGGGACACAAGCCTCTCGTAAATATGCCCCTTACTTGCCACCGCAAAACTTGTTCTTATCTAGAAAATCACTTGAAATTAGCACAAAGCAGTGAATAGCACTGCTTTGCAATCCTTAGCACCAAGGAAGCATTCCATGGGATGTGCATGGGAGTTCCCATGCAACCAACGAAGGTTTTTGACACAAAAACCCGTTTACAATAAAAAAAAGTTGGCATAGTTTTGCATCAAAAAATAGCACCCATTTCAAATCACTATCACTGAGAAATGCTTGTATTTCCCCTTTCTTTTCCAACTTTGCATGTGTGCTGCAGTGTATAGCACACTACATAGTGGGAAAAGTTTTAAAGTTAGTCTAAGCATAGCATTTTGTACTGGAAGAATATCCTTCCAATACAAAGCCAATGCTTGACTCACGCAGGCATCCTTGCACTACGGTGCAAAGGTGTGTGTGTGTGGTACACGGCTGTCTAATTGAGCACCGGCCCTAGGGAGAGGGGAGGAGAGTGTCATATTTCTGTAAATTTGGCGCTCTGCTGCTCTCTCCTTCTCACGCAATGCAACGTTTTTGGTTGCTGTGTTGCATGAGAATTTAGTAAATCTTGGCTGACCTGTCTCATTTTTGCGAAGTATCATGATTGGTTTGTTTGAGCCCTTGATGTTTTGTCAGGGAGCTGGTTGTTATTCAAACTGATCACCTCACTCAATCTGTCATGCAAAAACTATGGTCCAATTGATGCCTCAGAGTAACTGTCACACCATGATAATTTTGCAGTATGAACTGACCGGTGTTGTAAAGTGCTGGATCTACAATGGTCATCCTCATTGTCTTATGGGAGGGAGCGGAAAGTCTCATGGATTTATTTTTCCTCTATGTAGAGTAGCAGTAGAGGCTTTCATTTGCCCATTGTTTGGTCTCAACATGATCTAGAATATTTATTGTCGTTCATCATCTGTGTTTTTCGTGATGTTGTTTATCTCTTGTTCGTTTACCAGTTCTAACATGAACAGGCAGTGCTAGATCATGCAGGCATCCAGAGGATGCAGTGCACTACTAAAATTGATATGCACAATCAGAATTAAGCAGGAAGCTGCACTTATTAGGCTGGAGAACTTATACCTGAGGTCATCAGTGTTTGCTTGTATATTTGTTCTGTGAGCGTCCAGCGAAAACCTTAAAAGGTCGGTTATTCAATCACAATGAGTATCATAACAACGATTGTAGAGTCCGCTCACAGTACCCCCACTTGCTGACTGGAAGCCCCACTTCCACTGGGCAACCTGTTGACAGGATCCCTTCCTGCTTTCCGCTCACCCATCAGAAGCCATGAACTCTAAAGCACTAAACCCAACACCTGCATATCAGGAAAAAGTAACTGTACTCAATCCCAGAATAAAAGAAGCATTGGCAAAGGAAATATGGTTGGGTTTGCAGAATATAGCATGTTACAACACATGCAAATACATCGCATGCTATTACAACGTGGTTGTTCCAACGACCGCGTTGTTAGTACGCAATATCTTTACAGCGCAAGTCATTACAACAACTTACTGTAGGGGGCTCACTAAACTTAGGAATAGTATTATTTACAATTCCTACTCCAGTTTGCGCAACAGCAGTGAAGGTGTTGGATTTTATATCCAATACCTTTGTGCCCCCTACAGCAAGTCATTGTAATGACTTGCGATGTAAAGGTAGTGCGTACTAACAACACAGTTGTTTTAACGACTGCGTTGTAATAGCACTGCGTTGTGGAAACAGTTTTCCGGGTTTTCTGCAAGTCGCTTGGCTTTGTCAGTGCTTGTTTTATTTCATCATGATTTTTAAGGAAAACATTATTGTTGGGGATGCTAATATGCCCATGTCAATTTAAAAGACAACATTGGCAAAGCTAAAATATTTTTTTGTACCAAAAAGCAGAAGTTGACAATCAATCAATCAATCAATCGCTCAAATCAATCAGGATTTCTAAAGCGTGGCTAATCATCCAACAGGGTACCCAGTCACTTGCAGATCCCGGAGGCTCAATCCAACTGACAGGTCTTAAGGGCCCTTCGGAATTCTGAAGTGAGGTGATGGTCCGGAGTTGCATGGAGAGGCTGTTCCAGGTCTTTGCTGCGATGTGGGAGAAAGAGTGTACTCCACTTCTGCTTTGGTAGCTGCGTGGAGTGTGTGCAAGTGATAGGTAGGCAGAGTAAAGTTTTCTCGATGGTTGGTGGAAGTTCAGGCAGTGGTTATTGTAGGCAGGTCCTTGGTTATGTAGAGACTTGTGTGTGTCGGTCAGTAACTTGAATTGGCATCTCTTCTGTATGGGGAGCCAGTGGAGTTGCCTGAGGTGGGGTGTATTGTGGGTTCCTTGGTGAAGGTCGAGGATGTGTCTGGATGTGGCATTCTGTGGTTTTAAAGTCTTTGTAAGAGGTTTGCAGCGATACCTTCATAGAGAGTGTTAGTGTAGTCCAGTCGGCTGGTGATGAGTGCCTGTGTCACGGTGTGTCCTGTGTGCAGGGGTAGCCACTTGAACATCTTGCATAGCATGCGCAGTGTGAGGAAGCAGGCGGAGGACAAGGAGTTGATCTGTGATTGAGCTTGTTGTCAATGATGATTTGAGGTTCCTGGCGAGGTCGAAGGGAGTGGGTGCAGATACTAGCCTGATGGCCACCAGGAGTTGTTACAGCAGTTTCATCTTGTCTGTGTTCAGCTGCAGGCAGTTGTTATTCAACCAGTCGACGACGCTTGTCATGGATCTGTGGAAGTTTATCCTGGTGGTGGTGGGGTCCTCGATGAGTGAGAGGATGAGTGTCATCTGCATAGGAAATGATGTTGAGAACGTGGGATCTGATGATGTTGGACAGCAAGGTCATAGGTGCATTGAACAAGCGTGGGGCTGAGCCCCGGGGGGGACAGCAGGCGACATCCTTGGGTTCGAAGGTGAAAGGTGAGAGGTGCATCCTCGGCATTCTTCCAGTGAGGAAAGAGGTGATCCACCTTAGCGCATCACTTTGGCCGCCAATGTGGAGTCTTTCAATCAGTGCGTGGTGGGATACGGTGTTGAAGGATGCCGAGAGGTCGAGGTGGAGGCTGTTTCTCCTCAGTCGAGGAGGGTTTGGCTGTCGCCAGTGGCTGCGATCAGGGTGGTCTTGGTGCTGTGATTGCTGTGGAAGCCGGATTGGGAGGCGTTGAGTAGCTGGTTCTGCTCCAGGGGTGTCATGAGTTGCTTGTTGATGATCTTTTGTAGTGTCTTTGCTGGGAAAGGGAGCAGGGATATTGGTTGGTAGTTTTTGGGTTTGCAGGAGTTGGCAGAGATTTTTTTGAGTAGTGGTCTTACTTCGACATGTTTCCAGGTGTTGGAAAATGTTGGTGGTTATAGAGGTGTTGAGCAGGGTGATGAGTTCCTGGCTGATCCTTTGGTTTCCAAAACTGAAGATGTGATGCAGGCATGGGTCTGTGTGAGCTCCCGAGTGGATGGATTTCATGGTGGAGGTGGCGTCCTGGGTAGAGAGAAGGTTTCAGGTGGTCAGTCTGTATTTTGTGTCGGTTGCGGTGGTGGCTTATCTGACAAGGACAAGGCCATAGGAGTCCCTGACACTGAAAGGAACAACTTTGTGTCTGGATCCACACATTGTGAAAGAACAAAATGACACCTCTCATAATAAAGTTAGACATTGACTGAGGTGGGCTGGCCCACTTTCCAGGCTGTAATGGACGGAGCAAAATGTGAAGGCACACTAACAGCCCAATGGATAAAGAGGGCTAGTTGAAAGCACCTATAGGTAAATATATTATGCATATAATTTTTAAAAAAAAAGGTCTAGGTAAACACTAGACCTAAAAAAACCCAGCATAAACTAGAATAGAAAAAATAAAAAGAAATGTTTTTGAGGTAAGCCTACATTGGCCACACCAGCCCATCATTGCATACATTGTCAAGAAGTGGGACCTGCCTCTCACCCTGCAGTAGCCAATGCCTCTGCCCATCCCTGCAGGAAAGCCAATTGTTCTGGGTTTAATGTGCTAACAAATAAAAGCACAGTGTTAGCACAATTAAACCATACGCATGAATGAAATGGATGGTGATCTATCGTAAAGGCAATGGGACCTTCGAAAGAGACCACTGTTAGCTCGTTACCTTTGTGCAAATTAGAGAACCATAATTCTCCTCATGTACCAGGAGGGGTGTTAATCACTTAGGAATTTTGGGGATCCATGGCTGGGCCTGGTCTACAGATTAAGACCTTCAATAAATTAGGCTCCAGAAGAAAGACAGAGAATATTATAGTTTTAAACCATACATTTTTATTAAAAGTTGATGTTTTACAGGAAGCAAAATCAGGTAGCAACAATCAATAATCAAAATGCATAAGCTATGATTCAAATGCAATTCAAATTCAATCAAAATCTTATAAACCAAAAGATGAACCAATATGAGGTCACTGCAAAAGGGGAGGACAGAGGAAATCCGTCCTCTCTCTCAGAGAGTACTTTAAAACTCCCACTATGTTCTATTCTCCAAATTGAACTCCTCTTGTGAGCTAAAAACACACAAGCTCTAACATTTTTTTTTTTAACAACAAATTTTATTTTGCAATATATCGGGCGGAAGCCCCACAGTGGCATATATGATCATTTGAACAGCATATGCAGTAATAACCATTACCACCAAATTAAAAAGCCCCAGCTAAACATGCAGGTATAAACCAAAAATAAAAACAATATGCAGACAGTGGTCAGATCCCGAGATACAGTACATGATGCAACAGATTCCCAATATTCATTCCAATAAGACGGTGATACAATCAAACGACATAGTTCGGGATGATGCAGGGCGGGGAGCGAAGGGTAACTTTTATGGGTCTTCCTCAGGCAGGGGGGGGCAAGTCAATTCCCCGATAAGTCGCCCATCGTGTCCATATCTTACGGTGTTTCCGTGGGCAGCCCCGAGCTGCGAAGACAGTGATCTCAGCTCCCATACACTTATCTAGTGCGGCCTTCCATTTGCCTATAGTCGGAGGAGAGGATGCCTTCCAACACTGCGCTATGTCTCTCTTGGCAATAGTAAGGGCAAGGAACAGTAGATATTGTTTGTAACAATACTCCCCAATGTCGTCTGTGGAATGTAATAGAAACAGCCGTGGGTCCATTGGAAGCACCCACCCCAACACCTCATTGAGACATGATCGAACTCTGTTCCAAAAGGGCTGCAGGGCCGTGCAGGTCCACACGGTATGGAAAAAGGACCCCTCCTCACAGACGCACCACAAGCATACTGGAGACTGAATGACCCCCATTCGCCACAGACGTACCCTGGTATAATAAACTTGATGCAAATATATGAAATGGATGAGTCTGTAGTGTGTGGAGACAGCTGCGCCCCTAGGGCTGGCTATCACTTTGGCCCAGTCGTCATCTGTTAATTCAGAGATATCTGCCTGCCAGGCCAGTCGGGTCTTGTCCAGAGTAGTGAGGGTGTGTGTCGTCAGTGTTTGATAAATTTGCCTAATTTTATGTAATCCGAGGTCCCCCATTAACAGACGGCCCTCCAAGGGCTGAAACTCAGGGAGGGTTTCCAAACTGCGGATCTGAGGGGAGAGCGCATGTCGGAGCTGTAGATATTTGTAAAATTGTGACTTGTGGAGACTGAAATCAGTTTGTAATTGTTGAAATTATTTTAGTGTGGCACCCCTCATAACATCTCCTAGGGTCGAGATCCCCACCAGGTCCCATCCCCGAAATCCCCTGTACCCTGCCACAGGGTGGTTTGTCGAGTTAGTCTCCCTTTCCATCCCATCTGCCTGGTCTTAGCCCGCCACATCTGTATGGCTTGTCTGCCAGCCGGTGGTAAATGATCCAGCCTCGTATAACTGTATATTAGGTGGAGTAGGGGGACCTGCTCCATAGTGGCATGTTCAATAGCATACGCTGGGTCTGTGGGAGAATTGTACCATAGTTCATTGATTACAAGGATGTGAGATGCAACATAATAGGAATAGATGTCAGCTGCCGCGATCCCTCCACAATACGAGGACTGTGAACAGGTGCGGAGCGCCACCCGAACAGCCCCACCTCCCCATAGGAAGTTATTTTGTATTGCGTTCACCTGTGCAAACCAGGCGCGAGGGATAGGGTATGGGAAATTTTGGAGGCGATATAAAATCCGAGGCAGGGGCACCATCTTAAAAATGGCCGATCACCCATAACGGGACAAGGGGAGAGCAGACCATACCGCCGTCTCGTTCTTGAGGCTAACCATTAATGGGGAAATATTATGTGCCCAAGAGATTTTGGGGCATGGGGAGATGTAAATACCCAGATATTTGAGCCCATTTGTGGCCCGGGACTGCTGCGCAGCCCACGATTCACGGCCTTGATGTCCACATACCGGGAAGAGAATGGATTTAGCAGGATTAGTGTGGAGACCGGTGGTGCTACCAAACACCCTAAGGATCTCCAGGATTCGAGGTCCAGAGTACCACGGGTCCGTCATAAAAAAAAGGGCATCGTCAGCGTATAACGCTATACGATCTGAGCGGGACCAATCGAACCCCCTGAGCACCGGGTGGCTTCTAACCCAGGCCGCCAGGGGCTCTACTGCCAGGGCGAACAACAATGGAGAAAGCGGGCAGCCCTGGCGGGTACCTCTCTGGATCGGAAAAGGGCAAGAGCGATGTCCAGCAATACGAACTGACGCTGTCAAATTCGTATATACAACAGGCGTATATAAGTCAGAAAACGCGGCCCAAAGTTGACTGCTTCAAGTAGTTGAAAAAGATAGACCCAACTTAAGGAGTCGAATGCCTTGTCAATATCGGCCAATAACCGGGCAGCAGGATGGCCTAAGGTAGGGGCCGCAGCAATGGCATTGTGAATGCGTCTGATGTTGTGTCTCGTAGCCCTCTGCGGCATAAAGCCCGACTGGTCGCTGTGGATCAGATCGGTGACGCACCCCCAAAGGCGGTCGGCCAAGACCTTCCCTAGTAATTTGGGTTCAAAATTAATAAGAGAGATGGGGCGGTAGGAAGACGGGTCCTCGGGGGGCCCGCCAGGTTTAGGAAATAGCACTATTTCCGCGTGTCGCCAGTCCCTAGGCAGACTTCCCAGATCGGTTGCATCCGCAATGGTTGCCAACAAGTGAGGCCCCAATAAGGTCATGTGGGACCAAAGGAATTTCATGGGGAACCCGTTGGGACCCGGGGCGCGACCCGGCTGGATCGCACTGAGGGCACCAGACAGCTTCTCTAATGTAATTGGTGCCTCCAGGTTCTCCCGCACTGAATCGGGGAGCCGGCGAGGCGGGATGTCCCTGAGGAACTCCGCTATAAGTTCGGCAGAGATCTGCTTCTTGCGGGCATATAGAGATGTGAAGTGTCTCGCAAATTCGTCCGCTACCTCCGCCGGCGACGTGTACAGGGACCCGTCTGAGCCTTGGATCATAGGCGTGACGGCCGGGGCGCCGTCTGTTTGACACAGTCTATGGAGCATTTTACTTGACTTGTCCCCCCACTGATATATCCGATGTTGAGATGCCTCCCAGATCTCCTTGGCTTCACCCAGGAGGTGTTGACGCAGTTCTTGTTGCGCTAGGAGCAAATTAGGGTGAAGGACGGGGCAAGGATTGGCACTGAGTTGGGCAGACAGGGTCGCCTGGTGCTTTTCTAGGGTATCGAGTTGTTCGCAGCACTTCCGTTTCTCCTGTGTGCGATAGCTGATGTCGGAGCCCCTGACGGTCGGCTTGAGAGCTTCCCAGAGGGTCGTGGTCGAGGGGGCGGAGGGGCCATTGTCAGCTAGATATGTAGTGATCGCTGCGTTGAGCATGTCCTGATAGGCCGGGCTATGGAGGTGCCAAGGGGACATGCGCCAGCGGAATGGGGGCCTGCGTGAGCACGTGTGAAAGCACATTGTGACCGGGGAGTGGTTGGACAGACCTCGTGGCCGGTGTTGCACCCGGGAAAATCTATGGAGAAATACCCGCGGAACAAAAAAGTAATCAAGTCGGGACTGTGACCCATGGACCGAAGACAGATATGTGTAGTCATGTTCAGTAGGGTGGAATTCGCGCCATATGTCTACCCAGTCTAATGTCGACACCAAGGTATACAGTTTGGTCGGACCCTGAGGTATAGGGGTGACCAAGGTGCGCTGTCTATCAGAAGGCCCCATCGTGTCATTCCAATGGCCCCCCATCAGGGTCAAGCCAGTCGGAAGGGATCCCCAGACCTCCAATAAGTTTTCAATAAAGGTGGCGCCCAGAGGTGGAGGGGCATAAATACTCCCAATGATGATCTGCTCGCCATGCACCTTGCCAGTGACGAAAAGGAACCGGCCCCCGGAGTCTGCTCTATGTGCTATTTATTGGAACTGGACTCTGCATTGTATAAGAACTGCCACCCCACTAGAGCCCCTCTTGAACCCCGCATGGTAGATGTAATAGAAGCCAAAACGAGCGAGGCATGGGGCTTTCATGCCCAGCAAATGGGTTTCCTGCAGGAGTAGGATGTCTGCCCCATACCTCTTTGCCTGTCGCAAGACAGCCCCCTGTTTCACCTTATTCAGTAATCCCCGAACATTCCAGGAGACCACTGTTAAGTCTCCCAGGGGATGTACCTCACCAGATGTCATTGGGTTCTAGGAAGAAGTTGTATAAAGCAAGGGGATCTGTATAGGAGACAATATGTAACATAACGCACTGTCTGCATGTATTAACCATACATAAACAAAATAAACCAACCTTTCTGAAAAACGTCCCCCCACCCGACACTGCCAGAAACAAAGAGCATCTGTTGCAGTGTAGAGAGCAGAGGACCCCAATTGGGGACCCTCCGATACCACACCAAAGGTTCCCATCCCACACAATCACCCTAAGAAAACGGGGAGTGCAAAACAATCATGGCCTAGCAGCCCGCAAAGCGGGTCCCACGCCCACTCAGAGAACGACATCTCTAAAGCAAAATTCAAGATACACATTGTCTTACAAAACACCATTTGGCAAGTGGAGCAGTCTGAAGCCATCAAGGCGGTCGCTCAGGGCTCGGCGAAACTCTATACGACCCCGGGCCTCGCCGCTTCTGGGACTTATTGCGTCATGGCCGCTGAGTTCTGGAACTGCGAGAGGAGTCCGAATCCAAGGCTGATGGGGAGTTCGCTCGGAGCCGTGGGCACTTATCAGACCATGCAAAGACCGCCTCTGGGGTATCAAAGAAATAGGACTTGGAACTATAGATTACGCGCATGCGAGACGGATACAGCAGCATATATTGTACATTCAGTTCTCTAAGTCTGTGCTTTGTGGCCATGAAGGATTGGCATTGTTGCTGGACTAAGCGCGTGTAGTCCGGGAAGACCAAGATAGAGCTGGATTCATATACGAAGCTGTCTTTATGTGTCCTGGCGAATCGCAGACTAGCATCCCTGTTGGCGTAGTTCATGATCTTAGCGATAACAGGCCTCAGGGCCTCACCCGGAGGGGGCTTCTGCATCAGGGCCCTGTGCGCCCGCTCTACTATGAAGGCAGAGGATAGGAGATCAGGAGGCAGGATACCTTTAAGACACTTAGTGATAAAGTTCGTCATAGATACCCCTTCGCAGCCCTCGGCCAGGCCCACGAAGCGCAGGTTGTTCCTCCGGGCACGGCCCTCCGCATCCTCCACCCTAGAAGCCAGTTCCTGTGTGACAACAGTCAACTTATTGACTTTCTTTTGGAGTGAGGTTACTGAATCTTCCACCGTTGAGACCCTCGTTTCCGCCTCGGTGATCCGGTCTACTGCTTTGCGGAGATCTTGGTGGAGAAATGAAACCTCAGACCCCACCGCGCCAATTTTTGTTGATGGCTGCCAGAAGAGCTGCCCCCATCCCCGCCCACAGCACCCCCGGTGGCCGTGGTGAACTGGTCTATGGTGCCCTGCTTGGGGCCGGCCCCGCCGGGCCCGCCCTTGCCCTTCCGGATGTGCGACCGTGGGCTGTGCAGAGGACAGGAGACGAGGAGCTCACCCCACCGGTCAGGCGGCCGCCTCTCCAGATGGAACTAGGATGACAGAGGCCAGGGAGATACATTCACAAAGTATGCGCGCGGCGTAACCAAGGGATCTGGCTCGGGGGAAATATGGGTCCACAGGTGGGGAGGCATCCACCACAGTCCGGCGCACCAAGCAAGCAACCCGGATCAGGGGGCCCACACAGGCCTCCGGGCAGTATGCTGAAGATCGCAGGTCACGCAGGCCAGAGGGCGGAGGGCCGCGTGCGCTCGCCCCACGCACAATCAAAGCCCCCTCAGGGCCCTCGTATACCAGTCAAGGGCCGTCTCCACCTGATGAGCCCCACAGTGGGCAAGATTGTCCCCAATGCGCTGAGGTTGGTCTCACAGTCGGCCCCGGGGCCGGCCGACCACCGCCGGTCACGGGAGAAAGAAGGAGGTCGGCGGGCCACTCACCGTCTGGAAACTCCAATCGGCGCCCCGTGTGCGAGCAGCTCCACCAGGGCAGCCGCTCGTCAGTCCCGGGTGTATGAGCCAATGTCCGCCGGTTCAGGATGCGGCAGTGTTGCCGTCTCAGCGCCGCTCACAGCAGGAAAGCAGGGCCCCAGCTTGGCCCTCAGAGAAAATGGCGGCTGCGCAACGAGCATGGAGGAATCAGTGGCGGGCACCCCACAGTAGCGCGCCGCTCCCGGCCACACCACGGCGCCAAGGAGCGCCTGCAATGATCCAGGCTGCACCGAAGGGCCGGCGCCAAAGCGCCCCAGACCCCACCGGCAAGATGGCAAGGGGTCAAGGGGAACAAGCCGGCCAGGATCCTCGCACGCCCGTGCAGTTCTGCTCCTCAAGGGCGGCACGCCAGGAGCGCCGGGCACCTCCGCTCCGCGGTCCTGGTCTCAGGGCGGCGGAAACGGGCCCCTCGCCGCAATCTCGTCCAGCAGGCCTCGGGCGGGCTGCAGCTGCAGGAGCAGCGATCAGTGCTCTGAAGGAGCGAGCGAAGGAGAACTCTGCAATTGCCCAGCCGAGCACCAAGCCAATGGCACCGCCACGCTCCATGTCAGTTCGGAGAAGCAGTGAAGCCAGGTGAGTCGTCTCCAAGCAGGCATAATGTAGGATACCTAACGGATTATGGCGTGGGTAACCGGAGCTTTGCTAAGCTGCATCCGCCATGGTGGCCGATCAAGCCACGCCCCCAAGCTCTAACATTTTACACACCTACACAAAGTCCACATAAGACTTTCCAACCACATTAAAACGAGATGATATATTTATGTACTCAGTGTCACAGTGAGCACAGGAACCACGTCTGGGTGGTACATTATCTACAGTGAATCCAGGAGTAATTAAACATAATTTCTCTCTTCAAATAGCATTAGATTGTCTATGTCTTAAGGTCATGTTAATGCAAACATTTATTGAAAAAAAATACTACCACCTTTTGATTCTATGAAAAATGAATATGGGATGGATTTGACAAAGGAGGCTACACACACCACTATATCATCTTCCAAGGTATTTTATAGGTTAAGCACCTCACCCACCACCTGATTATTCCAATAGTCCTTCTCTAGTTAAAGATACAATATTTCTTCATTTTGATCCCACACAATTCTATAGAATGTCTTTGTAGGAAGGTGGAGTATTGTGTGATGATGCTGGTTAGGTTTCACCATGCAATACTCTCACAATACCCCAAAGATAGTCCTTGGATTCACAATAATAAATCCTTAGCTCAGTCCTGCTAGAGTGGCAAAGAGCGGTCAGGCTTTACTAGATTAACGTTAAGCATTTCAGAGTGGCAACATGGGCGATAAGCAATTTATGCAACTCTAACGAAATCCAACGCCAATTTATACAAAAAGAGCAGATGTTTATGTAAATTTAAACACCAACATGAAGTAAATCAGATAGGTATAACCAGAGTTATGGCTTTTAGAAGCAATATTAAATCAGTGCAAAACAATATTGCAAAACTTTATCATTGAGGTCAATGGGAAAAAGCACTAGTCACAATTGTTCACTTGCAGGTCGAGTTGCATGGTACCAAGGAGGGTAAAGGTGACTCGGGTCCCAGGACCAAGTCACAACAGTTATATTTTACCTGACTCAAGAAGCCCGGGTGCAGAGTTGTCCTGGCTGTCCTTGCTACTGAAGCGGGAGCTGTAGGAGAGCTGCTTTGGTTTACCACTTACATGGTGTTAGCGGGGAACAGGGTGTAAAAAGTCCACAACGAAGCCACTGCTGATGCCAGAGGAAGGTTTTGCGGAGTTCCCTCGAGGTGCACCGTCGAGATAAGGAATTGCTTGCTGGACTGGCAGTGGCGACCCATAAGTCTTGGCAGCAGTAAGCACAGCAGAAAGTTATTTCAATCAATCAATCAGCTTTATTTTGACAAAACGTCATAAAAGCACAGTGTTATGTAAAGTTTAAATATATGGAATAGAACAATAAAACATCATTCATACATGAACCAATAAGAATAGAGTGTCCGCTCATCATAGTTCAATGGGAAAAAGTAGATGTCATATGGACAATGAACAATATAAAATACAAATATATAAGGATAAAAACAGTACGATATCGGACAGGGAAAAATACATAGAAGTGATACACTGGCTCCACGTAATTGGGCAGGACAGAATCTTCACCATAGCTCAGTCCAACATGTTGATTGCAATAGGATTCCAGTGTCACTTCCTTACTTTTTCAACAGGGAGCACTGCGATTTTGATCTTATAATCCACATCACCTTAAAAACTTAGCAACAGGAATAGCATATTGAAGAGAGGAATTTGTACAAAGTATTCTCAAAGTAACATTGCAGTATCTGGTACCTAGATTCTTGCAAGTCTGTAATAGCCATTTTTAGAGTGGGCCCACGTAGGCTGGACAGACGAATAACACATGGACATATGTTTCAATTTGGTCTACACAGTTGGGGTATTTATTGTCATCAGATAAAGACCATTTAGATGTAAAGAATGTTAGTGGGAGAGAGCCCACTCGGAATTGAAAATATAATTTCCGATCGAGTGGCTACAAAATTGTATCCAGTGGTGCTCAAACCGTGTGCAAGGTTTAAATTCTAAGAATCTCCCTGTCAGTGTGGTACTCTCACTTGTTCTAGTAATGTTTTGTCCAACCATTTCCTAATAACATTCTTTCATTCTATCTTTGGTGGTAAACTGAGTACTGTGTGGGTTTTTCCATAGACTCTGCATTCCCATGTTAGTCAGAATGCCTTTAATTTCACGTAGCCAGCCTATGTTATGTGAGCGGTCAGTCTCGATGACATCCCTTAGGGCATCAGCATAATTGCCCAAATCAGGGGTGGACCATATTCTATGCCAATATAAAATGGGTTGTAGTCCTGCTGTATCTACCAACGATCTTTTGCCTAGATCATTAAGCATAGGTGTCACAGGAGAGCTTTGTGGTAAGCTAGTAATCATTCCGAAAAACCTATTCTCTGCTGTGGAGAGCGGTGTCATTTTCTCAAAACCCCATAATTCTAATCCATATAGGACCGAGCTCATCACTTTTGAGGTTTAGATCTGCCATATCGGACTAACCAGCTTTGTCAAAGATGTTTTAAATCCATTGTATAATGCACCTGCTAATTGGCGATGTTTCAATGCCATAATTTCAATGTGGGTCCTCCAGCTCACTTTCTTTTCTAATATAATTCCTAGGTATATGAATGCATCAACCCCATCTAGGTTAATTGCACCCCTAAATGAACTATGCTGATTAAAGGCCATACATTTTTTTTAGTTGTGTTGATTTCTAGCCCTCGTGAATTGCAGAAATCCTCAAACCGGGAGAGTGCATGCTGCAGACCACTGGAAATTTTTTAACATGATGAGCGTATCATCTGCAAACATTAGGAGCGGAATCTTTGTGCCTGCTAGAACCGGGGCATCTGTTGGGAGTGTGGCTAAGAACTGAGAAACACGATTTATAAATAGGAAGAATAGTGTCGGACCATTACACATCCTTTTCGTACTCCCTTTTCTACTGAGAAGGTATCAGTAACATTACCCTGTATGCACCATCGAATTTGTGCAAAGTTGTTCTCATGCAATCTAACAATAAGGGACAACAGGTCCGTGGGTTTTCCATGCTCATGGAGAACCAACCATAACTTTTTTTGTGAGACTAAGTAAAAAGCAGACTTGAGATCTACAAAAGCAGCATACATGCTGCCCTTTCGTAACATAACAGTCCGCCATTATATTAACAAAATTCGAAAAGCTTGATCTATTGTACTGACGTGAGCTTTGAAGCCTGCCTGATAAGGTGTAAGGATATCATTGGTTGATATCCACTCCTGGATCTTTGCCAGGACTAGGTGAGATACCACCTTTAGGATTTAATCTGTTAGGCTTATAGGCCTATAGTTTCCTGGCAGAGATCTTTCGCCATTTTTATATATAGGTATAATCTCTGCGCCCCTCCAGGATTCAGGGATGGGTGCACCTTGGGCTATGACATTTGCTAACAACATTATATACCTGGCCCACTTGTCCTTATCGTACAAGAATACATCAGCCGGAATGCTGTCAGGACCGGAGGCTCTCCCCCCCTGTGATTGCACTAAGGGCAGCTCCCACATCTACTAGGTCAAAAACCAGTTCAATTGCATGTGGAGGGATGACAAAGGGCTCACATTTTTGTTCATCTTTGTTGGCATATTGTTTTGCAAAGTGTTCCACTCAAGCATTGCTGGATACTACTCGTTTCTTTTTCATCTTATGGTTTCTACTAAGTGCCTGCATGCTTGCTTACATTCTTTATTAAACCAATGATGCTGTGTCTTGATGGAATCATCCTTGGCACTATCGGGTCTAAGAAAATAAATTTGTATTTTATCAAATAGTTTATTGTGAATGGTTGTCATGGCATCAAGCGTCTTTGTATTTGGCAAGTACACCTCCATTTCTGCTAGCGCATACTCAACATCTCTGGTAATTGTGGACAATATATCTGACTTTTCTACTATCTTAGACCATTTGACTCGACGCATATCATTAAAGGTTAACAAATCTCTAGTAGATGTCAGATCAGAAGGATAATTTGCCTCACTTGGTTTCATTAATTCGAATGCGGTGCTCAGTGGCTGATGGTCGCTCTCAACTCTCTCTGTCATGACCATATGAATGAGGGCAGACCACAGTTTCAGGTCAATTAGGAGGTAATTAATACGACTTGAGTGATATCCACTGTTGTAAGTAGTGGCTTCATGTGTATTTGATAAGAATCTACCATTGGCTTCGCTAATGCCCCTCTCCAATCAAAGAGCTTTACGTTGAATTGCTGCTTCTGCCCATCTTTTAATTGGTGTTAGTTCAAGACCTGGGATGCCCCAGAGTGCACCTTCCTTCCCTGCCAGATCATTATCATCTCTGTCAAGTGGCTCGAAGGCTGCGTTAAAATCCTCAGCTATTACTATTGAAGCTTGGCATGAGAATTTATCTAGCAGCACATCTAGGGCCTTCACAGTCATAGATCTCTGCCCACCTCTGAGGCCTCTCGCATATACATTGTAGATGCCAATATTACCATAGGGGCTGTTCAGCAGCCTAATGGCAAGGATATCCGGACACTGTGTAGAAAGAACCAGTATCTTATAGCCTATGACTTGCCTAATCCACATAGTGAACCCCCGATGGTCTGCCCTTTTTACCCTGGATCACAGAAAGTTATTTCAACATCTGGAGGTTCGAGGGTACATGGTAGCCACCTGAAACTTTGTGGAGGTCAGGATTAAATTTTCTACAATGCACTGGACCATCTTTGTCTGGTGATGTCTCGTAGAGCCCGATGGCCAGTGATTCTTTGGTTCCAGTACGTTGATTTTACCTGTGGTATGCAGGCGACTAGTGCCATTAGTCGAGGGGAGTTTGGTGATGCCTTTGGCTTTCAAAGGGGTCCCTTTGTCTAGGGTTACCAAGAATTTGTTCTAGGATGAGTCGCAGTCATGCAGATCCAGGAAGGTTTCTACAGGTACAGTGTATCACACCTTTGGTTTGTGGAGCTCCTGTTGTCACAGACTCTGGTCTCTTCTTGTGTCCTTGTTACAAATCAGTTCAGAACTGAGGTTTTGGTGTCGGGGATAGCCCTTAAATCCTAGATTATGGGGCATTACCGATGTGGGTGCAAGTGGCCAAAGAGCCCAAGTGACTAATCTGCCTCTGAGGTGACCATACCTGGGGGTGTAGTTCACCTTTTGTACCCAGAACACACTATTCTACCACTTTCAAAAATGCTAGAAGCCTTCCTTAGCTGTACAGACCAGGTCACCCACTCTAGAGTAGCGGCTAGTCTCCTGGGGGTACACCTCCTGAATACCTAATTTTCCCACCTACCCAGGTGCAAATGTGCCTGGTGGCAGGGGGACTGCTGTTTCCTCCACTGGGAGGTAGCCTGGTTGCATATCACAGGCGGGGCAGCCTTTGAATCTCACCACCTTGATGTGCAACTTCACTAGTCATCCTGTCTGGGCGGGAGGTATGACCTCCTTCTCGTCCAGTCCATTGTTTCTGACTCCTGGTAGAGTTCACACATCCTGGCAGGGGGTCAGATTCATGTCTGGGCAGCAGCAGCTACAGGCTGAAAGCCAGAGCACCGGAAAGTCTAGGGAAATCAGGTGGGCATCCTCTAAGGTAGCCACCTGGGTGCATGCCACATCATCCTCAACATTTTAGGGGTGATAAGGCACATTTTTTTAATAGCACAAATGCCATATTTAGGTGGTCCCAGCCAATGTTATCCTATGGACTGCCTTTTATTATAGACTTTAATGGTAAAGGCCACTATATAGGCATATAAGATTGCACGTTCGTGTCCACACCTTTAATATAATGCACCCTGCTTCCTGGGCTCAGGAGGCCTTCCTTAGGGGTGACTGGCACATATTAAATTAGTGCAATGACTTTGCCACACATGGTGAGCGCAAAGTCGAGTTCAAGCAGTTTGCACTGCTCCTGCAATCTGCAATTGCAGACCTACTGTCAGTTATTTACTTGGGTCACTCAGAGTGGCACAACTAGTACTTCATGCCCTGGTAACCCCCATCAGCACCCATGCCCTGGGTACCACTGATACCATATACTAGCGATTTATAAGGGGGTTAATGTCCTTGCCAGTTGGGGTTACTAATTCATACATATCAGTTTTAGGGAGAGAGCACATGCACTGGGGCCTGGTTAGTAGGCTTAAATGCACTGTGAGAGCCGAAAACCAGCAACTAGTAGTCCAAATGGAGGCAGAAAGCGGTGGAACATCTGCAAAGAGGCCTATTTTCTTACAGTCTTCTATGCATGTTCTACAATCCAGCAATGCCACATACTACACTCTTTAAAGACTTTGAAGAATTAAAGAAAACACTTTACAATTACTGTTTTACCCGGGTCGCACTAAAAAAGGCAAAACACAAATAATGTATGTAATACTAGTTACAATTGCATGCAATGCTACCACTTGTTCAATACTTCAATACATCTGGTGATCACTGTATTTCTTTTGTATAACAATTATTTGTTTCTCTCTCAGTCCTTTGGTTGTGCAAGTAATGCTTCAGCCTGTTCAATATTTACATTGATCTTGTAATCACTGTATTTATTTGTTATAACCCTTCTTCATTTCCCTCGAATACCTTCAGTTCGAACACGTGAATTCCATGGGTCATTGAGACTGTGTGGTTTCATTGATTTCAGGAATTTGATCCAATGGTTTTCCCGTTGTAAAAGATGTTTGTTATTGTCTCTGCCGGTGATTCTAATGACAGTTTCCTAGATGAGAAATTGAAGTTGGCTTATATTGTGATGACTGTCCATAAAAATGAGCCGCAATAACTGATTTAGAGTTCCTAGTGTGAATATTGCTTTTATGTTCAGTTATTCCTTGTTTTTATCTGTCTTTCGGTCTTACCAACATATACTAAGCCACAAGGGCAAATCAACATGTATATCACATTAGTTATGTCACAAGTACCATTGACTTTAAGTTTTATGTTGGTGCCTTTCATGGGATGATTGATGGTAGCTCCTTTGATCACATTATTGCAATTGCTGCAATTATGACAGGGTATAGTGCCCTTGAAGTTGATTGTCATGCTGTCATTTGGCCTTTGAGTGATTATTTCTTTCAAGTTTCTGCCTCTGGTATAAGCAAAAATTGGTATGTCCTTGAAAATTCCATTGAAGTCAAGTTCAAGAGCAAGTATGGGCCAATGTCTCATGATTGATCTTTTGTACTGTCGGCTTGAGGTGGAGAATTTCGACACAACCACATTTCTTTTGCTTTCTGTTTTCTTGGTGATGTTAAATACTTCGGAGCGAGCTCTTTTTGCACAACTATCTTTTGCTTTTTCCAGGACATTATCTGGATATCCTCTCTGTTTAAAACGATCAAGCATGGATTCAATTTTTCCTTGAAGCACAACAGGGTTAGACACAATTCTTTTGACTCGCAAGAGTTGCGAATATGGAAGATGATTTTTCAAGGCATTGTTGTGAAAACTCGAATAATGTAGTGTACTGAAAATGTCATCATTGTACCTGAAAAATTTCATGGCATGGTTTTTCCAAACATCAGTGTTTAGTAAGTTGTTCTCTTCAAAATAATTCATAAAGATGTTCGCATACGAAGGGGCAGCACAATTGCCCATTGAACTGCCAGATAATTGTAGGTAGCATTGATCATTCCACTTGCTGACTGGATCGAGACACACCCAGACGTACTGCTCTCTCAGACCCGCGGACCTTGGCCACACTCGATCCACGATTATGGACAACCTGTGGTATTGACGCGTGGTTGTAACATTTCAAGACAAACTCAACAAAGCTGACCTGCACCACGCGCACGACAGGACACCGCTGTAGGAACAACCTCTCTCCTCGCTGTCTCACCGAACAACGATCGCCCTGAAGAAGTTCATTGTTAATTAAAGAAACAAGTTGGCTGGAACTTTTTTTCTTGTCGGGTGACAATATCGAATTGATTTTTGATACAACTCTTCAAGTGAACATACTTATTGAACTGACCACCTGGGTAGTGCACCACTCCAAATTATGGTGTAATTCCACTTGAAGTAACTCTGGTAAAGAGTGTATTGTAACAATTCCATGAGAAATAATTGAAAATTAGAATCCAATTCTGAATGAAGTAGTGTATCCTCGATGGCTTCAGTGCCTAAGTTATGTGAGATGGAGGTATAGAGAGAATTGATGTCCGCTGTACATAACCATATTTCATCATTACTGTCAAATTTGATATCCTGTATTTTGATCAGAAAGTATGTAGTGTCCCTGATGTATGTTTCCATGTTGGGCGACGCTTCCAATTTTCATAAAAGCATTGAGGCAAGAACGCAATTTTAGCTACTGCCACCTGGCCCATAATGGACAAAGGAAGAGGTTACAGAAGTTGGCAGAGTGTACCAAATCTTCTGTCACTATCTATATTGCATTGCTTCCATTTCTGTGCGGTATGAGTGACCATGAGTCCCAGATATCTGAACTGGTCCATTTCCCACTGTAATGGCATCTCGGGGCAGAACCAGGGGATCCCCATGCCCCAGGACACCAAACGAAAAGACTAAGGACTTAGCCATGTTTATGCGCAACCCAGAGATATCTCCAAAATTGTTAAAGTGTTCCAACAAGAGTGGCAACGAGACCGCCGGAGCTATCAGGTAAAACAACGTGTCGTCCGCATATAGAGATATCAAATGCACTTTTTCACCAACTCGTATCCCATAGCAACCCATTTCCTTTCTAACTCTGATGGCCAGCGGTTCCGGTTCCAGTGCGAATAGGAGGGGCGACAGTGGGCAGCCCTGTCTGGTAACCCTTTCCACCCCAAAGTGTGCTGAGATTAATTTCCCCAGCTTGATCCTGGAGGTGGGTTCTGTATAAAGTAATTTGACCCATGTCCTGAATCTGGGTCCAAACCCCATTTTCGTCAGAACTGTCTGGCGGTAACACCAGTTTACTGTGTAAAATGCCTTGGCTATGTCTATGGATACCACATGGATGACATGCATAAGTCTCCTGATATTCATTGTCGTATTTCTACCGGGTATGAATGTGCATTGGTCTGTGTTAACCATTCTTCCTATCTCCGGACTAAGCTTTTGAGCTGATATCTTACATAGTATCTTCATGTCTAGCTTTATCATTGTAATTGGGCGGTAGGAGGCCGAGTCCGAGGGAACTCCTCCCGACTTTGGACTCATAACTGTAATGCCCTCTCTGAATTTGGGAGGAAGGCTCCTCCCCGCCATGGCCCCTGCATAGACCTCCCAAAGGCGAGATGCCACCACCAACACCGAAAATGTCCGGTAAAAGTCTGCAGTGAATCCGTCGCTACCTGGTGCAGTCCCAGATGGAAGCGACATGATAGCCATCTGTACTTCTTCTACTAGCAGGGGTTCGTCTAAAGTTTGCCTCCCTTCCTCCCCCAGTTGCGGAATAAAGCTTACTAAATATCTTTTACTGTGGTTTGTGATCTGTCTTTATATTAAACTTAAGACACCCCATACACTTTGTAAACTTTTTTGAGTGCCCAAAATACTACTTGTACCTCTCTATCAAGAGGCAATTATTATTTTTCTTTCTTCCTCTCTTTGCCGTATATCTATACAGCCCCAAACTTTTAGTGCTAGTGTCTGTTACTATCATTCCCTTTGCTTCTGGATAAAAATGCCCTAAGCCTGGAGACATTTTATTATTTCCAATTCTCATCACATTCTTCACTCCATTTAAATTCCAATTTCCCCCTTAATAAACTCCTCATTTTGAATCCGACCCCGAGTTGGTGAACCTGACAATTGTACATTTGTGGGAAAGTGCAGAACCGCCTTCTCTGTCATAGTGGCGCAGGGGGTTGGATTGGTCCATGCAGGCTGAACCTACAATATGCAAAGCTAGAGGCTGCCCCAGAAAATTCGAGATGGTATGGGTCAGTGTAAGGACTACAGGGAACTACCTGCATGAATCGATTGGCAATAACAAGCGTACTATAATCGAATTGTTTTACAGGTGTCATGCTGTTTTCTTTCTTTGGTTTGGTTCAAATGTAAACTACAATAAAAATATTTTAAAAGAGAAGAGAAATATAATTTTTGAGCCAAACAGTGACAAATGAAGGTGTTAAGACCCCCAAAAATATATATATGCTTACAATTTATACTCTGAACGGAGGCAGCGGAACCCACTTGGGGAGTGAACTTTTGAGCCTGTGTAGTATATTATAAACTGCAATTACCAGCATGCTACAGCGCTCACTGGGTCGGGGCTTATCATTTAAATAAATTTGTTCTTCAATTCCGCCTCCTGTGTTCAGCCAGCCAGTGACCAAGAGTGCAATACTTGAAACACGTATGGCAGAAGGGAAGGCTGCTACCTGTTCTGAAGCTCTGCAACCTATGGTGTTAGTGTGGATATCTCTCCGTGTGTGGCGATACCTTTTGGGGCAACTCGTGTGTTTTGTATTTAGTGGCTGTCCGGCCACGGAAAAAACCCCACCGCTTGCAAAGGCGGGTCTGGAGTGCTCGACGACGGGAGCGCTCGTGTGAATGGAGAATGCCTGTATCACAGTGTAATACTTGCAAGTGGAGGACAGTTTGGCGAAGCCTCTCGCCCTAATGGGTATGACTTTTTCATGAACGGAGGCAGCGATACCCACTTGGGGAGTGAACTTTTGAGCCTGTGTAGTGTATTATAAACTGCAATTACGAGCATGCTACGGCGCCCACTGGGGCGGGGCTTATCATTTAAATAAATTTGTTCTTCAATTCCGCCTCCTGTGTTCAGCCAGCCAGTGACCAAGAGTGTAATACTTGAAACGCGTATGGCAGAAGGGAAGGCTGCTACCTGTGAATATTCACAGAAAAAAACATAGGTTTCAGGGGTGTTATAGTTAGCTGGCCATTTCACTCGTACAAAACCATAGAAATTCCTCTGTTATAGTTAGTTCTGCTAACTATAACTCGCGCGCCCGCAATGCACTGCTAATGATGACACATATTGCATCATTCATGACATGGTCAGTGACATCACTGATGACATCACTGATGACATCTCAAATGACATCACTGATGACATCATCCAGTGAATGTGGTTTAGTTTGAAATTTAAATATGTATTATATATATACCAATCTGTATTGAAGATTGAGTGGATATATAACTGTCTGGATGAAGGATTTAGTAGCTGTCTGACTGTCTGTTTAAGTGAGTAATTAAAAGTGTCTCACTTAATACAGTTAGCTGTCCATTTCACTCGTACAAAACCATAGAAATTCCTCCGTTATAGTTAGTTCTGCTAACTATAACTCGCGCGCCCGCAATGCACTGCTGATGATGTCACATATTGCATCATTCATGACATGGTCAGTTACATCACTGATGACATCACTGATGACATCTCAAATGACATCACTGATGACATCATCCAGTGAATGTGGTTTAGTTTGAAATTGAAATATGTATTATATATATACCAATCTGTATTGAAGATTGAGTGGATATATAACTGGATGAAGGATTTAGTAGCTGTCTGACTGTCTGTTTAAGTGAGTAATTAAAAGTGGGTCACTTAATACATGGATTAGTAACTAAACTATGTGAATGTGTGCAACACTGTCTCTGTTGTTGTATAACATTCTGAATCAGTTGGTCACTAACTACATGAGTGTGTATATTAGTTATTGATTAGTTGGGTGAGTATTTGTATGGGACACTGAGTTTGTGTGTGGTTGGATGGGGTGTGTGTAACTCTATGCATAGATGTGTGAAGGGTTGATTAACTGTGTATAGGTTTAAGAGTGCATGTGGAAACAGTTGTTTGTGTGACTGAGTGTATTTATTTGTTTGTTGGTGAGCGAATATATGTTTTAGTTGTACATCTTCAACAAAGTAAAAAAATAAAAGGCATTGTATGTGAGAGTTGGTGTATATAAATTAGTATGTGTAAGAGTCAGTGATTGTGAGAGGAACTATATGAATGGGTGTATAATTGTAATGGTGCTTTTTTAACATATTAACTAGGAGTTACTATGTGTTTGAATAAATGAGGTGTTGTTGGATAATTGTGTAAGTGAGTAAATGTAAGTGTGATACGTTTTTTTCATGAGTGAGTTGGATGAATGCATAACCAACTAAGATGACTGCTGATGTGTCAATGTCTATATATGTGTATAAGTGCATTTGATAGTGTTCTATTAATTAGTGACTGCATCTATAAATGATTCTGTTGTTGAATGGGTAGTTGTGTGTGTAGACTTAGTATTCAGTGAGTGGGTACGTAGTAACTGGTATTGGTGTGTCAATGGTTTCAAATATGGTACTCTGTATTTTACAGTGAGTGATGAAAGGTTATACTAGTGTATGATGAGGTGTATCAGATTGTCACGTGGATGATGTCATCAGTGATGTCATTTGAGATGTCATCAGTGATGTCACTGACCATGTCATGAATGATGCAATATGTGACATCATCAGCAGTGCATTGCGGATGCGCAAGTTATAGTTAGCAGAACTAACTATAACGGAGGAATTTCTATGGTTTTGTACGAGTGAAATGGCCAGCTAACTATAACACCCCTGAAACCTATGGTTTTTTCTGTGAAATTCAAAGGTTTTTTAAATGCTAATTTTTAAGTGTCATAGCAATTATACCTATTTATTTGTACTGATTTTCGACAGTTTTTTAACTGTTTATTTATAAATATTTTATTCATTAAATAACATTATATATTTTTCTGAAAATTGCAAAAAAAAATTTTTTAAATTAAAACGGAAATATTGATTAATTTTCTTGTTTTAATTTTCTTATTTTAATATATTTATATTATTTTCTCAAAGCGTACACATAACGGTGGGTGCGCGCATTCTAGCCACCATTTTAGAAAAGTCATAAAGGATCCGCGTATGGTGTGCGACGGCTGAGTGTTTTTCAGTTACATCATATACATTTAAAATCACATGATGTGCGCGATTGATATGCGACCAGTCCGCGACTCCTGCTCCCGCGCATTCGTGACACATGCGCATAACGGTACGAGATGTTTGCGCGGTTGCGGGTCCCGCGTGACGTCATATACGTGCTGGGGCGCGCTGGGAGCGCGACTCCCGCAAAAAAAATTATGTTCCAAAATGATATGTATGTGTCTTTAATATACATATTAGGGCAAGAGATTATGTAAGATATTCATAAAAATAATATATTTGTACTTATAATAAACTTATATTATTTTTAAATATATTTTCGTGAAGTCAGGTGCGTGCATCGTGAGTGCAGAACACCAGGTCAGCAGAGCTGCTGTAGAGCTAGAGAACCAGGTCAGCAGAGCTGCTCTAGAGCCTAAGAACTAGGTCAGCAGAGCTGCTCTAGAGCCAGAGAACCAGGTCAGCAGAGCTGCTCTAGAGCCTAAGAACCAGGTCAGCAGAGCTGCTCTAAAGCCAGAGAACCAGGTCAGCAGAGCTGCTGTAGAGCCAGAGAATCCAGGTCAGTAGAGCTGCTTTAGAGGGAGAGAACCAGGTCAGCAGAGATGCTCTAGAGGGAGAGAACCAGGTCAGCAGAGCTGCTCTAGAGCCAGAGAACCATGTCAGCGGAACTGCTTTAGAGCCATAGAACCGGGTCAGCAGAGCTGCTTTAGAGCCAGAGAACCAGGTCAGCAGAGCTGTTGTAGAGCCAGAGAACCAGATCAGCAGAGCTGCTCTGTAGCCTAAGAACTAGGTCAGCAGAGCTGCTCTAGAGCCAGAGAACCAGGTCAGCAGACCTGCTGTAGAGCCAGAGAAACCAGGTCAGCAGAGCTGCTTTAGAGAGAGAGAACCAGGTCAGCAGAGCTGCTTTAGAGCCAGAGAACCAGGTCAGCAGAGCTGCTCTAGCTGACACTGACTGACTGACACTGACTGATTGACACTGACTGACACTGGTTGACTGACACTGACTGACACTGATTGACTGACACTAACTGACTGACACTGACTGACTGAGTGACACTGACTGACACTGATTGACTGACACTGATTGACTGACACTGATTGACTGACACTGACTGACACTGATTGACTGACACTGACTGACTGACTGACTGACACTGACACTGACTGACTACTCTCTACTACTCTACTACTCTCTACTACTCTCTCTACTACTCTCTCTCTACTACTCACTCTCTACTACTCTACTACTCTCTACTACTCACTCTCTACTACTCACTCTCTAACACTCACTCTCTACTACTCTCTACTACTCACTCTCTACTATTCACTCGTTACTACTCTCTACTACTCACTCTCTACTACTCACTCTCTACTACTCACTCTCTACTACTCTCTACTACTCACTCTCTACTACTACCCACTCTCTACTACTCACTCTACCACTCTCTACTACTCTCTACTACTCACTCTCTACTACTCATTTGCTACTACTCTCTACTACTCACTCTCTACTACTCTCTACTACTCACTCTACTACTCTCTACCACTCACTCTCTACTACTCACTCTCTACTACTCTACTACTCCCTCTCTACTACTCTCTACTACTCACTCTCTACTATTCTCTCTCTACTACTCACTCTCTACTACTCACTCTCCACTACTCTCTACTACTCACTCTCTACTACTCTACTACTCTGTACTACTCTCTCTACTACTCACTCTCTACTACTCACTCTCCACTACTCTATTACTCTCTACTACTCTCTCTACTACTCACTCTCTACTATTCTCTATTACTCACTCTACTACTCTACTACTCACTCTCTACTACTCTCTCTACTACTCACTCTACTACTCACTCTCTACTACTCTCTACTACTCACTCTGTACTACTCACTCTCTACTACTCACTCTCTACTACTCTCTACTGCTCACTCTCTACTACTCGCTCTCAACTACTCTCTACTACTCACTCTACTACTCACTCTCTACTACTCTACTACTCTCTCTTACTCTCTACTTCTCACTCTCTACTACTCACTCTACTACTCACTCTCTACTACTCTCTACTACTCACTCTCTACTACACACTCTCTACTACACACTCTCTACTACTTGCTCTCTACTACTTGCTCTCTACTACTCACTCTCTACTACTCTCTTGTACTCACTCTACTACTCACTCTCTACTACTCTCTACTACTCATTCTCTACTACTCTCTACTACTCACTCTACTACTCTCTACTACTCACTCTCTACTATGCCACTACTCTCTACTGCTCACTCTCTACTACTCACTCTCTACTACTCACTCTCTACTACTCACTCTCTACTACTCTCTACTACTCACTCTCTACTACTCACTCTCTACTACTCACTCTCTACTACTCTCTCTCTACTACTCACTCTACTATTCACTCTCTACTACTCTCTAATACTCTCTTTCTGCTACTCACTCTCTACTACTCTCTACTACTCACTCTCTACTACTCTCTACTACTCTCTACTACTCACTCTCTAGTACTCACTCTCTAATACTCACTCTCTACTACTCACTCTCTACTACTCACTCTACTACTCTCTACTACTCACTCTCTACTACTCACTCTCTACTACTCTCTACTACTCACTACTACTCTCTACTACTCACTCTACTACTCACTACTACTCACTCTACTACTCACTCTCTACTATTCTCCACTACTCACTCTCTACTACTCACTATCTACTACTCTCTACTACTCACTCTCTACTACTCTCTACTACTCTCTACTACTCACTACTACTCACTACTACTCACTCTACTACTCACTCTCTACTATTCTCCACTACTCACTCTCTACTACTCACTCTCTACTACTCTCTACTACTCGCTCTCTACTACTCACTCTCTACTACTTACTCTCTACCACTCTCTACTACTCTCTGCTAATCACTCTCCACTACTCACTCTCTAACACTCACTCTCTACTACTCTCTACTACTCACTCTCTACTATTCACTCGCTACTACTCTCTACTACTCACTCTCTACTACTCACTCTCTACTACTCACTCTCTACTACTCTCTACTACTCACTCTCTACTACTACTCACTCTCTACTACTCACTCTACCACTCTCTACTACTCTCTACTACTCACTCCCTACTACTCTACTACCCTCTCTCTACTACCCTCTCTCTACTACTCACTCTCTACTACTCACTCTCTACTACTCACTCTCTACTACTCATTTGCTACTACTCTCTACTACTCACTCTCTACTACTCTCTACTACTCACTCTACTACTCTCTACCACTCACTCTCTACTACACACTCTCTACTACTCTACTACTCCCTCTCTACTACTCTCTACTACTCACTCTCTACTACTCTCTCTCTACTACTCACTCTCTACTACTCACTCTCCACTACTCTCTACTACTCACTCTCTACTACTCACTCTCTACTACTCTACTACTCTGTACTACTCTCTCTACTACTCACTCTCTACTACTCACTCTCCACTACTCTATTACTCTCTACTACTCTCTCTACTACTCACTCTCTACTATTCTCTACTACTCACTCTACTACTCTACTACTCACTCTCTACTACTCTCTCTACTACTCACTCTACTACTCTCTACTACTCACTCTCTACTACTCTCTACTACTCACTCTGTACTACTCACTCTCTACTACTCACTCTCTACTACTCTCTACTGCTCACTCTCTACTACTCGCTCTCAACTACTCTCTACTACTCACTCTCTACTACTCTACTACTCTCTCTTACTCTCTACTTCTCACTCTCTACTACTCTCTCTACTACTCACTCTCTACTACTCTCTACTACTCACTCTCTACTACACACTCTCTACTACACACTCTCTACTACTTGCTCTCTACTACTTGCTCTCTACTACTCACTCTCTACTACTCTCTTGTACTCACTCTACTACTCACTCTCTACTACTCTCTACTACTCATTCTCTACTACTCTCTACTACTCACTCTACTACTCTCTACTACTCTCTCTACTACTCCACTACTCTCTACTGCTCACTCTCTACTACTCTACTACTCTCTCTCTACTACTCTCTACTACTCTCTCTCTACTACTCTCTACTACTCACTCTACTATTCACTCTCTACTACTCTCTAATACTCTCTTTCTGCTACTCACTCTCTACTACTCACTCTACTACTCACTCTCTACTACTCTCTACTACTCTCTACTACTCACTCTCTAGTACTCACTCTCTAATACTCACTCTCTACTACTCACTCTACTACTCTCTACTACTCACTCTCTACTACTCTCTACTACTCACTCTCTACTACTCTCTACTACTCACTCTACTACTCACTCTCTACTACTCTCTACTACTCACTCTCTAGTACTCACTCTCTAATACTCACTCTCTACTACTCACTCACTACTACTCACTCACTACTACTCACTCTACTACTCTCTACTACTCACTCTCTACTACTCTCTCTACTACTCACTCTCTACTCTCTATTACTCGCTCTCTACTCTCTACCTCACTCTACCTCTCTCTCTACTACTCTCTACCTCTCTACCTCTACCTCTCTACCTGTACACCTCTACATCTACACCTCTACCTCTCTACCTCTCTCTACCACTCTCTACACGCACACATATGCACATATATATATATGCATATATATGCATATGCATTTATATATGTATGTGTATATATATATACATACATAAACATATATATAGTCTGCATATCTATATAAATATAAATGCATGCATACATATACATATATGCATACATATGCATGTTATGTACATGAAAGTTTGAAAAACACTAATACAAGCAAAGCTAAAAAGCCACCTAATTACAAACAGAATTGCTTTAACTTAAACGAGGGCGAGACCTATTGCATTGTCAATGCTTGTTTACTTTGGTTCCATCAAGAAGGCATTCAGATGTGTCACACATTTGCCATAAATTCTGAATAGTAGCACTCTAGATCCTCATTAGATCACTGTAGTAAAGCTACTGCTCACCAGGGAAGTGTGCTGCTGGTATTCAAAGTGCATGTTTCAGTTTGCATGTCAGAATTTTTTTATGAAATAGAAGAGGATTTGAGAAGTCAAAATGTGCCCTAATTTTTCTTTCTGCAGCACCAATCATAAGTTCTATGGCAAAATGAACCCCCTCATTGTGTTCCTTTGCAAATTAAATGTTTTAAGTGTTACCACTTTATTCCAATCAAGATGGCTTCAGGTGTGCCATACTTTTGTCATAAGTAAGACTGTTAGCGCTCTAGTTGTTCTTTAAAACACTCTGGGACATTCTGTCATTGGGCTATACTTGGGCTACATCTGGGTGATATTTGTGCTACATTTGGGCTCTTTTGTCTCTAGTGGCCATCTTGGGAGACTTATTTGTTATGAAGTTTCCTAATTTCCTCATTTACTATAGTCTCCTCAGTATGAATACTTCCAGTTTTTTACTTTGATTCCATCAAGAAGGCATTCAGATGTGTTACACATTTGCCATAAATTCAAAATGTTAGCACTCTAGTTGCTCATTAGATCACTGTAGTAAAGCTACTGCTAACCAGGGAAGTCTGCTGCTGGTATTGAAAGTGCATGTTTCAGTCTGCATGTCAGAATTTTTTCATGAAATAGAAGAGGATTTGAGAAGTCACTCAAAATGTGCCCTAATTTTTCTTTCTGCAGCACTATAAAGTTGGTCCCTTCAGTGTAATCACTCTGCTACAAGGAACTTCCTCACACGAAGTAAGTTGCCCAATTATCTTTATTTGTATTACAACGCCGGGAGCGCCGGAGCAGTGCTTTTCTCTCGCTGAAATCCGCGCGCTAATGGCCAAACATGGCCGCCGCCGGACTGCCTAGGAAAGTCCAGATGTCTTCCCTGTTCTTGGGTGTGGGAGCATCTCTGATCGCTGTGACATTGGATGCTTTCGGTTCAATGCCATGTTGACTTATCTCGTGCCCCAGATACGTTACTTTGTTCACTCCGAACTTGCATTTGTCCCATTGGGCGGTGAGTCCATTTTGCATCAATATGGTGAGTACCTCTTTTAACTTCATGTTGTGGTCCGCTCTGGATGTCCCCATCACCAATATATCGTCCTGGAAATATTGGATGCTATCCTTCTTGTGGAACAACCTGTGCATCAGTTGTTGAAAAACCGCAGCTGCGGAGGCCAATCCGAAGGGTATCCTTAAGAATTTGTAGCATCCAAATGGTGTGATAAATGATGTAAGGTGGTTGCAGGATCGATGCAAGGCAATCTGGTGGTACGCTGATGTCAGGTCAATGGTGGAGAACCATTTTGCTCCCTTGGTTTTGGCTAGCATTTCGTTGATCCTGGGAAGAGGGAACTTGTCCACCACGATGTTTTTGTTAAGTTCTCTTAGGTCGACACACAGTCTCACCTTCCCATTTGGTTTCTGCGCTACTACCAAGGGCGCCAGCCATTCCGCGTTGTCGATTGCCTCTATCACTCCATTATCTTCCAGTCTCTGCAACTCTTCCTGTACTGCTGTCCTGGTCCGGAACAGGATGTTACGTGCTTTGTGGGACACCGGTTGTGCCCCTTTTCTCAGATGAATTCTATGCGTGAACTTTGCCATGCGTCCTATGGATTCTCTAAAGACTTCCGGAAACTCTTCCTTCCATCGTTGTGCTGCATATTCTGGTCCCTCTTCTGTCATGAGGACTTGCGTGTGCCCCCCCGGATTTAACTTCATTCCCAGGGCTCCTTGATCTTTCCAGCCTAGGACCGACGGTCCCTTTTCAGCCACATACAATTTTCCTTCGCACGTTCTGCCTTTGAACTCGAATGACAACGGACAAAATCCAACCATGGGGATGGGTTCTCCAGTGAATGTCACAGGGTGGATGTCTGTGGGCCGTAGATGATAATTTGTTCTTGTTACGAACTCCTTCTCCCATATCTTTCTCTGGATAATCGTGTAGGGTGACCCCGAGTCAGCTACCATGGTCACTTGTACTCCTCCGATTGTCATCTCACACTTTGGCTTCTTGTCTGTTGTGCATTCTATGCCTAGGACCTGCTCTTCCACTAGCAGGATTCCAGCCTCATCTTCCTCGTCCTCGTTCTCCATGTGCCACTCTTGTGCCACATACTTTACTTCGCCTCCTGCACACTTTCTCGTAGTGCCCTAATAGTCCGCAGTATGAGCATTTGGCCCCGAACGCAGGGCAACCCTTGTCGTTGGCGGCGTGAGTGTTGCTGCTGCATCTATAGCAGGCGTTCCTACTCCAATTCCATTGTCCTTGTGGTCTTGGGGTTCTTGTGTTGAACTTTTTGTAGTTCCTTGCTCCTTGTTGCCCTTGTGGTTGTTTGTGGTCACTTGTCTTCCTGTCCACTACTTTGCACAATGCTTGCCCTTGACTGTTCTCGTGCTTGGCTGCTTCTGCGCACCTCTTGGACAACTCCGCCTTTTTTACTAACGCCACTACTTCCTTCAAAGGTGCATCGCCATTGATCCACAGCTTCTCTTGGATGGAGGAATTCACTGTGTGCATAATGATTTGATCTTTTATCAATTCTTCCTGTAAGGTCCCAAATTTGTACACTATGGCTAATTTTTGTAGCGCCGCCACATATTCATCAACCGATTCCCCTTTTTCCTGCTTCCTGTGGTAGAAGTTATACCTATCTATCGCTGTGCATACCACTGGGCGATAGTGGGCGTCAAGGTCTTCTATCGCGTGCTGGAACACTTCTACATCCGTTGCTATTCTTTCCTTTTTCACCAGGTTTTGGTATACTCTTTGTCCCGCCGGGCCCAAATGATGGAGGAGGATTTTCTTCCGTCGGGCGCTCGAGAACTCTGCTTCCTCCTCCTCTTCTAGCGCCAAGAGGTAATTCAGGAAGTACTGTTTCCAGTCCTCCCACGGCATTTCAGGTTCTGCCCCCTTTGCCAGGAATGGCACCGGGTTCGTCAATGAGAATGTCTGCGCACACATCTTCTCCCCGTTCGTGGCACGTGTCCCTGTATTGATAGGGTTGTCTGGGAGTACTTCCACCTGGGCGTCCCTCAGACGCACGTCGTCTTCCTGGCTGGAACCCCCACTCTCCACGCGGCTGTCGCCGACCTGCACCAGGGTACAGGACGCCCCTACTGGGCACGAATGGCTCAGAAACCCCCAATGTCGCGAGGGTGGCGTGGAGATATGGGCCAGTGCCCTCTACATGCAGGGTGACTGGCTGACGGTGAAGTGAACTGGGATGAGCCTGAGCAGGCGTGGCGCGACTCCTGTGCCGTGGCGCACTCACCGCTACTCTGCCGCGCTCCCGGTGACTTGCTTCTTGGGTGGGCAACCCAGGTGGCGTGACTTCACAGGTGGGTTCTGAGGGGTGCAGGGCGGATATTCACCACCTCGTCGCCATTATAAAGTTGGTCCTTCAGTGTATTCACTCTGCTACAAGGAACTTCCTCACACCAAGTAAGTTGCCCAATTATCTTTATTTGTATTACAACGCCAGGAGCACCGGAGCGGTGCTTTTCTCTCGCTGAAATCCGCACGCTAATGGCCAAACATGGTCGCCGCCGGACTTCCGTTCACGTCACACATCGTGTGCGTGAACAGCTAGACCGCTACACCACAAGCACTAATCATACTTTCTATGGCAAAATGAACCCCCTCATTTTGTTCCTCTTTAAATTAAATGTTTTAAGAGTTACCACTTTATTCCCATCAAGATGGCTTCAGGTGTGCCATACGTTTATCATAAGTAGGACTGTTAGCGCTCTAGTTGTTCTTTGGAACACTCTGGGAAGCTGCAGTAGAACACAAAGGAATCAACTGACAGTCTCTGCCCTTGTTGGATGTACATGTTATACTGAGAATGTCAGACTTCATTCTCACATGACTGAGAAAGATAATGTGAATTTACAGAAAATATGCTCGCAGTTTAGCTTATAGCTCACCTTCCAAACCTCTGTGGGAAAAGCATGAGAAAATAGTTTTCTCTCAAACATGATTCATGATATCCCAGCAGAAGGCTTTTTCACATGGTAAAATCACCTTAGAACATACCACAATTCCTAAAATGAGTATGGTACCATCAACAAATGATTTATAATGTAACTAAAGTCTTAAAACCTTCTATTAACTGCAATGCTGTTTAATGAGGTGCTATCATGTATATTGGTCCCAAGATGGCTGCCAACACTTCTTGGAAGAAGTGCTGACAGCCAATCAGATCTCACGATGAGATGTGTAGTTAGGCTCCGCCCAGATATATATGTGATTTTACTTTTGATTTTCTCAGGAACTACTTAACGGATTTACACCATTTAAGCAAAAGGCACGACTCTGAACCAAGGTCTACCTTTCTGCCAAATTTGGTGTAATTCCGTTCAGCAGTTCGGGCTGTAGCTGCGGCTAAAGGTCCTATGGGAAATTGCATGGGGAAAACATGTTTTGAGACCCCCCTTTTTTCTCAGCCCCCGCTACACGAATCATCCCGAGACTTTCAGGATAGGAGCGGACCAGAGCTGGCCAAAAGTGTTGAAAATTTCGTGAAGATTCGTCAACGGGCGCCAAAGTTATTCCAAATAGAATGTTGCGGATTTGCTATGGAAAACAGGTCCTAACTATAACTACTTACTGGCGACAGCCAGTAGGTAATAATATATATATTATCTACTGGCGGTCGCCAGTAGATAGTTATAGTTAGGACCGTGTTTCCATAGGAAATCTCAAAATTCTATTTTGAATAACTTTGGCGCCGGTTGACGAATCTTCGCGAAATTTTCCAAACTAATGGGGCGCTCCACTCAGCTCCTACCCTGAAAGTCTCGGGGGGATTCGTCAAGCGGGGGCCGAGAAAAAAGGGGGGTCCCAAAACACATTTTCCTCATGCATTTTCCAATAGGACCTTTAGTCGAAGGTACAGCTCGAACGGCTGAACAGAATTACTTGAAATTTGGCAGAGAGGTAGTCCTCAGGTCAGGGAAGTGCCTTTTGCATATATGGAGTCAATCTGTTCAGTAGTTCCAGAGAAAATTGCAGTAAAAAGCACATACATATCTATAGCCGCGCACCGTGTGCGCACCGTGCGCGCACCCTAACGTGCGCAAGCGTAATTCTGATTGGTTGTTACATGTCAGTCAACGTTCGAATCGGTCGAAATCAGGAAGTGTCGGCCGCTATTTTGTTTGTTTTCAGTGCGAAAAGGAAGGTGGCGAACGTGAAAAGGGGGCAGGGTAGAGAGTTCCTGACCCCCTAGCCTTTGTCAGGGGGTCCCTGAAGGACCCCGAAGACAGAATATATATATATTTTTTTAAATCGCAAGGGTGCGCGCACCGTGCGCGCACGGTGAAACCCCCCCCCAATTTTTTTTAATACATATTTTATTGAAAAAAAAATATATAAAAAAAATTATAATACATACATAACTTAGCATTTAAAAAACCATACAAATTGACTGAAAAAACCATAGGTTTCACACATGTTATAGTTAGGTGGATATTTCACTCGTAAAAAACCAATGAAATTCCCCCGTTATAGTTACTTCAGATAACTATAACTCGCGCGACCGCCACTCTATCACAAGGATGATGTCATCAGTGATGTCAAGAGTGATGCCACTGACCAGGTCATGAGTGATGTAATATGTGACGTCATGAGCAGAGGATTGCGGGCGCGCGAGTTATAGTTATCTGAAGTAACTATAACGGGGCAATTTCATTGGTTTTTTACGAGTGAAAGGTCCACCTAACTATAACATGTGTGAAACCTATGGTTTTTTAAGTGAATATATATATATATATACACACACACACGCACACATATTTCTCCTTTTCTTTTCTGTTCACTTTCTTTGCAGCACGTCTATTTACTAGTTGGTATCTAGGGGCAAAAGATTCTCTGGAAACCCTCGATTCAGATGAAACTTATGTGCTTCTGATTTACACGTCCATTATTTTTCTTTACAAGTAGTTACTATACCACTACACATACCAATTAGGGAAGTAGATGAGATTATTTATTGTTTTCTTACTGTATTCTCTATGGGCCATATGTATCAAGCCTTTTTCCTGTTTGCAAACGGGCAACTTCTCAGAATCGGCCCGTTTGCGAATTGGAAAAAGCCTTTTGGGATGTATCATCCCAAAAGGCCATCGCAAAATAGAGAATTGCAAAATTTGCGATTCTCTATTTTGCGAATGCAATTAAGGAATTGCCAAATTGCGATTCCTTAAATGCAATTCTGGAAGCACCAGAAATTTACTATTTGGCCTTAAGGAATTGCAAATCACCACCAACTTCAAGTTGGTGGTAATTTGCAATTTTCTTTAAAAAAACACTTTTTTGATTTTTTAAAAGTGCCATATGGCGCACATACATTAGGGCATGTATGTGCGCAAAAGGTGCACACATGCATATTTTAGGGGTGCAACAGGGTGTCCTTTTGGCACCCTTGCAGCCTTGAAATTGCATTCTCAATTTGCGATTCTCTCATTGGTAATCGCAAATTGAGAATGTCTTCCCATTCATTCCTATGGGCCTCCTAGCCCATAGGAATGAATGGGAAGGTATTCCTTATTTGCGAATCTCAATTTGCGATTCACAAATAAGGAATATGTAGGATTCACAAAAATGTCAGCAAACCCTACATACATTGCATTTTGCGATTCTCTAATTGCGATTCGCTAAAAATCGCAATTTGAGAATCGCAAAACTCTTTTTTGATACATATGGCCCTATGTCTTTTAGGTCTCCCTCCCCTCTGGTCCCACCCTTTCCTTCCCTCGCTTGATCGCTTCAATATTCTGTGCTATTATAGCAATCAGACTTGATGCTATCAATAGTAGTACTAGATAGGCTGCTTCTTTGGTCCATGGATAAGAATATATACTCTCAGGTACAATATGGTTTCAAAAAAGGTCTTGGAACCATAGAACAAGGGTTGAATTTACATCTCCTAATTTCCAAGTATAGGTTTCCTAAATCCGCCTTATTTTGTTAATTCATGGATCTTTCATGTGCATTGGATTGCGTTAATAGATCCAAGTTGTGGGCTACTTTAAGCACTCTGAGCCTGGAGGAGGATTTGGTAGGGTAACTTTCTTGTGGTGCTTACAAATGGACCTAACTGCATCTGGGAGGTACGGGGATGCTGGGGAGGTCTCTGCCCCTTTGTTGGTCAAATGCGGGGTACGGCAGGGTTGCATGATGGCTCCCATCTTGTTTTTACTTTATATTAATGGTGTGTAAGCAACTTTAACTAAATCAGGGGCAGATATCCTGATGGTCAGTAAAAAACCTTTCCTTGTGCTCTTATATGCAGACGATGCCGTGCTGCTCGCCAGGACCACCAACAGTTTAAAGATCTTGGGGGCACATGCATCATTGTTTTTTGCGCTCGTAAAATGGGCAGATTCGCAGAATTTGCCCCTTTGCTACCCCAATTTTTGCATTTGGGACTCATCATCCCAAATGCAAAAATCGCTATTTAAGTAATCGCAACATTTGCGATTGCATTTAGGGAATCGCAAATTGCGATTCCCTAAATGCAATGCAACAAAAAAAAATTGCGGTTTCTATTATTACCCCTTCGATGTTCATCGGTTGGGCTGTGCTCATGACGGAACCGCTCCGTCATGAGCACAGCCCCTGGGGGAAGCGCTGGCGCTCCCCCCCTGGGGCATCGATCTTGCTCCCATATAGGGGGATGGCAGCGGAAGAGTTTCCGCTGCCACCCCTGACCCCCCCCCACGCTTCCCCATGATGTCAGCGCACACAGCGCACGCCGACGTCATCAGGAAGCGCTGAGACGCCTGGTAACCATTTGCTTCCAGGCGTCCCAAGCAGGAGGAGATAGGTTTTGGTCTCCGATGGGGCCGGGGGGTGATTGTTTAAAGTATTGAGGCATTGGGGGAGAGGAAAGAGTATTTCCTCTCCCCTGATGTCTCAATACAGGGCATTCCGGCAGCACGATCGCGCACAGCCTAGCGATCGTGCTGCATGAATGCCCTCACTAGGCACCAGGGATGCTTTTTTGTTGAAAAGGCAGATCAGCCCATGTATTTGGCAATACCCCACTAGACACCAGGGAGTCCTTTTATTATCTAAAGGAAGCGACCCCTTGGGCAAGGGTCGCTTCCTTAGGGGGCAAATTTTTAAAAAGTCTTTTCTGCCCCCCTGGGGACTGTTTGCCTTGGTTTTTTGGCGTTTCTGGCCGGGGGGGGGGGGGGGCAGAAAAAGCCCACTAGAGCCAGGGATTATTTTTTTTTAAATTGAAGAGCGACCCCTTGCGGAAGGGTCGCTTCCAGGGGGCAGATTATTTTTTATAAATTTGGTTAATGTTTTTTCTGCCCCTCCTGGGGACAGATCTGACCCTTTTTTGTGTGGCCCTTTTGCCCTAGGCGGGAGGGGGGGGGCAGAAAACCCTACTAGGCACCAGGGATTTACTTCCTTTGCAAGGGGGGCATATTTCTGTCTGCTGTTTTCTGCCCCACCCTCAGACAAGCACACCCAATCCCTTGGGCAAGTTCCCCCCCATTTTTGCACAGCCCTATTAAAAGGCCCATCTGGCAGATTGACCAGTTGGGTAGTGACATAGTGTGTTATAATGTTAATTCTTTTATTTTTTGTGAATTGCAATTGTAAAGCCTTTTTTTCTCCCTTTTTGTTCTAGTTGAAAGCTTTTTCTCTTTAGACTGTTCCAGGTTGCGGGTTCGTTACTTTTGGTTCTGCTGTTTGTGTAGTTGCTTGTGTTTGGTAAGAGACTTTTTTTTGTAAAATGTAAATGTTTTTAATTTCTCTGCATGAATGTGTTTTTTGCAAATGGTGTAAGAATTGCAGTATGTTTGGCTTCTTTTTTTTGAGTGTCAAAATCTTTTTGCATTTGTACTCGATGTGTATTTTGTTGTTTTGTAATTGTTTTTTTTTTCTTCTTTCTAGTGGGATATCATTTTTGCAGTCTTTCTGCAGAGTGGGTGCTGGTGAGTGTAGCGGTCTCTTGCAAGTGAATCGTATAGTTTTTGAGTATATTGATCTTTGTGATAAAGGCACACATTTTTTTTACTTACTTATTTTGCACAGTGTTGGTTGTTGTTGACTTGTTTGTGCAGTTTCCTTTCTTAGTAAGGATAATGGCTAGCCGCAGGATTACTCCTCAGAAGGATGTTGGTATGCTTTTTGAGTCTTCCTCTGACCATGGTCAAGAGACTGACTCTGATTTTGAGGCAGAGGTGGGAGGGGAAGATTCAGGCAGTGAGTTTTCTCTCCACATGGCATCATCGGATGATGAAGCTACTCTCTAGTGCGGATGAAGTGCCTGTGTTAGAGGAAGACATTGATGTGCCGATAGTGCGGCAAGAGGCATCTGGGCTACAGCCTGGGGCTGCAAGGCTTCCCGTTGGTGTAGTGCGGCAAGAGGCATCTGGGCTGCAGCCTGGGGCTGCAAGGCTTCCTGTTGGTGTAGTGCGGCAAGAGCCATATGGGGCTGCAAGGCTTCCCGTTGGTATAGTGCGGCAAGAGGCATCTGGGCTGCAGCCTGGGGCTGCAAGGCTTCCCGTTGAAAGTGCTGACGTCTGGGTTGCCCCAGGGATGGTGCAGCCGGCATCGCCAGACTTTACTGGTGTTCCAGGGTGTAGAGTGAATACTGAAAACTTTTTGCCAATACATTTTTTCAGTTGTTTATGGATGATGTATTTTTGGCAGAGATTGTTGAGCAGACTAATTTGTATGCCGAACAGTTTTTGAGGGACATCAATGCCAGCCTTAAGCCCCACTCTAGAGCTACCCGGTGGACTCCCACAAATCGGGAAGAGATGAAGAAGTTCTTGGGTTTAACTTTTTTAATGTCTTCATATTGGTCTACAAGTCCCTTGATGGCAACTGCTATATTTCCGGCTGTCATGAGTCAAGATAGGTATTTGCTTCTGCTTCGGATGATGCATTTTGTCGATAATGGCCATTGCCGCGAGATCACCCTGATTGTGACCGTCTTTTTAAGATTCGGCCTGTCATTGATCACTTTGTTGATCGATTTTCTGAGATCTATGCTCCAGGGAAGGAAATAGCAGTGGATGAGTCTTTGGTGTTGTTCAAGGGCCACTTGGTTTTTAGGCAATATATTCCTGGTAAGAGGTCACGCTATGGAATTAAGCTGTATATGCTGTGTGACAGAAGGACTGGATATGTCTCTAATTTCAGGGTGTACACCGGTAAGGAATCCAGGATTAACCCACCTGGTTGTCCGTCCACTTTTGGAGTGACTGAGAAAATTGTGTGGGAACTTGGTAGAGGATTTTTTAACAAAGGCCACCATTTATATGTAGATAACTTCTACACTGCTGTGCAGTTGTTCAGGGAATTGGCCAAAGTGGACACTGTTGCTTGTGGCACAATCCGCTCTAACCGTAAAGGTTTCCCAAAAGAAGTTGTTTGTCAAAAGCTTGTGTGGGGACAGTGCAGTGCGTTGCGAGGGGCTACTAGCTGTGAAATTTTCAGACAGGAGAGATGTCTACATGCTGACTACCATCCATGATGAAAGCACTTCACCTGTGACTGTTTGGGGTCAGGTTGCTGAAGTGCGCAAACCTGTGTGCATTTTAGACTATAATAGGCACATGGGTGGTGTTGACAGAATAGATCAGAGATTGGAACCTTACGCTGCTCTTCGTAAGGCTTACATTTGGTATAAGAAGTTGGCTATCCATCTTTTCCACTTGGCAACCTTTCATGCTTTTGTTGTATTCCAGGATTCTTGTCCTGAGTCAAATATGACCTTTGCTAAGTTTCAGGATTCTGTAATAGGCAGCCTTGTTTTAGTGGAACAGGCAAGTGTTCCTAGAGTTGGATTGGTGGAGGATGTTGCTAGATTGAAAGATCAAAAACCAAAGGAAATGATGGACGGAGTGATGAACATTGCAAGCACTCACCCCCAGTCAACTGATCTGGGTTTAATCCATCACCGTTCTTTAGCCCACTCTGCCACCCCAGTTCAGACATGGCCATATGCAAATCAGTCTGACCCTGTGCCTCATGGGAACAGTCCAGCCCGAACTGCCAAGCCATGTCTTCCCTGGACAGGAAACAAGTTTCCTCGGACCGGTTTCTGGCATTTCAGCCGTCTTCAGGCAGGCTTGCTTGAATCCAGTGGCAAAGTGAGCAAGGGACTCACGTCTGAGCATACCCTGCCAACTTATGGTGAACAAAGCAAAAACCAAAGGAAATGATGGACGGAGTGTTGAACATTGCAAGCACTCACCCCCAGTCAACTGATCTTGGTTTAATCCACCACCGTTCTTTAGCCCACTCTGCCACCCCAGTTCAGACATGGCTATATGCAAATCAGTCTGACCCTGTGCCTCATGGGAACAGTCCAGCCCGAACTGCCAAGCCATGTCTTCCCTGGACCGGAAACAAGCTTCCTAGGACCGGTTTCTGGCATTTCAGCCGTCTTCAGCCAGGCTTGCTTGAATCCAGTGGCAAAGTGAGCAAAGGACTCACGTCTGAGCATACCCTGCCAACTTATGGCGAACAAAGCAAAAACCAAAGGAAATGATGGATGGAGTGTTGAACATTGCAAGCACTCACCCCCAGTCAACTGATCTGGGTTTAATCCATCACCGTTCTTTAGCCCATTCTGCCACCCCAGTTCAGACATGGCCATATGCAAATCAGTCTGACCCTGTGCCTCATGGGAACAGTCCAGCCCGAACTGCCAAGCCATGTCTTCCCTGGACCAGAAACAAGCTTCCTAGGACCGGTTTCTGGCATTTCAGCCGTCTTCAGCCAGGCTTGCTTGAATCCAGTGGCAAAGTGAGCAAGGGACTCACGTCTGAGCATACCCTGCCAACTTATGGCGAACAAAGCAAAAACCAAAGGAAATGATGGACGGAGTGTTGAACATTGCAAGCACTCACCCCCAGTCAACTGATCTGGGTTTAATCCATCACCATTCTTTAGCCCACTCTGCCACCCCAGTTCAGACATGGCCATATGCAAATCAGTCTGACCCTGTGCCTCATGGGAACAGTCCAGCCCGAACTGCCAAGCCATGTCTTCCCTGGACCGGAAGCAAGCTTCCTAGGACCGGTTTCTGGCATGTCAGCCGTCTTCAGCCAAGCTTGCTTGAATCCAGTGGCAAAGTGAGCAAGGGACTCACGTCTGAGCATACCCTGCCAACTTATGGCGAACAAAGCAAAAACCAAAGGAAATGATGGACGGAGTGTTGAACATTGGAAGCACTCACCCCCAGTAAACTGATCTGGGTTTAATCCATCACCGTTCTTTAGCCCACTCTGCCACCTCAGTTCAGACATGGCCATATGCAAATCAGTCTGACCCTGTGCCTCATGGGAACAGTCCAGCCCGAACTGCCAAGCCATGTCTGCCCTGGACCGGAAACAAGCTTCCTAGGACTGGTTTCTGGCATTTCAGCCGTCTTCAGCCAGGCTTGCTTGAATCCAGTGGCAAAGTGAGCAAGGGACTCACGTCTGAGCATACCCTGCCAACTTATGGCGAACAAAGCAAAAACCAAAGGAAATGATGGACAGAGTGTTGAACATTGCAAGCCCTCACCCCCAGTCAACTGATCTGGGTTTAATCCATCACCGTTCTTTAGCCCACTCTGCCACCCCAGTTCAGACATGGCTATATGCAAATCAGTCTGACCCTGTGCCTCATGGGAACAGTCCAGCCCGAACTGCCAAGCCATGTCTTCCCTGGACCGGAAACAAGCTTCCTAGGACCGGTTTCTGGCATTTCAGCCGTCTTCAGCCAGGCTTGCTTGAATCCAGTGGCAAAGTGAGCAAGGGACTCACGTCTGAGCATACCCTGCCAACTTATGGCGAACAAAGCAAAAACCAAAGGAAATGATGGACGGAGTGTTGAACATTGCAAGCACTCACCCCCAGTCAACTGATCTGGGTTTAATCCATCACCGTTCTTTAGCCCACTCTGCCACCCCAGTTCAGACATGGCCATATGCAAATCAGTCTGACCCTGTGCCAGGGTATGCTCAGACGTGAGTCCCTTGCTCACTTTGCCACTGGATTCAAGCAAGCCTGGCTGAAGACGCCTGAAATGCCAGAAACCGGTCCTAGGAAGCTTGTTTCCGGTCCAGGGAAGACATGGCTTGGCAGTTCGGGCTGGACTGTTCCCATGAGGCACAGGGTCAGACTAATTTGCATATGGCCATGTCTGAAGTGGGGTGGCAGAGTGGGCTAAAGAACGGTGGTGGATTAAACCCAGATCAGTTGACTGGGGGTGAGTGCTTGCAATGTTCAACACTCCGTCCATCATTTCCTTTGGTTTTCACTTTGTTCGCCATAAGTTGGCAGGGTATGCTCAGACGTGAGTCCCTTGCTCACTTTGCCACTGGATTCAAGCAAGCCTGGCTGAAGATGGCTGAAATGCCAGAAACCGGTCCTGGGAAGCTTGTTTCTGGTCCAGGGAAGACATGGCTTGGCAATTCGGGCTGGACTGTTCCCATGAGGCACAGAGTCAGACTGATTTGCATATGGCCATGTCTGAAGTGGGGTGGCAGAGTGGGCTAAAGAACGGTGGTGTATTAAACCCAGATCAGTTGACTGGGGGTGAGTGCTTGCAATGTTCAACACTCCGTCCATCATTTCCTTTGGTTTTCACTTTGTTCGCCATAAGTTGGCAGGGTATGCTCAGACGTGAGTCCCTTGCTCACTTTGCCACTGGATTCAAGCAAGCCTGGCTGAAGACGACTGAAATGCCAGAAACCGGTCCTAGGAAGCTTGTTTCCGGTCCAGGGAAGACATGGCTTGGCAGTTCGGGCTGGACTGTTCCCATGAGGCACAGGATCAGACTGATTTGCATATGGCCATGTCTGAAGTGGGGTGGCAGAGTGGGCTAAAGAACGGTGGTGGATTAAACCCAGATCAGTTGACTGGGGGTGAGTGCTTGCAATGTTCAACACTCCGTCCATCATTTCCTTTGGTTTTCACTTTCTTCGCCATAAGTTGGCAGGGTATGCTCAGACGTGAGTCCCTTGCTCACTTTGCCACTGGATTCAAGCAAGCCTGGCTGAAGACGGCTGAAATGCCAGAAACCGGTCCTAGGAAACTTGTTTCCGGTCCAGGGAAGACATGGCTTGGCAGTTCGGGCTGGACTGTTCCCATGAGGCACAGGGTCAGACTGATTTGCATATGGCCATGTCTGAAGTGGGGTGGCAGAGTGGGCTAAAGAACGGTGGTGGATTAAACCCAGATCAGTTGACTGGGGGTGAGTGCTTGCAATGTTCAACACTCCATCCATCATTTCCTTTGGTTTTCACTTTGTTCGCCATAAGTTGGCAGGGTATGCTCATACGTGAGTCCCTTGCTCACTTTGCCACTGGATTCAAGCAAGCCTGGCTGAAGACGGCTGAAATGCCAGAAACCGGTCCTAGGAAGCTTGTTTCCGGTCCAGGGAAGACATGGCTTGGCAGTTCGGGCTGGATTGTTCCCATGAGGCACAGGGTCAGACTGATTTGCATATGGCCATGTCTGAAGTGGGGTGGCAGAGTGGGCTAAAGAACGGTGGTGGATTAAACCCAGATCAGTTGACTGGGGGTGAGTGCTTGCAATGTTCAACACTCCGTCCATAATTTCCTTTGGTTTTCACTTTGTTCGCCATAAGTTGGTAGGGTATGCTCAGACGTGAGTCCCTTGCTCACTTTGCCACTGGATTCAAGCAAGCCTGGCTGAAGACGGCTGAAATGCCAGAAACCGGTCCTAGGAAGCTTGTTTCCGGTCCAAGGAAGACATGGCTTGGCAGTTCGGGCTGGACTGTTCCCATGAGGCACAGGGTCAGACTGATTTGCATATGGCCATGTCTGAAGTGGGGTGGCAGAGTGGGCTAAAGAACGGTGGTGGATTAAACCCAGATCAGTTGACTGGGGGTGAGTGTTTGCAATGTTCAACACTCCGTCCATCATTTCCTTTGGTTTTCACTTTGTTCGCCATAAGTTGGCAGGGTATGCTCAGACGTGAGTCCCTTGCTCACTTTGCCACTGGATTCAAGCAAGCCTGGCTGAAGACGGCTGAAATGCCAGAAACCGGTCCTAGGAAGCTTGTTTCCGGTCCAGGGAAGACATGGCTTGGCAGTTCGGGCTGGACTGTTCCCATGAGGCACAGGGTCAGACTGATTTGCATATGGCCATGTCTGAAGTGGGGTGGCAGAGTGGGCTAAAGAACGGTGATGGATTAAACCCAGATCAGTTGACTGGGGTGAGTGCTTGCAATGTTCAACACTCCGTCCATCATTTCCTTTGGTTTTCACTAGATTGAAAGATCGCCACTTTCCTGATCACATTCCTCCCACACCCTCAAATGACTTTCCCAGTAGGAGATGTAGAGTCTGTTGGCGAAGAGGTACGCAGAAGGAGACTCGTATGTACTGCCCTAGTGTTCTTCTAACCCTGGGCTGTGTGTGCCTGCTTGTTTTAGAATGTACCACACGCAAAATAATTTTTGGGAGCATCCAAGAGAGGTAAAGTGAACTGCCTGGCCTCTATTGTTTAATATTTTTTGTTCAGTTTCAAGGTTGGCATTTGTGTATTGTATTTAGTTTCAGATTTTGTGTTAGTAGATTTGTATCTATTTGCAATTTGTTTGTGTTTTCTTATTTATATAAAAAAAAATCCTAAATGTGATGGCGGTGTGCGTGGTCTGGCGCTTGGCTGGCGGTGTGCGTGGACTGGCGCTTGGCTGGCGGTGTGTTTGTACTGGCGGTGTGTTTGGACTGGCGCTTGGCTGACAGTGTGCGTGGACTGGCGCTTGGCTGGCAGTGTGCGTGGACTGGCGCTTGGCTGGCGGTGTGTTTGTACTGGCGCTTGGCTGGCGGTGTGTTTGGACTGGCGCTTGGCTGGCAGTGTGCGTGGACTGGCGCTTGGCTGGCAGTGTGCATGGACTGGCGCTTGGCTGGCGGTGTGTTTTGATTGGCACTTGGCTGGCGGCGTGTTTAGATTGCCGCTTGGCTGGCCGTGCGCGTGGACTGGCGCTTGGCTGGTGGTGTGTTTGTACTGGCGCTTAGCTGGCAGTGTGTTTGGACTGGCGCTTGGCTGGCGGTGTGTTTGGACTGGAGCTTGGCTGGCGGTGTGCGTGGACTGGAGCTTGGCTGGCGGTGTGTTTTGATTGGCACTTGGCTGGCAGTGTGTTTTGATTGGTGCTTGGCTGGCAGTGTGTTTGTACTGGCGCTTGGCTGGCAGTGTGTTTCTACTGGTGCTTGGCTGGCGGTGGGCGTGGACTGGCGCTTGGCTGGCGGTGTGTGTGGACTGGCGCTTGGCTGGCGGTGTGTGTAGATTGGCGCTTGGCTGGCGGTGTGCGTGGACTGGTGCTCGGCTGGTGGTGTACGTGGACTTGCGCTTGGCTGTCGGGGTGTGAGTAGTGACTAGCTGCTGGTCACTACACACACTGCTAGCCAAACGCCACTCAATGCAATCCATGAGCTGGTGTGGTTGCTGTGTTAGAAATGTGGGCGTGTGAAAGTGATGGGCCCTTGAATGTCGCTGTCTGCTGGTGTGAGGGTTGTAATGTGCTGGGCCCGCAGCTGGCGTTGTGAATAGTTTTGTATGTGTCACACGTATGAAAGGTGTATGAATGGTGTATGGTGCCTTGTTGTTGCTTTACAGCTCACAAGCTGTGAGTCAATGGTTCAGTTTCTCGCCCTTTCTATTAACAGTGCATTTCATTTTTGTGAAATCTCTGGTTAATACAACTGTATATTCTGAACCATCACTCACCCTCATGCCAAATCCAACCAGTATGTGTGTGTGCTTGAGGAATAGGTGATTGTGCTTAAAAATGTGTCTTTTCTGTTTTTGTCATGCAGGGTGTACCTTGTCCTTTCTTGAGAATGTTGTAATGTGTTGGTTTTGTGCCTGGTGGTGTGTATGGTCTTGTGTGTATCATCTATGAAAGGTGTGTGAATGGCCTGTAAAGCGGTTGCTGCCTTGAAGTGGCTTTACAGCTAACGAGCTGCGAGTCACTGGTTCAGTTTTTTGTCCATTCAATTATTGGCAGTGCATTTCATTTTTGTGAAATCTCTTGTTAATACAATTTTATATACTGAACCATCACTCGCCCTCGTGCCAAATCCAACCAGTATGTGGGTGTGCTTGAGGAATAGATGGCTGTGCAGTAATCTTTGTCTGTTTTGTCTCTCTGCCAGGCTGTACATTTCATCTAAGAATAACCTAACAACTGTAGTTTTTGTCATAAACTAAACACCCATGGGAGTGCATGGTGATGTCTCTCTTGTCGATCCCAACAAGTTATCTTACCCACAATGTCCTGTAAACCTCAAAATGTGACTGTGACATTTTCCTTGCATTATTGTGCCCAAATTTTCACACTGCAGAACAAATTTCCAAATCCCCAGCATTTCTCCAAGTATCCCAATAGAAATGGTACCTCACTTGTATGGGCGGGCCAAGTACCCACGGCAGGGAAGGGCACAAAACCTATTGATGCGACATCAAAATTACCTATCACAAACCAACCTGGTTTTGCAAGGGGGGTCCCATGAGTTCTTGTCCCGGGGCTTGGCGGCCATATAGGGAAACCTACCAAACCCACACATTTCTGGAAACTAGACACCCGGGGGAGTCCAGTGAGGTATGGCTTGCGTGGGTCCCCCATCATTCTCCTACCCAGAATCCCCTGCAAACCTCAAACTTCACCAAAAAATGCACTTTTTTCTCACATTTCTGTGTGGGAAAGTTCTGGAATCTGCGTGGATCCACAAATTTCCTCCCACCCAGCGTTCCCCCAGGTCTCCCGATAAAAATGGTACCTTACTTGCGTGGGTGGGTCAAGGACCCGCGACAGGCAAGGGCGAAGTGTGGCTCAATGATTAGAGCGGCAGACCCTGATGCAGAGGTCTAGCCCAGGACCAGGGTTCAATTCCCCGCCTCGGCGGGTCTTGGGCTCAAAAATTCCACGGACCTGATAATTCTCGCCTCGGTGCCTATTCCAATCATGGAGTCCCACTCTGCAACTCTGGGCAATAGCTTGCTTAATCTCCACAACGGCCCCCACAACGCTAAAGGATGCCTGGCCTCCACCTTGGGGGTGCCCAGGAGTGGACGCCTCACAGGGAAAGCCAGGATGGGTTCCACAGCGGTATTGGTACAAGCGCCTTGAGACCCTTGCGGGTGAGTAGTGCGCTAAACAAGTATCAAATTTACATTTTACAAGGGCCAAAAACCTATTGAGGCGACATCAAAATTACCTATCACAAACCAAAATGGTTTTGCATGGGGGGTCCCATGAGTTTTTGGCCCGGGGCTCGGCAGCCATCTAGGGAACCTACCTAACCCACACATTTCTGGAAACTAGACACCCAGGGGAGTCCAGCAAGGTATGGCTTGCGTGGGTCCCCCATCATTCTCCTACCCAGAATCCTCTGCAAACCTTAAATTTCACCGAAAAATTCACTTTTTTCTCACATTTCTGTGTGGGAAAGTTCTGGAATCTGCGTGGATCCACAAATTTCCTCACACCCAGTGTTCCCCCAGGTCTCCCGATACAAATGGTACCTCACTTGTGTGGGTAGGCATAGTGGCTGCAACAGCAAGTGGCCCAAATCGTACTGTGGAGACTTCAAAATTACCTATAGCAAAACTACCTGATTTTAAAGGGGGTCACCTGAGATTTGGGCCCCGGGCTCGGCGGCCATCTTGGGAAAGTACCAAACCCAAACATTTCTGAAAACTAGACACCCGGGGGAGTTCAATGAGGTATGGCTTGCGTAGATCCCCCAACGTTTTCCTACCCAGAATGCCATGCAAACCTCAAATGTAGCTGAAAAAAACACATTTTCCACATATTTTTGTGTGGAATCACCGTGCCAGCACAAATGTCCTACCACCCAGCGTTCCCCTTGTTCTCCCGTGTAAAATGATACCTCACTTGCGTAGGTGGGCTAGGAAGAGCCCAAAACATAGGGATTTAGAGTATAGCACCGAGAATTCTCAGTGCTACATTTAAAAAAAAAAAGTTGTTAGCTAATTCTGCTTTGGACACCCACACAAGTGAGGTATCATTTTACGCGGGACACTAAGGGGAACGTTGTGGGATTAGACATTAGTGCCGGCACGGTGATTCCACACTAAAATATGTGGAAAATGTGTTTTTTTTCAGCTACGTTTGAGGTTTGCATGTCATTCTGGGTAGGAAAACATTGGGCCCATAGGAATGAATGGGAATCAATACCTTGATTGCGACTCGCAATTTGCGAGTCTCAATTAAGGAATTTTAAGGAATCGCTTTTTTTTTGCAATTCCTACATGAATTGCATTTTGCGATTTCCAAATAGCGAATCGGTAAAATTCGCTATTTAGAAATCGCAAAATTCGGGTTTAAAGGGCTTGTAGCTAAAAATCCAATTAACTATAACTTTTACCATAGACTGTGGCCCAAAAAAACACAAAAACTTGCCACATCAGCATTGGGGGTATGGTTATTGAGAGAGTGACCCAGTTCCCATATCTGGGTATAATGTATGACAGTGCCTTTACTTGGACTACGTGTGTCACTAACAGAAAGAAATGCTTTCTGCATAAGACTGGCACAATTTTTTCCCTCGCCTCATCAATCAGCAACAAGCCTATTCTCCCCTTGCTTGAAATATACAGGAGGAAATATCTGCCCAAACGTACTTATGGTGCAGGGGTTTGGGAGTATCGAGATGTCAGTAATGCCAAGCTGGAAGAATATAGGGTGGGTGCCACCTCCTGGGAGTCCCTGTATCCACTTCACACTTTACCATACAACAGGAACTAGGTCTGGAGTACATCTAGGACCAGATAAATCATGCAGCCCTGCTGTTGTGGGGTTTTATGTTGTACAAGGAGGTAGCTACCCTGAATAGAGAAATTGTTTTCAATTTAATCTGCATTTGTATAGCGCAACACTGTCACCCATAGGGGTATCTGGGCAATGAGGGTGCCGGGTCTCCATCAAAAATCCAGATCTTGAGTCTCTTTCTGAAGTCTGCAAGGGAGGGTGCTGTCCTGAGGTGGAGAGGTAAGTCGTTCCAGGTCTTTGAGGTGGTGTAGGAGAAGGAGCAGCCACTGCTGCAGCTACGACAGATGTGGGGGGTGTGCGCTGGCGAGTGAGGAGGATCGAGCATGTCTTGCTGGCAGATGGAAGTTTAGTCGATGGTTGATGTAGGATGGTCCTTGATCATGAAGAGCTTTGTAGGCATGCATGAGGATCCTAAATTGGGGTCTCTTCTGGATGGGGAGCCAGTGAAGGTTCCTGAGGCGGGGGTGATGTGGGTCAGTTTGGGGAAGTCCAGGATGAGTTTGGATACAGCGTTCTGTATGGTCTGGAGTATTTTGAGGAGCTGGCTGGAGATACCAGCGTATAGAAAGCGTTGCTGTAGTCGAAGCGTCTGGTGACGATGGCCTGAGTGAGGGTCTTTCTGAGGTTGACTGGGATCCATCTGAAGATTCTGCAGAGTATGCAAGGGTGTGGAAGCAGGAGGAGGCAACCGCATTGATTTGTCGTTCCATGGTCTGTTGGCTGTTGAGGATGATGCCAAGGTTGCGTACATGGTCTGTTGGTGTGGGAGTTGTTTCAAATTCTGCTGGCCACCAGCTGTGGTTCAAGGTGGAAGTATTCTTTCTGAAGATCAATATCCCTGCCTTGTCGGAGTTGAGTTTGAGGCACTTGTCTCTCATCCAGTTGGCTATATTGGTCACGGTGTTGCAGAAGTTGGTTTTGGCATTGGAGGGGTCCTCGGTGAGCAAGAGGATTAGTTGAGTGTCGTCTGCGTAGGAGATTATGTTGAGGGCGTGAGATCTGATGACATCTGCAACCGGGGGTCATGTGGGTGTTGAACAGGGTGGGGCTGAGCGATGATCCTTGAGGTACGCCGCATATGACTTCCTTGGGTGCTGAGGTGAAGGGAGGCAGCCGGATGCTCTGAGTGCATCCTGTAAGGAAAGAGGCGATCCACTTGAGGGCATTTTGATGTATGCCGATGTTGTAGAATCTGTCGATGAGAGTGTGGTGGGAGACGGTATCGAAAGCACTGAGGGGCAGATTTACAAGCCCCTTGCGCCACCCGTACGTCACTTTTCCCATGTTAAAAATGACGCAAAAGTGGCGCAAGGGGCTTGTAAATAAACCCCAGACTGTCTATCATGTGACCATGGCAATAGGATACCCTGTCTTAATATATACGGGAGACAACATAGGCGCTATGCTGCCTGTCCCTTTATGAGAAACACTCTGACATTTGTAAAAAAAAGAATAGAGGGTGGATCAGAGAGTGTTTTCTTTCCTCTATAAGGGTTCAGAGAGAGGGCAGAGAACTATCAAAGCCCTCAGCCAGGGATTACTGCCTTATTAAAACTACCTTGGGGGTGGCACCCTGCTTGACCCTGGTGTTAGGGACCTGTGAACGCGCACTACTGTCCCAGTTTAGGCTTGTCTCAATTGGGTGGTTACTTTGCTTTCAACAAGGCCATTTTACAGCTTCTGATATTTGCGCATTCCCATGCAATGAGATTCCCAATAGAGTGCTACACTTTGTCTTTTTGTGGATTTTATCTTCCCTTGATTAAATGGAATCTGCTGCCAGTTTTAAGGAAGCATAATTTTAATAAGTGCAGAGTATCATTGCTAAATATGATGCAACTAGGTCTCTTGATGTCTGTATATCAGTAGGCTCTTTTTTGAAACATGTACTTTCCCTACGCAACTCATTGATGTTTTAATGATCGTTCTGTGTTTTTACTGCTATTTCTTTCTTTTGTTGGTGTTTTTAAAATTATTTTGCCGGTGTTTTCATTTTTAGAAATTTAAGGGACAAAGTCGAAAATCAAATTTGATTTTTCAAATTGTATACATCCAATTATCTGAAAAGGAATTTGTTTTTCAGCATGTGATGAACAAAATGCTGGCACATGCAGTGGACCCAAATATCTCTTGGAACATAGCAAACCCTAATCTGAGGTCTTTGTCGACAGGCACAAGATGTGTAGCTTTATCCTTGATGCCTTTGTATCAACCGTGATGCTCACTTTTGTATCGTAGGTTTTGCACTACACAGTGCACTTTATATGGATTTTGTATATTTGCAAATAATGTTATCAAAGTTTATATGTACTTTCATGGCCATGAGTGTCCGAATAAAGGAAGAAAGAAATACATTCTTAGTGCCACACCTTCCTTTACACTTTTTACACCCCTTGAAATATCCTAACACTTCTATTGGGTCTCTGGATACCCTCTCACATCTGACGTAAAGAACTCCACTTTACCTCTGATGTCTTTCTTCTTAGATATCAGTGCCAATTTGGCTTCGGTATCAAATCGCATTTTCACTTTTGCTCCTTCTCTATAAAAAATTATCCACAGAGCCTTTGGTTTCTCCCCCACTACGTACAACACTATTTCTCCTCCTTCGATTCTTTCATTGATTCAAGTGACCTTTCTTATATTATTTCTTATATGATTTCACCCTAGAGCATTTTGCATAATGGCCCTTTTGACCTCAATTGGTACGGATCTCTTTTACTAGCGACCAATTCTTATTGTTGGCTCTATATCCAAATGTGCCACATCTGTTAAGAGTTCTATAGGATCTTTTGCATTCCTATTCCTTTCATACTATGAGGTTATTCTACTAATGGCTTTCCCTTTATATCCTATCTTGTATTGACCACATGTACATATTTTGTCCTTATCCTATTGGTCCATTATTTTCTCCATTTCCTTAATACATGCCTTGCTTTGCTCTAGTTTTTTTCTTTAGTATTGAAACCTCACTTATTGAAGGTTCATCATTTATCTCACCTTTTCATTGATACACCCTAACATAAATTGATCTCTGATTCTATGCTTTACTGTAGCCTCAAACCTACATGTTGCTGCTGGCTTCCTTATTTAGATTTCATGCTGCTCAATCAACTCTCCTTTTCTTTGGATTCTCTTTCCAAAATGAAACCTTTCTAATATAGTGATCATCTTGGGCAAATGCTTTATATATCATTTATTTATGCCTTATCTTTTAATTGTTCCAAGTCGGAGCTTCTTTATTCATCAATTCAATTCAAAAAGCTTTATTTCGATATCCAGTATCTTGAAAGCAATTCTATTATTACATCCATCAATTAATAAAATAAGTTAAAAAGATATAAAACATCAATTAAAAGAATAAAAAACAACCAACATTAGGCTCATCAAATACAGAATGCCTTCAAATCTAGAGACAATAATTGCAAAATTCATTTGGTTGGCCTTCTAATCGAGGGGAACCCTTTTTTTCCCCTTTAATGCGGAGTAGCTCTCAGAAATAAAGTGACTGTGCAATGGATGGCGAAAGGGACACAACAGTGATGTTGAAGACGTAATTAATTACTAGACTTTGCTCAAGTGTTTAAACCTTACAATCCAGGCACGACCAAGATATTTGGCTACACCACAGGTGAAGAGAGTTCGCGGGTCGGCCTTTAAAATACGTAAAGCAGTGCAATAGTCACGTGTCTTCAGGTCTCTACAGATAGGTTTTAGCCATTTTGCCCTTGCGCTTTTATAGGCGGGACAAGCAAACAAAAAATGGGCTATGCTCTCTGCTGGTGCTTTGCAGCAGGGGCACCCCAAAGGCGTCTGATATGGGGTGCTCTATGTCGCTGTTAGGTCTCTAACCGGCAGAGAGCCAACCCTGAACTGGATATAGAGCGCTCTATCTCGTGGTGTTTTTATAAAATCAAGATATGGTTCAAAAGACATGCAATTCTTATGGAGAGAAAATTCTTCCGTCATCCTGCCAATTCTTGGGTTGCTATGTTCTTGAGCGTAAACCCAGGCCCAGTAGTGTTTTTTAAGATCTGCCTTACCAGGGGGGGTTTGCATGTCCCAATGTTCCTTTAGTTCTAGGGCATAAAGGGATTTTTTAAGATTGGCCAGCCAGCTGATTCTTTTATTGACATCTAGTGCCATAATTTCTGTTAGTGCGGCTAAATAGTTGGCCAATTCAGGGGTCCGACATAAGCGGGCCCAAAAAAGCAGAGGTCGTAGTCTCGCTAGGTCTTTAAAGGAGTGTCTGCCTAGATCTTTTAGCAGTGGTTTTAATGGCGTGCTTCTGGGGACCATCACTAGTTCTCTTAGGAACTTGAGCTCAGACTTACAGATGCTTTCGGTGTTTTCAAAGCCCCACAATTCTGCTCCGTAGAGGGCGGAGCTGACCGCTTTAGCTGCATAGATTGACAGGGCAGGAGCCACGGGTCTGCTCGACGATAGGCGATGTTCTTTACTTGAAATGCCTGTGACACGCTTGTGGCTTAGGAGCATTTTGTCGATGTGATACCTCCATCGCATTTTTTCATCCAGTCTTATTCCCAAGTAATCGAACATTGGGACTTTTTCCAGGTGTGTTCCTTCGAAGCTAAAATTATTTCTGAAAGGTTTGTAGGGATTAAACACCATGAGTTTGGTCTTGGTGGTATTTATAGTCAAACCCCTATTTTGACAAAAGGAGTGAAATCTATCTAGGAGTTTTTGGAGCCCTGCTGGCGTTTTAGAAATAAGGAGCGTGTCGTCTGCAAAAAGTAAGGTAGGAACCCGATCGCCCGCCAGGGCTGGTGCGTCAGATGGAAGTTCCTGTAAATAGCTGACGACCCCATTTATATATAGGGAAAATAGTGTAGGAGCCAATACACAGCCCTGGCGAACTCCTCTATTTACCGTAATCCTATTTGTTTTTTGCCCCTGGGATCCCCATCTCACTTGAGCGTAGTTGTCTTCGTGTAATCGGATCAGAATATTCAATAGTGGTGGGGGCATCCCCATGTCTTCCAACAGATGCCAAAGCTGGGCACGGGGGACTAGATCAAAGGCAGTCTTTAAGTCAATAAATGCCAAATAAAGGCTGCCTTTGCCGATCAAAACTACCTTCCAGTAAATTAAGAGTAGTCTAAAGGCTTGGTCCACCGTCCCTGTGCATGCCCTGAATCCAGCTTGGTATTGCAAGAGTATATTTTCTTCCTCAATCCATTGCTGGAGTCGCTGTAGTAAAATCCTGCCAACTACTTTTTGTATAACATCTATCAAACTGATAGGGCGATAGTTGGCGGGATTGTCCCTTGCACCTTTTTTAAAAATTGGTACCACCTCTGCCCCTTTCCACGAGTCTGGCACTGGGCTCCCTCTGGCAATTGAGTTGATTAAAAGGATGATGTAATTTGCCCAATTGCGGATATCTGCAAGAAGGAGATCTCCTGGAAGGCCATCTGGTCCAGGAGCTTTAGATGGAAGCATTTTCTTTATGGCCTTCTCGGCTTCTTCTAAAGTGAAAGGGTCAGTGGGTTTGGGATAGGGTAGGAAATAGTTTGTTTATGTATCCCACTACTCCCAGAGGTATCTGGTTCAGAATATAAGCTCTCAAAATGGTTGAACCAATCCTCGCCTGAGATATGATTGGGAATCGTGTCAGGGTCCTTAATGTCGACCCATCTGGCCTTGTTCCAGAAAAGCTTAGCGTCTCGGTCTAGGCTTGCATCTTTTAGGTCTTGCCAGTAGGACTCGTCCCAATCTAATTTGGCTTGATGAATTGCAGCTTTGTGGGCCTTTCTAGTCTCTCTAACTAAAGGGCAGTTTTTACTTGTAATTGCCATTATCAGGTCATTTTTTTTTCCCCTGCAATCTCCGTTATACCAGGTATGGGATTTTTTGGTTCTGCAGATTGTCTTACCTTGGCTATCTATTGTGAAGAAAGCTCCTATCTGAACTATCATATTATTATACAAAGTTGGTATTTTCGCTAGACCCCCTAATTCCTCATTGGCCTCAGATAGTAAACGGGTGCTTGCACTTAAGGCTTGGCTTATGACAGCAATCGATAAATCTTGAGCAAGAACTTTGGGCCATTTGAGAGTTCTTCTAGAGTTAGAGGGCACTAGTTCTTTTGTAATCATTGGGGGGTCTAAAGATTGACTGTTAGAGGGGAGGGGGGCCCAAGGATCCGTTATAGTCACACTTAATGTATTATGGTCACTGTCAGTGGAAGGAACCACTTCCATGTCCAGTGCCAATTTCCATAGCCTCATGTCTAGTAGGATATAGTCGATTCGCGAGGAGCTACCAATTCTATTAAATGTGTTTGCTCCTATGGCATCAGAGGGGGTTCTTCCATTCACTGCTCCTATACCAAATTCTAGTGTTAAGGCATTGATCTGAATTGCAAGCTGAGACCATTTTTCGATTGGGGGTAAATTTAGCGAAGGGACTCCCCACTTGGTGTCTGCGTCAGCTGGTCCCAGCAAATCCTCTGAATCTAATGGTTCAAAGGTACAATTGAGATCGCCTCCAATCATGATACGTGAGTTTGGAGAGCAATTAGATAGCTCCTGTTCTAGAAAGGCTACAGTATTTGACAATTTGCCCCCAGGTGTACCTCTTATATATACATTAAACAGGTCCACAGTTATACCACATCTATGGCCCTTGAGTGTAAGTCGTATGATGTCCAAATTGTCACAGTGATGTTCAGTAAATAGAAACCCCATATCTATCTTAGCCCAAACAATGAGGCCTCCAGAGGGCCTCCCCTTACCCGTGGAAACAGCAGGTTTGAAGAAGCAAGCATAAACGGATTTATACAATGGGGTTAAGCTCCATGTTTCTTGGAACATACAGATATGGTGTTCCTCGATCAAGGTGTTCCAATCAGGTAGAGGGGTTTTCCTGTAAAGGCCTGCAATGTTCCAAGAAAGTATCTTAAGCTGTGAAGATGAGATTCCATTACAGAGAAGATTGGGACATTTCGGGTGAGGCAAGGTCGATAGCTGATCAAGGGTGTTATTAGCTGTTACCTACCTCAAGATTTTTGGACCAATAGACGGATTATTATTGTTATGGGAGGGTGAAATTTGAGAAACTTGGGCTTCATCAGAAGTGATGTTTAGTCCAATGTTGTTGAAGGTGGTAGGGATGTTAAGCAATGGGATGTGATCAGACTCCTTAACAGAGAAGGCGGTCTGCCCTAGTCAGTCCACAGCCTCAAGTGGAGAGCTGCTAGGGATAGGTGACAACTGGACTTTATCATGAGCCCTGGCCATAGCAGTTGTGGGGAAGCGCTTAACCTGTATGGAGGAGGAGACAGGAGAACAAGATCTATACTCCAGTGCCAGGAGGTTTTCTGCCAGGTTAGAATTAACCAGGGTAAGCTCGATGCAGTCCCAAGGTTGACTAATGGACGTGCGTCTTCTTACTCTAGCTATATCTTCCCTGATCAGTGAACGACAGCCCCTGACATGTCGCAACCAGTGAATGGACTTATTTAATAAAGATTCAGTGTTCTCAAACTTGGTGCTTATTTTGGGAACATTGACCATGTAAACTGTCTGAACCTGGTGAGTGGAACATGAGGGTTCCGAGTTTAGTCGGAAAGGTGTGTGGCCACCGGCGGAGGGGGTAGGTAAGATGTTCATTGGGCTTCTATGTTTTGCTACTACTTGAGAGTAGGGACGTTTTTGTGAGATATTAATAGGATGTTGTCCAAAAGAGCCCACAGGCGGAATAGGCGAAGCCTTGTTAGAGCGTTGAAGGGTGGGGGGAGGAGCTTGTGGCATAGAACTGTCTGGATGATTTCCTGGCGGCGCTATGCAATGTAAATTATGGGGTGTACAGGTGGTAGTTGTATGCAGAGCGCTGTTGGTGACTAGGAGTTTGACAGTAGTCACGAGCTCCTCTATTGTTGATTTCAAAGAACCAACCTCCTCCCTAATTAATTTTACCATGTTGGAAAGAGACTGTATAGATTGTAGGTCTGTATTATTTGACTCGTTTTGTATCTGCTTCAAAGTGACAATAGGATATATTGTTTGGACATCATCAGTGTAATCAGATGCTCCTGCTAATGCTGCAAAGCGATTTGTGCAGGTAATTGGGGGGGGGGCTATATCAGACACTATATCCTGAAGAGGAGCGGCAGACAATTGGGATGAGGGACCAGGTAAGTTGGAAGCTGGCTCTGGTTGAATTGGCTCTTTGCAAACAACAGTTTCCTTGTGTTGCGATTTCTGAAACATTGACGGTACGACCAGAGGGTGTGGGACTAGCGTGTTTTTTAGGGGTGTCAAGTTGGGAAATTCGGTGTTAGCTGGCGGACCGGCCCCCAAAACCCCCTCACATTCTGAAATGAGGGAGTCAATCCTGTCCATTACACAATTGTTAGTGCTAATTTTTTTCTTGGCTTGCTTCCTAGCCTTTTTCTCTTTACCTACTCTGCTGATGGGGTTATTTGGCCCACCCGCGCCCTCCATTTCCTTTCTTTTGCCCATTGGGGGGTCAAAAATGGTTACGGTATCTGATTTAAAATGACAAGCGGTTGACACAAGTCTGGATACACGATGATTGCAAAACCTAAGTCTTACAGCCACATGTCCTATAGAGGGGCATATATATTACTCAATCCTTAGACAGTGCACAATAGTGCAATACCTGTTGTATCCAGTCTTTAGGGTCCAAAGTAGTCTAAATGTTGTTTTAGCGAGATGACAGGGGCCAGTAGAGAACTGGAAAATGAGGAGGCCCAGCCTGGCCTCGGACGGCCGCAGACGGTCCCGCCCTTGTCCCTTGCGGGGCGAGGGACCAGGCGGCCCTTTGAACGCCTCCTGGCGCGTCTGCCGCTGACGTCGTGCCCCAGGGGATCCTGGGTGTTGCAGTCCTAGGGTCCGGCGGAGCCAAGCCCGGCCGGTCCGTTGGTGTTGCGCTGGGGGTGCGCGGCCAAGCCCGGCCACAGGGGCTGCAGGGCTACAGCAGTCAGGTTGGTGGAGACAGTCATGCAAGGTGGGCGCCAAGGGAAACAAGAGGCTCAGCACCAGGCGGCCCTTTGAGCGCCTCCTGGCGCGTCTGCCGCTGACGTCGTGCCCCAGGGGATCCTGGGTGTTGCAGTCCTAGGGTCCGGCGGAGCCAAGCCCGGCCGGTCCGTTGGTGTTGCGCTGGGGGTGCGCGGCCAAGCCCGGCCACAGGGGCTGTGGGGCTACAGCAGTCAGGTTGGTGGAGACAGTCTTGCAAGGTGGGCGCCAAGGGAAACCTACATAACCTGGGTTCTTGTTTATGTAGAATCCACAGGGCTGTCGTTGTCACTTTTCCATCGGTACTCCGGGCCGTCAACAGGCTGCCACCTTAGTTAGGTGATCATATATTTCCTACCCTTCTAGTCGTAAACAGTGTGTCAACCAGGATACCTTTCGCTCTGAGCTTAGATACTCCCGAAAATTCAGGCATAGTGGGCGAATTTCTTTTTCCTTATTTCTCCCACCTCAACCAAGGTTGTCCAGCCGGTGAGGAAATAATGTATGGAGCTCTTACATTCTGTATTGTGTTTTGATTTATGTTGTGAATTAATCTCTGCCATTGGTAATTATACAGGGTCCACATCCCATTCCTTCATTTTTTTACCCATCTTCCCATGTCAGATTAGACACAGCCATATGCAAATCAGCCTTTGTACCATTCCAATAGGAACAGTCCAGCACACACTGCCAGCCAGGTCCTTGCTGAAACGGAACACAAGCAACCCAAATCTAGTTCTGGCCTATTTGGGCCTCTTCACTTGAGTGCAGCTTGGTTCCAGTGGTACAGTGCGCACAGGACCCATGTCTGGGAATACCCATCACTCTCACGGGTGTCACAATGAAGAGTACAAACATGTGATGGATGAAATGCTTGAATTAATCCCGTCCACTGGTATTTACTCAGAGCAGCATCCCAGAGCATGCTTGTTGTGCCCAATATGCCACCTTAGACTAGACCCAGCCATATGAAAATCAATTTTGGTCCCGATCCTTTAGGAACAGTCTAGAACAAACTGCCAAACAAGGACCTCTCTGAATTGGAACACAAGCAACCCAGGTCTGGTTTCTGCCTATTTGGAGCTCTTCTATCCATTGCAGCTTGGTGCCTTACCTCTAGCACCAGTGCCTCTTTCTTAACTGTTGTTTTAATCTCCACTGTGTTATCACCCGATATTTGTCTCACATTTCCACCTTACAAGTATCCTTCCCTTACTTTCTGTTGCCTGATGGTTCGTCCCACAACTGTGAGGTTTCTTTCCTTAAGGTCCTGTTGAAAGCAACACATACAGTCACAATCACAATACCTGCCTGTTCATGCACTCTATGCGTTTTCAAATGGGCCACCTGTGTAATCCTACAAGCCCCTAGAGTAAGGTCATGGTTGAGCTTGCAAGAGCTCCCCTTGTCACTGCTGTGCGCTCTGCTTCTTCTTTTGCATTGCGAGAAGAAGGCTACGCACACTCGTCCTTCCTCATGAGCAGGTGGCATTCAAAGATCAAGCTCATGGGCATAGCATCAGGGGCTGTTTATGGTGTGACACCCCCATATACAGTCTTGGCTCGGTTGTTGGGTCTGGGGGCCCTGAATCAGGTCTGCTATGTCACTGTTGTTTTTTCCTGTTATAACGATTTTATTGAGAGGTTTCAACTTGTTCATTTTTTGGATCAAGAACTTAAATATAATTAGGCACAGATTTGGGAAATTTTGCATCAGGGATGCATCACTTTTTTGATGCAGACATGAGTTAAAATCGTTTTAGGTATTTACAATGCCACACAAATGTCGATTTGCATGGCTTTGTAAGAAAAAGTAATGCAGTGCTTTGAGCTGCCTTGCATTGCTTTGTGTCAGGTAGATGTCACCTCACCCATTCACCCTGAGGCCGACTGCTTTTTTAGTTGGCAAATTTGAGATGCACTACACCTGAGTCTCACTGACTGAGCTACGCCCCTGCTCAAGCGCTCTATTTCTTGTGGGAACTCTGCTCCTGCACTTCTGCACAAGCAGCCATTGCAAATGTTACTGTTATTGTTTAAAATGCTTCATTGTCACTAAATCAATTCACCGTGTTACCTCATGAAATGCAGTTTCTCTCGCACTCTTTCCTGAATTTGAATGAATGAATTTCGATTTATAAAGCGCTTGGTTACTCCAAGGCAGTGTCCCCGCGCTGAGCTAAAATCAGGCCCTGGCGAGTCCGGTGCACATGGGCTTCTAACTCTGTCTAAAAGCCAAGTCTTCAGGCTGTTCCGGAAACTTGCCTCAGACTGTTCAAGTCTTAGGTTGATCGGCATTGAATTCCATAGCTTGGCTGCACGCAGCCCAAACGAGCAGCCCCCCAGTCTTGCACGGCATACTCTGGGGATCATTGCGAGCTCTGCATGTCCAGACTAAGTGTTCTGGAGGGCGTATACGCCTTGATCAGGAGGAAGAGATAGCTGGGACCCCTCCGATACATTATCCTATGCGTGAAGCACAGAGCTTTATACATGATTCTGTGTTTAACTGGGAGCCAGTGAAGTTCGGCCAGACCGTGATTAATAGGGGACCATTTCGGTAGCCTCGAAGCATCCGTGCTGCAGCGTTTTGTACTCTTTGAGCATCGCTAGCCTGCCTATAGAAGTGCACAGATAGAGCACATTGCAGTAGTCCAGCTGAGACATCAGCCGTTCCTTTCCTTCCTGGCACATTCTTATCATGGTAGCTCATATAGTGACAGTGGGATAAAGTCTGACAATGCCAATTTTCCAATTCCTTTCTCTTGTTGAAGGAGACGCCAAGCTCACCATACAAAGCTTTCCTTTGCCTGTGTCTCGGTTACGCCCAACTCCTTCGCACTTACTCAGCTTTTCTCTTTCAAGGTCGGGGAGAGTTCTGTGGTTCCTGTTCTTTAACTTATATTGTGTTAAGGGGATTACTCGTTTCCAGTTCTTCCAGTTGTCCTCGTCACCAATAGGCCAGATGAGGCCACACACCACAATATGATCTTCTTCAAATCTTCTTAATCGCCTCCTCCACCACATGCCTACACTAAGGGCCCTTCTCTTAATGAAACAGCTGCATACTCGGCATTCCGATCCCACACGCCCCGATACATTTCAAGAATGCAAAAATGGCGTTCACAGAGGCAGAGCGAGAGAGACTGCAAGAAGCAAACGAAGAGGTGGAGACACTTCAGGTTACAGGTGATACAGCACTGGAGACTGTTGTGAGTGGCAAGACTTTCAGCCAGTCCTAGTTTTACAAACAACAGTTCTAAGCATACTGAGACTTATAGTTTCACTTTTTTTCCTTTTATAGAACCTAAAAGCCCCAGAGTGCCTAGTGCTGCTGGAAACCTTCATATGCGGGCAGAGACCTGAAGGAATAAGACCAAGAGAAACTCGTGGAACCTCTACCTAAAGAGAAACCTGTGCAATGACCTCAAAAATGAGTGGCCATGGGTGACATAAGGGGACTAAGCCTGAAGAAGATCACAGCCCCTATGTATTCACATCCTCTCTTTTTTCCATCCAGCTCCTTCCAAGTAGATTCTCAATCATATGTTGTGAATGAGAATCCCCTTGCAGGGGTCGAGGTGGAAAATACAAAAACGGCAGCAGATTAGAGTTAGACAGAATGAACAGGCTCATACAACTGTAACACAAAAGGGTAGTAGTGTTCCAAAACATTTGGAAAGAACCGCACCTCATGAGCAACAACGATGTAATTAGAATTCAGTTAGTGGCGTATTAGGTATACATTTATTATAAGTATAGCGGGGTGCTGAGGAAGCTGTAGGCTCTCACTACCCAGGAGTGCCGTTGGTAAGTTGAAAAGACAGCTTATCCAGAATCATTAATGAAAAAACAAGCTATTGACGCACACCCATTCTGAAGTTGTAAACAGTTATATATCATAACATTATATGTGCGTCAATAGCTGGTTTTTTCATTAAAGGCTCATACAACTGCCCTGTCACTCAGGCTTTGGTGAACCTACAGATCTGAATAGCAGACAGGTTACACTTTTCTTACATGGTAAGACTTCAGACATTGGCGGTGAGCATGACTCAAATAATCACATGAAATATGTATTTAGAATTACAATAATGTTTGCCTTAAGCATCAATTTGTCATTTTGATGACACACGTTTTAGTTCAGTAGAGGATGATTAAGGCTCCTGCCTGGATAAGCAGTAGATATTTCCTGAGCAGGTTTTAGTTCACATTTGTGCCCTTCACCACTGCCTTGGCCTTGCTTGTAGGGTAAATGATAGTTCAGGTTCCTTGCTGGATTCAAGTCCTGCTGCCAAATGAATGGCAAAGGTCTGGCCTGGTCTCAGCCAGAACCTCTGCTGTTGTGTCAGTTTGGCACAGGAATCTCTCTTTCATTCAGATGTATGTGTAGTGGGGTTGCTTCCCCCTTCATTTTCCAGCCACTGGTTTAACTGAAGACTCTCAGTGTACATGTGTGACTGGTATTGGTGTATTCAAATGACCTGTGCCAGGCGCCCATTGAGGATGACAGCGGTGAATGGTGATTCTTGTAGAACTTTGCAGGTTTGCTTCTTAATGGTCAACATTCCTGTGTCAGTCTAAACGTATGAGCTGAGAACCTTGGGGAAGCGGCTCTATCGTTATTCTTCTGAGAGATCCAGAAGGTTTAAGAAGTTTGTTCCCTTGCATCTAAGAAAGCATATAGGTCTTCTTTAATATGCTTTGAAATTGATTCAATACCCCTTGTTTTCTCAGTCCCAGTTTGATGATGGTGGAATAGGTTCTACATACACCTGACTGCATTTTTAAAGCACAAAAATTCGCCAGCCAAACAGTCATGCTCACTTCGCATGTTCTCCATCCAAGCTGCATTACAGCCTGGGTGGAGAACATGCCCAGGTACCCAGTCCTTGTCTGAGTGCCAATCACAATGCTGCATTGCAGCGTTGTGATTGGCTTATGGGGAGCCAATCACAACACTGCATTGCAGCATTGTGATTGGCTCAAGGGGGGTGTTGGCTGCTTCCTGTTCCTGGACAGGGAGGAGAGACAACATGGGACAGAGCGGAAAAGAAGTAGGTTTCTTTTACTTATTTTACACCCCCTTACCACCTCGTCCCCACCCCGCCACCCCAGATCCGTGCCAGCTGCCTCTGATGTGTCCTGAGTAAAGAGAGCTGGTAATGATCTCTAAAAAGCATCAAGAAAAGAGGCAATGTACCTACATTTAGGGGCATATGTACAAGGCCCCTGTGCCACCAGAGTGTCACTTTTTTTGATGTTGATCCATATTTACAAGGCCATGCATAGCCACCCTGAGTGGCTTTTCATGGCCTTGTAAATATGGCCCCCTTTCACACATTACTGTGTGTGAAAGGGGAGTTTCATGGGTGTTGCTGTGAGTGTGACCACGCAATACCCATGGATTCTGACTTATTCACAGATTTACAAGGTTTTGTAAACCTGTGAATGCCTCAGATGATTCTAATGCCTCCCTGGGAAAGGCGTTAAAATGGCGCAATGTGGAGACATACCTTTATATCTCCTTGTTTATTGCTCTTTCTATGTGTGCTGCAGAATGCAGCACACATCGAAGGAGAAAAAACACATCAATGATGGCTTTTGTGCAGGAAGGTGTCCCTTCCTGCACAAAAACAATCATCACTGCAACACAGATACCTTTGCACCATAGTGCAAGGTGCTTGCATTGGCGCTAGGCAGCCAATTGTGCACTAGGACCGAGGAAAGCGCAGGGATGCATCATATTACTGTACATATGATGCATTCCTGAACTTGTCTTATGACGCAGCTCGGCACAGCAAGATGACTTGCAGCACCACGCTGCGTCATTTTCTAGTAAATATGCCACTTTGTATTTTACATGGACAGCGATCCAACTGAATGCACTTAACATACTGGCTACTTTTAAGATCTTCTCAAAGAACTTCATGTGAATGGACAAGGATCCAAAGGAATACCCTTAACATACTGGCTGTTTTTAAGAGCTTCTCAAATAACTTCATGCGAGGGGTGTGTGAACTGTTGAAGACCAACTAATATATTTGGTCAACACATGCTCTGAAAAAGGGTTTAGGCCTAAAAATATCTCATTGAAAGTGCCATCCCTAGTAATATTGATCGGAGACGCCCTAATTCTGGAGACTACCAGCGCCTGGATCACAAGTGAGGGAGACGCACGCAACGTAACGCAGTGGGGCGGAGCAGCGCGAGGACGCAGAGGGAGCTGAGCCTGTCCTGGCTTTGTCGACCCCAGATTCCCTGGATTCACGGATTACCCCGCCTGGTGCCGGCCCGAGTTTTCCCCCTCTTCTTCGCACTTGGCCTCACCCTGCCGACCGGCAACTACGGTGCAGAGAGCCAGCGAGAGTGGCAAGCAAAGCATTGGGCCCCAGGTGCCGGCGAGACGGCCCGGTCAGATAGGGTTCGGTTTGTGGCCCTCGGGTGTCGCCGCCACTTGCCCCGCCCACTTCTGCCCACTCCTGGCTACACCCACAATACCCACCCGGGCGCGTCCCCCGGTGGAAAGAAGGAGCCGGTGGCTTTTGCTCCTGCCCCAGCTCTACATTCAGGGGTCACCGTGTTGCACCAAGCGCAGAGCCTTCGCCACATCTTCATCATTCCTGGGCACCTGCGGACAACCATCCTTTTTCTCCATCGATCCTCCCTAAGAGTCAACAAAGAGCCAATGAAGGAGCTGCGGCTTTGAGGCGAACCTACAAAAGAACAGGGGACTCGTTAAAGGGCTTGAGGGAGCCCCAACGCTGCATCTGCTCACCTCCTTGGTCTTTCCGGCCGTCCGAGGCCCAGGCAAGCACTGGGAGACCACTGACATTGCTGGGGGGGGACTCTGTTCCCCATCAGGCACTATCGACATCGTGGTGCGGGAGGTAACGTCACCCTCCCGACGCCTGTAAAATAGGCCCTACACTCCCGCAGCGCCAAGGGCGGGCCTGTCTATGCTCATCATCAGCAGGGCTGGGCCCCCCTCTTTGATGTGTGTTTTGGCAACGACTTCAACTCTTCAGTCCTCTGGTCCTGCGACGACTCCTCCAGCTATGGTACTGTAATCCTTGATCACTTAATTTCGTTGTTACTTTATCGTTTGCTCTTGTAGTTCTGGTTTTATTTAGTGGCATTTTCCTATTTGGTCATGGGGAAAAGAAAACAAACGAGTTCTGCCCTAGTAAAATCACCTCGAAAATCGTGGCAGTCCATCATGAACTTTATAACAAGCAATGGGGGCTATTGCTACCGACGCTGTTCAACATCTACATGGCCCCCCTCGCACATGTGGCCCGCCAACATGACCTCAACATCATCTCCTACGCCGACGACACCCAGCTCATCCTCTCCCTCACCAAAGACCCTCACACCGCCAAAACCAACCTCCACGAGGGAATGAAGGCCGTCGCCGACTGGATGCAGAACAGCCACCTGAAGCTAAACTCGGACAAGACGGAGGTACTCATCCTCGGACCCACCCCCTCAGCCTGGGACGACTCGTGGTGGCCGGCCACACTGGGAGCAGCACCGACACCCACCGACCATGCACTCAACCTAGACTTCATCCTCGACTCCTTCCTCTCCATGTCTAAACAGGTCAACGCCGTCTCCTCCTCCTGCTACAATACCCTCCACATGCTCCGCAGGATCTACAAGTGGATCCCGACCGGAACAAGAAAAACGGTGACACAGGCCCTCGTCAGCAGCAGACTGGACTACGGCAACGCACTCTACGCAGGAATCCCAGCCAAATACCTACGACGACTACAACGCATCCAAAACGCCTCCGCCCGACTGATCGCCAACATCCCCTGCCGCAGCCACATTACCCCCCCACCTGAGAAACCTACACTGGCTCCCCTTCGACAAGAGGATCACCTTCAAGCTCCTCACCCACGCACACAAAGCACTCCACAACGCCGGACCAGCCTACCTGAACAGCAGACTCAACTTCTACACCCCGACCCGCCAGCTCCGCAAGCCTTGCCCTCGCCGATGTCCCCCGCATCCAACGAACAACCTCCGGCAGCAGATCCTTCTCCTACCTCGCCGCCAAGACCTGGAACACCCTCCCTACCCACCTACGACAGACCCAAGACCCGCTCGCCTTCAGAAGACTCCTCAAGACCTGGCTCTTCGAGCAGTAGCGGCTCCCCCTCCCCTCAGCGCCTTGAGACCCTCATGGGCGAGTAGTGCGCTATACAAGTACTCTGATTGATTGATTGATTGATAAGCAAATCTTAAGTGTGGACAAAATCCTAACTACTTGTACTGAGAGTTGCATCGAACCTCCTAACACACATATATTTTCCTCAAATGCGGACCAGCTGCTGGATTTGCAGCCCACAAGTTCTGATAATGCGAAAAATAATGAGCCTGATCAAAACCTTACCCTCAGTCCACCAGGCACTTTGAATCCCAACCCGCCATCTAAACAACCCAAAATCTCCAAGATACACCCTGCTAAGGTCAATATGACAACAAACGATGGGAAAATGAAGGTTACAAGCAAATTGGCATCTGTGGGACAGCGCTGGACTGGATCACGTCTTACCTTCATGGCCAAGACCAACAGGTCTTTCTCCTCCGAGGCCAAGCCTCTAAGATGGGGGGGGCTTCAGGGCTCGGCCCTGAGTCCATTTCTATTTAATATCTATCTGGCACCATTGGCGGAACTCATCGCTAGCACAGGAATCAAGGTGATATCCTACGCGGCTGACACCCAACTGATGTTTTCCTTTAGTGAAGTGTCGGTATCCGTCTTTGACACTTTTAGAGAGTGCCTTAAAAATATTTCCGTCTGGATGAGCAGCAATTATTTAAAGCTCAATGCCTATAAGACAGATGTTCTGTTTTTTAACCAAACAGTCCCTAACCCAGTGGCCTTGTGGCCGGTAGAACTGAGAACAGCTCCCATCCCTAAGGACTCTGTCAAGAATCTTGGTGTCGTTGAGACAATGACTTATCTCTTTCCGCACATATCCAGCACGTTTCTGCGGTATGCTTTGGTAAGATGAAATTTATTAGAAAATTCATCAACTTCCTGCCAGAGACAGCTCATAAAACTGTGGTGCATGCGTTAGTCACCTCCCATCTCGACTACGCCAATGGACTCTATTTGGGTCTACACAGTGGCTTGATCCGTAGGCTGCAGACAGTGCAAAATGCGGCAGCTAGGCTGGTCCGCAAGGTCCCTCTCCGCCACCATATCTCCCCCCATCTCAGACAACTCCATTGGCTCCCTGTGGACAAGAGAGTTGAATTTAAGGCCCTCACATTTGCTTTCCGGGTCTACCAGGGAAGAAGCCCTAAGCATCTGAGGATGAGACTTCGCCCCTACCTGCAGGGTAGATTGCCGAAGTCCAATTTCAAATGCTACGTTTTCATCCCCCGCTTCGTTAAAGCAAGAAGGGGGGGGGCAGAACTTTTGAGGTGGGAACCCTTTAAATGCTGAAATGACCTGCCCCTCCAACTACATATGATGCACTCTGAACAGGAGTTCAGAAAGGCCTTGAAGACCTGGCTGTTCAGCCGTAAAGACAAGTTCTCTGCTAGCATAGCTACGATGTTATCCACTTCAGGACACCTCAGTTGAGGTAGCTGCGCGCTTTATAAATGTCTTTTATTATAATAATAATCATTATTATTATTATTATTACAAAAAGGGCATCTGTGCTAAAATCAGGCTCAAGCTTAAAGCCTCAGAGAGACCTCAGCAAATTGAAGCCCTCTGTATCGCCGGACTCCCCGGACTCAGTGGACTGCTCTTCATTAGCGACTTCAGTGCAAGCACTGATAGACATTATTAAATCCTCTGTGTGTAGTCTCACAGATCGACTTAAAGCTGTTGAATGTGCTGTGTTAACTTGTGCAGAAAGACTGGGTTCAGTGAATCTATGTTCTGGGAATGGGATGGTAGGGCCAACTGACTACAGTAGTACTGATGGTGCTATCCTTAGAACATTTATAACCTCCCCAGCACAACAACCTGTTATAGGGAATTGTGAGGTGCCCCCTCAACCTCTCAAGTGTTAACTACAGTGCCCCAGACACAGTGTGCTTCTTTTGCAGATGCAGCAATGGCTCACAATAGGGGAATATCACCAGTCTCCAAGTATAATGCTCATGTGGGGAGTACAGTTTCTACACAGCCCGGTCTGTCATGGATCGACTAGACCTCCCTCCTGCTGTTACCCCGTATGTGGTCATTTTGGCAAATGTTCCGCCCATAGAGTCTCCACACGTTGAATCATGAATAAATTCTAAAGTGGGGATGGGTGGAGCGCTTTTTGCAGATTTCATGATAGCCAGACGGGTGGGTGGGTCAGAAGGGGCACTAAAGTGTTTCAGGGTGATTGTGTGGTGCTCTCTTTTAAATCCCCAGGGCTGGTAAATATTATACTGGGTCGGGCAAAGTCAATTCCCCCAACCCAAAATCAAATTATAGTTCTCCCACTTGGCTTCATTTATAAACCCCCTAGACAACCGTTAAGTCAGCCAAATGCTTTACACAACGACTCCCCCAAATCTAATGCACACTTCAACAACCACCCACAAACTCAAACTATGCAAATCCCCTTCTGTACTCCATCACAACCTCTAACAGGGTTGATAGCCTCTCCAGCCTCACTGGGGTAGATTGACTAAAGGACGAACCATTGGTGGGAATCATACTGCAAAATCCTGCTCCTACAATTCTGACTCCTGTCAATAATATACAGTTAGAGACTGGTTTTAAAGTCCAAACGATCGCAGAACAATCCCTGTTAAGTAAGGAGACATTTGTGGACTCTATATCCCCAGATTTAAATGATATTACAGTTTATTCTGGAACGTAGCTGGCTTGCGTAGTAAGATTAACTCTCCAGATTGGCTTAGATTAACAGTACATTTTACAATTGTTTGTTTACAAGAAACTTGGGTTGTTGAACCATGTCACCTTAATGGGTTTAAAACTTTCAACTCCCCTGCTATTCCATCTAGGAATGGCAGACACAAGGGTGGTGTTTGCATCTATGTGTAAAACAAACTACCCTCCTCTACAGTTAATTTTAAGTCATCTTTTTACCAAATCGTTATTATTGATTTTTCTATATCCTCTGAGCTGATCTTAGTTAATTTTTACAACAATGCTTGTAACTCAGACACATTGGTCATATTAGCCTTACTTGATACTGATTTAGAATCAATTTTTTCAAAGGGGAATGGGGATAAAATTCTAATTTGGGTGGGAGATTTTAACATTCAACTTTGTAAATTGCCCTCTAACAGTATTTGTGGCATGACCTCACCATTAAATGAAGACGTTACCCATTTCCTACACTGAGACTATGGTAAGAAACTCAATGACCTTATTTTCAAATATGATTTAGGCTACAGTAATGAATTTGGGGACAGCCCAACTAAGGTACCTTGCACCTTTGATGGCACTATGGGTAAAAGTGCATAAAAATGCCACCCCCAATCAACCAGACCTAACAAGCGGACTCCCCCCTCTAAGAGAACGCACACCTCATCACATAACTAGCTGCCTAACTCGGACTGGATCGCATGCTTTAATGAGATATGCCTCGGCCTATCCTACCTGAAGGACAAAATCTATCAACCATCACCAAAGAGCTCCTAAACTCGCACAGAGCCACTAGTGCCACCGTGAACCGAATCAGTTACCAAACTAGCAGATATATCACCAAACATTCACACTCTGAGTATACTATTCAGAATACAATATCATCCCAAGAGACTAATTGCTGAGTTATCTGAAAAAGACATACGTGACCTCCTCCTATCGAATATGGAGATCGGTACCCTCTATTGAACACCTAGATCACCTTAGAGTGCTGAGGAATACATACAACAGCAAAATATTAAAGGCAAAGGCGGACTTCTTTAGAACTCTGCTGAACCAACCCATTAATCTTCCCCAAAAATTATTTGAAATAGTCAAGCAACAATCACTCAACACACCAAATGGTACGTAACAAAGAGAGACTGCTACCCCTAGCTGCAAGGAGCTTGCAAATTTCTTCCTAGAAAAAACAATAACCATTGAATACGACCTACAATCTAAGAATGCCCTTCCACAAGCTACTAGGTCAAGGACCAATTTAGTACGCCGGTGGGAGCTCCAAAAAACAATGCCTCTTGTCATTTTCAGTGTAGGGCATGAAGGTGTGCCATCTATGACACTCTTCTAGCGATTAATTCCTCCAATCACTTCACTGATCCACTACCTCCTTCCACATTCGAAATGATAAAAACTTCTATTCTACCCTCATGGTCAAAGATTATGTAACCGCCTCTCTTAGGCAAGGAACTATACCTGACTGCCTTAAAGTAGGGTAGGTAACACTCATACTAAAGAAAGACAACTCCCTCTCCTCAGACCTCAACAACTACCGCCCTATATCCAATCTCAACAACTACCGCCCTATATCTAACATCCCCACTCTGGCGAAACTACTAGAAAAATGTGTACAAATTCAATTATGCAACCACATTGAGAATTTCAACCTCCTAGACCAACACCAATCCGGCTTCCGTCAAGGACACAGCACTCACCCACATTATGGATGACATATTATAAATGCTAGACCCTAATGAATCATGTCTTTTGATTCTTCTTGACTTATCCTCCGATTTCGACACGGTTATAAATGACAACCTAGTGTCCCTACTGGATCGAAGGATGGGTCTATCTGTTCCTGTGCTACAATGGTTTACCTCTTTCCTAAACAACACAGCCCAAAGAATGAAGATGAAGCAATCCCTCTTGCAACCCTCCATGGTCACTCTAGGGGTTCCACAAGGCTCAGCACTTTCACCCATTCTTTTCAATCTAGTCATGGAACCCCTGGTAAACGCGTTGAACTCTGCGAACATTCTATATCACTTGTGTGTAGACGACACACAATTGTATATGAAAATCTCCTCCCCAGAAGACATCTCCCTTAACGCTATTCTGCATAATACTCAAAGCTGGCTCACTGGCAACCACCTCATGCTCAACTCCTAGAATTGCTCCTCATCTCCCCCCCACCACACACCCAAGATAGACCTCTGGCTGAAGCATCTTACAACTTGTGACTGCTCTCCCCACACCATTGACTCCGCTAAATCCTTGGGAATCACCTTAGACAAACACTTGAATATGCAGGCGCATATCAGTGATGCCGCCAAAGGAGCTAATCATCAGATGAGTATCCTAACAAAACTTAAACCCTTGCTCCCACAGGTCGACTTAAAAATGGCGGTACAAGCCCTAGTGTTGCCAAGATTGGACCACGGAAGCACAACTCTATGCGCACTTCCCAAATTCAAGATGGCCCCGCTGAGGGCATCTCTTTACGCTGCGGCCAGGCTGGTCTCTGGAATAAAAAGAAATAATCACATTTCTCCGACCTTAAAAGAACTGAACTGGCTACCATATGAGGCAAGAATACAACTGAAGATCACCTGCATGACCCAAAAAGCCCTTCATATCCAAACCCCCAGTTACTTAGCACAAAAGATAGAGCTGTCCGGAGGTTGCAGACATTCGCGAAGTGCGAGCTCACTACTACTGAAAACACAGTCCTTCCACAAAAAGAGAACGTGCTGCAGAGCCTTCTCAGGTATTGCACCAAAGATTTGGAACGCCTAACCACCAGATGTATGCAGGATCCCTTCCTCCTCCTTCAAAAAATAATTGAAAATGCTTCTAATGAAGAAATTCACATCCTAAGACTTTAAATCATACGTTACTGTTATTAACATATGTTATCTTGACTACCACTGTCTTCCTCTTAAATTGAATATATGTATATTACCCCCTCAACCGCCTAATGTATCCGAATGGTGTAATGTAAAGCGCTCTGATACCCTCTAGGGTCATGTTCACTTTATAAATAAATACAATAAATGGTACTTTTCAGCTCTCGCCCATTCACACACTGCAGTGCAGTAACATGCCTTGTTGCACTGTGTTGCATTATTTCTTAATGAATCTGCCCCTAATTCAACTAAGATCATGTAAAGTGATGATGCCTAAATCTGCAGAGATTAAGATGCAGTAGGACCACAAATTATTCTATGGTCAGGCCAATTGTCAGAGCAGATGCAACAAACGGCTGTCAGTCTGACACATCTCACAGCTTCCTCTTTCAGCAATTTGTTTGGCAAGAGGAAATTCCAGAATGCAGACATATAGCAGATATAGAAAAAACATTCTTACTCCTTTCACGCTTATCTGGAGAGTGTTTGAGCTCCTGTAATATAACAGGTCTTATCTGAAAACAGACATAACATGTTACATATTCACACCCTTAAGTTTGTGTTAACATTCTGATCGGTCCATGATTACTTTACAACAGCTGACATAGTGGGGCGTGATTACAGGCACACACACTGCTATTGTTCATGATTACAGGCACTGTTGCTGGGTGATGAGGCATGCCTGCTGGCACAGCAGTTGTTTGTTTAGAGAGCATGATCGCAAACACAATAAATATTTTGGAAGAAATGTTATTGGCTGAACAACTCCTTGGTGGGCACTCGCGGGACTTGCTATTTCATGCCCTAGTTCAGAAAATGACTTTCCCTAACAGTGCAAACTTTAAAAGTTGTGCTATCTCTTTTTTTATTTTTTTATTGTGCATAATTATACAACTAACAACAATTATTATTCCTTTTGGAAAAAATAAAATAAAGAAGAAAACATACATAAATGTAAGAAAAAAAGGAAAAGGCAAAAATGTACACAAAAAGCAGTAAAGATACATCAGAAAATAAATATCCACAATAAATGTATAAATCATGCACATTTTTTTATAGTTATTATATTACCCCACCCACCCACCCTCTGAGGGGTTGGACTTGTACATTAAGCATAAAAAATAAAAAAAACAGAAAAGAAAACCCTTCACTAATGCTTTCTGATCCATCTGGTCAGTGGTGCCCAAATTTGTAAGCCTTTAGAGCGAGCCTGCCTAGCCCTCTTTGCATAAATAGCTTTCTCAAAAGTATAATTTGCTAATAAACAGGAGAGCCATTGATGGAAGCTTGGGGGTGTTGGGACCAACCACACTGTTGCCAAGCTTAGGCGCAGAAACGCCATACCAATAAATACCAGTTGCTCACCTGGCTTCCCCTGAATTTGTGGGTCGACCCCCAATCCCACCAGCGATGAGGTAAGAACATAGTCCACCCCTAGCACTTTCTTAAAAAAGTTTGAGATTTCCTGTTTTAAGCCACTTAATATGTTACATGAGCTAAACATGTGAACCAGATCCGCTTGGTACAATGGACAGCGGAGACATAGGGTTCCTCTTCCTAACCCCCATTTAGAGATTTTCTTTGGTGTATAGTAGAGTGAGAAACAGGATTTATAAAATTGAGCCTGAAGCCGCGCTGGGATTAAAGTTTTCTGTTCTAACTCAACTGAGTGGAAAAATAGATTTTCTTGAATACCTATCTCTACTTTCCATTTTGTTGCTCTGGCATCCATATCATCCGGCATTAATGAATTAAAATTGCTATATACATCCCCAATGGAGAGCAATCTATTTATCTGCCTTAATCTGTCTATCATGATATTATTAGCAAATCCAATTGAGCCTCCACCTTTTTTACTCAGAAAATCTCGAACCTGGAGGTATTTATAAAAGTCTCTCCAATCTAAACTATACATCTCCTTGAGATTATTAAAGCTGATTATGTCAGATAAAGAATAGAAATCACCAAGTTTGGATAGGCCGACCTTACACCATTTTTTGATAATAGAGTCTTTAAAAATTTCGGGTAGGTTAGGATTATTGTCTATTGGTGTATAGCAATTCAGTCGGCCCAGCCCCAGCAATTTCCGAACTGACTTCAAAGTTCTGTAACTGCCTATAAGTGTTTTAAAGCAAACCTTCTTGTAGTGGCTATCATTAAGAGATCTCCAAAGCCACCCCCAGGCGTCTTTGCCCGTAATAAGTTCTATTGGTGTGGGTATTTCTTCCAACAAGCTACTCGATGTTTTTTCTGATATGAGGGTTAAATTGGCTAATAAAGTAGTAGCCCAGTAATATAATCTAATATTTGGCAATGCTAGACCACCTCTATCTCTTGGTAACGATAAAAGTTTGTAATTTTATCTCGATTTCTTATATCCCCAAATAAAACGAGAAACTAAATTTTCAATCTTTTACAAGCAGAGGACCGAAACTTCTAAAGGAATTGCCCTTAAGAAGTACAAAAATTTGGGGAAAAAAGCATTTTAATTATGTTACAACGGCCGATAATCGATAAATGTAGATTGTGTATTCTCAGTAAATCCACTTTGATTTTTTCAATCAAGGGGTCGATATTATTTTCAACGATCCTATTAACATTTGCCGAAACCTCAACCCCCAAGTATATGGCCTTTTCTACCAGTCTAGGTTCATTAGCCATAGTTATATTACAACAAATAATTTGAGTTTTACTGCAATTAAGGGAATACCCTGAAAGTTGCCCAAATCTTGCTGCTTCTGTCTCTATCTCGACCATAGCTATTTCAGGGTCAGGGGTTGCAATCGCAATGTCATCTGCGTAGGCTAAAGTTTTAGTGTTCCCACCCGGAGATTCAATAGGCCTAATCCTTTCATTTCGTTCAAGTTGTTGTAAAAAAGGGTCTATGTACAGAGCAAATAAAAGCGGGGAGCTTGGACAGCCCTGCTGAGTACCTCTAGTTATTTCAAAGTAGTCTGTAAGAACCCTGTTTACAGAAAGCCTTGCTTTAGGATTAAAATACAGCATTTTAAAGGCCTGTACAAGTTTTTTACTGACGCCAGTCCTCGACAGAGCCTCCCATAGAAAGGACCAGGAGACCCTGTTGAAGGCCTTCTCCGCATCCAGGAATATAAGTGCTGTTGGTGCTCCAGTTATATTAGCAGCGTCAAGCAATGAGGTAACTCTCCTAGTATGGTCAGTCGTTCCACGTCCAGGTATAAAACCATGTTGTCGGGGTGAAACTACTTTATGAATAACAGCAGCTAAGCGACAAGCTAAAATGTTTGAGTAAACTTTGCGTTTCTTAAAGTGATGGGGCGATAAGAGCCAGGTTCTAATGGTGATTTATGTTTTTTTTTTAATTATAATTTTAGCCTGGGTCCAGGATTGTGGGGGATTCCCTCCCTTAAAAACCTGTATGAACAGTTGTAATATTATCTCTTTCAGCTGTGGGGCAAACTTTTTATAAAATTCTAAAGGTATATCATCCAGTCCAGTGGCTTTACCATTATGTAAACTATTAATACATAGCAAAATATCCGTCCATTGGGGACGTTCCTCAAGTTGTTCTTGATATTCCTCTAAGAGTTGTCTCACAAAGCATTGATTAAGATATGATGAGATTTATTTAGAGTTGTCATTGAAGTCCTCATGGTATAAGTTTTTATAGTATGAGTAAAATACTTTACTTATACCCTTTGAGTCTCTAGTTCTCCCCTTTACAGGATCATTGATCTCAACTATTGTATTTTGCGTCACCCTTTGCCTTGCTCTTGTAGCAAGGTGGTGCCCTACTTGTTCGCTGCATTCATATGCCTTTTCTCGCCATACTGTTAGTCTATCTGCAGCTCTTTCTGTAATGACTTCAAGAATTACTGATTTTGCTAGTAGCACTTTCAAATGTGCTTCTTAGGCATCCCTGCCTTCATGAATTACTTCAACCAAATGTTCCTCTGCCACCGCCAGGCTATGCTGCATGTGATTAATCAAGCAGCGTTTCTCCTTATTTCTATTAAATGAAAAGCTGAATGTCTCGCCCCGTATCCCAGCTTTCAGAGTATTCCAAACTATTTCCAAACCAGCGCTCCCTATATTCTCTTTTAAAAATTGGAGTATCCATTTCCTCATATGTATGCAGTATTTCTCATCGAGACGTCGCACACGCTCAAAACTTCAATTAGGCTTATCCTTAGTTCTACTACCAAACCCCTTAAGTTCCATTATTAGTGGGTTATGGTCTGATAATATGCGTGGAGCTTTCTCAATGGCACAATCATGAAGAATAGTGTGTGATATAAACCTAAAATCTAGTCTGACATGTTTTTGGTGTGGAAAGGAAAAAAATGTAAAACCCGGATCATTGGGATTTTGCCAGTTCCAAATGTCGGAGAGTGCTTGTTCATAACATAAAGTCCTTAGAGCTCTAAAAGCTTTAGGTTTTCGTCCACTATACTTCCAACCCTTACCAAAAGATACATTCTGACTAGCAAGCAAATTTATATTAAAATCCCCGCACATGATGAAAGGCAGTGGCCAATTAGCTAGTTCATTATTTATATAGTCAAACACTGTTGGATCATCCATAATACTTCCATAGATGGTGCATATAGTAATTGGGTCCCCATTATCCCTATGACATTGTGTAATTACCCACCGCCTGTTTTGATCCGCTATTGTTCGGGAGAATTGAATGGATTGATTAGCTGCCAATATTGCGACCCCCCGAGTCTTTGAATTTTGGGTGGTGGCCCCCACTAATCTACATCCAAGAGTCTCTAGCAAATGTATCTGAGCTCTTTCAATATGGGTTTCTTGCATACAAATATCAGCTTTTAATAGACGTAGTCCTATCGCAGTATTTCGGCGTTTCTTGACATCATTCAGACCACAAATATTAATCGTAGCAATACGCAGATTATTCATTATTACAACTACATTTCATCCAATCAAATAAAGCCATGCAACTTACTTTCAACCCCCCACATACCAACTCCTCATTCTCTAGGCTCTTGGTACGCACCTCGACTGAAGTCATCCTGTCCGCAATCTCAAAACAAGTCTTGCCCACTTTCCTGATGGTGCCCTGTAACTTTTGTGTAGCAAGGCGTGACCTTCGATTATCTAGCTTAACTTCCTCTTGAAAGTATGGATTGAATTACATCTGATAGAGTAGGCTCCCCCTTAGACTCAGCATGGCCATCAGCAATGGATGTATGACTCTCTTTTGAGCAAATCGTTTATTCTGCCACTGTTACCAGTTGTGATGCAGAATAATCCCATTTGAGGTCCGTCGTGCTGCCTTGGTCCGAGGTCTCAGATTTTTTATTTCGGTTGAGCCTCTTTCTCAGCTTTTTCCTTTGCGCAGTAGTTCTCAAAGATAAATCTAGGTCAATACTGCTATCCCAATTTTTTTGGCTTCCATCTTCACTTGCATCAGATATGCTTCCATCCGACATTTTCAGCCTCATCCGTAAGCGAGTAAAATTTATCCATGTTATCTGGTGTGTGAGGTGGAAGAGCGAAGTGTTTACTGATGCCTAGATTATTCAGTACATCCTCATTAGTTTAATTTGGTGTAATATTAAGGGCTTGTGAACTATGTGCGTTGAAGCAGACTAAAAGCAAATTGTTCCCATCCTCTTCTTCAGTAACACCAGGGGAAACAGTTGGGCTTGAGTGGAAGACTGGCGTTTTAATCTCCATTACGCTCCTTATGAGTTGCACATCTATTAAGGGAGTAGGTTGAGCTACTAAGCCATTTGAACCAGCCATTTCCACCCCTTTAACATTCTGTACTTTCCCTTCAGCTGGAGCAAAAATATTCATTATAAGTGTCTGTCCGCCTTGCACACTTTGGGTGGATTGGCCATTTGTTACCCCTTTTGCTGTTTGGCAGTCTGTTCACTCTGTTCTGCGGACTTAGAGTTTTCGCTCTGTTCTTTATTTTTAGCGCCGCGTCTATCTGGGCGTTTTTGGCGAGTCTCGTTTGCAGCAGCTGCAGCAGATTTAGGCTGTGGGAACTCATCCCCCTGTGTCTCTGTAGCTTGTGCACTCTTAATTTTTAGACCTTTAGTCCCCCGCCCAGCCATTCTTACTTGTTTTGTTACTGTTGCGGCTGACAAAACACAATGTATCTTCACGATCTGAAGGGACCCGCGCCTCCTGCGCATCAGTGCCAACGTCTCTCTCCCTGTCCCCGACAGGGTACCGGAGGTCCGGAAGAACTCCCGCAGCAAGCATGCCGCGCCAGAGTCCTGCCGCAGGGCAGCAGCGGCCGACGATGCAGGAGCAGGACCAGGAGCAGAGCGCGCGTCGAGCGCCGAAAAAAGCCAGGATAGGAGCATCAGCGTCTCGGCAGCCTGACAGAATTCTCCGGCAAAAACTCTCTGATTCTTCGCCCAGCAGGTGCCCGTCCCAGCGTCATAGTGCCAATATCGGCAACAGTTGTCACAACATACATAAGTACATAAATAAAACACACGACACTGAATGTAAGTGGAGAAATATTGCTGCAGGTTTATTAGCATAAGCAATATGCAAACATGGTGGGTTATCTTACGGGCGATCCCAGGGCAGGCCAGCCCCTATGCCGCCTGCCCGTCTGATAAGCCTAGAGTCACCATGGCAACGCCAATTGGTGTATACCTAATGTTGGGAGGGTCCCCCCCTCCCACCTGTGGACCACCAGTCCACTTGCTACACACGCCCCCCCCGTGATGGGTGGGCGGAGCATACATGGCAGCCCCCGGTTGCTCAGACCCACAACCGCCTGTCGGTTAGCGGGGCGCCGTCGGTCTTCCAGTGGACACGCTAAAGATCCCTGGGTATCCTGGCTTAGCACCACACGGTGCTGCTGCATGCTATACCCCTTGGTATGTGCAGACCCTGGATCGCCCTGTAACTCCTCCTGCAACACAAAGTGAGAATTGTTAGAAAACCTGGCCCCCCCATTGTCCCTCCGGACGCCGGGTAAGCGGATGGGCGGGCAAGGCGAACGAGCGGACAAGAGGGCGAGGAGGGGGCGGAGACAGAATATGTACCCCCCTGGCTCCTCCCCGCCGGAAGCAGCTATCTGCTGGGGTCTCCCTTGGTCCATCCCAGGGACACGACCTCCCACCCCTGTGCCTTCCTGTGGCACTAAGGCGGCCGCCCTCAAAGGGGCGGGCCGCTGCGCAACCCCCCCCCGGGCAGCCTTACAGAGCGGATCTAAAGCCACGCAGGTCGGAAAGGTACGGCTTCAATACAGGGTCAGCTCTGCCTCATTCAGGGACCAGACCGGGAGAGTCGAACCGGCAGCCGACTACTCAGTCGCCATCTTGCCTCGCATAAGTACTCCTTAAAAGTTGTGCTATCTCAATAAAGAACATGCATTCTTCATTTGCCGTCTTGAACAAATATGAAAATTAAAACAAAGAATAATAAATAAACGTAAAACCTTTTCTATTAGTATTAAAACAACAACATAAAAAATTCAGATGACCACTGAAATTCACCAGTTATAGCTATCTCGGGTAACTATGACTGGTGCCCTACGGTAACTATAACTTGCGCCCTTGCCATGCACTTCTAATTGCATCACTCATGACATATTCTTTGACATCATTGATTAAATCACTGCAACATCTGAAATTACATCGTTGATGGCAACACTGTGCATGCTGGGGGGTACAGGTTATAGGTACTTTAGAGCACAAAAAAAGTTCCTTGAGAAAACTATAACTGGTGAATTTCACCTGTTCTGTTTGTTTAAAACAGTATGTTTTATCTGATGTTTTCACATAACTATAGCATCCTTTTAACTTTCGTTTTGTCAGTGAACACACACACACATATATATTCTAGTCTGTTATATATGTGTGTGTGTATATGTATGTATGTGTATATATAGATATATATATATATCTGTATATATATATGCGCTGCAAAAAACATAGGTTACAGGGATGTTACGCTCACATTTCACATGTACGAAACTATAGAAATTCAGCAGTTATATTACCTGGGTTAACTATAACTTACGCCCCAATGCACTGCTTTTGACATCACATATTACATCACTCATGACATGGTCAGTGGCATCACTGATTACATCACTGATAACATCTCAAATGACATCACTGATTACATCATTCAGTGAGTGTGTTTCGTGAAAGTTTTTAAGACTTGAAGACATACATGAATCTATTGCATAAGTTAAATTACTATTCTTTTGTACTGTATCTAACATATGTCATTTGAGTGGCTGTGTGACTGTCTGTATCCAAGTGTGAGTTCCTGTCTGAATAGCTGTATGGCTGTGTGAGTGGCTCTGTAGAGAGGCTGTGGGTGAATAAGTGGGTGTCTCAGTATCTGTGTGAGTTGCTGCATGGGTGAGTGAGTGGCCGCATTGGTGAGTGAGTGGGTGTGTGAGTGGCTATATGGTGGGTGAGTGGCTGTGTAAGTAGCTATATTGGTGGGCAAGTGGGTGTGTGAGAGGATGTATGGGTGACTGAGTGGCTTTTCAAGAGGCTCTATGGGTGAGTGACTTGGTGTGTAAATGGGTGTATGGGAGACTAAGTGGCTGTTTGAGTGGGTGTATTGGTATGTGAGTGAGTGTGTCAGTGGCTGTATTGCAAAGTCACTGTCTGTGTGAGTGGATGTATGGATGACTGATTAGGCATCTGAGTTGTTGTATGGTTGTGTGAATGTGTATGTAAGTGGGTGGGTGGGTGAGTGAATGGGTGTGTGAGTGGATGTATAGGTAAGTGGATGTGTGAGTAGCTGAATGGGTGAGTGGCTGTGTAAGTGGCTGTAAGGGTGAGTGAGTGGCTGTTTGAGTAGGTATATGGGTAAGTAAGTAGCTGTGTGAGAGGTTGTATGAGGGTGTGAGTGGTTTTGTGTATGAGGTCATCATTGATGTCATTTAAGATGTTATCAGTAATGTCATCAGTGATATCATTGACCATGCCATGAGCGATGTAATATGTGATGTCAGAAGAAGTGCATTGTTGGTGCATAAGTTCCAGTTAGCTCATGTAACTATAACTGTCTAATTTCTATGGTTTTGTACACATGAAATCTGAGCCTAACTATCACATCACTGTAACCTTTGTTTTTTTCAGTGAATTTCTATTTTTTTTTTAAATTCTATTTACTAACTATCATGTCCCTGTAACCTTTGGTTTTCAGTGAATTTTCAAGGTTATTCAAATTCTATTACTAAAGTATTATGTCCCTGTAATGTTTAGTTCTTCGAGTTAATTGCTAGGGTTTATTTTTAGTACTAAGTATACTCAGTGGTGGCTGGTAATATTTAAAAAAGGTGGGCGTAAATGTTAGGGATGAGTTTCAAGTGCTGAGCAACCACTACATTTTCGTTTACTTTTGCCTTCCGATAATTTTTAAAACAGTGTAGCTCCATGATGGGGGACCCATCGCACCCATTTGCGTAGAATCCCAACTGAAATCTGTGACCACTGTCCTGTGTGCTCTGCAGAAAGGCCAATGATTGGATAGCTATGTATTTGGAACCCGTTTTTGACCCACTGAGAGACCCTGTTAGAAACCTGCAGTGCCTTCAACCACAGCTCTCAATTGTGCAAACAAGTGGTGCCACTCATTTCAAAGTATGCACTGTACAATAGTCATGTGCATGTGCTACATGAAAAACTACAGAAACAACATCCTGGTTGCAGCTCATATTATTTTACATTATCCTGCATATTGAATTGGCACCCATGCAAAACTGTTAGCCTGCCCGAACAAAAAAGCTATCCAGAGACTGCTGATGCCTAGCTGTGGTCCAAAGTCACCCTTAGACGACCATAACGAAGTTCGACATGGCCAAGTGAAGATGAATGCAGATTAAATGCACCTGTCAGCATTTCATTCCAAAATCAGGTTGCAGCACCTGTGCATAGGTACACGGACTCTGCAACACAGGAGGGGAGAGAGCAGGGGCCTGCAGCAGCAGCACGAGAGTGCACAATAACAGCTATTTGTGTTGAAAAGCAATAATTAAATCTGGCAGCTCTCGCGCTGGTTAAAAACTCTGTAATTTGTTTCTCATCAGCCTCAATTCTGACACAGAACGAGGGATTAGCCCAAAAATGAAAGAAAACCAACAAGAGATATCCTAACTGCGCTGTCGTGAGATTTTGTTCACTTTTTCTGCTGTTGGCATTTACATTATAAGAGACTCTGGGACATTTCCCATTTTTCATTCTGAGCACTGCAATTTAAAAATATCCCGTAACCTGTCCCTGAGAAATCTATTGGACGAGGGCGGTCTGTTTTACTACAGGAAAAAGATTTAGTAAACAACGTGGGGCTTTCCCTAGACAGTTTTGATGTGAAACCTAAAGGTAGTACCTAGGGCTTTAAGTAGGATGAAAAAACTGGGGGGGGGGGGGGGGGGGGTCTCTCAGGGGGTCGTGGCCAATAAAATTAAGGGCGTGGCTTAAACACACATATGCTAAAAATCTGTGGTTAGCATAGTGCGCTGCCCGACTTGTATTTTGCTGTTTCTGTCAATGCATCCAGTTATACGATACAACAAGTAACATCATACCTACAACAAGTCAGGACTATTGGCTTTGTCAGTGGTTGTTAGTTGCATAAGATAAATAAGCAGCAACTATGGCTAGTATATAATATTGAAAAAGCTTCCACTTAAAGCCCTGGTGACATCACGACAATGAAGGGAAATCCAGAGAGAAAACACCTCTCTTTAAAGGATTTCCCTTCCCCTATAAGGCTCACCTGGCATGACGTCATACTGTAACTTCTCCACTAGTCAGAAGTGAGCAGTGTGTGCATGCACACATCTGATGTGCCTGCTGTCACTGCAGTCCTGGAAAAACGGACTGCCTGTGCCAGAGCACAAAACAGAACCCAAGTGAGACCCGTTTCGAGCACCTCTTTAAACAAGCATTGACATAGCCAATAGGTCTCACCTTTTGGACCTTGTAAGTGTTTAGCCATGCAGCACATTATCCTGGGTACTGTACCCCTAGGGATTGAAGACCTATAGCAAAGCTGTACTGGTCACCTGTTTGCTTTTTATTGCCATATTTGGGTGTTAAACTGGTGTTAATGAGGTGCAACCAATGTCCATTCAGTGTTACCAAGTTTTTCCAATGCAATAGGTCTCGCATTTGTGAGAGTTTAAGCTATTGGCATTGTAAATGACAATGCTGTTTATTTATCTGTTTTGATAATCAACAACTTATTAAAAGGCATTGTCATTTACAATTGCAGTAGCTCAAACTCTTGTAAATGCTAGAACTATTTCATTTAAAAGAAGCAGATACCATTTTTCCGAGCTGCTTGGAAAGTCAAAGCGCGCATGGCACGCTGAATGGTGCAGGTAAGCACGTTGTGCCTGCAGTGGGAGAAACTCAATAAATAAAATAGTGCTTAGAGACTAAATAGGACCTACTGTGTAACAACAGAAGTAAAAGGGCAAGTCCGCATGGGAGGTTACAAATGAAGAGAAGGCGGTAAGGAGGGACTAACAAGCCTATTAAGGAATCAGAAGCCAGCATTTACAAAGGACAATGACACAAGCCAATGACAAATATGGGCGGAGAGTAGGCAGGACTTCAAGTCCATACTCGAATACAGCATGCAGAGCAGCACATGCGCTGCCCCGGCTCGACCTAAAAAATAAATTAAAAATTGTTCGTCAAAGAGGAGACCTGGCAATTACAAAGAGGAGCGCTTATCTATTCCAGTAAAATGGCCTCTGCTTCAATAAGGTGCCAGAATTGCCTTTACTTAAGAGGACTTCGTTTTCTGGACTACAATCAAATATATTCAGGTGATGTCACAAAATAAAATAGAACATGTTATTTAAACTGTATACTAGTTGTAATCTAGTTGTAATTCTGCTCAGCCTACTACTGGGGGCCTAACAACGGTCCCTGCAGCTCCTGCGATGAAGGGGGTCCCTTAGCCCTTCAGAGGACGCCAAAACCTTCATGGGGTCACCATTTAGCTCAATGTCTAAGAATAGCTGAGCTGCAAGATATGGGAAAGTCAGGCTCCTCTCATCACATTATAGGGGGAGACAGGGCTTTAAGTGGGGGTGCCGCTCTTGACCGCTCTTGACTGCTTCAACGCGCAGAGCCTTACCTGCGCCAGGGAAACGCCAGACTGCTGCTGCTGATCGAACGGGGTGCCCACGCTGTGTGTCTCCCTCGCCGCCTCCACGACATCGCAGGCCGCCGTTGGGGGAGACTACAGCTCCCGACAATCACCGCTGCCCCGCCCACTTCCGGCAGTTAGCGCGGCCGGAGGCGCTTCAAAAGCCGCGGACCCCTCGGTGGAGCGGGGGGTGCCGCTCTTGACCGCTCTTGACTGCTTCAACGCGCAGAGCCTTACCTGCGCCAGGGAAACGCCAGACTGCTGCTGCTGATCGAACGGGGTGCCCACGCTGTGTGTCTCCCTCGCCGCCTCCACGACATCGCAGGCCGCCGTTGGGGGAGACTACAGCTCCCGACAATCACCGCTGCCCCGCCCACTTCCGGCAGTTAGCGCGGCCGGAGGCGCTTCAAAAGCCGCGGACCCCTCGGTGGAGCGGGGGGTGCCGCTCTTGACCGCTCTTGACTGCTTCAACGCGCAGAGCCTTACCTGCGCCAGGGAAACGCCAGACTGCTGCTGCTGATCGAACGGGGTGCCCACGCTGTGTGTCTCCCTCGCCGCCTCCACGACATCGCAGGCCGCCGTTGGGGGAGACTACAGCTCCCGACAATCACCGCTGCCCCGCCCACTTCCGGCAGTTAGCGCGGCCGGAGGCGCTTCAAAAGCCGCAGACTCCTCCGCGTCGCGGGACGCGCGCGGACGACGCCGGGCTGAGCCCGGGCAGAGGGCGGGCCGTCTGTGGCCGTCAGGGGCCAAAGGAGGCCGGGCCGGGCCACCCCCCTTGACCTGTACCACAGGTATTTAGCTGATTGTATAAATCTAAGTGTTGAAGTGTATACTCTGAGTGAACAATGGGGAAAACTACACGGATGGCTACTCGCTCATCCGTTAAAACTAAAGCCCCTGCTAAGACTCCTCTCTCAAGTCTAACAGCAATAGACAGGATGCTGCAAAAAACAATTGGAGTCGTCGCCAATGCTATTGAGAGCACTGAGAGGCGGCTATCACTACCTCCTAGTCTTTGTTTGTTGGCGCAACATCAACAGGATACAGAGGATCGCTCTAATGCTATGTTGAGTATGCAATTGTCACAAGAATCTATATTAATGGCTTCTTATGCGGACTTCCCGGTCAAGGACCCGATTTGTGTTGTAACTTCACAAAGTACACCTCCTGATGAGTTTAGGAATCGAGACAATAGATTGTCTCTAACTCCTAGATTAGAACCAAGTGAGGGACAATCTAATACGAATAATGTCTCTGATCATAGGGAGGAGATAATTATATGTGGAAATGAAGATACAAACTCTATGGGTTCGAAAATTGGTGTAACCTCCTTGCAGGAGGTACAGAATAGTAGACCGAAGACAAAAGTGGCACAGACTGTGCGCAAGAAAGGGAAATTAAAAGGGAAAAACAGGAAATCTGTTTTACCCCCTCGCCAAGAGAATGGAGTTAAAAGAAAGCCACCAAATAGTATTGAAGAAACCTCCACTTTACAAGAAGCCATTACACTGAGTGATTTGGTAGATTTTATGATGAAAATAGAGCAGGTAATGAAGTCCCTGATATTGCCAGTGGTAGGGAGATTAAAGACCCTCTTTGATAAAATTGAGGGATTAGAAAAGCAAGGGGCAGGTATTGTAGAATCTTTGGGAAATCATGGCGCATTGATTAAATCTCAAGCTGCAGTAAGCACTATTGGTGCAGATGATGTTGCTATTAGTGTACCGCATACATCAGTAGCAGTGACTCTATCTGAAAGGAGCAAGAAGGATGATGCACCCCTTATTATATCTAGGGGGAAAAATATGTCGAATAAAACAGGTACTGGTGAAAAAAGAATTGAGAAAGGTAAGGGATATGGAGATAAGGAGGGAATGATAAACCAAAACATTTATAAACAGAATGACAAGGATAAGAAAATACATATTGACCTCCCTCCACAGTCATTACCCTATACAGTAGTGTTAACCGGGGTACCAGAATTGAGTGACGGAAAGATAGAAAATTATCAGGAACTCAAGAATAAGGTAATTTACTGGCTGAATCACAATAGGCCATTGCCTGGACAATCTCGTGTAGAAATATTAAATGTTAGAAGGGTACACTGGATTGGACAAAGGCATAAAGATATTCAAGGAGATTGTATTATCATAAACTTGAGGGACAGAAGAGCTGTGAGTTACATTTGTCAATGGGAACCAAACTATAATACTGGCAGAATTCACACTCTAGATTTAACTTACTTTTACCCGTTATTGGATTTAAGGAGAGATAATACCTGGTATTCTGGGAACCATGGGTACAGACATAGAGACAATGTCAGTCCAAATTTTAACATCCCTTTAGCAAATAGATTTCAGAGCCTGCAGGGGTTAGAAGATATTGACTGACTCAAGGGAGATGACAGACCCACTGATTCGAATATCCTCAAAAGGTACCAGACAAGGGACCAAGGGCTTCGGAACACCTCCATAGAAACAGAGATAGTTAAGGTGGTCCCTATTAGTGATAGTTCACTAATTGAGGCATTCCGTGGTGAGGAAATGCCTCTTGATAGTAGTAACAATCTAGATGATGAACAACCTAGTGGGGAAGTTTGGTCCCTTATGAGTTGGAACATTGCAAGACTGAGGTCTAAAGTGGGCAATGAAAATTGGGATAAAATGGTAGGCGATTTTGATGTAATTAGCCTCCAGGAAACTTGGACAACTGAACCCATACATATTAATGGATTTAAAACATTCTTTTCCCCAGCGGTTAGTTCAGTTTATGGTAGGGCTAAAGGAGGTTTGTGTACGTATGTCTCGAACCTCCTAGTAGGAGTTAAAACTGAGTTAGTTTTTAATAATGTATATTATCATATCATAAGGATCACAGTTAACAAGGGGTTTTCCATAATTTTGATTAATTTTTATGATAACATCCAAGGTGAAGACCCAAGGGATGTTTTTAGACTATTAGGTAGTAACATCACTTCGGTAACTAAGCAGAGGTCAGAGGATTATTGTATTATTTGGGCAGGAGATTTTAATTGCCAAATATGCAGGAGTGGCGAGAATGGGCTGTGTGGGATACAACAGGACAGAGACATTGGCTTTAGTCATTTTGAGCATTCTGTACGAGGGGAGTGTCTAAATGAATTAATATTTGAAAATGATCTGGACTTTGTAAATAAGTTGATCAGTCCGGAAATCCCCTTTTTACCAACGTTCAATGGCAGAGGGGCAAATACAACTATTGATTATGCCCTAATGACCTCTAGACATAGGGACATGATCTGGAAATACGGAATTTTGGATTGCCCACTTAGTGATCATTTTCCATTAAGCTTTAAAATAACCATGGGATGTAAGAACTATCGTGGTAGGACCAAATCTAAAGTGATATTAGACGATATCGCTATGGTCCGGAAAAATGGCTATGCTCTGAAGTGGACAAAAATTTGCCCCGTAGAATTTCAGGAGAAATTAATTATAAGCATGTTGCCAGAATTTTATGTATGTACAGATGTAAATGCCAAAGATATAGATTTTATTAGTAATTTTACATCAATCACTGCTCAAATAAGAAAGTTGTTGTGGGTTGATTCTAAAGGAACAAATATAAGGAAGAAGAGGTGGTTCGATACTGAATGTACGAAGGCGTATAAAAGTTTAAAACATGCTATACATGCTACTGAGAAGGATGCTGACCTAATCAGGAAGTGTAGGAGTGTCTATAAGCAGACCCTTAAAAATAGGAAAAATGCACTAAAACTAGAAGCATGGGATGCTTTATGTGACGCCTCGCTAAGTAAAGATTCCGCCTCATTCTGGAGGGTTGTTAATGCCCCCTTTTTAAATTTTAGTGATACGGACCCACTAGATGTAGCAATCACTGAGAATGAGTGGGCTGAACATTTTACTAATTTGTACTCCATTGTACAGGATCATATGGTTAGTACCCATGATGACAGTCAACTGAGAGATCATGTACAGAGGAGTATCCAACTTGAACCTAAAATAACAATAACAGAGGTGCAGAAATGTATTGATGCAAGTTTGGCAGGGAAAGCACCAGGCCCTGATGGAATCCCTGTTGATATATTCAAAAATAACAAGGAACTCTGGGCACCAATCCTCACACGTATGTTTAATGCCACTCTGAAAGAAGGCCTCCTCCCATCGTGGTGTGAATCCCTGAAAGTCCCAATTTTTAAAAAGGGCGATCGTGAAAACTGCAAGTGTTACCGCCCAATATCACTCCTGGATTCTACTATTAAAATTCTAGGAAGGGTAATTTTAGATAGGTTACATATTTGGGCTAATGAAGAAAATATTTTAAGTGACCTGCAGTATGGTTTTAGGAAAGGTCTTGGTACAATTGAACAGTGTTTGAATTTGCATATTTTAATTGAAAAATATACCAAAGTGAAAGAGGGACGAATGTTTTTAACTTTTGTGGATCTTACTTCAGCATTCGACTCAGTAACACATTGTAAACTTTGGTTAGTAATGGACAAACTGGGTGTGGATAAGCAGATTATTGACTTCCTGAGAGACCTTTATGCAGGAGCATCGGCCCGAGTAAGATATGGGAAAAATGGTGAATGCACTAGATCATTTGCAATCAGAAGGGGTGTAAGACAGGGCTGCGTCCTGGCGCCGTTTCTTTTTACACTTTATATCAATAACGTGGAAAAGACTCTGATAGCAGAGTGTAGGGATGTACCAATGGTAGAAAATAGATCAATCCCAATTCTGCTATATGCAGACGATGCGGTGCTAATGGCTAGAACACCGCAGGCCATGCAAAGAGTAGTCACCTCCTTTTCGGATTTTATGAACCAGCTAGATCTAAGTATAAATTGTTCCAAGACATTCACCATGCACTGCGGGACGGGTGCGCATAGGAAGAAAAAAGCAATCTATATTGGAAATACCCCAGTTGAGGACACCTTAACATTTCCCTATTTAGGAGTCTTAATTGATAGCTCTGGGCTATGGAACAATACTATTAAGACGAGGAAACTGTTGTACTGTAAGTCTATTATGGCTTTAAAAAATTTTAGTCGGAAAATAGGGAGGAAACCAATTAAAGAAATACTGACTGTTTACAAAGCAACTTGTGTAGCAATTGCCACTTATGGAGCAGGCCTATGGGGATATGCCAACGTCAGCACACTACAAGTTGTTGAAAACAATTTTATGAAATATCTCCTGGCCGTCCCACAGAGTGTGTCAACATACTCTTGCCATAATGAACTAGGGGAAACATATTTAGAAGACATAATGAAAACTGCACCAGTTCTTTTATGGCATAGAATATGGACCGTAGATGAATCTGGTTTAAACCGAACGATTATGAGAAATGCAATGGGTCTAGAGAAGTGTGGGAAAATCAGATGGTTGCATTATATCAATAATTTTCTCACGCTATTGGGTTTAGGGGATTACTATACTGATCCTCTCTCTCTTTGTAATATTTCGAGGAAATGTTTAAAAGATAAATGTATGACCTATTTGCAAGAGACCAGAGCAAAAACAGAATTTAAGAAAACTACGGTAGTAGCTCATGAGCAAATCATAATCTGCTATAGTTTACAGCCATATCTAAAGCTACAAATGAGTGACTATAAAAAGGTTTTTATTGACACGTTTTAGATTTAACCTACTATTTAGAGCACTCAGCTTTCCAAATATGAATAATTGGTCAAAAATCATGTGTAAATGTCCCTGCGATGATTTATCAGTGCAATCTGACATGCATATACTTTTCTTTTGTAAATTTTATACTAGACCAAGACAAATGTTTGTTGTACCTTTGCTAAAAATGATGGAAATTAATCGCTGTCGCCCTGCTTTTTTAGTTGTACAGAAATTGGACAATATTTTAACTGTCGTATTTATTTCCTCATTCCTTAAAAATGTTTTTAAATTACGGAAAACAATTGAGATCTGAACTTACTCGGTTTTTATCATATGTGGCCCCATGTAATTTTATATAAATGTAATTTTGTCTTTGTACTTTTATGGTTATTTTTGTATTAATAACCGAATAAAGAATAACTTGACTTGACTTGACTTGGGATGGAAAAACTGGGTGGGGGGGTCTCAAAGGGACATGGCCGATATAATTAAGATAATTAAGGGCGTGGCTTAAAACCTCTATGCTAAAAATATGTGTTCATCATACTGTACCGCCCAACTGGTATTTTCTGCTTCTGTTATTGCCTCCACATATATAATGCAAGTAACATAACACCTACAAGCCAGGATTATTGGCTTTGTCAAAGGTTGTTAGCTGCATAAGATAAATATACTACATGCATGCATACAACTATGATTTTGTTGTATATAATATTGAAAATGCTTTAGTTCTTGCTCGAGAGGTTGTGGCGTAATGGCTACAGCTGCCAACTCTGGAGCTGAGGAAGCAGGTTTGAGTCTCAGCGTTGACTCAACATCCTGCATTTCTGGCCAGATCACTTATTCGCCCGTGCCTACCAAAAAATTAAATAAAGATGCCCTTGTTGGTGCTCATGTAAAGCACTTTGAGTTTTGCAATATAGAACTCTACAAAAATGTAAAGTTACATAAAAAATAGTGAACTGCTGCAGAGTTAAGATTTTGTTTTCCATTCTGAGCGAGTGTGAAAATGGGGAGCCCAATAGGGACTGCCTCGGCACCTGCTTTTAAGAATTGCGGTGCATAGCACTGGCAGGTCCCAGCCCACTTAAAGCGCTTGAGGGAAGGCGGGGTGGGGGGAGACACCATTTTTAGTTACACCACTCGTCGCCACATTTACTAACGTTTGCAGAATCCGCATAGGGCAATCACTCTTAAGAATGGGTTGGATTCCCTTTGTTCCTTAGGTGCCTTAAACAAAGCGTTGATATTTTATTTGTAAAACCAGGCATTTTGTAAAGTGTTTTTGCTCTGTCATGTATGCAGCCCCAGCGTACATGTAACGGATTGCTAAGGGGCATTCGAAAAACAAAAAAAAGCGAGATGAAAATAGAGCATACAAGGGGAAGGTTTTAAGATGTATCTTAACAATAAATCTCGTTTTTGGCTTTAAAAAAACAAACCTGGTGCACAGCCCCTAATGCTCTGAATAAACAACGGGCTTGTATTACAGTTGGTTTCCAAAGATCTGTTGAAAAGAAAAAGAAACTCCTTCAAGCAAACGGAAATATATGCAGTTCGTCCAAACAAAAAACGTTTTCCTTGCAAACTGTAGACTATTCGTGATTCTGTTCGTGCCACAGCTGCCCTGGCCTCTAGTATCTTCCATCGGTTTTCCTGAAGAGCACTCCTGCTAACCAGCGGCCTTCCACCTCTTCAGCTGGGCATCTGCGTTTAGTGGATATGTGCGCCATTGATCTAGTGAATCGCACGTGCACGGCAAATTAAGCAGCTGGCTGATTGAGCATGGCGTAAACAGATTAGTCTCCTCCTGCAGGGCTGAGCTGCATAGATCATGCCTTTTATCACAAAGATTCCTCGTTGAGGCAGAAACCAACAGGCCCATTTTTTTACTTAACGAGAATGAACAGCCAAAATAAGAAATATTCTTGCATATGCTTCTGATATTTCTTATTTTTCCCAGTGGCATAAATGACATTTTCTTCTGAGGTTTTTTACACTTCATATCTGGCTGGGATCCACAAACCAAGGAATAAACAGGCAAAGGGGTCGGGGGTGGCGACGGCGGCAAGCACGCGAGTGGTGTGCTAGCATGCCGAAAGTTAAAAAAACAACCGATAAAACACAAGCGCGGCCCCGCGGCCGCGAAAGTTAACTGTTAATTGAGAGGGGGACACACCATGACGAGAGAGGAAAGCCAGATGACGCCTCCGCTCATCATTGTGCGCATAACCGCACGCTCTATGCCACCCAAAAAGCTGTGGTCGGGCTTTTTTAAGCCCACTCACTTAATGTCTCGCCAGAGCAGCGCATGCGCTAGCTCAAGCGAGACCTAAAAACTGCCGGTGCTCAGGACCAATGAGACCCGCCCCACTTAAAGCTCTGGTAGTGCCTGAGGTTTCACATACACCCTCAGACCATGAGATGACGCAGCAACTCTACCTGACCCCATTAACCACTGCTCACAGGAAACCTCACGCATGGCTAATACTTTCCGCAGTGAATTCATCATTAACCAGAGAAATATTACTGTAACAAATACGCAACTCACCTGCTATAAGAAAGTAGCATAAATATCCAAAGATCTGCTCAACCAAAGCCCTCTTAGGTCACACTTGCCCTTGCGAACCAGGCACACATTGCAAACACTGGTGTTTCGCAAGGGATGGCAAGGGGGTGTTCAGTGCTTGAAATGGAAAAATAGAAGTGCAGGTACTCTGTACCGGAGTACCTGCTTATTTCTGAAAAGTGCCGGTACTCTCCAATTAAAACTATTACATCACTCTATAGAAGTGCTGGTACTCTCCCTCTCAAAATAAAAAAGTGCCGGTACTCAGTACCGGCCCATCTAAAACACTGGTGGTGTTCCTCCCCACTCGTGCCTCCCAATGATTTATAATGACAGTGACCAAAACTACACTGCTTGCTTGCAGTAATCGTGTAAAAAACACTGTTGCAGGCACTTTGATGAGTTTCATGGCCTGACCTTCCCAAACTCCTTCACACAGCGAAAGAATGTGTATCCCACTGCTGCCAGTCATGGGGTGGGGTGGGGGCGGGAGTATAGAGTTGTCGAGTTAGCTCATGATGCTACAAGGGGCAGTTGGCCCAGCTCCTGGGAAGGCACAGTCACAACTCGAGTTTTCTATCATCTGAGTGGGTTACAAGGCACCAGTAGCAGCTGGTGTTGGGGATGAGTGACGAGGCGGGTGGTGAGGGCTCATAGGGATCAGGGGGGGGGGGCACAATAAAATGAAAATAATAAAAAAAACGTACCTACAGCCAGCCACATCTTGCTCGTCTGCTCCTCTTCTCCAGGTGGCACAGGCTCCCAGAATGCCCTGCGGCCAATCCTGAAGCTGTGCTCACATGAGACGGCCAGCCAAACCGTCATACTAAGTGAAGGGAGTGCACATACCACTCCCCTAAGTGCCTGTCACTCCAAGGGACTTGGCAGAAAAGGAAAAATAAAACAAGTGTTTAATATCATTTCATTTTTCCTTTCTTGCTGTTTTGGGAGGGGGGGCGACACTCCTCTGCCATACAGAGGAGCCGCTGCTGCGAGGCTCATATTAAGGTAAGAATTGAGGACGCAATGTAACAGCCTGGATGCCCCGAATCACTGCTTGCCATTTTTTGCACGTCAGCACCTGACAGCAATTGGTTTATCTTTGCAAATGTAGACACTTGTCACTTGCCAGTTCATGTCAACAAGGAAGCTGCATCCTGTCTGATGACACATGACTCCACAGAGCTGTGACTGATTGTGTGAGGCCGGGGGGAACACCACATGAGAATGGTAGAAACCGGTATAAGGTGAAAAGAACAGTGGAGAAGTGTGGAGAAAGGGGGGTAGAGGGGGAGATGCTCATTTATCTGATATGGAGAAAAATAAGACCGAGGGAGAGGGATGTACATATTGTTGTGCTAAGCAGATGTTTTGGGAGTGACAAAAACCTTATTGGTAGAGCGGAAGAATGAGAGAGGCAGAAAGAGTGGTGAGAGAGTGGGAAACTGAAGAGCGATCAAAAAGGGAGGCAGAGAGCATATGGCCTGGTACTGCCTAAGTCTCCTTGCGCCGTAAAACCCCAAGTCCGCCCTTGGATGGATGGGCGCTCCCTCCCTCCCCCACGGCAAGTATTTCAAGCCACACTGTTTTCTGGATTAGGGGGAGTGACCCCCGGACGTATTTATTACATATGTTAAAAAACATTGATTATTATTTTACATTATGTACACTTTACGCAGAAAGTCCAGATACATTGATAGATACATGATGTCACTTGTCTAACCTTAACATGCTCTAATACAGCTCCACTCCTACTGTAACCTAAAAATGTGTATACTTTACTTTCTGCGTGTCCCCTCTAGAACCTACGGCAAGGTCAATGACTGGCAGCCCCAGATCCCGGTAGACTACAAATACTACTCCACCGGAGTAAGCTTACATAGGGGGTGCAGTTTATCGGATAGATACTTTCCCCTGGGCCCTCTCTACGCCCTGAGCCTTAAACTCCATAACGGGGGCTGCAATTCTGCATACTTGGCCCTGATGCGCATGCACATGCGAGGGTGGCCACAGGCCTACTGGAAAGAGTGACTCCCCTGGTCCCCGCACCCCGACAGCCTACTGACCGGCCGTCACTGCCCCTGGAGTTACATGGTGCTGGCCGCTAAGTGCCGAAGACTATGCTTACCAATCATGACCTTACCGCTGACCAGCGATACACTACTAAAATACGACAACATTCTTGCAACAAAGAGCTATCAACTGCTATGCCATGCAAAATTACCACAAAACTTAACTGACACATTTATTACATATTACCACGACATTGTACTGACATTTTATTAAACATTACCAAACGCATTTCCATTAAAATTACCTGCAACTGACAAATCATCATAATTACACTTTTATTACAAATGTATCAAACTAATCACAATTTTACTCTGAACATATCATCAGAGATACCTGCAACAGATTTTAATAGAATGAAGCTAAACATTTTTTTAAAAAAATATTACTGTAACGCACATTCCGAACTGCCTGCCCTAGGGGATGGTGGGTGGGTAAAACAAATCACGGGCCGCTGATGGCTCGGGTGCCGGTCTCAGGGGGGAGCGCGAGGAACAAGAGACTGTTCCTGCTCCCACTTCCCCGTTTTAAAGGGGGGGCACAGGGCAGGCCGGTCTAAACCGACATACCCCAATGTCGTGTGTTCATCTGAACCGAAAGCACTAAAGTGCTACCGGTTCACGGACCTGCCGACGCCCTCATTGGATGTTTGTTGGGGGTGTGGGTGCCACGTCATCAGATGGTGCGCAAACCACCACCTTCTCATACCCCCGGGGACCGGCGCAACCGCCATAATGGCGGCGCACGCTAGGTAGCGCTCTGCCTTGCCCAGAACGGCAGGGAGAAAAGAAGGAGCATAAGAAGTAGAACTGGAGGGGTATAGTGTGAGAGCAGCAGAGCAATAGTTCTCTTTCTCAAAAGCAGAGCACAATTATAATCTCTCTCCAACTATTTGAAGAAAGGTTATGAATACTCCCATAGCTACAATTGCGTGCACAGTGTTATTTTACATTGCATGTAACCTTGCTGGGGAGTGCTATCAAGACACTATGGTTTTGCCCTGGGAAGAGCAATTTTACACATAAGGTAACTGTTGTTAAGAAGCTTGCACTGGCTGCCGATCAGGGAAAGGATTCAGTTTAAGGCTATGTGTCTGGCCCATAAAGCCTTTTGGAAGAATGGCCCATCCATTCTCCAATCTCGGATCATTCTTTATCAACCCAGGAGAGACCTTCGGTCAACTACCGCTTTCCTTGCCCTCCAACCCAGAATAAGGAGAGCCAGATGTGGTGGACACTCCTTCTCATATAATGGTGCCATCGGTTGGAATGTCCTCCCACTTTTACTGCGGAAAGAGCCTAATTTGCTCTCATTCTGAAAACTCTTAAAAACGTGGCCGTTTTAGATCTGTAGTCACACCTCCTGTTCAGTCTCTTGTACCTGTCTGTAGCGCTGGGAGGCCTCCGGGTAGCCATCACGCTTTATACATTTTATTTCATTCATTCATTCATGTACATAGGCAGTTCCAGCTAGGATGGGGCTGCAGTCCTTTGTGAAGTATACAGGTTCTAATATGATGTCATACAGTTCTTGTGGATGGGTTAACAGTTGGTGGTCCAACTGTCTGGCGAAGCTGTGGTGTGGGGTTTACCTCTTCCTTAGGAAATCAACCTGATGAAGGAAACTGAGTTAGAGTATTGAATCTAAATGTAACAGTAACTTTGCTACACTGGGTATTAGCATATAACACAGACTTTTCTGGCACGGTGCCTGCACTCACTGGCCCAGAATTAAAATACGTTAGCGGAGAACTTGTGTTGCACAATGTAAGGCATTAAACAGTAAATTGGTGCAAATGGCAGCGCCTGCCAACTTTCATGCGCAAAATTACTTTGCGCTGAAAGGTGAGACAAGTGAGGCAGTAAAATCATTTTAGGCTGAGAAGCCCCAGGCCACTAAAATCTGTGCAAAAGGGGCATACCATAGTAGAAACAGCACAAACTACCTTCAAGATTTTACTCAAACATAGATCTTCTAAAATATTGTGTCCTGCTATTCATGGAAACGTAATGTCAAATAAAAACAACAAACAAGGACCGGAACTTCACCAGGAGACTGGTAACATGATAAACATTGGTGGAGAATTGTCTTCACCCCTCCCAGATGTGTTTCAGACCTCAACAGGGTACTGAGATGGCTCTCCTGGTGGTAGTGGAAGAGGCTAGAAAAATCTTAGACGCTGGAGGGTGTGCGGCCATAATTCTTTTGGACCTGAGCGCGGCCTTCGACAGGGTCAATCATCAGCTGTTGATAAAATGGCTAAGTGAGGTGGGAATTGCCGTGGCCATGCTTAACTGGCTGCAGTCGTTCTTAGAAGATCGATTCTTTGAAGTTTTTGAAGACGGAATTTCCTCAAAGCCTATACTTCTTAACTGTGGGGTTTCCCAGGGGTCTTCCCTGAGCCCCACACTTTTTAACGTGTATTTGAAGCCTTTGGCAGAAGTGGTGCTACCTTTTGGAATCCAGATCGTTATCTATGCTGATGACACCCAGTTGGTTGTTTCCTTCAACCAACGGGACTCTACCAGCGCTGGTCTCGCCCTCTGTATGGACAAAGTATCAAGATGGATGAAAGACTCATTTTTTAAACTTAATGGGACAAAAACTGAGCTTATGCTCCTAGAGAATAAAGAAATGGCAAATATTGGACTACTCTGGCCTCGAGCTCTCTTGGTCCTACCCCCTTCCCTAAAGACCAAATCAAAAGTCTGGGAGTTTGGCTCAACCGGAACCTTAATTTTAAAGAGCAGGGGCATAAAGTAGCAGCAAGCTGCTATGGGATCCTGCGAATGATCCGTAAAGTGCTTCCACTACTTCCTTTCCCTACAAGAAGAGTTCTAGTCCAGGCCCTTATCCTATCCCATCTTGATTATGCTAATGTCCTATATCTCGGAGCCCCCTGCGCCTCGATAAGGAAGCTACAAATGTTTCAAAAATGCGCAGCGCTCATGCTTATGAACATCTCAAAGCGCTCCTCGGCTAAACCAGCTTTAGCATCCCTACACTGGCTTCTTATTCGTGAGCGTATTCAGTTCAAAGCATTATGCATAGCACGCAGGGCACTCTCAGGTAAGGAATCTTTGGCTATCCAGTCCCATGTCCAACTATACCGCCCAAATAGGGTCCTGAGGTCGGAAACCAAACACCTACTGTCAATACCAAGAATAAAGAGAGCACGCAGTGGTGGCCGCCTCTTCACTTATAATGTGACTAAAATCTGGAACAGTCTGCCCCTGCAGATCCGTGCCCAACCTAACTACCTTATTTTCCGGAGACAAATTAAAACATTACTCTTTCCTTAACTATGGCTCATAGTTCAGTGTGTACACAGGCAATAGCGCGGGGATGCCCATGGGTAACCAGGCGCTTTAGAAATACTGTTTCATTCATTCATGTCGTAATGCTAAAAAACTCACCAAGATGCTTAAGGCGCTCTGTCCGGTGTCCCTCCTCTCCCGGGATAGACAAGCAGGAAAGGGAAGGAAAGTGGTTGACTTCCTGCATGCAAATCCAAACAATCCTGGAGCTGCTCTCCAGCTGTTTTCAGCATGAGATCAGCTCCAGTATTGGTTGGAGGAGTATACCCAGCACTCATTTTGAGGCTAGGGGCTTGTGCCTGCATCCCCTGGCTGTCTTTACAACTTTGGGATTGCTGTGTCTGAAGTGCGCATGTTGAATAGGCCAGCTGTAGACAGCCGACTAGTCTGACATGCGCACTGAGCACTGACAGTATCAGCAGTCATCCTGCAAACCACAGGAATTTGCCCCACCCTCTCAGTCATCCTTCAGCGGCATGGGCTGACGGCACACAGAATAATAAAATAGTAATTACTATTTTATTAATGTGTGTTTACCACTACGCTTGCAGCAGGTGGGGGAGACTCTCCTACACCCTTTAGGAGGAACGGACACTGAGGTTACTACAATTTATTTTGCTTTTAACTTTAGTAATATTTTTTTAAACAGTAGTAATTTTTTTTAAATAAATATAATTTGTATACATTTTAAACGGTAAAAATCAGATATGTACTTAATGTAAAATATGTAATGATTTTGTAAATGTATTGAACAAGTTTTTTTCCCATAATTATTTTGGTATCACAATACCTTTCCTGGGCCCGAAACCATAGAAAGGACAACAAGTACTCTATGGTTTTTAATTCTGACCACATGATTGTGATGAACTAGCGAAGTCAAACCCGAAGATTCATGGAAATTTGTAAATATTATTTCACATATGTACCTCCCTCTATTTCCATTAATGACATCAGTGTAAACATGTTTTTAAGCATATATATGGCCCCCTATATCTGTTTTTCAAGAAATTCCTCAATTTATGAGTTTCATGAATCTGCAAATATACGGGCCAATATTTGTGAACTCGCTTGTTGAAACATCCAAACCTTGCCTTTTGATTGGGTAGATAAGGACTCCACCCATGCATATGTTAAACCACACCCAAAACCAGTCTTCCTCCAGTGAACTCTGGAGAAAGAGGATTAAGAACCAGCAGTGCTCTACTTTCACAGAATGGATGAAGCTTCATCTTATGTCCAGGATGAATATTCAGAACCTGTTGAGGAGGAAGAGGAAGTTACAACACATCCACAAAAACAAAGTGATGTCTGGAGGTATTTTGCAATACCTTCAGAAGAAAAGAAGGTTAGAGCAAATATGTGCAGTGTTTGCGACAAGCAATTTTCAGGGGCACTGCCAAGAAGTATTCACATGGGACAAGTTCCATGTGGAAGCACCTTAAAACAATTCATGAAAGGATCTACAACCAAATTATGTGGAAGAAGGCAGGTGTAACAGGACAGTCCACCTCGACAGCACCCTTGGGAGAACTTTCATCAGCTGCAGTCATTTCAATACCAGCTGTCTGCGAAGAATTGAGTGAGATGGTTATTCGCTATGTTAAATGCTGCATGCTAGTCGCTGTAAAAATGTCTTTTGTGGGTGCCTTCTTAGAAACAGTGAAGAAGTATCTCTGTTAGTTTTTAGGTCTCGCCTACGTAGCACTTGCGCTGTCTCTTTGAGATATGCTGTATTCAGGATAATAGACTAGAAGAGGAGTTTGTCCTGACCGTCGTATTTGTGTGCTCATAAAGCAATTATAATAATTAATTTATCAGCACACAAATACGACGGTCAGGACAAACTCCTCTTCTAGTCTAATATTAAGGCCCTATCCTGCCGATTAGAACCTAACCCCTTCCTCCTATATCCGTATTCAGGATATGGGCATAAAGCTCCACCCACTTTTCGCCCATCTTTTTATTTGGCTCCTGTCCCTGTCCTTTGTAAATGGTGGCTTTTCATTGGTCAATAGGCTTAGTAGTCCCTCCTTAGTACCGCCTTGTCTCTTCTTGTAACCTCCCATGAGGACACCCCCTGTTACATGTGATGTTGCTCCCTCAGTTTTAATTACAGCCTCAAGGCACTCATTTCTTAAAAGGCTACAGGCTTGACACACACTTGGTCCTAAGCTAGACTGGCAGTTGTTACTTAGCTCACTAGAACATCTCACATTTATATGAGACCGTCTATAAATTTCCCTTCATCAGCTCCACACAGAGTACAACCTAACCCGAAATTAATGTAATAATTATTTTCTCACATTTCAAAGCTACTAATTGTATATATGGACATAGCTATTTGAATGTACTCGTGGTACTGTCTTGCATGCAATGCATCATAGGTAGGGTGGATTTACCATATCTTCTGCAGGGTGTAGTCCATATGTGACCAAACGTGGTCCGGAGTGCTGGTGCCTTGCTCTCTAGGGACCTCTAGGAGCAGCTTGCGGTACTGCACCGAGACATGCAGTGCTGCTATGCTGGTGCCTTGCTCACTAGCGACCTCTAGGAGCAGCTTGCGGGACTGCACCGAGACATGCAGTGCTGGTGCCTTGCTCGCAAGGGACCTCCAGGAGCAGCTTGCGGTACTGCACCTAGACATGCAGTGCTGGTGCCTTGCTCACTAGGGACCTCTAGGAGCAGCTTTATTATTTGCAGCTCCAGTCCCTAAAACTATCAGTAATGCGTGACCTATCACATTGCAAATATTTGTTATTTTTTGCTTCCAGTTAACTTATAACGTTTTTTAACACTGAAGCCAGTTGCTTCTTTGCATTTCCCTCTCCTCACCTTCTTACTACCCTCATTATTTTTTGTTTAAAAAAAAAAAAGAAAAAAGGTTAAAAAATCCTTTCTACAAAAAAATGGTTCCTTTTAGAACCACTATCTGGTCAAAGAAAGAGCTAACTCTGTGCTTTTAGTGTGTCAGGGACTGTATTGGTGTGAGACTTGATGTATCAGTGGCTGTATCGGTGTGTGCCAGTAGTTGTATCGGTGTGTGAATGAATGTATCAGTCCCTGTATCAGTGTATGGCTGGGTGTTTCCGTGGCTGTATGTGGGTTTATATGGGTGTTTCAGAGGCTGTATCAGTGTTTGGCTAGGTGTGTAAGTGAGTGTATCAGTGTTTAACTGGATATGTCAGAAGCTGTATTGGTGTGTAGCCGGGCTTGTCAGTGTCTGTATCGGTTGTGTGCCTGTGTACTTAAGTATCTGTAACAATGTGTGCGTGGCTGTGTTACCATCTGTATTAGTGTGTGGCTCGGCATGTCACTGGCTGTATCAGTATGTGTATGGGTGTTTTAGATCAGTGTTGTATCAGTGTTTGGCTAAATGTCTAAGTGCCTGCATCAATATGTGACTGTGTGTCATTCGCTGTATGCATATGTGCCTGGATGTGTCAGTTCTGTATCAGAGTGTGGTTGGGTGTGTCAGTAGTTGTATCAGTGTGTGTCTGGGTATGTCAGTGGCTGTATCGGTGTGTCCCTGGGTGTGTCAGTGGTTGTATCAGTGTGATCCTAGTTCTGTCAGTGGCTGTATCAGTGAGTGCCTTGGTGTGTCAGTGAAGGTGTTGGTCTGTGCATGGATATGTCAGTGTGGCTTTAACAGTGTATGGGTGGGTGTGTGAGTAGCTGTATTGGTGTGTGGGAGTTTGGCTGGGTGTATTAGTGTATAGCTGGGTGCATGAGTGGCTGTACTAGTGTGTGGCTTGTGCGTGAGTGGCTGTATGAGTGAGCCTGTGAATGATGGTATAGGTGTATGAGTCTTTGTACATTGGTGTTTTCATGTGTAAATGGGCGTGTGACTACTATGGGATTTTGACTTGGTGTGTGAGTGTATGTGTGGGTGGGTGACTAACTGTGTGACTGACAGTATAGGTGTGTGAGTTCATGCATGAGTACCTGTAATGTTGTGTTTGTGATCTATAAGTTAACTTAGCAATATAAATTTTTATAACTTTACAAATACATTTTATTAACACATTACAATACAATTTAAATCAAACAGTAAACAAACAAATCAATCATTCAAATGGCATTTGTAAAGCACAACACTGTCACCGCAAGGGGTATTTGAGTGCTGTGTCTCCATTGAAAAGCCAGGCCTTGAGTCTCTTTCTGAAGTCTGCCAGCGAGGGGGCTGTACAGAGTTGGAGGGGAAGGCCGTTGCAGGTCTTGCCAGCGATATAGGAGAAGGAGCGGCCACCACTGTGGCTGCGACAGATGCAGGGTGTGTTCGCGAGGGCGAGAGAAGAGGAGCACAGGTGTCTAGAATGTTGTTGGAAAATCAATCGATGGTTGAGGTAGGCAGGTCCTAGGTACGTGAGGATCTTGAACTGGCATCTTTTCTGGAAGGGGACCCAATGGAAGTCTCTCAGGTGAGGGGGATGTGGGTTTGTTTGGGGAGGTCCAGGAGGAGTTTGGCTGCAGCATTCTGTATGGTATGGGGTCTTCTGAGGAGCTGGGTGGAGATGGCAGCGTAGAGGGAAATGCCGTAGTCGATGCAGCTGGTGACAAGGGACTGGTGACGGTCTTTCTGGTGTTGGTTTGTATTCATCAGAAAATTCTGCTCAGCATGTGAAGTGTTTGGAAGCAGGAGGAGGCAACTGTGTTAACTGTGGAGGTGAATGGAGGCAGACAGATGCTCTGTGTGCATCCTGTAAGGAAGGAGGCAATACACTTGAGGGCGTCTTGCTGTATGCCTATGTTTTAGAGTCTATTGATGAGGGTGTTGTAGGAGACGGTGTTGAACACTGCTAAGAGGTTGAGGAGGATCAAGGCCACAGTTTCTCCATGGTTGAGGCAAGTTCAGATGTGATCTATGGCAGTGATCAGCACAGGCTCGGTGCTGTGGTTGGCTTGGAATCCTGATTGTGTGGTGTCCAGTATGTGGTTTTGTTCTAGTAATCCAGTGAGCTTCAGGTCGATGGCTTTCTCAAGTACTGTGGCTGGGAAGCAGAGAGCAGGGAGATCAGGTGATAATTTTAGAGATTGCAGGGGTCGGGGCAGGCTGTCTTTAGGAGAGGTCTTACATCCGCGTTATCCCAACAGTTTGGGAAGGCTGCAGTAGAGATAGGGATGTTGAGGATGCTGGTGATCTGCATGCTGATTGGGTTTATTGCAAGGTTGAAGAGGTGGTGGGGGCAGGGGTCGGTTGGCGCCCCGGACTGGATGGAAGACATGATGGCTGAGGTTGTCAGGGTGATGAGCGGAGAACAGGTGGTGATGGCATGGCTAATGGCTGCTTGATGGTTGAAGTCATTGGGGTTGAGTGTCGCAGATTGGATGGTGAAATTGTTGTAAATGTTGGTGAGCTTGCTGTGGAAATCATCTGAAAGGGTGTCAAAGTGTTATTGGGAGGAGTGGATGGTATTCCTTGACATTAACATATATAACTATTAAAAATACTCATTTGTACACAACTACTTCAGATACATGCAGGTATGTTTTTTGGCCAGCAAGCACAAACAAAAAGTGATGTCTGGAAGCATTTTAGAATACCTGCAGGGGAAAAGAAGTTTACAGCTAATAATGTGCTGTGTAATATTTGCAGCAAACAGTTATCCAGGGGCACTGCTAAGAAATATTCACATGGAACAAGTTCCAAGTGAAAGCACTTAAAAACATTTCATGAAAGGTTCTACAACCAGATGATGCGGGAGAAACAAGGTGCAGTAGGACAGTCTACCTCTACAACACTATGGGTAAAATCATCATCAGCTGCAGTTATTACAATACCAGCTGCCTGTGAAAATTTGAGTGAGATGGTTACTCACTGTGCAAAATGCCACATGCTTGTCGCTATAAAAATGTCTTCTGTGGGTGCATTTTTCCTTCTTTTTTTTTTACTGTTCTCAGGTTCTAAACTCATTCACCAGAAATAATGTACTGTTGAAAGAATCATCATTCAATAGTGGAGAAATACAGCCATAAAGATTGTAGCAAAAACAAACTGCACATTGTGCGTACATAAGTAATGTTTGCATGTGTAAATGGGTGTGTGACTGACTGTATGAGTTTTAAGTGAGTGTGTATGTGTGGTTGTGTTAGTACCTGTGTGAATGACTCTATAGGCATGTGAGCTCATGCATGAGTACCTGTATGGTTGTGTTTGTGACCCATATGTTAAATTAGTAATATGCATTTTTGTAACTTTACAAATATAAAAAGCAAACAATTAACAAATAAACATATAATAACTGATTTAACTATTTAAAAATACAGAAACACACCCAAACCTGAACTTCTACACTAGGACCCCACCCATGTACTTGCAGTGCTGCTGTCTATTTACCTCCAAATGGGTTACATTTGATGGTATGCCAACGTCAGACCAATGAGTACTGGTATCGTCGTCATGGTGAGCTCAAGTGCATGTTGTGAAATTTAGGAACACCAACTTGGTTTCTAACCCTCAGTTGTACATAATATTGATAGGATTACTTACATTTGAGAGAAACACACTCCATCATTAAAGGTATTACATTCAAGACACCAGGAGAACTAAAGGATAAGAGTTATGTGTTTGCCAAGTTTGTGCAATGTAACATCTGCAACATGCAATTCTCAAGAACGACTGGTAAAAAGTGTTCTTATGGGACAAGTTCCCTTGGGAAGCATGTTAAAACCATCCACGAAAGGACATACAATCACTTCATGCAGAAGAAGGCAACTGGAGGAGAAGCACACTCACCGCCTGAAGTAGTGTTGGTGAACCTTCAAATGTTAAACAAATAACAGTAACAGTTTACTGCAATACATTTTGTGAGATGGTAACATTATACAACTTAAACCAATCTATTAACAACTAAACATAACATGACTTATGTAACCATTTACAAATACATTTTTGTGCACAAGTACTTCAAATAGATGCAGGTGTGTCTCTAGACCAGCAAGGACAACCTGCGCATGTACTGCATGAGCAGTGGGAGATGCCACCTCTGAAAAAGGAGAGTAATGTTTGGAAAAATGTCAGTATTCCTTCGGGAGAGAAAAAGGTTAGTGCCAAGATTGTCCAGTGCAATGTCTGCAGCAAGCAATTAGTGAGACTGGGAAGAATAATTACCATGAGACAAGTTCCATGTGGAACTACATCAGAACTCCATGTACCATTTCATAATGTCGAAGAAAGAAGGTGCAGTAGAAGAACACTCATTATCTGCATTAGCCTTAGGGAAATCATTGTCACTGGCTGTTGTAACTGTTCCAGATGTATCCGATAAGTTATCTGAGATAGTAACTCACTGTAGCAAATGCCAGCTGCCCATGGCTCTAACGATTTCATCTGTGGCTGCATACCTGGATATAGTGAAGAATCACTATTAATTATTTTGTTGCTCCCCGTTGAATCTTCATCTAGCTCACACACTGAAGCAAGGTGCTTCTTACCTGTAGCCTTCAATTTTACCTTTTAATACCTTGTTTATTTTCTTCCTAAAAAACAACATTTATTTTACAGGCCCTGGGCACATGATGTAGTACACTCTACTTCAGACTTACAGAAAAATTAAATATCCTAATTGTGGTTAAGTCAATCAAACCATGTTTAGAGGAGATTCACATATACATTACCACTATCTGGGAGTGGCAAACTGCTCACATTCCTGAGGCAAACTGGGTGTCTCAGTATGTGACTGGGTGTCTTAGTGACTGGATTTGTGTACAAATGGGTATGTAACTGACATTATGGAATGTTAACCGACTGTGTTAGTGGGTGTTTGGATGTGTAACTGTGTATGCAAGTGGCTCTACTAGTAAAGCATACATAAGTACTGTGTGAGTGTGTGAGTGGATGTGTAAGTGATTCTGTCACTGAGTGGATGTGACAGTGGCTCTATGGTTTTCTAAATAGGTATGTTTGTGGCTGTGTAGGTGAGTGACTGTACAATTGGGTGTATGGGTCTGTAAGTATGTGTGTAAGCAACAGATACTTAAAAGTACATCTTACCTTTTAACCTCAGAGCACCCTGCCAATTGGGCTACCTAAGGCGTACCTGAGGGGTGTCTTATGTGTAGAGAAGGTAGGGCGTTCCTCAGGGATGACTTATCTGTAAAAAAAGGATAGTTTAAACATTGGCAAGGGGATTAAATACCAAGTCGACCTGTAGTATCAGGCCCAAGACATGTTTAAAGGGCTATTTGTCTAGATGGGTGACTAGGAGGGTCAGAACTTGAGTACATAGCTGAGTGACTGTATCAGATCCTGTGTGGGTGTGTTACTGGATGTGTAAAGTATTATCTCGTTGTATGACTGGCCCTGTTAGTAACTCTAAGAGTCAGTAAATGTGCCCCTTCCTAATAGCGACTCACAAACCCTATTTTGTGAGTTGGATACTGACTCGCGAAATAGGATTGGTACTTTGCACATGCTGTTTTAGCTGTTGCAAACTGCCCGATTCCCCGTTTGTAGCCGCTAAAAATGGTTGTACATATGCCCCTATGTCGCTTTATGACTGGTTCTCTTAGTAACTCTATGGATCTGTAAATGTGCATGTAAGTGGCTGTATGGATTACATACTTGCTGTCTTAGTGAATTTTGGGGTATGTAACTATTTGTGCAACTAGCTGAGCTACTACTGGATACATAAGTGCTATGTGAGTGTGTGGGTGAATGTGCAACTGCCTCAGTCACTTTCAGACTGGGTGTGTTAGTGGTTCTATGCTTTGGTACATAAGTATCCGAGTCACAGTATGGTCAGTCAGTCAAAAAGCTTTATTTCGATAAAAATTATCATAAAAGCATATACAGAAAGATCATTGTAAAAATAAAAGTTCATTAGGGAACAAGTTTTTACAGGAGATCGTAATAATAGCTTATGGCCGAAATTTTTTAAAAAACGTTTTAAAAATATAATTTATACAATGCAGTTAAAAGACAGTTTAAAAAGACATGTGTAAGGCAATACAATAGCTCAACTTGTACAACTGTTAAGTTTACTTCTAATGGTCCAGGACCAGGCTAAAAATTTGGCTACTGCACAGATAAGCACCAAACTTGTGTCGGTACGAAGAATACGTAGAGCGACGCGGTAGTTTGAGATCCCCAGAAGACGGCAGGCGGGAGCGAGCCATCTTTTTCTCGGGTTGCTGTGCGCTGGGCATTCGAACATGATATGAGCTATGCTTTCTACTTTGGCGGGACATGTCAGACAGGTGGCAGGGGTCTGGTAGGGAGGCTTCCATTTGCTGGTAAATTCGCGGGTGGGAAGGATCTCGAGTCTGAATTGAAAATACAATGATCTATCCCTGGGTTTTTGGATAAGCTCAAGAAACGGCTCAAAACCAACTGTCTGCTTGAATCTAAAAAAGTCTTCGGTTAATCTTCCGTAACTTGAGCTACCAAGATCCCTGTTGTCAATCCAGTCCCAATATACTTTTTTGAGATCCGTCTTGCTGATTGAAGCTCCGTGCTCCCAGAGATCGGTTAGGCCAAGTTGGCTAAAAGATTTTTTGATGTTACGGAGCCAACTTATTTTGTGGGAGCCAGATGTATGCATGATTTATCTCAAACCCTCAGTGAATTTGGCTAGCTCCGGGGTACGCCAAAGGCGAACCCAGAACAGCAGGGGACGTAGTCTGACAATGTCTTTGAATGAACGCCTACCCAAGTCGCTAAAGAGGGGTTTTAAGGGAGTACCTCTTGGCATTGAAACCAATTCTCTTAAAAATGTATTCTCGGATAGAGTGAGCTCATCTATATTTTCGAAGCCCCATAGTTCGGCACCGTAGGTGGCCGAACCTACTGCTTTGGCCTGATAGATCATGAGTGCGGGGCTAATTGGCTTGCTCGTTGAGGAGCGGTGTTCTTTGGCTATTACCCCCGTTACTCTTTTGTGGTTAAGCAGCATTTTTTGAATGTGGGGCTTCCAAGTCAAGGTGTCGGAAATTCTGACACCCAGATAGTCAAAAAGTTCGACGTATTCTAAGGGAACACCGTCAGACATAATGGGTACTCTGGGTGATTTCCGAGATTTGAAGGAGAGGAGCTTGGTTTTTGTAGTGTTAATGACCAGTCCTCTCGTTGAGCAAAACAGGTGGAATCTATCTATCAGCTTCTGAAGCCCTGCTGGTGTTTTGGAGATCAGCAGGGTATCGTCCGCAAATAATAGAGTTGGAACTTTTTCCCTCACCAAAACCGGGGCGTCCGCCGGGACCTCTAACAAGAATTTCACCACTCCATTAACAAAAAGGGAAAAAAGGGTGGGCGCAAGTACGCAGCCCTGGCGGACTCCTCTGTTGACAGGGATCTTATCAGTTCTTTGAGCCTGGCTGCCCCATCGCACCCTGGCAAAGTTCCCCTCATGGAGGCGTACCAATAGATCGAGGATGTAAGGCGGAAGACCTAGGTCATGGAGAACAGACCATAAGCGATCACGAGGGACCAGGTCAAAGGCTGATTTTAGATCGATGAAGGCTAGATGAAGATTGCCCCTACCGATCAATACAATTTTCCAGTAAAGCAATAGAAGCCTAAAGACCTGGTCGATCGTGCTCGTGAATGGCCTGAACCCAGCTTCGTAATGTGACAGAATATCGTTGTCGGTGACCCACAGTAGAATGCGCTCTAACAGAACCCTGCCAACCACCTTCTGACTAACGTCAATAAGGCTTATAGGTCGGTAGTTAGCAGGGTCCTCCCTATGGCCCTTCTTAAATATTGGTATAACCTCCGCCCCCTTCCATGACTCAGGAATAGGAAACCCTTTAAGGAAGGCATTGAGTAAGATGGTAAAATACTCTGCCCAGGGTTTAGGGTCATAGCGGAACAGGTCTCCTGGTAGGCCGTCTGGGCCTGCAGCCTTAGCAGGGACTAGTCTATTAATAGCCGCTATGACTTCCGTTTCAGTGAAGGAATCAATGTTAGGCGAGGTTAGATCTGTGGGAATGAGAGGAGAAGGAGCACTAGTACATTGCGTACTATCATCCGAGTAGAGTTTCGAGAAATGGCTAAACCATTCAAGGTTGGTAATATGGTTTGGAATTTTATCCGGATCTTGACCTTGGGAGTATCTACAAAGGTTCCAAAATGTAGTCCCGTCCCTTGCTAGGCTAGCTTTTTTTAGGGCCAGCCAATGGGATTCTTCCCATGTGCGTTTGGCGTTAGCTACAGCTCTGTTGTAGGCAGACCTAGCATTTTTAATTAACATGCAATCCTTGGATTTAATGGCGGTTGCAAGCATTTTCCTGCTAGACCTGCACTCAGAATTGTACCAGGAACCCAATGTTTTCTGTTTATGGGGTTTAGTGGCAGAGGAGGATGTATAGAAAAAAGACCCAATTGACTCAATGGTGTCCGCGTGAATGGACGCGGCCCTTGGGATTGCATTGACATCTGTACATGCTTGCCTAAGTTCACCAGTTTTTGTTAGCAATATTTCTTTGATGGAAGACAATTTTTGTTCGTCTATTGCAATTTTAGGCCATTTGAGATGCCTTTTGCAGTTAGATGGGATAACATCCCTTGTGAGCATTGTCGGGCAGTGGTCAGGAGTGGATTGGTCTGAGGACCAGATGCTCTTTGTAGTCAGGCACAAGGGGTTGTGATCACTATCGAGAGTTGGGAGAATGATCATATCCTCAGCATAATGCCAGAGTCTGCGGTCGATTAGGATATAGTCGATACGTGAAGGGCTCGAAATTCTGTTGAAGGTGGATGCTGCGTTGAGGACAGAAGGAAGTCGACCATTGGCAGCTCGTAGCCCAAATTCCATGACCAGAGCATTGAGTTGAATTATCACTGGAGACCACCTTGTTACGGGGGAGACAGTAAGAGATGGTATACCCCATCTATTATCTTCATCTGCGATTTCCATGATGTCATCAGAAGCAAGAGGTTCGAAAGTGCAATTCAAATCTCCGGCAACCAAGATGGGTGAGTTTGGGGGGCAGGAGGAAAGTTCTTCTTCTAGGATGGTAACTATAGATGACTTGGAACCACCTTGGGTACCCCTAACATAGACATTGAAAAGTTCGACAGTAGGTCCCTTGTTTAACCCGCTCAAGGTTAAATGTAGCACGTCCGGGGATGGACTTCGTACTTGTCTAACTTTGCAGGGAAGGGCGATATTGATCCATATTATAAGGCCCCCCGATGGGCGGCCGCGGCCAGTGGTGACTGCAGGGATACAATACCATGTGAAACCAGATTTGAATAAGGGTGTAGTACTCCAGGTCTCTTGGAATATACAAAGATCGAAGGTTGCAATAAAATCATTCCAGTCGGGGAGTGGAAGTTTAGATTTCAGACCCGCAATGTTCCATGAAATAATTTTGTGAGTCTTGTTTGGTATTGAGGTAGAGGGGGTAACTGGGTCCAAGATGTCTGACAACGGGGCAACCCGTTGCGGGACATCGTCCCCCCTAACCCCGTGAGAGATAGTAAAAGACGATACTTGGGGGGTCGGTGTGCCGTTCAAGAAAGGAGCGGCTTGGATTCGTTCTGAAGAAATTAGTGGTATGTAAGGGGCTGATGTTAGTCAGTCAATTTGTCCTAAAGTTGAATTGCCCTCAAGCCCTTGATAAAGTGACCCTCCTCTACACCCCTCTGAGACATGTCTTGATGTGGGCGGATGTCTAATCTGGATGGAAGATGAATCAGGGGAGGAGGATCTGTACTCGAGAGCAATAAGGCCATCAGCTAGATGGTGGTTGGCTAAGGTCAACTCAATCGTATCCGTTACAGAGTTGTTAGGCCTTAATCTGCGGGCCCTTAGAAGGTCATCTCTGATAAGAGATCGACAACCTCTAGTGTAGCGGATCCAATGAGTAACCTTATTCTTTAATGAATCTTCACTCTCATACCTATCGTTCTTTGGGACGCCCACCATATGAACAATAGACTGATGTACAACCCGTTGATGTTGCGCTACAGGTGGTTGGTAGGGAGGGGCAAGGGCTGAGAGTTTGGAAAGACGGAGGGCCGGATTAGGTGTTACAATTTGATTCAACATTGGACGTGTTCTTTTAATATGATTAGGTGGGTTAGATCCAGTTCTATTAGATGGTAAAGAGTTAGGTCTGGTTAGTGAAGGTGGTACTAGTGGTTGTGAAAGTGTAGATACGGTAGGATCAGTAATATTGGGAGAAGAGATTAATGATGAGTGTGAGGGGTAAGCATTATTACTTGGGACATTGGGTGGTTGCACAATCTGCGTAACGGGTCTATTTGCAATTGATAGTAATTCCTTTACCAGCGCTTTGAGGTCGCTAATTTCTACCTTCAATGCATTTATGGTATCCATGATTAAGCCTGGCGTTGGGTCTGCGAATGCCACTGCCTCCCGTGATCGGTTATCGGGTTGCACGGAAGCAAGAGCTCCGTTAACAGACAGATCTACAGCTACAGGTACACATGAACTGGGAGTAGAGTCAGAAGGGTCCGCATAGTCATCGCCCAGATCAGATAAAACCTCAAAACGATTATTACAAACAAATACATTGGGTTCAAGAGGTACCAAGTTGTCCACAAGGGCGCAAGCACTTAAAGCATCGGTAATAGTTCCAGAGGTAGCAGAATGGTTGTGGGTGCTGGCCTGGGCAGTTGGTGATAGTGGAATAGGAGCAGTTTTTTTGCCAAACATTTGGGGGATAGTAACAGGACCTAGTCGAGGAGTGCTTGGGGACAGCGTAATGGCTACATCAGAATCTAGGATCGTAGAGCACTCATCTACTAGAGATTCAATACGTTGTAGAACAGGTGGTGACATCGGTTTTTTGCTGGGTTTACGTGCCTTGGTTCTTTTGGCCATGCTACCGTTGGGGTCCGTCATTTTCCGTTTGCCCATAATGGCCCTGGGACAGAGCCACTGACTAGCACACAGAATTTAGGGACTATGTATATAGCCGAATAGTTGGCAAACAGCGGAACAGTACCTGTGACCTCCGGGTGAAGGGGTGGATGAATTCAGGACCCAGAGCACGGGTGACAGGGACGTGGCCCTGCCCTGCCTCCTCCTGCCCCGGACGGCCACAGACGGCCCGCCCTCTGCCCGGGCTCAGCCCGGCGCCGCCCGCGCGCCTCCCGCGAAGCGGAGGAAGCAGTCGTTTTTCTAGCGCCTCCGGGCGCGCTGGCGGCGGAAGTGCCGTCGGGGGAGGAGCAGGGGCTGCTGGGACTTGTGGTCTCCACTCGCGGCTTCAGGTAAGGTAGTCCGCCAGCGAGGGAGATTCCGTGCAGAGATGCCCCGGTCAGCTGCTCCCCTGGGAAGACTCTCGCTTGTGGCTGGATCTTGGCGCAGGCACGAGAGTTGTGTGATCCCCCCCGCTCCGCCGAGGAAGCAGTCGTTTTTCTAGCGCCTCCGGGCGCGCTGGCGGCGGAAGTGCCGTCGGGGGAGGAGCAGGGGCTGCTGGGACTTGTGGTCTCCACTCGCGGCTTCAGGTAAGGTAGTCCGCCAGCGAGGGAGATTCCGTGCAGAGATGCCCCGGTCAGCTGCTCCCCTGGGAAGACTCTCGCTTGTGGCTGGATCTTGGCGCAGGCACGAGAGTTGTGTGATCCCCCCCGCTCCGCCGAGGAAGCAGTCGTTTTTCTAGCGCCTCCGGGCGCGCTGGCGGCGGAAGTGCCGTCGGGGGAGGAGCAGGGGCTGCTGGGACTTGTGGTCTCCACTCGCGGCTTCAGGTAAGGTAGTCCGCCAGCGAGGGAGATTCCGTGCAGAGATGCCCCGGTCAGCTGCTCCCCTGGGAAGACTCTCGCTTGTGGCTGGATCTTGGCGCAGGCACGAGAGTTGTGTGATCACAGTATGGGTGGAAGACTGGATGCATGAATTGCTTAGTGGCTGTCTTAGTGAGTGTTGGGGTAAGTAACTCTGTGTGCAACTTCCTCTGTTACTGCTGGATACATAAGTGCTATGTGGGTGTGTGAGTGAATGTGTAGCTGTCGCTGTTGCTGTCAGACTGGGTGTGTTAGTGGTTCTATGCTTTTGTACATAGGTATGTGAGTCACAGTATGGATGGAAGACTGGATGTATAACTGGGCATATGGGTTCCTTAAGTGTGCATGTAACCCACTGAAATTTCAAAGTACATGTCTCAGCTTTTATGCACATAGCACCCTGCCCTATACACTACCTAGGGACTACTTTAGAGGTGACTTGTATTAGAAGTGGGGTTTGAGGCTAGTCAAAGGGTTTTAAATGCCAAGTCAACATTGCAGTAAAACTGCTCACATAGACTCTGCAGTAGCAAGCCTGAATCATGTTTAAAGAGCTACTTGTCTGGATGGGGGACTGGGAGTGTCAGTACCTGAGTGACTCTTACAGATGCTCTGTGTATGAGTCACTTGATGTATAAGTAGCTATGTCGGATACATGACTGGCTCCATAAGTAACTCTATGGGTCTGTAAATGTGTATGTAAGTGGTTGTATGGATTGTGTACTGCTGTCTTAGTGAATTTTTCGATATGCAACTGTGTGCACAACTAGTTACTACTGATACATAAGTGCTGTGAGGGTGTGTGAATGTATGTATGTGTAAATGCCTCTGTTGCTCTCTCACTGAGTGTGTGAGTGGCTGTATGGGTTTGTAAATAGGTATGTGAGTAGCTGTTTGGGAGGGTGACTGGGTGTATAGGTGTATACATGCATGTGTAACTGACTGTCTGAGCGCTGGGTACATGTATGTCTGTGCAGGTGTGTGAGTGAGTGCCCCAGTGCCTGTATGAGTGTGGAAATATTAGGTAAGTATTTGTATAGGTGTAAAAATTGGTGTGTAAATGGTTTTAGGGGTATATAACTGAGTTTGGCAGTCACTGTCTGGCCATATGACTGGTGGGTACATAAGTACTTTTAGAGGATTGTAACTCAGTGTGTAAGTGCCTGCTCAAGTTTGTGAGTGGGTGAAAATTACATACTATTAAATTACTTATTATAAGCAAGCACCAAAATCTAATTGCAAACACATTCAATAATACTGGCTTAATCAAATTACTATATTTTCAGTATTCCAATTCCTCGTTCTCCTTTCCTATTCACTCTATTTTTAGTTAATGTTCTCATTTAAGCTACCTTCTATTTTGCCTTCTAGTATAGCGCTACACATTTTCTTTCATCTTAGAAACACTCACAATGTTTTATCTAAATATACCTTTTTATTCTACAACCTAAATAACATAAATGTTAGAGCCCTGTGGTGTTCTCCAACTTTAATTTCTATTTCTGTTAACATCTGTTTTAATTGGAAAATTCTAGTCGGAGCTATATCAGTCTTCCTCCATTCTCAGTACAAAAGCAGCTAAAATGGCTACCCTTCACCATGTGCTCTTAGCTATACCTCTGTACTTAACAAATCACAGGCTTCCTTTCGTCCTTTATTTTTCTTATACCACTTCTAAATGGTCAGTATTTTTTAACCCCTCCCATGTTTCCTGGGAAGAAGCCCAATTTGTTTGTTTTTTTACACGAATCCACAGATCCACCACAACGCTCAGCACAGCCACATGTAATTTCACAGTGGATCTGAGGATTCATACAGAAACCCATTGAAGCATTTAACAATCTACTATTAATAGTTTGCATTTATGTTTTACTTTGTAAAAAATACTCAATTAAAAGCCAACACTCCATAATTACCAATGTTTCAACACCAATCATTTTTAGTTTCAAGATGCAGTCGTTTTTGTTCCCCTCCCCATATTCTTTTAGCTCCCTGTCCATGATGACCATCTTAGCAGCGCTCTCTACCTACCACTAGGTCAAAAGTACACATTACTTTTTGTAAGCAGCATATTAGCTTCAAATTAAACTATACCTGGTGTGGTTGACTGGTTACAATTTCAAGCATATCCCTAACAATATAAATGTTGAAACTTTTTTCAGAACCAATCACTGATATAGTTCCTTTGATCTCCAAATCATTACCTAATTTTACTTCCAAGCACATCTCCACCATCCAAATAAATATGGTCTTTTATATTCTACTTGCTGTGCTACATATTAGCTCCATTTTCTCTTTAAAATGTCCTCCTTCTACTGCAGCCTTCTCCTCTGTGCTACTACTCTTTCCCTCTATATTGGTCATAGTGCGGATTGTGGATCATACTTTAGTGTTTTGAGCATCACAGACCCCAAACCAAAAGTACACATTCAACACCTAATAGCAACAGGCTTTACTTGATCAAAACCATTTATTTATAACAACACAACATTTAATACAGTAGGCTTCTAACTGGCTACATGGGTATCCAAGAGCGTGTGGCGGTGCCTCTATAGGTCTGTTGGTAGGTATGTCAGTGCTTTTGATGTTGCGTGAGTAGGTGTATAAAAGGGTGCATGGGTCCCTAACTGGGTGTGAGTGGCGGTATGGGTCGCTGAGTGAGTTTGTGAGCATGTGACTGGGTGAGTGAGTAGATGTGTGACTGGCTGTTTGGGTGTGTGAGTAGGTGTGTCACAGACTTGATAGGTGTGTAGTGGTTGTATGGATGTGAGTGGCTCAGTCAGTGGTGGTATGCATGTGTGAGTGAGTGGTGAGTAACTTGGTGGGAATATGAGTGGGTGTGTAGCTGATTGTATGGGTGTGGTAGTAGCTGGGTGAGTAACTGTATGAGTGTCTGAGTAGCTCAGTAAGTGTGTGAGTAAATGCTTCTCTCAGTGTGTCAGTGGCTGTGTGAGTACCAGTGAGTAGTTGTATGGGTATGTGAGTTGGTGTGTGAGTGTCTGTGTGGGTCTATGAGTGGGTGTGTGAGTGGCTGTATGGTCTGTAAGCGGGTGTGTAAGTGGCTGCATGGGCCTGTGAGTACCTGTGGAGGTCTGTGAATAGGTCTGTCATTACCTGCATGGATATGTGAGTGGGTGTGTGAGTGCCTGTGTGGGTCTGTGACTGGGTGTGGGAATGGCTTTTTTGGTCTGTGAGTGGGTGTGAGATGGTCTGTGAGTGGTTGTGTGGGTGTCTGACTGAGTTTGGAAGTTATTTTTTTCAAATTGCATCAAATTTCGCAGATCCATCACAGATTTACAAGGCGGGCCACTCTGAGCCTTTCAGGGGATCCGTGGATTTCCAAAGTGGGGGGAAAAAACTAAATTATATACCCAACATAGGCCCCTATCACACTCCACCAACACACCCATGGGGTCATGCCACTAGCCTGACACCCTTAAAGCACTTTGCAGAAACATTTTAGGCCCTGGGACAGTTCCCTGATATTTAAAATGGCAGGCCCAACCTCCCAGTCAGTTTACTGTCAGCCAATCACAGCATTGCTGCTGGCCCGTGATTTCGGGGATCCATCACAGGGTGTACACGGAGGGTACATGCCTCTAGATATCTATATTTCTTTTTTCTTTAATAACTCCGCAACTACTGAACGGATTTGCACCAAATCATAAAAAGGCCACAGTTTCCTCCCTGCCCAATTTGGTGTCTTTCCTTTGTAGTAGTTCGGTCTGTAGTCATGTTCATAACCCCTATGAGAAATTGCAAGAGAAATGCACATTTTTTGACTCCCCTTTTTCTCAGGCCCCACTTGACGAATCACTCTGAAAGTTTCCATGCAGAACTAGACATACTATGCCACTTTTTTGGAAACATTTAGTGAAGTTCATCAAACGGTGCCAAAGTTATAACCAAGCCAAAAAACTATTTTCCTATGGAAACTAGGTCTGAACTATAACTACCTAATGGCGACTGCCAGTAGGTAATATCTATCTATCTATCTATCTATCTATCTATCTATCTATCTATCTATCTATCTATCTATCTATCTATCTATCTATCTATTAATTTAAAAACCCAAAGGTTACAGTGATAGTTAGGAAATAACATTAAAAAACCTTAGAAATGCATTGAAAAAAAACAAAGGTTACAGGCACATTATAGTTAGGCTCAGATTTCACTTGTACGAAACCAGTGAAATTCAGCAGTTACAGTTACCTGAGATAACTATAACTTATGACACAGCAATGCATTGCTTATGACCTCACATATATCACTCATGACATGGTCAGTAACATCACTGATAACATCTCAAATGATATCACCGGTGAAATCATCCAGTAAGTGTAAGTATTTTCAAAGAGTTTATAATTGTTAAACATATATACTAAGCTACTACAAAAGGTAAATTAGTATACTAGGTGTAGTACTAATGCGTGATACTACTTTACTTCTAACATATATTATGTGAGTGGCTGTGTGACTGTGTATATCTGTGTGTGAGTGGGTGTCTGAGTGGCTTTACGGGTGTGTGAGTGGGTGTGTGAGTGGCTGTATGGGTATATAAGTGGGTGTGTGTGTAGCTGTGTGGGTGAGTGAGTAGATATGTGAGTAGGCATGTGGATTGGTGACTGGGTATATGAGTGGTAGTATGGGTGTATAAGTAGGTATGTGAGTAGCTGTGTGGGTGAGTGAGTAGGTGTATAAGTGGCTGTATTGGTAAGTGAGTGGGTGTGTGAGTGTGTGTGTGAGTGACTGTATGGGTGACTGGGTGGGTGTCTGAATGACTGTATGAGCGAATGACTGGGTGTGCAAGTGGCTGTATGGGTGAGTGAATGGCTGTTTGATGGGTTGTTTGGTTAAGTGAGTTGGTGTGGGAGTGGTTGTATTGGAGAGTGAGTGTCTATGTGAGTGGATATCGGTGTGTTTGTATGGATGTATGAATGGGTATGTATAAATGGGTGTGTGAGTGAGTGTATCAGTGCTTGTATGGGTGAATGAGTGGCTATGTTGAGAGGCTGTATGGGTGAGTGAGTGGATGTGTGAGTGGCTGTATAGGTGAATACGTGGGTGTGTGAATAGCTGTATGGGTGAGTGTGGCTTTGTGAGTAGCCATATAAATGAGTGACTGGTTGTATGAGTAGCTATATGGGTAAGTGTTTGGGTGTGTGAGTGCTTGTATGCGTCTGTGAATGATATGCGAGTAGGTGTATGATAGGTTGTATAGGGGATTGAGAGGATGTCTGAGGGGTTCTGAAGATGATGTCATGAGTGATGTCATTTGAGATATCGTCAGTGATGTGACTGACCATGTCATGAGTGATGTATTATGTGAGGTCATAATCAGTGCATTGCGGGGATGTAAGTTATAGTTAGCTCAGGTAACTATAGCTGCTGCATTTCAGTGGTTTTGTATGAGTGTAATCTGAGCCTAACTATAATGTCTCTGTAACCTTTGTTGTTTTCAATGAATTTCTAATGTTTTTTAAATTCCATTTCCTAAATACAACATCCCTGTAACCTTTGTTCTTTTCAGTGAATTTCTACGTTTTTTAATGTTATTTCCTAACTATAATGCCACTGTAACCTTTCTTTTTTGTAAGTGAATTTCTATGTTTAAAACAAATTGTATTTCATAACTGTAACCAGTAACCTTTGACAGTGAGTGTGTGATTGAATGCATGAGTGTATCAGTTGGGTGTGAGAGTGTCTCTGTGGATCTGTCAGTAGGTGTGTGAGTGTCTGAGTGGGTCATGGAGTGGCTGTATAAGTGTCTCACTGGTTGTGTTAGTGGGTGCATGAGTCTCTGACTGGGTCTCTGAGTGGGTGCAAGAGTCTGAGTGGGTCTGTGAGTGAGTGTGTGAGTTAGTCAGTCTGTGAGTGCATGGGTGTCTTTGTTGGTTTGTAAGTGGGTATGTGAGTCTCTCAGAGAATCAGTGAGTGGGTGTGTGAGTCTGAGTAGTCCTGTGAGTGAGTAAATGAGTCTCTGAATGGGTCTGTGAGCGAGTGCATGAGTCTCTGAGTTGGCCCATGAGTGTCTGAGTGAGTCTTTAAGTGGGCTGTGAGTGGGTGCATAAGTCTGAGTGGGTCTGTGAGTGGGTGCATGAGTCTGAGCAGATGCATGAGTGTTTAAGTGGGTCTATGTATGGGTGTGTGAGTGTCTGAGTAGGTGCATGAGTCTCTGAGTTGGTCTATGAGTGGGTGTGTGAGGGTCTGAGTAGATCTGTGAGTCTGTGACTGTGTGCATGAATATCTGAGTGGGTCTGTGAGTGGGTGCCTGAGTGTCTGAGTGGGTCTGTAAGTGGGTGCATAAGTACCTGAGTGGGTGAACAGCTGAGTTGTGAAGTGTGTTTTTTTTAAAGGGGAGTAACAAAGGCCCCTGCGCCAGAAGGTCGGCATGGGCCGATGTTACACTCCTATCTGTTCTCCACTGCTTCAACCAGGATTCACTTCTGTGGCTCTCTGGTTACAGACACGTATCTCTGCAGTGCATTAACTAATAGAGTTTTCATAAAGTACGATAGTGCATTTACCACTGATTAACTTACTTTGCATTTATTGTACATTTAAGCTGCATGTTATTTTTATGTACATACATGAAGGTGAAAGACTGAAAAAAGGTACAGACCTTTTCTTTTTGCCACACTTTTGATGCACCCCATTATGCACAGCATCACAGTTCCCTTTCTTTTTGTAATACACTTCGGCCACTGAGAGACGGGCCATGCAACCTCCCTCCCTGGGCAGATTAGGCCACGGGGACCCCATCCCCCGGGGCCTGGTATTCATTGAATAGGGGAGTGGGGCAGCGCATTCCCCTCCCTGGTCCTATTTTGGCCCCTGGGACCCCATCCCCCAGGCCTGGCTTTAATATATTTATAATGTAAATGGAAGGGGGGCCACACGGAGAGCCTGTTCATGTCTTTTGGGTGCCCCCCAAGGCAACCAGTGTTCAGCTTGAGGACCGCAGGGAGAGCCTCAAGGCCCTTTCGGTCCCAATTGGCTCCCCAACTCCTGTGGAAGCGAGCATTGCTATTGCACAAAGGAAGCTGCTGCAAATTCACATGGAATAAAAAGTGGGGAGCCAGCACTTAAAAAAAAAAAAGAATTTGTGGCTCCGTTGCCTTTCCACATTAACATTTAAAAAAAAAAATGCTTTTTTACCCTATGACCAGAGCTAAGGGGCCAACCTATTCCTATCCTGCCCTCTTTTCTTTTTATTTTAACCTTTGTTCTCGGACTTGGCTGAAGCCAAGTCCCAAGATGGCTGCTAACACTTCCTGCTTGAAGTGTTGGCAGTGAATCACATCTCAGCATGAGATTAGGAGGGTTCACGGACCCTTTGAGTCCCTAGATATCCAAATTAGGATTTCTTTAAATAATTCAAAAATGACTAAACGGATTTACACCAAATAACAAGCATTGGCAAAGCCAATGGGTCTCGGCAATCCGAGAGCTAATGGTGCTTTCAATGACAATGTCTTTTAGCCATGGGTTGTGGACTGGATATATGTGGTGGAGTAGAATAATGTAATATGGATTTGAATTGTGTGGCGTGGAATTGTGTGGTATGGAGTTATGTGTAGTGGAATTAGCGTCATGGCGTGCAGTGGAAATATGTGGCTTGTAGGTATGTGGTATTGAGTGTACTTGGAATTATGTGGAGTGGTATTATGTGTCATAGGGCATAATTGTGTGGAGTAGTATTGTGTGTTGCAGAATGGCATGTAATGGAGTGGATTTTATGTGGCGTTGTATTGCATTTTGTGGCATGATGCAAAATTTTGTGGTGTGAATTGGATGTATGTGGTGTGTAGTGGAATTGTGTTGTCGAGTGGAATTATATGGTTTGTTGTGGAATTAGATTATGTGGAATGGAAATGTGTAGAGTTGAATTGTGTGGCGTGGAACTGTGTGACATTGAGTGAAATTATGTTGAGGGGAATTATCTGGCATGGTGGGGAGTATATTTCCTATGTTATACACTGTATAATAAGCAGCCTGTATGGGTTTATATCACATTGCAGAGAGCATGTTGGAGCTTCATAATTTATGCATACTTGAAGTCAGCATTTCTTGTTTAGTCAATATTTACAGTACAATTAACATAAAGGATTTCACTGTGGCTCTAGCAATCAGCAAGGCAGTGCTCCACCATAGCTAACATCCAGGAATATATTTAGATGTGTGTGTATATGTCTATGTCCATGTATATGTTATATATACACATGACATTAAATCAAATAATTTAGAAAAAAGTCTACCTCTTCCTTTCCCTCCACTCTAGGACTCCTAACCACATTTTCCAGATATCCCTCGTTTCTAATGTAACCGCCACACAGGTCCTCAACTCCCTATAACATCCCACATCTTCATTTTTTTAATCAGCTTTAATTAACCCAACCTTGTTCAAGACAGAAGAGTAAATTCAGGAGATACTGGAGAGCACAAACAAACAACTCCAACACAACTGATCCTACTAAGAAAAGGATCCTGGGAATCTGGAGTAATGTGCTACTCGCTGAAGAGCTGTTCAGCACCTTATTAGGGCTTGTAAGCACTATACAAACCCGATTTACAATAGAAGCAATTTCAATATTTATGGAATCACATGGTAAAAACCTAACAAAACTTTTACATTTTAATGTGATACAGCAAGTAGTATTCTTTGTACTGCGACATGTTAAATCGCATGTCTGTAATACGAGTGGCAAAGCAATACTTCTTCGAGTATCAGAATGGGGTGGAAGCACACTGCTTCACCTCCCAGCACAGTTCCCCCCATAGCATTATGGTAAATGCAGTTCCTGGTAAATACTTACTTGAATATTTCCTGGAGTATTTCACCAAAGTTGGTGCAGGTTAGTGCTGTAAATCTCTAGACACGTGTTTCTGGATATCATCCGTCATCAGTAGAGATAAAAACAAATTTAATCTGGGGTTGCTGAGCAGGCTGCCACAATACTTTCAGGTCTCAGTACCTGTCACAGGCGCACAGGTGCATCTCCAAAAGCTCGTCAGCTCAATGGCTCAAGGGAGCCTTTTCACACAGAAGAGGGTGGGAGCACACTGCTTCACCTCCCACCACAGTTCACCCCTTAGCATTATGGTAAATGCGGTTTATGGTAAATGCTTACTTGAATATTTACTGGAGTATTTCACAAATTTGGTGCAGGTTAGTGCTGTATATCTCTAGATACGTGTTTCTGGATATCATCTGTCATCATTAGAGATAAAAACTAATTTAATCTGGGGTTTTTGAGCAGGCTGCCACGATCCTTTCAGGTCTCAGTACCTTTCACAGGCGCACAGGTGCATCTCCAAAAGCTCGTCAGCTCAATGGCTCAGTGTAGCTTTCCAAAACCTCAATATGCAATTTTAAGAAAGAAAATATGACAAAATCAATGTTATGTTATGTTATAAGGTTTTTATATAGCGCCTATCACCGCCGGTCTCTAAGCGCTCAACAGAAAAACCATAACATACTGTCAACTCGATAGCCTCTGCCATCTCCAATTAGGCTGGGAGTATTGCCTTTTTAAATAAGTGCGTCTTGAGTTTTTTCCTGAAAGAAAGTAGCTGTGAATCTTCCTTCAGACTGGCCGGAAGCTCATTCCAGAGTTGTGGAAGAATCACTGAAAGGGCACAGCCTCCTTTAGTTTTTAAATTAAATCTGGGTTGAATCAGATTGGAGGCATAGCCAGAGCGTAAAGTTCTGCCGGGAACATACTTCCTCAGGCGCTGCTTAATGTACTCTGGGGCTTTGCTAAAGACTGCCTTGTGGGCTACACAGAGGCATTTGAACTGAACCCTGAACTTCACAGGCAGCCAATGCAGCTTCCAGAGGAGTGGGGTTGCATGTGAGTTTCTCGGTAGGGAAAAAATCAATCTGGCTGCGTCGTTCTGCACGACCTGCAGCTTCCTTAGCAACTTCTGTGGCAAGCCGAGATACAAAGCGTTGCCATAATCTAGCCTCGAAATGACAGTCGCTGAAACGATGGTTTGTAAGGTGGAGGCTGAAAGAATAGTGGTCAGCTTGCGTAATTGCCGCATCACGGCCGTGCAGGAGCCCACCACAGCCGAAACTTGAGGGGCCATGGTAAGATCCGCATCAATCTTAAGACCAAGGCTCTTTACAACGGTACCAGGAATGGGAGTTTTACCTAGTTCTGGGGGCCAATACAGATCACCCCAGGGATTGGCCTGGTTGGTGAGCACCAGTACCTCCGTTTTCTCAGCATTCACCTTCAAGAGGTTGCTGGTCATCCAATTGACCGTGAATCTGAGCAAATTCCTCACTGATTCATGGGCTTCCCTTGTTTCTTTCAGCTGCACCAGCAGCTGAGTATCATCAGCGTAATTGAAGATTTCACAATTTCTACGCGTAAGCTCCTCCATCAGTGGTTGTAAGTAGATGTTAAAAAGTAAGGGGGATAGTGCAGACCCCTGAGGCACACCCCATGTCACGTCCCTAATCCCAGACAGCTGATCCCCCATCTGGACCCTCTGAGTGCGTCCGGACAGGAAGGATTCTAACCACTTGAGCGCCTGTCCTGTTATCCCCAGCTTAGCGATACGGTCCAACAAGATGGTATGGCTGACCGGATCAAATGCTGCCGACAGGTCTAGAAGAATCAGAGCGCATGGCTGTTTCTTGTCTGCTCTGACTCTCAGCTCATCGGTGACCGTAGCCATAACCAGTTCTGTACTATGCTGTGGCCGGAAACCAGTCTGCCTGGCATGGAGTAGATGGTGTTCTTCCAAATAGCTGGCTAAGGTGTTCAGGATGTGTTTTTCTAAGGTCTTGCTCAGGAATGGCAGCTGGGAAATAGGCCTATAATTTTTCAGTGCCTTAGCATCATCTCCCGCTTTCTTGAGGAGTGGGGAAACTCTGGCTTCCTTTAGCGGAGCTGGAAGGTAGCCCGCTTCTAATGAGGCATTCAGTAAGTGCAGCAACTGGGGCTGAATACCTGGCAAGGCCAATTTGAAGATTTTCGGGGGACAGGTATCTGTGCTGGAGCCTGATTTAACATGGCCGACAAGCTCCGCCAATCGCTTTCCATCAATATATGGGAAGCTATTCAAGGTCCCAGTTTGCAGCTGACTGTCTGGGCAGGATGGCAGAGACAATCCAGCTGAAAGCGTGGCAATATCCGTCAGGATGCCTTGTCCCTGGAGTGAACGGCATCAGTGGTTAAGGATACAATAAGCTTAGAGCCCCTTCCCCTTGAAAGTCATTTGTAGTCACTTACAGGTGCAGCCAAAATAAAGAGTTGAACTTTCTAGGCCACAGGGATAACCTCCTGAGATAACCTTTGTCACTAAAGACATTTCAAACGCATATTGAGCAGACGCCCCCCACGCCTAGAGGCGGGGCGCCCTTAGTTGCGCCACGGGACCGAGCATTCATCAGGGAAGCAGATTTGAGGAGGGGGACGGTGACGTTGTGGTTTCAGGATGGGTCAGAGGGCCGAAAACGAAACCGAATCCTAAGGGGTCAGGTATTTAAGGCAGTGCCTCATGGTGATCCCCCTCTTTGTTTCCCTGGACCTGAGAAGCGGAGGCGCCAGATTGGGTTGGTTGGTTCATGGGGGCTGGCGTAGTGTAATGTTTAATGGGTTAGATCGTCATCAGAGTGGGGATTGCTTGGTTCTATACGGCGATGCCAGGGAGTGCTCTGGCAGGCTTCTGGGCGGGCCGGGTGGCTCATGGGGTGCGGTGCTGTTCGAGTACGTCAGCGAGCTGCTAAAAACGTCGCCTCTTGTGAATCATGGTTAGGTATATAGCTCATACCCTACAAGTATATTTTTCTCATTGAAATAATCGGGGGCCCGGAGCATACGGCGATGTGGCTTACGCATTGGCTACGCCTATTCGATCGGTAGTAGTGGTACGGTTAATGTGTGAAGCGCGCCGGCAGGTGCGATTGCGGAGGGGCGCTATGGCGGGCTTCTGGGCGGGCCGGGTTCAATGGGCCGGAGTGGCATTTCCTTTTCTTTGGTTCTGTCAGTAGTTTCCATGCTGCTCATGCCATTACCGTTTGATATTTTTGTAGCCGGTGTTGACTGTTGCTGGGGGTATCGGGGGATGGCTGTGGTGGAGTAGCAAGGAAGGGATTGGATATTCTGCCTCTTTAGGTAACGCGTTGGCGACATTAATTGAAGATTCAAAGGCTTTCATATTGCCAATTCAGTGCATATGGTAGGGCATCTGGCGGGCTCGATGGCAGAGGGGCGCTATGGCGGGTTTCTAGGCCGGCCGGGGGACCCACACAATGGCGATGTCATATTGTGCGGTGTTGTTGGGACGGCGATGCTGGGGGAAGCTCTTACAGGATAGCGTGTACTGCACAACCTGGCGGAGGGGCGTGGCCAGATTGCAGAGAGCTGTCTGGGGGCGGTTTTTGGTGTCTGGAGGGAATGGCGCCCTCAGGAATTTGGTGCAACAAAATGCAGGAGGAATTTTTGGGGAAAGACAAAATGTGCATCGGTGAAAGGAGAAGCTGCGCGTGATCAGAGGATTTGCTGCATCATTAATTGTAGAACAGGAGCTGCACGGCAACGGTGCCAGCGGTGCAGATGGGATTTGTATGAGCATTTTTTATTATTTAGTGCACTTGCTAGAGGTGTCAGAGCACTGTACAACGGAGCCAGTTATGTTTCAAGAGAAAAGTATTCTCTGGCACACTGGGTCCATTGTACACGCGGTGCCAGTTTACCACCCACTTATTACAATTAGCTTGGTATATGAGGTTAAACATAGTGAAATGCCTTTCTCAGGAGGTCCAGCCCGGTTAACCATTGTGAAAGGTCTGTCTCAGGATGTCGAATTATTTGGCTGAGTTTTGGGGTAACATTTGATCCTGTAGAGCCAGATGGGGGATTTTGAGTGGAAAGTCGTTCTTGGGGTTTAGACAAGTGGGTCTGGCACCTTGGGATCTTGGGTGCGCATCTTCTGATAGCCATCGGCTGGTGGTGGACTGGGTAAGTTTGACCATTATGCTGGCAGAACATCCAGTGCGATACCCATCAGGTGGTATGGGGGGTGGAGTTATGCTGATTTTGTGAATTTAACCGGTTGTTTTTGTTTTCGCTAGCAGGTGATAATATGGCGCCTAAACGCGTTCGTCCCTCGGCTGGGAAGCCAGTGATGCAGGAGGATTTAAACGCCCAGAATGAGCTTTGGAAGGCTTCAAAGAGGCATGGCATAGAAGCAGCGCTCCAAAAGTTGGCCGGCGAACCAGAGCAGTGGCCGGACGGCAGGGCACCTAAGCGGCAGAGGAAAGTCCCTGCTCGATTTAGAGAGGGACAACAGGACAAGTCACGTATGCAGCCCGAAACAGTGGCCGCTGTGAGGGGTGAGTCAAGCACTCAAGACATGGCAGCACATAGTGCGGACGAAGCAACACAGGGGCCCGTGCTCAATATGACAGGGGGGGCGGTGGGGCAGAGCATCATGGCGATATCCACAACAGCAGCGTCTGTGGGGGCACCTCAGGTGGGGGGTGCGCCAGTGGTGTCACAGGCGGCAGGTAGCGCTCCGGCCACGCAGCCCCCAGGTAATATAGCAGGTTTAATGGTACCGTTGGGGGTGCCCTCTGGACCCCCCAGGGGGTTGCAAGCAGCGGGGTCATTGGTTGCCCTTCAGGCCCTGGTGGTGTTGGGGGGGGGGGGCATTTACAGCCTCACACGGCCCGCAGTTAGTAAAAGGGATGCAAGGGGCGGTGGCGGCACAAGTATGGTCACAGACCGGTGGGACACCAATAACCGTGGGCCTGGGGGTAGGACAGCCTACTACCACACTGCCTGCAGCAGGAGCGAGTGTAGTCCAATCACCACCAGTGGTAACCTCTTTAATATTTGGATCTACGTCATTGGTTCTGGCCTTCCCTCCCGCAATTGCATGGCATGTTCCGTCGGAGATCAATGCGGGGGTAGTTCCAAGTCATCCCAGAACAGTTAAAGAGAGTGAGTTTCAGCCAAAAACGGTGTGGGAGGAGTGGTCTCCACTGACTGGGTAACAGGGTTTTCTATTTATGCGGCGATCTCAACTGAGAAGACACCATAATTAGCCTTGCAATTGTTTGGATACATGTCCCTCATACATCGGGCGGCCTCCGAGTTCCCAGGGTCTGCTTGGATGCAGTACGACACAAAATTTAGGCAGATGAAAGCTGTCAGGCCTGAGATAGCATGGGACCAAAGGGAAATCAATATTTCGCATGCTGAGTTTAATATGACTCAGGCACCTGGGAAGACAACTCAGTCCTTTTGTTTCAACAAAAGTTTGGGAGACAAAAAATTGGCCTGCTGGCAGTACAACAAGAAGGAATGCAGCAAAGGGACAACCTGTAAGTTTAAACACATTTGCTCATTCTGTGGGGGACAGGGACACCCGGAGTTCAAGTGTTTCACAAAACAGGGCAAGCCAAGAGAGAGCTCACAACCTTGAAGAGCATACTGCCCAAGCAATAATAGCGGGCGGCCGTCACCAATCAGCATGCATGTCATCACGCACCTACTCAGTAAATATAATAATCATGAAGATGCTTACATGTTGTATTATGGTTTCAAGGATGGGTTCCGCATTCCTTCCAGTGCACCCCCCTCACCAGTCCCACCAAAAAATCAACAGTCGGTCCTGCAACAGCGGGAGTTGGTCTGGAACAAGATTATGGGGGAGGTGTTCGGGGGCAGGGTGGCGGATCCTTTTAGTTCTCCACCTTGTGAATCTTTCGTGTGTTCACCCCAGGGGTTGGTGCCAAAGAAAGAGCCAGGCAAATTTCGCTTGATCCATAATCTGTCTCACCCCAATGGGCTATCAGTAAATTATGGTTTGGACCAGGCACTTTGCACAGTGCGGTACACCACCTTTGACGAGGCCATTGCAAAATTTCAGAGTTTAGGCAAAGGGGCGCTAATGGCAAAATCAGACATTGAGACCGCCTTCCGCCTTCTTCCCGTACACCCAGAGGACACTCACTTGCTGGGGTTCACTTTTGAGGGACAGTTCTTTATGGACTTGTGTATGCCCATGGGATGTGCCATAGCGTGCTCAGTATTTGAGACATTCAGCAGATTCCTGGAATGGGCGGTGAAAGACTTGGTGTCATCGGACTATGTGGTGCACTACCTAGAAGACTTCTTGTTTATGGGGCCCCCGGGTGATCAGGCGTGTGAGAGGGCGTTGCAAGGTTTCCGGCAGCTTGCCCAGGCATTGGGGGTTCCGTTAGCTGAAGACAAGACAGAAGGCCCTACCGCCTGTTTATGTTTCCTGGAGATTGAAATTGACTCAGTGGCAGGAGAGTGTAGGTTGCCACAGGAGAAGGTGAGGGCATTCAGGGAGGCGGTTAACGCTTGCATCGCAGCCAAGAAGGTTACCTTGTATCAACTGCAGGTCTTAGTAGGCCAATTGAACTTTGCCTTAAGAGTGATTCCCATGGGGAGAATCTTTTCAAAAAACATAGCAAGAGTGATGTCCGGCCTACGGGCTAAGCACCATCGCACGAGGTTGTCAGCAGACGTCAGAGAGGATTTGGAGTCATGGCGAGGGTTCTTAGACAACTTCAATGGATCACTGTTATGGCAGCAGCCAGTGTGTAGCAATAGAGAGTTAGCCCTCTATACTGATACGGCGGGCAGTATTGGTTTTGGAGCAGTATTGGGCAGTAGGTGGTGCATGAAGCATTGGCCTGAGGTATGGGTTATGTCTGGGCTTACACGCAATGTCACCTTTCTGGAATTGTTTCCTATCATTGTCGCCTTACACATCTGGGGGGCATTTATGGAGGCTTGGTGCCCCATTGCCGCACACTTAATTACTGCATCATTGGCACCCCAGACAAAATGTATGTACTAGAGGGCATGGGAGGTGTACAGCGCGACATTCGTCACAGGCACAGAGCAAACCAGATTCACACCGAAAGGCGTACTGGTGGCACAGAAGCAGCAAGGAAAGTCACTTTCGTTAGCGCTTAGGCAATTGTCTGCCATCGCTTTTTTCGCGGGGTTGCATGGTGTTAGAGATCCCACTAAAGATTTTAGGGTGCATAAGGCCATCAGAGGGTTGGGAACGTTTGGTACCTGGCGTGCAGGACACCAGGCGACCTATCAATGTAGAAAGGTTGGGTAGGCTGGTGGGGGCCCTACAGTGGGTGTGCCTTTGTCAATATGGGGGAAAGTTATTCAGTCTGGCTTACGTGCTCGCCTTTTTCGGGGCCTTGCGGGTCACTGAGTTGGTGGCCGCATCCAAACAAGGTGAAGGTAAATTAGGACTGGCGGATGTCTTGCTAGAAGAGGGAGCGGTCCACATGAGGATCCGGCGGTCAAAAACTGACTCGCGTGGAAGGGGCACATGGGTTAAATTATATGCGGCCCATCAGGTAGCATATTGTCCAGTTGAACTCACAAAGGAATACTTTAAGGTCCGCCCAGTGATGTTCTCAACTAAGCTTTTAGTGCACAAAGATGGTGTGCCAGTGACAAGATATCAGTTTACCCAGGTATGTAGGAAGGTGTTACGATATCTAGGGAAGGATTCCATGCAGTTTAGCTCCCATTCCTTTCGTACAGGGGCAGCCACTACAGCAGCGGCAATGGGTTTGTCAGCTGATGCAATCAAAAAAGTGGGGTGTTGGCAGTCAGAATGTTTCCAACGGTATGTATGGCCAAGTCTGGTGTAAGGGGAGGAATGATGCCCAGGGTGCCTATCAATCATGGTCTTAACACCATTTCTTTCTCTATTGCAGTTGTTTTCCGAAAACCTGTACATGTATGTTGATGTGGGCATTCCTTGATTTGCAGTGCGTAACAGCAATGTCATGGGTCCAGTTTGGAGGCAGCAGAAGGGGCCGCTGGGTTTGCGCATCACTGGCTTGGGGTGCGGGGTCTGCGGTTACAAGATCTCTTTGTCCAGCTTCAACAAGCGGTCGAATCCAAAGAGATGCCTCGCCCAGTCATTTTAGTTATGCAAAGAGGTGGGAATGACATGCTGCCTTTAGGCAGACAAGGAGTACAAGAGGCTTTGTTTTCAGTCCTGTCTTGGATTCGGCAGTACTTACTGACTACTCTGATATTGTGGTCAGAGGTGATACCTAGGGCGGTGTGGCTAGGCGGGGCTTCGGTAAAGGCCATTAATAACTCTGTACGGAAGCTGAACTTCTCAATACATAAACGTTTATGGGGCTCTGCTATGGGTACAATTCGGCACAATTTGCTACATCCGGGAAAAACAAAGTTGTTCCATCACAACGGTGAGCATCTGTCGGTGAAAGGAATTGAGATATTCATCCACACAATACTGGGGGCGGTACTAGAGCACAGTCAGCGCCAGCGGGGGAGAGGGCGAGTGAGCCGGGGAGCTTCTCACCCTGTGGTGGAGCGCTGACAGTTAACAACAAGGGACATGCTCAACGAGGGAGGTTGAGTGACTGGATGGACCCCATGACGGGGTAGGATCGAAGTGTTTAGTGGATTGGCGGAGAAAGGGGGCCGGCCTGCCGGTGGTCCTCACATCTACCACCCGAACACGTCACTTAAGGACTGAGATGAATCTTGGGGAGGCTGCCTGTGTTCAGGTACCTCGGTGGGCTAGTGCGCTATGCGGAGCCCTGGTTTTCAAGTTAGGCAACTGGTTGTTGTGTCACGTTGTGGCCTGCCGGCACAATGGGCGCAGCAGAGGATTCTAGACTAAGAACAGCTTAATGCAATGCTCATCTGTGACGACAATTACAATTGTATGGTGTCTTTGATATGTGTATGCGGAAGGTTTTTGCCATTGTTCAGGCACCTCTGAGGGCCGGTGTGTTATGCGGAGTTCTGGTTCAGGTAATGGAACTGTTTGCTGTAGCCTCGTTATGGCCTACCGGCATAATGTGCGCAGTAGAGTGTTCAAGAGAATGGATCGCTTGTTGTTATGCTGAAAATGTAATGTCTATTTTTATATCTTAGTGCCTTGGTCATATGAAGGAAGCTAAAGTGTGAATCATGTATAACTTTATGTACCCAAGTAGGATACTTATACTCTAGTAGTGGTTATGTTGAATTATCCTGTTTGATATGAATAAATCTACTTCTTAGACAATATAACCGGATTCTGTCAATTCATGGGTAAGACAAAGGAATGGGTAGAGGTGGATGCTGGCAGTGGTTGAGAGGCGTGAGTGTCACGTTGTGCGCACACTATGTAAGATTACTGCACTCGCCCGTAAATTCAAAAAAAGAAAGATTAAATGAGCTGACCAAACAGGAACAAAAAAAACATAATAATCAGACTCACCGCAAGCACCGCAGTATCACTGTCGAAATGCCCAGAAAATACTGACAGCATGTTTAAAAGAGACACTCTTTGGGATTCATCTAAAATGACATCCTTTACTTATGCACACCAGCAACACATTTAAGTATCCTGTTGTATTGCGCCATTTAAAGGCGCAGCTTAAATGTGGCTCAGGCCTATTTTGACACACTGGAGATCAAACGGGATGCACATAAACATAAGCAGTGGACTCAGGCCATGGCTGGAGGAGACAGTTCTATGTAGACGAAAGATGCCATGTAGGAGACGTGTACATACTGTGTGCCTGGGAAAGGAATGGACTGGGCTTCGTGACTCGCTTGTATGGGTATACTTGTCTGTACAATATAGCTACTTGAAAGGGAGGTAGTTCATGTAATGTGTTCATTCACAAGACAACATGGTTAGTTAAAAGTTTGTTATTTAAAAATCACTGACCTTGCCTGTTGATTGGAAAGTAAACATTACCCAGCTGATGCTCGCTAGGGTGGCACACAGCTAAGATGTAGAGTTTGAACATTCCAGCGTCTTTGGACACACGGCGTATTTAGTGCTACAAAATGAAAGTGCAGAGCTTCAAATATCTTCCGACTGTGCACCAAAGACCACACTGCGCTAAAGTGAAAAAGTGAAGGGGAGTTTGTGCACCTGGGATTTTTTTTTTTTTTACAAAAGTAAAGCTAACTAACTGTTTTCTAATGGAAGGGGAGTGATTCACCTGGCCAAGTGTCTGATTTCTTGGGAGACTGAAGTGCTTGTTGGAAAGAAGCAGTACTGTTCTGCAAGTTTCTCATTTTATCTCGCTGCCTTATGCCAAAAGGGCTGCATTTCACAGCCATGCATGAAGAACATGACATACAGCAAAACATTCTCACAAATCCACTATAAGGTTGCGTGTTTCGGTTGTTAGATCAATGCGGGGCTTTCTTGTTGCAGGCAAAAGCATCTTTACAGCACGGCGGGCGGGTATGAGCACGAGCATGAACTCTCTACAGAGGGCAAATAAGCACGTTAAAAGTGGCGCAAGGGGCTTGTAAATCTGCCCCTTATTACTTTGCTGCTGTTATTTGTCTGAACTGGGGTGGCAGAGTGGGCTAAAGAACGGTGATGGATTAAACCCAGATCAGTTGACTGGGGGTGAGTGCTTGCAATGTTCAACACTCCGTCCATCATTTCCTTTGGTTTTGCTTTGTTCGCCATAAGTTGGCAGGGTATGCTCAGAAGCGAGTCCCTTGCTCACTTTGCCATTGGATTCAAGCAAGCCTGGCTGAAAACGGCTGAAATGCCAGAAACCGGTCCTAGGAAGCTTGTTTCCGGTCCAGGGAAGACATTGCTTGGCAGTTCGGGCTGGACTGTTCCCATGAGGCACAGGGTCAGACTGATTTGCATATGGCCATGTCTGAACTGGGGTGGAAGAGTGGGCTAAAGAACGGTGATGGATTAACCCCTTCGGCGCTCATGACGGAACGGTTCCGTCATGAGCGTCGGTTGAGCTGTGCTCATGACGGAACCGTTCCGTCATGACCACGCCCGCGCAAGCAGCGCTCAGCACAGCGGGGGAATCCGCCCCGCATGGAAGGGGTTAAACCCAGATCAGTTGACTGGGGGTGAGTGCTTGCAATGTTCAACACTCCGTCTATCATTTCCTTTGGTTTTGCTTTGTTCGCCATAAGTTGGCAGGGTATGCTCAGACGTGAGTCCCTTGCTCACTTTGCCACTGGATTCAAGCAAGCCTGGCTGAAGACGGCTGAAATGCCAGAAACTGGTCCTAGGAAGCTTGTTTCTGGTCCAGGGAAGACATGGCTTGGCAGTTCGGGCTGGACTGTTCCCATGAGGCACAGGGTCAGACTGATTTGCATATGGCCATGTCTGAACTGGGGTGGCAGAGTGGGCTAAAGAACGGTGATGGATTAAACCCAGATCAGTTGACTGGGGGTGAGTGCTTGCAATGTTCAACACTCCGTCCATCATTTCCTTTGGTTTAGCTTTGTTCGCCATAAGTTGGCAGGGTATGCTCAGACGTGAGTCCCTTGCTCACTTTGCCACTCGATTCAAGCAAGCCTGGCTGAAGACGACTGAAATGCCAGAAACTGGTCCTAGGAAGCTTGTTTCCGGTCCAGGGAAGACATGGCTTGGCAGTTCGGGCTGGACTGTTCCCATGAGGCACAGGGTCAGACTGATTTGCATATGGCCATGTCTGAACTGGGGTGGCAGAGTGGGCTAAAGAACGGTGATGGATTAAACCCGGATCAGTTGACTGGGGGTGAGTGCTTGCAATGTTCAACATTCCGTCCATCATATCCTTTGGTTTTGCTTCATTCACAAGACAACATGGTTAGTTAAAAGTTTGTTATTTAAAAATCACTGACCTTGCCTGTTGATTGGAAAGTAAACATTACCCAGCTGATGCTCGCTAGGGTGGCACACAGCTAAGATGTAGAGTTTGAACATTCCAGCGTCTTTGGACACACGGCGTATTTAGTGCTACAAAATGAAAGTGCAGAGCTTCAAATATCTTCCGACTGTGCACCAAAGACCACACTGCGCTAAAGTGAAAAAGTGAAGGGGAGTTTGTGCACCTGGGATTTTTTTTTTTTTTACAAAAGTAAAGCCAACTAACTGTTTTCTAATGGAAGGGGAGTGATTCACCTGGCCAAGTGTCTGATTTCTTGGGAGACTGAAGTGCTTGTTGGAAAGAAGCAGTACTGTTCTGCAAGTTTCTCATTTTATCTCGCTGCCTTATGCCAAAAGGGCTGCATTTCACAGCCATGCATGAAGAACATGACATACAGCAAAACATTCTCACAAATCCACTATAACGTTGCGTGTTTCGGGTGTTAGATCAATGCGGGGCTTTCTTGTTGCAGGCAAAAGCATCTTTACAGCACGGCGGGCAGGTATGAGCACGAGCATGAACTCTCTACAGAGGGCAAATAAGCACGTTAAAAGTGGCGCAAGGGGCTTGTAAATCTGCCCCTTATTACTTTGCTGCTGTTATAGTGCAGTAAAAACAACGGCCTCTATTGCCATTAGAGGAAACCATATTAATTGTCGTGCTAAAGTGAAAAGAGAAGAGCGCTTTCATTACCTTGTCTCTGCTGCTTAAATCTCTGTACTCAGTTACGGAGTGTCCGAGGCCAATTAGGAGAGGTGCATTACTGATGGCTTTTGATCTGCATCATGGGAAATGTAGTTTCATATTTAAGCGGCTGAGTGCGCTGCTAATTCTTTAAAAATAAGTTTCATGCTCGCTGGCAGCGTACTCTTCACACAAGCGAGAAGCAGTAAAAAGTTGAGAAAATTATCCAAGTGGCGGATGTTGCCTTGAATAAGCAAGGGTTTCCGAATCCTGGTGGGATTGCGCAGATTTATGTGAAGTTTCTTGGGGGCAGTAGCGTGACGTGCTCTGCTGCCCCCAAGAAGCACTGCACTCACAATGCGGATGTGCAGGGTCGAAGGCTGTGCCTGACATGCAAGCGACTGGCAAAGAAGGCATGGCATCGTCTGCGATCGGTCACCCATTTAAACAAGCATTGGCATAGCCAATAGGTCTCGCCTTTGGGACCTTATAAGTGTTTAGCCTTGCAACAGTTGCATAACTAAATACTTATAAGGTCCCAAAAGCGAGACCTATTGGCTATGCCAAGTGGCCATGTGGCCGCGAAAGTGAAAGTAATTGCGGTCAAGCGCGGCGGGCGCGCCCGCGCACATGCACTGTAGCTCTAGGCTAGCCTGGTACCACTTTTTGGAGCCCTGCGCTCATGGGAGGGCCAATGTTGGGAAGAGGCATGACACATGCATGCATGACCAATGGGGAAAAGGAATAACAGAGCAACTTGGGAGCCAGCAAATGGTAAGCCAATGGGCAGGCTGAAGCTAACCAAAGTAGATACAGTAGGTCTCGGTTCGCGTTAGCGCATGCGCGCCGTCTAGAGCCGAGACCTTAAAAGCACTCTTTCTGGACCAAGAGCTAGTTTTCTGCCAACTTTTGTGGAATTCCATCCAGCAGTTCGGGCTGTAGTCGTGTTCAAAATTCCTATGGGAATTAATATGGAAAGTCACTTTTTCAAGGTAAAAAAACATAACTTCATTTCGGCAACCAAGGCCATGGAAGTATACAGGGAATACAGTAAAATTAGTTATAAATAACTAGAACAGGAAATGTACACATTAGAACACATGTATATAAATACTTTATTTAATAAAAGTAGCAATTGAAATAAAATTCAGCATATGGTTGAAGAAAAGCCAAATAGTAAAATAAGGTGAATATAAAGGAACAGGCCATCACAAGTGAAGGAGGAGGGCCTTCCGTCGAACCAGCTGCATTAGCCCAGATATTTATCAAGCACCCAGGCATACAACAGTATGCGTAGCGCAATACTATACCTTTGTATACATAGCTAACAGGGAATTTTGTTAAAGTGGTCTGACTTTATGACATCCTGGAAGGCAGTGGCATAATGAGTTGGCTCAGGATTGGACCATAGTCTCCTCCGATATTGCACTGGACTTAATCTAGTTTTTCCTTCCACTCTTTTACATCCATGTCCAGTGTCAAAGGGTAAGATGGAATGCTGGGGGATAGGAGGGCAACAGTTCTCACAAACGTATTCTCAGATCTAATCAGTTAATTGATGTTCGTAATGCCCCAGAGCTCTGCCCGTAGAGAGCCGAGCCCAGTTCCTTTACCTCATAGATCTGAAGGGCAGATACTATGGGTTTGCGGAAGGAGGCTCAATGCTCTTTGGAGATGACCCAAACTATCTGTCTGTGTCGAACTACAGCCTTCCTAATGTGTGGCTTCCAGAGTACACTCAGGTAGGCACAAGAGTCTACCCTCTCTTGGGAATTTACCCCCGATACTAATCTCTCTTTGTGTGGTTTGTGCTGATTAAAAAACATAAGTTTGGGTTTTGCAGTATTGATTTCCAGCCTTTGAGTGCCGCAAAACACAGGGTCTTGGAGATCAGCAAAGTCTCGTCAGCAAAGAGGAGGATTGGGATTTTCACATTAGATAATGAGGGAGCGTCAGTGTGGAGCTGAGATAGAAAGTGTACAGTATCATTTAAGTACAGTGAAAACAGAGTTGGAGCCAAACCGCATCCGTGACGTACACCTTTGGACACCGCAGTCTTCTCAATCAGGGGGTCCCGTGTGCCCCAGTGAATTCTGGCATAGTTTTTCTTCATGACTGACTATCATGGACATGCCCATATTACGGAGAACTTGCCATAATTTCTGGTGGGGGGAACAGGTCAAAAGCTGATTTTAAATCGACAAAGGCAACATATCAGTTGCCTTTGCCGATTACTTCCATCTTCCAGTAGATTAATAGGAAGTGGAAGACTTGGTCAATGGTAGATACTCTTTTCCGTAATCCAGCCTGAAAGGGGCTTAAGATTCCATTTGCATTAATCCAGTCCTGGATTTTGAATAGCACACAGTGCCTAAAAACATTTTGTATATGATCTATTAGGATAATTGGCCTATAATTTACCGGCTGGGACCTAACAACCTGTTTATCGATTGGGAGAACTACGGTGCTCTCCCAGGAATCAGGGATGGGCGCTCCTTTAGAAATGGCATAGGCAATGGTAAGTACATATGTAGACCATGCTTCAATATTATGGAGAAATATTTCAACTGATATGCCATCCAGGACAGCTGTCCTACCTCTTGTGACTGCATTAAAGTATTCTAGAATATCAAATAAATCAAACGTTGGCATGGTGCTGTTTGGGGGACTAATGGACAGAGAAAAATCCTCAGTTGGAATTGTGGTGCCATTGTGGTATAGGTTCTTAAAATGACCCAACCACTCAGCTGGAGAAACAGAATTAGTAGGTTCTGGTGCTGAAACATTACCACCCCATGAGACCAGCTACCAAAATTTAGTAGGATTCCTAACAGAGGAGGCATCCTTGAGATCCCGCCACCTTTGTTCACCCCAGTCCCTTTTTGTTTTATTCAAACACTTTTTATAAGCCTTCCTAATAACAGGGATATGAACAGAATCCTGACCTTTGATGGCCTACACCAGAGTACTTTCGATTTGACGACATTCCTGTCACGCCGGAGGGGGGTTTGTGGGCAAATATTTTAGTGTGGGTACCAGGAATTGTGAAATATGCCAAAATGTGTTAAAAAAAGTGTCTATGTAGGACACTAATAGCCTCAAGGCCCTCATCGTTAGAGGGGTCATCATATATTCTCAGAAGCATTGCTTGCAGGTCCTGGCTTACGGCGGACAAAATATCTGGGAGTGCTGTTATTTGGCGCCATTTTAAATGGCGCATAGCAGTTGTGGGCTCAATATCCCTTGTAAAAGAGTGGGAAGAGTGGTCAGGTTTAGGCTAACACAGAGAGCTGACATGGAAAGAGACAATGGAATGTGGTCACTCTCTACCCTGACATGGAAAGAGAAAACGGAATGTGGTTGCTCTCCTCCCTGTGCGTAATAACCATGTGGTCAACAAGGGACCGCCGCCTCAGGTCAACCAAAATATAGTTGATACGACTAGTATGGTTAGGTTTGTTGAATGTGATAGCCCCCTTGGGGTCCTATCTTGTGCGGCCATTAGTGGCCCCAAACCCAATTTCAATGGAGAGAGCCGTTAACTGAAGAGCAGCTTGGGTCCACCTTTTTATGGGGGCAGTGTCCAAATGGGGAACATTCCATGCTTCATCTTCCTCATATGTTAGCTGGACATCCTCAGTGTCAAGGAGCTCAAAGGTGGTTATGCATTCCCCTGCCAAAATGAGGTAATGTTGTAAGAAGCATCCTTCTAGATAGTCCTCAAGGGTTTGCAATGTTTTTTTTTAGGCTAAACCACTCTTTTCCCCTCTAGAATAAATATCAAAAATGCCAGCACAGAAATTCTGGTTGATCGATAGTTGTATGCCCAGAATATCTGGACAGTCTATGCCTACTTGATGAATTTGACAATTAAGGAATGTTCTGACCCGAATGGTTAGTTGACCCGAGGACACACGGACCTGCAAGAAGCAGTGGGGTTGTCTTCGTGACCAGGGTGCTTTGCAAGAACACGCCCACTAAGGCAGGGACTAAACAAACTATATCACCTGTGAGAACTATGCATGCTTTCATCCTCCCTACCAAACGCCGTGCCATGATGAAGGGATAATTCTCGAAACGCGTAGGCAGAAGGCGCTTTACCATGCTGTGGGATTCTCCCTGAGTCCGCTGCTGCCTCCCGAATAAATAAGGAAAAATCGAGCGTTGTGTGGGTGTCTTCATTTGCATGGCAAATTATGATTGGAATATGTGGTGGCCAGCCAGGGTCACGAAGACAACCCCACTGCTTCTTGCAGGTCCGTGTGTCTCAGGCTGGGGCACCTTATGCGGAACGACGTGCCAGTTCAATGGGGCATTACTAAAGCAACGGAAACAGAAGGGGAACGCCAGCGACCCACTGGGTAAGAACTACAGAGGGACCAAGGGAAAACAGCACCAATCATGGACTCTCGATATTGCCCTGGACTACATGAACCAGGGTGCTTTGCAAGAACACGCCCACTAAGGCGGGACTAAACAAACTATATCACCTGTGAGAACTATGCATGCTTTCATCCTCCCTACCAAACGCCGTGCCATGATGAAGGGATAATTCTCGAAACGCATAGGCAGAAGGCGCTTTACCATGCTGTGGGATTCTCCCTGAGTCCGCTGCTGCCTCCCGAATAAATAAGGAAAAATCGAGCTTTGTGTGGGTGTCTTCATTTGCATGGCAAATTACAATTGGTATATATATATATATATATATATATATATATATATATACCCCAGAGAAGCCGAGATACCTGCGGGATCCTGTGGATGTCGGGTCGAAGGACCCGGGGAATACGGAACAAGGCAGGTAGGCATAAATGGGGCAGTGCAGGGGGAGGAGGTGTGCAACATACAGGACAACGTTGTAGTATTCAAGACTATTTAACGCTGCAAGCTGTACTAGAACATTTCAAATAACTTTCCTCATGTCGGCCGACGTGGTAAGAGCGCGGGAGGCGGCAGCCACGGAGATGTTCTCTGACACCCTCCCTACAACAAATCGAGCCAAGGAATCTAATAAAGAAAACCCAAATGTTAACAATACCATGAGAGACTTATTCAAAAAATTAGAAAAGAAAATGAGATCCGAAATGAACAAATGGTGGGAAGCAAAGTCATTGCAAGGATATATTGACGTGGAAAGACTCTCCAGAGGCTTACGCATACTTACAGCGCCAAGTTATGATGAACCCAATCCGGAGTTAATGAAAGAATGGGCAGAGTGTAACCTAGAGTCATCAAGGAGGTTAACTCTCATTCTGATCAAATATGCAGACATAGATAGGGCCAAGTTATTGGGAGAGATAGATGAAATTAATGAGGCTTTGGAGAAACTTGAACAAAAGGATGAAAAAAGCAAATTAAGAAATGATATGACAATTCGCCTTCAAAAAGAAGAAGAGAAAATTAAAGGCAAGGAAGGCATTTAAGTTCCAGAGGGACAGAACCGATTATGAATTAGGGCAAATTTTCACTTTTGTCAAACGATATGACGCATTGAGGAAATCGAAATATCAAACTCCGGAAGGCACATCAACAACATCTATTGTAGCCAGCGACTCACATAGCCGCATGTCCAATACTTCCCAATCAGAGGCCAGCTCAGGCGGAGGAAGTGAATCTGAATCGGACATGCGCAATGTCACAACGATGGGACGCAAACTCAAACCGTCACCAGGAGAGGAGCTCCATTTTTTATGTCAAGAACGAAGACAGACATTATGTCCAAGGCCTCTTAGAAATCCAGTACCTCAAATTACAAGCGGCGGCAGAGGCGCAAAGCAAACATCAAGCAAATCAAATCAGACCAGAAGAAAAGGACAGGGTTATTGGAAGAACAAACAATAATAAATGACCAAAAAAATAACACAATTGTCAACTTATCTAATATCAAGTTGACAAAACGAGAAGAAAATATCTTAGGTCTTGTCCTTTCCTACGAGGCACAAACAGATTTTGACTACGCCTCAACGAGGTTAGACATATATAAAGGCGTGCGCAAGCTAAAATTGAAAAAACATTTTTTAATCAATAAGACGCAAGCAGCAGAAATACCTAAATCAAGAACAACAATTGTGGGGACTGCAGATTCAGCACCATCACAATCGGATGAACCTTTGTTACAAATCATGCAGGATCTATATGAAGAAAATAATGCAGTATCAAGCCAAAGTCAAATTCAAGAAAGTCCAGGCCAGATGACATTGAATGAAAGCAACACTTTAAGCCAACCAAGTCCTTTCAAACCCAAATCCTCATTTAACCCCATCATGATGCGAGATTCCATTGACATTTTTCACGAGGCAGTAACTTCACAAGTCAAAAATTTGCATAAAATGGTACAATCAAAACCAAGAAATTCAACAAAACGAATCTGCAATAGTGATAAGGGCGGCAATATAGTGATTTGCCCGTTAAATCAATACAATAAAGAAGCATATGATCAGTTGAATGACCGTACTTGCTATATACGTACCAACATGGCAAACTTGAAAGCCACGTATAAGGAATTCTACGTTAAACTCACTAGATGGAAAAATGCTCAACTAATAAGTACAGATGAATATACATATTTAAAAAATGAAAATCCAATAACTCGTACCATTTATGTCATCCCGAAAATTCATAAAAGTTCTACTGATCCTCCAGGAAGACCAATAATCAGTGCCAGGGATGGTTTAGTTAAGCACACTACGAAATACATTGATTACTACTTGCAAAGTTTTGTACAGGAGCTACCATCGTATGTGAAAGACACTAGCGACTTTTTGAGAAAAATGTCAAAATTTGTATGGCAGGATGATTTTTATCTAATTGCATTGGACGTCACCGCCTTGTACACTAGTATTGAACACACTGACGGCCTTGCAGCAATTGAACATTATTTGTCTCAAAGACCTACACAATATCAAGAGCATAACGTGATGTTGATTGAAATGATTAGATATTGCTTGTTCAACAATATTTTCATGTTTAACAGTCAACTGTATCAACAGACTAGAGGTGTAGCCATGGGGGCCAGCTTCTCTCCAAGTTACGCCTGTTTACATATGGGCAGGTGGGAGGAGCTGGTCCTCATGAAAGAACACAGTGAGTGTATCAAAAACAATGTCACAATATGGTTAAGATATATTGATGACTTGTTTGTGGTGTGGCAGGGGACATTAGAACAAGCCAACAAATGTATTGAGAATATCAATGTCAATAACATCAATTAGCATTTTACTGCAACTATTAGTCAGACAAGCATTGAATTTTTAGACACTCAGATATATATTCACAACAACAAAATTGAAACCCGCTTATTTTGAAAAAAGACAGCGGGCAATTCTACACTCCATGCGAGTAGCTCGCACCCTAAACACCTTATTAATAGCATTCCCTACGGGGAAATACTACGTCTTAGATGTATTTGCAGCAATAATGAAGATCTAAAGGCAGCACAATTTGAGAGCAAGACACGTTTCAAGCAACGGGGCTATCAATCTGAGGTTATAGAAAAGGCCATCATTAAATCTATGGCCCACAGTGGGGAGGAAGCATTGCAGGACAAATGTCAGAATATTATCAGTCAGAGTGCCACCGACAATAACAATAAGATGCTAGATCAAAGCAACGATGAGTTCCGTTTGATGATCAAATATAGTAAACAACACAAAGCACTTAACAAAATTATCCAGCAAAATTGGCCTCTGGTATGCAGTGATTCGGTGATTGGACCCCTGCTACCGCAGAGGGTGTCCATCACCTACAGCAAAGCACCATCTATGAAGGACATACTGGTTAAAACATGCCCAGAAGTCATTGAACTTTGCAGCTGGATACAAACTAATAATGGCATTTTATAGGTGCAAAACCTGCAAGGCATGTATTCATGGTATTAATACCAACACATACAATACACCATTCAGTGATCAGGTCTATAAGATATCCAAACTATTAACATGCAAAACAGAATTTGCTGTCCAAACTGCCAGTGCATAAGCGAATTCTGCAACATTTAAGAGCTATCACTAATCAGGATCACCTATCCAGTGGCGCGACAGGGAATATCATGAATCTAACAATCATAACCTGAAATACTATGTAATTGACGCCATCCTCCCAAGCAGGAGAGGAGGAGACCGAGAAAACAAACTAAGAAAGTTGGAAACTCTGTACAATTAGATTCTAAACATCCTGGGGGGCTTAATGCCACGGAAGATTTGCACACATGTTTGGTTTGAACAGACACTGACCCGTAGGATCCAAATCATGAAGGCCTTTTATCCTTGATAGTTTTTTACATTGAAAAGATTTTTTATGATTGGTATATTTTTTATCCTGTGAATCTTTTCTATACACGGTATTTATGGGAAGTTTTTTTATCAGGTTCTTATAATTTTTCAGCATAAACTTATCCGACTGATAACTGAAAGATTATTATGTGCATATATTTATATTTTATATTTATTTTTGGATTTACAGATAATAATCGGTATTTTTACCTTTTATCTGTTCATATATTTATATATATATATTTATTGTATTATATATATGCTCCAATTTGCACATAATCTACTCTCTCCAATCATTGGAAAGATGGATGTACCGGGTTAAGACTCTCCATATCGTAAGGAGAAGGGTTCAGCAGGATGAGATGAATGCCCATCAAGGCCAAAAATCAACAACAAATGATGTAGTATAATCAACCATCATATATATCCGAAGCATGACAACTGAAAGCAATGACATGATTTTAACCTTAGGAATATCCCTATTATTTAAAATGATCCACCATTCAATCAGATCCAAGAAGACATGTACTTTCTCTCATAATAAGTAACTCTAGTATGACAATCGTTTTTAACAATAGTATTTTTCACATAGATTTGCACATTTACAGCACATAGCACTTTGGGTTGTTATACCACGTAGATTTGTATTTTGACAAAAATTGATTTAGCCGAAAGAATGTATATAGACATAACAGAGTGCAATATATCAAGGATTGATTCAGATACAGTTGGTCCCACATGGTATTTTACCGATATTTCATGCCTTCATAATAGACAGGAGGCATCCGTCAGGACAGCAGCATCTCCAAACAACAAATATAGAGGATGCATGTCCGTACAGGTTAATAGGGACTGTTAAATCCTCGTTGCTATTTATTATCCACATGTATAAATATGCACAAAAGATGTTAAATGCACGATAACACCAAGCATAAATGTACTCAGTATGTTCTTTATGTCTATTGGGCAATCTACGGCGCAAGTTCACATGGTATAATTTGAATGAGAGACTGTCACTTTAAATAAGGCACTTTCCTTACTTGCCACTGTCATATGATCAAGGCTCAAGTGAGCCGAAACGCGTAATGGCGACGTGTGAGGAATAAATAATTTGCACTGATTCTTTGGGTCCGTGTCCGTCTTTTGGGAAATCCCTGTCAAGCAACGGAAGAAAACCTGTGGTATATATATATATATGTACACGTTAGTAGAGTTAACCATGCTTTGGGAGGGAAACCCCACCTTATTTATACAGTACCAACTGTGACAGAAGCGAACACTACCCTTTAAATCTTAAAGGGTGACATTACACTTAAGGACTGCAATTGATTCGGCCAGACTCCATTCTAAATTTGAAAACCCATACTTAAAATCTCTGGGACATCTTCCTTTACCACTGCTAAGGGATTTGGCCTCATATGTACAAAATAAGTTTGCATTTTTAACAGTCAAAGCGCTATTTCAGTCCGTTAACAAATGCAAAACTACTGTTCCTAATGTACAAAGGCCTATGCTGCATCGCAAAATGTGATTTCCACACAGTAGGAATTGCTGTCTGCGCTTCGCAAAATAGGAGACCGCAAATAGGGATTTTCCATTTGTGATTTCCTAACTGTATGAACATAGCATTTCCAAAGTGCAAAATGAGAATTTAGGAGATGCTATTACCGTTGATTCTGAACTACTGGTAACCAGGTGCAAGCTAAAGAAATGCACCCAAAATGAATCAGGGAAATCTACAATCACCCCAGAATCAATAGCTCAATAGTATGTATCCTTTTATAAATAATACACAATTATTGAAATCAAAAAAGTAGTTTGAAGAAAATAATCCCCAGCTCAAATGATTAGAATTGGGTTAGAGACAGAGAGCTGTTGTCATGAAGAGCAAAAAGTTGCATGGTGTTCCTTTTCAATAGAATTATGAAGACTCCAGGCAGACCATCCAATCCTGTTCTTGCACCACAGATGACCTATTGAAGAGTGACCATCTTGAGTTGGTCACACTTGCATAGGAATCTCAATTCTTCCAACTTCATTGGGCACCAGTGATATTTGCAATAGCACTTCCTTCTCGCTCAGAGCAAAAGCAACCAATATTCACTTCCCTTTGGCAGGCATGGAGAGTAAGTACCTTGGTCGTCAGGATGCCTGCTCAGGGGTGTGGCGAGGAGATATGGGTGGTTGGGGAGAGTATCCTGATCATATTATGTCCAAGACACTTTGCTCCAATGGCAGTTCTGTAAGTGCTGGTAAACTGATGACCCTCACTGGTCTCTTGAGTTCTGCGTTGATGAGGGGCTGGACAGTGTTGTGGATGCAGAGGATGGAGTGAAGTGATTTAGACTACTAGCCTCTGTCCAAATCTTGTCTCCCACACTGGCGAAAAAGCTTCTAAGCTAGTTGCTGCTGCTGATGGTCATGGGCTCAAAGCCTGCAATATCTAGGAGGAAGGAGCTAACCCAAAAGTTCCTACTGTAGCTCTGCTTTTTTAAAGAGATCCAATTAAGAGTCAGGTTTTTTCCATAAATACTCATTGAAATGCATTTATACTAACAGAGTCTGCAGATGACAGAAAACCCTGCAATGTCCATGGAGCATGCAGTGGCATCTGCTGTGTCCACCACTGCCTGCATTGATTGTTTGACAGCATTTATCCCATCTGGTTACAGCTCTTTGAAATGCTTCATCATGTGCTGAGCATAACTAGGAGATGCTAATGCTGCCAGCTCCCAAAGAGCATGTGTACAGTGGGCCAACAACTAGGTGGCAGTACCAGAACTCAGAAGTACACTCTGAGCGAAACACTCGGGCTCCAAGAAATTTCAACATGCTGATGCTCAGTCTGGCTCAGAAGAGGACATGTTATTACGAGTAACATTAGAATGAAGCCCGAACCACCAAACTTTCAGGAGTCAGGCTGGAACAAATAGAGATGGACCGAAGGAGCTGCACCGTATTACAGTGCAGTGGATCTTAGAGCAGTCAGGCCTGATTGTGGCTGTTTCCTGACAGCACATAACCAAGCCAATAAAGCGTCACTGAAGTGGTAGATGCAGCCTGAAGGGTGAAGAGGAGTCTTGGAGCGTGGAGTTCTAAAAGCATTTACAGGAAGATCTTTGACATCTTTTATGCCTCATTTCAGGAGATGGGTCCTCGATATGGTGTGGGAATGTTTTAGAGCCAGGGCGATACCATGCATGGATTGGTCTCAGCTCCTGGATGGCTTTATGGGTCATGAGTGCAGAAAGGTTGCGATCTGTGACATTGTATTTTGACCCAAACACAACAAATAGGTGTGCAGCTCTGTAACAGACAGAAGTCTGTGCCATGGATTGCATGACTTGAAACCCAAAGATTCTGTAGGACCCACAGTCTTGCTGAAGAAAAAAAATTAACATTTGGATGCTGAATAAAACCAACATTCACTGGGTGTTTCCAGATTCCTGCATCCATTGAGACATGAAAAGAAAGGAAGTGACGTCACAGACGCAAGTGATCCTTATAGGGCTATGGCGTCAAGTCCAGCGATGCCTTGAGGCACCAATGATGAATCTAGGCAGCGCTATCTGATGCCAGTAACTCAACAGCAAAACATCTTTTCAGATCCAGTGTGTCACCTAAGGAAGACCTTCACAATAAGAAATCTGTTGGAGCTAATATCCTTTGGAGCAGAGTGTTGAGCACACATACAGCCACAGCAAGAATAATAGTCAGAGTAGACAAAATAACACATCCCTATTACAGCATAGCAACACTCAAGTAAACACTTACAGGATTTTCATCAAAAAAGAGACAGGGTACAAATGCATGTAGAGGTTCAGTATCAAATGCCCCCAAGAGTGAACATTGTCATAAGAGAACATAACAGTACTACATACTTTAGGGTCTGGGAATATTGTCACAGAGGAGGATTCAGCAATGTTTTCAGTGTGAATGAAGTGAATTACTATACATCATACAAACCAGAAAATACTAGTTGGTACTTGAGGACACCACATCAGAGTTGCGAGTACTCAGATATTGAGTTAGTGTGCAAGTACAAATTAAATAGGTCTGGGCTTTCACAGTGTCAAGATTTAGGTCCCTATGTGTAAGTTGTGCGATTTCCTATTAGGAAATCGCAATTTAGTGATTTCCTATATTACGATTTTCTAATAGCGATTTCAACTCTTTTGGAATGGCTATTAGGAAATCGTAATTTTCTATACATTCCAATTAGCGATGCCCAAATAGCGATTTCTTTGGATTACCTATTTAGGAATGGTGAAATGGAATTTTCGTACATGTGGGTCTTGGTCTCCTGCTGTAGAATAAGGGTAACAGGTATGTCAGTCGGAAAGCAAAGAGGTCCATATGACAAGGACTCCATTTCTGCATTATACTGGAGAATAAATGTGAGTTCCGTTTCCTTTCACTGGAATCCCGAAGAAGATGAGCGTTCCAGTCTGCTATAGTGTTCTTATTGCCTGAAAGATGAATGCCCATCACTGATATGTTGTGCGTCAGACAAAAGTGCCAAAAATCCTTAGTGATTACTGCAAGATGGATTTCGTACCTTCAAGGTGGGTGATATGTTGAACCTCTGAGAAGTTGTCCACCTTTAAAAGAATACATCGACTGGTCCACTGAGGGGAGAAGGATCAGATCGTGAATGATCATGTCAAAAGTTTCAGCTGTGAAGGAAAACTTGTAACTTTACCATTTGCTTCCCATCGCCAAGTTCCTGCATCCCATGCAGCAGCTGAGGCAGCTCACCTCTAACTCTCTCAACATGTCCAGAACGAGGCCAAAAACAGCCCTCATGTTCCAAACATCGAGGTGATCCAGGCACCACTGTAGTACTTGATAAACTTCTGCTTAGAAACTAGGAGACCAAGCAGTCTGGCAGGCCAGCAAAGAGAGATAGACTTCTCACTCAGGACTTTGCAAATCTCCCTTTTTATAGCTTGGATCTTGTGAACAGGAAGATTTAAGGTAGCAGAGACGGAGTCTATTGCGAAGCACAGAAAGGACATTTATCTGGAATGGTTTTAGTCTGACTTGGAGAGGTTCAGGGTGAATCTAAACACTTCCACGAGAGAAGTAGTCAAGTTAAGCTGCTGTTTTAGAAGTTGTGAATTCGAAGCTGTGATAAAAATCTTGGCAAAGACAACTGGCTATCAAAAGCTCTACTACTAGCTTGAGAAACTTGATGAAATACCAAGGAGCTCATCAAAGCCCAAAGGTAAATGATACACTTTTGTAAGTAGTCCTCTACCATTGGACTTTGGAGTAGTGTAGAGACTTTTTGGAGATGCTTGCAAGAGCTACGACTTTTGGAACAGGCTCTTGACCTCATCGATAAGGCGTGGTAAGAGGCAACTCACAAGCGATACAAATCGGCCCGGAATAGGTGGTCATGTTGGTGTCGGGAAACGAGTCTGGATTCTGTGGCAGCTGATATACCAAGTATTTCTAACTTTCTAGCATCCTCTCCTCTGAAGGATTATCATACAGAACAATAAATTCATACAAATTAGATCAGTAATCTCTGCTGGTCATGTCCCTTTAACCAAAAGGCCTGTTGGATAAAACTCCTTAATTTCCAAACTCTTAAGAGGCATCAGATTCCTAATTCCCCCTAGACCCACGTTTACTAGCTTGAGGAATGTTTCAGAGGTTTTTTAATTCCTTCAGAATTGGCCTGATAATTCTTTCCTGTTTAGGAAACAACTCTGCCAAGTTAGCTTTGCTTCTGTGTTTAGTTTCCTGTAAAAGAGTGTCTGATGTTCTAGTAGGTACTTTACCCCAGAAGGAGTTTCCTTAGTAATTTTCAAAAGGACCATATTGGCCACCACACGTCTCTTTTCCAGATTTTTGCAAATTATGTGGGTTTACTGCTTTTGAAAATATGAAAGTTTCAACTCACCTTTGAGATCTTTTCCTACAGGACAACTATTGATGTCTCTAGTACATCTCCATGGTCCTGTTTGTTACCCAACTCTCTCTCGCTGAATCAAATAGATTTTATTGGAAGTAGGCATTGACACCTCTATGTTTGGTGCCCAGTCTTTAAGAGGAGCACTGGCTTCAAAATCTTTCAATGTGGGATGTCATTTGGAAGACCTTATTCGCATGATGGACTGGTCATCGGTTTCAGTTTTTTACCAGTTCTGTTACAAACCAGTAAGTAACACTTTTTGCATGATTGTTGATAAGCTTTCAATATCCATAATCCAAAGCCTCTGGTCCCGACATAAAATTGAATACTATATAGAATTCATTAACAAGAATTTTCAATTCTATTAAGGAAACGGATGTGAGGATTATCCCACCCACTAGGTTAAAATTGCTACTTAAACTGTAATAATAATTGTCTGTTTACCCTACCCATACTCACTGAACTAATTATATATGAATGGATGACCACCTAAAGGTTTTTTTCTTCAGTTTCAAAGCAGAAGAAGGAGCCATTTCATCAACAGATTCAGACTTTGTATCATTATCTAGCAATAATAAAAGAAAGTTTACATAATCATTTGCCTATTTATATGGAGGCTAGCCTTATGATTGATGGATGGGTCTCTTTGTGGATAGGACTCGTAGTTTGATTTTGTTGGATTATGGGCATTGAAGTTTCTGACCATTTATACCCGTTTTTCTCTATAAATATTTACATGGCTGCTATGTGAAATAAAGTAGAAGAAAGGATGCATAACCCTTCACTTTGTGTCCTCAATAGAATAGAAATGTGCTGTTCTCGAATGCAATACAATTTTCAATTACCATTCAAGTGCATGCACATTTGCGCTCCGCACAGGTGCACAATGCCCATTGGGAGGCCCAAACCTCAAACAAGCGACGGGGAAGGCAGTGCATCTGCTCCTCTGCCAGCATGCATTCCCCACTCCTTCCTTCACCCTCCTTACCAGTTCCCTCCAACCACACTTTAGAACACCCTTTTACCACAGTCCCCTGCACACTTTTACCATCTTCACAGAGCAGATGCTAAATATGTGATTTAAACCCCATACAGAATACCATTAAGTAAATTCAGGTCTGCACAGTAATTCCCAATTCATTCAGGGATAACTTGTAATGGTACAGTACTTGTGGGTTGTTACCACACAAACCCCACCGTTTTCCTGCCTCCAAAGCGCTCTAGCATTCGTTTATGTTGGCCACGCCCACAGCCACACCCCCTATGCTGCCCTTCTTAGAGGATTGACCAGCACGTCTGCACAGCACTCCCTGCGCGAACATCTTCTACTAGACTGCCAAACCAGTGCCTTTGTTTTCCTTGTAAACTCCATCCAGGGGCCATCATTGGGAGGTGCCTGGCTCCCTTATTATCGCACCGTGCTGGGTGTAATCGGCCAATTGTAATGGTTTTATGCTTTCAAATTTCTCACTTTTAATTTAGTTTATGTTTACTTTCGCTAGTAGCCTCGCCTGTAGGGCAGCCTACAGGGGTGAGGTAGGGGCTTGCTGGACCCAAGTTTGTTTCGTTCTTTTGCCCCCCCAAGCCCCGGTTTTCCCACATTCAAGGCGCTCTGGTATTTGTTTAGGTTGGGCATGCCCACAGCCATGCCCCAGCTGGCCACGCTCCATATGCTTGACTTCTTAGAGGAATAACCAGCGCATCAAGGGAGTGTTCCCTGCACTAACATTCTATACTAGACTGCCAAACTGGTGCCTTCGTTGGGTTCTGGGACACCAGTTTGCTTGATTATTCTCGTTTGTACTCCTATGCCAGGAAGGATTAATGGGATATTGGTACAAATTGCAAATACAATGGCTGTGATATACACAACTGTAGTCTGACTGCGAATGCCTTTAGGTGTTCAAATTGCGTTTTTTCGTTTAATCCTGATACGAATGACAGCACGTCTCAAGCAAAACTAACATCCTCAAAGACAATCTCTTAGCCCAGAGGACTCTCTAAATTGCGTTCTTTTTAATGTACAATCCCTGGTAAAGAATAATCAGGACTTGTCTGATTTTCTAAAACTATTACCACCCGGATTTAGTATTCCTTATTGAGACCTGGTTGGACCCCTCCTTAGTTCCCAACCTGACAATTGCTATACCAGATGAATATACAATATTCCGAGTTAATAGAGAAGGTAAATAGGGAGGGGGATTAGCAGTGTTTTTTTGTAATCATTTTAAGGTTTCCTTTAGTTCAACTATACACCTAGGTGGTGAGTCCTTGCTATTTACATTTAATTTCAATGAGGCCTCCCGATTTCAGGGCAAGCTGGTTTATTGTCTTCCAGGCCCAAGATCAAGCTTTGCCTCTGCCGGAGGTATTCATACCTCTATGGAGTCCTCTATTAAATTTGTTAGTTATACATTATTAGGAGATTTCAATTTCCACCTTGATGAAAATGATAACTCTGACACATCATATCTTATAGACAACCTTCAGAGCTTTTACCTACACCAAATGGTGAATCTTCCAACACATAAGGCCATCCACACGTTGGATGGTATATTCACTAGTAATCCCAAGCTTAACTTTGACCGTGTGATCCCTTTGGTTTGGACAGATCACAACAGTCTGCTTTACCATTTCAGTCCCCAATAAGAGTAAATGCTATTCTAATTTCCCTAAAACTATAAAGAAGCGCCTCTGGCAGAAAGTTGATGGTGCAGGATTGGATCAGTTCTTTAACTAACGGTGTCCATATTTAAATGGAAACATTGATGTTGCCATCAGCAACTTTACCAATTGGCTGGAATCAGCAGCCTCGAAGCACATACCTTTCAAAACTCTTAAATGCTTCAGGAAATCTCCCACTGCCCCCTGGTATACTTCTGAGCTGAAAAAGCTAAAGCAAAAATGTAGGGCATTTGAAAGAAAGTGGCGAACTGACTACAGTGATAAGATAAAAGCACAGTATAAAACTGCGATAGAGGAGTATAAAATACTGATCGTGGCTGAGAAATGCAAATAGTTTACTGATAAAATTTGCTCTGCTAAGGACTCTACCAACTAATTGTTCAGGACAGTTATTGCCCTTACCAACCATAATAAAACACAATTGTTTCCAGCTACACAAGAGTTCTGCAACAGGTTAGCAGAATACTTCCAGGCCAAGGTATCCGTTATTTGTGACAAATATTTCTCTCTTTCTAATGGGCTTTGCTCAGACATGACATCAGGTTTCATTTCCTCCTCCCAAGAGCCTATAGATTATGTAGTACCAAGCCAGGCTCTTTTGGTCCATTTCACCCCCTTTTCAGAGGACCGGACATTGAGGCTTTGGAAACTTCCAAATCAGGATCTCCACTGGACCCTTGTCCACTTTTGGTCCTGCATTTGGTATCTAAAATGGTGGCTAAACTGCTTACTATCAGGCACATGCATCAAAGGAAAAACCGGTCGCAAACGGGCAGATTCTCAGAATCTGCCCCTTTGCGACCGGTATTTTTGCATTTGGGATGCATCATCCCAAATGCAAGGTCCCACATTTTTTCAGAAAAAAACTCTTTTGGCATGTGCCTAAGTGGAGGTTAAGATCAGGCGCTGCAAAACTCGTAGCTGACCCTATAATCAGGAAAAGCAAAATGGGGAGGGAGGAGCTTCTCTTTTCTGGCCTGCTAGCTGTGGAACTCTCTGCCTCTTGTTCTGAGATCCCAACTGTTAAAAACTTGGTTTCTTTCTATTTCTTCTCCGTAGTCTGGATTCCTAATTCTTCTTCTGTTCTTTTAGCAGGAACATGTAGCGCTAAGACGCCTTGCTAATTGTGCTATAGATGTATTTTTACTTACTGGTAATTACTTGGGTTGTTGCAGGGATTCTGTTTGTAAACAGAACTGTGCCTTGAGAAAAGGACGTCAGGATGTAGGGACTGAGTCTCTCTACTACATCAGTACCTGTATGCCCAAATCCGACTAGCTCACAGTGCCTCATCTGAACTCCTAACCTTCCATAGTAACAAGTAATTTCGGCAAACCTAGAGCATGAACCTCTAGTCCTCAAGGGAACCATGGAAACAGGTCATAGCCTTTACATCTCATTCATGCATGTCCATAGTATACAAAGAAAAGACACAAAGGAAGTTTACAATATATTTAATGAAACTATAGTAGCCTATTTTGAAGCAGGTGTGCTGCGATTAGTAGACAAATACAACCATAATCAACATTACTAGCAGACTGCATACAATGAAAAGCCCAACCTTTGCAACTAATATATCTATCTAGACTCACTCTTACCATGTGAGCACAGGGATATCTTAGTGATCTCTTGGATTAGTAGCGGATCCCATACCTGTTATGTGTTGTTAGGTGGATTGCATCATAGTGTAAACAAAGTTTACGCAAGGCTGATAACTTCGTTCCAAAACTGATCTCTGTGCTGTAATTATCTCCTCTGCTCTCCGAGGAGCTGAGACACAGTTTATATGAATTTTGTTAGAAAACTGCAGCTGTGCTACTGAGTTGAGTCTAAAAACATTAGGAGATGTTGCTGACCGGGCACAAGAAAACAGTACACCATGTTGTTCAACCTTGTACGAAATTATTCAGACTGAATCCCAAGAAGAGTCACTGAATAACACATAATATGAGCAGCATATTTCTAAAATAATATCACGTCACAAAAACAAATATATTATGTATGGCTGTGCAAAGCAAAGGCAGCCTAAAGCTACTGATACAAGCAACTAAGGGAGAACCAAAGTTGGCCCAGAAGGGGAAATACTACATGGGGAGTTTGCACACTGGCGAATACTGTGCAACTTGTAAGCGTGGCTATAGTGGGCTACTTAGAGTGCCTGGGGAAAGATCAACAGGGATGAAAGGTCTGGTTATCACTTCCCACTTCATCTGCAAAACCTATTTCTATTCCATGCCACTTGAAAGCTTGTGTTCTTAATGCTACAGTAATTTTTAGATTGAACTATGCCAATGCTTGCTACATTGATCTTACTGAATCAGCTATTTTCAAGCTTCAAGATTTTCAGAATATGGCAGCATGGCTTGCCATGAATTTCAGGAAATGTCATAGGTTCTCCGAGGCTCACCATAAACTGCTCTAGTTGCCGGTTTCTAAAAGGATGCATCATAAGGCACTCCACTTTGCCCACAGAACCTATTATGAAGTATGGCCCATGCTGCTTATGTGTTAGCTTCCAAATCTAAGTGATCCCTTAATGTTGGAGCTTTCTCCATCCTATCACTCCCCCAAATTAGAAAAGCTTGGTGGTGGCTGATGTAGAGCAGGAGGTATCATCTCTATTGTTGCTTCCTCTAGTTGTAATGCACTATTCTTGGCCAGCACAAAATTGAGAACCATTCTATGTTTAGATGGCTCTTCAAATTCCTCTATTTTATTGATTATCTTCAAATTGTTTTGAATGTTGTTGGTCAGTTCAGCCTCAGGCTTTCATTGCATTTTATAAATAACAGCTCAATCCATATCTTGCATGTATAGGATTTCAGTATATATTTAGTGGGTGCCCTCAAGTACTAAACACAGAGCTGCTAACAATTTTAGATGAAATAAAGCAGACATTAGGTGATGGAGCATTGTCACTTGAGAAATCATCATATGATGCCTGAGCATACCATTTATGTCTAACCAGACTCATACATGTGTCACCTAAAGCACCACCTCTATGGTCAGTTTCTAGGAGTGCGTAGGGAAACATGTGGTGAATTTAATTTAACATATGCTTTGTGTGGATGTTTCTGGGATGGTGTCTATGAAGAGGAAGTATACCACAACATCACTGTGTCCTGCCTCTACAAGCTGGTGTAGTTTGGCAGCTTGTGAAACTTTATCCAGCAGTCAAACTAAGCATGTGTCTGAAAAAAAGTAGCATAACTTCAATATTGTATGTAATGCAGTACTAATGCAAAAGCATTGCAAAATGAAAACACTATTGTGTGCACAACTTGTTCCAGTGTTACAATCACAAATCGGTAACCATGTTGTCTGCCTTGTGTCTCGCCATAGTGCCACATTCAAGGTTGCCTCTTTTTTGTACCCATGCCAGGCTAATTGCTATAATTATAGGTGTTTAGGAGAATATGATCACTCTTCTCAAAGGAAATTATGTAAAATAAGTGTTGCAGTTTATAATACATATTGCCTGTGCAAGACTTGAAAATATTGGCTCGATAGTGGAGTTGACAGTTTATGTGCTGCAGACTTAAGAGCAGAATTAAAAGCATGGTTGTTGGTATCATAACACATGCAATTAAGATACATAATTTCTGTTGGAGTGACCTCTTTGTAGGACACTGCCCATCAGCCACACGTTCTATGTGTTCTGGAGATTCATGGAATATATGCATCCTTTGCATGCTAGAACATCATTCATAGCAAAGTTATGTCAAAGTAACTACCATTTTGCCTTTACTTCATGCCTAGTGGATATAGCTCGGTCATCTCATGAGACCTGCTCAACGTAGGGTGTTAACAACAACTATTTTATTTTAGTTTAGAATAGTGCAGTTTCCAGACAGAGTAACTAACAGGTGTTAACATTGCCATCTGATTGGAACTCACTTATTCAATCTCAGTAAGAATGGAAGATGCATTAGAAATCAAACCCGAGACTTGCCAGTCACACATCCAAAAATCGGGTACGGTAACTTACTAAGCTCAATATTCTGAGGCCTGTATATGCATGCAGACCCCAATGAGCATATATTGCAACGGCACTGATGGGCAGAATGAAAGCATACCTTCAGTCAACAGCCAGACAGGCAGGGGGTATAGGATGGATCACCCACTAATAATTTCTTAGAGTCGGGTAACAGTTTGTTGCAAACTCAGCGACAGCCGGATAAGTCATCCCTGCTGCTACATCACTTTTGGGACTGAGAGTTGATGCTTCCCAAGTGTGTGTGACATGTAGGCAGGGACAGGGTCATTTAATCTGCCGGCTTTTATTGGTTGCCTGGATAGCAATGAGCACTATTCATAGTGGTCCTCAGTCAGAACTCTGCCGGCTGCCCGGGGTACACGAAGGAGACCCGCTAAGAGGGCGGCCGCCTTAGTGCCACAAGAGGCACAGGAGGCAGCCTCCCAGTGTTTGGGACCCTCAGGGGTCTGGTGTGCCGCGTCACTGCCGGGTAGAGGGGGTGGGGGTGAGGTACATATACCTCTCCCCGCCCACTGGGTGCCCTCTTTGCCCACTACCCCGACGCCGTTTAGCAGTCGACCTCCTGGAGCTGTTGTGCGGTGAGTGTATTCCTCCCCACCCCTTCGGGGGCAAGGCTGCTAGCCCGGCCATTGCCGTGGCTGCGGCCGCCTTGGGGGGACAGAACAGCTCCAGGGGACTTAGGGTAGCAGCGCCCTCCCTAGCTGGCCGCTACCCTTGCTGCCGTTAGTTTCTACGCCGTCGGGTCCGGGAGCCCTTAGGTGCGGTGAGCGTATTTCACGCACCGCCGACCCCCCCTCTCCATTCCCCTGATTAGAATTAAGTTGGGCTGCCGACCGGCCATTGCCGGGGTTTGGGGCTGGCAGGGAGGGGGGAGGGCAAGGCTCCCGGTGTTTGGCCACGTAGGGGTGTGTGTCGCGGTGCTGGACTAGGTTTGCTAGTGTGTCAGGATAGGGTGGGCTCATCGGGTGGCCCATTAGTTCCCCGCGGGACATGCTGTGTCCGCGTGCTCCAACGACTCACGGGTGTCGGGTTGCGCTGGTGAGCGGCTGAGCGTCTTTAGCCATTACCTTTCTCCAGCATATGCGGCCGTCCTCAGCACAGCAGGAGCCTTGTTGTGGGTGGCGCCGACGGTTCCCCACGCCCTGGGACGCACCAGTCCGGGTGGAGTAGCCGGGGGTCGGTTTGGGAACTTGTTTGTCGCGGGGCTCTGTTGGATTGGCACGGGTTTCCTGCACGAATCCAACCCAGTGTCGCGGAGCAGTACAGGTGGGCGGGCGCTGTTTCAAACACACACAAGTTTGGAGGCGGGGGTCTCAGCCTGCGCTGGACTCGCTGACACCACCGGTTTCAGGTGCGAGAGTGGGACTGGGCGGCGTGTTGGTGAAAGTATACTACATTATATCTAGAAACCCTTATAACATCAAAAGCTCTTGCCTAACTCGAGACCTAAAAATCAGGACTCGTTCTGATTTGCCACTGGGTAAAGCCATGTGCAAAGTTGAGAGACATGGGTCTAGGCACTAGAAGCAGGGCAAGAGGTCTGATGTCTTGGCATGAGAGATATGCATTGCTTCTCATCACGAAGAACATATGGAAAAGTTAGGTTTACACACCTAACAGGAGCCGGGTACTGCCATAAATCACTGCTACCCTCCATCGCAAAATACATCCTTACTGCTACCGACAAATGTAATATGAAGTGCAGCCATCGGCATGACCGGACTGCACTGAAGGATACTACTACACCAAAGTACATCATAGGTTGCAGAGTAGGATACAGTTACCTGCCAGCACTACATCGGAGCAGATAGCACCGCAAGGCAACGCAAAAAGAAAAGAGAAAAAAAATGCAGTCGGGGCAGACACTGAAAATTGTTCAAAAATGAAGCCTTGGGTACGCGGTTCAGGCAGATGATTAACTGCAGACCAAGTGTTAGCACTTTTATACACAAAGTAACATATGGGTCGGCACCGGGGTTCCTTCGAAGGGGCTTTGATGTTTTGGCTTCAGGGCGGGCGGGGAGCTACTGGATTGTGTCGAGAAATCCGGGTCTGACCTCACAGCAACGGGCCTAGATCGGGGCAGGTCTGCTGATCGCATCAGAGCTTGGCAACAGCAGAAGAGCTCGGGGAGGCAGAGTTGGGCCCTGTCTTGTTTAACCCCTTCGCTGCGGCGTGAATTCCGCCGCAGCGCTGGGGGGGGGGGTGAGGGGTGAGCGCGGCGCCGCCATGCTCATGACGGAACCACGCCGTCATGAGCACACGCCGCCCGTGGCTCATGACTGCGTGGTTCCATCATGAGCGCACAAGGGGTTAAGGTGCTGCATGGTTTCATGCACGTTGACAGGTTTTCTTTGTTCGGTTTATTGGGAACACCTCGAATTCCAGCTCGTCAGATAAGGGGCCTAGTGGAATCGCAATAGTGAGGTTTGAAAGCTGCCATTCTGAACCGTGTTAGATGACCTATAATGTGTATGGGCGCTCCTTTTAAAAGATTAACCATCTGCATTTAAGACGGTACGCATGTTTTAAAGCGTGTGGACTGCGGAAATCGAATTCACGCACATTGGGGGACAGCAGATGGCAGTGCAGGAGTGGTTTTGTGCTCTTTGGCTGCTCACAGGCGCCATTTGACATGGTTCCTCCCAGAGTTTACTAAACAGGAAGTTTACAATGTCACCATCACCTAACAGCATTCTGCTGACAGGGAAGCCATTCTGCGTTTCTTCCCCTCACTCGTGAGCTGATTCCCAGACCACATCCTAGCACTGGAATTATGTCTTATTCTTTTGGTAGTATTTCTTCACCCTGGACTCTCTCTAAAGGGTTTTGCACGTACTGACATGAGCGCACGAATAGGCATGGGCTGTATTCAAAGCACACTAAATTCCTCGGGAATTCAATTTATGCAGTATTGCTTGCTGTTTCAAGTGTGGGGGCTGCTCCCTTTCCCATACGGGGCTGTGTGGCGATAGGCATTCGGGTGTTTTGTGTTGTTAAAAAAAGAAAAATGATTGGTTTTTTTCAGCGCACTTCGCACGTGAGAAGCTCGATGGGCACAGCCGGGGCGCGTGTTTTGGACCATGGCTTAACTGCCACGTTTACCTTCTTGGTTCTGAGTGCACCTCATGCGGTCTCATGTGCACATCAAAGGTAGGCAGAGGGGCAGAGATGCACAACGTGTTTGTTGGTGGATAGGTCGTCTGCCTGTTGGAGAATGCTGGCAGAGTCTGCTCACACAGCCACCGCTACTTTGCACTTTTTAGAATCTGTGCAAAGTTTATGTAAAACTGTACCATGATTTAATAAGTGAGTGTACGTTAATGACTATGTTAGTACATTAGTGACTCATTATAGATCTTGCACTGATGGAGCGGGTAAAATAAAAAAAAATTGTGTACCCAATCCATATATATATGTCATATTAACATGAATAATATTAATACTAATGAATAATTGAGTGGAGTGGTATTGAATTAATCAACCTTATTAACCAAGAGAATATACGTGGGAATGCATTTGCATGGCTAAAATAATAAGTGAACTAAGTTTGTACGCAAATTAAATTCATATGTTTTGCTTAAACAGAGTTAACATGATTTGCGCTTAAATAAACCAGCATTAACGGCTTAAAATGTTGCATATGGCTAGATAAATGCATACACATAAGGGTATTAGTAAGGGAATAACACTGTTTTAATCATTTCTATGTATTAATTACGATTTTGTGTTTCTTTTACTTAAGTTGACTATTTCGGCCTACTAAAAGATGGCTGCCGACTGAATCCTCACTAAAGTACATGACTTCATAATTTGAGCAATGGAGAAAGGGCCTGTACTGATTTCGTCGTGGCCTTTCCATGAACTATCGAACCAGGTCCATGAAGAATACTCTGGGCGAGATGCCAATGTCCGTGAACATGGAGGAATTGTTGCCATTTGGGAACCAAAAGCCATCAATTCACAATAGACTGATACTTTCCTGACCTGGGAACAGCCTTTCCCATGCGCCTAGTTTATTCACCATCCGTATGTGAAATTTGGAGAATGTTTCTTAATGTATTGGGACGTGGCTGAATTCAGCCAATCAGCGGCCTGGAAATAAAGAAAATGATACTGTTATATGTAAATTTTAGTATAAATATTAGTAGTCCAGAGAGAGAAAAAGGTTTTGTTAAGGTTACCACCCCAAGAGCTTGAGACGCACCCTGATCGATGCTACTCTATGCGACACTCCATGCTGACAGAAGAGGACGGGACGGTAGAATACTGATGATCTTTCTGAGGACCGGTTCTGACTTAGGAAACGACAAATAGCCAGAATAGGTAAATATGACAAAAGATGATATGGCAATGTTAGGATTTAACCTGCAATTTAATTAGATAAAGAAAAATCATTGTTTGAAGAACTGTGTCGGGTGATTATTTCTTGTAATAATTTATTGATTAATATGAGAGTTAAAGTGTTTTCCATCAACTAAATGATCTATTCGACCTCCGGATGGAGGGATTGTTAGAGAAGAGTCAATTGATGTATTTCCTCTATCCAAGTAAAGAACTGTAGTTCGGGATTGATTTTGAGATCCCTCTGTAGGCACGGGTAGTTTGAGAGAATGAATGTTGGTGTTATGGGCCCCACCAGCGTATGATGCGTGTATGTGCGTGTGACTGTGAAATCATTCCGTCCGTGGAAGCAGGGGGAGATTTTGTGTTCTGAACTGCACCAGTATTTCTGGTAGCAAGATGATGGTTTTTATTGTTTTGGTCTGCTGATTTTGGCATGTATATAGCTCATCGATTATTGATTGGTATTGATATATGTACTAACACTATATGTTGAAGTCGTATTGAGTTTTAGGTTGTTTGTACGGCTTCTGGGAGGTAGGAAGTCGGGAATTGATGACAGTTTCGTAGTAGAGCAGAGGTAAGTGCTGCTCTCGGGAAAGACGGAATTGTGGTTGCCCGTAGGTACACGGGAGAAACGTGTGACAATAGAAGTTGCACGGCGCATTGTCTGGGTTCGATTCGGCAGCATCATTGTGTGTTGCCATTAGTGAAATTATCTGTTTGAGAGGCGTGAATGATAGCGAAGGGTTACCTGTGAAATTTTGGTCTTAGGTACCAGGAAACCAATTGGCATACCGATAACGCTTATCACTGAAAAGGTAGCAGGTGTTCTCTGAGCTTGTTAGAAGGACAAAGTAGAGGTAAGCGCTGCTTTGTTAACGTGTGTTATAATTCTGTAGTAGGACAGACTGTTCGCTGTTCTCGGGAAAGACAGGATTCTGTATGAATGAACTATATTTTTCTTGCGTGAAAGTGCGTGAATGAAATAGCATTCGGGTTAATTGCGGAACTCTGGTTTTATTTCTCAGGAGCATTGTGTTTCCAACTATGTGTCTTAATTCAGGAGAGAACAGTTAATTGATGCTTGATAGAAGGGTGAAGTAGAGGGATGCGCTACTTTGCCAACGGACGTAATAATTCTGTAGTAGGGCAGAGGTAAGCGCTGCTCTCGGGAAAGGTCTTTTGCTATTCTGTGGTTAGCGGAGCAGACAATGGAGATGTTTGTACGTTGTAACTAATAAGTATTGTAGAATTGAAACAAAGTCTATCGCGTAGTTTTGTAAAGGAGGGGTAGACTGAAGACAGGAGTCAGGAGCAGGAGCTGCTGCAGCGACTGTTGACGTCAGGAGGACCGCGCTGGGATTGGACAGCTAGACAGTGACGTAGACGCTCCAGGATTGGTGCGTTAGCGTGAGTCGCGCAGGGATTGGAGATTGTGACAGCGATGAAGACGCTCCAGGATTGGTGCGTTAGTGTGAGTCGCGCAAGGATTGGAGATTGTGACAGTGACGTAGACGCATCAGGATTGGTGCTTGAGTAAGAGTCGCGTTATTATTGGACTAGAGATCGTACAGTTGCAGAAAAGACTATAAGGGTCGACGGAAGACAGGAAGATGTATTATCATTCACCCGAGAAAAAGAAAAAGTCTGTGTTCAGTAAACTGAGAAATTGGTTCGTGAAAGACAAGGAGATTGAGACTAGGGAAGGACAGTTACTCCCTCCAGCGAAGACCCCCGCATCCTTCATGGTTGCGAAATATGGGTACCATACTTGCATCTGGTTAGACAATTGGGCAAAGTATACGAAGGAAGATGGAGTTTTAGCGTTTCCAGAGGATGGGCACTTTAATTTGGCAATATTGAGGAACTTACGGGAGAGGATAATGAGCTTAGATCCGCGACCTAGGCCTACGCAGTTTGAGGCATTGACAGAGTGGGAAGATGAGATGCATGAGCGAGAGAAACAGAGAAATGGCAGTAGGTACCGGTATATGTTCGGACGGCCAAACGATCGTGAAACTCATAGTGATCGAATGAGAAGGCGGTGAGATGCTAGTATGACTGAAGGATTATTTCCCGTTAGAACAGAAGGAGAAAGTGGAGGAAGGAAATGCCTAGAAAAGAGAAATCATGTAGAAACCCGGAGGTATGGGGCTAACGAGATCGACGATGATGTCCTAGACGATATGTTTTACAAAAGCCCACCTCCGTACAGGCAGGAGCCAGAAACACCAACTACAGACACACCAGTGAGAGAGACTCTGAGAATCATTAAAACAGAAGTTGTGACCCCAGAAGTAAAAAGAAGAAATTCACTTAAAGAGAAGGGAAATAGGGCCGAGAGTGAAAATTCTAGAGAACTAGCAAAAACCACATTAGAACTGACAGAGAAAATAAGAGAATTGACGAAAAATCTAGAAGCAGTTACAGTCCCTGTGACCATAGGTCCTGTTATGCCTATTTTTGAGAAGCAGAAAGACTGTGAGCACGGACTAACAGTCCCGTATGTGAACAGTAGACAGGAAGAACAGCCCCTGATGAGAGCAAAAGAGAATTCCTGGGGACATACTATGGGTAAAGGGGAATTACATGTGTCAAAGATTTTATTGTCCTGATACTGCCGAGAGAAGCAGAATGGTAGGAGGATCAATATTAGAACCACAGAGATTGACAGAACCAGGGAATGTAGAGAAGTCAGTGAGCATAACTACTGAAGAATTGAATGAATGGTTAAAAGGTTTGCAGGATAAAGAAAAGGAATCTCATACCGTTGATGTGGCGAAATTATGGATGGTGTTAGAAGAGTTGATTGTAGGGACCATCCCCACAGAAAAGCTGAAAAATTACCAAGATGAGGAACTGCTATTCCTATGCAAGAGCGTCACTTGGAGAGCAAATAATTTACATGACAGATTAGCAGAAATAGCAAGTGAAATGGGAATTGACATGGACAAGGTAAAAGCTTTACAGAAGCCATACCGAGTGGATTTTACAGAAAAAGACATTGAGAATCTGAACGCTGCAGGGCGGATAGGGCAGATTAGGGACATAATCACGGTATTAAGGAAATGGGGAGATGTGGACAAATGGAGGAGCAGGTGGTATAGGAAGCGGGATGACACCTCAGACAGAACATTTCCATGGTTCCCTGTGAGAGAAAAGGAGAAGGTGGTGATGGAGTTCCCTATGAGAGAGATTCCAGGAGGGGGATATGTGCATGTCCCATGGACCAGACAGGACATTTTGTCATTTACAAATGACTTCCCTCGATTACGGGAAAAGCCGGTCGAGTGGTACAGACAGGTAGACAGATTTGTGAAATTGTCAAAAGTGCTGTGGATTGATCTGAATAGTCTGTTTGATATAATAGTGCCAGCAGACTTGTGGGCAGAATGTAAGATAGTCATAGATTGGCCCACCAAAGAATACCCGAGAGATCCCAAAACAGGAGCCCCCAGACCCAGAGGTAATGAAGAAGGAACAGGTCATGGCATTCTTGAAAAACAAAGTGCCTCCAAAAGAAACAGACTGGGTTAAAATAGATCGAACACACCAGGAAGCGAAAGAGTCAGTTCACGCCTACTATGAGAGGCTAATTTTGGCCTTCAAACAGTTTAGTGGGGATGACAGTATGGGAGAGAAGGACCTGAGTCATTTTGTGTACAGCTTTGTGTATGGTCTGCGTCCCGAAATTGGGGACATGATTAAGCAGCACACCGTGGACTGGCAAAGCAAGAAAATAGATGAGATCCTGAGGCATGCTAAATACTTTAGTGATGAGATTGAAGCCAAGCAGCGAAACTAAACGAAAAGGCAATGTGGGCTCAAGTGAAGGTTGCAGAGAGACAGGAAGCTCAGCTGATAGAACAAGCTAATAATCCAGGCATTAAATCAAAATTTGGCCTAGGAAAAGGAAAAGGTAATATAGAAGAAGCCAAGAAGAAGTTCCCCTGTCACAATTGCGGAAGATTAGGGCACTGGAAATCCGAGTGTAAATATCTACCAGGTACTAATGATGAAAATCCGTCATTAAATCCACAGGCGCAGTGTGAGGGGAGTGGCCCACCGCCGCAACAGCAGAAGGCTGTTAATCTACAGAATCAGGTGCCAAAACCGCCCTTACCACAGAGCCGGAGCACACAGAAGTATAGCAAAGAGACGGGATTCTACAATGAAGAACAGGTAAACAAACCACAACGCGCGAGCGCTGTGTCACAGTATTGGCTGCAAAATGACGAAAGTGAGCCCGAAGAGATTTATTGACGGTGCCGAAAAGAGGAAGCAGGGTGCGTACTTGGCGCATCTCTAGAAATAGATCAGACAGGACCATTTGTGGATGGGAAAGTTAATGATGAAAACATTACTTTTCTAGTAGATACTGGAGCTACACGATCCACTGTCAGATCAGCAGATGTTAAAAATCTTCCTCTTTCGGATGAAACAATCCAAGTAGTTGGTGTGTCTAACACCCAGATTAAAACGTACCTTACTGATCCTGTAAAGGTCAGAATAGGGAAATTTTCAGATATGCATCGATTTGTGGTGTGTGACACCAGTCCTGTGAATTTACTAGGAAGGGATTTGTTGTGCAAGATGAATTGCACCATATTCTGTACACCAGACGGAATAGCCTTTGAAACACCAGATGAGGATGTTCTGTATAAAATGACCATAGCTAACCGAGAGTGTGAGGTTGCTGGAACCTATGCAGTATTCAATCCAGATGAATTGCCCCCGGAATTGAAACAGACAGTGAAAGCAGCAGTTTGGGATTTCACTGGGGAAGATGTAGGTCTGATGAGAAATGTAGACCCAGTGAGAATTGCTGTAAAGGAAGGAGTCGTTTACCCAAACATTCCGCAATACAGACTGACACCTGAAATAATAGCAGGAGTAACCCCTTTGATTGAGAAAATGATTCAGCAAGAAGGGCTGAGGGAGATAATGAGCAGTCCATGTAATTCGCCTATCATGGGACTGAAAAATCCAAGTGGGAAATTCAGGATTGTGCAAGATTTGAGACAGATTAACAAGATTGTTGTCTCATGTTGTCCAATTGTTCCAAATCCCTCAGTAATTTTGTATCAGATCCCACATGATGCAGAATGGTACACAGTAATTGATTTGTGTCATGCTTTCTTTTCCATTCCATTGCATCATGACAGCCAGCCGTTTTTTGCCTTTCGGTTTGGAAACCGTATTTTGGCATGGTGCTGAATCCCACAGGGGTACACAGAGAGCCCCTCCATTTTTAATCAGTTGTTAAAGAAATCCCTGGAAAGTCTTACTATGCCTGAGAGTTCAGTTTTAGTCCATTGACGATCTATTGGTAGCGTCAAAGACACGTGAGACCTGTGAAACAGACACCATAGCTTTGTTAAATCATTTGGCAGATGGAGGACTGAAGGTATCTCCAACAAAATTGCAATACTGTAAGAAGGAAGTGACATACTTGGGTCATACTATCGAAAAAGGCCTGAGAAAACTAACCATAGACAGGATCAGAATCATTAGAGGAATGAGAGCTCCAATGACCCAAAGAGAGGTGAGAATGTTCCTAGGAATGGTTGGTTACTGTCGTCAGTGGATAAGTAATTTTTCCCTGATTGCCAAACCATTGGTGAAATTGACAAAAAGTGAGGTAAAAGACCCCCTTGAACTGAACAAAGAAGAATTGGCAGCATTTAAACAGTTGAAGAACAGTCTTTGTGAAGCCCCTGCGCTGGGTATGCTCGATTATGAAAAAGAGTTTGAGCTATACTGTAGTGAGCGAAACGGATGCGCACTTTCAGTGTTAATACAGAAACATGGAAGGCAAAGGAGACCAGTGGCATATTTCTCGTCAATGTTAGATCCAGTGGCGATAGGTCTGCCAGGATGTCTGAAAGCAGTAGCGGCTACATGCCGAAGCCTAGAGCAGAGTGAGGGAATCGTGATGGGGTATCCAGTAAGAGTGTTTGTACCCCATAGTGTGGCGATCCTTTTAACAAGGAGTCGAACACAGTTCATGTCACATAGTCGGCTGAATAAGTATGAAAAGGTCATTCTAGGTGTAACCAATGTGAGTCTGGAAAGATGTGTGAATGTGAATCCAGCTACACTTTTGCCTGATGCAGAGAGAGTGGAGATAAGAGAAGAGGTTGATCATGATTGTCTGGATGTGCTTGACTACTGCACAAAACCTCGTCCTGATATAAGAGATCTACCACTGCCAGAAAGTGATTATGTGTTTTTTGTGGATGGATCCTGTTTGAGAACGGATGAAGGAGTGTTGAGCGCAGCCTATGCAGTATGCACAGTTTCAGCAGTTATAGAGACATCGCCCTTAAAAGGAGTTAAATCCGCTCAAGTAGCAGAAATAGTGGCATTAACCAAGGCATGCAAGATTGGGAGGAATGCGAGAGTGACTGTGATGACTGATAGCCAGTATGGCTTCGGAGTTGTCCACGACTTCGGCCAACTATGGCTGCAAAGAGGTTTTCATGACCTCGAGTGGAACTCCCATAAGGAATGCAGAAGTGGTTGGGAAATTGCTTGAGGCAATACAAATGCCCAAAGAACTGGCTGTGGTAAAATGTGCTGCTCAAGTACAAGGTAGTGATTACATCACTACCGGAAACCGTTTTGCAAACGACATGGCTCAGTATTGTGCCCGAAACAAATATTCTATCAATCGGTCAAAAGAAAGGGAAATGTCTTCTTGTTCCGTAATGTTTACTAACGTTGTGGGAACATGGGATGAAGTGAGGCAGTTGCAGGATGAAGCAATGGATGAGGAAATGAGACAGTGGGTAAAAGCAGGATGTGCACCCAGGGAAAAGGATCATGTGTGGGTCTATCGGGATGGAAGACCAGTAATGCCTGATAGCATGAAGTCAACCATGGCACGGATGTATCATGGCCAAGGACATCTGGGACGGGATGCCATGATAAGGGCTTTTAAGCAGACCTGGTACAATCCGAAATTCAGGTTGATAGCAGAAAGTCTCTGTCAGAGATGCCTGACATGTCAGCAGTACAACCCTGGAAGGAAAACGGTGGTGAGTCTAGGCACCATAGGTCGGGAGGGAGGACCTTTCACCAGAATGCAAGTAGATTTCATTGAAATGCCCCCTTATAACAAACTGAGGTATGTTTTGGTGGTAGTTTGTCTGTTCTTTAGGTGGGTGGAGGCATACCCAACCAGAAGAAATGATGGAATCACAGTGGCCAAGCTATTGTTGAGGGAATTCATCCCAAGGTACGGGTTCCCAATAACCATAGAATCAGACAGAGGAGGACATTTCTACAATGAGATCATGAAATTGATTTGTGAAGCATTGGGTGTACAACAAAAACTGCATTGTGCCTACCGACCAGTGGCTTCTGGTGTGGTTGAGCAAATGAATGGTACTATCAAAAACAGAATAGGAAAAATGTGTTTAGCCACAGGTTTGAAATGGCCTGATGTCTTGCCTCTGGTTTTGATGACCATTAGGTCTACTCCAGACAGAACTACAGGTTTGAGTCCACACAAGATCATCGTGGGACGTGCCATGAGACACGTGTTTGTACCAGTCAACAAGCTGATGACTATAACTGATGACATGATTTTGGATTACTGTAAAGGCCTGGCTGACGCAGTTCATTCTGTGTTTCACCAGGTTGGAGCGGATGCCACCACACTTGAAAAGAAACCAGCCCATGATTTGAGCCCAGGGGACTGGGTGAGGATAAAAGTACACAGAAGAAGAAATTGCCTGGTTCCAAGGTGGGGAAGGCCAAGACAGGTCATTTTGACCACAACAACTGCTGTGAAGTGTGCTGGACTGAAAAACTGGATACATGCAAGTCACACTTTGAGAGTTCCAAATCCAGCAGACGGCATTGGAAAAGAATACTTTGACGAATCAGAATCAAGTGATGAGTCAAGCAATGAGAATATAAAGTTAAAAGAAAATCCTGAAAGGGGGGAAAAGGAGCCAAGACTAGTTCAGACCCCCAGAGAAGAAATTCTGAGGAAAAGATTGCAGATTTCAGATAGTTAGATTCTGGGGATGAGCAAAACGCCAATGGTGAACACGGAAAGAAGAAAAGAACGTCCAGTCAGAAGTAACATTCACACCAAATGAGAGAGTAGAAGAAGTTCCACCTGAGAAAATACTGGAAGAAGAAGAAGGGACAGTCACAGAAAGAGAGGGACAGATTGCGGAAGAACCCCGAGGAGGTGTAGGGAACTGCAACACCCAGCTAGGTGAAGGGACAAGTAGTCAGCAGGGAGATTGCGTGCAGGAGACCCGAGGAGGGACAGAAGTAGGGCCAACCCAAGGGGTGGAAAGGGAGATTACTGAGAAAGAAAAATCAAACGAGACAGAATCTGAGGACAGTGAAACTGAAATACCAGAGGGTCGAGTTCTGAGAAAAAGAACTTGGATTGAGGAAAGAAACGGCAAACCAAGAAGAAATGCTAAGGGTGATCTGCGGCCAAACAAAATTAAAAAACTGAGATATCGATTGACACGAGTTAAACCCTCAGAGGCTGAACAAGTGAATGAAGTAACCAGTCAACATCCAGAGAAAGAGGGAGAAACAGAAGTGTCAGAAGCAAACAAACGAGCAAGAAAACCAAACCAGAAGTATAAGTCACCTGAATGGACGTACGTGGCACTGCCTGAACAAAGAGAAGAGGCAGATAGTCAAGGAAATCCAGAAGAGACTTTGCTGAAATTGATAAAAGAAGAAGAAATAGGGGAAATCCTGAGAGTTATCTTATCTGACATCGGAGAAGAAGCAGAAGATCAGGAAATCCTGCACGTGGATGACGAGAAGGAAGTGAAAAACGACGAAAGGCCGAGCTGAGTAATTTAAATTAATCCTTGTAGGAATACACAGATTGAATAAGAAATTGAAGTATTTGGATCACCTGATAAGGTCTTAGCTCTTGTAGGAAAGCTACAAGAGGCAGAGTAGAAGAGGCTAAGTCAAAAGACACGGTTAGATCTAACAAGATGGCTAACATAGATGATAACAAGAGTAGATGTACCTTCATGAGAAGATGGTGCAAGGCATGTTGTGGTTGTACAGGACTATTAATGCTTCTTTGGAGCGTACTCGCTCTTTTGATCTCTTTCAAAGTAACCTTAGATACACTAGCAGGACATACTGAGAATATGACTAACATAGTGAAAAGCTCGCAAAAGGTAATACCAGTTAGGACCAGCACTGAGCATATGCCTCAAGATAGGTCTATAACTGATTTTTCTTTTTTTTTTTATCAAGTAGGAAAATTAGAGTATAATCTGTCTAATATAATATTCTTGGACAATTGTCCATGAATAAAGAATTAAATCCAGCTAAAGATGCTAATGTATTAGGGGAAATTTTTATAGAAACTACAGGACTAACTCTAGAATATATTTTTAAGAACAATTTAACTTGCAGTCTGAAAATAGAGGAGAAAACATTTTTTGGATATGGTTGAAGAGAGAAGATTGAAAATACACAAGAATGCTGCGGGACATAAGGAGGAGGAAAACATTTGGGAAATAGATGGGAAAAAGGAGACACCAGGTGAAGTTAAACCGACAATAGCTATAGACTCACCCCAGAAAGGCAAATTATGCATCATGAGAGAAAGATCCCAATATGATTATATATATAGGGACAAGTGAGTGTCATGATACATATTTCATTGCATCCGGATGGGGATTTAGAGGTGGAGAAGATCCAGTTTTCCCTGGACTGTACTATATTTGTGGGAATAAGGCTTACTACAGGTTGCCCGACCATTGGTATGGCACATGTTATGTTGGCCTGGTCTTTCCAAAGCTTTTTCACATGGATAGAGTAGAAAATAGTGGACCAAATAACCTACTAATGCGTAGCAGAAGAGAAACTTGGTTAGAAATTGTAGGTGATATTTTTGGAGCCTTGATACCAGCAGTGGGAATATCTTTGAATGCAAATAATATTCGGAAATTGTCCACCATAGTGGATCGCTTGTCAACAAGCACCGCTGGAGGATTTCTCTTGGTAAACACTGAGCTAGTTGCCATGCGTGCTATGATTCTGCAAAATCGACTTGCCCTTGATATTTTCTTGACAAAAGAGGGTGGAGTCTGTGGAATGCTGAAAGATCAACATTGTTGCACTTACATTCCTGACGAAAGCAGAGATCTAAAAGTATATATAAAGAATATTACCGAATTGCATGATGAAATCAAACCACTGGAGGTTGAAAGTATCTGGACTAGGATTAGTAATAAAATGGCTGCTATTAAAGCTTTCTTGGGTAAATTAGGTAGTACTATAATAAGGAAAATATTATTTCCATTAACCTGTGTGATTTTCGCATTATTGATACTTAGATTAGTATATATGTGTTGTAGATATAGAAGAAATAAAAAGAAGGTTAAACGAGAAATTTACAAAAAGAGGGAAAAGAAACCAGAAAAAGATCTCAATTAAATAGAATTGGAAGAGTGGAAGGAGAGTATGTATGACAAAACAAAAAGAGAAGACGAAAGGGAAACAGAATTTTAAGCAAGAAGACATTTCAAATTTCTGTAAAAGGGGAAAAATTGAAATTTTTGTGGGTTTTTGTGGTGATAAGATCACCAAAGGGGGGATTGATGGAGCGGGTAAAATAAAAAAAATGTGTATACCCAATCCATATATATATGTCATATTAACATGAATAATATTAATACTAATGAATAATTGAGTGGAGTGGTATTGAATTAATCAACCTTATTAACCAAGAGAATATACGTGGGAATGCATTTGCATGGCTAAAATAATAAGTGAACTAAGTTTGTACGCAAATTAAATTCATATGTTTTGCTTAAGCAGAGTTAACGTGATTTGCGCTTACATAAACCAGCATTAACGGCTTAAAATGTTGCATATGGCTAGATAAATGCATACACATAAGGGTATTAGTAAGGGAATAACACTGTTTTAATCATTTCTATGTATTAATTACGATTTTGTGTTTCTTTTACTTAAGTTGACTATTTCGGCCTACTAAAAGATGGCTGCCGACTGAATCCTGACTAAAGTACATGACTTCATAATTTGAGCAATGGAGAAAGGGCCTGCACTGATTTCGTCGTGGCCTTTCTATGAACTATCGAACCAGGTCCATGAAGAATACTCTGGGCGAGATGCCAATGTCCCTGAACATGGAGGAATAGTTGCCATTTGGGAACCAAAAGCCATCAATTCACAATAGACTGATACTATCCTGACCTGGGAACAGCCTTTCCCATGCGCCTGGTTTATTCACCATCCGTATGTGAAATTTGGAGAATGTTTCTTAATGTATTGGGACGTGGCTGAATTCAGCCAATCAGCGGCCTGGAAATAAAGAAAATTATACTGTTATATGTAAATTTTAGTATAAATATTAGTAGTCCAGAGAGAGAAAAAAGTTTTGTTAAGGTTACCACCCCAAGAGCTTGAGACGCACCCTGATCGATGCTACTCTATGCGACACTCCATGCTGACAGAAGAGGACGGGACGGTAGAATACTGATGATCTGTCTGAGGACCGGTTCTGACTTAGGAAACAACAAATAGCCAGAATAGGTAAATATGACAAAAGATGATATGGCAATGTTAGGATTCAACCTGCAATTTAATTAGATAAAGAAAAATCATTGTTTGAAGAACTGTGTCGGGTGATTATTTCTTGTAATATTTTATTGATTAATATGAGAGTTAAAGTGTTTTCCATCAAATTCCAAATCAACTAAATGATCTTTTCGACCTCCGGATGGAGGGATTGTTAGAGAAGAGTCAATAGATGTATTTCCTCTATCCAAGTAAAGAACTGTAGTTCGGGATTGATTTTGAGATCCCTCTGTAGGCACGGGTAGTTTGAGAGAATGAATGTTGGTGTTATGGGCCCCACCAGCGTATGATGTGTGTATGTGCGTGTGACTGTGAAATCATTCCGTCCGTGGAAGCAGGGGGAGATTTTGTGTTCTGAACTGCACCAGCACAGCCACATCTTTGGACTAGGAGCCAGAATTGAAGCACTTCAAGTAATTTACATTGAAGCCATAATAGTTGCTTATTTAACTTATGCATTACTCACCAGTGGCAAGGTCAACAGTCCTGGCTTGCGGTAGGTGTAATTTTACGGGTAGATTATATAGCTGGTTGCTGACTGAAGAGGCAGGTCCATGCTAAGCAAATATTTCAGATGGTTTGGGCCAGTCAAATGGGGAGGATCTGCTCAATAGATAAACATGCTCATTTTAATCACTTATTTGTGCAAGTAGAAAAGGCGATCAACATGGTAGGTGAGGGGTCTAGAGATGACACACGGGACTAGCACGGCCCAGGTATGGCAGGAAAGACAGTCAGGCAGGGGGACAGGTTGAGGCTGGACTTCCGGAGGTGAGGTGAGAGCTCACATCTTGAGTTGAACAGCAGTGCAAGGGCTGTTGAGTCCTATGTTGAAATGTGGCTAGAGTTACATATATGCATGTTGCAAATTGACTCAAGGATAATTTACTCTGAAAGGGCTTGGGAGTGTAAAACGTTAATAAGTTTGGCTAGTAGTGTTTGGTGACTCAGCCTCACCATGCCAGAATAGAGGCATTTTCAAGATGAGATGCTTCTTAGCCACAATTGTGGCTCATTTATCTTATGCAACAAAGAGGCATGGTCAAAGCTAATAGTACTGGCTTGTTGTAGGTGCCGTGTTGCAGGAGTACAGATCTGGCTGTAAAGATAGGGAGATGGGAAGAGGAGTTGGCCTAACGGCTAGGGCGCTCGACCTCGGACCTTTGGAACTGGGTTCGAGTCTCGGTAATGACGCTAAAATATCCTGTGATTCTGGGCAAATCATTTAATCTCCCCGTGCCTAACAAAAAAAAAATAATGAATGTGTGTCCTCACGTAACATAACTGGTGCTATGTAAAGTGCTCGGATACCCGATTCAGGTCAAGTTCGCGCTATATAAAACTCTAGAAAAAAAAATAGAGGTCACAAAATACCAGACGGCAGCAAACCAGCTAAGCTCAATTTTGCAATAGGGTGATGCAGTGGTAAGTGTTGCAAGTATGCGCCGAGAGATGGGTCCCTCAATACCATCCATAATCTTAACCTGGTTAGTAGTCAGGCCAAGGACTGGCTGCATGACCCCCGGGTGCTGGAGATGGTTCATTGGTTGGCATGCCGCAGAGTTTGGGGCAGGTTAGCATACCTTATCTTGGCTCTGCAGATCAGAGGTCGATAACATGCCTACCATTAAGTCAAGTATCAACAGACATCTGTTATTCAGAGCCATCAGACCTTTCGGGGACGGTGCGCTCAAATACGCGTCATGTTTGGCTCATACCTACAAGTTTCTTAGGCAAAAGCCACAGGTTCATGCTTCAATGGGATAGTTAGAGATCTGAAGGGACCATTTCAGCAGCAGGTCTACCATAATTGGTTAAAACAATAAGTCTGGTACTGCAAAGACAGATATTAGTCCCCCCCATCCACCTTTCACATATGCTATATTCGGTCACCTGGCCGCTTACAGGGGAGCAAGAAGCAGCCTGGGAAAAGTGGGTGCAGGACACGGGTGCGTATCGCACAGATAATTGCCCCTTTTAGAAAGGGTGGGCACAGGGGAATCACATAGGCGCATCCATTTTCTAAAGCCACCCCATCAGATAGGGGGCCGCTCCCCCAGCCTTTCACCCCCCTGAGGTCAATAACTGCGACCACCAATTTGGGTGGCAATTAGCACCTGGTAATCAGTGCCAGGGTACCCCCCAGGGAGAAGGGGCGCAAACAAACCCTGTTCTCTTGTATTTTCTATGCATCGCAGGGGGCCAGCCTACCTGATCATGCTGAAGGGATGGGAAACTAACACCAGGGAGCCAATAGTTTTGCATCGGGCACATCAGTAGTATTGGTTATTTTACTGTGAGCAGGTCTCGATGCATAACAGCTGTAAGGTATTTTAGCCACGGCTGCAGCCAGCCGATTCCAGGCACGTCTTAAGAACCGGAACACCTTTAGAGGACTAAGGCTGATCCCGGCCTGGGTGCTACTTGTGGCCATTACCCTCTTCCAGCTGCTGCGTAAGGTCGTGCCATATGCCTGGGAGCGACAGGCAAGGGCAGTAGCAAGCAGGTATTTAGTTATGAGGTAACTTGCAGGTGGCATAGGGATCTTCGGACCCACAGATGGTGGGGTGGGAAAGCATGAATCTGGGAATCCTAGATTCCGACATTTTTATGGGTTTTAGAAACTCAAGACGCTTGAAAGACAACAGACCACACTCAGACGGCAGCAAAGTTATTGACTGGTCACATAATCGGTCCCTAATAAACTTACAGGAAGTAAGGTCAAGGTCCTATCTAGGGGGGAAGGCGCAGTAGGGGCAATGCGGCGGGTAGCATATGACTCGGCCAGCAGTGGGTACCACAAGACACTTCCTCTTGGTTATGAGACTGCCTGCCCCATAGCTAGCCCAGCCAGATGGGTAGGAGTGGTTGCCCTTAGAGGAGGGCAGGGTCCTCAGGGTGTGGGGTACACTTGTTGGAGGACTGGTTGATAAAGTGTATTAGAGCTCCTACATGTCCTCTCCTGCATCCCAGCAACATCCAAATCCGCAGGCTGGGTAATCCACACCAGGGTGGGTACACCGGGACGTCTACACAACATACGTAAAAGTCCGCAGTCAGACAGGGGGGGATTTGTTTCAAACTGTCCACAAGTTCTCACCAGCCACTTGTCAGCTTCCTGGTTTACATTAGCAGAAGTTCGGCACGGGGCCCCTCACGCCAGGGTGGGGACAGTAGCATGGTGACTCAGCATCAGTAGATCGCTTGCAGACGGTGATGGACTTGCAGGCAATAGCAAAAGAAAGGGCAGGCAAGTTCTGCGTATGATTTACTACAGGGCTCCACTAGCCGAGAGCACTGGCCCCGTGTACACACTTGACTCTCGTGGGGAGAGGGATCGGTTGCAAGAGATGAAATCTCCATGTGTAAGTTAGGCATCAATTGGGGGCATGGGAGTTATGCTTTTGCTTGCCTAGTCCCCAGGGTACTTTGAAGAAGATGGGGTTTCACCTGCTAATAGTTGCCTTGGACTTGTTTGCTGGACCGGTGAGAGGCCTGGGTATCAGCGGGATGTAAGTAAAGATGCCTACCCTTGTCCAGAGTGGGCAAGGACGTGTTTGCTGGACCTGGGAGAGGCCCTCGAACCATAAGAAGGCAGGGAAAGATGCTTAAGTGCAAAGCGGAGTGTATAGAGAGGCGTGCAGTGCTCGATATAGGGTTGAGGCACCCCAGCATTTCTTTATTTCGCCAGGATCCATGGTTTGGCTATATGGCCTATCAGGCGGCTTAAGGGTGGCACGAGGGGCGGAATGCAGGAAACAGAGGCATGGGTTGTTTCCACCACTAAGTTAATTCGGTTGGGGGGCCTATGCTTGCACTAGAACAGCTGGCTGAAGATAGCTGCAGCTTCGCCGTGGGTGGTGTCTCCCCTCCTAACAGAAGTCCTCCATGCGTAAGATAAGCAGCTAATGGGGGGACATGTGAGATATTAGGGGTCAGGCATAACCCCTCGCTTAATGGGGCAAGGAGCCCGGTCAGGGGAGGCCAGGAATCCTTGCACAGAAGACTTAACGGCCTCACGGCCACAGACATTATCTGGCTGGGATACCCAGGCATGCGCTGGACCTGCTTGCTGAAGAAGCTGCAGCAGAAACTGGGGGGGATTCCTCCTCCTAATGTGATGGTCATACTCCTGAGAGGAAATGACCTGGCAGCGCTTTGGAGAAGGGCACTGCTTCAAGAAATGACAGTCACCATGTGTAAATTGAGCAACCAGCTGGGGACCCGTGAAATATGGTGGTCTGAAAACGCCCCGGCTGGTATGGCCTAAGGAAGCCATGGAGGTCTCTTGCAGGAAGGTTAACAGCGCCATGAGGAAATTCACTGAGCAAAGGGGGTTTGGCTTCATCCGTCATGGGTTACTGCACACTAAGGCCACAGGGTGTTTTGATGAAGATGGTGTTCACCTGTCCAGAGTGGGTATGGACCTGTTCTTACTTGATCTGGGGGAGTCCTTAGAGACAGCAGGGTGTAAGTAATGAGGGTACCCTCTGCACAAGCACAGTAAGGGTGCTAAAGCCAAATATTCCCAGGGAGGTCCTCGCGTTGGACCCTGGAGGAGCGATGGCGCCCCGTTAGACCTATGGGCGGTTGTGGACCTGAGCAACCGGGGTTTGCCTGGAAGGCTCCGCCCCCCTCTGGGGTGTGAGCAAGAGAGTGGACTGGCGGTCCACCGGTGGGAGGGGTCGCTCCTCCCCCAAATCTGACAAACACCGATTGGCTTGGCCACAGTGTAATTTGGCTCATCAGGTGGCAGGCGGCGGGGGGCTGCCTGCCCTGGGATCGCCCGTAAGATAACCCACCAATCTTGGCATATTTGTAATGCTAATAAACCTGCAGCAGTTTTCTCCACAAAGAAGATGTCTTGTCTGGTTATTTCTATAGGAGATTGCTGTATGGGGAAATGGTGAGTGTTGCCGATATTGGCACTATGGTCATTCCTCTGCAGTGTATGAAAAAACAGTTGCAGTCACTGCACACTTTAGCTGAAGTCAGGTATTCTCAATTCGATTCTGAATCCTTAGAGGATTACCAGCGAGGCTTTCGACAGGCTGTCTCGCAGCATGTCACCCATCTATCCCTGCATTATCTTACAGTGGGCCACTGGCCACTGTGGTGTTGCCAAGTCAGTAATAATCCCAGCACAATATACTTGATTATTATTCCGCTTAGAAAAAGGTATCCGTTTTAGCCAGATATGATCATATACATGATTACTTTCTACAATAGAGCTTCATCAAATCTGCACCACATTTCTCAGGTCCATGAGTGACTAGACACTAATTGTACAACTTTTTTATTTGCCTTCGGTACTTGTAGTTCTGGTTTTGTAATGGAATAAACAAAACTGAAAGTCCCAAAATGCAAAGACCTAGAAGCTTGTCAGGTTTACTGCATACATTATTGGTTTTGAGGAGCACTGAACATAATGGGAGTTACTGCTGGATAACCTGGGGGTTAATGCACGATCACCAGAGTTTAAAAGCCAAAAAACTGATCATTCCACAAATATAGAGGTAGGGTTGCACTTTTGCATAGGGCGACAGGCACAGATTGATTTAAATGACAGCCTTCACCAACATAGAAAATACAGAAAAAAACATATTAATAGGAAACTAAACTTGTTTTCCTCAGTCTTCAGTTGACCCACACCAAACAATGCAACATCTTAAATGTACTTAAATGTTTTGGGGGTCGATGAACAAAAGTCTAGGATGTCTAGTCACCCTAGGATAATGCATTTGCTGGAATTACTTTGTGTATTTTCAAGCCACATGTTAGAATTCTCAAAGAAATCGCTTAGAGGTTAAGGTGCCTGCTCCAGAACATTAACACTATGCCACAAATGTGTATTCTAGATAGAACAGCTCAGTGCTTTACTGCCTTTCTTGCAGAGACATTGTTTAACCTGTGGGTTTCAAGGGACAAACTTGTTAAAATAGTTCAGTGAGTTGTGCGCTAACTGCAAACTGCAGCATTAACCATGCAAGGTGTATTTCATTATTCGGGTAGCTGGTCGTATCTTTTAAGAAGGTGAATTTGCAGCTTTCTGAAAATAGTAGGATATCTCTAAAAATGTCAGTCTTCTAAAAAAGTATCACCGTGGTTCCTGCATATGTGTACTTGGAAAAAAAGTAGTCTGCGTATAATTGGAGAGACTATGTGAACTGTTACACAGAGAACAGCTGCTCTATATCAGCATTCTCCATCATTTGATGCCAAGTTCTAGGCCTCTTCTCCTGGTGAATTGGGTATTGAAGATGGTAGATGAAGGATTAGGATTAGGATTAGCCACCGGTGTGTGACTTTTAATATGGGAAAAAGTGACGTACTGGCGGCGCAAGGAGCTTGTAAATAAGCCCCTATATGTCTGTTAGGTTATTGAGCTCCAGGATCATTGCAAGCACTGCTAAGCGAAAATCTCTACACTCTGTACATTCAACGTTTTAGTACCTCATGGCCTCCCTAGAACATTACCAGCACTGCTCTGGACATGGGAGAGATCTGGTGCTACAGAGCAGCTCTGCATACAGACCAAGGGTCTTGGACACCCTTCCCTAGCAGGTTAGTTCTGGATGTGGGGTTTACTTTTCTCGAACGTCAATCAAAAATAGGCTAACCAATTTCATGTTATTTATTTAATCAATGTCCTGACGTACCCAAATGATTGATGTGGGGTTTATGCATATGAGACCATGGAGATTGCATTTTCTTTCTTTATGCTTCTCTCCCACAAGTCAGCCATGCATTTTGTGGCTCTTCATATGTACAAAAGCTGCACTGTACCAAAAGTAAGCTTTCAACATAATTCCTGGCACCAAAACTGTTCCAAAAATCTAGCGGATTAAGCGTTTCTCACCTCGGAGACACATCCAGCTGAATTTTAAACAGTGCTTAATTTGAGCCGGTGATTTCTGGTGCTCCGCACTCGCACATCATCGTCAAAACCGGTGCTTATAGCGCAAACTGGATCCAAAGGTATTGGATCGCTTTTCATGAGCACCTGGTAAGGACATATTTATTTTTGGGAGGCGCTGGGATATTACGTGATTTGCCAAGAATCACAGGATGTTGACCCTATGCAGAGACTGGAACATGGTCCCGCAGCTCAAAAGTCGGCAGCTCTGTCCATTAAACCACATCCTCTCCCCACTTGTAGGGTTTCATGGTTAGTAGTTGGTTCTGGTATAGGCGGCGCTAATAGGAGCAATGGGCTGGTGCAAGCTGCCTCCTGACAAGAGCCCCGGCATTTATTTTTTCACAAATTAACCACTGATCTAAACTCACATATGGCACTACATCAACAGTATACTTTACGCCCAACTGCAGGCACAATCATGCGTACAACATGACTATGTCAGGTGGTTGCCGTGTTAACTTGTGTTGTGTTTTATGTCTCAAAGTATATATTAAAGCTGTTCTGAATTTTCTTTTGGGAAAAATACTATAGAACTATATCCCAGACAACTAACTCTGTAGGCACAGCCTGCCCTCTGTCCTGTTTAGCTGGGTTCACCACGTTGCTTGCAGGGAATTCTCCGATAATATTGCCTAAAATGTACCACTGCACACAAGAGGACCTTTCTGATGATGCACGTAAAAATGTTTTTTGAGCTCATTATTATTTCACAATACAAATCTTCCTAGAGTTGCCAAAAAGGGCGTTTATCTTGTAATAACTTTCTAAAACGCTTTATATTGAAATCTGTGGAAGCTGCTTTTTGCCGTTAGAACACGCACTGCCCATTTTGCAGATCTTTGCCAGTACACTATAAACACTGTCAAATTCACTAAAACAGGTTTATTGTAACCCTATCTGGTTTGACTAAAGTTTGAAATGCACAATTTATCACTCTGTATCGTCTCGAAGGATAGCTCCGCCCCATAGTTTGAAGTGTTACCGCCCCCCCCCCCTCGCCCCCCAAAATGTGTGTCTAGTTTGCGGCTCGCGTTCCATGTGTATCAGTGGTCACATTAGAGTGCGTCATTCCTCTATTTAATCACCACATCACACCCATATGATCGAGAAATGGCGTGCATCGATAGCTGTGTTGCAGATGCAGGAAATACAATGGAGAATTTCAGGGGCAGATTTACAAGCCCTTTGTGCCACCATTGCATCACTTTTTTTGGCGCAGTGGCGGTGCAAATAATGTGGCCAATTTACAACATGACGCATCTGGGGAGATACATCACGTGGTAAAGCCCTGCGTCACATTATACCTGCGCCAGGTATAATGTATGTAGGCTAGGCGTTCCCACGCAAAAAGCCATGTAGAACTGACGCAGTGAAATTTACATTTCACTGCGTCACTCTACGCCTTCACTGCTCAAAATCCCTATGCCTGCTCAGACCAGCCGTAAGGAATGACACAGGGCTTTTTCTATGGGACTCACCTATCTGTTGTGGCACATTGCTGGAGTAATGTGTCACTTTTGTGCCAACAGATGCGTCAGTATTGATGACGCATCTGTTAATCCTTGTGTCATGGAGCACTGTATTGTAAATACAGAGCACTGTATTGTAAATACAGCGCATCCATGGTGGCGCAAGGACATTTGGCACTGGTGCAAGGAAACTGATGTATCTATGCAGATGCGTCAGTTCCCAGTAAATCTGCCCCTCAGTTTTTTTATTTAAAAAAAATGCAGCTCTGCATATATACTTAGTAACATGAAAGTGGCATTTTTCACTAAGGCCACCATGTTGTACGAGCACAGCGCGCCTAAGTGGCTCTTCACACCCAAAAGCTCCTTTGAAAGTATTTCTGTCACCGTCTGAATGTGGCAGCCAAGGCTGAGTCAGTCCGTCTTGTATATGCATGAGAACCATGGGTGGTAAGCAGGGAGGCCAGCTGTAGAAAATGTCCTTTGCATGTCGGTGGTCATAGATTCGGCTTTAAAGCAGAAAACTCCTGTGACTCAAAATGGCTAAAACCGAAAATAATCTATGGCTGTTCTGAATTGTATAGCATAACGGAAATTGTCAATCCCCCCCAACCCCGCAGATGTACCGAAGTCCCCCATATCTCACAGAAATTCATTGACCTCGGACTGAATGGGGCCACTTGAAGGGTTGGGCAGCAGGTGCCTGTGTTACACCCCTGGACATTGGCAAGAAGACGAGTGACCGAAGTGGGTGGTTGGTCCACTCTGTGTTTGCTGACTGCTGAAGACAGACATCATTTGAACAGCACTCTGAGCTAAGGCTGAACAATGCTGACCTAATTCCCATTTATGTATCAATATATATATCTATCTATCTCAAGTGCGTCTTCAACTGGGGATGTTTTGCTGAAAGATTTATGACCGGCAGTCCAGCCGGGAAGACTGCACCACCCCTAAAGGTCAAGGTTAGGGGGCCACGAGGACATGGAACGACTCCGAGTCTTCCTCAGTGGAAAAGCAGAAAAGATCAAATAATTTGAACATTTTCATCTCAGAGGCCCACTGGAGGGCTTTTAAATTAAATGAACATTTTGCAGCAGCACAGAAACCTACTAAAGGTAAAGGAATTTTGAAAGTGCACTACTGATACCAGCATGCAACACTTAGTTGAACTCACCTGTTAGGCCCAATGAGGGCTAATTAAATGGACATGCAGAGGGGAGTGCCTTTTCACCATTTCTGTGCAGTATCATGGAGCCTGTGACCAAGGAGCTGTGCTCTGAAATGTGTACGGCAATGAAATGCATCTGAATGAAAATGCCAGTTTCCTTTTATTAAAAGAATCATTGGAATTCATCTGCTTTTCGAGTGCATCTTCAACTGGGGATGTTTTGTTGAAAGATATATATATATATATATATATATATATATATATATATATATATTTATATTTAAATAGAAGTGTTTTTTTGTTGCTTACAAAAGGCTGGTAAACTGCTAAAAGACCTAAAAAAATTAAAGCGCTCCGCCAGACAGAAACAATACAAAAAAAAAAAAACTAAATACTGAGAGGAATGTCCAGAAGGCTGTGGAGTTGACCCTTGCTTACCAAATGGATAAGAGGTTTCAATAGGTGATTACAAACGTTGTATAAACGACCTTATTCATGGTTGAAAACTGCCTTTAGGGTTTTTGCATTACTGAACTCCTCAGCCGTGGTGTGGTCGGGCCAAGCTCTCTTCCAAAATGGTTATTATTATTTTGTTTTGCAGATTTATATTGCGCGAACTCGACCCAAAGGTATTGGAGCGCTTTACATGAGAACCAATTACCTTACACAAGGACACATTTTTTTTTTTTTTGGTAGGCCCGGTGAGATGAAGTGATTTGCACAGAATCACAGGATGTGGAGTTGACCCCGAGGCTCGAACCTTGGCTTCCCGGCTCCAAAGTCAGCAGTCTAGCCGTGAGACCCCAACCTCTCCCCGATCTTCAGGGCCGCAGCTATGGAGGGGCCTGTGAGGGTTAGGTCGGCATATATAAATGTTTTCACCCCCCGCTCATGGAAACAGGCTGCTTGCAGAGTTTCAGGTGAAAAGTGTATTTATTTTAATGAACTGCATTTACCTTTGAATACATATAGCAATACACTAAAGAATAGCAGCGGCCCTGCTCATCCCTCATGGGTGCTGCTGGTGCCGTTTGGGAGTGCAAGTACTTGACAATGCAGAAGGGTCCTAAGAGCTTTCTACGTGTGAAGTAGAGTTCATCTGAGTTAGAGGTGCATTCAGGGCTGGCTTTAGCGCTGGTGGCGCCCAGTGCGACAATCATTTTTGGTGCCCCCACACTCCATGACCGCCTCCTCGGATTCTCTAACTACCACTGGGCAAAAGTGCCCCTCATCTCTCAATCATAAGTTATTGCTAAACACAGTGCCCCCCTCCTGAGGTCAGCGCCCCCTCCACAGGTCAGGGCCCTCTGCAGCTGCACCAGTTGCACTGCCCTAAAGCTGGCCTTGGGTGCATTATTATGTGTGTGGCGTATTGTGCTGAAATGTATTGAATCACTTTGCTTCAAACTGCCAATCATCTGCTATGTGATCTGCACCGGTAGTATTGGTTTGACCATTTATTACAGTGGTTTGAGACTCAGCAACACCGCTGAGGTGACAGCAGCCCTTGTAGCTAGCTGAAGCAAACCGGGCGTGGTGGTGTTGGATGCAAACACAGTTTCTTCTATATACACCCTTACTCTCTAATGAAGCGTGAATCAACTCACAGTCAGACAGAAACATGATTAATGTTGTCATGCTTGGAGAGTTATCTTAACATGTCAAATTAAAATAGCTCTATGTAGGCAGAGTATATTTTGCCATGTTTACGTACTGTTTTTCTCTTATTGTGTTCATTGCCCCATCTCTTCTCCTGCGCTACATTAACCCCTTGAGTGCCCCGCCCTTTCCCCCTCCTGTGCCGGGCATTGTATTAGCGGGCGGGGTCCATGACGAGATAGTCTCGTCATGGGCACAGCGCAACCGCGCTCCATGACGAGACTATCTCGTCATGGGCACAGAAGGGGTTAAAGCCCATCCAATAATGCATCTGAGTTCATAAATGTACAAAACACAGATTGTCACATCTGCAGCCTTTGTACGTCGCCATTGTTATGCCACTTGCACATAATTTTGATCAACTCAAGCAGACAGGGCCACACGAGAGGCACGCTACCAGTGGTGTAAGTAATTAAATTAGCCAGTTGAGCACTGAGAGGGCACCTAAATCACCATGCTGAAGTGAACGAGCATTAAAGACGACCCATGATGGTGTTCTTATATTGTCACGTTTGCAGGGCGTTCAAAGACAGGTCAAATGTCAGTCTAGTCTTCTGACAAATTGTATCTCATACTTTCAACATGGAGGCTATTGTTTACTTTTTTCCCCTGAACGCATGTGAGCATTTTATGTGAAAATCTTGCTGTGGGAAAGGGAAGGCTGTAGAGTGTTGTTTGCTTCCAACACACACACAACAAAATGTAATCAACTATAAATAAACTGCACAAATATTTCAAAATAAATAAACCGTTAGAAAGGCACGAATGAGGTGTTTTCTTTGCTTTCTTTCAAATTCTAAACTAAACAGTGATGGAAACAAAGATTTTAACAGGATCAAAACTAATCAAGACACTTTGCTTGGTTATGTGCAAATAACAAATGTTCACTGAAACTCAATTTCCACACATTATCGTTTGTGCGCTATATAGTTTGAGATGTGCTGCCCCCCCTCGACCCTAAGGGTTTGGTCTAGAGGCATGTACTATTGTACAAGAGCTGAACAGGTGGTTTATAAGTGTTGGGGTTGTGAGTGCAAACATGGGAGGATCAGGGTACCTTGGTCATCCTGGCAAACTGATACTGGCGATTGGATCTGACCCCGTGACTGTTAACGTTTCTATACTTTTATGTCTGTGTAAAGTGAGTATAACACATTTGTTCTGTAAGGGCTTCTGTTGTGTTGGATGCCATGGTTCATGATTGTTGTATATTTTGCTGTCCAAACATTTAATGAGATTTATATTAAACAAATAGTATAGTATGTCTATGCAAATGTAGTGGTCATTTCCTTGGAAAATGGGCTGTTTGTGTAACACCAGCTACATGCCACACCCTTACCACTCTCCTACTGAATGGGCATGGAGCCTTTGCAACACTTGTTCTTTGAGTGATGCTTTGATTTTTCACAATTCCTATGAGTTCAATGATGTAACATTGATGGCCGCATCACCAGTCTGAAAATTGTTCCAGCACCACTGACTGCTAGGGCCATGGGAGCTCTTCCAGCATTGAAAGGTGGCTGTTCGCTCCATCCAATCCCCTCAGCTGCAGGAGTCAGACACCAAGCAGCAGAATTTACTGAAGCACTTTTCAGGGCACTGCCAAAGGCTCATTGCATGCGCACTGAATGTGAATTCAGATTGCGCCATTTGACCTTGCAGCCTGACACCAGCAGTGGTCAAAGAAGAAATTCTGCCCATGCTGCTGGGTGGCTTCTGAAGATGAGGCAGTTATCGTAATAACTGAGTTCAGCCTGATAGGTGGAGGGCAGAAGATGGCAGTTCTTAAAAGAACGTAGACTTATTTAGGAAAGCGTGCTAGAGCTGGGAAAATTAATGATTTGTTCATAGCTTGTTTCACTTTATGATAAACAAAATGCACAGGTAACTGTAAAACAATTCCTTAGGGTCGCTAAAGCTAAAACGCAATTCTTCCTTATTATAACCATAAATAGTAATAGGTATCCTTCTAAGACCTATGGAAACCAGTTAGAATCTCGAGAGACAAGATGTTGCTCGCTGGGGAAAAGGGGAACTCTGTTATACACAGTACTGTAGTCGAGGTGGGTGGGCATTAACAATGAGAGTCGAGTTAAGAGTCTGTCTTGGCTCAAAGAAGGCAGGCATGAGAAGAGCAATGGGAATATTTGGCATGGAAATCGTGCAACAAATATGTTAAGCTATGATAAGGTGTCTCCAATTTTTTTTTTAAAGTGCATATATATCTTTAACAAGCATTTCACCTAAATACAGCAGCTTATAGAACTACATTGAGAGGTGTTTATAAAAAGTGATAGTTTTTAATTATGAACTTAGAAACATTTATGCCCCACTCTGACAATACCATTAGCGAACTAAGAGGCAAGTCAGTTGTCGTGTGCACCCTATATGTGGGTTATATCCGTATTATACATGGAGCAACGTTATAGTCCATTAATTATAAAATGAGGGCTTTTCATAGAACATACATCCTCACATATTGCAAGCTTGTCTCATATGCAATAATGAAAGCAATAGGAGGCAAAACAAAATAATTACCTAGGATCATACAATTTCTGGTGTCACATTGTGTAATTCAGCCACCAGATTGGTATTCCTTTCTCGCTCCTGTTTCACATCAAAGTTTAATGCTTTGTCTTTCATTCTTACTGCATGAGGTTAAACCGCCGGTAGCAATGCGAGGCCACGAGAACGTTTAGCTCATTTTGGGCTCTATGGCTAAAGAGGTACTTGAGCTGAAACAGAGCTTAGCATCTGGCTTGAGCCTTCAGTGGCTAACACACTTCTATATTTTCCTCTGGGTATTCTGTGCTTGAATTCAGCTTAGATACTGCTGCCAGTGTGATACTGGTTTTGTAGGCGAGTACATCTTAGGTTGCACTACTGATCTCTGTCTCGTATCTTTACTACATGCTAGGGTAACTTACACTGTTGTCAAATGCTGCACATTGTTTCATACAGACAGACTTTGGCTACTGTAGTCATATTCTGCGCATGAGACGTAAGCTTACATTATTTCTGACCAGATCAGTGTGTGTTCTATGGGTGTGCGGGAAATGTGTACTCCTGCCCAGTGCCGTAACTTTTTTGTATGTGGAAATCTTGCTATACATGTGAGTCAAGTTTGCAGTCATATCCCACAGTGCTGTTCCTTACACTTATATGCAATCTGAAATGCTGCTTGTTCGTTGTATCTAGTGGAGGTGTTAAATGGTACTGCCCAGTTACACACTTCTTCCATGTCTTTGAAGTAAGCTTGCACTAGCAGGTCCTGGATACCACACTTGATCCTGGTCTTTGATGCAAGCTTGCACTGGCCCAGAGTTCCATACTTGTTACATGTCTTTGAAAGAAGCTTGCACTGGCCCTGCAGTACCTACCACACATGATCCATGTCTTTCAGGAAAGATTCTGCTGTAAGTCAATGGCCCCTAAGCTCCTGCTTCTCGTGCTCTATTGTTGTCTGACCAGAAGAATGTTTAACAAGCCCCTCACCGTGTGGTTGAATGAACTCAAACTCCACCCATCACAAGAACCTCGGAATCATTGACATTCAACTCAACATGTCAGCGCTGTCTCAGCTACACACTTTCACACCCTGAATATGCTTTTAAAAAAATGTTCTAATGGCTTAATGGCTTCCAACCAGCACCCTCACAAACTTCACACACACTCTTGTTACAAGCAGGATAGACTATGGGAACACTAACTCACCAGACAAACTCAAACCATTCAGAATCTGGCATTTAGGATCATTTTCAGCTTCCTACTCTGCATACACATCTTACCATATCTCAGAGAGCTACACTGGCTTCCAATACACAAATGAGCCCAGTTCAAACTCATCGCATACACCTTCAAAGCTCTCCACAACACAGGACCAGTTTACAGGGGTGGTTCCAGTTTTAGGCCGCTGGGTCGTTGTCACCCCCATATATTTAGGACTCCTGGCCACTATATGTGGGCCCCTACCATCCCCAGTATTAAATTTATATATTGAATTAAAATCATTGGGTCACAGCACCAGCGGTCAGCTTTTTCCAGCTGCCGTGAGCCAGTTTGTTGCAATTCCAGAGGAAGGTGGGAGGGGCTCAATTGACAGTAGACGCAGAGAGTGATACAGACGTGCTAAACTGGCAGTGCGCATGTCCAGTTGGACAGCAGCGTTTCTGTGGCCAGCCTGACATGCGCATTAGTCCTGTCTCAGACATGCTCAATTAGTAAGCTGGCTCAGCTGAAGATTCACAGCTGCAGCCACCCCGGTCTCCTCAGAAGTGCTAACTTTGGCTGCTTAAGCCAATCCTGGCACTACTCCCATGCTGTATTGGTAACATAACAGTAAGAAAGCAGTGTCATGATTGGTTCTGAGATGCGGTTAGGCTGGCTCGCTCAGCATGGGGTAGAGGTTCCAATCTGACGGGGCTCTGAGCACCACTCACTGTATGGCTTTATTATGAAGCCATGCAGTGATTGGCCCTTTCTGCTGTTGCAGTGCTCTCATCTTTTTTGTCTCCACCAGCAGTAACAGCATTGGATGTGGAGACAGTAGTGAGGCAGGCTATACAGCACAGCAGAAGTGGCACATGACAAGGAAGCAGAACAGTGTGGTGCTAGCTGAAGTCTGTATAACATGTAAGCCACATCTTTCCATGCCCCGTTTAACGGAAAGTGTTTGTTTTAACGTTCACACTACAGCAATTTGAGTATTTTAAAGAGAGTGTCATTATTTGGTCCTTGCATGGATCATGTTATTCCAAAATCTTCATGCTGTTTCTGTGTTTCTTGTGGCCGACCACCCCACTTTGATTGCTACTGTTCTACTTTTCCCTGCCGTTGCATTAAGCATTACGTGTTCCGTATGTCACTTATGAACACTGGAACTGGCACATTTTTCTTCCCGTAGCTTAAGGTTGGGGTCTAGCACTAAAAAGCAATGGTGACCTGCTCCCTTCAGCCGAGTATATAACTGGGGTCCTCACTCAACCAAAATACTTCCTGCGGACAGCCAAGTAGGCATTTTAGGGATCCTCGCCCTAGTTGCGATGTGGGCTATTATCACACAGATAAGGGACCAGTATTCCTATGGGTCTCAGCATTCAAAGAGGTACGGTAGGTTTGAGTTGGTAGCCATCCATTGGTGAGGCAGGCTGTGGTGCGGCTGGCTGCAGGAGTGCAGCGTAGCTCCTTGAAGTGGCGAGGTGAACAGAGTATGTGTTGAGCAGGTCTCTTAGTCTCTATCATGCAAACCAAGCGGTAGTGGGGGTCCCACCACCATGCACAGCTCTATTTGACTTACCTCATTCCAATACAGCTCCTTGTTATTTATCACCATGTGCCTCCTCGACCCCCCCCCACACACACAGTAACACTAAACGACCCCTGAAACTGAGGTTACTACGTTAGGCCTCCTGGGTCTTGCTTCTTTTAAACCGGGAGATCTCAATCCAATCCCTACCCGAAGAATGCACTAATAATCTCATTTGTGAAGTTAAAACATTCAGTTCAACTCTAGAGGTCACGATATGATGATGTCTAGCTCTACGAGTCCATGCCATGGGTATGCTATAAATACAAAACTAAGTTCCTAAAATGGGCTCTGTGAAAGGAACAGCCACCAGTTGCGCGGTACATGTCCTGGCCATGGAAGCAGGCTTTGGGTTCTATTCTCTGTGGGATTTGAAGTGTTGGAGATCTAACATGCTTTGCTACTCTATGGGACACTCACCTCAGAACTGGCTGTACTCTATGTGAGAAATGGAGCTGCCCTTGTCTGGGGATGGGGTGGCTTTACACTAAAGCCACATACATGTTCTTTGTACAGTGTTGTAGTAAACTTTGGCTTGCTACTGGTTGTGGTTATCCCCGTTTTGTGGAGCCCAGTGTGCTACAAACGTTTTATTCAGGCCACTTAATTACAACTGTTAGAGTCGGGGATCTCTGATTGGCGCAAGGATGTCCTTGTGTCAAGCAGGGACCCTCTCCTCCACGTCAGGGCAAAGGATAACCCCTTTTGGAATGACCCTTGCTCACCCTCTAGGTGCGTGGCGTGAGCAGCCAAGGCGATTCTTCAGGCGTTGTTGGTTAAGCAAGTATAATCACACACACACAGTAAACACATTAATCCCCCCAGAAACAGACACCAGGCTTCGGTATGTGAAAATACGTTCTTTTATGTAAAAATAGTTATCTCAATATGCAGACTTATCACAAGACCAGTAACATTGTTTCTATGCCACCAGATTATTAAAGCAGGCAAACAGTTCTTTACGCGAATACTTCTTTAGTCGTTTCTCAATGTCCCTTGGGCGATTCCAGTCTTGACTTACTTCAGGCCTACCGCGGCTCACGCATCGGTCGTGGGCGCACTCGCGCCGTGCACAGCTCCTCCCGGTGGCTCCCGGGCAGCGGCGGTGAGACAGGCGTGCGGCGAGGATTTAACGGGGAAGTAAGGCGGTGCGGGCCCCGAGCCCGATACTGGAATTCCTGTAGCACTGTTGCGTGGAGAGAGTCGGCACAGATCGGTGCGACTCTCGGCTTTGGGGAAGTGTTCTTGGATCCTCAATCAGCGGGTGTGGGCAACAGGCAGGCGCGGCTGCCGACCCTTAGCACGGCGGTGCAGGGGGGTCTCCACAGCGGGGGCGGCGCGGCCTGAGATGTCCGGGGATAGCGAAGCGGGGTCACAGGGCACGGACAGTGCAGCTGGATGACCCGGCGTAGATCACAGTCGTCGGACGGATTCCGGCGGGAGGGGTGACAGCGCGTTCAGCGCACTCCAGTGACAGGCGGTGACAGGGGCGCAGGCAACCTAGCCCGGGGACAGAGAGCGGCTCCGGACGGAGCGGGGCTCTCACGGGGTAAAGGCAGGCAAGCTCCTGAGTGTCACGGCCCTAGGAGGGGGCGATGAGGGGCGCAGTCTCTTTCCAGCGGGATGCACACACGGCTCGATTGGAGGACGAGCAAAAGCACAGAGAACCCACTGGTCCTGGGGTTCAGTTCAGGGGGCAAGCTCAGATCAAGCCCTTGGAGAATGTTCAAGCACAAAGCAGCAAAGTCTTTTCAGCAAGTCTCTTCCTCTCCTTTCTCAGCAAGGCAAGCAGCAGGCCAGCTCCTCCAGCGTCTTCTTCTCCTTCTAGTCGGGCAGAGGTTCTTTGTGGTAAAACAGGATTCTGATTTGCAAGGAGCAGGGCTCCTACTTTTATACCACATTTCTTTTGTTCTTTCAGGCCAGGGGGGCCTTCGCATAGTCGTTCTCAGTCCTGAGCACTTTGTTGGGGGTACTCTGACTTCTGCTTTCAGTGTGAGGGGCAGGCACATCAGCCGCTCCACAGGAGGTGGAGCCGGCATTCAGGGGACAAGTACTTTCAGGATCACCTTGTGGACAGCGCTTCGCCCGTCCGGGGCCAGGTGCAGGCTGAGTCATCAGTTGCTCCCCAGGGGGCGGAGCCAGCTTTGTGGTGGTGGAGCACTGCCCTATTCAGAGTCCAAGGGACACCCCCACCTCCCACCAAGGTGCTCTCCTGCCATTCGCTACCTGTCATCCCCCCAGCCCTGTCACTCACATAGCCCAGACAGTCAGATACATGCACAGCAGAGGCGGGCTGAGATGGTTAAGCGAGTAAATACGGACTTTCTAAAAGTCGTATTTACAAACCCAGGATAGTAAAATAAACTTGACTACAAGAAGTATTTTATCATTCCGAGTTCAGGCATACTAAACATATCTCTCTACCATGTTCCCTGAGCCTGCTGGGATTATAGGATGTAATAATTCCAGCAGCTCATCTGGCCTAAGGGGAACAGGTAGCCTTGCAATAGTGAACCACGAAGATGGCGGTGATTCACTATTAGGACAGGCCTCACAACCAGGGCCTGTCCTACCTTACACCTACAACGCACCCTGCCCGCGGGCCTACCATAGGGGTGACTAACATGAGGCTAAGGGAAGGTTCTGGGGGCTGGCAAGTGTGTGCACTTGCCCAGCCAGTGTGACAGCACGGGACTGCACGCGGGGTCGGCAGTGGCAGACCCAGGACACATTTTACATGGCCGCTGGTGTGGGTGGCGTAACCAGCGCTGCAGCCCACTAGCGGCATTGGCATTCACAAGCCCTGGCACTCCGGGTGCACTTTACTGGGGACTGACAGTGAATCCAATAAACCAATCATGAACATCAATTACAGGTACACTTTATCTTAGGGAGCACTTGCGCTGCGGCACGGATTAGCCGTGGCGCAGCGCCCTGAGCGGACAACACCAGAAAAACAATCGAGGCACACCATCAAAAAGTGGAAGGGAAACTCACGCCAAGGTGCCAGGTCTAACACGTGTCCCCTCCAGCTGAAATGTGGGGAGAACTACCCTTGCCCAGGGGGTTCCTCGTCACTAAGGCGGAAATACCTGGACAGACCGTCAGCGTTGGCGTGATCTGTACCAGGACGGTGTTCCACCGTAAAGTCCATACCCTGTAGGGAGATGGACCACCTCAACAGCTTTGGGTTTTCACCCCTCATTTGCATCAACCATCTGAGGGGCCTGTGGTCCGTCTGAACCCGGAAGTGAGACCCAAACAAGTAGGGTCTTAGCTTCTTCAGCGCCCAGACCACAGCAAATGCTTCTCGCTCAATTGCACTCCACCTACTTTCCCGTGAAAGTAACCTCCTACTGATGAAGGCTACGGGTTGGTCCCAGCCCTCCTCAGTCATCTGTGAGAGAACAGCCCCTACACCATGCTCCGAAGCGTCTGTCTGCACTAGGAATTCCTTGGAGAAGTCAGGGGCCAAGAGGACGGGCGCCGTGCACATGGCAGTCTTCAGGGTGTCGAAAGCTTTCTGACAGGTGTCAGTCCAGATCACGTTACTGGGCTGCTTCTTGGAAGTCAGCTCTGTCAAGGGGGCAACAATCGTTCCATAGCCCTTGACAAACCTCCTGTAGTACCCAGTGAGCCCCAGGAAGGCCCTCACTGCGGTCTGCGTCTTGGGGGGCTCCCAAGCCAGGATGGTCTCAATTTTGGGTTGCAAGGGTGCCACCTTGCCACTCCCCACTTGGTGTCCCAAGTACACCACGGAACCCTGCCCGATCTGGCACTTGCTTGCCTTGATCGTGAGGCCTGCTCGGCGCAGAGCCATCAACACTTCCCAGAGGTGGCGCAGGTGTTCGGGCCAGGTGGCACTGAACACTGCGATGTCATCCAGGTAGGCGGCACTGAACGCATCCAACCCAACCAGTACCTGGTTGACCAACCTCTGAAAGGTGGCAGGGGCATTCTTCATTCCAAATGGCATGACTCGGAACTGGAAGTGCCCATCTGGTGTAGAGAATGCTGACCTCTCTTTGGCCCCATCGGTCAAGGCGATCTGCCAGTACCCAGACGTTAAATCAAACGTGCTGAGGAACCGGGCAGCCCCTAGCCGATCAATGAGCTCATCAGCTCTGGGGATGGGGTGCGCGTCAGTCTTAGTTACTGAATTGAGTCCTCTGTAGTCCACACAGAACCGGAGTTCAGGTGTGGCTCCCGGCGCAGCAGCTTTGGGGACCAAGACCACGGGGCTGGACCAAGGACTGCTGGAGGACTCAACCACCCCTAGCGCAAGCATTTTGGAGACCTCCTCCTTGATGCAAGCTCTGACCCTGTCAGTTACCCGGTAAGCCTTGTGCTTCACAGGTAAGCTGTCTCCGGTGTCCACATCATGGACGCACCAATCTGTGACACCAGGAACCAGGGAGAACCTATCGGGAAACTGCCCCAGCAAGTGGCGGCAATCTTCCTGTTGTTCGGGCGTCAGGGTGGGTGAGAGGTTAACTCCATCCACTGACCCATCTTTCTCAGAGGCTACTAAGAGGTCAGGAAGAGGCTCGGTCTCCTCTTCCATTCCATCATCAGTGGCCAGCAGCATGCCCACTTCGGTCCTCTCTAAGTGGGGCTTAAGGCGGTTAACATGTAGGACCCTCAAAGGGTTCCTGGGTGACTGCATGTCCACCAAGTAGGTGATAGGACTTTTGCGCTCCACAACCTCAAATGGACCTGTCCACTTATCCTGAAGTGCACAAGGCTCCACTGGGGCCAAGACCCACACCTTTTGTCCAGGTTGAAGCTCTACCAGAGTGGCATTCCGGTCGTACCACCGCTTCATCTCCTCCTGGCTGGCTTCCAGATTTGCCTCAGCAAGTTGCCTGAAACGCCTAGTCTGGTTTCGGAAGGCCAGCATGTAACTGTATACATTCTGGGGAGGTTTCCTGGGAGATTGCTCCCAGCCTTCCTTTACCAAACTCAGAGGTCCTCTTACCGGGTGACCATACAGAAGCTCAAAGGGGCTGAACCCTAGAGACTTCTGTGGCACCTCTCGGTAAGCGAAGAGCAGGCATGGCAAGAGGACGTCCCACTTACGCCTCATTGGACCGTCTAGGCCCATGTTCATGCCTTTGAGGGTTCGGTTGAATCTCTCAACCAACCCATTTCCTTGGGGGTGGTAAGGAGTGGTGAACTTGTAAGTTACCCCACACTCCTTCCACAGGGATTTCATATATGTGGATATGAAATTGGTCCCCCTGTCGCTCACCACCTCTAGAGGGAATCCCACTCGGGAGAAAATTCCCATCAGTGCTCGTCCCACCACGGGGGCCGTCACTGTCCTCAGAGGGATGGCTTCAGGGTACCGGGTGGCATGGTCCACCAAGACCAGGATGAACCTGTTGCCCAGGGCTGTCTTGGGGTCCAGAGGCCCCACAATATCAATACCCACTCGCTGGAATGGCGTACCGACCACGGGGAAGGGCTGCAGAGGAGCCTTGTGCTTCCCTCCACTCTTACCACTTGCCTGGCAAGTCTGACAGGTTCTGCAGTAGGAATCTGAATTATTGTGCATTTGGGGCCAGTAAAAGTGGGTAACAAGCCTGTCATAGGTCTTGTCCATCCCCAAATGTCCTGCTAAAGGCACATCATGAGCCAGCCCCAGTAGGAAGGTTCTGAACTTCTGGGGTACCACCAGCACACGGGCCGACCCAGGTTCAGCAGCCTTAGGCTCTGAATACAGGAGGTCACTCTCCCAGTACACGTAGTGTGTTTTGGCCTGAACACCATTGGCCTGGTCTGCAGCCTGCTGCCGCATACCCACGAGAGAAGGGCATTCTTTCTGCTCCCTGCAGAATTCCTCCCTGGAGGGACCTCCTTCTTGCTGCCAATGGGTCAGCTCAGGCAGGTCTCCCAGTTCGGCAATCTGTTCCCCGGTAGGCTCCAGGGCATCCCCCTCAGGGTCTGTTTCCTCCTGGGCCGTGGGAACTTCGGGCCGGTTTCCCACGCCTCCTGCGCCTTCTCCCTAAGGCCGGTTCCTGGACATCTCCCTCAGGCTCCAGGACCCTCTCAACACCCCTAATGGCTGCCATGGACCGGGTGGTCACGCACGCCCAGTCGGGTAGACCCACCATCCTCAGATGCGTGGTCTTCTCCACCTTTTCCCAAGGGGAGCTCTCCAGGTCGTTCCCTAGCAGACAGTCTACAGGCATGTCAGTTCTCACAGCGACTTGTAGAGTACCAGAGACCTCCCCCCACTCAAAGGGAACTTGAGCCATTGGACAACGACTCTCCATGTTGTCAGCATTGACAACCCTACAGTAGGCATTGGGTACAATCTGCTCTTGAGACACCAGGTGTTGCCTCACCGAGGTCACGATGGCTCCTGTATCTCTAAGAGCCTCAACCTTCTTTCCATTGATGGTCACTACTTGCCCATATTTCTTAGTGTTAGAGGGTAAGTAGGTTTCAGGGACCATCTCACTGTCTCCTAGCGAGACTAGGGTCATATGCGCAGGACCCCCACCCCCCTGGACTGCTACCTCCTCCCCAAAATTAACATTAGCTACTTGCCGGGGTGGAGCACCAGTGGGTGCTGTCTTACCAAACAGGCGACACTTAGGATCAGAGGCAATGTGACCCGGGTCACCACACTTGTAACAATTGAAGGGCCCCTTGGGAACAGGCCTACCTGTCGGGGCCCCGTTCTGCTGCGGGGGTGGGGGAGGCTGAGAACCCTTCTGCTGGTTCCCTTGGGGATTACTTTGGGGGCCTTTTTGGAACCCTTTCTGTTTACCCTTGTCCCCCCCACTCTTCTGCTGGGGACCCTGCCCACCTTTGGCGGAGTCTCCCACTTGACCCTTGTGGACCCTGGTGCTGAGCCAGCGGTCCGCCTCCTCAGCAAGCTTCCTCGGGTTGGACAGCTTGCTATCAATCAGGTGCTGGCGTAGCTCAGGAAAACATTGACTGGACAAGTGCTCCCATGCAATTAAATCAAGCAACCCTTGATAATCACTCACCTTGCTACCCTTCACCCAACCATCCAGTGCTCTGCAGAAAAAAGTTACATACTCCACATACGTACTCTCAGGGATCTTCTTAGTCTCCCTGAACCTCTGTCTATATAGCTCAGGAGTTAACCCATACCTGGTCATTAAAGCTTCCTTCATATGGGGGTATGAGGCTTGGAGATCTAAGGGTAAATCTAACAGTGTGTCACGCCCTTCAGCAAGGAACCTTCCCCACAACCCCGCTCCCCAGGCTTTCTCAGGGACCCGGTGTGAAGACATGGCCACCTCATAGGCTCTAAACCACTGCCCTATGTTATCCTTTCTAAAATACTCCTTTACTACATCTTTGGGGATGTACACCTTGGGCTCTACCTGCACCGGTGGAGTGCTGCCACCAGAAGTGTTGCAGGGATTCTGCTTATACACAGAACTATGCGTAGAACCCCAGGACCTCAGTGAGTTGTGGTGTACCAGAAACTCACCTCAGAACCCAGAACCCAGTATCCGGCTAGCATAAGTGTCCCATTCGTTATCCGAGATTTAGCTCGGCGGTCCCAATGAAAAGACAACCCAGAACAAGCGACTCAGTACATACTCAGGAATGGTGGGAATCGGAAATACCTGTTCGTATATTATTCTCACATCAGTCCACAACAAGAATCAACAGAGACACGGTGAAAATAAAAAGAGTTCATTTTTATAGACCACGTGTCCTAATATGCAGTACTTTGGCTAATACAAGCAGACAAATGATTAATATCAAAACCATCAGCATAGTTACAATTCCATAGAATATAAAAGGGGTGATCATGTTATAATGACAGTGGATACTACCACCTTCCCTTTACTAAGAAGCTAATATTATTATTAGACTAACAGAAGGTCTCTTAGGCTTGAATAGGGGACCCCATACCTCAAAGATCAGCTTAGTGAAATCACATCACAGGAGCATCAGGAGTCTTCTCGCAGGAAGGCTCGTCTTCGGTCTGAATAATAAACATGATGTCCGTGATATTAAAAGCACCAACTTTCAGGTATGTGCAGCTGCTCGTGTGTTATGACTAAATAGTGGGTCGATCAACCTAGAGTGGAAAACATGCATTGTCTAACAACTCAGACTGTTTGTCACATTGTGTGCAGACCAAGGTCGCTTCGCAGAGCTCGGGATGGTAACAACAGATTGCTCTCGTGTGAGGCAAAACTCGAGTCAGCAGTTTGTTTAAGCAATAACATGTGAACGCAGTGTCGTGTGCAAAAGCAGCAAGATGGCTTTCTAACTTCTAACGTGGTTATGCTAACTTAACAATGTATGTACGTATTAAGGGAGACCTTACTACATGCCCCCTTGATCGAAGCACTACTTAGTATGCAAGAAAAGAGAGAACGCAGAGTTCAAGCGCGGCAGAGCAGAACAAGGCGTATCCAATTTAAAAAACACTGATCAGTTCAGGCAAAGTCCGAATAGGAAAAAACCAAAAATGGAAGGAAAAAAAAAAAACTCAAACGTGTCGTGGGGGGTGAAAAAATGAAAAAAAAAACCGCCTCACCGGGCAGAAGTGCAGACGTACAGGGACAGTTCAAGACACGTGAGGAAAACACAGTGGACGATAGTTCCCTCAATCCATGAAAGTATATGCAGCATATGTGGCCACTGCTTCCAGCAGAAAATCATTGGCACGGCCACTGAAGGTTTCAGCCATCCAGTTAAGTAAAGAAAAGGAACATACGTGTTCTTCTATTAGCGGAGCCTCTAGCACCATCAGAGGGCAACCAGCGTGTACTTCCAAATAACTCATATCCAAGAAGTCATATGCCGCTCTCACGATGTCCCAATTACCCAGGATACCATGCGCCACACCGCAGGCCATAATCCGAACACCAGAACAGGCAGACTCGTGAGACACTAAGGGCCTCATCAGTCGATCATAATCCGGGTCCGGAGACACCATGTTGGATAAGCACAAATCCATAGGCCATTCAAAGGGACAATCTAGGCAGTGGAAGACAGGTTGCACGCAGGTGAAGTAGGAATACCGGAAGGATAATCCATATGCCAGGCTCAAAGTCGCCAACGGCAGGACACCATAGTAATCAAGCATCCTGTCACGAAGAAGCTGCAGGCGGGACAGGCTGTCGTGTGGCACAGAAAGAGCAGCCATTCCGCAAGATGAAAAGTAAAAGCAGCACACCTGCCACTAGCGCCAGAATTAACGGGACACCTCCAAAGACGCTTGAGAAAATAGAATGAAAAAATGCCGGAATCACACCAAAAATAGTTTGGAAAGAGGTCACGAGGCCCGAGCCCACAAGTTTAAAAAAATGAGCCAGGCCAGTCGTGGACGAGGCATTGAAAATTGTTTGGATCAAAGCTCCAAAATGCAGGGGGAGGTCAGTATTCAAAAGCGCCTGTACCTCAGTGCGCGTATTTGCTACGTGAAGGACAAATGTTTCCCGGGAGGAAGTCAATGGCACCTCCTTTTGGGACAATAGCGCTCTTATTCTGCTCATCTTGTTGAACTCTGCTTTCAAGGTTGGAATCGAAGGCCAGATGGAAGCATCCAGCCTCCCATGCGGGGGTGGAAACAGGACGTTATTGCAGCAGACAACCCTCTGTGATACAGTTACTATATACGGGATCCCTACTAACATCCCGCAGCAAGCTTCATTGTTTAAAATTAAATAACTACCGTTTGCAAGCAGCGTGAAAGATGGCGTAATCACTGGTACCGGAATACCTTTGAGGACGCAGGCCAAATTCAGAGCGTGTACATTACAAGCGCCGTGTAATTGAATGTGCCTACATACAACAGAATGATCAGGTGACGTCGTACATTCTTCACCCTTCAGATAAACCTCAGTACCGTCCCTTGTACATCTATACGTAAAGGGGAGGGACCAGACTTCATGTATGAAAGCGGTACCCAGCTGTTCATATCTACCCAGAGCATAGTGTTTCATACAAGAGGTAAACTTAAAAAGTGCGAACGGTAGAGTTATCAATCCGTGTAAGAGCCACACAGTGGAGTCGACTTCCGCTACAGAGAAAGGTAACGGCTCCAATTTTTCAATATGTAGCAAGGAATATGTAGCATCCTTCATGGACATGAACTGCTGTTTGTCAGTAAGGTTAAAGGGAAGAAATAACGATGTTGTATTCAGATAGTCCCAAGGGACCTTCCCTGCCTTCAATGTTTGTAATGTCCATGCAAACTGCATAACAGAACACAACTGGTTTTGACCATGATACAACAGACATATCATCCTGCACAATATCCACAATTGAAGAAACAATATTATCTAATGTATAAATGCGAGAAGAAAGAGTGTTAATGCTGTTATCAATAACTGCTAATACTTTTTCCATATTAGCCTGATCAATAGCTCTCAATCGTGAAGCTGCCTCAATTTGCGACAGTTTCCATACTTCGTTGTAAATAGCATACGCCCATCTCTTGGATCTGCCACCCACAGGACCTTTAACAAAATCATTCAAATCAATTTTGTCATGTAACTTTGATAAATGAACTTTGACAGATGCCAAGGTGGAATGTCGCAGCCAGGACTGACATAATTTCCCTACAGAGTATGTAGTTACTGTATGTGACGACTCAAACCGGGGGTCCACGCGATCTTGAGTATACCCCGGTTTCAGTCCTAGAAAACGACGTTGACAGGTATCAGAACTGCTTTGCCAAATTAACCATCCCTCACTATTAAATTTTGAAATATTGAAAGATGAATTAGAAACTAACAACTGCAAAGCAGGAAGGGACAGATCTGTGTGATTATTCCAATTTGGGTAAGCACCCAGATCCGGCACAGAAGGCGAATTTAGTTTTTTAGAAGTGGCCAATCCGAAACAGGTGGTTTGGAAGATGGTTGCATTTAAAAACAACATATGATTTGGTACTAGACAGGCACGGTGTAAAGCTTCAGTTCCCTGAACCTGCCACGGTTTGGAACCCCAAACCGACTTAAGATCAATAGTAGCCTTCCATAGATCATAACCTTTGATTGACAACTCATCCATAAAGGACTTAGAATATAGCAATTTGGTGTGTGTCAGTCTAACCTTGGAGGCAGACTCAGGCTTAACTTTAAAATAAAAGGATGCCGGGGCTGAAACACCGAAATCAGTAAAATAAGTAAACTTATCAACTAATGTATGTGAACTGCCAAACGAGGGGGTGGGACAATGTTCCCACTGGGTAAAATTCACAAAATTTCTAAACGAATTCGATTTATGCAGGAAATGATTGCCATAATGTTGAAAACAATACTGTTCCGCATAATTAGCCGCATTTTCATACAAATCCTCAGCATCAAAGGCGGCATAATATTTCAAATCTGAAAACAGTGCTTCAATGGCGTGTACATCCCAATCATCAGAACGTATGTTCTGCTTAACTACATCACCCATAGAAACACGAAATACATTAGGCACATTAATGACCTCTGTAGGCCCATGAATTTGAAATTTAACTGCATCCCATGCGATTCCATCCATGACGGGCCAGGCAGTAATATTCACAAAAGTCTGGTCCCTTTTCATGATGTGGGATGAGGAGTGGGGGGCCAAAGTTCCATTGATAAGTCTAATTGTCGATCTCTCTTTGAGATAATGGCCATCCACCAAACGGAAGAAAACTACAACAAATCCAATGGACATGAACAAAAAAATACCAAAAAGCATCAACCAGATGTATGTCCAAGGGGCTATCAAAAAATGTTTCTTAAACCAACTTACAAAAACAGCAATGTTTGATGGGGGAGTTGAGGGCAAAGAGTTAGTGTCAAAGGAAAAACGGGACTGGCCAAGCGCTGTAGATTGTAAAACAGGCGAGGGTCCACGCGTAGGATAAGCATACTCAGTCTCGTCGGGCAAACCACCAGCCGGTGGTATCAGCAAGGGATCAGTAACTGAATGCATCTCGATGGCAACATCAGACAAGGTGGTAGAAGCAGGAACCAACATCGAATGTCTTTGCATTGTCTGGCATGAAACTGCCGGAGTCATACTAAGAAGTATCGGCCACTCGCTGAAGTTTGACATTGTCAATAGAGATGTACCTGTTTTCTTTGCGACCAGGAAGTGGAGGTAAAATGACTGTTCTTGTACCCTGCACTCCAAGCACTGGAACTGGTGCACGATAAGAGGGGCCGAACTCCTTCTTGTTCTCCACCTTCTCACGGACCAGATCTCCAACTCGGGGTAGCCAGCCGACTACCGGAATCTGAACCTCAGCTTCAGATGTGGAGGGCAAATGTTCTTTCGAAAGAGAGTCTCTGGCTTCTTGTAGAGTCTGCAAAACAGCACAGTGATCATCTACGTCAAAGGGTGCGGTCGACGCCGCAATGTCTAGACCATCAAGGTCTGGAACAAACATTCTGATTCCGAAGAGCATCATGTACGGGGTCCGCCCACCCAGAGACCTTCTAGGGAGATTATTAAGTGCACGTTGGACGTTATACAAATGGGCTAGCCAGTTCCGGCATGTGCCTAAAACACGTGCTGTCAATGATTGCTTTAAGTCACGGTTCATTCGCTCCACCACACTATTACCCTCAGGTCGGTAGGGAGACGAAAATTTGACAAGGACCCCCAAATTTTTCATAGCCTCCTTGTAAGCCTTAGAGGCGAACGCAGGGCCCTGATCAGAATGGAAGGTACCACACGCAAAAGTTCCCACAAAGACACGCAAATCCCTGATGACAGTCCGCGAGTCAGCACTCCTTTGTGGCCATACCCATAGAAAACGTGTGCACGAATCCACTGCAACCAAGATGTACTTGTACGCAGTATCAGAAGAAAAAGGACCGCAGTGATCTAAATAAACACAACCAAATGGCTTATTAGAGATGTACAGCTGTGTCTGTGGTGGGCGCGCAACAGTAGAAGGTTTAATCTGTTGGCAAATGTCACAATCAAGAACATAAGCGCGCGCTTGTTTATATAAACCAAACCACCAGTAACGTTGTTGTAGCAGAGATATTGTAGCTGACACACCGGCGTGGGCTGACGCCAACCCCTCGTGCGCAGCTAGGATCAGTGCTGGTCTGCAGTCCGCGTTGGGAATAATTCTGTCACCAACGTCGTTAATCCTCACTAATGGGACGTTATCAGGACTTAAATGATAAATATAACGAGAGGGAAAACCCTTCGGGTAATCACCTCCCTTCTCTGTTGCAGCAATAGCTGCCAAGATGTCATCATCTATTTTACTTTTGGATCTTGTAACTGCTGCCACTAAGTATGTAGCCACTGCTGTTTTCGCTGCCTCGTCAGCTAAGCTGTTGCCGACAGCATGGACACCAAGCCGCTGGTGACCAAGAGTGTGAATAACACTCACGAGAGGGAGACGTTCTTTAAAGTCTGCCACTCGAACCCAAAGCGTTTTATGCTTAATTGTGCTACCTTTAGTGTCTCGATAATCATTCTGAGACCAAAAGTGTAAATTGTCATTATAGGACTGGACACAGTAGAAGGAGTCACTCACTATAAGAGTAGTGACTCGGGGATCAGCAAACTCCAGTGCAAGCACCAGAGCCCGGAGCTCCGCTAATTGCGCGGTACAATCACCCAACGACTGCGTATGCACTGCATCAGATTGGAATTCACCATTTACGAATGTACCTACGACAATTGCGCAAGCCGCTGAATAAGCGCGCTTCGATCCAATTGCGGGTTGCGCAGACCCGTCAGTGTATATGACACAATGGTATTCTTCGAGCGGGCGCAAAGACAGAGGTGCCGGATGAACGAATTCATACTGCAAGTACTCTTGAGTCTGTAATGAGGCATCAAAGATGTAAGTGACATCTGGCGACGTCAGTGTTGTGGCCCATTGTATCCACCGTGGATGCAAAGCTTTAGAATTTGGTACACTTGCTTTAGTCACTGCCTCTAAAGCAGGATATGGTGTTACAACCAGAATCTGTTTCCCATGCGACAGTGCGCGTTCCTTGAGGATCGCCATCTGCACAGCAGTCAGGACTTTTTCGACCGTGGAAAAACGTAATTCAGCAGAGGTGTACAAGTGGGATTTGTACGCAATGGGGACTGTGTCGCCCTCATTAAACGTCAAATACGTGAACCCCACGGCGCCTGGTACTATTCTTATTACCAGGTTAGTGCGGTTATCACGTGTCAGCAAGTATTGTGAAGCAAGAAGGTCAGCCTGTAAAGACTGTAAAATTGCAGAGTGTTCTAGCTGCCAGCTAGATTTCGAAAACGAAGGTTGTACCAAGGCGTAAAGCGGCTTGATACGCTGGGCATAATCAGGAATGTACGTACGGCCGAAATTCAGAAAACCCAGCAGAGATTGTAATTTCTTCAGTGTCGTAGGAGCACTTAAGTGTGCACACTTTTCCAGAAAGTGGGGGGCTAACCCCTTACCTTCATTGTTGAGCTCGTAGCCCAAAAACAACACCGTATATTCTGCGATGTGTGACTTCGCAAAATTGAATTTGTAGCCATAGTCAGCAAAACTCACGATAATATTGTCGACTCGAGACAGATGCGGTATCAGCTCATCATCCGTAAGATAGATATCGTCAACATAGGAGTATGCGTCGGGGTCTATTCTTTCTAAGAGAGAAACCACGCGAGCAGAGAAGACGCCAGGGCTATTTTTGTAACCCATGGCTAATCTTGTAAACTGTTTTTGTTTGCCGCCCGAAGTAAACGCTGTCCACTGGCTACTCAGTGTGGACAGGTTGTGGCTAAAAAAGCCATTGGAAATGTCAAGTGTCGTTTTAAATCTTTTACGCACGAGACTGTCGACCAAAGCCGAGCTATGTGTATTTTGTACCGCGCAGGTCCGGCAATGGGAGTTTAGGTGCCGGTAATCCAAAACTAAACGGTACGAGCCGTCAGGCTTCGTTACAGTGAATAAAGGGTTATTCATAGGGGACACACATGTTTCAATAACACCCTGATATTCCAATTGTTCAAGGATTGCCGCGACATGGGGTCTCGCTTCACGACGCAGAGGATATTGAGGTTGAGGCTGGGGCATAGACCGCAATGGAATCTCATGGCAGGGGGACACTCTGTCCCATCCCACCTGAGTACGATACACCGCCGGCGCAAGCGCAAGCGCCCACTCCCCAGCATACACTTCAGCTTGGTCCTTAGGCACCGTGTGCGCAAAGGACGGGAGGATTACTTCCTCCCCTCTAGGAGCCTCTAAAATGAAAGCTGGGGGCCAATCTGCCTCCGCTAGGAGGATATCATAGGTGGTGGTCAGATTATCCCAAAAAATCCCTTTTATTGTACATTGTATGTCACCCTCAATTAATAAGACTATTTCATAAAGTCTGTCAGGGGGAGCCACTCTGGTGTCAGCTGTCTCAACAGTAACCGAAATATCAGTTGCTGTCACCGCCAGAAATGGACGCAGAGCTTGACGGACTATGGTAATTTCCGCTGCGCTGTCCAGGAGCGTCAGCGCCCATGTCCGGTTCCGAAGCTGTGTCCGCACTATCTGAGGCATACCTTGCCGTCAGAGCCGCCACTTTCTTCTTCTGAAACGGGGGTCTTTGTCGTGCAAATTCGTCCTGCTTGCCTTTACCCTCAGTCTGTCGGGGCTGGTCACGCTGTTGTGGAGCACCCCGACCTTTGCCACCGCCTCCGCCACCGGACTGTGTAGCCGATGTTTCCTGTGAAGAACGAGGAGAGTGCTGTTCAGAAACCTGAAATCTATCAGGAGACTTAATAGCAGCACGATCGCGCAGATCATAAGTGCGTTCACTACTTGACTGTACGGGAGAGGCAGGCCGAGAGCCCTGTTTCTGTTGCTGCTGCTTTCCCTGTTGTTTAAACTGCCATTTTTGTTTTGGAAAAATGGGTCTTTCGTCCTTACCAGACGTTTCTGCCTTACCCTGCTGTTTTAGATCGGGATTCTTTATGACAGGCTTAACCCCTAAAGAGCTACGACCCAAATCCCGATATGCCTCTGCGATTATTTTCGCAAATTCCTGCGGTTTGTCCTCCTCAGCAACTCGCTTCAGTTCATTACGAACCTGGAAATGCAAAGCATCACCCTTTAGGTTTCCAATTATCATGGTAGCCACCAGGTCAAATTGACCGAGGAGCCGCATCCCTAACTCTATCGCTGACTCCGCACCATGGTTCTCTTGAACTCTTTTGATAACGGAGGGCAGCTGCAACATAGACGGAGTGCCAAAGCACTGCGCGTACGTCGCTGCAAAGACCTTGCCCCAATTTACACAATCATCTATGTGGGGGACCAAGTCTTTAGGCAAACTAATGGTAAGGATCCTGTGTTTCTCCACAGGAGTAGTATTCGGATAAACCGCTTCTATTTGGTCAAATTTTTCAGCAAGCCAAAAGGGGAAATCATCCCTATTTTGGGGGCGCTTGCCCATAACAGAACTAACCATAACAGGACTAATGACCACCGCGTGATGATCAGTAGGCTGCCCCGCAACAGCAGGTGCCCCCGCCTGCATATTGCGCGACACGTACTGCACCAACGCCCTATATACCGTAATTAGGGCAGTGTGTAGTACACGCAACTCAGCTACCGTCACCGTGAGGTAACGGGGATGAGGCGTAAATCCGGCTAGTACCGGCCAAGTGGCCCCTGCAATTGATAAAGGGCCCATTCTCGGCGGTATAACCACATGGGGAAGGGCGCCATTAAACCAAATATGATGCTGCCAAGCAGATATTGGTATTTCCTGTGTCCTATACGGCGTATAGTTCGCTGGCACGGCAGCGGCAGTGTAAGAATGAAAGGTGTCATCATCCCCCACCGCCGGAATCGTCACCCAAGAGTAGAACAACTCATAGGGATGAGCCGCATCGGCTCCCACCACAAAGATGACGTTCATACCAGTGTCCGGCACCCCATACTGCGTCAAATGACATTTCAGAGCTGCACGGCTATGCGCCGCAATATCCACCGACATTAGGACAACACACACTTGAAACTATCAGTAGCACAAGGGTTCAATAACCTTTTTAATTATCAAGCTTGAAAGAACCTATATCAATAGACCTAGGTAGGTTTTAAATCCGTCAGACTTGTTATCCGGAAACAAGAATGAGGGTGTTGTGGACAAACGCGAGCACTACTAAGGCGTTTCAACTCATAGACCAAACGTTAGGTGCGCCATGTTGCAGGGATTCTGCTTATACACAGAACTATGCGTAGAACCCCAGGACCTCAGTGAGTTGTGGTGTACCAGAAACTCACCTCAGAACCCAGAACCCAGTATCCGGCTAGCATAAGTGTCCCATTCGTTATCCGAAATTTAGCTCGGCGGTCCCAATGAAAAGACAACCCAGAACAAGCGACTCAGTACATACTCAGGAATGGTGGGAATCGGAAATACCTGTTCGTATATTATTCTCACATCAGTCCACAACAAGAATCAACAGAGACACGGTGAAAATAAAAAGAGTTTATTTTTATAGACCACGTGTCCTAATATGCAGTACTTTGGCTAATACAAGCAGACAAATGATTAATATCAAAACCATCAGCATAGTTACAATTCCATAGAGTATAAAAGGGGTGATCATGTTATAATGACAGTGGATACTACCACCTTCCCTTTACTAAGAAGCTAATATTATTATTAGACTAACAGAAGGTCTCTTAGGCTTGAATAGGGGACCCCATACCTCAAAGATCAGCTTAGTGAAATCACATCACAGGAGCATCAGGAGTCTTCTCGCAGGAAGGCTCGTCTTCGGTCTGAATAATAAACATGATGTCCGTGATATTAAAAGCACCAACTTTCAGGTATGTGCAGCTGCTCGTGTGTTATTACTAAATAGTGGGTCGATCAACCTAGAGTGGAAAACATGCATTGTCTAACAACTCAGACTGTTTGTCACATCGTGTGCAGACCAAGGTCGCTTCGCAGAGCTCGGGATGGTAACAACAGATTGCTCTCGTGTGAGGCAAAACTCGAGTCAGCAGTTTGTTTAAGCAATAACATGTGAACGCAGTGTCGTGTGCAAAAGCAGCAAGATGGCTTTCTAACTTCTAACGTGGTTATGCTAACTTAACAATGTATGTACGTATTAAGGGAGACCTTACTACAGAAGGAGCGGTGTCCAAACCTTTCGCCTTCAGCTCCAACTCCTTCAATCTTATATCATGATCCATTTGGCGTTGTTGTGCCTCCAAGGCCAACTTCTGCTTTTCCATTTCCATTTGTCCTGCCAACTTTGCCATCTCCATTGCATGCGCCCTGTCTGCTGCCCTGTCCGCCAGCTCTTCTGGGGACAGGCCTCTGGTGGGCTCCACAAAGTGGTCGGGCGGAACGATGTCCCCCGCATTCTGTGGGTCTCTTGACTCTTTCCAGGCTCTCAACGCCTTGAGGTACTGGTTCTTCTTCCTGAATCCAGTATGGGGAACCCTGAATTTCACACTGTAGCCTTTCAATTGCTCCACGGTGCAGTCCTCCAGTTTCTCCCAATCTACCTCATCCATTCCTGAAATCACAGAGTGCTCTTCCAGCAGGCAGTGAGCCAGGCATGGCTGCAGTAATGGCAGATGTCTCAACGGTTCACAAATGAAAAAAAAACCTGTGGCTGCGTTACTTGGTCTGCTCTCACTATCTGGTGATTAATAATTCACTGTATGCAAATTACAAATGCAAATCCGAAATCCCAGCCGCTGCCACCAATGTTAGAGTCGGGGATCTCTGATTGGCGCAAGGATGTCCTTGTGTCAAGCAGGGACCCTCTCCTCCACGTCAGGGCAAAGGATAACCCCTTTTGGAATGACCCTTGCTCACCCTCTAGGTGCGTGGCGTGAGCAGCCAAGGCGATTCTTCAGGCGTTGTTGGTTAAGCAAGTATAATCACACACACAGTAAACACATTAATCCCCCCAGAAACGGACACCAGGCTTCGGTATGTAAAAATACGTTCTTTTATGTAAAAATAGTTATCTCAATATGCAGACTTATCACAAGACCAGTAACGTTGTTTCTATGCCACCAGATTATTAAAGCAGGCAAACAGTTCTTTACACGAATACTTCTTTAGTCGTTTCTCAATGTCCCTTGGGAGATTCCAGTCTTGACTTACTTCAGGCCTACCGCGGCTCACGCATCGGTCGTGGGCGCACTCGCGCCGTGCACAGCTCCTCCCGGTGGCTCCCGGGCAGCGGCGGTGAGACGGGCGTGCGGCGAGGATTTAACGGGGAAGTAAGGCGGTGCGGGCCCCGAGCCCGATACTGGAATTCCTGTAGCACTGTTGCGTGGAGAGAGTCGGCACAGATCGGTGCGACTCTCGGCTTTGGGGAAGTGTTCTTGGATCCTCAATCAGCGGGTGTGGGCAACAGGCAGGTGCGGCCAGCGACCCTTAGCACGGCGGTGCAGGGGGGTCTCCACAGTGGGGGCGGCGCGGCCTGAGATGTCCGGGGATAGCGAAGCGGGGTCACAGGGCACGGACAGTGCAGCTGGATGACCCGGCGTAGATCACAGTCGTCGGACGGATTCCGGCGGGAGGGGTGACAGAGCGTTCAGCGCACTCCAGTGACAGGCGGTGACAGGGGCGCAGGCAACCTAGCCCGGGGACAGAGAGCGGCTCCGGACGGAGCGGGGCTCTCACGGGGTAAAGGCAGGCAAGCTCCTGAGTGTCACGGCCCTAGGAGGGGGCGATGAGGGGCGCAGTCTCTTTCCAGCGGGATGCACACACGGCTCGATTGGAGGACGAGCAAAAGCACAGAGAACCCACTGGTCCTGGGGTTCAGTTCAGGGGGCAAGCTCAGATCAAGCCCTTGGAGAATGTTCAAGCACAAAGCAGCAAAGTCTTTTCAGCAAGTCTCTTCCTCTCCTTTCTCAGCAAGGCAAGCAGCAGGCCAGCTCCTCCAGCGTCTTCTTCTCCTTCTAGTCGGGCAGAGGTTCTTTGTGGTAAAACAGGATTCTGATTTGCAAGGAGCAGGGCTCCTACTTTTATACCACATTTCTTTTGTTCTTTCAGGCCAGGGGGGCCTTCGCATAGTCGTTCTCAGTCCTGAGCACTTTGTTGGGGGTACTCTGACTTCTGCTTTCAGTGTGAGGGGCAGGCACATCAGCCGCTCCACAGGAGGTGGAGCCGGCATTCAGGGGACAAGTACTTTCAGGATCACCTTGTGGACAGCGCTTCGCCCGTCAGGGGCCAGGTGCAGGCTGAGTCATCAGTCGCTCCCCAGGGGGCGGAGCCAGCTTTGTGGTGGTGGAGCACTGCCCTATTCAGAGTCCAAGGGACACCCCCACCTCCCACCAAGGTGCTCTCCTGCCATTCGCTACCTGTCATCCCCCCAGCCCTGTCACTCACATAGCCCAGACAGTCAGATACACGCACAGCAGAGGCGGGCTGAGATGGTTAAGCGAGTAAATACGGACTTTCTAAAAGTCGTATTTACAAACCCAGGATAGTAAAATAAACTTGACTACAAGAAGTATTTTATCATTCCGAGTTCAGGCATACTAAACATATCTCTCTACCATGTTCCCTGAGCCTGCTGGGATTATAGGATGTAATAATTCCAGCAGCTCATCTGGCCTAAGGGGAACAGGTAGCCTTGCAATAGTGAACCACGAAGATGGCGGTGATTCACTATTAGGACAGGCCTCACAACCAGGGCCTGTCCTACCTTACACCTACAACGCACCCTGCCCGCGGGCCTACCATAGGGGTGACTAACATGAGGCTAAGGGAAGGTTCTGGGGGCTGGCAAGTGTGTGCACTTGCCCAGCCAGCGTGACAGCACGGGACTGCACGCGGGGTCGGCAGTGGCAGACCCAGGACGCATTTTACATGGCCGCTGGTGTGGGTGGCGCAACCAGCGCTGCAGCCCACTAGCGGCATTGGCATTCACAAGCCCTGGCACTCCGGGTGCACTTTACTGGGGACTGACAGTGAATCCAATAAACCAATCATGAACATCAATTACAGGTACACTTTATCTTAGGGAGCACTTGCGCTGCGGCACGGATTAGCCGTGGTGCAGCGCCCTGAGCGGACAACACCAGAAAAACAATCGAGGCACACCATCAAAAAGTGGAAGGGAAACTCACGCCAAGGTGCCAGGTCTAACAACAATTATCGTAGTGAATGGGTATTTTCCATATTTAGCGTGGTACCACAAGGGGGATGCTTGTAGGCAGTGGTCTTGAATGACAGCCTTTAAAAGGTGTAGTCACAGTTGCTCACTTGGTGCTATTTGACATGGTTGCAGTATTTTGCTTCCCCCAAAATAATTGTGCTAAGTAATTGATATGGTGATCCCTATATCGTTTCAGATCAGCTTTGCAACTGGACAGTTCAGACTCGGGTACCTGCTACACCCTGGAGTCCAGTCTCTGGATGAATAGAGTTGTACACCAGTGGTGAGGAGCAACTCCCGTTCTGGATTACCTGTTACAGACTCAGACAAGTCAATAGTGCCCAGGTGCGACCTCTTGACCTCCTAAGATGCTGCCTCCGACACTGGCTTTGTGACCTGAGAGGTGTGGCTCAATGTTCAGCTTGAATGGCCACATCTCAAGGTTGATCCAACATCATTTCAATTCCTTTATCTTCTCTCCTCAGGGTGCTCAAATGAGTTGAAGACTATGGTCTGTGAGCCATAGATGACCTCAAGACTGGCTGGAAAGATAAGCATGAACTTGTTATTCCCAGCACGCACCTTTTACTTAACAGCATCAAAAAACTTCTTCTGCTTCGGACTCAAGCGGGTATAATCTGCAAAAATGAGAAACAAGGCTCTTGCTGCCTTAAGGATTACATCTTGATCCCTTCAGTTGTTGAAGGTCCTAGAGGTATGAGAGCTAATCAGCAGGCAGCCATGAGTCAATCCACAACTTGAGGAATTTGTCATGGTCTGCACCCTCCACATACCCAGAAGCTCAAGAGCAGGAGGTTGTTTCTTCTCGTTTTCCCCTCCACATTCTCTGCTCTTTCTTTCAATGTCTTGTACGCTGCAGAAAGGTGGGACACAGGAAATAGGAGCTTCTGAATAGAGTCCTCCAGCATGGTGGCAGAGCCCTCTGCCTTGATCAAGCACAACCATGTTACGCAAATCCTGCCTAAGCAGCTTAAAGTTCATTACAACTTCACCCACTTTGTCCTTTGGACATCTTGAAGAATGAGGTCAGTGGATGATTACTCGTGAGCCTGCCGGGCATTTCCACTAGTGAGTGAGAAGGGATATGAAACAAGATGGGCCGATTTGTCCATCTTTGCTAGCACTTGGCTGCAAAAAAGCAGTCCCCAATCATTCTATTGATAGAGTTGGCTGTTCAAAGCAGGCCCTTCTCTACTGTAAATTGTGCTAGGAATGGATGGTACACTGAAGCAAAACAGCAGAAAACTAGGTATTTTAAAGTGAAGTCCTGGGCAGCAGTCCAAGTGAGTTAGGTACAGGAAATGTCAAAACTGCGGCTGCCAGCAGCAGATCAGTTCGGGTGAGAAGGCTAAGCTGAATTCACCAGCATTAAGAAGAGTTCCTCAGATCACATATCAAGATCACAGAACCCGCTAACTTGGGCAGTCTCTTAACACAGTGGGCCAATTGGGTAGACACAAGAGGATCAGTTTTACAACGCTTTCAGTCTTTGTGAAGGAAATGGGACGTTCACAAAGTTATCTGGCTAGCTTGTTTTCCTGCACAAACAATAGGTCTTCAGCAGAGCTATCCCTTTTTGACAGCAAAGTTTCCGATAAGCCAATTCTTCTTTCGCCACTAGTGAGAGAAGCAGGAGACAAGCCACCCCAGGCAAATGCCCTCAGCCTCCATTCCCTCTGGTCTGCTGTACATCGGGGTAGATCTAGCCTGCTTGCTCGAAGGGATCTATGGAATCTGGATGCAGCCCGCATGAGTAGCTGGACCTGTAACAAGGATCTTCACAGATGGATGAGTCTCAGCTCCCCAGATCACTCTTCTAGTGAGCAGCTCCTAAGTCTCTGCCAGGTGGCACCCCCCTCCGGTGGTCAAGCACCCCCATACCCTGGTCCAACCCAATGGCAAGGAAGCAGCTCACTCCGTCCATCAGCATGTAGCATGCTTGCCCTTTTATCTCCCCCAACTCTAGTGAAAGGCTAGATCAAAGGGTTCCATTGCAGAAGCAGCCAGGTGGAAAGATGAGCCTTCCTGTCCAACACCCGCAATGCCCCCAGTGTCTTGAATACAGTGCCCCTCACTGCCAAGGTGAAACGATGGCCTGAATGGCCGCTATCCTAGGCCTTACACAGTGCAGCATTAACAGCAGCCGGATTGCACTCCGAATCTGGTTTTGCCACTAAGGAGTGCCACTGTGTCATCTGTTGCTGCACTACACACTTTGGGGTGAATGCTGTTTTGCTAGGTTCAGAATAATGAAGGTTATTTGTGGAAACAGAGCGCTGCTGAGATGTATCAGCCAAGGCTGCATTCCTGGGTCTTGCCTAAATTTAAAATAAATATTTTATTCTGTTTTGTTGTTTCTTATTCACCTTTTGAATACAACTTTACAATCTATGTGAATGCATTTGCTCCAGAGTTCCAATTGCTCTTAATGTGGGGTTGTCAGACCAGTTTTGTCAGAAATATGTTTCATTGTTAGAATTATTCTTGCCTTTCGAAATATACTAAATGACTGTCATATTTTGAGAATGGATGCCAAGAATGATTTTTAAAGGTTGTTCTTTTATCAAAAGAGTACCTTTGGTTGTAGTTGAACTAGATTATACTTTGTCTCTTTAAAGTAAGGGTTGCCAGTGTCTGCTCCATTTCCACCACACCTACATACTGCCTTCTGGATAGCTTCCAGTCCGCAGACCAGTCAGTTTCCCCTCTTGATCTATCCACAATTTCTATTTTATTTTTAAATAGGACTTTAATGCCTAGTCTACCACAAGAGTTTTTAATTGCACCTCAGATACAAGCAGCCCATTTATTTCCCAATGTCTAGCTGGTTCACTGAACTGCCACATCACAGACTGGAGCATGACCTAAGATAGTGGCGTTCACAATATTTGCGTTACCTACTATGCCGAAGATGCCATTAGCCAAGCATAATCCATCCATAAATGCATTTTGTGCCCGACATAGATAAACAAGCTCTCTTCACCTGCTAACCGTGGCTCTTAAATGCCACAAGTATCTGTCTTCAGTGTTCCTCTCCATTTGAGTCATGTTATAACCCCTTTAACCTAAACCATGGTAACATTTCTTCAAGTAAATTCCTATAGGCATACATCGAAAATAAAAAGCATTTTATCGATTGGGCCAAAACAATCTGAACTAACATTACTTTAGAATCATGCTACACCACTTTACTAGTATAATACCAGCTAGACCAGACAGGCTTTGCTGTTGTCTTACCCCAAAACGTTTGCCTTCTATCCCCGTGTTTGCTGAAATTAGTTTTTGTTGGCTTTAGAACTCTTTGCTCTCTACTGCTGCTAACAAGGGCTAAACTGCATGTGCACACTCTTTAAACATGGTAAAATTGGCTTAGACTCAATTGGCACATTTGATTGATTTACAAGTCCCTAAAAAGTGGCACTACAGCTACCCGGGGTCTGTGAATAAATGCGGTTAGTGTACTTGCTGCACTTATTGTGTCACCGACTTAAGAAGCCTTGTTAAACGAATCGCAGACATGCCATCGCAGCCTAGGTGCAGTTTTAAACTGCCAATTCAACCTGGCAAAATAAACCCTTTGCAAGGCCTAAACCTCCCTTTTTAATAACTATGTCACCATATGGTAGGCCCTAGAAAACCTATAAGGCAGGGTACACCGTGTTTAAAAGGTAGAACATCTGTTTTAAGTATTACATCTCCTGGTAGTGAACAACTCCAAAATGTGGTTTTTCACTACTGTGAGGCCTACCAATCCTGTAGGATAACACTGGGTTACCTCATTACATTTAATACGTGCTAATGTTTGATTGGGAACAGATAAAAAAAAATAAAAAAATAAAAATCAGTTAGAATCTTTATTCTGTCAGAGTATGACCATCAAATCACATGAAAAAAACATGATTATCACTTCGGCAGAACCCTATTTTTTGTCTAGCATGGAAATGAATTTATGATAACAAATCTAAATTCATTACAGTTTAAAAGCACAGAAACATGCTCTAGTAACGAAAGGGAGATAAAACCTAGTACTAAATCATCCCATTAATGACCACAGGAAAAAAAGCATTACCGTTGGATACATTAAATCTGGATGGTAAAATACAAAAGTGTTTAAGGACAAGCAGGTGTCAGCCAGTTAAATAAAAAGTATAAATATTAAAATATGTACATTACAGCCAGGCAAGAGTTCATTAATAATCATGACCACAAGGCAGATTTCCTTCTCCGTTTTAAGGCAGAGGAGATAAAATGTATGACCGAGAAACATGTTAAGGGAGAATCTAGGCATTTTAAAAAGTGAAACCCTTCTTGGTGTGTGTTAAAATTCAAATGACATACAAAACGAGCGCTTAAAGTGCAGTACAGAGTGCAAAAATGCATAAAGTTCTTAGTAGACTGGTAAGAGACTGCATCACATGGGAAACACAGAAGTGAGGCAAACTAAGTACCTGTCTGTGGAAAGGCACCTAACGTGAATCACGCTTACTCTTAAACAAGAACGATAAAATCTTAGCGCAGGGTTCTCTATCTAAGATAGGTAAAGTTCTATACCTAGGGTGGTTGAAATTGTCTCATATCGGAGAAAAGAAACCAGGTCAAGAGTTCTCGATAGTCTTGCTTTCTCCGTATGTGCAAGGAACCTTTATTTTGCCTACTCCTTAGCATGGGGGGGCAAAACTGTCTGGGGCATCGAAAAGGTGTCTCAAACCCAGATCTCAAAGGGCATTCTTAATATATGTCAGCCAAGAAATAGCGGACATACTACTTAAGTTAAGGCTGTCCCCTAGAACCTTGTGCGAGAAACTCGTCTCAGAAGTGGACTATACTTTTAGCCATAATAAGATGGGAGCCAGACTTACATCATCCTCCAGGTAACGTAAACACAGTTCATGGTGCGAGATAAAACTGGACTTGGTTTTTAGGATTTACAGGAGTCTGCACAACAATATATTTTGGGTAGTACACAATCCTGTATATACCCATATGTGCAGGCTGAGAGACATTTGCTCCAATACAACATGGACATCTCTTTAAGTGGCTTATGGCCTAGCTTTTTCACAAAGCTAAAAATCGATTCACAAGATGCAGCCATCTTCTGGGTCATTAAATTATCCCAAATCAAGTTGGCATCAAAATGCCCAAATATTTAAAATTGGTTTTTGGACTCCAGGTCAAAATAAAGTATTTTTTTATAGTTAACCTTCAAATGTAAATACCATATAAAATCATTTAACCATTTAAAGGGTCTGTAGTCCACTTGCTGGGATTGCAATAAGGATCACACACTGTCCGTGTACAAAAGTACGGGGACCAGACGAGGAACTAATTTGGGGGACGTCTTTAGCACAAGAAATTAAAACAGAGTCTAAAGCATTAAAATAGAATAAAAATAAAAAGGGTGCCAATATACAACCTTGTTTTACCCCTCGTGAGACCCGCATGGAGTGAGGGCAATCACCAGTTTGAGTATAATGCATTTGCATAGTTGCATCTCAATGGAGGCATCTTAAAATATCCAAAAAAGGAAGGGTCAATGCTTGCTTGTTTCCATCAGCCCCCAAAGTTTTCCCCCATCTATTAGGTCAAAGGCACTGGAGAGGTCCATAAAGGCCATGTGAATGGCACCCCTCCTGGCCTTGATGTATTTTCCTAAAATCAGAAACAGGCTAAGCGCTTGTTCGACAGTGCCAAGGCTGGCCCGATACCAAAATTGGACTTCTGAAAGGAAAGAATTGGCCTCAGCCCAATCTTCCAATTTAGTCAAAATGACCCTACTAGTATTTTAACAGAGGAGTCTAATAACGAAATGGGGCGATAGCAGGCAGGCGGTTCCCGACGCCTTTCTTGAAGATCAGCACAATAATGGACTCCCTCCGTTTGTCAATAGGGCCCGCCCTTATAAGGCCTCTAAGAATGTCAGTTATTAGGGGAGCCCAAAAAAACAGTTATGCTTAAACAAATCAACACAAACTCCATCAGGGTCCGGCACCTTCCCATCTGCGGAACTAAGAATGGCTTTGGACACATCTGCCACAGTAACAAGACTCAATTAAACGTTGCTTGGCAGGCAAGGGCAGAGCAGGAAAACCTACCAGGGGGAGTTGCTCCGATACTAAATTGCTGGAGTAAAAAATCTGGGAGAAGTGTTCAACCTAGTTGTGTTCTAGGATATGACATTCAATTCCTGAGGTTGTGCCTTTAGTGAAAAAGGGCCGGTTCATAATCACCTAAAAAGCCCTATTATCTCTTGATTGGGCAACCCCTTTTAGGTCTTCCCAGGCTTTAAGTCGAACTTCATGCTTTCAGTTTTCTATGGGCTCTGTATAATCTTTCATGGCTGCCTTGATGCATCTAGGTTACGCGGAAAGTCTAATTTTAACCATGACTGACCTGGTCAGTCTTTTGGGGGTTTATCTCTAGGTAACATACTAGAGGCAGATTTACAAAGTGCTATTAAACGGTCTCAAATTATAGTGGGAGAAGCCTTTTCTGAGAGGCAAGATACGTCTTCGTAATACTTAGTGACCAAGTCTGTAAGAAATGTATTAGGATCAATATGGTCCCATTTCATGTTAGCAGTATAATATAAAGGAGGCTTAGTCCTATATGTACAACTAGGTCACAGAAATAATGAAAGACTAATAATGATTGGGTAATGACCACTGAAGGGTAAAGGGAACACCTCATGACTCCCCAATTTGGAGACCAGATCTGCAGAGTAAAATAAAATCAATTACACTGCTTTTACCGCCACAAACAAATGTAGGGGGATTAACGAAGCTGGAACTGTGTACGTCAGAAGAAAAAAAACAGATAAGTGATTAGTATCCGGTTTAGGGATTCCTCATACACAATGCATAAAATGGCCAATATTTTCACCCAGCCCAACTGTGATTCCGCAAACATGATTACCATTGTGAGTACATTTTAAAATATTAATATCGCCTGTCCACATAAGTGAAACATGTTTTTCACCAAGCAATAATTTTACTACAGTTGTCTCCAGTTCATCTAAAATACCAGCTGGCTGCACTGTGAAAAAATTATAAATAAAATTGGTAAAAAATCTGATAGCAGGGATTAGAAACCAAGACCTTGACATTCAAATCCCGAATAGCAAGACGGACAAGGACAATCAGAACCCACTTCTTGCAACTGACAGAACAGTGGGGGAGTAGAACAAATTAAAGGACTGAACATAAATAGGGTTGATGGCCAAGGCCCCTTGGCAACAGAATATGCCAAAGTCTTCGATGAAGGACATCCAATTCTTGTTACTTAATTTCAGGTGTATCCTTGCAATGTTCCATGATAAAAACCAAAGTCCAGGATGTCTTGGCTGAGATTTGGTCCATTCATGGCTTTGGTACCACCTGGGGGTGAGTCAGGAACAGTTTCTGGATGAATAAGGGGCCAAGAATAGGGGAGCCATTAGTACCGAGGGAAGATGACCGTCAACCAATATCTGATACGCTTAGTAGTGGTTCAAAGCGGTTTCTAGTAATGATAGGAGCCCGGGCACAGACACAGGAGGATTATTCCAGCTAAAAGTCTTTACAAGTTGTTGACTGTGGCTTCAACAGGAGAAGGGTGGTGGTAGAAGCAACCTAGTGGTAGGGCACACATTTCATGTTGTTGATATGGTAAATAGGCCACACGTGACAACAGAGAGCTAACAAGATCAGGATCTTTATAGCTCAGAACCACACAGTCCCCTCTAAAGTTTCTAGTGTGGGACCCACTCAACTCACCCAATGAGCTATAATGGTTTGGTTTGCTCAGTCAATCCGATACCCTGCTCTTTGTTTACACCTATGAGTTGCTTTATTTATCCTCTTCGGCCTAACACCCTAAAGGAGGAACCCCCTCCAGGATTTTCCCGTACTGCATTCTGGGGGTAGGTGTAGGTTGACCAGTTGACTCCAAAATTATGCTATAATGGGACATGCCGGGTCTGTGTAGAAAATAAGGGGGAGGGGCAGCTGGATTCTGGTAAATACGGTGTAAGAGCTTTTGTAAGCCACTCCGCAGAGGTGACAGTTTGTCCTGAAGGGACGTTACCATTTTTACATTGGGTTACTTAACATAACATAACGTGTATTTGTATAGCGCACGTTCACCTGTAGGTATCTTGGCGCTGAATAGCAGATGTTTATTGTTACCTAACTCAATGGTACTCATTTTGCCGACCTCAGATGGATGAAAGGCTGAGTGGACCCTCCTGGATTTGAACCTGTGACCATGAGGTCGAACACAGGCCCCTGCAGTGGAAGCATTAGTCCACTGAGCCACCAGATTCGGCTAAAGATTGTAGAGTGGCAACACAATGAGTCCCTGTGGCGCCTGTTGAAACCTTATTGAGTGTCTCAATCAGGGATTAGATTTTGTCAGTCAGAGATTAAAATTGGCCCACCATGAGCTGCTTAAAAAATTCCAGAAGACCCTTCGCTCCTGCTACTAGTGGCTGACGCCAAGCTTGAAAATCTGCAAATCTGTTTGTAATGGTAGGTAAATTGATGGGACTGTTTATTGCTGGCCGAGTAGGGCCAATGGGTGACTGTGCCCCATCCCTGTCTTAATGAAGGGAATCCTGGTTAGCATGAGCTTTTAACTGCAGCTGATTCAATGTCCCTTATCTTGCTTCCTTTTGGAAGGTGGTAGATTGTTATTAGTGATGGTAGTGAAACTCGATGAACCAAGTTCGATGATACTTATTTCCTCTTGCACTATACAAGGGTTTTCAGCTTTGCCTCTATTCTGCTCCTGCACTTTGTTGGATTGGCTTTTTGTGTAAGCGTCAGGGGTCCTATTCGGTTCTACGGGAGGCACCACTAGTTGAGCATAAGGTGATGGAAGAGGATCAGTGATCAATTTGTACACCGCCTGTATACGGTTTTCCACCAAAATGAGTTCAGTGGAGATGGCGCCCATCGCCGTGGTGAGATACAGTGACAGAGGGAGTAGAGCCCACGCCCTTTTCCCCTACATTATTCACTGGCAAACTATTCTTCACCAGGAGTCAAAATTTCCTACCAGAATTGAGGTAGAGTAAATTGCATTTCAGAAACACTGCCCCTTGTGCTAGGAAAGGGAGACAGAGGGGAAAAAGAACAAAACGTAGTTGATTGCAAAGCACCAAACCCACTGGGTGTCCCCTGTTGTCTCCTTGGAATACACAGAGCTGATTATTCGCACCACCTCAAAAAGTCCAAAAGCCGAGGATCGGCCCTGCCCAGCGTCCCCCCCCCCCCCCCCCCTAGGCCAGCCTGCGTGGCGGGAGGTTGCCGGTGCTTTTCAAGCATTTTGAAAACTGGCCACTCTGATAAGCAGGGGAAGGCTGGAGCACGTAGTCCCAACCGTACCAATGGAAACACTTGTCCCTTCTTTCTGAACATATGGGATTACTGGACGTTTTGTTAGATTCTCGCAGACCATGTCAAAAGCGCTTTCTGTATGAAATATACAATGAAGTGTGGAAAATTTCATTGCAGAAAGCTGCTGAGAGACTGCGTGAAACTGACAGGGCAAATTTAGAAAGGGATCTGGCAGTAGCAGATAACGGTATGACTACTCTATAGGTGGAAATGTCATTTTCGGTCTCAGAATAATTATAATTTAAAATCTTCTTTAATGGTAAAGTTGTATTTTAAGTCACAATCTGGAAAATGACACTTTTATAAAGCGATGCCCACGTATATCGAAGTAAGATATCCACAAAACACTGTATGTTAGGCAAACGTAGCGTCAATATCATGCATTTAAGACAACTTTTCATTTCATTATATAATTTAACGGAATAGCCTGTGAACTCAAACATTCTTCACATTAATAACGAAGAGACTTCTAGCAAGCAAATTTGGAGTACCATCTAGGTATAGCGCAGTAAGATCCCATCTAGTGACACACATAGAATAATGGGAAGAAGGGAGTAGATAAAAAACTAGCAACACTGTTTTTTTCATTTTTTTAGATTACACCAAGTCAAAGGTCTGAAGAGAGTGCCGGGATTACCACTGGGTCTCGAAAGGTGTCGGCATCCTTTCACCATTGAGGATCCTTTAAATTATGAATATAAGCAGCATTGAGGGATCATTCTGTAACATTCTTCCCCAGTTGGCTCTGCTTTTGAAAAATCCTTTTCCCAATGGGCAGCATCCTAACAAACAGAACCTTATTAACCATATGATTTAGGATTGCTGCATGTAAGATTTATTTTTAACAAAAACATCAGACTGGTGTACGATTCAGATTGTTATAAATGTATCATGTTTTTAATGTATTGCCGTTTACTTTGTGTTCAATCAATATAAAGTATTGTGTTGAAATAGGTGTTTTCTCAAATTCAGACCATGAGGACATTGAAAAAATAGAATCAAACGAAACAAATGGTTAAATAAATAACCAGGACCAAAGAATCAAGATTGGGTCTGATGTAGCAGGTAGTACAAAATTTTGTATACCCCCTTATTCTGCATGAGCTCACTAATTGAATAATCTATTAACTATAATACTTTATTAAATGAGTTTTGCATGTTTATTAATCAACATTATTAATATACAAAATATACGTGAGATTTGCATTTTGCATGGCGAAATAACCTTTATGACTAAAATCCGTACACATACTAACAGTAGTATATGTAATAAATAGAATATTGCATGGTATATGTTGCTTTTGTGATGTCTTGGTAATGTTGCCCGAGAAGACAATGTAATGGGGTGAAAATAAACGCTTTAAATGCCGCTATACGCTAGATAAATACAAGCACATAGAGGGATTAGTAAGGGGTTAACATTAGATTTATTATTTCTATGCATTAATTACTCTTTTGTGTTTGTTTCGCTCAAGTTGGCGTTTGGGCCTAAATTATATAATGGCCGCCGATGCGACAATGTGGCCACTGTCCCACGAGGCGCGGAGCAAATAGCGCATGTGCAACAACGAGGACTACAGCCTCTCCATGACCCGTAACCCACTGTACTAAGACAAGGCCATGGTGGGACAACAGCCAAGTGACAAATCAATAGACGTTTCCAAAAGAAACCGGAATGAACTGAACTGTGATCTCACCCCTCAAACTGTGCTACACCCCATCGGACGATCTCAACCGACCAATCCAGACTGTACGAAATGATCAAAATGTAACTTTTTACTGTGATTTTGCTATACTAGTACATGGTAGAATAGAGAGAAAACGCTACATCCAACTTACTTGCTGCTACTACTACTGACTGATGACCACGACGACGGTGACGCTACGCGAACGCTACTACTTAGGGTGACTGCTGCGTTCCTGAATCCTATATGGTCCGGATGCTGCCCAATTACCTGATGACTACGAACTTTTCCTAATTCTATGGGCCTTGACAGATGCTTGCACGTCTCTGGTCTTTCCCGATCTTTGAGACTGTGGCGTGCTGAGCACAGAACTTGAACATTAATCTGCTTTGACGAATGATGACAGACTTAGAGGACTCCAGATAGTCAGAATAGGTAAATATGATGTTCTGTGATCTAAATTGAAATTTGAAAAACTATTCAAATGCAAATTTAACTTTGCCAAGAAATATTAGATAAACAGATATTAACAAGAATGAGTTTGTGGTTCTTTGAGAAGGGTAAGATCTAAATCTTAATATGTGTTTTAGCTGGATTCTAGATCAGCATCGACCAATCCAACTATTTGGTCCATTGACCACGTGGGAGGAGTGCCTTGATGTTTAGGATTGAGCTCTGTGGGTGGAAGGGATATTGATGTATTTTTTGTAAAATAACTTGAAATGAAATGAAAGAGGCATTTATAGAGCGCATGGCTACCCTAGGGCCTCCCAGCGCTGAGAACCAGACAGCGAGGGGCAGATTAAATTATACCTTAGGAAAAAAATGCGTCTTCAAAAGCCGTCGAAAGGGCAGGTATTCCTCCTCCAAACGGATAGAGTCTGGGAGGGTGTTCCAAGTCTTAGGAGCGACATAGGAGAAACAGCGACCTCCACATCTGGTCCTGACAATTCTCGGTACCATGGCAAGGCGCTTATTTTCCGAGCGAAGGTGCCTTTTGGGATGGTATGGAGAAACTATCCTTTGACGGATTGGAGGACCATTCGCGGCCATGATCTTGTGAGTGACACAGAGGGCCTTGAATGTAATCCTTTCTAAAACAGGGAGCCAGTGCAATTGTCTAATTGCTTTTTTTGCTGAGTCTAGCCGCGAAAATTGCAAGAGAATTCTTGCCGCACAGTTCTGGACCTTCTGTAGTATGCATATTGTGAACTGGGGGGCTCCTAAATATAGGGCATTAGCGTAGTCCAGACGCGACAGTATTAGTGCCTGGAGGAGTAGTCTTCTTGCATGAAATGGGAGAAGAGGCAAGATCTTTCGTGCTGACTTCAAAATCCCGAAGCAGCACCCAGCTACCTTGTTAGCCTGTGTCTTCATGTCTAATCTTGCATCCAGCCAGACTCCTAAGCTCTTAATGTGTTTTTTAGGAGTGGGCGGGTTTCCCATACAACTAGGCCATGCTAACGGCATGTCTGGAGGCAGGGGTTTTCCCAGCAGCATAAGGTCTGTTTTTGATCCATTGAGCTGGAGGCAGGATTCTTTCATCCACACGGATATCTCCTCCAGGCATCTGGAAAGATTACTTCCTGGATGTCCTGGGTTTTTGAGGGAGACAATCAACTGAGTATCGTCGGCATACATAACAATTTGTATGCCGAATGCCTCCACAATTTTAGCCAAGGGGCACATATAAATATTAAAAAGAGTGGGGCTAAGTGATGAGCCCTGAGGCACTCCACTCTTCAAAGGCACATTCCTAGAAGTCACATTCTCCTCAAAGAGCTGGAATGTGCGGCCTTCCAGAAAGGAGGCTATCCATCTCAGTGCGGTACCGTTCATCCCCATCTCGTGACATCTTGTAATGAGAATTTGATGGTTGATGGTATCAAAAGCCGCACTGAGATCAAGGAGGATTATTGCAGCTGATCCTCCGGAGTCCATAATTTTCCTTGCCTCCTCTACAACGGCAATCAGGGCGGTTTCCGTGCCCTGTCGAGATCTAAAGCCAGTCTGTGTTGAGTGCAAACAGTCATGTTCCTCCAAATAAGTGGAAAGGGTAGTATTGACGTACTTCTCTGCTATTTTAGCTATTCCCGGGAGCAGGGAGATAGGGCGATAGTTGGCCATTACCTCCGGATCTGATCCAGGTTTGTTTAGCAGGGACTTTACCATCGCTTCCTTCCATAGTGAAGGAACCTTGCCTGTTGACAGTGAGGAGTTAATAAGAGTTGCAATAACAGGGGCTACTTCTGGGGCCACCTTGTGCAACACCGTGGGGGGCGCCTGGTCTTTAGGGGAGCCTGATTTAAGTTTATTAAGTAAGGACATCACTGTATCTGAATCCAGGGGCGGAAAAGATTCCAGACTCTGGTCTCGGCGGTCTCTAATTTCTTGCAACGAGGCATTAAGGTCAGAAGTGGTGACTGTCGAAAAGGCTGAGTAAATCGCCTGTACCTTATCGTGGAAATATTCTGATAAATTGTTACAGCGACCTTGTACATCAGTAGAGGTCATCGTGGTGCATGGAGGGGTAGTCAAAGATTTAAAAAATTTCTTTAGGAGAGTTAGGTGCTGATAAAATCTTTGCTTCATAAAACTTAGATTGTGTTTTCATAATCTCGGTTTTATACAGTTTTAGTGCATCACAATAGACTTTCTTTTTTTCACGTGAAAAGTCTTTCCTCCACTGCCTCTCAAGTTGCTTACAATTCCGTTTAAGATCTCTCAGCTCCGTAGTGAACCAAGCAACTTTTTTTGGCCCCTTTTTAATGTCCCTGAGTTTTATGGGGGCTAATACGTCCAGTGAATTTTTGATCCAGAGATTGAATTGTGAATTTGCCTTCTCAGGGTCAGGGTCTAGACAGGGACGGGTTTCTTTGAGGATGGCAGCCCATTCTTCCACAGAAATATTAGACCAATTCTGGTTCAGAATTTTGGAATGGTTTCCAGCTTTCCTACTCGTGGAGGCTGACCAGGAAAATGAGATAAGATAATGGTCAGTCCAGGGGAGCGGCTGTGGGTCATCTACCTGGATGAGAGTATTGGTAAAGATCGGGTCCAACAGGTGACCTTTGACATGAGTTGGACCCGTCACTTTCTGAGAAAGGAGTAGCACCTCTAAGGCGTCAGATACTTCTTCCACATACGTGGCCGTGCGGGATTCAAGGTGTAGGTTAAGGTCTCCCAGAACTTCTTTCCCTATAGGTTATAAGGTATTCCCCTCACATGTCGAGCGTTTGAACAGCTCATCCCTCCAACTGTGTGCAGACCGGTGAATGGTTAGTGTGAGTGTTGGTGTTATGGGCCCCACCAATGACTGCATGTGTGAATGAGTTCGTGTGACGTCGGGTCTGTGACGCAGGGAGGATACCGGTACGGGTTTGTATTCCCCGTTACCAGGGTTTCGGTGCTCCAGCAGTTTTTCTGGTAGCAGGATGATGGTTTTATTGGTTTGGTGATTATTGCTTGTAAATTGCTTATTGATTAGTATTGGTTTATGTATTAACACTATGTTGAGTTACGTCAAGTTAAATGTTGTTTGACGGCTTCTGGGATTGTAGGAAGTTGGAAGTTTGTAACAGTTCTGTAGTAGAGCAGAGGTAAGCGCTGTTCTCAGGAAAGACAGAATTGTTGATGCCCTGTAGGTGCACAGGGAAAACGGGTGATGATTGGAGTTGCACGACGCATTTTCTGGGTTCGATTTGGGAACATCGTCGTGTGTTGCCATTAGGGATATCTTCTGTATGAGAGAAGTGTATGGTAGTGAAGGTCACCTGTGAAATTTTGGTCTTAGGTACCAGGAGTCCAGAAAAGGAGCTCTGATAACGCTTATCACTGGAAAGGTAATGGGTGTTCCCTAAGTTTGTTAGAGGGAAGCGCTACTTTATTAACGTGTGTTATAATTCTGTAGTAGGACAGACTGTCCGCTGTTCTCGGGAAAGACAGAATTCTGTGTGAGTGAATTAAATTTTCGTATGAAAGTGCATGAATGAAATAGCATTCGGGTTAATTAAGAAACTCTGGTTTTATATCTCAGGAGCATTGCGTCTCCAACTGGGTATCTTAATTCTGGAGAAACAGTTAGCTGATGCTTGCTAGAAGGGTGAAGTAGAGGGATGTGCTACTTTATCAACAGAAGTAACGATTCCGTAGTAGGGCAGAGGTAAGTGCTGCTCTCGGGAAAGACGTAATTCTTGTGAGAAAGGTCATTTACTATTCTTTGGTTAGCGAAGCGGACAATGGTGGCGTTTCTATGTCGTTACTAACAGAGTTGCAAGTAAAAAGAACGTAAGAAAAGTTACCGATAAAATTTTGTAAAGGAGGGGTCAGCAGGAGCAGGAGCTGCGACAGCGAGAAAAGCGGACGTCAGAAAAGCCGCGCTCGGATTGGCTAGTCAGTAAGAAACGTAGACGCCCCAGATTGATGTGCTAGTGTATGCCGAGCTAGGAGTGGAGAATTACAGGGTGACGTAGACGCTGCTGATTGGTGCGTGTGAGACGCGCTGGGATTGGAGAATTGTAGAAGTGACATAGACGCTCCGGATTGGTGAGTTAGTGTGAGTCGCGCTACAATTGGTTAAAACAACAGAACAGTCGTAAGGAAAGACTAGCGATACACAGAGGACAAAATGATGTATTATGATCCACCAGAAAAAGAGAAAAAGTCCTGGTTTGGGAAAATTAAGAAATTATTCAAAAAGGACAAACCGATTGTGACTAGGGAAGGGCAGTTGCTTCCCCCACGAAAACACCCGCATCCATTATGGTTGCGAAATATGGATATCATACTTGTATTTGGTTGGACAATTGGGCGAAGTACACGAAGGATGATGGACTTTTGGCATTTCCAGAGCATGGTTCATTTAATTTAGCGGTTTTGAGAAATTTGAGAGAAAGAATGATGAATTTAGAACCGAGACCTAGACCAACATAGTTTGAAGCATTGATGGAATGGGAAGATGAGATGCATGACAGAGGCAGACAGAGGAGTGGCAGAAGATATAGGTACATGATTGGTAGATCACATGGACAGGAAAATCATGATGACAGAATGAGGAGATGGTGAAGTGCAAGTATGGCTGATGGTTTGTTTCCTGTGAGACATGCGGAAGAAATTAGTGGCAGAAAATGTATGAAAAAGAGACATAATATAGAATCAGGAGGGTATGGAGTGAATGAATCGGAGGATGATGTTCTTGACGACATGTTTTATAAAAATCCACCCTCGTATCAACCAGATTCTGGCATTTTGACACCAAGTGCCCCAATGAGAGAGACTTTGCGAATCATTAAGACTGAACCAGTACCCCAAGAGTTAGAGAAAAATAATTCTTTCAGAGAAATAGAGAGAAAACATGATAAAAAGATAAGTAGTGAAAATTCAGCAGAATTAGCTAAAACAACCCTAGAATTAACTGAAAAGATTAGGGAATTGACTAAAAACTTAGAAGCCGTAACTGTTCCCGTAACCATAGGTCCAGTGATGCCTATTTTCGATAAACAGAAAGATAATGAACACTGTCTAACGGTCCCTTATAATAGTAATAAACAGACAGAGAGGCAAAGGATAAATTCAGAAGAGAACCCATGGAGCCAAACAGTAAGTACACCAGAACAGAGTACGCCTAAAAATTTGATAGCAAATCCAGGTTTAGTTGAAAGACTAATAATGACTACAGATTCCATATCAAAGACCCCAAGAGACTTAGAACGAGGTAATGAGGAAAAACCTGTAGGTCCTACTTCAGAAGAATTGAGTGAATGGTTAAGGAGTTTACAGAGAAAAGGCAGAGAATCTCAATCTATAGATGTGGCCAAATTAAGGATGTTTTGGAAGAATTAATAGTAGGGACTATCCCCATAGAGAAATTAAAATCTTATTAGGATGAAGAATTACTCTTTTTGTGCAAAAGTATAACTTGGAGAGCAAAGAATCTACATGAGAGATTAGAGGAAGTAGCAAATGAGATGGGTATAGACATTGAAAAGGTAAAGGCTTTACAAAAACCATATCGAGTAGATTTTACTGAAAAGGATATTGAAAATTTGAACACCACAGGACAAATAATCCAGATTAAAGACAATGTTGTTGAGAAAATGGGGAGATGTGGATAAATGGAGAAGTAGGTGGTTTAGAAAACGAGATGATGCCTCAGAAAAAACGTTTGCAGCTTTCTCAGTAAGGGAAAAAGAAAAGATAGTGATAGAATGCCCTATGAGAGAAATTCCAGGAGGAGGATATGTACATGTTCCTTAGACTAGGCAAGATATGTTGTCATTTACAAATGATTTCCCTCGACTACGCGAAAAGCCAGTCGAGTGGTATAGAGACGTGGACAGATTTGTAAAATTATCAAAAGTTTTGTGGATTGATTTAAATAGCCTTTTTGACATAATAGCACCAGCAGATTTATGGACAGAGTGTAAAATAGTAATAGACTGGCCTACAAAAGAATACCCTAGAGATCCAAAGACAGGTGCCCCTGATCCAGAGGTGATGAAGAAATATGAACAAGTAATTACCTTTTTGAAAAACAAAGTACCTCCCAAAGAGACTGATTTGGTAAAAATAGACCAAACTCATCGAGAAGCTAAGGAGTCAGTACATGCATATTATGAGAGGTTAATTCTTTCCTTTAAGCAATTTAGGGGTGACAAAAATTTGAGCGAAAAGGATTGAAGTCAATTTGTATACAGATTTGTATATGGACTACGTCCTGAAATTAGTGAAATGATTAAGCAGCATACAGTAGATCGGCAAAACAAGAAAATAGATGAAGCATTAAGACATGCAAAGTATTTTAGTGATGAAATTGAGGCCAAGCAGCGTAAATTGAAAGAGAAGGCTATGTGGGCACAAGTGAAAGTGGCAGAAAGAGAGGAAGCACAAATGAATGAACAAGCAAATAGTGCAGGACCAAAACCTAGATTTAATACTGGAAAGGGAAAGGGCCAGTTTAATATTGAAGAAGCCAAAAAGAAATGGCCTTGTCATAATTGCGGAAGAATAGGGCACTGGAAATCAGAGTGTAAATTTCCGCCGAATACTAATGGTGATAATGCATCATTGAATCCGCAGGTGCAGAAAGAGGGGAGTGGTCAACCACAGCGACAGCAGCAGGTTGTTACCCAACAGAATCAGGTGCCCAAACCGCCTATTCCACAGAGCGTAAATTCACAGAAATACAGTAATGAAACAGGATTCTACGAAGAACAGGTAACTAAGCTGCCACGCGCTAGCGCTGCTTCGCAGTATTTGCTACAACGCGATGAGAGTGAGTCAGAAGAAGGTTATGGACGGTGCCGAAGGGAGGAAGAAGAGTGCGTACTTGGCACAACTCTAGAAGTAGACCAGACAGGCCCTTTTGTAGATGGAAAGGTAAATGATGAAAATATTACTTTCCAAGTAGATACTGGTGCTACTCGATCAACTGTTAGGTCAGCTGATGTTAAGAATCTTCCTCTCTCGGATGAAACAATCTAAGTGGTTGGAGTATCCAACAGACAGATCAAAACGTATCTCACAGAACCAGTAAAGGTCAATATAGGGAAATTTTCTAAAATGCACTGCTTTGTCGTGTGTGATTCAAGTCCTGTAAACCTATTCGGACGAGACCTGTTGTGCAAAATGAATTGCACCATATTTTGTACCCCTGATGGTATAGCATTTGAGACCCCTGATGAAGATGTATTGTATAAAATGACTATGGCAAACATGGAAACTGAGGTTACTGAAGCCTATGCTGTATTCAACCCTGATGAATTACCAAAAGAATTAAAACAGACAGTGAAAGCAGAAGTCTGGGATTTCATAGGATTGATGTAGGATTGATGAGAAACGTGGATCCCGTAAAGTGAAAGAAGGAATAAGCTACCCGAATGTTCCTCAATATAAATTGACACCTGAAATCATTGAAGGAGTAACCCCTATAATCGAGAAAATGATTAAACAAGGAATTTTGCAAGAAATAATGAGTAGTCCATGTAATTCACCTATCATGGGACTGAAAAAGCCTAATGGAAAGTTCAGGATAGTGCAGGATTTGAGAAAAAATAAACAAAATTGAGGTGACGTGCTGTCCTATTTTACCAAATCCATCTGTGATTTTGTATCAGATTCCTCATGATGCAGAATGGTACACAGTAATTGACTTATGTCACGCTTTCTTTTCCATCCCGTTGCACCATGATAGCCAGCAAATTTTTGCGTTTCGTTGTATGTATTTTGGCTTGGTGCCGAATCCCACAGAAGTATACGGAAAGCCCCTCGATATTTAATCAGATATTTAAAAAGTCTTTGGAGGATTTAGAAATGACCGAGAATTCAGTGCTAGTGCAGTACATCGATGACCTGCTTGTGGCATCGAAAACTTGAGACGCTTGTGTAATGGATCCCATAGCATTGTTAAATCATTTGGCAGATGGAGGACTTAAAGTGTCACCATCGAAATTGCAATTTTGTCAGAAGGAAGTACAATATTTAGGTCACAAAATTGAAAAGGGATTGAGGAAAATAACAACAGACAGGATCAAGATAATAAAAGGAATGAGAGCCCCAATGACGCAAAGAGAAGTGAGTATGTTTCTTGGAATGGTTGGGTATTGTCGCCAGTGGATAAGTGGCTTTTCCCTGATCGCAAAACCTTTGGTACGCCTGACAAGAAGTGATGTGAGAGATCCCATTGACTTAGATAGGGAAGAACTAGCAGCATTTAAGAAATTGAGAGACAGTTTGTGTGAAGCACCAGCGTTAGGAATGCCGGACTATGAGAAGGAGTTCGAGTTGTACTGCAGTGAGAGGAATGGATGTGCACTGTCTGTATTGATACAGAAACATGGAAAATTGAGAAGACCAATTGCATATTTTTCAGCTATGCTGGACCCTGTAGCTGTAGCTTTGCCAGGTTGTTTGAAAGCAGTAGCTGCCACTTGTAAGAGTCTGGAACAGAGTGAGGGAATTGTGATGGGATATCCTGTACGAGTGTATGTACCTCATGATGTGGCGATCCTTTTGACAAGAAGTCGCACTCAATTCATGACACATAGTCGGCTGACTAAGTATGAGAAAGTCATATTAGGTGCAACGAATGTGAGCCTTGTGAGATGCTTGAATGTGAATCCTTCCACGCTACTACCCGATGCTGAAAATGTTGAAGTCAGGGACGAAGTGGATCATGATTGTTTGGATGTATTGGATTTCTGTACAAAACCACGTCCTGATATAAAAGATGTACCCTTGTCTGAGAGTGACTTTGTGATGTTTGTAGATGGGTCATGTTTGAGAACAGATGAAGGAAATCTGAATGCAGCATATGCAGTGTGCACAGTTGCAGCAGTAATGGAAGCATCTTACCTGAAGGGAGTGAAATCACCTCAGGTTGCTGAACTGATAGCTTTAACTAGAGCATGCAAGATTGGAAAGAATGTGAGAGTGACTGTAATAACTGATAGTCAGTATGGTTTTGGTGTTGTTCATGATTTTGGCCACATTTGGCTGCAGAGAGGATTTCTGACTTCAAGTGGAACTCCCATAAAGAATGCTGAAGTGGTTGGAAAGTTGCTTGAGGCGATACAGCTGCCAAAGCAATTGGCTGTTGTGAAGTGTGCTGCTCATGTGCAAACCGCTGATTATATCGCGGTTGGGAATAAGTATGTCAACAATATGGCCCAATATTGTGCTCGTAATCAGAACTCAGTGAACAGGGCTAAAGAGAGGGAAATTAATTCCTTGCCACTAATGTTTACTAACGTTGTAGGTACATGTGAAGAAGTGAGGCAATTGCAGGAAGAAGCAGGAGATGAGGAAATGAGACAGTGGGTAAAAGCAGGATGTGCACCAAGGGAAACCGATCATGTGTGGGTTTATCGAGACGGAAGACCAGTCATGCCTGATAGCATGGTGTCTACCATGGCACGGATGTATCATGGACAGGGACACATAGGGAGGGACGCGATGATCCGGCCCTTCAAACAAACGTGGTACAATGCTAAATTTAGACTTGTAGCTGAGAGCCTTTGTCAAAGATGCCTTATATGTCAGCAGTTCAATCCAGGAAGAAAGACAGTTGTAAGCCTAAGAACGATAGGTCGAGAAGGAGGGCCTTTCACCAGAATGCAGGTTGATTTCATTGAGATGCCACCTTGTAAAAGGTTAAGGTATGTTCTAGTAATGGTCTGTTCGTTTTCTAGATGGGTAGAAGCATATCCCACAAGAAGGAGTGATGGAATTACTGTAGCAAAACTGCTTTTGAGGGAATTCATCCCTAGATTCGGGTTCCCAGTTACCATTGAATCAGATAGAGGATAGCATTTCCATAATGGAATCATGAAATTGATTTGTGAAGCATTGAATGTACAACAGAAACTACATTGTGCCTATCACCGAGAGGCTTCTGGTGTGGTGGAACAAATGAATGGCACTATTAACAAGCACTGGCATAGCCAATAGGTCTCACTTTTGGGACCTTGTAAGTATTTAGTTTTGCAGCACAATATCCTTGGTCCAGCAACATCACCTGTTGCATGGCTAAACCTTGTACCTTATAAGTGTTTAGCCATGCAACAGTTGATGTTGTTGCACCAAGGATATTGTGCTGAAGTTATCCTGCACAATATCCTTGGTGCAACAACATCAAGTGTTGCATGGCTAAACACTTATAAGGTCCCCAAAGGCGAGACCTATTGGCTATGCCAATGCTTGTTGGAATAGAAATATGTCAGAAAAATATGGCATTTGCGAGCGCATGGCTGGGAGCGGCCGAGCAGAAGTGAATACTGTAGGGAGGTGGGAGATGTGTATGGTGAGGAGTTGAGTTTATCATATTTAGAAGGGGGACCCTACACTGTGGTGAGAAAGATAAATCCATGTGATCGGTTGGTTTTATTGCGATTGGACCAAAGACAAACCAACTTAAACGTTTTCCACTGTACACATCAACAAGGTACGGCGGTACTTCCCGAAATAGTGTACTTTCCCACCGGGGAAATTAATGTTGTTGAAAGAAAGACGAGAAAGCCAAAGTAGCACTTCACTAGAAAAACTCTTATAAGTGGCACTAGTGTGAGTTTGTGAATAAAACCAACCTGCCCTCTTTACCACCTTTTAGTGTTTATTTTTCGTATTTTGAACCTTTTCTTTTTCTCTCCGTGCTGAGGCTGCACTTTCAGATAGAAAAATATCTGACAAAGACGACATTTGCAGCCTAAGTGTTGTTTTTTGGATACATTTCACATCGCAACAAATAAAGGAGAGGTAGAGAGGGTAGGCGTCATTTGTTGAAGTCATAGTTTTCAACTAGTGAAGAGGAGCGAGACAGAAAGAGAGGGATAACAGAAAGAGAGAGGGGTGGAGGGGCAGCAGCAGAGCAGGAGAAGTGAACACTGTTCAAAGAAAGAAGAGAAAACGAAAGTAGCTCTTTACTGGCAAACTTTGCAAAGTTGTGCTAATGTGTTTGGTTGTGAATAAAATCAATCTGGCCAATTTTCTTGCTTTGAACCATATTTTTTTCTCCTCTCTATTCGGAGGCTCCACTTTGGAATAGGAAACATCTCAGGAAAAGACAACATTTGCAGCCAAAGTGCATTTCTTTTTTGGATCCATTTCACAGGGGTACAAATCGAGGAAAGAGAGGGTAATAGCCGTTTGTTGAATTCATGGTGTTCAGCAAGTGAGCCAGATAGCAAACCTAATGCCGAAGATGTCCTCGTTGTAAAATGTAAGCACAGCGAGTTGCCACTTCGGAACTGGAGCTCATGTAAAGAGCTCTAATACCTTCTGTTCGGGTTTGTGCTACAACTGCAAAATAAATAACAGGAAATCGGTGCCTCCGTTAGCATGCGTAGATACTGAAACGCTCCCAACCGTGCACCCCTAATTGCAAAGTAAAATTAAACACTCCTTGATATTAGTGCACAGAGCAGTCGCACTGAATATAAAACAAATATACTTGTAAAATTTTAGCACAGTGAGCTGACATTTTTGGAACTGGTGCTTACGTAAAGTGCTCCGTTACCTTCCGGTTGCAAAGGGAGTGCCACATGAGGCAACCGGCAGGGTAAAGGATAAAAATTAAAGGATAAATAATACAGGACTGGAAGCAAGGTAAAATGTATTTGTTACTCAGTATAGTGGCAACAATTGAATACTGCGTTATTTCCAAGTGTTTAACAGAAAAGTGAGTAAACAAGCGGCCATGCGGCCGCGAAAGTGATCGCGCTTGCGATCAAACATCAAAGCGGCTGCAAAAGTGAAAGTAATCAAGCCCATGCTCGGCAAGCTCGGCACGCGCGCCCGCGCACATGCACTGTAGCTCTAGGCTGGCCTGGGTCAGACGAGATCTAAAAACCAAGCATTTGCAATGCATTAGGTCTCGCATTTACGCGAGTTTGAGCTATTGACATTGTAAATAATGCCTATTGGCATTGTCATTTACAATGCGTATAGCTTTAACTTGTGTAACTGCGAGACCTATTGCATTGCAAATGCTTGTTAATATTAGTAAGGTGTTATATACACCATTTGAAGGCAAGCAATACAAGAGCTACTTTAAATGAATGAAAGCAAAATAAAGACGACAAACAGAGAATCGGCACAAAACAAATGCATATTACATTTCTTAGCACTACCAGGGAAAGGACGTCAACGTTGTTTATGACGTCAGTGGAAAGCTCCCTAAGTCGCACGGAGGGGCTGGGTAATGGCCCAGTACTTCACCAAGAACTGCAGGCCCGTTCATTGTGGCATTACGGTAGCACCCATCTCTTGAAGTGCAGAGTAACGGAACTGTGGGGAAAGCCTAAATTCCAGCTGTTCATTTCTGTTTTAATGAATGAAATACCTGTATGCATAATAGCAAGTGTTGATCTGACCCTTGTATATGGGGGCATAACCATTTCAATTTGAAACGGAAAACGAAATCGGAAAAAACAAAAAAAGGTAGTGAGAGTGTGCGGTTAAAACATCATGATAAATATTGTGATTAAAAGGTACATGTGCAAATCGCTTGGGAGGAATGGTATGAAAAAAACAGGATGCAAACAAGGAATGAGACGTGACCAGGGCATCACAAATATTGCCCAACTTAATGTCTTGCATGCCTATGTATCCTTTGTTCTTTCCATGAACATCTGAGTGGTACTTAGTCAATGAGCATCATGAAATCTATGCATTAAAAATGAGATCATTACAATTTCAATAATACTCTACTTTCTCAAGTGTCGGACTACCGGAAGTGCCCTCCTTCTCATTTCTAGCAAGTGACAGGGATCTCAAGTCATGATAAGTCAGAATAACTAAGGCTAAGTGACATGCATGCTAATAGGGTTGTTGTGTGTGTAACCTAGGTACTTACACATTTCACCATTGGGTAACCCACAATTGACTGAACTGTTGTGTCGACAGAGAGAGGTGATACACTTTTAACAGTGAAAAGCCAATCCAATGTTTTTTTTTTTTTTTGGGAAAACCTTTATTCTTGAAAACATGGACACAGCTATTTAGCCGACATCCCGGAGGTTCGGCAGCTTTGAGAGAGCAGAACAAAGAAACGTCCACAGTGCATAGAGGAGAAGCAAAAAAGGTTCTATTTTAAATAAACACAAACTCACACAAAACCCCAGCAAGGCGAAGGACACTGAATACCACTGGTGATTGCCCCTCAGGGGAGAGCAGACCCCCCTCGTCTAACAGTCACAACACTGTGTTAAGAGGAAAAAGGGGGGAAAAGCAGAGGCCCAAAAAGTCAATTAACAATCAGATACATATACAAAAGCTGGAAAGAATGTTAAGGAGAGAGCTGTTCATCGGGGGGATCCAAATCAGGGGCAAGACATATGCCCCCCTATACTGGTTCCACCTCCCCCAAATGGCATGCCACTTCTGGGGGCGCCCTCTAGCACAATATACTGTCTTTTCCCTCAGCATACTCCAGTCCATGTTTTCTTTCCACGCAGTCAATGTGGGGGGACCCGCTGAGCCCCACAGGCGCGCGATGTCTCGCTTAGCCGCCATATTACCCAGGGTCACCCACTGGGTCTGTCCCTCATCGTGATCGGTAGGCCCCCAAACATTCAGGAGACAGCACCGCGCCTCCGGCTGCATAACAATGCCCGTCACCTCCCCCATCACCGTATGGACTCTCCTCCAGAATTCCATGATAACGCCACATTCCCAAATGATATGCATAAAGGTACCCACCATACCGCAGCCCCTCCTACATAAACCCTCCTCAGAGAATCCCATATGAACCAGCCTAGGCCCCGTGACATAGGTTCTGTGGAGTATTTTGAGCTGCACCAGCCTCAGACGTGATGGGATCGCGACTTCCTTAGGAGAGGAGACCGCAGACTGCCAATCCTCGTCATCCAGTTCGAGCCCGTCCCTAGTCCACTGGTCCCTCAGCCCCAACAGCAGGTCCGCCCGAACATTTATTTACGATTTTTCTTATATATGAGAGAAATCGTACTCTCCGGCATATGGCCGTCGAGGATCCGATCCTCCAATGGAGAGGACTCCGGCACCTTCTCACCGTCTACGAGAACTGATCGCAGGGCATGACGCACTTGAACATAGCGGAAGAACTCGGATTTCCCCAACTCATACTCCTGCTGCAGCTCTTCAAAGGACTTCACCCTCCCCTTAATCAGCAAATCTCCAACCCTGGAGATTCCAATCAAGTCCCATTTATCAAAACCTTTTGTATGCCAGAGCCTCCCCAATTTTTCAGATTCAAACAACGGGGTAGCTAGGGTGAGCCTATCCTTCCAGCCCAACGAGTCAGTCGCCAACCTCCACACGCGCACCGCCACCCCAGTGGGCCCCGTGAGGGACGAGTCCAGCGCCCGAGAGTACAACGCTCTATGATAATTACCGCCGCGCAGCAACCATCGGTCCATGGCATAGCCGGGGCTTAGAGCCGGACCATAGAAACCATGATTAATCGCACTCAACTGGGTGGCCCAATAATAGCGTCGAATGTCCGGAAGCGCAATACCCCCGTCGTACCACGGAAGCGTCAACTTAGCAATCGCTATGCGCGGCCTTCCATCCCACAACAACGATCGTTGGAGGCTTTCAACCTCCCGAAAGTAACTGGCCGGTACCCAATCAAGGGTATTCTGCAAGGCATAGAGGAACCGGGGGAGAGACATCATTTTAAACAAGGCGGCGAGCCCAACGAGGGAGAGCGGCAGCTTCCGCCAGCCCGCAACATCCCGCCGTAAGCGCGCCAGTGGGGGGAGCAGGTTTCTCTCATACCGCAGGGTGGAGTCAGTGGAGATAAAAATCCCCAGGTACACAAAGCCCTGCTGGGCGATCTGGATCGAACACGTTCGCGGGACAGGCGGAACCTCGCCGCTCAGAACATACAAATACGATTTACTCCAATTGATGACGAGACCCGAGTTCCTGCCAAAGGACGTCAGAACGTCACAGACCACTATAAGCGAGTTCTTGGGCGAGGCGAGATATAACAGGATGTCATCGGCATAGAGCGATATACGGTCCTCGTGCTCGGGCGACCACCTAAGTCCACGTATATCCGGATGCCAGCGTATCCACGCCGCCAGCGGCTCGAGGACAAGGGCGAACAACAAAGGCGACAAGGGGCACCCCTGCCGAGTTCCCCTCCCAAGCTGGAACGGAGTCGACGCCCGCCCGTTTACCACAACACTCGCAAGGGGACCCTCATACAGCAACCTCACCCAGCTCAAAAAACCAGGGCCAAAGCCGAACTTGGCAAGCACTGCCCACAGATATGCCCATTCCACCGTATCAAAAGCCATCGTGGCATCGAGAGATGCCACAATAGCTGGTTCTCGGATCGTGCCCGCCCTGGCAATCACTCCATGGAGGCGCCGAAGGTTCAACGGTGCGGGATAAAGCCGGATTGATCCGGATGGATCAAGTCTCCGAGCACCCTGACCAAGCGGCCTGCCAGAATTTTAGCCAGAATTTTCGGCTCAGCATTAAGGAGTGATATTGGCCGATAGGAGGAACACTTATCTCGGGGTTTACCCTCCTTGTGTATTACAACAATCGTCGCCAGTCTCTGGTCCAACGGAAGGGACCCACCCCCCGCGCCTCCACAAACATGGCGCGCAGGTGAGGGGCAACCCTATCCGGGAACAGCTTATACAAGTCAATCGGCAAACCATTAGGGCCTGAGGCCTTACCCGAGTTCAGCGCACGGATGGCACCCGCCACCTCATCGACCGTTATGTCTCCATCGAGGTCGTCCCTATCTACGTCAGACAGGCAGGGCAGATCGATGTCCCGCAGGAGGTCAAGCGAGTCCTCGGTCGGCCTATCCGAAACTGAGGCATAAACCATACGGAAATAATCCGAAAAACACTACTATCCCCTCAGGGTCAACAACTACCTCTCCCCCCTCTCTCGTCAGTTCCGGCACCACTCTATTAACCCGTTCTTTTTTATCCAGCCAAGCTAGGAGCTTCCCGGCCTTATCCCCAACATCATACAAGCGGCCCTGCTGTTCCCTACTGAGGGTCTTGGCGGTATTCTCAGATCCCTGCGAAAGTTCTTGCCTTTACTTCCAAATTCTGCTAAGGAAACAGTGGTCAGGGCTCTGATTCTATCCCGCCTTGATTATGCTAACGGTCTTTACGTTGGCCTTCCTGATTATCTACTTAAAAGATTACAGATTATCCAAAATGCAGCAGCCCGGCTAGTGGTAAATCTGCCCATCAGAAACTGCATCACGCCTACGCTCCACCTGCTGCATTGGCTGCCAGTCAAGAAACGCGTTGAATTCAAGGCTTTGATTCTCGCTCATTGCGCTCTATATGATGGCGGGCCTCTCTATCTTAGGAAGCGTTTCTCTTTCTACAGACCAACCAGGCTTTTGAGATCATCATCCCAGCTCCTTGCGAAGACTCCACGCGTTCGTCTTCATCGCATGGGGGGCAGATCTCTTTCTTCCAAGGCTGCTTTGCTGTGGAATGCGCTGCCTTTATCCTTGCGTGCTACTCAGGATTCACTGCTGTTCAGGAAACACCTGAAAACTTTCCTGTTTTAACTACCTCTGTGTCTCTTTCCTCTGAGCTCGCGCCGGGACACTCCCAGGAGTAGCTGTGCGCGTTACAAACTACAATAACATAACATAACATAACATAACATAACATTCGTCACCAGGTCCTTAAATTCGGCTTGCTTCAGGCTCAGCTCATGCAGTGAGGCCTCTGTAACCTCCTCCTCCAGGGCCACCTCTAAAGCCGCGATCTCCTCCTCAACCTGCATAACCTCGCCATCTCTCCGCCGCTTGGCTGCCACTACCAAGGAGAGGGCCTCTCCCCTCAGCACGGTCTTAAATGCTTCCCACAACGACACGGCCGAGTCAAGGGACCCCTGGTTGTCCTTAAAAAAGTGATCAACTGTCTTCAACAGCGCACTGCGCATCTTGGGGTCCCGAAAGTACCAGGGGTTAATAGGAGCAACCCTGCCCCCTCCCTCGCGCCCGACATCCAGCCGGACCCACACTGGCGAATGATCCGATATGCCCCGCGCCATATGCCTGGCCTCAGATACCAATGAGGCATGTGCAGCCAGAGTGAGCAGGTAATCAATCCTAGAGAGGCTACCATGCGCCCCAGAGTGGAAGGTGTATTGGCTCTGTGTGGGGTGCCGGAGCCTCCAGCAGTCTACCAGGCCGAGTGTGTCTAGAAAGTCTGGAAGCCACTTCTGAGCCCCCCCGGTGTCCCTGGGCGGGTACCTATCCAGCAGCCCAGAGCCGACAGCATTGAAATCACCCCCCACCACTAGCATACCCTCCAGGAGGTCCAACAAGGCCCTACCCAGATCTGTAAACGTGGAGGCCTGCAGGGCTGGAGGGACATAGACCGAAACCAAAACCAAAGTTCTTCATTCCCACCTCCCCGCCACCGCCACAAACCTCCCCCTATCATCAACAATGGTGGAGTTCACCTCAAACGGTAGTGAAGCTCTAACTAGGATGCCCACACCCCTGGATCCAGAGGAGAATCCCGAGTGAGCTATGAATTTGTAGCCTTTCCTATTAAGAGCATGGCAAGTATTACCTATAAGGTGTGTCTCCTGCAGTAGGACGACATCCGGCAAAGACCGTTTCAAGAACTGCAGGACTATCCCCCGCTTAATGCGATCCCCCAAACCATTAACATTCCAGCTAAGAACATTTAAACCCCTACCCCCCATCCCCACACCACAAGAGACCCACCCCACACCCGAAGAGCCACCATGGGAAAATCCTGACAATGATTACTGCGCCTTGCAAAAACAAAACCCCCAACAACAAACCCAAAATTCCAACTATCCCCCCCACCCTGCACCCCTGCTGCAGCTTACAAAGCCCCCCCAACTTGCAGTGTGCCTGTCGCCCTACCAAAACCCAAATCTACAAAAAGTACCCTGAGGGAGGAAAGAGCTCCCATCGTCCTCCCGCAACCCTCCGTATTGTACTGCAATCAGTTCAAGTCATCATCCGGAACCAAATCAAGTCAGTCCGGCTCCAAAGGCATCAACCCTGCCCATCCCGGCCACTGTCCCCGTCTGCGGCGGCATCCTCACCAGTCTGTCGTCGGGGCAAAGCGTCCAGCCATTCACCGGCCATAGCAGGCGACTCAAAGAAGAAAGTTCGGTCTTCATACACCACCCGTAATCTGGCAGGGAAAAGCATGGCATACTTCAGGTCCCTCTCCCGAAGCCGTCTCTTCACCCCCAGAAAGCTCAGCCTTTGCTTTTGCACCAGCTGGGTGAAGTCAGGATAGAAACTCACCGACGCGTTCTGAAAAGGGACCGGGCCCGTCACCCGAGATGCTTGCAGGATAGCGTCCCGATCTCGGAAGTGAAAGAGCCTGGCGACAATCGGTCTCGGTGGAGCTCCCACCTTGGGCCTCCCACCCGGCACTCTGTGAGCTCGCTCAACTGCGAAGAACTTCCCAAGCCCCTTAGGCTTCAGATGGTTAAGCACCAAGTCCTCCACGAGAAGGTCCATAGAAACCTCGTCCGAGGACTCCGGGACCCCGATAATGCGCACGTTGTTGCGCCTGGCCCGGCTCTCAAAGTCCTCGAGCCTACGGGCGGAGAGGTCACTCTCGGCCCGCAGCTTACGAACCTCAGTCTGAAGTTCCGAGACATCGTCAGCGAGGCCCGTGGTCTTGAGATCAAGGGTTTTTACCCGTTCATTAGTTTTGCCCAAGTCTGCGCGGATCAGGTTAACGTCCACCAAGATGGTATCCACTTTGTGCGCCAGGGCATCAAACTGTCTCCCAATCGAGGCCTGCATCCCTTCGAGCGCGCCCATGACGTCCTGCAACGAGAGCTCCGAGGCCGGGGGTGAGGCAGTCTTCTGTCCATCCAGCGACTGGCTCGATCCACCAGGCGACCCCTTCTGCTGGGCATACCGATCCATATTATTAGCTTGAGTATAGGCTCCCCGCCTGGTAGCCTTGGGTTTCAGCCGATCCGCCTCTGCTTTACCCGACATGTCTGGCTCCAAGCAGTCCGGTGCACAAAGACGGCCCTCTCTCAGGTAGAGGGAGCAGGAGAAGTCAGATCTGCAATAGCCAGCCAGGGTAGGGCGCAGAGCGTCCAGAGGATAATAAAGCAGCCGAAAGCACTCCCGGGCCAAGGCAGACAAAGGGCGAGAAAGTGAAAGTGAAAGGACGGGATCCTCCGTCCGACAGTTCACACCTCGCCTGGCCGCTGTTGTTCAATTAGAGGTCGGGCATCCTGCCAACGCCAGCCCCTGGCATCCCTTGGAGACAGGCCTCAATCTTCCGCCGTGCACAACTCCGGTTTCCGGTGGGCGATCTGAACTCGGGCGGCATCAATCGCCTCCATAACGAGTCATCTGCAAGATGCCGTGCATATAATACAGGATTGAAGACAGGATAGTCGACGGAGGGCGCGTGGGTCTCGGGAGCTCAAAGCTCACGCGGCCATCTTGGTCCGGCGCTAGGCTCCTCCCAATCCAATGTTTTTAATAAAAATAGGTACGAAACAGGTATGAGAGCCTTACACCATCTTTATGTGTTGCATGATATTGTTATACGGAGGCTCAACGGTGAACATGACGTGTTTCCGGCAGCGGGACGTGAATTTAGAGAAGCCGGGCAGAGGACCGATGCCGGTTATTCTTCCTGCATTCAGGTGTAGACAGACATTTCTCTGTGGTTCCTTGGTGGTGTGGTAAGGGTACCCTGGCACCAGTGTTTAAGTTACCATTTTACAGACCTTTGGTTCGGGGTGATAACTTCACTGCCGAAACTACAATACTAATTCTTGACACTTTGGAGTACAGTTTACTCGCATTCATGCAGCCCACGCTCCAGCATTTTTTTCTTCATAACTTGAGATGCTGTGACAAACGGCATTCTGCGATTTGTGCGTGACAGTAACGGTGTGCAAGGAATTCTGCTTAGGGCAATATTCTAAATGCCGAAGCAATGTTTAGAAACTGCACTGGAGTGATCTACTTTTCATTACAAGGTGACGAAGCAGTGTTTTAAAACGGCATGGAGTTTTCGGTACAGTAGTAACAGGGTATGCTCAGACGTGAGTCCCTTGCTCACTTTGCCACTGGATTCAAGCAAGCCTGGCTGAAGACGGCTGAAATGCCAGAAACCGGTCCTAGGAAGCTTGTTTCCGGTCCAGGGAAGACATGGCTTGGCAGTTCGGGCTGGACTGTTCCCATAAGGCACAGGGTCAGACTGATTTGCATATGGCCATGTCTGAACTGGGGTTGCAGAGTGGGCTAAAGAACGGTGATGGATTAAACCCAGATCAGTTGACTGGGGGTGAGTGCTTGCAATGTTCAACACTCCGTCCATCATTTCCTTTGGTTTTCGGTACAGTAATCGGAATCCATTATTGCTATGTGGTCATGATGTAAATCGGCAACAAAATGTTATACTGTCCTTGGAATCTCTCTTTGATATCGCTTCGTTCACATTTCTGGCTCTATGATATCAGTTGCACTTGCGATAACAGCCGTGGGTATACTGATTAGTAAAGCATGCCTTTATTGATTCCGTATTTTCTCATTGTCTTGTAGTAACAAGGGAGGGCACATGGATCTTAAGGATTACCCCCTGTGAAGCATGATCAACAAGCAGGAAGTGGGATAAGGGAGGGGGTGGCAAATGGTGTGCACTTTCGCGGCCGCTTTGATGTTCTCAGTGGCCGCGCGGCTCACTGAGAACATCAAAGCGGCCGCGAAATGATCACGCAGGCTGCCAAATGGTGCGCGCGCCCGGCACACATGCACTGTAGTTGGCGGCCTGAAAGCACTGGTTTGCACTTCCAAATCCCCCTTTTACAAAAGCTCTCGCGAGAGCAGCACTAAAGCGCTGGCTCAGGCGAGACCTAAAAAACGGAGTCACCTATCCAAAGGTCTTAGATGGCAGCAATAAATGATTTTTTTTTTGTTTTTGTTTTTAAACAAAGCTGCCCACGTGCCACGGCTGTAATAAATTGTGCTAAATAGCTCGGTCCCAGAGAACAACCTTCTCAAAATCAACCTACGTTTGACGCTACGTTGAAAAATGGGATGGGTCAGTAGAAATTGCGTGAAACAAAAAATACACAGAAGAGTTGGAAAGCAATGACCTAGGATTCAATAATGCAGTTCACCTGCTTAGATTCTGGATCAGTGTTTCAGCAGCATATATTTTGTAATGTCATTTAAATGGTAGTCTGGTAGTAGTCATGCCTTGTTAAGAGTGACTGAAATGGAAATCACTGGGCCATCATTCAGATGTGGTACATGCCGGGTTGTTGGTGTCCTGTTCCACTGTACTAACTTGACAGCGAACAGTAAAATTGGTTCAGCTGAATGTCTCGCTGTCTGGCCATAGCGGAGAACCCTGATTCTAGGCATTCCTGCTAAATAATAACCCAGGAGGAAAAAGAGTAGTTGTCATCCCACACAGCGAACTACCGAGAATGTGAGGCTTCCTACTGATGGACTCTGTATGCACTCTAAGCAGATGAAGTACAAACATGGCCTTTTCCTTAGGGGCCAAAAATCACAACAGTAATTACTATGCATTTTGATGAATATTAAATCAGTACTATCATGAGTGCCAATGTTATTTACTTTAGCAATACGTAGACTGCTTACGTTCTCTAAGTACCTTTGTCAGCTAAATAATGTTTAGATTCCAAGAAATGCTCTGTCCTCCAGAGTATTGCAATTTGTGAGTTTCAGCACTGGCAAACTACACAGGATTGGAGTAACAACGCTCAAACCGGTGGGACAATTTTACTGAGCATGAGACACTAACACACTACGTGATCCCATGACTTCTAATTTTTTTTTTTTAAATACTACACATTTCTCCAACTAGTACAGGTAAAAGGTTATGTGGTCTGGAAACCAGGCATGTAGCTTAAGTGTTCGTCTCCCAGCAGGAGCTTAGCGCTGATTCTTGCTGAATCGGAAGTAAAACACGCTTATAAATACAGGCGATTTTCAAAACATACAGTGGATAAAGTAAGTAAGTGACAGTGCGATCATGCCTTGGTAATTGGCACGGTGTTAAATTAATGTTTAGCTAAACCATTGTCGAGCCTCGCAAATGTTTGGAAACACCAGGTTAATATTACAAATCATATTGGGCGAACTGCATGATATATATATTTGAGTGAGACTTACTCCCACAACTAAGTCATGCTCGTTCATGGAATAAAAAAAACATATCAACCGGGCGAGTTGTTCCCTTACACAAAATAATTTCTCAAGCTATATAGTTTGATAACTAGTTTTAAATGCGTGCAGGCTGTTTGCGAGGAACGTAGGTAGAGAAAACCAATTTAAAATACAGAACACGTGTGCAATGTTATCAAGTGGATTCTTTACGTAAAAACAGCGTTCAGTACATACTGACCACAGAGAAATACTGCAGCTTTCACATAGGACATGCAAGAGAATGTTCAATGTGTATCACGCCATAACACGTAAACCCTTTACGACACTGTGAATATAGTTGCATCATTCCTGACCATGCGTGTCTTCAAGCACAGACATACTGGCATCATGCCCTCCTCTAGGCTGTGTATAACCATCACACCGATTTACAAATGAAAACAAGCATTGGCCGCGCGGCCGTGAAAGTAACGGCCGCGCGGCCGTGAAAGCAAAAGTAATCGCGATCAAAGCGAAAGTGATCGCGATCGCTAGGACGGGACGCGCTGTGTGGCAAGCACGCGAGTGGTGCGCGCGCAGCAGTGATTGGCGACTGCGCGCGTGCACGCTCGCGTGCACTCAAGCTTTAGGCCACAGGCAGCACTTTAAAAATCCCAAATACAAAATGTCTCTGAGCCAGCGCAAGCGCTGGGGCTCAGCGAGACCTAAAAACTGATTGGGAAAAATGTGTTTAGCCACAGGTTTGAAATGGCCTGATGTCTTGCCTCTGGTACTCATGACTATAAGATCAATTCCAGATAGAACCACAGGTTTGAGTCCCTACGAGATAACCATGGGAAGAGCAATGCGCCATGTATACATACCAGTCACCAAGCTGTTGCCTATATCTGATAACTTGGTGTTGGATTACTGTAAGGGGCTGGCTGACACAGTTCATTCTGTGTTTCATCAGGTTGGATCGGATGCCACCACCCTTGAAAAGCAAGCAAGCTCATGATCGGAGCCCAGGAGACTGGGTGAGAATCAAAGTACACAGAAGAAGGAACGGTCTAGTCCCACGTTGGGGAAAACCACGACAAGTGATTTGACTACAACAACAGCTGTGAAGTGTGCTGGGATCAAGGACTGGATCCATGCAAGTCACACATTGAGAATCCCCAATCCAGTGGATAACCAAGAACAAGAATATTATGACGAGTCAGAAAGTAGCTCTGAATCGGATGCTGAAGAAGCAAGAACAAGAGAAAACCCTGAAAGGAGAGGGGGGGGGGGGGGGGGGGTAGACAGAGCCAAATTTGACATTTTCCCCAGAGAATATTCCCTTGAGAAGGAGGTTGCAGATTTCTGACACCAGCTCAGACTCAGAGACTGAACAGATACCGATATGCTCCGGGAAAGGAGAAAGGCAGTGAAGAGACAATTGGAGAAGTTATCGATAAGGAAATACTTGATGAAAAACTGAGAGAAATTCCACCTGAAGTAACAAAAATAGATGAACAGGTGCCAGATACAGAAAGTGAGGGAAAGATTCTTGCGGAAGACCCTGAGGAGTTGTAGGGAATTCCAACATCCAGTTAGAAGAAGGGACAGCTAGTCAGCAGGAAGATATTGTGCAAGAAACACGAGGAGGGACAGAAGTAGGAAAATTAAAAGAAGTGGTGAAAGGAACAGCTGAGAGCAAAAAGCAAGGTGAAACAGAAGAAAGTGATGAGGAAGTACCAGAAGGTCGATTCCTGAGGAAGAGAGCATGGAGAGCTGAAAAGAATGATAAAGGAAGTAAAGCGAAAAGATCAGCAAGAGATGAAATCTGGCCCAAGAAGATAAAGAGACTAAGTTATCGACTGACACGAGTGAATTCACCAAGAGCAGAGCAGCTGAATGAAGTATCGAGTCAGGATAAATCAAAAGATGAGAAATTAACTACAACAGACGAAAACAAAAGAATAAGAAAGCCCAACCAGACGTACAAGTCGCCAGAATGGTCGCATGTTGCCCTGCCTGAAATAAAAGTAGAGGCGGACAGAGGTGAGGTGACAGTACCGGAAGTGGTTGAGGAAGATGAAGAATCGGAAATCCTGGGAGTCATCTTATCCGACATCGGAGAAGAGACGGATGTTCAGGAAGTTCTGTATCAAGATTATGAGTGAAAAGTGAAAGACGATCAAATGCCAAACTGAACAAGACAAAAGTGCTGCTAATGGAACGGAAATAGAATACAGGAAAAAGACAAACTGATAGAACCAAGTAGGTGCTTGGAGCCTTGGGTTAGACAAAACTAGTTGTGAAGTAGAAGAGGCTAAGTCAAAAGACACTGGACATCTTACAAAATGGAAAACACTGAAAGTAGAACGGCTAAATGTGTCTTTTTAAAGAGATGGTTTAAAATGTGTTGTTGTACAGGATTACTAATGCTTCTATGGAGTGTGTTAGCATTGTTGATTTCATTTAAAGTTACAATAGAAGGACATAGTGAGAATAAAACTAATATAGAGAAGGTTCAGAAAGTATATCCAACTAGAATAGATAAAAACTATCTACATAAAGACAGGTCTATAAATGATTTCTCTAACAATGCGTTTTCGAAACTTTTGTATGAATATGTTAAGACAATGGATGTGAGGGATTGCTACGTTTGGACGCAGTTATCTGTATCTGAGGGAGTGACCTACCATCACCTCCCTGTAACATATGGAATAACATGTAGTGTGATAGCTAGTTTGTTTTACCAAATAGGGAAATTAGAATATAATTTTTCAGATGTAGATAACATATTTTCACAAGTACCTGCGATTAACAAATTAAATAAAGTAAAGCCTGCAAAGGTGTTAGGGGAATTTCTTAGAAACTAAAGAACTAATATTAGAATATATTTTTAGAAATAATTTGACTTGCAGTTTAATGAAAGGAAGAAAAGACGTTCTTGGATATGGTTGAAGAAAGGAGATTGAAAATGCAAAAGAAAGCATCTGAGAGAAAAGAGGAAAAGACAGTTTGGGATGTTGAAGTGGAAAAACATTTGAGGGGAGAAGCTAGTCCAACTATGGCTTTAGATTGGCCTCAGAAAGGGAAATTGTGTATTAGAAGGAATCAAACTGCGTATGATAATTACTTTGTAGGTAATAGTGAATGCCATGATACATACCGAATCATGGGTGGGTGGGGATTTAAAGGAGGAAATGATCCAGTTTTTCCTGGGTTATATTTTATCTGCGGGAACAAGGCATATTATCGGTTGCCAGATCACTGGTATGGCACATGTTATGTAGGATTGGTCTTTCCAAAGATATTTCACATGGGAAGAGGAGAAGATGGTGTACATAAGTTAGGTAGTTATTTAGCACGAAGAAAGAGAATCTTGGTCAGAAATTGTAGGTGACATCTTTGGAGCATTGATACCAGCAGTGGGAATATCTCTGAATGCAAACAAAATTAGAAGACTTTCAACAGTAGTGGATCGCTTGTCAACAAGCACCGCTGGAGGATTTTTATTGGTAAATACTGAAATAGTTGCCATGCGTGCTATGGTAATGCAAAATAGACTTGCCCTTGATATATTGTTGGGAAAAGAGGGTGGAGTCTGTGGAATGCTGAAAGTTCAACATTGTTGTACTTACATTCCTGACGAAAGTAAAGATCTGAAAATCTAAATTAAAAATATAACTGAATTGCATGAGGAAATTACACCACTGGAAGTTGAAAGTGTTTGGGAAAAGATGGGGAAGAAACTTTCTTCTATTAAGGATTTCTTATTAAACTTAAGTGGTACCTTTATAGGTAGGATCTTATTTCCATTAACCTGTGTGATTTTTATAGTATTAATTCTAAGATTAGGATGCCTGTGTCATAAAAGAAAGAAAATACAGAAAAAGTTAAAGAGAAAATTTGAAAAGAAGGCAAAATAGGGAGACAAGAGAGCGGATTTGAAGAAGTAGAATTAGAAGAGATGAAGGAAAGCATGTATAAAACAGCTAGAAGAGAAGAAATTGGGGAAACAGATGTAAATTAACTGAAAGGAATCCATTTCACTTTCTTGACAAATTGAAACAAAATTTTAATGGTGTGGTGATAAAATCACCAAAGGGGGGATTGATGGAGCGCGTAGTACAAAGTTTTGTATACCCCCCTATTCTGCATGAGATCACTAATTGAATAATCTATTAACTATAATACTTTATTAAATGAGTTTTGCATGTTTATTAATCAACATTATTAATATACAAAATATACGTGGGATTTGCATTTTGCATGGCTAAATAACCTTAATGACTAAAATCTGTACGCATACTAACAGTAGTATATGTAATAAATAGAATATTGCATGGTATATGTTGCTTTTGTGAGGTCTTGGTAATGTTGCCCGAGAAGACAACGTAATGGGGTGAATATAAACGCTTTAAATGTCGCTATACGCTAGATAAATAAAAGCACATAGAGGGATTAGTAAGGGGTTAACATTAGATTTATTATTTCTATGCATTAATTACTCTTTTGTGTTTGTTTCGCTTAAGTTGGCGTTTGGGCCTAAATTATAAAATGGCCGCCGACGCGACATGACCATGTGGCTACTGTCCCACGAGGCGCGGAGCAAACAGCGCATGTGCAACAACGATGACTGCAGCTTCTGCATGACCCGTAACCCACTGTACTAAGACAAGGCCACGGTGGGACAACAGCCAAGTGACAAAACAATAGATGTTTACAAAAGAAACCGGAATGAACTGAACTGTGACCTCACCCCTCAAACGATCTCAACTGACCAATCCAGACTGTACGAATTGATCAAAATGTAACTTTTTACTGTGATTGTTATACAAGTACATCGTAGAATAGAGAGAAAACGCTACATCCTACTTACTTGCTGCTACTACTACTGACTAATGACCACGACTATGATGGTGACGCTACGCGAACTCTACTACTTAGGGTGACTGCTGCGTTCCTGAATCCTAAATGGTACGGATGCTGCCCAATTACCTGATGACTATGAACTTTTCCTAATTCTATGGGCATTGATAGATGCTTGCACGTCTCTGGTCTTTCCCGATCTTTGAGACTGTGGCGTGCTGAGCACAGAACTTGAACATTAATCTGCTTTGACGAATGACGACAGACTTAGAGGACTCCAGATATTCAGAATAGGAAAATATGATGTTCTGCTATCTAAATTGAAATTTGACAAACTAATCAAACGCAAATTTAACTTTGCTAAGAAATATTAGATAAACAGATATTGATTAACAAGAATGAGTTTGTGGTTTATTGAGAAGGGCAAGATCCAAATCTTAATATGTGTTTTAGCTGGTTCTAGATCACCATCAACCAATCCAACTATTTGGTCCATTGACCACGTGGGAGGAGTGCCTTGATGTTTAGAATTGAGATCTGTAGGTGGAAGGGATATTGATGTATATTTTGTAAAATAACTTTTCTTTCCCTATAGGTTATAAGGTATTCCCCTCACATGTCGAGCGCTTGAACCGCTCATCCCTCCAACTGTGTGCAGACCGGTGAATGGTTAGTGTGAGTGTTGGTGTTATGGGCCCCACCAATGACTGCATGTGTGAATGAGTTAGTGTGATGTCGGGTCTGTGACACAGGGAGGATACCGGTACGGGTTTGTATTCCCAGTTATCAGGGTTTCGGCACTCCAGCAGGTCCTTTGTCTGTTTAAATAGCTAACAGCATTTAATGTGGTGGCTAAGTCTTCTTGTTGTGTAACTTTTATAAAGTTGGCATTTTCTAGTCCTAAACATTTGGTGCCTGAAGCCTGTGTCACATTACTGTGAATAGTTGGCCTTTGTGTATTCCTCCCAAACTGAGACAAAGCGGGATTAGGTGTTGGCATGATGTGCCATCCTGCTAGGATGAGAGGGATGGAGCTTTTCACCTGCCCCACTTACATTTCAAAGGGCTGCTTCCAGGACACTCACAGAGGAATTTGACACAAGCCTTTATGTCACGCTAGACTAATTGGATCCTCAGCATGGGAAGGAACACACTTTCCAGGACCAGATATAGGGGTAGCCTAGAGGTTTCCCCCACTGCAAAGGATGGCACCAGGTATAAATATTGGACCTCCTGGGTCACTCTTCAGTATACTCCTGGACCGGTGTACTACAGGACTACCTTGTTCCCCAGATGACTGGCCTGCTGCTTGAGGCCTGCCTTGTTCTTCATAGGACTGCTCTACCGCCAACAGAGGACTGCCTTTCTGCTTGAGGGCTGCGCAGCTCTCTGTGAAGGAAGGCTGGACCAGCTCTCTTCATCCGAGACTAACCTGAGTGACTCCAAGTATCAGTTGGCTGACCTCCTATTCTGAGCTACAGGGAAATCAACAGGCTCAGGGGTACTCCTTGCAACAGTCCAGATGAACGGCAGCAACTGGACCTACACCTGGAACTGCTTGAACCCTGCTGGCCTCTGTTGCCCGGAGTCCCTAATCCCCTAGAGGTGCCTCCCCAGTTCCTGGACCCTTGCCGGGCATCAGTTGAGTTCCTTCAGTAAAGAAAAATGAATTCCTGAAATTCTGTGCTCGACACAACCATGAATGGGTTTCAATCGGAGACTTTAGTGCCCGTGCTGATCCAACGCGAAGCTCTGGTGAACCAGACTGTTCATGCAACAGCAACTATCAGTTGCGACCAGCAACGCGAGATCTGCAATTCGCGCTAAAGCAACGACAGCCCACGGTCACGTCCAAAGCCAGTGTTGGCTGGTAGGGAATGGGGGTGGCAGGGCGAGGGGGTTTGAAAAATATAAAATAAAAAGTACTTACAATTTCCACCGCTTTTTCTCCACTTCTATTCCTAACTTCAGTCTTGAAGAAGTTGCAAGAAGCACCCTGTCACACAGGCTCCCATGAGCCAATCACAAAGCAGCAATGCAGCTGTGATTTGCACAAGCACCAAGGATCGGTACTCAGATGGAGATAGGGAACCTGTGCATATTTCCCACCAGGCTGTGCATAGCTGCCTGGTGGGGAATATGCAGTGTGCATGAATGGCGGCTGGCCAAGCAGTCATGCAAACTTTAGTGTGCCCAAACCACTCCTCCTCCCTGAGCCGCCTGCCCCATCCCACCCAGTCCTAACCCAGCACCCCAGTAGTGAAAAATAAAATAACGTTATTATAATTTTATTTTTCCCTTCTCTTAGAGCAGGGAGGCGACACCCCTATGCCTTAGTGGAGGAGCCCCACTGGCCAAAGCAAAGCTCCAGCATCGACCGTCCGCAGCATCCAAATTAATCTTCTGGCTACAGGGATGAATGTCCGGCTGAACGTCTGTGGCCCCAGGCCTGCTCTCTGTGCTACAGCAACGACCATCCACAACGTTCTGCGTCATGACCTCCTCCACCCCAAACGGAACTATTCGTGCCAGACTTTCAGAAAGTAACGTTTTCAGTGTGACTAATCTGGTCCCTATATCCGGGCCACGCTCTATTGTGGTCAGCCTAAACTTGTAACTTTTCATCATCTGCCACAACCAGATGACCCCAAGTGGTGCTTTGTGCTTTTAGGCTCTATAGTTACCTAAAACTTTGAAACTGCATATCTGATTCGACCGATTTGATTTTTGTTCTGTTAGTGCTGAGGGATTGATCTTGCGTTTTCATTTTATTGCCGTTTGAGCTCTGCAGAAATACTTTACACATTGCCTCCAAGTTCGGCCTCTCTGCATTTTTTATGCCAAGCTACCAGAGCGTTCAGCACGTTCATTTTTGTTACTTTTGTGGTTCATATTGAAAAAGACACTGGTTGTTACTGTGAAGGGCAATAACCCTACCCCCGTCCAAACCAATAGCCCAGTTTCTTACACTACCTGAATAAGGTTTGCCTCTTTCTAAGTAGTCTACTTCTGAGAACATTTAAGATTCCTTCGCTTGGGGAGCTCAGAGCTGGGATACTGCCCAAAATGATGGTACTGACGACTACCCTTACCATTTGTGATTCTCATGTTTAAGAAAGAGAATGAAGGAACTATGCTAAAGGTATTGACTAGTTTTTACACAGCATAAAGTAGTAATACTTTTCATATGTTCTCCTTTCACTCCTAAAAAGTAGAAGGTTGGGATACATAGCTAACTTGAAAATCACCTGGATCAGTCCAGCCCCACCCAAGGTTGAACTACTTGGAGATCCAAGGAAAAAAATAACAATATTCTGCAATACAGTATTCCATAGGGGGATTTTCACCAACTGTGCCATAAGCCTTTTCTAGAAAGAAGTGATTTCTTTATGTCATGCACCATTTCCCTAAAACTTGACATTTGTCATTATAAAATATCTTTATATTTACTCTTAAAGGTTTCTTGCCAGAAACTCATATTTTGCCTCAACACTACACATGTGCCTTTCCTAAAATTGATTTTCTTTTTTTTGGGTAACATTTTGATATTTCCTACATGCCAGCTAATCCTTTCAAACAACGTCCAAAGCCATTGCCTGGTAATGGAAAACTTGTCAAATCATAATGCAGGATACTTGTATGTCAGTTGACAAGTTCAGAGTGGGTTTTGCCTGTGTTTCTAGGATATTGCTCCAAGTTTACCTGAACCCACCCCAACTATTCTCCTTAAAGCCCTGTCTTCTCGGGTGGCATCAGTGAATAATCTCATCCATTCTGGGGTCTTGTCCATTTGGCTCATCAGTAATGATTTCTAGGGCCTGTTTATATCTTCAGCCACTGCTATCCTTCACCCCCAACCCTCTGGACAGCTGGGGTGAAGTTTTAGGCAGTTGTCTTGTGTGAGAGAGGTTTTCAGTCTTGGGGATCCTTCCTTTGTTGAAACTCGCACTGACATCCTAAGTCACAGTCCTACCCCCACTCCCCCATCTGATTTCCAAAGATTTAGTCACAACTCATGGTTTCACATCTTGTTGAATCCCTCACTTGGCATCCCTCATAGCCGTGCTTTCTGCTAGGGACTCAGCAAGATCTCTACTACTCCCTCAATCCAGCAACTCCTCAACACATCTTTGAGATGCGTTAGGGCCGACTGCAACTACAAATACGGTCCCAGACAATGAGTTTTCCTTCTGGAGCATGGTCACATTGCTCATAGTGAAAATCAGAGCCTCTCCATGCATCGCTCCACTCAGCGCCCAGCTTACAAATCATCTCATGCATTGCGGCATTTTAAGACTCTCTTGATCAGAAGATCCTCTGCATGAGAAGAGCGGGATGAACGCAGTCAATTCCATTCATCTTTATTCAGTTGCAAGAAACATGAAAGCAAACAATTCAAAACAACAAATAAAATATACATTCCCTCCCAATTTACATATTAAGACTTTTCCGTATTCTAATAGCCGCAGACAATAGCAGCAGATAAGTAACGACCAACAGCATACCATACTAACAGCAACATATGCATCTGTAAATACCAAAGGGTTTGTGCAAAATTGGTATTTTTAAGAATGGGTACGAGGATCTTCTTACACGGATATATAAAACATTTACAAAAACAACCACAGAGTGCATGGTGCATTGTAATGATACTTTATCACAGGTACGGAGGCAAATGCAGTCATATGGCCTTCGGCCCAAAGGAAACGATAAATAATATTGCACAAGTCCCAACCTAAATCATAACAAATGAGAATCCCATGTATTATGAATGTAGAATAGATAAAGTTTCATTTTGTAGGTCGCCTTGACCATGATATGGGACTTGATAGATGATTTATAAAGTTCTTTATCTTAAATTTTATGCTGATAAAAAGTTGTCTTAGCCCATGACATATCCTTCTTGGTAATGCATCGGGGGGAGTCATAGATATCTGCTCTACCTAGTTGTGTACAGAGAGATTGGATATAGGTGAGGCAATCCCAATTTATCATGTTCCTCCATAGAAAGAAAAGATCTTTAAAAATCAATCTATTTAATGCTGGACTCTGATTATGCCAAATGGAAATACATAACATAAGTGGTGAAAGTTTAATTTACCCCAAGCTCTTCATGGCAGGAGTAATGTGCACAAGACTGCGGAATGGATAAAAGTCACTGACAAAATTTATTTATTTCCGTCTGCAAAGGAGCAGTGTTAATGTACCTCCAAACATTGGTGGCATAACGGGCTACAGAAATGCACTGGATTAATACAAAAGTAAACATAAATGGAATGTGCTTTGTACCCACTTTATGGACGAAATTAAATACAGATGAAAAAGAACGAAGAAAGCACCTTTGCTTTAATAGTTCTTTCCAAGTAGATAACATTATCGAAGGCCAAACCCGGTTATGAAAACACCCTAACCTTCTGAGTGGTGGCCTTTTCATACAAAGTCATCAGTATAAAATTATTAAATTTTGCACACTTTGCCAGTAACCATTACAAAAGTCCTAATAAAACGTGTGCTAAGATCCTGGTCGTACATAAGTTACAAATTTATCAAGTACTTTTAAAAAAAAGTATTAGCTGTCCTGGCTAAAAGAACAGAGTCATCCACGTCTAGTAAGTTTCAGCAAACATTTCTCACCAATTTGCGGAATGTCCTTGCATCCGGTAGCTAAATAGGAAAAAAAAAAAAAAATATTTCAAATCATTAATATACAAAATTCATTAAATTGGAGCCAGCACATAACCATGTCTATCTCCCCTCAACAATTTAAAGGAGGAAGTACAGTGTCCCTTAGTGATATAACTGTTAAGTATAATATAACAATATGCAGCTGTTGCAGAAAGGATAGAATGCTCGGGTCAATCCACATATTGTAAGGTATCGATCAGTTTCAGTCTATTGACACGGTCACAGGCTGAACTGTGGTCAATAAAAGCCAAATGCAATGAACCCTCTCAAACAACAGCCTACTTCTCAATTCAAAGATCTATATTAAAACACTGCTCAACGAGTGTCAAGGTAAACCACAGGTTGATTATTTTTGGGATCACTCCCAGGCCTTTGAGACTGTGTAGGGATAGCCGCAAGTTGTTGTTCTAGCCAACAATATTGGGTAGAAGAGAAATCTGCAAAAAATGGTTATTGAAGTCATCCCCCACTAAAGCTGAACACCTAGACTCGATTATGTGTACATTAAACATGGACACCAGCAATACTTGTGAAAGGGGATCCAGGAAATGGACACCTTTGATTCGGGGGGTGGGGGGGGGGGGGGGGGAAGAAAGAGAAAGGTTGAGTCGAAGAGTAATGACAGCTTCACCTACTGCCCCATGATTACACCCGACTCGGAGTCTGGGTACCCAGCCAGGCACGAAGTAGATACGCAAAAAGCAGAACAGTCTTTCCCAGCTAGACTATTTTATGACTCTCCGAGAAAGATAAAGGGCAGAATAAGGCGGTCTGAGGCGGGTAGCTGGAAGTGAGCGTAGTGAATGAGGCACAAACAAAACAAACAAAAAAAATGGCACTGCTAAGTGGTGCCCAAACCAGAATTAAGATCATACTGTGTTACGAAAAGGCTCCTTTCTCCTCCGCCTAACTTATGACCCAGTCCATGAGGACCTGGCTGTGATTTTTACTACAGCCTATCAATGAGATGGGACGATTGCAGCATGGGTCCCCTCTACTACCTTTTTTTTTATACACAGGCACAAGAATTAATTGGGACCACGATTCCAGGATCCTTGACTCACTAGCAGCAATCACAATCTTAGTAACAATTGAAGCTCAGAGTTCGATGTTGCTTTTGAATAGGTCCATAGAGACCTCGTCTGGGGCGGGAGGTTGTATTACAGGACTGTTTTTTTATTACTTCTCTGACTTCTGGGTGACAAAAAAGAATCATGTTTATGCTTTCAGGTGTGAGGGAGCAGAACTTGTCATACATGTTTGAGTAATGATTAATCCAGTCTTCTGGCTAAATAGAGAGTTCCAATTTGGTAGTCTTATTTGGATTAAAGAAATTAGAATTAATACATTTACAAAAGAATCCCACATTTTTTGACTGGCTCGATAAAATTTCATTGTTCCAGGATTTCTCTTTTAACTGAGGCTTCTTGGCTCTGACAGCTTCTTTGTATTGGAGTTTACGGACTGCCATTTCCTCTCTAACTTGCCATCCTTGTAAGGGCTATTCACAAATTCCTGTTAACATTTGAGCATATGGTATTAAACCCCCTTTCATCGCTAGACTTGGTAGAAAAAACTTGTTTGGTAAATAACAAAGTGTTGATAAAATGAATGATCTTTTAAAAGACTCAAGAACTAAAGCACCCAAATGCTTAGATTAAAATAAAAAAAATTATTAAAAAATCATCCAAATTGTTAGCGATTAGATTTTTAAAAAATGACTAATGGGTTTATCTAGTCCCATTTAACTAGGCGACCACCTTCTATATTTTCCAGATACCTTCAAACCAGGGAGGATTCCTGCATCATAATACTAGGTAGCTTTGGGAATAGAAATAGCATAATATTGTCACTATAAGGCAATAATTTCACACTCAAGCCAACAAATTTAGATACTAAATCACTGGTGATAAAGGTATAATCTATAACGGATCGACTGCTTCTGCCAGTAAAAGTAGGATTCTGAATGGTTATATTATTTATCACACCCATCGGCATCCAATAATTTCTTTCCAAGATAGATTTAGAAAGGATAGATCCTGGTTTATCACAGTTGTCACGAACGGCATCTACCAAAATAAAGTGGAACAATTGCCCAGGTTTTCTGGAACAAAATAACGTGAAACAATGCATTGAAATCTTACCACAATGGATCAGTACTTTTTGGATGCAAGCTCCCCCAAGGTAAAAGTTTAAAACCACATTAAACAAGATTAAAAAAAACACATCATAATTGCTTGTACACATTAGTTTGCATCAGAGTTCTAAGATCACCAGTAATGTTGGAGATGTTCGTATAAATTAATCACAGTAGAAAAATGTTCCCCTACCGAGGTATCTGTATAAAACAGATTATTTGGACACAGAGCATCTACCGCAATGATCAGTGCAGCTCTACTAAGCATGGCAAGCCAATCAGTAGAATCCACACCTCCCAAAGAGAAAAGAAGAGTTAGAAATGGCAATTGTTGAGGACGGTTTTATCTCAAAAGTAATTACCCAGGTCAACGTTGTTTTGCCAAACCAGTGGGCTTTATAAATAAAAATAAATAAAAAATGTTCACCTTTTTCTATTAGATTGATCAACACAGACACAGGCCTGAAATAAGTTGTACCCCATTAGGATCACGAAAATTAATTTATCACAGACACTGTTGCAAGATTTAACAGATCCTTCAAATCCATCCAACCTTTCGGACAAAGGCAATGTTATCCACCAAATGAAGGCCTACACCTGTCTGTTTCTGTAACCAATGAAGAGTTTTATTTTTTCAATTGGTGAAAATACTTTTTTTCCCTCCAGAATCTAGAAGTGGACATTGGTTAAAACTATAACAAAGGGAGCTGCAGCAGAAGGTAAGTTTACTATAACAGGCTTGCAATTACTACCCACTTGATAGTAGTGGAAATGGAGGTTGTGGCTACAAGCAGCACAAAATTAGGATAAAGACAAATTTCTATAGGTTGCAGCATTATAGTGGACTTTATAGTCTTAGGGGACAGACACAGTTAAAGGCCCCGACTGAACCTGTACAGTAGGTGGGACCCTCAATGGGGGGGGGGGGGGGAGGGGGAGAGCGTTTACAACGCAGTCTCTACACCGCGTCGTTACAATGACCGCGTTGTTACCACGCATGCCATTTCATCGCAAGTTGTTTCAACAACCTGCTGTAGGGGGCGCACTGGTGTTGGATTAAGAATCCAACACCTTCCCTGCTGTTGCACAAACTGGAGTAGGAATAGTAAAAAGTACTATTCCTAAGTCCAGCGCGCCCCCTACAGGAAGTAGTTGAAACGACTTGCGATGTAATGGTTCGCTTGGTAATAACGTGGCTGTTGTAACGACTGCGTTGGAAAGGAATGCGTGAACAACGCATTCGTTGTAAACGGCTATATTCCTCTGTGGTATTATACCAGTAGAGAGACTATTCACGCTATCAGCTTTGGCTTCTATCAGGTCCAAACGTTGATGAATGCAGTCAAAAGATGGTTTAAATGCAGCTAATATACTGAATATCAACTTAATCAACATGATCTTCAAAGCTGCGGATTGGGTCTGTTGAAAAGTAAAGGTTAAATCAGCATTAAGAACATCCGTAATTGCTGTAGAAGCGTCATAGCCTTATGAAATACCTGGTCCAAAACCACCTTGAGACCACCTCCTCGATTTCAATACAAAGGAAACACAGGGGTTGGGGGGGGGGGGGGGGGAACAGAGATTTGTTCCAGGGCCTACACAAGATGATGTGATGAACTTACAATATCTGATGCATCCTCTGTGCTACCAATACTCTGCAAGAGCTACTAAGGCATCTTTCTCTGGAATTGAGGGCCCAAAGTCTAAACCGCAAGTGTTAAAAAAGTACTGTTTAGAGTTAGCAGAAGGACAATTCTTGAAACAAGTTGCATCAGTCAATCCTCCACCTCATTGTTCACCTGGGTCCCGCTTAATTTCTCAGACCATCTCAACCCCTCTCGAATGTGCCTTCTCCTTTGTTCTCCTAGGTATGACAGCACGCTACTGCCAGGCTTCTAGTGTCTTGTTCTGGGTCTCTGCATACCGTTTTGGTCACTCTCCTCAGGTCTGCCCTCATTGGGTAAGCAAGGAGCATCTCCATTATTGAGAAAATTCCTCCAGTCCACACCCCAGTGTTGCTGCATCACTGCTATCGACGATTGCACTTCTTGCTGTGGCTTCAGGTGGGAGCACAGAGCACACCACCCTGCCTCTTTAATATCTCATGTGCTATCCTACGACCCACACATTTAAGGTCACACTTGCTTACCACCTCCGACTGGTCTGTTTTCAGACACCATACACTGTGGAGTTCAGCAGTGCGACTTCTTTGATGGCAGGTCTCAATCTAGATCAGCATAGAGGGAGAAAAATTATGGTCTGGAATGCAGCCCGAGCGACCGCCAGTGGCTGAGAGTAATTCAAGCATTCTTTCCATCGCCTTATTGCTTTTTGCTGTAGAAGCCTTAAGTGTGATGGGTGTGATGGCATGCTGTCCATGCCCAAGGATTCAAGTTATACTTCACAGACGAGACCTAGTTAAGTTGAAACTGGCCTGAGGTCACTTGTGATCCCATGTGGAGCAGATTTGACTGGCAGTTCGGGATGAACTGCTCCGACTGGAGCCAAGCCTGATTTGCATTTGTAACTTCTGTCTCGAGTGGCATAGTGGGTGAAAATCAAAGGTCTGGAATGCGGCACCGAGTGAGCGGGAGTGGTTGATATTAATTCAAGCATTCCTGCAATCACATGGTTACTGCTGAGTGTGGAAAATAACCCAAAACACATTTGAGGCAGCTGTCCAACATGACACATATTTATTTCTGTAAAAAAATCAAAGAAACAAAACAACAAAAAAACAGAAGAGCAATACAGATATCTGGTTAATTCCAATACTAGGACACCAAACCTGAAATTTTAGAACATGACGTGAGAGGTTCAAACTTCTAGCACACTACCAAATCATAAACCTGTGTCTACTTTTTTATATTAGTTTTAAACTACCACAAACGTACAGAGGGAAATATGTGAATCTGAACACTTTTCACTCAACTAGTATCCCCCCTTCCATGTAGGAGCAAACACAGAAAAAAAATTTTTTACAAGTAAAAACAGATCTGATCACAGCCGTTTACTCGTATGTGTGGATGAAGGATGGCAACAGTGGCCTAATAATTGTAAAATGAAGCCAAGATTACCTTTGAATTACCTGTTCAATTTGAGCAGGATAATCTGGTAACAAAAAAACATAGTCTTTGTAACCATGCTCTGTCAAACAACCGGGATACGATTATTGGTACACTAATTGTTTGATGGGGACAATTATTAGTAAAGTAACTGTTCAATATGCCGGTAACTACTGGCACAAACGTCCCAGATGCAGCCCTGTTTTTTGGCACATTAGCTACACAGTAGGGCAGGAAAAATGTACACAACATCCATTTGATATTTCAAGTGTGTGCATTTCAACAGAATGAGCACATTTAATGAACTTGGAATAATATTTGTCTCAACTACGAGAGGAATTACTTTTTGTTACAATAGTGATTTGTTTGGATCAATTAGCAAGAGAGGATTTCAATTTTATTAACGATCTCAATACAAGACATTCATTTGTATCCACCTTGCTTGGACATATTCAAAATAAGGAGAAATACATGCAAGCTTCATTTTATTTTGTACAAACAGCTGTTGACCAATACTTTTAATACAGAGAACATACAAACGACAGTGTTCAGAAAACAACTATGAGAAGACTGAAATGACTTGACGGCTACAAGAGTTATAATGCAGATGTCACAGACAGGATTGCTAGCATTTTGCCAATAGACCAGGAACGAATTGGTGTCTGTGAGAAAAAGGTTTTATTTGAATATTTAAGTTGCAAGAAATAAATAAATACGATACAAATGTAATGTACCAGTCCAGAACATCGGCAAAATTACAAAAACGTAACTAAACTCATAAACGTATTTTAAAAGCCGCATGAGGCTAGCAGTAAAGGGTGAATCAAACCGTCTTCTGGGGCAGAAGATCATATTTCACAGAGGAAGTGCCTGCCAGAGGAGCAACTACATTTGAAGATACTGGATAAGTATAGAAAAAAAATATGGGGAAAACGACTTATTTTCACAGTTTAGAGCAGAACCACTGATACTGGGGAGATCAGACAATGGTGGTTAGTAAAGTCTTTGGCTATGCTTAAGGGTACATACACAAAAAAGGCACCCCATGTACCTCAAAGTAATTTACCCCAACTTTAATAAACAAAGTAAGGGCCGTGGGAGGGGGGGGCACACAATGAAGTCTAAGGGTACCAATACATTAACAGTCAACTATCAAAATAAATGGGTATTTGTCGCAGAAGGCATGGTACAAGAAACCTCACAAAGAAAGAAAAAAAATCAAAATTTTCTTTAAAATGGAACAGTACAACGTACACAAAGTATAGAAATCTTCTTCCACAGGATCCCGTTAACAAACTCAGGAGAACTCAGGGGCGTAACACAGGCCCCTCGCATCCCCCACAGAGCTGCAGGGGGCCCCCTCGGCACAGTACTTATGCCCGAGTGCTCCGGAATAAGTCCGGAGCGGGGGCCCCTCCGTGTATATTGCAGGGGGGCCCCTTGAACTTTTGTTACACCACTGGGAGAACTGATAGGAAATGGATTCTTTCAGTGACCTTTTTTTATTTGTCTGGCGACCTAGTAGCAGTAGGGACCATAGCGCAGGGAAAAATAGAGGTGTGGTCTGATTCACACGGTAATAGGATGTTTTCCCCAATGGGCCGATTTCCCAACTCACGAAGATGATTTTTCCACATATGCCATGCCACCTTTAAGGGCAGCATATCTTAAAATGGAATCTGAGTCACCCCCTGTGAATGTGGAAAAATCCAATGTGACATGGAAGAACATGTTCACGCAAACCAAACATCTGCATACATTTCAGAGAACGGTGCAATTAATTCATCCCCATTACAGACACGGAGGATGAGCATCGACTTCATTGAGCATAGTGACCAACATCAGCACCTGAGAGAGTGGCAAACAATGATGGACTTTTAGAGTTTCACGTGAGTGGTGGGATGATCAGATTGTGCCTTTAGTCTGTAATACTATTGAAATGTTAAGTATTACTGAGCTCAGCTGCTCCATTCCAAGGGAATGAAAAGGTGGTTTTGAATCATGGGTGGAGGGGATCCGCCCCTCCTATATTTTTCCCGAGGCACTGGGGGAACTAAATTCATATTTTGAGATCGTAATAATACAGGCTTTATTTAAAATACTACTTACAAAAAAAACACCACATCTATACTGTCTCAAGTCCGTCAATCCTGCTGGCTTGCCTGATGGCTGTTGCACTCTCCCCTGAGATAGTTCTGTGTAAGCTGGTGCCTGCGAAGACAATACCCTTTGCTGGGCTGATGATCTCACAGCCCGGGGTTCTGTGAGGTCATTAGCTCAGCAAAGACAGAAGCTCATGAAGAATCCCTACCCCTAATGACGTGGTGGGTAAAATTAGCCCCGGGCGCTTCAGGCTGAAGCCCTGTAGCGCCGGAGCTTCACGTCAATCTTGTAGCGGAGCCCGTGTCACCCCACCCTTTCCTAACTCATTGCAGGGAAGGGTCAGTGTACACCACTCACTCCACCCTGTGACGAGATGGGAAAGGGCGAGGTAGTGGCTGCAGGCGAGAAGTCAGAAATCGAGTCTGCGCAATGGTTTAAAGACACAATGTGCAGACTCGAGGGGTCCGCTTCCCGCTCTAGATTTACTGAGGCTCGCCACTAAGTTCCAGTGCCACAGCAGACATGTGCAACACAGAAGACCGTGAGCATGCTGCTGCAGGTTTGAAGAAAGGAGCTTGTAGCTTAGCTGGAGCTACCACCTCTGTGTAAGGTAAACAAAATCCGAAAGCAACAAAAATCCTTTAGTATGACATTTCTCACTCCTTCGGCACCCGTGTATCTTTGCAATACAACATTCCTTCAGTAACAAGGTACATACCGGCCTGGTCACGCGGCATGCCAAATTCCCATCATTCCTAATAAGGGAGAAGGCCTGGGGGCTCCACAATGCCTAGGACTACCAGTGACAGGATCGAGGTGGAGGTGCCAAGGGTTGTTCCACAAGAGGTTACACATGGCATGAGCAGAGAGTTGCAGAGGGACGCCCAAATGCGAATAAACGGACACACCTTGTCCCAACAGTCCTACATTGTACAGTGTAGAGAAATAGAAGCCGCACTGGGCATTCTCGGAAAACCGTGAATGAGTTGTGCTACGTGTGCATGCTATGAACCTGTGCTCATGGTTACAGGGTGTGCTTAGAGCAAAATACAGGCTGGTGTTTCCCTCTTTCTTCACCTGGAGACTGACGTCAAGAGCTTCTATGCCCTGCTTACTCCCCATTATCGACTCTCCTTGCTGTCCAGTAGCAACCCTCAACCTGCGCCGGTGACGCCTGCTCGGGACCCGGGGTCAACAGCAGAGAACTGGTGTCTAAGAGCCTGAACAGATGTAATTTCGCCACACAGCAGTAGAAAGAACAAAAAACGTTTTTGACAGGCTATTGCCTTTTCTATGTAGGCCTTAGATTAATTAATGTTCCCCACACCCTGCAATCCTTTCAGACTGCTGACTGGTTAATGACTCGCCTCTGACTGTAAGGGAAAGAGGGGGCCTCCTACACTACACTGTAAAGACGTGGAAGTCAGGAAGGGTGTTGCTGCTTCGTAGAAATCGGGAAAAAGCTGCTTGGAGTCAGAAAAGGATTTAATTTGTAGAATCATTTGACACTTCATGGAGCTAAATGTACACTTTAATTGTTTTTTGAAAGGAAACATGAGTGATACCAACTGAGTTGTGCAGTGATGTCTTCTAATGAAAAATGCATAGTTTCGCTCCATTTTTTTTTCAAAAAACATTTGCATGGGGGTATGGCCCCTTAACCCCCCATGCTGCACCACCCAACATTGTGCTTCCCACAGCCGCACCACTTTCAAACTTCACCAGCCGCCACTGCCAAATAGGCTATTGTAATAACGGTTTGAAGAACCACTAACGCAATTTAATTTTTTCTGATACAGAATTTAGCACAATTTCCTTTAACAGAGGTACCTCGAGTTATTGTGCAGATTAAAAAAATAAATCACTTGTGGGGTTTGTGATGTGGAAAAGCTTCAGCTGCTGTGTGAGAAAAACTTCTAATTAAAGATCTTAAAGTTAGGTATCTGCGCAGACAGAACCAAGGGGCTCCGAGATGCAACCTTTATGGGACTGAATTGCACGGCCAGTCAGTTTCCCTTTTACGTCAAGGCTCATTTATAATCCACATGAGAATTCAGAAGCGCAGCCGTCAGCCTAATTACATTGTAATGGGAAAGTTAGGCCAGTTCCCTCTCAGACTCCTCTGCAATTGTCTTTCAGGTTGGAAGTAAGGTCCCAAATCATTCCATATTCGAACCTGGCATCTGAAAATTGCCATTACCAGTGCTGTAAAGTCCAGGGGCCCGCCTAAAAATCCTTTCACAAGTGAAGGCTTCCATTTGCTGTACTATGGTTTTTGCTGCCCCTCTGACAAAGTGGGTGAAACATTAAGTAGAACAGTTCTGCTTAGCAATGTAGACCCCCTGATGCCCTCCCACCTCGCACCCTTCACACATCATGACATAATCCACAACTATTCTTGTAACTCAATTGTGTCCATAATGTCACAGACATTGAATATCATACGTACAGCATCCATAATGCATTTTTTCACCCCCGACAGCCCTTGCTGTTAAACATGATAATCCTGTGGGACGAAGTGTTTACTGCTGGAGTTTGAAGCACTTAGATCAAACAATAATCATAAATCACTAAGTGAACAAGGCAGAGTTGGGTCATTGACCTCCCGCCACAGTCGGATAGTCTCCTGAGGTGTTCTCCGGTGTATCATAATCAAGTCTCTGTAGGTGCAGAGATTCTGTTTTTCACTCTCTGAAATATCAAAGGTCATAAAGCCATGATGGATCTGCGGGGCTACCCCGATGGCCTTCAGGCACATGCCCAGAAAAACATCGTCAATGGGAAACAGCATAATGTCTTTTGTGACACGGTGGAGTCGACTAGCCATATCCCGTGTGAAAAGGAGCCCACCTCCACCAGCATATGGTGGGTAGTTACTTTTGTAGAAGCTCTCTGGGATAAAATACTTTAACTTGCGATCGCGTATGGGTTTGGCATCCTTTATGACGTTGCCCACAAACAGATTCTGTTTCTCACTAGCATTCAGACCTGAAATGTACTTAGAGAGGCTGTCTGTTGACACATAAATATCTTCATCACCCTTGAAGATGAATTCCGCTGTAGGGCAGTGACCCTCTTCCAACCACTGGAAGAAAAGAATATCCTTAAGAGTCAAATTGAAGAAGGTATCATGGAAGTCCCACAAGAGGATGTCCCCATGCTTGTGTCTCTCAAAATCCAAAAGAATAGTCAGATTTGGGTGGCCTTCCTCTGGGTCCTGTCTGCCTAGCAGAAACACAGTCTTAACTGTCCAGTTACCAACCTTGACACTGCTTCCCCAGGTGTCGCGAATTGCCTGTCGTTGATTAAAGTTGCCAACTTGGGATTTGATGGCCATAAGAAGCTCTGGTTTGTGATGACAAACCTTTGGTGCTTCTATGAGCAAGGAGTAATTTCGACAGTGCATGGACAGAACAAAATCCTTCATGTGCTCTGGGTATGAAGCAAAGTCATAGATTTTGGAGGTGGCGGACTCAAATCGGTCACTGCAGCTTTCTGGCCAAGTAAGGTTGAATACTTCAGTAGTATTCTTCAAGATAGGGTTTCCCCGCCTATCCATATATAGAGTTAGCAGCTCCCACAATGGCAGCTTGGAGAAATCAACATTCTGCCAGAGTTTGTCCTTCAGGGTAACAAATTTGTCCTGTCCAGCACTCCTGCTGCTGCTCTGCTTCTTGGATAAAGTCACCACAGTGTACACAATGATGTTCGCAGCAAAGAGACATGTCAACCAGACGTATAGTTTAGCGATTCGGACACTCATATCTTGAACCTACAAAGAAGAAGAAAGGCACATTTTAGACAAATGTTGCAGTTTCAAATGAGTTTCATATATTTAGGTCCATGAATATTCCAGTTTTACAGCATGTCTTCAATGTATCGAGTATGACTGCCTTACATGCAGTTAAAAAAAGATTGGAAATTCATATAAAAGGTTAATGAGAACAATGCTACATTATGCTCAAATAAAATGTAAGGTAACTGGATGCATGTTTTAGAGAACTGGCATTCAGAAGATCAGATTTTCATTGCACATCACAAACAACGACTTATCAAAAAGCAACTGTGACAGTGAGGAAAATTTGTTAACTATGCATTTTTCTTTTATCCCAATTTAAGTTTTCGATCTTACAAATACTGCATGTGCTTGACCCATTTACTTCAGAGAGATGTGATTGTTAAATGAGAAAGCAAGGCATTGCCCTTATTTGGTACTCCAAAACAACCATCAGAGGCACCCTCGGCTACAGCCACTAGGACCACGCACCGGCATCTGCGACGCCATCATAGACTTCATTGTCCTACTCGCCATCGAGTACAAGCACTACATCGTCCTCGAAGACCTCAACTTCCACGGACATCGGCATCACCCAGCTGGTAACAGACCACACACAAAGAGCAGGACACACATTGGACCCTTTCTTCACGTCCAGCATCCTTCAAAAACAGCCATGCCACAGGACTCCCATGGACAGACCACTCCATCACCCACTTGACCATCACAGAATCACCGTGCACCACCTCCAACTCTCCCCCTTCACAAACACCTCCTTCCACAGCTGCAGCAAAGTGACACAAACCTAATGGATGGACGCCCTCACCACCACCCAGCCTGACGCCGCAACCAACCTGAACAAGCAGACCAGAACTTCAACACCTGGATCACCAACGCCACCGACCTAGTCGCCCCATCAAAACAGCAAAAACCTGCAGATCCACCAAACAAGCCATCTGGTACATACCAGAACTGAGTACAATGAAATGCAGCTGCAAACAACTGCAGAGAAGAAGATTGCGCAGCAGCAGAGATGCTACAGACCGAGCCACCTTCAAGTCAGCCCCCAACGAATACCACCAAGGATGCGAAAAAGGATGCCCTTGCAGACCTCATCAAGGCAAGTGCAAACCACACCATGGAACTCTTCAGCATCGCCAGAGAGTTCTACTGCCCATCAGCCACAGAAAACACACTTTCTCCTTCACAGGAACTCTGCAACGCTCTAACGAATCACATCAACAAGATATCTACCATCCACAGGAATCTTGAGCCCCAACTCACTGACCACCTCACTCCCATGGAAGCTTCCCCTGACCAGCAACTCGCTGTATGGGGACAGCTCACCACACCGAGCACCACAGCCATCATGAACTCCATCCACTTGGGAGCACCCACAGACCCCACCGCCTCTTCTACCTAGGAAGCAATGAGATCAGCCTCCAACTTACCAACATTCTCAACACATCGCCACAGCTACCTTTCTCGACGCATGGAGACATGCAGAAGTTAGACCTCTCCTCAAGAAACCCTCCATCGACCTGCACGAACTACAGAACTACAGAACTACTGCTCCATCTCGTCTTTTTCCCTGACAAAGTCCTGGAGAAGCCCATCAACCGGCAGCTCACCGAAAACCTGGAGAAAAACAACCTGCTAGACGCCTCCCAATCCAGTTTTTGAGCCAATCACAACACAGAGACCCCCCCCCCCCCCCAGACACCGCCACAGACTACATTCACACACTATTCGACAGGGGAAAATCAATCCCCTGATACTCTTCGACCTGTCCGCAGCTTTCGACATAGTATCCCACCATATGTTCTTAGAGAGGCTGCACCGGGATAAAGGGAGACAAACACAGGTGGATTGCATCATTCCTCATGGGACGGACACAGAATCCTCCTACCTACCTTCACCTCAAAACCCACGAGCACCATCTGCGGCGTTCTGTACTGGAGGAAAGTTATCACGATACACCAAATAAGATGGTTTCTTCCAATAAGCTTTATTGGAGACACAACCTGGCGTCAGTCCTTCACAAGATGCCAGGATCAACTGCCTACTTTGCCTTACAATCTATAATGGAACCTTCAACATGGAACACATGCAAATGGAGTAGAACTTATGATGATGTACTTGCATCATAACACATTCTTTAAGGTTCATCTCTCAGCCCCACCCTCTTCAACATCTACACGACTCCTCTAGCCGATATCCTCAGAACCCACGAGCTCAACATAATATCCTAAGCAGACGATACCCAGCTCATCCGCTTGCTCTCAGCACACCCCCCTACCACCAAGACCAGCCTCCACAACGGCATGAAGAATGTTGCAGACTGGATGAAGGACAACTGTCTGAAGCTCAACACTGACAATACCGAAGTGCTGATCTTTGGCAACCACGCCGCCCTCTGGACTGCCACCTGGTGGCACACCGAACTCAGACCCACTCCGACACCACGGACCATCCTGCAACATCTGCATCATCCTGGACAACGAACTTACCATGAAACGACAGATCAACATAGTCTACTCCACCTGCTTCAACACTCTCTGCTTGCTCTGAAGAATTTTCAAATGGCCCACATAAGCTCAAGAAAAACAGTCATGCAAGCCTTAATTACCTGTTGGCTGGCTGGCCTACGGAAATGCACTGTAAGCAGAAACCACCACTGAAGACACAAGAAGGCTCCAGACAAAACAGAACTCAATGGCCAGACTGATCCTAAACCTGTCCAAACTGACCCACTTTACCCTACATCTGAGAAACCTCCAAGTGCTCCCCATCCAGAAAAGTTGCCAATTCAAGGTACTGACACACGCCAACAAAGCCCTCCACTGCCAAGAACCTGCATACAAAAACCAACCACAACCTGAACTTCCACCAACCATCCAGAAACCTTTGCTCTGCCCCCCTTGTCCTCGCAAAGACACTGTGCATCCGCTATAGCTTCAACCACCTCGCAAACAAGTCCTGGAACACCTTGAACATTACCCTCGCTGATGGACTTCAGGAAGACTCAAGACCTAGCTTTTCAACTAAGCCCAGCAACTCAGCACCTGGTTACCTTCACAGGTGATAAGTACTGGATTGATTGATTCCTTGGTCAGAACCTGTGCTAGGTCAAGTTCTTCCTCAAAAGCCAATTTACTCCCTTAGTTTTCAAGAGTTTTATAAAGTGCAGTTGGGTAGGTTAGGTCTCAAGTGGGATTCAGGGCGTTCAAGTTTTAAACTGTGAACTCTTAAAGCAGTATCTCAAATAGTACCAAATTAATGTTCTCATCAAGGCATCAAATGGATACCAACGTAGTTTAGGTAATCACTTAAATAGTAACCACTTGCCAAAATGATAACCATCATATCACTTAGTTAATTACTATACAGGCACTAGAAACATACCAATACTACATTAAATAGCTATCATGTGCAGACACCCTCACAAAATATACCACAATTCAATAACACTAGATCAATACATATCAGTGACCCAATTATTTTATTTAGTTTTCTTAATCACCTGCCTTAAAAATGTTCTAGTATTTTTCAATTTATGCACAACACGAGTATTAGATAAAGTGTTTATTTCAAAATTAGTTTTACTCCGAGAACATTAAAGTACATTTTCTCTTTGCAAATATCGCAAATGCCACAACTTTAGTCCTCGTTTGAGGGAGAAGTTATAAATTGGAGGACTATGCAAAGGATTGCAACAAGAAATGCACCTCCATTTCATGTATTTTGGGTTCTCCAAATTACAACCCTAGTGGAATGGCCTGACAGCTTCTCATATTTTAGTGAATCATTAGCAGATAGATTAGTGTAAAGAGTAACCTATAATGATGCCTCAGTTGTGCAGAACAGGGATTAACTCAATATCCCTGCTGTAATGTGCCCTTTTCAAATACCAGAGATTCCTTTTGTATAACTCCCACTCTCCCTACAATTTGTCCAAGGCTTACAAGCTGCATATTTACAACCAAAAATTATCTTAGCATCAATACTTCATCCCTATAGAACTCACACGAGTCTTAATTATTTTCTTTTTTCTTTAATGAGTCATCCCATGAGACAGAATTTAAGCTTTTGGGGTTATATGCTTCTTACATGCAATACACACGTTGTAGCTATGGCATTAGTGGTTCTGTGCATTTTAGTTTGAATCCGTCCCTCCTTCAAATAGATAAAGCCCAATACTCACTACAGAGTGGTCAATCTCTCCTGTTCTCATCAAATTCATATGGTTTTTGCTGACGCAGTCTTCAACTTTGTCTAGGACATTGAAATAGTCAAGGGATTGTCAATATAGCTTTTCTACCTAATCACATCATTTGAAGGTCTATATTATTATAAAAACTGTCTGAACTGTCTAAAAACAATATAGTATTTTCCTTGAAACATCATGCAACCTTCTTAGAACTTCTTTTATGTTCCTAATATAACAAAATACCCTAACAACATTCACTAGACATACTCACAAAAACAAACTCTCAGCAAGTCTCCGGCAGATCAAAGAGACTTTTGGACACCTTAATTACTATATATGGGGCTACATCCATCATGCTCTTCAAAATAGGTTTTAATCTCTACTTACTGAATCTACTTCAGCACATCCAAGTATAATTATATGGAATTCATCCAGCTATTTGGAGCAAAACGGTGATCCTATCTCAAATTCCCTCTCAATTGAATATGGGCCTGACACCCAGTATATATGCGTCAAAGAGCCTTACATGAAGGAGGTGCAAGAGGGGAAATCTTATCAACAATCACAATCCTATCAAAAGGCCCTCATATATTGTTAACGAAATAAGTCTATTGACTGGGTATAGGCAAGAGCTGCTGTATGGTAGTAGTAGTTGGTATGCTCAGTCTATACAAGCTTCCAAAGATACTTATCTGTTCTGCCAGCTATATACATTTCTAAAGTCAAATAAAAGGGTTGGGCAGGCTTACTCTTTCTTGGTTTCAGGTTGTCTGGTAAGTCACTATAACATGATAACTATACGGAAGAAGACAGAGTGAGAAGGTGGTACTAAGATATTGATGAGCAGGCTGACAGGCCTACCCCCAATCAAGATTCAATACCAAAGTCATGTTGAGGTCTTTAGCACACATAATAGAGAATGGATGAGTTGATGTGGTTCACGGTACTCAAACTATTTAGTAAAATCTGATTGCGGCAGGCTGCAGTTCAGCAAAGGTCATGAAAAATGTTAAAGGAACACCCTCTACAGGTAGTACTCTTACTAGGGGTCATCTGTTGAAGGCTCTGGGCGACATGAGCCGAGTACAAAGAGTTCTGATAACATTTTAAGTGTTAATCCATAGTAAGGATTTAAACTTGCAACTTTAATTGATTTTATTTAACTATAAGCACCACATTCGTTTTCAGATTTTCACTTGTAGGGCTCAGCTGCAACCATCACCAGCAAAAAGATCTGTGGTTTTAAAAATAAATATACAGAGCCCGTTTCATTAAACATGTTTCTCTATGTGAACATTTTACAAATTATGACAGTGATAATAAACTAACTTAAATCTGGGATATAGTGAGAGAGGTGGGTGGACTTTAAAGTTTAGAACAGCTAGTAAGATCATTGTATTGAACAGCCAAAACAGGCACAAGCTTATTCATTGATTGTTCTTCTATGTGTAAGCTGCGCACATTTTCATTGCTGTATAATGAAGTTTGAGGTAATGAAGTCCAGACAGCTTGATGTAGTTCAAGATGATTTATTGTAGATATGTAGATAAGCCCCACCAGGAGCAGCCAGCATGCTGCCCAGCCCCATCACAACTGTGGCTTTTCTTGACACACACCCAACATTTCGTAATACATCATCATACTGTAACATTCCACTGGCAGAGCATGCGGTGAAAATGGCATACACAAGCATGAACAGTAAACTAGGAAACTACATATCTTCTTTTCTTCTCGAACACAACAAATAAGATAGAAATCAAAGGAAGAACATGAACACACCGATCCTTACCTCCAGACACACCCACTGGCCAGACAGGTATGACAAGAGGCAAAGCACAGCATGAGAAATAAAGAAAACAGAGAAGATAATGAATGAATACACCAACATCACTCATACTTCCCTGTAAACATAGCAATGAAAAATCGACAATGTAAAGCAATAATGCTTAGTGTAAACAGGGTGAAGAACTATTGAGAGAGGGACTAAACCTGTATAGAGACAACCTCGTAAAGAGGTCACACGTTGTGCACTGTAATAATAGGACTAAGACCCATATGACACACACTGAGATAAAAAAGGACAACCTGGACAACCTCGTGTAGAGGCCACTTGACATGCACCGTAATGGAACTAAATCCCATACTACACACACACTGTGTGGAGTAATGGTATAATAGAAAATTGAACATGAACCTAAGACATACCCCGGAAAAGTGAGGGAGGATAGCCATGGTCAGGTAACTTATAAGGGTATGAAACCTATGACGTATACCTGGAAATAGATTTGAAACTGTGAGTAGTACAAATGGGCAAATGTACATAGAGCAAATGGGACAAACACCCATTGCAGTCCCTACGTAGGGAAGACTGCACACATGCATGTAAACCGAGATAATCGAATTCTTGAGAGAGTGTACCTAGGGTCCATATATGTACCCCGTTGAGCTAAATCAAAATAAAACATACAATCCTGTGAAGGATAAAACCTGAGGAAACAGTAACATCGTAAAACATGCAACAAGCCCAAACACAGGATATAACTACCATTTGCATTAAAATTTGATTTGAAGAGAGTTATAACTATGTGTGAACGTGTCACCGTATACATAGGACACACACACCAATGTGGAAAGACCGGTAAATGTGGAAGAAAACTAGAGATCACCAGTGACTTAAACATACATACGTGGCATTGAATGAGACTCCCACGATGCTAGCACAAAACAAAAGCATGTTACTTTACTACATAAGTTGTTAGACATTTTTAGATGAAATAAACTTGCACCTCCATTTTGGATCGCAAGAAAGTCAATGGTGTGCCTGTCAGGCGTGCTAGAAAACAAAACAAGCATTGAAAATGCAATAGGTCTCGCCTTTTATTAAGTTAAAGTCATTTGCTTTTCTAATGGTATTGCACAGAAAAGCAAATGGCTTTAATTTAATTAAAAGCGCGACCTATTTCATTTTCAATGCTCGTTTATTCTCCTTTCACGGCGGACTTGTACCCGAGTACTGCATGTGCACATCTGTCATTTTTACAGATGATGATTTAGTTTGAGCCCGAGAAGCATGTAGATATAAAAAAGTAGAGGAAGGACCACCCCCATACACCCTGAAGAACACCGCATTGCACTTTTGGTAGGGGTGAAACTGATTATTTTACTCCTATCTGCTGCGTCAGTTGTGAGGAAATGACGAAGTAAACTTAAGGGCCATCCCTGATCACACAATAAATTTCAGAAGATTTTGTCCATCCAGATCACCTCTATCATAAGGTAATATGGATCACTTTATGAGCGAGTGCCCAGAGACCAAGAACAACCAGGACCATTTGACGGCTGATGGGTGACAATGAGGTCTTCTATGATATTTTCCAAACGCCGAGTCTACACCTTGAGACGGTCTGTAGCCTGACAGGCAAACGTTCCAAATGATGTTGTGGTCAACATATTCTTGCAACTGCCTGTGAAGTTGCTTTCCAAGATTCTGCCTGAATATGCAATCTTTGAGGCCGATTGATCGCTGAAGAACACTTGGGGGTCTCACCAAGGTGTATGTAACAAGGAGGTGATGACTGTCTCAAAGAGTCAGAACTGTACCACTGCCAAGGCAAGCGTTACCCCGGCTTCTAATGTCAGCTGTTAGGGTTGAAAGAAGTGTCTTCATGGTGGAGGCGGGTATGGTTCAACTAAGAGGCTGGTGGCGTCACTTTTATTGGCAAGATTTGTCACTTCCTTCCATGTAAGGAGATTAAAAGTGACAATATGGTGTGGTAGAGTGAGGGGCAGGGCGTTTAATAGCTCGGTAAGGTGGCTTCGATGTGTTGTGAGTGATGGATTAAAGGATGGAGAGTTTTGCAGCACTATTTTATTATAATCAACAAGGAGGAAGAAGGAAGAATTCGTGATCCATTCAACTTCCTTTCTTAAATGTCACATCAAATGGGGAATGGATCACTTGACCTGAGTAACCAGGGTTTTATGATATTCGAGCAGTTTACCGATAAAAAAACCCTCATTCACGTTCAAGGTGGAAGAGTGGTATATCTTGATTCTCCGCTCTTTTAATGGTAACGTGACAGCATCATCATAGGGTTGTCTTTATTATCCTCCACCCGGAGGTTTAACCACTGGTTATTGCAGTAGTGATCGGAAAATAAGTGATTGTGGAGTGAAGTGAGGTGTTGTTAAAATCTCGTACAGCCAGAACGAACTTTATTAATCAGACTGGATTTGAGATGTTCAATTAGAACCTATATTGGTGGCGAAAAGAAAAATGAAGGAAGTAGTAAGGGAAACACAGTTAGTGTCTCTGTCTTTATGTGCTGCCTCTCATAAGGAAGAAATTTGCATTTGAAGAATATAGTCACGCAACTCAAGTGTGATCCATTTTGTCATATGGAGACATGTGTCAAGACGTAACGTGATTCGACTGAAATGTCATTAGTACATCAGTAATGGTAGTATGGGGAAAAAAAAAAAGACGGTATAAAATTGAGTGCATTGCAGAAGGGACTGCGAGGTTAGATGTTATAACTTACTAAACGCCTTGTGGGTTTGTTACGGCTATCTGTATGGCCATGGTTACACAATGCTCATATGAGTTAGCTATGTGGTGGCTAACTAATGCACATTTGTATAAATAAAATATAAATCAAAAAGGTATGTCTTGAGACTGTTCGAAATCGTGGTAAGATTTTTGGTGTCGTGGCTTTATGACAGCCCGATTCGATAAAGACGGGCTGGTATGATTCCGAATACAAGTTGTTGTTTAGGGGTTCTAACATTTCTAGAGATATCCTCATGGTTAGTAATTTAGTAATTAACAGCATCAAATCTAATAAGGTGTGGTTATCCATGGCGTCCTAGGTCAGTCTAAAGAACGGGACAGAACAAAACTGCTGCCGTTAGCGCTGTTCAGTATTTAAGTATCAAGGCCATTACTCTTATAGATTAGGTACGCCGTTAGGTCAAGGGAATACAATGTAAGGTTAATTTAATTGAGTTAAATAAATAGATGCAGCGCACTTTTGACGTTCAATACGGAAGTGCATGAGATGTCGCACTTAGTATCTTAAGTATAATAGTCGTACCCGAAATCCCAACGTTCGGACTTCCTCGGGCAAAAAGGGAGTTGTGTCTGCTAGCGGAAGACAAAACACAAAGACATATGCTCAAATCTTTAAAGAAAAGGGGGAAATTGTACGTTACGGTTTTGCAGCGTCCTCAGGCGGTCGTGTCCTACCTCAATGGCAGGTCGGCACAACTTGTGCTAGCTCTTCCTTCTCAGGCCCGGTTACATTTCAGTATGGGTCAGGGAGTGAAGTAGAGATGTATGGAAACAGAAAGAGGACTACAAATGGGGTTGCCAATATGTTGCGCTCTGCTCAAGGCAAGATGGAGGATTATCCACACTAGCTCTTATAGATGACAAAAATGTGTAATTCGTATATTTGTAAACGGATTACTAGAAAAACAGTGGTTAATTAAAAATGAATAATAATAACATTCATTTCGCTCAGTGTAAACCTCAGTTAGTTAGGGATGAGTACAAGTCAATGGAAATAGAAGAAGGGACTGCTAGTTGGTACAATAGTGTAAAATGTACACGTAATGAAATAAAAATTAAGATTTATGAGGCCAAAAATTGGTTAGGCGAGATATTTGCAGTGATGTCTCTCAATTTTCTTAACAAAACCTTAATTAGGATATCATTAGTGGTTTTCAACGTCTAATACTTAACCACGGAATGTTGTCATTCAGTCCTTGGACATTAGTTTTGAGACGGTGAAAACATCTCTGATCTTTTTCAAAAAGTACTTGTTCTGCGTTGTGATTCTTTGTTGTTAAAGTCTCTAGAATCACCCATTGCAAGTCGTTGATTGGGTGTCCCTTTTCAATGTAGTGACTACTCATTTTTGTTGTGTTTCTTACATTTCACATTGCTTTTATGTTCACAGAGACTCTGCTTCACTTTGCGGCAAGTCATTCCTATGTAACGCAGAGGGCAGGGACAGGTGATCATATAGATTGCATGTGTCGTATTACAATTCATGTGATGTCCGATTGTCCATTTCAAATTAGGCAGTAGGTAGAATATCCAAAGCGACTTACAACGCGCATTACAGAAGAACATATTAAAAAAACTAAGCACAGTCCAGTTGACACATACATTTGTAAATGTACCACCTGAGGAGGATATTACCTGGTACGAAGGTATGATAAGACAATTGGTAGAATGCCTTAGGATAAAAATTAAAGGTGCTTAATCTGGGTTAGCAAGTAAGGAAAAACTACTTACCAATAACAAGCCATGGTTTGATGAGGATTGTCGTAAAGCAAAAGCCAGCATAAGGCAAAAGGAAAGAAGCCTAAGAGGTAGACATGACGATGAACTGCTACTTAATCTTCAGAAATTAAGGTCAAATTATAAAACAACCATTAGAGATAAAAAAAAAAGAACCTATAAGGAGAGATGCTGGGTGAGGCTATTAGAGGTAATTGAAGAAAACAATGTGAGAGGCTTCTGGAAATTAGTACAAGAGAGCACTGGTAAAGTTTTAGGGACCTTGCAGTGCTCGGTGCCGGAGGATAAATGGGTGGATTATTTGGAAGAAATCTACGGGAAGTGGCCAAGGGTGGAGGAAATAAATACCATTGTATGGCCAGGTGTAAGGAAAGAAGTAAAAGAGAATTTCTCCCCAAGCCATATTAGGAAGATAATATACAGGTTAAACCTAACTCGAGCCGCCGGCCCAGATAACTTGCCGGCTGTTATTATAGAAACAAACCTGGAGTGGTGGTCTGAGTTTTTTTCGAATATGTACCAGGGGATTCTTAAAACAGGGGCTATGCCAGCTAGTTGGAAAGGGGCCATTGTAAGACATATACATAAAAAAGGTGATGTAAATTCTCCTAAAAACTACAGTTTAATAAACCTCCTGGACATAGGAGAAAAAGTATTTGCTAAAGTAATCCTGGGATTAAAGAATGGACAGATGAAAATCAGATAGTGCCCCCAGAACAGGGTGGATTTAAAGAGGGACATTCAACGATTGATCACTGTTTTGCCCTCTGGTCCATTGCGCGGAAGTCGATCGAGCAGAGGGGCAATTTGTTCTGCTGCTTTGTGGACTTTCGCGCAGCATTTGATCTGGTGGACAGGAAGCAGCTGTGGGAAACCTTGCTAGGGTATAATATCACAGTAAACTGGGCACAGATAATCTTGGATGAGAACGGAGGATTGTCCCGGAGGATCCAGATCGGTAATGGGTTGAGACAGGGGTGCGTACTTGCCCCCTTGCTTTTTTCCCTGTTTATAGCTGATCTGCCCCGAAAACTCAGAGAGGTCATAGGGGCTAGCCTGAATTTAGGAGGAAATCATATCTCCTGTTTATTATATGCAGATGATCTGGTAATCATGGACCAGACGGAGATTGGGCTACAAAGGAAATTAAACATGTTTACAGAATACTGCCAAACTAAAAAATTGGTGATAAACATGGAGAAGACCAAAATCCTATGTTTTGGCAGAAGAAAACCTGGTATCTGGGCAGGGAAATGTTGGAAAAAGTAACAGAATATAGATATCTGGGAATGTGGTTCACGAGTAGTCTGCAGTGCTATACCCATCTTGATGCATTAAAAATAAGGGCATCGGAGGAGCCAAGATGGCGACCGGAGCAGACGCTTGAGCGCCCGGCTCCGTCGGCCCTTAGCCTCGGACTATCATCCGGATTCCTATCCTCGCCGATTCTCGAGGTGAAACGTGTGCGACGACGCGCTGTCCACGCCGCCGCTTCCCCGAAGTCTCAGCCCGCCCGGATGCCGGAGTTCTTGGTGCTTTTGTTCTCCGCCCTGGACCCCTGCTCCATTGTTGCCTTTGCCGGCTCCCTGGAAGCTCCGCAGTCACCGGACCCGCTAGCGCAAACCCGAGCCGCGCGGTCCCGACCTCACCTCACACCACGGACTGTCGCCAGCTGAGCCTGGGGAGGGACGGCCAGACACCTCCTGCACCCTGCGCCTGAAGGGCTGGGGCGGTAAGGTAAGCCCCGGTGCGGCGGGTCTCCTGCCCCGATCTGTGGACCGCGCTGTGGGAGGCTGCCGACCCCCTTCTTCTATTGCCTAGTCGGCTGCAAAGAGAACCCGAGGGAAGGGAGGCGACTGTTGGCTTTCCCTGTTGCGGCGCAGACCTGAGGGGAACTGACTCCTTGCTACGACCCCCCCCCCCTGGCCATTGTACCGTCCGGCGGTAAAACATGGCGTTGTTTGCCTGCTCGCGGCTGGGGGGTGATACTCCGGTCTTGCCCGCTGCCCGCTTCGCCCTCCCTCCACCGGACACCAGCTGCACAGTGCCGTCCCGGATTGCTGCCGATGTGGGGGTGCAGCTCCCGCTGACATGCGGCTCCGTTCTGGCTGTCCTGCGGGACTTTCGTCTACAAATGTGTGCTGGCTTGCAGGCGCTGAGTGAGCGGTTTGACTCCATGCTGTCGGCTGCGGGTCGTGAGCGCTCCGTTTGTCATCAACACGGCGTGGGTCTGCCAGTGCTTTGGTCCTCTTGTGGGGACGCAACGGCTGTGTGTGATCGTGCTACACTGGTGCCTGCAACTGGCTTTCCCGGCACCCAGGATCAATTGCTCTCCAGCTCAACAGCGGATGCTTTGTTTCCCCGTTCATTGCTGCCTGCTTCATTGTTGCCTGCCTCACCGCGTCTGCAAGAGTATCCAGCTGAGCAACACCTAACATCCTCGAGGAATCGTTCACGGTGGCCTACTGCTTCTTTTCTGTGGAACTCCTGTACTTTACATGCCATGTCTGGACTGTATGTGGTGCACAAAGGGACCTCTACAGATGGTCGGTGGCCATTTTGTGATTCTACTTCACCATCTTCTCCCAAGCGGCCATATTGTCTTTGTCTGCACGAGATGCGGGGCCTTCGTGTAGGGGCTGGCTTAATCTCACGCCCGTGATCGGGCCAGGGCTAGACTGATTCATATCGCCATGGTTTCACGGATGGGCTGGACTGGGACTGGAACTGTATGCATATGTTGTGCGCACTCGTCGCGATCTGTCTTCCTTCATTTAAATTGTTGTGACAATTCATTTTCACACGACCGCTTTTGGTGTAGCGGGTTCTCAGTGTGTGGAAGCCATAGATGGCCGATGGTTTAGGGCGCTCTGATGATACGTAGGCTCCTCCCCACTTTTTTCTTTTTGGGAGTTTAGATTAGAATAGTCCTATTCTTTTCTCACCCCCTTTATCATAGGTGTAATGTTTTCTTAACCTTCTTTATTCTATTCTTACTCTCTTTCTTGTCTATATTTCGGGTTTATTGGGTGACAGGCACTATGCTGGGGGGGGGGGGCAGGCCGTAGCCTCCGCATTGGTGTAGGGTGGGGGGGTAATTTACTGTTTCTAATTAGTTCTATGGGCCTTTTTTCTTTTTATGTTTCTGCGCTATACTTGTTTCGATTCTGGGTCCGGGTGTGGGGTTGATTGAGTGGGGGCGGCACTGGAGGGGTGCGTAATTGCTCATGTGATTATCCTGTTATATAACCGCATTGCCTCACTGCCTGAGATTTTACTTCCATTGCTGTTTTAATGATGCTGCTGCTCTCCCGTGTGGTGAAGATTTCGGGCGGACTCGAATCTCCTTGGTTCTTATTCTTCACTGACTTTTTCCCTGATAACATTATTTTGAAAAACTTTAAAATTCACCTTCACTTCTCCTCCCCCTGGTGTCAAGGATCTCTCCAGTGTATAATTCATAAATGTCGCTAATCTTGACCGTTGAAGTACAGGGGCCGTAATGTTTGTATCAGTGCTTAACCGTATCGTGGCCGGCCTGAAGGTTGTAGGCCCGTATTTGTTCTTTTAATATGCACGAATAAAGGTTTTTAAAAAAAAAAAATAAAAAAAAAAAAATAAGGGCATCGGCCTCTGTAAAGGGGCTAAAAAGATTTAATAGTGTATATGGAGAAAGGTCTGATAGACCGTTATTAAAAGCTTATTTAGCAATGGTCCCCCCACAATTTTTGTATGGTGCAGAGGTACTCTAAGTGGAAAAAAGGGATGGGACAAAGAAGAGGGAAATATCCTTAAATGTTTGTTCTCGCTGCCTAGATCGTCCATGATACAAGCAGTAAGATTAGAATTGGGAATCACCTGAATGAATGAAAAGAAACTTATAAACGCGCTACTTAGCCCGAAGGCATCAAGGCGCCTAACCAAAAACAATTCAAAAGTAAGGCAGATCATATCTAAGCATAGGCCTTGGCAAAAAGCCATGTCTTAAGGGCCTTCCTAAAAGCCAGCGCCGAGGGAAGAGATCTTATCTCCAAGGGCAAGGAGTTCCACTGCCTAGGAGCAAGAGTTGAAAAAGCTCTACCTCCCCACTTAGCTTTACGTATCCTGGGCACTAGAAGCAAGAGCTTATTTGACGACCGGAGAGTTCTAGGGGGTGTGTAGGGGACCAGCAGATCCTTCACGCCACCCGACCGATTAGTTGCCAAAGCTCTGTAAATCAGAGTCAGGGACTTGAAGGATATCCTGGCCTCAATAGAGAGCCAATGTAGGGTCCTTCTTGCCGTATGAGCCGAGGCCCGTTTGGGCAGGTCCAGGACCAGTCTAGCGGCAGCATTCTGCACCATTTGAAGACGGGTTACCAGGCCATTATTGATGCCCAAATAAAGAGCATTACAATAATCAAGTCTGGAACCAATCAGTGCCAGGACAATTTGTTTCCTGGACTGGAAAGACAAATAGTGCCTGATCCTCCGTAGGATGTTTATGAGGCCCCAACAGGTGGAGATGGTCCTCTTTACCTGTTGATCCATCCTCAAAAGGGGATCAATCAAAACACCTAGGTTTTTAGCCAGAGTCGACGGTAAGGGGCACACCCCCATTGTGGAAGGCCACCAATCAGCCGACCAAAGATCCTCCTTTCCCCCGAACACCAGAATCTCGGTCTTTTCCCCATTGAGTTTCAAAGAATTACAAACCATCCATTGAGCGACTGCCTTCATACAGTTTTTAAAATTGGAGGCAGCCAGGATAGTAGGTTGGGTAAAAGACAGCAGAATCTGTGTATCGTCAGCATAAGAAATTACCTCCATCCCGAAAGATCTAATAAGCCTGGCCAGTGGGGTAACATAGATGTTAAAAAGGGTCGGACTTAATGCCGACCCCTGAGGGACCCCACAAAGCACAGGAAGGGATGGAGACAAGAACTCCCCCAGCTTTACTCTCTGTTCCCTCTGATTCAGGAAGGATACCAGCAGACTAAGTGCCGTACCCTTGACCCCTATCTCTCTCAGCCTTGATGTTAATACCGAGGGAGACAGGGTATCAAAGGCAGCCGAGAGATCCAAAAGGATGAGGAGAGTGGTCAGTCCCTTATCGACCCTGGTGCGAATGATGTCAAGCACGATAGTAAGGGCAGATTCGGTACTGTGTTCTCTCCTAAAACCGTGCTGCGAATGGTCCAACCTATCATGGGCTTCCAAAAAGTCAACAAGATGCTTATTTAGATGGATTTCCAGCATCTTGGCAGGAGCTGGGAGCAACGAGATGGGGCGAAAGTTTTTGAGCACACCCGGGTCAAGAGTGGATTTTTTTAAAAGAGGCTTGACCACCGCTTTCTTCCACTGAGGGGGGAAGGTCCCTTCCTTCATTGCCCCATTCATCACACCCAATAAGGGTGGAAGAAGACAGTCTTTACACTGTTTAAAAAGTTTAAGGGGACAGGGGTCTAAGGGGGAACCCGACCTAACCTTAGCCAGGAGGACTTCAAGATCCAGTAGGGAGAGAGAAGGAAAACTTGACAGACTTCCAGAGGACACCTCCTCAGATAAAGATGACAAAGAACAATCTGTGGAGATGGATAGAGTCACCCTTTGTAGCTCCAATGCTGAATGGATATCAACAATCTTGGTGTTGAAAAATTGTGCAATATCATTACACAACTGTTGTGAGCTTACCACAGGATCTGGCACCTTTAGTGAGATGAGCGTGTCCACGATTTTAAAGAGATCTTTGGGTGAGGAAAGTGAGGCGGTAAGAGGTGAAATATTCTTGTTTGATTTTTATTACCTCCTTCTTATAAATCCTCAAGAGAGTTTTATGTCTGTCCCTCTCACACGAGTACCCACTAGACCGCCAACGACGTTCCTGTCGCCGTAATCCCTGCCTAAGCAGTCTTAGTGGTTCAGAGAACCAAAGGGGCCGAGGGAGTTCTTCTGGCAGAATAGCACAAGGTGGCCGGTGCAAGTTCGTCAAGGGCTATTGTGACCCCGTTCTCCAGCCTCTCCACTGCTGATGTTACATCCTCCCCAGGGGTAATCAATAGCCCTGCAAGTTTGGGAGCGAGTAAATTATTAGTTAGCTTTTTTAAATTACGTCTTCGTTCAAACTTACTAGGCTTATAACCCCTATTGCTGGACAGGGAGGTCGTTAAGACCAAGGGAATCGCATAATGGTCGGACCATGAGAGGGGAAAAGGCAGTTCAGTGACCAACCGAGTGTCGTTAGAGAAAACCCCATCGAGCGTATGGCCCGCCAAATGGGTGGGTCCTCTGACTAACTGTGTCAGCCCGCACCCAGAAAAGGTATCCAAAAGAGATTGGGTTTCGGACGAGTCCACCTTCTCTAAATGAAAATTTACATCCCCCAAAACAGTGAGATGGTCACAGCCAAAGTATGGCTCTAAGCTCTTGAGCATTTGACTGCAAAAATCTGATTTGCTTGCTGGGGGTCTGTAAATGAGGAGGCCCTTAAACGGCACTCCATATGCACCATTGATAGAAAATTGGAGAGCCTGAAAGGACTCCTGATAATCGTCTAGGGGAGTGATGTGACAGGACAAATGGTCCCTGTGAAGGATGCCAATCCCTCCCCCCATCCGGCCCACTCTATCCATTCTCACTAGAGTATAGCCATCTGGGACTGCCTCCACAAGATCGGGACCTGAGGAATCCTTTGCCCAGGTTTCAGTTGTGAAGACCCAGTCCGGGACTCTGGACAATACGAAATCCTTAAAAGCTAAGTTATTTTTAATCAAGGACCTCGCATTTAAGAGGAAACCCGTGTTGCTCCTCATCCTAGAATCGAATTTGGGCCTCTGAACCACAACTGATGGGGACGCTCCTAGGACAGGAGAGCCGAAACAGAGACAGGTGGGAGATGTCAAAAATCCCTCAGGTGCATACCCATGATGGGGTATAACCGCTTGCATGGCTTTATTGCATTTCTGGCAGTGGTTAGGATCAGGTGAGGATCAAAAAATCTCACAGTGGTGTAAAAATGAAATTGCCAATAGTGAGTTGTCTTGGGCAAGAGAGACCAGAGCTTCAATTATTCAAGCATATGGTGTTTTAAAGCTAAAGTTGTGCCCTCAGTACTTAGGCCTAAAGATAGACAAGAAAGAACTTAGGACATTGGGAATAGAAGCGTCCCGAACCCATGATCAAGAATACCTCTTACGGAAAAGTTCAGTTGCTTTTATGGCCTCAGCATGGAAAAATGATTTACATTACCCCTATATCGACAGGTTACCTAGTTGCCTGTTACGGTGCGAAGTGTTAAGATTGAGAATTGGGCTAAATCCCCGTTATGTGAACAATGGGGTAAAAATCTTAATGATAAATAGCAATGGAAAATGCACCTGCACTTTAGGCACTACCTGTGATATTTTACATATTTAATTAGACTGTTTTAAGATTTTAGATATACGAAGAAAGATTTTAGGCCAGATTTTTTAAAAATATGAAATTAAAAATAGGTTGCAAGCTGTAAACCTTTAAGTGGAAATGAAGAACCTAGATATAGCCTGTGCTATTGGGAAATATATAAACAAAGTGAAAGAGTTTCTTAAATGTAAAGAGCACTGATGAAATCTAGATCTTTTTAGATTCAGGGAGAATGGGTTATTAATGGATAGAAGCAATTTGTGAGACATACTAGAAGGTCAGTGTGACTCAATAATGTAATAAGTTGTTTTTGTTAATTTTAAGAGGATTTTTTATTTGCATTTTTATAGTTGTGAATTATAGGTTTAAGAAATGTATTGTATATTGTATGATCCTGACTTGCTTATCTATGGAATGTTATGCTGCTAAGTGTATACTTTTATGGTTGTAAATAACCAAATAAAGTTTTATTTCATTCATTCAAATTAGGCAGTAGTAGTATGGTTTTTGTGGCCGTTGTTAAGTGGCAAACGGAACAGGAACCACATGGATAATGTCCAGTCACTGGTGGATTGTTCCATAACATAGGCGGTGGTTCACTTCGTGTCAGCGGTGGTGGTCTTGTGTGTACCAGCATGTCTTTCAGGTTTCTCGTTCTTTTATTTGTAAACCTCGGTTTTGGCCAGTTTAAGGACCCGGAGGTCAGGATTCGCCAGTTTTTATTCACAATTTTTTTTAATGTTATTTGAGGCTGTGCTATAGGTACTGACACAAGTAACCACATCTTTCACCGGTTCTTTTCTTATCTGCAGGAGACTGTCTCTTTGCTGGTTTCTTGCCCTCTTCTGGCATTTGTTGATAGTGCTTGTAGGGTAGTCCCGGTACTTCAATTTGTCAAAGAGGTCCTTCGCTTGGCTCTTGTAGTCTTGAATGTTACTACAATTCCGTCTTAAGTGCAAAAATTGGCTGTAGGGAAGGTTTTCTCGGAGCAGGCGTGGGTGAAAGCTTTTATATCAAAGTAGGCTATTTTTAGCAGTTGGTTTGAAAAAAGTTTTAGTTTGCACTTGATCATTTTCAATGAAAATGGTGGTGTCCAGCAAATCCCAGTTTTTTATTGTTTGCTGTGTAGGTGAATCTCAGCCATTCATCTCTGGTGTTTAGCCATCTGTGGAAGTCGGTTAAGCTTTCCCAGATCAAGATGATATCATCTATGTAGCGTTTCCAAAAAACAATCTGTTGTAGATATGGGTTTGTGGTGTTCTGTATGAGAGTCTCCTCAAAATTACTCACATATAAACCCGCTACACTTGGGGTGAATGTACTGCCCATTGAAGTACCGTGACATTGAATATAACAACACAATGTACCTGCAAAGTGATTTTCGGTTAAAGCCAGTCTGCAACACTCAAGGACAAAATGTCTAGGTGTCTTATAGTCCCATTGTTTACTGAACAGTAATGTCGCTAACGTTTCCAAAGTTTTCTGTTGGGGTAAACTGGTATATAGACTTAACATCTAGTCCTACCAGTAACATCCTATCTTCTGAGCATGGTTGTTCTTTCAGAAGATTCAACAATTCTCTAGTGTCCTTGAGATAAGTTGGAGTTTGTTGCACCAGGGGTTTTAAAGTATTGGTCCGCAAATTGGGACAGTGGTTCTAGAATTGAACCAATTCCAAAGACAATCAGTCTTTCAGGAGGGGGGTCTGCGATCTTTGTGAATTTTAGGGAGAGAATAAAAGTATGGCATCCTTGGTGTTTTGGTTAGTAGGAATTCTGCTTCATTCTTTGAAATCCAGTCATTTGTTTCTGCTTAGTCTTCAGGATTTGATATTTCTCGGGAAATGTTAAAGATTTTCTTCCTTTGGTTCGAGGTCTCGTGGATGGATGCATTGGGTGAGATGACCCTTTTTGCACAGTTTATTACCATGTAACATGCTCTGCAATCTGCAGCTTGTTGTGAGCCAGTAATAACTAAACTTCTATACAGACTCCTTGATGAAGAAACTACACTCACCAACCCTAACACAGACTGGAACCATAAATCTACCTCAGCAACCCTAACCCTGATCCCAACCCTAAATCTACCTCACCAACCTGGATTCTAACCCTAAACCTACCTCACTAATACTAATCCGGAGCCTAACCCAAAAACGACGTCACTCACCCTAACCTTGACTCTAAACCTAAATCTACATCTCCAGCCCTAACCATGTCTATCTCACCAACCCCAATCTTGATACTAACCCTATTAACCCAATCCGGATACTAAATCTTCTTAAGTAATCATAACCAGACTCATCCTAAACCTCTCACTGACCTTCATCCTGACCCTTATCGTAAATCTATTTCAGCAAGCGTAACGCTGTCTCCAACCTTAAATCTACCTCACCAACCCCAATCCTGATACCCTAAATCTTCTTCCGTAACCATAACCCGGACTCTCAGACTAAACCTACCCCACTTTTGTATAGGGTAAGTTGGCCATTTAAACTATGGAACATCTCACTTAGCTTCTGAATGTCTTTGGTGGAAGGCCTTGTTCCTTTAGCATGGAAGAGGGCCTTAGTCACACCTCTACTCACAAAGCCCAACCTGGGCCTCTCAAATGGTCAAACTATAGACCCATTTCCCACTTGCCTACCCTAGCTAAGGTGTTGAAAAAAACATGTAAATCTGCAACTTACATCCTACATTAAGCTAAATGGGATACTGCACTCTTCACAATCAGGCTTCAGGGCTGGCGATAGCACTGAATCTGCCCTTCTTGGTGTGATGTAATATCTACGAGGCCAATTAGACTCCAGCAGGATGGCGGCACGGATTCTTCTTGATCTCAGCGCTGCATTCAACACAGAATCACTCCACTCTGCTTCACAGACTAGAAGGAATGGCAGTGTAGGGCACAGCCTTGCCATGGCTAAGATATTTCCTGTATAAGGCAACGTTCAGGGACACTCATCAATACAAGTCCAAGTCACACCCTCTTGCCTCAGGGGAGCCACAGGGTTCTACCCTTAGCCCACTTCTGTCCAATCAATATGTAAGGCCTCTTGCCGACATTGTGGAATCGAATCCCATGCGGTTACACTTTTTTGTATGCCGATGACACTCAAATGGTGGTATCTTTATCCACCAAGGAAAGCCGCATTGTTGAAGCCATTAATATAAGCCTTGCCAAAGTTTCAGCTTGGATGAATATCAGTTCACTGAAACTGAATGAGGACAAGACTGAGGTTGGGCCAATCACCCCCACCTTTAGGGTCGCCATCTACTATGAGTAAGACCCCCTTTCCAGTTCAGGTGGTGAAAAGTCGGAGAGTATGGCTAGATGACAAGCTGTCCCTGCGTCACCAGATAAATGAGGTGGCTGCCATGTGCTTTGGCATCCCTCAATGGCTAAACAGAATCTTGGAATAGTTTTCGGTCTCTGTTCAGCCAACAGTAGTCGAGGCTCTGGTGATTTCCAGACTGGTTTACAGTAATGTTTTATGTCTGGGTGCTGCAAAATCCCTGCTCGAAAGGCTCCAAAGTGTTCAAAATGTGGCAGCCCGTTTACTTCATCATCCACCCAGGTTCACCTCCTCAGCTAGTTTGTTGCTTACTTTGCACTGGTTTCCTATTGAGCAGGGAGTCCAATTTAAGACCTTATGCTACATGCACAAGTGCCTCGCCAATACTGGGCCAATATATCGGAGACCGTTGGAGTCTAAATATATGTTCCAAAGCGTGTTCTCCGTTCTAGCCATAAGGACCTGGTAACGGTTCTCCTAGGATAAGGAAGTCCCTCCGGGGTGGCCGGGAATTTGCTTTTCTCTACCATAAGCTCTGGTGTGACCGCCACACACACGATGTAGTTTAAAACTTGCCTGTTTCCATCACTATAATGGTCATGTGATGGTTTGATTGCCCTTGGTATAGTGAGGAGGCTAGTGGTAAGAAGCTGTGTCTAGGTAGCTGTGCGCTTTACAAATCACTAATAATAACAAGAATTACAACAACAAAACTAAATCTACCTCAGCAACCACAACCCTGGCTCTAACCCTAAATCTACCTCAGCAACCACAACCCTGACTCAACCCTCATCTTTAATCAACCCATGTAACCTTAGCCCTTATCCTAACCCTAAATCTAGCACAGCAGCCCCATACCATGATTCTAACCCTAAATATACTTCACCAGCCGTAGTCCTAAATCTACCTCGGCAACCCTACCCTGACCTTAACCCTAATCTACCTCACCAACCCGAACCCTGATCCCAACCCTAAATCTAACTTAGCAAAGCTAATCGTGATCCCAAACATAAAACTACCTCACCAACCCTAAACCATTATCTACTTCGCCAAGCCCAATCCTAACCCTACATTTTCTTCAGAAACCATAGCCCTGACTAACCCAAATCTACCTCACTAACCCTTATCTAAAACATAAATCTACATCACCAACCCTGATCCCAACCCCAATCTACCTCATCAACCCTAACTCTGATCCTAACCCTAAATCCATCTTATAACCCAACTATGAACCTTACTAGAACCAACCAAATCCTTCCCCTATAGCTCCTCTTAGCAGGGCCACTGGAATTATGAGATTCTGCAAATGCACCGCTATCCGCATGAATATGGATTTGCCACCCTTGCTAAACAATCCACCACCTTCTGCAGAATTGCATACATTAATAAAAAAAGCTGTTTCTAGCCCTAACCGCTCATAAATTACTAAAACCGACCACGTGTTGCCGCACAGTGATAGGCCTTAGTCACATGGAGACAAGTTCCCCTTTCAGTTCATTTCTGCATTTAGATGTTACACCGATATTAATGAGGTGACCCTTTCATCCATACAGTGTTAATACATGTACAAAAATACAAAATAGTGAAGTAATAACGTTTCTGAATGTGCTGCATTATTTCCCTTTTTTGCCCCATAATTTAGTTAACTCTATCACATAATTGGGTCCAACTCTCGCAATAATGCCATCAGCTAGCTCTATTAATAGCACTTGGGTTTTTAATTAGAGGCATGTCTTTATTTTAATGGTTTATGTCTCCTTTATTGATAACTAAGAATATAATTCCGATTAGCTAAATTTTTTTCGAGGATCATTTCGTCATCATGAAATTTCGCCCTCAAAGTATCTTCCTGGCAACATAATTCTGCGGATGGTGAAAAGCAAATCCTATTGAAAACAAGCATTGGCAAAGCCAAATAGTTGGACTTGCTGAGTGATTTACAAAACACGCCCGCTGGTTTTGCCAGTGTTTGTTCGCTGTCAGAGGGAGACGCCTGGTGCGCTTCCCAGCAGCAATGACCCCGCAGCACAGCAGTGAGGGGTAGGTGCCGGCAGTGCCCACAATGTGAGCAATATCAGGGGAGAGGGCAAGGCGCCCCCAGGGCTTCTAGGTGCACCCGGCAGTAGGGGGTGGGGTTAAGCGTTGAAGGTGTGATGAAAGAGTGCAGTGCAGCCGCTAAAAAAAACTCACATCAGACCTTTCACCACACTCGAAGGTGGGCAAACAACAGCACACGCTGAGGAAAGGCACAGGCGCCGTTAAAGTGACAGTCTGCTTTCTAAAGTGCTACCACAGGATGGCTTTGCAGTGTTTCGTCACGTGAACACCAACACTTTCGAAGTGGAGAGTTCACGCGAAGCTGCTTCGGACATGAACACAGCTGGGACCATTTGATGTGAATTTATCGTCCTTCGCTTGTTTTTTTTAACAATCCTGTAACATGCACAAGCTGTACAAGGAAAGATGTATAATAAAAAACTGGAATGATCCCATACAGGACAGCCATGCCAGGAAACACGGCCTGCGACGCTGCCATCGGCTATGCCCCAGAAGACCTAGAGCCGCTTAATCTGTGACACCTTGGGCAAATCACTATAGCCAAAACGATGTTTTTCTGATATTTGTCAGTGTTTCCAGACTGAGTAAATGTAGGAAGCAGGTGGTAGTTTAAACAAGCGCAGCCCATCATGGGACGCGAACGGCTCTTTACAGGGCGGACAGAAGATGTGCATGCGGGGACTGCCTTTACTGACGGCGAAAAAATGTCCCCATAGTATCACTCCGCCAGTAAAGCATCCAATCCCCATGTGCACATCTTTTGTCTCCTTCGTCTCCCCACGAGCACGCTGGAATCGTATCGATTTCAAAAGGCCTCTGCTTTCACAGCAGTTCATGTGCTGCTTTCGGCAGGCAGAGACCTAAAAACAGCAGTACGAAGTAAGTACAAGAAAGAATCTGGTTACCTTTTGAACATACAGTGCACTGGTGCATAAAAAATAAACAACTGATTGAAGGGCACGATGAGTTGGCAAAAAACACAATGAAACAGTGCTCCGAGATGCATTAAAAGTACAGTAGTGCTTGTCGGGGTATGTATCAGGTAAATTAAAATTGACGAAAACTGTCCTCTTTGTAAACATCTGCGCTTGTGTCAGCCGCACAACTGTGCACGGTTTTCAGTCATGTCAAAACACAAGAAATAAAGAAAAAAGAAAACCTGTAGCTTCACGGTGCAGACGAAAATCTTGTTGAGACGATCAACGGTCAACTTCAACTTGCCGATAATTTTATTGTCTGCGAACAGAACGTGGTTGCCAAATACTTAAAAGAAAGAATGTTTAGTGGTACAGACAGGTCCTTGGTAGAAGTGTCCAACAACACAACGGCAGCACGTGATGTACGTTGTGCCGGATGGCTCCAGACGCGCTCAAGCAGCAAAACGTTACAGCGCAGCAGCACAAACGCAGAGAGTGAGACTCGAGATGATGGAAGACTCTCTACAGATGCAGGTAGGGTTGCGCGTGCAAACAGCAGACTCGCGTCACAGTTTTGAAATACCAGGAAGCGGTTGAGCTGCCCAAGATGTTCCACGGTATGAAACCCAGTAAAACTTGCCAGTAAAATGAGTAATCGACTCACTGGGCCAAATAAAAAAAAATAAAAGATGATCTGGCATTGACAGGAAAGTGAAAGATTGAAACAGTGCAACAAATAACACCCAGGAGGAAAGCCGTTGTATAAGGGTGCATACTACTACCAGTAAAGAATGCCTCAGGCACAGCTCAGCTGATTCTTTAATTGTCGTTTCTTTCTATGGCAGTGTAATAAACGGCAATAGCAACCGTGTCAAACCCACACATTGATTGGTGAAGGTTGCACTACGCCAGACACTTCAAATGTCCTTAAACATATCGAACTGCGCAGCATTCATTCTAGAGATGACATGTAAAAAGTCCAAAATGATAATGCTTACTTCCCTTGAAGGCGCAGATCTAATTGATGTAGACACATGACACAGAGTACAACACACTTGAGTCGCTTTGATCTTGAGGCGCTTGTGAAGACAGAACAAATCAGAGTCACACTGTTCTTGTGTGGTGTTTGTGAAATACATTCACAAAGACAGGCTTGTGTGAAGAGAGATCTGGTACGCGCAGGTTGGAGGTGACCGGTGAGGTGGTCACTGGTGGGGCTCAGGGTGCCAGCATGCTGGCTGCTCCTGGTGGGGCTCATCTACATACATACAATAAATCATCTTGAACTACATCAAGCTGTCTGGCAGAGCATGGGGGGAAAATGGCATACACAAGCACGAACAGTAAACTAGGATACTACAAAGTTCAAAACAACAAAACAAGACCATTTCAACAATCTAGAACTGTTTATTAGGACTTTAGGACTGACTATGACCCTGGTGGTCTGGGAACCGCCATCGGTTTCTGGCGGTCTAACAGTCCGCATACGCGGTGGTTCGACCTCCGGATTATGAGGAGGGCAGTGAGACAGTCTCCAGACTGTCACCACCGCCAAGATCTGAGCTCCTGTGTTGGGGGCGGTGGGGACCCCGTCACGAAAAGGTGGACAAAAGGTCAGAAAAAGGGCACCAGGGCGAATAAGACCATATGAACTGTGGCCGGGGCCCATGTTGTGCCTCTATGCCAGCATGGTTGGTGCGCGCACCGTTTGCTATGCACGACATGGGGCATGGAAACAGTGCACCTGACTTGCAGGAGACACAACAGTGCGGCTGGCACTGGATTCAGGCTCTCTCCTAAAGCCAAAGCATGCTGCTTCTCCATGGCCGCTGACAAACTGCTAGCTCAGCGGTGGTCATGTAATGCGGTAGCTGAAATGACGCCATCTGTCCTGACTGCCGCTGCAGCAGGCTGGCGGTGTGACTGCCAGGGTCTTAATCAGTCCCTTAGTGAGCCGTTTGTGTTCATACCGCTTCTCACTGTGTAGAATGCATGTGCTGGATAATTTTTAATCCTGTTAGAGTTCCTTCAGCGGCAGTCAGAAAGGCTTAGCTGATGGGTTCAACTGGTGAGATCAATCGCCCTTGGAGGAGGGAGTGATCTGAAACTCCACTCTTGGAAGTCATGCAACAAACTCCACTTTACTGCAACAAACTCCACTTTACTGTTGGAGTTACAATAATCTTCAAAGTTAGTTCCATAGAATTACATCCAACTATTCCAGCCACATATACACACTTCTTTTCCTAATCAAAGCAAATCCAAAGAAAACAAGCAACAAGATGGGTACAAACTGTTGCAGGCTTCATACACCCCAAAACACTAATACAAACAAAAGACTTAAGTCACTGGACCTCACCCTGCAAAATATCCGGCCTGTTCCTTGCTCTGTGGGCTCTTGTCATTTTTCCCTTATCAGATAAGGATATTTTGCCCTGCAACAGACAGACTCCTTCAGTCTTTAAAAAAGGCTCCCCTTGTCCAGTGTGCAACAATACATCAACCAAAGTATGCAAAGTTGGTTAATTAAACCTCACTTCACCCCCAACATGAAACGAGAGAGAAGATGCAGAAGGGAGGTCACAATGCAACAACCATATAATGTCGGGTTTTGCTGGAGGGGGTAAAGGCCACCCCCTTCAAATATCAGTCCTGGACTCTTGGAGAAACAATCTGCCAACTTTGTGACTGAGGGGGCACATAGTGCTCTGCCACAAGGCCTCCATTATGCACCCACCTAGGCCTCTTATAGCAAGACTCCTCAACCACATGGAGCAAGTCAATATGCCGCTTGCCCCCCCCAACACAAGGGAGACTTATGTCATGAATCCGCCAACGTAATAATTTGCACCGACTATACAAAACTAGTCCAGCAACTGTGGAAGTCCTTCAGGGATGTCGAAAAAGAAACTCAGGGCAATTCAGTTGGACTACATGTTACTTTATCCTGATAATTTAAGGGTGCTCCTTAAAAGGTAGGTCATATTTGTTTTATACACACAAAAGCACATGAGGCTTGGTGAAAACGGAATTCTGTATTCCAACCAGGAACAATACCACCCATACACAGCAACTACACACCAATGAATAGAAACCAAAGCGAGAGGCATGGTAACAAGAGAAACTAACTTGGTCACACAACTGACAGGGATGCTTAGAGTAGGGTCAGCATGCTTCAGTGACAGGGTAGCACGGAAGGGATGATATGGAATGTCAATGGCCTTAATGATCACGCCAAGAGACGAACAGCTCTGCAGTTCCATGGTCATTCAATGGAGTTACTGCTTTTACAAGAAACTTACCTCGTGGGTACAAAATGTAACTTTTGGGTAGAGGTGGGTTTACTAAAGTTATCTAGTTATGCTCCGTAAAAGGCTCTAGGAAATAGTAATCCAACTACACAAACTGGGGCATTAAATAGTGGCAACTAGTTCCGATGAGGGTCATGTTTGGATTTCTTTAGTGTGCTCAATTGACAATCACAGACTGCACCCTACAGTCACCTCACAGGGGGTTTATCTGGGGACTTCTGCCGGCATCAAGATAGATGACCTTAACATTATGGTTGGCGCAAATGTACAAATGAGGTTTCTGAGATGCATAGGTCAAGATTAAAAAAAGGCCCAATATATGAAACAAAGTGTCTTGAATTTTACAAGCTGTCTTACTGGTAGCCAGTCTAGGTTACATAGGTGGAGGATACAGAGTGATGATTAGGAATGTGGCAAAGAAGCCAAACTCCAGCATTTCCAAATATTTGTAGTCTTTTAAAAGCCACCTGCATGGCGTCCAAGTACAGCACATTACCACAGTCCAAGCGAGATGTTAGAAGTCTGAACTATAGTTTTTTGTGAAGTAGAGTGGAGCCCACATATCTTTTTCACACAGCTTAGGAGGCCAAACCAACAGGTGTACCATATTTAGATTTTACGGTCAGAGGCTAAATTATTCTCATTCAAAACGCCTAGGTTCTGGACTACAGATTTGGGCCTTGAAAAAGGCCCAAAGTACTCAAGCTAGAGCTGGGGGCACCTAAAGTTGGGCTGATTTCTTTTCACCATGATTTCGATTTTATTCCCACTCAGTTTCAAGCAGTTGTGGCCCATCCAGCCAACTACAGACGACAGACAATCCCTCAATTTGTACGAAGTGCCTTGCGGACAGTGGTCAGAGAACAAATAAGGTGCATGTTGTCCACTTAAGAAAGCAAAACGAGGCAAATTATTCTACTAGGTTTCCTAGTGGCTGCACATATATATTAACAAGCATTTGCAATTCAATAGGTCTCACATTGGTGAAAGTTTGAGCTATTGGCGTTGCTAACCATACTGCAACGCCAATAGCTCAAACTTTCAGCAATGCTCGTAACAATTACATTGCAAATCTTTTATTTTATACTATTATTTTATTCTAATTGAGCAAGCTAATGCCGAACCACGAGGCCAAATGCAAGTAAGAAAAAAGAAAATGCACGAAGCAAGGAAAGGGGGCATTAGCACAGTTATTAGATGTCCCTGTGGGTGCAGTGCCTTATGTTGCTAATAGAGGTCTGTTTAAAACTCCACAGGGACACCTAGTAACAGCCTGTGGTACTGCACCCTTTCCTTGCTTTGTGGATGGAGGAGATGCAGCGCAGATGCTGCAAGCAAAAGAAAGTGCAGCGCTCGTTAAACGGGCACCACGCTAAAAGTATGCATGACGATGTAAGGGAAACTAAATGAGGACTGCTAAAGCACGGACGATGTGGGGATGGCACTGGGGAGATTAAGTGCAGCAATGAAGAGAGGGAGGGCGTGAGAGCGAAAAGCAATAGATTGCCAGAGCTAGCCAACCGAAAAAACAAAGATTGTGCTCACAGACTTTTAAAGCAGACCGTGCAACACCACCAGTAAAAAGTCCAGTCATTATGGGAGGTTATTAATGCAGACAAAGCGGTACCAAGAAGGGACTACTAAGCCTACTCACAAATTAAAAGCAACAATTTTGCAAAGACATTAAACCGGAGCCAATTGAAAAGATGGGCGGGAAATGGGTGAGGCTTCTATGCTGTATCTCAATGCAGCATGCCTCGCAGAGCAGCGCATGCACTGCCCAGGCTCGACCTAAAAAGCATCAGACTCAGCAATGATCCCTGGGGAACATCAAATGGTCTTAGTCTGGGCGTGGAAGAAAAAGACTTCATAGCTAACTGGAAGGATCGAAGTTCCAGAAGAGATTTGAACCATACAGAGCCTTATTGCAGATCCCACACAATCTAGCTAGCAATACATTATGAGACACTGTGTCAAATGCTGCACTCAACTCCAACAGGGTGACTGATGCAGACCATCTTTTATCAAGTGTCCATCTCAGTTCTTCAGTTACTACAACATTGGCAGATTCAGTGCTGTTATTGGAGCGAAAATCAGATTGAGATTGACGCAGCCTGTTGTGAGTCTCAAGGAAGTTGCTGATTAATATGCTTCTCTAGCAGGTTGGACACAAGCTGGAGCAGGGAGACTGGTTGAAAGCTCTGCGGTTTGTGATGTCCAGAGAAGACTTCTTCAGCAGGGGCAGCACAGCACATGCTTCCGAGACCACAACTGTAATAGCGGAGCTAATGAATACGCCAAGATAGACTATGATCGGATAGATAAAGGATGCCCAATTGGCCAAAACAGAAGGATTTGAAGGATCGAGTGGAGAACCAGATTTAATAATCTGGTACTCAAACACAGCTAGACTAGTCTAGAGTCCTCGCATTGCCACATATTCAAACCTGGCGTCAAGATGAGTAAACAATTATACTAGCTGGCTGACCCCAAGGTAGCATCCAGAGTCATTCCAGCAATTTATAACTGAGAAGGGCAACTGATCACTGACTTCTGTATGTCATAAATCCATGCGTTAGTCCCTTTACATTTTAACTGTTACAGTTCTAAACAACTTTTTTTCTAGTGTACAGAACTAGAACATATCATTTTATTTTCTCTAAAGCCTTTAAACACCATGACATCGCCTCTTATAAACAGGACTCTAGTGAGCTGAATTTAAACCAAGTATTTAGAATAGGATTTATTTTTTAAGCCTATTCTATTATGCTTTCTCTGGGCGATAGAATCATGAACTGAGTTCCCTTCAAGTTGAGACAGGTGATGAATAAGCCTGAATCCTCACTATACTTTATCTGGGACAATGCCCAGCGGTTTTACAGTAAGCTCACTAAAGGGTATCTCTCAGAATCCAAACTGCCTTCTTATCTCCCTGCCAACTCTGGTCAGTAAAATTTCCGTAAATCCATAAACCGATATGAGATAAACACATATGGGGCTCTGTGCCCATTGGCCTACTGTTTGTCCCGCATAATGTACCCTAAACCCTGGTCTAAAACTTTTTTCAACAGTTCCCTGTCAATGTAACAGTATAACCACTCATCCAACACTTTGGGTATAATTAACAAGTCCGATACCACAGATTTCTCTACCTATTTGGAGGAGGGTCTGTGAATGGATTTAAACCAGAGTCTTGCAAGACCGAGCAAGCAAAATGCCCCTCTTGGTGGACCAGCCTGTCCAGACAATAATGCTCTGTCAAAATATGGAGGGATATTCACTTAGCTGGATGACAAATGTCTAAGACAAGGACTCAGCATGCTGACCCAGTGCAGCAGCTTTGGTCTAGTAGAATGAGCATGCTGTTTTACTCAATGAGTAGCAGATCTTAATGCAGAGTATGATCAATCTGGAGATGGTCCTCTTCTGCACAGCCTTGACTTTCTTCACTCCATAGAACCGCTCAAAACGTTTGTCGTCCACCCGGTATTCTTTGGTACTATCTACGTGGAAGCTAACCCCTCTCTTTGGGTCCAAGTGATGGACTCTCCTTTGAGGAGGGGCGAGCCGGAACATAAAACACTTGGAGGGTGATGGATTGCACGACATGGAAAGGTGTCACTTTTGGTAAGAAGAATACTCGTGCTTGCAGAACCAGCTTGCCTGGAAGAAGGTGGTGTATGGTGGGTTGACCCAGAGTTTGAAGCTCACTTTCCCACCTTGCTGTTGCAATTGCGACGAGGAACACAGTTTTAATCAGTTCGGATGGAGTGCACATTAGAAACAAAAGGACCAAGTCATGTTCCCAGTACGGTATGGCATAGAAAGAGCGAGGAAACACGTGGTGAACCTTTCTAAAAGCACATAACTGGAGACTTAAATGAAAGAAGTAAGATCTGCCAACTACAAAAAAAAATGAAAGAGACAGAAGGTACCCTTTAACTCTGTCAGAAAAGGCCCTGCTAGGCAAAGAACAAAAACAACAAAACGTTAGTTTCAGGGCTCGAAAAATGGTACTAGTCCTGCAGGTCTAGTACCTTGAAAAATCTCCTTGACCTAACAGTAACCTACTTGACCTCCGTCTATGAAAGCAGAGCAAATGTGACAAGATAACATGATTTAAAGGCATCTTTATTGCTCATTTGCTTTGTGAGCAATAAAAAGGCCTTTAAATCTGGTTATCTTGTCACATTTTCTCAGTTTTCAAAGACAGGACAAAAGTTAGTATGTTTTCCTACTCGCCAGAAAGGGCGAGTAGGAACTAAAAATAGCTCGACCTCATTAAATTTACCTCGCAAATGCGAGCGGTCGAGTGGATTTGTCGAGCCCTGGCTATTTTGCCTGTAGGGGGTGAATCTGGCATGTGCCGCACCAAATCACAAACTTGACCCAACCATAGCAGTATCCCGTTTTTGTCAAGGGATGCCTGGCAGTCAAAATGATATTAACCACATTCAGAGGAAGGTCGAAGGAATTCATGATTAGAGATTGAGCAGCGCAGCTGAAAGGTGGGGAATGTGAAGGCCTGGTTGCAGATCCCTGCCCTGCTGCTGCAGATGGAGGACAGATGTTCAAGCCCAGGAGCTCTAGATACCATATTCTCAGTGCCCAATTCGGAGCCACTAAAATGACTCGGGCTGGGTTGATTGTGAGAACTCGGGGTAGGAAAGATATACAGCGGTGGAAAGGTATACGAGTCCTGAGATCCACTTGAGGTGTAAAGCGTCTGAACGAGAGACGCTTTTAAACTCCAATGCCCAGAAGTGCTGACATTAGGGGTTTTCAGTGGTGGTGAGCAAATCGAGCAAAGGTTCTCCCCCATTTGCAGAAGAGACCTTGTACCACCTCCAGGTGTAACCGCCATTCATCTGCTAATGGATGAACTTGTCCGCCCTGGCATTCAATGATCTTTCCAGATGGTTCACCACAAAGAAAATTCTAGCCATCTCCAGAGATACAAGGCCTCCTGGCAAAGCGACCGGGACCCCACCAAACTCTGTTCATTGCAGTACCAGATTGTGGTGATGTCAGAAAATCTTTACCAGCTTCCCCTTGATGGATGGATGGAAAGCTTGGACTGCCTTCAGCTCCGAAAGCTTGATATAGAGCTGGGACTCTACTGGAGACCACAGGCCTACGATATCCACCTTTCCCCAAGTGACTGCCCAAGTCCAGAAATGACGCAAAGGTCACCACCGTCAGCTCCAAGTGAGGTATGGAGGGAGGTCTGCTAATTACCAAATTTAAGTTCAGTAACCACGACTGCAGGCTTTTGCAGCCTCCTTTGATATCTGTATGTGGTCAGAGAGGTTCCCTTGAATTTGGGCAACCAAACTTCAGGTCCCACTGCAAAACCTGCATATGCTAACTGGTGTGCTCGACTAGCAGGATGCAGAAGGCCTTCAGACCCTGTAGTCTTAGAGTTGACCTCACTGAAATCCAGGACCAAGGTGGCGAGACTGGGATAATAGCCAGAATGCCTTGGACTCTTTCCCTGAGCAAAGGCATGGAACCAGACCAGGTCTAGAATGGCTCCTAGTAAGGGGGTGACCTGAGTCAGGGGTGATTTTAGCACACGGATAGTGAACCCCAAAGAGGACAGGAAGTTTGCTGTAACCTGGAGAGGGCTGACCATTGCCTGGGGCGAGCCCACCTTCAACAGCCAGTGGTCAAGGTAGGGGAATACTGGAACCCCTGACCTCCGAAGGTGTGTTGCTACCACCGCCATCACTTCCGTGAACACCCGAGGTGCACAAGTGAGACCAAAAGGGGAGCACAGCAAACTGAAAATACTTGGGTCCCACTGGGAACTACAGGCAATTCCGATGGAGTAGTAGGAAGTGTATATGGAATAGCCGGTCGGCAGGTCTAACACCTCTATACCAGTCTTCATGGTTGAGGGCAGATAAGACCCGAGCCAGGGTGAGCATTTTGAATTGCTCCTTTCAGTGGATGGTATTGGGAGGGTGCAGGCCTAAAATAGGATGAAGGCCTCCGTCCTTCTTGGGCTCCAGAAAGTAACTGGAGTAACAACCATGCTTTACTTTTGTGCTGACACCCTCTGAACAGCCCCTTAAAAGGGCTAGCACTTGCTGCTTAATCGAGATGATCCTCCGTCAGTCGCGGGGCGGGGGACAATATCAATAGACGCCGATGAAACACAGCTCATACTCTCCCTCTCGGACAAGACCTCTAACAGAAGAAACAAATTCACCACTGTCATGAGAAAGTTGCTAACTTATGAAAGCTAACTGTCTCAAGCTAAAAAGCAAAACAGAATTGGTGATCTTTGACAAAGATCCCTCTCTATTGGAGTCCAATTGGGGTCCAGGTGTACTCAAGCCCACACCCAGCACACTCGCCAGGAACCTCAGAATAAATGACAGCAGACTGGACATGACCACACAAGTCAACATGGTCACTGGATCCTGCTTCCAAACTCTAAAGATGCTAAGGAATATCTTCAAATTACTCTCAAGCAACACTACAAAAACAGCCACTCATGCTGTAGTCCTCCAGCAAGTTGAACTACGGAAACACCTATACCGGGATCACCAAGCAACTCACTAGAAGTCTACAAACCATCCAGAATTAGACAGGGACACTCATCCTCAACCTTCTGGAGAAGTGCAATTTTATACCCATTCTGGGATACTGTAGGCGTGCATCATAATCATGCATTGTCAACACAAATATGTATTCTGTGTGATCAATGTTACTAAGGAATATGGAGTATTGCATATTTAAAGTCTCCCACATGAAAAGTGTTGTGTGTAGAACGTGACTAATAAAGGTCTATATAACATTTACATATTAGTGTGACAGGAGAAGTTAACATAAAATGTGTTTCATTGCGAGGTTAATAAAATAGAATGTGAAAGTATAAACTAATGTTTAAACACATGAGTAACAAGAATTATTTCCATGCAGGTACATTTGGACCAATTAATGATTATTCACAATTTAAGAGGCACAAAAATACTTTCCATAAACACATTATACAGTAATTTAAAATAAGCTTGACATAGAAAGATGTCCTACTTCATCTAATTAAAGAGCAACTATTACATCAATCCCATTACATCCTAAAAACGTATTAGCCTTATTAAAAAAAGATCTAAAACAAGCAAGTACTTATCCTAGCTCATCCAATTATATATCTTGCTTCTGGTAAAGATACACATAAATGCATCATTAAGACTATATCACATCATTTGTAAACCTACCATGTAGAATATATCATATTAAACTCTAATTATATTAACATTTACAAAAGCAGTCATATTAATTCCGTGCTACGTGGTAATGGCTAGGGTCTTAGTCCTAATGCGCCAGGCATAAAGCAAATGTCTTGATAAAGGAAGCACTAGCCATTGTGTGGTATCAGATCTTAGCACTCGGAGAGCTTCTACTGGTCAGGTAAAGAATAGCAGACGGCATGCTGGAATTATCCAACATTTTCGAATCTTAGTGTATGCAGGGCAAAAGAACATAAAATGATCTAAAGATTCAGAGCAGAGGCTGCACACAGGGAGTACAGTAGCATTCTTCCATTTGCTTTTCCTGAGGTTCAAAGGCAAGGGCCCATAACTGAATTGTAAATAAAGTGCAGGTGCATGTATTAGTTCAATCTCATCCATGAGGGTCTCAAAAAAGAAGAAACATTTAAGATTTAAGAACCTTTCAATTAAAGTGCCAACGGCTACAGCATTAAAACAGCAGCCCTTAATGCAATTCCAAAACCTTGCTTTTAAAAGGTGTACCACGTCTTTGGACAAGGACTTGGGATCCTCCCCAGGCCCTCAGCCCTAGGCTATACAACCATTGTCTGACCTCCTTAAACCACACAACTCGTCCAAGTGCTTTATCTAAAGTGTGTACTTCAGCTTAGGCTTCTTTAAGAGGAATCTGGGTTTTGCTAGTCCATAGTCTTACCCATAACACTAAAACCTTCAGTGCAGCAATATCTTTAATAGTTTTTAACCGTAGATTGAGGAAAAACGGTACCAGTGGTGTATTTATTGGGAGATTTAGTAGTGATATTGTATATTTGTTTTCCGCCAGCTCTAAACTTAGTCTGTTGCATACCGCACAATTCAGCCCTGTAGAGAGTATTGCCCATCCCTATTGCTTGATGGATTTCAAATGCGGGAGGGATAGGGCGGGAAACCGATTGATTTACATTTTTCACAACTGCTGCGTCTACGTGCTGTAATGCAAAACTACTCTTTTGGATATGGGCAGACCATGTCAAATTGCTAGCCAGTCTAACCCCTAGATAATCAAAAACCTTGAACTGCTCAAAAATATTTGATCCTAACCTCAGGTTTCCTTTTAAACTATCAATGAGGGTTAAAAGTAATACATTTGGCCTTTAAAAACAATTAATCTCAAGGCCAAAGTCATTGCAAGCTGTTGCAAACCTATTTAAAACATTCTGCATGCCCATTGGCGTGTTCAAAATCAACAGCGTATCGTCAGCAAAGAGGATTGAAAGAATTAATCTGCCTGCTAATTTGGGGGGAGGGGGAATTGCCCTCACAATCAAAGAGTACGTTAATCGACCCATGCATATACGAAGTAAACAAGGTAGGGGCTAGGACACAACCGTGGCATACTCCTTTTAAGACATTTATGTTCCTAGTACGACCACCAACTTTACTCCACCTAACTTGTGCAAAGTTATCTTGGTGCAGATGCACTTCAAGTTGTAACAGACCATTGGGCATCGCTGCATCACTCACAGCGGCCCACAATTTACCTCCTGGGATGGAATCGAAAGGCGAATTTAAGATCCACAAAAACAACATGAAGTGGTCCCTTCCCAATAATAACATCCTTCCATATAAGCAATAGATGGCGGAACACCGGATCATGAGCTTGTGGATGCCCTGAAACCAGCTTGCAAATGCAATATGATTTTTTCCTAGGTCCATATATGTAGATGTGTCAGGATGAATTTGCAACATACTTTCTGTGCAGTATCTATGAGGCGGATTAGCCTGTAGTTGGAGGGGTCCACTTTCTTAAATATTGGGATCGTTTAAGCACCCTTCCATGTGCTTGAGTTATCCCACACCCATGAGGAATGGCATTAAAAACGGAGTTTAATATAGGTCTCCATATACGCGGCTCAACATAGTAAAGATCTCCAGGTATTCTGTCCAACTCCGGTGCTTTGCCCTTATCCAAACAACTTATTGTAGCAATTTTCTCATACCATGAAAGCTGAATAATTCCCCCGTCTCTATTCCAGATGGGTAATGTTGACCTTCCTTTGTGATCAGATTGTCCACCCCAATCCCTCCCCTAAATATAATTTCACAAAATACTCTCCCTAAACATGCAGTTGAAAAATGAATCTTCTTCCTTAACTGTATGCGCTGCACCTTTAGGCAGTAAATTTCAGAATAACTGGCAATCTTTCATTTTCGATGCCTCAACTAAAGTACGCCAGTTATCTTCCTCCCGGCATTCCTTGGCCTCTGGCTGAGTCGTCTTGTATTCCAGTCTGCCCTCTGCTATGGCAATACTATAACCGTTCTTCACAGCAGTGATTCGAGCCGATCCAGCCTGTTTACAGTTTCCATTATACCAGGGCGCATCTTTACGCCTAGTAGAGACAGTTTGACACTGCCTACAAAGGTTACCCTTAATGCCTTAAATAGATAAGAAAAACTAGTCCTAGTTCTTAATTCATCACAAAAGTTGAAATTACCCCTACATAGATGCCAGCTAGAGACTTCTCATCTGATAGTACAAAAGGCCATTTAATCTGCATAACATTATTTGTAGTAACTATAGGCGGAGCCAAGGTACCAGTGCTATCGGTCACAAAGAGATTATCAACTAACACCAAAACCAGCGCATTGTGGTCGCTATCCTCTCGGTCTAGAACAGCCATGTCTTGTACCTTAGGCCAGAGATCTAAATCAACCACTATGTATTCTATCCTACTTAGTGTGTTCGCCCTTTTGAAGGTAAAGGACGCATCTGAATTGGAAAGCATCCACCCATTACAAGCACGGACAGTGCACAATTTATTCATTTACTAAGAGAGCTGCATTTATTATATGTGGAAATGTACATGTATTTTGTAACCCTATGCATTGCTAAAGTAAACAGTGGGCCTCAAGAAATCGTTCAGTTCAAGTGCACGTTTAAAGTCTAACATGCAATTCATATTCAAAGTAGAATGTATTTGCTTGCATTGTTTCCACTGCAGGTGTGGACAAAGCATCATTAGTTAGCATAGAGGGGTTTTGTTTTCATTAGATAGCAAGGTATGCAAAGAAGACATTTGGCAAGAAGCACAGTAACGAACAAAGAGGATTTCCCAAGGAGGAGAAGAAGAATGACCAAGGACAAATTAAGTTGCAACTTATCAATGTGGGAGAGGTGGTGCAAGTATACAGTTGTGCTGGAGTTCTGAAAAGTTACTAGCAAAAGTCACATGGGATTGTCTACCATGCGTACTATTCATATTTCATGCTGTATCTTAGGGAACAAAAGACAGACATCTTAGGACTTCAAAGCGGAGCAGATCTATGCATCTGCTGGTGTGGCTTTATGCTACATGACCCATGATTGGAGTGCTTCTACAGAAAACTCAAACAGCTGACACTTTTCAAATGTCACCTTTAATAAATGCTTCTTAGTTTAGGGTTTCCCTTTAAATAGTGTAGGGGGAGATAGCTTGCTCATGCTTACCTTGGAGAACCATTTGATGCAGTTTAATACTCAATTCTTTTTCCTGATCATTTGCATTGTCATCATAGAGTGAATTGTCTGCTTTGTATTATATACCGTAAATCTCTTCCAGAGATTTGGGCTTATTTTGGTCTGTCTGTATTTCTATATGGTAATGTTTAGGTTGGTCTAGATAGATTTGTTTTTAAAATTTATAACTAAACTCATTAAACTCAGATGGGGTTGTCGGAGGGATTATTGTGTGACCAAACTGGTAACACTGTATTGAGATTTAACGGACTGTTTTCTCCCTTTTACCTTTCAAGCTGCTACCCAGACCACCAGTCTGGAGATAAATGTTTAGGTGGGCCCAATCTCTTGCAGCTGGTAGCAGTGTCGGATGGTTAGCTCTTGAAGTAGAGGGAGATGGAATCTAACCTAGAACAGTCTAGACCCCATCCCCAGTGGCCTTAGTCCAGAATCCAGGATTGAGACGTGGAGAATAGACAGAGTTCCAGTGGTGCGTGTTAAAACCGCAGCAGTGAAGGAGTATAAGTAGGGTTGTGTGTATGGGGATTATGCTTAGCGATGCAATACTGGTTGGGGGATGTCTTGTGGAGAAGTTGCGACAGTCGTGTAAATGTGGTGTTAGGTTGTTGAAGTTAAAGTCCGATTGGACCTAAAATCCTGGGATATATAATAAAAGGTGCAAAAGACACAGTGTTGTAATGGTCTGCTAAGGTTTTGTGGGGTTTGCCGTGAGATGTCATTGACAGCCCAATTGAGATGGGGAATTTATGTGTGCAAGACAGAGTTGTAATTAGTGTGGTGAACCTTTTGCACAGAAGGGAAATTATACGAATTTAAGTGATTCCATACTGGCCGAGGTCTGTGAATGTGTGTTATTAGGGTGACTGAATTCTTTGGATTCCTTTAGCGGAGCAGACAATTGTTATTTGGAGAGAGAGGGAGAGACCCTGATCCGCAATGGAGCAAACATGAGAAAAATGCTCTGCCCGGTGTAAAGGAAACTATTTTGTGACAGTTGGAAATTGCTATGCAGATAAAGTTGTAAGTTATTGTGCACTAAATGTTTGCACTTTCAATGGTGAATACACAAATAAGGGAATAGATTAAACCAATTTCAACCTTTTAATGGCAATTGCGGTTACATGGGAGGAAGTAAAGCAGTTAATGAGGATGAACAGCAAGGTTGGATCAGAGCAGATGTGTGAAACGAGATGATGATTTTTGGGTTTCAGGAGACGGAAGACCAGTACTGCCTAATAGTTTGTTGCCACAGATGACGAGGTTTTAACATGGGTTGATGCATGTAGGCAGGGATGCCCTGGTGAGGTTGTTTAGGCAGACTTGAGTAAACCCGAAGTTTCGAGCGATGGCCAAGGCATTGTGTTACAAATTTGTGATTTGTCAGCAAATTAATGTGGGAAAATGAGCTATAGTTACACTGAGTCACATAGGAAGATCTGGAGGTTCTTTCAACAAAATGCAGGTTGAGGTTGTTGGATTGAGGTACATTCTAGTAGTGGTGCGCATCTTTTCATGTTAGGTGGAAGCCTACCCAACTAGGAGTTGCGATAGCCTCACTGTAGCCAAGTTGTTATTGAGGGAACTCATTGAGAGATTCGAATTTCCAACCTCTTTAGAATCAGGCCGAGGAACTCATTTTACTAATGAGGTTTTGAGAATGCTATGTGTAGTGTTACAAGTGGAGCAGAGATACATTGCAGTTATTGGCCAGAAGCTTCAGGTATCGTGGAACAAGTCAAAAGGCACCTTGAAATGTAGGTTGACTAAAGTGTGTGCTTCAACATCTCTGAAATGGCCTGATGCTTTGCCTCGTGTGCCGATGAGTCTCCGCAGTGTTGCAGGTCGAAGGACAGGACTGTCGCCCATGACAATCATGGGGAGGGCTGTGCAGTTCTTCTTGGCCCGATTCGTTTCACCTGAGGCTTTCCGTTTCGTTCGAAGTACTCTGAATTGGTATCTCACCGCGTAGACTCGTGCTGCATCAGCCCTGATTAAATTTGACCACGAGCAACATTTCCGTGGACTTCATTTAGATGCATTTAATTCATCCCTTCAAGGCACCTTAAAGCCCACCTCATTAAGAATCGGCAACCTAACTATCCCGCACCCGGAATTCTCTCAGCAAGAGACCCGTTACCGACCTTGAGAGCGTCTATTTTTCCTTTCAGAACTTTTTCAAGCAAACGACTTGATTGACTGCCTCTAACCTGTCTATTCGCTTCACGTGATTTCACAGGTCCCAGCCCTAACCCATACTATGACTCTTGGTTTCTGCTCGCCCTGAGGAAGGTGGCACCTATATTTCGGTGCATTCACCGAAACGCGCGTCGGCGCACACAGGAGGCCCACCGAAACCCTGTTTTCCCCAATTGTGAACAGTTGTTCGTCAACATAATGTTGAATATTCATTGAATTTTGATTACACATTGAATTTTTTGGACGGTTTATATCCTCTACATGTGAATGTGCGAATTTAGCATTTATGTCTTAGAATGATTTTGGTATGAATGTGTCAGCTAGTGTGTGTTTGAGTACGTCTGGGACCCCGATAAGCATGCTCTTTGTTATTTGAAAATTCTTTATGTAATTACAGCAAACCCTTCTATGTACTGAATTTATTTTTTCATAAATCAATTTAATTTGAAAATAAAATTATTATAAATTCACCCTTGATTATGTTTTGAATCATACTGCCCTAGTCCAAGTGTAGATATATTAAATAGACGATACATTGTACGTTCTGAAACCTATAGGTAGAGATATTCGTGTTCGCATTTATTCTGAGGGCTGTGCAGTTGCCTGCTGTACCTGCAAATGTGCTTGTGAACATCACAGATGATTTGGTGCTCGATTATTGTAAAAGATAGGATGACGTGGTTTGTTCTGCGTTTCATCAGGTTGAAGCGGTGACAGCACCGCCACATCAAGAGTAGGTGCTGCTACTTCTCTACCCACTTGGTCAGTCTAAATAGTATGGAACCGAATAATATTAGTCGTAGACGTTGGTACATAATAGGCACAATATTAATATTTATAGTGTTAAGTTTGATAGCTTTAACCCCTTGCATGCCCGCCCCTTTCCCCGCCCAGTGCCGCGCTTTGTATTAGCGGGCGGAGTTCATGACGAGCTGGACTCGTCATGGGCACAGCGCCACCGCAGCCCATGACGAGTCCAGCTCGTCATGGGCACTGAAGGGGTTAACTGTAGGATTAAGTTAGAGTTCGACAAATATTGAGAAGGAGAAACATACATCTGCACAGAAACCATCACACAAAGTAGATGAAGGGTTGTATTCATTAGGAGGGCAGAATCTGCATGCTGGTTTATCTAGATGAGATTACATATTAAATGCTTACACTAATTTGCTTTTGGAGCAAGTTAATAGAATAAAAGCAACTGACTTATGTTTGCATGCAGTTACCTGCTTTAGTACCACCACATACCATTGACTTATGGCATTACATGCTGCTCAAACATTTAAATCGTCATTCCTATGCTCAGGTTGCTGAAAATGTTAGTAGATATTTTGCCCAGATTAAAACGTTAGATATTGCTTATGCACATGGGTACAATTTGACCTGTGTTCTTACCGACATCAAAAAGAAATTCTTAGAGCAGATAGAAGATAGATATAAAGCAGTAAAGACTAATGCAGCTAAAGGAGTTTGTTTTACAAGTTGGTCACAGGAAGAGGTAGATCCTCATGCTGCAGGAACACAAGCATTGATACAATGCTAAGAATGAATGTGATACTATTCTTGTAGGGGAAAGTGAGTGTGATCATACTTTTGAGGGTCTTGAAGTTGTTTATGGATAGAGCAGACCTTGTGATTCCTGGAGTTTATTTTATTTGTGGCAAGAATGATTTCAAGTTGCCAAACAAATGGTATGGAACATGTTATGTAGGAGTAGTGTTTCCGAGATTTATCATATGGAGAATTTGATAATCCTGTTTGGGAGCAGAAATCTGTATCAAAATGAGGTGCCAGTGCTGGAGAAATTGTGGGAGATATTTTTGGTACGATAATTCCAAATGCTAGGGTGATCTTGAATGACATTAGGATTAGAAAAGTTTACCCTGTAGTGGATACGTTGTCTACTAATACAGCTGGAGCTTTATTACTTGTAAATACTGAGGTGGTTGATATGGAGGCTATGGTTTTGCTGAACTATCTTGCACTAGACATTATGCTCGCAAAGGAGGGCGGAGTCTGCCTGATGGCAACAGTGTTTAACTTGCATCCCAGACAAAAGCAAGGACGTACAGAAGTTCATAAAGAATATTACGGACCTACATAATGAAGTAAGTGGATTGGCAGCAGAAGGGGTTTGGGATTCAGTTGGACATGGATTTGGTGCTGTAGGTAGGTGGTTTGCGGAATTGGGAAGGAGTATAGTTGGTTCCATCTTCAGACCATTGTTGATTATTAACCTCTGTGCAGTAATCATGATTGTGAAGGTGTACAGGAAATAAAAGGCAAAGTAAGGAGTTTCTCAGACAAAGGAAGACAAAGTTAGAGAGGAGGCACAATGAATGTTACAATGAAAGTAAGTGTTTGGAGGAGTTCAAGCGAGCAGCACAGTAATTGCCACAACAAGGGTTTAACTCGGTTGATCTGATAAAATCAGGAGAAAATATTAAGAGATTTGAGTGAATGGCTTGATACATCATCAATGGGGGTATTGGAGAAGTGTAATTCTGATTCCACTCAAATAAAGCCTGTGTGATCAATGTTACTAAGGAAATGGAGCATTACAAAATACTTCATGAGAAGAATGTGTATAGAGATTGATTAATCAAGCTCTATAGAACGTTTACATATTAATGTGACAGAAATTAATGTAAAATGCGTTCCCTTGTGAGGTTAATAAAACAGAATGTAAAAGTAAAGACTAATGTTTAAACATGTATACGTGAAACAAGAATTATTTCCATGCAGGTGCATTTGGAATGACACTCTCATAATCCTTTACAATTTATTCATGTACTAAGAAGCTGCATTCATTATGTGTGTACAAATGTGCACATATTTGGTAAGTTTATCAGAGGGGGCCCCAAGAAATCTTTCAGTTCAAGCGCACATTTAAAGTCCAACATGTAATCCATATTTAACCTTCAATGTAGAATGTATTTGCTTGTATTTTGTTTCCACTACAGGTGTGGACAAAGCCCCATTAGTTAGCATAGAGGGGTTTTGTTTTAATTAAATAGCAAGGCATGAGAAGAAAACGTTTGGCAAGGAGCGGCGTGGTAACGAGCAAAGAGACGAGTTCTCATGGATGAGGAGAAGAATGATCAATGACAAATGACGTTGAAACTTTTCGATGTGGGAAAGGTGGTGCAAGAATCCAGTTGTGCTGGTGTCCTGGAAAATTACTAGCAAAAAGTCATGTTGGAAAGTCTACCTTGAATACAATTGATATTTTATGCTGTAACGTACTGAGGGACAGAGAGATATCTTAGGACTTAAAAGGGGAGCAGATCAATGCGTCTGTTGGTGTGACTTTGTGTTACGTGACCATGATTAAAGTGTTTCTACTGAAAACTCAAACAGCTCACAACTTTCAAATTTCACCTTTACTAAAACGCTTTTTAGTTTAGGGTTGCCCTTTAAATAGTGTAGAGAGAGATAGCTTGCTCATGCTTACATTGGAGAACCATTTGATGCAGTTTAATACTCCATTTATTTTCCTGATCATTTGCATTGTCATAGAGTTAGTGGTCTGCTTTGTATTATATAGGGTAAACCTCTTCCGGAGATTTAGACTTATTTTGGACTTTCTGCATTTCTAGATGAGAATGTTGAGACTGGCCTATAATCGATTTTTTTCTGAATTGGTAATTAAACCCTACTAAACTCAGATTTGGTTGTTGGATGGATTATTGTGTGACCAAATAGGTTACACTGTATTGAGATGTAACTGATTGTTTTCTACCTTTTACCTCTTAAGCAGCTACCAAGAAAATTGGTCTGGAGATAAATGTATAGGCGGGCCCAAGCTCTTGCATCTGGTAGCACTTCCATACTGAACTCACATCACACCACACATGATAGAGCACTGCTAGCTCCTGATACACAAAAGCGGTCATTTCAAACTCCTCACACATTCAAGGCACTACTCAACGGAACAGTTGCATGTTATGTTATGTTATGTTACTAAGTTTTGTACCGCGCACAGCTGCCCCAGCAAAGGGGCGTCCTGGCGCCAAAGGTGAACACAACAACACAGTATGCAGTGGGATTACTATGATTTATTAAAAAGAAACGTTTTAATAGCCCCTCTAAACCTGGTTAGATTATCCACAGCACGGATTTCAGCAGGAAGAGCATTCCAGAGCTGGGCAGCTACCACTCGGAAGGAGCGGCCACCCGCCCTGGTCAACCTAAAGCGAGGAACAACCGCCAAGTTCTGGCCCAAAGATCTCAACAAGCGCGAAGGAGTGTACGGAGTAAGGAGATTCATAAGGATAGGAGGGGCCAAGCCCTTCAAAATTTTGAAGGCCAGGCACAACACCTTAAACTCAATACGCCGCACAACAGGTAGCCAGTGAAGAGTATATAATGCTCCGGACACTGAGCAGCGTTTGGGCAACCCAAGTATTGCTCTAGCAGCGGCGTTCTGAACTCTTTGTAACCGCGCATGTTCAGCCTTGTTCGTGCCTGCGAGCAATGCACTAGCATAATCTATTCTAGATAGAACCGAGGCCTGGACCACCAGCTGTCTCGTACTGGCGTCAAAAAATTTGAGCACCGGCCTAATGCTCCTGATGATGCCAAAACAAGAGGCAGCAACCTTCTTCATATGGCAGGTGAAACTAAGTGCCGGGTCAAGCCATACCCCAAGGTTCTTTAACTCCACTACCGGAGAGGGGATCCCACCTAGCTCAGAAGGCCACCAACTTTCCTTCCAACAACCGGGGCGCGTACCAAACACCATCACCTCAGTCTTCTTGGTGTTTAATTGGAGACAGTTCTGATTCATCCAATTGGCCACCGAACGCAGCCCCTCACAGAAGTTACGGGCATCAATAACTGAGTCCCCACTTAGTGTGACCGCCAGCTGCGTGTCATCCGCGTAAGACACCATTGTCAGGCCCCAGCTTTTGACAATAGTAGCCAGCGGCCTCACATACAGATTAAAAAGAGTGGGGCTCAGAGATGAGCCCTGAGGGACCCCCGTCGTGAGCTGATGAGAGGTGGACTTACCGGGTGGTATTGCTACCCGGAAGGATCTGTTAGAGAGAAAGGAGCGGAACCATCCTAATGCCAAACCCCTAACCCCAGCTTCCTCTAGCCGCCGCAGCAAAATGTCATGGGACACCGTGTCAAAGGCGGCACTCAGGTCTAACAAAAGGAGTGCCGCAGTGTGACCGGTGTCCAGCACGGAGTGCAGATGTTCAACCATATACAATAGAGCAGTCTCCGTGCTATGAGCTTTCCGGAAACCATTTTGCGTGGGATCCAAAATATTCGCTTTATCCAGATGGTCCGCCAGGATCCCATTCACATGAGTTTGTGACTTTGGCAGCCCACGGCAGCAAGGAGATGGGGCGGTAGTTCTCAGGTTTAGTGGGGTCAAGGGTAGGCTTTTTCAGGATGGGAGTAACTACCGCTTCCTTCCACTTGGTAGGAACAGTTGCTGACCCCAGGGACAAATTAATGAGAGAAAGCAAAGGAGCACGACAAGTGTCCAGCAGGTTTTTAAATAGGGCCGGTTTGAGGGGGTCTGCCGGAGAACCAGATTTAATTTTCTGGCTCAACAAGTCAAAGCCCTCCTCTGATAGGGGGGCGAGACAGTCCAGGATCACATCCTTGGACTCAAGACAATCCGCTGAATTGGAGCTGTGCATAGCAATAAGGAAGGTTTGATAAATAGCTTGCACCTTCTGCACAAAGAACAAGGCCAGGCGCTCACAATGGGCATCAGTGCAAATTTCGGCCGCAGGGGTCCTCTTATTTATAAGGTCTTTTAGGACCTTAAATATTAATTTAGAGGGGTTCGGACTATTCCGAAACTCCTGCGCATAAAAAGCTGCACGTGTACGACACACCGCTCTGTGATATGCCTTGGAGGCAGTGAGGTAACTGATCTTAAGCGCGGGGTCATAGGCTTTCCTCCATCGCCATCCCTTTCCATCATCCACCTACACACTTCCGTTCTGTAGGACTCCTACTCGCACACATTCATTGCATACACACAGGATGGGTGCTTTCTTACATCACTCCTAAAGTGTGGATTTCCCACTTCACATCAGAGCCTTTACCTCTCTTCTTGAATTCCGCAACAAGCTGAACACTGGGCTTTTCAATTAGCCGATATCAGCAAAGCACGGCACACACACACAGTCAGGGCCAGGAATACCTTCAGGGCATTAGTGCTTTTTACAAATACATATAACAGACCATACCACACAATGATAGACCATTCCATTCTCTACAACAACAGGTTCGACCATAACAGGCCATACCATACCATACAATGACATGCCATAATATACAATGACTGGCCATACTAAACAATGACAGGCCAGATCATACTGTACCAGATCATAAAATACAATGACTTGCCACACTAATGCATACAATGCAAAGCCATAACATGCTTAAAATGACATACAATACTATAAAATGACAGACCAAACCATACACAATGAGCACTGACTAGGTTTAGTAGTTATTTTTTTATAATGAGCAGTTCAGTTTTAGCAGGCTTTGTTGGAACTGGACAGCCCAAAAATCATTTTGGTGTCATCAGTGTAAATATAAATTGGTATAGATCTATTTTGTTCAATGGAATGTGGACACATGGATTTACAACTAGTTAAACAAAAATTTGAATTCAAAATTAGAATTTAAATTCTACATCTCATTGGATGAGGAGTTTGTCCAGTGAATCCTGCTGCCACGGTTCGAGGAACGAAATACTAAAAAATAAACTGCCTGGGCTATGTGGGCTGCAAAGTGAGAATGCACATTTCCATGCGAGAATCAGAAGATACATCAGAGGTGTGATACATGCCCCCCCAGTTTAGTTTAGGACACTGGTTTCCCCACCCAGTTCGCTTCCCTGTTCACAAGCCGATATACAATATTTTGAAATAATTTTTTTTAAACTTCGGAATAAGTACAAGTACAATGTCAATTAAGGCACAGCGGTTTCTCTCCCAATTTTGCATTGTTATGCGGCGCCACATCTCCCACAAATAACATCAGGGACAATTCTGGGTCACTACCAGAGAATACGATTATTCATAGTCTTTCTTTTAAACTCCACTCAACAGCCACATTCAAAACTACTCTTCTAAATAAAAATTACATTTGGGTCGTTTTACTCCTTGGACCCAATTGCCTGAGTCAATAACCACAAAAATATTGACCCACATACTCTTTCTTCACTGCTCAACAGCTAGTGGAGTACCCTTTTTCGGTTACTACAAGCTTGGATGTAAATAGCAGGTTGGGAGGGTTTAAATGCCCAATGGACATGTCTGATTAATGACAAGTTGTTAGTATTGATTTTGGTATTCATGTTATTTATATGTACCACTAACTGCTTTCCTTCCAGAAGCTGGTGTACTCGGTCCGTGCGAGGAGGAAGGGGCGGTGGGGTCATCAGCATGGTCACCATGTCTAGCAGGATACTCCTAGCACATCGCTTATTGCGTGGGTGCCGGGAGACATTCATGTTGGGAAACGTAGCCCGTGGTGCACCAGACAAGCAGAGAGAGGGCTCTGCAGTCCAATTTCCACGAGCAGAGCCCTCCTAATTTGGTGCTCACATCTGCTTCACTTATTGTATTAGAAGTCAGACTGTGGTGAGAATACAGTGAAACCCAGTGGCGTAACATAGGCCCCCGCAGCACCCACAGTGCGGGGGGGGGGGGGGGGGGGTCAATCTCCAGAGGCCCACTCAGCACAGTACCCTGACCGGAGAGCTCCCGATTGAGTCTGGAGGAGGGGCCCTCCATGTTTTGTGCAGGGGGTCCCACTCATGTTTTGTTACGCCACTGGTGAACCCACGAAGCATACCATTTGGCTTTGCATTACCCATTCAGGTTGGCAGCAAAGAGAGGACCTGCCTACGGCCACAGTCTATCCCAGGAGGAAAAAGAGGTCTCATCAAGGTCTAAGCGAAGTTTACCTTCAAAGCCCAATGTGGGCAGGAGCCTGCAAGCAAAAAGCGTAGTGTCCTGTTTTCATCTGTCCATGATCCAGACATAGCAAAGAAATGGTGGCGCTTAGTGACTAATAAAGCGCTCCGGCATGGGCTGTCAACAGAGAAACTATGGCCTCTAAGTGAATAATAGAAATTACACCATTTGGATATATATTTCTGAATCATGAAGAAGCCTGGAAAAATGGTTACCCCCTGGCAACAGCATGTTACAGAATTCACTGACAAATATTCACATGGATACAGAGTCCACATTGAAAGAAGTATATATGCTGATGACAAAATAAAGATGCAGCCAAGTCAGTGACGCTAGTGTTCATCAAACCGCAGCCACCAGGTGGGACTCATATCCTCCACGCACATGCAGGGAGAGTTGTTGGAAACTAATGAAGGCTGGCTCCGGGGTGGGGCTCGCATTTCCCGAGACTATCATGAGCGAAGTGGCAGCTGTCCAGATTCAACAGATCATCATCACTGCCAATGAAAGTCCCAGGGTGCCCTAGCAACACTATTGTTTTTAGCTTTCAGTAGCGTAGCAGACACTTTGAAGGTATGTCCCTATTCTCACAAGCCATTGCGAACATACGTTTTGATTATAGATCTCCAACCCATTCCTTGAATAGGAACAATCTCTTTTTGAGCTCGTGCCTATTCAGCTGCTGCCGCCGAAATTGGAACCTTTTCCACTCTTTGGTCAGGATCTTCTCTGTTTCGTTTAAGAAAATTATTTGAAAACGTTTCATTTACCAATTAGTTTTGTCGGCAGTGTTTGGCCAGGTCATCTTGAAGCCTGGATGTACATGAACTTTAAAAGTAAACTATAACAAACCATAACATATCTGCCCCGAGGTGTGTGAAAAAGTATTGGAAGCAGATTTCTGGGTCGTTTAAAGTCTGGAAAGTACCGACTAGAAGTCCTGGAGCAGTAGTTCAGATTCTAGCTGGCCGTGTAGGTTTCAATTACAGAAGACACTCCAGTCTCTCTAGTATTAGATCACATGTTCAATGCAGGAGGTTAAATGAGACATTAAAAAGAGACTAAAGGACTCCATTGAACAGATCCTCGCTGAAGATTCACGGGTAAGGAAATGACGCTCCTTTGGCTGCAAGCAATGGCATTGCTGAACCACGATCAAGAAACCAGTTCACCAGGTGAAATGAAATAGTATATCCCGCACCCTGTATCTTTCAAAATGGGAAGAAATATCCCCAAGACCATCTTTAAAAGACGAAACCAGGTAAGCAAACTTCATTCGCCACATACATTTCTATAGGAATGAAGTTTTCTTGTCTTCTCCATATTTCAAACAAGTCTTCAGCCTGTCCGACCAGCTGGGAAACCCTGGCTATAGGCGGACACAGACAAGGGTATTTCGTGTCTATCAGGGCCAGGTAGAGCCTTGGGCCAGAATCCCTGCTCTGCCACAACTCACATGGTGAGATCTTACAGTGCGCCTTACCCAGCACACCATACACTACATCTCCCGCAATCACACCCAGACCACAAACACATGCTCGCAACTCCGACTCCAATCTCATGTTCACACACACCTCATAACCACCACACACAAGCTACCTAGCACAAGTTCCATTTCATGTTATCAATGCACACTCTACAGTACGGCATGCTCCACACCAAAGACCATATCACACCCTTAATGCACTCGTCATCACAGAAACATGGCTCACCTACATCGTAGATAGACATCTTTTTTCTAAGGGCTACAGCATCCAGCCTGCAGACAGTAAGGAGGATGCCATGCCATCATCCATAAGCCTTTCTAGTCATGCGCCATAGACCAGCAAGAAACACAACTCCATAAAGCTCCTCACATGCCACTTACCACTCTCCGAAACTCAGCCTTCCACCTCATCTGCACGCCACCTCTGGGATAGAATAAGAACTTTATAGACGCATTTCATTACAAGACCGGTGGCTACTATTATGAATACACAGCACTTTAAAGAACAATCCCATCATAAACAAAAAACAATCTAGAATAGAATATTCACAATATATAAATGGTCCAAGCACAGAATCATCTTCCTCTTTTACATGCTGCTCCTCACTCAGAAAGGTAGCAGTTGAATTTACTTGTTTGTTGTACCCTTATTGGTGTTAACTGCTTGTTTGGTATACAATCCATGAAATGACCACCTTGACCAACTCTATTCCTTCTTTTCTGCTATTTGTTTTTTCCTAACTTTGCCTTGTTTATTACTGGCTTCGCGATCACTTCTTAAGTTATTTTATGTCTTATATACCTTAGCAGCTTTTGTTTCGATCACCTACTTGCTCTTACTCTTGTTACTGTCAGGATTGCTGTAACCGCCACCATCCCTGCTTGGGTTTGACAGTGTCGGCGTGCTAACATTGCCCCTATTGCAGCATTCGCCCGCATCCAGCCACTGCATTTCCCCACTCCTAGTGCGGCTGCCATGGGCCTCAGATGCCGCCCCCAAAATCTGCACCACAGCTGCCTCACAATGCAGTTGGAGCAACATAATTTTAGCTTCACCCCTAAACGTCACAGAAAAGTAAATGTTCATTTGCATTTAATACTTTCTATACCCAGTGTGTCGTAACGTCATTAATGAGAGTGGAGTATTCAACTGTATTTCTGAAAAGCTTCATCATAGAATGTTAGAGATTTAGTAACGTACACATATTAAAGTTAGAGTTAATCATGAAATAGTAGTTCCATGCCAGGTCATGGATGAGAGGATTATGCTATTCTTTCTCCTTTAATGTCAACAGCAGCCATTTTACACAAAACCACCACCAACACAAGGACTTAATATCCCATGTAGCTATAGGAAAAATCATCAAGTTCACAAGAACATCTCTTGTCCGATCAGGCATCTCCTGAAGTGACGACACTTTTCTTCAGAGTTGTAGCGCGATTCTGATTTGGGGGGGGGGGGGGGGGGGGGGGGGGGGGATATCGCCCCTGTGATATTAATTGCCCGATTGTTTTTTTAGGTCTCGGCTGGCATGGGCTGCGCACATGCGCAGTCTCACTGGCGAGATTGAATGTTTAGGGGGTATTTTCTGTAAAAGGCTTCAAGCCCCGCCCCTCTTTCCAATTGGCCGGCGTCAGGCGTCACCGTTGATGCTAAACGGTGACCAGCCATTGGAAAAGAGATGTTTGTGACGTTTACTTTTGGCTTTCTGAGCCGTCCCACTTGGACGGGCTTGTCTGCCTCCCTTCTGCTGTGAAAGGTTTCTTATCTTTATGGGGCCATGTGTTTAAACACATGGCCCCATAAAGGCAAGCTCCGCCGCGCTGGGGGCCATGACATCGGCGTCAGCGCCACATCCTGTGATCCTGGGCAAATCACTTAATATTCTTGTGCCTAAAAAAATGAGCGTGACTTTGTTTAAAGTAATTGTGGCTCATATAAACAGCACATTAGCACTACTTTCCTTTGTCTAAACACTACATTTGATGCTATGGTCACAGATCTCGCGGTGTTTGGAGTCGGCGGTTTGAGAGGGGCCTGCTCAGCGCAAGGGTTTCTGTGTTTGTGAACCCCCACCCCTGTTTCTTGCTTGAGTTTTGCACCCGTCGTCCGGTGCCCACCCCCCTCCCCTTCGGATTCCATGGCAGACACTGCCTCCCCAGTAGGGAAGCGGCTACTCCTGCTGTTCTTGGACTCTAACCCGGGGACACCCCCATGGCCCCCGCAGGAGCTTAGGCAGCGCGGCTGGCACAGCGGGACTGTGCGTGGCGCAGAACCCCATGAGCTGGCGGTGAGTGAGAACGGGCAGTCAAGGGGTTTGGGGAGTGAGTAAGGAATATATGCCCACAGCGGGAAGTCTTGTGTTGGTGCAGGGCAGTTATTGGCTGTTGAGAATGGACAGATTAAAATCCCACTAAATATGGATTTCTGATCAGTGATTATTTTTTTCTCATGGTTGTACATATATCGTGCCAATGAGTTTGCAGTAAATGTAATTGTCTCTAGAAGTAATGAAGCGCTTTAACAATAGAGGTGTGTGACCCAGGGCTTAAACAGAGTCTTGGGTTCAAATCCTGGCTTTTACTGTGACCAACATAATTTTGTAGTTTTGATCATATTGCTGTATTTCAGTGCCTCGGGTTGGTTGTGTGTGTTTGTTGTTCCAAGGTATAATTAGCCGATTTAGAGACACTATGTACAAAATATTTCTGAACAAAATGGTCTAATGGTCGTGAGATTGGATTTTGGGGTTATCTTTGTGAATTTCCGAGAAAATTCAAACAACTCAAGGGCCACGGGCACTACAAAATAGAGTGTAGAGTGGGGGTGAGAGGCGGGGACACAAAGGGAGTTTAAAAAGGTTTATAAGGCCCGTGTTTGGTGACCATCTGATCCAAGGCCCCTCAATGAGCATTAATTGGCAGCTAATTGAGGCGTCCTCTAAACGGTGCAGATGAATGTCTGCCCGGCCCCTGGCGCTTTCACTGCAGCGCTGACGGATGGGCGCTCATCCCTCTGACTGGCAGCTTTTCATGCCACTTAGAGGCGAAATAAATTCCCCCAGTCACATGAAACAGATTTTTTATCTGTTCATAAATCAGGATCTTCTCTTCCTTCTGAGGGGGTTCATTAATTGTCAGATCTCAGCCACAAAATTTGTGTTTAAAAAACGTTTTTATGAGCTCAGATAGTGAGCGGATAAGAGCTGGTTTTACCATTACCATCTTCTCACTCATACTCCTCACACCCAACCACAGCAGTTCGATAAACACTTGCACCAAGTCTAGCAAACTCCTCAACTCCTGCGCATGCTCCAGCACTAGCAATGATCACACAGCTCTTTACGGATGCGCCAAAGAAGTACAGTACTCTCAGGACAAAACAACAGCTCCTGATCGAAACTTGCTGCTGTCTCTGAAAACTAAAACCTGACAGAGATCTGACACAAGACAGTCACGAATGTCATGTGATATCACCACTGAAACAACAAGCATTTGCAATGCAATAGGTCTCGCATTTACGCGAGTTTGAGCTATTGGCATTGTAAATGACAATGCCTTTTATTTATGTGTTTTGAAAACCTGCAAGCAGTGCGTAAACACGCACTTTGTACTTCTAGTCGTTGCTTACGAGAAGCAAGGCTGGCAGTAACTGCGCCTCTTTTACTGCCAGCCTTGCTTCTCGTAAGCAAAGACTATAAGTGCAAAGTGTGTGTTTACGCACCGCTTACAGGTTTTCAAAACACAAATAAAAGGCATTGTCATTTACAATGCCAATAGCTCAAACTTATGCAAAGGCGAGACCTATTGCATTGCAAATGCTTGTTAATAAAGAAGTTTCCGCTTCGCTTGCGCGGCCACGCTCAATCGCTCCTACGCGTCGGAATTTTGTATTGCCGGGATGGGAGTGCGCTGCGGTCCGCCGGCCACCAGAGGGAACACCTCCCCACATCCTCCAGGACGCTCATCTCTCACCTAACACTGGACAGAGTGCACATCAGTTGTGGCCATTGTTGATCGTCTCTGTCTGCGTTTGCTGGAGCAAGCGAATCTCTCTGGCCAGCCTGGAGTCAAAACACCCTTCGGCGTAGGTTTACAGGCTTCTCTAACCTGAATTGTTTTGGCAGACCCGCTCACGCTGTGAATAATTATTCGTCCGTACAAACTAAGGGTGCTTTGTCTGCCTAGGTCATACAGACCATTAACACTGCGAGTGGTCAGGGATTTGGGCCCCCTTTTCCCCTTCTTTTAAAGCCTTTACAGGTGCTTGGCTTCAACCCTACGAGCACCCCACTCTCCTACTCCCTTCTCAGGGACTTTGACCATGGGTTTCCAGCCCAACCATACTAACCATCTTATCTGGTGGGAGGCCACCATTATACTTACCAGATTCCTACCTCTAGCCCTCAGATCCTCCGGAAAGTTTCCTAGAATGAAGGATTTTGACGACTACTACGAGGAGGAGGAGGATACCCAGTACTTTCCGGTCACCGATTACTTTTGTGACACGGTGGATGCCTCCATAGTCAAGGGGGTCTCAGAAGTGGTGGCCCCTTTGGAGAAGACAAATGGATCTGGCGCCAAGTGTCTGCAACCCCTCGCCTCGAGGGTAGAGCTACCTGGGCCTTCGGCACCCAAACCTCTGTAGCAGGCCACCGACTCCACTTCTGAGAATCCGCGCATGTGCCCGCACCCAGAAGGGGTGGACCTGGACACCTTTGCTAGATTGAATGCGCACAGTAGCACACCCAGAGTGAAGCCAGTATCCAAAGCTTCTGATGTACAACCTAGTCTTAATGTTCAGGAACTAGATGAATGGTTGAAAGCTCTTAATGCTACATAGAACGGGAGTGGAAGCAAAGAATTGAGTCAAGGAACCATTCAGTCCTTTTTGAAGGTAAAATTGGTGGACATGGGGAAACTGAAGTTAGCATTAGGCGACATGATAAGTATCTATTCGAACCAATTAAAGATTCCCACTTATCAGTAAAACAAACTTTTGTTCATGAGTAAGATTGTTACCAGGTGAGCAAGACAAGCCTATGATAAATTATCTGAAATAGCTCAGAAATATGAAGTAGATATGGAGTGGACAAAGGCTTTACAGATGTGCCACCAACTCTGCTTCTGTGACAAGACAGAGAACACGAGAATGCCCTAGGACGAAAATGCACATTTGAGAATTAATTCAAAGCATCCGGATATGGAGTGCGCTGGATAAATGGGCAGTCAAATGGTGAAAAAGGAAAATTCCCCAAAAGATCGATGGGGGAGCCACATCCTTCCGGGAAGAGGGGGAAGGGGGTGGGGAGCAGGAGCTACCAGTTTCCCTTTACAAGAGGTACCAAGAGGAGGTTATGTACATTTACCCTGGAGTAGGAGTGATCTTATGTCATTCACTAATGATTTTCCCAGGTTACGAAAGAAGCCTATGGAGTGGTACAAACAAGTTGAGGGGTTTGTGAAGGTCTCAAAGGTTTTATGGACCGATTTGAATACCTTGTTTGATATTGTTCCAAGTGATTTATGGACAGAGTGTAAAATAGCCACAGAATGGCTGGAGAGAGAGCAAAAAGAGATCCTTTGAATAATGGTCTGTCACCCATAGTAATGTGAAAGTTCAATCAGGTGGTGACATGGTTGAAGTCTAAAGTTTCGCCCCAGGATATTGACTGGGTCAAGACTGATCGAACGACCCAGGAACCTGAAGAGACGATTCATGCATATTATGACCGGTTATTGCAGGCGTTTAAGCAGAATAGTGGAATGGAGACAGTGGAGTGTAAGGATATGGGACATTTGGTGTCTAAGTTTGTGACAGGATTGAGGCCTGAAATTAGTATGATGATTCAACAGCATTTGATTAGCTGGCAGAATAAGTCGGTGGATGAGATCTTGAGATACGCCAAGTATTGTAGCAACAAAATACACGCGGCAGAAAAAATTGAAGGAGAAACTAATTATGGAACACATGAAGGCTGCTCAGACAGTCAAAATAAGCCTTTTTTTGAGAAGGCTACCCCCTATCCAGGGAGTGTATCAGTAAGGAGCTCCGGAAATGCGAGGTGGATTCCTGTCACAGGGTAAAGGTTGGGGTACCTCCATTGATGCAAGTATTCGGATTGATGTTGATTGTAGGTAGCTGGCTCTGTATATACTATACCAAAAAGAAGCATAGTGTGCAGAGTCCAGGGAGTCCCCAAAGGTATGGAAGAGGTTAAAGTAGACAACAACTTACTCTCAATGTAGTGGTAGCTGGGCTGAGCAGTTAGGCTTATCAGAGGGTGGTGTGAATACATTTGGGGTACATACTCATACAAGGCAGGAACACACACTCAATGACTGACTCCAGGCCAATATTTATAGAAAAATATTACTTTTATTTCTAGGAGCCAAGTTGAACTCAGTTACAAGTACTTTTCAATAGCAATACTTTCAAAATACTGGCAATAGGTTTGTATAGCATCAATCAATACTTTGCAAGTGCATGAAATGCGTTTCTGTACAGAAACAGATACTTTGTATTCAGGATCACACTTAGTATAGTACAGTGAGAGACTAAAGCAAACCGATGATAAAAAGACAGGTCAGTAACTTTCAGGTAAGTAAGCAGTTCGCGAGTTCAGTCTACAGGGGTTTGGTCAACACTGGGCCAAGGTCTGACCAAGCTAGGTACTGCACCAAGAGCGGCACTGAGGCGGTCGGGTGCAGAGGTCACTGGGCCCAATGTTATCCTATGGAGAGTGGGGTCACCTCGAAGAGGCACCGGTTACAGGTAAGTACAGTGGTTCAGTGACACAGGCCCTGGGGGTTAAGATCAGCACTAGAGGAGCCACCAAAGAGCACAGAGACTGCACGGCCAGTGGCACAGTGGCGGTCCCGGTGTGCAAAGAAGGCATCGGGCCCCATTTATCTCAATGGAGATCCTCAGTCAGGCAAAAGGGCAGCATGCTTGATTCTGAAGGTGGGCTGAAGGAATCACATGACTGGAGAGTTAAGTTGGATAGTGGGGGGGGGGGGGGGGGGAATGCCGGTACACCTTCAATTGGGCACTCCTAGGAAGGGAGGTGGGGGGGGGGGTTGCGAGGTGTCTTTTGGTGTCTGGTTTTCTCACGAGATCGGGTCGTGGTTGGGGGAGTAAACCTTCAGGCTGAGGATGCAGGAGTCTAGGGGGGAGGCCAGGAGAGGTCTTCCAACACTGACCTCAGGTCAGGATCGCCAGGGAGACTTCACTGGGTCAGTGGGCCACCTGGACTCTGGTCTTGAGCGTCAGGTGCAGGGTGATGCAAGTGTCGCGGATCCGGAGGCTCGGGGTTGGTTTCTTTGCTGGGCAAATACGGTGTCCATGGGAGACAAGAGTCTTTGTTGAAGACAGCACTGGTCCTCCGGGGTTCTTAAGGTTGCTGGCTGTGGGCCACGCGGGTTTCTTGGAGCAGGGTTGCTAGAAGAGGAGACAGGCCGGTAGGGCTGGGACCAAGTCAGCTGTCGTCTTCTCCATTGCTGCAAGGCTCTTCCGTCCTCCTTCGTAGGTCGGCGAATCTGAGAACCAGGTTCAGGGAAGTACGGAAAATACTAAATGTAAGGGTGTTACTGAGGTCGGGCAGTAGCCAATGGTTACTGTTCCCTAGGGTGATCACACCCTTTGGGTGCCCCTTCCCTTTGTGGAGAGGGGCACATCAAGATGGAGAATTTACAAGAGAGGGGTTCACCTCAACTCCTGGTGACCCTAGGGGTGTGCCAGGTCAAGGTGGACACTCCTACTCAGCTTACTAATTTTCTCACCTGCCCTGCTACCAAAAGTGGGGTCTGGACATGGGGGCGGACATCTCCACTGGTTGGAGCTGCCCGAATCAGCACATCACAAGGTGACAGCCTTTGAGGCTCACTGCCAAGTTATGCTGTTCCTGCCGGGGGGAAGGGGGGGGGGGGGAGAGAGAATGTGTGAAGCAACTCCACCCAGAGCAGGCTTTATTTCTTCCCTCCGAGAGCACAAATGTTCTCACCCCATGAGGACAGAAATCGGTCTGCTGGTGGCTGGCTGGCAGGGACCAGTCAGCCAATACACTAGAGGTAGGTCGTTTTTCAGGTGGCATCTCTTAGATGTCCACTGAGTGAATTTTATAATAAATCCATCACTGTCAACAGTGTGGGTTCGTTATGCTGAAACCTTTGATACCAAAACTTCTCAGGCTTAGGTAAAGCAGTCATGGAGCTGTGGAGTATGTGTTGATACATTTCCAGCCCATGTACTCAAATGGCTTTACTGCATTTACGTCTTTGAATGGCACAGACACTGAAGGGGCATATTGCTTACGCGGCTATGCCCTCACCTGTGGTATGGTGCACCTTGCCTTAGGGCTGTGAGGCCTGCTAGAGGGGTGACTTACCCATGCCACAGGCAGTATTGGTGGGCATGACAGAGGAATGTGTGCCATGTCTACTCTTCACTTTGGTCTGAATCAAAATACACAGCCTGTAATGAGGGGTGTGGTATGAGTGTTAAGGTGAGGGGTCTCGGAGGGTGGCAAAATACATGCTGCAGGCCTCCGAAGGCTTCTCTGGTCACAAGTCCATTTGGTACCAGAGGTAACTTTTACTAGGGACTTACATGTGGTCCAGAGGTGTGTCAATTGTGGAAACAAAGGTCCAGTTTTGGGAGAGAACACAGGTCCTGGGAACCAGATTTGCAGTGACCCAGGGCACACTCAGTCAAGTTAGCATCAGTAATCTGGCAAAAAGTTAAGGCATAACCATGCAAAAAGGGGCACGTTCCTACACTGAATAAGTCCAACCCTTGTCACTACTGCAATAGGTTGGTCCAAATCAAGGGTTAACACAGTTTGGGAACAATAATTCCATCCAGGTACAGAATATGCAGAGACCAAGGTCTCAGAATTTTAACGCATCTCAGGGTCCAGTGATGCACGTTCCTCAACCACACCAAGCTCCTAATGATCCTAGCTGAACTTTGAATCAGAACACTTTTCAGAACAACAACGCTTACCAACCGTATTCCATGTTGGACACTGCTGATAATTACAGCATCGATCAGTCATCCTGACAGTGCCTGAGGGGTGAGAAGAATTGTGTGCTTAGCGCAGTCCTGGAAGTAGACCAGAGAGGCCCATTTGTAGATGGTAAGGGGAATGGCCACAACGCATTATTCTTTGTTGATACTGGTGCTACCCATTCTACTGTGAGAACAGTGGAAGTTCCAAACCTACCCCTCTCGGGGGTAGGGGGAGCAAATCATAGGCATTGCAAATAAGCAAATGTCCACTCCAGTAACTGAGGATATGCTGGTGAAAATAAGGAATTTTGAGGATAATCACCAATTTTGGTCTGTGATTCGAGGCCTGCGAGTCTGATGGGACTTGCTGTGCAAATTGAATTGCATCATTTATTGTACCCCGAAAGGTATAGCATTCCAGACTCGTGATGAGAACGTTGCTTTTAAATTGGCCAATCAGAACCTAATAATTGAACTGTTCCCAAGTTGACGAATGAAGAATTTCCCTTGGATCTCATAGACACAGAGAGGTCAGAAGTCTGGGATTTTTCAGGAAAGGACATGAGACTCAAAAGGAGTTGAGCCTGTCCGGATAAAAGTTAAGCCAAATGTCGAGTACCCGAGAACCCCGCAATACAATTTGACCCCTGAAACAATTGCTGGGATTGCTCCGGTGAACGAGACTATATTAAAGGAGATTATAAGGAGTCCATGCAACTCTCCCATTATGGGCCCCGCTGAAAGTACTGCATAGTCCAGAACCTGAGAAAGAAAAAACAATATTGTGGTCACTTGTTGCCCTGTGGTACCAAATCCAGCTGTGATACTGTTTCGGATTCCAGGTGAGGATGAGTGATTTTCTGTCATCGATTTTTGTCAGGTGCTCTTCTCCATACTGTTGCACGAGGACAGTCAGTTACTTTTTGCTTTCCAGTTTCACAGCCGTGTTTTGGCATGGTGTAGAGTCCCACAAGGGTGTACGGAGAGTCTATCTTTAATCAGATCCTAAAATAGGATCCAGAGTCCCTGCTCATGCCTTGAAACTCAGTGTTGGTACAGTATATTGACGATAAGCTGGTTGGATGAGATACCCAGGAAGTTTGCAAGAACCGACACTATCGCATTGTTGAAACACTTTGATGAGAATGGACATAGTGTCGCCCAGAAAGTTGCAGTATTGTTTGAGAGAATTCTGTACCTAGGACACGACATTGAGCAAGGTATCACAAAAGAAAATCTCGGCAATCGTACAAATCAATACGCCAGCACAGAAGGTGGGGAGGATATTTTTGGGAACGGTGGGCTATTAGCACCAGTAGATAACCAATTTTTCCGTAGTGGCCAAATCTTTAGAGGTTAAAACACAAAGATGAGTCTGATCCGGTACCTTGGGATAACTACTGTTTGGTTGCCGTCCTAGAGGTGAGAGAGTCTCAGCCACACCCCGACAATAGGAATGCCCGATTACAGCAAAGCGTTTTCACTTTTTTGCAGTGAGAGGGAGGGCTGTGCTCTCAGTGCTTACACAGAACCATGGAGGTGCCCCTAAACCAGCTACCTACTCAGCCACGTCAGAGTCAGTGGCTGCAGCTTTGCCCGTTTGTCTCAAATCCGTGGCAGCCACAGGTATCAGAGGTGTGAGAGCATTGTAATGGGACATCACCTGACTGTATACGTTGCCCATTCAGTGTGAATTTTGTTGACAAGGACACACTCACAGCACCTTACAGACAACCGCCTCATGAAGTATGAACAGGTCATACTTGCGGCTAAAAACGTAACATTGAATTGCTGTGCTGTTCTAAATACTGCTACATTGTTACCCCTTCCTGAGAATGACAGTGATGATGGTGAAGCGGAGCATGACTATCGAGGTAACTGCGCTAAGCACCAAGCAGAGACCAGACATACAGAATGAGCCGCTACCTGAATCAGACTGCACATTGTTTATGGTTTGTGGATGCCTCATGTTTACGAGGCCATGAAGGAAATTGGAAAGCTGCTTATGTAGTCTGTACCATTTCAGGAGCTGTGGAAGCTGCTTGGCTTCAAGGAGTATTCTCCACACAAGTGGCAGAATTGAGCGTTCTTACTAGAGCATGCGGTGTTTCAGACCACCTAAAGGTGACAATTTTCACTGATAGTTTTAATTCGGTGTAGTGCAAGACTTCGGACAGTTTTGGTCCCAAAGGGGATTTAGGACAGCATCGGGGTCTCCCAATCGCAAGAGTGAGAAAACTATTGGAAGCATTGCAAATGCCCGCACAAGTTGAGGTCTTGAAATGTTCCACATATTCAAGGGAACCGATGTGACAGTTGCCAACATGTATGCCGGTGAAGTTGCAAGGTATTGTGCCTACAATGCTTGTACATTTAATAGAGAATACAGCAATGAAGGAGCAGATGAAACAGAATATGAACTTTGGTTAATTACTGTTGATATTTGGAAGGAGGTTTAGATATTGCAAGAAGTAGTTTCAGAGAACGAATAGCAGTAAGTATGGCAAAGAGATGCAAGTCATCCAAATACTCACCAATAGTGTGATTACTAAAGAAGGAAAAAAGTGTGGAATGTCAGAAGAGTTGCTAAATGTAAAGGCATGAAGAATCACGATACAGGAGATCAAGTTTGCATGGAGCAAGGTTGTGATGAGAGTGATGCATTCTTGATTATAATTAAAAGAAACCTACTGGATGGGGGTGTGGTGAATGCCCCAGAGATTGTTTTGGGCATGGAGGGGGGGGGGGGGTGTAGTGAGACAGCTGTGCTACTGGAGTCTTGTGTCAATCTGTGGGGTCAAGAGTGAAGAATATGGAATGAGAGACATCCTCCCAGTAAGTATGAAGATTTAGAGTGGTTTCAGCTATTGCTTGGTTTATTAATAGGTTTGTTGTTTGTGAATTCAAAGGAGAAAGATGTGTATCATAGTTAACTATAGTTGTGTAGATGTTGTAGCGATCTGTGTGGTCTACGTTTACCTAGGGAGGAAGACCCCGCCAATATTTCTGTGCAATAACCTCATTATGCAATGAAAGTAAGATGTGTGAATCCGACTGTTTCGATAACCAACAAAAACCAATTTAAACAAAATGGTTTTACAGAAGTTGTTTAATAAGGATATAAGATGGGCATCAACGTGTTTTAAGATTTCACGTCGTTGCATGCGAGCACGGCAGGTTATGCGGTGGTTGTTCACGTATTTCTTTTATGTTAATTCAGGATTAGCTTTCTCAGTCAGGTGTTGTAAGACTACACAGGATGTTTAGATGGAGGGGTTTCATCTGCACGGGTGAGAATGGGTTTATGAACGACCAGTGCGTGTGGAGAACAATTTTGTTGGCTTCATTGTGATTGAGAATACATTGATATGCTGTCGATTTCAGCGGTGAAAGATGTAAACGTTTGGGAGCACCGTCAGTTTATTTATTTTGTTTTTTTTAAGTTTACGTTGTGTCTGTGTTTCTTTGATGCACAACTGGGTCATGCACATGGTGGGACTCAGCATAGGGTTTATTGTTTAAATGGGGTTAACGTAGATTTAGGTCAGCACTGAAATGTCTAATGCAGTTAAGTTTTAAAACATTACTTGCGATTCTTGGGAAAGGAACACGTTTGAGGAGTAAGCAATAGTGACACGTTGGTGTTAGTGTATTTATTTTATACACTGCACGTCAATGGTTTAGTTAAGTTAGTGTCTTGTGAGATTATGCAGGACTGCTGATGGAGTTTTTCTATACCACAGCTACCCCAGATGAAGGGCTATCAGCCCAAAATGCATTGAGTCAATAGCTAGATGGTGGATGAGAAGTTAATTCTTGCCTATGAGCATTCTTAAAAACTGCAGACTTAGGAAAACATAAGGTGTGCATTCCATCACTTTTATTTTGGCGGCTTCTATAGTGGCACGTCAAGTGTCGTGCTGGGACAATCCACACTTTCAGGCTTACAGTGTGGGAAGTGCCCACAGTCGCCTTTTATTTTTTTGAGTCTGAAATCAGTGACATTAGAGAGGTATTTTTTCCGTTTTACATCTCTGATGCATTAATCTCCAATGATGGAGGACCCAGGGAGAGTCTAACAGTGCTCCAATAACAGTGCAAACGAGGAGAAAAAAAAACTGCCTCGCCTCACATAATTGCCTCACAATATTATCTATGCATAAAGCACAGTGCATGAGCTCACTATTTTGGACATTTCTTAAGTTAGTAAGATGTTATAACTGTTAGAAACTCTTATTAAACGGTTCCCTTTACTGCTCCCAACTCTTCACCTAATGGGTCAGTGATAATTTTACGTTTTACTATAGCGCATGCCCACCGACCTCAAAGCCCTCCGAGTTGTCAGATGTGAATTTCTTGGTGATGGGTTAATCCACATGGAGGCTGTTACTTTGGGGAAATGGTTTGTGACCCTCAGCCTAGGGCTTTGTGTTTGCCGGGTCCTGCCGGTGCTCAGCACCGGCAGTTCTAGGAAGCAGTAGCTGAGAGGGGTCCCTATCGGCCTCTCCATGTTTGTCCTCACCCTAAGGCTAAAAAAACGTTTTTTTTTTTTTAATAATTCCTAACTGCATCAGTACCGCCCTTCACTGCCTTTGATGTAAGCGAATCGTTGTAGTTCTTTCATAGTCTCATCATTTCGGATCCGAAGCATTTTCAATATAATATACAGTGATGCCATAGTTGTTGCTTATTTATCTTATGCAATTAACAGCCATTGACAAAGTCAATAGTCCTGGCTTGTTGTAGGTATAATGTTACTTGCTGTATTATGTATCGGTATGCAATGACAAAAACAGCAAAATACCATTAGGGTGGCACACTATGCTAAGTACAGGTTTAAGCCACTCCCTCTATTACATAGGCCTTTGAGAGGACCCCCCCCCCCCCATTTTTAGGTCTCGCCTGACCCAGCGCCTGCGCTGGTCTGGCGAGACTTATTGAGAGGGCTCCAAAAAGTGCTACCAGGACAGCCTGGAGCTACAGTGCATGTGCGCGGGCGCCGCGCTTTACCGCGATTACTTTCACTTTCGCGGCCGCTTTGATGTTTGATCGTGATCGCAATCACTTTCACTTTTGCGGCTGCACGGCTGCTTGGCATAGCCAATAGATATCCCTTTTGGGACCTTATAAGAATTTAGTTATGCAACTGTTGCATGGCTAAACACTTGTAAGGTCCCAAAGGCGAGACCTATTGGCTATGCCAAGGCTTGTTTTTTATCCCACTTAAAGCCCTGCTTAAGCCAGCATCTTTGTCTGCCCTTAATGATTTTCGGCTTATAATTCACAAGAGCTTATGTTCAGCTCGTCTAAATACAAACCTTACGTGTACTTTATGAGCACCACCAGAGCATCACTCCGCACCAGCATCACTCTGCGCCAACAAATCTCCTCAACATCACTCACCACCACGTCAACATAGCACCACCTCCACATCAGAGCACCACCTGCGCAGCCTTAACACAGCATCAGCACAGCCCCACCTCAGCACAGGTGCAGCACCACCTCTGCATCAACGCAGCATCCCCTCAACAGCAACTCAGCATTAGCGCAGCACCACCTCAGCACCAGTGCAGCACCACCTGAGCACAGCACTAAAGCATCACTCGGCACCACATCCGCACAAGCACACCACCCCTTCAGTAACACTCAGCACCAGTGCAGCACCACCTGCACTAAAATATACCATTACACTTTATACCATTTAATTACTATCCACATAATTCTACAGCACACCATGCCACATATTTACACTACACAAGTCCATGCCACACAATTCATTAACAAACAATTCCAATACAATCCATCTCTCCCTCGCACTTCCACCAACCCCGTCATCTGTCCACAACACACCCACTGCCCCACCCATCTCTCCCTCGCGTTCCCACTACCCCTTTCATCTTGCAATCCCACTGCCCCTGTTCATCCTTCCCTCATACTCCCCATCTCCTCTCTAGAATACCTGCTCACACATGCCACGTTCCGGTACCTCTTTGCGCTGTGCATTAGTCTACCTCTTGTCTCCCCCTCCCCAGGGGCCCCTCCCACTCTCGCTCCCTCACTCACTTTTCCCGCCTAGCTCATGTGGTTCACTTCAGGTCTTTGAGCACAATATCATTCGGTGCCTTTTCAAAGTTCCAGTCCCTCAAACCTACTCTCCTCCTCTTCTTTAGGTGTCTTAGGTGTATACAAATGCTCCCTCTTTATACGTCTGAGGCCTGCTGTCCACTTTCTCTGTTTCTCACACTCTTTAGTTCATTCGCCACTTAAAGCACAAACTACTTATCCCTCTCTATCTTCCTTTCTATCTATTCTCCACAGCACTCATCCCCATCTATTCACCGTACCACATAATTCCACTACACAAATACAGTACACAATACCACCCCACACAATTCCACAAACAATCCAAATCCATCCCACAATAATTCCACTCCACACCACATACATCCACAACACTCCAAACAAAAACACAGGGGTAAAGGACATTACTATTTATAATGCCAATAACTAACCCTTGCAAATGCGAGACCTATTACATTACAAATGCTAGTTAACGCTGTAAGCCCTACTTTCACTTGGTTCTAGTTGATATCAATAGAGGGAAAAAAGGCTTGCAGCACAACTCACAATGTAGTGTCATTTTCAATTATTAACATGACTTTTCTGTCTGTATATAGTTTATTTAATTGTTATTTAATAGGCAGGGCTCGTTAATGCACCTCTAGAACACATTTAAATGCGTTTTCTATTTGCTGTTTGAAGTATGTACAGATATGGGATAAAAATGCCAGCTTTAGGGGATTTTGACTATTTATAATTTTTTATTCTTTTTTTAAACGGGCCATTGAAATACTGGTGGTGCCGTTAGAAATTCGGCCGTGGGGGAACCCTATAGATCACGCAGCTCGTGTTTTTATTTATTTAATGCGATTTTATATAGGGCGAACATTACCCAAAGGTGTCAGAGCGCTTTACAAAAGAACCAGTTGCGTTACATAAGGACTTTGGATTACATGAGTTACATAGGAGATACAAACAGAAAAAATTGCAAATATACAAGTTGTAAAGTCACTCAAAGGAGAGATATAAACAGATTAACTTCGAGATCACATAGGAGTGGAGTAAGTACAAAAGGTCTACTACATATACTAGTGGTTAAAGATATAGATATATATACACACACACACACACATACATGCACACACACACACACACACACACACACACACACACACACACACACACACACACACTGCAAATTCACTCAGAATTACCTTTTAACAGCGATTAGGCTGGACAATTATAGATTACATATTTACAGAGCAGGAAATTCTCTGCGGTGTGCCAGAGCCAATCTCCCCTATAACTGTCGGAGCAGTCCACCGGGAATCGGTCATGTATGCGTTTCGGGTTCTGCCAGAATAGTGAGGATCAGGAGGTGATCAAGAGTCTAGAAACCAAAGATGGGTGGTAGGAGCTGGCGAGGATGGCAGGATAGGAGAAGGAATGTGGTTTAGCAGCCATCTTAAAGTCAGGCACATCGAGTCTGTTAGTCTCCATGACTCAGTTGCTAGTTCTAGTTGCCACAAGTTCTAGGGTTAGTTAAATTCGCTATGCCATTAATCCTGGAAGAACATCAGGACCCTCTTGGCAGAAGGGACATCTACCTTCACCGGCGAAAATACAATGGCGGGCGCCATTTTAGGGTCAGGCTCAACAAGTAAATATGAGAGTGTTTGCCGAGAAATTAAAGGGGATTTAAAGTCTTGAGCAGGTCAACAAGCCCGTATTGGGATCGGATATGGCAGTTTTGATTTTGCTTCCCCACTCACAGGTAGATTTCAGAGGACACTGCCGGTTGTGCTCGCGTGTCCCTCCCTGCCTCCCTCCCTCACAAGCAGCAGTCGTGCGTAGATGGCAGAGCGGTTACACAAGAAGAGTCAAGGGCGGCTGTCTCACTCTAGGGGGGGCAGCAGGCACCTTGGAGATAGGGTCGAGGGGTGGAGGAGTTGAATGCAGGGTTGGAGCAATAGTCGATGGCCTTGCAGTCCATTTAAATTAGCACCAGTCGCTTATTCGCAACTCCCTGGACACCATCTTTGTTTGCTTAGTCGAAGGAAAGGACGTCGCGGCAGATAATTCAATGCTGGTCGATCGGAGAAGGGTGCAATTTGACTCCACAGATACCGCATATGTTCCGGTTGCAGAAACTGGTCGAGAAAGGTTGGGCAAAGCAGAGAAAACGCCGTTCGGGAGGCTGGGAAGAGGGTTTGAAACATAGCAACGGCTCCTCCCAGTACTGGACCGCTAGTTGAAATAGTTCCCGATTTAAAGCCAAGCATTTTCCCTAGATATTGGACTGATGCAAACTTGGGCCTGGAGTAAAGAGAGCGGGCTGTAGTAGTGTAAAGCAGACCATTTACAAACCACGTTATGCCCATTCGTTTATAAAGACCATTAGGACGGCCTAAATGAGACAAACTCTCTCATAGCTTTTCAATCAAGGGATTATCTTTTATTCTAAAACCTCCCAATCTTGCAAACACCTATCAAGCAAAAGCCTTTTTCCAGCTGTATCTTTATTGAAAAGCATGCGTCACAAAAACGCAATATTTCTGAAAAATCTGTGTCCAACTCCAGTAGAATAATGTAAACACTATTACTTTCAGCAAAGGGCTTGAAAACCATCCACTGCTTACCACATTTTTGGTTAAATTTCATTCTTCTTTGCTGCCTCCTAATTGGCCAACAGAGGCCGAACGTCACTTTAGTTCGTTTCAGGGACCAAGCACATATTGATTCAACTTAATCAGTGACCGTTCACTGCTCCCAACGCGATTGGGGTACTATTTATTCCTTCAAGCCACTATGCCCTGTCTGGCACCCGTCCCTCCTCCCCTGCAACTCCCTCATGTTATTTTCTCTATACCCCCTTCCTCCTGCTGTCCGCAATTATTTTTTTTTATTGCCTCTGTTGGCACTCAAGTGCAGAGGCAGCCATGTTCTTCCAAATTCTAGTGTGCATTGGTGGTTCTGCAGAAGGCTGTCCAGTCACAGCTTCACAATTCAATAAACTTTGCGGTGTGTAAATATATTTACTCCTCAGACAGAGAGGCCTTATTAGGATCACCTGGTCTCTTCAGAAAGAAGGGGTGGCTCTGGCAGGTGCGACGCACCGCACCGCAGTAAGCCTTTTACCCCAACTCTCGTTCACAGGCAGGTACCCATTTTAGGAATTTAGAGGCAGGCCAGAGGTTTTACTTGTATCCTATTTTCTGTATTCAGCTTGTTTAACTTGTGTTTGTTTCTTTAAAAGATAGAAACTTCATGGAAATTTAAACAGATTCCGTACTGTTGCAGCTTATTATGCATGCAAGTACAGTATTAGTGTTGAGTCTTGTAGGCTTATGTACTGGTTTCATAAAGCTTGACAAGTATGGTGTATGGTGTGGCTCAGTTGTGGCCGACATGAATTGCGGGTGGTGGGGCGGGCGCAGGGTTGCGCAACGAAGAAGAAAAAATGAATACACTTACTTTGCCACCGGGTCCCGTGTCTCTGCTCCTTGCTCCTGCTCTCCTCGTGGGACTCGGGGAACAGGAAGCTAGGAAGAACAGACAGGCTCCCCTAACAATCACAATGCAGCGTTGTGATTGAGCGTCGTGGTTTGACGCTCAACCAGGGAATGGGGGCCTGGGCATGTTCTCCACGCAAGCTGTCATGCAGCCAGCATGGAGAACGGGGAAAGGGGGAATGACTGGTTTGGGCGGCCCGAGAGGGCCGACAAAACAGTCCTTGCGTACTTAGAAGTGGGCAAACAACTCCTCCCCTGCCCTGCTCCGAGAGCAGAGCAGCCCCATCAGCCAGCAAAGGAAACCTAAAATGACAATAACTCAAAGTTATCATTTTATATTTCCTTTACTTTACACTGCTCAAAAGCAATGGGGCAACGCTCCTCCACCCTAGCGGAGGAGCCGCCACAGGTGTGGCTTCTCCCCAATCCTGAAGCATGTGAGGACTCGAATGATAGCGCAAAGGCCTTTATTGGATCCCCTGTTCTTTCAGTTCTGCATCTCTTTACAGAGGCATCTTTTTAATGTTTCCTTGTATGCTGCCACTGCCATTCAGGTGGCTTAAAAGCACTCTACGTCATAGCTCTCAGCAATGGTAAGTCCAGCCACCTGTGCGGTTTACTAGTTCTGTCTCCTGTGCGGCAGCATTCCATATTCTTTGCAAAGTTTCTGGTGCTCCAGCTCTTGTGGAAGTTCTCCAAGAAATCTTTAATGCCACCTTGCCAGCCCTGAAGTGACGCAACTGATTGTGTCACACCTCTGGTGTCAGCACATTTGTCACCTAGTCGAGCATCATAACTCTGCAGTTTTATGATGCTTCCGCTGGGCCTCTGGAGGCACAGTGAGCTGGTATCAGCTGGCAGTTTACAGAGTCTACTAAGAAACTATGTTCTGTACACTATTGTGCTACACTCAACCAGGAGAATTGAGTTGCAGTCATGGCTAGTGCGATTACGTGACTCTACTGCTCTGGCATTTCCCGCATTATTAATGGATTTGCTGCAATTGCTACATAAACCATCTGCATATGTAGATGTTTTTTTTTTTTTTTAAATATGTTTCTAGCTCAGACGGATATGAAGTTACTAAAAACACTACTGCTCCTTTCCTGCATGCCTTACATTAGCACAGCTAATAGATCGCCCAAATGCGAGACCTATTGTCTTTGCCAATTCTTGGGTTTTTTAGGGCTCACCTACTAGCCAGCGCGTGCGCTGTCAGTTGCAAGACATTTAGGTTACAGTGGCTTAGGGTGCACACATCTCATTATTGTACAGCTTCACTGCAACTCTCATTAGCTTGCTTCGTATTTTTTTTTTAGCTTGTGTAAGCTTTCCTTTCCCTTGTGTTTTTCACTGCATTAGACCTTGGATGCATTAAAGTTACATTGCTCACTTTTTCAGGTGCTACGGTCTTCTTTTCAGTTAAACACTCTACAGTTGTTTTCCATTTGTCTCCCTCAAGCTCTCCTGCCCCCTCCACTGTGCTCATATAGCTCTCTGTGTGCTTTTCCCAGACCCCTTACGTGATACACTCACCCTCTTGAGCATCCCCCCACATTGATATTTCACCCACTTCCCTTTCACCTGTGCTTCTTCCCCCCCCAGCACCACGTCCTGCTCACTCTCGCGTGTATGCTTCCACCCCTCTCCATTTGCTTCCCTTCCTTCACCTTCCTTCTTGCTCCCCCATTCCAGTGGTGCTTCCGCCCACGCATTACCCGACAGGTGCTGTTTTGCTTACCTCCCTTAAACACCCCCATGTTGCTTACCCCCAGATTGCCTGAAACAAAACCATACAAAAAGCTATAAAAGGAGATCTAGTAAATGGTGAACCAGTAAACCAGATTGCAAATGAAGTGACAAGTTCCTGCAAGGTCAAGGATTTCAAACCTGCAGGAATTACGAATTTCATCTTTTGGGAGGATGATAATTTTACACTGGTCCACTGCTGCCAACATATGTTTGCACAGGTCGATTGTTTCAACGTGTGCTCGACAACCCCTTACACCCACCCTCCATTTTTTATATGCTGCCCGGTCCACTCTTGCCTGTCCTCTCCCCCAACCCGCGTCATCTCATCTGTCCTCTCTCCTTCTGCGTTGAGTCCCACTCCACTGTTAATTTGGGGGAACACTTTCAATAAACCTCCCCCAAAATAATCCCTGGATACAACAGCTGTTAAAGTGGCATAGTTGTTGGAATGAGTCACAATCTTATGTCAACCCACTCACAAATAACTAAAATGCACTAGTTACAGTTTAGTTAACCAACTATAATTGTGCCCCCATCATGAACTGCTTATGACCTCACATATTCCATTATTCATGACATGTTAAATGACATCATTCATAACCTAACTCATAGCAGCCTCAAGCCAGACCCTGTATCTATTCTGCCATCATGACTTGAACCCAATGTCTATGCTCTGGCAAGGCCCCGAACCAACCCTCTGCCAGCATCAAATCTCAACTGCACAGGATCTTTAGCCATACTAAAGACAAGTTTGACGGGGCTTAAGCTGTGGCTAGGGTCTGCGCACACAGCTCCAAAAGTGGCCAACCTTTCCCATGAACTGACTTTAGACATACACGGTTGAGTGGCTGGGCTGACACTGCTGCCAAGCCAACCTCTTATGTGCATCACCTTCCACTACTACCGTTTTTAGGTCGCTGCCTACAAGACAGCACAGCTATCTGGTATGCAAAAGGTATCTTGAGGAATTTCAGAAAGTTTATCCTGGTATGCATTCCACCTGTGGGTTGCTATTGGCTTTGTGGTGTGTAACTCAAGTTTCTGACTTTATTTGCTTTAGGCTGTGCTGCTTTTGTTCCTACCTCCCCATGCTAAAGCCGTTTTTACAGTATTATTCCACAAATTCACTTTCTGTAATGAACAGGCCTTTAAATCTTGTTCTTATAGCGTCATATTTGCTGGGCATTCAAAGACAGATCAAATATTAAGCTGTGTCTTCGTGGAAGCCTGGTGTTTATTTTGCTTTTGGCTGACTTCAAAGTGAGGGCACTTATAGCAAAGAGGACTGCAGCGTACTTTCTCCATGGAGCATGCTTCTGCCCTTTTTTAAAATGTTATATTAGACATAGCCATCTCAAAAGGTATCCCGTTCTTCTCACAAAACATTTGCATCTGTTTTTGCAAAGTTACTCTTCTTTGGCGAGTTCATTTAATTAGTGAAACTACCTTTTTGAGGAACAAAACTCAATTTTAGTCTCAGTATCAGCCTAACATATCGTGATCTTGGGCAATTTGCACTATTTATGGCCCATTCACTGTCATGCATAATAGAAGATCTTTTCACAGGAAAGATCCAGTCACATTTTAACAAAATCTATCAATGTTTGGTTTTCACTTTGATATGTAAAGCATTTGCTTTATTACATTTGTGTTGCCTCGTTTTAGAGGAGTTGGATAAGTTTAAAGGCACGTTTTATGAAAGATTGTGCGTTTATGCTTAGCTACACAAAAATGATGTATTCCGTCCGCAAATGTGCCTTTTTCAGTACACATACATAACCAGATATAAACTATTTCCTCATGTGTCCTTGCTGCCACTAGGATCATGATTTCAATGGTGCAGGGGTGCACAGGGGCCAAAATATCTAGGAAACCCACTGAACACTGATTTATTGCTATATATTACTACTAAACAAGCAGCCCCAAGTGCAGTTTTCTTGCAGGCACTACGGCTATAATTCGAATGGCGCAGCTGGTGCGGTGGAAGAGGGGGCCAAATGCTCTAGTAAACCCACTGAACACCAATTATTGCCATCTTTTACGACTGAACAAGCAGCCACAAGTGCAGTTACCTTACAGGACTGGGGCCATGATTTGAATGGTGCAGTGCACAGGTGAAGAAAAATAACAAAGTCCAGCAATGAACACTTTATGACTAAAATCCAGGATGCAATTAAAAGGTCACAAGTTACAATGGGGATGAAACAAATTTTAGTGTATTGTAATTGTAGGTGCATTTATGTACCGCTTACTACCCGACGAGGTGCTGAGAGCTTTATGCAAGGCAGAATGTTGCTACAGTACCCTAGGTTTGTGGTAAGTACACTATTATGGGGTATTGTTGGTTACTGGGATTAGAATTGTGCGCTCAAGCAAAAACCATTACATAAATTCACTCCAATTTATTTGTGGTACATTAAATGAATAGGAGGTAGGTGTGCTCATTTGCGATGGTGGTATGAAAGTTCATGCAGATAGTTAATAGGGTGCAATAGTTGAGTGAGAACATGAGGTTGGTACATTTCTGGGGTATGACGTTTAAAGAAGCAGAGACTGATCTTGAAAGAGTTGGTGGCAATTAGCAGAATTACATAAATAGAGATTAATGCGAACATGCATGTGACTTAGCAGGAGTTGTGGTCAGAGAGAGGAGGTATGCAAAGAGTGGAAGGGAGGACCATTTGAAAGAAAAAAAAAAAAAAGAGGCAACAATGAATTCTTAAGTAAAGGTCAGTTTTCGTACCGTATTTTAGAAATACAGCGGATGTTTTCTTGAAATAGGATGCAATTGTGAGGATAATGGACTGTAGAAAGAAGGAGCATTTGCTATGCAAATGGTCTCGCATTTATAAGACTTTGAGTTAGTGCGTTGTAAATGAAAATGCCTTTTATTTACATGTTTTTAGAACAGATAAATAAAAAGGTATTGTGTTAGACCTGACATCCATGGCGTGGTTTCACCTGACTTATTGCCTCTACCTCCTGTATTGTTGACAGTGTTGGATTTCGTTTTTGCTGGTTTAGGTACTTTGGACACTTTGCCACTGCTGATCAGTGCCAAAGTGCAAGTGCTCCCTCATTAAATTGTAGTTGTGATTGGTTATCCATGATTGGCATATTTGTTTTACCAGTAGTTCCCCAGTAAAGTGCACCGAGTGTGCCAGGGCTGGTAATTCAAATGCTACTAGTGGGCTTGCAGCATTGTTTGTGCCACCCACAGGAGTAGCCCTAAGATGGTGTCTCAGGCCTGCCACTGCAGTGCCTGTGCACAGTTTGTTAACTGCCTTGTTGACCTGGCCAGTGTACACACTTGCCAGGGCTGACCCTTCCCTTTTGCTTACACATAGGACACCCCTATGGTAGGCCCAAGGTAACCCCCTGGGCAGGGTGCACTGTATGTGAAAGGTATGACATGTACTAGTGTGGGTAACATGTCCTGGTAGTGAAATACTGCCAATTTTGTTTTCCACTATTGAAAGGCTATCTTGCCCATAGGACAGAATGGGGAATGCCGTGTAACATTTTTACCTGCATATCATCCCATAGCAGCAAGATAGAAATTTGGAATCTGGTATCCCTGAACTCAGAATTTAATAACATCTTTTAGGAAGGATGGATTTTAAATTCCGTGTTTGAAAATAGCACTTTTAGAAAGTGACCATTTTCTTGTTCAACCTTTCTGTGTGCCTCTGCCTGTTTGTGGATTGACTGTCTGGTTTGAGAGTGACAGGGGCTGGGGTGGCTCCAGGAGGCTGGGTGAGTCAGCACTCGTCTGAATAGACCTATCTGCATTTGGAGTGGTGGGAGGAGTAGCACCTGGGCCTGAATAGGTCTGTGCCTGCCTTCCACAATGCTGGCTCCACTTCCTGTGGTGCGTCTGATGACCCTGGCCCACACTGACAAAGGAAGAAGTTGTGCACTGGCAGAGTACAACCAGAACTGGTTTGGACTGGGACCAGGACCCCTCACACATAGAGAACAAAGACTTTTGGGGTATAAATACGAGAGCTGAAACCCCTGAAAGTTAGACTACTTCGTGATCAAGAGGAATCCCTGCCAAAGAAGATCAGCTGAAGAGACTGAGGAGAAGTACTGCCTTTGCTGTGTGTCTGGGATTGGGCTGCAGTTTGCCTTTTCTACTAAGGAGAGATCTAAAAGACTTTGCTGTGTGCTGTGTGCTGTGTCCCCTGCTTGAAGAAAAGTCTCCAAGGGCCCGAGAAGAGCTGGCCTCCTGTTTCTGAAGTCCCAGACACAAAAGGATTTCATACCCAACTCCCTGAACTTCATTGCTGGGAGATCCAGTCTTCAAACCAAAAAGGCTTGGCACCAAGAGGATTCACAATTTTACTTAGGACTTACACTTCTAGTGGGAATACCCATCTCCCCCCAGTCTGTGGTATTACATCCAAATTAATGTAGTCCTAGACCTCTTTAATTACAGGAAAAAAAATGTAAAACAGCCCTCCACTACCTGACAATCACTCCCTCACAATAAGCAAGTCAGGAAAATAAATCAGAAAAATAAATGTGAAAGTGAGAGGGCACCTCACGTACGCAACACCAGGGAGGCTACCAGCCAGTTCTCGCCAGTATGCCCACGTTTTATCATCATTGGTTGCCCACTCAAAGAAGTCAGGAAACTAGTGCCCAGTGAAGAGAAACGAAACAGATCAAGAAAGAGAATTTACTGTCCCCATAAAAAGAAGAAAGAACCCCGTGTATTGCGAAGAACCAGATGTTCCAAGCAATATTTAAAACGGAGTTAAAAACTCACTTAAGGTTACCCTCTTTATTCAGACTAGTGAGTCTACTCAAAATAAAAGCACTCTATGTTGCTAACCTTTATAAGGAAGGCCAACATGTTTCATTGCCACTTATCAATGTTCTGGCAAATTCATCAGGGCATAGGGTTTCAATCACTCGCCTCACTGGACAAATACTTTTGTGCTGCGGAAGGGCATGTAGAGGCCGAGGGCATTCATACCAGCCTCCACTATACCAAATGGGGTTGTGTTGAACACTCTTTCCCCGGTTTTTAGAATTGCACTGTCGCAAGCACGTGTTCCACCGCAACCAATATCGGAATGGGCCGTATCTCATCCCCGCTTCAATCAGATCCAGTCTGCCAGGAGGGCTTGTAACTGTGTGTGAGGCCTTTTTGCTGTTGGGAGCTGGAAGCGCAACGCATCGAGAGAGAAGCGCGATGCCGCTGCAGCAGCCGCTGTCGCATCATCAAGGAAGCGTGTCGCCGCTGCATCACCAGAGAAGTGTGCTGCCGCACAGAGGGTGCTGTCGCATCCCCAGAGAAGCGTGACGCAGGGCAGTCGCATCGCTGAGGAAGCGCGCCGCTGCTGATCATCATCGCATCACCGGAGAAGCATGTCACAGGGCCTGTCGCGGCTCAGGAAAACACAGAGTTCGCCGCACGGCTGTTGGGCATGCACGCATCGCCTCCATCTTGTTGCATCGCAGTGAAGACGCCATTTTCTCGATCGGATCGTCGCCATCTTATCGCATCGGAACCGAGCGCAGGAAGAATCGACGCATCGCTTTCTCTGCGACCCTTTTGTTTGTTTTGCATTATGAATCTCAGGTACTTTGTGAGTACAGTGTTGCAGTTCATCATCTACAAGTTTATTTTTGCAACAACCTTTTTAAAGACATTCTACTGAGTTATTGTATGTTGGATTTTTGTCATTTTGGTCTTGTTTAGTTAAAGGTATTTTATTTTTCTAAACTGGTGTGGTGTCCATTTGTGTGTTTTCACTGTGTTACTTTGAGTGTTGGTACAAATACTTTACACATTGCTTTGGGATAAGCCGGTCTGCTCGTGCCAAGCTACCAAGGGGGTGAGCAGGGGTTACCTAAAGTGTGCATCCCCCTTACCCGGACTAGAAGCAAGGGTCCCTATTTGGTCAAAAGGTACCTACCTCTGCCAACTAGAGACCCCCAGATCTAACATATTGTCATTTACAATGACAATAGCTTAAACTCTTGCAAATGTGAGACCTATTGCATTGCAAATGCTATAAAAAATGTAAAAAGCGTTGAGAGAGCATGTACTGCCTGCAATAGCCGACAGCACAAAGCTATTTGAGAAAAAAGTGCTTGGAGGCTGTAATTAAATCCTACCGAGCAACAACACACGTAACAGGCGCTGTCGCCATGGGAGTTTACAAAATGGGACAAGGCGGTACTAAGGAGGGACTACTAAGCCTTTTGGTCAATGAACAGTCACAGTTTACAGTGGACAATGACACAAAGCAATTAAAAATGTGGGCAGAGCTTTAAGGCCCTACCTCAATACAGCATGCCTCTCAGAGCAGCACAGGCTAGGCTCGACCTAAAAATGACATGCGTGTGAAAATAGTGCTGTGTTAGGCTCTTTCGGTAGGCACTAGAATCAGGTGAATAGCCTGTTCACTGCTAGATCACCACTTCAGTAAAGACCGCTGATCAGTTCAGGGATTGCAAGTGTAAAGGAATGGCTGGACAGATTAAGGGAACTATTGAGAGCATTAAGCTGTGTTGACAGTAGGTAATAACCTCAAGATCAAAGCAATGTGAGAAAATATATGGGCTAATAATTCAAACATTAAATAGGAAACGCTGGAAATGCTGGAGAGGATTTCTTCAAGATCAAAGCAATGTGAGAAAATATATGGGCTAATAATTCAAACATTAAATAGGAAACGCTGGAAATGCTGGAGAGGATTTCTTCTGATGTTCATCCTCAGGTTTGGCTCTGTATCAATCACAAAAGAAAATGGGATGCATTTTGAATGCCTCTAATTTGACATTTCACAAGAGGGAGGGTGATGACATGTTCCAAAGACAGAGGAAGTGCATTTTCTACTTTGACTCACTTTAGAAATTCAATTAAGACTTAGTAACCAAGGGGTTGCTGATTCAGTACGTGGAGGTGCTTCCTGTTGAGGATAGTGAGGTTAGGGACCCAAATAAATGTTTCAATGTACAGAACACCTTCACTAACCATAAAGTCTCTCTTCTTTTTCATGTGTACTCAACATAGTGACTTTATTTATCATGTTGATTTCCAAATTGTAAATCATTAATAAATCATGATTAATTCACACGAACGTTTCACACCGTTAATGTTTATCATTTTCTCCACCAAAAGACTGGTCAATATAAATGGAAGATGTAGGATTCGAAATTTGCAAATCAACATGATCAATAAAGTCTGCATGTTCAGTATATGTGAAAAACCATAAAGAATTCATTATTAGACTTCCTGGAGTGCTGGCCTTTCGTAGATGGTAGTGGTAAGACATGGGACTGCAGACCCTTGTTGTGTATGGCGATTAGGACCCCTTAGGTGGCATGCAGCCTCCTGTATTCCTTGACTACAGTTTCAGCCGGGTTGATGGCAATAGAGTACAGAAACCTCACATCTCTCTGTACCTTTTGTTTAGGATGCTCCAGACAAGAGACACATCTGCTGTGAGGGGCGCCAATACACGGGAGAGATGTTAATATTCCCAAATTATCAAGTAGTGCCATGTAAATACAGTTAAAACGAAAAGAAAAAGGAATTACCAATTAGTGCCATAACACCAGCGCCTTACATTTATAGCGCAAAGAATGCGGCAGCAAGTGGTTTAAAACAATCAAGTTTTAATTGTCATGCATTCAAACGTTTGCTAAGACTAGAGGAGGCATTTGGGGGAAAACAAATTAGGCTTTACTCTCCTCATAACCTTGCAACAGAAGAAAGGGAAGACATGTTAAGTAGTGAATGGTTGAACTAACATCCTTTTTGCTTAAAAAAATAAAAAAACAATCAGTTGTGTTGGCACCTCGGAAGGAGGAAACTATGACTCTCCAGAATCGAGCTTGTAGCCTACAAATATTTTATTTCCGCACATAGTGTTGACTCTCCTCTCTCCCCGTCATCAAGACACCACGCCTTACCACTATTGAGATTTCATTTAGCAACAAAGGTGTTCTTCGGGTTGTAGAAACGTGTGCCTCTGATAAACCAACTGGATAAGAAACCTGTTAACAATTCCTGAGTGTAATTGCCAGGAATGGCAACAATGTCCTGTAATTACGACACTATGGGGCAACCACTAGAATATAATCCCCCAGTCTATACCGATGCATCTTTTTTTCATAGATGAGGAAGAGACGGCGGCTAGAGCAGCTACATTTGGAAAATGGCGAACTAAGTTCGAATCACAGTTGGGGCTCAATATCGTTCGATTCTGGGGGATATATCACTTAAGCACTTGTTACGAGGCCACTTTTTATTTTTCTCCCTTTGAGTACCGGATCTATTCCTTCGCCAAGGACAGTACCCGGTACTCAGGGGAAAGTCAGGCAGTGCAGGCTCGATGGCACTGGAGACTGTGCTGCGCAGAAAGTGCTCTGCTCGGCTGCTGCCGAAAAAGAGAAGGCAGAATGGAGGGAGGGCAGTGTATGCCTCTGAATTGAGCCGCTGCTGAGCAATCCAGCAGCGGCTCATTAGCATCACTTAAGGGCTGTTTAGGGTTGCGAATGCCCTGCGGCCCTCTGTGAAAGTGAAGGATCCAATCAGACCCTGCCAAGTCAATCACACTGTAGGTGTGGAACTCTGAGCCTATCCTCTACCCCACAAATCTAATTACAGCGTGACACCCGAGATGAATGCACCTCTCAGCAAGAGTCTGAGGGGAGGGGGGGGGGGGGTGTATTACACGCTACCCAGCATCAGATTGGGAAGGCGGACACTGGGCGATGGGATGGTGGCTAAGGGTGTCTGCTTTTCTTCCAGCTCCCTGTCCAGGCTAGCGCCCTGAAGCTATAGTTTGCTGGGAAAGGGGGAGAGTTAGTGAATTGGCCTTGCTGTGTGCCTGTTAGCACCTTCGCTCCAGTGTCTTTCAGGCCTTGGAGGGGGGGGGGGGGGGTTATGTTTGCATAGGCTGTGAGGCATCTTTCCCGGATAGGAAAATTGGGAGGGTGTAATGTTAGGGCCGGTCAAAGCTGCCTAACAAGGAACTATGAAAATACGTTTGAGTCCCAGCTTCAGCTCAACATCCTGTGATTCTGAACAAATGACTTAATTGTCCTAGGCCTAAAACAAAAATTAATGTGACTTTCTGTAATGTGACTGGTGCTCATGTAATCTCTGCCCTTGCCGGTCTGCTTTGTTTGTGTGTTTGCCTGCATTTGTATGCCTGTTTTTGTAAGAAAAAAAGTGAGAGAAAGAGCGAGAATCAAGACACTCTCAGGAGGTATTTTAAAGAAAATGTGTGGCACTTTGTGTGTACATGTCTGCTCAGCAACAAAGATTCATAAATAACGAAAAAAAGGGTTGGTGGGTGAGTGAGTGGATGGATGAGTGAACAAGGGTGGATGGATGGATGAATGAGTGAAAGCATGCATGGGTGAAAGAGGGTGGATGATTGGCTAAAAGGGCGGATAAGTGAAAGATTGGATAGATGAATGAAAGGGTGGATGATGGATGAGTGAAAGGAGGGATTGAGTGAAAGGGTGGATGGAATGAAAAGGTGGATGGAATAAAAGAGTGAAAGGGTTGATGGCTGGATGAGCGAATGGATTGATGGATGAGGGAAAAGGTGGATAAAGAGATGGATGAGTGAAAGGATAGGTTTGGAGATGGATGGATAGGTTTGGATATGAATGGTGGATAGAAGGAATGGTGAAAAACAATGATTGATGAAAGACTGAATAGACAATAGAATGTAAAGGTTAAATGGTGGACATCAGCAGGTAAATGGTAGGATGAATGGATAGATCGATGGAAGAGACAAGAGATTTCTTCTGGGGAGGGTCATGATTGTTTGCTTCATTTGCTTGGTGCCATAAGATCTTTTGTTCGAAGTGGGGGTATTTTCAGTTTCTTCCTACTCGTATGCTTAAAAATATATAGAATTGTGCCAAACAGCAATTAACAGTATGACATTAAAAAGGTGCTACTATTGCAAAAAAAAGGAAATGTTAACATATCGCATTTCTCTTTCATTTTGTGTAATAAGTTAACTTGCTTTGTTTATAGAAACACATTTCTCATGTGTTTTGGCATGTGCTGCAACTAATATAGAAGTCGTTAAGTATCATCATGTCTGTCCTTTAGCCCCGCCCCCTCACTGCACTTGTAGCTCATTTTAATGAGTACCTGCACTTATTTTTTCCCCATTTAAATCACTGCACTACCACCGAGATGCAGTAATCAACCGGGCCACTGTAATGAGAGCAGTAGCCTACCTGTACCGAAAAAGAAACGTAAGCGGCTCTGTCGTTAAGAGCTATAATGCGCTAGGGTCAGGCTCGCACCATGAAAACATTAGAAAAAACTATTCTCCGATTAGAAGTCTCACTACCCCACCTTGTGACGCTTTTTGAAGATATTTCTATTAATAATAGATCAACGGATACATTCATTAGAATATATAAAGAGAAAAGAAACAGGACTGCCCGACCGACCCTCTCAACATGCTCGGCTATGGAAACTCAGAAGTATGCTTTCACTTTTAACGCTTACCTACAAGAGCGCGGGGGTCTTGCAGTCCCCAGTTCATCACCTTCAAGACCGTTACCTTGAATTCGACCAGTACTCTGGAGGAAAAGGTTTATGCTCCGGGTATTGGGGTTTGCTGAGGATATTTAGCTTAGTGGAAGGCGGATGTAGGTAAGCCACTGACGCACTGTCCGGGGCTGAGGTCCCCAGGGGACCGAATGACGCTGGCGCCGCTCACAAAACGTCGACGCGGCTGCGTGCAGAGGCTGCAATACCACGTATTTTCCACAGTGTTGACTGCTTCTGACCAGTTGTTGAAGAAAGCGACAGGTTAACGATCCGAGCAGGGAGGAGTTTAAGAATGGAAGACCAGGTACTTAAAGACACAGCGCATTATTGTTGTGTGTCGTTCAGAGCTCCTGCGCCCCAAGGCTGGGTGGGAGTGCTTTGACAATAACAGGGTGTCGCCGTAGAGAGCACGGGAATGGGTGAGAAAATCGCTGGCAGGTGGGGCTGCTGGTAATAACACCTGCTCGCCCTGGATTTTCCTGCTAAATGGTTGTTTTTTTGGTTTAAGGCGAGAGATGTTGTACCATATTATCCGACTTGCTAGCAAACTCTTAAGTATGGTGGGCGCCAGTGCTTAATTTGAACCGGTGGTTGCTGATGGACGCCATCGGCACACATTTTTGTGGACCCGAACCCCCCCCCCCTCCCCCTCCCCCCCAATCAAGTTATTCAAGCGAGCAAGAGAGAAACACATTCAAATCGGAAAGACGGAGTAAGAAGAGAAAGACAGAAAAACAGTTAAAATGCGAGAAAGCAGGAACCGGCAAAAATTAGATAATGGGTCGGAGGGTCTCTAGTAGGCTACACAGCCTTTGCCTTCGGAGGGTTGGTGTTTAATTGCAAGCCCAATCTAAAGTAAAGTTGGTGCCAGTCAGGGCTTTAAGTGGGAGGAAAAAGTCGGGGCGGGGGGGTCTCGCAAAGGGGCGTGGCCAATGTAAGGGCGCGGCTTAAAGCACGTAAACTAAAAATCTGTCCATAGCATAGTGTGCCGCCCGACTTGAATTTGGCGGTTTCTGTCATAGCATCCAGGTATGACACAAGTCATCAATACAATAAAGACCTGGTTATGGTAGAGTTTCTTTAATGTCACTTTTAGGTACTGCTTCCAACTTGGGTCTCTCTTTTATTCTCTTTTTTCACCCACTTTATGGCATCTCGTCCAAACCTCCCACAGACCCAAGATTCTCAAATTAATAATATTTTTTTATAAAAAGAGAGAAAAGAACCGCTGTCAGTCAAACCGCCCAATCACGCATACCCTCCCCCACAAAATGTGAGTGAAGAACACTTACTGAAAAATAAGTGAAAGAGTGAGAAGGCACCTCACGTATGCGACACCAGGGAGGCTACCAGCAGGTTCTCGCTAGTATGCCCACATATATCATCATCGGTTGCCCACTCACTGAAACAAAGAAAATAGTGTCCAAGAGAGAGACATGAAAGACAGAGAAAAAGAGAAATCAACTGTCCCAGAATATAAACCCCGTGATATGCAGAGAACGGTGTGTTCAATGCAACTTAAAAACGTGTTAAAAATCACTCGCCTCTCTGGACAATACTGTATGTAATGCGGATTGGCCAGTGTCGGCCTTTGGAGGCTGGGACGAGACGCTGCCACATTTTGATCGCGGTTGCGGTGTAACTGTTAAGCAACGGTAGTGCTTTCTAGATAAGGGGTACGAGTGATGTACACACCCCTGTTGTCTGGTGCAGGCTGGTACGAAAGCCCTCTGCCGACACTGGCCAATCCGCATTACATACAGCATTGTCCAGAGAGGCGAGTGATTGAACCCCACGCCCTGATGAATTTGCCACACCGTATGTAATTGGCAATGAAACATGTTGGCCTTCTTGGAAAAGGTTAGCAACATGCAGTGCTTTTAATTCGAGTGAGCTCACATTTTCAAATAAAGAGGGCCCCGTAATAGTGAGTCTTAACTCGTTTTTAAGTTGCATTGAACACACCATTCTCTGCATATCACGGGGTTTATATTCTGGGACAGTTGATTTCTCTTTTTCTCTGTCTTTCATGTCTCTCTCTTGGACACTATTTTCTTTGTTTCAGTGAGTGGGCAACCGGTGATGATATACGTGGGCATACTAGCGGGGGGGGGCAGATTTCGCCATTTTGAGGTCGAGCATTCGAGACCTCTTGTATATACTTATATGTTTATATGGTTTGTGGGCTTTGGAGATCAGCTCTAGGACTTGTCTGCTTCCGCTTAGGGACTTTTCTTTCTTTAACTTTCTTGATAGAAAACGACCAGCAGAGGTCAGTAAAATACCAGAATCACTTCAGCATTCTCTAGTTTTCAGTCCATAGAAATTGTCTTCCACAAGCACCCATAGACAATAATATTTTTTTAAATCTTGTATTTTCAGTGATATGACCACCGAAGGCCCAGATTTTATATTAAAAACAGAGCTTTGGACTATACCATTTCCCGCTGAAAGGCAATATTTCTCCCCGTGTGTTCCAATACTTGGCGTGTCACGCAGTTTGGTGCTTGCTTTCCCTCCATGTCAAAGAACAGCAGATGTTTCAGGGCGCAGGCTAATGTGCTGCATAGCTAAGTACATATAAGGTCCCAAAGGCGAGACCGATTGCATTGCAAATGCTTGTTTAATGTAACAAATGTAAGAAACCCAAGGCGGACCCGAACAAACTCAACAACTTCCGGCCCATCTCCCTGCTCCCGTTCCCAGCTAAGGTCATCGAGAAGATAGTCAACATCCAGCTCACCCGCTACCTCGAAGACTACAGCATCCTGGACCCCTCCCAGTCAGGATTCCGCTGCAACCACAGCACAGAGACCGCCCTCATCGCCGCCACAGACGACATCAGGATCCTACTGGACAAAGGCGAGACGGCGGCCCTCATCCTTCTGGACCTCTCCACTGCCTTCAACACCATCTGCCACCGCACACTATGCACACGACTCCACGACACAGGGATCCGAGACTAGGCCCTGGACTGGACCTCCTCCTTCCTCTCCGGCAGAACCCAGAATCCGCCTCCCCCCCGTTCTGATCCGAAGCCTCCGAGATCATCTGCGGCGTCCCGCAGGGATCCTCCCTCAGCCCGACACTATTCAACGTCTACATGGTGCCCCTCGCACGGATCGCCCGACATCATGACCTCAACATAATCTCCTATGCCGACGATACACAACTGATCCTCTTCCTCACCAAGGACCCACTCACCGCCAAATCCAACCTCCACCAGGGAATGAAGGCCGTTGCTGACTGGATGGAGGATAGCCGCCTTAAGCTGAACACAAACAAGACGGAGACCCTCATCCGCGGGCCCAACCCCTCAGCATGGGATGACTCCTGGTGGCCCGCGTCGCTGGGAACACCCCTGCACCCACCAACCACGCACGCAACCTGGGAGTCATCCTCGACTCAACTCACCATGACCAAACAAGTCAACGCTGTCTCCTCCAGCTGCTTCAACACCCTCCGTATGCTCCGCAAGATCTACAGATGGATCCCGACTAACACAAGAAAAACAGTCACCCAGGCCCTAGTCAGCAGCAGACTCGACTACGGGAACGCCCTCTACGCCGGAGCCCCGACCAAGCTCATCAACAGACTGCAAAGAATCCAGAATGCCTCTGCACGCCTGATCCTCGATGTCCCGCGCCGCGCCGCGACCACATCACCCCCCCACCTGAGGAACCTGCACTGGCTGCCTGTCGACAAAAGAATCTCCTTCAAACTCCTGATCCAAGCACACAAGGCACTCCACAAGACCGGCCTAGCATATCTCAACAGTCGACTCTCCTTATACGTACCCAACAGGACACTCCGCTCCGCAGACCTCTCCCTGGCTACCGTCCCACGCATCCGTAGAACCACAGCCGGAGGCAAATCCTTCTCCCACCGCGCCGCCAAGACCTGGAACACCCTCCCCCTCATCCTACAACAAATCGAAGACATTCTAACCTTCAGGAGACAACTCAAGACCTGGCTGTTCGACCAGTAGCAACAGCACCCCCCTCTCCCATCCTCAGCGCCTTGAAACCCGCGCGGGTATGTAGTGCGCTTTACAAATTATTGATTGATTGATTGCATTGCAAATGCTTGTTTAATGTAGGGCCCACTAGGCCACCAGGGAGTTATTTGTGGAGAGTGACCCCTTGGGCAAGGGTCACTCTCCTATGCGGTCAATATTTGTGGCTGTGTCTGCCCCGCAGGGGGCCAGATCGCCATGTTTTTTAAAAAATTGGGCCCACTAGACCACCAGGGATTTTTTTGTGGGGCGTGGCCCCTTGGGCAAGGGTTGCTCCCATTTGGTAAGCATTAATTTGGCCGTTTCTGCCACCCTGAGGGGCAGATCGGCTGATTTGTTTTTTTGTAGGGCCACTAGGCCACCCAGGTTTTTTTTTTAATGTAGGGGAGCGGCCCCTTGGACAAGGGTCGCTCCCCTTTATGGGAGGAGGATTGTGGTCATTTCTGCCCTCTTTGGGTGGCAGAATAGCAATATGTTTTTAGGCCCATCTGCCATCAAGGGGGGCAGAAGCCACTAGACACCTGTTTTTTTAAAAAAAATTGTGTTTGGGAGTGGCCTCAAGGGCAAGGGTTGCTCCCCTTTTACGGGGGTGAATATTTTATTTATTCTCTTAGGCCCACCTATCCCTTAGCTTGGCTGGTGGATTGTATGTGGACTGGTGCATTATTTGCGTATGTGATTGTAATGTTTTATTCTCCTTTTTATTCTAATGTAAAGCTTTTGATTCCTGTTTGCGATTTCGACAGTGGTGTTCTGCAGCTTTGCGCAGTTGCATTTTTGTGGTAAGAAAAAACATTTTTGTTGTATTTTCTCCAAATGAGTATTTTTGTCATGAATGGATGAATTTTTTTGTAAGTGGTGTCATAATGGCAGCTTATTTAGTTAGTGTTTTGTGCATGGAATTCTTTGCGATGTGTTTTGCATTGTCTTATGTGTAATTTTCTTTTCTCTTTCTTTTTTAGTGGGATATTGTTGATCCATATTGTGTCTGTGCAGAGTAGGTGGTGGTGAATTTAGCTACTTCTGGCAAGTGAGTGGTATCGTTTTGGAGTATATAGGTATTTCTGATAAAGGTGCATTTTGTTTATTACTTATTTTTCAAAGTGTTTGTTGTTGTTGACTTGTTTGGCAAGTTACTTTTATTAGTAAGCAGTATGGCTAGCCGTAGAATGACTTCTCAGCAGGTGGTTGGTATGCTTCTTAAATCTTCCTCTGAGCAGGATTATGAGACTGACAGTGCGTCTGAGGGAGAGGAGGGAGGGGAAGATTCAGGCAGTGAGTTTTCTCTCCACATGGAATCATCGGATGATGAAGGTACTCTCAGTGCAGATGAAGCTACTCTCAGTGCGGATGAAGTGCCTGTTTTAGAGGGGGATACTGCTGTGCCGATGGTGCAAGAGGCATCTGGATTGCAGCCTGAGGCTGCTAGGCTTCCTACTGGAAGTGCTGGACTCTGGGTTGATCCAAACATGGTGCAGCCGGTGTTGCCTGCCTTTAGTGGTGATGCAGGGTGTAGAGTGGATTGTGAACATTTTTTGCCTATACAGTTTTTTAAGTTGTTTATGGATGATGTATTTTTGGGTGAGATGGTTGAGCAGACTAATTTGTATGCTGAACAGTTTTTGAGGGACAACAGTGACAAACTTAGGCCCCACTCTAGAGCTACCCGGTGGACTCCCACAAATTTGGAAGAGATTAAGAAGTTTTTGGGTTTGACTTTATTGATGGGTTTGATAAGGAAGCCGTCCATGGCTTCATATTGGTCTACCAGTCCCTTGATGGCAACGGCCATATTTCCTGCAGTTATGACTCGTGATCGGTATTTACTTTTGCTACGGATGCTGCATTTTGTTGATAATTCTTTGGCGTTGCCACGAGATCACCCTGAATGTGACCGTCTTTTTAAGATTCGGCCTGTTCTTGATCACTTAGTAGATCAACTTTCAGAGATCTATACTCCAGGGAAAGAAATATCTATTGATGAGTCTTTGGTCTTGTTCAAGGGCCGTTTGGTTTTTAGGCAGTACATCCCTAGCAAGAGGGCACGCTATGGAATTAAGCTGTATATGTTGTCTGAGAGTAGGACAGGATATGTTTTTAATTTCCGTGTGTACACTGGTAGGGATTCCACTATTGACCCCCCTGGTTGTCCGTCCACTTTTGGAGTTTCTGAGAAAAGTGTGTGGGATCTTGCTAGAGGACTGTTTAACAGAGGCCACCATTTGTACCTTGATAACTTCTACACTGCTGTGCAATTGTTTAAGGAATTGTTCAAAGTGGACACGTTTGCTTGTGGCACAATCCGCTCTAACCGTAAACGTTATCCAAAAGAGCTTGTTTGCAGAAAACTTCAGAGGGGACAGTGCAGTTCCTTGTGTAGTAATGAACTACTAGCTGTGAAATTTGTGGACAGGAGGGATGTGTACACGCTGACTACCATCCATGATGAGAGTACTTCACCTGTGGCTGTTTGGGGTCAGATTTCTGAAGTGCGCAAACCTGTGTGCATTTTAGACTACAATAAGCACATGGGTGGTGTTGATAGAGTAGATCAGAGGTTGGAACCTTACACTGCTATTCGTAAGGCTTACGTTTGGTATAAGAAGTTGGCTATCCATCTCTTTAATCTAGCAACTTTCAATGCTTTTGTTGTGTTCAAGGAGTGTTCTCCTTCATCAAAGTTGACATTTGTTCAGTTTCAGCAATCTGTGATAGGCAGCCTTGTTGTGGAACAGGCAAGTGTTCCTAGAGTTGGAGTGGTGGCGGATGTGGCTCGATTGAAAGATCGCCACTTTCCTGATTTCATTCCTCCCACATCCTCAAAAGACTTTCCCACTAGGAGATGTAGAGTCTGTTGGCAAAGAGGTACGCGGAAGGAGACTCGTATGTACTGCCCCGAGTGTCCTTCTAACCCTGGGCTGTGTGTCCCTGCTTGTTTTAGAGCATACCACACGCAAAGTAATTTTTGGGAGCATCCATGAGTGGTAAAGTGAACTGCCTGGTCTGTATTCTTTAAAAAAAATTATTCTGTTTCAAGGTTGGCATTAGTGCAATGTATTTAGTTTCAGATTTTGTGTTAGTAGATTTGTATCTATTTGCAATTTGTTTGTGTTTTTATTTTTGTCTAAAATAAATCCTAAATGTGATGGTGGTGTGCGTGGACTGGAGCTTAACTGGCGGTGTGCGTGGACTGGTGCTTGGCTGGCGGTGTGTGTGAACTGGCGCTTGGCTGGCGGTGTGCATGGACTGGTGCTTGTCTGCTGGTGTGTGTGGACTGGCTATTGGCTGGTGGTGTGCCTGGACTGGCGCTTGACTGGTGGTGTGTGTGGACTGGCACTTGGCTGGTGGTGTGCGTGGACTGGCGCTTGGCTGGCGGTGTGCGTGGATTGGCACTTGGCTGGCAGTGAGCATGGATTGGCGCTTGGCTGTCAGTGTGCGTGGACTGGCACTTGGCTGGCAGTGTTCGTGGACTGGTGTTTGGCCAGCGGTGTGCGTGGATTGGCGCTTGGCTGGCGGTGTGTGTGGACAGGTGTTTGGCTAGCGGTGTGCATGGACTGGCGCTCGGCTGGCGGTGTGTGAGTAGTGACTTCCTGCTGGTCACTACACACACTGCTAGCTGAGTGCCACTCCACACAATCCATCAGCTTGTGTGGTTGCTGCGTCAGGAATGTGGGCGTGTGAAAGTGATGGGCCCTTGAATGGCGCTGTCTGCTGGTGTGAGTGTTGTAATGTGATGGGCCCGCGGCTGGCGGTGTGAATGGTTTTGTATGTGTCGCACGTATGAAAGGTGTATGAATGGCCTGTAAAGAGGTTGGTGCCTTGTTGTGGCTTTACAGCTCATGAGCTGTGAGACAATGGTTCAGTTTCTCGCCCTTTCAATTATTAACAGTGCATTTCATTTTTGTGAAATCACTTGCTAATACAATTGTATATACTGAACTATCACTCACCCTCGTGCCAAATCCAACCAGTATTTGTCTGTGCTTGAGGATTAGATGGCTGTGCAGTAATATTTGTCTTTCTGAAGCAGGGTGTACCTTGTCCCTTTTTGTGAATGCTGTAATTTGTTGTTTTTGTGCCTGGTGGTGTGAATGGTCTTGTGTGTATCACGTATGAAAGGTGTGTGAATGGCCTGTAAAGCGGTTGGTGCCTTGCCGTGGCTTTACAGCTCACGAGCTGCGAGTCACTGGTTCGTTTTTTTGTTCATTTAATTATTGACAGTGCATTTCATTTTTGGGAAATCTCTTGTTAATAAAATTTTATATACTGAACCATCACTCGCCCTCGTGCCAAATCCAACCAGTATGTGTGTGTGTGTTTGAGGAATAGATGGCTGTGCAGTAATCTTTGTCTTTTTAGTTTCTCTGCCAAGGTGTACATTCCACCTAAGAATAACCTACCAACTGTAGATATTGTCGTAAACCCATGGGAGTTCATGGTGATGTCTCTCTTGTGAATTCCAAAAAGTTATTTTATCCACAATGTCCTGCAAACCTCAAAATGTCTGTCACATTTTCCTTGCAATATTGTGCCGAAATTCTCACGCTGTAGAAACAAACAACTAATTATGTCAAAACGATATGGTTTTACAAGGGGGGTCACCTGTGTTTTTGGTCCCGTGCTCGGCGGCCATCTAGGGAAACCTACCAAACCCACAGATTTTTGAAAAGTAGACACCGGGGGCTTCCAGGGAGGTATGGCTTGCGTGGATCCCCCAATGTTTCCTTACCCAGAATCCCCTGCAAACCTCATTTTTAGCTGAAAAAATCACTTTTTTCACACATTTTTGTGTGGGAAAGTTGTGGCATCTTCGGGCTCACACAAATTTCCCACCACCCAGTGTTCCCCCAGGTCTCCCGGTGAAAATGGTGCCTCACTTGTGTGGGAGGACCAAGTACCCGTGACAGGCAAGGGCCCAAAACGTAGTGAGGCGACAACAAATTTGCCTATCTCAAAACCACCTGGTTTGGCAAGGGAGGGTCACTTGGGTTTTTGGCCCCGTGCTCGGCGGCCATCTAGGGAAACCTACCAAACCCACCCATTTCTGAAAATTAGACACCCGGGGGCTTCCAGGAAGGTATGGCTTGCGTGGATCCCCCAACGTTTCCTTACCCAGAATCCCCTGCAAACCTAAATTTTAGCTGAAAAAACACTTTTTTCACACATTTTTGTGTGGGAAAGTTGTGGCATCACCGGGCTCACACAAATTTCCCACCACCCAGCGTTCCCCCAGGTCTCCCGGTGAAAATGGTGCCACACTTGTGTGGGAGGCCCAAGTACCTGTGACAGGCAAGGGCCCAAAACGTAGTGAGGCGACAACAAATTTTCCTATCTCAAAACCACCTGGTTTTGCAAGGGGGGTCACCTGGGTTTTTGGCCCCGTGCTCGGCGGCCATCTAGGGAAACCTACCAAACCCACACATTTCTTGCAGTGAGGTATGGCTTGCGTGGACCCCCCAACGTTTCCTTACCCAGAATCCCCTGCAAACCTCATTTTTAGCTGACAAAAATCTCTTTTTTCACACATTTTTGTGTGGGAAAGTTGCAGAATCCCCTACAAACCTCAAAATGTTTGAAAAAAGTGATTTTTTCAGCTAAAACGGAGGTTTGCAGGGGACTTTGGGTAAGGAAACGTTGGGGGATCCATGGAAGCCATACCTCCCTGGAAGCCCCCGGGTGTCTAGTTTTCAGAAATGTGTGAGTTTGGTAGGTTTCCCTAGGTGCCGGCAGAGCTAGGGCTCACAAACTACAGCTAGGCCAAAAAAGGGTCATTTTTCACTGCGAAATTGAGGTGTGACCACGTTGCGTTTTGCGCAGTTTCCTGTCGCGGGCACTAGGCCGAACCACACAAGTGAGGTACCATTTTTCTCGTAAGACTTTGGGGAACGCGAGGTGGGTGGAAATTTGTGGATCCACACAAATTCCAGAACTTTCCACCACAGAAATGTGGGGAAAATGTGTTTTTTTAATAATGTTTTAGGTTTGCAAGGGATTCTGGGTAACAGACCCTGGCGGGAGGCAGTCAAGTCACCCCATCCTGGATTCCCCTGTGTGTCTAGTTTTCAGAAATGTATAGGTTTGCTAGGTTTCCCAAGGTGCCCGCAGAGCTAGGGTTCAAAGACTACAGCTAGGCCCTTTGCCAAAAAAGGGTCATTTTTAACTGCGAAATTGAGGTGTGACCACGTTGCGTTATCCGCTGTTTCCTGTCGCGGGCTCTAGGCCGACCCACACAAGTGAGGTACCATTTTTCTCGTAAGACTTTGGGGACCCGGGGTGGGTGGAAATTTGTGGATCCACGCAGATTCCAGAACTTCCCACCACAGAAATGTGGGGAAAATGTTTTTTTTTGGACAATATTTTAGGTTTGCAAGGGATTCTGGGTAACAGACCCAGGTGGGAGGCAGTCAAGTCACCCCATCCTGGATTTCCCTGGGTGTCTAGTTTTCAAAAATGTATAGGTTTGCTAGGTTTCCCTAGGTGCCAGCAGAGCTAGGGTTAAAAAACGTCAGCTAGGCACTTTGCCAAAAAAGCGTCATTTTTCACTGCAAAATTGAGGTGTGACCATGTTGCGTTTTGCGCCGTTTCCTGTCGCGGACACTAGGCCGACCCACACAAGTGAGGTACCATTTTTCTCGTAAGACTTTGGAGAACGCGGGGTGGGTGGAAATTTGTGGATCCACGCAGATTCCGGAACTTTCCACCACAGAAATGTGGGGAAAATTTGTTTTTTTGGACAATTTTGTAGGTTTGCAAGGGATTCTGGGTAACAGACCCTGGTGGGAGTCAGTCAAGTCACCCCATCCTGGATTCCCCTTGGTGTCTAGTTTTCAAAACTGTATAGGTTTGCTAGGTTTCCCTAGGTGCCGGTAGAGCTAGGGTACACAAACTACAGCTAGGCACTTTACCAAAAAAGGGTCATTTTTCACTGCAAAATTGAGGTGTGACCACGTTGCGTTTTCCACCGTTTCCTGTCGCGGGCACTAGGCCGACCCACACAAGTGAGGTACCATTTTTCTCGTAAGACTTTGGGGAACGCGGGGTGGCTGGAAATTTGTGGATCCACGCAGATTCCAGAACTTTCCTCCACAGAAATGTGGGGAAAATATGTTTTTATGGACAATATTTTAGGTTTGCAAGGGGTTCTAGGTAACGGACCCTGGTGGGAGGCAGTCAAGTCACCCCATCCTGGATTCCCCTTGGTGTCTAGTTTTCAAAACTGTATAGGTTTGCTAGGTTTCCCTAGGTGCCGGCAGAGCTAGGGTACACAAACTACAGCTAGGCACTTTGCCAAAAAAGGGTCATTTTTCACTGCAAAATTGAGGTGTGACCACGTTGCGTTTTCCGCCGTTTCCTGTCGCGGGCACTAGGCCGACCCACACAAGTGAGGTACCATTTTTCTCGTAAGACTTTGGGGAACGCGGGGTGGGTGGAAAATTGTGGATCCACGCAGATTCCAGAACTTTCCACCACAGAAATGTGGGGAATATGTGGTTTTTTGGACAATTTTGTAGGTTTGCAAGGGATTCTGGGTAACAGAACCTGGTGGGAGGCAGTCAAGTCACACTATCCTGGATTCCCCAGGGTGTCTAGTTTCAAAAAATGTATAGGTTTGCTACGTTTCCCTAGGTGCCGGCAGAGCTAGTGTTCAAAAACTATAGCTAGACACTTCGCAAAAAAGGGGTAAATTTTCATTTGGATAATGTGGTGTGTTCACGTTGGGTTTTGAGCCATTTCCTGTCATGTGCACTATGCCTACCCACACAAGTGAGGTACCATTTTTATCGGGAGACTTAGGGTAATTCAGATTTGTAAAGAAACTGTTATTACTTATTGATTTTTGATGCATTTCTGCCTTCCTAATGAAAGACATTGTGTAAAAAAGAAGTCATTTTGAAAAACGACCGATAATTCTCATGCTAGTATGAGTATTCCCAATTTCGAAAATGTGCAAATAAGTACTGTTTCTAAACTCTATAATTTGTTCCCATTTCAGAAATACATAGGTGTCTTTCATATCGATTTTTCCATGTATACATTTTCCCACAATAATTGCTATATACCCGTAACGTAATAAAAAATCATTGCAAATTGCTGCTCAGTTTTTGACTCTGGGTTCGTCGGGTTCTTGGTGAACCTACAAGACTTATATATCCCCACAACCAGGAAGGTCCAGCGGATGTAACGGTATATTGTTTTCAAAGATCTGTTATAATTAAAAGAAGTTACAGGTAAAAACGTTGACACAAAAGGCTGTTTTTTTCAACTAATTTTCAATTTTTCCTTTATTTAACTGTTAGTGTCTATAAAGAAACCTTGATGGATCTACACAAATGACCACTTATTGCTTTCACACCCATTTCTACCATTAACTGGAAGGAGGTTGAAAGCACAAAAAATAGCAAAAAAAGGCTATGTCCCAGAAAAATGCCAAAACTGTGTAAAAAATGTTGGTTTTCTGGCAAAAGTCTGTCATTCCCTAAAAGCTGGGAAAATGGTGATTTTAGCCCCACAAACTTTTTTGATACCATTTGCAGAGAAAAACTCAGACGCTTTCATTTGCAGCCCGTTTCCCCCCCCCAAAATGTTTTTGCTGTATTTTGGCTAATTTCTGGGACCCTCCAGGGGAATCCACAAACCCTGGGTACCTTTAGAATCCCCATAATGTTGAAAGAAAAGGACGCAACTTTGGCGTGGATACCTTATGTGGTCAAAAAGTTACAGGGGCCTAAGCGCGCACTACCCCAAATAGCCCAAAAAAGGCTTAGCACGGGGGGAAAAGGCCTAGCAGCGAAGGGGTTAAAGAAAATCTCCCCTATCCAGGTCTTTATTGTATTGATGATTTGTGAGAGGAGGGAGACCTGGTGATTTCCCTCTGTAGCTCCTTGTGAATAATGACACAACAAGTAATATCATACTAACAAGTCAGGACTATTGGCTTTGTCAATGGTTGTTAGCAGGGCTTTAAGTGGGATTATAAAACTGGGGGGTCTCTTAAAGGGGCGTGGCAAATGTAATTAGGGCGTGGCTTAAAACGCATAAGTTAAAATCTGTGTTTAGCATAGTGCGCTGCCCGACTTGTATTTTGTTGCTGCTGTCATTGCATCCAGATATATGATACAACAAGTAATATCATACCTACAAGAAGTCAGGAATATTGGCATTGTCAATGATTGTTAGTTGCATAAGATAAATAAGCAGCAACTATGGCTTGTATATAATATTGAAAAAGCTTTCACTTAAAGCCCTGGTGACATCACGACAATGTTGCTGCTCCAAAGTTTCAAAAAGAGAAGGGAAATCCAGAGAGAAAATGACTCTCTTTAAATGATTTCCCTTCCCCAACAACGCTCACTTGGCATGACGTTATGCCGTAACTTCTCCACTAGTGAGAAGTGAGCAGTGTGACCACACGCACATCGATCGAGACCCAGACCACTTAAAGCCCCGAGTATGCCTCACACCTGGAAATTCAGCAGTAAGTCAGACCGCGGTGGGAGTTAGACAGTACTACTCATACGCATACTGTGTGTGTTGTGCCCCATAGCGAAGTCCAATGGGAACATCTTCCAATTATCACTATATAAGCGCAGATAGCGCGGATGCTTTATCGAAAGTTGCTACAGCACATTTCAATGTAATTTTTGGTAATCTGGTTCCACTAAAATAGAAAACGAATCTTTCTTCGGCCCCCCTTTATCTGAGCTGGCAGAGAGTCCCAGCGTTTGCCGGTGTGGACGAATGAGGACTTGCCACATTTCGTGTCTTTATTGCTGGAAGCATAGAAGTAAAATGTGGGCCAGGAGTCCAGGGGCCTAGCGTGGCAACAGATACAGAGCTTTTACCGAGGAAAGAATGCTTGAGTCCCGCGAATGGCTCAGTGAGTTATGCACATTGACTTAAAGTTGTTTGCCTGGTTACTGGGAGCCAGTGTAGGGGGAGCAGGCGTGACGTGGCTCCTCAGTGGATCATTACGCAGCTGTCTGAAGGTTGCATTTTAGATTCAGTGTGGTTTCCAAAGTGTTAGTTGGGGTGCTCTGGGCTATATCCAGTGGGTGTCTGTTCTGCTTGATTTTCCCGGCCTTCTTGTGAGGAACAATGATGGAATGTGACTTCAGTCTCTTATCATTCAAGTCTAAGGGTTAGAGTAGTGAATGGAGCCTATTTACTAGGCACTTCGACATGATTCTGTGCTCTTCCCCATAGATCAGGGCTTGCACACATAGCCTAGGGGATAGATTCGTTAGTATTAGGGATAACCTGTCCTGTAGTGAGGGTATTTCATGGAGCCGTGCTGAATTCAGGCCTGGTAGGCCTCAAACGGGAGAGACTCCATCTTTCTTTCTGCTCCGGCAGCTTGGGATGCTTCTAGGTCAAATGTAATGTTTTAGTTATGAGGTGTTCTTCGCTTGGAGAGAACCGGTTCAGGCCGGCCCTTATCGAAGGATTGTATTTTTCTTCATGCCGAAGACACTACATCAGGCCGGCCGGCTGGGAACGTGTCCTTGGTACGGGGAGGTACAAGAATTTGGTGGGCGGCAGGTTACAGGCCGGAATTTTCCATGAGGAAACGCACCTCTATATTAGTGAAAGTCTGAGGCAGTTACATGTTCAGTCCGTAGGCGGCATCTAGCCGTTAGCAGTAAAGCTACTACTTATTCCAGGGAAGACAGACGCCATCTTGAAGGCGGAGAAGAACCGAGAGACAGATACTCTCCTAGCAGAATAGCCAGAGAGGAGAGAGTAGCCGAGAAGGAAGAGGTCCCAGTGACTCGGAGAAGGGTGAAGAGAACAGCGCATAGTGGTGCAGACATGTATCCGTGACTGCGGAGGTGTGACTTCCAGGCGAGCCGAGGCACAGACGAGAAGGGAACCTAGATGACCACTGAGTGCAGGCTACATACTACTAAGGTGATGTCGACCCTTTCTTATTAGAGTGTACAACTTAATCTTTCACTTTTCTTTGCAGGTTATGTGTTATATTGTAATGTTATGTGATTGCGTATGTAATGAGTAATAAAGTACCCAGTTTGTAGTGAACCAACATGTGCTGCGTGTTCTTGTATGAGAGGGTAGCCTATTCTTCTAGTCAGCTGCGGCTACATGAACAGATGTTAACCCTGATCAGGTAAGTGGTAACTGAATAAGGGAAAGAGGAGCCCCTCGAACCAGAGAACAGGCTATGCTCGAACTGGCAGTCCTTGTGTGATCGGATGAATAGTGAGACTGATTCCCTTTTTGTATGTTATGGTGATCATAGGATGAACTGTTGTATGAGACTGCCGTCTGGGTAGAGAGGTCTGGATTCGTATGGGATCGCGAGGCCGCCACTTGTGATACTGTCGTATGGGCAGAGAGGTCTGGATTCGTATGGGATCGCGAGGCCGCCGATTGTGCTGAGACTGCCGTCTGGGTAGAGAGGTCTGGATTCGTATGGGATCGCGAGGCCGCCACTTGTGATACTGTCGTATGGGCAGAGAGGTCTGGATTCGTATGGGATCGCGAGGCCGCCGATTGTGCTGAGACTGCCGTCTGGGTAGAGAGGTCTGGATTCGTATGGGATCGCGAGGCCGCCACTTGTGATACTGTCGTATGGGCAGAGAGGTCTGGATTCGTATGGGATCGCGAGGCCGCCGATTGTGCTGAGACTGCCGTCTGGGTAGAGAGGTCTGGATTCATATGGGATCGCGAGGCCGCCACTTGTGATACTGTCGTATGGGCAGAGAGGTCTGGATTCGTATGGGATCGCGAGGCCGCCGATTGTGCTGAGACTGCCGTCTGGGTAGAGAGGTCTGGATTCGTATGGGATCGCGAGGCCGCCACTTGTGATACTGTCGTATGGGCAGAGAGGTCTGGATTCGTATGGGATCGCGAGGCCGCCGATTGTGCTGAGACTACCGTCTGGGTAGAGAGGTCTGGATTCGTATGGGATCGCGAGGCCGCCACTTGTGATACTGTCGTATGGGCAGAGAGGTCTGGATTCGTATGGGATCGCGAGGCCGCCGATTGTGCTGAGACTGCCGTCTGGGTAGAGAGGTCTGGATCCGTATGGGATCGCGAGGCCGCCGATTATAAGAGGTCATGGTATGTATAGTAGGAATTCCCTGTCCTTAGGTGATAGATATATGTGGTTGCACTATTGTAAATAGGTTCTAGGGAGGGGGTAACGTTCTGGCTGGGTTAGTGAGGCTCTGATGAGCGGGTTCTATCTGATCCGAAAACCCAAGCAGAACAGTGTCCAAGATGATGGGTACTAGAGTGATGGTAGATGGGACTGTCTGTGGAAACCTGAAGTACGGGAGAGTTTGACACAGACGTCTCATCACGTGGAAGCCTCCGTTGATTGCTTGATTTACTTGTGGTATTAGAGACAGATTGGAGTCCAGGATGAGTCATGCCTCCTAGGTGTCCGACTTACACATCAAAAAAATTAGGTGCAAGACTTTTCATGACTTTTATATCAATAACTAATTTCTTTTTTGCACGAGGGTTGTCCCTATATCCTTACGTTATTAAAAAATCTTAATAGTTTGGGAACAGTGTTTTTAAGAAAAAAACGTTCCTTTCCTTTTTTGGGCCTCCCGTTGTGTTGGTCAGGCCCTGAAGAAGTGCATTTTTCGCAAAACACGTGCTGACCAACATTTTTAGGTCGAACTTCGATCGACCTGTTATTATCTCTTCAGTGGGGTTTGCACACCCACCCATTTCCATTGGTTCTTTCTCGTGGCATTCATAAATGCTGGCTTTTGTATTTGTCCATTACACTCAATTGTCCCGCCTTTGGCTGCTTGTTTCAGTCGAGGCGATTTCATTTAGTGATTGCTTTTTTTGGCCATCCCACCTTTCTCATCACACAGTGCTATGGACCTAACCACTCCCGCCCCCTAGAACACTGCTTGCCTGCCCGTCACAACACTAGAGTCCGCCCCCACCACCACCTTCCGCTCGGAGGTCACTGCTCGCAGTTCCCTCCTGTCTGAAATAAGCGCAGTAACTGCATACACTCCCACATAGAGAGCTTCTGTGGGCCACATCCATTTCAGGGTCCCACTCCTCCCCTCAAATCGTTGCCCCGCCTTCTTCTCTCACTCGCCACCCCTAGCCTCAGTAAGTGTCCTGTTAGGTTTCATTCGAGCGGCGCCCCGCCCCCGGTTTAGCATGTCTTCCTGCACCTTCTGTGCTTAGCCACGCCCCTTGCTTCTGGCCTCGTCTCTGCCGCCCCCTAGTTATGCTGGCTGCGGTGGGCACGCGCCTTGTATATAGGGGTCTCTCGTTGGGATTGTATTACAGGACCGGAGGCTTCAGATTATGCTTTCTCTTTCATTTACTGCAAACAAACAGCAGCCAATAAGATCATTTATAACATTGTAAACACAACATTCCCAGAATGCTTAGTGTTAAAGAACAATAACCATAGAGACTAGCCCTATATAACAAGTCTTTAAACCGGATCACCTCCTCTTTCTTTGCTTCTCCTCTCAGAGATAAGTGCTCGATTCTTGTCTTGCTCTTCTCTTGATATAAGCGATCTATTGTGCTTTATTTGCCTGTGGTCAGCAATTAATTCTTTGTATTACAGCCTATTGTGGTGTGTGCAGTGTTTATAGTGCTGCTACGTGTGTTATGCATTCGGCGCGCGCAGCCGCCACGCGGTTATTCACGCTCTCGGAAGGTGAGGGATCTGCTCTGCGAGCGCGCCTCACCTTCCAACTGCAGTTTCCTCCGTTCATATTCTCCTGGCAATTTCGCCTCGTTTGCAGCGCCTGGCGTTGCCTTCCCTCGTACGGGCCCGCGCTTCCCGGAGCCTCATGTCGCGTAGCCCAATTGGGCTCGTTTTGGGCTTATTTTGGGCTACGCGACGCCCAATCTGTTTTTTCCTCCTCGCTCCGCACGCTTTTCATTGCGTGTCGGAGCTGCTGGTTGTTCTTCTTGTGCCCTTGAGTTGACGCCTCTCTTTGGCTGCATAAAAGTTTCTGGCCCAAGCTGTGTGCAGGCTTATATATTTTGCAGAGGCTATTGATGCCTTCGGGCTGCTTATGACTACAGCTTTGCTGAGGAGCACTTTTTGTTCTCATTGTAATTAATATTTGCACCAAGGTTGCTCCCCCTTGATTCATCCCTTTGGGATTCTTGATACTTAGTCTTAGGTTTCACCTACTCCTCGGTGGCCTACTTTGAGGAGGACGAATATGGGTACTATGAGGAGGAGCATGCTCCCCAAATAGAAGACAACCTTGTGCAGGCTTTGGATGCCTCTGTTCAAGACTCCGTTAATAAGGCGGTGGAGGTGGCGGTCCCTAAGACCTTGAATAAGGCTTTGGCGGCGGCTTTGAAGCCTATTACGGCGCAACTAGAAAGTTTTGCGAAACGCCATGGCTTATTACAACAAGATAATGAGCCTGTTCCTACGTCTGGGGATAAATCTGCGTCTTCCAAGACATCCAATTGGCCGCATGCACAGACCATCACCAAGTTGCCTCCCCTGGCAGCTAGGGATCATCCGTACTCAGGGTCTTTGAACTCTTTGCCCGCAGCCCCCAAGGTGGTTACTGATACAGATACTGACACAGACTCCACCAGCCACACCATGTCCCCTAAGAAGAAGAAAGCCAAGAAATCAGTGGTACGCCCTCAATCCCCCCTGTTTATCAGCCCTCTACCCCCTTTGATTTCAACCCCCAGGATATAGTGCACCCCAGGTTTTCTGATTGGGCCCCTCCTTCTGAGGTGGCAGATTATATCCATCAAAACCTGTGGCGCAGTTTCAACAGAGATGTAAGGAATCGTCTGAGGTCGGAATGTCCCCATCCCGATGTTCCGGATAAGGTCACTGAGACCCCGGATATTGACCCTAATATGTTGGCCTTCCTGAAAAAATTCCAGAAGGATCCCAAAAAAGGCATCGATAGGGCCTGGCGCGGGTGTCAGGATAAGTTGTTAGACACCATTGGCCCCTTGTCAAAAATCCTTGAAATGTCCCTGGTGGCCAAAGAGACTTGTGCTCTGATCGACCCAGGCATTCTGGCGGGCTGGGCCCAACGTGCAATTTGTTTTTTAGGCAATACAAACAGCGCCTTCTCCGCAGGGCACAGGAAGTCTCTCTTGATGCGCATGGATACTAATTTGACTGAATTGGCTACAGCTGAGTCCCTTGGCAGATGGATTGCTGTTCGGTGACCGCTTTGTGAAGGACGTCTCCAAATACGTGGGGACTTTCACCAGTCTAGACAAAGCCCAGTCTAATATCAAAAGAGTGTTCCACGCGGGCCTTTTTGGACGGGCCGGGCGAGGCAGGGGCCGCTCGCCAGGTCACCAGTACCATCAGGGTCCCGCGAGAGGTGGTTACGGCCGAGGCCGCGGAGACTTTCAGGACTCCACCAGAGGCGGGACCTTCTACCCAACCAGACGCTCCAACCGTCGTGGTTTCCACAGTGGTGGCCAAAGAGGGAATTCCTGTCTTCAGATTACATCAGGTAAACCCACTGTCTGTCTGTTTTTCCACTGGGGGGGTCGGATTTGCCATTTCCTTCACAATTGGCAGGCCATTACTCAGGACGCTTGGGTTCTTCAAACAGTGCAGGGCTTCCACATAGACTTTTATCAAACTCCCTTTCAGAGGTCCCCTCCTCCCCCTCTATATTTTTCCCAACAAGACGAGCGTTTTATAGATCAAGAATTGGACGAGTTGCTGCAGAAGCACGCGGTTGCCTATTGCGAGGACGACGGACCGGCGGGCTTCCGCAGCACCGTCTTCCTGGTGCAAAAGAGGGGTGGAGGTTTTCGGCTGGTTCTCAACCTGAAGGGGTTCAATTGTTTTGTTCTTTACCGTCACTTCAAGATGGAGGATAACCATCTTCTGGCGGATCTCTTGAGGCAGGCGGACTGGCTAGTCCGCCTCGACCTGAAGGACGCATACCTTACAGTGCCCATTTTTTCTCCCCATCGCAGATTTCTACAATTTCTGTGGTGCAGCAGGTGCCTGGAAAATTTGGTCCTACCTTTTGGTCTTTCGTCGGGGCTTCACCAAACTCCTGAAGCCGGTGGTAGCGCATCTCCGGGAGCAGGGTACAAGTCTCATAATCTATCGCAACGATATCCTGATTATGGCTCCCTTGGCGCATCTAGCATCCCTTCATCTTCAGATAACGATGTCCCTCCTAGAGAATCTAGGCTTTGTAGTGAACCAGGAGAAATCGGTACTCACTCCGACGCAATCCCTGGAGTTCTGTGGGTTTGTGATCAATACGCAGTCAGCACAGTTACTTCTGCCCAAGCAGAAACTCAGGGACCTGAAGAACGAACTGAGAACGACTCTGGACAAGCAAGTGATGTCACTGAGGGCGATCGCTCGTCTGGTGGGCCTACTGGCCTCATCCATACAAGCGATATTCCTGGCTCCGTTACACTATCGAGCCCTACAGCGACCAAAAATCATACACCTCCAGAAGGGCCTCTCTTATTCAGACCTAGTTCCGCTCACGGAGGAAGCCCGAGTGGAAATTCAATGGTGGTTGACCCACGTGGATGCATGGAACGGTCGGGCGATCTTCAGATCTCACCCCGAGTTGATCATAGAGTCGGATGCCAGCAGGTCGGGCTGGGGAGCCCGCTGTGGAGAGGTGACTACGGGGGGCAGATGGTCTCTCCAGGAGTTGGAACTTCATATTAATTGTCTCGAGCTCCTGGCGGGCTCTTTTGCGATTCGCACTCTCTCCCCCAGGAAGGTTTCATGTTGAATTCTGTTGCGAATGGACAACATATCAGCTGTACGCTATATCAACAAGCTGGGGGGTACCAGATCTCCGATGTTGGCGGAGATAGCCAAAGACTTTTGGCATTATTGCCTAGCGCATCAGATATCGGTGATTGCGGAATACCTCCTGGGGCGAGACAATGCTGTGGCAGATTGGCACTCACGCCATGTGAAGGATTACAGCGATTGCAAGCTTCACCCACCCCTGTTTCACCAGATCCAATCTCTGTGGGGTCCGTTCAACACGGATCTTTTTGCCTCCAGACTGAACTTTCAGTTAGAAGCGTTCTTCAGCTGGAGGCCGGACCCTGTAGCGAAGGCAACGGATGCATTCACTCAAGATTGGTCCCTGAGTTTTCATTATGCATTTCCCCTATTTGTCCTGATACCCAGGGTGGCAAATCAGGTTTCTCGGCAAGAAGCGGAGATTGTGCTGATTACTCCGATTTGGAAATCGCAGCCGTGGTTCCCAGTTCTCCTGGAAATGGCATGCGATTGCCCGCTTCGCCTCCCATGCTTCCCTCTGATGCTCCAGGGCCCTCAGGGAGAGCTCCACCCGTTAGTCCTGGCAGGTCAGCTATCCCTGATGGCCTGGAGGCTTTCCGGCAACAGTGGTTGTTGCCAGGAATTTCAGAGCAAGCTTCCAGTTTTATACAACAAGCCTGGGCTCCTTCAACCAGAAAGCGATACGGGTCTGCCTGGAAGGCTTGGTTGGGTTGGTGCTTGGAGAAACACCTGGATCCTGTGGAAGCAGATCTCCCTCACATATTGAATTTTCTCTCTCAGAAGGCCGCTGAGGGTTTATCATATCGATCAGTGAATAACTTTCGTTCAGCCATTTCAGCAGGTCATTCTCAACTGGATGGCAAGCCTGTGGGCATGCATCCGGTGGTGTGCAAGCTTTTAAAAGGAATTTGAGTAACCAACCCACCTAAGGCTAAGTATACTTCCTTATGGGATGTTTCAAAATTTTTGAATCGGTTTGATGAATGGCCTAATAATGAGTTACTGTCTCGTAAGCAGTTGTCGGCTAAATTAGCTATGTTGTTATGTTTATCCTTCTGCCGCAGGGTCTCGGATGTTAAAGTACTTGATTTAGAGGGTAGGATTTTTTCTCCTGAAGGTGTGTCTTTTGTTATTACTGCTCGTACCAAGACCTTTTCCAGATCTATTGATTATAATGCGTTTCCTTTAAATGATAAACTTTGTGGGGTCAGCTGTCTCAAGACATATGAGGATTGTACTCGACCACTTCGCTCTGCTGGTTGTTCCAGGTTACTTATTGATTAACAGAAACCGCTTAAACCTGTTACTTCCGCTACTATTGCCAGGTGGCTCTGATTTGTCATGTCTGAGGCTGGTGTTGACATTAACTTGTTTGGTGCACATTCAGTTAGAGGTGCTATGGCCTCCAAATCATTCATGCTTGGTACCAGTTTACACAATATCATGAAAGCTGCAGACTGGTCGTCCAGTTCTACTTTCAAACAATTTTATTATAAACCTGTGGGCGATGTAGCTTCAGTTGTGTTGGAAAAGCGTTAAACTAGCAGAATCTGAAGCCTCCGGTCCTGTAATAGAATAAAAATTAGCTAGCATTCGTACCAAGAATTTTCAATTCTATTACATACCCGTAATAATTGTCATCAACTGGTAAAGCAGGGTGGGTAAACAAGACATTATGATACATTTGTTTGTACCTGGGTGGGATAATCTTCGCCTCCGTGTCCTTAATAGAATTGAAAATTCTTGGCGCGAATGCTAGCTAGTTTTTTATTGTGCTGCCCTTGCCTGACTCCGTGTGTCTTGGCGCTTTAAGTTTTCTTGTGATGCCACCCTCGGTGAGGCTCGTTTTAAACTTTCACACTGAGTGCGGTGCCCACTTCAGGGACACCATGCTCTGTGTGTTTGTTTGCTGGCAGCTACTCTGCCACAGTAACAACACACCTGAAACCGCGGCACGGGCGGCATTGCGTTCATTGACTTCAGGAGTGGGTGGGCGTGGCGGTTTCTCTTTATTCTGAAATCAACCCGCGACAACCGGACCCATCCCCACGAGCAGGGCTTTAAGTGGGATGAAAAAAACTGGGGGGGGTCTCTCAAAGGGGCGTGGTCAATGTAATTAAGGGCGTGGCTTTAAAACACATAATCTAAAAATCCGTGTTTAGCACAGTGTGCCGCCCGACTTGTATTTTGCTGTTCCTGTCATTGCATACAGATATATGATACAAGTCACATCATACCTACAAGTCAGGACTATTGGCTTTGTTAATGGTTGCTAGTTGCATACGATAAATAAGCAGCAACTATGGCTTGTATAAAATATTGAAAACACTTCCACTTAAAACCCTGGTGACACCACAACAATGTTGCTGCTCCCGAGTTTCAAAAAGAGAAGAGGAAATCCAGAGAGAAAATGACTTTCTTTAAAGGATTTCCCTTCCTCTACAACGCTCACCACGCGCACATTGATGTGCCACCTGTCACTGCAGTCCGGGAAAAAAAAAACAGACCGCCTGTGCGGGCACAAAACAGAGCCCGATAGAGACCCGTTTCGCAGCCCCCTTAAAAAAACTGCTGGTGTTCAGACCCGGTGAGACCTGGCCCACTTAAAGCCCTGGTTGTTAGTTGTATAAAATAATAAACAGCAACTGTCGCTTTTATATATTATTGAAAAAGCCTCCTCTTACAGCCCTGGTGACACCACGACAATGTTGCTGCGGACTGAGTTTCAAAAAGAGAAGGGAAATCCAGAGAGAAAATGACTCTCTTTAAAGGATTTCCCGTTCCCTACAACGCTCACCTGGCATGACGTCATGCTGTAACTTCTCCACAAGTGAGAAGTGAGCAGTGTGAGCAGGAGCATATGATATGCGCGCCTGCTGTCACTGAAGTCCAGAAAAAAACTGACCGCCTGTGCCAGGGCACAAAACAGAGCCCGATAGAAACCCGTTTCGAGGCCGCCTTTAAAAAAAAACCTGCTGGTGCTCAGCACCAGTGAGACCCGGTCTACTTAAATCCCTGGTGCCAGTGCTGAATTTGAACCAGTGGCTGCTGTGGTTTTGTTTAATTGCACCGGTAACCGGCTTCTCAGGAAAGCTTTGGGCGCTAACATTCAGTATTTAACAAATTAAGCACTGGTGAGCGCCTTGCTTAATTTGTGTCAGTGGTTGCACTTTAGAGTGCACAACACCTTATCAGTGGTGGTAAGCATTATATAAATCCAATTTACATAGCTAAACGGATTTTAGGGGACCTATGAGTAATTACGTCATCAGACTTTGCTCTAGTTCAAGAGAGAAAAAAGAGGAGGAAGAGAACATTTGAAAAACTGCGAGACAAAGAAAGTGGGAATGAAAATTACGTCGTCAGACTTTGCTCTAGTTCAAGCGAGACAGAAAAAAAGAGGAGGAAGAGTACTTTTGAAAAACTGCGAGACAAAGAAAGTGGGAATGAAAAAGAATCAGCATGAGTGAAATAGTCAGGTTGTGTGGTGGAAGTAAGCGGCATGAAGTGAAAACAAGACTAGGTAGCATTTGACAGCACCAACTATGTACTCCTAAGAAAAACGTAGGACTTCTAAGTGGCATCTGCATTTTAATTTGTGAGACAGCAATATCTCTTGGGGAGGGGATGTGGCGTAAGGGCCAGAGCTGAAGACTTTGGAACTGCATAACCAGGTTCGAGTCCCTGCATGGGCTCAACATCCTGTGATTCTGGGCAAATCACTTAATTACTGCACATATTCAAAGCCCGAGTACTGTGGAAATTACATCCAGTGATTTTTGCATGGTATGCCTGCTGAAATGTGCAGGGTAAAATGTGCAGCAAGTGCTGATACATGCAGAATTTGGTGCAGTAAATGGTACATTCTATAATGTATTCCCCATTTTCCAATTAAAAACTTGGAACCATAAGTGATTACCACACCACGAAAATGCTTCACCTAGGACTGTTGCTTCATATCGAGTATAGTAAATATCTCACGCCATCCGGCCACTCATAATCCGTTTCTTACTCTTTAAGCATATGTCTTTCTCTGCATTTAACAAGAATGAACAGGAAACCCTTACTCCTGGAGGTGGAGGGTGTTAGAAACCAAGATTTAGTATGACAAAGTAAAATAAAGCCTAACATATATGTCCAATCAATCAACACTTTATTGTTTAAGTTAGTTAAAACCATAACAATGTCATGAGGGATCAATAGTTTACAAACATGTAAGTGATTAAAAATATAAAAAAGAGCATGTTACTTATTTTATCCTAAAAGCTAGAGACAATATCCTTATCATAAAATTGTTGACGGAATTGCGTTTTTATCAGATATTAACATAAAAAACATTTAACATTTTTAAATTTCAATAGGGTTGCTAGACATTAGTGGATTGGAAGTGTCTGATTCCGTCGGCCATTTGTTTTTTTCATAAAGTAATACAAATTTCATAATTTTACAGGTCAACTGAGGGTTTGTTGTACCGAGTCCTCTGATAATGGCCGATTTTATTTTATTTATTTTTTATTTTATTTTGAGAGTTTTATATAGCATGAACCAGACCCTTGCGGGTATCAGAGCGCTTTACAAGGTAATTGTCTTAGTTACATAAAACAAGGTAAATAGTATAAAGTTCGCTGATCGACAATGGTAGTGTAATCATCCTATCGTTGATACAAGGTATATGATACAAAACAAGGCGTTCACTGTATATCAAGCATAATATAAATACAATATCTGGGATACCTGACTGGGCAGTGGACATTATAAAGTTCCACATAGATGATACGTTGGGTCATAAAATGATAGTAGCCCCTGCTCAAGTGAGTTTAGCCATGAGGAGCGATTTCACCTCTTTTTTGAAAAATGCAGTAGATGGATTAAGTCTGGTTTCTGTGGGTAGGGCATTCCAAATTCTGGTTGCCATCCCTGAAACTGTTCGGTTATATGTTTTTTTCTTGTTGAATCTTTGAGGTTTCAGTAGAAGGTTGTTAGCACTTTTTGAGGATCTTACACCACAAGATGGCATCAGTTTCTGTGCCAGATAGCTGGTGTATTGTGATGAATGGCTTTATGTGTCATACAAGCTATTTTCAAATGAATTCTGGCTTCAAAAGGTAGCCAATTAAGGGATTTTAGGTCGGGGGATATGTGGGAACTTCTTTTGGAGCCAGTGATGAGCCTCGCTGCGGCGTTGATTGAGGCTCTTAGCATGGCTGTTGCAGCTCTGGGCAGGCCGCAGAGAGAGACACTTCCGTAAACCACTCTTGTGATGACACGAGCTTGTACTGCCAGCTTGAATTCCTTATCCGGCAGGAAAGGTTTCAGTTTTCTCATAGTGTTTATCTGAAAGATTTCTCCTTTTGTTGCGTTGCTGATGTGTTTTTGCATATTGAGGTTTCTGTCCAGTGATATTCCCAACGATTTTGCTGAATCAACGATGAGGGGTTGGCAGTTGAGTGCAGTAAGGTGTTTGATCCAGTCTTGCATCATGGGTACTTGGGCAGCGATGAGGAGGAATTCGGTTTTGAGGGCATTCAGTTTTAGATGATTTTCTGCCAGCCATGTCTGAGTTTTTCCGAGAATAGTGTTGAGAGATTTGATGTATTCTAGGGTATGGATCTTAAAGTATAGTTGTGTGTCGTCTGCGTACATGTGATATTGCACGTTGGACGAGTAGAGAATTTCAGTGAGCGGTTCCATGAAATGATTGAACAATGTCAGAGATAATGCAGATCCTTGTGGAACTCCTAAAGTGACTGGGAAAGATTTGGACAGGGAGTGATTGACCTTGAATCGTTGTGATCTATTTTGGAGGAACTAAGTAAACCAACTTAGAACTGATCCACCTAATCCCATTCTGTGTTTCAGAAGTTCAATCAGATTATCGTGTTTGACAGTGTCAAAGGCCGAGGAAAGGTCTAGCAAGATGAGTAAGCAGGTACCGTTCTGATCTAGGATTTGTAGGGCATTGTCAATTATATAGGGTCATGGCCGATTCAGTGCTGTGACCTGCATGGAAACCTGATTGGAATTTGTTGAGTAGGTTAAACTGTTCAATATGTCTTAGCAGCTGGAGGTGTACACACTTTTCTAAGAGTTTGGCCAGGGTAGGGATGTTGGATATAAGACGGTAATTGTTTAAGTCTGCAGTGTCAGCCGTAGGTTTCTTTAGAATGGGGGATACCTGCTCGGCCTTGAGGGTGTCAGGGATGCAACCTTGGCGTAAAGAGTTATTTATGATCTTGGTCCAGAGAGGTAGCAACAGTGGGGTGAAGTCTTTTACAAGGTTTGCTGGGAGAGGGTCCACAAAGTGATTGGCAGGATTTAAGGCAGTCAGCATTTTGAGAATAAATTCTTCATTATAGGAATTGAATGATGACCAACCTGCATTGTTTTTTAGATCGAACTTTGATGAAATTCGGTGTGGGGAATTTAGAAGGGAGGGTGAGGGGTTCATGTGTGCGACAGAGTGTGTGATTAGATTGTAGAGAAGGTCCTTCTTTATGGTATCGGTCTTCTGCGAGAAGAAGTAAGCAAATTCTTCACCGTTGGGTCATGGACCTAATTTATCTTGGGGTCGGTGAGGTGCATTCTTAGATTGAGTTTTGATGAACTCGAAAAGTTTTTTGGGATGGTTTTTTGCCTGGTCTAATTGGTGGCTAAAGAAGTCTGCTTTAGTGCACTTGATCTTTCTGTAGTATGCGTTTCTTTTCTTTCTTATGGCCAGATGTAGGTAATTCTAAAATACTGAGTCCTTAATAGCAAATTTTACCGATTCGCTATTAAGAACTCGGTATTTCAGATGTATGTAAAAAGATCGGTAAAAATTACAGAATCGGTAAAAATTAGCGATTCGGAATGAATCGATAAAAATAATTACCGATTCCCCATTACTGAGTCGGTATCACCGATTCCTTAATACCAGTAATTAGTGAATCGGTAATTAAAAAAATCGGCAATTGCCGAATCAGCCAATCCTGTGCTTCCTCATCACCTTGCAACCAGGAAGTGGCCACACCAATGCAGCTGCACTGATCCTGAGGCTGTTTGAGAGGCAGGAAGCACAGCAAACAAGCCTGGAGCAACTCTTCCACCTTTTTGCTGACAACACTGAGCAAATATGGACAACCAGGAGAGGGAGAAGGAGGCAGCTGAACGCAAGCGCAAACATAAATTCAGTGAGAGGGAGCTGGAGGTCCTTATTGAGGATGTCACAAAGGACCACAACAAACTTTTTGGGAAACAGTCTCTGCACGTGCCTGAATCCCAGAAGAGGCAGATATGGCTGGTCATTCAAGAAAAGATCAATGCCATTGGAGTAACCCAGCGCTCCATTGAGGACCTCAAAAAATGCTGGTATGACCTGAGGAAGCATGCGAAAGAGAGGCTGGCAGAGAGGAAGAAGCAAGCCAACCTGCCAGGTGGAGGGAGGAACACAGCACCGGCACCAACTGCCCTGGATCTCCTGGTCGAGTCCACCCTCCAGCCGGAGAGTGTGAGTGGGTTTGGGGACGCAGACAGCTCAGCCAGAGTTGGAAACAAACAAGGTAAGATGCATGCACTGCATGCTGTGCCCCCCACTCCCTAACCCCAATCCCCAATGAGGCATTGTGAATCCCACTCCAGTACATGTTTTACTAAAAACCAGCAATGCATTGTGGGAGATGTGGTCAGAAGTAACACATGTCAGGACAGTCAATCCACTGAACCCAAAGGCATGTGACACACATCAGCAATTAGCAAGCAGAGGACAATCAGTTTGATTGGCAGGCATGCCATTTATTATTATGCAAATGCTGCCAGATAAGTGAGCAAATGTACATTCTGTCTCCACAGGCGAGCCATCGCGCAGGGCTGCAGAGGGGAGCACAGGAAAGGCACCCAGGACAGAGAGGACACAGGAGGAGGAGGTCCTGTCGCCTGCAGGGCACACCACCCCACCACCACCACCATCACCACCACCACCACCATCACCAGCATCACCACCACCACCAACGCCGCCAGCACTGAGAGCCAGGAGGCATGCAGTGGCCAGCCTCCAGCAGATGGAGGTGTCCGAGTAGGACAGCATAGGAGGCCAACAGTCCATGGTGGCTGAGGATGCCAACGGTGCAGGCTCACAGTCCCCCACCGAGCACCCCCACACAGGTGCCAGACGTCGCAGGGCAAGGGCAGCCAGTCCAGCTTCACAGTGCGAGGATCAGAGTGTGTTTGATGGTCTTGAGGGGAACATGCTCAAGGTGCAGCGCCTGCAAGGCAAAGCGATAAGGTCAGTCCAGCGGCAGATGGTCCAAATGAATGGGCACATGCTGCGAATCAAGAATGGCATCAGTAGCATGAACAATACTGTGGCTGAGGGCATGAGGGACATGTCCGAGGCAGTGAGGCTGCTGTGCAGCAAATTGGATGAGGACCGTTTGGTCAGGCGCAGGGAGAGGCAAAAACTTGACAACTACACCAAGGCGGTGAACCGCCTCTCCACTGCCACCTCTCTGCTCTGCAGGCGCTCGGTGGCCATGCAGGAGGAGATAGCCCACTGCAGCCGTGACGTGGCAAGGGGGCTTGTCACAGTGACCAGTGCACTAGAAGTACTACAGACAAACCAGGTTGCCACTACAGATGACGGGGGAGATAGTGAAGAGGCTACTAGCCGCAGTAGCATAACGCCCCCTATAACGGAGTCCAGGAGGCGCAGCGAACATCACAGCGACAGAACACAGTGCCAGTGAGGACAGTGTGCCCAAGGAACGCAGCAATGCTGCGCGTGGGCGCAGGAAGTAATGCCAGCCATCACATTGTTTACCAAAATGGGTGATGTAACCCTTTTTGGTTTTGTAATCTGCATTCAAACTAGGCCTGGCATGTGAAGCCCTTCATGTTGTGGTGGTGTGCTATGACAATTAAACACTGTCACTCACTTACAGTAACTGGCTGTGTCTCCTTACTCAGAAATAGTTGTGTGTTATCTCTGCCCGTCTGTGTCTCCTATCTGGTGCTGCTGCCACACCTGCTGCGCTGTGCTGTGGCTGTAGACAGTCCTCATCCTCGTGCTCAGAGTCAGTTAGTTCCACTGCTGTTCCTTTCTTTGTGGCAAGGTTATGCAGCATGGCACACGTTGCTATTATTTTACAGCAGATGATGGGGCGGTACTGACGTGCACCTCTACTTTTGTGGAGGCAGCGGAACCTGCTTTTTAAGAGTCCAAAGGTGCGCTCCACAACGTTGCACGTGCTTTTATGTGCCACATTGTATCTTCTCTCACTTGGTGTGGATGGGTTGAGGTATGGAGTCAGGATAAATGCCCGCACGGCATATGCGCTGTCACCTAAGTGAGAAAGGAAGTGCCATTAATATGAGTCACCAACACATTCATCCAAGGTATACATTAGGGTGTGTCACATGGATTTACCTAGCAGGTATCTCTCTCCAAATTCACCCCCAGCCAGACGTGTGTAGATCCCACTGTTCCTGAATATGTAGGAGTCATGGGCACTCCCTGGAAATTTGGCCACAATGTCAGAGATGATGTGGTCCGCATCGCATATCACCTGCAAGTTGATGGAATGCGTAGATTTGCGGTTCCGGTATATATACTCTGTGGCTGCAGGTGGGCGGATTGGTATGTGTGTCCCATCAATTCACCCTATTACATGTGGGAACTGTGCCTTTTGGTGGAAATCTAGCTTTGTCTTCTGCAGTTCCCCATGTGTGCTGGGGAAGCGTATGTAGTGATGCATTCTTTGCATCATGGCATCCAAGAAAGTTAAAGAAACAGGACAGGCAACTCTGTGACACACCACCTGCCACAGCTATCACCCCCTGGTAACTTCCTGATGCAAGTAGGTGCAGGCTACAGAGCACCTGCACATGTGTTGGTATAGCGTGTCTGATGCTCCAGGAGTGGGTGCAGGTCCCGTTATCAGGTCTAGGATGGTTTGGGGGTGTAGCCTGTACCTCTCATGGATTTCAGCCTCGGTCAGTTGGAAGAGTGTAACGCGCAGTGTATACACATGCTCCTCACGTCTCCAGATCCTCAGTCCTGCTGCTTGCAAACGTAGCCGCCTTGCAGTGACGTTGAGGGCCACCATTGTGTTCATACTGTTGCATTTTGGGACTGTTTAAATGCAGTGCACCTGATTACCACCTGCTTTGAGTCAGTGGTAATTAGCGACTCCTAAATACCGAAAATTCGAAAAGTCGGTATTACCGATTTTTGGTACATCGGATTTGCGATTATTTAAGGATTTCTTATTTACCGATTCAGTTTTTAGGGGTTTTGGTGTCTGCTAATCGCAAATTAAGGAATCGGTACCTGGTTTCCCTTATTTTTACCGATTCCTTATTTGCGACGGCGTTCGGTGTTACCTACATTGCACATGGCTAAATATCGGTCGGTAACACTGAAATTCTGCGAATTTCGACGTTACCGAGCGGTATTTAGCCACCTACATCTGGCCCTTAGTGTCTTGAGGTGGTTGGCGGATGGAGCTGATCTCCATCTGGGTTCAGATACTCTTAGGGATCGTCTGTCCTCGTTGAGTCTTCCATCGTACCATGGCTTAGAGTCTTTTGTGGAGACTCTCTTTAATTGAAGGGGGGCTACCTCATTTAGTATCATGTTCATGGAATTGAAGTAGTGATTGGTGAGATCATGAACATCGGATATCCCCACGGGGGGGAGAAGTAAATTGTAGCAGGAAGTTGTGATTGTATTAGGGTCAATGTTTTTCAGGTCCCTCTTCCATACTTTAGGCCTTGTGTGCTGACCCAAGTTAAGTTTCACTGTTTCATTGATGAAGAAGGTGATAATATGATGATCTGACCAATCACATGGGAGGATTGTGTCTAGCTGGGTGGAATCAACTTTAACGATTACTAAATCAAGGATGGATCCTTTATCGTGTGTCGAGCTGTTCACAATTTGGGTGAGGTCGAGGTCCGCAAGGACATTTTTGAGACTATTGACAACTGCATCATTGGGATCATTCCAGTGGAGGTTGAAGTCTCCGAGAAATATTTGGGTGTTTTGATGTCCAGCATTAGTAGAGACTATGTCCATAAATTGTTCGGTAAAGGTGAGGTTGTCACCTGGTGGATGATAGAAGGTGTGTAAAAAGCATATTGGTTTGCCATTGCTAGTGTTGTCAAGGCAAATGTATTCACAAGAAGGGAATACAGGGGAAATGGATCTGTTTACTGAGATATTGTTCCGATGTATGCAGGCGATACCCCCCTGTCTTATCCGTTCTATCCAGCCTGATGATATCATAGTTTGGGGGTACTAGTATGTCAATGATGGGTGTAGATGATTCCTTAGCCAGGTTTCGGTTAAAATTAGTAACTCCGGTTCTTGTGTGAGAATGAGGTCAGCTGCGTATCTTGAGGCCGATCTACAGTTTAGTTATATACACTTAAGACGGGGTGTGAGATGGGATGTGCTGGGTTCCTGAATGAGGGGAACTTGCCTAAGGTTGTTTTCGATGATACCTCTGGGGTTGTGTTTAGTGGGCCTGTGCACGTTGGGGGGGAATGGTTGGGATTAGGGCCATTTTGGGAGTGTAATCTGTAGTCATAGTGTTGTAATTCCGGTGTGAGGGTTCGTAGGACTGTAGCAGAGAGAGTAAGTGTTTCTCTGATAAGGAACTGATTTCCATTTTGGGACCAAAAATTTTGACGTAACTACTGAGTGGCTCAGGTGAGAGTTTGATTTAGTCTGTCGTGCAAATCTGTTGTTCCAGGGTTGACTCAGAATAACGTCAGATAACGCTTGTATTTCTTCTTTGATTTGCTATAAAGAGAGTATGAGCTCTTCAAGTCTAGGGTCTGGTGAGGATGGAGCAAGATCAGTGGATGTGTTATGGGTGTGGGAGGTGTGTTTGCATCCCGAGGTTGGTTAGAGGGAGGCCCACCTTCAAGGTTATTATGAGGCATCCTAACTAGTTCCCTCTCCAGATCCGGGCATGGTGGGCTGAAATGCGGAGTGGCTGTAGGGGGCGTAGAGGTATGAGGTGGCGATGTGGTCGTGGGATTGGTGGGTTTGCATGGGGTAGTGTTGACAATGGGGGGCGAAATATTTGTTCCCATGGAGGATGCTGAGTCTGTTAAGGGTGTGAGTGCTGGTGCCAAAGTAAGGGGGGAGTGTTTTATGGTGGAGTCTCGTGGGAAGGGGAACTTAATTGTAGCTAATGGTCGTGAAATCAGTGTGGTGGTGTGTGAGTCCGTGATGGGTGTGAATGCCGGTGTGGTAGGGAGGGGGGAGTGTCTTATGTGTGCGTCGAGTGTGGAGGGGGGGGTAGTTTGGATCTCGGATGTAAATATTGGTCTGGGTAATAGGGGAGTGTGTAGTAATTAAGTACCACAATGTTGATAGTGCTGAATGAAGTTTATTCAGGTTACAGCTACACAGAAGACAGGAGCACGGTGAAGGGCTGGCTTCTCCACCAACAGCTCCACAAACTGTCTTTCACAACACTGACAATGAGTTGCCTAGCAACACTTAAGATTCTATGACAGAGTCTACTCCGTCAAACCAAGCTAAAGAGGTGAGATACAACATATCCTCTCTCCTCCCAACAAAAAACAAAAAAAACGATCAAAACTCCAAAAACAAAAAAAAACAGATAGATAATGACATTTCAATCCCAAAGACTATAAAAACAAATGTCAACATTGTCAATTACATTAACTGCAAAAAACACATATGTCAATATCATCAATTACGATATCTGTAAGGTACACTCCTTGTTCTGTTGCTTCTTCTCGGAATTCCCTCTACATTATTATGTTGAGAAACATGTGAGGTTGAAGGTGATTGAGAAACATGTGAGGCTGAAGGTGACGAAGGTAAACCCATAACCTCCTTAACCTTAACAATTCTGTTAGCGTTCCACCACTTCCCTCCAACAACCTGTACTGCATTCCTACCCACCTTAATAATCTGTACCGGACAACCAAACTTAGACTCACCTTTGTTTACATGCAAAGGAGATCTAATACGAACAAAGTCGCCTACAACAACATGTACAGATTTAACCCCATGTTTGTTATCAAACCAGACTTTTTGTTTACATTGGGAATCAGCAACATTTTCACGCACCAATGACATAAGGCTGTCAACATCAGGAATAGAAGAAAGTAAACTATTCATCCATGCAGGTTTGAAGCTTGTATTGGCTCTTCTACCTCTCAAAAGTTGAAAAGGAGAAACTTTGGTAGTTGAGTGTGGAGTAGTTCTATAGAACCACAACATATTATCCATGGAACTAATAACATCAGCATTCCGAGACCTAGCCCATCTAATGCAATCACCCACCACCCTGTTCATGCGCTCAACAAGACCATTTGATTGAGGGTGATAAAGCGAGCTTTTTACATGCTTGATATGACAAGAGCGCAAAAAACATTCAAATTCTGAACTAATAAACTGTGTTCCATTGTCTGTAACAACTGTACCAGGAAACCCTTCCCTCAAGAAAACCTCCTTTAAGAAAGAGATCACAGAACGTGAGGAAGAATCCTTCACAACCTTAATTTCAGGCCATTTTGACGAATAGTCAATCAAGACAAAAATGAATCGACACCCCCCAGGCAATATCTCCATAGGTCCCATTATATCCAGACCAACCTTAGACCAAGGTTCTGAAGGACATTCTATGGGAAGAAGAGGAGGAGTTGTCACCTTTAAACCCTTATCAGCTGAACGACAAATCACACAGTCATCAATAAGTTGATTGATATCACCATCCATAGCAGGCCACCAAAAAGACTGGCGAACCCTTCGCTTAGTAAGCGTAGCACCCAGATGACCCTCATGTGCTTTAGACATAATACTCTTCCTAAGACTATGAGGAGCAACAAGCTTGTCCCCACGCAACAGTACACCATCCTCCACAGAGATTTCAGACGCTACTTTCCAAAACGGTTGTAAAGACTGAGGGAGCACACGCTCATTTGGCCACCCAGATTTAACTAAATCACACACACGCTGCAAAACTTGATCCTCACTTTGTGCCTTTACCCATTCATCAACCGAGTCAAAACCATGCTCATGAAGATCCACAGAAGCTACAAAACAATCTTCAGAGTCATCATCCCCAACCTCACAATCACCCAACTGCGAAGTCTCAAAAGGAAAACGCGATAAATAATCCGCTCTAAGGTTTCTACCACCAGAAATATGCTGCACATCAAATTGATACTGCATAAGTCGAGAAACCATACGAAGTATCCGTGGGGAGCATGATTTTCCAGAACACGAACTCAAAATACTAACAAGAGGTTTATGATCAGTTTTCAGAGTGAAACGTTTTCCCCAAATGTATCGTCGGAACTTTTCAACAGCCCACAAGCATGAAAGAAGTTCCTTCTCGATCACAGAATAATGTGACTCTGCATCTCTCAACACTCTGGATGCAAACTCAACAGTATTTTCCCCACAGGAAGAGTCTTGAGTTAAAACAGCTCCCAAACCAACCTGGCTTGCATCAACTATGATACAAGTGGCAAGAGTAGGATCAAAAGGTTTAAGGGCCCCTCCCTTAACAAGTGATGATTTCACAAATTGTAGGGCAAACTCACACTCATCAGACCAAACAAAGGTCGTCCCCTTGCATAAAAGAGAACTGATCGGACGAACAATAGTAGCATAATTCGGGACAAACTTGGAATAGTATTCCAGCAATCCAAGCAGTGATTTTACTCCAGCCTTGTCCGAAGGTGATGGAGCATTAGTGATAGCATCGAGTAAACCTTGCCTAGGCCTAATACCATCACTTGAAATCAAATGTCCAAGATATTCAATTTCATCACAGAGAAATTTGCATTTCTCCGATTTGACAACCACCCCTTGATTCTTTAGCACATCAAAAACTTTCTTGAGCAGTTCATCGTGTGAGGGGATGTCTTTTGAGTGGATTAAAATATCATCCTGAAAAACAAGAACCCCACTAATTCCACCTAAAATGTTTTGCATCACCCTCTGAAACACTGACGCTGCAGAGGCAAGACCAAATGGCATTCTTTTATACTGAAAAGTGCCAAGAGGTGAAATAAATGCAGTAAGATGACGAGAGGAAGGATCTAATTCAACCTGATGATAGGCACTTGCAAGATCTAGTTTTGAAAAATACCTCGACCCCTTCACACTTGATAAAAGATCAGAGATCTTAGGTAACGGGTGGGAGTCGACCCAGATCTCCTTATTAAGAGACCTCAAATCCACACAGACCCGAAGTTTGCCACACCTTTTCCGGGCTACCACCAAGGGAGAAAGCCAAAGTGAGGACTCCGTTGGCTCAATAATTCCCTGTTTACATAACATTTTAAGTTCCTTGTCCAAATCATCCCTCACACTAAAGGGAACACCTCTCAATTTGTGTTTTACTGGAAGAGCACCTTTCTTTACTATAATTTTATGTTGAAAACCCTTAATTGTGCCCAAACTTTCCCCAAAAACAGAAGGATAACGTTCTTTCCAACTACCCAATAGTTGATCCTCAGAAATCACTAAAACCTGTTCACTTGTACCTGGTCTGAGTACCATTCTGAATAATCCTTGATGGTACCAACCAAGAATGTTAAGACCCTTTACAGCAACATACCTTTTTCCAGAAATTTTCCTGTCTTTAAAGACAAGTTCGTCTTCAAAAAAACCCAAGAGGTCAATTTTCCGTCCCTCATACGAGACTGGGGAGCGATCAGGGGGTTGAAGATGTCTATCACCCCATGTATCATTAAACAACTTTTGAGTAATCATAGTAATTCTAGCCCCTGAGTCAATCAAAAGCTGTAGGGATTTGCCGCCTACTATAATCTCTTCAACAGGATCTACACATTCAGAAGAATCATTAACATTAGCCACCATATCATGAACATCAGTGACCACAGAGATTATTTCAGGATCAGAATCTTGATCCGATTCAACAATACAAGCAACAGATTTGAGTGGTTTTTTCCTCTTCATACAGACTTTAGCGAAATGTCCATATTTTTTGCAATAATTGCACATGACATTTGCTCCTGGGCACTTTGATCCTTTTTGGTGTGGTGGATTTCCACACCGGTAACACATGTTCTTTGAAAATTGTGCTTGATAAACACTGTTTCCTCCGCCAATGTCTTTTCGTGAACTGATCTTTGTCGATGATGATTTTGACGAATTTAGTTTATCTTTACTTTGAGACGTAATAACATTAACAGATTCTGCAACATTCTCCTCCAGTTCTTTCAAAGAAGTTACTGAAGTCTCAATACTTTTAGCTATTTTTATAGTTTCGTCAAGAGTGGGATTGGCTAGAGACAGAAGTTTCTGACGGATCTGTTTATCTTTGCAGTGGCAAACAAACTGATCACGGATCAATTGGTCAGTAAAATTTTCAAACTGACATAGAGAAGCAAAATTGCGTAGAACTGAAATATACGAATCCACATCTTCAGTGTCACTCTGTTTGCGTTTGAAGAATTTGTGTCGTAACACCATTAGACTGGGTTTCTTGTCAAATCTTAACTTGAGTTTTGCAACAGTATCTTGAAACGCATCAACAACTTCATCAGGAGCATAACTGATTTCAGGAAGATGTTTGAAAATAGAACGTCCTTCGAAACCAAGAGCATGTAGAAGAAGAAATTTTCTTCTTTCACTAGAAAACCTAGATGCTCCAATGGCACCCAGGTAGGTCTGAAATGCATCAAACCACACCTCCCACCTAACCGGAGGTTCACCTGGCGCTTCTAAAAATGATGGAGGCGGAGCTACAGATTGCATGCTGTTGACCAAAAAGAAAAAAATATATATATGTCTAATTAAAAAACATTTTACCATTCACAGCCTAAGAATGCATAAATACTCTAGCATTAATAACAGTTGACAATAAAACAGAACTGCAGCAAAACCATTAAAAAAAAAATTCAATAATAAAATGTTTCACTACAGTCCTAATTTTGCCAAATGTTTCACATTAGACAAAGGAAATATAAACCTAACATACATACATATTTTTTTTATAAACAAAAAATAAACATGCTCATTTAATGCTCTAAATCTCTTTTTTTTTTTTAACAAAAAAAAAAACAAAATATGTGTCAATCTTCTTGTTTAACACAGCTGATGCCTTTCAAACGCAAAACTGCAGTAACTTTGCAAAACGAACTGAACATCATGGAAAAAACAGTACTAGAAATGCCTTTGAATATAAAAACAACTGAGACGGAGTTTAGACGTGCCAATCGTCGTGATTGGCTGAACAGAAACTGACGAGGCTCTAGAAATGCTGTTGCGCGTCGTACACGTTGATGACGCGATGTCCCAACAAACTCTGACTGAAATGCTGCGGAGTTTTAGACGTGCCAATCGTCGTGATTGGCTGAACTGAAACTGACGAGGCTCTAAAAATGCCGTTGCGCGTCGTCCACGTTGATGACGCTATGTCCCAACAAACTCTGACTGAAATGCTGCGGCCTAGGTCAGGCAGATCAGGCGAGACGAAGCCAACAACCGTTGTTGCGCAGGTGCAAGGATCGGCCAGCAGCTTTAGGTTTACTGCGCAATACAGGACAACACAACGTTTCTCCACATACACGGGAATGAGCGTCGTGCAAGGTAGGAAATTAGTCTCAACTGGCACGGAGTGGCCTCTTGTAATTTAAATATCAACAGTCATCCGCTCTGCGCATCTCGGACAGAAGACTATGCGGTAGCAGCGAAAGGAAATAATCCTTTTTTAAACAAATAGATAGTCTTACCGCAATTCGTCTTCAAATAAATAGAGCTTGTAAGTCAGCTTTGCGCGCGTAGTCCGGGACGTTTCTGTGTAGCACTGGATCGTCGCCACAATAATTGTAGTAATTAAGTACCACAATGTTGATAGTGCTGAATGAAGTTTATTCAGGTTACAGCTACACAGAAGACAGGAGCACGGTGAAGGGCTGGCTTCTCCACCAACAGCTCCACAAACTGTCTTTCTCAACACTGACAATGAGTTGCCTAGCAACACTTAAGATTCTATGACAGAGTCTACTCCGTCAAACCAAGCTAAAGAGGTGAGATACAACAGAGTGTGGCTAGCGGCCGAGTTTGGCAGTGTGATAGGGTGAGTGCTGGTGGTGGGAGTAGCCTGGGGCAGGGCTTGGGCTTTTCTTACTTGTTCTTTGATAATGGGGAAGATGTTAACCAACAGGTTTAGGCTGCGGTCTGTTGATTGCATGAGAATAGTTCCGTTATTATATATAGTGATGGTTGCTGCCACTTTGAAATTTTGGGAGGGGGAGATATAGATAATGAGACCATGCACGTTTTTTCTGGTGGAGGAGCTCGCAAATATATCTAGGAATGCTTTCCTCCATTGCGCTCTTCGTTTAGTGTAAAAGATGATATCCGTGGTTATATGTCCTTTGTTTGTTGAGAAGTAGGGATCAGAAATGGGTGTTTCCGGGTGTAGTTTTGTCATATTATGTTTAAAGCGTTTGGATGCCTTTTTTGAGAGATTGAGGGGTAGTTGATGGTGTAGGTATGTGTGCCTGTGAGCTCCATGGTGGGGCAGGCACTGTTAGTCTAGGGTAGGGCGGTATGGGGCGATATGTGTGTATGGGCTCATACAGGGGGGTCGATATTGTGAGGGGGTGATGGGCTTGGGAAGGATGGGGGACGCTAAGGCGGGTGGTTGAGCAGCTGTGGTGGTGGCTTAGGTTTGTGCAGAGGGAGTAGTAGGAGATGGATCAGGTAGCGTAATAGCACCGAGGTAGGCAAATGCAGGGTTAGGGGTGGAGCTGGGGCAGTAAGGATTGAGATACAGATAAATAAAGATGATTTAATTACATTTTAGATTGAGGTTCTGACCTGTATAGGTAGAGAGGGAGACAGTCCAAGATGGCTACCTCATTGGAGTGGACATCATAGCCATCCGGATAGTCCTGTGTCTCTTTCCATTGACTTGGCTGGTCAGGATTAGTCATGTTTCCGTTTCAGTAGATCAGTTGTTGTTTTTGGTCCTTTTTCAATGTTTATATTTTGCTTCCTTCAGTTGTTGTTTTTGGCATTTTCAATGTGTATCTTTTGCTTCCTTCGAGGATCGAGGTCTTTCTTTACCTAGTGCAACAGCAAGCCGGAGGTGGACCCCACAGTAATGGTATTTATGTGGTCCGCCATTTTGCAGTTATGGGCCTAGAAGCAGATTGTGCCCATAGATAGAAAAATGGTGTCAAATGGAACGCTCTTCGTTCCCATGTACAGGCAGATGACTCCAATGACAAACAGTGCAGAAATGCGTCTGGAGAAAGCCCGTGCGGTTCCTCAACGCCATCCGTTGTGCAATCGATGTGAACACACACAAACAGTGTGCCAATGCAACTGACCATCAAGGATGCATCGGTGCTGCCATCATCCTTGAGGGAGCGTCGCCATGCTGATGGCCTCACTCTCAACACACTCACATGTGCGGGCAAAATCACATCACCATGTGTACAAAGTACAATGTAAACGCCAGTGCAACCCTGCAAAATGCAAGGACTCCCATGACAACCTCCGCATTGTCATGAACCAAGCCTGCGGGGGCGGAGCTAGGCAGCGGCTTCGTCCGGGGATGCCTGCTCCGCGAGGGTCCGTGTGGTGAGTCTAGGCAGATCCGCTGCGGGGTGCGAGCTCTCCAGGCTCCCTTGATCCCTCTGCCCTGAGTCGTCCCACGCCAGCTGAGCTCTTCCTCCACTGTCGCCGAGGGCAGCGGTGATCAGTCAGAGGTCCCGTCCGTGCTCCACTCCGCTTTCGGACATCCCAGCCGGCTCTGTGCCACTGGAGTCGGAGCGGGCACAAACGAGAGTCCAAGCGCTGTGCTTAATCAAGTCAGCGCTCCCCCTCATGGGTGCTGATTCGCAGCCGGCACTCAGCGAACAATGTAGGCTCTGCACCGTCTGAGCTGGAGCAGGCACAAGTAGGAGTCCATGCGGAGCGATTGATCCGGTCGGCACTCCACCTTGTGGACGGCGATCCGACTCCCGTCAGCCCCACCGGAGTCAGAAGGGACAGAGGTGAGTGTCCGAGTTGGCATCGATCGCGATAGGTATAATCGTTGTGTCATATATTTCGTGTTCTGTTCCCGTTTCTATGATCAGTTGTTCAGTTCCACTGTTCTGTTCCACTGACCAGCTGCCGCTAACAGGGATATTGAATACAAAGCAGATCTCAAGCGCTCGGAGCTCCTTGGTGAGCTCCTACCAGTCAGCCATGATCTGCAAGTTCGAATGCCTCTGTTAAAATCCTTTTATAGGAGCAATACGTGGTTAGATTTTAAAATGGGGCAGACACAAATGAGGTGGATAAAATCTTGCCATGCTGCACCACATAAGCTACATGTTTTGACACCTTTATATTTCCATGCAGTTTGATCGGCCAAACTTGGTAATACCCCAAATCTAATCGCCATTAGCTTTCGTTTCAAGTGGGGCGAATATGTTGTGCTGAGGTATTCCTCCGGTCGTAGTGATGTATCGGATTGGAGAACCATCCAAGCATGGGATCTTTTGGCTAAGGTGCGTTTATCTTCTAATGATTATTGTAGCTTGGCCGCTTTGTTTGTTATTCTGCGGAAGGCTTGGAAGGAGGGGTTCTGCACCCAAAGTTCAGTTGTCTTGGTTTCCTTCAGTGCCATTTTCAGGAATTTGCCGTAACTTGAGCTTGGATCATCTTCCTGGGCACGCCACAGGGCATCATTTAAGACATTGGATCGGTTCTGCCAGAGTTTGTACCAGGTTTTAATAGCGGCGTATTTTCTCCCTATCTCCTGTTGGATAAGGCCGAATTCCAGTAGGACCTGTGACAGGGATGCGTTCTGAGGTAGACTAAAGACTTTTTTAATAGGTCTTTGCTTGCAGCGAGTGCAGGAGTTTTGCATCCTTGCCGTTTAACACTATGCTTGCATAGGTTACTGTAGGTAGTAGTTTCGCGGCCATCACTGCTGTTAGTGGCTTAAAGGAAGGACCCTGTATTTTTTTTGCAAGGGCACAGAATACATAAATAAGGCTGTTTCCTTTTTTTCCAGATATTGTTTCTGAAATTGGAAACTTAATCGATTGTCTATATATACCACCAGGTATTTATAAGTGCTAACTATTCCAAGGCTCGTTTCTCCCAGCTTGAATTGATACTGATGTCGCAGACAATTCGTGATTGACATAGTTTTTGTTTTTGTGATGTTAATTTCCAGGGCATTACTGTTAGCAAACATTAATAGCTCATTAAGTGCTCTCTGTAGGTCTATTCTAGTTAGACTAAGCAGGACTATGTTGTCTGCATACGAGAGATGCGTTAAAGGCAGTGTAGTCAGGCGCGGAGGATGTGTATTTGCCTGATCCAATCGTGGTGAGAGATCTGCCATAAATAGATTGAATAAATGGGGGGCTAATACACAGCCTTATTTTAATCCGATCTCTGTTTGTATCTTCCTTGACAACTTTGTGCCATTTGCTATTTTCACACAGACCCACCTGCATGTATACAATTATAATATGGGTACTAATATTGTTTGCGGGAGACCCAATTTCTGTAATTTACTCCATAACAGACCACGATTCACCCGGTCGAACGCAGCTTTGAAGTCTATGAAACATAGTTGTAGTTTTCTTTGCAGGCGTTTGCACTTGTCCGCTATTGTGGCAAGGGCTAAGATATTTGTTGTTGTGCCACATCCTTTGCGAAACCCTGTTTGGTTGAATGGAATCAGTCCCTTTATGTTGGACCATTCTACCAAGTCCTCCAGGATTAATGATGCATAATATTTACCTTCAACATAGAGTTATGCGATTAGCCTATAGTTTGCTGGGTCCGACCTGTCACCTCCCTTGAAGATCGGGTTGATGATTGACCCTTTCCAGCTCAGGGGAAGGGTATTTGTTATACCAATTTTGTTATAAAGGCCTGTTAAAGGTGTTGCCCAGTAATCGGGATCACTCCTGAAGATGGCCTGCAGGATGCCGTTTAGGCCAGGAGCCCCATCGTTGCGTCCCTGTTTTATTATTCTGGATATATCATCTACTGTGTATTGCCGACTTGGCAGGACTAGTGGTAGGGCTAGGATGGTACCGAGATCATGTGGTCCAGTAGAATTCTTCCCTGAGAGTTTAGGCTCCAGAGATTTATTATTAATGTCTGTTTCACTTTTAGGGAATGGTATGAGGTCTTCAAATATTTTACTTAAATATACTACCCAATCAGTCGCTGTTACAGAGGCATTATTTATTACTACTTTTGATCTTGTTGTACCATTTACTAGTTCCCAGAAGAGCCGGTTATTTGTTTGTTTAGCACAAGAAAGTATCTTTGTCCAAAATATCTCCCGTTGTGCTTTCTGGTCCTTCCAGATTTGCTTTTTATACTGCTTCCTGATATTCTTTATGTTCTCCCAGGCGTGATTTGGGACTTTCGATGTCTTATTTTTCCTCACCGCCTTTCTCAGTTCTTTTCTTAGCAAATAGGACTTACTGGAAATATTTGTGATGGGCTTAAACCTCATTTTCTGTGCTTAATTAATTTTAGGTGCTTGAATGAATAATTTATTGGTGAAGGTGAGCCAATTCTCTACTGGGTTGTTGCCGGGAATGATCTTTGTTTCAATTATTTCTTTTGCTAGCAATATTAATTCTGGCAGCGTTAGTTGTGGTCAGTTGACCCATCTCAATGGGAGCTAACCAATGTTTTGGATGGCTTGTTTCTAATTCAAGTACCTGATATGAATGGTCACTTCGGGTTGAGTACTTGATCATATATTTCCCCACACGGGCAAGTAATGGAAGCGTTAGAATTGTATAATCTAAAATTGACTGAGTGTGAACACCCTGATAAGTCCATCGCGGAGGCGTATCATCTTTAGTTCTACCATTTAATACTCGCAAGCCGAGATGTTCCAAGGCTAAGACCAGCTTTTGCCCGTTTAAATCATGTTGTTTTGTTGTAGAGGATGATTGTAAGGGAACTGACCATAGCTTATTAGCCGCTGTTTGTTGCTCATCTTCATCTGGTGTATAAATTAAGTATTAATTAAAATCACCAGTTATTATTATCTCCCAGGCTGGGTTTTCAAATCTGATTGAAGTGATTATCGACAGCAGTTTTTCACACTGTGACTCTTTTTTTCTAGCATTCGGGTGCAAGTAGAGGTTAATTGATATGACTGTTGTTGTCTGGTTTTTAGGCCCTTGGTCCATTTTAATTACTTGTAGGTCTAGTGTCGTACTAGGTAGCTGTTCAGTTTTAATATTTAATGCAGTTGATATATATACTGCTAGGCCACCCTTTGGCCTTCCATATTTGTGAGTTCTAGTTGCAGTTACCTAGTGGAGTGTGTAATTGGCCACATCCTTGCACTCCCTCAGCCATGTTTCTTGGAGCACAATAATATCTTAATAATCCCAGTATGTCGGAGCAGTGTTGTCCTGTAATTCTCTTTTTGCACCTGCGATATTCCAGGATAGGAGTTTTACGCTATTATAGTTGGTGCTTTTTCCCTTTGTGGCAAGTCATTCTATTTTCTGGCCATTTAGAGCTGAGGCCATCCAGTTCCATTTGTTGGTGTCTTGTTGTGGAGTTTGTCTGTCCATGATTTGTTCAGAATGGCTTGTTTATCCCCTTGCATTGTGTAGTACTGAGTACACTGGAATGTTGTGTTCCTTTATATTAGGTTTCTTTGGTACATTTGGTAGAGGTGAGGGATAGCGTGGCTTCGTTGGCCTTGCCATTGTAATGCCCCATCCTTCAAACTCTTGTCTGGCATTCATTATTAAAAACACTATTTCATCATTTTTCCAAGTCAATAGTGTTTTTTTTCCGTCCAACTGTTTTTTTCTTGAGAAATAAATTGAATTGACAATAGGTCTGTGGTGGTCAGATGCTTTAAAGTAGGGATTTCAGCTATAAGTCTCAGTATATTCCCTCTATTGAGGAGATCTTGTTGCCCCTGAGAGATGTAGTGGAGAGTTAATATAATCTGCTTATTCCTAGTGTTTTCTTGATTTTTGTCTGGTGTTATTACTGTAGGGGCTGAGTGTTGCAATGCCTCTCTGTAATTGGTTCCAGCTCTATCACCTATTTGCATATTGATTTTGATTGTGAACTTTTCCTTTGGTGCATCTTCTTTTGGAGGGCTTCTTTGCTCCATCTCAAGGCTGCCCTTTGTTTGCACTAGATTATTCCTAATTTCAAATGGTCGCTTCACAAGAGTCAGATCTGATGCACATTTTATTTGCTTCTGTCTTACTTTGTTTTCTGTGCTGGTGTCATCTTGGGTTGTACTGACAACTTCCTGCGTTACTTGGTTCCCAATTATTCTGTCTTTATGTTCTTCCCGACTTATACGTCAGGTTATCTGATGTGTTGCGGCTGAAGCTTTCTTATTTTTTACTTCCAGTAGTTTACTGTCAATAGATGCTGTTTGTATTTGTGTTTGGTTTGTCTGAATCATATCGATTGATTCGTCTGTAGACTGTGACTTAATGAAGTTAGCGAGGTGTGGTGTCCTTGTTTTTGCTCTTCCTCTACTATAATCCTCTGTTCAGTATACGTACTTGCCGTTTCTAGACTTGTCTATAGTTTTTTAGTTTCGAAGATATGAAACCCTTTCCTGCTGGTATTAGTATCTTTTGTTGTATTCTGATGGTTCTTTCTAGATTTCCTTGCTCGTTTCCTCTGTCTCTTGGTTTGCAAGCATGTTTCTGTATTGCCTTGGCCATCTAGTAAGGCTGGAAGAGGATTTACTTGGCCCATATCTTTATCTACCATCCTTGTCCCTTCACTAATGATCTTTGGTCGGTCAGTTGTGAGCAGTACCTTTTTTTGGTTCTTTCCCGTGATCACTGATGTTATTTTTGAGACCTGTCCCTCTATTCGAGGTCATTGATGAATCTGATGTAATTAATACATTTGATTGACAAGCAAAGGAAAGTTTGTTGGTTTGACTTTAGTGACTTGCTTGTAAGATTTGTACTTTTTGTCCGACAATCGCCAGTCTTTTGCCTTTCCTTTAAGATACTTGTTAGGATTGCTGGTACTTTACTTAGCTTATCGATTATTGGACCACATGCACAATCTTTGCCTGCTACTGTGTTTGTTTCTCGCTCCTTTATTATCAAGTCCACTAATATTTCCAGTTTCGTATTAATTCCTACGATATATGAGGCTATTATATTCATCAGGTCAATCTGTGTATCTAACTTATCCGATTGCATATTAAGTACTGTTATTGTGGTTTCTAGCACTTTTAACAGTGATGTATATGCTGACTGATGGATCCCCTCTTTTATTTCTGGTGCGGGCCCTCCTCCGCTTCTATCTCGTTCCTTTGCTTTATCTGCTGTTATTATATTATTCTGTGAAAGACTTGTGTCGGTGGAGCTAGTTTGTAGCTGTGGTGTCGGATCTGGATCTTTTCTCTTCGCATTATGACTCATTTGGCTCTGAGTTTGAATGGGCTGTTCCAGTGTACTTGATATTTCAATTATTGGTTGCGAATGTTCTGTTTCTTTTTCGCTTGTTTCTTTACTCTTTCCGTTCTCCGATTGGGTAAGAGTTTTGGCTTCCAACGCCTACAGAAGGTCAGTATTGCTTGATAGTGATATTGAGCGCAGCCATGAGCTGTTTTTTGTGCCAATTGCTTTCTGAGTCTCCCTAACCTAATTTTTACCTTTTGTTGCTGTTTGTTTTTCTTCTTTATACCCAATATTAGGCTGTATGAGGCGCATACAATAGTTGTTTTCCTCCCTAAAGGTACAGGTTGTTTATCGGAAATTTTCACCCAAATTTGGAACTACCTGCTTTTTTTATATTTCATTTTTTTGACACCACTTCGGCGACCAAATCCGGCCAAGCCTGCCAGACTCCTGTCCTTGGTTGTGCTCTTTAGGTTCTTTACTCTTTACTGTTTGCACTGTCTCCAAAGGGGTGTGTGTAGCCTGTTTAGTTGTGCTGGCCTCCTTCTTTTATTTTTTCGGGTCCTCCGTGTACTGTTGGGCAATACACTCCCCTACACTCCTCGTACAGTGGTTTGACGGCACCTGCACACCTGTACCCCCTCAGAAACCACTTTCACCAGTTTTGCGTGCTGTCGGCTAATGGCTGTGTGCTGTAGGGTGTGGGCTGTGGGCAACTGGCTTTCAACTGGTAATTGGGAACTGGCAGACACAACTCCAGCTCCAACCCCAACTCCAGCTCCAGACCAGGAGGGTCACGGCCGCTTCTACCGCAACTCGCTCAGCCCCCCTGCTGCCCGCTCATGGAAGCTGGGGGGCCAAGTGTCGACAATATCCGCGCCGGGAGCTGTGAGGCTTGAGGCATCCTTCTCAGCGCAAAAACACAGGGCTGGAATCCTCAATCAAAACGTTTCCCCTTCCCGTCCACCGTGCCCTTCCCTTACTTCATTAGGGGGGAAGGGGGAGCCTTCCTATGCCACTCACCGCTAGCCACGAGTCCCAGGCTACAAAGACAGCTATCAGCGGCTTATCAGCAGGCTGCGAGGATAAACCAGCCGCTGACCGCCACTCGCCAGGTCCCTCCGAGCGCTGTCGCTTTTCACTCGCTCTTCACTTCATTAAACATTTTGCTCGACCCCCGCAGCCACTTACGAATGGCAGGCTTGCATGCTGGCAGGGGGAGCAAAAAGGGAAAACAAAAGCCGTAAACTGGTTCCTTAATTTAGCAATTTAGCAGCGTTTGGCAGAGGTTTTCTTAGAGTGGCAGCGCTCTCGGCTTTCTCGGCGGTTTACTGCTCCTCGTACACAGTCAGCTGCGCGCAAGAGCTGGACTGGATTGACACTATTACAGCAGAAAAAACACATTATTTAACACGTAAGTAAATAGTTCAGTTTCAAAAGAAGATACACATAAAAAACAAAGTATTATCACTTACTGGGCTGAACTAAGACACCCCCAACCTTATTATAAGGCCTTAACAGTAGTTGCTAGGTTTCTGCGAGCCTAATTTTTATGACCAATGAGTAAGACCTTGACCTCCGGTCTGGGCCAACTCTCTCCTCTGCAGTGTTGGCTCCACGCCGCAGTGCTGAGTCCTCCTCTAGGTGAGGGTTCGCACCTGCAGCCTGATTCCTGCCTACCAGCCTCGGCGCTGCTCCTGTTCTCCGCCTGCCTGGTGTCCCCTTCTCGCCCTCATTTTATTTCCTTTTATTTCTCTGCACTGCTAGGTGTTCTCTGAACTCCCTTAAGTTTTTTTATTTTTAATTCTTTCACCGCCGGTTCCCGCTGCTGCTGCCCTGCGGCCCGCCCCCCTGCTCAGCCCCCGCTCCCGCCTCCCAGACTCGTGTCCCGCCTCCTTCCCCTACTTAGTGGCGGACCGCGCAGCCTGTTTGCACCCGTCCCCAGCGGCGGCCAGCGCCAGGAACCCTGGATCTATGACCCCCCACCACTACAACTCCGCTGCCCTCCTCGCACTCAATCCCGGAAGGAACATCAACTGCCAGAGATCGACGCCGAACACCACCCAGGCCAGTTCTCCTGCCTACACTGCCGACAATCCTTCACCATCAACAGCATCCCCACGACCGCCAAACCCACGCCGGACGCCCATACCACCAAAGTCTTGACGTGCATCCTCCTCAACGTGCGCTCATTAAGCAGACACGCCGTAGCAATCTGGGACCTCCTCAACACACTCGCGCCAGACGTCGCCTACTTCACAGAATCTTGGACCAACGCCACCTCCGCCCCTGACATCGCCTCCGCCATCCCTGATGGATACAAGGTCCAAAGAAAGGACCGCTCCCACCGCCCAGGAGGAGGACTCGCCATTGCACACAAGAGCTCTCTCCGACTCTCCACCTCCATCACGGTCGACCCCCCCCCCCAACACAGAGCACCTCCACTTCCAATTCCAGACCAGCCCCAGAATCACGCTGTGCAGGAGCCTCATCTACAGACCCCCCGGGCCTCGTGCCTCTTCCGCCACCACCATTGCCGACCTGGTCGCACCCCACTCCATCGCCTCCATGGACTACATCCTCATCGGAGAACCGAATTTCCACCTCGACAACCGCAGCGACCCATGCACTCATAACCAGCAGCCTGGACTAGTGTAACACCCTCTACACCGGAATCAACAAGACCCTGATACACAAGCGCCAAACCATCCAGAACACCGCAGCCAGACTCGTCCTCGGAACCCCACGACACGAGCGCATGACCCAGCACCTACTAGACCTCCACTGGCTCCCCATCGAGAAGAGAGTAACGTTCAAGCTACTCACCCACGCCTACAAATCCCTCCACAATATCGGACCCAAATACCTCAACGAAAGAGTCTCCTTCCACATACCCAAAAGGAACCTCCGCTCTGCCAACCTCACCCTAGCAGAGAACCCACGCATCCGCAGAACCAGAGCCGGTGGAAGAGCCTTCTCCTACGTCACAGCAAAGACCTGGAGCGAGCTCCCAGTCAATATCAGATGCTCCCCCACTCTACACACCTTCAGGAAGTGCCTCAAGACCTGGCTTTTCGACTGATCCGGAACTGCACTCCCCCCCCCGTCCCCCCCGTCCCCCAGCTCCTTGAGACCCTAACGGGTGAGTAGTGCACTCTATATCCCCCTGATTGATTGATTGCTTGATCGATTGAATGTTGTACTAAGGGGCTTAGTTTGGGTTGATTCTGGGAACTTTTATATCATTCAGTTTTCTAGTTCTTAACAGCAGCTAAAGTCTTGCAAATGAATTGGAAAGGTGCACAGGTGATAAAGATGCCTGAACTCTAGACCTAAGACAGCTGAATAAAAAAGATCACTCCTAATGTAATACAAAAAAAAAGAACATCCAAACAACCAGGTTACCACCCAACAAAGTCTCTAGTGCTCCAGGTGGGCATGTCCTGTTGACCAGAGTCCAGTTAGGGACATCCTCACAGTAAATTAGAGTCAAGGGACTGACTATTTGAAGCAGGTGGAAATAGTCTGCCCGCCTTGCTTTTGAGTACCAAATATGCCAATTTTCTGGTGGCTGGGGCATTGGCAGGACAAAGGGCATCCACAGCAATATTGATGGCAATTTAGTAACTTCAAAATGGTCTATTAGGGTCAGATTAGGACAACAACTCTGTCCAGCAATAACTCCAGAGAACTGTAAATGCTAGAAAGAGATGTTTTGAATGGTCCTCTGGTTCTGGAATCTGGGTGAGGAGAGTTATCTACATTTCCCAGCAGAACAGGACCTCCCAATAAAGGTGTGAAGACTGACTGCCTCCTTATCTCTTCCGGGCTAAAGAGGGCACCCGGGCACCCTAAAGGTATGAGATGAGTTGGAGACAGCCCAAGCTTGCCATCATGTCAATGAATTATTGACAAATAATGTAGGAGCTCCACAACCCAAATGAGCGCTGTTAGAACCCTGTTCAGAGGGGCAAGCAGGAGCTACTGGACCCAACTATGGGGGTTGATGCTTTCTACTCCTGATGTCCTGGGTCCTGACCTACTATGTATCTGTTGCAGCGTGGAACATCAAATTCCCCCTTTGTCACAGACCAAATACCGCAATATCAAATTCACTCAAAACATTCATTGGTGGGGCCCATAACACCAACACTCATATTTCATTATTCTGCTTCCCTAGAGGAATAAGTTTCCAAACGCTGACATGAAAGGAATATCTTTACCTAAACCCTAAATACATTGAATACTTTATTAACTCCGACCTTGTGATATTCCCCTCATTGGGTGATGAATCAATTTAGTTGTTTTGTAGTTTAGTGATCCAATTCATTTATCTATACTCTTCTCTTATCCTAGTTTTCTGTTTCAAATAATCGACACAACACATTTATCAATTAATCAAATTTCGTTTATCTAATAAAATTGCAAATTGTTGGAAATCATCATCCAAACCACAGAACATCATATTTACCTAATCTGGCTAATAGTCGTCCTCTAAGTCAGTCAAGTCGTGGAAAAACCTTTAAATTAATCAAAGTCAGGCCGCAATTCAGTCTTTCAAAGATTCAGGATAACAGCTGTCCAGCAGTGTCACCGTCCTCTCCGTCAGCATAACGTCAGGAAATCGAGTTCGTCAAAGAAGAGAGAGTTTTTTAGTTCACTTCCCTACCTACTTTTATAATGAAATTAATGTCAAAATGTATCAAGATTGGGGTTTTAGACTGCCCTCATTGGTGGACATGGGGTCAAGCGGTAAAGTTCTCACATAGTCCGCAGGATTAAGTCATCGCACTTGCTGGTTCCGGTTTTAAAGACAGTCCATTGTATTATCCTTGGCGAAGCTCCCAGAGTGTCCTTGGTAAGAACATCATCTCCTGGGGTCAGGACTAGGCCATTGTTGCTGGCAGTGACGCATGCGCACTTCACCCAGAACCTCGTGTGTCAGCAGAAGTCACGTTATACGTCTCATTCAGCCATCTTGAAATAGGCCGAAATGGTCAACTTAAGCAAAACAAACAGAAAAACGTAATTAAAACATGGAAATGGCTAATAAAATGTTAAACCCTCACTAATTCCCTTATGTGTAAGTAATTATCTAGCAGAATAGCAACATTCAAAGCGTTTATACTCACTCAATGATGCACACTTACAATTACATCACCAAAGCAACATTTATCATGCAATATTCTAATTTTCTACTATTAGTAAGCGTACATATGTTAGTATACAATTAGTTTAGCCATGCAAAGTGCAAATCCCACGTGTAATTCTTTTGTTAATATAATTGGTAAGTCTTCCACTTCAAACAAATTAATAAGATTACTATTAGTTGATTATTCAGATTAATGTAAACATGCAGAATGGGGGGGGTATACAAAATGTTGTACTACCCACTCTAGCATATCCTGAGGCCAACTGCTCCTTCAGCACTTAATCTCAGTAGTACTGCGAGTCAAGCAGTCCAGGACTTCTCGTGGGCTCGGCAGATGCAGGTGGTGAACACAGGTTCACAACTCAAAATACGTTCAATAGGAGAAATACATGACTGTCCCGTCATGCTTTCTTTTATGACAAAAGTAGTATTTATATACGAAGACAAAGTAAAATACGGCAGTCACAAAAAATACACACAGCCCCCGAGAGGTCAAGGCCCTAGTGTTTAATAGCAGTCCCTTTAGTTCCACTTCCCTTTCTTTAGCGTTTATTCCAGAATCCCTGTAGGCGACATTCGGGTTAGGCCGTACTAGCAGTCTGAGTCTCTGTAGCCCCACTCTGACTCCGTTAGAAAAGTCAAAAGTATTCCAGTGCTGAAGCAGACAAGTTCTCCTGGGGCCTTCAGGCTGAGTCTTTCCTCCAGCAGCAGAGATTGTCTAACGGAAGTCTCCGCATTTCTCTCACAGGAGTGACAGCTGCCTGGGGTAAGTTTTGTAAATGCAGTTCTTCATGTACAGTGGCTGGGTGTCCTTGGTGCGCCTCCGATGCAGTGCTTGATCTCCTTTATCTTCCCCTCAGGGGGTGGGGGATTGCTCGCTGTTCCTGGTTCTGATACTTGGGGCTCGCTTCTGCACTGGTCACCACAGTGGTCTTTCCCCACGATGATGGCATCCACCAGGCTGTGCTCATTGACTTCGTCTCACAGTCCCCTCTATCATACTGAGCCATCACAACTACTCTTCTCTCAGGTGACGGCCTAATAGGCACAGCAGCAGGTTCCACTGCACGGCGGCCCTCTTTGGCATATGGGTTTGCCGACTTACATTACACATGGGCATAGGCCCAATTGGCACAGCAATCTTCACAGTATCCCCCCTCTGGGATACAGGGTCACCGGCTCACACCGCACTTAGGCTTCGGCCTGATCAGCATAGCAATCTTCATGACATCCCCCTGTGACATCCTGGGTTGTCGACTTAAACCTGCTGATGGACAACAACCTGATCAGTGCAGCAAAGTTCACAGCTCACTTTACTGCAGCCCTTCTCTGGATTATGGGGGTAATCGTAAGCTTTTGTTTCCCCATGGTCAACACCCAGCAGGGTTTTAGGACACACCCTTCCCGTGTCCCACTTGTATGCCTGTGACTGAGGCATACACTGATTTTTTGTATGTAAAGCAAGGGATCAAAATCCACAGCTAGGCTCTTTGAAAAAAAAGGCTCAATTTTCACTGTAAAAATGTGGTGTGTCTACATACTCATTCAGGGCAGCCCCCACCCCTGACCATTGAAAAAAAAAGATTCCCTGGTGCCTAGTGGGCTTTTAGCCCCCGGGGGGGGGGGGGGGCAGATAAGGGGCTATTGCCCCCATCTGCCTCCATGGGGGCAGAAAGACTGTAGCAATTGTTTTGGGGTGGGAACATTGGCATGCCCATTCTGGGCAGCCCCCACCCCTACGTATTAAAAAACTCCTGGTGCCTAGTGGGCTTTCTGCCCCGGGGGGCAAATCCGGGGCTATTGCCCCCATTTGCCTCCTGGGGGAGGCAGAAAGTCTTTTTGCCTTTTTGGGGGGGGGGGAAGGGTGGCATTGGCATGTCCATTCTTGGCAGCTCCCACCCTTGGCCTATAAAAAATAATCCTTGCCGTCTAGGCTACTGCCCCCATCTGCCCCCGGGGGCGGCAGAAAGACTGGTTATGGCAAAATAAAATGGGGGGAGCAAAGGCCCTTGCCCAAGGGGCCGCTCCCACCTCCCCGGTGACTAGTGGGTGGATCCCTACTTGGGGCTCACCCTCCTGGGGCGATCCTACAGCAGGGATGCACTAGGGAAGGGTACTATTGGAAAGTGGAGATTCTCCCCTTTCCAACAATACCTCTCCTAAGTGTTTAGGTGCTCAGGGGGGCTGAGATAGCCCCATGAGCACCGAAACAATGAAGCTGAAACTAAGTTCCAGTTTTATTTTTCAATGTAATGACTTCAGCGCGCCATGCGCACGATCGTCAATACATTAAAAATAAAAAACAGGCCTCGGGAGGTTGGGGAAGCTCTTCTCCATCTTCCGAGGCCCCCCAACAAAGGAAATCCTTCTGCTGTTTGCAGCAGAGGGATTTAGTGTGCCTGTGCACATGACGGAATGGTTCCGTCATGAGCACAGGAGCACCGGTGCTCATGACGGAACCATTCACTCATGAGCGCTGAAAGGGTTAAAACATGGTTATTTTACAAAATACTATGTTTTAAGTATCACATCACAATCCACACTCATTTCCACTGGTCCTTTAGCAGCTCTCATGTGCTGCTTCTCATATAATGATTAACATTATATGCCAGTCTTACTGACCAAGATAGGCTCCTGCTTCTTAGCGTAGTTTATTGTGAACATTGTGTCCTTTTAACTACCTCCACCATTCCACATCAGCTCAGCAAGGATTTTTCAATTTCTCATGGACATTTATGTCTGTCTCCAAGTTGAGAACAGGGGGTATGCTCAGTTCACGTCTCCCAGGAGCCCCTGGCTGTACATCAAATGGCACACGTACGCGAGGAAAATCTCCCTGCGGTCACATTTAGTGAACTACATCTGCCAGGGACACTGGTTTTAGCCTATGGAACATTCGGGGAATAAACGTCCACATGGAACACTTTGGGCGTGTCTCCGCTCAAACAATATTCAGAGAGTGCGCAAGTGAGTTATCTCACCACGCCTACATGGCTCAGGCATATCCATCATCGTCTCCAGGGCCTTCGCACAGAGTGTGGCACCTAGCACAGATTAGCACAAACTCTGGGTCAGGACTCAGCCGCTTGTAATTAAAAGTGATTACAAACAGGTGGGATAATACATGATATAAATGGGAATTGGGAAATGCCCTCTTCTATCATCGGGAGGAAGATCTGAGAACAGTAGGTTGACTGATTGGAACGCACCTTAAGTGTTGTAAGTGGGGACATAGAAGGGTTTAATATAGCTTTTCTCTTAGAATTTTTTTTCCTGCTGGATTTTGCTCACCACCCCTTTTCCCTACCTAGACTGTGACTACAGGGCATACTGGGACCCCCCTTCTTTTTACTTTTTTTGGACCCTGGGGACCTCATCCCCCAGGGCCTGACCCCTGTTTTTTTAAAAGAAATAATCTAAACGGGAATGGAGCCGCGTGGGCCCCCCTCCTGTGGCCAGCTTCGGCCCCGGGGACCCATCCCCTGGGGCATGGCCACAGATATATATTTTTCTTTTTCAGGAGGGGGGCCTGCGTGGCCCCCTCCTGAGGCCTCTATTGGCCCCTGGACCCATCCCCCGGGGCTGGACGTGTTTTTTTTTTATTCACCGGGGAGGGGGGCCGCGTGGCCCCCCTCCCGGGACACTTCTGGCCCCGGGGACCCCATCCGCCAAGGCCTGGCCACCCCTTTGGGGACCCCTGGGGGTAGCCCCAATGCCCCCACGGTCCCTGCCAGCTCTCCGCCTCCTGCGGGAGCCGGCATTGCTTTTCCACACAAGGAGCTGCTGACATGCAGCACCCCGTGTGGAAAAGCAATCTGCTTTGGATTTTGGAAGTGAGAGCAGGAAACCTGCTCTCGCTTCCAAAATCCAAAGCAGAGTTTGCAATGACAGGCCGGGTGCCGCACGGCTCCCGCCCTGTCATTGCAAACTGCAGTGTCCCAGGGGTGGGCACCCCTGGACACTGCAGGAGCCGGCCCTGGAGGGTGGAGGTCCCCAGGGCCATAAAGGGCTCAAGGAGGGGGACCGCGCGGCCTCCCTCCCTTTATTTACATAGCCCCAGGGAGATGGTGATCCCCGGGGCTCGGGGGTCCGTAATGGACCCCCACATTTGCATTTTAGTGCCCCCGGGAGTTGGCAGTCCCCGGGGCATGTGGGGGGGGCTCGAGCCCTGCACACAGGTTTAATTTTTTTAAATGAAACATGTCCCGGGGGGTGGCGGTCCCCAGGGCTGCGGGGGGCCATGTGCCCCCGTGAATATTTTAGAAAAGCCCCGGGGTGGGCCGCGTGCCTTCCCAAATATTAGCACGGGGGAGGTGGTGGTCAGCAATAACAAATTAAAAATTAGACAATGCCCCCGGGACCTGTCCCACCCGGTGGCTTATAGAAAACGAAGCCCGCTCTTCTTTTAAAAAAAAAAATCGGGAGGATTCGCGACCCCAACGCGATTTCCAACGAAAGTATTTTAAAAAAATGCTTTTTTTTGGCCCTGGGGTTTCTTGTGGGACCCCCTGAGCAGGCCTGGGGAGTCAGGGTGTTTCTACCCTGCCCCCTATTCTTGTTTTTCACCTTTGTTTTTACTGTTTTCTTGTGACTCGGTTCTACTGAGCCACAAGATGGCTGCCAACACATCCTGGTTTGGAGTGTTGGCAGCCAATCACAGTGAAGCTCGTGGTCAGGAGGGTTCATGAATCCACCGCATCCCGCGTAGATATCAAAACTTTTATTTTTGAATTTCTCAGCAACTACTGAACTGATTTACACCATTTAAAACAAAGGGCGCTTTCTGAACCAAGCTCTACCTTTTTGCCAAATTTGGTGTAATTCCGTTCTGCAGTTCGGGCTGTAGCCTTGGCTAAAGTTTAAATTGATTTTCCGACCTCTATTGTTTGAATTTCTCAGGAACTACTGAACGGATTTACACCATTTAACAAAAAGGACTCTTTCTGAACCAAGGGCTACCTTTTTGCCAAATTTGGTGTTATTCCGTTCAGCAGTTCGGGCTGTAGCTGTTTCCTATATGAAATAATATGGGGAAAACACGTTTTGGGACCCCCCTTTTTTCTCGGCCTGCGTTTGGCGAATCACCCCGAAACTTTTAAGACAGGAGCTGACTGGAGCGCCCCACTAGTTTTGAAAATTTCACGAAGTTTCGTCAACCGGCGCTAAAATTATTGGAAAAACAAAAAATGCTTTTCCTATGGAAACTAGGTCCTAACTATAACTACCTACTGGCACCAGCCAGTAGGTAATATATATATATATATAAAATCATATTAGGCGAGTTTTGTCTTTACAGGTGTCTAGAAAACCTGAGAGCAACGGTAATAGTAAGCATTCATTCAGTTCCATTAGTGTATGCAAGTGGCGTATACTTCTATAGGATCCCACACAAGTTCTGATCAATCCTGTGTAGCCAACTTGGCAGAAACATGTTAACACTTTAGTGGGGTTGGGGAACTTATTCACTTACACTCTATGCCCAGTTTTCAATACCAAGTAGTACCCTGCAAAGTAAAATCCAAACTGGGTAACCACATCAGTTTTTACTTCATTTTATGGATCCTCTGTTAGAAAAGTGCCTCCCTGACTCCAGGATGTAGACCCGCTCCCCATCAAACCATGGTTTTGGTGAGCATGGGGCTATCCAGTGATGCAACATGACACCTGGCAGGTGTGTGAGGATGTCCTGTCAAACTTTATTTGTGTCTCAAAGAGTGACTAGACAGACAAAGAGAAAACAATAAGAAACCCAAACAAACTCGGTGGCCTTTTTTGTGAAATAGGTCTTCAACTTAAACCTGCACATGGCCAACATCTCGATTTGTGCAGGTGCAGCACCTGTCTCCTCACACTTCGCTGTAGGGATTCACTCCTCAGGATCTTGCACTGGATCTTGGTCCCACCAGCTCTCAGGGCTCACTGGTCTTTGCAAGCAGGCAGACACTGGCATTTCTGGCTCCAGGGGCAGATGGTATTGGATGTCCAGGGTGATGTCGCCTTATCCAGCTGGGAGACTGGCAGGCCTTAGCATCCAGTGCTGGTCACAGACAAAACTCTTGCAGATCTTCCTTTCATCACAGAGCTCATCTGGCTGCTTGGCAGTTGACAGTTTGGGGGCCTCGAGTGCCCCATCTTCTAGTCCATTTCCAACACCAAATGGGATTTAGGGTTTGAGTCTGTGAGGTTTATGTTGGACTGTTTTCCAAAGCCTATGGATGATTAGGCTTTAAAACCAACACCGCCTGACCTTCCTGATACCCAGTTAGCGTAGCTTTCTGTCCGTACCTGTCCATCAGCGCTTGGCTGGACTGAAGATTTTTTCTTGTCTGACTCATATATTGTACCATCAACCTCCCACTCACATAGTCCACCACATCCTTCTGTGGAGACTGTGGAGGTTTCTTCCCACCCCTCCCTATGACTAAGGTAAGTGGACCCTGCACCGGGTGTCAATACAGAAGGTCAAAGGGACTGAACCGTACCCCTTTATGCTCAATCTCTTGGTAGGCAAACAACAGACATGACAGGGGAAGATCCCAGTTAGTCCTGAGGTTCTACAACAGAGTTTGCGTCATGCTCTTCAGTATCTTATTAAAACGCTCCACCAAACCATTGGTTTGTGTGTACTGTGCTGAGGAAAAGTGCTATGTACACCAGCTTGCTCTCACATTCTCTCATGTAAGAGGATATGAAATTGCTTCCTCAGTCAGATGTTACCATTCTCTGAAATCCAACCCTTTGAAAAGATACTCAGGAGAGCCTTCGTTGCCACATGTGCAGTCATGGTACTCAGAGTTAAATCTTCTGGGTACCTGGTAGCATGATCCACCACAACCAAGGTATACTTGTTGTCTGACTGTGAGGGGAGGTCAGAGGAACCAATTATGTCTATTCTCAACTGCCATCCACAACTGGCAGAGCCCTAATTGTGCCTTTGTCCTCCCTCCTGTCTCACCACTCATCTGGCAAGGGGGGCACGGTCAACAGAAGCTCTCCATGTATCCCTGGCCCGTAGAACCGATGGTCTAACCTATCCTGGGTTTTTCTAAGGCCCATCTTTCCTGTCGAGGGCATTTAATGAGCCATTGGCAATAGGTAAGGCTTGAGCACTAATGTAACTAGCCTGTTTGTTCCTGGCTCAGGATTCACCGGGTCTCTATAAAGCAGGCTGTCCTCTCAGCCTACATAGTGTGTCCCAACCACTCGTATGCTGAACTATTCCTGCGCTTCTGAAGTCCCACTAGCATAGGACACTATTCCTGTGCTTTGTGGAAATCTTCCTGGGTAGGCCCCTTACAGCTAACAAACCCTCCAGGTCTGAAAGCAGCCATACTCCAGAACCTAGTCTGCTTTAGGAGTCTCATCCTATTTTCCCTTTGAAGCAGAAGTGATTGCCTCCAAGGCCAATGCCTTCCCAGAGTCTTCCCTTTTCCTGCAAACTAACTTGTCTTGGTCCCTGCAAATCAGGTTGAGGGAGATTAACCGAGGCAGGCATGCAGCCTGTACTCTAGTTAACACAGCTGACATGGTTCAAGCTATAATAGCCTCTGGTCCTGGCACCAAGCCATGAGCAATCAAATAATTGCACATAAGGCATCCAGATCCTTGCTTTTCTCTTACCCCAACATCAATAATGGCCGCCTTCCCTTTGAGCAAGAATCTCAAATCTTGGCAGGTGGATACTCCATGGCCTCTCCACTGGCTACCAGTCCTGTATTCTTGGTTTCAGGGAGTATCTCCTTGGGCTTAAGGTACTTCCTCTCAACCACAGTGTGAAAGTCTCCAGTATCCCTAGGGTAAGCACTTTACTTCCATTGATACTAACTTTCTACACCAATCCAATTGTATTAGGATGGATTTGCTTCATAGCATCTGGGTCCCTCTCCCAAATGGCCATAGCTACCAGGTTGTGTGCAACTGGTCCCTTTCTGGTAATTTCACCCTCTTGTAACATGCTTTCTATTTCAGTTGTTGCTGGGTCAATTTCCCTCGTTTGACAGTCTTTCTCGTAATGTCCCACCTTGTGGCACTTAAAACAAGTCCCCACCTTGGATGTAGAAGTGCTTCCTTGCCTTCCCTTCTCATGATGCTCTTCCCAGAAACACCATAACCATTCAGGTGTTTCCTGGGCCCTCCTCAATTTTCATGAGAATTACCCTGGCTCTTACCCTCTAGTTTGCAAACAGTCTGTGGTGAGTTCTTCTCTCCCTTTAGCTTTGAACCGTGCTGGTCAAGGTTTTTGTAAACCCTGATAGCCAACCACTTATCAGCTGAAACTGCAGGTTTTGTTGGATCCCTCCCTGTCAGATCAGACAGGTATTGCTGAAATGGGGTAAAGCACCTCTCCTTTAGTAGCTCTGTCACCATCAACTGGTTAAGGTACTGGATATCCTTGGCCTCCATCCCTCTTTCCCACTCATTCCAATCACATAATACACCATTAATCTAAGTCGCAAACAGAACACATTCTGCTCTCTTGCAGTCATGGAATCTCTGCAGGTATTGAGCTGGCTTCAGTTCACCGCCTAATAAAACCTTCTTTCATAGCTCAACTGGTCTGCTACTATCCCGTGTAATTGCATGCGCCCCATTAAGGCAGATGCCTTAAATACCTCTTATAAGGCCTGTGCTTAACAAGCGACCTCAAAGCTGACACACCATTCCAAAATATCCTGAACTCTACATACACATGCGCAAAATCTTTTGGAATGTTGTCCACAACCTGGCCTGAACTGGAAGTAGAGTCACGTATCCTAGATGGAGTTGTCATTGCTTCCATCCTAGGTTTCTCTCTCTCAAGGGGTTTCATTTCCCTTTCCAGCCTTTTCCTTTTCTGTCTGTTTCTCCTCCCACTTTCTGTTTCTCCTATTACTCTTGCAATTTCTCTACCTGTGCCCATTTTTCCTGTTTCTCCCTCTCTTCTCTTGTTCTCATGAGCTAGTCTTAACTTTTCCCTCTCAAACTTTCTGGGTTTCTCATCTTCTGCAATCTTAGCTATATGAAGTGCCAACTGAAAGCTCAGGGTCTCTGCTAGACTCAACACTTCCAAGTGGTTTACTCCTGGAATTGGGGATACTGGTACCCTAGAAATTTAGGTGGTGTACACACCTGAGATATTCTAGAAACTAAAGGTGATGAGTGACTTGGTGAAACTCGTGACACTCAGTCTCACGTTAAGGCGTAGGTAGGAGGGTTGGCACTACACATAAGAACGGTATGTATGGGTTTCGACATGTTTGTGTATGCAGAGACTACATCTCCCATAATTCTATGGGGTTGACATGAGGGCTCTGCTTCACGAGCCCTACTTGAGCACCGCCTATAGGCTGCCCGGTGCTTGTCAATCTTGATAGCTACATTTGAATTCCTGGTCGAATCTCCTTGCCGTCCGAGCCTGCATGGAGATATTCACCTTCCTCATCTTTATTTCGTATTGTTCTCGAAGACTTGTGCTGTCGGGAAATGCCCGCCACTAATTCAGGAGCACCTGAACATTCCTGATCTTTATTTATGCAAACGCGCAGGAGCGTGCCCCGGAGCCGTTACATGGCTTAGTCTTGCACCCGCTTCGGATTCAATATATGTAAACACACAGGAGTGCGTCCCTGAGCCGCTTAAAAGGCTCGGATTCCTTTTAGCGTAATTATCGCTTTATGTTGCACTTTCCCTAATGACCGTGCAGGAGCGCGTCCCTGAGCCGTTTGAAAGGCTTGGATTCCTTGTACATATTGATTGTGGTTATTTAAAAAAAAACTAATTTAAACAGATTTTTATTGGTTTTTCAAGGTGACATCATAGGAAAAACAGCCCAGAGGGCAGAACAGATGATCAAGCGGTGCTTTTAAAGTCCAGTGCAGATATCCCCCCTGCTCATTATCATAAGGTCCTTCTTCCCTTTTCAATGTCGAGCCTCCCATCAGGTAGGCAACAGGTACTTCTGCCGGCCATTCCACCTCCCCTCCCCGTGTCTAGCTGCATATAAATATCACAGAGCACCTCCTCAGAGTTGACATCCCAGCAGGATTCCTCGTGTGAATGCCACCCGCCACCCACCACCCGCCTCCCCAACTCCCTAAGAAACGCCCACCACCCCCCCTCTCCCATTGATTGTGGTTATTGGGCTGATTCTATTTGAGCGCTGGAGCGCGTCTCAGAGATAACGATAGGTTCAGAAGACTGAGCAGTAATTCATTTTGGCAGTACATTGATACACAGGAACAGCATGACATGCTCCAGGACTGTCGTGTTGATTGTGAGTGAGCCCAAAATGCGAAAGATATGTCTTCTGTAACCTGAAGGGAGGCTGTGTTGCAACAGGATAGGGCGCAGGCTCAGTATCTCTCATGGAAGACTTGGTTATTTCTGTTTATGATTTATTTTTGGGGGATTTTGTATTTTACATAACCATTATATGTTTACTCTCTCTGTACATGTTGTGGTTGTTGTTATATATGTGTTGTGCTTGTGTCTTATTACAGGGAACACGGGGCTAGTCAGCTGGAGTGACAGAACTAGGAGTGAGATCTACAACTCCCAGTTCATTCCCCTTCGTGTGATTTCGCAGCCGCATCTTTATTGTTTCCTTTGTCCCTTTTTTCCCTTGCCCCTATTATGATGTTGTCTGCTGAGTGATAATTATGCACTCACAGGTCACTCCCTATTGGGAATAGAGTTACGCAGCATCGTATATCGCGCCCGCTGAATCCGACTTTAAAGGTTAGTGGTTAACCTGTCAGTGGCCTGACAGATTGACAAGCCCACGGTTACCTACGGCCGAGCGATGGTTACTCCCACGGTACTTACGTCAGTGTTGGGGACCTTAACCGCTTTGCGGATGGAGGTAGATGCTTTCCGTGGGGGAAAACTTTGAATTGAGAAACGAGATGGGCACTATTAAACGTAAGGTAGTGGGTCTAACCCATGTGAGCCCTACTGGTGTTAGGGGGAGCGGCTGTTATATTAAGAACTGTACACTACCACCTCCTTTGACTGCCCATGACACTGATTTCAGACGCACGGACCATGCTCAATGAGGGGCTGCACACGGTGGTGGGCCCTTCACTTCCTCATTTTCCAACTCCTCCCAAGTAGGATCCTCTTCCGTACACTTAATACAGCCAATGCAGCTGCCCCTTGCCCGTCCTGAAAGGTTCTTCAGGGACTCCAAGAAGTTTGGAATATTTCTGGGTCAGTGTAGGCTACATTTCATGTTCAAACCTCCTGTGTTTTCTAATAACCAGGCCAAGACGGCCTTTGTCATGTCCTATTTGGGTGGTAATGCGGCTAGATGGTCTTTCCCCCTGATAGAGAGAGATGATCCTGTTCTGTATAACTTTTCGGATTTCTGCATTGAAATGCACAAGCTGTTTGACAGAAAAGCGCATCAACAATCTCTAGACAGAGAATAACCCTCCAACAGGGCACACAGAACTTGCTTACATCTATCACGACCTTCAACACACTCCTTGTTGAAACCAATTGCCGTGTGGAAAAAAGAACGTCCATGTTCTATCAAGGGTTGAAAGGAGAATTGAAGGATGTATTAGCATACCTTGTGCATATACCTGATAACTGCGAGGAACTAATAGACCTCACAGTTCAGATGGATCATAGACACCAAGAATGGAAAGGAGACAAATACCGAACAGAAGCAAAGGTCTACCTACCATGCCCTAAGCCAGTCCAGGAAGAACACTTGCATACCACCGATGGAACAGAACCTATGAAAATTAGTGGAATACGAGGACCCATAAGCCAATAGAAAATAGAAAATCGAAGAAAACAGAGATTGTGCATGTACTGCGGGAAACCCGTACATTACATCAATGAATGAAAGACCCGATCCAAGTTTGTGAATAAGGCAAAACCGGAGCCCAAAATCTAACCGTGGTAGACAACACCACCGAGAATTCAGTAAACTGATGTACTCAAACAAGACCGAGACCCTTTGTTTGAGACCCATGGAGGAAGCGGTCTCTTCAGAAGTGGCTAATACAGTACAAACCGCCGTGGCTCATATGAACTTGTGCGTTTCACTGGAACTGCCCAATGGGGAACATATTGTGGTCCATGCATTGTTGGACTCAGGAGTTACTGTCAATTTCATCGACCAGCAGAATGCCCAGGAAATAGATGTCCCCTGCATAGAAAAGAAAATGCCCGAACCAGTGAAGGCGGTAGATGGTACAGCATTAACAACAGGTCCTGTACATTTCCATACACAACTAATTCTGATGCAAGTAGGGATGCACCACTTTGAATATATTCAGTTCGACTTGATTGATGTTCCTCACTTCAAACTTATATTGGGAATGCCCTGGCTGACTTATCATGATCCTTTGGTACAATGGGCAGCACGCACCGTCTCCATGAACTCCTTGCTCTGTAAAGAACACTGCACAAGAAACAAGGTACAAAACGCTGAAGTTGCGATGAATCCTGCCGGCCTGCTCGCTATGGGATACAGCGAAAAAGTCTTGGGTTGTGTTTCCACATTACCGGATGAGCATAAGCGGTTCCACTCCATATTTAACAAGCAGGACGCAGGGAAGTTGCCCCCTCATAGGGACTATGATTGTGTGATCGATCTGGAGCCGGGAGCCTTCATTCTGTGTAGTCGTGTTTACGCTCTTACGGAGGCCGAAACTACCTATCTACAGCAGTATCTTGATGAGTTGCTGTCCTCCGGCTTCATATGCCCTTCTTCCTCCCCTGCCTTCTTGCCACTCTTCTTCATACCAAAGAAGGAAGGTGGCCTAAGGGCTTGCATAGACTACAGAGCCATCAATAGAGTGACCATAATGAACAGGTATCCATTGTCTTGATACCCGTTTTATTGGACTAGTTGAAAGGAGCCAATATATTCACCAAACTGGACCTCAGGGGAGCATACCATCTAGTGCGGGTGCGGTATGGGGACGAATAGAAGACAGCCTTTCGGACAAAGTTTGGGTTAATCGAATACCAGGTCATGCCCTTCGGGCTCTGCAACTCACCCCCTGCTATCCAGGTCTTTATGGATGAAGTACTACAAGGCCTGTTGGGCGTGTCCTGTATCGTCTATATCGATGACATTCTGATTTATTCAGCATCCACAGAAGAACATATACTTCATGTGACTGCAGTACTGGAACGGTTGCAACAATTCTCTCTCTATGCCAAGTTGGAAAAGTGTCTTTTCCACGCCACTGAAGTGGAATTCTTAGGGTACATCATAGGACCAAACAGTCTATGCATGGATAACAAAAAGGTTCAAGCCATCGTTCAGTGGGAATCGCCCTCCAGTGTTAAGGCCTTACAGAGCTTTCTAGGCTTTGCAAACTTTTATCGAAGGTTTATAAAAGAGTTCTCCCGGATTATACAACCTTAACACACCTACTGTAGAAAGGAGCTAAGTTCCTCTGGACGGATTCAGCAGAACAGGCCTTCCAGACTCTCAAGAACCGCTTCACACAAGCTTCTGTGTTGAGACATCTAGATGCCACTCTTCCCTTTGTTGTAGAGACGGTCACATCCCATTATGCCATGGGAGGCATCATCTCCCAAAGACATCCGGACACATGCCAACTCCACCCTGTGGCCTATTTTTCAAAGAAACTATCATCCTGTGAGGTCAATTACAGTATTACAGATAAAGAACTCCTGGTTATAAAAAGAGTGTGTGAAGAGTGGAGACACTACTTATTGAGGGCTAAGCACACAGTGGAAATATATACCGATCACCGGAACCTGCTGTTTTTAAAAACCGCTAGAGCCTTAACCCTGAGACAACTTCGCTGGTCACTATTCTTTTCTGACTTTGATTTTGTGATCAAATATCGTCCCGGACCACAAAACGGCAAAGCAGATGCACTGTCAAGACCAGCTCCGACTCATGAATCCAGCCAAGTCCCAATGGAAGAACCTCCTATAATACTGCATAAAGAAATAAAAGGACTGAATGTCCTGGCATGGATTAACGAAGATCCCGAAAAACGTTCGGCCATTAACTAAATGCTATACCACGATAATAGACTGTATATACCAGAGGGACCGTTACAACAACAAGCCTTGCAATGGATTCATGACGCTACACTGGGTGTTCAGGCTATGAAAAGACATTTTTGATGGGTAACCTTGCAGGTGGACACCTCCAAATACGTTTCTGAATGTGCCATTTGTACCCAAGGAAAGGCCCAACATAAAAGACCATGTGGATTACTCCAACCCATTCCCATGCCCCCGATACCTTGGCATACACTATCTATGGATTTAATCGTGGATATGCCTTCTAGCTCAGGTTACAATACCATACTGGTAGTCATTGATCATCTGACCAAGATGGGACACTTTATTGCTATGACGAAATTACCAACCTTGGTGGAATTGGCCCAGGTGTTTCTGCAGCATATTGTGCATTCTCATGGAATCCCAGCAGTTATCATCACAGACAGAGGAACCCAGTTTACTTCACGGTTTTGGAAGGCTCTATGTGATGTTAAGAAAGTAGATGCTTGCCTCTCCACTAGCTACCATCTTCAGACAGATGGCAAAACCAAAAGACTAAACCAAACGCTGGACAGTATCTCAGATGCTTTACACTACAACACAAAGCGGAATGGAGCACGCTTCTGTGGATGGCCGAATTTGCATATAATAATGCAGAGCCTTCCTATCTGGGATGTTCCCCTTTCTTTTGCCTAACAGGATACCATCCAAACATGCTACCCTTTGAATGGCCTGTGCAATCCAGACACCCTACCATTCAGAAACACCATGCACATATCCAAACAGTTTTACAGGACGCTAAGGCACAGTTAGGCAAGGCCCAAACCCGTGACAAGAGCTATGCTGATAGGAAACGTTCCTCAGGACCTTCTTATAGTGTGGGGGATAGAGTATGGCTCAATACCAAACACTTGAGACTTAAGGGTAACACCCGGTTGAAATCTAAATTTGTGGGTCCCTATCCTATCGTCAAAGTAACCAACCCTGTGGCAATGAGGTTGGCACTTCCTTGTTCCTGGCACATCCATCCTTTTTTTCATGTTTCCCTGCTAAGGCCATGCCTTCCTCAGACCAGACTACCCTTAAAACCATTATCGCTAGACGTTGACAGAGATGAGGAATATGAAGTCAAGCATATTCTCGATTCCAAACTCATCAGAGGGAGGGTGCATTACCTCATTGACTGGAAGGGTTATGGTCCTGAGGACCGCTCACGGGAGCCCAGAACTAACCTGCATTGCCCTGTGCTTCTTAGGTGTTTCCACTCGCATTTTCCCTCCAAGCCCAGTGGACTGTCGGGACGCCGGTCGTTGAGAGAGGGTACTGTCATGTAAGCATAGGTAGGAGGGTTGGCACTACACATAAGCACGGTATGCATGGGTTCTGACATGTTTGTCTATGCAGAGATTACATCTCCCATAATCCTATGGGGTTGACACAAGGGATCTGCTTCACGAGCCCTACTTAAGTACCGCCTACAGGCTGCCCGGTGCTTGTCAATCTTGATAGCTACATTTGAATGCCTGGTCGACTCTCCGTGCCGTCCGAGCCTGCTTGAAGATATTCACCATCCTCATTTTTATTTTGGAATGTTCTCGAAGACTTGTGCTGTTGGGAAATGCCCCGCCACTAATTCAGGAGTGCCTGAACATTCCTGATCTTTATTTATGCAAAGGCGCAGGAGCGCATCCCGGAGCCGTTACACAGCTTAGTCTTGCACCCGCTTCATATTCAACTTAAGTAAACGCGCAGGAGTGCATCCCTGAGCCGCTTGAAAGTCTTGGATTCCTTTTAGCGTAATTATCGCTTTATATTGCACTTTCCCTAACAACCACGCAGGAGCACGTCCCTGAGCTGCTTGAAAGGCTCGGATTCCTTTTGCCAAGTTGATTGCTTCCAACGGGGCAATTAACATCGTTTGTACTGGAGCGCGTTCAGAGCCATATGAAAGGCTTGGATTCCTTGTACATATTGATTGTGGTTATTGGGCTGATTCTATTTGAGAGCCCTGGAGCGCGTCTCAGAGATAACGATAGATTCAGAAGACTGAGCAGTAATTCATTTTGGCAGTACATTGACACGCAGGAACAGCGTGACATGCTCCAGGACTGTTGTGTTGATAGTGAGTGAGCCCAAAATGTAGAAGATATGTCTTCTGTACCCTGAAGGGGATCACCTCAGCTAAGTACACTTTTCTGTTCCTATTTTGGAGGCTGTGTTGCAACAGTATAGGACGCAGGCTCAGTATCTCTCATGGAAGACTTGGTTATTTCTGTTAATGATTTATTTTTGGGGGATTTTGTATTTTGCATTAGAACGAGTGCAGCAGGTTTAAACGTAAGTGCTAACACATAACCATAATATGTTTACTCTCTCTCTACATGTTGTTGTTGTTATATATGTGTTGTGCTTGTACTTGTGTCTTAATACAGGGAACACAGGGCTAGTCAGCTGGAGTGACAGAACTAGGAGTGAGATCTACAACTCCCGGTTCATTCCCCTTCGTGTGATTTCGCAGCCGCTTCTTTATTGTTTCCTTTGTCCCTTTTTTCCCTTTCCCCAATTATGATGTTGTCTGCCGAGTGATAATTACATACTTACAGGTCACTCCATATTGAGGATAGGGTAACGCAGCATCGTACATCGTTCCCGCTGTATGCAGCTTTAAAGGTTAGTGGTTACCCCGTCAGTGGCCTGACACTCAGCGTGTGTCTGGTGTATACCTGTGCCGAAGGGATCCTAGTGCCTGAGTCCACAGCGCTCTCCTCCTGGGTTCCTACCATGGTTTCTTCCCCAGAGTCAGCTACAGCCTCCTCCCTTTCATCCAGTATCGCAAACTGTTCCCTAATAAAACTAGCAAGGGCCTCTCTGTCCCTGCTCCTGGGAATCATCCACCCTCTGTCCCTGCACAAATCCTTCATCTGATCTATGCACATGGTGCTGAGGTCCGTTCGCAAACTTGCGTTCTTCATTGCCTATGTGTGTTGCCTTTGTGTGTAGATGAAAAAAAACTGGACTTATTGCAGCACTGATGCACATTAGATATGGACAATGCCACCTCTGTGTCTTTAGCTCCTAAACATTAGGCGTCCCACCACTTGCTGCCAATTGTCTGAATCCCTTTTAGAGGGCCACAGGGAACGCAGGGGCTACTTGGCCCTACCATGGAGGTTGAAGCCTTTTACTCCTAATGTCTCGGGGTCTGACCTATTGTGAATACCACTCAACTGGGCCAAGTACCCCTTTTGCACTTGACTCTAAGTGGTGGCTCAAACAGGCCTGGGCTTCTCAAAATGGAACCCCTTCGTACGATGTACCGTTGAAGGCACATTTCAGCACACTTGCTGTTCGGCATTATTGCTTGTTTGTATTGTACCCTAACATGTACCCATGAATTCAGCATACACACTCAGTCTACGCACACAGTTTAGCACTGAAGCTTTCCTATCTTTAACCAGGGTGTGTTAGTTTGAAACACACTCACTACCAGCACACACACTATGTGCACTGCACAACTTTTCACACTTCATGTGTTGTACTTCATACAGGCACACATTCAGCCAGTATATGCGGTCCCTGTGCATGCACTGCACAGCACTACATCTCTCATGTAATGTATCTCTCTTTGGTATACATACACCTGTCACATGTACTAACCCTACATCTACTGCACAGTACTGCACCATCCTTGTACTGTAACCATCTTAGGCACATATGCATCTAATGTGCTATGCAGGACTCCACATTGACCGGATGCCGACCAAGGGTGATTTAAGCACGCAACTGCAGAACTTTAAAAAAGTGAGTGAGCCTGTAGGCCTCACTCCAGTGACAGGTTAAAAATATCCTATTTACTACTACTGATCACTACACAGTATGCTGCAACCACCACACTTGTGCTGGTTAACTGTTGGTGAAGGTGGTAGTCTTCCACCACTATGAAGATACCTCTTTGGGAACCTCTCCCTGTCCAACAAGACCACAGTCTGTGAGACAGGCCTATGTCATTGCCCACACACATGATCTGTGTTTGCCTATGACAAAAAAAAAATCATTAGGGATCTAGACAACAGTACAGTTGGGCACTCACGGCAGGGGTACACTCTTACTATACAGAGGACTTTTCCATCCCAACATCAGGTTTCAAACGGAACACCATCCACTGTCTTGCAGTCCCAGAACCTCTAAAGGTACTGAGCTGCTTTTAGCCCAGTCTAATCAGAGCCTCCTACATTCATTCATAGAACATCTGGCCTGCCAGAGGCATCCTTCCAATGACAGCTATCCCTTCCAATGGCATGCGCTCCATTGAGGCAGCTACCTTAGACATCTCATTCAAGGCTTGTGCCTTACAAGTGAACTCAAAGCTCACAAACTAGTCCACGATGTCCTGAACTTCCAAATACACACAAGATCTCTTAGAATCTAGGCCACAGCCAGGCCTAAACTGGATGTAGAGTCACTTATCCCAGATGTCCTACAAGCTTGCTCTCACCTCTCTCATTTAAGAGGATATGATATTGGCTCCTCTGTCAGAAATTACCATTCTCTGAAAGATACCCAGTCAAGCCCTTGCTACCACCTATGCAGTCATGCTCCGTAGAGTACCTGGTGGCATGATCCACCACAACCAAGATATACTTGTTGCATGACTGGGAGTGGGGGTCACATTACCCAATTATGTATTTTCCCACATGCTCGTATGTAACATTTGCCATTGTTGCAATCCTTAGTCTTTCTCCCACAAAGGTTATCCTTTCCTCTCCAGCTCTCCTTTCTTTTCGTCTGTTCCTCCTTCCATTTTCTCTGTTTCTCCTCCCTTTCCCTCTGTTTCTCTTCCCTCTCTCATAATTTCTCTTTTCCGGCCCATTCCTCTGATCTCTCCTGCCTCCTCTCCTCATGTTCCCAGTGTGCCAGAGTTAGCTTCTCCCTCTTGAACTCTCTGCCCTTTTCCTCTTCTGGAGAGCCAACTGCAAGCTCGAGGTTTCTGCTAGATGCAACCCACCCAAGAGATTTACTCCCAGAATTTGTGACAGTGGTACCATAAAAATTCAAGATGTTGTACACACCCGGGGCATTTTAGAAATTAAATGTAGTGAGTGTCTTGGTGAAACACTGGAAAAAGCTTTAGGGGACACACTTTGCATGTATCTGGGATATATATGTCCTAAGGAGGTTCTAGATACTGAATCCACAGCACTCTCTTCTAGGGTTCGTAGCATGGTTCCCTGCCCAGAGTTAACAAGAGCCTCCTCCCTTTCACCCAGTACCACAAATTGGTCCCTCTCCTTACAGAAATCCATCATCTGATCAGTGGACATGATAATTAGGTCTGTGCCCAACCCTGTGTTCTCCGTTGTTTATGTGTGCTGACTTTATGCGTAAAAACTGGACTTATTATTCTACTGGCGTAAAATGGCAAATGCTACATCTGTATCCAAGGCGTTTAACAGCAGGCACCCTACCGCTTGCTGCCAGTTGTAAGAACCCTGTTCAGAGGTGCACAGGCTAAGCAGGAACTAATGGGCTCAAAGGTGGGGGCTGAGGCATTCAACTCCTTATTGTCCCATGGCCTGACCAAGCACGGGTTAAACAGTCCAAGGCTTCTTGAGGTGGCTAGATGAAGGAGGTGAGCACAGGTTTATAACTACAAATAAGTTCAATAGCAGTAGTAAATGACTGTCCAGTCAAATACTTACTTTTATGACAAAAGTAATATTCATATTTGAACACAAAATGAAATACGGCAGGCACAAACAATACATATAGCTTCCTGAGGTCAGGGCTCTATATTGTAATGGCAGTCCGCTGAGTCCCACTTCCAACTCGTTAGCATTGGTGGTTATTCCCATTCATAGTAGGCAACATTCAGGTTAGGCCCCACTAGCAGTCTGCGTCTCAGGAGTCCCATTCCAAATCCATTTGAAAATTCAAGTGTTCCAGAGCTAAAGCACTATCTGGTAGTAGAGTTCCTCTGGAGCCTTCCAGCCCCTAGCTCAGTCTTCAGTGCTCCTCCAATGCAACAGTAAGTCTCTTTGGTCTTCCCTCAAGGGATAGGGGAATTGCAAGCAGTTCCTGGTTCTGATCCTCAGTTGGGGTTTGGGCCCGCATGAGTCACCACAGCAGCTTCTCTTCAGCACAGTGGCATTCACCAGACAGCCCTTCTTGTGTTCCTCCAGTGGCAGTACTGCAATACGGGATCACCACACCTCCTCTTCAGTTAGACGATGGTCTGAGTGACCCAGCAGCAGGTTCTTCTTCATGACAGCTCCCTCTGGCATACGGGATTGCTGAATTAAACCTGCACATGTGTAGTGACCCGATCGATGCTGCAAAGTGAATGACTTATTTCACTGCAGCCCTCCTCTGGCTCACAGGGGTCACCAACTTAAATCTGCACATGTGGAACAACTTGATCGGTGCAGCTGCCGTCTACTCACACCTCGCCACAGAGATCCACTTGCCAGGATCCTAATGGACCTTGCTCTCTCCAGACCTCCTCTTCCTTACAGGGCTTAGTGGTCTTGGCAAGCAGGCAGATGCTGGTGCTCCAGCCTACAAGGTCAGGTGTGCTTGGATGCCCCTGGGCAAAGTACCCTCACCCAGCTGGGAGACTGGCAGGCCTTAGACTCGAGACCTAGTCACAGATTCAGAAGTCTTGCAGAACTTCCACTCCTTGCACAGCCCGTCTGGCTGCTTGACAGTTGACAATTTTTGGGGCCTTGAGCTCCCCTTCTTGTAGTCAATTTCCAGACACCAAATGTGCATAGGGTCAGAGTCATTGAAGTATGCATTGAGGGTCTAGATCCATTTGTATTGCCCTCTCTTCTGCCTTTCTCTTCTTCCAGAAAGCAATATATTACACTAGGAGCAAGTCCAATTCTGAAGGTCTAGTAACTTGAATGATCTACTTGATTTAACTGTAATGTACTTGACCCGTAAACTGGCCTTAAATTGTGTTATCGTAGCTAATTATTTTATTTTACAGAGCCACCTTTTTCTTCATTATCACATTTGAGAGCACCTTCAAATATGTGAATTAAGTATTTCTTAAAAACCTCTTTGATTAAAAAGACTAGTAAGTAAGTAATTTATTAACTGTACGATTACTTAAAATCTTTACAGTATAAAACATATGATCAACACCCCTCCGCCCTACCTCCCGCCACCCACACATCCTCCCATCCCTCGAAGTTAAAATACACTGTGCTTGCATAAGCCACAGTTACCGCTTTGTGTCCTTCTTAGCCTACGAGCGGTTTAATGCATTTTAATTGCGCTAACCTTTCCTTAAAAATTTGTTAAAATTGAGGTTTTTCTCCATTTTGATGGGGATTTGCTTCTGTTTTTGCTTAGCATTGCACAAAGTCCTATTAGAAGTTCAATTTAGTTTAATAGAGTCAGTAGAGGAAGTGGAGTCATTGCCTGAGTAAGAAGGTTCTTAGGAGTTGCAAAGGGACCTTTTTGTTTATGGGCACCCCGCCCCCATTCATTGTCCTCCTCAGGCATGTCGAGCAATACTCATCCTTATGGGTCAGAGATGATCGATGTTAATTTGTGCCCTGATTGCAGTTGCGATGGGACTGCTGCCCTTGATAGTATTCCAGTGGCCTTGATATTGAAGTTCTTAGTGTGCCCCCTGCAGGGCCTCGCTGCTTCCTTTGTGGTCGATTTCTCAGTGTGGTAGCCCCAACATCTTTTAACTGTTTGAGTTACAGTTGCACCAACTGATTTTGTTCCTGATTGGTGCCAACTCTGCATTCTGTCACCTGTTGCTGGGCATCAAGTGCGATTCTGATTTGATGAATACATTTTCCTGCTCTGGCAAGTAGGCAGGTGTTTGTTTCTGAGAGGCACCATTCCGAAGCTTCCATGCAGGACCTCATGCCCTTGACCCTTAGGATAGGGCGTAACAGTCGGTTGCGATCACTGGCCAATTTGGGGCAACAACATAGAAGATGTAACCAGGATTCTTTATGGTAGTTGCATAGCCGACAAGAGACTGCATTATCTTTTCGGGCCCATGTTGGATTGAAGTCCAAAATCTTGAGGGCGATAAGCCTCATGAACAAGATTTTTCTTCTGACTTGAGCTGAGATTGCGTCTCACAGATAAAGTTGGTCTTTCCCTGGTATGGTTTTAAACAAAAATAGGGAGTACTCCCAATCGACAGAGAACTGTCTAAAGAGTATTGGCACGTGGAGCAGATGAAGAAATAATCTTTCTTAAGAAGACCTCTCACTCACCAACCTGGTTGGTGACATGCTTCATCATCGAGGTCCCACCCAGATAGCCGAGTACCATCCGGGTGTGCTGCGACACCTGACTACAGTGGAGCTGTTTTTTTAGGGATGAATGTGAATAGTGAATTTAGATAAAAATTGGCCAGATTTAACCCAATTAAAATAGTTTTATTTCAGGGTAATTTGGACAATAGTTAAAAAGTAGTGAAGATGCCAAAAAAGGTTAAATTGACCTATGGTATCAGATGATAAAAGAGAGTAAAAAAAATATATAGTAGGTCTACATGTTTCAACCATAGGTAGCTATTGCTTTGGTTTTCGTCAGGACCATGGAACGTGACCTGGGTGGTGCACACTCGCTAAGGTGTGCCCTACCCTCGATCCGTGAATGAAACCTAACCCGCTACTTACGGTTAGGAAAACCTTTCTCCGACTTGTCGAAAGGAAAAATCTGTAATGAAAGACAAACGAACAAAGGACAGACATATAAAACACATAATCGTCACTCTATTCGTTGAATCAGTGCTCATACTAATTGCCAATAGAGTTCGGTGTGCGTAACACAGACGTGCAGCACTAAACGGACCTCACCAAAGGTGAGGGTGTAGACTCAAACAATCAGTAACAAATATAATAGAAGCGGTCTGAAGTCACACACCTTAATTAGTAGTGAACATGAGCCATACACATCAATTCCATACCCACTCATACGAATAGCAAAGTAGTGGGAGTCAATGTACTCTGATAAGAGTACAAATGTACCAGTGCACCAGTATACCAGGGGTAAAACGGGGAATATCCCGATAGCCCTGGTAAAAGAGAACCCACGTGAAACTCAAATATAGTGGTGGGTAAAAACACAGCCTCACTCAATGCGGTGGGCGTGCCGCTAAAACGACGTGACTATACAGAACGCTTAGCTTAGTGACAAAGTGAAATAAACCAACGATCGAAATTGAAAGAGGGAGAGGGCAAGTGCGCTTACTTAGAGAGCGGAGTTTGCGCACCTCATGGGAAACGAGATCACACAATTTGTAATTTCCAAATCTAGATGGAGAAAATAAACATATACAATAGTCACATCAACTCAAAGAGGTGTTCAGCGCGCTTGGGAAGCCCCTGTGTTACCATCGTACTCACTCAGAAATACAAGACTGCCCGCGTTTCTGCCTACTTGTGATCAGTCAAGTCCCCGGTGGAATGGCAGAGACCCGGTAGGAGCCTCTCTTACAGGACGGTATTTCCGGGTCATGTGGTGTGACGCTGGCGTGCAGGCCATGTGATCTACGCGAGTGCGCATTGGAAGTGGAATCATAAAATTTTACTGAATCCTTCTACGATAAAAAAGGAGGGTTATTTCTGCATTAGGACAATTGACTCCATAGGATAAAATACAGAGGGAAAATGACAATAAAGCTGTTCACTGGCACGTAGGAACCGCCTTCGTTAAATGGCTCAACACTAAAAAGGTCTAAAAGTGCTGCCCAATCTAGTCATTGTTAACACCAACCTACTCTCAGATAGATACTCGCTATGAAGGAGCCGGTATTCAGTGAAAGCTGGCATGCAGGTCAAGAGGTGTACGTTAGCACGCGGTGACAAGGAGGTGGTAAAGTGAAGTGTAACTCGTTCTTTCCAAGATAGGAGGAGGAGTAACATCTGTGTTATGACAATAAATAATTAGTTAACTGACACGTTCAAAATACCTCCATAAAAATGGCTCGGCTTCATGATGACCAAAACGTGCTGCCCAATTATATCACCAATAGACCCACTCTAAATAGATTCTGGTCAAGATCGATAAGGTCTGCAACAGAACGGTATGGAACAGCCAAGACAATGAAAAGATGAATCAATGTAACCATGTGAAGAATACATACTCATCTAGTCAATACTGTGTTCCAAGGAATATTATCATTAAGGCCATTGGTGTGAGTTAACAGCTTATAAACCCACCTTTGTTCCTTTTCAAAAAGCCTCTGTTGTACATTGTGACCAGATTTTATTTGTTCAATGATAGTCCATCGCATATCATTTGTCGTGTGATTTCTTTCAAGGAAGTGTTCAGTTAACTTAGTCGTGGCTCTTCTGCATCTGATGTTACTGCGATGCTCACAAATTCTCTGTTTTATTTTCCTTGTTGTCATGCCAACATATCTTAGATTACACGGGCAATTGATCAGATAGACCACGTTGGTACTATTACAATTTGTGTGTGCTCTTTGGGTCCAAGTCTTACCTTGTTCCAAATCCAAAGTCTTTGTGTTGCTAGTCAGATGGCAGACGCTGCAGTTGCCACAAGAATAGTGGCCTACAACGTCTGGCAGTCCCCAAGCATTCAGTACAGTTGGTGGGTTCGCCTTCCCTGTTGTTACTGGGCGGGTGTTCACCAAGGTATCTTTTAGACTCCTTGCTTTTTTGAAAGAGAACAGGGGCTTTTCCCAGTGCAGGTTGTCAGTGTTAATAATTGACCAATGTTTGTTAATAGACTTCGTCATCATGTTGGACGCTGTATTGTATGTTGTTACACAGGTTAGGGGAATTTCATTATCTGGGAGATGTTTATCTTCCAAAAGAATTTCTCTCGGTTGGTTCCTTGCTCGCTTTTGGCACTTGTGGATAATTCTTTCTGGGTAACCTCTTTCAGTGAGTTTGTGTGTCAAATCCATGGCCTGACTCCGATAATCCATGGTTTTACTACAATTCCTGCGTAATCTCAGAAACTGGCCATAAGGTAAATTCTCCCTCCGGGCTCTGGGGTGAAAGCTCTCAAATCTTAACAGATTGTTCTTTGCACTTAGTTTGTGATAAGTCTTAGTTTCCAAGCGGCCATTCTCTTTTGTGAAAACATCTAGGAAGATCATCGTCTGGGGGTCCACATTGTGTGTGAACCTGAGGTTGTTATCACAGGTGTTGATCCAGTATAAGAATTCATTCAGGGTTCCTCTCGGTCCTTGCCAGATGGCAAGGACATCATCTATATATCTCTTCCAAAAGATGATATGTGACCGAAAGGGATTGTCATTTGTCAATATGAACTTAGTTTCAAAGTCAAAGACATAGAGCCCTGCTACACTAGGAGCAAAAGTGCTTCCCATCGAAGTGCCCCCTATCTGTAGGAACAGACTCCCCTCGAATTCAAAGAAGTTCCTTTTAAGAGCTAGTCTGGCACATTCTAGTATGAAACTTTTGGGTGTTCTATATGTCCATGATGCCATATCCAGGGCTCTTCTCAGTACTTCCAGGGTGTCATCTTGTGGGATGCTAGTATAGAGACTTTCAATGTCTAGGCTAACCAAGATCGTATCTTCATCCACTGTTAAACCCTCAAGCAATTTCAGTCGGCTTTTCGTATCCTGAAGATAAGTGGAAGTCTCCTGTACCAGTTCTTTAAAGAAGAAATCACAGAATCGTGAAAGAGGTTCCAATAGGGATCCGATCCCTGACACAATTTGTCTCCCCGGTGGTGGAATCTTGTCTTTGTGCATCTTAGGGAGGGTCTAGAAATATGGGATTCTCCCTTCGCTATTGGTCAGAAAAGTGGCTTCCTGTCTTGAAATATAGCCCATGTTTTCTGCATGTTCTACCAGAAGACTGATTTCACGTCTTAAAGAGTCAGTGGGGTCTACTCGGATAGGCTGATTGTTCCTGTTGTCAGAAAGTAGTCTTGTGCAATCAGCTTGATAGGCCTTCTTGTCTTGGACCACAACTCCCCCTCCTTTATCTGCCGGCTTGATCACTATGGTGTCACAACTCTTTAAGTTTTTAAGTGCTTGATCTTCCTCTTTACTCATATTAGTAAAAGGTTGTTTCGCAGTGAGATGTTCAATATCTTTGAAAACAGCTTGTTCGAACGCTGCCAACTCTACGGGAGTGGTATGTGGAGGAGGGATGAAAGTGGACTTCATCCGTAGTCCTGTTTCATTGTACTCCTCTGTATTTGTTGTTTTGTCATTTCTTTCAAAAAATGCTTTCAATCTCAACTTCCTAAAGAATGCTGCCAGTTCACAGTGAAGGTGGAATTCATCCAGACGTGTAGTTGGAACAAATCCGAGTCCCTTATTCAGGACCTTTTCTTCCACTACAGTGAGAGGTCTAGTTGCTAGATTCGTCACTAGACTCTGCTGCTGCTCGGTCCTGGCTGTGGTGCTTGAGTCTTGCTCCTTGTGTTGTTCCCCACCGGGTCGTCTTCCTCCCAATGTACTTGATTCGTGCCTCTTCTCCTTCCTCTTCCCCTCCTGCATCTGCCTAAAAAAGGTGGTCTATAGGTGTTGGGAGGGAATAGTGGTTGTGGGAATGGCGGCTGCCAACCATAGACAGGGTAAGGTTGGTGTTGATGTGGGTTAAATGCACTCTGAAAACCAGGTGGAATAAACGGTGCACCCAAAAGTTTCATACTAGAATGTGCCAGACTAGCTCTTAAAAGGAACTTCTTTGAATTCGAGGGGAGTCTGTTCCTACAGATAGGGGGCACTTCGATGGGAAGCACTTTTGCTCCTAGTGTAGCAGGGCTCTATGTCTTTGACTTTGAAACTAAGTTCATATTGACAAATGACAATCCCTTTCGGTCACATATCATCTTTTGGAAGAGATATATAGATGATGTCCTTGCCATCTGGCAAGGACCGAGAGGAACCCTGAATGAATTCTTATACTGGATCAACACCTGTGATAACAACCTCAGGTTCACACACAATGTGGACCCCCAGTCGATGATCTTCCTAGATGTTGTTATCACAAAAGAGAATGGCCGCTTGGAAACTAAGACTTATCACAAACCAAGTGCAAAGAACAATCTGTTAAGATTTGAGAGCTTTCACCCCAGAGCCCTGAGGGAGAATTTACCTTATGGCCAGTTTCTGAGATTACGCAGGAATTGTAGTAAGACCATGGATTATCGGAGTCAGGCCATGGATTTGACACACAAACTCACTGAAAGAGGTTACCCAGAAAGAATTATCCACAAGTGCCAAAAGCGAGCAAGGAACCAACCGAGAGAAATTCTTTTGGAAGATAAACATCTCCCAGATAATGAAATTCCCCTAACCTGTGTAACAACATACAATACAGCGTCCAACATGATGACGAAGTCTATTAACAAACATTGGTCAATTATTAACACTGGCAACCTGCACTGGGCATCCTATTAAAAGATTTTTTTCATCACAAAGAATTACAAAAAATTGACTTTCATAACTACTGGAAAATATTTTGAATTGTTTATACAGTTCATTTTTTTAGCTTTTAAAATGCTGTGTGCTAGAAAAAAACCTGACACCCTGAAACGTATAACTTCACACTCTTTGTACAGCAGGTCAGACAGCTCACTTTACAAAATTCTGGAACTCTGCAGTTGGAGAAAGAAAAGTAATTGTAAGAAGATGTAAACAGACTTCAGACCTCTGTCTTGGAACAGAGAGCAAACATGACAAGATAAAAACAAGAATTAATGGCATCTTTATTGCGCCTTCACTTTCTGAATGAACAGAACGAACACCTGTTATTTGTCAGCTCGCAAGAACAGGCGAGTAGGCCCTAAATATAGCTCGCCCTGATAGAATCTGACTCGCCATAGCGAGTGGGTGAGTAGATTTCCATCACCATGTGTGGGACTTCTCCATTCCTCACCTTGCTTCCTACGGTGCAACTGGGGTATGCCAACCCTCTGGTTCCTGGGCAAGCTAAGCTCATCAAGCTGTTGCCACGCAGATCCTTCAGTCCACTGGGTCTAATAGAGGCCTTCACATTGATCATGTCACTCTTGGCTGGCGAAATCTGGCTCCTTGGCAGGCTTGCAAGTGCTCCTCTTCCCAGGGTACAGGAGCAAGACAACTTAACAAGTATCACCGACTTTAGCCGAGTGGTTGATTGGTAACCACACAGAAGAGATTCTGACCCTGATACAGTATCTTCTCGCTGACACTGGCATACAGGTTTCCACCATGCCAAGAGAACGAAGACAAATCAAGTTCTGATAGTCAATGTGGGCTATGAGAGCCAACCAGTGGGACTGCAAGTTGTAACAATAAAACGTTTGTAACATGTACAGTTAGGAAGGAGCAGATTGTTCCTACTGCTGGGCATATTGCTCTGTTTTTTAAGCTCGGAGTTTATTGACCAGTTCTGACTTGACAAGGTATATTTTGTGCATTGGGGTCAAAGTATAGTCTGCATTTGTTCCTATTTCAAGGGAAATGAGCCTAACACAGCAACCGGAATTGATATGGGGCAGGACAAAATGTGTACTGGACAAAGGTAATGAGTTGGAAGCCCCTACCTCCCACTTGGTAGACCGTTTGCGTGGAAGAGGACAGGAAGGATGTATGTGTATGCAGGGCTGCCAGAGATGGATATCACCAGCTCCATAAAACAGAAACCATCACTCTGTACAGCACACACATGGCATCTACATGGACAACACTATGTGCCAGCCCACCATCGGATACAACACACATCCTCATGAATGCCCACGGCACTACAGATTTATAGTAAACATTTTCGAAGTGTTAATTAATAAAAATCAACAAAATGCTGATCAATTAGTTCATAGCTAAAAAAAAAAGAGACCTCAGTTAAAGAAGGATGTAGCAATCCGCAGATGCTAAAATGTATTCATCTTATGGAGACCGGGTGGGCCTATAAGGGGAGAACAGGTAGGCCCCACAGTGGTACAGGAAAAAAGACCTGTGCCCCAGACTATAAATTTGCTGCCATCCCAACACACCCTTGTGTTGAGAGGTAGAAGCCACTCACACTCAGACGAGATTACATGTTGGGTGCCCCGAATCTAAATCAAGCGCTGATGCCAAAAATAATCACCAAAAACGTGTGGCTCCTCCAGTGGGCTTGCATGATTATCGAGATCACTGTAGGTAAAACGTAGGGGTGTCCAAAATATACACGGGCAAGGTGGCACAACTTTTCAGTGTCGCAAAGAGGATTTGTGTTCCAACAGGCACCCTGCACATGCATTTATTAGATTTGTGTGTCACTGGTTTGACTCTACTAGTCATTTCGTGTGATAATGCTATTATTGTGTTAAGGGCTGATGAGATTTGATTTAGGAAGAAAAGTCCATCTACTCCTCAAAGGGCTAAACTTGATTTGAAATGAAGATCCCTGTCAGGAAAAAGAGGAATGTGCAGGAGAAAGACACACTGCGCATGTAGCGGTGGCCTGAAAGGTGCTGTCCTTCAGTAATTTATTGGTTAACACCTCTGGCTCCTTCAAAGGTCTTTAAGACGAGCTTTGTCAAATCTACAAACAGTCTAAGAAATATAGAAATATATACCTGAATGTCGTGGAGGGAACCCATGAGCAGCTTGAACAGAACAAAAGATGAGCAAGATACAAAAAAGAATAAGCCTAACCAGGTAGGGACACCAGTCTTAGTAATTGGGGAAAAACAACAAAGCTGCAGGGTGACTCCAAACAGGTGAGAACTATACACACACAGGGGAGCCATCCATCAGTAAAAGTCGCTGGGCATGGAAGAGATGGCATTAATGTTTTATATTGTGTCTCTGAAGTGTTTGGGTGGGTTCTGGATGACTTACTGCAACGTAATTCCTCATCTGCCCTTCTTGTCTCCATTGATCTGTCATCCGTTCGTGCAACTATTTTTCTGTCCTGGATTTCTGCCCGGGTCCCTTGAGGCCTCATTGATTCTGACGTCCACTCTGTAGGTGCCCATCACATTGAGCATTCCTGATAACGGCATTGTAACCTGTAAAAATGTAAATGATGGTCGATGTTGATCTAGCTACTCGAATGCATTACCTCCTCATTGGTATTCTCGCCTCATTGATTACTACAAAAGGTACTGCCACCTTCCACAGCTGGCGCACCACTGTGCCCAAAAAGATCCTCCTGCCCTGTAGCCCTATTTAAGGCTGTCCTAAATATTACTCCTCCTGCTTCGTTGCCCGTCTGTTTTACGACAAACATTTTGGCTCCTGAATAGCCTGAAGGAAATGGAGCAGAACCAGCAAATGTGTCTGGTGAACATCACTTTGGTTCTGATAGACTTTCCATTGTGAAACGTTAGAGATTGGCTGCAATTATACCCAGGATCTCGGGAATGAGTGAGTTATCCTATGGTTTCTGCCAGGTGTGCAGACAGCAACTAAGCGGACTGCTGGTGAGAGTTGAGGTAGATAACGACGTTTTTTCAATTAGGCAAACCATGGCCATCACCTCCAGGATCATTGAGACACACATTAAAACCTTTGAATAACAATTGGTCAGTTCAGTTCAATGTAGTAACAATATTTTTTTCCAATGTCCTTTTGTGTCAGGTGACAAACTTGACATTCTAAACAATTTAAAAATGCTACTACATAAAATAAAAACCAGAGATGACCAACTGGAATATAAGGGTAGGTTTGGAGAGAAATGCCCACGAAGTACCTTGAGTTGGAGGAGTGCGTTAATACTTCCTAGATATTTGCAGTTCTCTTTTCCTCTTTCGGTCCAGTAGATTAACTCCCCTTCTTTCATGTTGTTCAAGAATCATTGCGAAAGATGGCCACCCTTTCAGTGATTTTGGTGTTTTGATTCCCCAGAAGGAAGCTACCGTCTCATCTTCCCCAAGTATGCCACGTTGTATCATGACATGTTTTAGTTTTCAGGGCATGTTTTGTCTTATCTTAAACAAATAAAGATAACGTGTTAGAGAGATTCTCTTGGTCCGGTCAGCAAATTCAAGCTTATCGACTGATTGATATTAAGCCCACCGATCCAACTTCTGTTTGTTCTCTGTTGCAAATTTGCCAATTCCCTTTCACGTTTTTTTTTGCATAAAGTGGACTTTGACACAGGCTATGACCATTTTGATGATTGTGACGACAGGAGTGCCGATGTGATCTACTCGCCACCAAACCACCAGGTTGGTATTCTGAAATAAATATATTTTTATGATGAATTAAATTGGATTTCATAAACGTTTTCCACTATAGATAGATAAGCTAAGTCTGCCTGCAGTGTGGCTTGTTATGTTTCTTGAGAAGCAAGGTTTAATTCATTTCACAACTTCCTTTCAACCTTCCCTATTTCTTCAGAGGGTGTTTCTAAGGCCCAAAATTATGGGCAAGGACAATGATCCTTCTGATTTTTGTGTCAGTGAATTTTTCCACTAAGATTGCCAAGTTCAGGTCTAGGCTTCTGCTGAACTTTCTGATGGTATGTTCAGCTTGGTAAGCCTTCTGGGCACTTTCTCTATAAGTGGTGACTTTAAACGTTTCAAAAAATCAAGGTGGGGAGAAAGAAGCAGGCATTCAGTCAGCTTCCATGCGTAATAGTAAAAATCAAAAGGGAATGAATCACGTGCCATGGGATGCCAGGGTCAATGAATGCTGTTCAAAGGCCCTCATTCGCTCTAACTGGTTATGGCGGTATGTCTTGATTCACCTCTTAGGGAAGTTAGGTGAGTTGTTTCATCAACGGGTCATTTTCGGCCTGAGTTTCCCGTTCTCCAGGTGTTCTACTTTCCTCCTCCTGGAGGGAGACCATCTAGTTCTGTCATACACAAGCCAGAGAAATACATAGTACTGTGTGAGTGGAGAGGTGCAAAGAAAGCGCCTGCCCTTAGGGATCTAGGGAAAATGAACCCATACCCTGATAAAGACCTCCCCCAAGGTTATTCACATTGACCCCCTGTTGTTCATTCTAGCAGGGTACACTTCTTTATGTTTTGAGGATGTTGCCCCAAGTGACACACTTAAATTGTGTAGTAAAAGACTGTGCAAAGTTTAACTTATCCCTTCATGTAGAAACATTATTTAATTAGAGACAGAATGAATGTAAAATGATTTTCAAACCTTGGTTTCAGGCTTGAAGGAATGAAAGGACAGTCTCAAATGATTAAGTAACACCAGGACAACGGGAATTATGCAATTCTGCGTCCGCAGCAATTTTCCCATAATGATTGATTTGCTGCATTTGCCACATAATCCATCATCTGCTGCATAATCTGCAGATTTTAACAATAAAAAGTTTCTATTTCAAACAGATCAAAAGTTACAAAGCATAAGGTTACTCAGCTTCCTGTGCAGTGGAAGGCTTTTCGCTGAGGTTGGCTGGTCATGTTTCAGCTGCTTATTGCTTTATTTGGGTTTTAAATTGCTACTAATTAAAGTGAACTCTTTCCTCAGACACTGTTACCAGGTGTAAAAATGACAAAATAATTAAGCAATACTATCACAAAATGTGCTGCATTATGCTGCATAATTTGCCTTTTAATGCTGCATAATTTGGTCTTCCTCTGCCACATATTTCCAGTGGCTGTGTGTAAGCTGGAACTCTAGGCTCTTTTTTGGCAAATGTGTCACTCTGTGGACTCAGAGGAACACCTAAACTCTCTAGCCGGTAAAGATAAAGATTTTATTATCTTGATAGATATAAAGAATAGAATATAAAGAATAAAAGAACGTGTGTGGCAGAACATAGAGTCGTTTTGGCCTCCATTAGTTATAGAGCCAAAATACTGGGGGTAATACTGGTCTACACCAGTATTGATGAATTAATACCTATGTCCCTATAGCCCCATGAACGGCTTATAGTAATTGCTAACTATGAAATCCCTGATATTACCAGATTTAGAAGACAGCCATTCTTTCATTTAAAAAAATATATATTTTATGAGAAAAGACAAAGGAAAGAACAGTCTGTGCAAAAAGTGCTCAGTATAGTCATCATACATCACTGTTAAACAAACTTAGGGCCATATGTATGAAGACGTCCCGAAAGTCGCAATTTTGCTCATCACAATTACCACCAGGTCCAGGTGCAACCTATTTAAAGAGTCCCACAATGCCACAGGCCTTTTTCACAATGGCTGGGCTGTATGTGATAGGCAGGAGGCTGCGAATCAGAGCTGCTGCACAGAGGAGACGCCAGGAAAGGATCTTCAGAGCGTGCATCACCCTGTTCCAGCGGACTGTGGAGGAGATCCATGTAAACAGCAGGCTGGATGAAGACAGCATCCTGGACTTAACAGCGGAGCTCAAACCCATTCTTGAACACCCCACACGCAGGACATACACCATCCCCACCCATGTACGGTCTTGTGCTCACTGCACCTACTTGCATCAGGGAGTTTCCAGGGGGTGATAGCCACAGCATGAGGGGTCTCTCAGAGTGCTCTGTCGCGCTTCTTCCACGCGTTCCTTGATGCAATGGTACAGAGGCTGCATCACCACATCCAATTCCCCAGCACACAACAGGCCCTAGACCAAACCAAGCAGGAGTTCAATCAGATTGCACAATTCCCCCACGTCATTGGCTGCATAGATGGGACCCATGTCGCTATATCCCCACCCTCTCAGAACGAGTATGTGTTCAGGAATCGCAAGTCCTACCATTCCCTGAACATACAGGTAGTGTGCAATGCCAAGCATATCATCACTGACATCGTAGCGAAATACCCAGACAGCACCCACGACTCATTCATCTTCCGCCACAGTGGGATTCACTGGCGACTCACAAATTATGAATTTGCTGATGGCTACTTACTAGGTAAACACATTGGTAACAAGGACACACCAGTGAAGCGCAGCAGTGGCAGGACAGTGTTTAACCTGATTCTTCTCACCCTACAGGTGACAGTGCGTATGCTGTCCATAACTACATACTGACTCCGTACCTGAATCCTGCCACCGCTGGTGAGTGGAGGTACAACAGTTCCCACACAGCAACCCGCTGTACCATTGAGAGGACCTTTGGAATACTCTAGAGCCGTTTCCGCTGCCTACATAAGAGTGGATGGGCACTGCAGTACAGCCCCGAGACCTTTTTGCAAGATCGTGGTTGCGTGTGCCATGCTGCACAACATTGCCACCAGGAAAGGCACCCCAGTGGAGCTCACAGATTCGGAATCATCAGATGAGGAGGGGACAGCTCCAAGATGCAGGCCAGCCGCTGTGCAAGACTGTGTTTGTATTTCCTTATGCTCAGGAAAGTTACCATCCCACAGCCTGTGTTGCACACTATGTTGGTCTAAATGTTCCGCGCATGTTGAACACAGTGCAAAAAAATCATAATAAACATGGGGCTGTGTGCAATGGGTTAGCTCACCCATTGCCATGTGGTAGTCAGGGAACCTCAACGTCGGCGTTGATGGCTCGTAGCCCCTCGCTTAGAGTGCACAGTGCCCTCTCCTGAAGCATTGGCAGCCCTACTCTGACACACACTACGGCGCCTGTCCTGTGGGTGGGGTGGAGTGATGCTGCTCCTGCTTGATTGCCCATCCTCCTCCAGTGAGCTGAGGGCTTCTGTGCCAGCAGTGGCTGCTGCCCGCAGCTGGTCCACCGCACATGTGACCTGTAATAATCCCCTGGCCACGTCCTTGCTGCAGTGTGCCAACTCATGCTGCATGCTGATGCAACGACGTGACAGCACTGAGGTGACAGAAAACAGGCGGTTAACGGCCCTCGTATATAATTCCAGGCGTGTGTGGAGGCGCTGTCTCTCCCTGCGCCTGGCTGCACAGTCTTATCGCATCTCAGCACACAGTGCCTCCAGGGCACCCGTCAGGCCCATGAAGCCCACCCTCATTTGTTGCTGAATTGATTTTATTGTTTTTGCCTGCAGGCGCTGTACCTCCAGCATGTTGCCCTCAAGCCCTCCGAAGACCATGTCCTCTCCTGCCACAGCTGGGCGTGTAGACAGACGTGCCCTGCGCCTGGTTGGAATAGCTGGAATGGGATGTGCAGGGGACTGTGCTCTGTGGTGTGGGTCAGACTGGCCATGGACTTGATGCCCATCTTCATCTGTGTCCAGTGTTTCCACCTCCAGTCGTGGCAATGGTGATACTGTGATGTGCTGTGGGCGTTTCGCTGGGATCACTGGGCTGCCTTCCTCCTCCTCCTCTTGCCCTGACACTTCGGCGCTGTGGGATTCATCCTCCCCTCCTGCCATCGGTCCCTGTGTTTCTGGGGGTGCTGTGGACGTAAATGCACACATTCATTTGGTGTCCTGCCTTGCATTTGTCATGCAATCAATCAATCAATCAATCATAGCATTTGTATAGCGCGCTACTCACCCGGAAGGGTCTCAAGGCGCTGGGGGAGAGGGGTCCGTTACTGCTTGAAAAGTCAGGTCTTGAGTTGCTTCCTGAAGGAAAGATGGTCCTGGGTCAGCCGAAGGTGGATGGGGAGGGAGTTCCAAGTCTTGGCTGCCAGGTAGGAGAAGGATCTTCCTCCGGTGGTGGCTCTGCGGATGCGTGGTACGGCGGCGAGGGCGAGGCTGGTCGATCGTAGCTGGCGGGTGGGCGTGTAGAAGGTGAGGCGGTCGTTGAGGTACTTGGGGCCCAGGTCGTGGAAAGCCCTGTGTGCGTGAGTGAGGAGCCTGAACGTGATCCTCTCGCTGACGGGGAGCCAGTGCAGGTCTCTCAGGTGGCCGGAGATGTGGCTGTGTCGGGGGATGTCCAGGACGAGTCGTGCGGAGGCATTCTGGATGCGTTGGAGTCTTTTCTGAAGTTTGGCTGTGGTTACACTGTTTGGAGTTACATGGGTCCTAACTGTCTGTATTTTGCCTTTCCTGATACACACATACTGATTGAGCCTTGCTGGATGTCACTGCTCCACTGTTTGGTGCATGTGATTACATCGTTCATAATGCATTGCTGTATGTGCTAGTATGCATGCACTGGACTTGCATTTCTGTTGGGTGCCTGGGTCTCTTCTGGGTGTGTGGGTGAAGTAGGGAGGTATCAGGGGTGTGATGGCATGCTTCTTACCTGGTCTGGGGGTTCGGAGCTGTCAAGGTCTGCCACACAACTCACACTCTCCGGCAGCAGGGTCCCCTCGACCAATTCCTCCAGTGGCGTGGAATCAGTGGCAGTGGACGTCCCACCACCAGTCTTTCTTGCCTCCTCCAGCCTGGCAGGAACCTTTTCCTTAGACCTCTGGCGCATATCATACCAGCGTTTTCGCAGGTCTGCTACGCTGCGGTGGGTGACGCCAATGGAGTTGACCTTTTCCTGGATGTCAGCCCAGATTCTGCGTTTGCGTTTGCGGGTCTCTGGCACACGGAGGGATTTGTTTCCAAAAAGCAGCTCATGGCTCACCAGCATCTCCTGGATGAGCACCTCCTGCTCCCTTTCAGAGACCTTCTGTTTTCTCTTCCTGGTTGTTTCCCCCTGCTGCTTATTCTGTGTGGCCATTTCTCCTCTCTCTGTAGCAGTGCACTGGTACCTCAGCCCTCCTTCCAGCTCTCACTCTGCTTCTGAAACTCAGGTACAGCATGGGTAGTCACACTTTCTGGTTGTGATGTCATCAAGCTGCACCTGAATTTCAGATTCGCCGATTTGCGATTCCTTATTTGCGATTTCGCAATTAAGGAATCGCAATTTTGATATTCGCATTAAATTCTGTGAATTTTTGGGAATCACTAAATATTGGCGAACTTTTATTTAAATCGGGTATTGCGATTCTCAAAATGCGATTCGCTAAAAATGGCATTTTGGGAATTGCAAAATCTGAGTTTGATACATATGACCCAAAATCATACATCAAGGCAGGTATTATATTCAAGGTAATCTTATACACTGTGCATCCATCAATGACTCCGAAATACTTTGTAATGACATACAGCGCTATATGGGCGTCTTCTCTTCCATTGCCACTTGCCATGGCAGCAACATCATCTTCGTCCTCCATATACATTTTTGAGTTTTATATAGTGCAAACTTGACCCAAAGGTATCAAAGCGCTTTACATGAACACCAGTTGCAGATGCATTTATGTTGTTAGGCACGGGGAGATTAAGTGATTTGCCTAGAATCACAGGATGTTGAGCTTCCCTGCCCAGACTCGAACCCGGTTCCCCAGCTTCGTGATTGACCGCTCTAGCTGTTAGGGCATACCCTCTCATTTCCTCCAGCAACCCCAAATCTTTGAATTGAATAAGACGAAAGCATGCCCTGATGGTCACTTCTCTGGGGTGCATGAGAGCCGCCTCCTAGTCTAGATCTTCCATGGTAGCTAGATCCCGTGAGCATTTCTCTTTTAGGTGCACCAGTGTGCCTGGCATATTATTGATTGTCCTATATGTCTCTGATACTGCCTTTTCATCTAAGGCTGCCATCAGGATATGCCCCACCAATGGGACATACTCTGGAATGTCCTCCCCGTCTATTCCCTCTGGCTGACAGGCATGGCACAATCCGGCAAACTGCAGGAATTGGTTAGGTTGTAACTAATGTACCTGCGGTAGTGAGGGAAGGGACATCAGTATGCCATCTTCAAATACATCTCCTACCAAGGAGATGCCAAGTGTGTCCCATGGCCCCAGCCGACTAGCTTTCCATAGGGGGTCTCTCAGGTTATCCTATTTGCCCATCCCAGCATTCTGGTGGCTAATGCCACGCTATCAATGATACCTGCATTGCCAGAGGCAAAGCATGAGCCCCTGCACCCCCATATAAATAGTGCAAGTGCGTACGCCTTTCTAGCCCTGCTCTCTCGAGACGATATGTGGGGTGATCACGCGGGGAGTATATCCAAGCATTAATGGCGATCAGATGTAACCCCCAGTCGTAGCCTTCGATGTCTGGCAATGCATGGCCTCTATTATATTGGGATCGCTGTAAAGTTCGGAGCGGCACCCGAAGATGTCCCCGTCCCACAGTAGCATCTGCAGGCCTTTGTTAATTCCAGTGAACACAGACATGCCTACGGGGAAGTATGTATTTTGGAGTGCGTATAGTAGTTTTGACAAGATGACCATTTTAAATAAGGCAGCACAGCCCATTAGTGTCAGTTGGAGACCTCTCTATCGCTCAACGTCAGCTAGAAAGTTAGTAAGGACTCTGGCTATATTGTGCTCAGCACAAAGCTCCTTCTTAATTGTCATGATAATTCCTAAATATTGGAAACCTTCTGCATTTGACCGGGAACCCGTGGAAGAGGCAACTCTGCCACGGAGTTCTGTGTGACGTACAACACCGACTTAGCCTGTCATGTAGTTTACACAAATCAGTAGAAACTGCAAATTTTGGGAATGACAAACTTGGAATGGTGTCAGACTGATTCTGAGCACCCTCATAGGATATGTTGTCCCTTGGACCAGCTAGCTCACAGTGCCACGTTAGCGCCTCAAAACCTAGACACGGGGCGAACAGTTCTGGCAAGTACTGAACATGACAACTCTGTTCCCTCAGGAACTGTGGTGACAGACCTAGAACTTTTTGCTTAGTCACTCGTGCTCTCTTTTACTCAGAGAAATATACGAAGAATACACGAAGGGACGTTTTTCAATATTTACTGCACTATAGTGATCCTTGTATAGAAAATCTGTGCTGCAATGATTAATAGATAGAAGCAGACAAAGGTTATAACAAGTATCAAAACAGTGAATTAAACAAAGAGTTCCACCATTTAGTTGAGACAACATATAGCATACATATACAGTATTATAACAATCTAGTATACTCCTATGATGCAAACCCTAACCTACGTGTTTAGGGTGTGAATTTATGGTCTGCCATAAAATCCATTTCTCGATGATCTAACCCCTTTACCTGATGGGTAAGAGTGTAGGACCCGGTCTTGGTCACAAACTGGACGCCCTTCACGGAGATGTCAGTCAGCTGCTAGGCGAAAGCTTCAGCAAAAGCATCTCCTCTGATTGTATTTGGAAGCAAAAGGATATATATAGAAAAGGGAATCCTTGCCTCGGGCCGTGATTGTGATCAGGCTGCCTATTGTTTGTATTCCACAGATTGCTGCATCGCCATAGGGACGTAATAACAAACATATTTGTATCACACATGTGAAGGCCTTGCACATAATGCCAAGGCAGTATGATAGTGTTCTCACAAAGTTATTTTGTGTCAGCAAGGCTAGTGTTCCTTAGAAACGAACCCAAGTGTCACAAATGCAAATGTGTGTCAAAAGTTGATGTAACACAGGGAAGGCAAGTTTTGGAAATAACTGTGTACATGTAAATTGGCAGTATTTGCTACCAGGCCTAACACGTGCACATGACACCCACTCCTCGCACATAAAGTCAGTGATCCCACCTCTAAAATATATCAGCATCTAAAAGTGTATATGATAAAAGGATGATAAAATCACCTCAAAAATCAGGTAATTCAAGCTATTTGGATGCCCAAAGCATAAAGAAAGCCCATAGCTGTTAAACATATAAAAGCAATAAAAAGGTAAGTCAATTTAAAAGCAATTTAGCATTTAAAAAGAGGCCGAATAAAAAGTTCCTACCACACTTGGAGACAGATGTTTACACATTCTGAATGGTAGATGAAACCTTTCTGTTCCCAGCACGCTCCAGACAATGCTCTCAGAGACACACCTTGAAGCAAATTGATATGTTCCCATCCACCCCCAACAGCAGCCGCTGAGGGAGAAAATACAGCCAATCGATGTTCTAGTGAAACAGAGCCTAGATCTAAATCACGAGTTGTGGAGGCAACCCAGGGGAGCTCATAGAACGTGGTCAGGAGCAGAGGTATACACAGAGAACAGCTGCACAGATGGGCCTTCATCAGGTTTACTAGTGTGTGTATGTCCGCAGAGTCAACCAATTGCGACCCCCAAGTAGAAGTCCAGGGCACACTCATAAGTGCACAACAGACAGCGGAACATAGGCTGTACGCAATCTATCAATCAGTCAGGGAGTTGTGAAGCACGCTACTCACCGTAAGGGTCTCAAGGTGCTGGGGGGGGTGCAGCGCCGGTCAGTCGAGGAGCCAGGTCTTGAGGGTCTTTCTGAAGATGTGCAGAGTAGGTGCGCTTCTGATGTTGATTGATTGCCCGTTCCAGGTCTTTGCTGCAATGTAGGAGAAGGCTCTTCCACCCGTTCTGGCTCTGTAGATGCGCAAGGTTTTGGTGAGGGCGAGGCCGGCGGATCAGAGGATCCTTTTTGGTGTGTGGTAAGAGATTCTTTTGTTGAGCTATTGGGGTCTGGTGTTGTGGAGTCATTTGTAGGCATGGGTGAGTATCTTGAAGGTTACCCTCTTCTCGATGGGGAGCCAGTGGAGGTCTCGCAGGTGTTGGGTGATGTGTTCGTTTCGGGGTATGCTGAGGATGAGTCTGGTTGCGGTGTTCTGTATGATCTGGAGCTTGCGGAGCGTAGATTTGTTGATCCCAGCGTAGAGGGCATTTCCGTAGTCCCGTCTGCTGGTTATGAGTGCGTGGGTGACGGTCTTTTTGATTTGGGGAGGTCCATTTGAAGGTCTTGCGAGGTATTCATTCGGTGTGAAGCCGGTGGAGGTGACGGTGTTGATCTTTCGGGTCATGGTGAGGGAGGAGTCGAGTATGATGCCGAGGTCCCGGGTGTGGTCCTTGGGGGACTGCTGAGGGCGGTGGGCCACCAGGTGTTGTCCCATGCAGAGGAGGAGGGGACGAGGACTTCTGCCTTCTCCGAGTTAAGCTTCAGGCAGCTGCTGCTCATCCAGGGTACGACGTCCTTTATTCCTTCCTGGAAGCTGAGTCTGGTGGTGAGGGTAGTCCTCAGTGAGGGAGAGGATGAGCTGGGTGTCGTCGGCGTAGGATACTATGCTGAGTCCATGCTGTCTATCATGATAGTGGCAAGGGGGGCCATGTAGATGTTGAAGAGCATGGGACTCAGCAATGATCCTTGGGGGTACTCCTCAGTTGATCTCTGTGGGTTCGAAGAGGAAGTGCAGAAGTCTGATTCTTTGGGTTCTGCCGGTGAGGAAGCAGTGGAGCCCATCGAGGGTGGTTCCCTGTATGCCGGCTTCGTGGAGTCTGGCGGTGAGAGTGAGGTTGAAGATGGTGTCGAAGGCTGCAGAAAGGTCGAGTAGGATCAGGGCCACGGTGTGGCCTGGGTCAAGGAGGGTGCGGATGTCGTCTGTGATGGTGAGTAGGGCAGTTTCGGTGCTGTGGTTGCTGCGGAATCCGGATTGGGAGGGGTCGAGGATGGAGTTCTCCTCGATGAATTTAGTTAGTTGGACGTTGACGATCTTCTCAGTGACTGTGGCCACGAAAGGGAGGAGAGAGATGGTTCAGTAGTTTTTTAGGTCCATTGGATCTGCTGAGGGCTTCTAGAGGAGGGGTTTGACTTCTGCGTGCTTCCAGTCGTCAGGGAAAATGCCAGCTTCGAAGGTGGCGTTGATGGTGCATCGTAGCTCATGTGCAATGGCGGCGGAGGCTCTGTGGAAGATGTGCGGAGGGCAGGGCTCAGTGGGGGCTCCTGATGAAATGTCGATGCGGTGTCTTCAGTGGGGACTGGGGTCCAAGAGGAGATGGTGGGATGGAAGTTGTTGCTGGGGGGAGGAGTGGATTCGGTGTCCAGAGTCTGTTCGTTGAAGTTGTCGTAGAGGGATCTTATTTTCAGGTAGAAGTAGGAGCCAAGTTTGTTGCAGAGGTCCTGGGAGGGTGTGACGTCCATGGCTTTGCTGGGGAGCTTGATTAATTCCTTGATGATGCTGAAGAGTTCCTTGGTGTTGCTGGTGTGGATTTTGTTTCAGATGAAGGTCCTTTTGGTCTGATGAGTTGGTGGTATTCTGTCATGGCGTTCTTGTATGTGGTGTGGTCTTCTGAAGTTTTGCTGTTACTCCAATTCTTCTCGAGACGTCTGCTGGTGCATCTGGATACTTGGAGATCGGCGGTTAACCGGGTGGCCTTCCTGGGGCTCTGTCTGTTGAGGTTGCGGAGGGGGGCGAGCTTGTCTGCGCAGTTGGTGATCCATCTGTGAAGTTCTTTGGCTGCGGAATTGGCATCAGTCGAGGTGGGGGGGCATCGCTGATTAGGGTGGAGTTGAGGTACTACTCTGTGACCTTGCTCCAGTTCCTTTGTGGAGGGCGAGGTGCAGGTTTTGGGGGGGTGGATTTGTCGACGTGGAAGTGTACCCATTGGTGGTCCATCCAGGAGGGTTGCGTGGTATGGCTGAAGTGGATGTTGTTACCCCCCTGCGAAGATGGAGTTGAGAGTGTATCCTGCCTTTTGGGTGGGGGTGGTTACGAGTTGTTGCAGTCCGAGGTTGGTGAGGTTGTCCAGGAGGGTGGCGGTGTTGGGGTTACTGAGGTTGTCAAGGTGGAAGTTGAGATCTTCGATGAGTATGTAGTCCATGGAGGCGATGGCGTGGTGCGTGATGAGGTCGGCGATGGTGGTGATGAACACGGTTTGAGGTGAGGTTCGCAACTAAGCCACACAGGCCGGAAAGACTGGAACCAGTGGTCATCTAGTTCTCAAAGCAAAGGTGCACCATAGAAATGCACCATGTGTTCACAGCACAACAGGACGTGATGCAGTGCCACCTCCATTTGATCTTGAACTGAAACATCCATTCCTGAGCAAACATAATAAAAGCAAACTTCCCACAAATAGGATCAGGACCAGCGAAAGATGCTTCGTGGACGGAGTGGATGACTGATGGTATAACTCCAAACACCGTCTGGAATGTGCTGACTGACCAACCCAGAGCCAGTGCTCCTGAAAAACCCTGCAATTCCAGTTGTGCTAGACATCTTAAAAATACACAGAACCAGCTCCCCAAAATGTAATGAGATGTTAGTACAGAGAAGCGCCTGTATCTCTGAAGATGAACGCACCACCTGAAGTTCAAATGTCTCCTTAGCCAAAGTTAAGGCCACATCTTTTTTAAATAAGGCTTTCAGTTTGCTCAGGGCGTCAAAACGCACAACGGTAAGATTAATTGAAGGCCACAGCATATCCTCCCTAGCTACACGGGCAGGCAGAAACAGAACTTGTGTGCAACATGTTACAATGGAAGATACGGTCACCACATAGGCGACATCTGGCTTCATCCCACAATAACCCTGACTGTTCAATATCAGGTAACTCCCATTTGAGAGTAATCTGAAACTCGGATGTATCATGGCTGCCAGAGAACCTTTCAAGTAGCAAGACAGGTTCACCACTGATGCATGACATGCCCCGTACAACGAAACGTCCTGACATACTAGGGACCCACTTAAAGTATTCTCACAGTCGGAGCCACTGAGGAAGACTTCAGTTTCCATATTCCGGCACGTGAAAGGAAGCTCCCATTTTTCATGTAGGAACCCTTCACCTAATGCTTCATATCTGCCCACTTGATGGTGATGTAGACAGTACTGAAAGTGGAAAGTCGAGATTGAAAGTGTAATATACCCAAGGATTATCTAATCAAAGGATGCTATCTCAACAACGGTAAAAGTACATTTTTCAAGTCTTTCAATGTGTAACGTGCATTTTGCATCTCTCCATGCCATAGCTATCTGCTGTTCCAAGGTGGTATGGTGAAAACAGATTAGTGATGTTGATGTGTCGCCACGGCACATGACCAGAACGTAATGTCAAGCTTAACAACAGAATTTACCTAAGATGGGACTGCCCATGTTGTAATGCAGATAAGTCCTGCTGAAGCACATCTATTGCAGATGAGACAATGTTACCTAAAGAATAAATTCTAGATGGCAAGGTAGTCAAACCGTTGTACACTACTGCAAGAGCCTGTTCTAAGTTGGCCCTGTCAATCTTACGTAGCTTTCAGCAGCTGCTTGTTGAGATATTTTCCATATCTCTAAACAGCATACAGGAAGCGCTTTTGATGTGGTTTCCAAAGACTTAACAAGAAATCTTGTAATTCCAAGTCATCCGATAAAAGGGACAAGTGCTGTTTTCGACAGTGTTGAGGTGTTTAGCCAATCGAGGCACTACTTCCCAACACTGTAAGTAGGTAAAACCCCCGAATGTTCACTTTGCACATATCGCCTGTCAGGGCCGTTTGCTGTAAATCCCTCAATACTACCTAGGAATCTATCCTGACATTTATTAGTGTCGAGTGGCCACACTAACCATACCCTCTAATTGGGATCTAATGAGTTATGTCTACTCTTGTGCAGCATAATATCAATAGTGCTTTCATCATATGCTGTAAGAGTGGGAACCCTTGGTGTGTTCAGTCTTTTATGTTGGCTAAGCCAAGACACGTTATCTGTTGCAAAGTTTTGTTCAGTAAAATCATCTGTTGTGGTATTAAGCAGGCTCTGAATAAAGCCTCAGTTCCCTGAACCTGCCAATCTTTAGTCCCACAGATAGATTTTACATCTACTGTATCCCTCCAAAAGTCAAAACCTTGTACAGAGAGTTGGGAAAGGAAAGAAGCAGAGTAAATCAGCTTAGTATCATTTAACATATTTTTCTTTGAAGGTGACGGTGCAAGCCTATAATAAATAAGGCTGGGTCAGATGTGTCATAACCAGACAAATAGTCAAACGTCTGTGGAAATGCTCTTGAACTACCCCTTGGTGGTGTAGGGCAATGTTGCCATTGTGTAAAGTTAAATACTTCATGAGGTGTACTAACCTTGATTGGAAAATGATGTCTGTAATGTGAAAAACAGAACATCTCATCAAAATTAGATGGACTATCATAAAACTCATCAGAAGAAAATACAGTTGCATGTTCTATATCTTCTAACATTTCATATACTGTATCAATGTCCCAATCATCAGAAATGGTTCTGGGGGGTGATACTATCTTTGAATTAAATTTTAAACAAATGTGCACTTTGCAAGAGTTTAGTGGGACCATACACATCAAATGATACCCTGTCCTATACAATCCAGTCCTGACCTTTAACAACTGAAATGTTCACCAGGCACTCATCTCTTTGTTCCCAGTGTGATGATGTGTGTTGTTTCAGAACCAAATTTACAGTGTGTACTGCAAAGCAATCTGGGACCATTTAGGAGGAGGAAGAACACAGTCACAAAACCAATCCAAAGTACTAGGAAAAGTAATGCAATTGTAATCCCAAGGTGGAACCATGGAGAAATAAAGTGTGTTTTTTTCAGCCAACAATGGAAGACACGCAGCTTTAGTTCGAAAGGCAGGGGTGGTGGGGATGGTGGAACCTCCGATGCATCAAAGGGAAGTCATCAAAGTCGATGAAGTATCTAGACGCCATCTGGTCTATGTTGGGCAGCTCAGCAGGCTGGTTCAAATTAGAAGAAGACTCGATCTGTGGTTCATTGACTTTGACCTTGTTCTTCACAGGATTTCGAATTGAAATCTCTGCTTCTCTACTTGTAGACTACACAGTTGTCATCGTTTTTGAAACAGGTAGAAGGCAGACTTAATTGTTGTTTATTGTTGCCGCCTGTTGGAGAGAAGACTTTATTTTTAATTAAAGCTTCGATCTGAACCTCCTGTATGGCAGCAAGAGGAGATTGGTAGCTACCCAGACGTCCTCAGGGCTTTCTGTTGAGAATCGGCCACATAGTGTGGGTTGATCAGATCAACAGAGACAAACCGTTTGTTTCGGCATCTGTCAAGTGGCGGGAGAAGTACAGTTCATGTACCTTCAACAGCCAGGACAAGCACAAGCGCTCTGTAAGATGGCCCAAACGCTTTTCTGTCCACTTTTTTTTCTGAGATCAGTTCCCGACCTCTGGGTTTCAGCCAATTCTTGCCAGAACAACCCTCACTTCTCCAGTGGCTGTGCTTTTTACTTGGAAGATGCGTTGTTCGTTCCAGAAATCATTCAATTCCTGTAAAACAGCCAAAAGTTCATTGATGTCAAACGGTGATTCTGCTGTCTCTTTGCTGGCATTATCAAGGTCTGGGACCCATATCTTAACCTCAAACAGGATCTCATAAGGCGTCCAACCTCCCTGGGACTTTCTTGGCATATTGTTTAAAGCCCTCTGGGCCCCATATAGGTGTTGGCCCCAACTGCGCCCAGAGCCTAATGCCCTTGCTGTTAAAGACTGCTTTAAATCCCATTTTTTCCTCTCCGCAACCGCGTTTTCCTCGGGACAGAATGGAGATAAAAAATGCAGAGTTGCACCCAAATTTCCCTTGGACTCTTTGTAAGCCCTAGAGCTAAACCCCGGACCCTGATCCGAATGTAGTGTGCAAAATGCGTATGTCCTAATAAAAACTTGCAGATCCTTTATAGCAGTTCGTGCATCAGCCGATCGATGTGGCCATTCACAGAAATCGAGAGCAGGAATACTCTGCCAGAGGCTTGTTTGAAATTAAAAGAGGTGTCTAAGGTGGACCCGCCACAGTGGAACCCTTCATCTGCTGACAGATGTCTCATCTCTGGACAAAGTCAGTCTGTTTGTAAAGACCCGGTGACCAATAGTGTTGCTGCAATAATGAAATTGTAGCAGCCATCTTTGCATGTGTAGAAGCCAGACCCTCATGTGCAGCCAGAATTAATCCCATTCTGCGATCACTGTTTGGCATTACTCTGTCAGCAGGTGTATGTGTTGTTGCACGCAGCATTGACGACCACCATGATTTCTTTGTCTATTCTTGTACTTAAACGAGGTATTTTCTTTTCTTTTTTTTTTTGTCCTCATTAACCTCAGATTCACTATCCACAGCACTTCTATTCAAGATAAAAACCATTCCCTTATGCCGGGACAGGAAAGTCTGATCTGCCTTTATCCGAAACCCTTCCAGTTGCACTTAACCTCATTTTCCCTTATATTCGACTCTCCCTCTGTAACATCCATGGAGGAAAAATGGTAACCAAAGATGGGAGGACGATATAGGAATAGGAATGATATGTGCATTGCTGAGGTTTAGTTAGGGCTTAATCATTGGACCGTCCCTTCCTATCGCCTTCCTGATCACTATCTATTCTGTCCAGTACATTCCACTATTGGGAGCCAAAAGGCGTATCTTTTCTTTTCTAAAGAGACTGCATCCATCCTAAAAAAGTATTTTATAGAAACTCTCCATTCTATATATATGGGAGGATTCGAGTTAATCCAATTCTTGCATATTTCTCTACGTGCCATCAAGACTGCATAAAATATTAACTTCTGCTTATCTTTATCTTGTTCGTTCACTTCCTGGGCCACACCAAAGAAAACAAGTATAGGGCTTACCTGGACTTTTATAAATATCTATCAATGCCTTATTTACCTCGCCCCAGAATACCTGAATCTTTGGGCATCTCAAAAACATGTGCAAATCGTCTGCCATGCTCTGTCCATACCTTGGACATGCTACTTCCCCTTTTTCTCCAAATTTTGACAGATTAAGTGGCATCCAATAGACCATGTAGATAGAGAAAAGATGCTTCCTCCTTAAATAGGCAGGTTTGATCACTTGATATAGCACAGAAAAAGATTCTTGCCATAATTTCTCCAGCGTTGGTTCCGGCAAGCATCTCCCCCACAGTTCTAGAGGCATCGTAAGCTCCCACTCAGCTTGCTCCATCATTCGCCAATACCATTGTGATGTCTCCTTTTTTGGCCCATACTAAATCAGAACTTCTTCAAAGTCACTCCAACTTCTTCCCCTATTATCCATCGACTGGAACCAACTCTGAAATTGTATATATTTAAATCATGAAACTTTATAGCTTGTTATACGTTGAAAACTTTCCCAGGAAATCAGTTGCTCTCCCTCTAAAAGATCTTCCCATTTTTCTATACCCACTTTTCTTAAAGCTCTGCCAGTTTGTCCCTTGTCCAGTCAGGCGACCCTGGTGAATCCCAAATAGAGGCCTTATTACTGTAATACGGCATCTTTAGTTTCCGTCTTATCTTATACCAGGTCTCCGCCAAGCCCTGAAGAATTTTTAATTTAAGCTTTTTGAAGAATTTTGGGTCAGAAAACTTCATCATAAAGCCAACCTCACCTCCCTCTATTCCTTTAAGCAATCCGTAGAATAGTCTTCCAATTTCTGATCCCCAAGGTTTATCCAAAAGCATCCTGCCATTTTTAAGTTGACAGACCCATGCATATAATTGAAGATCAGGGAGAGCCAAGCCCCCCTTTTCTCTCCGCCTCTGCAGTTTCATCCATGAGATACGCGAGACTTTTACTGCCCATATAAATTAACCAATCTTTCCCTGCAATTTCATTAGCCACACTTCCTTAAATGGCAGAGGTAAAGCATTGAATAGAAAAGTGAGCTTCGGGAGAGTAATCATTTTTATTAAGTTCACTCTCCCAAATATTGTAAGGGGTAGGTGTTCCCAACCAGCCATCAGGTCACATACTTCTTTTTTGATTCTATACAAATTTGTTTTCGCCATTCTATTAATATCCTGAGTTACTCTTCTTCCCAAATATCTCATCTCAGTTGTGGGCCTCTCATTCCTGCTGTCCAAATTCCAGATCATGATCTCCATCTTTCCCCTATTTATCTCGTACCCAGAAACTTTTCCAAAGTCCACCGTAATTCTTACCACCTGCACCATCATATTTTGCAAGCCTGCCGTATATATCATCAGGTCGTCGGCATACAGCGCCAGTTTCTTTTCCCAAACATCACTTTGAAACTGAACAATCCTCTGATCTGCCCTCAGGTTCCTTGCAAAAGGCTCCATATACTGGTTAAGCAATAGTGGGGACAAAGGGCATCCCCGTCTTGTCCCTCTTATGATGTTAAAAGCTGGAGTTAATGTCCCATTCACTAATATCCTTGCCTTTGGGGCCTTATAAAATCCTGCTATTACTCTACAAGATCTGTCCCCCAACTTGAACAAGGTATTGCTGCAACTGTGACTGTGCGAACGGTCGCCTTTGTGGCTTCATCAGCCAGTGAATTCCTTTCAACGTGAACGCCAACACTTTGATGACTCCATGTATGAATAACATGAGCCCGTGGCCAGGGCAGGACTGGCCGTAGCGGGCTCTGGGCAAACCCCTGGTGCACCGCACGGGTGGGGGCCGGTTTTGGGCCCCTGGGGGCCATTTTTGTTACAGGGCCGTTTTTGCAGCATAATCGGCCCTGTAACAAAATCGGCCGAATGCTTGCCATGGGCAGGGCCGGACTGGGAACCAAAACCGGCCCTGGAAAAGAGATCGGCGGCAACCCCCCCCCCCCCCCCCCCCCCCCCGGGGGTGCCGGCCGAGCACTTTGCCAGGGCCGGTTTTGGTTCCCAGTCCGGCCCTGCCCGTGGCAAGCATTCTACCAGCTTCGCCACCTGTTCCCAAGGCAGCTTGTGCTTGACTGTGCAGCCTTTCTAGTCCCCGAATCCATTCTGGCTCCAATAATGAAGATACTCATTATTTGCCTGCACACAATAATACGAACCACACACTATAAGTGTTGGGAATCCAGCATCCGTAGTCTGCAGTGCCAGTACTAGATCCTTAAGTTCTGCCAGCTGTGCAGTGCAATCACATAGTGACTGCGTGTAGGTTTTTCGGGAGGAAAGGTTCCACCGTGCATGAAACCTTTTACGACTGCACATGTGGCTGAATATTGGTGTTTGGTCCCTCCAGTAAGCTGAGCAGAAGCATCAGTATATATGATTTAGTCTTAGTGTTCTAGAGGCATTATTTTAGTAGGCAGAGATTATTCTTGCTCATACTGGAGAAATACTTTAGTCTGTCATGTAGTGTCAAATCTGTTGTCTTCATCTCTTGCAGTGAGGGAGTTTGCCCATTGTGTCAATCTTGGATGTAGAGCTTTAGCGTTTGGAACACTTGCTCTACTCCCGGTACTGACCTAAGATGCAATGATGCGTGTCCCTTGAGCCAAGACACGCACTCTCACTACGGTGGTCTGTACTGCTGTCAGTAGCTGCAAAACCCATGTCCGCATTGGTGCAGAGATGCGATTTATATGCAATCAGTACTTTGTCACCTTCATTGAACATGATATATGTGTACCCTGATGCACCTGCGATTACATGGATCTCCAGGTTTGTAGTGTTTGCACATGTGTGTAACTGTTTGGAAGCAATCACGTTTGCTTGAATGGAACATAACATTTCTTTATGTTCTTTTGTCCAATGTGGACCTGAAAAGTGTGGACAAATAAGGTTGTAGAATGGTTTTACCCATTCAGCGTAATAAGGAATGTATGTTCTGCCAAAATTTAGAAATCCTAATATGGATTCTAATCTTTTCAGAGTTGTCGGTGGTTAGCACTGCACATTTTTCTAAAAAATGCATTGCCAGGCTCTGGCCCTCACTTGACAGCTCATATCCCAGAAACACAACACTGAGTTGGCAATTTTTTTTTTCATAGAACCTATAGCTCATATGAGCAAACCCCAAAATTATGCAGTCCACTCTGGTCAAGAGTTCCATCCGGTTATAGTCCATTAAATATATGTCATCAACATATGAAAATGCCTGGTCATCAAAGCTTTCAAGTATTTCTGTGACTCTGGTTGGAAACAGTCCAGGGCTATGATTATATCCCTATGGTAAATGGCAAAATTGTTTTTAAGAACTTAATGCTGTGAAGGCTGTCAAATATCTCCTCTCAGGTGCTAGATTTTGGCAGAAAAATCCATTTGAGATGTCTAGTGTTGTTTGTACTTCTTCCGCACAATGTTATTCATTAGTGCGGCACTGTGTGCAATTTGTACTGCAAATTGCAAGTAGCTGTGTTCAAATGTCTGTAATCTAATACTAAATGATATGATTGATCCGGTTTCATTACCGGAAACAGAGGATTATTCATTAAAGAGTTGCAACTTTCAATGACACCTTAATATTCAAGTTGTTTTTGGTTTTACCTAACTGGTTGTTTTGCTTCATTTTTTGTTGGGTATTGACTTTGAGGTTATGGGGTGTCCTCAATGGTACATCATGATAAGGCGAACCGTCACCATGGTTGCGGTATAGTGCAGGAGCTATCGCTAAAGCCCATTCCCTGGCATATGAGTGTTTAATTGCATCTGTAATGAGGTCGGAGACGACTGGTAAAATCAGGGTTTTTTACCTTTGGGGAATCCCGTAACGAAGTCAGGTGGTCAGTATTTTTCGGCCAGCAAAGTGTCATAACATTGAGTGAGTTCCTCCCAAATAAGGACACTTATATATTTTGGTACGTCCCCTTCCAACCGTAGTTGGGCTTCATATAAACGATGTGGAACGTTTACCATGGTATCCTGTGTTTCCACCGTGATATACTCACTCAGGGCTACTCCCACCAGACAATCCATCAGGTTCTGGTGAACTATTGTGACTTCTGCTGGGCTGTCCAGCATTGTCAATGCCCATTCCCCGTTCAGAAGCAGAGTCCTCAAAATCCGTGGCATGCTTGACCTTTAGTCTGGCTACCTGCTTTTTAAATCAAGGTTTCAATATTTTAGGCTTGTCTTCCTGCTTTATTATGTATTTAGATGAGCGTTGTGAGTCCTTTCTTGATTTCACATACTCTTCTGATCTGCACTCTGATCGTCCTCCTTTCTCTGTACATGTGCTGAATGAATCATGAAAGGAACGAGAGGGATGTGTATCATTATCATGATACCTATCAGGTGGTTTTAACATTATAATGGTAATGTAAATTGTCAAGATTTTGGGTAGATTCCTGTGTATGAGAACCACCCCGTGATTTAGGTTTTTCTGAATGTCCCACTTCTTCTTCGTTGAAGAGTTGGGTACTTGCTTAGAGGGTTCCTTTTCAGAATTACCCTTCAATTGTGGTTTTCCTGGTCTGGCTCACAAATTATCTCTACCCAGTGTAGCATAGGTTTCTTCAATAATTTTAGGTAATTCATGCTCCTGCTGGGCAGGAGTCAAATCTTAGTGATGGCGTACATCTAACGCTGCTGCTTCCCCTTTGATGTTACTTAACATCATGGTGGATACTGCAACAAAGTTACCCATTAGTTTCAGCCCTCAGTCCATGGCCGGTGCAGCCTCGTGCTTATTCTGCACCTGTTTTAATACCTCAGGTAGAACAGCCAATAAAGGGGTACCATGGGTTCTGGTATATACTCCGCGAATACTGTGCCTCAGGTGTTGCAATCCTCTACCGGGGGAGCCATCCCATTGGCGAGAAAATTGTTATTATCCTGTGCTTCTGTTTCAGGCACGTATGGAGAAACACTGCTTCAAGCTAGTTTGTTTTTTGCACGATCTAAAATGGGATTTCATCCATTTTGGTGGGAATTTTCCCATTACTGCATTCAAGGTTTAGGGACTAATGGCTGTTATAGCTAATTGTGGTGCTACTGCTCAGTCTGCTCTGGAGCAAGTGTTAATGTTCACCCCATGAACTGTTTACGACTTCTGTATATTGCTACTAGGTTAATTGTATAATCCCCGCAGCTGGCCTGCAGTTAAACTATCAACACCAGAATGCAGTGTTTAACTGGCTAGGACTGGCCATGTTGCCTCCTCATTTCTGAGTGGGCTCAGTCTCATGCCTTGTATACTATGGGGAGGGTGCCTTTAAACCAATTAGTATGACCTTGGTAGGTTAGAGGGATTTCTATCTCCTCATAAGGTGTGTATACCTGTGGTATTTCGCTTATTTCCAATTTGTGAAATACCTTTGTGGCATCATCTGCAGCAGGGAATTTAACCCAGGAGTAAAACACCTCTGTTCTAAATGCCTTGTGTGCCTCTACTAGGAAGGTAACCTCACCTCCATCTAGTGGAGTTGTAGTAGTTTTTGAGTGACTGTATGTCTGCAGTTCTCAGAAATATTCTGTGCAACATTGTGTTAGAAATGAATTAAAGAGTTTGGCTAACACTGCGGGAACGATATCCTTTCAAGCTTGACTTTACCAACAGCTAATGCCTACTCTGCTGAGGAGGATATTCCCTACCACCACAGATGTCTCCGGTTTAAAAGATGTGTAGGGATCTCTGAAGAAGCACGATTGAGTTACTCAGTTGATTCATACAAAATAAGAAGTAAACCGTCGTTGGCAGCCATGTCGTGTAGTTATCACAAATCATTGAGAACTGCACGTTTGGGGACGACATAAACTTGGGATGGTGCCAGACTGTATTCATGCACCCCTGCAGGATATGTTGTCCCTTGGTTCAGCTAGCTCACAGTGCCACTGTTAGCCTCCCTAAACCTAAACAGGGGCCAAACAATTCTGGCAACTACTGAGCAATACAACTCTGTGTGCTGCAATGTTTAATAGAAGCAGACAAAAGTTACAACGAGTGTCAAAACCATGAATAAAGCAAAGAGTTCCACCATTTTGTTGAGACAAGTTATATATGCATACATATTCAGTATTATAACAATCTAGCGTACTCCTACGATGCAAACCCTAACCTATGTGTCTAGAGTGTGAATGTATGGTCTGACAAGAAACCCACTTCTGGATGATCTAATCCCTTTACCTGGTGGGTAAGAGTGCAGGACCTCATCTTGGTCACAAACAGGATACTCCTCACGGAGACGTCAGTCAACTGCTAGACGAAATTTTCAGCATGCAAGGACCCCTCGAAGTCAGCAACAGCGTCTCCTCTGATTGTTTTTGGAAACAAAAGGATATATATTTAGAAAAGGGCATCCTTTCCACAGCTTGCGATTGTGAACAGGCTGCCTGTTGTTTGTATTTGACAGATAGCTGTGTCACCATATGGACATAACACCAAACATATTTGTATCACATACGAGAAGGCCTTGCAAATAATGACAAAGCAGTGTGATAGTGTTGTCACAAAGTTCTTTTGTGTCAGCAAGGTCGGTGTTTCTTAGAAACTAACCCAAGCATCACAATTGCAAGTGTGTGTCAAAAGTCGATGTGACAAAGGGAACACAACTTTAGGAACGAATCTGTACATGTAAATTGGCACTGTTTCCTACCAGGCCTAACTTGGGCACATGACTAATGTTGTAGCCGGAATGGGCCCCATATTCCTTCACTACCTCAAAGAGGACACAAATTGTAATACCTGACTGTGACACATAAAGGAGCATTTCATCGGCATAAAATGACAGTTTCTTTTTGGAGTCATCCTCTGGAGAAAAATTTGAATCTGTGTATTTGGGGGTGCTGCCTCATAATTCAGGCCAGTGATTCTATTGTGAGTGCAAACAATGGAGGGGAGAGAGGGCAGTCCTGCCTAATCCCCCTGCAAATGGAGAATTCTGTTAATTTCACCCCATTTACTCTGACCTGATTGCCCTGCTATACAGGAATTCGATAGCAGGGCCATCTATCCCCTAAACTGCAAGTCAAAGTCAAATTTGGAAAGTGTCTGTTCCAAGAAGGGCCAGTGGGCAGAGCCAAACGCCTTTTTGGTGTCCAGTGAAAGGAACGGTGATGGATCAAACCCAGATCTGTTGACTGGGTGTGAGTGTTTGATTGGTTCTGATGCTCCGTCCATCACCACCCTCTTTTGTACCGCTTTGTTCGCCATAAGTTGGCAGGGTATGCTCAGGCGTGAGTCCCTTGCTCACTTTGCCACTGGATTCAAGCAAGCCTGATGGAGGCGGCTGAAATGCCAGAAACCGGTCCTAGGAAGCTTGCTTCCGGTCCAGGGAATGCATGGCTTGGCAGTTCGGGCTGGACTGTTCCCATGAGGCACAGGGTCAGACCGATTTGCATATGGCCATGTTTGAACTGGGGTGGCAGAGTGGGCTAAAGAACGGTGATGGATCAAACCCAGATCTGTTGACTGGGTGTGAGTGTTTGATTGGTTCTGATGCTCCGTCCATCACCACCCTCTTTTGTACCACTTTGTTCGCCATAAGTTGGCAGGGTATGCTCAGACGTGAGTCCCTTGCTCACTTTGCCACTGGATTCAAGCAAGCCTGGCTGAAGACGGCTGAAATGCCAGAAACCGGTCCTAGGAAGCTTGTTTCCGGTCCAGGGAAGGCATGGCTTGGCAGTTCGGGCTGGACTGTTCCCATGAGGCACAGGGTCAGACCGATTTGCATATGGCCATGTTTGAACTGGGGTGGCAGAGTGGGCTAAAGAACGGTGATGGATCAAACCCAGATCTGTTGACTGGGTGTGAGTGTTTGATTGGTTCTGATGCTCCGTCCATCACCACCCTCTTTTGTACCGTACTAATAGAACAGTCCAGGGTGAGTCTTTCAAGATAAGTGGTGTGAATTGCATGGTGGGTGTATAGGATTCTGGCCTGTTGTCTATAGAATTGTGGTTTTTCTAGTCATGATTAGATGATGCTGGTTTGTGATGAGGTTCTCCTGTATCATTTACTATGAGTTGTTATATGAATGGTGTTGTTGCACTGTAGATGGTTTTGGTACACTGCTGTCCTTAATCTGATTGGGCATCATTGCATTTTAAGTCCGGTTTTAGGACTTTGTGTGGTGCACTGGGTGTCTCTTACTTTTCCTTTTTTCTTTGGTGTAGGTTAGGTCTGACATAGGATTAGGCTTGTGTTTTAGAATATAACTTGGCCTTATATCTGTTTGTTCTAGCCCTGATGACGTCTTTGGGTATTACCAATAGACGAAACACGTGTTGGCAAGAACTGTGGCTGTTGGTTGTATCATCGAAGAACTGAAGTGTGTTCTAAGTTCAAACAAGTCTTCTCAAGATACAAGATACGAAATAAAGATCAAGGACGAACACTTGAAATTATTGTTTTGTATGGACTCATGATTTGGAATTCGATAATTTTGCTCAGGGAACTGAATTTGTATCTGCTTTAAAAGCCTCCCATACAACTATTCGGGACTCCACAATGTGTTTGTTTTCTTTAAAATAGAGTTTGGTATCTATCTGGAGTCCCATCACTACCTTAGTGCCTTTAGGTTCCCAAGCTGCAAGCCTCCAGCCGGAGGTTACACCCTCCCACAGTCTGGCCATTCGGATTAGTAAAGGCGAATGTTCCGAAAGTACCTAGCCAGATATTCAGCCTGTTCAATCAACCCAATCTCACCTTTGGGGACAAATATATAATCCAACCTGGAGTATGCCCTGTGTGTACCTGAAAAGTATGACTATGTGGCATGTTACGTAGTTGGAGCGCCATAGATCCCGCAGACTCAACCCCGTGACAAATTGTGCCAGTCCTGATGGGTGCGCCAACTGATGGATGGAACTGGAATGATCAAAAGCTGGAGCCATAACCTCATTGAAGTCGCCCACGACTATGAGGAATGCGGATGTGGATTCAAGCAGTATATCTGTAACTTTTGCAAGGGTCAGAGCTTGCAATCATGGTGGGATGTATACACAAACTTTTGCCACGGAGGTTATACACCTGGTGCCCTGCACGTCAACAAAACATCCCAAAGGGTCTGTCCATATTTTTGATATCATGAAAGGGAGATTTTTTCCTAGTGAAAATGGCCACCCCATGGGCTCCACTAGAAAAGCCGGAGTGCACCAAGGTAACATATGTCCCTCTTCCCAGGAACCTGCATTGTGTTGCCTCTAGGTGCATTTCCTGTAGGAGGACTACATCCGGCTGTAGCTGTCTGATATATTGAGCAACCAGCCCCCTTTTGACCTTGTTGCCAAGCCCATTGATTTTCCAAGAGAGCACATCAATGGGGTGTTGTTAACTGTCCAATGGACGCATTTGTGTAGGCTTATGACAGTTGAAACCTCGAGATGACCACTTATGCAGAGCAAGCCATTCGGCCTGCAATATCTGATGCATAGTAATGAGTCAGGAGACCTATAAAGAACAAGGAAAAAAAGAAACAGAACACCATTCCCCCACCCCACCACCCCAGAATTTTTCCCTTGCTTTGTACCTCATTCCAAACACCAAATCAGAGCAAAGAAAGGAGAGCCTAAGAGGTCTGTAGCCGCTAAATGAAATGTTAACCCTAAATAACTGAGTTCTATTTAACGAGCCACTATTATAGCTAGAAAAGCAAAGAAAGAGATCAGGAAAAAATGGGGGAGGGAAAAGGAAAAAGATAAAAAGGGGGGTAGCAAGGAGAAAGGAATGAGGGAAAAGGAGAAGAAATCACAACAACAACTAGTATTTGGAGGCCGTTGGTAGACTCTTTCCACTCTCACAGTGCGACTCTGTGCTCGCTGTTGAGGGTTGATCTCAATGGGGGGGTGTCTTCCTTCTCACTATCCTTAGTGGTATTACCGCTTAGGATTCTATATACTTAACCATTTGTTTTTCCGAGTGATTGTCCGCCGTTTGCTCCCTGGGTGTCCGGTTTGCTCCATATTCGTGATTTCTTACAAGAGTGGATGTTCAGTGTCAGAGACCAATATGTGGGCCCCCTCTGATGGGTCAGGTTTGACTGTTTAGTCTAACTTGGCAGTATTTGATATTGTGGATTTTTGCCCCAGTTCAATGTCTGTGTCTGATGATCTCCAGGATCTGGAACCTCTCATCCAAGTGGGCCATGGGGCCCCTGTGTGGTGCACCGCCCGGGACTCCGCCTTTGTCTCTGAATGCGTTGGGTCTTCGGCATCACTCCTTCCCATGGAGCCGCAGTGGTGCAATTCCAGGTGTCCTTCCTTCCCCTCAAATAGAACTTTGAGTTTAGTCAGGAAGAGTAGCATATATTGGAGGCAGAGACTTCTCAGTTTTTGTTTGACAGATTCAAAAGTGCGCTGCTGTTTCTGTACCTCTCTAGAGTAGTCTGTGAATACCATTCTCCTGTTGTTGTCATGGCGAATTTCCTCCATCTGCCAGACCTCGCGTAGGATCATGTTTCTGTGCTTGTAATTTAAGAAATTGGTGATCACAGGCCTTTTGAGGTACCCCCACCGGGGGCTTCTCATTGAAGGCTTAATGAGTATGTTTTATGCTAAAACAGCTGGAGAACTTCTCAAGGGAGTTAAGGCGCTAAAGCATGTCTCAAGGAATGTCCCCATGTTCTGACCTTTAACCCCTTCGGGAAAACTCACAAATTGTAGGTTGATCCACCTCATTCGTTTTTCCGCATTATCAAGCCTCCAGAGCAGTTCCTTAATGGTGGCCTGCAGGTCCGTAACATCTCTTCGGATGTCCTGTGTGGTGTCCTCCACCTCCGATATTCTTATCTCTACCACCGTCACCCTGTCCGATAACTTGTGCAAATCCTGCCTTAATAGTGTTACCTCGGAGCGAACGTAGGCAATTCTATTCTCCAACGCATCTCTGGAGGAATGAATGGCCTGCAAAAACGCTGCATAATAGGGGGGTTCACTAATAAGTAGAATGGTGCCCCCTACATACTGTAAGGTCCTAGAGGAGGGGAAAACAACAAAAAACTGCAAAAATCTCTATGCTGACCTATATCACTTTAGTAGCTGGCCACTCATATCCCCAAATTATTTACTCAACCAGAATATTTCATAAAACCATATTTATTATTTATAAAAAGTTTTTTTTTTTTCTCTTTTTCAAAAAAACTTTTTTTTCATTATTATAACTTAGCACTAACATTGAAAGTAGACACACAAGCAATATAGTCCTGTTATATCACTTTCTTAGTATAGTTCATATATTTAATCTCATGAACGACTTGGTATCTCAATTACTGTAACATGATTGGATAGAACAGAGAACACAGATTCAATATAAGTAAATAATCATACACATGAAAAAGAGATCATTACAACATGACATCAACCTAAGAATAGCGATTAAAATGAGAATAACCCCACACTCAATCATCAAACATTCATTCAGCCACATCACATACCTCATCCATACTATCATACATACTACACCAGCAAATAGTACATATAAATGTTCTAAAACATATGCGGGTTCCAGTAACTTTGTGACTACAATGTGCTGATACGTCACAGCAGTTTCTTCTTTATTTTTATATCTCAAACTGGATTCCTGTCTCTAACAGGTAGGTCAACGCACGTTTCGGTGGGACATAGATAATACCACCTTCATCAGGACCAATTGTAATTCATAATTTTTTTTCAAAAAGTTGTGTTAGGTGGGCTTAATCTGAGTCGGTTTGTTTATTTCAGAAATATATGAAAACACAGTGAGTCCACCAGCTAGGGGGGCTCTGTGCATGTCATCCACTGTGCCAGTGCACAACCGTTTCTGTCACAAAAGAGAGGCAGTAGTCCTGTTCTTTCACCTTCGTATAATATTTCAGCTGAACAGAAGGTATCAAAGTTAAGCGTCCAATGCAATTACTTGGCCACCCTCAGTTTGTCACAGTCGTTCATGAAAACTTTTTAAAAATAATAAATCTGGTTTCATGAAATATTCTGGTTGAGTAAATAATTTGGGGACATGTTTTATGCATGAGCCTGAGTGGCCAGCTACTAAAGTGATATAGGTCAGCTTAGAGGTTTTTGCAGTTTTTTTATTATAGGGGGTTCATCCATGGTCTCTGCCTGTGTGGGCACTACCTTGCTGTAGCTGTCCATGTTGCCTTGTTTGGGCTGTTTAGACTCTTTGTCTCTCGCCAGGATATGGATTGGAAAGGGGATCTGCTCATGCTCCAGTCCCTTCCGGGATGCCATTAGTCCTCACCAGTCACATTCCTTGGTCCCCCCTGCAGGAATCCTGGTACACTGTGAAGGTGCTGTCATTGATACGGTGCCAGGCCCAAAAGTCGTCCCCCCCCAGCGCAGATGCCCTCTTCAGTGCCTTCGTCCCGTGCAGCCGGGGAGCCCACATGCATCCCTGTGGGATCGAAAGACCCCAGCGCAGCAAGCGACCAGTAGACCACGCTGCCCCATAGGTGTCAGGAATGACGAGGGGTCCACTCTGCAGCACCAGCTCCTAAGTGTCTACTCTCGGTCTCACTAAGGAGTTCTCTTTTAAAGAATCTAGATACACTGTGCAGGTAGTGCCACCAATGGGGCGCCTCCCAGAGCCTCCCCCTCTCAGTGCAGGAGACCCTCTTCAGTGCCTCGTTCTGACTTCTGATGAGGCTGGGTAACTGGGTGTCCACAAGCACCCTCGCGGAACCAAGCGACCTCAGTGCAATGGGGGAGCAGAAGGCCACACTGCCCCTCGTTATTGTGTATGAGCTGGGTCAACTCCACTGTGTCTTAGTGCCAGCCCCTAGGCGTCAACCATCAGCCCCACCTTTTATGTAGTCCCCTATTAAGGCCCTTGCCAAGGGACGGGGGAATAATCTGGGATGCACTGTGCTTTCCCACCTGTCCCTCAGCTCTCGAGCCACAGCAAAGTCATTATTCTAGGGCGGGGTGGACCACACAGAAGTCTTTCACAGGCGCTGCTCCCTGCGCATGTCAGCTGTCCCTTATCTCCGTTGCTGGTTGGACAAGCTGCACTCTCAACCACCTCTGGTGCAGCCACAGATCCCTCCCTTATTCCAGGCAGCTTCAAGGTGCAGCGACCACACTGGCAGCACGCCGCAAGGCTCGGACCACTCTTCCCACGACTCAGGGGCGGGAGGTCCTTCTTTTCCTCACCAGTGCTGTTACCCCCGGCAGCCACTGACACTCCTTGAGTGCCCCAGCGGGTACTTTAGGGTTACTTTCCATCTCGCCTCAGCTCCATTACACCTGTGGAAGTCTCTCAAGCACCCGGGTCAGAATTGCCTTCTGTTAGGTCTGGCAATGGGGGGGTGGGGTCGGCCTCAAAGGACAGCAGTGGTGGCTAGGACAGGCTCACCTCGCCAACGTGGCTCCTGGTCTGAGTTCCCTCTGCTCTCCACAGGCTGGCCAATGTAATTCTTCTGGTGTTCGCTCCCCCCACATGCCACCACCATCAGACAATATCCACACACATCGCCACAGCTGCGGCCATGAGCCTTGCTTAGCTCTGGCAGCCAGATCAACGCGGCCTCTCGATCAGGGGCCAGGGCCGGACTGGAAACAGAAACTACCCCTGGCAAACTGCTCAGCCGGCCCCCCCTGGGGTGAAGGGGAGTGCAGTCGAGCAGTTTGTGAGTGCCGGTTTTGGCCGATTTTGTTACAGGGGGCCGATATTGCCGACCCCGGTAACATAAATGGCCCACAGGGGCCAAAAACCGGCCCCCTCCCTAGCGGCCTACCAGGGAAAAGCCCGGTGCCCGCTATGGCCAGTCCGGCCCTGTCAGGTGGCTGCTGTCCGCCATCTAGGGTGGCACGAACCAGGACCGCTTAATTCAAAGTTTGTCAGTCTCTAGAATACACCAGAGGTGCCTGGCATAGCGCTGCAAACACGGCACCTGGTCCCCCACAGCCCGGGGGACAAAGGTGGTCGGCAGATGATTGATAGTTATCAGGATTCAGTTTGAGTGGGCAAAACATGCGAAAATGAGGCTAGTTGGCCATCTTGCTGGCCATGCTCCCAAGACAGCCATTCTTCATGAAGGCCCTTTGTGTGCCATAAAGGCCATGAACAAATAATAACAAATGGTTTTACCTGTATGTAAATAGCAATTAGCGTACAATGTCACATACCTTATTTCAGCACAGAGACCCCAATGGCAAATCAACACAGAGGTTGACTTCGAGTTGCTGAAATCCATCCCTGCTGCAAGAGAATTTCCTGACCAAAGCCAACAAATCAGGTTACTCACAGGCCCCCTGATTCCCCCTGATTGGATGAAGGCATTGATCATACCGAGGCTCACACTTAATACTGCAAAAACTAGTTGCAGACTCCTACAAGATCATATTGTGAAGAGTCAGATAACTTTTAAGTGCATCCATTAGAAGGGCCATACTCTTGACCCCAAGGGGATATAAGACCGAAATTCCTGTTTTTCGTTTTTATTTTATTTCATTTTTATATCTATAAAGAGCACATGCACCTAATGGTATCTTGGTGTGGTACGCTGTTCCGCAGTCTTGCTGCAGCCACCAACAAAGCCTGACCTCCTAGGGTAGTTTTGCAAAATCTTCGCCCTGTCAAGAAAGCCTCTAGTGTCTCTAATATAGTTTGTTCAGAAGACAACATGTTTACTGCTAATCATTATGCTTAGAGCTATGCCTCTGTTCAAGTTCACAGTTCACATTGTTGGTCTTTAGTGAGGGCTCCTAAGGTCGTGCTCTTTATATGTCCTCTTATTTTTCGTGGTTGTTTTGTACAGGTTGGGAAAATAGACAATGTGTGGGCAAGAAGAGCCATAATAATAATAATTTCCAGCTTATCTGTTATATGGTGACCTCTGAGGTGGGAGTTTCTGGATCTGAAAATCTGTATTCAAAATACCATAATACTTCAATCAATACTGTGTTACATTATATAGGCGCTCGTCCAAGACAACAGAAAGACAACACACCAAAAGAGGAACTCTTAAGACTCAGACAGAATTTTAATGATTCTGAGTGTAATTACATGAGTACTAGTACAATGGATAGATTCATACAATACAAATACTAGTCTGAGATTTCGATACAAGCTTGTAATGACATCACAGAAAATGGTTTCACAAAATCTGGAATACCAGAATGAAAACCTAACCATGGGGAACAACAGGGTTTTCACTGAACATGTATTAAAATCCTCTTTCCAGAATAAAAAATTATTTTCTAGAGTCCCCTCACCCACTAGGGTTTCCCCCAGGTGGCATGCTTTCTCATTGGGGTCCTCTCAATCCGCTGCGGATTGAGGTGTGCTGCGACTTGCGGAACTACGTAGGAGCACCAAGTTGTGGAAAATGTGTAGTGCAGTGAAAGTGGGCTAATATTGGTAGGACTTAAAACATGGGTTAATAATAATGAAAGTCTAACTATAATGAGTATAGAGTCCCTAGTATTGGGTCGACATGTTTTGAGCTGTCCCCTCAAAGCTCTTCTTCAGGACCACACGAGGACCAGCCCTGTGTGTGCCACTCCTAAGCAAACCTATGATTAGGAATTATTGAGGTGCACACCTACTGTGTATACACCTAACACGTAATACATACAGTTAATCACTGACCCGTAGTATCTGAGGAAATACAGCAAAGAAAGAATTAAAAATTCGCCAGCCTCCCAGCCAGGCTGGTAGGTCCTTAACACATGCGGCGTCTTAACTTAATCAATGTACTCCTCTTTAGTGGGTGGGTGTAATTAAAAGTAATAATTAGTGCGAACATCCAGCGTGATAAGAAACTCACACTCGCGACGCCTGGTAATAAATAAGTGAATAAATACATAACGAAAAACAGAGACACCACATCACATGCAACATATAACACTTAATGGTCAGCATATTAGTGACGCATACTTTAGTTTAGGTAGAATTTTACCTCATGATCTGCAGGGGTAGAGGGGCTTATGGTCACACCCTAAGGAAATAATGGGGACGCAGAGTGGTAATTAGCAAGGAAAAAACAAGAGGGGAATTCTCCCGGTGTCTCACATTGATCTACAATGGGATATTGAAAACTCGTTAGTTCCTAGGAAAGGAACGTAAGGAGAAAATGGTTAGCAAGACTTGCTTCGTCAAAGCGCACCTCTGGCAAATCACCTAATGGCACCCCCGGATACCGCATCTTACTGCATCTTTCTCCCGGAGTCCATTAAATACTGCCAGAACCGTCCAGTCATGATTGCCTTGGCAGCTAGCCCGTAAACCTCCAAAATGGCCGCTCCATATGGCAATACTGGGGGCCATCTTGTGCAAGTGACTCAGATGCCTTTTGTAGAGACCGCCGAGTGGCATATTTCATAAATGAAATGGGAACTGAAGATATGAAACCAAACCAAAAGCGAGTGCAAACAGAATGCTCGAAAAGAGAGGTCGGCTAGACTGAAGATAATATGGAAGGAAGCCATCTAAAATGTCTAAAAACGGCGGGGGCTATATTGGAATGTCTAAGATGAATGTAATGGTACGGGAGCTTTAAACAAGTGGACCACCGCAACACAGGTGTTAGACATAGCTTATACATTCATAATGTGGGATGTCGGTGGTGATCAGGTTGATGACAAGGAGACCACGAAAAATGGTATTACATAGTGCCAGTGTGGGTATATTAAAGGGATTGATCTTTCCCTTGAGTGATACTGGTACTAAATATTGTCTATAGAACACTGTATCTAAATTGTAGATCATGCTTACCAGAATCATTTTACAAATTGCCCCCACGGAATGTTGTCATTCAGCCTTTCAGTGACCGTTTGTAATTTGTACACCCATCTTTGTTCTTTGTCTAGTAACCTGTGTTCTAGATTGTCAGTGTGTTTGATGTGTTCTAACACCACCCAATGCAGATCGTGTGGGGTATGTTGCATTTCTTTAAAATGTGATGTCATTTTTGTGGTGATCCTAATGCCCCTGATGTTGTTTCGGTGCTCGCATATCCTGGTGCTGACTTTCTAGTGGTCATACCTACATAATGCAGGTTGCATGTGATCATGTACACCACCCCAGGGATATTGCAATTAGTGAAATTGCGTAGTTCCCAAACCATTTTGTTGTTAAAAGTCACTTTCTTTGTGGTGGAGGTAAGGTGACACACGCTACAATTACCGCAGGGGGTAGTGACCCATTGGTAGCGTGCTCAGCAATGGTTGTGTTTTATCGTTCCTAGTTTGAGGTTTGGGGCGGGTGTGTATCAAAATGTCCCTTAGGTTTCTCCCTTTCCTATGTGAGAACATGGGTTTAGGGATGTCAAGCTTTCCACTTTTGAGGGTACGCCAATGTTTTTTTACTATTTTGGTGACACAGTCCGATGCAATGTTGAAAGTTGTGATACATAGTGGTCTTCTGTCTTTTTCTGTGTCTTGTTTCTGATTTGTTTCCAGAAGCGCTTCTCTGTGGTTGTTTGTGGCTCTCTTCTTATCTTTTGATATCAAGTTATTTGGGTATTTCCTAGTGAGTCATTTCTCAGATAGGTTTTTGGCTTGTGCTCTGAAGTCCTTAGTCTCAGAACAATTTCTTCTGAGCTTGAGAAACTATCCAAAAGGGAGGTTCTCCTTCAGGTGTATTGGATGAAAGCTGTCATAGAGTAGTAGCCAGTTTTCGCCCTGGGTTTAAAGTGTTTGATTGTTTTCAATAGACTGTCTGTAGCATAGATATTGAGGTCCAGAAAGACCAGTTGTGATCTACTCATGGTATGTGTAAACTTGAGGAAAGGGTCCTGGTGGTTAAGCCACTCAATGAACTTGTTGGCTTCGGATTCGCCACCTTCCCAAATTAGTAGAACATCATCGATTTATCTTTTCCAGAGTTGAATATTTTGGCGATGTGGGTTGGTGTTGGACAGGATTTTGTGCTTTTCCAGGTGGTGTACATATAGTCCTGCCACACTAGGAGCAAAGGTGCTGCCCATACTGGTCCTGTGCTGTTGCCGAAACAGTATGTCCTCAAAACGGATGAAATTCTCCATCAGGGCCCACTTGCAGCACTCCAGGACTAAGTGCCTAGGTGTATCATAGGTCCACTCTTCTTCGTATAGGACCTCTTCAATGATTTCAAGGGTCTCTTTGTGGGGTAGACAGGTATAAAGGCTCTCCATGTCTAATCCAATGAGGATACTGGTTGTAGGGTCAAAATGTAGATCTTGGAGGAGGCAGAGTACTGACTTAGTGTCCTTCAGGTAAGTGCTTTTTCCCTGTATCAAGGGATGTAGGAAAGCATCCGCGAAGTTGAAGAGCGGTTCCAAAATGGATCCTATGCCGGAAATGATAGGTTGTCCCGGTGGGTTTTCCAATGACTTATGGATTTTCAGTATGGTATAAAAATACGGGGTTACCGGATGGGCTTTGTCCAAGAAATCCCCTTCCTTTTTAGTGATCCAGTCATGTGCTGTTGCTTCTTCCACCATGCTGGCAATCTCTGTCCATAGGAGTTCCATTAGGTCTTCTCTGATACGTAGGTAGTTCCTCTCATCCGCCAGAAGTCTCATGCATTCTCTGCGGTAGGCCTCTGTAGTTTGTAAGATGATGGTGCCACCTTTGTCTGCTGGTTTGATCATAATTCTGGTGTCGTTTGCCAGTTGTTGAATGGCTTCTTGCTCCTTTTTGCTAGTGTTGTGGAACACTCTTATGGTCCTGGGATCGATTTATCCCACTTCTTTTAGTATGCCCTTCTCGAAGGCTAGGAGTTCCACATGTAGGGTAGATGATGGAGGGGTAAATGTAGATTTTCGATGTAGGCCTGTATCCCCCGTTTTGGTGTCCATTATAGGTTTGTTCTAAAAAAACACCCGTAGTTTGATCTTACGAATGAACTCATTCAACTCACAGCGGAGTTGGAACTTGTCCAAACTAGGTGTGGGGACGAAGCCTATTCCCGTTCCAGGACTGTCAGTTGAGTTTTTTTTTTTTTTTTTTTACCTTTTACTCAAATGATGCCCATGGTATTTATGTTTTTTGGAACAAATTTTATATGTAGTATTCTGAAATCATAACCAAGAAGAATTCCCCTCCTCTATACCTTCCCACCACCCCACCTGAGTACAGCATGCATAATTCACTAATTACATCATCATCAAATCATATGTTTTCTAGGAGGAGCTTTGTACTCCCCCAACAAGACAGAAGGAGCTGGACTGTAATAGGCTCTTGGGCATGTTGGGTAAATGCATGACTGTTCCATGCACTTGCAATAGTCCAGTAATAGAGGTCGTTCTTCTGGAATTTCATGTTGCAGTTCCTCCATGGCCATAACCTGCCAAATTGTATACAACCATTGTTCCACTTTTGGCTTAGGACTTGATTCCCAGACAGTGCTGTCAACATTTTGGCAGAACACAGCATTTGCCAAAACAAAGCCCAGCTTGCTCTTCTTTTTTTTTTTTGGGTTTAAACAAACTTTATTGGTTTCCTCAAGATTACAACTTGCATCATCATCAGTACACTGCATAACATAGCCATATCGACAGGTGCTTCAAAGAGGCTCCAACCTAGGAAGCCGTGAGGCAGATATCTACAGATTACCAATGGACCAATCCAACACGTGGCACCTAGCAGTGGTGTGGTTGTTGCGTCATCCAGAAGCCTGTTATTAGGTCTTCAGCAATCTTGCCTCACGTATGAGTGCCACACCTTGTAGAGTCCATTATCTTCAATAATTTACCCTCGATGTCGCAGTGAATTCACTTTATCCAGACCAATCTTAAAAACAATTCCCCCCTCCCACCTCCCAGCCGCTTCCCCCAACCCAACTGCCCCCCTACCCCTCCCCCCCGCTGCCGGGTCATTGTAATTCAAGGTTCGCCTATCTGAGTACTCACACGGGGCCACCTGTGGTCTCCCCCTCTTGACCTGGGGTCTCCCCCGCTCCGATGGACAGTCCCGACGTTATTTCCTGCATCATTGCCCCCCATGCAAGTAGTACCTCAGGCAACTTGGGGTCTCTCCTAGTGCTCCGTATGTGCCCCTCCTCGGCCAGGGCCCATTCCCGTAAATCTGACCTCCACTTTGCCAATATAGGTCCTTGCTGCGTCAACCAGTGGATTGCTATACGCCTTTTGGCTATCACTAGCCCCAGGACCAGAAACCGCCTGCTTATCTTGCGTTTCGGGTCTCGCGGAATCATGCCCAGTAGACATACACGGGGATCCAATGCGATCGTCCAACCGGTTATCCGGGTCAGTTCGTCAATAACCGCCCCCCCAGTACGTCTGGATCGTTGGGCACGTCCATACCATATGCAGAAAATCTGCTGGCTCGCCGCGACATCTGGGACAGTGGGGGTCTCTGGAGCCATCAATGGCGTGCAACCTTCTAGGGGATAGGTATGTCATATGGATTATGTTGTACTGGATTTGCTTAAAGCGATTGCTCACTGCCACCTTCCGCACACTTTCGTGGATTCGCACCCAGTCTCGCGGTGCAAGCTCCTGCGGGCACACCTGCTGCCATTTTTCTTCTATTTTTAGGGGGCCGGTTTTTTTATCATCCCTCAGCGCCTTATAGAGGTGAGTAACACATTTTCGCCCTCCCGCCATGGCTATCAAAGTGACCAAAGTCTGAGTGTGCCCCGGGGCCTCCGGAAACGTAGGCCACAATTGTCGTGCTGTTGCCGCTATTTTTGCATAATGCAGAAACTGCCCTGCTCCCAACTCAAAGGCGGTCATTGCCTCCTGATACGTAATAAATTTATCGTCTGGGTACAGGTCGGCCAACATCAGGCAGCCCCCTGACTTCCACGCCTCCGTTGACATTACCCGTTCAATCTGCACAAAGGGCGGCATCTGCCAGAAGTCCGCCTCCGGGGCGAAAGGTCTGTTTTTAATAATTTTGCGTACCACTCGGTTCCAAATTGCGGCCCCAAGCTGCACCAGAGGTGGGACCCGCCCGCCACAACAAAGCCCCGAGCTGTCGGTCCCCGTATGTACCTGCCAGCAGGGACCTCTCCCAAGAGGGATCCACGTCCAACCAGGCTATGGCATGTTGCAATTGCGATGCAAAGTAGTAAAGCTCTTGATCCGGAATCTCCAAACCCCCTCTACCCCAGCTACATTTCAGGACTTCCAAACTAACCCTGCATCGCTTCCTATTCCATAGCAGTTGGACCAAGAGCGAGTCGAGTTCCCGAAAAACCCGGTGTGGAATCTCGAAAAAAGACCCTTGCATGGTATAGAGGCATCAGGGCAGGACTACCATCTTTATGAGTGCAATCTTTCCCATCATGGAAAGGATAAGAGGATTCCAAAAGGCAATACTACCCTGTAACCCCCGGATGATCCTCCCCATATTACGCTGGTAAAACCCTTCCTCGGACCTATCAAGCCATATCCCTAAGTATCGGATCGTGTCCTCCGCCCAGGGAAGTTCCAGCTCTGGTCGCTGGTCCGCCTCCCAGTCGATCTTAGATTCAATCGTGTAGAGCTGTGACTTTGCTCTGTTAATATAGAGTCCGGAGGCGTCAGCGAATTTGGCCAGCGCTGTTAACAATATCGGCAGTGATTGGGTCGGTCGACTCAGGTATATTAACACATCGTCGGCGTACAGTGACACCACATACTCCGTGTTCCCCACCCGTATGCCCTGTCCCTCGAGTATCCTGCGCAAATGGCACGCCAACGGCTCCATTGCCAGGGCAAACAACAATGGGGAAAGCGGGCAGCCCTGCCGCGTTCCCCTCTCTATGGTAAATGCATCCGACACGTATCGACCCGTACGGACCCGTGCCAGCGGCCGAGCATACAATAACTTGATCCAATTAACAAATCCTGCCCCCAAACCCATCTTAAGCAGAACCTGCCAGAGATAAATCCATCCGATGGAATCAAACGCCTGTTCGATATCAAGGAACACTAAAGTGTTCTGCTGGGCTCGTCCCTCCACAGATTGCATAATGTGCGCCAGGCGTCGAATATTCCTCAGAGTATTTCTACCCGGTATTAAGCCGGACTGATCATCATGGATCAGCCGCCGAAGATGAGGGAGGAGCCTGGACGCCAACACCTGACTGATAATTTTAAGATCCACATTCAGCATGGAAATGGGCCTATAAGAGCCGGGAAGTAGGGGGTCCCTCCCAGGTTTGGGGATCATTACAATCAACGCTTCCCGCATGGAGTCCGGGACCATACCGCGTGTCCCGGCCTCCAACGTGGTTTCTAGTAGTTTGGGGACCAGCAGTCCACTGAACTCTTTATAAAGCTCGGCGGGTATGCCGTCCATTCCCGGGGATTTTGCAGTTTTTAGGTGGGCGATAGCTGCCCGTATTTCTTCTCCCCTGAGGGGGCCTTCGAGGGCGTCCCGGTCTTCTTCGGCTATGCTGGGCAGATCCATCCCAACCAAATAGGCCTCCGCCGCCTCAGGGGCCGAGGGAGACTGAGTCTCAGAGTATACTTTACGTAGGTGGGCCACGAATACGCTATTTATTTCATGTTGGGTATACACCATCTGACCCAGATCGTTTTTAAGGGCCAAAATCGGGCATGGCTGAGTCTCCGTTCGAATCAGGCGCGCCAACAACCGCCCGCCTTATCTCCTTCCGTGTACCAACGACGCCTACTCTCCGTTCTAACATATTTGCCTAACGAGTCCCATAGGTCTCCTATCCGCCGCCGCACTTCGTCCCTTTCAGCCGACCTCTCCTTATGCGTGGGGAGTTCCGAGTCCAACTCCTCCAACCGTACCTCCTGCCACCTCAGGTCACGCTCCAACACTTTTTTGACCCCTACCTCCGTGGACCGACATATCCCCCTAACCACCACTTTCATTGCGTCCCATTCAGTCGATCTGGTGCTGGCGGAGCCCCAGTTGATCTCCATGTATTCATTTAACCCCGTCAAAATAGCGTCATGATAAATCGGGTCGCCCAAGGCTTCAGTATTGAGCCTCCAAAGTGGTATCTTCGATCTCGGTCGGGCCAGCGAGTAGGTGATCAGGAGCGGGGAATGGTCAGACAAATATCGGGCTAGATATTGCGTCTCCGTTACCCGGTAGAACGCCGTCTGTTGAATAAAGAAGTAGTCCAATCTGCTAAAGGTATTGGCAGCAGGTGTGTGGCACGAGTACACTCTGAGACTAGGGTTATGGTGGCGCCATACATCCAGTAGGCCATAATTAAGTAACATGCGGCTTATAGCCTCCCTGACGTGGGGCTTGGCATCCGGCTTGGGGGGGAATCTGTCGAGCTCCCCATCGAGGGCACAATTGAAGTCCCCAGCCACCACCAATTCTGTACCCGGGTCCAGATCCAGCACTTAGAAACCCCCCGTCGTCGCTATTCGGGGCGTAAACATTCACCAGGCAGATACTGCATCCATCAAGGGTCCCCTTCACCGCCACGAATCTACCCTCTGGATCCTGTTTAACATGGAGAGCCTGGAAGGGGACTCCCGGTGCCACCCATATTAGCGCACCCCGGGCAAACCCTGAGTAGGATGTGGCAAAGAGCTGACCCCTCCACCTATGTTGGACAAATTTAAGACAGTCTCCCCATAAGTGGGTTTCCTGGAGTAGAGCTACACTGACCCCATATCGCCTTAGGTATGATGCTACCCGGATCCGTTTCACCCTGTTATTGAGCCCCCGCACGTTCCACGTAATTAGTTTGTAACTCTGAGCATCCCCTGTCATAAGGGAACATTTGTCGGCATCCTAGCTCCCCGCCTACGGTGCGTGGACCCCCCATCAATGCCATACCTTGCCCCCGCCCGAGACCCAAGACTTTGAACCCCTATGTGCCAACATGAACCTGACCCGGCAGCAACCCCAACAAACTCCCAACTGTAAATCCAAACTCCCCCCACCCACAGGCGGTAGCCCGTCATTCTCACAACCGATCCCGGCCTGAGGACTCAGAACCCCGCCCCAAAACGCCTCCCGCCCCTCAAGATAGCCCTCTCAACTTAACAGAACAAAAGCAGTTTCAACTTCACTTGGTCAACCAAATCCTCTAGACCTTCTCACCCTCCAATAACTCTGGGAATCAGCCGACTGCCTGGCACCGTGCAACCCCGACCGACCAAGGTCTAGCCAGGTCGCCTCGGCACTCCACAGCCGGCACACCTAACCAGCGTGTAGGCGGAATACAGTACCTCCCTCCAGCAAATCTCAAACCCCCCCCCCTCCCACTAGTTCAGAGGGTTCAATGTTCGTGCTGCTACGTCTCCCAGGAAAGCCAAGTGCCCGGCGGGCCAGACCTAGTACTCACAGTGTCCATGTTGATCTAGCTCAGAGGCACAGCGTCAGGACTCTCCCTCACTTATGGTCGGAGCCTACCATGTCCGGGCCGGTGGCACCCTCCAGGTCCGACTGTGTTTCCTGAACCAGACAGAGTGGGGAGAACTGGTTCTGCGTCTGGATGCCCACTCCCTCCGCGAGGAGCGTGCCATCTGGTCCCACCACAATACGCCCCTCATCCGCACGATCGTGGTAGGGCTTCTGTCGTCCGTCCCCGCGGCGTTGCCGGCTTCGCTGTCGATTACTCTGACGTCCCTGCTCCTGCCATCCCTGAGTCTGGTCCGGACTGGCCAGACCCAGCGAATCCATCCTGTCGGCAGCCTCCGACGGAGTACCAAAGAAGTGGACTTTGTCAGCGTGCTGTACTCGGAGCCTGGCTGGGAACATCAGGCTGTATTTGATACTATGGCTGCGCAGCCGTCGTTTTGACACTCATGAAATCGGTCCTTAAGTCTTGCACTTTTTTAGTGTAATCGGGATAGATGTGAATGTTGTGGCCTTCGAATCGAGGAGGGCCCTTAGCCCGAATATACTGTAAGATCACGTCCCGGTCCCTAAAGTTGAACAGCCGGGCGATCAGAGTTCTAGGCGGGGATCCCGGTTTTGGGGGCGGCCCCAGCGACCTTTGCGCCCGTTCCACCGCAAACATTTTGGATAGTCGCAGCTGGGGGAACGCTCTACCAATCCAGTCCTCCAGAAAGAGGTCCGCCGCCGGGCCCTCCGCCCTTTCAGGAAAGCCCAAAAAACGGATATTGTTTCGCCGCAAACGCCGTTCGGCATTGTCCGCCCTGTCCTCCCGCCGGGCAGTGTGGTCCCGGAGGGCCGTTACCGTCTCCCGCAGCTGTCTGACCTCCGACTGCAGCATATTCAGATCTCCCTCTGTAGTGGTAACCCTGTCCGCCACCTTCCTGAGATCCAGGCGTAGATGATTGATATCCATGGCCATCCCATCCATTTTGTTTTCTAACGCCACCCTGGAGTCTCGGATCGCTGCCAGTATATCCGCTTTATCCTGTGCGGCCGCCTCCAGGAGGGCTCCTCGGTCCATCTCCGCTCGAGGGCGATCCGTCACCGTCTGCCCCGGGACCGTGTATTAGTCAATTTTGTTCACCTGGGCGCCTCGCAAGGCCCGGTCCTGCCCCATCTTCCGCAGGGCCGACCTCTGGGACACTGTCGCGGCCCCTCCGGCCAACCAAACCAGGGATAGGAGTCCCCGAAGCAGGTCACCTTCGCAGTGGGGGTTCTGAGTCGTCTATATCACCATCCCCCAGGCACTCCGGGCTGGTCCAGTGGGGGAATCCCTGCGAGTTCGACCCTGTCACACACCACACCAAGGAGGGGGACCTCTCCCCCAGGGGCACCGCTTCCAGGCACACAGCGCACCGCAGCCCAGCTTTCCGCGCCGTCGTCAAGTCTCGGTGCAGAGACCCCTGCGGTTGTGGGGATCGGCCGCCCCCGCCTCCTCCGTCGCATTCTGGGCCTATCTCCGGCCGCGCGTGTCAACGATGCCGGGCTTCCGAGAGGCCGGCCCGTACAGGCAGCGCTTCTCCGTCGGCAAGCTCAAGATGGAGTCTTCGGGTTTCCGGGGTCCACGACCGGCTCCCCTAGGCAGTGTTCACTCTGTCCCGAAGCCTAAGACCCTGCAGGCCTCTTTGTCTCCCTCCTGACCTGCAACTCTTCCTCACCGGAGGGGCCTGCAGTGGGAGCGCCGCCACGCCGCCCGGCAGTCAGGGCCGGGGCACCGTCTGTCCACTTCCTCCGCACCAGCCAGGCCAAGCCGATAGGTCCCTCCTGCCCCCTGGGTATATCAGGGCCCAAACGCCACCGCAGCGGGACACACCTGCAAATATCCCCGTCGTTGAGGGCACCTCATGTCCCAGGGCTAAACATCCCGCCGGCCGCTGTCCCCTCGCCACGAGGCTAGCCAATATTCTCCCCGGGTCTCCGATTGGGGCCTACCGTCCGTCTTCCTCAGGCCTCAGCCGGGCCTCACCCTTCCCGCACCTCGCAGGGAGGACCAGATCGCCGTGTCTGCTGGGCGCCCGCGGGGGGTGGCCGGTGCACCGCCAAGCCTCCAGCCCACGCCCACCATCCGGACTCTGCCACTCCTTTTGGCCGCCGTATCTCCGCCGCTATCCCCGGTGCTTTCAGGCTCCTACCGCAGGATAATGAGTGGGCCCTTCGCGGCGTCTCTCCAACACCGGACTTGCGTGAATCGCCTCCCCCGGTCTCTGAGTTCGGAGCGGCCAGCGGGACCGCCGCATCCGCTCTCCTCCGACCTCCACCTCCAGGAGGCTCCCGGGGACAATGGCACCGCCCGGTTCCCCACTTCGGGGCTCCGCCGTAGAAGCCTGTGTTATCGGCCTCACTGCAGCTTTTCCAGACCCCCGGCGACGGTTGGCGCCGCCATCTTGGGCTCAGGCAGCCCGGCACGTCTCTGGGTTTCTATGCACGATTCCCCCGACTTCGGGCCGGCTTCCCCCACTTCGTCTAGGACCCTCGGGGCCAGGGGGTGGTACCGATATCAGCGGTTCCAAAGTTATTCCGCTTCCGCCAGGATTTCAGCAGTATATTTACTTACGGGGCAGGAGCTGCGCTGAGACGCGTCTAGCTGGCCATGCTGTCAGGCCACGCCCCCGACTGTCAGTTGAGTTGATGATAAAGCAATGTCAGACAGATTTACCACTAGGCTGGATAGCTGGTGGTGGTTGGGTTGTTCGGTGGGCCCATACTCCTCGTGTTCATCCTCGTTGTTTCCAAGGGATGTGACCATTGTATTTGCTGTCCTCTTCCTGTTCTTCCTCTCTGGGTTCCTTTGCCTCTCCCTAAAAATGGAAACGACTGACCAGGCTGCTCTGGTTGTTGTGCTGGCTCCCAGTAGGTATAGGGTAGTTGTTGATAATGTAGTGGTCCGTAGAAGAAGGGTGCCGGAGGAAAAGGTGGGGGGCCTTGATGGGTAGGCCATCCATAACTCTGTCCTCCTCTGTTCCTCATCCTTCCGCTGTGGTTACGTCGACTTCTGGTGTTGTTTCTTCGGCCGTGGCCATTGTCAGAGCTATCTGAGCCGGTATCCGATCGCTCTATATCGGTGTTGTACCCTGGGTTCCTTCCAGACAGATGATAATCCTGTCTTGTATATGGGTATACTTTCTCGTGTGAGAAATTCTTAGAATCCTTTTTGAATTTCTAGTATTTTGTATCTTTAAGTGTTACTTCAAAATAAATCTGTCATCGTTTTCTTCAATTCCTCCAGCCTCTTCGTTAACTCCGTGACTGTTTGGAAGCTCTTGAGGCAAACCTCGAGTGTATGTATTTTTTCTTTCATCTCCTGCGACAGTCGTGCTGCTGTTTTTATGATGAGTACCAACCAATTTCTGGTACAGTGCCAGGAGATTAGGGACCAGTCAATCTTGAATGATTTATCTTGTTGAAAGATGAATGGTTCATTGCATACTATTAAACCCTGTGGTGCCGCATTTACCCTCAAATATTCGGTCATCATGACCCCAGGGATTATGGTTTTGATCTGATTCCTCTTCAGTTCTGTCAGTTCAGTTCATCCCAACATTGATCTACTTCGTTGGTATCTCTGTTGGGTGTCTCTGCAAAGGGGTCATAGTGGATAAGATTCTCTCCACTTCCTCTTCCAAGAAAGTGAGGCCAGTAACTTTGGCCATCGTGACAAATTATGTGTAGTGGGTGGTGTCAGAAAAACATGAGTGCAAGGGGGGACCTCCCACAGCTGCGCGGTGTATATAATGCAATCAAAAGATGGGGGGGATAGAGGGTGAGGTTAGGTTCACCCTCCTAACAGAATGAAGTTTCACAAAATCTTGAATATCAGAATAAAAACCTAACCGTGGGGAAGGACAGGGTTTTCACTGAACATGTATGAAAATCCTCTTTCCAGAAAGAAAAATTATTTTCTAGAGTCCCCTCACCCACCAGGGTTTCCCCAAGATGGCATGCTTCATCATTGGGGTCCTCTCAATCCGCTGCGGATTGAGGCGTGCTGCGACTTGCGGAACTACGTAGGAGTACTAAGTTGTGGAAAATGTGTAGTGCAGTGAAAGTGGAGTGGAAAAACAAAAAGTTAAAAATATCTAATTAGCGGGCTAATATTGTATTCCTGCCCCTAGTTGGTATGACTAAAAACAGGGGTTAATAATAGGGAAAGTCTAACTATAATGAGTATAGAGTCCCTAGTATTGGGTCAACAATTTTCGAGCTGTCCCCTCAAAGCTCTTCTTCAGGACCACACGAGGACAAGTCCCGTGCGTGCCACTCCTAACCAAACCTATAATTAGAAATGAATGAGGTGCACACCTACTGTGTATACACCTAACACGTAATACATACGGTTAATCACTGACACGTAGTATCTGAGGAAATAAAGCAAAGAAAGAATTAGAAACGCGCCTGCCTCCCAGCCAGGCTGGTAGGTCCTTGACACATGCGGCGTCTCAACTTAATCAATGTACTCCTCTATAGTGGGTGGGTATGAATAAAAGTAATAATTAGTGCGAACATCTAGCGTGGTAAGAAACTCACGCTCATGCCACCTGGTAATACACAAGTGGTTAAATACATAACGAAAAACACTTGTGTAGAGACACCACGTGACATACAACGTATAACACTTAATTTCAGCATATTAGTGACACATACTTTAGTTTAGGCAGAATTTTGCCTCATGATCTGCAGGGGTAGAGGGGCTTGTAGTCACACCCTAAGGAAATAATGGGGACACAGAGTGGCAATTAGCGAGGAAAAAACCGGTGGGGAATTCTCCCGGTGTCTCACATTGATCTACAATGGGATATTGAAAACTCATTAGTTCCTAGGCAAGGAACTTAAGGAGAAAATGGTTAGCAAGACTTACTTCGTCAAAGCGCACCTCTAGCAAATCACCTAATGGCACCCCGGAGACCGCATCTTACCGCGTCTGTCTCCCGGAGTCCATTAAATACTGCCAGAACCGGCCAGTCATGATTGCCTTGGCAACTAGACTGTAAACCTACAAAATGGCCGCTCCATATGGCAATGTCTGTAGAGACACAAGCACTGAGACCCTATTGTAGGCACTTGACTGCTGCTGGCCCCCCCTTAAGCCAGTGTCAAAGATGCAGCACATGCACTAGTTGGCATGGTAGGATCACCATACCTCATGCTCCCTGGGCCATGCAGTGCGCCACCCCAGCATAACGCAGGAACGGCCTGCACCTCCAATGGGCGTAGAGAACAGAAACGGTACTGTGCATACTTGAGCAACACAGGAAGGGGAAAGCGGATCTCTACTGATGTAGGAAAATGATATTCGGACATATTGGCCCACAACCTGCTCAGCACCGCCTGGCACCCTCTTAAAAATCCCCCTCTTGATCAAATTCCCCTCGATGGGAGGCCCCAGGGAATTGTACCCTCAAACCAATTGTACCCACAGGAGCAGCATAGGCTGCCTAACCAGTACCTACTGAAGGATATTTCTGTTACTCGGTGCAATACATTGTTCCTTAAAAATTATGTACAGTATTTCATTGTGTGTGATTTTAGTGAAATACGTTTTTGTAAAAAGAGCACTCATTTCCCGGATATTGCATTATTAACTGGTATTGATTGTTTATAGACCTCTTAGTCTCTAACCCATGTGCTACCCCCCCCCCCCCCCCCCCCAAAGTATGCTTTGGGCTGCTTGATTTTGTTACCCTAAGGGTCATGTGCTAAAGTGGTATACTTGGTGTTCAGTTTTAGGTTCAACAATAAGATCAGGCCCCTGGTTACCCGTTGTAAACAGTACTGACTGTAAACTCTAAGCCCATTAACCCCGGACTACCCTGGCACACCTGAAAAGTACAAAGAATAACAGTGGGATTAAATCAAGCAAATTAGAATTGAATTAAATACCTTCTCCTCTTGAGTCACTAAAGCAAACAGATGACTTTTTATTCAGTGCTTACAGTGGTGGTCAGACTGTTGACTTTTTTTCTAGGCCCATTGGCAATCCCAACTCAAGTACCAAATGCACCGCAGGACACTGTTGTGAAAGAGAAGGCACTATATCAATGGAAATAATTACTAACTGCCTTGATCAGATGTGAGAGCTATATATTAGGAAACCGGATGTATAACAAAATGCTATCACATAAGGAAGATTATAGGTTAGACTTTTAATTGACTGTCTTAGAATCTAATGGTTGCATTTAAATGTCATCAAACACTAATCAGTTATTTTGCTGATTTAAACCATGATGAGATGAACCGTAGATGAAGCTAAAAGAAATTAACAATCCTGATTATTAAGAACAACTTCAATCAATGTAGATGTGTATGAATGGGGTGCCATTCTCGCATTCACCCAATCTTCACCTGTTAGGGTCCCAATTTCATTCTCCCACTCGCAATGTCCCAAAATGACAGGAGTATTTATTAAAAGTGAGCGGTAAATCTGCTTGATTCCAAGTTTCCGCAGGGTTTTATGGTAATCTCTTATTGTGACTGACTATAAGCCTGGATCACAACTAACTTCAGGCTTAAGTATTTATTGCATGTCACAATTGCAGGTATCATTAAAATTGGGTCTCATGTATCCCAAATTCTTCAGGTAGTGCCTCACAGTATTTAAGATGGCCTACCTTCCATATGTCTCCCAGTTTGGAGACCCCAATAAGATCCCGCGGTCACAATCCCTGGAGTGAGTTCACCTAGAGAAATTGCTTGCACAGCAACTGTGGAGGTTTATGTGATAATGTATCCCCCAATCAATCCAGTGCAGTGGTTCCCTCCATGTGAGCAGTGTCACTCTAGAGATGCCAGGAGGGAGTGTAAGACCAACATGTCATAAAAGTAGCCCCCTAGCGAAGAGCCTTCAAACAGGTCTATTTAAGCCTTATTGCAGGATTGTCTCTGACTCCAAAAAGCCATTAGTTTATAGTTGGCAAATGGGCCACCCTGTAATCTAGACACCTGTCTTACACACCGAGGCCGCCATCATATGGTGAGCGGGTGTGTGCCCCAAGATTTTGCACACCATAAGAAAGGGCCTGCGGCTGCTTTGTTTGCTATAAAGAGTGATCAGGGATTTTAAAATGGATACTTTTGAAGGACATGAAGAAGCCATGGGAGTATAATTTTCTTAAAAAGTGTGATTTGGCCAAGTTTAGAATGACGAAGAGCTTCCTGATTGCTAATGTCTCTATGTAACTTTGTCTGTATGGGAGCTAGGTTGAGATTCTTGCAGGATTTTGGACCTATAGAGACGTATATGCCAAAGTATTTAGCGGGCTTGGTCGTTATCTGCAGGTGTCTTACTTCCTGCTACATCATCCCTCCTCCTCTATTGGGCTCCATTATTGATTTATCCCAATAAACCTTCAGGCCAAAGGTCTCCCCGTAGAGGTCGAGAATAGTCATTAATATCTCACCAGTCTATTTTGAATAGCCGAGTTAACACAGCATGTCTTCTGCATATAGAGACACTGGATCCCCCAAACCACCATCCCAGTGAAAATCCAATGGGAGAATACATTAATACAATCAGAGGTGAACATGAGTTACAAGTAAACAGCACTGTATTAGCTCTGCTGCTAACAGTATTAACCGTATATAGAATATCAACACATACAAGAAGCCTCAGGGTAACCTTCGGCGCTTACCATGATGTAGGGCCACGAGTCCAATCTGTGCCTTCAAGGTGGATCTCCAACATCAGCCGCCTTTGTTGATAAGTAACTGATACAGACCCCAAAAGCTTTTGGGACGATCGCGGGGGGGGATGGGGGTGGGGGCCATCACTTCGCTGTATAACTCTGTTTGTGTAGTGTATTACAATATAGCATGTCTTTGGACCATTGGGCAATAGTAGGTGCAGGCCCTCGGGCCCACCTCATCGCCACCCTGCGCTTCGCCAGCAAGAGACCCATGTCTCTCAATAGTCGCGCATCTTTATGCAGTTGTTTTGTCCATCCCAGTAATGCAATTGTGTGTCTTTTACCAGTGGATCGCATGTCAGCGGCAATCCTGTTATATTACTCAGTGTGCAAAAGATTCAGTCCCAGAATCTAGCTACCACTGGACATGTCCAGGCGATATGCAAAAACCCAACCGGACTAAATTTGCAGGGCTCACATTCTGCAGTGTCACGTTGACCATCTCGACATAACAAGTCAGGCGTGTAGTATATTGTATTAAGGAACTTCAAATGTATAAGGCAGTGCCTCCCATTTAATGAGACATGTTTTCTGACCTCACAGCAATATCTCCAGGTGGCATCGTCTAGCGCCACCCCCAAATCATTCTGCCATTCCAGTCTGGCTTTAGTGAAGTGAGTCCAACAGTAGTCTTTTGTTATGCTGTAGATGTTGGAAACCATCTTACTGGGCGAGCCCGATCGTAATAGCGAAGAGAAGGAGGCTACCATTGGGGGCTCCAGCATGTCCTCACCCAGTACCTCACGGAGTGCATGTCTTAATCTATAGTAGTGGAACTGCACAAGCGGCATGTGATTATGACCCTCTGCCTCAATCTCCACCCACTCTCGTACCTTGCCATCAGAGAAAAGGTCTCCTATTGTAGTGATGCGGACTGATGCCAGAGCATATCGGCAGCAAATAGCACCATTCCACCGAAATCAGGGGGGAGTAGAGGACAGTGCCCGCCTGTCACTTTAGCAGATTTTGCCATGCATGCTTGACAGAGTTAACAGAGTCCAAAGTGCCCGATTGTCTGGACAGGGAGTGAAACAGCAATACTGGCGGGGGAGGGTGCCACCACAAACTTTTCAATCTGCAGGTGCGGAAGGCCGGCCTGCTCGTGGAACCAGTGATAGGCATGTGAGTTTTGTGCCATCTGGTAATATAACTCCAAATCCGGGGCGCCAAGTCCCCCCATAGCATAAGGTAGTGTAAGGATATCCCACTTAACACATGAGTGTTTACCTGCCCAGGCCAATTTCAACAGTAATGTGCAAATAATCTTGAAGATATGGGCGAGAAGTACCATTGGAATGTTCGTAAACAGAAACAGAAACCTAGGGAGCACCATCATCTTCATGAGGACTATGCGTCCCATAAGAGACAATGGAAGTCGGATCCATCTCTCCACATAGTTTTCTAATTTTGCAATTGTCCTTGCCATAGTTTTCGCGTAAGACCAGCTCAGAGTCCATGTGCATATGTATCCCCAGGTAGCGCACAGGATCATTGGTCCATATTAAAGGATATTCCAATTCAATAGTCTTCATAGCCGTGGTGAGTAGGAAAATGGTTGACTTGGCCCAGTTAATTTTAAGGCCTGAGAGAGCGCCATATCTCACCATCTCGCCCAGAACAGGAGACAGGTTAGACTCCCTGTCTCTGATATACAGGAGGGTGTCATCCACATAAGCTGATACTGTGAGGTTATACCTCGGAAAGCGGATTCCCCTTTGCCCATGATACTCCCTTAGCGCAAAGGCCAAAGGTTCCGCCACCAGGGCATATAGCAGAGGCAATAATGGGCATCCTTGACAGATGCCCCTTGATATTGTGATGGGTGCAGTCACTATGTCTCCAACTCTTATCCTGGCTTTGGGGGAATTGTATAGGACCACCACAAGTTGTCGAAATACCTCTCCCACTCCCAACCGCCTCAGTACTGCCTGCATAGAAGGCCACTCCACAGAGTCAAAGGCCTTCTCTGCATCAAGGAAGACGCCAGCAGCCTTGATTTATGGTTTGTTATGTTGTATGGCCCCAAACGCAGTTTGCAGGTTGCAGGACAGGTAACGCCCAGGTACAAACCCTGACTGTTCCGGGCCCACCATGAGCGGAACCAGCGGCGCTAGTCATTTAACTAATATTTTTGCAAATAGCTTGGTATCGAAGTTAATAAGTGACAAAGGCATATAAGATGAACATTCGTTAGGGGGTTTGTTCAGCTTTAGTATTGTGACTGTCAAAGCTTCCCTCATGGAGGGGGCATTCTTCCTTCCTCACCCATTTCCTCAAATAGCGTGATAAGGTGCGGGATGAGCAAATCCTTGAATTCTTTATAAAAAGAAACAGTGAGGCCACCCTTCCCTAGGGCACTGCCTGATCGCATTCATTTGAGTGCCTCAAGTATTTCTCCAGCGTCTAATGGCTTCATTAAATATTCCCTGTGCTCATCGGTCAGCCCTGGCATCTCGATGTGCTCCCGGTAGTCTTGTATCGCTGCCTCTTCCGCATTCAGTAATACTGGTTAAATCTGTCTGCTATTGTATCTGGGTCTCTCAACAGTTCACCCCCCTCTGCCCTCAGCTCAGTCACACATCCCAAATCCCTCCTGTCTCTCAGCAGTGCAGCCAAGACTGAACCCGACCTTTCCCCTTCCCCATATGTTTTGGCTACTGCATATTTCCCGATATGCTTAATCTCGCTGACTGCTATCTCGTGATATTCTTCCAATGTAGTTTTCAATTTGACCATTACCTTGGCATTCCCGCCTGCCAAGGCCTCTCGCTAGATCCTTCAATCGGCTTTCCAAGCTAGTCAGCTTCCCTCTAATAGAATGGAGGACCCCAGAATGTTTGGTCATAGCTATCCCCCGTATATAAACTTTGAATGACGACCATACTGTAGAAAATCGGGTAACGGATCCAATATTGATGTCAAAGAAGCTTTTAATGGCCTCGGCCATTTTGGATTTAAACACATAATCAAGCAAGGAATAAGGTGGGAACCGCCAAGTAAAAGGGACAGGTCTTTTCTGTGGGCACTCTATGTCTAGCAGTATTGGGGAGTGGTCTGAGAGAGAGCGGTATGGGTCACATAGGCTCTAATCTGGGGGCACATATGTCTTGAAACAAACCACTAGTCAGTTCTGGTGTGGAGGTCATGTGGGGCAGAAGAATGGGTAAACTCTCCATCGGTCGGTGCCCATGTCCACCAAACGTCTAACTTATTAAGCTGGATTGCCGCATCCACAATGACTTGGGCCGCAGCCGAAGGGCGGCAACAGGGGCCTCCAGAGCGGTCTAATGCCTGATCGAGAACACAATTTAGATCGCCTCCCCATATTTGCAGTAGAGAAAGAACATTTTTTAAGCGCCCAAACAATTCCTGATAAAACTTTGGGTTGTCAAAGTTAGGTCTGTAAATATTGGTTGTAATCAGGTCTACTCCCTTCCCCCTGCACCTAGAGATGGCGAACCTACCCCTTGTGTATGTTTTGAACACCTCCAGTTTTATCCCTGACTTGTGGGCACACCCCTAGAATGTGAGGTAAACCCCGCCGCATGTAGCCACCTGCAGTTAAGCATTTTACTATCTGCGGGAAGATGGGACTCCTGCAGCAAAGCGACATCGATCTCATGCCTAGTGAGATACCCCAGCACCTTTCGCAGTTTTTGAAAGTCGTTTAGGCCCCTGACATTCCATGTCAGTAGACGAATCCTATTGTCCTGTCTCTGTGCCATGCCAATCTGAACTAACTAGCCCTACGCTGTGAATGTCGTTCATGTACTTCCACAAAGCTCCAATGACGAGGAGCACTGTATGAGTGTTATGTAAGTATTGTATACTCATTTTCACTGTGAAATTGAAAATAACTCCCACCAAAATTCCCCCCCACCCACGCTATGCGAGCCCCAACAAAGCATACACGAAATTCCCTTACCTCCCCCACAGTTTGAAACTAGTGCAACAATGCTTACAGCATCCAATAGAGACCTTTCCTGGCAAACCGCCATACAGTGGGTAACACGCAGAGGCGGATGTTACCTGCTCACAGCTTTTATCAAGACTAACAAAAAACAATAACAAGTTGTAGCCATCTGCATATCATTTAACCCCATCGCCGGGTGCCCAATTGCTGGGTACAATTGCAAATCTAGGTAGTCACACTATCACTCTCTCTGGTGCCACCCGGCCAGTGCAAAGCAAACCAGCAGCAAATAGTGTCTGTGCTAATGTTCAATGTCTGTCTCAGTTCACACTAAACCGTGCTTCACTCAAGTCCATAGAGTAATCTCCTTCAGAATCAGGCAGCGGGCATCTACGTGCCCCATCAAGTGTACATCAACCATCGGATCGTGTTCAGCCTACCTCTACAAACAAGTTTGTTAGTCAATATATAGCCACATCATTCCTGCTCCTCCAGGACACCGCCAACTGCTCCCGCCAGCTCCTTAGTGCCCCCTCCCTTTTCGCCGACCTTGGCGTATTCTTTAAGAGCCTTCTGTAATGCTTTTGGGTCAGTAAAGATTTTTGATTTCCCATCCATGTTAACCCTCAGCCTGGCTGGGTACAACATTGCATACTCCAGGTTATTTTCGCAAAGGCGACGCTTCAGGGGAGCAAACTGACACCTCGCTTCTTGCACCCTCATGGTGAAGTCTGGAAAGAGTGAGATTGAGGAGCCCTCAAATCGCAGTTCACGTTCACGGCTTGTTTCAGCGCAGCATCCCAATCTCTGTAGTTCAATAATGTAGCTATTACAGGCTGAGGGGGAGCGCCAGGTTGAGGACGGGGGCCCATGGAGCGGTGGGCGCGCTTGACCACAAACATGTCAGAAAAAGTGTCCCAGCCCACGAGCGACACCAACAGCTGTTCCACAAACACTTCTATATTGCCCATGGATGTCGATTCAGGTAGACCCGTAATGCGAATATTGCTTCTTTTCAATCTCGCCTCCAAATCTTCTGCCTTGTCTTGGAGGATGCTGAGTAACTTCCCCATCTGTGTCTGGGCGTTGTCGGTCTCCATCTGTGCTTCTTCCACCTTGTTAACTCATCTCTCCTCCATGTCCAGCCACCCGGTGTGCTTGTCTAATCTTTCTGACATGCGATCCATCCGGTAAGCCAGTGAGTGGAGTTTGCCATCGATGGTAGTCAGGCTTTTCTGCATGGCCACCAAGATCTGGCTTATGTCACCTTTGGACTCCCCCAGGTCATCACTTTGCTCTTCAGTAGATCTCTCCACTGGCCTCTTATATCTGGACGTTCGCTGCTCAAACTGAAGCTTGGGCTGCATCCTGTCCACTTTGCCATCGTTTGTGGGAGGCCAAAGTCCGACACTTCCTCAAAGAACCTCTCAAATCCCTATTTCTCAATTTGCAGCAACGGGAGGCTCCAAGGGGATCACGCCTTCACGCTGCGTGGATTCTAGAGGCGGGGAGTCTCTACGGCAGCTCACGTCCGCAGAGAAGTGCAGCCGTTGTTCAGGTGAGCAGGCACAAAGGTAGGGGGGTGCCAATCTTAGGGGCACAACCCTGGCATCCCACCCAGTAGCTATTCAGTTAGAGGTTTGAAGGTTCTGTGATTGTATTTTCTGGGGACCTCTCGTAAATTACTAGTCCACCCCCCTGTGAGCGGCCACCTGCGTGCGCCACCAACTGTCTTTTGCCCAGTGATAGAGCTTATCGGTCCCCGTTTTACAGCCAGGATCACCTTACCTTTCACCATCCGGGGAGGGGGGCCAGCGCCGCCACTGCCAGTTCGCTAGTTCCTCAGCAGATGATGCAAGTGACGCCAATCTGCTGTCACCTGCTACTCCCAGCCGGTACAGTTCTGCCATCAGCCGCATACGCAATTGGGAGCGAGTCTCTGCATACACCCAGGATTGGTTCCCGCAGTCAGCTTTCTGTTCCGGGTGAGCCGTCTTCAGTGTTCCGCCACGACACGACCAGCGCTCTCTCACCTTGCACCTGCGATCGGTCTCCGTCTCGGGGGACCGATCCACTTCGTGCTCACCGGACCAGGCCTCAACACTCCATGCAGGTCTCTCGTCGCCGCACAGTCCGATTCTCAGCTGGGCGGCCCCTACCAGCCCAACTGGTCTTCTTCCGGGCAAAGCACACACACCGTCTCCCAGGTGAGGCCAGTCCGAGCTTATGATTCCAGGGGCGTCGCTATCTGCAACTCAGCATCCTCCGCCGCAGCCACGCCACGAGTCCCGCCGCCTCCAGGCCCCAGATGGCCGCATTCTCACTCCACCTCCCAGTCTCGTTTTTAGGCGCAACAAGCAAACCTCAGGGTAGAGCTCATCGAGCACAACACAGATCGATAACAGGCGTTGTTTTTATCATGCCGGTGACAGCGGATTCCTTTCAGATATTCAGATGGCGAACGGAGCTAGCTTAAGTTGCGGCCATCTTGAGCCCAGGCAAGCTCCGCCTCCATTAGGCAGATGTTTCTTTGAATAGGAAAAGGATTACTATTGACAAGCACTTGTGCAGATAGCCAGTTTATGAGGAGGAGGAAGATGTTTGCTAGGATGATAGGTCTAAACTTTGTTTCATAAACACCCATTTTAAGGATGTTGAACACTGTAGGAAAGTACCACTTTTTGTATGGTCGCGCCCACTTTGTGCTCCAAATGTTGATGGTTTTGACTCTGAGAGTGCACTTTTTTGACTTGATAATCCTGAATTGGCAAGAGTTTTACCCCCTTATAAGACCCTAGTATATGGTACCAGGGGTACCCAGAGCATTGGTGGTAAAGGGGTCCCCAGGGCGCAAGCATGGTTTTGTGCCACCCTGGGTGACCCATGCAACCTACTGACACTAGGCCTGCCACTGCAGACTACAGGAGTGCAAACTGCTTGAATTTGACCATGCCCTCACCATATATGACACAGTCACATACACTGCCTCTAATATATGTAAAGCACTCTAAGGTAGGCCTCCTTATGCCGGGGGCAGGTTGCATTGTATTAAAGGTGTGGGGCTATAAGCCCAAGCCTGTATGTCCCTAAAGTGGCATGCCCCCATAGAAACTACTATATGTGTTAGTGGTTATAGGATAACATGGGCTGCCAATCGGCACTCTCGAGATTGGCAGCTCCATTATTGTACCACTAAAATATGTCATGTTTGGATTCAACCAACATACCTTTTCAACCCCGAGATGATTCTTGTGCCCTGGACAACGTGGCATGCCCCCAGGGGATACCTTAAAGCAGGGGCGGTTTCTAATCATGGGCGGAGGGGCTCCGCCCCCTTTATTTTTCCCGAGGCACTGGGTGAACTAAATTCATATTTTGAGATAGTAATAATACAGGCTTTATTTAAAATACTACTTACAAAAAAACACCACATCTATACTGACTCAAGTCCATCGATCCTGCTGGCTTGCCTGATGGCTGTTGCACTCTCCCCTGAGATAGTTCTGTGCAAGCTGGTGCCTGCGAAGCCAATACCCTTTGCTGGGCTGATGATCTCACAGCCCGGGGTTCTGTGAGGTCATTAGCTCAGCAAAGACAGAAGCTCATGAAGAATCTTTACCCCTAATGACGTGGTGGGTAAAGTTAGCCCCGGCCGCTTCAGGCTGAAGCCCTGTAGCGCCGGAGCTTCACGTCAATCTTGTAGTGGAGCCCATGTCATCCCACCCTTTCCTAACTCATTGCAGGGAAGGGTCAGTGTACACCAATCACTCCACCCTGTGATGAGGTGGGAAAGGGCGTGGTAGAGGCTGCAGACGAGAAAACAGAAATCGAGTCTGCGCAGTGGTTTAAAGACACACTGCGCAGACTCGAGGGGTCTGCTTCCCGCTCTAGATTTACTGAGGCTCGCCATTAAGTTCCAGTGCCACAGCAGACTTGTGCAACACAGAAGACAGTGAGCATGCTGCTGCAGGTTTGAAGAAAGGAGCTTGTAACTTAGCTTGAGACACCACCTCTATGTAAGGTACACAAAATCAGAAAGCAACAAAAATCCTTTAGTATGACATTTCTCCCTTCTTCGGCACCCGTGTATCTTTGCAGTGCAACATTCCTTCAGTAACAAGGTACATACTGGCCTGGTCTCACGGCATGCCGAATTCCCATCATTCCTAATAAGGGAGAAGGCCTGGGGGCTCCACAATGCCTAGGACTACAAGTGACAGGATCAAGGTGGAGGTGCCAAGGGTTGTTCCATGAGATGTTACACATGGCATGAGCAGAGAGTTGCAGAGGGAAGCCCAAATGCGAATAAACTTACACACCTCGTCCCAACAGTCCTACATTGTACAGTGTCGAGAAATAGAAGCCGCACCGGGCATTCTCAGAAAACCGTGAATGAGTTGTGCTACGTGTGCATGCTATGAACCTGTATTCTTGGGTATAGGGTGTGCTTAGAGCAAAATACAGGCACAGCGCTGTGCAGGCTGGTGTTTCCCTCTGTCTTCACCTGGAGACTGACGTCAAGAGCTTCTGTGTCCTGTTTATTCCCCATTATCGACTCTCCTTGCTGTCCAGTAGCAACACTCAAACTGCGCCGGTGACGCCCGCTCGGGCCAGGGGGTCAACAGCAGAGAACTGATGTCTAGGAGTCTGAATAGATGTACTTTCGCCACACCGCAGAAGAAAGAACAAAATACGCTTTTGACAGGCCGTTGCCCTTTCTGGGTAGGCTTTAGATTAATTAATGTTCCCCACACCCTGCAATCCTTTCAGGCTGCTGACTGGTTAATGACTCGCCTCTGACTGTACGAGAAAGAGGGGGTCCTCCTACACTGTGAAAACAAGGGCGTGGAAGTCATGAAGGGTGTTGCTGCTTCGTAGAAATCAGGAAAAAGCTGCTTGGAGTCAGCAAAGGATTTAATTTGTAGAATCATTTGACACTTCATGGAGCTAAATGTACTCTTTAATTGTTTTTGAAAGGAAACATGAGTGATACCAACTGAGTTGTGCAGTGATGTCTTCTAATGAAAAATGCATAGTTTCACTCCATTTTAAAAAAAACATTTGCATGAGGGTATGGCCCCTTAACCCCCCATTGCCGCACCACCCCACGTTGTGCTTCCCACAGGCCCACCACTTTCAAACTTCACCAGCCGCCATTGCCTTAGAGGTTGCCCCACTGGGAGGATAGGCTTCTGTACACTGAGGCCACGGACCCTAAACCATGGGTAGCCTGGAGAGTGGTGTTCCACCAAATGTACAGAGAGTTCATCCTTACTTTGGCCCATGGCATCCCCTTAGCTGGACATCTGGGATAAACGAAAAACCTGGGACAGGTTGGTTGCCCATTTTTATTGGCTCCAAATGTCTTGAAAGGTGAATTTTTGTCGTTCCTGTATGTGTTGTCAAGCCAATGGCAAGACATGCACACACCCAAAGGCTCTCTTAACCGCGGTTCGAATTCTGCCGCGGTGTGGCAGTTTTAATCAGTAGGCGGGGCCGCGTCGGCCAACGGACGTGCGCAGCACTACGGAGGTAGTGCTTGCGACGGCCGTTGGCCGACGGGAGCACTTAAGGAGTTAATTCCACTTCCAGTGGTTGGGACTCCCTATGAGAGGGCAGGAAATGACATTGTTGGTCCCCTTGACCCGCAAACTGCATCTGGGAACAGATTTATTCTAGTGGTAGTGTACCATGCCAGTAGGTACCCAGAGACAATTCCCCTAAGCACTGCCACTGCTCCTGCAGTGACAAAGGCCCTCCTTGGCATCTTCACTTGAGTTGGGTTTCCTAAAGAAGAGGTCTCTGATAGAGGGACTAATTTCATGTCTGAATATCTTAAATACATGTGGGATGAATGTTGAGTGAGCTACAAGTTCATCATCCCCCATCACCCTCAAACAAATGGTTTAGTTGAAAAATTCAACAAAACCATGAAAACCTGATAATGGGCCTCTCTGAAAAACTCAGAAAGAGATGGGAAGTCCTGTTAGCTTGCCTGCAGTCCTTTTGAACTTTTGTCAGGCCATCCTATAAGGGGTCCATTGAGCCTTTCATGGAAAAGTTCGGAGATACCTCTCAAAGAGCCCAATCAAGACATAGTGGACTATGTACTAGGCCTCGTTCATGTATGACAGAGTACATGAAAAGGACAAACAAGAACATAGAGGTCAGTCGGGAGCTTATCAAGCATTGGTATGATGAGACACCACCACCAGAGGAGTACCAACCAGGTCACCTGGTGTGGGTGTTGGCGCCTGTGGCTCGTAGGCCCTCCAGGACAAGAGGCCTGGGTCCTATCCAAGCTTGGAGAAGAAGGTGGTTGTCACCTACTTGGTTGACCAGGGCACCCCAGTGAGTCCTCACAGAGTTCTCCATGTAAATCGCCTAAAACCCCACCAGGACAGAGCTGACAGTACCATGCTAATGGTCTCTGATGGAAGCCAGTGGGAGAACAGTGAACACCTCTCTGACCTGCTGTCACAGAACCCACAGGATGGGTCAATTGAAGGTGTTGTCTTGCCTGACACCTTCACTGCAAAACGGCAATCAGACTGCAGGCACGTCCTATGTCAGTTTGCCAATTTCTTCTTCTTGACTCCTGCTCAGACAACATGATCAACACATCATGTGGACACTGGTGACAGCCTCCCTCTCAAAAATAGGATTTCCTGGTTGTCAGACCAAGTTAAGGCTTGCATTAAGACTGAGGTCAGCAAGATGTTAGAGCTTGGGGTTGTTGAACCATATGACAGTCCCTGGGCTAGCACAGTGGTACTGGTCCCCAAACCTCACTCCAATGGTGGAAAACCTCAGATGAGGTTCTCTGTGGATTACAGGGGTCTCAACACAGTTACCCAAACTGATGCTTACCCCATTCCAAGAGCAGATAAATTGATTGACAAGCTGTGTGCAGCCAAATTATTGAGTATCATTGACTAAACATCAGGATACTGGTATATTGGACTCACACAGGTAGAAAAAAAAGAGGTAGGCATTTTCACCCCAGAATGTCATGACCAGTTCAAAGTGATGCCTTTTGGATTAATAAATCCACCTGCCACTTCCAGAGGTTGGTGACTTGAGTTCTTTCAGAATTGGATGACTTCAGTGCAGCATATCTGTATGATATAGCTGTCTTTAGCTCCACCTGGGAGGATCACCTTGTTCACCTCAAGGAAGTGTTACAGGTCGTGCATCAGGTAGGCCTAACTATCAGGGTAAGCAAGTGCCAGATAGCGCAGAGTTATGTAGTGTACTTGGGCCACCTTGTAAGTAGAGGCCAAATCCAACCTCTTTAACCTAAGATTCAGACTATTCTGGACTTGGAAGCTCCCAAAACTCAGACTCCGGTCATGGCCTTCCTTGGTTTGACTGGGTACTACAGGAGGTTTTTTGTAGGGCTATGGAACCCTTGTGGCCCCACTCACTGAACTTACCTCGAACAAGCAGCCTAATATGGACCACAGGATGCCAAAAGGCATTTGACACTCTGAAAGAGGCTATGTGCTCTGCAATAGTACTAAAGGTACCTGACTATGGAAAGGAGTTCACTGTCCAAACAGATGTTTCTGAACATGGGATGGAGCAGTGCTAGCACAAACCAGTTATGAGGACCAAGATCAACCTGTTGCCTATATCAGCAGGCAACTCCTCCCTAGAGAGCAGCTCTGGAGTGCCATTAAGAGGGAAGCCTTTGTTGTGACTTGATCCTTGAAGAATCCTAGACTCTACTTGTTTGAGACTCACTTCAAGGTTTAAACCGAACACAGGTCTCTCAGATGGCTGATGCAGATGAGAGGAGAACCCCCCCCCAAATTGTTGAGGTGGTCCATTTGCCTACAGTGTATGAACTTTACAGTGGAACACAGACCAGAGACTGACCATGCCAATGCAGATGGCCTTTCCAGGGTTTTTCACTTAGACAATGAGAACTACCCGGGATAGGTTAGGTGCTCAGCACTGTAGGAGAGTAGGATCTGCTTCTTATGGTCACCCCCACTTTTTGATGATGTATCACTGTTTGCGACTTAGACTAACTGGGATCCTGCTATCCAGGACCCCAGTCTATCTGCCTTCTCCTCTAAATTGATTGCATGTACTTTAGGTACACTCCAGATTGGATACTGGGGTACCCTTATCAGTTCCTAGTATATGGTACACTATGTACCCAGGGCATAGGTACCCCAGAGGCCTCCCAGGGGCTGCAGCATGTATTATGCCACCCCTGAGAGACCATTCAAACTGCCACCACAGGTCTGCTACTGCAGCCTGTGTAAGGTGGTGCATGCACCCCTTACTTAGATATAGGTTCACTATATCTAATCGAAATCACTGCACATATAAACCTATCAGTCAGCCCTATGGCAGGCCTGATCAATCCTGAAGGCAGGGTGCTGGGTTTTATGTGAGAGGGTGCCCCTGCATGAGCAGAGCCCCTCTGCAGCCTTTGGAACCTATTTTCCGGGGTTGTCTGTGATGCAGCCAACCATATATATTTAAGTGCATTATAACCTCGCGGTAAACGCTAACTCTAAAACGGCTGCTTAGAAACATGTCATGTTTGGTGTCAAACACCTTGGAATCATACCTCCCTGCCAGTAACTGGCGGCGGAGGTATGATTCCACCCTTCTAGGGGAACTTATGTGAAACACCGGTACACCCGGTACCAGCTTTCTCGACCTAGGCATCACAAAGTTAGATGCTGCCAGCCACAGACACAAGTCTGCCCTCCTGCTGCCCGAGCTGAGCTCAAGCAGGAGAAGGTTTGACAATAGGTTTCTTGTGACAGGGAGGTGTGACCACCAAACAGACAGAATTTAGTGTATTGGGGCTGGGTGGGTGCACTCTGAGAGTGCCCGAAAGTCTGCACTGGGGGCACATTTGATGTCCCTGTGCATAATCCAACTTAAACCGGTTGCAGGAGCTATTTGCTCCTGCGCGAAACTGGACAAAGGATATGTGTGTAGCCACCCCTCTGTCCTGACCCTCCCATGTGTGGGCCCCCAGAGTTTGTCCAACCCCTTCCTTGGGTATAAAGTAGGAACCCCGACTATAGGACTTTAGATTTTACCCGGACTAAACTCTGCAAGCAGGAACCAAGTACTTCAATGATCTACACTTCGCTGGATGACAGACGAATCTCCCTTGGAGTAAATGAGTTACTTCCCTGCTGAAGCAGGCACCTTAACGCATCTGACCAGTTTGCATCACCCAAGCTCCTGAGGACTCCGAAGATTTCTGCAACACAGGAGGTGGGTTCCCGAGCATCCCTTAGGTTGATCTGACCTCTCAGCTATTCTGAGACCAGTATCCTTCGTGGGGACCGTGTAACCCGAACCCTTGTGCACCATGTACTTTTGCAGCAGCATATATGCTTATTGGCGATCCCTGAGGCTGTGTTTTGGGCTACGTGTAGTCCTAGCCCTGAGCAGTATTTCCACCGAAGATCTCCGGCCTACACTCCACGAGTGTTCCGTGGGCTGGTATTCGTGATTCAGCTTGAGGTCCCTTCGTGATCCCTGGTCCGTTGGCTTGTGGGTCCCTGTGAAGGTAACTGACTTTCCTTGGGCTTTCCTGGTTGCTCCAGACGTGCCCTGACTCTCCATTGCTTGGAGAGTCCCTAGGACCTTGCTGTTCCTCACCGTAACTGGTTTCCTCTGCCCACGTGGGTTGCAGTTGCCAAGTCTTTTTTGTGTTTGATCCGGACACTGACCCCCCCAGCACTCGACATCCTTCGTGGTACAGCTCACCTCCGGACTTTGGTCATCGTCGACGTCTCCTGGTCCCCGTGGCTGCAGAGTAAAGCATCTAATCTTCTCACCTGAAGCACCGCACATCGGTGGGCATTCGTCTACCGAGCCCCTGGTCACCCTGAAGTGACCCAGACTCTGTCCCCTCTGCTTTCAAGTTCTTCTCACCTCGGATCCAGGCTTGGAATTCACAGGACACTTCATCTTCCTGGCAGCAGCACTTCTTCGCATCACGCCATTGATAACGACGAGGGTTCCCGACACAACTTGACCCCTATGCACGCGGCTCCTCTGGGATAGGTAACACGGGTACCTCGGTATTCACAAGGGTGCTGGCCTTAGAACCTTCTATTTTCCAAAGGGTTTGCTTGAAGTCCTCTCCGAAGTGTTCTTAAACTGTAATTTTCCAACCGCGACTTTCCCATAGAGTTGTACGGAGCGCACGTCTGTGTTCTCACACTGCACCCATTCTCCGTGGGTCCCCTGTGTTACTACTTTGGGTGGTTCCAGCGAGTCTAGTGAAGTCGTTGTTGTTATACCATTTTTTTAGTATATGGTTCGGTCTCCCCCCGGAGCCCGCTGTGTATTGTGCTATTTACTATCATTCTATTGATTCAGTATTGTTATCTTGTGCTCTAATCTCATAAAGAGGTTAACAGAGAGTGTTTAGTAATAAATACATATATTTTATATAACTCTTGTGTGGTTCTCCTTTCATTTGGTCATTCAGGAGGTTCTGATCTTGTAAAACAAGCTGCTTTACATTCCTTCGAGACTTAGCCTGAAGGCTGCTCTCCTCAGCTACCACTAGGATAGCTTTCTATAAAGGTTGTCTTAAACCTAATCATCAATAAGGGTTGTTTGGACTGGTACAAGGTGCCCACTTTAATTAGTGGACAGCATATACCAGGCCAACTTCTCACATTGGTGTGCAGCGGTTGGGATTCAAGCTTGCTATTGTTTTACCAGATAAATCTCATTGAGTGATTAACTGAAAACCACTAAAGGTATTAGGTACATATAATACATCAAGACTAGAATAAGTAATTTCTACTGAACTTGGAGTTGGGCAGTCAAGGGGCTAGCACACCTTTTCTCCAACTCAAGAGAGTTTAGTTCCCACTAGGTTAGGTAGGTGCCTACACCACATAACACTAGTATATCTTCTAAAGGAGAAGCCAGTGGCTCTCTGCCAACTAGATATGAACACCTCTCATTTCAGCAATTGAGAAATATGTGTACATCTAGAAAGCTGAGGACCGGGAGAACTGCAAGTACCCAATGTCTCATAGAGATGTTGCTCTTAGATGACCTCAGAAAGACCCCAGGGTCTGATGAAGTAGAAAGAGTGGGTGGGACAGGAGGTGAGAACAGACCAGGAAGTGAACACTTCTTTGACATGGACTCTAACCCTAGCCAGGAGGATCAAAATGATTCCTACCTGGAAAACCCAACTCTTCCTTTAGGTGGAGGAGAAGGCCCCAGTGGCCCTCTCTTTACTCCACAAGGGAGAGTACAAAGTTTACCTAGAAGATCAAGATCTCCTTCTAAGGAATCTAATCATTCAGGTACTTATGTAGGGACCTCTACTTCTCATAAAAGAAACTCCTCTTATGACAAGAAGTGCCAATTACTTGAGTATGAGAGAATTAAACTCAGGCTCAAAAGAGAGCAATGGGCCTTAGACAGGGAATCCCTAGAGCTCCAGAGAGCGTCCAGAAGGTTGGGGCTAGAGCCCCGTGGTGGCAGCAAAAGTGTCCCTAGAACTAGAGAGTATACTCATGATCATAGGAACCTGAACAAGATAGTCCCTCCCTACCAGAGTGGGGATGACATCCACAAATGGATAACTGCACTAGAGAGGGCCTGTAAGGTACAGAGGGTCCATCAAGAGCAGTGGGCAGCTATCTTGTGGTTCTCCTTTGCTGACAAAGGTAGAGATAAGCTCTTCCCTGTAAGAGAAGATGATGCTGATAATTACACAGTCTTGAACAGTGCTCTCATTGATGGAACCACTGAGCAATACAGGATTAAGTTCAGAGACACCCAGAAGACACAGACTCAGGACTGGGTTAACTTTGTAGATTGTGTTACTAAGGCTCTGGAAGGCAGGTTACTTGGCGGTAAAGTGTGTGATTTTAAAGGATAGTACAATTTAATTATGAGGGGCATAATAATTGTGAAAATCAGTTGTTGCATCAATACCTGGTGGACTCTGATCTGACCTCTCCCCAAGATTTGGGAAAGAAGGCAGACAAATGGGTCAGAACCAGGGTGAAGCAGAAAGCTCAGAACCAGGGTGGTGACCAAGAAGCAAGATTCTAAAACCTCAGATAAGGGTGGGGAGAAAGGTAAAGACCAGAAGTCTTCACAGGGCCCCCAAAAGTCTTCATCTGGGTGGGGGGGGGGGGAGTCACAATCCAACACGGGTAAAAACAAAATAACCCTTGGTGTTATATCTGTAAACAGAAAACCCATTGGACAAATGATGCTGATTGTCCAAGGGCCAAGGAATCTACTCCAGCCTCCACTGCCCCTAAGGCAACTAGTCCCCCAGCTCAGTTCAAAGTGGTGGTACACAGAATAAGGGTGTAGTAGGGTTAAACCTGGGATCTGAGATGGACTCTGGCCTAGTCAGAGTTCCAACTCAGGCTGTGTTAGTCTGTGATGGGAGCATGGATATGACCTCATTTGTCAGTCCCAGTAATCTGGGCAAATACAGACAGCAGCCTTTGATCAATGGTAAGGAGGCCATGGCATTCCGAGACACAGGTGCAAGTGGCACAATGGTGACAAAAGATCTTGTGACCCCTGAACAGATCATACTTGGTGAGATGTACCAAGTGACCAATGCAAGCAATGTTAGGACAGACCATTCCTTGGCAGTTGTGAATTTCACCTGGGGAGGGGTAACTGGCCCTAAGAAGGTTGTGGTAAGTGCAGACCTTCCTGTTGAATGCTTATTGGGCAATGGTTTGGAAACTTCAGCTTGGGCTGTAGTGGAACTCAGGGCACATGCAGAAATGCTGGGCATCCCTGCAGATGTGTTTGCCATGACTAGGTCACAGGCAAAAATGTCTTGTACTGAACAGGCCCTGAATCCTGGAATAAGGGACCAGGTGCCTTCCAAGAGAAGGAGCAGTAGGGGTAAGGCAGTGTCTCCCCCTGCCTCAGAGTGCAGATCAGTCTCTTGAGGGAGATGATCTTAGTCCTAAAGAAGGAACTGTCTCAGAGGAACTTGAACCTGATCAGGTTGAGTTCATGGGGACAGGGGGCCCTTCCAGGGCAGATCTGAGCCAGTAGCAGCTGAGCTGCCCCTCTCTTGAACTCCTCAGATAGCAAGCTGCAGCTGAGGCTGCTGGGAGTGCTAGTGGGCCCCACAGGATCTACTGGGATGATGGACTCGTGCTCAGAGGGTAGAGACCCCAAACCTGGTGCTACCAGGAGGTTGGTAATACCTCTGAAGTTTAGGGGCTTCCTATTGACACTGGCACATGATATCCCATTAGCAGGACACTTAGCCCAAAACAAGACCTGGGACAGACTTGTTCCTCACTTTCATTGGCCTCACATGTCAGAGGACACAAAGGAGTTTTGTCGCTCCTGTATGACTTTTCAAGCCAGTGGTAAGGCAGGTGGTACTACAAAGGCCCCCCTGATACCACTACCTGTGGTGGGGGTTTCCTTTGAGAGGGTTGGGATTGACATTGTTGGTCCCTTGGATCCTCACACTGCATCTGGGCACAGATTCATACTGGTGGTGGTGGACCATGCCACTAGGTATCCAGAAGCAATTCCACTTAGGACTACCACAGCTCCTGTTGTGGCTAGAGCCCTCCTGGGAATATTTTCCAGAGTGGGTTTTCCTAAGGAGGTGGTATCAGACAGAGATGCAAACTTTATGTCTGGTTACCTGACTGCTATGTGGAAGGAGTGTGGAGTAAATTACAAATTAACCACCCCTTATCACCCACAATGCAATGGGTTAGTTGAGAGATTCAACAAAACCCTCGAGGGCATGATTAAAGGTCTCCCTGAAAAGCTCAGGCATAGATGGGACATCCTTTTGCCCTGCCTTCTCTTTGCTTACTCAGAAGGGGGTTGGTTACAGCCCTTTTGAACTTCTATTCGGACATCCAGTTAGGGGTCCTTTATGTCTAGTGAAGGAGGGATGGGAGTTACCTCTCAAACCCCCTAAATAGGATATTGTGGACTATGTACTTGCTCTCGGCTCCCAGATGGCTGAGTACATGAAGAAGGCATCCAAAAACCTTGAGACTAGCCAGGAATTGCAAAAGGGCTGGCATGACCAAACGGCTGTGTTTGACTGTTTATCAGCCAGGACAGAAATTATGGGTGTTGGAGCCTGTGACCCCAGCAGCCCTCCAAGACAAGTGGAGTGGCCCTCATACAATCATTGAGCAAAAGGGAGAGGTTACCTACCTGGTGGACCTTGGAACTCCCAGGGTGCTCCATGTGAACAGGCTTAAACCATATGTGTACAGGGCAGACATGGGCTTGCTCATGGCTACTGATGAGGGACAGGAGGAAGAGAGTGACCTGCTCTCACAAAACCCTGATGATGGTTCGGTTGATGGTGTAGCCTTGGCAGGCAGCCTCACTGACCAGCAGCAAACTGATTGCAGGAGAGTCCTCAATCAGTACAGACATATGTTTTCTCTGACTCCAAGTCAGACTATCTGGTGCACTCATGAAGTGGACACAGGTGACAGTCTGCCTGTTAAAAATAAGATTTGCAGGCAACCTGACCATGTCAGGGACTGCATCAGGACTGAATTCCATAGGCACACATAGACAAAAGTTTAGCCGAGTTAAGATGATTTCCACTGTGCATAAATGTATGTTCAAAGTCCACAATATGCTCCACAGTTTTCTTTTAATTTTATTCTTTATTGCTCCTTCTTGTCATGCCCACATATATGTACAAAACAGCCGACACGTGTTTCGTCCATCAGGACTTTTTCAAGGCTGTAGACAAATATATACAAATACACAATCACAAACTTAAAAAAGAACACATTAACACAATTTAATAGTTTGAAAAAGAATTGTTTTCATAATAATCATCAACAAATGCTGGTGTCAAGAAATTAACACTGTATCGCTATTTCTAAAAACAAAAATCAGGACAGGGGGGCTTGTGTCCAAAAATTGTTAAAAAGAAAATATCTCAGACAGAAATACCTTGTTACTGACTAATAGAAAACTGATTTAGGACCACCACCAAAAACCACAGTGTCTATAAAGAAGTGGATCCTATAATGTCACCAAACAGACATAATGTGCACAAAGTGACACCAAAGAACCAAACATTCCCTAATAATAATTTCTCACCTACTACGTATTCAGACGGAAGTTAAGAAACTCCTTAGTCGATTGCTCAGTTATAGACAACTAAGTCCTTTGCAACTCTGTATCGATCCTTTCTTTGTGGACCAAGTAATCGCATTTCCCAGTTTTATGTTAATCCATAAAAACCGAAACCATCAGGTCCTAGTACACCTATCGACAATAAAAAGATTTGAATTTAAAAACTTAGCATAACGGTCTAAACAATGTGTTAGCCCCATTCTTATATGCCCAAGGCGGCAATTTTTATGTTTGTAGAAAGGGGTGATAGCTACATTTATACCATCCCCTGATAGTAGGCACCTTCAGTTATGAGGATACAACCTTAAAACAAAAAAAAGTTTATCTAAAAACTCCAATGTGGATTTGGGGTCGTATTCCCTTTTGATTGAAATGTACTAACACGGTGATATGTGTTAATGCGATTCTGATCGAAATATCATGATGGGCTATGGGTATAAACGGAGGATCCGTGCTAACTAGCCTAGAGGATTTATCAAAGAAGGAAGTCACGGTGGAATTACCACTCAAGATTAAAATACATATCGACTAGCTGTACAACACGATAATTACTAGTTGCAAAATTGTGAATTCCAATTTGTTTTACATGCTGTATTGTTTGTGGGAATACTTTATAACCATTCCAAAATGGCGTAACAAGTTTCGAGTGTTACAACCTAGTTCGCTTTCTATGTTCATTTCCACGGACGTCCGGTATATTTGAAAATGCTAGAAGCTGTTGACACGTCCTGTTCGGGCTCAGGAGTCGAGACGCCAACACCGGTTTTTTGAACAGGTATGATAGTAAAATCCAGCCATCCCCCGGTACTTCGATATTTAGCATGGGATTAGTATTTGGTTTGTGACTTACACACGGGGTAAAATTTTTTGGAGTATACAATGAAAATACGGGTGGTAAAGAGCCACAACTACAACATGGACACGTTGGAGTTTTTGAAGTAGCTTTCCATGGTTCTTGCGTAACCAAAGTAGTTTGATATCAGGGGAGGGTGTGAATTTAGGGACTCCCCTTCGTTAGTAACATAGAATTGTGCCCTTTTGTATATACCATTGGGGTAAACACAGTGTCCAGATCGACATATGTTGTTTTTGTTTAAAGTCAAACCTGTATTAAAGTTCCCAAAAAAAAAAAAACAGAAATTTGTTTTATTGTTTTTAGGTGTATCACGACCTGTTGGCCCCTTTATATATGGACAGGCTCTAAACTGGGATATGCGATGCTTTGTCTCATCAAGTAAGGATCGATATAGAGTTTCAAAGAACTTAGCTGTCCATACATGGGCAATCGATTGAGGATATCCATGACTTTCAATTGAATTGTCAGTAGGTGAGGAATGATGACTGGGGCTTTTCTGTTTTAATTCCGGTGTGCTACTTACACACGTTATATACGTGTTTAGAAATTATGATAACAACATTGATGGCAATGCACCGTATCTATAATACAAATATCTTGGAGTTTTTAACTAAACTTTTTTTGGGTTTTAAGGTTGTATCCTCATAACTGAAGGTGCCTACTATCAGGGGATGGTATAAATGTAGCTATCACCCCTTTCTACAAACATAAAAATTGCCGCCTTGGGCATATAAGAATGGGGCTAACACATTGTTTAGACCGTTATGCTAAGTTTTTAAATTCAAATCTTTTTATTGCCGATACGTGTACTAGGACCTGGTGGTTTCGTTTTTTTTGGATTAACATTAAACTGGGAAATGCGATTACTTGGTCCACAAAGAAAGGATCGATACAGAGTTGCAAAGGACTTAGTTGTCTATAACTGAGCAATCGACTAAGGAGTTTCTTAACTTCCGTCTGAATACGTAGTAGGTGAGAAATTATTATTAGGGAATGTTTGGTTCTTTGGTGTCACTTTGTGCACATTATGTCTGTTTGGTGACATTATAGGATCCACTTCTTTATAGACACTGGTTTTTGGTGGTGGTCCTAAATCAGTTTTCTATTAGTCAGTAACAAGGTATTTCTGTCTGAGATATTTTCTTTTTAACAATTTTTGGACACAAGCCCCCCTGTCCTGATTTTTGTTTTTAGAAATAGCGATACAGTGTTAATGTCTTGACACCAGCATTTGTTGATGATTATTATGAAAACAATGCTTTTTCAAACTATTAAATTGTGTTAATGTGTTCTTTTTTAAGTTTGTGATTGTGTATTTGTATATATTTGTCTATAGCCTTGAAAAAGTCCTGATGGACGAAACACGTGTCGGCTGTTTTGTACATATATGTGGGCATGAAAAGAAGGAGAAATAAAGAATAAAATTAAAAGAAAACTGTGGAGCATATTGTGGACTTTGAACATACATTTATGCACAGTGGAAATCATCTTAACTCAGCTAAACTTTTGTCTATGTGTGCCTCGATTAATGGGTAACTAGTGTGTGGACTTCAGTAGGGTATCCGGTTGGTTCCCCTGCGAGTCTGTTGTATCTTCCAAAGGCAGAGGGAGGTTTCTTGTCTGAGAGCACCTTTTGTGCACCAAAAAAAAGATTCTTTACTGTAAATATGAAGGTACTTTGATGATATAATGGATGTGCATGTGAATTTCTGGCAAACTTCTGCTTAGTTTCGTGTGTGCAATGACTTAAACATGTCATGTTTGGTGCCAAACACCTTGGAATCATACCTCCCCGCCAGTAACTGGCGGGGGAGGTATGATTCCACCCTTCTAGAGGGACTTGTGTGAAACACCGGTACACCCTGTACCAGCTTTCTCGACCTGGGCATCACAATATGGATGCTGCCAGCCACAGACACAAGTCTGCTCTCCTGCTGCTGAGCTCAGCTCGAGCAGGGGAAGGCTGACAATAGGTTTCCTGTCACAGGGAGGTGTGACCACCAACCAGACAGGATTTAGTGTACTTTTGCAGCAGCATATGCTTTTTGGTGATCCCCGAGGCTGTGCTTTGGGCAACGTGTAGTCCTGACGCTGAACAGTATTTCCACTGAAGATTTCCGGCTACACTCCACGAGTTCCGTGGGCTGGTATTTCATGATTCAGCTCGAGGTCCCTTCGCGATCCCTGGTCCGTTGGCCTGTGGGTCCCTGTGAAGGTAACTTTGACATTCCTTGGGCTTTCCTGGTTGCTCCAGACGTGCCCTGAGTCCCTAGGACCTTGCTGGCCCTCACCGTAACTTGTTTCCTCTGCCCGCACGGGTTGCATTTGCCAAGGCTTGTTGGTGTTCGATCCGGACAGTGATCCCCCCAGCACTCGACATTCTTCATGGGACAGCTTACCTCCAGACTTTGGTCATCGTCGACGTCTCCTGGTCCCCGTGGCTGTAAAGTCAAACATCCCATCTTCTCACCTGAAGCACCCGACATCAGTGGGCATTCGTCTACCGAGCCCCTGGTCACCCTGAAGTGACCCAGACTCTGTCCCCTCTGCTTTCAGGTTCTTCTCACCTCGGATCCAAGCTAGGATTCCACCGGACACTTTTCATCTTCCCGGCAGCAGCACTTCTTCGCATCACGCCATTGAAAACGACGAGGGTTTCCGACACCACTTGACCCCTATGCACCTGGCTCCTCTGGGATAGGTAACATGGGTACCTCGTTATTCACAAGGGTGCTGGCCAAAGGGTTTGCTTGAAGTCCTCTCCAAAGTGTCCTTAAACTGTAATTTTCCAACCCTGACTTTCCCATAGAGTTGTACGGAACTTGCGTCTGTCTTCTCACACTGCACCCGTCCTCCGTGGGTCCCCTGTGTCACTACTTTGGGTGGTTCCTTGGGGTCCCAACGATTCCACGTGCTCTAGGTACTGTGTCTAGTGAAGTCGTTGTTGTTATACCATTTTTTTAGTATATGGTTCGGTCTCCCCCTGGAGCCCGCTGTGTATTGTGCTATTTACTATCATTCTATTGATTCAGTATTGTGTATCTTGTGCTCTAATCTCATAAAGAGGTTAGTAGAGAGTGTTTAGTAATAAATACATATATTTTATATAATTCTTGTGTAGTTCTCCTTTCATTTGGACATTCAGGAGGTTATGATCTGGTAAAACAAGCTGCTTTACATTCCTTCGAGACTTAGCCTGAAGGCTGCTCTCCTCAGCTACCACTAGGATAGCTTTCTATAAAGGTTGTCTTAAACCTAATCATCAATAAGGGTTGTTTGGACTGGTACAAGGTGCCCACTTTAATTAGTGGACAGCATATACCAGGCCAACTTCTCACAAGCACCTTTAGTCTTCGGGAGTGGAGGGTCATGTAGAAGAGTGCCCCTTTTTATATGGTTACCCCCCACTTTTTGCTCCAAATGCTGATGGTTATGAGTCTGCTGCCTAGACCCCAGTGCCTGTGCTCTCTCCTAAAATGGCAAGTTTGACTTGGTAATCCCTAATTGGCAAAAGCATTACCCCCTTATAAGGCCTTAGTATATGGTACCCGGGGTACCCAGGGCATTGGTGGTAAAGGGGTCCCTAGGACTGCAGCACAGGTTTGTGCCACCCTGGGTGACCCATGCAACTTATTGTAAGCTTGCCTGCCATTGTGGACTGCAGGAGCAGTGCAGACTGCTCCAACTTGACTGTGTCCTCACCATGTGTGGCACAGTCACATAACCTGCCTCTAATATATCTAAGGCTCATTTAAGATAGGCCTCATCAGCCGAGGAGGCAGGGTGCATTATAAAAAACACTGTGCCTTCTCTCCCTGACCTTATTCTTGTGCCCGGATTGACAAATAGGCCTGAGCAGTGAACTCTGCTCCGTTTGCAGAAAACTCCTCTCCACGTAGTGCAGCAGAGTTTTTTCCTCACTCGTACTCACCAAAGGTAAGTTGGTGAGCCCGAGCTGCCACTATGGTTGAATTTCTACTCGAGCTGCAGGAAGATCACCACGAACTGCAGTTCGTGCTGTACTCCGCCACTTTCGAATCTCCGCTGAGCTTTTTTGTCACTTCACGGAGTTCCTCGTAGCGGAACTCCGCAAACTCTTCCAGGCCTAGTGACGAGGTATGCACCGAGGATGCACCTTACAGGTTGCTCCCAGCTTTACAGTTCTGTGGCTGAACAGCCTCAGCTTTCCCGCACCTGTTGCCAGCAAGACAGGATTCTGACCTCCTGCAGGTATGTGATCACATCCAAGAATAGAATGAGAAACAAAGGCTGGGCAGGAAGGAGGTCACAGCTCCCTCTCCCCAGCAGGCTAGTGAATTGACACATCAGAGCGGTGAACTTGAAAGGCTGCAACGCCTCTGATATGCATCTGGGTTGTCCCCCTGAGGAGGAAACAGTCCTCCCGTTGCCCCAGGTGCACTCGCACCCGGGCAAAGTGGGAGATTAGCTATGCAGGAAGTGTGCACCCCTAGGAAGGATGGCAACACCTCTAGGTGGACAACTTGGTCTGTACACCTTAAATGGAATCTGCCATCTTTAGGAGGGCAGAAATAGTGGTTTCTATGTAGAAAAGATGACCTACATCATCAGATGTGGTCACCTCAAGGGCAGACTAGCTGCAGGGACTAGCTGCCCACACCCCTAACTCCCCTAAATCTAGGATTTAAGGGACCACCAGAACCTCAGATCTGAACAACGTACTTCAAAGAAGGACCAAAAGGAGACCCTTGTTGCCGACAACAGTTCTTTGTCCACCAGCACAAAGCAAAAGAGGGATACTTTGTCCCTGAGGCAACACACTTGGAAATGAGTGAACAACACTCGTCCTTAGGTAAAACCTTACACTTCAGAAGAGAGGGATCCTTGTGGAAGCCAGAAGCACCCTCAGCCTCCCCTGGACTAGTGGCACCAGTACCCTGAAAACTTTAGGTAAAAACACTCAAAGAATAGCTGGACATCAGGCCCTCCGAGGGATAGCCCAACTCCAGGTGTTCCAGTGTGTTGTGGGAGTTGTAGTCTTACCTGCCCCGAAGTCTCAGACAGCAAAGCTACTCCCCTTGACTCAGTGAAGTTCCAGAAGCTTTTTGCTGTGCTTACAGCTACCAAGGTTTGTTGGCCATCAATCCGGTGACCAACCCCCACACTCAATGCTGCAGCAGCTACAGAGAACATCCAATGTCAGCAGCTGTGTACCTGTCATGTTTTTGCATTTTGTTTCTTGCAGTGCCGTGTAAGCTGTAAAATCAGCACCACCTGCGGCTCCCATTCAGCCCCAAGGACAGTCAGAATAACTCTGCACCTAGACTCTACAGACTAGGTCAAATAAATTAAAAAAAACATTTTAATTGCTCAAAAAAATCTGTAACTCCAGTTATATGTATGCTATACCATTCATTTTGGTGTCTAAATTAAGATTAAAATACACTCTGTATTTATAAATTGGTGTCCGGTTTGTCTTGGGTTGTGCCAGTTACTTAGTGTCCAAGTTGGTACTTTGAAATGCTTCACACATGTTCCTGTAGTAAAGACTGACTGCTCTTTACCACTCTTCCAGGACTGAGCTAAGGATTTATTAGTGTGAATCCAAGGACCATGTTTGGGGTATTGTGATAATATTACATGATAAGGCTAACCAGCCTTAACATATAATATTCCACTTTCCTAAAAATACCTTCTCAAAGTAAATGACCATCAGAGCACATTGGCCTGTAAATTCCTGTAGGCAAGCAAGGACAATATGACGGTGTCTCAGACAGTGTCTAGTACTTTTTCCTGGCATCAGTCTGTTTTGATCTTGGTGGACCTTGGTGAATGCCACTTTTTCTAGCCTACTCGCAAAAGCCTTGTTGAGGATTTTGACCTCCACATTGATTAATGAGATAGGTTGATAAAAAGAGTGTGAAACATTCTGGGGTTTTCTCAACTTTCAGATGATGAGATTGTAGTACCTCTAAAGTGCTGGGGCAATGTACCAGTGTGAAAAGTTTCAGTAAATACGGCAAGAATATGATGGAGTAAAGTGAAATCTTGATTTTTGAAAGATTGGCTGGACGTCTGTTAGGACTAGAGCTTCTTTTTCTAAAATTGCATACTACAAGAACTCACTAAGCTACTTTTCATACAGGAGGGCCTAGATTATGTCTTGTTCCACTTGGGAGATAGATTGGATGGACACCTCCTCAGTAAACAGGTGCTCCAGTTCTCATCTAGGGGAGGTAAAACACATAAAGTCTATTAAAGTCAGCAAACACCTCAGTGATCTTGGTGTTTCTGTAATTTTGCACCAGTCAAATTTTAATTTGGGCAGGTCTGGTCACTTTGTCCTAGTTGGCAAGTCGGTATATTAACTTACCAGATTTGCCCCTCAAATTTTAGACCCGACCTTATGAGGTTAATATAAATTCATTGACATATCAAGCATAAGGGTTCACATCTTGTCTGTGACTGCTTTCAAGTGCTGCAGTATATGTTGCTTGTTGGTCACAACCCATGTAAGTTCGAGTTCTCTCCCATCAAGCAACACCTAGTGACCTCTCGGACGACTTGGCTTTTCGATCTCTGGCCTTGTGGTTTAAAATAAGGGCCAAGCAAGAGAGCATACTTAGCAAAGACGTCTTACAGGACTGCCTCTCTCTTGATCAGTTTTCACGTATTCGATGGCTCCGGTATATAAAAGTATGCCTTGCTAGATTAGGAAGAGCTGATCTCTCTACGAATCCTGAAGGAATTGGTAAAAGGGACCTCATTTGGGCCAAGGAGTCTTTTTTAAGAATGTGACATTGTGAAAGAGAAGGAAATGAGCTGTGTAAGCCCAGTGTGTGCAAGTACGTCGTACTGAAAACCGTGCCTATCATGGAGCCTTCCCTTCTAGGGCTGAAAAGCATATACAATCGTTTTCTTCTGACGAGGTTCTGGCTTGACCTTTTCCACTACTTATTGGCATACCCTGATAGTTCTCACAGGGGTCAGTGCCTCATGCCCTGTGGCTGCGAGGGGGAATCTCCTCAGGACATGATGCACTTTTTAAGTTTCTGCACTTTTTATGCTGTTCCCAGAAGGTTAATTATAATTAAGGCTCCCTGTTTTCCGTTTTTACGGATTTTTACAGATAGATACAGAAAACAATATGTTATCTGTCTGCCTTTATTTTAAAAAGTGGATAAATACAGAAAATTGTGCTCCTTTTATGTGACTCTCCATGCTGTCTTTGATCAATTATAGGCCAGCAGCTGAGCATGTGGACAGCATGGGAAATTAGAAAACAGGATGAAATGTATTTAAATAACGGCATATGTCAACATACATATAGGGTATAATGCTAGTATTTACAAGTGGATGTATTGTTATGTGATATGTGAAATCTTAAATAGCTAAAACGTGACAGACATCAATGTATGAGTACTCTTCTATCTGTTAAATGAATATGGAAATGTACAGTTTTTTTAACTTCATTTATACGCAAAACACAAAATAAATATGGATAAATACAGATAAAATGGGGCGAAAATAAATATGGATATATACAGAAGGAAATGGCCCAAAAATAAATACCATAAAACCGGGAGCCCTATTTATAATCCCTAGCTTTAAAAAAATGAGCTTTAAGAGGGTGAGACCAGCTTTTATTTCCTTACTTCTTTCTAGTGATACCGTTTTGTACATTCTAAATTTTCTACGGTTTTACATCAGACAAAGGACAAATTGTAAATAATATCTGTTTTGTAACTTATGTTTTTTATATGTGTATAGTTTACCTGGATTTTATAACACTCGTCAATTTGTAGTCTGTTTTATGGTATAACATAGGCCGTATGACTTTTATGGTTTTAACCTTAAAGCCGGATAAAGATTTATTGATTGATTGATTGACCTCTCAACTATGCTTAGATTTTAAAAAGTAAGGCATGCTACCAGTGATCTACATTTTATGTGCCTCCCATAATACATCTTTAATGGCCACTGAACAGGTATTTAGTTAGATGTAACTTTTTGTTTCCTCTCTAGTACTCTTCATCAACAACCCAGCCCACATTTAGATGCCATATCCCCTGTGATTCCCTACAAGTACCTCCAAGAAACATCACCACAGGGGAGTGGTCAGAAATCCCACAGAGGAGAACTCTTGTCCCTCTTACCATGTGCAAATAAGGTATGGGGTGGAAAAAGTATTCGCTGTAATGTTGAGGACTGCAGTGCAGCAGAATAACTGTGTTTGGTGCCACTTCCTCAAACCATCACTTAATCCGATTGAGCTCCCCCAGTTTGCAAGTGTTGAGTTTCTTGGGGTAAATGTCAGGTGCAGCCAACACACGGGTCTCTGTCCCCCCATTGTAGTATTAAAATCCAGATCTGTCACTGCCATGTCAGAAGAGGTGTCTGTCAGTAATAATAAAAAACAACAAATCTGTCCAATTTATTAAATATACACAGGAAACTACAAAATAAAAGGTCTTGTGGTGGATTGATTATCTGCACATCCCTGGAGCCTTGTAAATCCTACATGATAGACTCAACCCGCAGTGGCTTAAATATTCACAACTGGTACCCAGAATATGTGCCTCCTGTGTCAGGAGGGGATCTGGGTCGAGAATCTGTGCGAAAATTAGAACAGCACCGTACTTGATTTTATCGTTCATCCCTTTCCAGGACAACATTTATGCAGTGGGATATGATGTTTGTGTTGCTCATTGTGATAAAGTTCTCCCAAATGTGGAATGTCCCTACCTAGACAACCCACCCATCACCTTAATGTGGAGTGGCCCTTTAGGGGGACGGCCTCGCCTAGTCTCAAGTGTATTTATCTGGAGGAAACCCACCCTACCATGTTTATGGGGTGCATATCAACTGCCATCACAAACATATAAAACCTTAAAAACAAGTCAACACCCCCTTCCATAAAGGCATCTGTTGACCTACCAAAAAGCAAAGTTGGGTCAAAAACTAAAACTTGAGTTTTGTGTAATCAAGTCTTCCCATCTACCCATTCAACCTATGAGGTTATCACAATATGTAACTATCAGAAGCCTTAAGACATGCCTGTGCATCGTTCCTGTTTATGGAAGAGTTATACAAGGATTTAGAACAAGTCAACCAGGGACCTCACTATTCTGTACGAGAGGGCCAAAATGTGAAGGTCTGTGCTTTTTGCTCAGTTATTCCTCTATCAACAATTAACATAAGAGCACATGGAGTATTTCCCAAACTTAAACGGCATGTAGCCTGTAGCTTGAAGAGTCCTGTCTTCAAGATAAATCCTCACCCAGCCTCCTCCCATTTCTCCTGTTCTGCAGTGTCACTGCTGTCATCCCTCAGGCTAACTTGGGAGGAGCTTGGTCGCAGTTTCCTTGTAGCTAATGCATTCTTTTCCTTTGAGGTTTTGTCTGTGCCACTGGTGTAATGTTGTTGCAGTGTTGCAGGGATTCAGCTCACGAACAGAACGGTACTTGGGACCCTAGAACATCAGCATGCAGGGACTGAGTCACAATATTACCTCAGTATCTATGAGCCCGAGTGCGACTATCTATAGTGCCTCACTTGCCCTCCTAACCTTTCCAGGGAACCAAGTGAGTTTGCACTCCAGAACACAACACTTTCGATCCTCTCAGGGATCGCGGTAACAGGACACACCCTTTCACTCTCTCACTTGGACTTGTCCACAACAGGAGAACCAAGAGACACAAAGGAAGTTTAGAATATTTATTTAAACTATTGTGCTCTAAGATGCACCATTTGTGCCTCATTTAGAAAACAAATGGATAGCACAAATATTGCTAGCATGGTTATCAAACCACAGACCATAAAAAGCCCTCTCATGCTATAAGGCTGATTAGCCCAAAGCCCCCCCCCCTTCTGCTAAAGCTAATGAATATATATTAAATATTTCTGGAATGAGTGGCGGACCCTATACCTTAGCATGCATAGATGGAAGGTCTACATCTCAGCTGTGGTAATCTTGCCTTAGGACCCCCGCTCAGTGTGTGTTTTGTAGAGCTCTTGGCCTTAGTAATATGACAAGACATGTGTGCTCACAAGCAGCAGCTGCACTCTCATGTTATGTCTAGGTGCTAGTGTCTGACCAGAGAGCATAACAAGGGGCATTGTTGTTTGACCTTGTCTGTGGTGTTCAAACTAAACCCCTTACTGTGTGTTGATATAGTTAAGTGTATCGATGACAGGCGCTATGCGGGTTGATGATTTGGGCATGTACAAACTATATAGCAGGGTAGTAGGGAGTTGGGAGGAGGGAAATAGTTTTGGGTTTGAGTTAAATAGTTGTAGAGTTAATATAGTTCAGACCAGTGCTTAGGGGAAGATGCAGAGAAGTTACAATGCTAGCCAAGCCAACAGCCCATCTAACATACAATCCATCTTAGGGTGAGGAGGTAGAAGAGAGAAGCAAAAAGGCCTTATCCAGGTCGTCCTCTGAAATCCCAAGAGTGTCTATAAAAATGTGGTCCTGGAACATTAATGGCGTAAAAGGAGGACTCAAGCGAACAATGGTGCTACAATTCATTAAAAAGCATGCACCTGGTGTAGTCCTGATTCAGGAGACGCACCTCCTAGGTAACCAATGTAAGGCATGGAATAGATACGGATACATGCTGCTTGCACACACAGTCTACACCTCAGGGTCAAGGGGGGTTGGAATACTATGTAGAGTGTCATTTCCATACACTCAGGCAAAGCAATGGTCTGACCCATTAGAAGGATATGTGGCAATAAGCAGCCTATGAGAGGGTAAGACCCTAAACCTATGCTCGGTATATGCCCCTTCAGGCCTACAAGCAGCCACATTTGATTCGCTGGGTCCCCTGTTCCTAGCCCTCCCTAAGGGTCGAATAATAGTAGGAGGAGACAAGAACAACACTGTCTCTGGGGAACTAGACACCCTGAGAGGTGCCGCGGCAGAGAGACAACTAGGCCCTCTCGGTGAGTTCATCCAAACCATGGGACTTAGTGATGTATGGAGACACCAGCACCCTGGGATTTGACAGTATACACACATCTCGGCGACCCACAGGAGCCTTTCCAAACTCAATTATATTCTCACCCAGGCCAAAATTCTAGGAGACGTCTGCAGGGTGGCACACATAGCACGAGGGGTGTCAGATCACTCCCCAGTGGAAGTAGTTTTGGAAGGCCCCCAGAAAGACTTCACCCTTCCCCCTAAAATTGATCAATAGTGTCTTAAAGACCGAATATAGGTTCTGTCGGCTCGAAGGTGACACACTGGGAAACGTTCAAAACTGTGATTAGAGGCCAGGCTCAGGCACACAGGAGTGATAACAAAGGACAAAAAATTAAAATGTCTTGCCTGGAGACGGAGGTGTCAACCCGACACAGATACAAGACATAAACTACAAACAAAGTGTGACTTAATGGAGGACAGCACCAAAACTCTAGTAAAAAAGAACTGGAAGTAAGTGGGTCCCCAGATTAGTAGATGAAGTTGGCCAAAGGCACGAGACAGGTAGGGAAAATGCAGAGGCCTACGCTACATATTACGAGTCACTATACTCCTCCCCATCAGCAAAAACCGAGGACGAATGCAAGGAATTTCTTAGAGACATAAGAATGCCGACACTATCCGAGACAGATAGGGAAATGCTGGACAGCGACTTAACAGTAGAGGAACTTGAAGCCACTACACGTGCATTACAATACAGGAAGGCGGTAGGACCGAACGGTCTGCCGGTCGCATTTTTGAAAACAATGCTTGACAAAACAGCAGAACCTCTTCTCACAATGTATAAAGAGGCCAAAACCTGAAGGGGTCCTTCCGGCTGACCAGAGAGTGGCAGCAATTGTAATAAACCCCAAGGAGAGCAAACCCCCTGAAAAAATGTGGGTCATATCGGCAATATCTTTAATAAGCTGCGCGGCAAAAGTGCTAGCCAAAGCCCTATCTACACGCCTAGTGGCAGTCATCACATCACTCATACACCCAGATCATTCAGGCACAAGGCTTAACCTGCATGACTATTTGGGGTCCTGCACACAAAATCTGCCAATGGGTCACATCAGATTGCCCTCATATCCTTAGATGCTAAAGTGGCGTTTGATAGTGTAGAATGGTACTACCTGTTTGCGGTGCTGGACCATTTAGGCTTTGGGCCCAGTTTTATTGGATGGGTAAAACTCCTATATTGCCAACCCCTCGCAAGGGTGAGAGTCAACTCAACTGTCTCATGAATATTTACACTGCAAACGGGAACAAGACAGGGCTGCCCGCTGTCCCCTTTACTCTTTGCCTTAGCCCTAGAACCCCTTGCAGCATGGGTACGGCGGGGCCCGCTGATCTGGGGGATACCAATAGCGGAGGAATGGAAAGAGCTCATATCTCTATACACAGATGATGTTTTGCTCTATTTTTGGAAGCCAAAGCGGTTTGTGGATAGAAACTCCAAATCTTCAGTATCTGCGGGTACTTTTCAGGATATCGCATAAATTGGGACAAATCGTTACTCCTGCCCCGGCAGGAGGCACCCTAGAAATCACAAAGCGATGTGCGATAACAGTAGAGATCGAAGGCTTCAAATACTTAGGAATCAACATACCTAGAAACCCACCGTAGGAATGCTGAAAAACAACTAACCCGGTTTGGTGCAGATGCTGAACGTTGGAAAACACTTCCACTCACATTAATGGGCCATGCGGCCCTATTTAAAATGATGACTCTCCCTCGATTATTATGTGTTCTGCAAAGTACCCGCAACAAGCTTCCAGACTTGTTCTTCCCAAGAATCAAAGCCAAGTTGAGAACCCTAATCTGGAGTGGGGACACTCCACGGATAGCCCTAATGGATAGCCCTAAGAAAATTATAAATAGGAGTCTAGGAGGGAGGACTAGCAGTGCCCGCAGTCAAAATATACTATTGGGCCTTGCAATTAGTATGCGTTAATGACTGAGTGTTTGGCGACAGGGGGTAACTGGCCTATCGGATTGATAGAGAGGCTATGGGACCTAGAGAATACTTGTCCCTCCTCTATGACTAAGGAAGGGTTAAAGATCTCCCAACACATACTCAAACTGTAGTAGGTGCAAGGCATGCAGCCACGAAACACCTTGGATGGGAGGTTAAGTATGAAAGTGGTGGTGCGGCATGGGGGTTAAGGGGCCATACCCCCATGCAAATGTTTTTTTTTAAATGGAGTGAAACTATGCATTTTTCATCAGAATACATCACTGCACAACTCAGTTGTTATCACTCATGTTTCCTTTCAAAAACAATTAAAGTGTACATTTAGCTCCATGAAGTGTCAAATGATTCTACAAATTAAACCCTTTTCTGACTCCAAGCAGCTTTTTCCTGATTTCTACGAAGCGGCAACACCCTTCCTGACTTCCACGTCCTTGTCTTCACAGTGTAGGAGGCCCCCCTCTTTCTCTTACAGTCAAAGGCGAGTCATTAACCAGTCACCAGTCTGAAAGGATTGCAGGGTGTGGGGAACATTAATCTAAGGCCTACATAGAAAAGGCAACGGCCTGTCAAACGTATTTTGTTCTTTCTTCTGCTGTGTGGCGAAAGTACATCTATTCAGACTCCTAGACATCAGTTCTCTGCTGTTGACCCCGGGGCCCGAGCGGGCGTCACCGGCGCAGATTGAGGGTTACTACTGGACAGCAAGGAGAGTCGATAATGGGGAATAAGCAGGGCACAGAAGCTCTTGACGTCAGTCTCCAGGTGAAGACAGAGGGAAACACCAGCCTGCACAGCGCGGTGCCTGTGTTTTGCTCTAAGCACACCCTGTAACCATGAGCACAGGTTCATAGCATGCACACGTAGCACAACTCATTCACGGTTTTCCGAGAATGCCCAGTGCGGCTTCTATTTCTCTACACTGTACAATGTAGGACTGTTGGGACAAGGTGTGTCCGTTTATTCGCATTTGGGCGTCCCTCTGCAACGCTCTGCTCATGCCATGTGTAACCTCTCGTGGAACAACCCTTGGCACCTCCACCTCGATCCTGTCACTTGTAGTCCTAGGCATTGTGGAGCCCCCAGGCCTTCTCCCTTATTAGGAACGAAGGGAATTTGGCATGCCGTGTGACCAGGCCGGTATGTACCTTGTTACTGAAGGAATGTTGCATTGCAAAGACACACGGGTGCCGAAGGAAGGAGAAATGTCATACTAAAGGATTTTTGTTGCTTTCGGATTTTACGCCGGGTAAGCGGTAGGGAGGGAAATGGCGAGGTGGGCGACAAAGAGGTCGCCAGGAGGGTGGGGGAAGGCTAAATAGCCTCCCCCTCACACCAGGGCCAGGAAGTGACACGCATTGCGCGTCACTTCCGGCCAGCCTGAGAAGGGGGCTCCGGTCTGCGTCCCCGCCCCCCCCTTGTGGGAGGGGGTGGGGAGGGGTGACTGGTGCCCCGGGGCACTAAGGCGCCGACCGCCAATTGGCCCCCTGCGGGGGCCGCGGTCAGCGGCATAGTACCCCCAGGGGCACCCCGCTGTCCCCCCTCCCCCATAGTAGGTTACCCAAATGACACACACAAGACAGTTGGTGTTGGGTAACAATGCTGCAGGTTTATTACATAATTCCAGAATATGTAATGGGTGGGTTATCTTACGGGCGATCCAAGGACAGGCAACCAACTGGGTCGCCTGCCCGCCTGATGAGCCGGGCAGCGCGGGAGCGATGCCCGCTGATGCTGCCCTCCATGTGATTCTTTCTATGATCACGTGCTGTTGGTAACTTCTACTCACGGCCCCCTATCGGGGCGGAGCGTCGCTTAGCAAGCCCCCGGTTGTTCAGGCCCACAACCGCCCGCAGGACTAGCGGGGCGCCGACACAGGCTTCCGGGACCTCCCCTGAGGCTCCTCAGTTTTGGCTCAGGCACCCCCCATGGTGCCGCACGGCGAGAGGTACCCATTGTACCGGCCTGCTTCCAGATCGCCCTGTAACTCCGCCACAGCCCTGGAGGCGGCTCACCGTCGCAGCCAGGGCCCCCACCACACCTAGTTCTTACCTGCACCCTCTCATCTCTAACGCTTCGCTTAAATCTAATAGAAACAGGTCCATGCCTACTTGGGACAGGTGGACCCCATCTAAGTCGAAGTATCCCTTTATATTCCCCCTAATCATCTCATGGCGAATAAAACCTAATCCCCTTTGTGCCGTAAACTTTCGCATAGCTCCGTTGATCCGCCTTCTAGAGTGTTCGACCGCTTCTATTGATTTAGCCCCCCGCCAGGACCTTCTTGGGATGATTTCCGACCAAACGATCTCGCAATGGCCTAGCCGCTTGCAAATTTCCCCTAAATCCCTTTTCATGGCTAGCAGCAACAGTCTCCTCCCAAGGGTGATGAGGTCATTCCCCCCAAGGTGAATCACCAATATGTGAGGTAGGGTGGAGCCGTGTGATCTTAGTGTCTGCTCAAGCTTGTTCCTTAGCTCAAACCATCTCAAGCCAGGGAAACCCATCCACTCCACCTGAGTCTGTGGGAATTGCCTCATCCAGTTTCGGTGTGACGCCCATTGGGCAGCCCGTGCGACAAATGAATGCCCGATCACCCACACCAAGCGCCCTAATAAACAGGAGACATGGTGTACACACAGGGTTATTTAATCATAGAGGGTTATTCAATTGGTACAATTCACGATAAATCACTGCAAACAAACAAATAAGTGACCCAACATCACGGGCGAACATATCTTTTATAGCAGTCAGATTCCCAGCGCCCTACTTTCTTCACCTGGGCGGGGGCTAGACCCGCCAAGTGGGCGGCTGTGGCGGCGCCAATGCGGAAAGAGTGGCTGGAGTACCTCTTCTCCGGCTGGGCGAGCCCCGAACTGGACAGACTGGCCCTAATCATCTGCTCAAACTGGTATCTAGTTACTGGGGCACAGTCCCTATGCAACAGCAGGTGTCTGGGGGCGGGGGGTCTGCACTCCAAAAACACCTTTACCCAATGTACTGGGCAGAATTTGGGGTCGCCAAGGGGCTGAAGAACCACATTAATCCCCCGCCCTGCCTGATCAGTCTTTGACTTCTGTAGGTGAATGGACAGGGAGTCAGAGACGGACACGTCCGAGATGGCCAGGGCATCCCCTGAACAGTCGTCCCTGGACCTGGCTACTAGCTCGCCGATTCTGAATGCCCCGAAAAAGGCTAAGGAAAATGCTACCGAGAACAGCATGGCCTCATAAGGTTAGTGGGTGACAAACCCGAGGGCGCCCAGCATGCCCATCAGAATTTCGAAGTCGATGGGAGCTCGGTTGTCAGGTACCTTGGGCTCCTCCCTAGCCCAACCCTTCATGGCAGCACGGATAGCAAAGGAGTTAGTGGGGTCCGCCCCACCGGACAACCTGATGTCGTGGCTCAAGGCCGCCAAGTGACTACCCACCCAGGAATGGCTTTTTCCCTGCTCCCTAGCCCACACGATAAATGCCCGGACTTGGATCACCATCGTAGCCCCTGAAGTGCCCAGCGCCAAGGATGCTGCTTTAAAGGTCGCCATGTGCGCGCCGTAACGTTTCCTGGTACCTGGGGCCAGAGCTCTCTCTCCCAACGCCTTCAGGCTCTGTCCCACTGCAGGATCCTCCATAGACGTTCCGGGAATGGGGTCATCTGTGCTCTCGCCCGCGGCCAGGCCTCCCTGAATCGGAGCCACTGAAAACGAGAAAGAGCATCAGCTGCCACATTTTTCACGCCTTCAATGTGCCTGGCCTTAAACTCTACATTGATACGCAGGCAGGCCCTGACCAATTCTCTCAGCAAGCATAGCACCAGCCGGCACTTGGCAGTCTGGCTGTTGATTGCCTGTACGACCGCCATGTTGTCAGACCAGAATATGACCTTTCTGTCTGACAACGCGGCGGGCCAAAGGTGCAGGGCAACAACGATGGGGAAGAGCTCAAGTACAGCAACATTTTTGGTGACCCTGTGCCTACGCCAGACGTTGGGCCATTCCTGAGCACACCAGTCCTCCCCCAGGATATCCCCGAAGCCTTCCCTACCCGAGGCATCCGTGAATAGACACAGCTCCTGACTGTTCACCCAAGGCTGCCTCCAAATTACCGATCCATTGAAACAGGCTAGGAACTCGTCCCAAACAACCAGGTCTTGTTTCAACCCTGACCCCAGCTTGACCCAGTGGTGTTTCTTCCTTATCCCTGCGGTGGCCCTGGCTAGCCTGCGGGCGAAGACCCTCCCCATGGGTATGACCTTTACCGCAAAGTTCAGTTTCCCTAGCAAGCATTGGATTTCACCCAGCGTAGCCTTGTCTCTCCCCAGTAGACCGTGAATATCCTGACGCAAGGCCTGTACCTTATCCGCAGGGAGTCTGGACTCGCCCTTGACTGTGTCCAACTCGATGCCCAAGAATACCAAAACCTGCGCTGGACCCTCAGTCTTACCTGGAGCTAAAGGCACGCCTAGGTGTCCTGCCAATTCCTGGAAACACTGCAATGCCCTTGCGCACTCCTGTGAGTCAGCTCCCCTGATGAACAGGAAATCGTCCAGGTAGTGGGTCACTCCCTCAATGCCATACCTGCACGTTAGGACCCACTGGAGGAAGGAGCTGAACGCCTCGAAGTACGCGCATGACACTGAGCAACCCATGGGCATACATCTGTCGTAAAAGACCTTGTTCTCCCACCTGAAGCCCAAAAGGTGTTGGCTGTCTGGGTGAACCGGCAGCAGCCTGAAAGCCGATTCAATATCCGACTTGGCTAGCCAGGCTCCCTCCCCTGCCCTCCTGACCATGTCTACAGCCAGGTCTAAGGAGCAGTAGGACACCGAGCACCTTCCTTCGTCAAGCCAAGTATTCACAGATTCCCCTTCTGGGTGTGATAAGTTGTGAATCAAACGAAACGCTCCAGGCTCCTTTTTTGGTACCACCCCCAAAGGGGAGATCACAAAATGGGGCACTGGGGGGCTGGTGAACGGGCCCGCCACCCTGCCTAAGGACACCTCCTTTGCTATTTTTGCCTGCACTATCTCCGGGTGGTCCCTAGCAGATTTAAGGTTCTCCGCGTCCCTGCTCACTAAGGGGCCGCGGTAAGGGATGCGGAATCCCTCTATGAAGCCCTCCGCAATGAGGGTCCCCTCGCTGCTGCTGTGGTGTCCACGGAGGGCGGTAAGGAGGTTCGTTATGCTTATTGGGGAGGGGCCTTTTGAGAAATCGTGCGGGGCGAGGACAAGCGCGCTGTTGGTCGCTAGGGGCCAGTGGGCAGGGGGGCGGGCCGGCGGTGGAGCCTGCTCCCGCCCCCGGCTACTTGCTGGTGGATGGCTGGCCGGGGCTGTCGCGCTTGGAGCATGCGGTGGCGGCGTGGGGTGCCCCGCACTTGCTGCAACTGTGAGCGAAACGGCACGCTTTGCCCCATGAGCAGGACCCTGCGTTAAAGAGCCTGCAGGTGCCGGAGGACTGTGCCCTAAAGCCCGGCTTGCGGCCCCCCCCTCGACCGCCTCGAAAGGGCATCCTGTTCTGCACTTTCCCCTCCTGTTTGTTTTCCTTGCTCTTCTCGCTATTCGCTGCGCCTGCTTTTGTTGCTGCCTCCACTGTGTGCTTGCCCATGTGCTTCACCCATAACCTGACTTCCAACTGATCCCACTCAAGTTCTGGACAAATAGCCCTCTTCTTACGGAAATCACAATCATAATGGTACCACCCCATGCCCCCGCACTTGGCAGCCTCCTCTGTGATTACGCTCGCGTAGTGGAAGAGACCTGGCCCTTCATCCGGGAATTTCTCAACTATCACAGCTGCCATGATGGCGAAAGCCTGGCCCCAGGACACAATGTTTTTCTCGGGCCATGCATGGTAGCGCACCTTCCTGTCCTCTTCCTTGGTGCCCATCCTTCTGGTATCTACCCCCTCTGCCCCATGCATGAGAAGGGTGAAGATATCTATGAACTCCCTACACCAAATCCCTTCCTTGGCCACTAATGGAACCATCCAAGCTAGGGAGCAGCGGCCAGATACTAGCGGAGCAGTAGTCACCAGCGGCTTGGGTACTACAGCCAGAGTCTGCGCCGGCAGGGGCCCCACCAGGGGGACCCCCGTTGGTAAGTTGAGGGTGCTAGCCACGTCACCTGCCACTACATTCGTTGTGGGGGGGGGCAGGGGTGCCACCGCAGCAGCAGGCTGGCCATTCAAGGGAGAAACTTCGGGGGCCAGCACATGGCTGGCTGGCCCATTCCCCCCAGACTTGTGTGAACGCCCCCGGCCACGGGGTCACGCTCGGTGGTGCAGTGGCGGGCGGCCCACCCCCTGTGGGTGACCTGACTAGCATCAAACCTGACCTGACCTCCTCCATAAAGTTTCTCAAGGTGTCCGAAAGCTTACCCAGGTCATCCGAAGTCGCGAATGTCACCTGGGAAGGGCCAAGGGGTGTAGGGAGCGGCCCTGTGGACAAGGGGAGGGTCGCCTGGGGGGCCAATGCGGCCCTTGGGGGAGCGGCTCTGATCCGTGCCGGCGGTTTTTCAGCCGGAAAATCCTTAATTGTGGGGCGGCGAATCCTCTTCGACCGCGAGGGGCCTGCGTCGTCTCCCACGTCCCTGTCAGCGGGCGGAGCCTCACTGGCTATACCAGAGTCCGAGGGGTTATTGGCTTTTAACAGTTCCGTTGCCCAAGCTAAACCCTTGGTTTTTGCCAAATCTAGGAAGACGGCAATCCGAGCGTCTTCCGATGTGCCTGCCTGGGTCTCATCAACTTGGGGCCCTGGTGTAAACAGCGGGGGGGAGGATCCTTGGCTGTCCATCTTATTGCGGCGGCGCTCTATACGTCTGCAAGGGGAAAAGAGATCAATTAACCTCATGCTCGTCCCCTGAGGTACTCACGCCATGGACTACGGATGCTACACCAGGCCCTCTCTTCCCCCACCTGCTCGTACTTACTCCCGTGACGTTGCTGCGTGCGAAGAGCGTCCGGCTTGCGTTCGCTGTCCCGTCACTGAGCTGCGCCCGGTCGCACTTCGGCCAGAGCTAAACTGTAAAACAAACATCGTTAGCACAGAGGCAATCCAGAACACGAGCGAACGATCAGAAGGGGGGGGCAGGGGGAGGGGGCAAGAGAAGGGTGCAATGTGCGCGGCCAAGTACAAACACTTAGACACGTCAAGGAGCTGCAGCTGCATGAGCTTATACCCTTTTACCTTACCACCCTCCACCACTGCTTCCTTATGGGAATAACCCACTCGCAATGCAGCGGTATGCAGTGCACACAAACAGTTGGGCCCCCCGATTGCCCCCTATCTAAAGCGCCCCCGTAGCGGGCGCTTCCGCCGGCTCAGCGTACGGAGCTGGCTGAAAGGCCCCAACGTCAATCTTTGCTGGGCATCCCCACAGTACTGAAAGACGCAGTGAATTAATTTAAATGTAAATAGTGCCTGGCAACTGCCGCCTGCATCGCGCTAGCCCAGCCAGGTAGCAAATATCGCGACGGAGAGGGATGTCTCACGCAGCCCTGGAATTGAGCAGCAGAGAACCGCGGTGCGGGCCGCCACCGCGTCATCGCCGACATTGCAGGAATTGGCGGCGATTTTTGTGCGCATACAAGTGATGCCTCGCGCATCCGTCCTTCTATGCATGCAGCGCAAAATGCCCGGAAGTATCGGAGCGCTTTACGTGATCATTGTATTTCCTTTACACTAAGAAGTGGGAGCGTAATATATCGATCGAATACGAAGGCGTCCCGCGGAATTGGAGCACCTTACATGAGCGTCGTATTCCATTACAAAGGGCACTGTGAGAGCGCCTTCATGAGCATCGCATTTCCCTTACCCAAGGCCTTGGAAGCTCAGTACCACAATAAACATTCGAATACTACAACGACCAGAGGTATCGGAGCGCCTTACATGAGCATCGTATTGCCCCTACACAGGGCACTGGTAACTCAGCACCCCAATCGCGTTCGAACGCGAAATCCACACGAGGTATTGTGGCGCCCTACTTAAGCCTCGCATTCACTTTCACACAGGGCATTGTTGCATAAACACGTATTACCCGCTCAAATAATACGGACGCGGCCCCGCGGGCCGGGGCCCGATTCCACCGACCCGCAACCGCTCACAGCTCCCACGGCCCACAACTAGGCCCCGCTCACCCCAGCGTAACCTGGGCAACGCACTTTCTATCCATGTGCCGCCGCCCAATGCCTGCCTCTCCCAACCCTCGCTGCATCGTAGCCACCGGAGGGGGGGGGGGGACTGATCAATGGAGCGCCACGGAGTTGCCTGCCCGCGATCCGCGGGCACCCAGGCAGCTCGCAACCTCAACGTGCTGGGGCGGGGGGGGGGGAAGGTGCCGGTGACACACACCGGATGCGCGGCCTCTGGCCACGAGGACCGCCGCCAACGAGATATTCCCCCCAGTTGCTGTAGCGTTCCTAATGCGCGGCGGACATTATAAGTGCCTTAATCTACCTTTGGGATGAGCAACATTTCTGCACAGCTGGACACATTAATTTGATGCCGGGGGAGGGGGGGGGGGTTGTGTCGCGCGAGATATGGGTTGGTGGGACTTAAACCGGTGCCTTAAGAGCAAGAGTATCAGACCTGCAATTATGGCACAGCAACTCTAGCAGCGTCACGCGGCAGCGTTGCCGGGGTGGCCCCACCTAGGCGAACGTTCCACTCCCACATTCCACAAGGCCCTGCGGCCTTGTAGCTCGCCCATTCGAGACGCGCGTCAAATTTCGCACCTACTCCCACGCGCCCCCAGGGCCCCTCATTCCCGCCACGAACCTGGCCTATTTAACGAGGCGTCCCCCCCACCCATAGCCATCCGAGCCACAGGGCCCTGTCAACCTGGTACTGCCCAGGGACAGGGCCGGGGCGGGGGGGGGTGTAGCAAGACTCACCGTTGCTTTGAGAACCACACGACGACAGAGAGGCCGGGATCGCAGCACGAGGCAAGGACGACGACCGATGGTGTCAGAGTCCGCGACCGGTCAAATGGCGAGGTGGGCGACAAAGAGGTCGCCAGGAGGGTGGGGGAAGGCTAAATAGCCTCCCCCTCACACCAGGGCCAGGAAGTGACACGCATTGCACGTCACTTCCGGCCAGCCCGAGGAGGGGGGCTCCAGTCTGCTTCCCTGCCCCCCCCCTTGTGGGAGGGGGTGGGGAGGGGTGACCGGTGCCCCGGGGACACTAAGGCACCGACCGCCAATTGGCCCCCTGCGGGGGCCGCTGTCAGCGGCAAGTCAGCTGGATCGACGGACTCGAGTCAGTATAGATGTGGTGTTTTTTTGTAAGTAGTATTTTAAATAAAGCCTGTGTTATTACTATCTCAAAATATGAATTTAGTTCCCCCAGTGCCTCAGGGAAAATAATGGGGGCAGAGCCCCTCCGCCCATGATTAGAAACCGCCCCTGGAGATGACCCCACTTTGGGACAGCAAACAGCTCCACAGGGTGGGCACACTACACAATTTCAGTAAATGAAAACTCCTGGGGTTGGAGAAGCTGGAAGATGTATGGAGAGGCCAAGCCTATATCACATTCACAGGTCTGCAGCAAGAGTATGAACTGGGACACAGAATGGCTGAGATACCTTCAATTGGGGCACGCCCTCAAGAGCTACGTTCACGAGGGGACAACCCTCAGGAAGCATCCCCGCTAGAAGACAGGCTATTGAAATACCCATTGACGGCCAAAGCCATTTCAATTATATACAAGAAAATCCTTAATAACTCACCTGATCCTTTAAGGGCACTGAGAGTCCACTGGAAAAATGACTTAGGACAGCTAGACGATGAAGAGTGAACAGAAGCAATATAGGGACTGTGGGAGGTAGCAATTCATGCCAGGTTCTGACTAATTGAATTAAAGAACCTACACAGGGTATACTACCCCCGAACCACATTACATCATATGGGACACACCAAAACCAGTCAGTGCCACAGAGGATGCAGGCAGGAGGGCTCCTTCTTTCATCTGCCGTGAGGCTGCCCAGTGATACAAACATTTTGGCAAGACATCGGGAAAATAATGGCAGAAGTGGTGGGGATGGAGGTCCCAACTGACCCAAAATGGGAGCTATTGCTGATATTGAGTGAACAGACCGGGCTCACTTATATGACACTATGGCTTAAGTCAGCTGCAGCGATCGCCAAACGTAAAATCGCTAAACATTGGGGGGTGGCTGCCCCTCCTGGAGTGACAGACTGGATGGATCTCTGATCTTGACTGGTGTCAACAAGCAGACCATACAATTTACTTAAGCAGAGGGTGCCTGAAGACATGGTGAAAAGTCTGGGGACACTGGCAAGTATATAAAGGCATATACAGCCTCATGCATCAAGCCAAAATCCAGTCGGTAAAATACCGATTCCTTATTAGCTCCCGGTAGCGAGTCCCAAATACCCAATCCCAATGCATCAACCCAAAACGTGAGGAAATAACGAATCGCTAAAGAAATATCCGCTAACATACCGAATCGGTAATACCAAAAATGCTAAGTTACCGAATCGCTAAATACCGAATTAGCAATTACCGAAATCACTATTAGCTCCCGGAAAGTGCCAATAGCAAATAACGAATCGCATCCCAATGCAACAAAACTCGCTAATAACGAAAATCCCAAAAATCGCTATTTTGCAAGAGCTAAATAAGGGGAATCAAAACCTGGAGGTAAAGTTACAAAAAAAAAAAAAAGATGATGCAAAATAATTTTCAACATGTGCAAATGATTGAGGCAATCACTAAACCCTTAAATGTGGCCCAGGAGACCCTGTTGGCTCCCACAAAATGGCTGCCCTCTACGTGCTTGCAAGGAGGATGCGGATCAATGCAGCAGGACAGCGCAGGAGAAGGGTCCAGGAGCGAGTTTTCAGACTGCGCATAACCTTGCTCGGGCAGAATGAGGACGAGGTGTACCAGAAGTATCGCCTCAATCGCGCTATGATCATGCGCCTGATTGCAGACCTGGAACCATTACTGCAGCACCAGACACACCGGACAAATGCAATCCCTGCGCACGTTCAGGTCCTATGCAGCCTGCACCTACTGGCCTCAGGGAGTTTCCAGGGGGTAATTGCGGTGGCCGGAGGTGTTTCGCAAAGCGCACTGTCACGCTTCTTCAAGAAATTCCTAGATGCCATGCTGACAATGCTCCACACACACATCAGCTTCCCCACAACCCCACAGCAGTTGGACCGCACCAAACAGGCTTTCTACCAGGTGGCACAATTCCCACATGTGATTGGATGCATCGACTGCACGCATATCCCCATATGTCCTCCGGCAGCAAATGAGTACCTATTCCGGAACCGCAAGTCATACCACTCGATCAACGTGCAGGTTGTGTGCGATGCCAACAACATCATAACGGACCTAGTGGCACAATTCCCAGGGAGCACACACGACTCATACATCTTCCGCAACAGTGGAATGCACAGGCGACTAATCAATGGAGAATTTGGAGAGGGACTCCTGCTAGGTACGTAGAAATACGCTTCCCCACACCAACACCACACATGTATGTACATCACCAATGCTAAGTCTATGCTTCTATCTTCTAGGTGACAGTGCTTACGCCCTGCGGGAATACATACTCACCCCATACCTAAATCCAGCAACCCCGCAGGAACATCGCTACAACGCTGCACACATCAGCACGAGGAATGTGATAGAGAGGACTTTTGGGATTCTCAAGAGCCGCTTCCGTATCCTCCACAAGACTGGCGGCGCCATGCTATACCAACCAGAAACATGCTGTCGGATAATTGCTGTATGTGCAATGCTGCACAACATTGCCACCAGAAGGGGGATACCCATAGAGGTGGACAGGGATGACGACCACCGGGCTGACCAACCACCCGCCCAACAACGACAGGCACACATCCCAAACACAGCAGAGGGCCATAGGAGGCGGACATACATAATGCAAAATCATTTTTGATCCTTGGTAAAATGAGACATTACAAGTTGGTTTGGGGTGCAACTGTTTAATGCACAGTAGCACTGAGGATTGTGCAACAAAACTAGCATTGTAAATCATGCTCCAATTGCATTATTGTAAATAAAAGGTGCCTTAAAGTCACGCCTGTGCATACACAGTGATTGGATGGCCATGGTTGCCCCACCATGGTCCTGCATGCATGTCCAACTGTCTAGTGGCGCTTCCCACGTACCCCAAGCCTCCGCTCAGGTGTATCCAAAGCCTCACCACGGCCTGTCCCCGCGGAGGCACGCGAACTGCGGCGCCTGGTGCTGGCCTCTGCCTGTGACACGCTGCTGACACTGGAGGCAACCTCACTTGTGTCATCCCCTCCCAATGCAGCAGCACTGCATGTGCTGCTCTGAAGGTGTTCCACAGCAGTGGTGATGTGTCCTAGTGACTTTGCGACATCCCCGCAGAAGTGCCCAAGGTCCACCTGCAGGGCGACTGAGCGGTGTGCCAACACAGCAGTGCTGTTGCTGTGCCGTGTGATGGCCTTGGTAGCGGCGGCGGAACGCAACATTTGCTGCCGGTGACTCCTCTTCTGGCACTCATGGCCCTCCCTCGTGGCACGGGTGAGCTCATGTACCTCCTCCTTGAGCTGAGCATTGCCCTCTGCAACCGCTGTGGTCATGTCCCTGACCGCCTTGCTCATGTCCGTGACTGCTGCAGTCATGGCGCGCATCTCCCTAGCAAGGCGCACGATATTGCAGCTAATGTTGGCCACATGTCGCCCCTGCATGCGCTGTGTACGCAGCATCCTCTCCTCGATTGCAGAGGTTGTTGGGACATCCTGTTCGGCTGAGGAGACGGAACTGCGACGAGCCCTGTGCCGCCGTGCGCGTCTAGCACCTCCAGGTGGTGCATCAGGTGTTGTGTAAGTGCGCTGGCTGGGTGCCAATTGCGAGGTGGGTGTTTCCATCTCCTGCAAGGGCGCAACTTTGGACCTGCGCCTCTGCGCCATTGTGGCTGTAGTAGCTGCAGCCTGTTTTGCTGGTGCCGTAGCTTGTGGCGCTGGTGCTGGTGCCGTAGCTTGTGGCGCTGGTGCTGGTGCCGTAGCTTGTGGCGCTGGTGGAGGTGCCGTAGCTTGTGGCGCTGGTGGAGGTGGTGCTGTTGGGGTGGCAGGTGTTGGCGATGCATGCGCGTCCTGCGCTGTCTCCTGGTCTGACTCGACGGGTGTTTCCAAGATGATCAGCTGGCTGCTGTCGTCCGAATCCCCAGGTGATGCATCTGTGTGTGAAACAGTGCATGGTTAGTGGGATAATTACAACTACATAGTGTTGTACACATGAATGTCCCTCTGTGGTCCACTAAATGAACAGTCTCCATCCATGTTCAATTGATGTGGTGTATGGTCATTGGATATACGCCTGTACATGCACACTGGGCTGACTAGACTACAACTCCCAAGATGCACTGGTGTCATGTGTAAAGCTGTCTGTGCCAGAGCTGCAGACACACTGAGATCGGGCTGGGGGCATGGGAATGGATTTACGCAATGCTGGGTGCGGGCACAGGCATGCATCTTACCTTGGGCACTTGTGGCTGCGCCGGACGTGTCCATCTGGGTCACCCCCACGACGGCTTCCCGCTCTATCGTCCCCTCCACAAGGTCATCCAGGGCTGTGTTGGCTGGTGCTGTGGATAGTCCGCCTCCAGTCCTGCTCGCCTCCCGGAGCCTCTCCGCAATCCTCTCTTTGGCACGCTTCCGCAGGTCGTACCACCTTTTTTTGAGGTCGTCGATGCTGCGGGTCGTGACGCCAACTGCATTCACCCTCTCACGGATGCGCAGCCATATGCGCCGCTTCTCCTGCTCAGGCACCTTAAGGGACAGCTTGCCAAAGAGGCGGTCGTGTTTGCTGGAGACTCCCTCGATAAGGTACTCGAGCTCCCTATCAGAAAATTTTCGCTTTCGCTTGCGTGCAGACTCTGCGCTGGATGGCACTTCCTGCGCCATGATGTGTGTGGCTTTGGATTTGCAGAGTCGGTGTGGCCTCACTCTGCACAGGCAGTCTTCCTTCCCAGCTCCTGTCTGCTCCTCTGTCGAGGCAATGTGGGTGGGGCAGCAGTATTTCCTGGTTGGTGATGTCATCTGCACGTTCCCGGAGCGACGCGGCAAATTGCGATTTCGCTAATACCGATTCGGTAATAGCTAACTCGGTATTACCGAACTCGCTATTAGCTAAATCGGTATTACCGGACTCGCTATTTGCTAATGGGAGTTTGCATGCCCCGCTATGTAGAAATCGGTAAATTTAGCGATTTTTAAGGAATCGCTAAATTTTACCGAATCTGTTGATGCATGCCATATACCGATTCCTTAATGGCGATTCCTTATTTTTCGCTATTAAGGAATCGGTATTCGTTTGGTTGATGCATATGCCTGTTAGTGAGTAAGTGAAGAAGGGAAATGTAATGAAGGGGGGCATGACGAACCTTCAATGTATTTGCCTAATTGAAAACTCTAAAGTGGAGTGTATGTAATTGATAAATGCGATCTAAGACTATGTAACTCAAATTTAAACTACTGAGCACGATTAATAAAAAGAATGTTTAAAAAACTAATACCATCACTGGGTCCAACTGCCGCAAATGCGACAGGCTGTCACTAGAGAATTACTCCCGTTGGAAAACTGTGTCCAATCTGGCAACACAGGGAGGGGGTGCATCTCCTTTCTTTATACACTCATCATAGAGCCTTTTGGGAGGGTATCCTGCCCACCGCACCGTCAGATAAGCAAAGGGAATGTCTATGTAATGACATAGCGAAATACAATTGTTCCGTGTTCCTGAGGGAAGCCTACTATAAAACAATTATATGACTGGTATCTCTACCCACAAACACTACACTCCATCTTCCTCAATATGACAGATCGCTGTTGGCGGGGTTGCGGTCTTCTGGGGGATTTTAAGCACACATCGTGGGATTGCCCGGCTATACAGCCCTTCTGGAAGGAAATACTTTCCCAGATCAAGCTAATATTAGGTTACCCGATTGGTGACTCCATGGAACACATTCTCTTGGGGGTTAGCAATCCAATGCTCAAATATCAGACCCAAGGACCTATCCATTATGTGGTTATGTCTAGGTGCGGCAAAGATGGCTCTAGCGGCAGCATGGAAGAGGCCGGAAGCTCCCTCCCTCACACAATGGCATGCCCGCTTATGGCGCGCAGTGGCCCTGGAACGATTGTCCGACTTAATTGACAACTCCCGCAAGGGCTTTGACTATGTTTTGACCCCGCTAGTCAGCTACTTATCGGAGGGTCTCCCTCTGTGTGCATGCAGTCGCAGGTTGCGGGCACTACACCTCTCCCTGATTTAATAAGGGGTTCCCCTCCACCGGGGTTAGGCCCCCCCCTTACATGTGAACGCTCTTGCGTGGGACGCGGGAGATTGACTTCTCGACCCCCCCCATATCAGACTATGGGCTTGTTTGTTTTCCTGCGTTTGGTTAGGTTTTTTCTCTTTTTATTTCTTTCTTCTTACTTATTCACTGGTGGTTTGCTTCGCTACAAATGCAAACGTTCGAATATTGTTGAATTCAGCTTCTCAGAGTTATTAAGGGGGGAAATCCGTCTCCTGTTACGAAACTGTACCAATATTATAGCTAACCACTGCATGGATTTTGCTCCTGTGAAAAAGGATTGAACGCTTTATGGTTTTTACAAAGTGTTTGTAACCTGTGAATAAAATTCAATAAACAGATTTTGACAAAAAAAAATAATACCAGAATGTGTTGACTGAGCATATTGGGGATCAGGTCTGTTTGATTTAAATCCAGGGGTGAAATTAAGAAAACAAGCAGGGCAACCATTATTATCTACTGACCACAACAAACACCCGCATTACAAATAATTTCCTCTCTGTGTACCAGAGGGGAAAGGGGGACCAGGAGCTGGATTAGAAGGTCCAGAGCCCTTGCTCCTATGGGTAAATGGAATGCTCAACTGATGGGGCTGCTGTTCCTAAAGATAGAGGCGATTTTTATGCAAGTGTACAAGATCAGAATGGTGGAGACAGTCACGATGATTGTCTCATGTTGCCCTCACACACCCTTGAGGGAATGTCATGCTTCATCATTGGGTGGTGCTCCTCATCTGGCTGGCGCTGCAATGCCCTATGGGTCCCCCGAAGGGTAACTTTGGCAGAGATCTTTTTAAGAGAAATGCTGTATGATGAATGCAAGTGAGGTGTGAGTGGAGGAGTGCATTTGGTTTGGCATTAAAACTGATCAGGGAGGTCGTGGCTATCCTTTAATAGATGGACCACCCCGTCAGGCTTAAAAAAAGCCTACAAAAGGCAATTGCTACCCTAAGGGTTGTGTGAAGAAACCAGGGTAGTCAGTATAGTAAGACTAGGAAGGGAAAGGTCCCTCTAGTTGTGCGCTAGATACCTATCTCAGGTAGCATGCTCAGAACTTTGTCAACATGTTTCGCGCCTTTCTCGTGGTCCTAAGGATTCGTGTCGCTTTGTCAGGACAGCTAAACATAATGGTGCACATGCATCAACAAAACAAAAAGCGATTCCTTATTAGCGAAAAATAAGGAATCGTTATTAAGGAATCGCTTTTGTGAATGCATCAACAGATTCGGTAAATAATAGCGATTCCCTAAAAATCGCTATTTTTACCGAATTATCAATAGCGGGGCATGCAAACACCGAAGAGCTAATAGCGATTTCGGTAATACCGAATTAGCTAATAGCGAATTCGGTATTAGCGAAACCGGCAATGATCGGGTCGCTCCGGGAACGTGTTTATGACATCACCAACCAGGAAATACTGCTGCCCCACCCTCATTGCCTCGACAGAGGAGCAAACAGGAGCTGGGACTGGAGACTGGCTGTGCAGATTGAAGCCACACCAACTGAGCTACCCTCAAACACTACCCAGATGGAGAAGGAAGCACCATCCAGCGCTGAGGACGCACGCAAGCGGAAACGCATGTTTTCTGACCGGGAGCTGGAGCACCTGATAGAGGGAGTCAGCAGCAAGCACGATCGCCTTTTTGGTAAGCTGTCCCTCAAGGTGCCAGAGCCCGAGAAGCGGCGCATATGGCAGCGCATCCGGGAGAGGGTAAATGCTGTTGGTGTGACGCCCCGCAGCATTGACGACCTGAAAAAAAGATGGTACGACCTGAGGAAGCGGGCTAAGGAGAGTATTGCGGAGAGGCTCCAGGAGGCATCCAGAACGGGAGGCGGGCCTTCTACAGTTCAAGCCAACACTGCCCTGGAGGAGCTGGTGGAAGGGACGATCGAACATGAGGCCGTCGTGGGAGTAACCCAGATGGATACCTCCGGCGCAGCCACAAGTGCCCAAGGTAAGATGCATGCCTGTGCCCATACCCAGCATAGCGTAAATCCATTCCCATGCCCCCAGCAGGATCAGAGTGTGCATGCAGCTTTGGCCCACACACCTTTACTCTTAACACTAGTGCATCATGGGAGTTGTAGTCTAGTCAGCCCAGTGTGCATGTACAGGATGAAATACAATTACAAATCACCACATCAGTTGAACATGGATAGAGACTGTTTATTTAGTGGATCACAGAGGGACATGTATGTTTACAACACTAACTAGGTGTAACTATCCCACTAACCATGCACTGTTTCACACACAGATGTATCTCCTGGGGATTCGGACGACAGCGGGCGGCTGATTATTTCGGAGACTCCTGCGGATTCCGACATGGACACAGCGCAGGATGCGCATACATCACCTCCACCTGCAACCCCACCACCACCACCACCAGCACCACCAGCACCAGCACCACCAGCACCAGCACCAGCTACACCAGCTCCACCTACAACATCCACTAAAGCGCCGAGGCGCAGGTCCCAAGTCCCGGCCATGCAGGTGATGGGAACACCCTTTACACCATCGGGACAAAGTCTGCGCAGCATCACACTGCCTGCTGCACCACCTGCACGTTCCAGACTCCCACAGCGGCGCAGGTCTCGGCCAAGTTCACTCTCCTCAGGCGACGTTGATATCACCCAAAATGCTGCAATCGAGGAAAGGATGCTGCGTGTCCAGCGCCTGCAGGGACGACACATGGCGACAATCAGCTTAAACATCGTGCGCCTTGCAAGGGAAATGCGTGCCATGACTGCGGCGGTGAGGGGCATGAGCACTGTGGTGGCAGAGGGCAATGGGCACCTGAGGGAGGACATCCATGAGCTCACCCGTGTCATGAGGGAAGGCCATGAGTGCGAGAGGAGGAGGCACCGTCAGAACTTGGTGCGGTCCGCGGCCTCTACAAAGGCCATCACAAGGATGAGCAATAGCACCGCAGTGTTGGCACGCCGCTCGGTGTCCTTGCAGGTGGACCTTGGACACTTCTGCGGGGATGTTGCCAAGGCTCTAGGGCAAATGACCGCTGCAGTAGAACACCTGCAGAGCGGCACATTCAGTGCTGGTGCATTGGGAGGGGAAGACGGTAGTGAGGCTGCCTCGAGTGTAAGCAGTGTGTCTGTGGCAGAGACCAGCACCAGGCGCCGCAGTTCACGGGGCTCCACGGGGACAGGCCGTGGTGAGGCGTCGGAGACACCGGAGAGGAGGCTTGGCGTACGTGGCAAGCGACACTAGACTGATTTACATCCATACCTGACCGTGGTGGGGCAACCATGGTCCTCCCCTTCCTGACGCTGCACAGCCGTGACTTAAACGCACATTTGTTCTTACTGTTTTCATGGGGAGCATTATTTTCATTGCTTGTTTGGTTGCACATACCGCAGTGCTACTGTGCATTAAACAGTTACCAATGAAATAGTAATGTATCATTCTTACCTGCTTCAGAAATGATGTTGCATGATGTATGTCCGCCTCCTATGGCCCTCTGCTGTGTTAGGGACGTGTGCCTGTCAGTGTTGGGCGGGTGGTTGGTCATCCTGGTGGTCGTCATTCCTGTCCACCTCTATGGGTATCCCCCTTCTGGTCGCAATGTTGTGCAGCATTGCACATACAGCAACAATCCGGCAGCAGGTATCAGGTTTGTATAGCAAGACGCCGCCAGTCTTATGTAGGATTCTAAAGCGACTCTTCAGAATCCCAAATGTCCTCTCTATGACATTCCTAGTGCTTATGTGTGCCGCGTTGTATCGTTGTTCCTGTGGGGTTTCCTGGATTGATGTATGGGGTGTGTATATATTCACGCAGGGCGTAAGCACTGTCACCTAGAAGATAGAAGCAAACACTTAGCAATGGTGATGTTCATACATGTGTGGTGTTCATGTGGAGAAGAGGTATGTGTACGTACCAAGCAGGTGTCCCTCTCCAAATTCTCCGTTGAGTAGACGCCTGTGGATGCCACTGTGGCTGAATATGTAGGAGTCGTGTGTGCTCCCCGGAAATTGTGCCACTAGGTCCGTTATGATGTGATTGGCATCGCACACAACCTGCACGTTGATTGAGTGGTATGACTTGCGGTTACGGAATATGTACTCATTTGCTGAGGGTGGACAGATGGGGATATGCGTACAGTCGATGCATCCAATTACATGGGGGAATTGTGCCACCTGGTAGAATGCCTGTTTGTTGCGGTCCAACTGCTGTGGGGTTGTGGGGAAGCTGATGTGGGTGTGTATCATTGTCAGCATGGCATCTAAGAATTACTGGAAGAAGCGTGAGAGTGCGCTTTGCGATACGCCTCCGGCTACGGCGATTACCCCCTGGAAACTTCCTGAGGCCAGTAGGTGCAGGCTGCATAGGACCTGGACGTGCGCAGGGATTGCATTGGTCCGGTGTGTCTGGTGCTGCAGTAGTGGTTCCAGGTCTGCAATGAGGCGCATGATCATGGCACGATTCAGTCGATACTTCTCGTACACCTCGTCCTCATTCTGTCCGAGCAAGGTGATGCGCAGTCTGAATACTCTCTCCTGGGCCCTTCTCCTGCGCTGTCCTGCCGCATTGATACGCATCCTCCTTGCAAGCACGTAGAGGGCTGCCATTTTGTGCTAGCCAACAGGGTCTCCTTGGCCACATTTAAGGGTTTGGTGATTACCACAATCAGTTGTACATGTTTGAGATTTTTTTTTGTTCTCAAAACTTTTTTTTAACTTTACCTCCAGGTTCGGATTCCCCTTATTTTGCTCATGCTAAATAGCGATTTTTGGGTTTTTCGGTATTTGCGACTGTTGTTGCATTGGGTAGCGATTCGTTATTAGCCATTGGCACTTGCCGGGAGCTATTAGTGATTTCGGTGATTGCTAATTCGGTATTTAGCGATTCTGTATTTTTGCATATTTGTTATTTGCGAATCGGTATTTTTCCGGTATTTATTTAGCGATTCGTTAATTGCTCACAATTTGGGTTGATGCATTGGGATTCGGGTTTTGATACTCGCTAACGGGTGATGTTTGCGATTCGGTATTTTACCGACTGGATTTTTGCTTGATGCATGTGCCAGATAGTGATAAACGCCCCCACACAAATGTCGTACCCCTTAGAGTACTACCTACTTGATGTGTGGATCATTGTCCAACCTATAGCTGTGTAGTTTGGTGCGTCAAGTGGGGCGGAGATGCCGCGTTCAAGCGTACTCTAATTGAGTTGGTGCATCCCTGGAACTGAGGAATTACAAGTACCAGTCTGGACCATGCTATTTAATTCTTCTTCCATGTAATTTGTGAAACTCTGCAGGTTATCAAAGTGGGCAATAGAGGAAATTGTCAGGGTGTTCATGTCATGAATTAAACAGGCTCAATATAATTTTTCCGTCCACTGAACCTGCCAAAATTGAGTTCCCCAAATTGACTTCAAATCAATGGTGTCCTACCAGTAACCATAGCCTTTATGGGCTAGATGGTTAACAAATGGAGCTGTATATATCTGCTTAGTCTGGGTCAGCACATATTTTTGGTGGGGTAGGAACTCATTTGAAATAATATGACACAGGATCTGTAGTGTCATATCCTGTAAAATATGTGAATTTGTCTTTTGGAACTCCCTTGCTGTGGAGTCGGACAATGTTCCCATTGTGTGCAATTAAAATGTGGACACTGACTACTGGCTGTGCAGAAAATGATGTCCATAAGGATGATTACCGAGCATATTGGTGTAGTTAGCAGAATTAAGACATAGGTCCTCTGATTCAAAAATGTTATGATTTGCAATGTACCCCAGTATAGGCCTGGGTAGGCACCAAACCTTTTACCTACATTCACCCTGCCATTGTACTACATAAGGGTTTTTGTGCTGACCTTTTACCTAGTTAAGGTGCTGCATATATGTTGTGTGGTTTTCCCCACAAAGGATGAGGCTCATTTATTATGCATGGGGATTCTCAGAATCACAGCAGGATTACCATCTTCTGCATAATACCGGTGTATAAGGTTTATCACCATCGCCATCCTCCGCCGACATGACACAGCAAGGAACCCCGCTGAGGGTACCTTTTGTGTATATATTTTTAAAGCCCTTAGGAAGTCCATAATAGCTCATTTGAAAGCCTAGGGCTCTAAAGGCAGACAAGTCATGCCTGTCAGGAGCCAGATTATCACTGGAAAAAACATTAGAAATGTCTAAAGTGGTTTAGTATTTTTAATTAACTACATTAATAATGAGTGCTGTACTGTGTGTATTTTGCACTGCAAATGTGCGTGTATGACTATTCAAATATCTATAGGCTATGACAATGCAATAGAAATGATCAGGTTTCAGAACAAGAAAAAGGGGATTAATTATTTGAGATGCACTGGGTTCAATTACTCCATGGTACTCCAGTTGGGAAAGAATTTCCTTAACGGGTACTTTAGCATAATGTTTATTAGAATACTGTGGTTGTACTTGCGGTGTGGACCGTATAGCAATAACATGGTAAGGGAAAATTTTATCCAAACCAGCATGTTACAATAAAGTGCAGGGGCCAATGGATGGTCCCATTCAGATACATAAGCTTGTTTGACTTTGTCTGGGACAAAGTGAGAAAAAGAAAGTAGAATCACGTCTTCACCTTGGGGGGATGTAAGAACAAAAAATGGGGCTAATTGATGTCTGCCAAAGGTATGTCAAAAGACATAGTTAAGTTGTCCCAAAATATTGCATTAATTGTGCATTTAACGTCATCTTCAATTTGAATAGCTAAATTATATAGTCTGTCTGGAAGGGCCATGTAGGTATCTGCGGTTTCAATCGTATTAAAAGTTTCAGTTGCTTTCGCTGCAAACACAAGGAGATGATGGACGGAGCGCTGAAACTTTTCAGACACTCACCCCCAGTCACAGTTCTGGGTTGAATCCATCATTGTTCTTTAGTTCACTCTGCCACCCCAGTTCAGACCCAGCCGTATGCAAATCAGTATTGACCCTGTCCCTCATGTTAACAGTCCAGCCCAAACTGCCAAGCCAGGTCTTCCTGGGTCTGGAAACAAGCATCCTGGGACCGGTTTCGGGGTATCACCCTCATCAGCCAGGCCAGCTTGAATCCAGTGGCAAAATGAGCAAGTGACCCACGTATGGTCATACCCTGCCAACTTAGGGCAAACAAAGCTAGCATCAGGAGATTAAGGACAGAGCGATGAAACCTTTTGGTTTCACGTACTCCTATTGTCTACAGTCAGATCACTCTCCTCTGTCATACTGTTGATCAGATGATTCCTTAAAGGAAGAAGAACGTGTATCAGATGCCTGATACCAGTCTGGAGTCTTTACTTTAGTGTGATCACAAAAATCGTATCGTCTTTCAGAGCACTCTGGGGGTGGAGAACCTCCACGTTGTCTTCCTTTCTGTTGTTTACATTTATCCTGTGGTTTTTTAGCAAACTCATGGGCTGGTCTGACATACTTCTCAGAGCTAGGCTGGCCAAGTGGTGATAATAAAGGTCTGGTTTCCAAACTATTGCGTCCTAAAGACGTATCTACAGTAGCAGTGATAACTGTCAACTCATGTTCGCGGTGGCTACTGCCACCATGGCAAGTCACAGGCGTATAGCCAAAGATGCTGCTTCATCTTTAAAATGAAAAAGAATCCTTTTGGAGACAACGGTAAAATTACACTTGAGTTTCATCCTCAAACCGAGGGCAGGACCAACCCCATGTTCATTCTGTATTTGTTTGAGGACTTTTGGTAGAACGGCCATTGAAGAAGTGCCACGACAAAGATTGTAGGCTGTGGCAAAAAGAGTCCCCCAGGTGTTGCAGTCAGCTAGAGTGTGAATCAGTCCAATGGTTAAGCACATAGTTAAAATGTTGTGCTTGTCTAGTGATGGTGTAAGGGGAAACACAGCTTCAATTTGATCGATTTTATCATTATTTTTGTTTTGAACAATCCAAAATGGTATTTTGTACGATTAGTGGGCCGTTTGCCTATAACTGAATGAACATTTACAGGACTTATTACAAGCACTGCTGGCAAATAGGCTTGTGCTTGCAGGCCAAATCTAGCTGGACCAGCTAGTAATCTACATGAAATACATTGAGTTAGCCATTGATATAGGACGACAAGAACATTTTACAAAGCACAGGTTTGTACTAGATTTAAATTTTAGATAAAGAAAATCAATAATTTAGGTCACTATTATCCAGATGTGTGATAACAATATTTAAAAAATGAAACTAAAATTAAAGCATTTAACAAAATAAAACTATCAGTCAAAAATACCATGCTTGGTGTTTTTCATCAACAAATGTCAAGTTTAATGTACAGTGACATGGTTTAAAAATTCGTTTTTACAATACTCTCTGCAAGGAGCGAAATACAGTCTGGTTTATTAAAAAACTATTGATTTGGTTCCTGCAGTCTTCAAAGTCTGTTATGGAATTTAATTTTTGGTTTATTTTGAATAGAGATGTGAGTTTACAGGAAACACAGGTGAAACACTCCAGCAGAAGCATCTCATTTAAGTAAGGATGGTACAGATGGAAAGGCAGATGTGTGCTTGCTCTCCTGTTAGACGCAGCTTCCCTCCAAAGAGAATGAAGGCATCGTGAATGAGAGCAACCGAGCTGGGGCTGTCTGTCACACTGACAAGCTCCACTCAGTTGCTTTTGTTGATGTCTTTAGGGCCTCGTATAAACCTTTACCCCCGCTCAAGCTGGTGGAGCGGGGGGTTCACGATGCCACTGATAACGGATACAAAGCATAGCACTAGTAGGGTATAAAATCTTTTAATATTCAAGCTCCAAAAACCAACAGAACTATGTGCTACCTAAAAAGTGTGGAGGTTCCCCAACACCACGTATGTCTCTGATACAAAGGTGCAAGGATATTGCAGACAAGCCCAAGCACTTCTCAGGGTTCCCGCAAATAAGTATCTGACCAAATCTTTGGCAGCTCCATGTTGCAGAGATTCTGCTCAGGAACAGAACTATTCTTGGGACCATAGACTATCGGCATGTAGGGACTGAGTCACCATACTACCTAAGTATCTATGAGCCCGAGTCAGACTAGCTATAGTGCCTAACTTGCCCTCCTAACCTTTCCAGAGAAACTAGTGAGACGGCACCCCAGAACACAACACTCTTGAACCTCTCAGGGATCAGGGTAACAGGTCACACCGTTTTGCTCTCTCACTCTTACTTGTTCACAATAAGAGAAACAAGAGACACAAAGGAAGTTTAGAATATTTATTTAAACTATTGTGCTCAAAGATGCAGTATTTGCACCACAATTAGAAAACAAATGGTTAGCAAAAATAATCGCTAGCATAGTTAACAAACCATATACCATAAAAAGCCCAGCCATGTTATAAGACATATTAGCCTACACTCCCCCCCTCTACTGAAGCTAATGATTATATATCAAAGATCTCTGGGGTGAGTGGCTGACCCTGTACCTTAGCATATACAGATGGAAGTTTTACATCTCAGCTGACGTAGTAATATCTATATAACCACTAGGTGAACAATGAAAAATCCATTGACACCACAAGAGGTGAGAGAGGTTAAGGTATGGATATTTCCTCCCTAGTAAATACTCATCACACACTAGTATCCAAACCCAGAATGACTCTATACACCTCAAACTCTCCTATTGTTTGCTACACACCGCATATGCGGGAAGGAAAAAATTCCTTTTGTTAATTAACCTTCACACACCCTATTGGTGTCATGCTTATTCATTGGGTTCACCCAGACTCCTAAAGGTCTGGGTGCGCTCAACCATCTTCCAGGGAGCTCTTAGAAGATAGAGGTCAGGGGGTTTTAAAGATTAAAAATCCTATTGCTTCCCCTGGTATCCCTTTTATTCACGGGGATGCCATGGATATTAAAAAATGAATAACGGGTCTCTTTTGGAATTGATGGTCCTAAGACCCTAAAGAGTTTGCCAACATGTTTCAGCCCACCATATATTGCCAAAAAATGGTCAGGGGCTTTCGTCAGGGCACAAAAAAAAGAGTGTTCCCTCCCTGGTTTTTGAACTGGGACGTTGACCTATAATTCAAACAATTGAAGGTACAGATAGCTGTTCCCTTCCTGAACACCAAAATTATCGATGTGGATCACGTAAATCTTCTTATTCAAAGACATACATCACAGTTGGGAGAATACTTATCCTCCTTCTTCTGTTTCATAAAAAATTCCACCTATTTGGAGAAGAAAGAAAAAAAAGAAAAAACAGGAGAGAAAGAACGCAAAAAAAAAGACTAAACATTGATTTCCAATTGTAGTCTAAAGGTGCCACTTCAATCCATGCTTGTGTGCACTTCTCAACATCTTGCACGGTTAATCATTATATAATATCAACCATTATGAGCCATAGTGAATTGGATTCATTAAAAAAACACTCGACTTGGGTGTAGTGCACAATATTGCATCGTAACAAAGAAAGAACAGAAGATCATTTGTTAAAAATACCATCGTATCATCATGGCAATCGCCACTGTGTTGGTGATAATCATGTTCCCCAAAGGTGAATACTTCGACATATCATTCTGTATTTTTGGAAATCACCCTCTAATGTAATCAAATCAAGTCATCATACACCCGTTTCCATGCACCATTATTTCAAACGCAATACATATCTGCATCTACACACACTCATTTTTTCTTACCCAGCTTGGGGGAATCGCGTGTCTCAAGGGAGGAGATTTTGGGCATATAGTCACATGCTGCTCGTAAAAAGTAAATAGAATGCTGTTCAAATCAAAGACATCAACGGGACACTTACCCAGGGTAGACATGACTAAAGCGTTTCACCACTTACTGATTTACATGGGCAGCCCCGCAGTACACCTAAGTTCGGTCTCTGCTCCCTGGCTCGCGCTTTCACAGATCATAGAATGTGCCTTAAATCCTTTGCCTCACCATAGCATCCCAATCAATGGGGAGTAAACCTCAAGAGACGCGCAATTACCGCATCACTTCCCATGCGCTAAGACCTCGTGTGCCGATAGCTACTCGGGATTTGTAGTTCATACCCCATTTTTTGTAGTTCCCGTCCATCCGATATTGAACCTGATGGGAATCGGTATGTTAGATTTAAGTATAATTCTATAAGGGAGGCCAAATCACCAGGATTCCTAGTCTGCCTGAAATTAAATACGTCCTAAAATTTAACACGTACTAAAGCCCGGAATACGGGCTGAGGCTCAAAGGAGAACGCGAAGATACGACGTCACTCCAGATGTGTTATCATTCCTACTACATGTTGGGAACTGTAGTTCTGTAACGTATTATGAAAATTCTCTGTTCTATCTCGCGAGTCATTAAATTTAGATTACACTTATTATTTGGGAACCAATCACCATCTGCTTTCCTATAGTGCCCGGGTGAAGACACGATATTTTCAAAAGACATGTCGCGATTGCAAAAATATATCACCATCGTTTTCATATATACATATATACGTGTGTGTTTTCTTTACAGTACTAGATGTAACGTACCATAATCAACACTGTATGATTATAACAGGCAAGCATTAAATTTAGAAATCCGAATGAGTAATCCAAGTTCACATCCAAGTTTCATTGTACATTGGAATCATTAAATTTAAGATGTTCTTGTCCTTTAATGATTCCAATGTACAATGAAACTTGGATGTGAACTTGGATTACTCATCCGGATTTCTAAATTTAATGCTTGCCTGTTATAATCATACAGTGTTGATTATGGTACGTTACATCTAGTACTGTAAAGAAAACACACACGTATATATGTATATATGAAAACGATGGTGATATATTTTTGCAATCGCGAAGGCTTCTCTCTCAATGGTGCTCCATCGCCGTTCCCGAGGGAGGAGTCTTCTGGATATGAAGGCCACAGGTTGATCTTGGCCCTCGGCATTGAGTTGTGAAAGCACCGCACCTATGCCGTGCTCTGAGGCATCTGTCTGTACAATAAATTCCTTGCTGAAATCTGGTGTTGCTAGTACTGGAGCGGTACACATCGCCTGTTTCAGCGTGTCAAAGGCTTCTTGGCATGCAGCTGTCCATATGACCTTGCGAGGTTGCTTCTTGGAGGTCAATTCCGTCAAGGGGGCTACGATGGTGCCATATCCCTTGACGAACCGGCGGTAATACCCAGTGAGGCCGAGGAAAGCTCGGACCTCTGTTTGGGTCTTGGGGGGCTCCCAAGCCAAGATGGTCTCTATTTTGGCCTGGAGGGGTTGCACCTTACCTCCGCCCACCAGGTGTCCCAGGTACACGACAGATCCCTGTCCAATCTGGCACTTGCTGGCTTTAATTGTTAAGCCAGCGCGTTACAGCGCCTGCAATACCTCCTGGAGGTGTTGCAGATGGTCCTCCCAGGTGCCACTGAAGACAGCTATGTCATCCAGGTAGGCCGCTGAGAAGGACTCCAGGCCAGATAGTACCTGATTCACTAACCGCTGGAATGTGGCCGGAGCATTTTTAAGCCCAAAGGGCATCACTCGAAACTGGTAGTGGCCCTCGGGGGTGGAGAACGCTGTCTTTTCCCGTGCTCCATCGGCCATGGCAATCTGCCAATATCCGGATGTCAGGTCAATGGTGCTGAGGTACCGGGCTGCTCCCAGCCGGTCCACCAGCGCGTCTGCACGTGGGATGGGGTGAGCATCTGTCTTCGTGACAGAGTTCAACCCCCGGTAGTCCACACAGAACCGAAGCTCCGGTGTCGTACCCGGTGGGGCCGCTTTCGGCACCAACACCACTGGACTAGCCCACGGGCTGCTGGAAGGTTCTATCAGCCCCAGCTCCAGCATCTTTGCCACCTCACGCAGGATGCTATCCTTCACTCGGTCAGAGAGCCGGTAAGACTTGTTCTTCACCGGGGGGCTGTCCCCTGTGTCCACATCATGGGTACACAAATGAGTGATTCCAGGCGTGAGGGAGAACAACGAGGCGAACTGTCCCAGGACATGGCGACAGTCCCTCTGTTGCTCTGGGGTCAAGGATGGGGAGAGGACTACACCTTCCACCGAACCATCCTTCTCTTGTACCGCTAGAAGGTCAGGAAGAGCCTCACTCTCTTCCTCTTCGCTCCCATCCGTCACCATAAGGAGAGCAAGCTCTGATCGCTCATGGTGCGGCTTCAGGCGGTTGACGTGGAGCACCCTGAGGGGCTGACGGGGGGTTTTCATATCTACAACGTACGTGGTCTGGCCTCGCCGCTCCACAATGTCGAACGGGCCAGTCCACCGGTCCTGGAGGGCACACAGCTCCCCAGGTTCCATAACCCACACCTTCTGTCCAACGTCTAACTCGACCGTCCGAGCGTTGCGGTCATACCACTCCTTCATCACGGTCTGGCTAGCCTCCAGGTTCTCTGTGGTTGCCTTCCACAGCTTGGCCATCTGGCTGCGGAACGCCAGCATGTAGCTGACAATGTCACGGGGAAGCTTCTGTGAAGTCTTCTCCCACCCCTCCTTCACTAAACTGAGGGTCCCCCGAACGGCATGGCCATAGAGCAATTCAAACGGGCTGAACCCGACTCCCTTCTGCGGTACCTCCCGGTAGGAGAATAACAAGCAGGGGAGGAGGACGTCCCATTTACGCCTCAAGCCCTCTGGTAGGCTTCGGATCATCCCCTTCAATGTCTTATTGAAGCGCTCTACAAGTCCGTTCGTCTGGGGATGGTAAGGAGTGGAGAACCGGTAGGTCACCCCACACTCCTTCCACATGGCCTGCATGTAGACCGACATGAAATTGGTGCCCCTGTCCGACACCATGACCTTGGGGAATCTCACTCGGGTAAAAATCCTCAACAGTGCCCGCGCCACCACCGGTGCAGTGATGGTCCTCAGAGGAATAGCCTCTGGGTACCTTGTGGCGTGGTCCACCAAAACCAAGATGAACCGGTGTCCCGCTGCGGTCGGAGGGTCCAATGGCCCAACAATATCGATACCGACCCTCTCAAAAGGGGTCCCGACCACGGGGAGCGGTTCCAACGGGACCTTCAACTTAGTCCCTGTCTTGCCACTAGCCTGACAAGACTTGCAGGTCTTGCAAAAGGTGTCTGATGCAATCCTCATCCTGGGCCAATAAAAATGGGGGACCAACCGTGCAAAGGTTTTGTCCTGGCCCAGATATCCGGCTAAGGGTATCTTGTGCGCTAACTCCAGCAGAAAGGCCCGGTAACATTGGGGGGCCACTATGGCCCTCGAAGATCCATGTACCGGCACCCTGGGCTCACTGTATAGGAGACCATCCTCCCAATACACGTGATAACCTCCCAGTTGTTCCTGACTGGCCACTTGGGCTTCGGCCTGCCGCCGCATGCCTTCAAGAGTGGGGCACGCCCTTTGTGCCTGACAAAATTCTTCCCGGGTAGGCCCTCCTTCCACATGCCAGTCAGCAAGGGTCAGCAAGTCCTCCACAGGAACGACATCTACCTCCGCGGACTCCGGGGGCACCTCTGCGGCCTCCCCATCCATCTCACGAGGCATGTCCTCTACCACCTTCTTCTTTCCATGTTTGGCTTTGGGTTGGGCCATGATCCCAGGCTCCAACTCAGGGTGAGTTCCATGCCGGGCAGCCATGGACCGCGTGCTGACGCAAGTCCACCCTGGTAATCCCAGCATCTCGGTGTGAGCGTGAAACTCAACGTCTTTCCACTTGGTGTGCTCCAGGTCGTTCCCTAGCAAACACCCCACAGGCAAGGCAGGGCTCACAGCAACTCTCAGCAGGCCTCTGACTCCTCCCCACTCAAATGGAACACGAGCCACTGGATAGTGACTCATACTGCCGTCAGCCAATACGGCCGGATGGAACTCCTCGGAGACTACTTTGTCTGGGGACACCAGCCGCCGCACGACAGTGGTCATGCTGGCCCCTGTGTCCCTCAGAGCTTCCACCTCCTCCCCATTAATTCTCACCCTCTGCTGATATTTAGCAGTGTTCGGGGGCAGGGACACTACGGGGACCACCTCTCTATCCCCGAGTGAAACCAGCGTCAGGCCTGTCCACTCCCCTTCCCTATCTAAGGGCAGCTCCACCCCAAGCGCTATACTACTCACCCCGGGACTTTTCCCGCCCGTTGGGGCTGGTGGTCGATTGCGACACTTGGGATCTCCCCTGTAGTGTCCAATCTCCCCACACTCGTAGCACCGCACAATCCTAGGCTGCTGACTCCTGTCAGGGTAAGTGGGTCTTGTGGAATTGGACGGGGGTGGGGTTCCTACTCCCTTCCCAAACTTATTTTGGGGACCTTTCGAGAACTCCACCTTTTTATCTCCCCCCCTCTTTCTTCTGGGGGAAACCCTGTTCGCCTTTCGAGCCATCTCCCCCGGGGCCCTTGTGAGACACCCGGGTGCTCACCCAAATATCTGCCTCCTCCGCAAGCTCACGGGGATCCATCAACTTGCGGTCCACCAGATGTTGGCGCAGCTCCGGAAAGCTCTTATACAAGAGGTGCTCCCTTAAAAAAAGATCGTACAACCCTTGGTAGTCCTGCACCTCGCTGCCACGCACCCAACCATCTAGTGCCTTCCTCGCATAATCAAAAAAATCTACCCATGTCTGTGTGGACAGCTTATGGCTGCCACAAAACTTTTGCCTGTACCTCTCGGGGTTGAGACCAAACTTTTTTAACAAGGCCTCTTTCATGGGGGCATACCTTACCTGATCCGCCTTGGCCAAATATAGCAGGGTGTCCCTAACATTGGGAGGTATATACCGGTATAAACCACCTCCCCAATTACTCTCGGGTACCCCATGGGCCGTCAAGGCTACCTCGTATGCCTCCAACCATTTCATGATGTCGTCCCCCACTGTGTAGTTGGCAATTACCTCCTTAGGTAGGTAGAATTTTGATTCTTGAGGTTCCTTCGGTATGCTGCCACCATTGTCCTTATTGGACACGTTCAATTGGGGGGCGCGTAACTCCAGCTCTTTTAGCTGAAGCTCGTGCGCCAGCTTCTTTTCCTCCATTGCCCATCTCTTGTTTTCCCTTTCCTGTTCTAATTTGGCTAATTCCTTTTCTTTCTCATGTTCCAATCTGGCCCTTTCCATTTCTTTCTCTTGTTCTAACTTGGCCAGTTCCCACTTTAACTGCCTCTCTTCCCTCCTGTCCTCATACTCCTCTGGAGACGCGCTCCTCCTCGACCCTGTCCTACTACTGGCCCCAGAACGTCTCCCTGGGGGCACATTTTTGGATACATCTACATTTAGTATGTCGATCACTTCTTGGGCGCTCTCCTCCTGAGGTGCATCTGGCGCCTCCTGTCCCTCATCCCCTCTCCCGTCTGGGTGGGCTTCTACCCATGCCCTAATGGCGGTGCGGAGTTCCGGTCCTTTGGCCCTCCGTACCCCAGGCACCCCCATCCCCTGCCCGAACTCCCTTAGTTGCTTCACTGAGTACCCCTCGAGGTCAGCTAACCGGAATTCCATTCTGGCAGGTGGGGACCTAGACACTAAGGAGAAAAATTCCTAGGGTATAGGCAACAGTTATCAGCTAACCAGGCTCCTTGCACTCTCAACCTGGACAGTGGAAATAATAATGCAGCAATAAATGGTTTTCAAGCTCTGGAACAAATAGGCGTTTAATTGTGGCGCCCTCCGCCTCACGGAAGGGTGCTGTATGGTCACAGGTCCTAAGGATCCCACCGCTCGCCAACAATGTAGGACCTGGGGTCTCCAGGCCCTATGGGGCGGTAACGTGACACGAGCGGTCGGGCCACCAAAGGTCTGTGTGTAAAGCAACCATACAACACGCACCTCACATGCGACGAGGAACACACACAATAAGTGACGCCACACTGTAGGAATTATGTAAATACCCAAGTTTATCCAAGTAGGTCACGTTAAATGCAGTTCATGAGGTAGCAGTACATTTCATATGCGAATAATACAATAGCTAGCGATGTACATATCGGTCATGAGCTATAAAGGCTGTTTCTACCACATATGCAATTTATGAAATGACAGTACTGCCTGGGGCACAACTACCACTCACGTAGCTGCACACGCGCGTTGGGCGCGCTAACCGGTGACGACCTCAGAACGGGGCACCTAGCATAGAGAGCTACTCGTGATCTCTGGCACATAGCACTGTAATAGGGAATATAAATAACAGAGCGCTACTCGTAATCAATAGCGTTTAACACATCAATATGGCACAGGAATAACAGCGCGCTACTCGGACTTGATAGCACGTAACACTTTAAGGCAGGGCATGTAAACACAAAGCGCCACTCGTAATCGGTGACTCTCAGTACCTTGGAGCGGAGCGTATAACATAAAGCGCCACTCGTAATCAATGACACTCAGTACTTTGGAGCGGAGCTTCCAGCGGGGAGCTCCGGTGCAGTTCGTTGGGCACCACGCTTCAGTATCGCTCGAGGGGGAACACGGAAAGGATCCCTCGGCGGGGTCTCTTCCGTCGTGAAGACAGGGGGGGAGAATCCCACGGAGAGGAAACCCGGCTAAGGGTGCGGTGTGGCTCCCAACCCGCAGGGGGCGCACCGGGGGCGATTTCAGCCTCCGGGCTTACCTCGATCTCGGCGTCAGCAGGCGTCCGCTCCCACGATGATGGGGGAACTCGGCCCCGGCCTCGCACACCTCCTCACGCAGCTGCGACGGCAGCGACGGAGCCCCGGGCTTCTCCGCGGGCCTCGTGACATGGCAGGGCACTTCTCCAGGCCTCCCGGCCACGGCGGTGAGCACGCTGGCGTCGCCGTCACAGGGGGGGGCTCAAATTAAGGATGGGGTTCTGTGCACAGCGGAGCACGCTGCCGGGGGTCCCAGACCAGGGCAGGAAGCGCAGGGGTCACAGCGCTAATACCTGGTCGATCCCCGGTGGTTCTCCAGTCAGCTTTGCATCAAGGTTCAGGGGTCAGTCTGGACACGCAGTCTCAGTGCTTGGTGAATAGGTTTTAGAGTTCAATCTGGACACGCAGTCTCAGTGCTTGGTGAATAGGTTTCAGAGTTCAATCTGGACACGCAGTCTCAGTGCTTGGTGAATAGGTTTCAGAGTTCAATCTGGACACGCAGTCTCAGTGCTTGGCTTGTAAGTTTCTGTTCTTAGATGTCAGATAAGGTCTTGTTGGCGCAGATGTATCTGGCGCCCTTAAGGGGTTCTGTTACAGGGGGTTAGGAATGGAGAGGGCGACTAGATCCTTCCTAGTCAGGCTGGGCAGAGAGTCTCTGGGTCCTCCTACTGCTGGGCAAGATCAGTGGGTTTCACAGGGTCCCTCACTCACTTAAGAGGCAGCACCTAAATCCTGTCACTTTCAGAGGCATAAGTCCCTGGCTAGGCCCTACCGCCTAAACTCCTGGTGGATTCTTCCAGCTCTGCTTCACCCCAATGGCCAACTCGCCACAAAAGTTTCCCTCCCTCTCTTAAGTAGCCATAGGTCAGGTGACCTCTAGCCAAGGCGGCAAAAGAAAAACCACACCTCCCTTCTAGAAGGTTCCAGCACATTCGAGGAGCTTCCCCACTCTACCTATGGGACAAAAAGGCGGGCTGGAGTCGCAACATTGTTGTGGGGTTCCAGCCAGCTCCTGGCAGCTAGGGTGCTACTATGAAAGACCACTCTGCAGTAGCAGGGGCCTGTGGCAGCCATCTTGGGAGAAGGGAGCACCTGCACCTTAACACTGATTGGCAATGAAAAGGAGCCCGGAGACCTAGTCCAACGTAAAAATGAGGGTGGAAAAAATGAGGCACGATACAAAAATGGAAGGGGAGACAGGTCCAACACGCGTCTCTTGAGGTTGACGCCCCATTGATTGGGATGCTATGGTGAGGCAAAGGATTTAAGGCACATTCTATGATCTGTGAACGCGCGAGCCAGGGAGCAGAGACCGAACTTAGGTGTACTGCGGGGCTGCCCATGTAAATCAGTAAGTGGTGAAACGCTTTAGTCATGTCTACCCTGGGTAAGTGTCCCGTTGATGTCTTTGATTTGAACAGCATTCTATTTACTTTTTACGAGCAGCATGTGACTATATGCCCAAAATCTCCTCCCTTGAGACACGCGATTCCCCCAACCTGGGTAAGAAAAAATGAGTGTGTGTAGATGCAGATATGTATTGCGTTTGAAATAATGGTGCATGGAAACGGGTGTATGATGACTTGATTTGATTACATTAGAGGGTGATTTCCAAAAATACAGAATGATATGTCGAAGTATTCACCTTTGGGGAACATGATTATCACCAACACAGTGGCGATTGCTATGATGATACGATGGTATTTTTAACAAATGATCTTCTGTTCTTTCTTTGTTACGATGCGATATTGTGCACTACACCCAAGTCGGGTGTTTTTTGAATGAATCCAATTCACTATGGCTCATAATGGTTGATATTATATAATGATTAACCATGCATGATGTTGAGAAGTGCACACAAGCATGGATTGAAGTGGCACCTTTAGACTACAATTGGAAATCAATGTTTAGTCTTTTTTTTTGCGTTCTTTCTCTCCTGTTTTTTCTTTTTTTTCTTTCTTCTCCAAATAGGTGGGATTTTTTATGAAACAGAAGAAGGAGGATAAGTATTCTCCCAACTGTGATGTATGTCTTTGAATAAGAAGATTTACATGATCCACATCGATAATTTTGGTGTTCAGGAAGGGAACAGCTATCTGTACCTTCAATTGTTTGATTTAAAGGTCAACGTCCCAATTCAAAAACCATGGAGGGAACACTCTTTTTTTTGTGCCCTGACGAAAGCCCCTGACCATTTTTTTGGCAATATATGGTGGGCTGAAACATGTTGGCAAACTCTTTAGGGTCTTAGGACCATCAATTCCAAAAGAGACCCGTTTTAAATTTTTTAATATCCATTGCATCCCCGTGAATAAAAGGGATACCGGGGGAAGCAATAGGATTTTTAATCTTTAAAAACCCCCCGACCTCTATCTTCTAAGAGCTCCCTGGAAGATGGTTGAGCCCACCCAGACCTTTAGGAGTCTGGGTGAACCCACTGATGAAGCATGACACCAATAGGGTGTGCGAGGGTTAATTAACAAAAGGAATTTTTTCCTTCCCGCATATGCGGTGTGTAGCAAGCAATAGGAGAGTTTGAGGTGTATAGAGCCATTCTGGGTTTAGATACTAGTGTGTGATGAAGACGTAGTAATATTGCCTCAGGACCTTCATTCAGTGTGTCTTTTTTAGAACTCTTGTCCATAGGTATATGACAAGACGTGTGCTCACAACCAGCAGCTGCATTCTCATGTCTAGGTGCTAGTGTCCGACCGAGAGAATAACAAGGGCATTGTTATTTGACCTTGTCTATGGTGTTCAGACTAAATCCCAGGAAAAGAACAGAACACGAAAACATATGCAGGTTCTGTGTGAAAATACAACGTGAAACAAAAGCAAGCATGTGTATATAGTTACATGTACAAAAGAAATGTGGCCTACAACGTGTACAACGAGGCTAGCTTAGGGGAAACGACAATTGGCCATGCAAGAAACACTCGACAGCAGGTGAGCGTTTGGGATGCCTGTAGGTCTTTGAAATGCAGTGGCGGCTCCTCCACTAAGGCAGATGAGCGTCATCCTACTGCTTTGCAGCAGTGTAAATAAAGGTAAAATAAAATGAAAATAACTCAATTTTATTATCATTTCACCAAACCTAACTCTCAGACTTGCAGGGAACATCAACACATATTCCAGGTGCATGTCCCTTAGTTTCAGTTTAACAACCAGGAAAAGATGTCACTGTTGCTGAACGATGGGTGTGTGGTTTGGAAAAAGCATTTTTTTAATAGGTTTGAATGCCATATTTCTGACTTCATTCCACTTTTATAATGCCATCTCTGTCCACATAATTGAGGATGGGTGCTATGAGGAGTGATAACAGAGCCCCGGGAAGCAATTTATGTATCAGCACCGATACTGGCCCCTGCAAAGATGAAACATGGTCAGAGGTTTTCTTGTGGGATTAATGTCTTGATCCAGGCATTGAGGAACCACTTCTTTTGTGGGACCCCAACAAATTATTTCTTCTGGCTCTTCCTTCTGCATTCCTACATCTTTCACTATTTCCTTCAATTGTTTGGAAACATCCGCAAGGCAAAAACATTGCTTCAATTATTGTATTTGATCTTGTGTGTTGATGTGCGGCAGTCCATCTCCGACACTTTCAACAGCTTACGAAGATCTTGTTTCAGGACAGAGACATATTTTCAGGTTTACTCAATTTTGCCTTCAAGGGGTGTTCTATAGTTGTTGATGGCATTTAGGGTAGCATTTGCAGAGGAGACCCAGTTATTTTCTTTGATCCTGGGTCGCTTTGGTGTATTTTTACATTTTGGTTTAAGTACGGTATCGCTCTTGTTTTTAATAAATTTTTTTTTTTTTTTTGGAAGACCTTTATTTTGCACAGCTGTGTCATCTTACAGTATACATTCGCCACCCATGTTGGCTAATCAAGGAGACATTAAGCAGATGCTTCCAGACATTATGACACAACCATTCAGCCGGCAACCCGGGGGTCCGGCGGCGTTGTACATGGTGGTGTTGTTACAGTCATTAGGTAAGTACCTTGATAAATTACAGGTCTATGTTTTTTTTTTCCTTATTCTTAGTGTCGGTAACAGAGATGACGCAGTATTCCAGCCTGCATTGTGGCTATTGCGGTCGTCACCCAGGCCCTGATTGAGAATTGCCCTAATTGTCGTGGTTAATCTTAAACGTGGGGGTCCCCGGGCAGCACAGTGTCAGCGTCGTGTTCGCAATGCTGGCCGGAGCATGGCAGTAGTGTTTCGGTATAGCTCACTGAGGCTTGAAAGCTAACGCTTAAGTTCGGCGAGTCTAGCCTACAGCTTCGTAGTTAGGGTCCATGCGCGGGGTGTATGGCGCGCATCTGTCCCCCCAGCGCTGCGCCCCTGAGGCCGCCGGTTATCGGGGTTATGTCCAGTATTCAACTCAATGTGCCCTTGTCAAGATCTCACTGAGAGCTCTGGACGTACCCATCCTTGGTGGGGTGCGTATGTCATCGCATCTCTGCTGCCAGAGAGCGGTGTGTGCTTAATAGGGTATCGCTCCGGGGATACCGGACGACGCGTCCATCCTCTGTTATCCGCTATAAGATAGGAATCTGGTCAGGGAACATGGCCAGTAAACAAACTGTTCCCTACGCTTGTGTGGCGATAGGGAGAGTAGGGGTTAGGGTTGTAAATTCAAGTGGGGTCAAGGGGAGGGGAGGGGGGAGATCCTCGTGTGCTGTAGCGGGGGGGGGTTGGCAGCTGTCCAGTGGGGCACAGCGGGGCTGTGCACTGTGTGCAGGAAGCAGCGGATGGGAGAGGGGGGGGAGGAGCCCCTAGGCAGGTCGTAAACCCAAAGCTTCGACGCCCACACTTATTTTCTTGGTGCGCAGGGTGCTCTGCTGCGTTGGGGGGAGAAGGGCAAAGTGTGGCGAGGTGGTTATGCCTTCTCGTCTGTGTTCCCAGCCAGAGGTTGTGTGTGCAGCTTCGAATCTTGGCAGCAGCGTTCGCTTGGTGTGTGATATCTGCGCGTTGATGTATCCCTGATGTCGGTATCATTTTGGGCGGGAGCAGAGGCCACCAGAGGCGAGCGGGGGGGTTGGGAGTTGGCTCCGCCACAGCCTTAGGGCCGTCTCTGCCTGTCATCAAGAGATCAGGTAGTTCTATAGTCTCAGGTTATCCCTCGTTCCTGGCAGGCCATCTGGAATGCTTTAAGGAGGTCATCCCAAAGCTGGGCGATGGGGAATTTCCGAAGTCCCGCGGTTTCCTCTCGAAGGAGCACCGTACTCTCCGCTTGTGCCCAGTTGATGGAGGCTTTCCAGTGTCTAATGTGCGGGGGGTCGTGGCCTTCCAGTGTTTAGTGAGCAAGCGCTTGGCCGTTATGAGTCCCATGTCCCAAAAGCGTGCCTGCACTTTGTTGTTTTTTGTGCGCTTATACAAGCCTAATAAGCATGCCTCCCATGTGCGTGGCAGTTGCTCATCAGTATCGCACGCGAGTAGTGTCAGTGTGTCGTCCCAATATGCCCGTATATCAGGGCAGTGCCACAGCATATGTAGGAGGTCTGCTCCCGGTAGCGAGCAGCGCTGGCAAGCTGCGTCCGTCAGTGAGAAGTATCTATTTATCTTGTCGGGCGTGAGGTATGCACGTTGCAATATGTAGTATTGTATAATTTTAAAGCGGGGATTACTGGGGATGTTGGTCGGGCCAGCCAGGATCAATGTCCATTCTTTATCTATCCAATCTCTTCCCCTGTCTGTCGCCCAGCGTTCTCTCAGCGGTAGTGTGGATGGTTGCGAGTGTGCCTGTAGAGCTTGCGCTAGCCAGTGTATGATGTGCGAGCCATTGCCCATAACATGCAGGTATTGTATGAAGCTGTGCATCGGGAGTTCTTCTGTGATGTCGCCCCAGGAAGTAGTGAGCGTGAGCAAGAGGGATGCGTGCAGTAGGAACTGCCCCATCGGGAGAGCTGTGCCATCAGTCAGGTTTGCGAAGGTTAGCAACTCACCATCTGCATATAGGTCACTCAGCGTGTCTACCCCTGCACGCGCCCAGCTAGCCAAGTGGGCTTCAGTAAGCGGTCCCGTCGGCCCAGGTGTGCCTAAAAGTGGTAAGATCGGGGCATAGGGCTTAGTTGCTCGTGTGAGAGGAAGGCACCGCAGGAAACACCTGCGCGCCACCGCCAGGTATATCTGGGAGGGGCATTGAGTGCGGGTGATCGGATGGAACAGCGTGTTAATTTGCGTTCGTGTCCAGGCAGCTGTGTTCGAGGCGGTATCCTCGAGGTGCCTGCCACTCAGCCATCCCGCCACCCATTGCATCTGTGCCGAGAGGTAGTATAGCTCCATGTTTGGGACTGCCAAGCCCCCCGAGTCTGTGGGCATGTATAGTTTGGTCAGCGCCACTCGTGGTCTCCCCTTGTTCCAGATGAGGCTGCGCAGCAGCACCTCTAGATCGCGGAATAGCTTGGTGGGAACATACGTGGGCATGTTTGCAAAATAATAGAGCAGTCGAGGCAGCACAATCATCTTGGTCAGCGCAATGCGGCTAGGCACATTGAGGGGTAGGGTGTTCCAGAAGCCGATTTGCGCTCGGATGGAAGTTATCGTTCGGAGGAGGTTGCCCTCCAAGACTTCTGTTGGGTTTCTGTATATTCTTATCCCCAAGTAGCGAAAGGTGGTGGGGTACACTGCAGCTTGTCCCCGCCCAGACGGATGTCACATTCAGGCGTGTCCGGACTAAAGGGGTAGGCCCCCGATTTGGACCAATTGACTCTCAAGCCCGACACTTCCTCAAAGGTGCGGAAAATGTCAGTAAGGGAGGCGGAGATGTCAGTTATATCTCGGACGTATAGTAATAGGTCATCCGCGTACAGTGACACCGCATGCAGGCCGTCCGCTAATGGGATTCCCCATTCCAGTACATGTGCCCTGAGAGTCGCGGCCAGGGGTTCCATGGCCAGGGAGAACAACAATGGCGACAGTGGGCAGCCTTGTCTCGTGCCTCTGCGGACCCGGATGGCGTCTGAGAGGAGCTGGCCCATGCGGACTCGGACTGTCGGTCTGCCATAAAGCAGGTCGACCATGGCTCCGTACCCTCCCCCTAGTTGGTACTTCTCCGTAACTGCTCTCAGGTACGGCCACTCGACCGAGTCAAAGGCCTTCTCCAGGTCCAGTATCAGGCATCCCGCTCTGGGCCATTGCTGTGTGGCGTACTCCTGCACCCGAAAGAGGCGTCGGATATTGTGAGAAGTGTGGCGTGTGGGGACAAAGCCATTTTGGTCCTGGTGCACCAGGTTGGGCACATGGGGGGCCAGCCTCCTGGCTAATGCAGAGGCCAGTATCTTGTAATCCGTGTTTAGCAGCGCCAAGGGGCGGTAAGAGCCCACCCGTGTGCTATCTTTGTCAGGTTTGAGAATAGAGACCAGAGTGGCCTCGTTTAACATTGGGGGCAAAGCGGCGTCGTCCGCCGCCGCGTTGTACATTCTCAGGAGTTCCGGGACGAGAATATCCGAGCCGGCCTTGTAAAGCTCAGCTGGTAGCCCGTCCGGGCCAGGGGATTTGCCATTAGACAGGTTAAAGATGGCTTCTCGGAGCTCGTCCGGTGCGAGTGGGGCTCCCAATTCATCCTGCTGCGCGATAGTCAGTTGTGGCATTTGCAGGGGGGAGAGGTAGCCAGCAATATCAGGGTGGGGGACTGGTAGGCGGGAGCGATACAATGCTTCATAGTGGGCGATGAAGGCGTTGTGTATGCGACGTTGCGTGTATACTAGTTCCCCTCCCTCTGCCCGTATGGCTGCCACTGGGGCCGAGCGGGCTTCTTGGGAAATCAGCCAGACTAAAAGTTTGCCGGGCCTGTCGCTTAGGTGGTGTGTTCTCGCTGAGTGTGCAGCGTAGTTGATGTTTCGGAGTCGCTCTAATAGGCGCGCATGTTCTGTGTGGGCTTCGTGTAACGGGTCCTCATCACCTTCTATAGCCCCCTCCTCCCTGGCGAGCAAGTCAGACTCCAACCTGGTTAGGTCCCTCTCCAGTTGGTGTCTCATGTGGCCCTGTGTGTTTAGACAGTGTCCTCGGAGCACTACCTTGAAGGCGTCCCACTCCACCTGGGGGGTGGATGCCGTGCCTGTATTGTCTTCAAAGTACTGTGCAGCACGCGCGAGTAGGGAATCGCGGAAAGCCGCGTCTAGTAACAATGCAGGTTGCAGGCGCCATGTGGGCACAGGGGGGTGCGGTTGTTCCCAGGTTATGGACATAAAGTGAGGGTTGTGATCGGAGTGCGTGCGGCCCATGTAATGTGTATCTGTTACGTGGGGTAGAAGGCCAGTGGATGCCATGAACCGGTCCAGGCGGACGTGCAAGCCATGAGCGCCTGAGTAGTAGGAATATGCCCGCGTCCCCGGGTTGCGTGTTCTCCAAACATCGTGCAGGTCCCACTGTGTGGCCCACTCCAGTAGTGCTTTCGTGGCTCCCCGTGTGGAGGCGTTAGCTGGGGGTGGGGAGGAGCGGTCCAGTGTTATATCTAGGGTGCAATTATAGTCGCCCCCCAGTATCCACGAGGTTGCATGCCAAGGTGCCATGGTCGCTGAGAGACGCGCAAGGAAGCCGCCCTGATCGACGTTGGGGGAATAGAGGGACACTAGTGCAATTTGCTGTCCATCTAGCCTGCCTTGTGCAGCGGTAAATCTGCCCTCCCGGTCTATTGCAATATCCGTGACCTCCCAAGGGGTCCCAGGGCGGATCCATATCAGTGTTCCGCGAGCGTATGAGGAATAGTCCGTGGCATACAGTTGCCCTCGCCACCTGCGTTGCAGCGCCCGTACCTCAGCCCTGTTTAAGTGCGTTTCTTGGAGTAGCGCTATGTTGATTTTATGTCGTTTTAGATATGAGTAAATGTGATAGCGTCTAGCCGGTGTGTGCATTCCCCTGACGTTCCAGGTGCATATTTGTACACTAGCCATAGCAGTCGTGTGTGTGCGCGTCCCCCGCTCCCTCCCAAGATGGAACGCCCAGCACAGTGTTTCCCCAAGTCCAGCGCTTCGCTCCCACCGCAAAGTTATTGTTGGTGCCGTGCGTGCAGTGCCATGATCTCCAGCAGGACATGGGGATAGGGAAGAAAGGGAAAACATATAGCCTCAACATGGCAACAAAGTCAAAAATGCCAAAAGGTCGGCTGTACAACATGTCGCCGTCCAAACGCTCGAGTGAGCTCGTAAACTATACAGTCTTAGGGGGTATCTTGTGACTTATATTTTAACAGTAAACAAAATGGTGTAGTCTTTGGAGAGCTCGGCATCCCTCCCAGGTGAGGAGTAGAGGCCGCTGCTGTCCGGCGGACGCTCAGTGTCTGCCGCTCAGTGCCACATCAGCGGCTTACCCGGGTGTCAATCAGGCGTGGGCAAGGGTCTCAGGGGGGGCATACCCCTCTCCGAGCGTCTCTTGTGGCAGCAGATCGTTGGGGCAGCTTCCTAGGTCAGGCGTTCGTGCCTGTGTTGTGGGCGATTGAGTCTGGTGTCTACAAACAGAAAATGTACTCACAGTGTCTGGCTCCGTTCTCGAGTCCCCGGAGTGGCGATGGTCCGGACGCAGGGAGGCCCATGATTCTCCCAATGGGGGGCGAGGGAACGAGGCAGGAGTTTAGGTAGGTCTGTACCGTGCTTCAGGGGGCAGGCCACCACCGGGTTCTAGTCAGCCAAAGAGATCCACTGTTTGCGGCGTGACGTCCGGGGGTTCCCCAGAGCACTGGGTATCCGGGATACCATAGATCGCCTCATCATCCGTCAAGGACACGGCAGGGCTAGCGCCCGGATGAAGTGATTGCGCCGGGGAATTACTGATTGCCGCCACCTTGTGTAGGGCATCTCGCTGTTCGTGCTGAATTAGGTCCACCGATAGGGAGTGAATCATCGCATCTCCGGCCAGTGGAGGCGTGGGCGATTTGCGGCGGCGGCGTCGTCTTGGTCCTCGGGTCCGCTCTGTGGAGGTGGTTCCCAGCACTCTTCTCGGCGCCTCAGGCATTCCTCCATCCAGCCAGGCCTCCGCTTCCTCAGGGCTCGTAAAAAAGTGTGTCTTGTCTCGTGCTATCACTCGTAGTTTGGCAGGGAAAAGTAGCGAGTACTTGAGGTCTGCTTCGCGCAGTCGCCTTTTTACTGCCAGGAAGGAATGCCTCTGTCTCTGTACTTGCACTGTATAGTTCGGAAAGAACATCACCGGGGCATTATCTATGTTGATTTCCCCTAGTTTCCTGGCTTCGCGCAGTATGGCATCGCGATCCCTGTAGTTGAGGACCCGGAGGATAAACGGTCTAGGGTTAGAGCCAGGGGGGAGCGGTCTCGTGGGCACTCCGTGGGCTCTCTCCACCACGAAGTAGGGGGAGAACACGTCTTCTGGCAGCAGTTCTCTTAGCCATTCCTCCACACGGCGAGCCGGATCCACCCCTTCCCATTTCTCCGGAATGCCCACTAGGCGGATGTTGTTCCTTCGCGCCCGTCCCTCCGCGTCCTCGGCTCGGTCTTCCAAAAATTCCACTCTGCTCAGGAGATCTTGTACTCTTTTGTCTGTCTGCGCCGCCTTTGGTTCAATGACTGCCATTGTATCTTCCAGCGCCTTAGTGCGATCATGTAGCTTCTTATGGTCGGCCCTGAGGTGGGTTAGGTCTATTGCCACGCCATCGATTCTGGTCTCCAGCAGGGAGGTGCGTGTCTGTTGGAGGGATTTTTCCATCCTTTCCATGGCTGCTAGGACGCTGTCCAGCTTCGACGCCACTTGTTCAGTATCCATCTTGGGCGTCGCTTTTGCTTGCTTTCCCTTCGTTGACGCGTTCCCTGATCCGGTGCGTGTTCGCACCCCTCCAGACATGGGGCTGGCGGTGCGTGCGAGGTATTCCCTCCTGTCGCGGGGGGGGGGGGGGCGTGGCGAATCACCCCTGTGACGTCGAGGCTGTCGTTGCGGGTCGTAGGTCGCCTCCAGGGAGAGGGGTGTCCCACACACTTATCCCAGTGCGTCACCGGGTTCCGCAGCTGTGGGCCTCCGGGTCTCGTGTAGTGTGCCCTGGTCGTCGCGGCTCCGGAGGTGCCAGGCAGTGAAGGGCTTGATGTCGGTTGGGCGGATGCCAGGTGTCTCCTACCAGGTTGTGTGGTCGCATCCGTGTCTCTCACCCTCTCCGCGAATTTGTTCACCGCCCGCGGTGTCTGGAGGCGTAGGTTCTGCACTACAAAGGGCTATGGGATCCAGCCAGTCACGTCGTCAGGCCCCATGGCGCCGGTGGGCAGCGGCGATGGGGGTAGCTATGTCCATCAGTGGTGTTGCCCCTGTCCGGTTGGAGTCCGTCCCCAGGTCCCAGTGTTCTTCAGGAAGGGGGGGGGAGTAGCCCTAGCTCAGGAGAAGCCGTTTCGGAGCGGGGGGGGGAGCCCCAGTTTCCCCTCATGCGTCCCTAGATACCAATGTCCGCGGGAGTAGCCCACTCCCTCAGGAAGCAAGTCAGCCCCAGCAGCGTCCGGAGGGCATCAACTGCTGTGTGGTAGCGGATAGGTACTGTCTTCACCTTGGCGCCACCCCGCCGCACCCGGGACCCCAGGCAGGTAACTCACATGCAGGCCAGGCGTCCAAGTCTCCTCCCACGTGGTTCCCCAAGGCCGCTCTCAGCCTGCTGCCGCCTCCGATCGTATCTCCGGGGGGTGGGGGGTTTAGGGGGGGGTTCCAGATTTCTCCGAATCCAGCCCCAGCCGTGCGGGGGACCTCTCCGTGAAGGTCGCGGGCTTCTGCGCGTTGCCGCGATGTTCCCCCCGTAGGCCGCAGCACAGGGCCCAGTAGACCGCCGGAAGCCGCGAACTTGCGCCGCCAGGGTCCCCAGCGGCGTCGCTGCCAAGGCGGCCTCAGCCTCGCCTCTGGGGTCGGTGCGGAGTCTTACCGCCGATCTTCACCGGAGGCAGCCGGAGCGTGCACCGGGGCCCAAGGCAGGTCCGCCAGCAGTATCGGGCCGTGCAGGATAATTTTTGCCGGAGAATCGGCCCGGGGTAGGGGAGCTCAGCCGGGAGCTCTACCCAGGCACGTCCGTCCGCATCGCGTGTTAAGCCATGCCCCCGCTCTTGTCTTTAATCATGGTAATAATAATAACCTTTATTCAGAAGTGCTCACAACCATAAAAGATAAAAATAGGGTATAAAAAGCAGCAAAAATACAATTAAAATACATTTAAAATGTGTGCAAAATCACTATGATCTAATTGCCCTCAATCACATCTAGAATTTCTGGACCCGAGTGCTGCTCTCAAGGAATTTACTGCTGCAAAAAGTGTACAATCGTTAGTGATAGAGCGTGATGGTGCTCTTAAATTGTAGGGGTGCCTCATAATCACGGATAGTCCGCATCCGCATATATTTTTGTGTTGTATTAACAATTTTGATCAAGAAAACTGTAATGTAATAATAAAATGTGCAGGTGAAATGATAGAAAGTTATTTAGTGCCTTACAGAAGAGAAATGGAATGATGTCTATATTTGAAAGTGTAATCTTTAGTATGTTGCAATTGCTTGACGAAAAGTTTCTGTGTAATGAAATGCATTTTAGTTTAAATGTGCACCAAGATGAAGATTGCACGAAGAAATAATGTGGAGTGATTAACGTGTATTAATTATAGATGCTGTAGTGCAAGGTATTATTAACTCGAGTGTACAATTTGATGTGTAAAGGCCTAAATGAAATGTTCACGTTAGAAAAGGAAAGGCCTATTCGTTTATTCTTACATTGGCCAAACTGTGTAGACCCGAAATGTATTTTTCCCTGGTGTGATCTCACATTTAGAAGTAGTCAGCGAATTTCATGTGTATACAAGGATGTTCTGTTCTCACGTTTCAGTCGCAGGTGGATGAAGTTGCCTTTGTTAGTTAAAACTAATGCCTTTTGTTTTAGGAGTTAGGCACGCAGGAGATGTGCAACAATGTAAGGAATGAAGCGATAATTGGGAGCAGGTGTTCTTTCTCACTGAGGAGGCCTGGGAATCAAGGTCAACAGAATCCACAAGGAGAAGACGGTGGAAAACTACCTAAGAGAGGTGTCCATTAGTGAGGTGATCTGTGGGCGTGTTCTACATTTTTGCAGGAGCGAGAAGAAGGAGAGAGAGGTTCAGAGAGGTAGAGGGAGACAGGATGAGTTAGGGGTTAGAGGATTGATTGGAGAAGAGTATCTTAGAGCGAGTTTTAGCTTTAGTCACCTGGATTCCATTGTGAATGCGCTTCTTAGGAAGTCTTCACAAGCTGACACCTTTTACTGACTTTGCCTGGGAAATGCTAAGTAAGGATGTCACCTTAGAGATAGCGTAGGGATAGTCTAATGTTTTTTTCCTTTTACAGACAGATAAGGTGTGACTTAAATGTTGGAGCAGTCCTTGCTTGCGTTTTATTTTTGGAACTGTTTATCCTCTTCATGATTCACCGGAGTAGGTTATTCCGTAGGTTTGGTTTTGTATTAGTTCCTATGTATTTCTACAACCTCGTTTTGAGGTGCTTGTATATTCAGTTGTTTTTGGCTTTGTAATAAACCCCTAAACTAGAGTTGGAGTCTGTGGTCTTTGAATCCTGATTAGTTTGAAAAGTCAATTGTGATGAGTTATTTCTCCCCTTTACACTTCTCAGCAGGTAAAAAGAGTAATCGACCTGAGGCTTCATGTTAAATTCCTGTAGTGGAACCCAGCCTTATCATTAGGCAGAAGCTGCAAATACATTAGGGCAACACAGGCATGTTTAACACTCATATCTTTTACAAGGGGCTTGAGAAACAATCTCCTTGGATGGGTAAAATATTTAGATAAAAGGACACAATGTAGGGTATCCTGTGGAGACCTGTCGTTGCAGCCACGTGCACCTCTTTCCTCAACATGTGAGACAAAACCAGCCGGAGATGCCAAAAGATGATGAAGCTGGTTAAATCTAAATCTAATTATCAACAGTCTGTCAGAGGCACTTGTTATAATGGAGAGATATTTCTCCATACCCTGGACTGATTTTAAAAGAGCGTGCCCCCTCACCATTGGTTTGCTAAGCTCATAATCTTCATGGGTAGCTGTGGCACATTTAAAAAACAACTCTTTTACTGATAACAGATCCCGGGACTTCACTGTGTCATTTTTGTAAAAAATGTCTCCTCTTCCTAGGGCCATGAAGGCCTCTTTAACATATCGTAACCAGGGGATTTTGTGTGCATGATCCAGTGATAGACAGTCTGAGATGACCAAGTGATTAAATTCTGCCCCATCATTCGACCTATTCTACACCTAGCACAACAAGATTTTTACTGCCACCAAGTCAGTTAAGTATCCAACTCCCAGTTCTTCATGTACTGAAAACGCGGGGGTACCCTGGGGGACTTTCAGTATACGTCTCAAATACTAATTTTGTGCAGTCTGCAGTTTGTTATCTGCCATGTACCCCCAGACTTCGCTTCCGTACAGGACCTTGGAGGTACAGAAGGACTGGTAAAGCTTTAAGATCACCTCCGGAGACCAAGTGCTTAGTCACTGGGCATACCTTGCAATAGCTCCCATCGACCTGCTCATATCTCCTAGCTTCTCCTTCATTAGATGTTTCCAATTTAGCTTTGCATCAAATAAAATTCCCAAATAGGAGAAGGTCGGGACTTTGCTAAAATATGGGTTCCTGCCTTAAAGGTCTTAGACCGAGTTACCCGAGTGCCTACTTCGATAACCTATGATTTATTTGAAGTTGGCCGACTGGTCCAACTCGTTCATAAAAGAGACAAATCATCAATCAAGGTCTGTAATCCCATCGATGTACGTGCCATCAGTACCACGTCATCTGCTTATAATAAAACTGGTACTGATTTCCTGCCCACTCTAGGGCAGTCAGTCTGTAGTGTTGGCCTCCATCTCTGACACTTTCAACAGTTAACAAAGTTCTTGTTTCATCACAGAGACATCTGTTCAGATTTACTTAATTTTACCTTCAAGGGGTATTCTAGAGTTATTTATTGATGGTGTTTAGGTTAGCATTTGCAGAGGAGGTTGTAGTATCTTATAGCTAACACTGATGTACAGTGTGGATCAGTGTTAGCCCACTAGAATGTTGGGACTGCTACTTGGTTGTCCAAGTTACAGAATGTTGATGCTTAAACATAGACAGTTACTCTGAGCCTGGATGAGAGCTTGATGGCAGCTCCACGGCTGAGGCTGGAGTGTTGTTGATTCTACTTAATAAAATCATCCTGCACTTCAAACTACCTGCTGCCTCCTACATCATTTCATTGGCGATGACCTGGAAGTCAAACGGACTAACGCCTTGACTTCAACACTCCAAATCGATTTCTTTAAAAAAAACAAAAAAACAAGATCATCTCGTTCAACAACTCGCCTAAGATCTTCACTCAAGATTTTCTACTATTTCAACACCAACCCCACAAGACTCATTCATCGTGAACCGAGTGATAAAGAGACTCCTGGTGGACACTCACCCTAAAGTAAGGAGACCTGGTGGTTGGCCTTGGATCTTCCTCTTCCTTGCCCCGTTTCTCGTATTCCATTGATTTCTTCTTTCTTTTATTGGTTTTTGGGGGCTGTCCTCTTCTTTCTTCACAGCGTGGGGGCCTTGCGCACTAAGTCCACCCTAGCCTCTACTGGCCTGTGAACTTGCGTGGCAAGACTCGTGCCTTCCTTGCGCGAGATTGTAAGCGAGGAGCTGCAGTCACGTGTGTGACAAGCTCGCATTGTGACGGACGTCATTCCCTTCCTATGCAGATCTCACTGGAACTCTGCTACATACTACACGCCCATTGTGACGCGACACGTTCTGGTGTACGGCGGCCTTCTCAGGCCTGCTTTGGATATTAGTGTTGCTCTGTTTCCTAGCAACCGCTCAACATTGTGCCACTGCTGATGCGCACAGCCTGTCGCTCTTCAGCTTAAGCACTTAGCTGTTCGTTTCTTCATCATCCTACACTGACCTCTTAAACGCTGACACGCACAGCGTTTAATGATTTGTGTGCAGCTCTCTTCAACGTCGCTGTCACAGCTTGCTTACTACATGTTCGCGGACACGTTCAGCTTTCCTCACCTTCGCTGACACGTACAGCTTGTGATTTCATGATCATGTCAATTGCGTGCATTCCTTTTCGACTTCGCTGATACGCACAGCTTACCTGCTACAATGTTACTGATACACTCAGTATTCCCTGCTTTCACTGACAAGAACAGCTTGTTATTTTACTTGCATGTTATTTGCGTACAGCTCTCCTTGTCATCGCTGATACGCACAGCATATCTACTGTTACTTCAATGACATGTACAGCTTCTCATTTCTTTTGCGTGTGGCTCTATTGTTGATGCACACAATATTAATTTATCATTATTGTACACAATCTATGTTAATATTTTATTTTTATTACTAATCTCATTCTCAACAATATGCAAAACGTCCCAGCTCCACCCTTCTTCCTCATGAATCCGGGAGAACCACAAATTCCTTGGACAAAGTGGAAAAATGTTTTCTTCAACTATTCAAGAGTATGTGGGACATCTTTAAGCGCAGAACGCAAGATGCCCTTGTTACTTCATTGTCTTGGTTCTGAAGGTCAAGAAGTCTTTAAACATCTTCCTGACTTGCCTGATGATCTGAGTGATAATTTAAATGAGTACGAAATTTGCATAAAAAAATTAGACTTACAATATTTACCAAAAATTTCTAGAGTTTTAGAACGATATCAATTTGGGAAACGTTTACAGAGGCCTGGGGAGTCTGTTGAACAATATCTCTCTGTTCTAAGGAAGCTGGCCTCCACTTGTTCGTTTGAAGTTTCTACAGAGGAAAGACTTTGTGATCAATTCATGTTAGGTTGTTCTATTGAGAAAGCCAGGTAGAGCTTCTGGCAAAAAGATGATCCCTCTCTTTCTGAAGTGGTTACTATTGATAAGAATTTTGAACACAGCAAAGCTTGTGTTGAAGAAATAAAAAGAAATGACACTACTCTAAAGGAAGAAACAACTCAAAGGGTTTCTGTTTGCAAAAAATGGCAATACTTACACTCCTAAGCTTTCCCAGAAAGACACTGGTAATTCTCAACACCCGCAATGGAAAGATAATAGTATGCCTTCTACTTCTAACACAGGAAAATGCTATAGATGTGGTGATGTTGGACATTATGCTAATTTCAAAGGTTGTGTTGGGTGGAAATCCACCTGTAAGAAATGTAGGAGGAAAGGTCACCTTACTAACTTTTGTCGCAGTTCTAATGTATCTCATCTGAAGAAAAGAGTCCAAGAAGTCTCTTGTGATTTTGTTGATGATTCATCTGAAGCTTAAATCATTATGCAAATTCTTGATGGTGCAGGTGGTCCCTGGGAATCTGTTGAAATAGATGGGTCTTCTGTCTCCATGTTATTTGACTCTGGGGCGAAGATAACTTTAATTCCAAAGGTTTTCTTTGAAAACAATTTAGCACATAAAATTAAGTTGCTAAGACCTGACATTTCTCCCAAAGGATATGGTGGACAACCCATCAAATTAGTCGGGTATTTCAATGGATCAATTCATTTTAAAAATAGATACACTGCAGGAAAAATCTATGTTTCTGTAAAGGGTGATTCACTCATTAGTTGGATACATCAAAAAGAATTAGGTGTTTACTTGGACCCCAATGCAAGTCCCTCTGTTAGGCTAAAGGAAAACTATGAAGTCAATAGTGTTGATTCAAACAAACCGAATTTTAGGAAGAGTTTCCTGAAGTTTTTGATAAATGGTTGGGTTGTATAAAGAAGTATATTCACAAGATCAAAATCAGAGAAGATGCCACACCAGTTGTAAGCAAGGTTAGAAATGTACCTTTGATTGTTAAAGAAAAGATGAAGGTTGAGTTGGATAAATTAAATGAAAATGGCATCATAGAAGAAGTTGAAGCTACCCAATGGCTTGCCCCAGTCGTTATGGTGAATAAACCCAATGGTGAGGTCCGCCTTTGTGTAGACTTGAGTGAGTTAAATAAGAATGTTGTAGTGGAACATTATCCCTTTCCGAACATTAATGAAATGTTAGCCATGTTAAAAGGGGCTAAGTATTTTATGACGCTGGATCTCACCTCAGCATACCACCAAGTTAGACTTCACCATGAGTCTCAAGAATTGACAGCATTTATCACTCCGTTTGGCACCTTTAAGTATGTACGCATGCCATTCGGACTAATATCAGCTGCAGCTGCCTTTCAGCGCGTTATGGAGAAAATATTAGAAGGCATATTGGGCATTAGGATTTATCAAGACGATGTCCTCATTTTTGGAGAAAATGTTAATGTGCTTAACAAAATGGTATGTGAGGTCAAGCAAAGGTTTAGAGAAAATGGTATTACCTTGAAAGCCAACAAGTGTAAGTTTAATGTGATAGAAATTGACTATCTAGGTCACAAAATAAGTCAGAATGGAATTGAACCTAAAAAAGATCTGGTTGAAACTATTAACAACTTAGTTAGCCCGTCATCAAAAGAAGAGGTAATTAAGTTCCTAGGAATGACGGAATATTATAACAAATTTATTCCTAACTTTTCTGAAAAAACAAAGAATATAAGGTCTCTTCTCAAAAAGGGAATTCCGTTTGCTTGGAGTGATGAGTGTGAGTTAGAGTTTTGTAAGGTGAAGGATTTGTTAAAATATTCCATCAGTCTTCAGAGTTTCGAACCAGGACATGAATCCATAATAATGTCTAATGTAAACTCAAAAGGACTTGGCGTGGTGTTAGTACAGAGACATAATGGCATAGAAAGAACAATTTTGTTCATTCCCAGAGCTCTGAGGGGTGCATAACTGAACTATTCAGTTATAGAAAAAGAAGCCTTAGCTGTTTCCTGGGCCATATAAAAACATAAGAAATTCATATGGGGAAGTGAATTTACAGTAAAGACAGATCACAAACCTCTCAAAGAGATTTTTGAAAGAAAAGGGTTGGATGCTCTCTGCCAGGATTAGACGCTGGGTCATAGGCTTACAAGAATTCCATTTTAAAGTAGAGTATATTCCAGGTTCAAGAAATTGGGTTACAGATTGCTGTTCACGACTAGTCAACTCAGCAGACTCTTGTGAGAATGGTGTGGATGAAGATGAAAATCTGGATGTGTGTGAGATTAGAGAAAGCATTATTAAAGAAGATGAGTGGGTGATGTGACAAAGATCCTGTACTTCAGGCTGTTGTTGAAAGAATAACAAGGTCATGGTCTTTTTCAGATAAGAATGACAAAGCATTACAAGCTTTTTGGAGAGTCAAAGATGAGCTATCTTACCAGGGTGGTCAGGGGCACTAGACTTATTCCCCCTCTTTCCTTGAGGGAGGGTTTGATTTCTTTGGCTCATGAGAGTCATCCAGGGATCTCAAAAACCAAAGGGAGATTAAGGATTATGTATTGGTGGCCGGGAATGGACATTCAGGTGGAGCGTGTTGTACACAAGTGTGGGGAGTGTTGCAATGCTGATAAGACTTACAAGTGCAGAGTACAAACCATGGTAATAAGAGATATTCCCAAAGAGCCTTGGAAGGAAGTCTCTTTTGATATTTTGGGACCCATTCGCCTTGGAAGTGTTGACAAATATGTTTTGGTTCTTTTAGATATGTTCTCCAGATGGTCAGAAGCTGCTATTACAAATTCTGTTGAGTCTCGGGATGTTATAACATTTTTGGAATCTGTTTTTGAGAGGGAAGGATTTCCCAATTCCTTGCTATCTGACAATGGGGTGAAGTTGGTGTCTCGTGAGATGGAGGTATTCTTAAAGGAGAGGGGAATTATACATAAAAAATCTTCTCTATATCATCCCGAGACCAACGGCATGGTAGAAAGATTTAACAAGGTGTTGAAAGAGACTATCCAGCGTGCTGTTTCTAATCATCTCTGTTGGAAACGTGAGATTCTTGACAAAGTAAAGAACTATGGGATAGCTCCCCATTCCAGCACAGGTTTTTCCCCGTTTGAATTATTCAGGAGAAGGAAGGCCAATACCTTGGTGTGTCCTTCCTGGGTTAATGATTTAACTGACAACGATTTGCCTGTGAGTCAAAAGGAGGAGTTAAAAAAGGTGAAGGAGCACAAACTAGCTGTTAGGAGGAAAATGTTGTTTGACACGCGCAAAGCTACTAACAAAACTACTGTTCAGGTTGATGACCTGGTCAAGATAAAGAATTGCTTTAGATGAATATGTTTAAAAGTAAAGTGCACCATACAGCGATTGCTACAATATTTAATTGTGGATGCGTTAACAATTGATGTGTGCATTGATGGCTGGTGGTGTGTGTGCCGGTAGAACTTGTGCACTGCCGGCTGGTGGTGTGTGTGCCTGGTGGAAGCGAGCACTGATGGCTGGTGGTGTGTGTGCCTTGTGGAAGCGTGCACTGACGGCTGGTGGTGTGTGCCTGGTTAAAGCGTGCACTGACGGCTGGTGGTGTGTGTGTGCCTGGTGAAAACGTGCACCGACGGCTGGTGGCGTGTGTGTGCCTGATGAAAGCATGCATGGACGGCTGGTGGTGTGTGTGTGTGCCTGGTGAAAGCATGCACGGACGGCTGGTGGTGTGTGTGTGCCTGGTGAAAGCGTGCACTGATGTCCGGTGGTGTGTGCCTGGTGGAAGCGAGCACTGATGGCTGGTGGTGTTTGTGCCTGTAGAAATTGTGCACTGACATCTGGTGGTGTGTGCCTAGTGGAAGCGTGCACTGACGGCTGGTGGTGTTTGTGCCTGGTGAAAGCATGCACTGATGGTGTCTGTGCCTGGTGAAAGTGTGCACTGATGGTGTGGTTGTGTGTGTGGTTTTGTGTGTGTGGTAGTGTGTGTGTGTGTGGTAGTGTGTGTGTGTGTGTGGTAGTGTGTGTGTGTGTGGTAGTGTGTGCGTGGTAGTGTGTGTGTGTTGTGATAGTGTGTGTGTGTTGTGGTAGTGTGTGTGTTGTGGTAGTGTGCGTTGTGGTAGTGTGTGTGTTGTGGTAGTGTGTGTGTTGTGGTAGTTTGTGTTGTGTGCTTGTGTGTGGTGTGCTTGTGTGTGGTGTGATTGTGTGTGGTTGTGTGTGTGGTTGTGTGTGTGGTTGTGTCATAGGGCAGCAAAGGGGACAGAAGGAGAAAAAGGCACAGAATCACGGGGGCAGCGAAGGGGACAGGAGAAAAAAAGGCACAGAATCACGTGGGCAGCGTAGGGGACAAAAGGAGCAAAAATGCACAGAATCACGGGGGCAGAGAAGGGGACAGAAGGAGAAAAAGGCACAGAATCATGGGGGCAGCGAAGGGGACAGGAGAAAAAAGGCACAGAATCACGGGGGGCAAGTAAGGGGACAGAAGGAGAAAAAAGGCACAGAATCATGGGGGCAGCGAGGGGGACAGAAGGAGAAAAAAGGCACAGAATCACAGGGGCAGCGAAGGGGACAGAAGGAGAAAGGCACAGAATCACAGGGGCAGCGAAGGGGACAGAAGAAGAACAAGTTAGGAGTGAGGTGGGAGGAAAGACGCCAGTACATAGACACTATTAGTTTCATCTCTGCAGAGTGTGTCTGTAGTGAGATTCTGGAGAAAGGAGGGAGTGTGAGAATGAGAGAGGCACTAGACATGAAGAAGGGAATAAATGTGATGGCTATTATTAGCATAAAGCACCGCATTTCAACTACTCAGCTCAAAAAAATAAATTGCATGTTGCGCTAATGTAAAAAGCTGGTTATTTTTACCCAAATGCGTGCCACTCATTTTGTCACCCTAAGAATGATAAAAGGTAAAGACCTATTTGCTTGTGCTTTAATGAGTTACCTGTAGGCTGCACATAAAACTTGCAAGCAAGCCCTTCTTCATCTGAGCTATCGAACTCGGCAAGGGGTCATTAATTGGATAGAAAAAGAGATCTGTCTCACGAAAAATGGGATGAAATCTCCGCTATATCAAAAATAGGTTTTGAATAAATATATATTTTTTTTTAATCTTGAAAGTATGATCTCTTTACTAGGCCAGCACATGACTTTGTTGATAGCAGTGTACAGTGAAATGCAACAGAGACAGACTCATATATGTGCTTCCTGGCCCTGGGGCAATGCCTACGTCACTGGTCCTCAGTATTTGCAAAATAGGACATGATAAACCCAATAACATATGTTCAATTTAAAAACAAAATAGTTTTTGAATACTTATCCATCAATAGTTATTGAAGGTTATATTCAACAGCAACCTACAGAACACAGAACTCTCGTAAAAAGACGACTGCACAGAGAACCTATAAGTTAAACCTCCTACATGGTAACTGCTGTGAGAGCTATCTGGAGTGTTGCCTCTGACTCAGCGGAAAGTTGTGTGTGTAGTTTTTGGAGTCTGAATGGAGTGAAAGCACATATGTTTTCAATTAAGGGAGACACAGCAGGAGAGGGGTGGTGCGCGCGCGAGCGCCCGCCGTGGCTAAAGTGAAAGCACTTACACACTGACAATCCCTCATCGCGATCACTCTAAAAGCGAAAGTGATCGCGATGACGCACGCTAGGGATGCGCGTGCAGCAGCAGGGGGGAGGGGTATGTGCTGTAGGCTGGCGCAGGAAGGGCAGATGGCTGGGCGAGAAGGGAGAGGGGAATGTGGGGAGCAGCTGTGCGCGTGCACGCCATCGTGCACTGTAGCTTGTCGCCAGCATAAAAATGTGGGTAGCACTTTCTAAACGCACATACCAAATGTCTCGCGGAGCATCGCTTACGCGATAGCTCAGACGAGACCTAAAAAGCAATCATGCAGGAGTCTAAACGAAAATGGCTATAGAAATGTAAATTCCGCCTCAAACAATTGTAATAGATTGTAATGTCCTGGGAGCCCTGTGGCCCGTATCATGGGATTAAAAGAAAGGCCAGAGAAAGCTGCTCACAGTAGGTGTAGTGCCTAAAATCGCATATATGTCCATAAAGCAAATAGGTAATGATTACAATGCCAAGGATGCGCTGTGGTTACTTTCATGGAAATAAAAAAGGCATTCAATATTGGTCATAGTATGGGCTGTGCGTTACACCACGTAAATGTCAAAATAGATATTAATCATAAAATAATATATAACGAAACCATGTAAAGCAATCGGTTATATAAGGTGAGGCATGTATGGCCACTTCCCTTGTCAAAATGTGAAGACAGTAATGCCAATTAATGCTGTTCCCGTTTGGCGCAGCGTGTTACATCACGTATAAGGCACATTAGAGATGGGGGAGAAAAGCGCATTGGAAGCGCGTATAGCCGCTTCTCTGTCCTTGCTTTCATTTAAGATATCAGTGGGCGCGTCACATTATGTCGCGTATCAATTAAAAAAATAAGAACAAAACGCAATTAGTTAAAATTTAAGGACAGCGCTACGGTTTCGTTGCGAGCGAATGATAGTGTTAAAGTGAGGTCAGGGAAGTAGAATGCGAAAGGGAATAAAGAGCGCATCGTAATGCTTACCTGAATGACCGAGAACCAACGTCTAGGGTGCCGAAGGAAATGAACTCCCGCGCTGCCCTTAAAATAGTGTGCGTTTTCCGGTATTGGCGTGGCTATAGGGATGGAGCCACGTCTTGAATAGAAAGACTAGAGCGAAGCCGGTAAAAAAAAAGAAACCAATAAAGGAGATGTATGTTCTAAATAAAGTAGTCTTCCATTCAGAGCATGACTAAAGCGAACACGATATATTACGGTCACAATAAAGTAAAGGCAACATTGAAAAATTAAAATTTATTAAGACAAGCGGCCGCAATCGCCATCAAAGCGGCAAAAGTGAAAGTAATTGCGTCAAGCACGGCGCGCGCGCCCGCGCACATGCACTGTAGGTCTAGGCTGGCCTGGCAGCACTTTTTGGAGCCCTCTCAATAAGTCTCGCAGAGCATCGCTTACGCGATAGCTCAGGCGAGACCTAAAAATATGGTGGATTTCGAATAGCTACTGCACTCAGCCAAAAGGAGTAGCAGTCTGTTGTATGCACTTATGTATACGTGTTGTCTGTAGACCTATGCAACTACTAACAAGGAACAACATATGTCTGATTGTTTGAGTATGGCAGAAGGGTGTTATTATTGTTTGGGGGGGTGTTGATATAAGACCGGAGTTTTGCAATGTGGTGTGGTGATACTGAGTGTGTGAGTACCAGACGACTTTGTGTTGGTGGAGAGGAGTAGCTGGAGTGATTTGGGGTACAAAAAGGAAAGTCTGTCTAGTGAGTTTAGAAGTGGGGCTCAATGCAAATTTTGCAAGTAGACAAGAAGGAGATGCGAGTTGAGTGGCATTGGAAGGGACCTTTGGGTATAGGCTTAGAGTGACATTGAGCGCGTGCCAGGGTTGTTTGTGCAGGTTGGAGCACAGAGGGGAAGCAACCAGTTTTTAGGTTCTGACCATTTGTGCAGGGCTGGTCCAGGTTCTTGTACAAGGATGGTGTGCGGTCTGAAGATGGTTATGCTTTGTGCAAGCATGGTGATTTTCGAAATTTTAATAGTGTGGGAAAATTCATTTAAGGTGATGGTTTTTGGTAGCTTAAGGTAAACAAGTGTCTTGTGTGTAAGAAGTCGTTGCAATTTGCATAGTTGGATGCGAATGTGTCTTGAATGAAGAAAATGTAGCCTGTGTGGTCGGTGTCGTTGGGCTGTTCGGTGTGGCAACATTTAGTGTTATTGTGCAACTGATGTGCATGGAAACACACTGCAAGTTTCGACTGTAACATTAAAATCCAAGTACATTCACCAACCAAGTTATAGGTGTTGAGGTCAATGATACCTTAATTATTATTGGGGCCCCTGGCAAATATTTGGGGCCCTCCAGTTCCTTACAATGTTAAATGTATTACTGATTTTCCGCGAATTCAAGCCCTCATGATACCAAATAAGGATTCATATGAGACTTTCAGAAATGGGAGTCCACAAACACAGCCAGTGGCTCAAGCTGCCCAAAGTCTAGTAGCCAAATGCTACAGAACGTCAGCTTGAACAAGCACTGGTAAAGCCATTTCTTTCTGCACTTTGAGCTACACTCTTGCCTCGCAACAGCAATATTTGACATGGAATGCAGGGTCTAACTAGGCTGTTCCTCTCATTGTAGGAGGGACACCAAAGATGGCTCGGTGGCTAGTTCATGGTCTAATATACATAATAGTAAAATAAGATATATGAATTTGACATTTTAGGCTTAATTGCTGGATATTCGTATTCACCAAATTCTCCTTCAGAACAGGCATTCTTGCTGCAACAGTAAGTTCAAAGGCCTGCTCGAAAGATTTCCACTATTCAGTGAGGTGAAATCTGACCATTTTCTCATTCTCCTCCCCTACTTTGTCCTGCCTCTTTCTAGGAGTAAACTTCTGCCTATACAGTGACCTCCTCCCCTTCTGAGTAAGAAAAATGGGAGGATTTGGGTAAAAGGAGTATAGAGAATCAGAAGAGAAGCAGAGACGGGAGCTAGAAATGAGCAGACAGGTGAAGTAAGGAGACAAGTTGAAGTAAGGAGACAAGGTGAGATAAGGAGACAAGGTGAAGAAAAAGGTGATGTCGCAAGAAAGATACAGATAGGCAGAGAAATAGATGCTAAGATTTTAGAGCAAGCTAAAATTAGAGTGAGTTAGAGAAAACAGAATGTAGGGAGGAGGTGGGTGCACTGAAGGAGGAGTTCGAGGGAGGTAGGAATGTGAGGATAGGACAGAAGCATAGGGAGCTGCATGGTAAAGATGAGCGTGTAGGCGAAAAATTAGAAGTGAGGTGTAGAAAGACAGGCTAGGAAAAGAAAACAGTGAAAGACAAAGGTGAAGGGGAGATTTGTTTGTAGTGAGATTAAGCAGAGGGACAGACGTCAGGTAGAGAAAGAGGAGTGGTTCATACAGTCAAAGAGTGGAGAGTGCTGAGAAGCAGCAGAGGTACACTGGTGACAGAGATATGCACAACGATACAGCGGTGAGGCAGAGAGTGAGAACTGCATTAGAGGAGGTCCAAAGAGTAAATGACAGAAAAAGATTGTGAGTAAGGCTTAAGGATGTGAGAGAGGAGGTAGAGGAAACAGAGGGTGGTGCAGAGGTGCGGTGGTGAACAATAAAAATAAAGTAAAGGCAACATTGAAAATTTTAAATTAAGACAAGCGGCCGTGCGGCCGTGAAAGTGATCGCAATCGCGATCAAACATCAAAGCGGCCGTGCGGCCGCGAAAGTGAAAGTAATAGCGTCAAGCGCAGCGCTCGCGCCCGCGCACATGCACTGTAGGTCTAGGCTGGCCTGGTAGCACTTTTTGGAGCCCTCTCAATAAGTCTCGCAGAGCATCGCTTACGCGATAGCTCAGGCGAGACCTAAAAATGGCTACATTTCTGCCCATCAAAATTGGGCGGGTGGATATGTAGCCATTTTTCCGATGGCCCTTTCTCTCAATGGCTGTCGAAAAAGTTTGGCAGCGGTGGAGATGGAGTAGTCTCCGCTGGTGTGAAACATAAGGTCCACCGACAGTAAATTAGGCGGGGGAACTACTCTGTTGTCGGGGAGGGAATTCCGTCACAATGGAGTTCCCTTTCCACCAACAGATATATCAGGCCCTTACTTTTCATAGCACTTGCATTTCGTGGCAATTTGGCAAAACAATGTCAAACATTGGGTATCAGTATGTAGTTAAACCACGGAGATTACTGTGCTTTGTAAGTACAATTAGCTTATTTAGCCCCGTTTACTTTTTCCTTCGTGTATTACGCCTTGTGTTCCTGTATTTCTACCATTAAATGCAGAACTAGAAGTACCAGAATGCCAAGTTAACCTCACTGGACACGTGCCTCTCAGATGGCACGTAACCCTTTAAATGAAGTGTGTGTGTGCAGCCCCTGTTTGTTTCATTTACTGAACACAGCTTTGCATTTTCTCCGTAAATAAGCAACATTAATGCAATGTACCCTTTGTGCAACGTTCCCCCTCCGATGTGAAGCGATGAGAACTGAAAATTCCACTGCAGCTGCTCAAGGTCTAAACAGTTGCTTGGACTGGTAGGCTCCAGGAAGTGTTTCCTAAAGGGCAACAAGCTGAAAGCAAAACCAATACCTAACCAGACCAGTCAGGGAAAAAGTGATCTTCAAAAAGATGAAAGGGAAAATTAATTGCTTTTTGAATACTTTAACTTCAAGTAACTACTAACACTTCTACTACCACCACTACTGCTGCTACTACTGCGACTTCGGTTACTGGTGCTGCTTCTACTGCTCCAACTGCTCCAACTATTTGAATTGTTACTACTATTTCCACTACTACTTCTGCTGATGCTACTATTACTACTAATGCTACTAGTTCCACTTGTTATATTCCATATAGGTTCCCCAATATAGGCTCAGGTAACATTCTAACCTTTCACCTATATTCTCCCCTACACTACACACAACGGTTCTTGGGGACTGACCTTTTACCTAGATACGACACTGCACATAGAACGCAGGATTTTCTCTGGTAGAAACCTCATACATTATGCATGAGGATTCTTGGAAACTCAGCAGGACTACCATCTCCTGCATAATAACTATGCATAAAGTTAATTCCCGACGTCATCCTAAGTCCGACAATGGCACAGCAAGGTATTCCCCTGGGGAGATCTTTGGGTATATAAACATCACATCTTGCTGAGAGAGAACAGAGGAGAACTAGGACTTCCCTGCCGACATACTGATGCGAGATGCTGAACCCCCCTGCATGCAGATACTCTAGCTCGCAGTGGTCTGACATCCCTTGCGGGTTGTCCAACTCGAGACCAAGACAGGGTTTTTCGCTCTCTCACATCAGGTAAAGGGGTTGGCTCTTTCATAGGGGGACTCTTTGCTTGACACCTACACACCTGCTAGATACACTTAGGTACATCTAGTTAGGGCCGTATTGTAGAAGTACACATTTTGTCATGTGTTTTATATACCTGCCTGTATTCATGGTTTCAGTACCATGGTAGAAATCTGCCATCCTTTTACTTTCCTAGTGTCTCTAATCATTTAAATCTCTTTCTGTCTAGTGGTTGTTTCAGCACACCTATTTTATACTAGAATGACTACTGTTCAATAAATGCTTATTGAAAAACGCCTACACTGTTTATTCTGTGTATCTCTCTGAGACAAAGTGAGCACAAGTGACCGAGCAAAAGGTATTGCACTGTTTCCACGGTCCTGAGAGGTCAGGGTTGTCATGATTGATAGTTGCCAAGAACTATTCTCTCCTTGGTAAGAGGGGTTTCTAGTGGCACTGTGAGCTAGCTGGTATACAGGCTAACATACCCAGTAGGGGTGTTTAGAATCAGTCTGGCAGCAATCCTACAGTGTACGTTGTGTAAACGTGCAGATCCTATATAGGTTTTATAGGAACTACACAACACACTGAGGCAATCATTTCTGATGATACTGCTGCTACCATCTAACTACTATTACTTCTATGGTAACTAATCTGCTTTTTGTTGTTACTACTACCTCTACGGTTAATACTAACACAATCTCTAACACTACCACTGCCACTACTTCTGGTGCTGTAGCAACTACTACTGCTGTTAGAAATGCTGCTACTATTATTACTGTACTGTAATGTAACCTAGCACAGTTGTTTCCCAACTATTTGGTCTCATAGTATTTCGGTGTAGAGGTTGTCTATGTTACTGGGTTTGCTCCTGGGGTGGCTCCGTGGGGTGAGGGATGCCTGTGAGCATACCCCAGCCCAAGGAGTAAGTCTGTAATACAATCTATGATGCCTTTTTCCCTGTGAATAGAGTCTATAGTGGAAGGAAAGCCTTGTGATGTGCTGTCCAACCCCAGGTGGAATTGAGAAATGTTTGGAGTTTCCTAGCAGGGTATTATTGCAGTGGCAGTATGGGTCTTCTGAATCTCAGTATAACATAAATCAGTTGTGAAAGAGTAACCCAATGCCTGGGGTCTCCCCAAACAACATACTGCACAGGTTAGTTGCTGTACTTTCTAGGTCTTGGTGGGTAATTCTGCTGTTAGTGGAGGGGTGGTGTAAACGGTTATCAGCCCTTCCTCAATTGTTCTTTGTCGGAGCCTAGATCTGACATTTTAGTGGGGGGTACTGTTTTCTTTTGATATGAGAGTGGGTGATTTGTCTAGCTTGGTTAGGCTACTAGGATCCTACATGGGTTCTGAACAGTATTTTTCCTGGTCCTGTGACCCTGCTTCCCATTTTCCCTGGACCCATGTTCCCTCGGTTTTATCACACAGGCCAGGTTCTCATTCTCCAGTCTTTGTTGTAATGGATTTTAATCAATTTGTTTATTATTAAGTCTCAACTAAGGGGGGCGTGGCTAAAGAGCCAATGACGACGGACGCGTGAGCCTGCAGCTCCGCGCCGACCCCGCCGTTTATCCTGTGTTGGGAGCTGTTGATTGGGCTCCGAGGACTCGAAACAGTAGACGCTGTCCCAGGGAAGCTCAGGCAGCGATCCTGGGCAAGACTGGGTCTCCGCCGTCAGCTGGGGACTGAGTGAAGTGGAGTGCCCGGCCTGCGCTTCCTCAAAATGGCGCTGGCCATGGCAGACCGGAGCTCTCAGCACGGCGAAAGTATGGAACAGAGTCGGACCTCGAGGGTCGCATGGGCTCGATAGAACGTACCCAGTTGCACCCACTGGCGCCTCATGTGAGATCCCTGAAGTGCTGGCAGACAGGGTGCCGCAGAGGATCGCCTGCCATGGGGCGCTGTGGACGCCATGGGAGCCGCAGACGGAGAAGCCGAGAGGCGGGCGGCAGAGTGACGCGCGCCAGCCCTGGTAAGCGGGGCTTTGAGCGGAGTGTGGCGGCGCCTCCATTGCCCGAGACCCGGTCTATCAATTCTGCCCGCACCGTTAGGAGCAGCCCAGGCCGTCACCTTGGCTGAGCAGACAATGGCGGTCACTGGAGTGGTCACAGCCTCCTAGGGGTGCCCCGAACTGGTTTCCACGATTGTTACATGCGGAGGGACACTGATTTCTGGAGCAGCGCGGCAGAGGGGAGCGCTGCGTGGCACATACAGGCGTGAGGATTATAGAGCTTCTTTTAGATTCTGAGGTGTGGAAATTCCTCAGCCGGGGCCTTAGAGGGGGTGACAAGCCTTCTCTGAAGAGAGCTATCGCCTGGTAGCTGACAATCTCACATCACTGAGTTGGAGGAGAAAGGAGGGCACCCAGAAAGGCAATCCCGGATCGGGGGTCCCCCACAGCTAGTGCTACGCACTTGGGACGCTGGCAATTAAGTGTGATGGCCGAGGGAACAGTTGAACAGGAGGTTGCCCAGAGGTGGCAGAGGGCTGCCCTGGTTGACAGCCGTTCGGCGGACGGGTTGCTGCAGACACTGGAGAGAAGTGCCTCGCTCATAACGAACATTTTCTGGTGCTCGCGCCCTAATTTGATGGAGTGAGGGGACTCCCGGGAGGTTGTGCGGGTCGCCTGCAGTGCTGCAGACTATGGGGAAACCACGAGGGAAGCAGGGGGGAGCACCCCAGTGCCAGAGGAAATGGTAGCGGAACAAGGGAAACAGGACATTGCAGAACTGCAACCCGAGGGAATGAAGCAGCAGCAGGTAGACCAAATATTGAAAGTCATTACCAACACTAGGGATGCTCTGCAGCAAGACATCGCGCATGTGGCACTAGGGTTGGGCCTCCTTCGAACGGATCATGCTAAACTGACTGACCGGGTGAAGCAGACGGAAACGGCGCTGGCGGTCCTGGAGCCTACTCAGAAGGCAATGGCGGCCCAGATGGGGGATGTCATGCATTGATTACAGGCCCTGGAGCGGAGGGCTGAAGATGCTGAAGGGCGGAACCAAAGGAATAATATACGGGTGGTGGGTCGGCCGTAAGGAGTGGAAGGGGCCAATATGACTATTTGGAAGGATGGCTGCGGACTGAGGTTGCCCCTGAGGGCCTGACCCCCTTCTATACCCTGGTGGAGCACATAGGGTACCGGCTCGGCCACTAGCACCCGGAAGACCGCCTAGGCCGGTGGTGGCACGACTACTTCATTATAAAGACAGGGACCTGCTGCTGCACAAGGCTCGCTCATCGGGCCCCTACAAGGTGGACAATAGTAATGTGACACTGTTCGCGGATTACACCTTTGAAGTGCAACGATGTCGAGCTTCGTTCTTAGCGGTCAAGAAGGCACTCCGAGACAAAGGTCTACAATATTCCCTGATGTTCCCCGCATGCTTGAGGGTAATCTTGGATGGTAAAACGCACTTTCATGATAGTCCTGAGGAGGCGTGGACCTGGTTGGAGTCCTATAGAGCAGGAACGGGAGAAGCAGGGCGCGGCATGGGGCCGCCCTTGGATGGAACACGCCCTCGCAGGTCACGCCGTATCAGACGGCGAGGTCCTGGCCCTCAGAGACCCACGGTGACCCAAACAGAGATGGAGAGATCAGCAGCGTTGCAGGCCGTGGCGGAAATTTCCCAGGAAAGAGGTGCATCGTCGATACTAGCTACGGAATCAGAGAAGGGCTCAGTGGAAACTGACTCAGATGGGACTGAATTGGGAAGTGTTCAATTGCTGCATGTTACGCCTAGGACAGCAGACGAGATTGTTGATGCTTAATGTTGTCCTGCTTTACCACAAGTGCTTATAACCCCTTCGATGCGAGTGATGGAGCGGTTCCGTCATGCGCGTCGGTTGTGCTGTGCGCATGACAGAACCGCTCCGTCACGGCCCCGCCCGCGCACGGAACCTTCAGCACGGCGCGGTAATCCGCGCTGCGCTGAAGGGGTTAAGAGGGACTATCTCCTGCTTGCTTCACTTTCCCCATGGGCCTAATCTTGCAATTGGTATGTAATGATAACAAGGGCTGGTTGGTTTAAACAATATTTGAGAGCTAGAACATGCGGCTCCCTAAGAGTGGAATGCCCCACGGGATGGTGGGGCTTAATCATCACTGGGGGTATGGCGCCAGATAGAGGTGGCACTGTAGGCCTGGTTCTCTCGGCTCTTGGTCATCTCCCCTACCTTTTCAGTTTGTTGTTCCTCGGTAGCTACCAGAGGACAAGTTAGCTTCTTAGTTTGGATGGGAACTAGAGGTTTAGTGCCTGTTCTGGGGTGGGGCTTTTGGGGGGTTTCTTGGGTTCATTTTGGGGAAGTTGGGGCCACCGGTGTGTCCAAAGGGAACGAGCAGTCTCTTAAGGGACTTCTGTTGCAATATGGGGACGTTACCTGAATTAAAGTGCAGGACATGGAATGTACGGGGTTACATACAATGCTGAGACGTCATAGAGTACATGCTTATTTGCTGCGAAGGGGGGCCCAAATTGCTTTCCTCCAGGAAACACATATTAGCAGTGCTGAGGGCTTGGCATTGCAGCGTAGATGGAGAGGGCAACTTTTTTACACAACATACTCAGCTTTTGCCAGGGGTGTACTGATATGGGTTAGAGCAGGGGTCCCCTTCCAACCGACACATCATTTAGTGGACCCAGAAGGGAGATTTGTGGTAGTAGCGGGTCACCTTAATGGCAAAGATGTGACGTTATGTAGTGGATATGCCCCCAATGTGGACCAGGCGGCTTTTTTAACCCACCTATCAGGGAGGTTAGCGCCATATTTGACCTGCCCAGTAATTATGGGTGGTGATTTCAACTCAATAACAGACTCCGACATGGATAGATCTCACCCCCCATTGCCTGAAGTACCCATACATAGAATTTCCAAAGTCAGACTGGAGTGGCATAGTAGATGGGGGCTAATAGACACATGGCACGCGCAACATCCAGGAGAGCGAGATTATTCTTTTTTTTCTGCGCTGCGCGAACTACATGTGCGGCTGGATGCAATATTATGCACCCCAGACATACATGCTAGGGTGGGTCACAGTGAATATCTCACGAGAACACTCTCTGATCATAACCCGTTATTGTTGAGGATCCACTGGGCCCGAGAAAGGCCCGCGATTCCGGCCTGGCGTTTGCGACCAGAGACGCTGGGGGACCCGGTCTTCCGCGAAGAGGTCGAGACAGGAATTACTCAATATTTTCTTGAGTATGAGGGCACGGCATCGACAACGGCAATGGAATGGGATGCTTTTAAAGTGGTAGTAAGGGGACTGTGTATAACTAAGATGGTGGGAGTACGGAAGACATTATTGCAGGATATAGACACGGCAGAGCAACGCTTGCGAACAGGTGAAAGAGCCCGCCCTGAGAACCCAGATGAACAGGGGGAGGTCTTGGATGCTAGAGAGGCAGTGGCTGTACAAATAGAGAGGTTGCGTTGTTTCGACCACAAGAAATACCTGACGCGGGCGCACGCGGAACAAGACAAAGCAAGCACACTGCTGGCATAGATGGCCAACCCGGCCCTTCGAGGTACAGCCATATTAGAATTGACCTCCCCGACGGGAGAGCCGGTGTATACCCAACAGGGGATAAACGGGTTGTTTTTAGATTATTATACCGAGTTGTACTAGAGCAAATTGCGGGTTACTGGGGATGCCATAGGAGATTTCTTGGCAGATATAGAGCTACCACAATTAGAAAAGGCGCAGGCAGACCTGATAGGACAGGAGATCACACTAGGTGAAATTAGGAGTGCGGTTAAACAGATGGCACAAAATAAAACGCCGGGAACAGACGGGCTGCCAATAGAGTTTTACTTGGCTTACATTGATTTATTGGCCCCAAGTTGTTGGCAGTTTTTAAGGAGGCGCGGAAGGTTGGATTATTGCTGCCCTCCACCCGAGAGGCTGTCATTATTCCATTGCTGAAGCCCGGGAAGAACCCCTCAGATACGACAGCTTATCGCCCCTTATCCATGCTTACATCAGATTATAAAATTCTGAGTAGGATCCTTGCAACTCGGCTCCTCCCACATACGATACATCTGGTCCACCGAGATCAAGCGGGATTTATCACAATTCGGAATACAGCCACCAGTGTGCGACCCCTACTCTGCATATTGGGGTACTGTCTTACTACCTCTGCTGCCGTCTTATTGGTAGATACTGAAAAGGCTTTTGACAGCCTGGAATGGCAATTCCTGTTCCAAGCTATGCGCACATTTGGTCTTGGGGATGCTTTTGTGGGGTGGACGGAAATGCTCTACAAATCGGCGACAGCTTGGGTTCGGACGGGGACTATGGTTTCTTCCTCTTGCCCTATAGGGCGCGGAATGCGACAGGGATGCCCGCTTTCTCCTTTGCTATTTACATTGGCCATTGAGCCGTTAGCAGCCCATGCCAGACTGGGACGGCACTATCTCGGGCTAGACTTACGCGGGGTTGTGCAGTATATCTCACTCTATGCCGATGATTTACTTAGGTTTTCGGCTAATACAACGGAGGCCCTGGATGGGGCGACGACCCTTCTTCGCGAATTTGGTAGGGTTTCGGGGCTTGGGGTGAATTGGACGAAGACCTGCCTGTTTCCTGTGACCCCATCGGATGCTCACCCCACTCATGTTGAAGGCATTCGGTGGGAGTCTCAATGCTTGCCCTATCTCGAAACGAACATCTATCATGCACCTGCTGACCTGTTAGAAGGTAATATAGACAGAGCTGTGCGAGGGCTTAGGGGTAGCTTAACATTTTGGGGCACATTGCCACTTTCGGTGGCCGGCCGGGTGGCACTATTAAAGATGGTAGCTCTTCCCCGTTTGCTGTACTACTTTAGGACACTGTCGATTTGGATTCCAGGATCAACTTTTAGACAGCTCCGATCAATGGTCGGGGGGTTCTTGTGGGGTAATGGTGGACGGCGGGTGGCATTGGATACGATGATGCGCCCGAGGGCCGATGGGGGATTGGCTGTACCAGACTTTGAGCTCTATTACTTGGCAGCTCAACTGCTCTGGCTTACGCAAGCGGTGGCACTGGAGTTTAGGGGCCCAGATGGCCCTGATGGATGATGGATTCCACGCCATGTATTGTCCTTTATTGTACTTCAGCAGCAGTTGCACCTTGGGATGCTTTCCAATGAGGCGCGGCCGCTGACGCTGTGTTGGAACCGGAATCAGCGCAGAGCTGGAGTTACCCGTCCATATGCCCCGGAGATACCTTTGGGTATGTGTACCACCCTCCCAGATGGGGGGGATTGGACTGCGCTGTCCGAGTGGGAGACATTGGGAGTACAAGTATTGGGGGACTTGTATGAAGATGGTGCCCTGTTGCCCTATCGGACTTTGCAGGATAGGTTTGGCCTCCCTCGTGGGGACTTCTTGCTACATTCGGTCCTGGTTTCGGCAATACAGCGTCATTGGAGGGAGGGAGGGGCTATTGGAACCAAGGACGGCTATGGTGTGCCAGTATGTAGTGATAACAGCAGGGACCTTCAAAGCAATTACATGTTTATACAGGCGTATGGTGGGCGAGGGAATGGAGCCGCTGAGGGAATTGCAACGGAAATGGGAGGTGGATCTAGGCAAAGAGATCCCTGAGAAGACATGGGCTCAACTAGTCAGGAGGGCGTGGGAAAGTACCAGGAATGCCAGATTCCAGATGGTTCACTTCTTTATACTACACAGGGCATACCTTACTCCTGCTAGGATTAATAAGTATTTTAAAACCAACACTGCCCAGTGCCCACGTTGTACTCAGGAGGGGGTGGAGTTTCATCACATGTGGGGTTGTCCACAACTGGGAACATACTGGGAGGAGGTGGTTGACCTGCTCTGCGAGGTTATGGAATGACAAGTAGAGCCTGATATGGGTACCTGTTTACTACACTGGTTTCTACATACACCCAAAACTAAGGTAACGAGTAAGTTCTTGGACTTGGGATTGTTGCTGGCTAAAAGAGATATAACAGCGCATTGGAAGTCAATGCGAGGGCCCAACTTTAAGAGGTGGAAAGCAGAATTAATTAAATGGGCAACGAGTGAAAGTACAGTTCGGCTTCAGCATGCCAAGCGGACTAATAATGATACGGCACTGGAGACCGCAAGGGCATGGGAGGCCATAGTTGTGTCATTGCAAGTGCCAGAGGCAGATTCAGAAGCAAACTCGGTCCTGAATGCACAGGCAGCGTCGCCCTGAACCACATGGGCAGTAGGGAACCCCCTACTACAACCACACTGTATATCTGCTGACGCGGAGCGCTTAGAGGTTAGCGCATACAGCACTAATGTCTTTATGATAAGTACTGCTGAGTGACTTGTTGCTTTATATTTCATAGACTGCCATTAGTTAGGACACGCCAGTGGAAATGGGTGGGCTGGGTGGGGGGTGGGAGTGGGTCGGCGTATTTTTTGTTATATTACTTGGTTAAAATAACACAGGCACACCTTAGTAGCTAGCAAAAGATGGGCCTCTATCGGATTGTTGACCGTTATAACGGTGTGTGGCTAGCGAACGCAAGCCTAGGGAATATATGCATACAATCAACGTGATCATGACGATAATGCGCAGTGGGACCGCTGACCAAAGGGGACTGTTGATATGATGAATACTGAGTACTATTACTGCTGTAGTACCTGCTTGGTGTTGTGATGAAAAACCAACAAAAATACATTTAAAAAAAAATTAGGTCTCGACTAAGACAGCGCATGCAATGTCTGTTGTGAGATATAGCAGTAGCTTCCAGTGGGCTTAGAGTCAGCCAATACGTTCCTTTGGTGGACAATATTGTCACTCATTTGCTTGCTTCTCATTTGTGTCCGTGGGCTTTCCTTCCTCTTGTGGCGTGTCTCTCCCCTGAATCATGTACCTATTGCTTTAGTCCATCCACTGTTCTCTTTTCAGGTGCTACTTTTTTCTTTTTGGTTAAGCACTGTATGAGAGTGCATGTGTTTTCCATCTGTCTCCCTCATATACTTTGTGTTCCTCTTTCTTGCCTGTGTGTTTCTCTTCTTGCCCTCGCTCCTCAGTTGCCGTTCTTGATTCTTCCCTGTCTGCACCATTCTGTTGCCATACTTGCTTCCCCATTCCCCCTCCATTGTCTGTGTGCTTTCCCATCTCTACCTGCCCTCTGTTGTCCCTGTGCTTCCCCATGCCCCCCACCCATTCTTTGTTGTCCATCTGCTTTGCCATCCCCATGAGCCCAACCACCTCCATTGTCTGTGTGCTTCTCCATCCCCCACCCTTCATTGTACATATGCCTCTCCGTTCTGGTCTCTCGCCCGTCCTTCTCTCCCCTACCTGCATCCTTCATCCTGCCCTCCCTCTATGCTGTCTCAAACACTGCCAGCTGTCCACCTCCAATCTACTCCCTCGTTTGTTTAAAAAAAAAAAAAAAGAATTGTGCTTTATCAAAAAAGCATTAGCGCTGTTACTTAAAATAGCTAGTTTTGTACAATTTATTTACAAATCCATCTCAGATTGGTACATAAACAAAAATACTGGCCTCATTTTGTAGGCGCGCATATTCGCACTGGTGACTGGCTACAAAATGATGCTCAAGTCACATCCTATGGATTTATTTTACATTATTTTCAACCATGCTGTTGCACAGCATGGCTACAAATCATTGGTGAAGCCAATAGGTCTCATAAGCGAGACCGATTGTCTTTACCAATGCTTTTTCTTTCTAGGAGGGATTTCTAGATGGACAAAGTAAACACTGTATCATGCTTAACTGCTTTTGGCTTCAGTTCAACCAATGATTAGGCTATGATGCATCCTTGTCTGCGTCCTTAGAACCACAATTGTTGGTTTAAATCAACGAGGCTCAAACCCCTAGCAAGGTCGCCAACTCTACTCTGCGGGTTTTGGTAGGGCAAGAGGTGGGCTAGATTATATGTTGGCGGTCATTTAGCAAGAGGCTTCATGGGTGTTGCAGCTTTTACAACTAAAGCCATACTGGAGGAAATGATAGTTTTGGAGGAAAATGTCATCTCACCGCAATATAGCTTCCTCTTGCCCTATTTGATCGTTAAGTCCTATTCCTCCCCAGCATCAGGCTAAGTTGTGAGCAGTGGCATAATGCAAAACAATGGGACCCCACTCCTCCGGGGCATAGCTTCAGGGACAGTGTTTAGATTGTGACACCCCCCACATAAATGCATTCTTGGCTTGGCAGTAGGGCCTGGGGGCCCTCCGTCTGGTCTGCTATCTCTGTGGTGTTTTTTTTTTTTCGTCATGAGCCAAGAATGAAAGACGAAACAGTGACCTTTGATGTGAAAAATTCTATATAGGCATAAGGACTTTGCTGAGGAAAATCAGGTCTCCTTTGTTGCAGCCTCCATTAAAATATTGAAGCAATACCTACCTGCTTGCGGGCTCCTCCGTTGTGGTAACTCTTTTGACTGGATTAAGACGGCTGACCCAGCCGTGAAATGAGCCCCACCGTGTGATACGGACCCGAGCGACGCCAACCGGCGTGCGCGGTTTGGGACAAGTGCGTGAAAGGTGAAGGCGACTATGTGCAACATTCATATGAAACTAAGGCAAGCTACCCACTGTGGATGAATACGTGTCGAATATTGACAGAATGACAAGCCGACTCACTGGAGTATTATTGTTTTGCCACTACAGATCCCAGAATGCCGTGAGAGCCGCTATGCCCACAAGGGCTGGAGGTCAACTTTAAATATAGAGGCACCTGAGGCTTGTCGATCCTGTAACTGAAGCCTCTGATGAAGTGAAAGAACATGAAACGCGTCAGGCTTAAGGACTTTGCTGAGGAAAATCAGGTCTCCTTTGCTGCAGCCTTCATTAAAATATTGAAGCAATACCTACCTGCTTGCGGGCTCCTCCGTTGGGGTAACTCTTTTGACTGGATATATATATATATATATATATATATATATATATATATATATATATATATATATATATATATATATATATCTGGTGGTTAAACCAGATACCTATGTACGTCTCTGCTTGTCCAAATTGTGTGATCCTGGGCAAATATTTTATTTCACAGAGCCACTTTTTTTCTTTATTACTATGTATAAATGCACTTTTAAATGCACTTTTAAATACTTAAGTTCAGGATGTGCACTGTACAAGCACTGTTTGATTTAATAGACTATAATGTTGCTCCATTTATTAAAAGAATCTAGGCCACGTTTAGAGTTACATGACGACTGACTTTCCTCTTAGTTCACTAATGGCATTGTCGTTGGGTGGCGAGCCATGAATGTTTCTAGAAACTATCACTTTTAATTCATATCTGTCTATGTAGGGAAATATTCTGATGTACTATGGTGAAATGCTTCTGCATCTTAAAGAAATACAAAATGATTTGTAAAAGGCGAGGAGTAGAACTATGGAGCCCTGCCCATATGCATCGATTTGACAAATATACCATGGTATGCAGACTTTGTGCCATGTTTTTATTGCACCTAATAAAACAGAGCTGCAGTTGAATGTGGAAAAAGGCCAGTGGGCAGGATGGGGAGGGGAGCTAGGGTACGGGGTGCCCCTGTAAAACAAAACAGCAATCGCGGTGTAACACACACCAGCGTCAAAAGTGTGTTGGTGTTTGCCCTGCAGTGAAATGTCTTTCTCATCTGTGCAACAAGAAGCCTTGATGGTAGAAGATTTGCAGCGTGCGTGCAGTGATAAAACGTTTTTAAAACGTGATCCCAGGGCAGGGTCTCAAGGCTGTTTTGTTGTATGTGACCTTAGTCATGAATTTCCAGGGAGAACTACCAGGTCTATGTAGGACAAGCACCCCACCTAGGCCAAGCACAACCCCCCCCCCCCCCACCTGGAATGTAACTGACTAAGCTATGCCCTACCCTGCCGAATGTGATAAGGGACCCAGTAGTTTCCAGTATCTCACAAATATTAATAGGCTTTGGCCTGAATGAGGCCTCTGAAAGGTTGGGTTCCCTGCACCCCTCGTCAGGGTGGGGCATGGCATGCCTGGCTTGTTGAACTAAGAAATAGCAAGTCTTTTAGTTCTGGCTCCCAAAGAGCTGATGCAATCAATACAGAGAGGACATTGAGCTCTGCAGTTGCGTCATTCATAATAATTATTAGCCATTGCCTTATTGTAACGATCACTCATGAAGTACAGAGTTTTGAAAAATAAACAAGACATATGGCTGTTTCCATGGTCCAGCAGTGAGGTAAGCCTACACAGTGAGGGCCGTTAGTCGTTTTTGTTTGCTGAGGACAGAAGATTTTCAGGGATCTGCTGTGTTTATTTCACCGGATAATATGACCATATGCACTGTTAAAATCCACTGTTTAAGACCCCATTCCCAAGAGGATCAAAATAAAAGGCCAAGGTGCAAATATAAGGGTCTGATTTAGATCTTGGCAGGTGGGTTACTCTATCACAACTGTGACGGATACCATGGGAAACTGGATTTTTATTGCAGTACCCCCCAATTTTTGCCTGGTTTTTGATGCAACTAGACTTGGGTGTACTGGGTCCCTGCAGTCCAGGTTACCAGTATTCTTTCTCAAAACTGTACCACAATTGGCACAACTTCAGCAACCATACTGTAAATGGTACCCCTGGATCTAGGACTTTGGGACTGAAGAGAGTCCACTAGAGTTGCAGCAGAAATTGTGCCACCCTAGGGACCCGTCATCAAGATCTTCCAAACTGCCATTGCAGGCTAGGTGTCTTGGTGCAGAAAAAACCAAAGAGTCGACATGGCACAAATTCCTGTGTAACTGTAATTATATGTTGCGCACACCTCTTTATATGCTTTGGAGCCTTCAATTATTACTAAACAAAATTAATGTGAATGTTTAGCGTGCTAATCAGGAACATGTTACTGACCGACATGTGTGAAACTGGACTGTATGGCAAGTGTCCCTGGACCGAAGGGAGTTTTTTATTACGTTTGAGTTCGGAGATTAAAACTTGCATGTCGAATTCATAGTATTATGAGTACAAATCCTTGGTTCCAGGGTTCAACTAAGGTGGAAATCTGAACTATTTCTTTGTCACTCTATGGCTCAGAACTATAAATATTGGATATGCATGGTTTAAAACAGCCTATTTTTTAATTCACGGTTCACTCTCTACATGAAATGCATGCTGTTTCACGCATGGTTTTCAGTTCAAGCACTATTTTTTTTTATTAAATCAAAGGAGTGCTCGTTTTTCACTTAAATGGGGTGAACGTATGACATTGTTCTGCATTCAGTCCATCAATTGTTGTTTTTGCATTTGTCACCCCGAGTGGGACGTGTATCTACATGCCACTGGAGTCAAGCTATCCTGGCTGAAGAGGGGTGAAACCCCGAAACCGGTCCTAGGATGCTTGTTTCCAGTCCAGGGCGGAGCTGGCCTGGCAGTTCGGGCTGGACTGTTCCCATGGGGCACAGGGTGAAGGCTGATTTGCATATGGCTGGGTTCAAACTGGAATGGCATGGTGAGCAAAAAAAACATGAATTTAGGCCCAGATCTCTGCACTGGGGTGAATGTATGACATTGTTCTGCATTCTCTCCATCAATTGGTGTTTTTGCTTTTGTCACCCCGAGTGGGACGGGTATGCCCAAACGTGCATCCGGTGTGCTGCATGCTGTTACGAAGTAGCGCTTGTTTGGCTCAGATACTACAAGACCCAGAATGCAACACGTTAGTCAAATGGTTGTGTAGGCTTCTAGACCCCGTCATGTGACCTCAGCCTCGTCATGTGACCTCGACCTCGTCATGTGACCTCCTCGTCATGTGACCTCAAACATAAAAGTGACCTGCCCCCAAGTGCAGGTGCTTGGTAACTGACTTCTCAGCAGACCACGCCTCCTAACCTGTGGATCACGCTTCATGGAACACTGTTTGGACTCTCGCAAATCCTCTCTCCTGACCCTTCTGGATTCGCTGGCCTCGATAGTGAATCTCGGTAACTTGGATCCTCCTCCCAATTTTTTTTTGTTTGTTTTATTGTTTGCACGTGCGTGCGCACTTTAAAACTTTTTGAGCCTTCTACGGAGGAGGTTATTAGTATTTGTTTTTGTCCCCTTCTTATGTACACTGACGTTTTCTTTTTTTTGTGTGGGGCTTTTCCCTTTTATTTGCGGCGGACGCTACGCCAGTCTTAGTCGCCTCAGACACTGACGAGCCGTTTCTATTACTGGCTATCGGTTACGGTTTATTTTTGCAAACTGGAAAAGCGGCACACGCGGTTCCCGCTTGCTACTTCCTTGCGGTTACCGTGTTCTATGCAGCACCATTTCCTTCTTGTCTGCTGCTACCTGTTTATTTTTCCGAACACTGTTGTATCTCAGCCTATTTCAGTTTTGTGTGCCGCAAGGGGATTTTTTTTTTTTGAAGCAAACTCTGTCAACCTTTGGATCTGGAAAGAAACTCTGTGGATGTATTGTTGCTATCAATTCTTCATGAACTATCGACCAGTCATAATTGACACAGTTTTTGGTGTCTGCGGGATTTAGTGACATGAGACATCAATATTCTTCCCGAGTGATTTTAACTTCACTTCATCAAGTTCTTCTTGATTGAATTCCTGAGGTCCTAAATTCTTACGTTGACTATGATGGTAAGTCTAAAAGACTACACAACCTGAGTAGAATTCTTTATGTACAATCTAAATATACATATATATAAATATATAGGGTTAAAGCAAGTGTTGGTTGTTTATCCTCTGTTTATCTTTTCTCAGGATTCCATACTACACTCCAACCCCTCTGAGACATAGTCAACTTCCCTTTGCCGTGGAAGTCCTGAGCTGACTCTTCTCTCCCTAGGGGTGGAAACTAGCAATCCGGTTATAAAGACAGATCTGGTTGTACCCGGAGGGGGAATTGTGGTCCCTCTTTGCTCCCGAGGAATTGGCCCCCTCAACACATGCCACTGGAGTCTAGCTATCCTGGCTGAAGATGGGTGAAACCTCGAAAACGGACCTAGGATGCTTGTTCCCAGTCCAGGGAGAATCTGGCCTGGCAGTTGGGGCATGGGGCATGGGGCACAGGGTAAAGACTGATTTGCATATGGCTGGGTTCAAACTGGAATAGCATGGTGAGCAAAAAAACGATGAATTTAGGCCCAGATCTCTGTACTGGGGTGAATGTATGACATTGTTCTGCATTCTGTCCACCAATTGTTGTTTTTGCATTTGTCACCCTGAGTGGGACGGGTATGCCCAGACGTGGGTCCCGTGCTCTCCATCCCACTGGAGTCAAGCTATCCTGGCTGAAGAGGGGTAAAACCCCAAAACCGGTCCTAGAATGCTTGTTTCCAGTCCAGGGAGGACCTGGCCTGGCAGTTCGGGCTGGACTGTTCACATGGGCCGCAGGGTCAAGACTGATTTGCATATGGCTGGGTTCAAACTGGAATGGCATGGTGAGCAAAAAAACGATGAATTTAGGCCCAGATCTCTGTACTGGGGTGAATGTATGACATTGTTCTGCATTCTGTCCACCAATTGTTGTTTTTGCATTTGTCACCCCCGAGTGGGACGGGTATGCCCAGATGTTGGTCCCATGCTCTCCATGCCACTGGAGTCAAGCTATCCTGGCTGAAGAGGGGTGAAACCCCGAAACCGGTCCAAGGATGCTTGTTTCCAGTCCAGGGAGGACCTGGCCTGACAGTTCGGGCTCAACTGTTCCCATGGGGCACAGGGTCAAGACTGATTTGCACATGGCTGGGTTCAAAGTGGAATGGCATGGTGAGCAAAAAAACGATGGATTTAGGCCCAGATCTCTGTACTCGGGTGAATGTATGACATTGTTCTGCATTCTGTCCATCAATTGTTGTTTTTGCATTGGTCACCCCGAGTGGGACGGGTATGCCCAGATGTTGGTCCCATGCTCACCATGCCACTGGAGTCAAGCTATCCTGGATGAATAGGGGTGAAACCCCGAAACCGGGCCTAGGATGCTTGTTTCCAGTCCAGGGAGGACTTGGCCTGGTAGTTTGGGCTGGACTGTTCCCATTTGGCACACGTTGTCAAGACTGATTTGCATATGGCTGGGTTCAAACTGGAATGGCACGGTGAGCAAAAAAACGATGGATTTAGGCCCAGATCTCTGTACTGGGGTGAATATATGGCATTGTTCTGCATTCTGTCCATCAATTGTTGTTTTTGCATTTGTCACCCCGAGTGGGACGGGTATGCCCAGACGTGGGTCCCGTGCTCTCCATCCCACTGGAGTCAAGCTATCGTGGCTGAAGAGGGGTGAAACCCCAAAACCGGTCCTAGAATGCTTGTTTCCAGTCCAGGGAGGACCTGGCCTGGCAGTTCGGGCTGGACTGTTCACATGGGCCACAGGGTCAAGACTGATTTGCATATGGCTGGGTTCAAACTGGAATGGCATGGTGAGCAAATAAACGATGGATTTAGGCCCAGATCTCTGTACTGGGGTGAATGTATGACATTGTTCTGCATTCTGTCCATCAATTGTTGTTGTCGCTTTTGTCACCCAGAGTGGGACGGGTATGCCCAGACTTAGGTCCCGTACCTTCCATGCCACTGGAGTCAAGCTATCCTGGCTGAAGAGGGGTGAAACCCCGAAACCGGTCATAGGATGCTTGTTTCCAGTCCACGGCGGACCTGGCCTCGCAGTTCGGGCTGGACTGTTCCATGGCATACATGGTCTACACTGATTTGCATATGGCTGGGTTCAAACTGGAATGGCATGGTGAGCAAAAAAACAATGGATTTAAGCCCAGATCTCTGTACTGGGGTGAATGTATGACATTGTTCTGCATTCTGTCCATCAATTGTTGTTTTTGCATTGGTCACCCGAGTGGGACGGGTATGCCCAGACGTGTGTTCCGTGCTCTCCATGCCACTGGAGTCAAGCTATTCTGGCTGAAGAGGGGTGAAACCCCGAAACCGGTCGTAGGATGCTTGTTTCCAGTCCAGGGAGGAACTGGCCTGGCAGTTCGGGCTGGACTGTTCCCATGGGGCACAGGGTCATGGCTGATTTGCATATGGCTGGGTTCAAACTGGAATGGCATGGTGAGCAAAAAAAACATGAATTTAGGCCCATATCTCTGCACTGGGGTGAATGTATGACATTGTTCTGCATTCTGTCCATCAATTGTTATTTTTGCTTTTGTCACCCCGAGTGGGACGGGTATGCCCATACGTGGGTCCCGTGCACTGCATGCCACTGAAGTCTAGCCATCCCGGCTGAAGAGGGGTGAAACCTCGAAAACGGTCCTAGGATGCTTGTTTCCAGTCTAGGGAGAATCTGGCCTGGCAGTTCGGGCTGGACTGTTCCCATGGGGCACAGGGTCAAGACTGATTTGCACATGGCTGGGTTCAAAGTGGAATGGCATGGTGAGCAAAAAAACGATGGATTTAGGCCCAGATCTCTCTACTCGGGTGAATGTATGACATTGTTTTGCATTCTGTCCATCAATTGTTGTTTTTGCATTTGTCACCCCGAGTGGGATGGGTATGCCCAGACGTAGGTGCCGTGCTCTCTATGGCACTGGAATCAAGCTATCCTGGCTTAAGAGGGGTGAAAACTCTGAAACTGGTCCTACGATGCTTGTTTCCAATCCAGGGAGGACCTGGCCTGGCAGTTCGGGCTGGACTGTTCCCATGGGACACAGGGTCAAGACTGATTTGGATATGGCTGGGTTCAAACTGGAATGGTATGGTGAGCAAAAAAACTATGGGTTTAGGCCCAGATCTCTGTACTGGGGTGAATGTATGACATTGTTCTGCATTCTGTCCATCAATTGTTGTTTTTGCATTTATCACCCCGAGTGAGACGGGAATGCCCAGACGTGGGTCCTGTGCTCTCCATGCCACTGGAGTTAAGCTATCCTGGCTGAAGAGGTGTGAAACCCCGAAACCGGTCCTAGAATGCTTGTTTCCAGTCCAGGGAGGACCTGGCCTGGCAGTTCAGGCTAGACTGTTCCCATGGGGCACAGGGTCAGGACTGATTTGCATATCGCTGAGTTCAAACTGGAATGGCATAGTTAGCAAAAAAACGATGGATTTAGGCCCAGATCTCTGTACTGGCGTGAATGTATGACATTGTTCTGCATTCTGTCCATCAATTGTTGTTTTTGCGTTTTTCACTTAAGGCACAACTTTTTTTCATAAACTTAATTCACTAGTAAAATATCCAAGAAAACATGGCATTGCATTACTAATTATGTATTTGTGACCCCCCCTCCCCCATCACGTTCTTGTTTTCAACAGTGGGCCCCATAAGAAGGGTGTGTTCCCACAATGCAATGGTAAACAGACATGTGACTGGATATGCACTTTCTTTTTGTTAAATAGGCCAATATTTGATTATGATTAGTCATTGTAAAACAAACACGATATGAATGTGTTTTCTAAAAATTATGTAGAGATTTTTTTTATATGATATATTAAGTATAACGGTTTGATACGAACAGTGAAGGTGGTCAGAATAAGTAGTATTTCAATGTGTGTCAAAGTATCAATCAATGAATCAATCAAATGAACTTTATTCGGTTTTACTTTTACTGTATGACTTGAAGTTTGAGAAATTATTTTATACTTCTGCCTCAACACGTACTTTACAGTTGTAATTAAAACATGTATTTCAACAATTACTGACTTCATAATGGCTCAGTTAATATGTATACTCAGTTTATAATTGTGTCTGCTCATTTTCCTTGAGGTGCTGCACTATAAATAAAAAAAACATGTAACAACACTAGGGGGTCGATTCCGATCCTGTATTCTCTTGTCCCGTACGACTCGTATCCGTAATTTTTTCCGTACGAATCGTACAAGTCACGTCCGACCCGTGAAGTACGATTCGTACGGGAAAAAGACATACGGATCTGCCCGATCCGTACGAATCGTATCTGGAAAAGTTGTACGAGACAGACCCGGACACTCTTCCGTACGAAGCCTAAAAATACAGTCCGACCGTAAAAGTACGATCCGGACCGGCTTTCCGATTTACGAATCATACGGAAAACGTCCCGTACAAGGGGAATGACTTGTACATATGCAATGTCGGTGTACGCACCATACATACGCAATGTTGTCGTACGCACCAATGTTGTATTACGCACCGTACATAGCAATGGCGGTGTACGCACCGTACACACACAATATTGTTGTACGCACCAATGTTGTATTACGCACCGTACATAGCAATGTCGGTGTACGCACCGTACATAGCAATGTCGGTGTACGCACCGTACATAGCAATGTCGGTGTACGCACCGTACATACGCAATGGCGGTGTACGCACCGTACATACCCAATGGCGGTGTACGCACCGTACATACGCAATGGCGGTGTACGCACGTACATACGCAATGGCGGTGTACGCACCGTACATACGCAATGGCGGTGTACACACCATACATAGCAATGGCGGGTCTATTCGACTCGCACAACACCACAAAACACGTCTACAGTGCACAAAAAATGGAAATGACTGACCGGCAAACAGAGGGCCAAACTCACAACCACCCCTTATAACACACCCACCAAAAATTCAAACTAAGGTCCACCCACAAATGGACCAATAAAAAGGGCCCACACACACAAACCATGAGCCTTTGCAACAGACTCACTGCAGCTAGAGAGCACACACCAACAACTGCACCCATCCACCTTAACATATGCACCTTCACATAACCTCCTTCACACATACCCCCTCTTCACATTCAGACCCACACCGTCACATTCAGACCCACACACCCACAACCATCCACACCCTCACCCACCACCATGCCCACAGACAAGAATCCAAAGTTCACAAGGGAGGAGCTGGACATCCTTGTCAATGAAGTCATCAGAGTCGAGACACAGCTGTTTGGAACATTGGTCAGACAGACCAGCATAGCTGAAAAATCACGCCTGTGGCAGAGGATCGTCGATAGGGTGAATGCTGTTGCACCCATCAGAAGGACCAGGAATGAATGCCAAGCCAGGTGGTACGATCTGCGGAGGGCGGTAAGATGCAAAATGAATGATGACTACGCCCAGAGCAACATCACTGGAGGTGGTGGGCCCCGCAGACCAGTACATTTCCATCCCTGGGAGGAGAAGGTGATGGCCCTGCTTACGCCGGTGGGAGTACATGGACTGCAAGGACTACCAGAGCCTGGTGAGTACACAAACAACTTAGGTAACATGGGGGTAATGGCATCCACACCCCAACTACACCAAATGCACGCAACTACCCCCAAGCCCTCACCGGCCAGAACCACAGTCAAAAATAACGCTAATGCCACTAACATGTGTAAGCCCCATTGAGAAAGCAAGGCCATGCTATGTCCCATGCTACATGAAGCACCAACCCAAGAATGGATGTCCGGTATGCTGGGAGGGTGGGTGGCACAAAACACATTGTTGAACTCCAAATCAGACACAATTGCCCTCATCCCATATGGCCCAGGTACATACCCATGCACCATGCGCAATGCACAGGGATTGGGAAAGTACTGACAAGATAGCTCACACTCGGCCCGGGTGTAGGCAGCACAGGGCCCTCCTGTGACCAGTGCAAACACAAACACCAAGACAACAAGGTCAGATATCTAGGACAGGAACTCACACTCACTGTCATGGCAGCATGCTCCATGGGGGGACAGCTACATCACCTGGGTGCCCCAGAGCCAAATCACACTACTCACACCAGCAGGCCCTGTCACACACACCCCTTACACAAGCAGACACCCCCGGGACAGGCAATGGATTTACCCACTGTCCCAATGGACATGTAACACAACAAGACCAATACATAGCCGAAGAAGCATCCAAGCCAAAAATCTACATGTCAAGGACTCAGGAGAACATATCAATCTGTCCCCCGCAACATACCCATCCACAAGTGAACATTGAGGAGAATGCTAGGCACATACAACTACCTGGAGGAACAGTGCCAACTTGAATGTGTAAACATGGATGTTGGATGAAACAGCATTAACATTGTCTGTCTCTCACACACAGGGCAACGTGATGAATCTACCCCCAACAATGGGGGTGAAGATTCACAGTCCCTGGCCCGGGAGGAACCTGATTCCACCGGCAGCGACGCCGCTCAACACTCCGCGGATGACCCCGACTGACCCGGACCCTCTGGTGTCCAAGCCCCTGCAGAACCTGGTCCAAGACCATCTGTGCCAACCAACCACCACCTCCATTCCTGCCACATCCCAGGAGACACCGAGGCGCCCTGCCCGCAGTGAACAACTAAGCCAGTCTGACCAGGAGGGACAAGGTGCGACGGGCACCCAGGAGGAGGCAGACAACACCGCCACTGCCATCCCTCAGGAGTCCCGTAGATCCAATGTGCCCACAATGGCAGGCCAGGCTCGTGTGGGCAGGGGTGGTGGGGGTGGAGGCAGGCAGAGGCGAGAACCTGACCAGCCAGCTGAAGGGACCGGTATGTCACACATACACAACATCATGGATGCATACCGGCGTGACACCAGGGAGTTCAGCCAGGTAGTGGTGACCCTCACAGAGATCAAGAACCAGCAGGCCGAGCAACACACCAGTCAACAAGAACACCAAGGACGGATGGAGGCAAGACTGGTTGAGCTCCTAGCGGTGCAAAGGACATAAGCCATTCACTCCGTCGGATCGCCGACAACATGGGCAACCTTCCCTGTGCCACCAGGCGAAGACCACCACCAGCCACAGGGAGGGAGGAGGATTCGTCCGACGGAGCGTCCCAAGCATCGTCAAGGCCTGCATCTGAGGGTCCCCAGAGGAAGGTGGGTCGTCCACGGAAAAGACCATGAGAGGCAGCAGACCATCCACATCTCCCAGGTCACCTGGCTTGGCACCTGGCCTTCATGTGCGACAGCATCACCTCATTGACTGACATCATCTGCCACATGGACCTGCTGGTCACAGTCTGACCAATGATGCCAAACACTGTGGTCTGGACTCTGATGACTTCAAATGGCAAGGATCCCATCTCCCCCTGTGAACTTTGGATTCTATGTTCCCTGCATTGCACCTTTTTCAGTGCACAAATCACGCCACAGAGCTATAATTAAAAAATTAATACGTGAAATTTTATATTGCAGTCATTTAGCATGAGTCCACAACATACGTGTGGGGATATGTCAAAGTATGCCTGAGTGTGGAACTAACTCCAGCCATCCATACACTTGGATCTGAGTCCGGTCGAGGACACACATGTGTCTCAATGTATCACTAAATACAGACATGGAGCCCAATACTCACCCGTGATGGTCTCAAGCTGCTGAGGGGGGGCTTGCAATACTGCTCAGACACACCAATTTGGAAGAGTATCATGAAGGTGTAGAGGTCATGGGTCATGTTGACGTGCCCGGGGAGGGAGTCCCAGGTCTGTTTGGCGAGGTGTGAGAACTATCTCCTGCATGCAGTTTTTATGTGGATGTGATGAATGGTGGCCAGGGCAAGGTGGGCTGCTTGGAGTTGGGCCAACGGGGTGTTGGATGACAGACGTCCAAGGTTTGTTTTGGGTCTGGGGTTGTGGACTGCCTCCTGAGTGTGGTTGAGGTGTCTGAAGGTGATCCTGCAGCAGACAGTGAGCCATTGTAGCTATCTCAGGTGGACGGTGATGTGGCTGGGGCGGGGATGTTGAAGTAGAGGTGTGCGGATGCACCCTGGATGTGGACAAGTTCTTCTGCAGTTTTGCTGTTGTTCTACGTAGAGGCCGGTGCTGTAGTTGAGCTGGCTGGTGTTGTGGATCTGGGGGACAGTCTGTCTTGGCTTGGAGTGGATCTATCTGTGGATCATTTGCAGCATGCGGAGGGTGTTGCAGCATGAGGTACAGATGGTGGTGAGTTGCATGGTAATTGTGAGCGATGGGTCCATGATGAACACCAGCTTGCGTGCGTGGCCACTGGGTGCTGGTGCGGTGCCCAGACCAGTGGGACACAAGGAGTTGACCCAGCCGTAAGGGGACAATCCTCAGATGATGACCTCAGTCCTGTCCAAGTCCAGCCTCAGGTGGCTGATGTTTTGCCATTCGTCAACAGATCTCATGCCTTCTTGAAGGTTGGATCTGGCAATGGCTGAGTCTTTGGTGAGGTTGAGGAGCAGCTGGGTGTCAATGGCATATGAGATGATGATGAGGTTGTGTGCGCATGTGGAGAGGGGGGTCATGGAGACATTGAAGATCGTCACGCTGAGAGAAGAGCCCTGGGGCATGTGCCACATTACCCCAGTGTACTACATGCTGCAGGGTGGAGGCAGACTCCCTGGGCCTTGCTGGTGAGCTACTTTCTGATTTAATCCTGGGCCCTCCTCTGGATACCAGTGTTGGAGATGTGTGAGCTGACAGTGTGGTAGCACATGGTGTACAATGCGGTTGAGAGGTCAAGGGGGGTGGGCTCACCATTGTTGAGCAGGGCAAAGTTGTCGTTGGTGGTGACAATGATGACGGTTGCAGTGGTGTGATTACTGTGGAAGATAGTCTGGTGCCGGTTGCCTGGAGCTGGTTGCATGGAGGAAATTTTTCAGTTGCTTGTTGAGTGTCTTCCTGATGACATTTGCTGGGTAGGGAAGCAGGGTGATGTAACAGGAGATCCTGCGGTACTGCCGTCCGTTGTTTAAGAAGGGCCTGGGTCTCTGCATGCCTCCAGCACCCATGGAATGTGGCAAACTCAAAGGAGACATTCATGACGCACTGGACGTGGGCTTCAAGGATGGGGAATGATGTGGTTGAGATGTTGTGTGGGAAGGGGCCTGATGGAGAGCCAGAGTGGATGGTACACATGAGCCAGGTGGTGTACTTGCTGCCGACGGGAGTCCAGAACCTGAGGGGGGTTTGTCCTGCGAATAACAGTGCTGTCTGCCTCTGTGTGCCAAGTCTGCTGTGTATGGCCATGAGCTAGCAGTGGTACAAAGTTGCAAGGGATGTGATCTGCCTTGCAAGGGTGGGGTGTCTTGGATGGAGATCTGCTGTCAGTTCACTCACAATGCTGATGAGCTCCTTGATGTCGTGTGTTTTGGTGTCTCGGCACTATCTGAAGGATCTCCACTTGTCCTTGCTGATGACATGGTGATGTCTGTGTGTGGTCTTTTCCAGGCCTGTAAGGTAAATGATGGCTCTTTGTGTTGCAAGGTTTGCACAAGAGTCCGGCTAGGTCTGTAGGAGTCCAGTAGGTCTGCCTTGTCCCAGGTGCATTAACTGTTGTTGTGCTTCACAGGAAAGTCTGTCAATGTGGCAAGATTGTTGGATCAGTTGCTGATCCAGTGCGTGAGGTTTCTGGGTGTGGCGGTGGTGTTGTTTTGAGTGTCCCACACAGATTGTCTGTGGTGACTTACATCAAGCATCTTTGGGGTATCGTTAGCGGTGTGTGGGGCAGTGTGTTGCTTGTCGGAGACGTGGATTAAAATGTTGATGGACCAATGATGGATGGTGGTGTGGTTCTCCTCCAGCCAGAAGTTACTGGCCCCCAGCCACATGTAGCCTGTGGAGGTGAGGGCGTGCGTGCAGATGTACGTGTTGATGGCTTAGCGGAATTGTGGATGTAGGCCTGGAGATCTGTAGATGAGTGTTACTCTGAGGGTTGCCAGGGAGTTGCTGCAAACCCGGATTTGTGACTCTGAGGGTGTACTTGTGACTAAATTGCAAATAATCCTCCGGGATTGTTGGTGCCGTCACTGCGGGTGATCTTGTATCCGTCTGAGATGGCAATGAAGAAGTCGTGTGCTGAGGATGCTTATGTCCAGGTTACTGTCATGAAGGTGATGTGTGGGGCTGTTGTGTTGAGGAGGTAACAGAGTCCAATGGCGTGCTGGTGGACGGAGCGGGTGTGGAGTAGGAGGCACATGACCTGGTTGTTCGGACAGGGTCTGTTAGGCTGGGCAGCGCTGTGTAGGCAGTTGGAGTTGCACACTCAGCATGCGAAGGTGTCGTGTGTGCGCTTAGGGGTTGCCTGATAGCAGGCGGATGATTGTCTGGAGGACATTGCTTGGAGGTTGGCTGCAGCATGAGCCTGTTGTGTGACGTGGGTCATGCAAAGACCAGAGGCTCGTGCACTGTGTACGTTGCAGGCGCAGACGGTCCTGCCTTTGGCACGGCGTTGGCGCAACAGTGGCAACGAAAAGCTGCTAGCTGCATTTAGAATGGGTGGAGGGGAATGGCTGAGCATTTTGGAGGCGTGTGGGTTGCAGAATCTGGGCATTCGGTGGGGCGGTGCCGCAGGTGAGGCAGCAGCAGGTGGAAGGGGTAAGAAATTAGGCAAAAAGTAGCACACACAGACAAGGAGGTCAGAAAGGCACAGTGCAACAGGTGTATGTAAAGGAAGGAGTGTCATGGGTCACTACGAGAAAATGTATGAACCATCACCAAAAATGACAGCCACAGGGTCAGGCAACAAATTGCAGAGCTGCGCACAGGAGACACACCATCAGCATGTGTTCACGTCCCGTTGTGGGGAGCAACCTGCACAAATACATACACAACCAGGGACTTCATGCACAATAGATATTTTTTAGCCATGAAGAACTGCATGCATGTTGCCGAAGTACACATACACATATGCTCAATATTTGACAAGTATGCCATAGATGACACATGCGAACTGGCAAGAGAGCTGCAGTGACAGAGATGAGGAACTTTGGATTCTGCTGAACACCTTTATTTCACATACACACACAAAGGGAAATGCATCCATGTGAACAGACTCACAGGTCAGTTGACAGAACGTGTGGGACATACGCTGGACCCCCCCTTCACGACACAGATGATTTCAATCCCAATGAACTGGCACACAAGTTAAGGGGATGAGCCAAACACATCCTGCTGCACACAGAGAGGCTGCTATTCCCCATAGAGCCTGTTGTTGTGATGTCCCACACTATGTCCACCCGTAGCATCCGCAATGTTTCAGAGGCAAGGTTTACACACATTGATGCCTTCATCAGACGCCACACTCCACTAAGATGACTGTCAAGAAGGGTGACTATCATGTCATGGGAGTGATGCTACATGTTATATGCTCCATGGTGAGAAGACATGTATGCATGTTACCACAACATGCACAGAAGCAGGCCCACACATTCCCAACCCGTACCACCACCAAAAAGCCTTGCTGCAATCCTTACCCAAACTGACATTTCCACATGTCCATGCATGCAACGCTGATTCAGCACACGTTGCAATCCTCATGAGGAATAGCAGGAGGACAACGATGACACGAGCAGACAACAGGTGCCAAAACCTGGGAATGACAGACACACTAGAAGTCACCTAAAACAATTCTCGCCGCACACATGGACATTTACAAAACATGAACAATGTTGGACACATGTACATTTCAAAGAAAGTCTCTCCGCAAAACTGTGTGGCATGACATCATCACTAGAGTGACATATCAGAACACACATCAAAGTCACTTTGCATTCAGTCAGCTGGACACACACATTGCAACACATGCCACTCAATGCTACAAGCTTGCACACTCATACCCAGTGACTCACCATTATGAGAAGAAGTTGCGTATGAGCTGACTCCGGATATCATCCTCCTCCTCCTCATCACTTGCCTCGTGACCAAGCCCAGGATCCTCCACGGATGAATGTTCCTGCTCATCCGGATCCAGGATGAGTGGCACTGCCTTCTCAATGGCCATGTTGTGCAGCATGCAGCACACAATGAAGATTTGGCAGACCTTCTCCGGTGCATATGGGAGGGACCCGCCTGTCTTGTCAAGGCACCGGAATCGGCTCTTCAGGAGTCCAAACGTCCTCTCAATCACTCGCCTGGTCTGCCCGTGTGCATTGTTGTACCGTTGATCTGCAGCTGTTCTTGGGTTGCGGAGAGGTGTCATTAACCATGGCATGTTGGGATATCCAGAGTTCCCTACATGGAAACATCATGTAAATAAGTGGGTCAGGAGATGCCGTAAGAGCCAAAGATACCGCAACACACAGGACAAACAGAGTATACCCACCAACAAGACATGCTCGTTCATTGTGCAGCCGCAGCATCATTTGTGGCACCCTGCTACGCCTCATGATGTAGGCATTGTGTGCTGATCCTGGAAAACGTGCACAGACATGGGAAATCAGAATGTTAGCAAGACACACCACAAGGGCATTTATTGAGTGGTAATGTTTTCTATTGCGATAGGCTTGCTCCTGTGCCTGTGGTGGTACCAAAGTCACATGTGTCCCATCAATGGACCCAATTACATGGGGCATCCCTCCCAGGGCATAGAAATCACCCTTGACCTCTGTCAACTCCTCAGGAGTAGGAAATTTGATGAATTCATCAAGGTGCTCCAACATGGCTGCCAAAACATCACGCAGGACACGGCTGAACATTGTCTGTGACATTCCACCAACATCAGCTATGGTCAATTGAAACGTACCTGTGGCAAAAAAATGTAGGGCTGCCATCACCTTAATCTTGGGGGGTCAGCGCAGTAGGATACCTGTGTTGCGGTTGGAGGTGTGGTGCCAGCTTGTCGGTCAAGTCCTCAATCAACTGTTGAGTGAATCTGTAACGTCGGATGCAGGCACGTTGCCTCATGGCAGCCAAGTCTGGCATTGGTCTTGGGACAGGCGGTGCCCTGCAAGACATTGTTTGGAAGAATGAAGATTGAGAGTCTGCCAACATCAATGTCAATGAACATAGCACATGCTAAACTGCTACTACACATCAGGTAACTATGGAGTCTGGTGTGTGCAATACATCCAGAACACATATGCCAGCTTGCTGGCACTCCTACAAAAAGCCAAATACACCTGTTGATTGTCAAGTCTACATGACATGCCCTGAAATGAGCTGGGGGCAAGACTGAGTGAACAGCCAGAGATATCACTGGAGTGACACACATCCACATAGCTGCATTGGAAGGATGTCATCTCATCCAGACAGTTGACTGCAAGGCACACGCACAGGTTACATGGAATGTCAAATGTACATGTGACACACATTGCGATGAAGGGGTACACGTGACACCAATTAAGCACAGCCCTTCAGACGACGCAGACATGTATGCCTGGGAAAATATGATGTCCAATGCACACAGACCCTACAGCCGTGGGAATCCACATGTGGCATGGTGTGCGTAGATGTGTTCCATGCCCATCTCCACACAGACCCATTTTGGATGCACCAACAGCAGATGCAGTTGACGGAACACTGACATCAAGCTCATGGGAACACATGACTCACACTTGACATAGTCACAAAGGGGCATGCTGATCGTGACATGTCAGTTGATAGAGTGTCCCTGTCCCTGGCATCAGGAGAGGTGCGGGTGTTGATGACAGTGCCATCCCACTGCTGCTGTGCATGGCACAGTTGGACTACAGACACACATGTGGCAAGTGTGAAGGTGATGTGTGTCACATAGTGACCCCATCACACATGACATGTGTCCACAGGTCATCACACATCAATTGTGCAACTAGATGAGATGACCTGTGCAATATCACTGGCTGCCACACCTAGGGCCTGCACATGACAGTATGCAATGACAAGTACTTGATGGACATCCTTGTGCGACTCGTAGCCCTCCATTCCTGGCATGTGTGCGCCTGTATTACCATTGTAAGCATGTGAAATGCGTACCTGTACGTGTGAACTAGTGCGTACCCGTACGTGTGAAACGCACTGTACTGCAAGTGCGTACCCGTACGTGTAAACTAGTGCGTACCTGTATGTGTCAAACGCACTGTACTACTAGTGCGTACCCGTATGTGTGAACTAGTGCGTATCCGTATGTGTCAAACGCACTTTACTACTAGTGCATACCTGTACGTGTGGACTGGTGCGTACCCGTACGTGTCAACCGCACTAGTTCACACGTACGGGTACGCACTAGTAGTACAGTGCGTTTGACACGTACGGGTATGCACTAGTTCACACGTACGGGTACGCACTTGTAGTACAGTGCGTTTGACACGTACGGGTACGCACTAGTTCATATGTAGAGGTACGCATTTCACATGTACCCATACGTGTGGACTGGTGCGTACCCGTATGTGTGAACTAGTACGTACCCGTACGTGTGAAACGCACTGTACCACAAGTGCGTACCCATACGCGTGAACTAGTGCGTACCTGTACGTGTCAAACACACTTTACTACTAGTGTGTACCTGTGAACTAGTGCGTATCCGTACGTGTCAAACGCACTTTACTACTAGTGCGTACCTGTACGTGTGGACTGGTGCGTACCCGTACGTGTCAACCGCACTAGTTCACACATACGGGTACGCACTAGTAGTACAGTGCGTTTGACACGTACGGGTACGCACTAGTTCACACGTACGGGTACGCACTTGTAGTACAGTGCGTTTGACACGTACGGGTACGCACTAGTTCATATGTAGAGGTACGCATTTCACATGTACCCGTACGTGTGGACTGGTGCGTACCCGTATGTGTGAACTAGTACGTACCCGTACGTGTGAAACGCACTGTACCACAAGTGCGTACCCGTACGTGTCAAACGCACTTTACTACTAGTGCGTACCTGTGAACTAGTGCGTACCCGTACGTGTCAAACGCACTGTACTACAAGTGCGTACCCGTATGTGTGAACTAGTGCGTTTGACACGTACCGGTACGCACCAGTCCACACGTACGGGTGCGCACTAGTAGTACAGTGCGTTTGACATGTACGGGTACGCACTAGTTCACACGTACGGGTACGCACTAGTTCACACGTACGGGTACGCACTAGTAGTAAAGTGCGTTTGACACGTACGGGTATGCACTAGTTCACACGTATGGGTACGCACTTGTGGTAGTGATTTCAAAAGGTAAAAGAGTGTATTTCTCTTTGATGAGTTTAACTTTAATTTATTTTTATTTTGAGGTGTGTGTGTGTGTTTTAATATGCATTTACCTGAAGGTGGAAAAAAAATGCTGATTATTTTTCTTTTTTTGCTATGTCTTTAACCCAGTCTCCACACTCCCTGAAACTGCTCTATGCGGCTCAGTACTACGGTCCTCACTCTTTCTCTTTCTTATAGACTTTAAATGCTGCATATAAATGAAGACAGCCTAGAAACAAGCCTTTCCCCGCTTCCAGGCTATCTTCATTTACATTTAATTGCAGACCCATTTGCGCCCCGCTGGGAACACATCCACGTTCCGCAGGGGGGCGCGCCCCACAGTTTGAAGACCGCTGGACTGCAAGTACTTATCCTCTCTTTACGGCTGTCTATTAAACAATTAATTATCCTACGATTTGCAAACTCTATTTTTTTTCCGAAAGGTCTTAACTCAAAGTAGGGAACGAATCTCCCATTCATTGTTTTTGTTATTAAAACCGGACATTGTGCCCTACTGATTGGAAATCAACAAATACTTTAATTAGTGCGGGAAACATCACCTCACATGCGGACACGGTCTCCAGCTAAGCACTCTGTTGGAGAAACGAGAGGCCCATCTGAAAAATAGGCTTTGGTACGTTGTCAGAGGTATGAAGCACTATATAAGTGTAACTATTGTGTTGTCATTGCATTTCTATAGCGCCTACTAATCCTGATGAGGCGCTGGAGTGCTTTAGGGCGTGTAGCACGCTACTCCGGGACCCAAGGTGAGCAGGGCCGGACTGGCCATAGCGGGCACTGGGCGTTTCCCGGGTGGACCGCCAGGATGGGGTCTGGTTTAGAACCAGTGGGAGGGGGGATTTTTTGTTACCGGAGCTGGTTTTGCACCTTAGCTGCAATATCATCCCCCTGTAACAATAGCAGCTGCAGTGTTTTCCATGCGCACCCCCCCAAGACCCCTCCCCCCACGGCCAGCCCGACTCAATTGCCAGGGCCGGTTAGCATTCCCAGTCCGGCCCTGAAGGTGAGTGATTACTCCAGCAGTTATTACAGTGTATTGTTTTTCTATCTCGGTTGGCACATGTTCAACCTGTTGTTACGTTTTACACATCTGGGTTTATAGTCTTTTCAAATAAGTTTAAACACAAGTAGAAAGAATAATCAACTAAGACCTAATATTGGTTTTTATTAAGGAATCAAAAGCTCAAAAGTGTATTTTAAATATAATTTTAGAGACCAGTGTCTCGATCAAAAAAGAGGCAGAGAGCGTTTTAAAAGTTATAATTTACACACACTTCCTAGTGGTGCACCCCTTCTCCCCCATCAAGCTGCTAACATGTGGGGGGTACATGAAGCTTCTGTGTGGAGTCCCACTTCTCCTACACAATCTTTTACTACTAATCTATGCGCATTCAAACCAAAGACACCTTTATATCTCAGGGCCAGATCACTGACATAATATGGACGACCAAAATATCGTCTGGACAGAATATCGTCGCCAAAATATCGATGGACAAAATATCGTCTCCCTATCTACAAACAGGTAAGTACAAAAATATCGAAGACAAAATATCGTTGTTTTAAGTATAGTTTGTAAAAATATCTAATTTTTAAATATATTAAAAGTAATATTAACTTAATTAAATAATCAATATAATTAAGTAAAACATACTTAAAATTAATTTAAAAATGTTAAAATTAATATATGATATATAATATCTCTCAATTTTTTTTTACATCAGTGTTGGATAGCGGGAGGGTAAAATTTACTATTCTCACTCCAGTGAGTGGAACAGTAGGGAAAGCGTTGGGTAGCGGGAGGGTAAAATTTACCATTTCCACTCCAGCGAATGGAACAGTAGGGAAAGCGTTGGATAGCAGGAGGGTAAAATGTACTATTCCCACTCCAGCAAGTGGAACAGTAGGGAAAACGTTGGATAGCGGGAGGGTAAAATTTACTATTCCCACTCCAGCGAGTGGAACAGTAGGGAAATTGTTGGATAGCGGGAGGGTAAAAATGACTATTCCCACTCCAGTGAGTGCAACAGTTGGGAAAGTGTTGGATAGTGGATAGGAATGATTTAATATTCCCACTCCAGCAATTTAATCAACATTAACAATTAATTAATTGTTGTAAATTCATTTACCTCCCACAGTTTTCCCCTATAAATGACAACTCCAATTTACTAAATTATTAATTCACATAATTTATTAACAATTAATTAATTAATAGCAATTAACAATCAAATTAATAATTATCAAATCTAAATTAACATTATAAAATAACTTAATAAATATTATTTTAAAATTAACATAAAATGTAATTAAAATTAAATTACTTCCCACCCTACTTCCCTATCAACCCTCAACTTGCTCCTAAAAAACACACAATTACCATATTTACAAAACAATTTTTCATAATTAATATCTTTAATTACTAATTCTTTTTTTACCATAATTATCATAATTACTAATTAATTATTTCTTGTTATTAGTTAAATTATAATTAATTAATAATAAATTAATTAAACCTAATTAACAATATAAAGTATTAAATATTAAATGAATTAATAAAATATGTAATTAATTGAAATTAAATTACTTCCCCACCCTATTCCCCTATAAACCCAAAACCCGCTACAGATTTAAATTACACAAAAATTAACATAATTAATTTATAAAAATATATATTATAATTAAATTACTTCCCACCCTATTACCCTATAAACCCACAACCCACTACGGAAGTAAAACACGCCAAAATTATTTTACATACATTTTGTAACTTTAAAAAAAATTAAACATACATTACAAAAATAATATACATTTTTAACTCATATACTAACAAACAAAACACTTTAAAAAAAAAGAAAATCGATATTATTAAAAATTCCATATTTTTTAATGCCTTTATTATGTACTTATATTTTGACAATCGATATTACTTACCTGCATGTCGACATTATTAACCACTATATTATGTCCATTCGATATTATGTCCATTCTATATTTTAAATTCGATATTCTGCCCATTCTATATATTTTTTTCGATATTAGGTCTATTTACCCTCAGGGCCACAGGCTGCTGAGCTCACACACCTCCCTCTATTCAACCTCACCCCCTCAACCCTAGTTGTCTTTCCATTTTCCTCTCGCTTCTGCTGTTTTCCTCCCTCTCTCTGGCTCCTACCATTTGTGCCTTTTATCTTCTGTCTGTCCCAGATGTATTTCCATTAAGTCTGTGGCCAAGAATGCTGATTACTACCAAACAACTCCTCACTCTCTCCTCTCCCTCTATGATGCAATTCAACCAGCTCTCTCTTTCGTACATGCTGCTCTCTTCCTCACAAACTCTCCACCGCCCTCTGTTTCCCACTCCCTCTCATATTCCTTCTCCCTTGCCCATTTTTCTCTAACCATGCCTTTCTCCCTGTCACTCATGCCCACTTCTCTCTAAACCCTCTTTTGCCCTCTCTGCCTCTCACACACATATCCTGCTTCGGCATCACGCTCTCTCCTGTTATGCATTTTTCCCGACCCTTTACAGCAACTCCTTCCCTATTTTCTTAATTGCTCTTCCATTGGTGTCATTTATTTTCCACCTCGCCTCCCTTGTAACCTATTTCCCATTTTCTGGTTCTCCAGCACTCAAGGTCACATGAATGGCAAGAGCGCTATGCAAATATGTGCTGGTTTTTTTGCAGTTTCATAGCTCGATCTCGACCCAAAGGTATTGGAGGGCTTTACATGATCACCAATAACATTACACAAGGACCCATTCCCACCCTTATACCCTCACAAGGCTCTAGTTTGCTGCTGAGGTGTGTGAAAGTGTCAAAGACTGAAAACTGCAGCAAGTAAAGAGCCCTCAAGCAGCCCTTTTAAGTTCTCACCTAGGCAGCACGGACCCTCACTGCTCTATAAACACAAACCCCCATTTACATAAGCACGGCAGGATGGGAAACATCCATTACAACAAAGGCATTACAACGCAGTGCCTTTACAACGCAGTCAATACAACGCAAGTTCCATTACAATGCATGCCATTACAACGCATATCCCTCACTGACCAGCACCTTCCCCGAGGTAAGCACCCAGTGGTGTTAGAATAGCAATTTTCGGGGGAACAACCTTTACAACGCAACTTTTACAACGCACTACACTTACAACGCATTTTTTACAACGCACAATCCATTACAACGCATGACATTACAATGCATGACATTACAACGCATTTTTAAAAACTACCTTTACAACGCATTCCATTACAACGCATACTACCATTACAACGCATAACATTACAACGCATAATATTACACTACACTATCCAACACTTACCCTACTGTTGCACCCCCTGGAGTTAGAATAGTAATTTTTACTCCTATACTATCCAACACTTACCCTACTGTTGCACCCCCTGGAGTTAGAATAGTAATTTTTACCCCTATACTATCCAACACTTACCCTACTGTTGCACCCCCTGGAGTTAGAATAGTTATTTTAACCCCTATACTATTCAACACTTTCCCTACTGTTGCACCCCCTGGAGTTAGAATAGTAATTTTTACCCCTATACTATCCAACACTTTCCCTACTGTTGCACCCCCTGGAGTTAGAATAGTAATTTTTACCCCTATACTATCCAACACTTTCCCTACTGTTGCACCCCCTGGAGTTAGAATAGTAATTTTTACCCCTATACTATCCAACACTTTCCCTACTGTTGCACCCCCTGGAGTTAGAATAGTAATTTTTACCCCTATACTATCCAACACTTTCTCTACTGTTGCACCCCCTGGAGTTAGAATAGTAATTTTTACCCCTATACTATCCAACACTTACCCTACTGTTGCACCCCCTGGAGTTAGAATAGTATTTTTTACCGCTATACTATCCAACACTTACCCTACTGTTGCACCCCCTGGAGTTAGAATAGTAATTTTTACCCCTATACTATCCAACACTTACCCTACTGTTGCACCCCCTGGAGTTAGAATAGTAATTATTACCCCTATACTATCCAACACTTACCCTACTGTTGCACCCCCTGGAGTTAGAATAGTAATTTTTACCCCTATACTATCCAACACTTACCCTACTGTTGCACCCCCTGGAGTTAGAAAAGTAATTTTTACCCCTATACTATCTAATACTTACCTTAAATGCAATTTAATATTATGCGTTGTAATGGTATGCGTTGTAATGGTAGTATGCGTTGTAATGGAATGCGTTGTAAAGGTAGTTTTTAAAAATGCGTTGTAGTGTCATGCGTTGTAATGTCATGCGTTGTAATGGATTGTGCGTTGTAAAAAATGCGTTGTAAGTGCATGCGTTGTAAAAGTGTGCGTTGTAACGACATACATCCCAATTTTCGCAGTAATGGAACATGCTTTGTAATGGCTTGTGTTGTAATGGCATGCGCTGTAACGGGAGTTGCATTGTAAAAACCGTGTTTTAAAGATATGCATTGTAATAGTTTGCATTGTAACGTCACACATCCCTGCAGATCTAGCTGTGGCACTCACAGGTGACGTCGACCACTTGGAAGTTGAGTGAATGCAGTCAAGGCTGGCTTTAGTGCTGGTGGTGCCCCGTGCAACAATGTTTGTTGCCCACCCCCTGTGACCTTCTCCGCAGATTCCCTCACCCTTTAACAGTGCCCCTTAAGTCTCCATAACCACTCTCTCGCACATACATTTGTTTTATTTTATTGCGCCACTCATACCAGTGTAAGGTGTCAGAGCACTTTACATCACACACACATTATGCAGAGACAATAATTCATATTGTGTACATAATTCTATTGGAAATGTTACATAAGACAGAGGACAACAAGGAGTAGGAGTCACATGTCACCTATACTGGTAGACAGTATAGTTTGAGAGTGCTTGGTCTCGAGAAGCATAAACTTAGAATTTAAAATGTAACACAGTGGTTGCAACTCTTTGATTACAATAAAAAGTTATATTAGGATTTTAACCTATAAACTTCAAGTAACAAAAGGATCTTGCTGACAAAATTAGTAACCCACTGATCTAGCCACATTATATATGCACTTTGTGATCAGCATGGTACACGCACTTTGCAGCAGGCATATTAACCTTACCTGCCCTACTTAGATAAGTCAAAACGGTCCCTAGACAAAAAAAGAGTTATTTTGACATTTTTATTGCTGGAGGCGCGGAACGCAACAGAATGTGGTTTTGAATTCATAATGAACTTGAAAACAAAGCGCCTCCCGAAGTCAGCGCCGGTGCGGTGGCACCGGTCGCACCGCCCTAGAACAGGCCCTGAATGCAGTGCACACATAAAATACATGAAATAGATTTCTTATTTTCTGCTTTCTGAATGCCCTGCGTTCTGAAAAGAAAACACGCCGCCATCTTTGAAAAAATGCATTAAAAATCTGAAATGTGACTGTTTGCTGGCAGCATCTGTTGTTAAGCGACTTACTAATTAATACGAGACAGTTGTAAAGTTGCGCTCTAGTCTTCACAGCCGTGATGACGTAGACGCGTGGCGGCCATTTTGTAGGCCGACAGTACGCGCCGAGCCCGCGAACACGGTAGACGTTCCCCGGCGCTCTCCCTGCATATATAGATATTAATTGGTGAATAAAGCCTGTATTACCTTTAACCAAGCGTGTAAGATCTGATGCTTCCTACCCCCAGGGCACCCACTACAAATGGCGACGAGGGACTGGGGTCAATAAAGGAGAAGACCGGAGGGAGCCCGAACATTAAGGACATGTGGCCAGGAACTAGGGAAGCAGTACGACCTACCCACACAGGTACCAAGTGAGGGAGAGCGCGGCAGAGGGGACGCCTGGGCCTCGAGCAACACATACAAGGGTGCACACACTTCGTGCTTGAACAGGGCGAGCCCCTAGTACCACCAGCAAGCGGTCCAGACCACGTGGCAAGGGGGGAGCGACACCACAGCCACACCAGCCAAGGCAGCGTACCACAGCGCAGGAAGTGCGGGGGGCTGTGGTCATCGGAGGCTATTGAAGCAAAGTGCGGGACCATCCAGAACACGAGCAGGTGGGCACACGAATAAAGCTGCCTTCCAGGCACAAGACGGGAAAAGGAAGGGAGAGGCCCTGGCGGAGCAAGCAGAGCAAAGCAGGAGCGGCGGCGCACCAGAGCCCCCACGCCGGCAGAGACAAAGTGCGCCAGGCAGTCCAAGGGGAGAAGATGAGTCACCAAGGGGAAGTGCGGTAATGTGCGCCCAACCATCCTCACTCACGACACCGATCCCCTTCATACCCAAACCTGGAGAACCGTCGATGAAATGGGAGGACTGGAGAGAATACTTTATGAACTATTTGGAAGCCCTAGAGGACGAGTCTGGAGAAGCATTCTCCAGCAAAAGGAGAAAGAGGATTTTGCTGCACCATCTGGGACCGGAAGGGTTCAGAGTATTTCAGAACATAGTCCCCACGCCAAGGCAGGCGGCAGATGACGACGTGTTCCAGCATGCGATAGACGACTTAAACAAGCACTACAGACCTGCGGTGTGCACGTCCATTGATAGATATAACTTCCAACAACGGAAGCAAGCAGAAGGGTAGTCCATAGATGAATACGTAGCAGCGTTAAGGAAATTAGCCGTCACGTGTAAGTTCAGCACATTACATGATTAATTCATCAAGGACCAAATAGTCATGCACACCACCAACTCGACGATACAGGACAAATTGTGGGTCAACGGAGAGGCCACACTAAAGGAAGTAATAGCCATGGTAAAAAAGGCAGAGCTATCGAAGCGATGTGCAGAAGCAGCAAAAAAAGAAGCGGCTCCCAGACCCATGGTGAACAAAGTCACGGAAGCAGAACCGCCAGAGAGAAGCAAGGGGGCAGTGGGGGACACAAGGACACAGACGAAATGGACGCCCAGACCGGCTCCGGCGAGGAAATCAGGCATCGAGGGCAAGAACATGTGCTACAGGTGCGGCAGTCTGTCACACCCAGCGTACGACAAGCGATGTCCGGCCTTCAAAGCCAAATGCATATTTTGCGGGGTAATAGGGCATTATGAAAAGGTATGTCACCGCAAGCAAAAGAAAATAGCCGTCAAATACATCGCACAAGAGGATGAGGAAGAAAGGGAAAATGATGAAGATGATGACAGCGTGCTATGCATAGACGAACACGTACTGGGCATAAGTTGTAACCGCTCAAAGAAACCACGATGTGACCTGGTGATTGGAGGTGTGCCAATACAGATGGTAGCTGATTCAAGATCTCCCTACACCATAATACAACGCAATGTGTGGGAGGAACGATTCAAGAACCTCATAGGTGACCATCTGGAGCCTCCAGACATCCGCCCGGTCACTTTTACAGGAGACCCCATCCCCATGGTAGGATACCGCCGCTTGAAGTTTGAATTCAAGGAACGACAGGCCAGGTGCAAACTGTACGTGGCAGAAAAAGGTCCATTGGTTCTAGGATGGATAGACCAAGGAGATTTAGGTATACAGTTGAACCCAGGCGGTATCACACAAGTCTTAATGACGGGCGATGAACAGCGACCAGAGGCAGGGAAGCTGAAGATAGTTTTCCCACTTTGCCCCCAAACACATTGGGAAACTCTAACAAAATTCACGCACAGGATCAATCTCAAAACGGATGCCAAACCAGTGTGTCACAAGGTGAGGAACATCCCACTGGCAATCAGAGAACAGGTGCAACAAGAACTTCACAGACTAGAAGAAAACGGCATCATAGAACCGATAACGAGCGCTGAGTGGTTGGCTCCATTGGTGGTAGCCATGAAACCGAATGGAAAAATAAGTCTATGTGTGGACCTGAGGGAGTTGAACAAAAATATCATCGTAGAACGGTTTCCCCTGCCAAGAATAGACGAGATGCTAGCAAAAACCAAAGGAGTGAAGTGGTTCTCGACAATTGATCTCACCTCCGCCTACCACCAGATCGCACTACACCGTACCTGCAGGAAGCTAACATCCTTCATAACTCCCTTTAGGTGCTATCAGTTTCGTAGATTGACATTCGGACTGGCCTCGGCGGCGGCCGTATTTCAGAAGCTAATGCACAGATTATTTCATGAAGTAGAAGGAGTGCAGTACTTTCAAGACGACATTCTGGTAATGGGTATGGACAAAGCAGACCATGATGCCAAGTTGTCCAAAGTTCTACAAGTTCTGGAACGCAACGGACTCACGGCAGAATGGGAGAAGTGCCGGTTTGGGATGACGTCAGTCACGTAGTTAGGGCATGTGATCAGTGACCAAGGCATCACACCCAAACAGTCCAACGTCAAGGCAATATGCGAGGCACCACCGCCAAAGTCCAAGGAGGAAGTAAGGTCGTTCCTAGGCATGGCCGAGTTCTATAGCAAATTCGTACAGCACTTCGCTACGAAGACGCATCACTTGCGGCAACTTCTACGGGACAAGACCAAATTCGAGTGGACTAAGGAAACACAAGAGGAGTTCCAGAGGATAAAAACGGACATCAGCACAGCCGTCCCTCTGTGTGGATACGACCCGCAAGCCAGATCGGTATTGACGACAGACGCCAGTGAGCGGGGCCTGGGAGCTGTCCTGATGCAGGAGTTGAAAGGAGGAGAACTGTCCACCCTCAGCTTCGCATCCAGATCGCTGTCTCCCACGGAGCAGAAGTACAGTGTAATAGAAAAAGAAATCCTGTCTGTAGTCTGGGCCATGGACAAGTTCTGTCAGTTCCAATGGGGCACGAGATTCAGGCTGAGAACAGACCACAAGCCCCTGATCAAAGTCCTCACATCATCAGGACATGCTACAGTGACACCCCGCATCGCGAAGATGACGTTGAAACTGTTAGACTACAGATATGACATGGAGCACATCCCAGGGCAAAGGGACATGGTAGCCGACTACCTCAGTCGAGCATCAGCCAGGGAGGAAGCTCCAATGACGTCCGAAGAGGAGGACACTAAAGTGGCGTTCATGGAAGATCACGAACAAGTGATAAGTGAGCAAGAGTGGAAGGAAGCGTACGAGACCGACACAGACATAGAGGCAGTCAAGCAATGCATAATAAGAGGATGGCCGGAAAAGAGGCATATGGAGGCGGCGCTCAGGAATTTCTTCGAAGTGAGAGAAGAGTTGTCAGTTTGCGACCAAGGGATCTTCCTGAGGATAGGAGAGAAAGTAGTTCCCCCCAACAAGTTGATCCCACACCTCCTAGCTCTCATCCACGAGGGCCACCTGGGCATCGTAAAGACTAAAATGAGAGTGAAGCAGATGTACTGGTGGCCGGCGATGGACAACCAGATAGGGAGTCATGTGCGGGAGTGTGGCCAATGCCAAAAAGCGGACAAATCTCAGAGCTTGATGCGACCACCCCAAGGGAAGTTTGACAACCTAGAGAATCCATGGGAGGACCTATCCATAGATATCCTAGGCCCGATATTAGATAGCCAGGGAGTCCAAAAATATGTGTTGGTACTTGTTGACGGGTACTCCAAGTGGCCGGAGGTGGACGTACAAGAAGACATGGACACGGACAAAATATTGAAGTTCCTAACGGCTGTCTTCCTTAGAGAAGGTATTCCACGCTCTCTCCTAAGTGACAACGGGCCCCAATTTGTATCAGAAAAATGGAACACCTACATGGGAAGGAACGGAATTAGGGTTAAACACACGTCTATATACCACCCAGCAGGGAATGGTCTAGCCGAAAGATTTAACCGAGTCATCATGGGGTCCGTACAGACTGCGATTGGGAGTGAAAAGACTGGGAGAAGGAACTGAAGAGCATGCTATGGGCGTATAGGATCACACCTACCAGCACGGGGTACAGCCCCTTCCAGATCCTAAGAGGTAGAGACCCCTTCACGAAAGACAATGTAGCCTGGAAGGAGCGCACAATCACGAGCAAGTGGTCCCCCGATGTAGTACACCTCAATCTAGAAAAAGCACAGAGAATATATACAGAACACTACAACAAGAGAAGGAATGTCAAAGAGATGGAGCTAGAGCAATGAGAATGGGTTCGAGTCAAACTGGCCCAATTAAGGAGAAAAGGGGACAGTAAATTCAGTGCGCCGTTGCAGGTGGAAGAAGTTTATAACCGGTCAGCCCTACTGAGCGACGGGAAGGTTTGGTCACAGGACAGGATGTCCAAGTGCAATAAGATCATGCAATGGAACGGAAGGGAAAGAGGACAGGTGATACCTCCCCGGACTCAAGGGACTGAAATCAACCCGGTGGATGCTACCACAGGCAGCCCTGGAGAAGGGGGGAGTGATGCAGGAGCACATGAGGGGAGTGAACTGGGTGCCTCGGAGCTCTTGGAAAGCCACAGGGGATCTCCCAACAAGGGAGTTCCCCCAAGTACTGAAGGGGGAGAAGCGAGAAGCTCCCAAGAGGGTACCGAACACTCTCCATGCACCCCTGTGAGACGCACCCGTACCGGAAGGACAGTGGTGAGACCGGCGAAGTTTAGAGACTTTGAGATGGGAGACGGAAAGGAGTATGCATGCAAGTAAATGTATCTTTTAGAATTGTTGTTAGATCTGGGGGTCTCTAGTTGGCAGGGTAGGTACCACTGTCCAAGTAGGGACCCTTGCTTCTAGTCAGGGAAAGGGGGATACACTGTTAAGATAACCCCTGCTCACCCTCTAGGTAGCTTGGCCTAAGCAGTCTAGGCTATCAAAGGCAATGTGTAAAGTATTTGTACCAACACTCACAGTAACCCAGTGAAAACACCACAGATTTACTCCACACCAGTTTTAGAAAAATAAGGTATCTTTACTTAAAACTTCACAAGACCAAATACTACAGACAAACCAACATATAATTCAAAAAGGTTACTTTAAAGATAGTTCAGAGTTTGCAGAAAGTACTCCAGGATGTAAAAGTCAGTGTCCTGCACAATGCGACTCTCAATGCACAAAATGCGACACTTTCGTGCCCAACAGTACCTGTAGTTGCGATAAGGTTCCCAAAAGCTATAACAAGGAAGCTTGCAAAGGCGATGCGATACTCCTGAGAGCCTGGGGAGGCTTTGCAGCAGCCCTGCTTCACGCAGCAGAGGTGGATGCGCCGGCTCCGATCTGTAAGGGGAGGATGCGATGACTTTGGCCTTCGTTGCGTAGGTTTCTTAGGGGGTTCGATGCGACACTCTTCGATGTGGTGCGATGCGTGGCGCAGCATTGCCCTCCGGCGCCGCAACTCTTGATGCGCCACGGAACGGGACTCTGCGTCGACGCACGCAGCGACTGGAGACTTTCACGCACCGGCAGTGGTGCGGTTCTCAAACTGGTTCTGCGACGACCCTCGCAATGTCAGGAATCTTCACGCTTCGGGACGATGCTCGACGCACTCGGCGATGCGGGGACCCTGCGTGTTGCGATGGTGCCGCGATGAAATTTTCCACGCACTCTCGTTCTTGCGACACGCAATCGGATGATGCGTTGGGTACCAGTTGTTTCTTTTTCACGCTTCTGCTTCCCAGCTCCCAAACACAGCAAAACGACCTCCTGAGGCCCCAAGACTGGGCAAACACTCCAAGGCAGGTCAGAACTCTCTCAGCAGAGTTCCAGGGGAGCTGGTGGTGAAGTCCTTTTGTTCCTGGGACTTCTTAACAGGGAGCCAGCTCTTCTCAGGCCCTTGGAGATCAGAATCAAAAGAAGGGGACACAGCAAAGTCCTTCCCCTCTCCTTGGCAGCAAAGCAAAACAGCAAGCAGGCAGTCTTCTCCTCTTCAGTCCTTTTCAGCTTTCTCCTTGGCAGAGGTTTCTTCTTAGTTCCAAAGTGATCTAAAGTTTTAGGTGTCTGGGGTCCTCTTCTTATACCCCTCCAAGCCTTTGTCTCTCTTTGTTCCAGTGGGAGGATTCCCCTGCTCAAACCGGTTCCTGGGTGTGCTCTGCTCTGGAGCACCTGGTTCCTTTCAGGGTGAGGGGCAGGGTCGTTAGACGCTCAGCAGGAGGTGGAGCCTTCTTTGTGCCAGCAGAGGCAGAGTCCTCAGCCTGGCCAGCAGGGGGTGGAGCCAGCTTTGTGTTGGCAGGGGCAGCCCTATTCAAACCCAGGGACTACTCCTCCCACCCATCTAAAGCAGATCTCCCTATTCAGCCTGCTGCTGACTCATCCAGGCTCCTGGAGCCACCTAGCCCATCACATGACACCCTTCAGCCAACCAGCACACAGGCACACAGGAAGGTTAAACAGGAGAATAGCTACTTTCTAAAAAGTGCTATTCTCACACAGTGAATTTAAAAACCATCTTGCTAAAAAGATGTATAATTAAATTCTGAACACAGAGATACCAAACTTGGATTTTCTATCTTGCCCTTATGGGAAGATAGGCATGTAAACAGCCTTCCCCATTCTATCCTATGGGCAAGATAGCCTCTCAGCAGTGAAAAACGAAAATGGCTGTAATTCACTACCAGGGCATGTTACACACCTCAGTACATGCCCTACCTTTCAGATACACTGCACCCAGCCCAGGGGGGTACCTAGGGCCACCATAGGGATGCCTGACATGTACAGAAAGGGAAGGATAAGGCCTGGTCAGTGGGTGCGCTGGCCAGGTCGACATGGCAGTCCTGGACTGCACATAGGCACTGCAAGCAGGCCTAAGACATCATTTTAGCGCTACTCCTGTGGGTGGCACAATCAGTGCTGCAGCCCACTAGTAGCATTTGAATCACCAGCCCTGGCACACCCAGTGCACTTTACTATGGGCTAACAGGTGAAACAAATATGCCAATCATGGATAACCAATCAATATAACAATTTACCAAGGGAGCACTTGCACTTTGACACTGATCAGCAGTGGCAAAGTGCCCAAAGCATCTAAACCAGCAAAAACGAAATCCAGCATAGCATCAAAAAAACACAGGAGGTAGAGGCAAAAAGTCAGGGGTAACCACGCCAAAGATGCCAGGTCTAACACGTGTCCCATCCAGCTGAAGGTGGGGAGAACTACCCACCCTCTTGGGAGTTCTCATCGCTAAGGCGGAAAAACCTGGGCAGACCATCAGCGTTGGCGTGTTCTGTACCGGGGCGGTGTTCCACCGTAAAGTCCATCCCCTGTAGGGAAATGGACCACCTCAACAGCTTAGGATTCTCACCCCTCATCTGCATCAACAATCTGAGGGGCCTGTGGTCCATCTGAACCCGGAAGTGAGTCCCAAACAAGTAGGGTCTCAGCTTCTTCAGCGCCCAGACCACAGCAAAAGCTTCCCTTTCAATCGCATCCACCTCTGTTCCCTGGGAAGTAGCCTCCTACTAATGAAAGCTACAGGTTGGTCCAAGTCCTTATCATTTAGCTGTGAGAGCACCGCTCCCACTCCATGCTCAGAAGCGTCTGTCTGCACTATGAATTCCTTGGAGAAGTCAGGCGCCTTGAGTACAGGTGCTGTACACATGGCCTCCTTCAGGGCATCAAATGCTTCTTGGCAGGCACTGGTCCAAATCACTTTCTTCGGTAACTTCTTGGAAGTTAGTTCTGGCAAGGGAGCAACAATGGTGCCATACCCCTTGACAAAACGGCGATAGTACCCGGTGAGTCCTAAGAAGGCTCTCACCGCTGTCTGGGTCTTGGGGGGTTCCCAGGCCCGGATGGTATCTATCTTGGCTTGTAGGGGCGCCACCTGGCCGCTTCCTACTTGGTGTCCCAAATACACCACCGAACCCTGCCCTATCTGGCACTTACTGGCCTTGATAGTGAGGCCTGCACTGTGCAGAGCCTTCAACACTGCGCAGAGGTGTTGCAAGTGTTCTTCCCAAGTGGAGCTGAACACAGCAATGTCATCCAGATATGCGGCGCTGAATTGCTCCAGCCCGGACAGCACCTGGTTGACCAGTCTCTGGAATGTGGCAGGGGCGTTCTTCAACCCAAAGGGCATGACACGGAACTGGAAGTGCCCCTCTGGCGTTGAAAACGCAGACCTCTCCTTGGTCCTATCATTTAAGGCAATCTGCCAGTACCCAGAAGTTAAATCAAACGTACTAAGGTAGTTGGCAGCTCCCAACCGATCCACGAGCTCATCAGCTCTGGGGATGTGGTGTGCGTCAGTCTTCGTGACCGCATTGAGCCCACGGTAGTCCACACAAAACCTAAGTTCTGGAGTGGCACATGGTGCAGCAGCTTTCGGTACAAGTACCACTGGGCTAGCCCAGGGGCTGCTGGAGGGCTCAATCACCCCTAGCTCCAACATCTTAGAAACCTCCTACTTGATGCTGGCCCTGACCTTGTCAGCCACCCGGTAAAACTTCTGTTTCACAGGCATGCTATCTCCCGTGTCCACGTCATGGACACACCAGTTGGTGATACCGGGGGTCAGGGAGAACAGAGATGCAAACTGACCCAGCACATGGCGACAGTCCCTCTGCTGTTCTGGGGTCAGGGTGGGCGAGAGGACCACTCCATCCACTGACCCATCTTGTTCCTTAGCTTCCAGGAGGTCAGGAAGAGGATCGCTATCCTCCTCCAGCCCTGAATCAGTAGCAAGGAGCATTGTGATCTCAGACCTCTCAAAATGGGGTTTGAGGCGGTTCACGTGTAGGACCCTCATGGGGTTCCTGGGAGATCGCAAGTTGACCAGGTAGGTCACCTCACTCTTGCGCTCCACCACCTCATATGGCCCAGTCCACTTGTCTTGGAGCGCGCAAGGCTCCACTGGCGCCATCACCCACACCATCTGCCCAGGTTGAAATTCCATCAGAGTGGTATGCTGGTCATACCACCTCTTCATCTCATCCTGGCTGGCTTCCAGGTTCGCCTGAGCGAGGGCCCGGAAGCGCTGTGTCTGGTTGCGGATGGCCAGCACATAGCTGAACACATCCTGGGGGGTTTTCCCAGGGGATTTCTCCCAACCCTCCTTCACCAGACTGAGAGGTCCTCTAACAGGGTGCCCGTACAAAAGCTCAAAGGGACTGAACCCCAGAGACTTTTGTGGTACCTCCCTGTAGGCAAATAATAGGCATGGCAAAAAGACGTCCCACTTCCGTCTCATGGGCTCCGTCAGCCCCATGATCATGCCCTTCAGGGTCCGGTTGAACCTTTCAACCAACCCATTTCCTTGAGGGTGGTAAGGAGTGGTAAACTTATATGTTACCCCACACTCCTCCCACAGAGACTTCATATACCTGGAGATGAAGTTGGTACCCCGGTCAGATACCACCTCTTTGGGGAAACCCACACGGGAAAAGATCCCCATCAACGCACGACCCACCACCGGGGCTGTGGTTGTCCTGAGAGGGATAGCCTCCGGGTACCGGGTGGCATGATCCACCAGGACCAGGATGAACCTGTTGCCTAAGGCGGTCCTGGGGTCCAGTGGCCCCACAATATCTATTCCCACCCGCTCGAAAGGGGTGCTCACTACCGGAAAAGGCTGGAGAGGGCCTTTGCATTTTCCTCCAGCCTTGCCACTTGCCTGGCAAGTCTGGCATGATTTACAAAAGGAAGCGGCGTCCGTCTTCATCCCGGGCCAGTAAAAGTGGGTGGCAAGCCTTTGTCGGGTCTTGTCCTGCCCGAGATGTCCTGCAAGCGGCACGTCGTGAGCCAGACCCAGTAGGAAGTCTCTGAACCCTGCGGGTACCACCAGGGTACGTGATCTACTGGGCTCAGCAAACCTAGGCTCACTGTACAACAAGTCATTCTCCCAGTAGAGAAAGAAGTTCTTCGGATCAGCACCTGCTGCCTGGTCTGCAGCCTGGTGCCGCAGACCTTCAAGAGTAGGGCATGCTTTCTGCGCTTGGTAGAACTCCTCTCTGGAGGGACCACCCTCTTGCTGCCAATGGGTCAGCTCAGGTATGTCTCCCAGCTCAGCTACCTGTTCCCCTGTAGGCTCCAGGGCATCCCCCGCAGGTTCTGCTCCTTCCTTGACCGTGGGAACAGTGGGGGTGGACGCACCACGCCCCTTGCCCTTCCTCTTTCTGGCAGGGACCTGGGCCACTGTTTCAGGCTCCAGGTCTGCTTCACAACCCTGTCTGGCTGCCATGGACCGGGTGGTCACACAGACCCACTCAGGCAAACCCAACATCTCCAAATGAGCCTGGCGTTCCACCTCCCTCCATGGGGAACTCTCCAGGTCATTACCTAGTAGACCGTCTACTGGCATGGATGGACTCACAACAACTCTGAGAGGACCTGAGACCCCCCCCCCCCACTCAAAGGGAACATGTGCCACCTTGCAAAGGCGCACAGAGTTGTCAGCTGACACTACTGGGTGAAGTACGTCTGGAATGATCAGCTCCTCAGGGACCCACTGACACCTGACCGTAGTCACACTGGCTCCAGTGTCCCTGAGAGCCTCCACCCTCCTCCCATTGATGGTCACCCCCTGCCTATACTTCTTAGTGTTATCAGGGACAGGGGTTTCTTGGACCATCTCTGTGTCTCCTAAAGAGACAAGGGACATAACTGCTAATCCCTCCAAATCGCTAGAAATTAAATTCCCACCAAAAGCTACACTAGCTATACCCGGGGTTGGAACACCAGAGGGTGCCTGGGATTTCTTGGGACACACAGGAGACTTGTGACCAAATTCCTGACAGTGATAACATCTAATGGGACCCTTGTTATCCGACCTGCCCTTAGGGGGCCAGGTTGGTTTGGGTTTTGACTTGGGGGGCTGGGTTACCCTGGGAACTGTTTTGGGGCCCTTGTGAGAACTCCTTTTGGTTACCCTTGTCCCCCCCACTCTTATGCTGGGGACCCTGCCCACCTTTGGCAATGGTACCCACAATTCCTCTGTGGACCCTGGTACTGGTCCAGCGGTCCGCCTCCTTAGCAAGCTCAATGGGGTCCGTCAGCTTGCTGTCTAAAAGATGCTGGCGCAGCTCTGGAACACATAGACTACTCAAGTGCTCCCAACTAATTAAATGTAACAACCCCTTATAATCAGTTACCTTGCTGCCCTTCATCCAACCTTCCAGTGCCCGCGAGTACAGATTCACACACTCCATCCACGTCTCAGACTCTTTCTTCTTGGAGTTCCTAAACTGCAGTCTATACTGCTCTGGAGTAAGTCCATACCTGAGACATAAGGCCTCCTTCATATTGGGGTAGGTCATGGCACCTGCTAATTCTAAGGGCTCTAGAGCACTCCTCCCAGAAGCCTCAAAATGTTTCCACAGGCCCGCCCCCCAATGCTGTTCAGGCACACCATTCATTCTCAATGCAATTTCATATGATGTAAACCATGCATAGATATCCTCACTCCTATTGTAATTCTGTACTAAATCTTTGGGGATATATACTTTACCCCCCTGCACTGGCTGTGTGCTGCCACCATTTGAACCGGACTCCACCTGCTTGGCCTTGATGTCCAGTTCTCTCATGCTCACTTCATGAGCCAGAAGCAATTTCTTCTCCTCCAAGGCACGGGCATTCTTGCTCTCCTCCGCCGCCTTGTCTGATTGCTTCATTTTCATTTTCATTATTTCCAATTCATGGTCTCCCACCCTTTGATTCTCCTCCAACTCCTCTGGAGTGAGCCCCCTACTGGAATGGGAGCTGCCAGCCCTTGAGACTGCTCTGCCCACGGGCAGATCTTGGGGAACAAAACCATCCTCTTCATCTGCATCATCCTCCTCTTGGGCCTCCCACCATGCCTTCAAGACTTTTTGGAGCTCATCCTTTCTAGCTCCGCTTTTAAAGGGGCAACCACGGTCTTTGCAGAATTGCTTGAGTGCTACCACTCCGTACGAATACAAATCCGCAATGGAAAACTCCACTTCTGCCTTCTCACTTGTTGCCACCTGAGACACGATGCTCTTGAAGAGTTACTCAAAAATAGAGATCAAAAATACAGTATGTGGTTGTCTATTGGTCTGCACTCCTAGTGATGTACACCAATTACTGTGGGTCAAGTACAAATACAAGTTCAATCCTCACCGCTGACCACCAATGTTAGATCTGGGGGTCTCTAGTTGGCAGGGTAGGTACCACTGTCCAAGTAGGGACCCTTGCTTCTAGTCAGGGAAAGGGGGATACACTGTTAAGATAACCCCTGCTCACCCTCTAGGTAGCTTGGCCTGAGCAGTCTAGGCTATCAAAGGCAATGTGTAAAGTATTTGTACCAACACTCACAGTAACCCAGTGAAAACACCACAGATTTACTCCACACCAGTTTTAGAAAAATAAGGTATCTTTACTTAAAACTTCACAAGACCAAATACTACAGACAAACCAACATATAATTCAAAAAGGTTTCTTAAAGATAGTTCAGAGTTTGCAGAAAGTACTCCAGGATGTAAAACTCAGTGTCCTGCACAATGCGACTCTCAATGCACAAAATGCGACACTTTCGTGCCCAACAGTACCTGTAGTTGCGATAAGGTTCCCAAAAGCTATAACAAGGAAGCTTGCAAAGGCGATGCGATACTCCTGAGATCCTGGGGAGGCTTTGCAGCAGCCCAGCTTCACGCAGCAGAGGTGGATGCGCCGGCTCCGATCTGTAAGGGGAGGATGCGATGACTTTGGCCTTCGTTGCGTAGGTTTCTTAGGGGGAAGCTTCACGCACAGGTTCGATGCGACACTCTTCGATGTGGTGCGATGCGTGGCGCAGCGTTGCCCTCCGGCGCCGCAACTCTTGATGCGCCACGGAACGGGACTCTGCGTCGACGCACGCAGTGACTGGAGACTTTCACGCACCGGCAGTGGTGCGGTTCGCAAACTGGTTCTGTGACGACCCTCGCAATGTCAGGAATCTTCACGCTTCGGGACGATGCTCGACGCACTCGGCGATGCGGGGACCCTGCGTGTTGCGATGGTGCCGCGTTGAAATTTTCCACGCACTCTCGTTCTTGCGACACGCAATCGGATGATGCGTTGGGTACCAGTTGTTTCTTTTTCACGCTTCTGCTTCCCAGCTCCCAAACACAGCAAAACGACCTCCTGAGGCCCCAAGACTGGGCAAACACTCCAAGGCAGGTCAGAACTCTTCCAGGGGAGCTGGTGGTGAAGTCCTTTTGTTCCTGGGACTTCTTAACAGGGAGCCAGCTCTTCTCAGGCCCTTGGAGATCAGAATCAAAAGAAGGGGACACAGCAAAGTCCTTCCCCTCTCCTTGGCAGCAAAGCAAAACAGCAAGCAGGCAGTCTTCTCCTCTTCAGTCCTTTTCAGCTTTCTCCTTGGCAGAGGTTTCTTCTTAGTTCCAAAGTGATCTAAAGTTTTAGGTGTCTGGGGTCCTCTTCTTATACCCCTCCAAGCCTTTGTCTCTCTTTGTTCCAGTGGGGGGATTCCCCTGCTCAAACCGGTTCCTGGGTGTGCTCTGCACTGGAGCACCTGGTTCCTTTCAGAGTGAGGGGCAGGGTTGTTAGACGCTCAGCAGGAGGTGGAGCCTTCTTTGTGCCAGCAGAGGCAGAGTCCTCAGCCTGGCCAGCAGGGGGTGGAGCCAGCTTTGTGTTGGCAGGGGCAGCCCTATTCAAACCCAGGGACTACTCCTCCCACCCATCTAAAGCAGATCTCCCTATTCAGCCTGCTGCTGACTCATCCAGGCTCCTGGAGCCACCTAGCCCATCACATGACACCCTTCAGCCAACCAGCACACAGGCACACAGGAAGGTTAAACAGGAGAATAGCTACTTTCTAAAAAGTGCTATTCCCACACAGTGAATTTAAAAACCATCTTGCTAAAAAGATGTATAATTAAATTCTGAACACAGAGATACCAAACTTGGATTTTCTATCTTGCCCTTATGGGAAGATAGGCATGTAAACAGCCTTCCCCATTCTATCCTATGGGCAAGATAGCCTCTCAGCAGTGAAAAACGAAAATGGCTGTAATTCACTACCAGGGCATGTTACACACCTCAGTACATGCCCTACCTTTCAGATACACTGCACCCAGCCCAGGGGGGTACCTAGGGCCACCATAGGGATGCCTGACATGTACAGAAAGGGAAGGATAAGGCCTGGTCAGTGGGTGCGCTGGCCAGGTCGACATGGCAGTCCTGGACTGCACATAGGCACTGCAAGCAGGCCTAAGACATCATTTTAGCGCTACTCCTGTGGGTGGCACAATCAGTGCTGCAGCCCACTAGTAGCATTTGAATCACCAGCCCTGGCACACCCAGTGCACTTTACTAGGGGCTAACAGGTGAAACAAATATGCTAATCATGGATTACCAATCAAAATAACAATTTACCAAGGGAGCACTTGCACTTTGACACTGATCAGCAGTGGCAAAGTGCCCAAAGCATCTAAACCAGCAAAAACGAAATCCAGCATAGCATCAAAAAAACACAGGAGGTAGAGGCAAAAAGTCAGGGGTAACCACGCCAAAGATGCCAGGTCTAACAATTGTGTTATCCGTAAAGAAAGGAGATATGTAGAGTTGTGCTCTAGTCTTCACAGCCGTGATGACGTAGACGTGCGGCGGCCATTTTGTAGGCCGACAGTACGCGCCGAGCCCGCGAACGCGGTAGACGTTCCCCGGCGCTCTCCCTGCATATATAGATATTAATTGGTGAATAAAGCCTGTATTACCTTTAACCAAGCGTGTAAGATCTGATGCTTCCTACCCCCAGGGCACCCACTACAACAGTTAATTCACTTTGGTAAAAGATAAACGTATGCCCTCTTTTGAGACGTAGCCATTGAAATGAAGAAATGCACCACTTTAACCTGCAGCTCGCGTGAAGACAGCCGAACAAGGGTGCAAGAGGTTAAACGCCCTTCTTTAAGCTTGACGCTTGTTTACCTGTCTGTTTTTTCAACCGGTTGAAAAACCAGTAATTCCGCAAAGCGCACCCACCCACGTCACTCATCTCCAAAACATGCACCATGAACGAATGCTTACAGTGATATTCACAAAGCCCAAACCAAAAATAGTTTAACACAGTGAAGGAAAACCACAGTTTCTTATCGTGGCGGAAAACTCCCACGTAAAAAAACGTATTTCCATCGGAGTGATTCACGCGTCATGTGCCTGCAATTTGGAAAACGCTTTTTATATTTTTTGCAGTTTATTATTTATTTTTTAATACGTGGATGCCATTTGGGCTTCTTTCTTTCGTTTACATAGTGCAAACTCGGCCTGAAGGTATTAGAGCACTTTAGAAAGTACACCAGTTGCATTAAAAAAGGCACATACCTTTTTTTTTGCTGTGGGGCGATTAAACGATTTGCACAGAATCACAGTATATTGAGGAAACGCCGAGACTCGGACTCGGTTCCTCAGTTTCCACGCCAACAGCTCTGGTTGTTACTCCACATTCTCTCGTCAGTTCAACAGTAGTGCAAGTAGTAGCCTCTAGCATTTTTGCTTAATAGGGGGAACATGCATGCGTCTTTTTTTTTTTATTGAGCATTTTACAATACAGAAAAAACAAACAACAACCTTGTCAGATAGCATCATTAGCGTGGAGCTTACAGCATGCTAGTAGGTGTCATACAAAAGAGGAAACGTTGCAATCGTCATCTTATCAGTATCGTGATAGGGACCACATACCATTTAGACACAGTCCAGGAACTCAGAAGACCCTCGCTCCCAACTCCGGCACCAAAATGGAGCAGCCGTGGAAGGAGACACGGGTCGCAAACAAGGCCATGCAAGTGCTACAGGTGTCGCCTCCGTGGCTGGATAGGAGCGAAATGACACGCCCTCCCACCGCCACCCCCACGTTCGTATCATTCACTCAAGCCCCCAGCCTCTGCCTCCCTGTGCTGATGTTCACGAGCCCAACACACAAACGGATCCCAAATGTCCCTGGGCCTGGATGCAGCCGGCATCAACTCCCAGAACGTAGTGAGCTCCGTGCATCCATACGTTACATCCGCCAGCCAACCTTTCACTGTGGGCACCCCCTTCCGGCCCCAATGGATAGCCACCCGTCTCTTGGCAAACAGTAGATGCAGCGTATGTAGCTTACGCGACGGTGGTGGAGTGTCTTTGACATAACCTAGCAACCCAATCAGAGGGGAAGGGACATCCGCTCGGCCCACGATCTGGTTTACCAATACAAAAACCTGAGGCCAATAGCTGTCTAGTTTGGGGCAGGACCACGCTATATGTAGGAACGTAGCCGCGGCAGATCCGCAACGCCAGCAATCATCCGTCTCCCTTAGTCCCATCCTTTTCAGGCTGATGGGGGTTCTGTAGAATCTATGCAGATATTTAAAATGTATTAATCGCAACTTATAGTTCGGAGAGAGCTCGGTAAGCTGCCCGCAGCAGAATTCCCACTGTTCCTCCGATATCTCAGGTTGGAGCTCCCCGTTCCAATGCAGCAGAGCTTTAGGCGCCTCCACCGGAGCCACGCTCTGCATATGGCGATAGATACGAGTGACCAATTTACGGGAAGATGGGGAGCCCACCACCGCCTCCAAAGCTGGAAAGACTGGCGGCTCGACAGGGAACTCCCTCGATAGCGCCCGGCATGCCGCACGAAGTTGATGATACAAAAATAACTCGGAAAATGGCACCGCACCTCCGTCCCCGGGCGTCGGGGGAGGCATGAACTTGCCGTCGGGGAAGAGGTCCGCCAGTGTACGAAGACGCAGCTTCTCAACAAGGTGTCCAGCTATCCCATCCGCCACACAAGGCAGCTTCGGGTTATGCAGCAGAGGGAGCGATGGGGCATATAACAATGGAACCCTCGCCCTCCTACGCAGTTCCTCCCACGCCCATTGCAATAGCCCCGCTGTATCAACGTCCGCCCCGGGGCGTCGCGCCCTGGCGCAGACTGCTACACCCAGTGGAAGGGGCGCCACCACATCTCGCTCCACCGCCACGTGGGGCTGAAAGGGAGTAGGGTGGGTCCAGAAATGCAGGAACTGTGCCTGAGCACAGAGAGCATACAGCTTCATATCCGGGGCACCCAACCCTCCCTGTCTCAAGGGCAGCGTCAGCGTGTCCCACGCCACCCTGGCCTGCCCGCCCGCCCATACCAGCCCCACCAGGCAGGAACGCAAAGTGGCAAAGAAATGTGACGTAAGTGGCACAGGTATATTAGCAAATAAGTAAAGGAATTTGGGCAGCACTATCATTTTTGTTAGCGCAATTCGTCCAGTCAGCGACAGGGGCAGGGAAGCCCATAGTTTCGCCTTTTCGCTTAGCCACATCATCGCCCTACCAAAGTTGAGATTCCAAATCTCCTGAGTGTTGCGGCTAATCCAAATCCCCAAATATTTGACCTCCTCCGCCTCCCAACGCAGGGGGTATTCGGAGGACACCTCTGCGGTGCTGTCCGTGAGGGGAAAGATTACCGATTTTGACCAATTTATGGAGATGCCCGCGAGGCCCTCAAAGCGGACGAACTCCCGTAAGATGGGATCAAGGTTGTCTGCGTGATTGATGAGATAAAGGGTCACATCGTCCGCATATAGCGAAACTAGAATGCTTCTAGAGCTGAAACCTATACCTCTCGCCGTGTGATGTTGTCGGATCCTGGCTGCCAGCGGCTCCATAGCTATGGCAAACAGCAGCGGGGAGAGAGGGCATCCCTGCCTAGTCCCTCGCGAGATAGTGAACGGGTCAGACACCATGCCATTCACCCGCACTCTGGCCATGGGCAGAGTGTAGAGCAATCGAATTTTCTTAAGCAGCAGCGCGCTGAACCCCATCCTCTCCAATATGCGGAATAAATAGGGCCATTCAAGGGTGTCAAAGGCCTTCGTGGCGTCCAAGAACACCACCGCAGCCCTGACCTCAGGGTGTAGGTAATGCAGTACGGCAAATATCGTGCGCAAATTGTGAGAGGTCGCTCTCCCCGGTATAAATCCTGATTGCTCCGGAAGTGCAATTAGCGGCAGCATTGGCTGCACCCGGTTCGCGAGTAGCTTAGCAAGTATCTTCACATCTACATTAATCAAAGATAGGGGCCGATATGAGTTGAGGTCATCCGCGGGTTTGTCCGGCTTCAGCAATGTGATGATCAGCGCTTCACGCATGGTAGCAGGCAAAACCTCTTTTTCTAAGGCCTCCTCATACACTGCCAGCAGCCTGGGCGACAGTTCATCCGCATACGCCTTATAGAAGGCCGTCGTGAGGCCATCAGGTCCCGGCGCCTTATCAGGCGGCAAGCTCCGGATGACCTGCGCCACATCTTTCGCGTCTATCGGGAGGTCCATATATTCTCTGTGTTTGTTATTGAACCATGCCAGCGCGATGGAATCCAGGAAGGACGTGAGTCCCTCCGGACACTCATCTTGGGTGTTAGTATAGAATCTGGAGTAAAACTCGGAGAATGCACCTACAATCTCCCCCTTAGTATGAAGCAGTTCGCCCGTCGTCGTGCGCAGTTCATGAATATATGTCGCGTGACGCGGCGGCCTGGTCATAGTTGCCAATACCTTCCTCGGCCTCCCACCTTCGCCGTATCGTCGTGCCTCCGCATATTTCCCTAGGAATTTAACCTCCCACATCGCCTCCTCGTCGTATGTCAATAGTTTAGTTTTCAGCAGCCCCGCCACCTCCGAGTCTCCGCCCTCAAAGAAAGTGCGTTCGAGCCGTTTTACATCGGCCTCCAGCGTAGTCAGGGTGCCCCGTATCGCCTTCAACACACCTGCCTGTCGGGCTATACACTGGCCCCTAATGACGACCTTGCAGGCCTCCCATGGAGTCGCCTCCGTGCTCACCGATCCCTCATTTCGCTCGAAGTAGTTGGTGATGTCCGTTCGTATCTCCTCTTTGAAGGCATCATCAAGCAATGCGTGAGCCGGGAGCCGCCACGAGAACGCCGGGAACGGATCGCCCGGGATTAGCAGTTTTAGCATGCACGGCACATGGTCGGACAACGAGCGGGGCATGTGCTCCACCTGCGACGTCCACAGCGCGACGTCCCGCGACACTAGCCAGAAGTCCAAGAGGGACCACGCGCCGCCATGGGCCGATATACAGGTGCCCTCCCTTAAATCCCCATGCCGACCACGCCACACATCCACCAACGCGCCATCCAACATGATTTCACGCAGCGCGGAGCTCGCCATCGGATTAAGTGTGCGAGCCACCCCCTTCCTATCCGCTCTGTCATCAATCACGGCATTAAAATCTCCTCCCCATATGATTGTATCGCAGCCCGTGGTCTTCACCTGCCCCCAAAGCTTGTGGAAGAACCCGGTGGAGTCAACATTAGGCCCGTACACAGCCACAAATACCACCGAAACGCCACACACAATACCATGAACCAGAACATATCTTCCCTCTGGGTCACACTGAACGGAGCCCTCCCGCCAGTCCAACCCGCGACGGATCAGTATTGCCACCCCCCGGGCATAGTTGGAGTAAATAGCAGAATAAACATGCCCCCATCTAGTGTGCCGCAGCCTTGGGGCAGGGGCGGTATTTAAATGAGTTTCCTGCAGGAGGCAGACATCCACACAGTGCCGTACCAGATATGCATGCACCAACCTGGCCTTCCTATGGTCATTGAGCCCCCGAACATTCCAGGTAATACAGTTCAACGTTTTGTCAGTTCTGGGCATTCCCCACACCTGTTAAGTAGATTGCAAGAAGACATGTTGACGAGAACCGACCTGCACGCTCCTGACACCACACCCATAGCATAAAATCAAGTCTGGCAGTGAACAACAAAACAAAAACCCCAACCAACCTCCCCCCACCCACTCCAACCCCCCAACCGGGTCGTAGAGTAGCCCTCCCCATACTACCCCCCACAAACCCCTTACATGGACACGGGAACATTCCCAATGGGGTGGGGCTGTGCCGGCTACTCCCCTGTATCAAACAGGGTGGCCGGAAGATCTGCAGGGGATGCGAGCCGCCCAAACCCTAATAAAGGAAGTCAATCTACGTTAGCATTCGTCAGCGCCAGAGTACAGGGCTTCCCCAGAGCACAGCCCATTAAGGCAGATAGCAGACCCCAGACAAACATGAGCCCTTCCCTCCCCGAAACCAGAATGGGGGCCCGCAGTTACTCAGTGTCACTGAGCCCGCCAGTCACCGCCTCCACAGCACCCTTGGGTCTCTGTCCGGATTTACGACCCACATGTTTGGCGAACTTCATCGCTTCCCTGGCGTCAGTGAAGATGTGGGCAGACCCCTCAAAGGACACCTTCAACTTAGCTGGATAGAGGAGTGAATAGGGAACCTGCGCCTGCAGAAGGAGCCGCTTGGCCGGTAGAAACTCCCGGCGGGCAGCCTGGACAGCCGGGGTGAAGTCAGGGTAGAACGAAAGTGTGTTGCCCTTGTGCATGACGGTCCCTCTCTCCCTAGCCAGTCTAAGGATCAAGTCGCGATCCTGATAGTTCAAGAGTCTTGCGATTATGGGCCGGGGTGGTGCCCCGACAGGGGGTTTCTGACCCAGCGACCTATGTGCCTTCTCGACCGCAAACACCGCTGAGAGGCTAGGATCAAACAGTTCGTGGAGGAGGTCAGTGACATATGTTTCCATTTTTGAGATGGCAGTGGTCTCCGGGACACCAGTGACGCGCAGGTTATTGCGCCTGGAACGCGCTTCTAAATCCTCGTTCTTGGCGCGAATGATGCCCAACAGTTTGTCCATATGTAGGAGCTGGTCCTTCGTCTCCACTTGGAACTCATGGAATTCCGATTGACGGGTCTCGAGCGTATCCAGCCACGTCTCGTGCGACGCCACCTGCGTTTTCACTGAGTCCAACTGGCTGGTCAGGTTGTCTAGTTTAGTGTCAATATTACGGAGACTGGAGCTCATCTCGAGCATTAACGTGCGTAAGTCTTCGCCCTGATCTTCAGGGGGTAGGCCCTGCCTCTCCGCCTCCAGGGGGCCCTGCTCCGACTCGGCATGCCGCGCAGACCGCTTATGGTCGAAGGTCAGCTTTGGCTGTTTAGAGTCGTGTTTACCCATGACTGAGAGAGCCCAGCCGGCTCGCCCCACGACTCACCAGCCTCCTCCCAGACCCGGATCTTCCTTGCACCAGCACAGGTCCCCTCGCCAGACAGCCGCTTCCGCTAAAGCCGGGATGCCAGGCAGCGGCTGCTCCGCAGCACTCCCCGCCACAGGTCCACGCTGTTAGGCCACCACGGAGCAGCAGCACACGCCGGACCAGCCCACAGCCCAGACACATGCAGATGTCCTCCGTGCTCTCCTAAGGCACCGGGGGAGGAGGGGGGGGGAGAGGGCAGCCTCTTAGTCACCCCCAATGGCCACCTACCACCTGGCCAGCTCGCGGCAGCACCCGCTTCTACCCTCTCCTCCTGCCGTCATGGGGTCCACATTCCTCCTCTAGCACCTCGATCACGTCTCTGTGGCTAGCAGGCTCAGCGTCACCCACCCCTCGGCTTGTGTCTCTCGTGGCGCTCAGGCGGGCCGTGCACTCACCACCATCTCCCGTGTTACAGCGGGTGCCAACCAGTCTCCTCCCGGCTTCCGCAGGGCCCCACCGCAGCACCTCGCCGTCCACCAGTCCGCCCTCCACGACCTTCAGGCTCCGTGCGTCGTCCCCAAGATGGCGGCCGCCACCACCGAGAGAGAGAGATCATCCGCCACACGGGAACGGGGTCGCATCGGCAGCACACATCCCTCGGGGCTCGCTGGGGCGCCGAATTCACACCGCTCTGGTCGTGTCTGCCCGGGGCACAGCTGTCGCCTCCCGCCGCGGTGAGCAGCGCGTCGATCTCCGGGCGTCCTCTCGTCCCCCTGGCTCACCGCAGCTCCTCTCAGCACCAGATCGGGATCCGCTCCTCCTCCGCAGCGCCCGCAGTGCCCAGTCGTCAGCTCCGGTTGGGCAAAGACTCCACTACCGCCCCTCACTCCACCAGCTCCGGCCTGGTCGGCCGCGTCCGCCACGGGCTCGAGCTCCGGCTCACCCCCGAATGGGTTCCAGGATGCGCCTCCTTTCGGGCCTCCCACCGGCAACGCGGGCCCCGATCCTCGCCAGGGCAGTCGATAGCGGGCTCAGCTTGCCACCTCCGATGCTCCGTAGCCACCTGCACAGGTCCAGCTGGCTTGAGCAGCGCACGCTCACCCCGTTGTGTAGGATAAGGGTAGGATTATTTTCCGGCCGGCGGAGCTCGCTCACAAAGCGGCCATTTCGCTGCTCGGCAAGCCACGCCCCCCACATGCATGCGTCTTTAATTTATTAAGAGCATGCAAACTGTTTTTTTAGCCACAACCTTCCTGTAGGAGGACTAAAGCACCACAGCTGCAGTATGTTGCTTTTGCTACGTGAATGAGGCATAAGAGCTTTGGAACGCTTTCCATGGACACCATATACGTTTCACATAAAGCTAAATAATAGAGGTATTTTTGCAGACAAAAAAATGTAGTCATTAACAGCAGGTTTGGAATCCTCTTTTTTACATAAAATGACACCATTTTAAAAGGTCTGCAATGGGTTATACTTTGGCTATTTTTAAAATTCATAGCCTGCTCACAGCAGCATGCAATGTAAACTCTGCAGTCCACATAAATGCACTACACACCATGACACATAATTCCAATAAGCATAATTTCATGCCACGTAATTTAAATCCACACATTTCCAATACACACTACTTAATTACACCCCAAACTACATATTTCAACTACCCAACACAATTCCACAGCACACCACATGCCTCCAAAACACAATAGATATCAACATCATGCCACAAGTTTTAAAAGCACACCTCATAATTCAACTCCAGAACATGCCACTCCATAACACACAATACCATTCCACATAATTAAGTCCATAACGTACAATCTCACTCTACATAATTCCACTACAATTAATACCATTTAATTACTATCCACATAATTCCACAGCACACCATGTCACTTATTTTCACCACACAACTCCACACCACACAATCACACACAATACATTTCCACAACAAACAATTCCAATACAACCCACCTCTACATCGCACTTCCACCAACCGTCATCTTTCACCCTTACCCACTGCCCCTCTCATCTCATCTATCCCTCACACTCCCACTATCCCATTCATCTTACAATTCCACTGCCGTCTCTCAACTCTCCCTCATACTCCATGCCTCCTCTCTTTACTGCCTACTCACACATTCTACCTTCCTGTACCTCCTCGCACTGTGTTCTGGTCCACCTCTCGCCAACCCCTTCTGGGTGACCCTCCCACTTGTCCCTCTCTCTCTCTCTCTCATACAGTAGTGAAGAGGATGTCGAGACAAGGTAAGTTCAACAACACCGTTTATTCGTTGGGCTGAACCACCCAGGCAGAGCTCAGTCCACGCCTAGCAACTAACTGACACAACCATTGTCCACTCAGCACGGAACCCCATGCAGTGAGATTCCAAACCAAGCCAACATTCCAATTAGCAAACGTAATAAATACAACATGGGTTTTCCCTTAAATAAAACAAAACTTGCAGAAAACCCAAGGTAAAGTAAGGAAAACAGGTAGGAAACAAAAAGAAAACAAGGATAGCTGGTAAATAAACAGTACAGTTAACATTCCATAAGAAAAAAAACACAAAATTCCCCAATAGACGTTAGTCTTTGAAACGGAGAGGAACATTCCTCACCCTAGAACAACATCTCATGCTAATCTGATCCGTTTGTGTATGTATCTTTCAACCATCCACACTGTGTCCAACACACCCTTCCTCAACATTGCCAAACTTAACCAACAAGCACTTGTTCCACCACTGGCCATTCAAGCTTTACAGAACCACCATTCACTTTCACAACCTTGATGGGTGGTCCAAATTTGGAACCACCCTTCCTTGCATGAGTCGGTTTCTTTTACACGTAGAGAATCTCCTACAACCACCTCAAACTCTTTGACATTTTTCCTGGAATCAAAGTATTTCTATTGCTTCTCCTGTGTCAGGCTCACACGACTTCTCACACTCATCACACCACTGTACAGTTAACCCATTTATTCATCCAACTAGGACAGAAACTGGTTGAGGCTCTACGACCACGTAGCAATTCAAAAGGTGACACACCAGTGGTGACATGAGGAGTAGTGCAATAAAACCAAAGCATGGACTTGACAGCATTGGCTACCACACAGTTGTTTACAATCGCCCACTGTATACATTCCCCCAATACCTTGTTCATTCGTTCTACCAAACCATTGGTTTGAGGGTGGTACAGTGAGCTCTTCAAATGTTTAATCCCACTGGTTTGTAGAAACAATTCAACCTCTCTAGAATCCAATTGCTTCCCTTTTTCTGTCACAATAGTATCTGCAAAACCCTCCTTCATGAATGCGCCTTTCAAAAACTCAACAACCGTTCTGGAGGTCACCTCTCTCACAAATCTTACCTCTGGCCATTTGGTATAGTAATTCATCATGACAAGGGTAAATCTTGAAAAAGCATCAAGTTAGTAAAAAGGTCCAAACAATGTCATGCCCTAACTTCATCCATCATGCAGATGGTAGCTCAATGAGAGAAAGGGGTGGACTGCGCAACTTCACAGACTTATCACAGCTAGAGCAGATGGCACACTCTTTGACCATATTATCCACTTCACTATCCATAGAGGGCCACCAAAAGGAGAGCCTGACCCTTTCTTTAGTCATGGTCACTCCCAAATACCCCTCATGGGCACGTAGAATGATACCAGCTCTCAAACTCATAGGAGGGACTAATTTGTCAGCCGTCATTAATAAACCATCCTCAATGGACAAATCATCCGCCCCTTGAAAATACGTCTTGAACTCAAAACAAAGGATCCTCTCCTTCGGCAAACCCATCTCCACATATCTCATAACAGTCAGCATGGAAAAAAATCCTTGTTTAAAGCTTGGCCCCACTCATTCTCAGAGATAGAACACCATTGCGGAAGATTAAGAGCAGCTACAATGAATTCTTCCTTGTTATCCTCACTCACATCAATGTCATGCTCTGCAGTCACAGATAAACGTAAAAGGCACAACCATTCTTACTACCAGGAATGTATTCTGGCACAAAATCAAACTGCAACAATTTAGAGGATAAGTGAGGAAAACGTAGAGTGAAACCTCTAACATTCTTCCCACTCACAGTGAAAATCAGAGGCTTGTGATCCATTTGAAGATATCTCCTACCCCAAACATAATTGCAAAACTTCATCACAACCCACCAACAGGCTAATAACTCTTTTTTGATGACAGAGTACTTATGTTCTGTCCCTGACAGCACTCTTGATGCAAATCCAATGGTTCTCCTCTCTCCACCTTTAGTTTGACTCAACACAGCACCGACCCTGATATTACATGCATCCACAGTCAAAGTACACCGACGTTCTGGATCATAGTATTTCAACACCCTAGGTGAAATAAGCTGTTGCTTCACCCAATCAAACACCCCTTGGCATTCAGCATTTCATTAAAAAATGGCCCCCTTCATAAGCATCTGGGACAGAGGTCTCAGCTTAGTGGCAAAACCTTGTACAAAATGCGAATAAAATTTGCATAGACCTAAAAAAGATTTGAGACCCACCTTGTCTGAGGGAGCTTTGATCTGAGAAATGGAACCCACCAGGCTTGACTTCGGAAGAATACCTTGGCAGGTAATCAAATGCCCAAAAGATTCAACTTCCTTGGTGAGAAAAACACAATTGTCGCTCCACAACACCCCACCCTTTGACTGAAATCTAGATAAGACTTCTTGAAGATTGCCGTTATGGGCAGACCTGTCTGGAGTAAAACTTAAAACGTCGCCCTGGAAAACAGACAACCCTTTGATTCCTTTGAGCATATTGTTCATTAACCGCTGGAAGACAAATGCCGCGGATGCAAGGCCAAACGACATGTAAACATATTGGTAGGAGCCTAAAGGAGAAACAAAAGCAGTAAAATGTCTAGACTCCGAGGCCAGATCAGCCTGGTGGTATGCAGAGGCCAAGTCAAAGTTAGAGAAAACCCTGGCATCTTTCAACCCTGCCAATAGTTCATTGATGTTGGGGAGAGGGTGGCAATCTACCCAAATCTCTTTGTTCAGGCAGCAAAGGTCAACACAAACCCTCAACTCTCCATGTTGTTTGCATGCAACTACCAAAGGAGAGAGCCACAGGGATGATTCAATAGGTTCAATTATGCCCTTCCTGCACAGGGATTCGAGCCCTTTTCCAAATCTTGCCTCATTCTAAAGGGAACACTCCTCCGCTTGTGTTTAATAGGAACAGCCCCATCTTGCACAATGATTTTGTGCTGAAAGTCCTTGACTCTCCCTAACTTACCAGAAAACACATGTGGAAATTTGTTTATTACACTTCAGAGCCAAATAATCTCTCACCACAAGTACTTGTTCACTGGTACCAGGTTTGAGCACCATCCCAAATAACCCCTAGTGGAACCAGCCCAATATGTTCAAACCCTGTGTGCAACATAACCTTCCCAGCAATTTCCCTACTCCATAATGTCTTCAATGTACCCAGATACATTTATTTCACGTCCTTCATAGGAGACTGCCTTTCAATCAGAGGGTACGAGTGGTCTGGAAGGCCAAGTACTATCGTCTTTTTACAGTATCTTGATAATCATCAAGGATATCCTGTTCATCAACAACCAGTGCTGGCAAATGTTTCAAAATGGCCCTGCCTTCAAACCCTAACAAATGAAGCAAAACATATTTCTTCCTCTCAGCCCTGAAGCAAATAGCCACAATTGCACCTAAATACGTCTCAAACCTATCAAACCATTGTTTCCACTTTATGGGAGGTTCACCAGGTGATTCTAAAAATGGGGGTGGAGGTGCAACTGCTTCCATGTTTCTGCAAGATAGTTAAAAAAACGTGTATAGACCCACTCAAAATGACGTATTAATCAGGCGGTTGTAGGAATAAGCGACTTGCAGAAATTGAGACCAATGCACAACAGTGAACAAATATGAGAAGACTGCCTCCCCCTCACTTGCCTGAGTAGAGAAGAATTGGTAAAAAGTAAATCTACCGCACCGTGAACACACACAATGAAAATTGGTTAAAAAATTAAACTGAATAAAAAATTCAATGTGCGCAGAGAGAAAACCAACAAAAATGATGTTGAGGCATCCGTGGCTACAAGAGAACACTCTATATAGGTACTGAGGATGTGACAGTCATTAAAAACTTTGTTTCATTGATCGTAGCGCATATACCAACAGCGCTCTTACCATGCAAGCAGATAAGTGTAACAATTGTCACCCTGTGACCCAGACCTCATAATAGTGCACGGTTCCAGGGCAAAAACAATAGTGTAGAGCCCCTCCAATTCCAGCACAAGCTTCTTTGGCGTTCTGCTGTATGAAAACAGATGCAGAGTGAAGTGAAACATGACGATATTCACTTAAATGCATATCTTTTGTGACGTAGGATCCGGCGTCACAGTGCTCTGCAGAGGACTAGACCGCACAGGATGCACTTGATTTCTTGGAAGATGGCTGATTTTGAAAATGTCACGCCGTCTTCACATCGTTGCAATGTAACGTCATCACACCGTCGTGGTGAGAGGTGAACGCACTGCCCTTCTTGCGCTTCACTGCCGAAATGTTAACTGACCTGAATAAAATGCTCTGCCCACAGCCTTGTAAATTTTCCTTGATGTGTCACCTAAACCCAGCGCGACACCTGGCATACTGGAAACAGCTTCCTCGAACACAGACGTTATAGAAATGACTCTGGAGGAGACCGGACAACAGGGCAACCACAGCAGTAAGGCACGCAGGTCCGTGTAGGTGAATCAGCGCTCGTCACCACAAAAACCTGTAGTGAAGAGGACGCTGAGACAAGGTAAGTTCAACAACACAGTTTATTCGACGGGCTGGACCACCTCAGGCAGAGCTCAGTCCACATCTAGCAACCAACTGACACAACAGTTGTCCACTCAGCACGGAGCCCCACTCAGTGAGATTCCAAACCAAGACAACAATTCCAATTAGCAAACGTAATAAATACTACACATACTCTCTCTCACAAACTCTTCCCACCTCTCTCATATTGGTTCACTTCAGGTCTTAAAGCACAGTTTATTTCCCTTTTCAAAATTTCTGTCCCTTAAAAACACGCTCTCCTCCTCCTCTTGAGGTGTCTTCTGCATACACAGGCGCACCCTCTTTAGGCGTCAGTGGGCTGCTCTCCCCTTCTTTCTCTCATTCTCAGGCACTTTCTGCTCCTCTGTCCGAAGTTCATTCACCACTTAATGCACGAACTACCTATCTATCCCTCTCTATTTTCCTTTCTATTTATATTGTGCAACTCTCACCCCTATCTATGCACCTAATCACATAATTCACCTATACAAATACACTACACACCACACAATTCCACCCCACCCAAATCCACAACTAACAATTCAATCCACATAATTCCACTCCAAACCTCATACATCGACTCCACTCTAAACCAAAACACATAGGTAAATGACATTGTCATTTACAACGCCAATAGCTCTAAGTCTCACAAATGCGAGAATGATTGCATTGCAAATGCATGTTGTTATAAATCTGTTCAGTAGTTTTAGAGTTATTAAGAGAAAACCAAATTTGTACATCTAGGGATGTGACCCCTCCGCCAATCCTCCCAATCTCATGCAGAGATCTGATTGGCTGCCAGGAAGTGTGGGAAGCCATCTTGGGATGGGGACTGATCCGAGCCTCAAGGGAAAATGTAAAAAAAAGAAATAGATGGGGACAGGGTGGGAATAACCGGACCCTCTAATCCTGGTGCTGGGGTTCAGCTGGGACCCGGCCAGGACAAAAAAGCATTTTCCCATGCTTGTTTCCCATTCCCCCGAGTGGGCATGCTTTGTAAAGTTGACATTGGAGGGGGTGCATGCGGTCCCCCTCCACAAGGGGAATTTACCCCTAGGGACCACCACGTCCCTGGAGTTTATTTTTATAATATGAGGGGGCCGAGCGTCCCCTCTCCTCAGGCCTTCAAACGACCTGGGGTCTATCACCTCCCCAGGGCTTTTGAATTAAAAAAAGAGGGGGGCCATGACAACCCCGCTCTTACTTCCTAATTGTCCCAGGTCCACCATCTCTGCGGGGCACAAAAAAACAGAAAAAAGGAGAGGGGCCCCTTGGCCCCGCTCCTGGGCCATATTTGACCCTGGGGACCACCACCTTCCCGGGAAGTGGCCAAATTGAAAGGGGGAGGCCATGTGCCCCCCAGGCCATATGTGGCCCTGGGAACCACCAGCTCCCCAGGGCGGGCCCATAGAAACTGAAGGAGAGCGCTCCCCCCTGGAGCCATTTATGGCCCTGGGGACCACCACTTCCCAGTGCCGCCTCGTGCTATCTCCTGAGGTGCCCACTCTCAGGAGATATGTTTGCTTTCGCTTGTCAGGTGCTTTGACAGCTCCGGCCAAACAAGAGCGAACAGTAACTCTGCTCCCAGCAAGCAGGATCTGTCATACTGCTTCCGCTCGCTGGGAGAAAAGTTTTCACCTGTTTCCCTGCCTGCTGTCATGCAGACAGGGAAATTGATGACAGAATTACTCTCACATGCAGGAAGGAGCATTTTTTGCATGTGGGAGCAATGCCTGCTCCCACAAGAGGTGGGTAGCCAGAGCAGGGACAGTGGGGGAATGAGGCTTCCTCTGCAGTCGCGAACAGTAGTCAATAAGTGCCGAGGAACAAGAGGCCGTATCCCGGGAATGCGGTCACCGGGTCCAAAATCAGCCTAGGGAGGGGGGCCACATGTCCCCCCTTCCCCATTAAGTTTTGGTGGTGCTGTTCTGGACCTGATGCTCATTTTATAGTAACTAAACCTCAATGGGAAGCACTTACATATATAAACATAGCAGGTGCCCCAATTGAAGCACCGCTGCTGTAAAGGATTAATGATCCTGACCTCCTGGGCTTGACAAAGGCAAAGCAGGTGTGTTTTCTCAATAATTCAACATTGAAAGATGATCATAAATGCTTTGTGGAGGTGAATACATTATTGATCTTTTGGAATGCAATCTGTTGTGAATGTGCATTGATTTCTTTCTTGTCCTTAACTGGTGAGAGCAGAGTCCATGGTTCTACCTTTAAATTGTTATGAGTATTCAAATGAGCAAAATCACCTGGAAGCTCCACCCATTGGTCCCTTCCCGTTCACCTTAGCAGTATGCAGTGGTCTTCCCACCTTTTGACAGGATGGACAGCTTACCAAAAGGACTTTCTCCCCAACTCATTTCCCACCGATTTTGGTGATGCGTTGTTGACACTGAGGAGTATGAGGACATCTTCACCAAACAAAGAAGCAACTACTTTATTTGGTTAAGAAGAAGGAACCTTGTTTTGTGGATATTTACCTCTCTGTAGTTTTGTCTTCTCTATAGGAAGATTCATGTTATTACAAATTTCTGAATAAAGATGCACACAATCACATTGCCAAAACATACACAAGGTCACTGGTGACATTTCCTCATGGTCCATTACACAGCTGTAGTGTAGAATATTTGCAGAATAAGTACAGGAAAATTACCCAACGAGGTAGCACTTAGTAATTAATCAGTAGAAAGTACTCCAGTTGGGTAGATATTTTATGCAAAACTGTGGACTCTTGTTGGATAAAGAGGCAGGTGCAATTCCACAGTGGCCCAGTCACTCACACAGTGACTGACACACCCACACAGACACTTAGACAGTCACTCACACACTCAGGTACTCACACACCCACTGACAGACCCACTCAGACACTGATACACCCACCAAGTGAGACACTTATGCACCCACTCCTAGACCCACACATACTGATTGAGATACTCATGCTCTCACACACTTACTGAGACACCAATTCACTCATTAACAAACCCACTGAGAATCTCCCACACTAACTCCCATACTTAGATACTCAAGCACCCACTCACAGACCCATAGAGACACTCCCATGCCCCCTCAAAGACCTATACAGGCACTCACAAACCCACTCATGGATCCACTCAGATACTCATGCACCCATTCAGACCCACATATAGACCCATAGAGACACTCCCACACCCCCTCAAAGACCTATACAGCCACTCCACCCCCGCTCACTGATCCATACCGCCACTCGCACACTCCCTGCCAAATGTTCCAGGTTACAGTTAGAAAATAGAATTTGAAGAACCTTAGAAATTCACTAAAAAACCAAAGGTTTCAGGGATGTTATAGTTAGGAAATAACATACAAAAACCAAAGCAATTCACAGAAATAAACAAAAGTTACAGGGATGTTATAGCTAGGAAATTGAACAAAAAAACCCTTAGAAATTCACTGAAAAAAACAAATGTTACAGGGACATTGTAGTTAGGCTCAGATTTCACTCATACAAAACCATAGAAATTCAGCAGGTTAAGTTACATGAGCTAAGTATAACTTACGCCCCGCAATGCACTGCTTATGTCCTCACATATTACATCATCAATAACATGGTCAGTGACATCACTGATGACATCACTAATTAAATCATCCACAGAAACACTCTCTCATCACTCACGCACACAAACACTCACACACTCACACACCCATACAACTATTCACATACCAACTCTCTCACCCACACAACCACTCACACACCCATAGACCTATTCACCCATACAGCCTCTCAACAGAGCCACTCACACAACCACTTACATACCCATTCATGCATCCATACAAGCACTCACGTCTACTTACTTGCCCATGCAACCACTCACACAGCCACTTACTCACTTACTCACCCATACAGCCACTCACACTCGCCAATACAGCTACTCACAAAACCACTTACCCACCCATATAACCACTCAGACAGCCCATCACTAACCCATTCAGCTACTCGTACACTCCCAGACTCATACAGCTACTTACACACCCACGTATTCACCCATATAACCACTCACACACCCAAACAGTTACTAACATATCCACTTACACACAGATATACTCACAGTCACACAGCCACTCACATAATATATGTTAAAAAATGGAATCACTCATTAGGAGTACATAGGTATAGTAATTTAACTTTTGTGATACCTTAGTATATATGTTTAATACTTAGAAACGTTTTGAAAAAACTCACAATCACTGGCTGATGTTCTCGGTGATGTCATTAGTGATGTCATGAGTGATGTCACTGACCATGTCATGAGTGATTTAATATGTGAGGTAATAAGCAGTGCATTGCGGGGGGCATACATTCTATTTAGCTCAGGTAGCTAGAACTGCTGAATTTCCATGGTTTTGTATGAGTGAAATCTAAGCCCAACTATAATTACCCTGTAACCTTTGATTTCTTTCAGTGAATTTCTAAGGTTTTTTTAAAATGTATTTCCTAACTATAACTTCCCTGTAACCTTTGTATTTTTCAGTGAGCATACTATTGATGAACAAGCCTGCTGGTCAGGCGAAGTGCATCCTAGAAGCTGACCCCATAAATTATTTTTGAGGCCAGAACAGTGTGTCGTCAATCCTTGCAGTGTGCTGCCGAGCGAGGATAATACGATATTTTGAAGGACCGGGACTTGGGTGGTCCATTTCTGCCGACACACCCATTGGTTTGGAAGGCGGCGGCTTTACCCGAGTGTGGAGGAGTGAAATATATATATATATATATATATATATATATATATATATATATATACCGGATAAAAATGTCCACCCTGTCAGACACGCTACGTGATCGAGAAGCTGTATCAGACACCCTATTCGACAATTTGCCTGAAACTGATGAGACACCAGGGGGCAGAAACGATAAAAATCCAAAAGTGTCAAATGATGTTAAAACACACCTTAAAACTCTAGAGAAACTCCTCCGAAACGAGTTAACGAAATGGTGGGAGAAGCGGTCGCTTGAAAAGTACAAAGAAGTGGGGAGAGTACCACGTGGGTTGCGAGTTTATATTGCTCCCTCATTTGAATACCCCAACCCACTAATGCTAAAAGAATGGGCCACTAATAATCTTGAAGCCTCCATGAACATGGTTATTATATTAATTAAATATGCTGCCATCGACAGAGAGGAAATACTCAAACAAATTGATTCCATCAATTTGCTTCTGGTTGACCACGAACAACAAGATCTAATCAAAAAGAGTAGAGCTGAAATCGATTTTCGGCTCCAAAAGCATGAGGAAACGATCAAAGCTTGCAAAATATTCAAATTTGCAAGGGATAAAAAAAGACTACGAAGCTGGCAGAATATTTACCTTTGCACGCAAATTTGATATAGTGAAAAGACAAGCAATGGGGCCTATTATACCATCAGCTACTATAACTACTTCACGCAATATGATATCAGTGAGAGTGACCTCAGCTCTGTGGCAAGTAGTACAGGATCACAAGAAAGTGGACTGAATCAGTTACCAACAGCAATACCCATTAGTCTCTCACCATCAGAAGAACTCAGTTTTTTAGTAGAGGACCGCCGTCAAACTTTACGGCAGAGCACTCAAGCGAAGAGAGGCGTAAACAGAGAAACAAATGCAGACAACAAAGGCACCACTGCAAAATCAGGAAACTACAAGGGAAAATGGCGCAATTCAGAGAAGAAAAACTAAACACTGACCAATCAACCCATGTGGACAACACTGTCCTCAATTTAACCAAATTTCATCTTACTGCAGCAGAAACTCGATTATTATCTTTAGTTTGTCATACTGTCCGCCAAACCGATTCAAATATGTGCAAACTAGAATCGATATTTTTAAATTTGTCCGTAAACTCAAGCTTTTGAAGCATTTCAAATTCAATAAAGCTGCGAGCAAAGTCACAACTATTTTGGAAACGGACAAACCAAGCAGCAAGCTATAAGTAGGCGACATTACTGATTTAAAAAACATTCATGCGCTTGTGGTTAATAGTGATGACGGTGTTTGCAGCACACAGGACCAACTAGTTAATCTTGGTACCTCCAGCAATCAACCTGCTCCAAGCCCTTTTTGGCCACAATCTACATTTATTCCACTCATGCCCAAAGATGCCATCGACAAGTTTAGTGAGTGTGTCATCAATGACCTAAAGGCTCTTAATTGTAGAGTACTGGCGAAAGTGAAGCACTGCTCATACAGAGATATACAGTATGCAACATTAATGAAAAAGCTAAGAGACAATCCTGACTTAATTATCACTAAGGCGGATAAAGGTGGTAACACGGTACTGTGGCCCAAAGCTGAGTATCTGCAAGAGGCATACCGACATCTCAATGATGCCTAATGCTATAGAAAAGCCACGACCAATGATATGAAACAACTGAAGGATTTGGTTGACGAGGTACTTGGGCAATGGAGAAGGGATGGCTTACTGAATAAAAATGAGTTCTGCTTTTTAAAAGTTGATTTTCCCATCACAGCAGTACTCTATTTCATCCCAAAAGTACATAAACAAGTGTCACCTATTCCGGGTAGACCTATTATATCGGCGCAGAGGTGCCTTTTCGAATCTATGTCCAAGTACGTGGATTATTTCCCACATGATTTTGTTGAGGAATTACCATCCTTTATCAAGGATACCGGACACTTTTTATCCAATGTGCAATCAGTGAGATGGCAGGATGACTATTTGTTCATTGTTATGGACCTTTGTTCTTTGTACACCAGTATACGACATACTGATGGGCTAAATGCAGTTACATTTTACTTGGAAAAAATAAGTATTGTTTTTTACCAGCATAACAATATGTTATAACACATGATTGAACTTTGTTTAGAAAACAACTACTTCATGTTCAATAATGAGGTTTTCCAGCAGCTGCGGGGCGTGGCCATGGGAGCTTGCTTCTCCCCCAGTTATGCGTGTTTACACGTCGGCTGGTGGGAGGAGCATGTCCTCAGGCAGACCCACGGCGAACTGTATGAAACCCATGTTGTCCGATGGTGGCGATTCATTGATGATAGCTGTATTATCTGGAAAGGGTCATTTGAATCAGCCAACAATTTTGTGGATTGTGTTAATAACAATAGTCTCAACTTAGAATTCACTGCTATGATCAGTCCAGAAGAGTTCACAGTTTTTTCTCTGCTCTGACAACAGTGGAAGAATGTGCATAGATTGACGCTCTCTCCATCTTCGCTCTTTGTGAACAGCAATAAGCAATTTAATGCTAGAGGTAAGCCTCTAACAATAAAGCTACGCTTCTTCAAGAAGAGTGTGAATAAATCAAAGTGGCACACCGTCTCATTCACATAGACTCTTTGAGTATCTTTGTGAGAAACAATTCGTGATCACATCTTGATTTACTATATACTGATGTTTTTACAGTGAAGACTTCAACAGAAATCTTTCTGGGTAAATCCGTCCTGATTCAAAACTTGACTGGTTCCAATTGATCATTTAAGAATTTTAAAGTAAGCCACAGACTTCTTTTGTCATTCACCAATGTTGCGTTCTCTTGGTGATAGTCACTATAACCACATTGAATTCTCTCTCAACCACTTTTCATCAATATATGATTCATCTCTATCTTAACTATACTTTTGGGTTAAGGTTTTAATTAATATGCTGGTGGCTACATTATCAGGCTACCTTTTTTCTTTTCTTCTGCACGGGGTATCTCTTTTTCATTTAATAATTTTGAATGGTAAATCCTACTTTTATAAATGTAATTTTATGCATTATGTTTTTACAGGGGTCTTCTTTTTTATACAATCGACTGTACGTCCTGAAGATGGTCTGATGGACAATTACGCCACAACAGACCGAAACGTCGACTTTCTCATCTAATCCCTAAGCATTTATTGTACTTGAGTGACTGTTTTCTGTGCCTTCAGATCTGTTACTTTGTAGATTATTTTGGTTGGAAATAGATGTATACATCCATGACTTGTATGTGGATCTGTACATCCTCTTTCATGGTGTTTTGTGATATTTGACTGTACCCTTTCTGATTTTATCTACATATAAAAAAATTGCATTTTCTTGAAAAAAGATATTCGTGTGTCTTTGAAATTTTCTTTGCATTCATTAGATGTGTATATCTCAAATAGTTTGACGTATGCATTGACTGTTCAAAGGTTCAAGACATGTTGGGTTTGAACATCCAAGTGACTACATGTAAATTATATCAGAGTAGGAACCTTTAAAACAAAATCCATTGTAGGCACATTTTACTTATTATTTGACTTGATTTCCCAAGCCTCCAAGGATATATTGGATTCCCCACTTCCTTATTACGTTTATTGTGCAACAACCATTAGGCAGAAACAGATATATGCGATTACAAGCACCAACAGAGTAAATAAAAGGTAGAATTCTACCATGGTTCTAAAACAGTGAATATATGAAGGCATATAGATACATGGCAGTAATCAGGAGTACGCTTTACGATGCAAACCCTAACTAGATGTACCCAAGTGTACCTAACATGTATTTAGGTGTATAGCCAAGAATCCCCCTAGGAAAGAGCCAACCCCATTACCTGATGTGAGAGAACGAAGAACTCTCGTCTTGGTCTTGAATTGGACACCCCGCGAGGGATGTCAGACCACTGCATGCTGGAATGTCTGCGTGCAGGGATTTCAGCGTCTAGTGTCAGCATGGAAGCTTTTTCTCCTCTTCCTTGTCCAGTGAAGAGGTGGTACTTATTTACCCGAAAGGTACCCTCAGGGCTTCTACCTAGATGTGTCATGGTACTGTGGGCATGTCGGACAAGGATGCCGATAGTGGTGACCCTGATACATAGTTATAATGCAGAAGATGGTAATCCTGCTGTGATTCTGAGACTCTTCATGCATAATAAATTAGGCTAGTTTTCGAAGAAAACCACACATTTATTCGGCACCTAACTAGGTTAAAGGTCAGTGCCAGAACCTTTATGTAGAGCAGGGTGAGACAAATATAGGTAAAAGGTCGTGTAACTACCTAGGCCTATATTAGGGTTCATAACACTCTGATTTCAGAGCAGGGGGAATGAGTGAGGGCACTCTGTGAGGTGTGACTGTTTGGCTGGCCCTCACAGGCCGGCTAAATAGACATGGGCACTTTGCATGTTGTCCACCCAGTCCCCAAGTCCCATGCAGAGCGCCGGGTAGTGGCGCTCAGACCACTCACAATGCTGCAGCATTGTGATTGGCTATGGGGAGCTTGGCAGTCGGGAGCTTCCTGCTTGCACAGAAGCCAGGAAGAGGATGAGGATAGGCGGTGGCTAGCCTGTTTGGCTGGCCAGCAGGTCAGTTAAAAAAAATATATTTTTAAAACCCTCGCTGTTGTCTCCCCCCCCCCCCTCCCCGCCCCACTGCTGCTTCTAGGGAGCAACCGCCGCTGCTTGCTGTAAAATCCCATTTATTTTTGCTATCAATGAATTCATTGTAATCCCTCTTTCTCTCAGGTTGCCAAAATGCCAGTCACACAGGATGTACAAAATGCAGTCACTGTCGAGCGCTCGAGACTCCGGATTTATTGTTCCACTCGTTGACATTTTTACTCCATATCATAGAGGAAAGACAACCTGCCAAACCTGCTTTTTTCCCATTCATTATTCCGCACGGTGCAGGTGAACTGTTTGAGATCCAAAAAAAGAGGAAAGGTACACAAAGAAGCTTTTCCCCCCACAGGTTCTTGCAGTCAGCAGTTTTGCATGACCGGGTCACCACTGTACCTTGTGTGAAGCACTCAAGACGAAACTTTTCTTAATTGCCGGAGTTTAAACTAAGCTGTTTACACCAAAGGCATCACCCCCGTTCTCTGCTACTTTAGCAGTCAAGCGCTTTTAAAACCTCTAGTACTGCCTCCTCAGTTGGGTTCATCTTACAAAAACGTATATAAATAATTTAAAAAGTTCTAAAAATCACAAGTCAATGGCCTCAATGCGTGGTAGCCATAGTTTCATTTTAGCCTGCCATTTGGTAACCTGGCACTACCGTTGCTGCTTACTGTGGTCTCGGGTCGTTTAAGCAATAACAAGACTAGGAAGTAAATATGGCTTTAGGAACCCTGACTGACAAAATGTTCACACAGCACAGCAATGACATTTTTTGCTCTTGGAAACCAGCGCATAGCCATATCTACTCTGATTGGCCTGCTGTTACCGTTACCTGCTGTCCTTGTGCTCATATACGTTTTCCTTGCGTCACCTAGCACCATTGTGCAGAGCTGTGTATGTGCGGTCTAGTACGAGATGTGTTTACCCATCCAGTATCCCTTCTTATGCCTAGATACATCAAACTGCAGTAAGCATGCAATGTGCTGTTTTTTTTAGAATCGCATTTCTCTTTCCTAATTCCTGCTTAATGTGGGTGTTAGTCGGGGCCACTGGAACTATGTGGCAAAGGAGCACCAAATTATGTGGCAGGGTTTACTAAATTATGCGGCAAGAAAAGGCAAATTATGTGGCATAATGCCGCACATTTTTTTACGCTATTACTTCATTATTTTGTACTTTTTACATATGGTAATATTGTTTGGCTAGAGATTTCTCTTCATTAGTGCCTGTTTAACAACCAAATACAGACAAAAGCAACTGAGAGATGGCCTGTAAACCTTGCAAAGGGCCTGTAAACCTTGCAAAGAGCCTTACACTGTGCAAACTCACGTCGCCACATTTTCAGAAGGTTTTGAATTGTTTGATCTAGAAACACATTGTTTTGTTAACATTTGCAGACTATGCAGCAGGTAACGGATTATTTGCCAAATACGGCATATCCATACTTACTTGTAAAAAGAACTGTCTGCAGAACCGCATAATTCGAGTTACCCTAGTCAAAACAATGTGTGTTCTCCCCAGTAATGTCCCCTTGATTCAAAGCAACGTATAGAAACACAAGGTATTTTTTTCACTGAAAAAGGCAACTCAGCAGTGACAAACACCTTTTGCATCGGATAGTATGTAGCCTGCACTGCTGTGCATTGCTTTGTGCTGGCACAAATACTCTTTGTTTTCTTTCTGTGTTTGTTCCTCTGCTTTGTCTTAGGCCCTCAGTAAAAAATAAAAGATGCTGATAGGCCAAGCATGGGACAAGGTGTTAAAAGTGCGGTGCCTTCCGAAGGTGAAAAGGTGTATGATGTCACTTCCATTGACCTGGCATTTTGGTGAATCAAAATCCATGCAATAATTATTAAAAGCAAAATAGAATAGAAGTGTTTCTGATTGGCAAGGACTGCATTAGAGGTTTGCACACTATCTCCTCTGCACTGCAGTACATTCCTAAGTGTGTCCACCAGGTGCTGACTGGGATAGACATTGCTTTTTTTTTTTTTTTTGAAAATATCTTTATTGAGCACCAGACAAAAGCAATCACATTTACATCCGGTATCCATGTGCTATCTGTGCATTTTACGGTAAACAAAAACCAAAAGGTCTACAATCTGATAACCAAGTGATAGATAGATAGATATTGAGCTTTATTCGATATGTAAATACAATATCAAAAAAGTACACATGAATAAAAATCCTTAAAACAGCTAAAATTACATGCAGTCAATAACGTAAGTAAAATCACAAAAGTTAAAAAGATAGGTACAGCTAAGCAACAAAATTTAAAACAGGTTAGGGTTGCATTGATAACCAAGTGACAAAGATCCACCACCTCAGCAATGCGCCACTGCATTTCCAACATTGTCAATTAGTGTAAGCAAACGAGACTAGTAGCCTGCACCCTGAGTGGTTTGTCCTGCACCTACAGAGAGCAGAACAATACAATACTCAATGTAGCCCTACCCCACAACCACCCCCCTCCCCCCAACCCCAAACTAACTAAAAACATTGGTGCCGTTTAACGGGTGAACCACCCCCTCCGATGTAAGGGATAGACATTGCTTTATCACAGCAAATGCACTGTTGCTGTTGTAGGTGCAAACCCTGCAAATAGCGCATTAAAGGGAGCCAGGCTGTCGGCCGTTGCTTGAAGCCACTGGGCCGCCCTTCAATGTACAGGTGGCAACCAATAGGGATTTAAAGGGGCAGACATTATCCTGCAGGTCGGTGCAGTGAAGAGCTGCTTCTGCATGCTGGGTGCTGCCGCAGGTGGAGGGGAGGTGCTCGTGGGAACCCCTTTACACCCTTCCATGGGCCATCTTCGTGATGAACACTGATTGTCCGCTATTTGCATGTTGCACACAGCGAGTGCACCTCCTTACGGCCTCTTTGCCCTTGCGCCCACATCTGTAATATTGAGCAGGGATCATTGCAAAAGATTCTCACATTTGCACTGGTCCATGTGCCCATGCAAATCTGAGAAGAAATGTGCGCCCCTATGATCTGTATTACAGAATTAGGGGAGAGGATGTAGACTAAGGGCTAGGGCGGTTGATCTCATATCTGGGAAACCGGGTTCAAGTCTCGGCAATGACGCTCAACATCCTGTGATTCGGGGCAAATCACTTAATCTCCCCATGTCACAGAAAAATGAACGTGTCCTTGTGTAAGCAACTGGTGCTCATGTAAAACGCTCTGATACCCGATACCTGTCAGTCAAGTTTGCACTATATAAAACTCCTGGGAAAAAAAAGAATGGGTTGCGTATAGCGTCTGCAAAAAGTGGGTGCACATGCCTCTTGTGCTCCTGGGCACTTTCTATAATACCTTCCAGTTATCTACTGCGTTCCTGAACAATTAATTGGGAATTTGTTAACTAATCATAGCAAACTGAAGCTTGTGCATTGGTCATGCACATCGTGGCCCATGATTTTAGGCAATCACAGGCTTTCAAGAATGCCAGGCAGTGCCGTCTTAACGCATGGGCATGCTGGGCAGTACCCCGGGTGCCCCACAAGCATAGGAGCCCCATGCAGACCAGAATTTAACACTTATTTTCCTTCAAACATTTTTATTCCTGTGACTGGTTGTGTTGACAGGGCACAGTGCACTGCTTAGCCTGGGGGCCTATAATCTTGTTACGACGGCCCTGATGCCAGGAAGCACACCAATGTTCATTTTTAAATCATAATTCCATACTTGGGTTCCAGTGAAAAAACCTGCGGCCTTGCTTGAAAATAGAGCTGCCGCTGTTTAAATATTGGAACTAGTTATATAGGCATCATCAAAATATGAGGGGCAGCTAACCATAGGGACAGAATATTTCATTCATGCTGTAGGTAAATCATGAGCGTGACTGTGGCCGAGGGCGGTCCCTATATATACTCCGTAGAGAGCATTGTGACAAGGGTGGTTGAATTCCCAATTCTTGCCTGCTGATTTCACTCCAATAAGTACTGGAACATCTCGGGTCTTTCTTCATAAATAAGCAGAGATGTTTTGAGGCATGGGCAAAGTGGGCCCTGGCCCAGGGCCCCAGCTTTTTAGCATTGTTCAGCAGGGGGTCTTGCTCTGGTGACCTTGAGTAATTCTTAGACAGAATTGTTTTAAATACCGTTTTTCTTTCATATATTTTTAATGTGGGTAATGTGTAAGAGTCTATTACAGACATTTTGCAGAGAAATTGTGTGTTGATGTTTCAATGCAACATCCATAAAAAGGGTCTTTCAGATCAAAACAAGACATCACATATGAGAAATGAGAGGTGTCATAGAGGTTATTTGCAGTAATGTTAGTGAGCTGCTGTTGTGTTATCTCTGAATATTAGATTTAAATACAGTGACTTACCCAAAGGAGGCATGAAAAAGCTGAAATTGGATCATACATTCCAAGCTGTTCCAAACAGGGGCCCCAAAATACGTTTCGCCCAGGGCCCCCAAAATCCTTAAGATGCCCCTGTAAATAAGTGCCATCGAGCTTAGCTTCTTCATTGAAATAATGGTATAGAAGGGTATTAATATATTGAGGAGTATTTTGGCAGCAACGTGTCCTTCATCTAAAGTCTAGAAGTATGTTGTCCTTCAAAGGGGCCAGATGGGCCTCCATCACATGCCTGGAGCCCGACTAGATGACACTTCTGACCTGCTACATATTGCCAATATTTTATTTGAAGAATGTGTTTGCAGTTTAACAGGGGCTCTACGTCGAGCTCTGTTTTTTAATTAAGGTTATTAGAATTGCTGGGTTTGAAACAGGGCCTGAGGGGGAAGTCGGTCTGTTCTTTGTCCTGATAGGTTGTGTGGTACATTCTTTTAGATAAAAACCTATACAATATTTGTGCCTGGGCGGTTTTTTGCTGTTCTTGGGTGTTTGAGCTCTTTGGAGGGGGATGTTTTGCTGCGGTGATTTGTGATAATTTCCTTTAGTGGTGTGCTGCAGAAAATAGAACGTGTTTTTCTCTTTCTTCAAGAAAGGATTTATTTGTTAGTAATGTTGCTCTTTTTTGTAGCTAGTAGTTGTTGCGAAGTACTTAGTAAGGGTATCATTCCCTTGTTTTGCTGCTTTCCCAACCTCAGGCTAAGCATGCAATTCTAGAGGAGGGTGGCTGAACTGGCTCTTACCCCACCTGGAATGCAATAATAACAAAAGTCCCTCTGTCGAAAATTCAAAACGCAGATAAGCAAAACACTGAAACAACAAACATTGACAATACCAACAGTCCTCGCTTTAAAGTATAATGTATGGAAATGGAAAATTTCAAGTCAGATAGTATGAAAGGGCATATGGGAAACGAAACGAGGCTGTGCCCATAGATGATGGCTTGTCTCACTTTGATGTATGTGAGGGTTTGCCTGCAATACAAAACACAACCTTGCACTTTGAAGGCCTCCAGTCTGCCTTCCTGTGGAATCAGTCTTCAGCTTCTCATGCTCTGATTAAGCAGGCTCCAGGCAGATGTGTGTAATTTGGTTTCTTAATATTGAGATATCTATTTGCAGTTGTTGCTTCTTATTTCTGTCCTGCTTTATTTCCCCTTTTTCCCTATCAACCCCTCAAGACAGCCATTTTCCTTTCCGTCAGAACACCCAAACTTTATAATTCTGGGTAGGACCTATGGTACTTGAGTAAAACACACTGAAAGTAGCCTGTTGCCTTAAGGTGGCACATTGGCTTTGCGTAACTGACATTTGACACATATTTCACCATACAAGCCCTGTGAAAAACACCTGTCTGTAAGTGCCAGTCCTTTATTGTGTCTTGAGCGCCAGCAAACGTACTCCAACCACTGTGTTAAATTATAAATCGTGACTTATCGTGACTTTGTTTGCTCCCGAATATGCAAAATACTACCTACCAGTATGCACATTATGCGACTCCTACACCTTGTAATTCTCATCGTCTTACGTAACATTTCCTATACATTGTTTTACACACTTGTGTGATTTATTATCGCTGCATTATGTGCGAATGTGATGTAGAGTGCTTTGACACCCTGCACTGGGATAAATGATGCAATAAAAGAATTTAATAAAATACATTTGTAAGGGTTATTTTAATTATTACTTGTGTGAATACTCAGACAGATACATCTGACCTGTTTACAGTGGATGAATATCTCTTTAATACTGGGGTTCAACAAAGTCAAAAACCTGCCTCCAAAAAGTTACATTCTCTTAAGTATTTGGGAGGTGATAAGCTGTGTATCTTTGTTTCCTTCACCTGCAGTAGCGCCTGAGGTTAGGATCCCCTGGGGTTAGGCTCCAGATAGCCCTCCTTTTGTTTGAGTATTATTCTGGCTGGGGGCTAACGGCCCTTCAAATCAAGCTTTTGTTTTGTGCTCAGCACAAGTGAAAATAAGAAAGCCCCTTCACCGTCGGCAGGTTGCTTGTCTGAAAGGAAGGCAGACAATGTGTGCTGCTGAAAGTGTCCCGATGTCAGCAAATTGCACAGGTGTAGTTTTAGCCTATTTTACTGGGGCCAACTCTACCTGATGCGTTTCAATATTAGCTGCGGAATCCGAGTGGATCAACCTCTATTCCTGAACCGAGGTCTAGCTAAAAACAAATTAACTGTCTGCCAGAGCAATATAATCACCAAAAAGAGCTTTAAGAGCAATATTGAGAGAGGATCTTTGGCTGCACCCCCAGTGTTGATAGTCTTCTCTAACAGCACTTGTTTAGTAAAAGGTTGTGTTATCTAATGTACAAAGTAGCTCCAACAAGACAGAGATAGAGAGTAGAAACATGGATGAGTCAGAAACCTTGTCAGATGCAGCAGGGAGGAGCTCCATATAGACCCCATGACAAATACAGTAGGGAAGATGTTTACTTCTTGAACCCTGTGACAAGTTCCATAGGCCAGGGCTTTACATTGTGAACCTTCTTACACATACAATAGAAAGGGATTATCCTGAATATGTGGTGACAAGGATGACAAAGACTGACCACCTGCCTTCCTGTAGTCAATGACCCACAGTTCGTGGTTGCTACATAGGAAATGTGATGGGTTAGACCAAGGGAAAAAGGGGAAATAAAGAAGGACAGAAATAAGACAAACACACAGGGTGGCCGAAAGGTAACACTGCAGTATCTGAAATAGCAGAAAGCAGAGTACTAGAATGAAGCAACAACTGGAAATAGATATGTCTCAATATTCAGATACGAAATTACACACATCCGCCTGGAGCCTGGAGACTGCTTAATCAGAGCATGAGAAGCTGAAGACTGATTCCACAGGAAGGTAGACTGGAGGCATTTAAAGTGCAAGGCATGAACCTACAAGAGCAACAAAACAATTAGTAAATATTTGGGGAAGGTAGAAGCAGAAAAGGATGGCAAGGAAAACAAGAAAGGTGAAGCAAGAGAAGGGCTGAGTTAACAAATTTACAGCAGCGGAGAAAACCCTCCAAAGCAAGAAGTTGCAAGGCACGAAGTGCTTGTTTACGCCTTCTTATATATTGTCTGTCTCAGGTGCCTTGGAAAAGGAAATGTGTCTGATCTGATTTTGAGGAGGTGCCTTCTTGGAAAGGGAATGGCATCCTGCAGGACTATGGGGACACTGGTCGGGTATCGCCATGCTAGTATAGGAACTACGCTGATTCCTGACTGCACCTATATGAGTCCATTGATTTATGACAAGCCTTTAACTACCTGGGGCCGTATTACATAAGGTGCCCCGGGGGCGCAATGGGCGTTTGTGCTCGCTTTGCGCACCCCCAGGGCACTTTGGTATTATGGAAGGGGGTGCAGATGCTTGTGCAGCTCCTTCTTTAATACCGATAGCGCTGGCGCACTTAAAGCGCCAGCGCTATCAACAGCGGGTGTTCCCTCATTTGCATAGGGGTGTGCCCTATGCAAATCAGGGAATTCCTTACACTGCATCGCACCATAGTACAGACGTGGGCACAGAGTAAAAAAAACCCTCAGTAGGCGCAGTGACAGAGTGCCATTTAAAAGGTGGCACACTCTCAGTGGGCCTCCTGAGAGCAGCCCTCTGAAGGGGGAAAAGGTGGTCCCATGGACCCCCCAGACATCCCCTTGCAGACGGGTGCAGTCACTAACTGCACATGCAAGCCGAAGGTGCGCCAAAGGTAAGCCCGTCTACGCCCGTCCGTGCCTGGACCGCGCCCAGCACCAGACCCCCTGGTCCTCGCAAAACCCACTCCTCCCGCATAACGTATGACGCCGCTACCCTCTTTGCCCTTAACCCCGGACGCACACCACAATGCTGCGAAGCTGCCCCAGGACAGACCCATGGTCCATTCGCCTGCCACTCCTGCAAGTTCGCCTGCACCAGGACCCACACCAAATCCACTACCTCCAAACACAGCTCCAACTCCAACCACCTGAAGTGCATCCTGCTGAACACCCGCTTGGTCCACAGACACGCCACTGAACTCTGGGACCTACTCGACACTGCATCGCCGGACGTAACCTTCCTTACAGAAACCTGGATGAACGCTTCATCAGCGCCCGACATCGCCATAGCCATCCCGGACGCTTACAAGATCATCCGAAAAGACCGCACCAACCAAACAGGAGGAGGCATCGCCATCGTCCATAAGAACACCATCCGAATCACGACCAGCTCCAAAGATAACCTCGCGACCGCCGAACACCTTCATTTCCAGATCCACACCGACCCCAGGACCACACTTAGAGGCACCCTCATCTACAGACCACCAGGAACCCGCACACAATTCAACGAAGACATCACCGACTCCATCAGCCCACATGCCCTCACCTCCGAGAACACCATTCTACTGGGAGACCTCAACTTCCACCTGGAAAAGAAAAACAACAGCAACACCACCACCCTTTTGGACAACCTGGCCAATCTCGGACTCAAACAACTTGTTGACACCCCCACCCACCTTGCCGGACACACGCTCGACCCTATCTTCACCTCCAGCAAACACATCTCCTTCGATCACACCACAGCTCTCCATTGGACGGACCACAACTGCGTTCACTTCAGCTACAAAAAGACCATGACCCACAACCCCCCACAACCGATTCCTCGAAGAAACTGGAACAAAATCACCACCGACCAACTCTTCACATCGCTAAACGAAAACCCTCCTGCCATATCATCAGACCCAAACCAAGCTGCCACCAAACACACACAATGGATCACCCACAGCGCTGACGTATTAGCACCCTTGAAAAACCATCAGATCAAACAAGGTAGCAAAAAGGCCCCCTGGTTCAACAATGACCTTAAGAAATCCAAGAAGTTATGTCGTACCCTCGAGAAAACCTGGAGAAAAAACCCAACCTCTGACAACCTGACCACCTTCAAGGACGCCACCCGCAAACACCACCAATTGATCCGATCCACCAAGAAATCAGCATTCAAGGATCGACTCGACAACAACGCCCACAACAGCAAGGAACTATTCAACATCGTCAAAGAATTTACCAACCCCACCGCCGGCACCAACGACATCACTCCCTCCCAAGACCTCTGCGACTCTTTATCCTCTTTCTTCCACAACAAAATCGCCGACATACATAACAGCTTTGAAAACCAGTCCGATGAACAGCCCACTCCACCCACCTCCGAACCAAAACAGCACTCTCACAACCTTTTCGCCTGGAACCCAATCACCACTGAAGACACCATCCGCCTGATGAACTCCATTCACTCAGGATCGCCAACCGACCCATGTCCCCACCACATCTTCAACAAAGCAGACTCCATCCTCGCACCCCATCTCCGCGATGTCATCAACTGTTCCTTCAACTCCGCTACCTTCCCAGAAAGCTGGAAACATGCCGAACTCAGCGCCCTTCTGAAGAAACCCACAGCAGACCCCTCTGAACTTAAGAACTACCGCCCCATCTCACTCCTCCCATACCCTGCCAAAGTCATTGAGAAAGCCGTCAATAGTCAGCTCGCCACCTTCCTTGAATCCAACAATTCCCTCGACCCTTCACAGTCCGGCTTCCGAGCCAAACACAGCACCGAAACCGCCCTCATCGCAGCTACAGACGACATCCGAACGCTACTGGACAACGGAGAAACAGTTGCCCTCATTCTACTCGGCCTCTCCGCCGCCTTCGACACAGTATGTCATAGCACACTCATACAATGCCTCAACAATGTCGGAATACAAGGAAAAGCTTTGGATTGGATCATCTCGTTCCTCGCCGGAAGAACCCAGAGAGTCCGCCTCCCCCCATTCAAATCAGAGGCCACCGAAGTCATCTGTGGTGTACCACAAGGATCTTCACTCAGCCCCACCCTCTTCAACGTATACATGAGTCCCCTCGCATCCATCGCGTGCCAACACAACCTCAACATCATCTTCTACGCAGACGACACCCAGCTGATCCTCTCCCTCACCAAAGACCCTAACACCGCCAAAACCAATCTACACGAAGGAATGAAAGAAGTAGCCGAATGAATGAAGAACAGCCGTTTAAAACTTAACTCGGACAAAACCGAAGTCCTCATCTTAGGATCATCCCCCTCTGCCTGGGACGACTCATGGTGGCCACCGGCCCTGGGTACAGCACCCATACCTACAGATCACGCACGTAACCTGGGCTTCATCCTAGACTCCTCCCTCTCGATGACCAGACAAGTCAACGCAGTCTCATCTTCATGCTTCAACATCCTACGCATGCTCAAAAAAATCTTTCGCTGGATCCCCACCGAAACAAGAAAGACAGTCACCCACGCACTGGTCACCAGCCGACTGGATTATGGAAATACCCTTTACGCCGGGACCACAGCCAAACTACAGAAAAAACTCCAACGCATCCAAAACGCCTCAGCCAGACTCATACTGGACATTCCCCGTCATGCTCACATTTCCGGTCACCTGAAGGATCTCCACTGGCTCCCCGTCAACAAGAGAATAACGTTCCGTCTCCTCACCCACGCACACAAGGCCCTCTTTGACCAAGGACCCGAATGCCTCAACACACGACTGTCCTTCTACACACCCACCCGCCAACTACGATCATCCAATCAAGCCCTCTCCGCAATTCCACGCATCCACAGATCCACCATGGGAGGAAGATCCTTCTCCTACTTAGCGGCCAAAACCTGGAATTCGCTCCCCACTCACCTCCAACTTACACAGAACCACCTCTCCTTCAGAAAGCAACTAAAAACCTGGCTATTCGATAAGTAATGCAGCCATCCTCCCTCAAGCGCCTTGAGACCCTCTGGGTGAGTAGTGCGCTATACAAATTCCTGAACTTGAACTTGAACCTGCCTGCAAGGAGATCTCTAGTCCCCTTTGAAAGTGCAGGCGGGTGCCGTCTGCACTGTGAAAACAGGGAGTGGCTGCTCCAGGTTTTGACATAGATGTGCTGCCCCCTAGTGCAGCGCAAGGTCGCGGCTGCCTCCAGGGCAGCGCATTCACCATAATGGGGCGCATTGGCATTGTTTGCAAAAAAGTGCCAATACGTAATACGGCCCCTGGCTGTCACATTCATGGTTTTCAAGCACACCCTCCGAACATAGTGAGGTGACCTGAATCATCTTTATTACTCTGAACGAAACAATGTCTTAAGTGAGTTCTTGGAAGGGTTTTAGCCAGTGCTTTATTTGTAAAATAATAAGTGTCTGTGCCCAAAGAGCTGCTCTGATACTCGCGGCCAGCGCTATAAAATGTCAGCGTGCCGAATACTGAGGGTGCATAGTCCTGAATCCATCTCAGGCCTCTTTTATTCGCTACCAGACACTCCCTGTCCCTTTAACTCATTCTAACTGGTTTCTGCTATCTCCTTTGGTGACATATGTTCTGCCTTTCTTGTGAGTTTTTCTCCCTCTTGCTCCCTGGAAATGATTGATGAGGAAAAATAAGGGCTGGTCCCTAAAAATCATTGCCGGTGTCCGCCACCAGCAAAACCCTGCTCCAATTGAGCACAGATTTTATATTGTAGATTTTGTGACAAAAAAATAAGAGGTGGGCTTTACATTGTTTAACACAGATACATGCTTACACAGATCTCTGGTGCAGGAGGGGCTAAAAGGGTTGGTTTTCATTGTGCACTTTTTTTTAGTATTTAGTTGTGTTGATTAAAGTATTTTTTCTTTTTTAAATGCAAAACCACTAGATGGACATTGATTTACAGGGTGTTATTTCGTGCTCTGAAGAGTTCAGAGTTTCTAACCCACACCACCACATTAGTTCGTATAGGAATGTTTTTTATCACTCTTCTAAGGGTAAAGTGTAAAAAGGCTACAACTCTTCTCATGTGTTAATATTGTTTCTAGGGGTATTTATTTGATTGAGTATCAGTTGTGCTAGTCAGCATAATAAGCACTAACTTGCTCATAGATGATAAAGATATTGTTAATGCAGTCCCCTTCTCAAATACAGTAGGGAGGGGCTATGCAGTGTGTAATCATGCGACAAAAAATCTAGGAACAGGTTTACATTGTGAACTCTCCGACAAATATAAAAGGAAAGTTTTATGCATTGTGAATGCTGTAAAAATACCATAGCAGTGGACCTTATGCTAGTTAACAAGGATAGGCCATGTTCAGGAGGGGCCAGAGAGGTGGAGTTTTCGTTGTGTGAAATTGTACTTTTAAATTTCAGTTCAGTTCAAAAACCTTTATTTCGTTCATTAAGACCATAAAAGTATGTGTACAATACAATAGGTATCTTGACAAGTTGAAATTAATAAAAAAGGAATCCATCCAACATACAAAAGTACATGTGCATCATCTTTATGTGCCAAGATAACAATCTGCAATAACCTATGAGCAAGGCCAATAACCTCAAGAAAGTGCATATGCATTAATAAAGAAGGGACAAGAAGAAAAAATAATAGAAGAAGAAAAACACAACATAAGTCCAGTGAGAGTCCAATTGGTTTCGAAGGACCATGGATTGCTTAACAGAAGTCATAGAATCAATAAATCCAATTAAATCAGTACTACTCGCATTGTGGTAAAAAATTACACATACAGTATGAGAACTAAAACATATTTTATCTACATTATTGAAAATAATACAGTAGAAAGGTTAAAACATTTTTTTTTTAAATTTAAACTGTTAAGAAGTAAAAGCGGTTTATGCATTTGCATCTGGTGTAGCTATTTTTAAGAAAGTCCAGCGCCTGAGCCACATTGAATTTAGAAATCAAGAAACAGCAAAAACAATTGGCTTAAAGGTGCCAAACTTCAAAACACTAAATGCCTCCTGGCAATGCACAAACCCTAGGTTCCTGCACAACTGTATGAGCCAGCGCTGTCTTGCAGGTTTATAACCTGGACAAAAAAATAAAACATGGAGCTCTGACTCCTGATGGTTACAGGCTGGGCACCCACGTAAGGCAGTTTTAGACCATTTACAGGTAAAGGCACGAAGTGGAAGGGTACCAAATCTAAACTGGACATATAGTTTTCTTGCTGAGAAAGGTAGAATGTCATCCTGAAAGGGCTCAAATTTGTACTCATCTTTTATGAGGAATTCGGCTGTCAGATGACCTAAAGCCGGGTTCCCATGGATGACTGTCAGTTTGTGTATTCGGTAAATTTATTATTCAGTTTTGTGTGAATGAAAATGATAGTATTGTGCTCTGCCTCTTTAATCTTACAGCTTTACATAGAGTGTATATCTTTGAATAGCACCATGGTAATGAAACCTGGAGATTATAGTGTGGTTTCAGAATAGAGCAGTTGGAGTCGACTCTGTATGCTGGATGGATGGGACCTCTTACTCCTGGAATAAACGTACTTCTTTCTCAACGCTGGATCTTTCTTTGTTGATGAATGTACTTAATTTTACACTGGCGACGAGTGAAGGAGACCAACCCTGTCTACCTACAAGATTTCCAGCTTATGAAAGATTAAAGGAGAAGAAGTGTGGTCCCAACATCTTCAAATTCCTTTCTAGGAAGAAGCTTCCTTTTTATTGACTTTAAAGTGCCACGTGAGTTGTATCGCTTAGCTTTTCTTTTGGGGCTGTTATTACTTTATTGTGGATTGGGAGTTATCGACGCACACCTCACCCTTATTATTTTGGTTGGGTTGGGAGGTTTTAGTGCAGGCTCATCCACATTCTTGGGTGGGGCAGAGTTAGAGCATTCGTCGCACATCTCACCTTTGTTTTGGCTGGCTTAGGTTCAGAGATTTCGGTGCGGGCTCTCTCTCACCCTGAACTGTATATCATTTGTTGGATTGGATGACAACTTATGGGTTTGAAGGCCATTGCTGTCAATTGAAGCTCCGCTTTGCGTTACAAAGTGATTCATGTTTTGTAGCTGAACTGTAGCGACTCTTTGTGTGATTTAACTGAAACAGCTCTCGGATGGCAGCTTCCAATCGCAGGAGATGATTCCACATCATGTTTTTGGTGTAATTGAACTGTTGCGTGAACCCCTGTCATCATCTTGTTCTAGGGCACTGTTTCATAACATTTTACAATCTGCGTGGCTGTGCAAAATCTTGGCAACGTTTGTTTTAAAAAAAGTGCACCTCACCGCCATTTCTCTGATGCGAGGAATTTTAGAGTGTCGAGAGCGTGTCATCTGGCGCGCACCACCCTGGCTGCTCTGACAGCAGAGACCTTTTCCCTCAATGCAGGATCCCATGACATCAGCACGCTACGTCTTCTACTTCCACGTGCATTACGCTACATCCTCGACGTGGGAGCCACTTTGGTAAAACAGGAACTCTGCGCAGGCATTTTATTTTCTTGTACGCTACATCGGCACATTTCATCCACGTTTAATGTGTTTCATCCTCTATATGACAGCCATATTAGTAAAGCAGGAAACACTTGATTTATCACAATTGCTATGGATTTTCACTGGTTTTCTCAAGTCATCGGTAAAGCAGGAACTCTGTCCTAACGATTTATTTATCATAATTACTACTTAGTTTTACTGGATTTCTCAAGCCATCTCATATTTGGTAAATGGTTTTGAAATATTTAATGTATTCCCTTTACTTCTTACTTTTGGCACTTTTGAAATACTATTTTCGTTTCTTGGGTTTCTTTATCACTTTTGATGCCAAACTCTTTATTTAAACTTACAATGAAATCTTCGTTTTGGACCTTTGTTCTAGATTACTTTTTTTATTCAGCTTCATCTTTAAGTCACCTGTTCAAATTAGTGATTACTCTCTGCACGTAATTGCTTGGTAGTGTGCCTTACTTTGTATACACTTTGCACACGGTTACATTTATTTACCATATGCTTGTATATTTACTGTGATAATGCAAAATGTCACAACCCCACCATTTTTCCTAACATCTCCAGGTGATCCGCCAATTAAATGGCAGAAATGGAAGAAGGTGTTTGAAAGATATGCAAAAGTATGTGGAACCAATCTCAGTGCAGAGAGAAGAACTGCCCTTCTTTTGCATGGTCTTGGTTCGGAAGGACAGCAGGTGTTTGATCACTTACCTGATATTGATGATCCAAACTTAAATGAATTTGAAATTTGCATGTTGAAACTTGATAGACATTACTTTCCAAAAGTAAGCACGATCTTAGAACGCTGTCATTTTGGTCCTAGGACTCAGAATGAGGGTGAATCTGTAGAAAATTATATTACTGCTTTAAGGAAGTTGGCTTCTTCTTGTAAGTTTGGGGTGTTATTGGAAAAAAGAATAAGGGATCAATTCATGTTGGGTTGTAATGTTGAAAAAGTCAGGGATGACTTATGGCAGAAGGATGATCCTTCTTTGGATGAGGTTCTTATTATTGCAAAACAAATTGAACACTCACAGAAGTGTGTAGAGATTATAACTAAACACGAAACTAAGCCCAATGTTGTTCATTTGGTGAAAGATACTTCCATGGAAAAAAACTTAAAGAAAGTACATTATGTTAAGCCTGAAATGAAAAACTCCCGTAGTTTCCATACCTTTCAACACAAATGCTACAGGTGTAGGAATTTAGGACATCTTGCCAATGACAAGAGATGTCCTGCATTAAATGCCACTTACTCAAATTGTAAAAAAATTGGACATTTTATGGCAGTGTGTAAGGCTAAGAAGAATAAAGGGAAAGTAAATGTTGTTTTACATGAGAGTAACAGTGACAGTGATGGCTGTTCTGAGTGTGAATGTGGTCAACTTGTGTCACAAGTGACTGGCAATGGTAAGAAAGGTCCTTTAGATGAAATAATTGTAGAAGGAGGGAGAACTAAAGTACTTTTCGATTCTGGAGTAAAGATCACCATTATCTCCAAACAATTTTACATGTGCAAATTAAAAGATAAAGTGAAGATACTCAGGGCTGACATCAAGCCCACTGCCTTCGGTGGAGAACCCATAAAGCTTTTAGGGTATTTTTGGGGTTTGATAGAGTACAAGGGAAGGTATATTTCAGGTAAAGTTTATGTTTTTCAAAAGAGAGATAGTATTCTGAGTTGATTTCATCAGAGAGATTTGGGGGTGATTTTGGATCCCAACAATATCCTCCCATCATTTTGAAGCAAAATGTTCAAGTAAATTAAGTTACCATAAAAAAAGACTGTAATGATGTTTACACATCTCTCTTACAAAAATATTTTCCCAGTGTTTTTAGGAATAATTTAGGTTGTTTGCGCAATTATGTACATAAAATACGACTGGTTTTTGGTGCTGTGCCTGTTACAGGCAAAGTGCGTAGTGTGCCTTTTGTGGTGAGGGATGAAATGGAATTGGAGAAACTCAAGGTGTAAGGAATTATTGAAGAGGTTGAAGGAACCCAGTGGTTGGTGCCAGTGGTAGCCGCCAGGAAGGCTAATGGTAGCTTGCGCCTATGCATTAATTTGAGCGAATTTAATAAACAGGTCATAGTAGACAAATATCCTGTTCCTAAAATATCGGATATGCTTATGCTGCTGGAGGGAGCTAAGGTTGTTTCTACCGTGGATCTTAAATCTGCGTATCATCAGATAATGTTGGATGAGGAATCAAAAGATCTTACCGCGTTTATAACACCATTTGGCACGTACAGGTTCATAAGGTTACCTTTTGGATTGGTGTCAGCAGCTTCGGTATTTCAGAGGGCTTTGGAAAAAGTTTTGAGAGGCCAGTTGGGAGTGAAAATCTATCAAGAAGATGTCCTGATTTATGGGAGAGATAAACAAGAACATGATATGAGACGTAGGCAAGTACTAGAAAGGTTTCATCAATATAATCTCACTGTTAAATTAGATGAGTGTAAATTTAAAAAGCCCTCCATAGATTACTTAGGTCACACAATATCTGGAGATGGTGTAGAACTTGGTCGATGCCATACAAAAACTAGAGTCACCCACCAATAGAGAGGAACTTATGAAGTTTTTTGGGATGGCTGAATATTACAGCAAATTCATGAGGGGCGGGGCTTTGCTAGTATATGTGTCAACATGAGAATGTTAGTTTGTAAAGGTGGGAATTTCGTGTGGTCGGACGAGTGTGAAACTGAGTTTAAAGAAATAAAAGAGATGCTGAAAAGAACCCCCAGGTTGAGGAGTTTTGACCCTTCAAAGAAATCTGTTCTCATCACTGATGCAAGCATGAAGGGTTTAGGTGCTGTTCTGCAACAGGAAGGTTTTGATACTGAAAATGTCATTTTGTTCCTTTCACGCAGTCTCCGATTAGCCAAATTGCGTAACTCAGTCATAGAGAGGGAGGCCCTTGCAGTGCATTGGGCCATAAAGAAACTTAACAAGCATTGGCATAGCCAATAGGTCTCGCCTTTGGGACCTTATAAGTGTTTAGCCATGCAACAGTTGCATAACTAAATACTTATAAGGTCCCAAAAGCGAGACCTATTGGCTATGCAAAGCGGCCCTGCGGCCGCGAAAGTGAAAGTGATCGCTATCACGTTGATCAAAGAGGTCTGCGGCCTCGAAAGTGATAGTAATCGCGGTAAAAGTGGCGCGCGCGCCCGCGCACATGCACTGTAGCTCTAGGCTGGCCTGGTAGCACTTTTTGGAGCCCTCTCAATAAGTCTCGCCAGACCAGCGCATGCGCTGGGTCAGGCGAGACCTAAAAACCTCCTGTGGGGAACAACATTTGTTGTACACACTGACCATAAGCCTGTATGTGAAGTTTTTAAGAAAAAAGGCATAGATGCTATTTCAAGCAGAATTTCCAAGTGGGTGGTTGCACTTCAGGGGTATGATTTTGTAGTAGAATATCTTCCTGGAGCCCAAAATAGGATAGCAGATACCATTTCTAGACTAGTACGACATGAGGAAGGCAAAATAAGTCTCTAAGAGGATGAATCTAATGAATGGGTGTGCAACGTTGAAAGTGATGGTCTTAAAGAAAGTAGATGGTGTGAAGCTTGTGCCTCAGACAAAGAATTGCAAGAGGTGTAATTGTTACTTAGAGAAGATTGGAATAATAAGGTTAAGGGTGCATGTGAAAAGTATTGGAATGTCAGACATGAACTATCAGAGTTTGAGGGACTTGTTTTTAGAGGATCCAGACTTGTCCCACCTGTTTTGCTTCGTCACAAATTGTTGGATTTGGCACATCAGGGACATCAAGGTATGTCAAAAACAAAGGAAAGGCTCAGGCTGAACTACTGGTGGCCTGGAATGGATTTACAAGTTGAGCGCCTAGTGAGAGAATGCGTACCATGTACCTTGAGTAAGAAGGGTCTTAAATCCAGAGTGCAACCCATGGTTGTCAGAGAGCGTCCCAAAGGACCATGGAAGGAAATAACACTTGATCTCTTGGGCCCGATACAAGGAGGTGGATGTGATGTGTGTGTATTTGTGCTGATTGACATGTATTCCAGGTGGCCAGAGATTAAGTTCACCAGAGGCATTGATACCAAACATGTCATCTCTTTTCTCAAAGAAGTGTTTAGTAGAGAAGTTCTTCCTGGGACTTTGCTGACAGATAATGGAGTCCAGTTTGTCTCCAAGGAGATGGAGGAATTTTTATAAAGTTGCTCCATCAAACATAAAAGGTGTTCCTTATATCACTCCGAAACGAATGGTATGGTAGAATGCTTTAATCAAGTATTAAAAGAAACTATTGCCATGGCCAAACAAAATAAATTAGATTGGAAAGAAGAACTACTTTAAAAGGTTGAGACTTATAGGGTTTCTCCTCACGTCACCACAGGGAGGACGCCCTTTAGATTGTTTAAGGGAAGGTTCCCTAACACCTTAATTGCACCTCATCGGGTCAATAAAGCTGAATCAAAAAAAGGACTTTCTCGATCTGATGATAAGTGGAAACTCAAAGAAGCTAAAAGAATTGATGCTCGAAAGTTAACCTTTGATTCTAAAAAGTCTGTGAAGATCACACCCTTCAAGGAGGGGGGACAGTGTTATGATTAGAGTCCCTTTTGGAAGAAAAGCATCAGGTTTGTTTCTGAGACCACATAAAGTAATTAAACTGTTGACTAATGCCATAAAGATTGAAGATTCTCACATTTGGAATCTTAATAGAGTGGTTGTTATCAAGAACAATGTATTAGGACTTAATAAGAGCATTGGTCAATCCTCGTACTCAGCCTCAGGACGCTCTACATTATTGGCTCCATGCAAAGATAGCAAGGATGTGACTCTACAAAAAGAGAAGAGGATTGACAGACAACCCTCAAGATTCAAAGACTATGTCATGGAGCAACGTTAAAAAGTATATCTCTCATTTACTTACTTACTGTGTTAACGTTTTGTTTCTCTTTCTGTTTTAGGTTTATTTGTGTTTTTAGTATAAATAGGAAATGTGTGTAGTATTGTGCTCTGCCTCTTTTATTCTTACAGCTTTACATACAGTGCATATCTTTGAATAGCATCATGGTAATGGAACCTTGTGATTGTAGTGTGTTTTCACAATAGAGCAGTTGGAGTGGACACTGTATGCTGGATGGATGGGACCTCTTACTCCTGGAATAAACCTACTTCTTTCTCAACACTGGATCTTTCTTTATTGATGAATATGATTGATTTTACAAAAATGCTTTTCTAGGTCCGGCAAGAGGCAGCTTTAGCTGTTGGCCAGTGCTCATGTAATCACCAAAAGAGCTTTACAAAGTAGTATTAAGAGAGAGCTTTGACCCCCGCCCGCATATTACTCTTCTCTAGTCATTGACTGCTCAGCAATTGAGTTATTGTGATTCTCAAGTAGTCCACTCAAGTAATTTTCATTTAAATTCATTCTAAATTTAATTGTTTTCTTTTTGTGGCAGGGGATGATGAACATTGAAAATTTAAACATTGACCCTGGATGCTATCTCGTGTAGGCAGTACACCCACCCGCTGTCTCTCTGTTCTCCACCAGCCAATCTCCCTCGGTACTTGCCTCCCCCACCACCCTGTGGGCAGAAATAGCTTGAATTAAGATCAGGTGCAGCTTTGGTTACCCACAGTTCAAATATTCTCTAAGTCTTTATCTTACCTCTCTCTCCGGATAGGTGACTTCAGAAGTAATTTTGGCAAAGTCTTGGCCTGTGCTAAGGGTTTTAGCACCAACCCAAGGACTTGTATCTTTTTTGTTTCTTCCCCTTCCTCAGTGTTATCCTCATGGCCCTCTCTCAAAAATGTTGGAAGACTCCAGAGAATACAGAGGCAGACAATGCTCCAAAGGCCTAGCTCCTCAAAGCAAAGGACTGTTGTAAATTAACTGTAAGACAGTATTAAAAAATCTTTTAAAAATTGAACAAATGCTCAGCCTTTTAAAGGCTCTCGAAACCCACAGAGCGGGGAAAGCAGTTATATTCTAGCCAGTGGGTTAGGAAGTACGTCATCATCCCACAGCAGGGAATTCCAATCCAAACGTTACCAAGGTGGTTCAGGTAAGAAATTCACTGTATGTTCACCAAATACATATTCTTAGTGGATATTCTGTAACCTGATCAATGAGTGCAGCCCTAGAATCAAGAGCACCGCTACAGACTGGGTTTTAGTCCAACAATGCTCCAAACAGACCAAACATTGGCATCCCTGGAAACGTAAGCACCACCCATCCTATATCCAACCTCTTTGAAAATCATTTTTTCTGTTTGGCAATTATCTATTTATGCTATCCAGAGGCAGCAGAAGACTCACACAATGGTTATCGTGAGTTACAGGATTCATTCAAAATGCACCTCTTATTATCATTTGTTTTCAGTGGGTAATATTTTCTATTTTTTAATAAGTGGACTGGTTTGATTGGAACTGATAAACAAATTAAAATGCTTTGGTTTGAAAGTTCATTCCTTAATCAGCACTGATACAGTCAGTAGAGCAAGGGCCTAATGATGCACCCGCTAGACAGTGGTGGTGTAGTCGGTCAGTCAAGAATACTTTATTCAACTCTAAAATAGACATAAAAGATTGCACATACATGTTTCCATTTAAGAGACAGCAAATCACAATACACAGAAGTTACAAATTATAAACCAGTGGTGGTGTAACTAGAGAGATTTAATTGTTTTTTTTTAATGGCTCTTATTTACTTTGAACTGTGACTTCTGGTTCACAAGACAGAAACATAACCTATTAAATCATACTGCAGGAAGGAAGATCCCATGGCACAGTTGCGTGTGGTCGGGGCCAACGGGTTGCAGAGGGACCAACCATAGTTTCAGAAAAAAAGAAAATGTAGGTGAGAGTGAAATGGAGTGAAATAAGTTTGTAAAGAAGGAAAAAAAGAAAGCAGGAGACAATGAAGTTTGTAGGTGATAAAAGTAAAATGTAAGGAAGGAAAGTTAATTGAAAGGAGGAAAGAAGGGAAACTTTCCTCGGGTTAACAATTCCTGCAGACCTTCCTTGGAAGGGTCGGGATGGTGATGAGCTCACTCATTCAGCACCAGCCAAATAATTCAAAGTGGGGGGTGTTGTATTTCCCTGGCTACTCTTGCAATAGATTTTTTTCACATAAAAAATAGTTTTAAAAGTATGAAGAAGTTGTGTGTGTCTAGTGTGTAAGGTTTGTGTATCTGAAACTGTATGTTTCTCTTGTGTGTCTAAACAATAAGGACATGGAGTGTGTGCTGAAAAGAATGGAAAGAAATGCAGATCCCTAACGTCACAGAATAACCACTTATCTGGGAAATGCTGGCATATTCACATTGAAAGTATGTACACCCGCTGAGAGGTGTTGGTACTCTCCTGTCAAATAAATGAAGTGTAGGTAGTAAGGGCCTGACAGTACCTGCCAAATTAAAGCATTGCATGGGCCAAAATAAATGGAGGCTGAACACCAATTCACTCCCCTAAGCATGTGTGGGATGTGAGAAGCTATTAAAATCTTCCCACTAGCAACTTTGTGTGTTTTTTTTCAGAACCATGAAAGATTCAGAAAGTGTGAAGATCAGAACAGTTATTTTTCTTTAAAAATGAGCCAGTTTCAGTGGCCCATTGAAGCAGCTGGAAACCATTCTCACTGTTACAAAGGGGTGTGTCGTGCAGCTCTGATACTACCGTTGCTTGGCATAAGTTCCTGTGCCCTTGTTCTTGACTCACTCTTCTGCATAGAGTTCCAATTGTGATCTACAGTAGGCCATGTCAGATAGCCAAGCTGTCTTTGTAGGCTTGGTCCTACTCCCCCAATGAAGTGCTCTTAGCCAACAGGAGGCTCAGTCACAAAAATCTCTGGTCCAGCAATTGAAAACCCCTCAGTGGGCCCAGAAGACACACCATCAGTTCACATTCCACCTGCTCTGAGACCATATCTGACAATGCGTTTGTGACTTGTGTCCAATAGTGTAGTGCCAATGGACACGAGCAAGCCAGGTGAACGAAATCTGTGTCCGTAGCTCCATATCTCACACACTTTTTTTATTATCTTTTAACCCATATTTATAAAGTTTCAGGGGGGTATAGTACATTTGATATGGAAATTTAAGGTGAATTATTCTTAGAATGCAATTTGAAGTGAGTGTGCTTAGTTGCATACGACAGACAATCTGTCATGGGCTACGGGAGGACAGCTTCCATTTCGCGAGTGCCCCCCCCCCCCGCCATCTCTATGCTTCCTAACCATTTGTGCTGCGTTATAAAGTTTGGTAATGAGATGTTGGTGAGAATATTGCTAAATTTTACTACTAAACAGGCAGTCACAAGTATCTACCAGGCACTAGGGCCATGATTTCAATGGTGCTGCAGGGGCAGTGGCACCGACGCCAAAGGTTGTCAAAACTCCTCTAAGAACCAAATACTGCTATATTTAGCTACTAAATAAGCAAATCACAAGTGCAGTTACTCTGCAGGCACTAGGCTCATAATTTTAATGGTACAGCAGGTGCAGTGACACCAATGCCCAAAGCTCTAGGAACTCCTCCATACACTGACAAATTGCAATATTTTACTTCCAAACAGACGGTCATGAGTGCAATTATCTTACAGCCAGTAGGGTCACGATTTGAATGGTGCAGCAGGTGCAGTGGTACCAGGCCCAAAAGTTGTCAGAACTCCTCTAAACACATAATATTGCTATTACATCAATTAATTCTATTATTTCCCTCTTTCATTTCATTTTTCAAAATGTTGCTCTCACTTACTACGTGGAAGAGGTGTGGTGCAGCGGCCAGGGCGCCTGACTCCGGACCACGGGGACCCACAGTTCGATCCCGGGTGCCGGCGGCAGGTAAGCCCAGCACCATGTGACTCTGGGCAATAGCTTGCTTAATCTTCCCAACGGCCCCCAGCGCCGGGACACCTCTTCGGAGGTAGCTGTGCGCTTTACAAATGCTGGATTTCATTTCATTTACCCTCACTGTACCACTAGTAACGGCACAATATATCGCATTTTTGTACATAAACAAGTCATAACAGAATCTCTGTAACTTATATTGTACAACTACCCTGCAAGCTACAACTTACAACAAAAAACAGCTTATTAATAATCACATAGATGAAATCTAATGCATTCACCAGTGCTTGTTTTTAACACATCCTTATTGGCATTTTTAGGTAATGAGCAGTATAATGCCATATGTACGTCTTAAGAATTATGACATTGACTGGCATTGTTGCCGGTGACGAGCTATTATGCATTAGAACTGCTGTTACACAAAATAAAAAAAGCTCCCTTACCCCACCCCTCCTGTGGGTACCCTTCACTTCAAAATTTAGGCAGGCATATGTTCAGTACGGGGGCATCCCAATACAACAGCAGGTAAGAAGAGTAACGGGCCGGGAAGGCATAGCCGGACCGTAGGAGGACACACAGGCTGGTGCACAGACGCGGCCCTGTAAAGTCATTCTGGCATTGGCCCGAGTGGTTTGAACTGACCAATGTGGAAGAGAAGGCATGTCCCCCTGCAAGGCCAAAAGTGATCAGCACAGGGTGAGAATCGACTATTCACAAGTCACTCCATATGAAAGGAAGGGCTTCTGAGATGGGCCATTGTTCCAAGTTCAAATACGCCATGCTCACCAACTCTGGTGTGTACGGGGCTGCTTGGGATCACCTAATTCAGTAGACTCCCTCCAGAGGTTTCCCCATAGCTGCACACGGGGGCAGCTAGACTTAAATTATGAATGTCAGTTTTGGGCTAATAATCAGACAAATTAGCGCAAGGATAAAGTTAACAGGTGGGATGGTTAATTGCTCAGAAGTCCCCAGGCTACGGAGATGCATGTGTACAACATCGTACTCCATTCACAAGTCTCTACCTAGGAAACTCCTGGCCTCTGGTACGGGTCTTTTCCAAAGGCGAATATACAAACTCACCATTCTTTGGCAGTACAAAGCTACTCTGAGATCACAGAGTCAAGGGACTCCTTAGGTTACCTCCCCATAGCCATATGCAAGGCCAGATGGGCTTAATGACATAATCGGGTGTAGCACCCGATAACCAGCCAAATTAGCAAACGAACACAAGATAGCAGGAGGGATGGCTAACTGCCAGTAGTCCTCAGCCTGTAGAGACACACGGGTACAACACCGATTGGTGGAATCTATCCAAATTCAGCTGTTCAACTAGTCAATCGGAGCAAGACCTGATAGTTAAGGTTAAACTGGTAAATTAGTAACCGCCTACAGGCCAAGCATCATGGGATGGTAGTCAACAAATTCCTACTAAGGGCAACAGGAGGGAAAGGACCAAGTCATGGGTGATGCCACAGACAGGATAGAGGCTGAGTAGAAAAGACCAGGTAAGAGTGATCAACCTACTGTGAGCAGGTAGGTGATAACTGATCGCCCGTAAGGAAGCCCGCGGTTACAATGAGCACACGTTACAAGGGCATGGTTGGAAGTGTGGCAGACAGGCTCATCAGCCTGAGGGTACCAGTCTACTACTCAGAAGAGTAGGTCCACCTCGGGTTGTTATGGACTCCAGGATATCACCTGAGCTTGTGAACTCTGGTGGAGAAGGAAGTACCTCTTGACGAAAGGGGGAGGTAACCATAAATAAAGGATGAGGATGTGGCAACTTTCGGTCTGGGCAATCAGTGTTGAGTCTCCGGGCTGGATCAACATCCTGTGGTTCTGGGCAAATCATGTAATCGCCTGTGCCTACATAAACCAGTAATGTGTCCTTTGTTAATGCAACTGGTGCTAATATGCCTTCCGGTGAGTCCATAGCTGGAGTCTGGTAACTTAGTGGTCTAAAAGGTGTCCACTGTAGGGGCTTGTGTTTGACCTCATGGTCACAGGTTCAAATCCTGGCAGGACCTCTCAGCTTTTTCATTCTTCTGAGGTCAATAAATTGAGTAACATTGAGTTGGGTAACCATAAACATCTGTCTATACAAACATCAAGAATACAGTATTCATCCTCTCGGGGGGTGCTGGATGTGTCACTCCCGAATATCATCAGGGCTCGTGAACTCGTGCATAGAAAGAGATTTCTCTTGGGAGAAAAGGGGGGAGCTGTTGGTGATTGTGAAACCACCGACAGCATGGCGGAGGCAGCATCAATAAAACAGTAGAGCGGCTGGATGGGAAGAAGTGTCAAAGTGGTGTCTCCAGGACGCCTCACGACAGGGACACTGTAGGACAATGGAAGAGCCAAGAAGGGGGATAGCCGCAGAGTAGACAGAGCCTGTGCGGCCAGGGCACGTATGGGCGGCTCCTCTGCAATGGAGGAGGAGCGTCGCTAAACTGGCTCAGAGCCAGCACCTGAGAAATAAAATGATATACTTTCATTGTTTTATTTTTCATTTGCTGGCTGAGCCAGCTTATAGTAGGGAGGGGTAGGGCCAGGTCCATGGGAAAGGGCAGGCGAAGTGCTTGTGCACTTCTAAGTGCGCATGCATGTTTGGCCAGCTGTCTTTGGCCGGCCAAACACGCATGTGCCCTTAGGTTTCTCTAAACCTGCTGTATTGAACAACCGGGATGGAGAAACAGCACAGACTCCTTGCCCTGAGCGGAGCATCTTTTCAGCCCACTCAAGCCAATCCCCACACTGGTCTCTAAGTATGAGAGCAGTGCAGGGATTGCACAGGGAGTGTGTGACGTAGTCCCAGTGTCTGCTATGACAAGGAAGAACACAGAGGCACGAAGCGGGAGGCGGCCGGCAGCTGCAGGTAAGTTTTCCTTTCTTTTTTTTACTATTATTAAACTCCCCCTGCTTGCTCCCCCTCCCTCGCACCCCCCACGCCCTCCCCACCGCTCACCACTTTTTGTTTGTGGTGGCCACAACTGCGGGCACGGCCAGAGAGTGCCACAAATGTCATACATCGGTTGCAAAGGAAGCCTAGAAGCCCAATCACGTATTTCAGGGGGCCTTTGCTTCCACGGCACAGACTGGAAGTCAGCTGGTGAGTGTTGTCATAGATGATTATGTTGACAACCAACCAGCCAGAAAATGGGGATCAATGATTTGCTAATGTACAAATTGATATACAACTGATGCAATTTCGTGATTGTGTACATATGATTGAATATTTATTTGATTATTGTTGTGATGATTTATGGCCGATCATGTGGATTATGAACAACTTTTAATTAACTGTAGCCATGTTTTCACCACCGCAAGGTCTGGAATTGTTATTGGTTACTGGTGGTTGAGCAGTGGCCAAGAGGCCTGGGGGGGACCGAGTCGCCCATCTGGGGCAGGTTAACACCACAACTGGAGTGGCAACAGAATCGATATGGGTGCTTTCAAGCATGATCCAGTTCATATGGCTCCAGAGCAGGTAGATCAATTGCAGGGGTCTCTGAGCCGGTTATAGAGCCCAGAGGTCCCTTGAGTGGAATAACCAAACTTGAACCCCCCCTGCAAAGTAGATGGAGGGGACGCCTATGCTCCAGACTGCTCAGTCCAGGGGCTAGCAACCTGCACGTAGTGCCAGAGGGGGCCACCTGGAGTACGAGGAGCCCCCTCCGCGCGGGGGTTATGGTTACTCCACTAGGTCCCTTTGTGCATGGTGTCTACGGTAGGCGAGAGCCATCCTGGGCCTGCTCTGTAATATTTTAAGTAGGGCTTTAAGTAAGATAAACAAAGTGCCTGGGGGGTCTCTAATAATGGTGTCGCCAAATAGGCATCATGAAAAGTTCTTGATAAGGAGCGGAGCCATTTAAATAAGGGCGTTGCCTAAATAATGTGAGTCAATAACCCTGTTGCTCACAAATTCAAGTAACTGAAATCAGCAGCAGCATATTTATCATAAGTACTAAAACACTTTATGTAAGGACCTTACACCAAACCCATTCCACTGTTGCATGAAGTAGCTATTAACTGAGTGTTTCTGGTTCTCTATTCACATAAGAATACAAGCCCAACATTAAAAGACCTTAAATAAATAAATGTTCCTGAGTGTTAAGTGCTATATAAATGGCACTTTCTCCATTTGAGGGAAAAGGCAAATTTACATTTGCTCTTTTCGCTTGAAACCAGTCCTGCTGTAAAGCGTGGCAGAAGAAACAATATGAACAAAAAGCCCACTTTAATTACTGCAGTTTCCCTTTGTTCCAAAAGCTTCTGATTTGAGACCCAAGACCAAAATTCTTTTAAAAAAATTCTTTATTTTCCTTCGCACTCAATAGAGGGCACAGAACGAGATAGGCGCGCCCGACTCCCGCGGCTTCAAACAACACCAAGCATTGGTAAATGCATTATGTTTTGTCAGTGTGATTGATAATAAGTTCTTTTTTGTTGTAAGCTGTAGCTTGCTGAGTAGTTGAGCAATAGAAGTTACAGAATGTCTATTAAATTGTTATGGCTGGTTTATGTACAAAAAAGGCAATATATTGTGCTGTTAATAGTGGTACAGTGCGGGTAAGTAATAGCAAAAGTTTGAAAAATAAAAGAGGGCACTAGTAGAATTAATTGCTGTAATAGTAATATCATGTGTTTAGAGGAGTTTTTGGCCGCAGTGCCACTGCACCTGCTGCACCATTCAAATCATGACTTTTGTCTGTAAGGTAACTGCACTTTTGACTGCCTGTTTAGTAATAAAATATTGCAATATTTTAGTGTTTAGAGGGGCCCCTAGAGCTTTGGGCCCTGGTGTCACTGCACCTGCTGCACCATTGAAATCATGACCCTAGTGCCTGCAAGGTAACTGCACTTGTGGCTGCTTATTTATTAGTTAAATATAGCAATATTTGAGGAGTCTTGACAACTTTGGGGCCATGTGCCACTGCACCACCATTGAAATCATGGCCCTTGTGTCTGCTAGATAACTGCACTTGTGACTGCCTGTTTAGTAATAAAATTCAGCAATATTCACGTTTGATGGGGTCCCTAGAGCTATTAGCCCTGGTACCACTGCACCTGCTGCACCATTCAAATCAAGACCTTCTGAACGGCAAGATAACAGTAATTGTGTCTGCCCGTATAGTAGTAAAATATAGCAATATTAGGTGTTTAGAGGAGTTCTGACCACTTTTGTGCTCTGTGCCACTGCACCTGCTGTACCATTCCAATCATGCCCCTGTTGTCTGCAAGGTAACCACACTAGAGGCTGCCAGTTTAGTAGTTAAATATAGCATAACTCTTGTATATTAACTTTATTTTTAACATGCAATGATTATTACAACATTTAGAATTTGATCATAATGACCAAATAGATTACGTTGAAAAAAATCAATCCTATAATGCCTACATAGTGCAAATAAAGGTACGGAGGCATGAATAGGAAATGCCACAAACGATCAGAAGCTAAAGCATCTATTTTACACAACTAAGTAATACAAGTATTTTCAATGCAAAAGGTCTCGCATTTGCGTACGAGTTATAGCTATTGGGGTTGTAGTTTACAATGTCTTCTTTTAATGTATTTTGGTTTGGAGCGGAGCCCATAGGATAACATCGAGTGGTTTTGCTTTTGTGAGAGTTCGAGGTATTGGTGTTGTAAATGACAATATTTTTTACCCATTTGTTTTGGATTGGAGTGGATGCATGTGATGTGAAGTGGAATTATGTGGGTTGAATTGGAATTGTTAGTGGTGGAATTGTGGTGTGTAGTGGAATTATGTGGCATGGTGTGCAGTGGAAATACGTGGTTAGCAAGGATTTTAAAAATCAAATGAAAGCAGTGGGCAGGCTGTAAGCTCACAAAGAAGTATATATCAAGGAAGCAGAGGTGAGTAAAGGTGCAGCATGAGGTTTAAGGAAGGAGAGTGAGAAGAAGGCAGCATGAGACAAAAGGAAGCAGAGGTGAGGAAAGGAGCAGCATGAGGCAGAAAGAAGTAACGGGAGAATGAGAAGAACGTACAAGGAAGTATAGTGAGAAGAGGAGGGCACCATTAGCCGCAAAAGGCATTGTGAGAAGCAGAGCGGCATTAGTGCAAGAGGATGAAGTGAAGATGAGGAATGTACTCAACAAGGAATCGCCTGCAGATGAAATTATTAAAAATGAATTAACGGCACCAGCCATGTTCAAATTGCATTGTTTGCTAGAACATATTGTTTGTGAATCAGACATGTAATTGTTATAATTATTTTTCTTAAATACAATGCAGATAGTTATTGAAATTCACTTGTAAAATATAACTGTTAAATGCCGGTGACTATATTAGGATGTAAAAAGTCAAAGGACACTATTGTGTGAGGTAAACGTTCTCCTAAAATTCCAGATTGTCATGGGAATTACTTCCACGTTTGCTTGTTTTTTTGAGTTTGTGCCATGTTGCCTTGGGTTGGATTTTGTGGGAGGTGGTGCAGTGGTATTGCGGGTCTTGAAGACACCCTCTGATAACCTGGAAAAAACCTGTATAGGAAGCACCAGAAACAAACTATCTGTTAAAGAAATACTTTATTATATGCCAGTAACCGGGCATGTTATTGGTCCGGGGCAGGTTTAAATGAAAGACAGGGAAGGGTTGCATAATGGGTTTGGGTACATTAGCATAGGAGTCCTGGGATGTGGGAGCAGGTGAATGGATTGGAAGGATCAGTGGGCTGCGGGGACCAGTGGGTCAGAATGGAATTTAAAAGGGCAAGATGTGCGGTCAGTGGATATAGGTGAGAAGGAACAAGTAGGTAGTACAGGGAAGGTTATCCCTTAAAGATATGATTTATTATATGATATGATGTTTCTATAGAACAGAACAAGAAGTGCTGTTGTGGTTGTAGACTAAAGTTCTGTACGTTCTAATTTGTATTTAGATGTAGGTCTATAACACCGGTTTTGTAACGTCTGGATTGCTAGGCAAATTATTTTGTCATGTCATTGTTTTTTAACAAAAGTGAAAATAAACTGGACATGCAAATTACAATGAAGATAGCAACTATAGAAGTATTTTTCAACATTACAAAAGCTTGTTTTCAATATACAAACTCAACTTTAAGAGGTCCATAATGCTATAAAGTCCTACTGAACTACATTTGACGTTGAGTTTAAAGAGCTGGTGTTTATATGTATTCACTTTACCAAGATGTTAACCAAGCGATGCAAATAACCTCAGAGAGCAGCAGCCCTCTGGTTTATTGTATACTACACCTAAAACGGAGTGGCTTACCCTCAACTCCTCCTAGGGTAGGTCGGTGCATGTTTTTCCTTTTTCAACACAATGAGATGACATTATAATAAAAGTGGGTCTTGAAAAAAATCACTGCAGGGTTCCTGCTTTTAACTGACCCTCAATTATTTTTCACTTTGTAAAAAAAAAAAAATATATCACACTTCAATTATTAAACCAAGTACAACAGGGCGCCACTGTGCACTAAATCTCAACATAAACAAAAGTTCTGATTTTCCCTCCAAGAAAACGATTGTTTCCAGAGTTTGTGGTGCTGGTTCCCAAAACATCACTTTAAAGGAAGAAACTACCACCACCCTCTTTGCACCACAGAGTCCGGTGGGAGGAAGCAGGATTGTGAAGACAACTTCAACCTTCGTTCACACAAAAGGTCCACGGCAGACTGGGGAGAGGGATTATTCAGTAACTCCTCAGTTCCCTGGGACCAGAGCCCTCCGGGAGTTTATTTTCAATGCGAGGAAGTGGAAAAGAACATAAATAAGAACTAGGGTTTCTGTTCTGCACTGAGCTTGCACTACTGTAGAGTGAAGACATGCCATTTTTCAAGGACTCTGCAGTCTGCTGCTGCCAAAAACCACGTGTGTACAATAGCCACAGCAACACCTGTTAAACACAACTAAAAGAAAGTATACCGAAATTTTAAACCACTTCAAGAGAGCACACTACATTGTTGTTGTTGTATAAGCTTTATTTCGACAGCTCACGTCATCAAAGCTATAAAAACACCATTTTAAATACATATAAAAAAATTTAAGATAGTTGAATCGTCAAAAACGTGTTACAGCAAATATATACAACTAATCCATTCTAATATCAGGTTAATACCAAGGACCGTCGTACTAATCGTCACCACTAAAATAGAGCTGTCATTAATACAACATAATGAAATTGAGATATGCATAAATTACATTTTAAAAGAGAGGTAGGTCCAGGCACTAAAAAGACTGTGATTTCAATTAAGCCCAACTTACAAACCCCCCTCAAGAAAACATTGTCAGAAGACTAAAAACTATAAAGTGCACTTGCAGGATGTGTAGTTGGGCACTAAGTTAATATCTTAAAAGCCCAACGACAGCAACATATACGCCTCATGCGACTGGGGGCTGACGCATTTCTGTCTGGGCTTTCCTTCCTATTAGCCATGCATGGCTTAAGAACTTAGCCACACTGCAGGCAAAAAGTGGCCTTGGGTCCGATCTAAGGATACGCAGGGCAACGCGATATTCCTGCCTGTGTGCCCAACTGCTGGCAAATCGGTTTGAACTATTTTGCCCAAGGTAAAGAGTATGCCTGGCATACAAACATGACATGGGCAACACTTTCTACTGGGCCCTACAGCATGGACAATCCTTAGACGATGGATTACATGTGTGCCATTTGGCTATGGTTTCACAAACAGGAAGTGTACCAAACCTGAAATGGATATATAAGAGCCTGTCCTGTGGGACCTGGATTATGTCTAGGAAAGGCTCTAAATATCTTTCCTGCTTGTGAAGATAAAATTCTGCAGTGAGTCTCCCCAGGTTTGGTTTGCTAGATTCTTGTTGGTCCACCCAGTCCCAATAGAGGCGCTTGAGTTCTTCTTTCCTCGGTGGATCTTGTTTCACCCAGTGGGCTTGAGGCCCTATGGCTGTCATCATTTTCCTGATGTTAGAGATCCAACCCACCTTACTACTCATATCTAACCTGATGACCTCAGATGGGGCTTCCACATAAGGTAGAAGCTCTTCGGTTTGTCTAATGCGAACCTAAAAGAGCAAAGGCTTAAGCCTTGCTACATCACCTATTGATCGTCTGCCCATGTGAAGCATGAGGGGAGTGAGGGGAGCATATTTTGGCAGCATCACTAATTCCCTGAGGAATTTATATACTGATCTGCAGAGATCGTAGGTCTCGAATCCAGGGGCGTAACAAACACACCCGCAGCCCCCGCGGTGCGGGGGTGCCCCCAGTCTTCAGTGGGTGAAGGGGGCCCCCTCAGGCAGCTCATCTGCAGAGAGCTGTGAGAGCGAGGCATGCTCTAAAGCAGCTGCAGTGTGCAGCCTGCCCTGAGCTCCTCGCAGTGACCCAAGACTGAAGGGAAACAAACAAATTGCATTGTTTCTCTTCAGTCAGAGCCAGGCCGGAGAAAGGATGGGGGTGGGGGCCCCAGAGTGAGCATTCACGCAGGATACTGCTCCTCTGAGGCAGCACAGAGCTGACTTGGGCCAGAGAAAGTTTGCTGCTCCAGAGAAGCAGGATCTGCTGGGAGGTAACTGATACAGAAGGGGCGCCCTCTCCGTGAAGGTCCTGAAGGAGTTCTCAGTAGTCCCAGAGGGTCTCCGCGGTCATCAGAAGGGGACAGTGCACTGGTGGGATATTTGGGTGATGAGTGTAAATCCCTCCTTTCACTTTTCACTAGTGCATGTAGCCATCGCGTATGGGGGACACACCTACTGTATGAATGTAGGTCACACGTGCTACTCTCTCAGTTGACTGGGTGAGTAATCACTGTGGTGGAAAAGGAAACACACATTCACATGTCAAAGCATACGTTCATTATTCACACGTGAAAAGACTCTATGGCATGCACACCATGGATTAACAGTTGCCACACTTAATGACGGCCAGTATATTGAGGTCTGAAGCCATGTATATGCATCGCCCCTCTTTGTGTCATTATATGTGCATACAGCACACTACAGGGTAAGTGTCACAGCTGGCGATGACGCAAGGATGTATAGGTATCCCCCCTCCTTTTTGTCATTGTACATGCACACAACACACTACAGGGTACATGTCCATGCTGCCGGGGATGACGTAGGGATGTATTTGTATTGCCTCTCTTTTGTGTCGCTTTACGTGCACAGAAGACACTACAGGGTACATGTCAGTGCTGCCAGGATGACATAGACATATATTTGTATAGGCCCTGCTTTGTGTCATTGTACATTCACACAACACACTACAGGGTACATGTACCGTAGACTGACTCCTGAGGCGGAAGCCGGGAGCCTTGTAAATCGCTGGTATTGTTCATTTTTAAATTAGTGCCGTATTTGTATTCCCCCTTTGTGTGTTGTTGTGCTTTGATTTAGCGCATGGTGTTCTCGCGCTTACTATTCTCAGCGAACTAAGAACACGAGAATTGTCTGTCCTCACTCACCTCATTACCTTCAGTAATGGGGGACATACTGGGCATGGTTCACGGTTAGCACACTAGTCGTTGGCCTTATTCTTCTTCAAAAGACGATGACAGCGCGTGCGCGCAGCACCGTAGACTGACTCCTGAGGCGGAAGCCGGGAGCCTTGTAAATCGCTGGTATTGTTCATTTTTAAATTAGCGCCGTATTTTTATTCCCCCTTTGTGTGTTGTTGTGCTTTGCTTTAGCGCATGGTGTTCTCGCGCTTACTATTCTCAGCGAACTAAGAATACGAGAATTGTCTGTCCTCACTCACCTCATTACCTTCAGTAACGGGGGACATACTGGGCAGGGTTCACGGTTAGCGCACTAGTCGTTGGCCTTATTCTTCTTCAAAAGACGATAACAGCGCGTGCGCGCCGGCGGCGTGGCGAAGGCGCGCCAAAGGCAAGCCCGTCTGCGCCCGTCCGCGCCCAGCCGCGACTAGAGGCTGGAGAGGCTACTACCCCCCAGGTAACTGACCGTAATAGTCGTATCACTTATTCAGCTGAATCTCTGTGGGCTATAAGAGACACTTGGGCCACTAAGAGGCATAAGCACATCACATGTAACCAGACTTTTCCTATGGTATTAGAAGGTCCTGTTGTGTGTCAGCTCTGTCAATTTCCTATGAGGATTCATACAGGGGACCACATTCCAGGGAAATGGGCCCCAGTCCATTCCACCATTGGGTCTAAAAATATCCTCTGTAATGTTAGGTCTCTTGCTAAACATCCATTTGAAATTTGGGACCTGATTACCTCTTATACCCCTGCATTATGCTTCCTCACAGAAACTTGGTTAAACCCCTCTAACCTCCCCCAGATACATCTGGCCATTCCAGATAATTATCAATGTATATATTTAAATAGGGAAGGGAAAATTGGTGGTGGCATTGCCATTGCCTTTCTGAATCATCTTAGAGTGAATTGGGTGTTTTCGGTACAAAATGAATGGCTGGAATTAGGGATTTTCAAGGTCACTGTATCTCCCACTGACTCCTGGCACGGCGCGCTACTGTACAGACCCCCAGGATCTAAAGCTAATTTTTCTGACCTTTTGGTTGAACTTATAGCGTTGTATGTGCTTGCAGCAAATACATTCCTCTTGCTTGGGGATTTCAATTTTCATGAGGAAGACACCTCAAATTCAGAGGTGGACAAACTTCTGGTCTCGTTGAACTCAATAGGTCTTACTCAACGAGTGGCTGGCCCAACACACCGAGCTGGCCACCTATTAGATCTAGTATTTACTAACGATGACCAACTGAGTTGTGACCCTCCTCACTTCTTGATCTGGACGGACCACTCAATGATCTCCTTTACCTTCAATAAGGTTTGGGGGAAAAAGGGTGAACTAAAAAAGAGAACAGCTTTGGGACAACATAGAGTCTGGCGAAATCTTTCTTTAGAAGCTTTTAACAAGATATTCTCTCTCCACGGGGGAACCAATCTAACTGAGCCTTCCAAAAAATTGGAAGCCTTTAATACCGCTCTTGAAACTACTTTTGATGCAATTATACCAATTAAACATAGGGCAGTTACAAGACGAATCTCGAGTCCTTGGTATACAGAGGAGCTTAGGATGGAAAAAGCCAATTGTAGGCGCCTTGAGAGAACTTGGAGAGCAAATAAGGAATATCAAACTAGACTCCTGTATAGAGAGTCACTGGCCATCTATCACTTAAATCTAAAAGCAGCAAGATGCTCTTTCATCATCAAACAGATAGAACAAGCCAGCAATTCTTCGAAAGTCCTGTTCTCCATAGTTAAAGATTTTTCATCTCCTAGAGCTTGTGCTCAGCCACTTATAGAATCCCAGGACCTCTGTAATTCTTTGGCATCGTTTTTCAAGGATAAGATATCCACGATTTACAACAGTTTTCCTCCTGAAACTCTGTCAACTCTAGATCTGTGGCCTGAATTGAATGTCGGGGCCTCAGCAGTAATTGGCTCTTTGGAGCACTTTGAATTGACCACCGCTGAAGAGATCATAAACGGCCTCTCCAAAGCAAAATCAGGCTCTCCTAATGATCTATGCCCTCCAAAAACGATGGCCCTCTTAGCGACTAGCTGTGCCGCGGCAATTAGAGATATTTTCAACTCTTCTCTAACAACCGGCACCATCCCTACGGCTTGGAAAGAGGCATCTGTCCGTCCTATTTTGAAAAAACCCTCAGCTGATCCGTCCATCCTTTCTAACTACCGCCCTATTTCCCTATTACCACTCTTGGGAAAATTGTTGGAAGGTATTGTAAATAAACAACTCTGTTCTTATCTTGAACATAATGGAATCTTAGACCCTTCACAATCGGGTTTTCGGAAAGGATTCAGTACTGAAACAGCCGTACTGGCAGTGACTGACTCACTCAGACGAACAGTAGACACGGGGTGCTCAGTAATACGGATCCTTTTAGATCTCTCCGCAGCTTTTGATACCATCTTGCACATAAAGCTGGCGGAGAGATTAGCCTCTGGGGGTATCAAAGGAACCGTCCTGAAATGGCTACAACACTTTCTGTCTGACAGATCCCAAACTGTTATTCTGGGTCCCTATTCCTCGCCTAAAATGCCTTTGAAGAGGGGTGTCCCGCAGGGCTCCTGTTTGAGTCCGACCCTCTTCAATATCTATATGTCTCCTCTGGCAAGGATAGCTGAACAGTTGGGCTTCGAGATCATCTCATATGCAGATGATACGCAGCTCATGTTCACCATTGGGAGAAATCTAGAGGATGAGAAAGTCTGCTTTGCAAATGGCTTGAAGACGATATATGACTGGATGACGGCCAATTACCTTCAACTGAATCCAGACAAATCAGAGATTATGCTGCTGGGTAAAGCAACTAATGTCTGGTCAAATGATTGGTGGCCTACCCAATTGGGCTCTGCCCCTATCCCCAAGGTTTCAGTTAATAACCTGGGTATAAAAATTGATAGTGTACTGTCTATGAAAGATCATATCGCAACTACATCTGCTTCATGCTATTATAGCCTTCGGCTTCTGAGAAAAATCCTCCCTTATATGCCTACCTGCCATCGTAGGACTTTAGTACAAGCTCTGGTCACCAGCCGTTTGGATTACGGCAATGCATTGATGGCAGAAGTAGGTGAGACTCACCTAGCCAAGCTGCAGGTGGTCCAGAATACAGCTGCAAGGATGATCTTGAATCAACCTGCAGGTTCCCCTTCTCTACCACTACTTAGAGAACTACACTGGCTAACGGTGAAAAAGAGATATTTTTTAAAGATCTGTGGTCTCACCTAAACCGCCCTGAACAATAGCGGTCCTCTCTATCTACAAAATAAACTTTTTAAATACTGCCCCTCAAGGAATCTCAGATCTAGTCTTCATGGTCTTCTGCAGGTCCCCCGTTTCCGTCTTACCCGGACGGGTGGCAGATCTTTCTCATACTTAGCTCCAAAATATTGGAATCAGCTTCCCCATGTTTTGCGATCAAATCCCAGATATGAACTTTTTAGGAAAAAGCTGAAAGCTTTCCTGTTTTGAACTCTCATCTAGTCCCCTTTGTTGTTTCTGTCCAGGTTGTTAGTCTATCAGGCAGCGCCGAGATGCCCCAGGGTAATTTGAGCGCTTTACAAACTCATTAACATAACATAACATGTCAGCACTGCTGAGGATGACGTAGGGATGTATTTTATCCCCCCTTCTTTGTGTCATTGTACGTGCACATAACACACTACAAAGTAAATGTAAATGCTGCAGGGGATGTCACTGAGATGTATTTGTATTGCCCCTTCATGTGTGTATGTGCACACAGTATACTACAGGGTATATGTCAGCGCTGCCGGAGTTGACTTGGGGATGTATTTGTCAGGGGCGTAACAAAGGCCCACACGGTGCGTGGAGGCCCCCAGAGAGAGCATTCTCCAAACGCAGGGGTCACCAACTGGTCAATTGCGAGCTGCTGGTAGCTCTCCCAGAGCAGAAGGTAAGCCTAGCATAAGGAGCCCGGTGCTAGACAGATCAGCTCCACACCCATAGTGAGCCCCTGCCCTGATAATTGTTTGGGCGAGGCAGCTCATTTATCTTCTAGTGTAAGCATCAGCGTCATTGATTGGGGCCAATTATTTATGTGCTTCATTAATGTAACTCTTGCCAGGACTACAAAAAAAAAAAATTCTCCCTCAAACCCCCACCTGCCACACCTGTCCCTCCCTCGTCCTTCTTCATCCTTCTTCCACTTATTGTTGGAACAACTCGTTCCTCTCCCCTCCTCTCGCTCACACTGTGGAAAAGTAATTGCTCTGCCTGGTTTGTGTGAGAGAGGCCAAGCAGAGGTGAGAGACTCCATGCTGATGCAGCTGCTGGCTCCTCTCAAGGCCTGTGTGTAATTTATAGCCATCCTGTGCCCTCCTGTTAGCAAGGAGCTGGTGATGGCACCTATGGCAGAGGCCCGTGTGTCCTGCTGGTGGCTGTGATGTTAGCTGAGGCCTGCGGGGCCAGGGAGGCTGAGGGCTCATTTAGCTGCTGTAAGCATCAGCTGCATTGGATCCAAATTACGCTTGCCAGGGCTTCAAAAAGTGTTTTCCCCTCCAACCTCACCTGCCACTCCTGACCCTCCCTCACCCTTGTTCCATTTATTGTTGGGACAACTCGCTCTCAACCAAACAATAGCCCTCTTCCCTCCTCCCGCCCGCACTGTGGAGAAGTCATCACTCTGCCCGGTCTGCATGAGAGAGGCCGAGCAGAGGTGCGATGCACCGTGCCTGGTGCAGCTGCTGGCTCCTTACAGGGCCTGGGAGTAATTCAGAGCAATCCTGTGCCCTCCTGTGAGCAAGGAGCTGGTGATGGGACTTATGGCAGAGGCCCGGGCATCTTGTAGGTGGCTTTGGTGTTAGGTGCGGCCTGTGGGGCTGGGGAGGCTAATGGGGTGGATGAGAAGACCGCTACTGGGCTGAGAAGAGAGATTCAGAGGGACACCAGCCCCTACTTAAATACAGGCCTGTGGCATGACAGCCCCTGAGGCCTAACAGCCTTTAGCCAGGAGAGGTGGGCCGCAGTGAGGCAAGTGACCAGCACCCCTAAGGGACACAAAGCCCTGAGCCTCTCAGGCAGTGTCAAACGCCAGTAAAGAACCACAGACCCGGGCTCAGCAGGGTGTGAAAAAAGGCTGATTCTGTTTTGGAACGCTTGAAAGCAGCTTTACAAGTTTACATAAACTTGAGCCAGTAGACTTAGCTCAAGGAGGCGCAATGGTGATGGAGGTCTCACACATTACCAAGGGCAACAATCTTGCTTCTTATCTACCTCAAGTGCATATATGCCCCTTTGACTTCTTTCTCCATGATCATACTCGCACTGTGGGGAGTTGGATCCATTTTATCCCTACCTGTCTGAAAGGCCATTACATTGGCTCACTGGGTGTTGCAGATATTTTTCAAAGGTTATACTCTATTCTTCATATTCTGTCACCAGTGCCCTCCAACCTCCAAAATGCCTCACCTGCTTTCATACTGTATGTACGCCATGCCACCGTTCTTCTGCAGGAACATCAATCCTCCTTGGCAAATGGGGCCATAGAGGGAGTCACGGAAGTGGAAAAAGGCAAGGGGTGTTACTGCTACTCCTACTATTTGTTGGACCCCAAAAAGGGTGAAGTGCTTCATCCTCTTAACACCTTGTTTGAGAAAATATTGAAAATGCTGACTTTAACGCAGATCCTCTCTGCCATGTATCTGGGGGATTGAATGGAGTCTTTGGAATTGCGGGACACCTACATTCATGTGTCAGTCATGCAGTCTCACAGACGCTACGTTCGGTTCATGGGGTTTTGGAAGCATTTGCAGTACATAGTTATGTAATTACACCTCACATTTGCCCTTTGGGTGCCTGCGAAGCTGATGACTGTTACAGTGCTCCATTTTTGCAGACCTCCAAATAGGTCACCCAGCAAGGTGTGAGATACTAGTAAGGAATCGCAGGCCCTGAACACTGGAGTGTCAACCATTGATAGGAAACCACAGGCCTGGGCACTTCTGGAAGCCACAATAAGCAATCAGATCAGCCAATGGAGTCATGTAAATGTATTAACTGGAACACATTTAAAAGTGCTTTCTGTTTATATTTGCTGTTTGAAGTATGTACAAAGGGCTTGTAGGAACTGGGGTCACCAGTCCCTCAGGGGGTAGCTTGGCGCGAGCAGGTAGGCACCCAAAGGCTTAAGTGTAAAGTGACCATACAGCACATACATCCACTGAGACAGGGAGCGCACTCAATGATTGACACCACACCAGTAGGTTGAATAAAAACCAATCAGCTTTATCTAGATCAACGTCAGGTTCTCAAAGCATTTCATGAGGAATAAATCTGGCATTTCATTAAAGCGCTAAACTAGGCATTTCACCAGAGCGTCAAACATAGCATTTCATTAGAGCGCTAAACTGGGCATTTCCTTAGAGCGTCAACCATAGCATTTCATTAAAGCGCTACACATGGCAATTCATTAGAACGTCAAACCTGGCATTTAAGCAAAGCGCTGCACCTAGTAACTCATTAGAGCGTCAAACATGGCATTTAAGCAAAGCGCTGCACATAGTAACTCATTAGAGCGTCAAACATGGCATTTAAGCAAAGGGCTGCACATAGCACTTCAACACGCTTTCTAGGGCAAGAAATCCGAGCGCTAAAAATAGCATTTAATCACAGCGCTACCATAGCGGTTGATCAGAGCATTTCATTGAGGCATTAAACTTGTCCACTCCTTCAAGTATCCATCGTGGCCGTGGAGACAGTTATCCGCAGTGGAGGTGGTATGAGGCCTTCGGTATAGTGAGGGGGGTTCCCCAGGCTCTCTTTATGCCCAAATCACTCCTCCTACGAGGTGCTCACTTAGCCCTTCCCAGAGCGAGGGTTGAGGGGGCCCACCGGCCTAAACAAGAAACGTCCCCGGGGGAGGGGCGGGTCCCGGGCCTCTCTCTGGCCTTCCGCCCTCCTCCCCAGGGGTTACCTTGGTCTTCGGCCTCACACCGGGCCCTTGCGTAGATCCGCGGCCGGGCGGGGGCTCACTCTCCTCGGAGCCCCTCCCCCCAGCCGCGTGGGTCTCCCGGCGATGTCCGGGCCGAACGGGTCTCGGGGGATCGCTGCGGAGCCAAGCAGGCCTCGCGGGGGCGTGCCCGCAGTCGCCAATGACAGCGCGGCCTGCGGGGGTGCGATCGCTGAAGCTAATGAGGAAGCGGCAGGGCGGCGCTCAGGTGACCGCCCCCGTCAGATGATGCGAGTCTGCGGCTTCAGGCCTACCGCGGCCTCTATGGGATTGCTCCGGCCTAACGAGGCCTTCGCGGGAGTCCGGCGGCCCTCTCCTTGTTGAGGGCCGCCACGGGAGATGTGAACGGTGGATCCCCACCAGGGGAGCGTGCCCGGTCCGGTGCGCGCTGGTGTCGGCGGGGCCCCGGATTCGGCAGCGGGCCCCTGAAGGTGAGCCTCGTGGGCAGCACACCGTCGGGGGTGGGGACTTCTAGGCCCAGGGCTGCTTTGGGGTGTCGTTTCAGCGCCCAGCACTCCCTTGTGCCCAGCAAGGGCAAGCGCGCCAGTTACAGGCCGGACAGGCCCGAGGGGCAGGCAACACTGTGGTGGTGATCCAGTGACAGATGGGGGGGTCCCAGTTGGGGCCAGGGAGCGCAGGGGTGTCACAGCGCGGTTACCTGGCTGATCCCCCAGCAGTTCTGAGGTGCGTTTAGTAGATCTTCTTCGGCGCTTGTTGGTTCCTGCACCCTTAGTGGCTAGTTTCTTGAGGGGGGGGGTAGGTTGAGTTGGTGACTGGATAAAGTTTTTAGTCAGTCTCTGTAGGTCGTCCCGGGGTTCCCCTCCCGCTGGGCCAGATCAGTGGGCTATTTCAGTGTTCCTCACGCAACTTAGAAGGCAGCACCTAAGCCCTGTCACTTCCAGTGGTATAGGTCCCTGACTAGGCCCTACCGCCTAAATCTCCTGCGTAGGTTCCCCCAGGTCTGCGTTGTCCCAACTGACTGAAAAGTTTCCCTCCTTTCCTTAAGTATCCCTAGGTCAGGTGACCACTCTCTAAGGCGGCAAAAGTAAACCCCACCCTTATTCTAGAAGGTTCCAGCAGGTTCCAGGAGCTTCCCTACTCTAACTATAGGAGAAAAAGGCGGGCTGGTGTCGCAACAATGTTGTAGGGTCCCAGCCAGCTCCTGGCAGCTAGGGTGCTACTAAAAAGACCATTCCGCAGTAGCAGGGGCCTGTGGCAGCCATATTGGGAGAAGAGAGCACCTGCACCTTAGCATTGATTAGCAATGGGAAGGCGCTCGGAGACCTAAGGCAAACGAAAAAGAGGGTGGAAAAAAATGAGGCTGGGGCAAAAACTCAGGGAAAGACCACCCTAGGGCTGACAGGTCTAACAGGGCTCGCTAAAAATACAGGCTTTAGGTGATCTTACTTTATTTTTGTACCGGCTTGGACATTAAAATACAGGTGGCAAACCGGTCAGGTGGCAATGCTAAGTGAAAACAATGCCAAATATATCCAAACATAAAAGTATGAGCTTATTAGGCTTATAGTCAGAGAACCTGGGCGTGGGAGGTTTCTCGGAAAAATGTGTGAGCTGCTAAACCTTTAGTAGCTCACAGTGATTTTCACTGATCAGAAGTAGCTCTCACTAAAGGTTGGAGACCCCTGCTCCAAAGTGTACTGCTCATCTGAGAAGGGCTGAGGCAGCACAGAGCTCACTGGGGCAGGAAAAGGTTTGCAGCTCCAGGAACAGGATCTGCTGGGACGCATTGGAAGGTAAACAAGCATTTGCAATGCAACTGGTCTCGCATTTGTGAGAGTTAGAGCTATTGATGTTGTAAAGGACTATGGGGCGCATGCATCATTGGAAATTGCAGTCGCAAAGGGGCAGATTAGCAGATTCCCAAATGCAAAAATCGCTATTTAAGTAATCGCTAAATTTGCGATTACTTTGCTATGCAACAAAAAGAAAATTGTGATTTCTCATTTAAGAAATGCAAATTACCATCAACTCAAAGTTGATGGTAATTTGCGATTACTTTGAAAAATGCACAAAAGTGCATTTTTCAAAGTTCTATGTTGTGCACATACATGCCCTTTGGGGCATGTGTGTGTGCAACATTTTTAAAAATTTTAATTTCAGGGGTGCATCAGGGTGTCCTTTTGGCACCCTTGTACCCTTGAAATAGCATGCATAATTTGCGAGTACCTATTTGGTACCCGCAAATTGCGCATGCAATTCCCATTGATTCCTATGGGCCTCTAGGCCCATAGTAATGAATTGGAAGCAATTCCTTATTTGCGATTCGCAATTTGCGTGTGGCATATAAGGAATGTGTAGGAATCTCTATTTTTTTGTGTGATTCCTACATGCATAGGGAATTGCAATTTCTTAAAATCACAATTTAGGAATCACAATTCCTAACTTTGATGCATGTGGCTCACTGTATTTTACCTATGCGTTTTCTGTTTGGAGTGGAGTGAATGTATGTGGTGCCAAGTGGACATATGTGGTTTGGATTGGAATTGTTAGTTGTGGAATTGTGTTGTGTGGATTGGATCTGTGTAGTGAAATAATGTGGCATAGTGTGCAGTGTAATTACATGGATAGTAATTATGTGGTATTGAGTGTACTGGAATTATGTGGAGTTGGTTTGTGTGTCATGGAGTGGGATTGTGTGTCTTGGAGTGAGATTATCTGGAATGGTATTTTGTGTTGTGGAGTTGTATGTAGTGGAGTATACTTATGTGGTGTGCTGTTAAATATTGTAGCATGATGTGGAATTTTGTGGTGCAGATTAGAGGTATGTGGTGTGTTGTGTAATTGTGTTGTTGGTTTGAATTATGTAGTTTGTTGTTGAATTATGTGGTGTGGAATGGAAATGTGTAGAGTTGAATTATGTGACGTGGAAGTGTGCGCTGTTGAGTGAAAATTATGTTGAGTGGTATCATGAGGCATGGTGTGAAGTGTAGTTATGTGGAATGTTGCTATGTGGCATATACTCGATTTATGTGGAGTGTATTTATGCAATATGGAGTAGAGAATAATTATGTGGAGGTTAATTATGTGATGCCGAGTGGTATTATGTGGTGTGTAATTATGTTGTTTTATGAATTGTGTAGGGATGAATTGTGGAATTGTGTGACGTGTGGAATTATGTGGCATGGTGTGGTGTATAATTGTGCGCAGTGGAATTATGCAGCATGTTGCAGAGTTGTATTTTGTGGAGGGTAATTATGAGTTTTGGAGTTGAGTGTAAATATGTTGTGTGAAGTATAATTATATAGGTTGAACTGTAATTATGTGTAGTTTAATTGTGTTGTGTGGAGTGTAATTATGTGGTTTGCAGTGGTAATAAGTTGTGTGGAATGTTATTATGTGATGTAGAATTATGTGGTATGGAGTGAAGTAGAAATATGTGTTTTTTAATTTTTAGGATTATAATTATGTGGTATGGAATGTTGTAGGGTTAAATTAGTTATCGTTGAATTGTGCGGCATAGAATTATGAGATTATCAAATGTGCTGTGTGTGATAGAATTAGGTGGCATGGATTTAGGCAAGCTGTGTACGCTAAGGCTTTTATGTCATGGGGAATAAAGTTGACGATTGTCTATTTTTCTTTGTAAAAATAAGATGGTCTGTTTCTTTACCTTCCGGTACATTTCTGAACAATTTGTTAAGCTAAATTGTATTGTTGCATTGTGTGCGCATGCAGGGAAGAACAAGTGTCTGGCAGACATGCAAAAAATCATCCTACGTCTCAGGATTAACTTCCACACTTCTAAGCAGTAATTCCAGTCCTAGAATGAGTTACCTGTTTCCTTTACAACAACAGTTAGTAAAACAAGTAAGTGCTTTGCCAGCCTGTGTAAGTAGCAAAGGTTTTAAAGGGACTTGTTTTTGTGCAAGGTATTGCTTTTCCCAGTTCACGTAACGGGTAATAAACATCTCCAGTTAATAATAGGGTTGACAGGATGGTGCGATAGCAGAATATTGATGCGTGTGGATCTGGTAAGGACTGCGGGCAGCAAGTGCTTGATACTTTATTTGCATAAGAAAATACTATATATTTTTTCATTATCCTCCATTAGTTATTAGTAAGAAAGGGGAAGAGAATCGTTCACCGACAGCATTCGATTAGTCTTAGGGAGACAAAGAATGCTGTGGTCTGTGGTAGATGCCGCCCAGAATGCATAGATATATATGTATAAGGAGCTGCCAATGAAAGGAAGTGGAAATGCGCTTTAGACGTTGCAGGTATTGATGGCTACTGTGCAGTTGCAGACTTCGCTGGGCTGACAGTGGGTGGGGAACTGCTACGTTGTCACTATAGGTTTATTACATGAACCTACTCTCTGGTGTTTGTCCTTGGGGTACTTGCTGACTGGTGCTACATATGAGATCAGGTTTGCCTTTGACAGGAGGTATGGTTTAGTGGGGTACCAAGTGTAAATTGATGTTGGTGTGAGGAAACAAAAATTGGACCATTTAATATTATTGTGTGCATCATGTAGAGGATGAAAGTAGAAGGAACGGCTTTGATGCAGTAGAGGCTAGCAGGAAGAACTGTTTTGGGGTGATCAGTTGAAGAGATTGTTTAACATGTTTTAAACTACCACAGTGGCATTGGGAGGGCAGCATCTGAAATGCCCACTTTACTAGTAGGCAGTGGTTAGATGGGGACCGGCCATCAGTCTTTCTGTCGGTGGTGGACAGGGGGGCAGTGGGCGGCGGTCACAGGTTCGCAGTGACAACCGAGGGGTGGTTTTAAAGGCGGGCGGAAAAGCATAACTTCGGGTTTCGTAGGGGTGAGAGTAGAGTGTAATGGATGCGTTAGTACCAAACACAACGGCAGTGGTCTGTGTTTGGAGGTGGTTAACTGAGCTGGCTTCGCTTGAAGGTGGGTCATCAAGTAGGAGGATGTGTTTGGTGGGCCGGCTGGAGGCAGTGTTATGTATTGCTGGAAGGTGCAGCAGTAGTATTTACTGATGTATGTAAATCGCCCGATGAGAGGGGGGATGTTACCAATGGAGGATCCAGAATCCTTTTTAGGTCTCGCTGAGCCCAGCGCATGCGCTGGCTCGGAGAGACATTTTGTATCTGAGTTTTCAAAGTGCTGCTGGCTGGCCTAGCGCTTGCGTTCACGCGGCCGTGCACGCACAAACCGCTAGCCTTCAGCAGCACTTTGAAAACTTGTACGTCATCGCGATCACTTTCGCTTTCAGAGCGATCACGATCGCGAAGACGCACGCATTTAATGCTTGTTTGTTTTGTTGCTGTGATTGCCCCCTCTTATTTCATTTTACTTTTTCAACTTTTCCGTTTTTATCTGTAACGGGTACGTTTGTATAACTCCTCATGCAACGCTCTTGATTCTATTGTAAAGCGCTCTGACACCTTTGGGTAAAGTCGGCGCTGTATAAAATCGCATAAATAAATAAAAAATAACTAGCGCTGTAGTGCGGGGTTGAGCGGCATTAGCCGAGCTGTATACATACTTCTTTGTGTAATTTAACTGGTGCTGATGCAAAGTGCCCCAACACCATCTGCTCGAGTTCGCGCCGTATAAAAAGAGCATTAAAAAAATCGTCACTGAGGGAGGAGCCAAGATGGCGATCGGGACGGCAGCGTAGGCTCCCGGCTCCGTGAACCTCCGCATCCCGCACAGATATCCTGCATGCGATCCTTAGCCTGCACTATATGCCCGTGTTGGTGATTGAGAGCGGCAACCGATCGCGTGATTCTGAAGTTTCTGGCGGCGGTACCGCCGGAGAAATCTTCACCTGAAGTTTGCGGCCTGTGCAACCCCGGAACCGGGACCTCGAGTGGACAACATGGCCGGGCGGCAGTTCAACAACAGCGGCCATTGGTGACTGGGTGGAGTCGGAATACCGGAGCGCTGCGGATATTGGCCTGAATTTCGCCGTGGTCATTCCTACCACTGGGCGTAGCGGAACGAGTGCATGCCCGAGGTGGCAATTCCAAGATTCTTCGGTAATTGCCTGAGCCCTCGCCATTGAGCTGCTCGGACGCTGCCTGTAACTCGTCCCGATTTTCGCGGGCTGCTCCCGGATTTTTGCGGGCGCTCGTCCAGGGTGAGGATAATTGTTACTTGTGACCATACACCGGATACATATTTTGCCTGCCCCCGGAACCCTGTTTGCAGTACCATGGAACTTGATGCGCTTGTGCCTGGGTCCCGGTCCCAATCTGGGGTGGAACTACCCTGCGGCCATCTTGATAGGATGGATTCTATCATCCTGTACACTGGGTCGCAGCAAGATTGGGAGTGTGTGGCTAAGAGGAGCGTAGCGCAGCGGGCGCGAGGAGCTGTGCTGGGGTACGGTGACCTTCTCGAAGCTCTCGGTGCCCTTCGTTCCACCCTGGTTCACGGCGCCTGGGTACTGGGGAGAAAGCTTGATGGTATTGCGTCAGCGTCGGAACAGTTGCGATCTGCCTGTCCCCAGGTAACCAGGGACTTGTTTTACTTCACACAGGAGGACAGTGTCGTGGCCGCCCCTGTGAATAGGGGAAAGCTGGAAATTCCTGACAATGTGCCAACGTGTGGTCGGCTGGCTGTAGGTCGGGTCTGTTCCGGAGGTTTTAGATTTGAGCAGAAGGTGGTGGCTTTGTCCCACGCACAGCCTCCGGCGACCCAGGCAATAATCAAGCAATGGTCGCCTGCTCTGGCTGATTCCTACATCCTGGACCTTGTGTGCAGTGCATGTCCTGGGGCAGTACTGGGAAAGATGATCCTCCATAATGATGACTGTGTTGGTATTCAGAGACGTCCACCCTACATGTGTGTGTCGCTTCCGGTTCTTTTTTGGACGCTCCTTTTCCTCGCAACATTGGACATGGCACTGGGTCGATGGGTATGCATCGGTGGATTTGCAAAGAGAGGCCAAGGATAAGACTGATCCTTCAGAGGTTGTCATCTAATAGGCGGGCGGGCACAGGGGTTGCGTGCTCTCACGGCATAACTAATCGTGTAATAGGTGCATAACGCTCCCCATTTTTCTTTGAAACGTAAAAATTTTTGTTGATTATTGTTTGCTTTGGGGAGGAACACATTGTGCGGGAGGGAGAAGCCGGGGGCATGTTTGAAGGCCCTCCTCCAGTTTATTAATACTCTCTCCACTCCCCCGTTAGGTGGGGTTTCTTTTCTTTCTCCTTTTTCTCTGTTTCTTCTATATTTCGGGTCTGGTTCTGGGGCGACAGGCACACTGCTGGGGGGGGGGCCGTAGTCATCTGCAGAGGTGCAGGGTGGGGGGCTGGGGGAGGAGATTTTTTTAGTTTTTTACTTTGTTTCTATGGCCTCTTTTCTCTTCTCTTATCTTTCTTTGTCTTTCTTTTCTGGGGTCAGTACGGTAGGTTTCCTTCGCTGTCAATCACTGCTTTTTCATTTGTGCCTCAATTTCCGTGGTGCTTTCTGGGTCTTAGGGCAGGGGACTGCAGGCGCAAATGGCTCGTGATATTCTTCCACATCCTGAACCGCCTGTTTCAGCGCCATTGACTTGATAGATTGCTGTTTATTGTTGACGTTTTACTATTCTGCCCGCCATTTTTCGCTACTGGGAAATTGTTTGGCACCTGATCCTTCTATTCTCTGTTATAAAATGAAAACCTTTTATATCCTGGTTTCCTACTTGGGCTGCTGAGTGGCCAAGAGTATACTAGCATGGAGATTCTGCTCCCCGAGGTGCTGCCTGTGATTAAAACTTGTTTTCTGTTAATCCAACTGCTTAGCGGCCGGCCCCGGGGGTTGTAGGCCCATACTTGTCTTTGGTTGAAATGTCAATAAAGGTTTTTAAAAAAAAAAAAAAAAAAAAAAAAAATCGTCACTTCTAGGATGTGGGTGAGGTGCATTGGTAGGGCTGTATGCGGGGCTTTTCCAAGTGCAGGGAGGTGCCACGCGGCTGACCTTCGTTTATAGTGCTGTGTGCCTTGAAAACGCCTGGCGCCGTAATGAATACAAGACATCACCGAGGCGCTTTGGAATACAAGACAGTTTGCGCATTGGCAGAACTAAATGTGGGTTTACTTCGAATATTTGGGGTCCTGGAAAGGCGGACTGGTGTGGCTTGGAAGTGCTGCCTGTATATTACTTGCAGTAACAGTAGGAAGTGTGGCACGGTGATTGGACTGCATAGCTTACCTGCTGGAATATCGAGGGTTGCTACAGGGCACGGCAAACGTACCTCGGTGAAGTTATGTGCTAGGTTCAAGACTAGCGAGGCCTGCTACAGGGAAGAGCTGAGGGTTACGCTGGCCTCACGTACGGAATAGCAGGGATTGCACAAAACGAGACTGAGGTACCCTGGCGGAGGGTTACGGTGGGCTCACTTCTGGTTGCTACAGAGCACAGATGATGTATCCTGGTGGAGGTTTATTTCGGATTAATGAGGGCTGATTGAGGGCACGGCTGAGGTACCTCGGCTGGGGTTTATTCTGGGTTCACTTCTAGATTAATGAGGGTTGACAGAGGGCACGACTGAGGCACCTCGCTGCAGGTATGTCCTGGGCTCACTCATGAAGTAATGACAGGCATTTAAACGGACAGGTAAGGGAGTACCCAACAAATTAAAATATCCCCCACTTGAAGCACACCTTAATCACATGACCACAGGAAGAGAGCAAACCCAACCTTCATTAGAAGCACTCGCTTCTGCCTTTCATCCTCCTTCCATCTATCTATACATCCATCCTCTCAGCCTTACATCCAGTCATACATCCATCTGTTCATACACTCATCTGTCCATGCCTTCACCTTCCCAACATCAACCTATCCTTTCACCTAACCATCCTTTCACACCCCCTTCCTCCATCCTTTCACCCATCTGCCCATTCTTCCACCCTCCCATTTATTAAACCTTCCACCCCCTGATTCCTTCAGTCTTACATTCATCCTTTTACCCTTCAATCTATTCTCCCTCTCACCATGCCAACCTTCAGTGCACACTTCCTTTCACGCCTCAAACCTTTCACCTTGTCATTCTTTCCTATCACCCATCCTTTCTCCTTCTGTTATTTCTTTCCACTTTCTATCTACCCCTCTTTTTCTGAATGTTCACTTTTTCTATTTGATATTCTCTGTTTTCTCCTATTTTCTTCATTGCTCTTTTTTTAATTTCCTTAAAAATACATGTCATCCCACAGCCCTCTGTAGTGGTATTCCCTAACATTATTATTCATGAGCGTTTTGTGAACAACTGCATACCGAAACAAACATTGGCATAGCCAATAGGTCTCGCTTTTGGGACCTTATAAGTATTTAGTTGTGCAGCACAATATCCTTGGTGCAACAACATCAACTGTTGTATGGCTAAACACTTATAAGGTCCCAAATGCGAGACCAATTGGCTATGCCAATGCTTGTTTAGTGGCTGGGGTGAGCCCCTGCAGTATGGTGGGTCACTGGCCTGAGAGCTCTTGACTGAAGCGGAGAATGGGGGGCCCCCTCCATGTACTTTGCAGGGGGGCCCCCTCAAGTTTCGTTATGCCACTGCTCGAATCCCCACAGCTCAGCTCCATATAATACTGTGCTGACTGTCTTTGCTTCGTAAACCTGGAGGGCTGGTGCCACCAGTCTGCTGTGCGATGAACGATGTTCCTTCCCAAGTGATCCCGCTACCCTTTAATAGTTCATTACCATCTTTGTGAGATGGTTTTTCCAAGACATGTTATCTACAAGGCGAATACCAGGAAAATCGAAAGTGCTCGCTCTTTCTAAGGGTGTTCCACCAAGCAGAGGACCGCCTCGATACGACTTATGGGGGTTAAAGGCCATACATTTTGTTTTTAAAGTATTAATCACCAGCCATCTGGTATCGCATAACAATTGAAACCGATTCAAAAGGCGTTGGAGCCCCATTGGGGCCTTCAACACCAACAAGGTGTCATCTACGAACAAGAGGGTTGGTACCTTGACCTTCCCCAAAGGTGGTGCATCTGTGGGATCTTCTTGCAGGAAGCTGACCACTCCATACACGTAGAGGGAAGAAAGGGTAGGGGCTAGAACACAGCCCTGTCGGACTCCCCTTCTTACTGGAATACGGTCAGTCAACCTGCCCTGCAACCCCCACCTGATCTGCTCGTAGGTATCTTCATGCAGCCTAATAATAAGGTTGAGAATAAAGGGGGCAATCCCCATATCCTTGAGCACTGACCATAATTTACTCCTGGGAACTAGGTCAAAGGCAGTCTTTAAGTCAATAAATGCTAAAAAAAAAAGACTGCCTTTGGCAATCAGCACCTCTTTCCAGTAGATGAGTTGAAGCCGGAATACCTGATCGATAGTCCCCGTCCTGTCCCTAAAGCCGGCCTGAAACTGTGAAAGGATGGCACAATCGTCTGCCCACAGCTGGATCCTCTGCAGCAAAACTCTACTGAAGACCTTCTGGAGGGCATCAATCAGGCTTATAGGCCTATAATCTGAGGGGTCGTCCTTGGCTCCCTTTTTATAAATTGGGACCACCTCTGCACCTTTCCAGTACCCGGGGACAGGAGCACCTTTGGCTATTGCGTTAGCCAGAATAAGAATATAGCGGGCCAAATTAGGAATATCAAATAAAAAGAAGGTTACCCGGTATACCGTCTGGGCCTGCTGCCCAAGACGGCACTATTCTGCCCATTGTGTTCTCAATTTCCCCTAGGGTGAAGTGCTCATCGTCGGCATGATGTCCTACAAGCTCAGTTGTCTCCTCCTGGTGCAAGTCCTCCGTGATTGAATAGAGCTTCCGATAGTGGTCATACCATGCTTGGGCAGAGATATAGTTAGGTGGTGAGGGCGCTCCTGATTTGCTACCCCAAGTGACTAAAGACCAGAATAAGTTGACATCCTTTGCCACACTTGCTTCCCTTAGTTGCTGCCAACGGGATTCGTCCCATGCTGACTTTGCAGAATACAAGGTGGTCCTATAGCGCTTCCTGGCAATTCGGTTCAAGGGACAGTTCTCATCTTTAATTGCTGCTGCCAAAATGGATTGCACAAGTCTGCAATCCTTAGTATACCATGAATGAACCCCTCTTGGCTGCCTGATGGGCTTATGATTCGACCCAGGAACTATGAAGTAAGCATTGATTCGATCAAAGGTACAGGAATGAGTCTCAGTTGCATCAGCCAAATCACTTTCGCTGGCAACCATGGACTGGAGTTCGCGTGTATCTACTGCCAAGTCGTGGCGTATGGCGCAGATCTTATCTCCTTGCAACGCCACCTTCTGCCATTTTAGGGATCTGTTATTCGTTGGTAGGACTTCCCTAGTAAGTGTTGGGGGCGAATAAATCTTGGGATGATATGGGGCTTCCCACAAAGAATTCATAGTTAAACAGAGAGGATTACGGTCGCTCTCTGTAGTATTGCTAACACTCGTATCGACTAGGTCTTCCCAAAGCCTCACATCTAGGAAAATATAATCGATAGGAGAGGGGCAGCTGGCTCTATTACATGTGTTAGCACATTGTCTGTTCGAAGGGATTCTACCGTTTGCTGCCCCTAGGCCGAACTCAGCACTTAAGGCATTGAGCTGGAGTGCTGTCTGTGTCCACTTTTAACTGTAAGAGTAAGGAGGGGACAGCCCATTTGTTGTCAACGGCCTCGGTGCCTAACAGATCATCTTTGTCAAGTGGTTCTTAGGTGCTGTTAAAATCACCCGCAACTATCACTCTGGAGTGAGGTGGGCATCTATCTAGGCTTTCTACCAACAAGGTGATAGTGGGTGATATTCTGCCACCTGCTGTCCCTCTAGCATAGATATTAAACAGATCAATATGAGCTCCCCCCACAGGTCCCCTGATACCTAACCCCAAAATATCCGGACTTGAGCTTGGATGGAGTGTAATCGGGCAACCCAGGGTAATGCTCACCCAAATAATCAAGTCCCCTGATGGGCGCCCTCTCCCTATTGACGTCGCAGGTGAACAGAAACATATAAATCCTGACTTAAACAGGGGAACCAAGCTCCAAGTCTCCTTAAAAATGCAAATGTCTTAGCTCTCAATTAGATCGTGCCAGTGAGGAACAGCCATTTTGCTATTTAACCCAGCCACATTCCAAGAGATCACCCTAAGTTGGCGGTGGGGAGCAGGGCTGGGAGACTGTACAACAATTGAATTGAGACGGGACCTGAGATGGAACCTGAGAGCCATGACTAGTGCGTTGCTCTAAACCCACTGTCCTATTGCTGTTAATAGGGGCATTACGCGTGCCTAGTTCTACTAAGGATATGTCTTCCTTTGAATAAGGCGCCAACTGGCAATCCTCAGCTACTATGCAGCTATCTACGCAAAAGGGTAAAGGGGTACAGGGCCCGGGATGCTGGTGAACTTCCTTCGGGAGTCAATCATTAGCTTCTAAGCTGGAGCCGCTAACTAACTAGCAAGGTGGTCGAAGATCAAGCAGCTTGCTATGTTCAGAGGGTATGGAGCTCTTAAACTGGATACAGGAGTTCCAGGGGAGCAGGAAGGAATTCCAGGGCAAGGAGGTTTTCGACTAGAACTGTCTCGTTCAGGGTAAGTTCAATACAATCAAATTGTTAACCGTCAGACTTCTTGTACCCTTTCCCTGCATAATAATAACCAAGAAGCTACTAGTCCCAGGATGCACTGCGATGGCTATCACATTGTATGCTTTCCCATGCTGCACTAGTATAGGTCAGGGGACCTTTTACAGCATATAGGCAGCCAGCTCCCGTTATCAGGTGCTTGGCTTTCATCCTCGCTAGGACCACGCCCTTTCCTGTCTGTTCGTGTTTTATATATATGACTCTCCTTCTCTGAGTTGCTGTATGCTGTGCATTCCTTCACACCATAGGAGATTTTCTGCTTTCAAAACACCATTCCTGAATTGACCCATTTGTTCAGCCTGGACGTGCTGACAGCTCTTACCCTTCATCTAGCGTGAGGACGCGCTGAACTCTGTCTCCCCTTTGACAATTAGCCTCCGCCCAGACGCGAGGCATTGCTCACTCCGCTGAACTTTATTGAGCGCGAGAACGCGCTACAACTTGTCTCCCTTTTGGTTTTCCCTCCGCGCCATCGAGCGCTTTGGATTTCATCGAGCGCGAGAATGAGATAAACCTTATTTCGCTTTCATTTTTTGTTACGCGCTATCGAGCGCTTTGGCTACGAGCTCTCTGATAGCTTTGCTACATGCAATCAATTTCCCACTAATTCCAGCATGAGTCGCGCTGCTGTTCCAAACGGATATTTTTCTTTTTTATTGCTAATCTCCCCGTCTTCTGCCTGCCATAAAGCCGTCCAGCAAACAACTCAGACTGCTGGGGACATTCAACTTCATTTCACGGGACATATTGGCTGGCCCTATTTTTTTACTCTTGGATTTATGAACTGTGTGAATTTGGCACCACCTCTAACAAAGTGATTTGCATACATTCACGGAGAGTGGGTGTGCAAGGAAGGAACTTATTTTCATTTCTTCGTTGCCCCTTTTATTTTGAAGAGACCTGCTTGAATATTCAATGCTGGCATTTGTGCAAGTGAGTATGGGGAAGCATATAATTTGAATGTTTAACACATTCTGGTTCTTTAGTTCTGCCTGGTTACTTGTCCTTTCTATAACTTTTGCATATTCTGTTTGTTTGTTTCATGCAGGAGTGCCCGACCTTCTGTTCCTCCTTCCTCCTTATTGAAAGAAGTCCTGGTGGTCCTTTCTGGTCTCTTCACTCCCTGGGGGTATCAGTCTACCTTCGGTGTGCCTAGGTGGCTAGAGGTGACTATACCCTACAAGAGTGAAAAGGCATTTTCTTCGGTCCCGTTGATATTGGTTCATCTGGCCTTGGACAAGAAACCCCGACACAAATGGTTGTACTGAAGAGAAACACCTTCGAGCCCTGATAATATCGTCCCGAATCACCGATAAGCAACCTCTGACATGACGAATCCAGTGTATTGCTTTATTAGTCAAAGAATCTTCACCCTCATGCCCTTTACCCTTGGCAAGCATTGGTACATTTACCATATACATTTTCTGGGTAGCTAGTAGGTGTGGGGTTGTTTGTTGAAGCCGAGCGTTGCATGGCGGTGGTGGGGCCTGCGATGAGAATATATTTCTGATCCCTGTGCTGCCAAAAGTGCCATAAGCGGACACTGGGTTAAGAAGGGGGCTAGGTCGTTTAGGTGTGGATTCTTGCAACAGTTGGGCATATGGGACGATTGTTACTCTAGACTTTGTGGGCCCATTGCTAGCCTGTTGCGGTTTACATAAGTTACCCAGAGAAGATATATGGGTTTTTGGCGCAGGTGCAATGTACAGTTGGGGGCGGGGGGGACGTTTTCCACACTAAGGACTCAACTGGGTGGTAAGGCTCTCAATCATGTAGCACATATTCCCTATTTGAGCCCTGAGTGAGCTAATGAGCTGGTGTGTGTTCTGGGATTCTAGGTAGGGTGCAGATGGAATTGCTTTAAATGTGGCATGGGGCTGTTGGGGGCTATTTTCCTCAGAGTCACTAATGAGGTCCAGAAGAGGTGAAAACCTATTTGTGCAAAGGATAATGGGTTCCGGCTGTGACATAGGACTACTAGGGGCACCTTGAGGGGTCACGGCGGGAGAATGGACCCTCACTGCATTGAGCGGAGCCTCCAAATTATGGCGGAGATACTATTTAATGGCAGCTTGTTAAACATTGCTGGGATTGCGGGAGGGCAGGTAGGACTAATGGTCCCCTATGAGGGTTAATAAGGGGGTGTGCGTGGGGGGACAACTGGTTCACCGTCTAGAATGCCTTCACACTCACTAATCAGACTGTCAGTACGGTCAATGTGTTCTAAGATACAGTTATTCCCTGTGTTCCCTATATTCTTCAATGGTTTTCTAACTTTCTTCCCTTTCCCAATTTGACTCCCCCCAGAACCCTCCATGGTTTTTCTCTTCCCCATCCTTATACAGCACAAGCAGCGATTTAAAACAGACAAACAACCGGCTACAAACTACCCCTTAGCCAGCAATAGATACCGAGATATTATAACAGAGTAACAATAAGTGGGGACGTTGACTATTCTGACAATTCCAGCCTGTGAGTGCCCCCAAGGTAGCCCCCTGTACCAGAAGTCGCTAAAATCTGTAAGGACAGCAACAAAACAAGTGCTGTCTCAGGAAAATACTTTATCAGTTGCGTAGATAATACTACAATCGACCAACATTACAAACGGCAATCTGTAAAGATGTCCAGTGACCAATGTCCCAAGATGGTTCAGGAGGCAGGTCCAACTTTCTTGTATTTGGGGGAAAACAAGACCAAGCTTTGGCCAACTGTCACAGTTTGTTAAAAAGAAAAGGAAAAGACCACAATACCTTGAAAATCAAGTGACGACCTGCAGTTGAATTTAAAAATACCAGATGCAAGGGGGGTAGCCCTGCCTCTTCCTGGCTAGGACGGGCCCGGCCTTGGCCCGGGCTTTGCCTGGGTGCGGCCCGCGTGCGTCCCACACCACGGGATGACTGTGGTGCTTTTGTGCCCTGTAGCAGCTCCTCCCTCCTGGGAAACTGATAGCTGGTGGGTTGTGGGGTTTGGAGTCCCCTTCAGAGTCCCCTTCAGCGTGAGCAACGGCGAAAAGTACGGCGTCCCATGCTGCCTGATGACTGGCGTTTTTGTGCTCGGTAGCAGCTCCTCCCTCCTGGGAGACTGGTAGCAGGTGGGTTTTGGAGTCCCCTTCAACGTGGGCAGCAGGAGCTGCGGCGAAAATTACTACATTGATCCAAGAGTGGACTGTGAGGAAACGGACACTTCCTTTTGGTAAAACATGAATCCACTACTTCACTAGTTATATTCCTCTCCAAACACAGATTTCAAACTTTCAAAATCATTGCAGATCTTTTAAAAGAGAGAAAGGTTCAGTACGAATATTTTTGGGAAAGCGCTCCCCGCCATAACTTTTTGATTAGTTCCACTGTGTATCCCAGTCCCAGAAAAAAGTATTCATTTTCAAAATGAAAGTCCGAGGATGGCTAAATTGTGGTTAGCGTACACTGGATATCTTGCTACCTTATGAACGGAAATAAGAGGAAAGATAGGTCAAACTCTGCAGGAGCAGTACAAAGAAGGGAAAGTGAGTTGATGTGTAAATGTACACTTTTATCTCGCTCGTCCAATCAAGAAGGCAATGTGAGCGTGCTATATAACTTTTGTTACGCTTTTGAAGAATGGTATTCCTTTGAGGATCTTTTGTGGCTTACAATCTAGATCTGGAACTAGCCCATATAAATACATAGCACACACTGACATGCCCAGACTCTGCCTTCTACCTCCTGCAGCCGGAGTAAACATACTGTAGAATTGCAAACAGTGCTTCTCCACACCTCCTCCCAAAAACAATTCCCAACGTAAACAAGCATTAAAAATGCAATAGGTCTTGCCTTTCATTAAGTTAAAGCCATTTGCTTTGCTATACGATACCATTAGCAAAGCAAATAGATTTAACTTAATCAAAGGCGAGACCTATTGCATTTTCAATGCTTGTTTTTAGTGTGCCCAGGCCTATTTTTAATCCCAATCCAACCCTGCCTTCCACATCCTTCTCCTACCTCTTACCACCACCACCACATCCCTCCTCCTCACAGTGTATGTCACGTGGATGGAAAAGGATAGTAAAACATAATATTAGACTGGAAAATAATAACCAGGGAAGCAGTAATATTGCCAACCAGACTATATTCCAGCAAGTACTGCTGCAACTTACTACTAAGAGTACGACCGTAATACACGGAGACAGAAACTCATGAATAAGTTGTTCCCAAGTATTCATTAGCACATGGGCACAAAGTAAGGAGACAGCATCAAAAGAGTGAGAGAGCCCTAGATGCTGCTGATATCTATGATTTACCTGCAGGTCACAGCACCCCCAGCAGCACAGTCAGCCTTTTTAGCCTTCAGAGGTCGACGTGATTCAGTGAAATCCTTACTACGGCTAGGAAGTGTTTTGTGTCTATTTGCGTTTGGAATTTGTTTGGGAGAAAGTGTCATGGGGAGTGCAAATGCAATAGTGGAAGCTGAGGGGAGCGAACAATGGCCCAAGGCATCCGTTTAGCTGAAGAAAAACCGCCATCGTTCAGCGTCACCCTGGGGCGCGCCTAAGTATGAGGCGCTCTTTCACTTCTGGAAAGTGTCCGTCTTCAGCCTCACCTTGGTAAACACGCACATTTCGATGACAACCTGTGATGACTCACCTCAGCGAGGCGTTCTCGGGTAGCACCACCCTCCGGTGACCCTGGACAGATGAGGAGATAGCGCGTGCTGCCCGTCCATTGATCCTATTGCCACAGCCCCCCTGTATACGTGTGGAATACCTTGCAGTCCAGACATGTTGCTGGAGAGATCAATGGGACGACAGTGCACCCGCATACCTTGCATATTTGCGCACAGAGCCCCTGGCCCCCGGTCTCACAGGCAAGACTAAACATTTGTCTTTGCCCACCCAGCTCCCGAGGCAGGCAGAGCGCCGAGGGCCGATCCTTTCTGCTGTCTGGATTCCTGGCCCGGTTACCACGCAGATGCCACTACAAAGGTGCTAGTGCGCAACAGATTTCCGGGTTAATGAGGTTAAATTTGAAGCTTTATTGTTGGAAAGTTGCTATGGTAAAAACCATTTAAACCACTAAACCCAACATCCAATATCAACAAGCGCTCGCTGTTTATTTATTATTATTTTTTTTTGTTTTTTTTTGTTGAAACCGTTTATTGCAATCTCAAATATATACAAGTATGGGCCTACAACCTTCCGGCCGGCCGCTAAAGTGACAGAAGCAAATGACATACATACAATAAGGCACCTGACTTTGCAGAGACAATAAAGCAGGAGGTATCAACAACGTGGGCCACATGACTCTGAGCCCACAATACGGTTTCGTTTTATACAACACAACAACATAAAACCACACCCGCAAGGCAACCCGCGATCGAAAATGACGACACGTGCTCCTCCAGTGGGGGACCCCAACCATCAAAGAAATCCAGTGAGGGGAAGGGAAACAGATCCGGGACTGGGAGAACAATGTGCCCAAGGCTGAGGGAGGGGGTCAACTAGGGGGATGGAGCTGGTGAAGTGGGAGGCAACAACGGCGGCTCGCAAATACCCCCGCGGTAGGCGTTCCAGGGGCCCCATATCTTCACCCATGCCCCAGGCTTACCCCGCGCCACATACACCACCTTTTCTCGGAACATGCACCAATCCATGTGTTCTTTCCAGGCTGACACCGCCGGGGGCCTCTGGGATCCCCACAGTTGAGCAATGTCACGTTTAGCTATCATATATCCCAGAGTCACCCATCGCGTCTGCGGAACCGAGTAATCTGTCGGTTCCCACACATTCAGCAAGCATCTCCTCGCTTCAGGCAACAGCGCGACATGCGTAACCGCTCGCAGGACCTCATGCACACCACGCCAGAATCGCTCCACCCTCGGACATTCCCACAGAATGTGCAAAAAAGTCGCCAAAGCACCACACCCACGCTTACACAATCCATCCTCGGCATAGCCCATACGCAGAAGCCTTGGCCCCGTCATATACACCCGGTGGAGTATCTTAAGCTGGACGAAGCGAAGGCGAGCCGGGATGGCCACCTCCTTCGGAGAGGCCACCGCGGAAATCCAGTCCTCGTCGTCCAACTCCAGCCCATCGGCAACCCAAGCCTCGCGGAGGCCAGTCAGTAAGCCCGAGCGGTCATTTATCAATTTCTTGTAAATGAGGGAGATCGTGCTGTCCGGAACGTGGCCATCTAGCACTCTATCCTCCAGGGGGGAGGACTCCGGGATGGAGGCCACGTCTGGGAAGACGGAACCCAGTGCGTGACGGATCTGCAGGTAGCGAAAGTATTCACTGCCCTGCAGCTGAAACTCCGCCTGCAGCGTCTCGAATGTTTTGAATCCTCCCCTCGTCCAGAGATCTCCCACTGTACTGATGCCTATCATGTCCCACCTCTGGAAGCCCTTCGAGGTCCACAAAGAGCCCAGCCTCTCCGACGCATACAACGGTGACGCTCGGGTCAAACGGTCCTTCCATCCCATAGCTGCATTAGCCGCGTGCCATACTCGCACCATGACACGCGTGGGTCCCGTCAAGCGGGAATCGGGCACGCTAGTGTAGAGCGCTCGATTGTAGTCGCCACCGGGCAGGAGCATTTTGTCCATTTCAAATGCCGGGTTTAGGGCGGGCCCATAGAAACCGTGATTAATTGCAGCTAACTGGGAGGCCCAGTAATACCGCTTAACATCCGGGAGGGCAATCCCTCCGTCGTACCACGGGAGCGTCAATTTTGCCAGAGCTATACGCGGCCTCCCGTCCCAAAACAGACGGCGCTGCAAGCTTTCCACCTCACGGAAGTAGCGCGCCGGGACCAAGTCCATAGTGTTCTGGAGAGCGTACAGAAAGCGCGGTAATGACATCATCTTGAACAATGCCGCCCGGCCGAGCGGCGAGAGCGGCAAGCGCCGCCAGCGCGCGACGTCCTCCTTCAAGCGCTGGAGGGGGGGAAGCAGATTTCGCTCGTAGCGGGCCACCGGGTCCAGCGTAATATAGACCCCCAGGTATCGAAATCCCTGCGAGGCAATCTGGATCGGACAACCCCGAGGGAGGACAGGAGCCTCCCCGGAAAGCACATAGACACAGGATTTAGCCCAGTTGATGACAAGGCCTGAATTACGGCCAAAGGAGCGCAAAACATCGACCAGGACAATCAGTGACTTGCGCGGGGAGGCTAAGTACAAAAGGATATCGTCAGCGTAGAGGGACACGCGGTCCTCATACTCGGGGGTCCAACGGAGACCACGGATAGAAGGGTGCCACCGCAGCCACTCCGCCAGGGGTTCCAAGGCCAGTGCAAAAAGGAGCGGCGACAGGGGACTGTCGCGTGCCCCGTCCCAGCACGAATGGGGCCGAGACTCGACCATTCACCACCACCTGTGCCAATGGGTCCGAGTACAACAATTTGACCCAACTGATGAATCCCGGGCCAAATCCAAATTTCGCCAGCATCGCCCAGATGTAGGGCCATTCGAGCGTGTCGAACGCCATGGTGGCGTCCAAGGACGCCAAGATGGCCGGCTCCCGCACGAACGGAACACGCGCGAGCACCCCGTGCAAGCGCCGCAGATTAAGGGCCGTATTGCGATGGGGAATAAAGCCGGACTGGTCTTGGTGGACCAAATCGCCCACCACGCCGACCAGCCGGTTGGCGAGCACCTTGGCGAGGATTTTAGGCTCCGCGTTCAAGAGCGAGATAGGCCGGTAGGATGTGACCCGGTCTCGCGGTCTCCCCTCCTTGTGGATAACCACGATGGTAGCCAGACGCTGGTCCGGCGGGAGGGAGCCCCGCGAGTGGGCCGCAAGGAACATTGCGCGGAGATGGGGTGCCAGTACATCCGGTCGCAGTTTATACAACTCGATAGGAATGCCGTTCGGGCCCATGGCCTTGCCAGAAGCGACCGAGCGGATGGCGAGGGCAATTTCGTCCGAGGTGGGGGCGGCATCCATCAACTCCCTGTCCTCCATTGAGAGGGAGGGCAGCGCGATGTCACGCAGCAGGGCATGGGAATCCTCCTCCAGGCAGGGAGAAACCGGGGAATATACCTCGCGGAAATAATCTGCGAAGCAAGAGACAATGCCTTCCGGCTCAGTAACACGTACACCATCCATTCTCTCAATCAGCGGGACCACACGACTAGCTCTCTCCTTCTTATCCAACCATGCAATCAACTTGCCAACCTTATCACCCACATCATACAATCGCCCCTGTTGCTCTCTGCTGAGGCCCCTGGCCGCCTCCGTGACGAGGGACCTATAGGCCGCCTGCTTAAGGTGTAGAACGTGCAGCGCAGCGTCAGTCACCCCACTCCCCAGATCACCCTCCAGTTCAGTAATTTCGGCCTCCACCCGGGTCACCTCCTCCTGTGCGCGCCTCCGGGCATGGGAAATAAAGGAGAGGGCCTCCCCTCTAAGCACTGTCTTGAAAGCCTCCCACAGGGAGATGGCCGACGAGACAGACCCCACATTCTCCTCAAAATACCGTTGCAAGGATTTAATCAAGTCCGCACGAATAGTGGGGTCGCGCAGGTACCAGGCATTGATTGGAGCTACCCTGCCCTCCCCCCTCGGGAAGACATCAAAGTGCAACAAGAGTGGGGAATGATCTGAAATACCCCGCGCCAAATGGCGCACCTCCCCCACTCTCCCGGCATAGGCCGCAGGGACAAGGACATGATCAAGCCGCGAAAGGCTACCATGGGCCCCCGAATGGAAGGTGTATTGCAGCTGAGTGGGATGCTTTAGACGCCAACAGTCCACCAATCCCAGTGTGTCCAAAAGGCCAGACAGCCACGCTTGTGCCCGGGGGAGGTCCCTGGGGGGATAGCGATCCATAGTCCCAGAGGCCACCGCATTGAAGTCCCCCCCAACCACCAGAAGCCCCCCCGGAAGGTCAAGCAGGAGGCGTCCCAGGTCCGCAAAGGTGGTGGACTGTAACCCCGGTGGGACGTACACTGAGACAAAGACGACTACTTTGCCCTCCATTCTCCCCACCAAGACAGTGTAGCGTCCCCTCACATCATGGCGCACCTCGCCTATTTCTAGCGGGAGCGAGGTCTTGACCATAATGCCCACCCCTCGTGAGCCTGATGTGAAGCCCGAGTGGGCCACCAAACGATAGCCACGCCGATTCATGGCACAAAAGGTGTTACCAATGAGGTGCGTCTCCTGCAAAAAGACCACATCAGGCGAAATCCGTTTCAAATATTGCAGGACCACACCCCGCTTAATCCTATCACCCAGTCCGTTAACGTTACAGGACAACAAAGTCAGGTCCCTACCCCCCATCACATACAGAAGCCATCATTTGTCCCCCCGAGAGCATCTCAAAAACACCAATACAATGAAGGGTTTGCCTTGCGGTAGAAACGAACCACACCCCACCCCAACCCACCCACCCCAACAGAACTCCCCCCACCCTGCACCCCTGCATGAGCCCAAACAGCCCCCCCAAAGTGCAGTGTGCCTGTCGCCCCATAGAAAGAAAACTAACTAGTCCCCCAGAGGAGGAGGGAGATCCCCCAAGAGACCCCACACGACCTCCACAGGAGGGGAACTTACCCTAACAGTCAATGGTGACAATAACACAGTCCAGAGCAAGGCCTACCATTAGTCCCTCAGTCCTGATCCGGCGGGTCCTCCCCACCAACCGCTCCCCCCCCACCCCCCCGGCCCCGATCTCCGGGCAAAGTGTCCAGCCAGTCCCCGGCCGCTTCGGGACGATCAAAAAAGTGCGTGCGGCCATCCACCTCCACCCTCAGCTTAGCCGGAAAAAGCATCGCATATTTGAGATTCAGGTCCCGTAGGCGACGTTTGACACCGAGAAAGCTCAATCTCTGCTTTTGGACCGCCGGAGTAAAGTCAGGATAGAAATTTATATCCATATTATCAAGTCTGACCGGCCCTTGTAGCCTGGAAGTCTGCAGGATAGCGTCCCTGTCCCGGAAATTGAAAATCCGGGCGATGAGAGGCCTCGGAGGGGCTCCGGCCTTAGGCCTACCCCCGGGGACCCTGTGGGCACGTTCCACTGCAAAGAATTTACTCAGCCCCCGAGGCTGGAGATGGGTGAGGACCAAGTCCTCCACAAACAGATCCGCTGCCTCTGCCTCGCGTCCTTCCGGCACCCCGATAATGCGGACGTTGTTTCTCCGGGCCCGACCCTCGGAATCCTCAGTCGACGATGCATCAGGGCGCTCGCCTGGCCAAGCCTGCGCACCTCCTGTTGGAGGGCCGCCACGTCAGATGTGAGGCCCGAGGTAGAGTGGGCCAAAGAATCGACCCGGTCATTTGTTTTTGACAGATCGGCTCTCACGAGGCCCACGTCCACGAGGACCGAGTCGATCTTCTGCGCCAGAGTGTCAAAGCGCTGGTCCACCGAGGCCTTCATCTCGGCAATGGCGCCCATGACGTCTCGGAGGGTCAGGTCCGTGGGCAGAGCAGGAGCATCAGTCGGGCCCGTAGGGGACCTACGCAGCGCCTCTGGAGACCCCTTCTGGAGGGTGTAGCGATCCATGTTGTTGGATTGATGGGCCGCGCCACGACGGGTCGACTTCACCTTAGCCCGGTCGCCATCTTGTTTTGTGGCCATGGTCGCGGTCCCCAAATCGAGCCAATCTCCTCAAAAAGGGGGTAGACAATCCCGTTCAAGGGCTCTGGGGGGGGCGACCACCGCTCCGCAGGACGGACCGCAGTCGGCGGGCCGGCAGGGCACCCCAACGAGGCCACACCACCGCGACCCTACCTCGCCTGGCAGCAAGGAGGGCGCAAAAGCGAAAGTGAAAGTGCGGGGTGCGCGAGTCGCCCGGCCTTGCCCGCCGCTGTTATTCACTTTGTCGCCGGATCGCCCCACAACTCCAGTACGGGGGGCCGGTGTGGAGAAGGCCGCAAACCTTAATCGGTGCTCCCGCCGGTGTCCGAAGTCCGAATTGAAAACGGAAAACGGGCGTCACCTCAGTTTGGGTTCACAAACACAGTCCCCTCATCTAGGACAGGATTCGGTCAGGATTTATGCAGGAGGTCGCGGAGGTCCTCGGGAGCCTCGCACCTACGCGGCCATCTTGGGTGCGCGCTAGGCTCCTCCTCGCTGTTTATTTTTGCATCACGCTTTCACTTTAAAGTGAAAGGGAGATGCAAAAATAAACACGCAGCGCCATGTCTCCTTTTTTGTCCGGTCCAATCAGAGAGCCGGACAGGCACGTGAAAGGCAGTGTGACGAAGCTTCTGATAAGAAACTTCGTCACGACAGCTGTAATGCAGACGAGCCAGTCCGGATGGGTCGGAACAAAAAGCCAAAGGGAGGCAAACGAAAACCCTCCTTTTCAATGGGAAGCCAGCGTTTAACATAAACGATGACGCTACCCAATGAAAATGAGGGGCGGGGCTTCGAGTCCCCTTCTTGAAACTGACTTCATGACTATAGCTCTCGCAGGCGAGGAGCACATGCGTGCTCCAACGCCAGACGAGACCTAAAAAAAGAATGCCGTTATCAAAACGCGTTTGCCCCGCAATCCTAACGATGCAAAATAAACAAGCATTGTTAAAGCCAGCGAACCGCACGTAAGAAATCACCAAAATAGGATGGCAAAATTAATTACTATAGCGTAAAAATACATGCCATGCCAAAGAGGGCAGGGGCAAATAGGAGGGGGTAGCAGCAAAAGTGCTTGCATCAACGCAGACGGCCAATAATCAACAAGAATAAATCTATAGTTGAGCTGTACTCCTCAAGTAGAAACAGAAGTGATCTGTCGGGTGTGCGAACCAATTAGAAGGCAGGAAAGATGAGAGATGCTGGAGTCAGCCTATGGTAAGCAGGAGGCGGGATTACATTCAGTATAGTAATTACAGCAGGTCTTGCAGACCGCGTATACACACTGCCTAGGCCCGACCTAAAAAAGCAAGCATCCCAGCATACTTTTAGAAGATGCCTGCCTTTTCAGTGGGAAGAGATCTTATTTTGACAGTGAATGGGGCTTAAACAGTGTGACCAGCTTTAGTAGAAGTATCGTAAATGCCTGCAGCCAGGGGAAGTTAACAACAACAAACAAAAAGTTCTGCACCAAAGTGAATGAACACTGTAATTCTGGTTTGGGAACTGCTAAGAGGTCTCTTTTAAGATATATTAAATACAAGAGATTTCACAAGCACTCTGTAGGCGAAACACAAAAACAGTCTGATTAAGGACAGACACACAGCCCATCATTTAATGGGGTGGTGTAAAGGAACAAAGACAATACAACAGAAGACTGGGTCTGCCAACTCCCATGATTGCATCACTTGAGATAGTTCAAACCTTTCGTTTTCTGGAGCTGCAGTTGTTTGTTTCAGCTCAGTATTTAAGAGGATTAATATAGGACCCATGTCAATCCTCCTTTTAAATTACTGCTGGTGCTCACACCTGGCTGACCCCGGCCCACTTAAAATCCTGGCTTGAAGAATCATATCCCAAAACGTTGCCAAGAACCACCTCTGCAGGCCCACTGCTCGTCTCTATGAAATGCGTAGCCCTCTGTCTGCTCCCACCTGAGCACCTCTGCCCTCCATCACTCGACAGAAGGGCAGCATGCAACTTCCATGGCATTAACACCACCAACCTAGCCAACAATAATTTTAAGTCGATAAATCGGGTCATGGCTTCTTTGGCTTTGGGTCGTGCAAACAGTCCCAGTAGGCAGTGCTGCGCTGTAGATAGTTTGGAGCGTTCCATACAATGTGCGATATCGGAGACCACCTCCCTCCAAACATTCTGCAACACCCTGGAGAATCAAAACATGTGGAGCATGTTGATCAGTGCCAATTGACATCAGGGGCATGTGTACTTCTCAACTGCGTTGTGATACTTTTATTGGTTAAATATTAATATCGATTACAGCCTCAGCAAAGAGGCCAGTACCTGAATGGGCATTGAGTATGGACATTTCTCATACACACCTGAACATATATGAAGGATATTGTTGGTTATTGGGATTAGTCTTGCGCTCTTAAGGAAGTGATTCCATCCATTTACTCAAGTTTATTTATTTCCTGTCCTTTATCTCATGGTTTCCTCTCCTGTGATTTCTTTGCTCTTGCGATTCCAGTTTTAATTAAGCTTTTTTTTGCACAATTATAGATACCACGATGCACAGGCAAAACAATGATTGAATAAACATCTGTGCCTGGCTTGATAATCATTTCCAACTGTCGGATGTGGCTAATTCTCTTTTTCCTGTTATTTCTTTGCATTCTGGTACTTGCTGTTGTATTTTGTGGCTATGACTGCAAGCAGGGCTGGCTCTAGGGTGGTGCGATCGGTGCACCGCACCAGGCGCTGACTTTGGGGAAGGCACTGTGTTCGAGTACAATATGGTTTTAAAAAGCACCTGCTGCCTCTCAACTACAATATGGGTTTAAAAGCACCTGCTGCAGAATTCCTTGCCTCCAGCAATTTTCAGGCAACCATAAAAAGTATCAAGATAACTCTGGTGATTAATTTTCTTCCTGGAGAGAGAGAATGAAGTTTTGTCTAGTGGATGTTTTCACTCATCATAATGTAGGACAGGAGGTTAAAATGCCTGCCGCAAAGGACATGTACCATGGAGCTTACAAAGTACATTCAATGTAAATAAGGCAGTGCTTTAATGCTTCTGTTAGAGAGACCCTTTTGTTACTTGCAGTTCATAAATTTAAATCCTAATATAGAACAGTGAACTTTTAACTATCATCGAAGAGCTGCATTCAACCGGCAAGGTATAGATTAGAGCTTCATGATTTTTTCCTCCCAGTCTTTCATTATCCTAATGTTGCAGAAGTGGGTTTACTTGGGTAGAAATCAATTTGTGCTTCTTCAGACCAAGCACTCTTGAACTTTACTGCCTACCAGTAGGGCTGATTTGTGACTCCTACACATTGTAGTCCTCTGTCTTATGTAACATTTCCTATGCACCGATTTTTGCACAAACAATTAATTGTCTCTGTGTAATCTGTATGTGATGTAAAGTGTACATTTGTCCAATGGATGGTTGCAGTTCCTATAGTGTGAGAGAAAAAATGACTAGCTGCAGGTAAGCTGTCAATAAGGGGGAAAGTCTCCGAAGGTAGGGTGAGTGTGCAGAGTGAGGAGAGGGTACTCCTAGTGATGTTCCTGTGTGCCCTCACACACCCTCGCGGATGTATAGCATCATCATTGGGCACGGTTGCTCCTCGTGGGGGTGGCGCTGCAGTCCCTCACGGGCCCTTGGTTAGGGGCTCTCTGATGGAGTTCTTTTAAGGAGTTGCCGCATTTGTGAGTGAGGGTATGTGGGTCGAAATGTGCTAGTGAGTGCGAATTTTAAAAAATGAAACAGGGAACTAAAACCTTTTAATCATAAGTTCCCTGGTCCAACCTAAAAATACTCGGGGATGGAGATGCACTGTAGTGCGGTTCAGAGAGGGGACAAGACAAAATAAAAGTCCCACTTCTCTCGACCCGATTAGTGTGTTAACAAAAGTGATTTTATGACAAGGTCAACATGTTTCGCGCTATAAAACGGTCCCTAGTGGATCCTAAAGCGCTTCGTCAGGACCGGGAAGGTGTGTTAGAGAATGGGATTCGGGTAAAGACTGCCCATAACCCCACTTACTACCTAGGTCTGGTATGCTTGACAGTTAGTGTCCAGGATCCGTCGTTATACGTCAATCCCGTTCACAGCCTACAAAGGGAGACAAAATCAGGGAGGGAGAGAGACAAAAAGAAAGGGGGGGGGGGGGGGAAGAAACAAGGATAATGCCTTAAATAAGATATATGTTCTGTATATCTTGTGTGATCAGAGACACTGCTGCACAGTCGATGCTGTGATATCTCATGCAAGACGAGGACGTCGACTGATGAGTGTGTCTATGTGGATCAATTAAAATCAACCGGGGAGATGGGATCGTGCCCCCCAATGTTGAGACAACATGGTGATGATCATGGGCTAGCTGGGCTCCAAGCTCATGTGGGTGACATACAACGAGTGAGACTAAACGTCATAACCTCTATGGTGACTACATATGGCGGTGGTAGGAAGGAGCATCCCGGTACGGTGTAGAAGTGGGGATGTAGTGCTCATCATGCCCAGTGTCCGGACGATATTAAAGGAGTAGAAGCTTAATATTGACAAGGTGATACGGAGAGCAGGTGATCACAACCGCGGGAAAGCCTGGGTGGTGCGGTGACTCGAGGGTCACCCCGTGCACATATTCCGAAAAGAACAGTCTTCTAACAAAACACATATTACATGAGTGCATCGCCAGCCTACCCTCTCCTCCTTGATGATGGGCTCCGTCAGCAATGTCGCGGAGTAAGGCTGGAAAAACATATGTAAAAAAGCTCTGTGATGGAAGACAGGGAACCTATGAGAGCCGCTGAGGGTCCCGCAATAAAAGAGCAGTGAAGAAGGAGTACTTACAATTCTGTACGCCTTACGTCTCGGGGAACCTACCCAGCATCGACTGTGCAGCAGTGTCTCTGATCACACAAGATATACAGAACATATATCTTATTTAAGGCATTATCCTTGTTTCTTCCCCCCCCCCCCCCTTTCTTTTTGTCTCTCTCCCTCCCTGATTTTGTCTCCCTTTGTAGGCTGTGAACGGGATTGACGTATAACGACGGATCCTGGACACTAACTGTCAAGCATACCAGACCTAGGTAGTAAGTGGGGTTATGGGCAGTCTTTACCCGAATCCCATTCTCTAACACACCTTCCCGGTCCTGACGAAGCGCTTTAGGATCCACTAGGGACCGTTTTATAGCGCGAAACATGTTGACCTTGTCATAAAATCACTTTTGTTAACACACTAATCGGGTCGAGAGAAGTGGGACTTTTATTTTGTCTTGTCCCCTCTCTGAACCGCACTACAGTGCATCTCCATCCCCGAGTATTTTTAGGTTGGACCAGGGAACTTATGATTAAAAGGTTTTAGTTCCCTGTTTCATTTTTTAAAATTCGCACTCACTAGCACATTTCGACCCACATACCCTCACTCACAAATGCGGCAACTCCTTAAAAGAACTCCATCAGAGAGCCCCTAACCAAGGGCCCGTGAGGGACTGCAGCGCCACCCCCACGAGGAGCAACCGTGCCCAATGATGATGCTATACATCCGCGAGGGTGTGTGAGGGCACACAGGAACATCACTAGGAGTACCCTCTCCTCACTCTGCACACTCACCCTACCTTCGGAGACTTTCCCCCTTATTGACAGCTTACCTGCAGCTAGTCATTTTTTCTCTCACACTATAGGAACTGCAACCATCCATTGGACAAATGTATAACTTTTTAGGAGCTTTGGTTCAGGACCTTTTTCTATAGCTCCAAGTCCCTCCTCCTTGTTGATATTGTGATGTAAAGTGCCCTGACACCTTACACTGGTATGAGTGACGCTATAAAACAAAAGAAATGCATGAGAGAGAGAGTGGTTATGGAGACTTGAGGGGCGGTAGTGTGAGAATCCGTGGAGAAGGAAATCATTGGGGTGTTCCAACAAACATTACCTGCACCACCAGGTGCCACCAGTGCTAAAACCAGCCCTGACTGCAGGGGTGAAAGTATCATAATCAAAAGAAAGAAACTGTCAAGTGATCCAGGGTAACGGGGAGCAACCCGTACCAATATCCTCCCTGCGTCACAGACCCGACGTCACACTTGCTCATTCACACACGCAGTCATTGGTGGGGCCCATAACACCAACACTCACACATTTCTTTCACCGGTCTGCACGCACAGGAGGGATGAGTAATTAAAGCGCTGGACATGTGTGGGGAAACACCTAATAACCTATAGGGAGGGAAAAGTTATTTTACAAAATATACATTAACGCCCTTCACCTACAGATCCTTAATCCTAAAAACATCAAGGCACTCCTCCCACTTGTTCAATGGACCAATTAGTTAGATTGGTTGATGGTGATTTAGAACCAGCTAAAACACATTTAAGACTTCAGAATTTTTCTCTAAATAAAACTCACAACTTCTCGTTAATCAATAATTGTTTATCTAAAAATTCATAATGATTTAAATTTGCATTTGTCTTGTCCAAGTTTAGAAATTTATATCAAAATTTGAGTAAATCGCAGAACATCATATTTACCTAATCTGGCTATTTGAAGTCCTCTAATTCATTGGCTCTGCATAATCAAATTTGTCGTAAATCGTCCGAAAGCAGGCCAAAGCTCAAAGTTCTTTGCTCAGCACGTTACAGCCCTAAAGATCAGCAAAGGACCAGAGACGTGCAAGCATCTATCATTGCCCATGGGTTTAGGAAAAGTTCGCAGTCATCAGATGATCGGGCAGCATCCGGACCTTCATAGATTCAGGAGAACGTGCAAAACGTAGCAAGGCAACGCAAAGCGACGTGACCGCAAAAGCAACAACATTTTGCACTACCTGTTCCATCACAAGTAATGGCAAAACGTTTTCTAAATTGAGTTACAGCTTTGTAATTATTTACAGGGAAATCAGTATAATTTAGTGTGATATGTCAGTTCTTTGTTTACCTGGAACAGGCAACTTCTGCCTAGTGCTCCACTCCCAAAGAATGTTCCCTGCACTACTCAACCAAGGAGGAACAATACAAAAGTGTAAATGCTCATAGAACACTGACAAACTATGGTAATAGCCACCCTGCTCACAGTAAGCAATAGTTTATTGTCTGGTCAATTAAAACCTTTACAATTTCTCTTTAAAAAGAACGTGGCAAAAATTACAGCAACAAAGTTCATGGTTTAAAACTTCTCAATAATTTAATTTTATAAAACATCCGTGCATTGTATTAACATCATTAGAGCAATTGTCCGCGATTGTGTCTATTACAGTACATTGATAAGAGGTTTGATGGTTCAATATCTTGACGGGTTTTCTGGTCATGAGCATTTTTAAGAGGGAAGTAAGATTCTAAAAGATTAAAATTTTAATAAAACACGTGCTCAGTTCGATTAGAGGAGTAATTATACAATCGACCAGTTACTTTCTGACAGCGGTAGAGGTCGGTTACAGTTGACAGTTGTACTGAGGCATGTGTTGTCCGGAAGAGAGGCAATCTGAGTGTGTGTTGTTTGCTATGCAAGCAAAAACTGAAGAATGATGCAGTGATGGAGGATACCAGTGGTTTATCGGCCGAGTCACAGAGCTTATCGCATATTGAAGAGTGTGGTGCTGATAATAGTAAAGAAGCACGAGAGGTTTTTGAAGAAGAATTGTGTAGATGGCCCAGCAGGTGAGCTGGCCAGCCGTTATGTCAAAGGGGGAAAAAAAGCAGTTCTCTCCAACAATCGACACAGAAACTTTTGTGTCTACTCTACGTATGTCATAGGGCCTTAATCTGCACTTTTCTGAGGAGGCTAAAAAGCATAACACTGTCTGGTGTTTCTTGTGTTCTGGTAAGAGAGGGCCTGGCACTTTGTGGTGGAGTATTCCTTTTGGTGCTAGGAGAAGACTGATTTGCATATGATTGGTCCTCTTCTGTATTCACGCGGATAAGCTAAAAATCAATGGAATGGTATTCACCCAAAAAGAATTTCCAGTGGTAAGGTAAAAGTAATCATTTGGATCCATCCATTTTCTCCTCGCAGTCAATTTATATTAGTGATAATTTTGCTAACCTATGTGTGCTTGATAGTTTTGCATGTCTTTTCTGCAAGGGATGGTCTCTTTGTAATTCCATTTGTTTGTGTTGCAAGACAAAGTATTTGCACCTGGTGCTGAGACATGCTGCATTCCCTTTGGGCCAGACATGTCAAAGCCTTGTATGGGTAAAGAGTTCAGGCACATTTTTAAATGTCTCTGGCAATCTAGCTCAGGCACCATCTTTATCCATGGTATCACAAGGAATGTGTGTGCTGCTCCCACATTAGGTGTGTGGAATTCAGGGAAGTAACTACGATTAGTGCTGCAGAAGCAGTGGCACCAGGGCTCAGTGCCCTGACAATTGCTGTATTTTACTACCCCAACAGCAGTCATAAAAGCCATTTTCCTTGCTTGCATCAGGGCCCATGGCATCCTTGCTACGCCACTGGTGGGGTTCTGTTGTACCCGTTGGTTAATGTGGAGTTCGAAACATCAGGACTTTCTTTTTATCACCAAGAACACAGCAGTGTATTCAGTCTGAGTTGGCTGAGCACATATGAATATTGAGGTTGCTCATATCAGCTCCCTCATAGCAGCTCCTGGGGATAATCTAATGTGCTTGCACCACTGACCATATATAAGGGAAGCTTATTTAATCTGTATCTCATCACTCTGCGGTTAGAGAGGTAGATTTAAAATCACTGGTCACTTCTAATTATGATTTGCTTCATTGTAATTTTTTGTATTTAGTACTATTGTTTGGTACTTAGAAAAGTTCTCATTTGAGTAAGTACACCTGGAAACCTGGATTGTTTCTGGTAGTCATGAGTCAGGTTGATAAAGGAGGCAGTGCTTAATTGGTCAAACATAAGTTTAGGGTTGAAAGGCTTTCCTGGGAATCCATCACCAGTGCTGCAAAAGCTGTGGTTGTGAAATGCTAAAGCTGCCCAGTTTACTCCCTCACCACCCCAAATGGGGGAGAGGAGCGGCAAGGTCTCACCTCTAGTCCATTGGGACAGTGCTCAAACTGTGAGGCTGTGTGCTATCCCAGTCACCCTAAAGGTCCCAAACCTCACCAGGCTGCAAGAAATGTGGGTATTCCCATCCACGACAATCCTGAGCTTGGCTTAGTTTCCTATTTAGGTCACTGAAACTCTGTTGTTCTCTTTGAAAAGACTTCTCCACAATGGGCGGGGTGAAGGAAATTAAGAAACTTGCTTGTGATAGCATTGTTCGGCCCCAGGAGAAGTCAATGTTCTGCTAGCTCTTCTACTGGAGAAAGCAAATCAGCAAGATCTTTGGGCTTGAGCAGAGTCTTGAGCAATTCCTCCACAAACAGTTCCACGCTAGGACCGCTGCCCACTTGGGTACCCCAAAAGAGAAGGTAATAGCACTCAACCATCCAAAAAGCAGAGCATAGCTAGTGGAGTCCAATTTTCATAGAATTGATTTTGTGTTTCACTGTGGTCCTAGTATTATTGCCCACCAGTAATACTTCTGTCAATAAGAGTATAGGGTCCTGAGGGTCCATCACTTCCAGACCAGGTCTATTCACAAGGGGCTCTTCGAGTGTAGCCTAGAGACATTTTGTAAAGGCATTCATGTCAAGAGTTATGCCCGTCTCTTTGAATCCCTAGTAATAATATGGAATGACAAGGAGGGGAACCAATCATGGAGTGCATTGTTAGGTTCAAATCAAATAAATAAATGATCAATCATTGAAAGAAAGCTGTGTGACATCACTTGGTGGAGGGTTGCCTCAGGTGTAATATTTAGTCATATACACCTCTCACCAGCCAATTAATCCAGTGCCTTGTGACCAGAAAGGGCTCTGCATCAAGTTAAAGTCTGTCACGCTTTCCAGTGTGCCACAGGACCCAGAAGTAAGATGGAAGCTCCAGGTCAGGTGGATCAGGAGCCTAACAAGTATGCAGCATTTTTGTGGGTGGCTCTTCTTTTGTCTTGAAAATAGCTGTAACCTTTGATGCAAGTGCGTACAGCTTGGGTCTGCCCATTTTGAAGTTTATGATAATAAAGAATAAAATGTTCCTAATTGCATCATGCTTGTTACATCTGGCTGGAGTTACTTACCTGTAGAGTGTGAGTTATTGCTGTCACTTGGAGGGCAGAGTATTCTGTCATGTATATGTGGGACAGTTTACTTTATTTACACATGGAACTCAAGTCTTTGCTGAAGTTTTGAATCCAAGGGAGAGCTGTGAATGGTTTCAGAAGGTTATCTAGACAGGCTGTCGGGTTCCAGGAGTATCAAGTCAAGATGAAACATGTGGCTAGCTCTGTAACAAGCAAGTTCATTGTCTATGTAGGATACCCCTCAGATGGGAAGGAATGAGTGAGAGACTGTAGAGCAGATGTGAGGGGCAGGTTATGGTCTTTAAGGCAGGAGATGCTGAAGCATGCAATGAGGGTGTTAGTGAAAGTGAATGAACCGAAGTAGTTCAGTAGAATGGGTAGTCAAGAAGGTACGATGCCTGGTAAGAAAAGGTTGAAGAAGATTTTAGGCTTAATTTCATAGACTATTCTTCAAGGTGGCAGATGAATTGTGCTTTGAAATTGGTGTATTTGTGTGCTGTTAGATGTTTATCTCGCCAAGTAAAGTGTAAGATAAATTGATTTGTTACGTTTTGAGGCCATTTGGGCAAGACCCTTCCTAAAAGAAAGTTAAAAGAAAAATCTGGTGGTCGGGCATAGATAGTGAGATAGAGTACACATAGAGTAGCTGCATACCACTTTTGGCCAATTTGGACCTCCTCAGTAGGTTGCAGCTTGAGTCCTGTGGCACATTAATCATGGGACCGATGGCTGGGCAAACTTGTAGCACTTATGGCGTCAACTGGAACAAAAATAACAAGGTGATGGATGAAACAAATTGGAGAGGGTGTTTGCACTTCCCTAGCGAGGTGTCCAGAAACACAAGATTTAAATTGCAACAAATCCTTTTCATACATAGACCCTACCTCTCCCCTAAGAGGCTATGTCTAATATACCCCACAGCAGACAGAAACTGTCCGAAATGCCTTGTACCCGATGCTTATTTTTTCCACATGAGATGGACCTGTACCACAGTAATGGTGAGCTGGGGCAAAGTGAAGCCTAAGTTAGAAACCACCCTAAGCAGATGGCTTTGCTAGACCAGCAATATTATCTCTGGCTCTCTTTCCACAATCCCCAACAAAGAAAATGGGTGGTAAATTCCTCAGCCTAGCTCTAGTGCTTGCCAAACTAAGCATAGTTATTGCCTGGAACCTACAACAAAGGGGCCAACTTGGTACTGCAGTGGGCTGATATTGAGCTGGTCTTATTGCACAGGGATAACTTTAAAGGATAGGGCAGACAATACCATATAGGGCACTGGGAGGAGATATTGATAGAATTTAGGGATCAGGGGGATACGTCTCCGGAGTAACACGGCGCTGCCGTCTGCCGAACAACATCTCAACACCAAAATGAATATGGCACTACTTTGGGTATTACAGCATCCCTTCCTCTCCCTACCCGCTCTAAGATGACTGGTAGGCGCACTATAGCCCAGATTACGATGCATAGCTCAGATAGACACTCTCATTAATTAAACCACCGGGATATGATTGTTCTGTTTTGCTTTCCAGATGCATTTTTCATATGCAGTGATTGATGCATGTTATATGTCAATAGTTTTTGAAAACAATAAAACCATGTTAAAAACAAAAAGTTGATGCTTGAATGAATCTCAACCACTGGTGATTCCTCAGGGTCTCATTCCAGTGAATTGTTTTATGTCAACCAAATCACTCAAGACAGAGACATACTTCATGCAAATCAGTACCGACCCTGCTCCCCATGGGAACAGTCTATTCTGAGCTGCCAGGCATGGTGGCCCCTCCAGAAGAGACAACTGGCAACCCCAGACTGAGTTCAGCTTATCTGGACCTTGCCTGTGGAGAGCAGTTTGAGTCGTATGGCACAATGAGCATGGGGCCCACATCCGGACATACCCACTACACTTAGGGCATCAACAACAAGGTGATGACTTAAATGCTTGAATTATTCTGCCAATCACCATCTTTCAGGACACGCACTCTTTAAATAGATGTCTTGATTGTGTATGTGTGAAGGTGTGCTTCACCTATATCCCCTCACACAGGCACAATCCATATAATTTAGTAGTGCAACATACATGTTAAAAGTGGGCTGTCAAACGCAGTAGTGAATGGTGAGTCAGCGGTGTGGCGGGGATGACGGATTATTGTGTGCAGATTTAGATTCCGTATATAGGTTTCCCAATTTATGCCCTTATATAGGTACAATTCACATTGCCCTTATTTGGACATAGAAATCCGGCCCTTATTTAGACATTGTCCGTACAAACCAAATACAGGCATGGCCGCCTACATCCGTCCATCCACGTCACAACGAATTCTTGGAAAACCAGACCCTTAAGCCTTTAGGAATTTCCCTCAGCTTGAATATTGATTTCTCCAAGAACTCATTAAGTATGCATGAACATCTATTTCTTAGGGGTTCATTCATGACTTTCCTCTGCCCGACTTTTACGTCAATACTGGCATTTCTAGACACCTTCAAGGTATAAATATACCAGCACTTGCCCTGGCAAATTGCGGTTCCCGGAGGATTCGATCCAACCCAGACTTCGCGGTTCGCCACGGCAAGTTCGGAAGGAGATCGAGCCTGATGCACTGACCTGACGCTGCCATCCTCCTTGCAGAGAATCCAGCTCCAGTGCTCTCTGACTTCCCTTGCGGGGGGTTAGACTATCGAGTCCAGAAAAGAGATTCCAACCTCTCTCATTCTCAGGTATGGAGCTGACTAGAACGTAGAGAAACTTTTGGCAACTCTTGGCTAAACTAAGATATAGCTAGCTATGACTTAGAAATAGCACCTACTTCAAACCTTGTACTGCACTTAGGTTAGGTACACTGGGGTAGAACAATTTAGAAGCATCAGATGAGTATCACATTTTAGCATTATATTATTTATGTATGTATTATGATTAATATATGTCATTGCTACAAACCATGCTATTGCAATATTATTTTATCTTACTGCTAACCTCATAAATATTGTACTTCGCAGTCTGTCTTACGATTTTAGCAATTCATATCTCTTGCATGAGAAATAAGACTGTTCAATGAACCCTTTTATTGAAACGCCCGTCTCTCTATTGCTGTGCAACTCTGTAGAAACGTAGCATGCACGATTGACTAAGTGAAACTGTTATCTATAGTTTCCACGATTCTGAGACTGTTCCGATTCTAAAGGGAAACAAAGTTGTCATGTTTATGCGGTTCTCCGAGACTAATCCCTTCTTGTATATTCGAGAAGTTTCTAGTGACCTCTGAGTTAGCTGGCACACACAAGTAATTAAGTTTAATATATTCGATAGAGATATACTAACCTTAGTCCTATGTTAAATCTATAGTGTATGTTATTCCAATGCGCAGAGCCTATCAGGGATATAGGAACTACACTACAGGATGAAGACAACACTAAAATAAAAAGTAAAAGAAAAAAAAGGAACTTACCTGTTGCATTGCCGCCCACTGAAACACTGCTCTTCTGCTTCTTCCTCGCCTGCAGCGCAGGCTCCCAGCCTCCCCTGCGGCCAGTCCTGACGCTGCTTTCAGGATCGGCTTGAGCTCCCTCAACTTGCACTCTCAGGGAGATTGGGAGCCTGTGCCTGTCTCCAAACCAGCAACACAGCTGAGCTAGAGACAGCTTCAGCGTACATGTGCATGTCCTGAGACGGACGGCCAAACCCACTTGCACACTGAAGGCAGGGCCCGCCACTCCCCCTCGTTTCTTGCCCGCGATGGCCCCGCCCCCAAGATTTATTCAATCGAAGAAAAATAAAACGATAATAAACACGTTTTCTAAAGGGAAACAAAGATGTCATGTTTATGCGGTTGTCAGAGACTAATATCTTCTTGTATATTCAAGAAGTTTCTGGTGACCTCGGAGTTAGCTGGCACACACAAGTAATTAAGTTTAATATACTCGATAGAGGCATACTGACCTTAGTCCTATGTCAAATCTATGGTGTATGTTATTCCAATGCGCAGAGCCTATCAGGGATATAGGAACTACACTACATGGCGCCCAACGGTTTGGTAAGGCACTAATTTAACGCTAGATACTGAAGTAACTCAGTCGTGCTTTTCTCAGAAACCCTCAACTCATAAAACTCCATAAGACATCTGGAGTGGGTAGGGATAATATCCGCCATAGCTGAGTAGCACGAAAGTCCTATGTATTAGCTGTTTGGTTTGTTCAACGTTGAATGATACAGGGTTCCAAAATATTGTGCACCTTATCTTTGTTTCCTTGAAACTGGCTCTGCAAATTTTCATTAAACAATGACCGAAAACAGCACAAACACCGATACTGGTTTTCAAGAAACCGACGAGGATGCTATAATTATCCATACAAAATTTATGGAGAGCCATCATTCTAAAACTTATAAAACATGGTCTGACACCAAGAGGTGGTAGAGCAGTTTTCATGATAGAGGCACATGAATCCCACCAGAGAGAGGTATTCTATTCATGGATAGTATTCCCAGAATCAAATCCAATAACACACTTGTTTCACTTCTACAAAGAAGATGAACCACCTGAGGAATATATTCCTTTCGAGGATATTGAAATTCCACTCACATACCAGGAGCATGAGCTCTGGTTTAAAGGCGCCCTAAAACATTACAATCACATTACTAGGCTCAGTCCACTAGGTAGACCAGGAGCAACATGGCCGATTTTAGCCGGCTACACACCTGACCCTGACATTGAATCAATGTCAGACGAGGAATTACTTAATAACATACAAAAGTTAATAGAACTATACAGTTAAACCACAACTGTCTGAAAGTCCTGATAAGGTCTTTCCTAAAAACACTCCACCCCCTTCTAAAAAGAAGTGGGAAAATAGCAAACAGAATTCCAAAGAGAAGCGTTCTCAATCCCGAGGCAGGTGTCCTCCACAGAAGGAGCCCTCTGAAAGGAGGTACAACCTCAAGAATAGGGATAATTTGAAAAAACCTGACAGATATCAAGATAATGATTCACGTTCTTCTCATACCTTTCAGATATCGTCACAGACATCCAAAAGAAGAGGACGGTCAGAAAACAAGGAAGAACGCGTGAAGTCTAAAGACGATCAACACGTTCTGAAAAATAAAGCAAAAACTCAATTCTCCAAGAAAAAGGTAGCAGGTCTGAAGATCAGACATGCCGAGAATACTGAGAACCCAACTCAGGAATGGAGAATGGGCCCAGACCATGCTGGACAGTTCAGCAGAAGTTACAATAGCTCGCCAAAACCTGAAGGGTTTTCTGGAGACAGTGGACTTGAATGAAGATATACAAGTTGAGACTGTAGACACCAGGGTTAGTTCTCCACATAAGTTATATGAAATAACACTCCGAATGGAGGGAGACATACCAAGAAAAGTGAAAGCACTCTTTTGGGAGCATCTTTCAAAGGGTTATGATATACTCCTAGCAGAACAGGACTGGCCACCAGAGTTTGTCAGGGAGTGCCCACATGGTGAGGCCATCATTATGCCTGCCTTCTCCAACCATATTCCAGTTCATTTCAAATATACATTATCCAGGAAATGGGCAGTAGCCCAAGGCCCAGCACTGTATAAAAATCATGTAGGATGGGATGAGGACTCACCTCACCATAAAATCCAGTTTAAAAATCAACCGACTTCACAAAGGCAGTACCCAGTTAAGCAAGAAGCTAAAAAACAGGTCAGGGAGATTTTAGATCAACTTGAAAATCAGGGGGTGATTGAAACATGCACCTCATCAATGAACAATCATTTGTTTCCCGTCTCCAAACCAGACAAAACATATCATCTAGTTTTGGATTACAGACACTTAAATTCTTGTTGCAAAACATTTGCAGTGCAAAATGCACACAGTACAGCATTAATGAATAACATTGTGCGTAACAAATATTAAACCACATTTGACATTTCAAATGGTTTCTTTTGTGAAAATATTGCACCAAAAAGCAGATATTTGACCGCTTTCTCAATAATGGGGACACAGCGTCAATTTTGTCGACTGCCCCAGGGATTCAAAAACAGCCCGGGGTTATTCTCAGCAAGGGTAACAGAGTTACTACGAACTTATGATGATGAGGCATTGTCATATGTCGACGATATATATCTGATAGACGATGTCCTGGATAGGCACTTGAACAGGGTGAGCACCATAATATTGGGCTTCGCCTCAGAGGGTTACAAATTCAACTTTAAAAAGTCAAGAATTGGCCACCTCAACGTCCTTTTCCTAGGATATGAACTATCAAGTGAAGGCAAAAGCCTGGCAGCCAACTTTTTAGAAAAGTGTGCGCTGCTCCAACCACCAAAAACGCTGAAAAATTTCCAGTCGATTCTAGGTTTCCTGAATTTTGGAAGAACTTAAATTTTAAATTACGCAGAAAGGGTTAGACCTCTCTACAAATTAATCAAACCTGATTTTAAAATCACACATTGTACACAAAAACACACAGAAATTTTGCGTTTACTACAAACAGACATGTTAGCAACAAAACACTTGCAAACACACGTAAACGTACCCAACTTAGTGATCCGAATAATTCCGGGTCAATGCAGATTCACCTACTTAACATTTAACGAAGGTGAAAAAGTACCAATTGCATACAAATCCCACTTGTATACACAAGCAGAAATTAAATTCACTTCTACAGAAAAAATTATGACAGCAGTTCAAACCGCAGTAGCAAAAGAAAGAGCCCTAGCACAGGGGAAACGCATTATGGTTGTGACTCCTGTACCAGCCCTAGAGGATGTTACAAAGGCTAGCATTCCAAATGCAAAAGCTCTACATCAGAGATGGATACAATGGGTTAATTCTCTTGCTGCAACTGATGTTGAATACGTTTTTGATCCATATTTAAAAACACAAGCATTCCTGCAATATGAACACGAATGTCCTCTGCCTACTGAAATTCTCCCTCTTGACCAGTACGAATTTATAATTTATACTGACGGATCTGCACAGCCCGCTACGGGGAGTAAACAAGCTTACAGTGCAGCATGTGCTATCGTTGAAGGTCGCATGCGAGATGGCAAATTCAAACCAATGGTCACAAAAACCCAATCTCTAGGAGATTGTACAGCTCAGCGAGCTGAACTACAAGCATTCAAGATGGCACTTGAAAACACGGATCGCGAATTCCCCACACTGATAGTGTGCGATTCTTTTTACTGTGTTCAATCTTACAATGAATATTTACGGAATTGGATTCAAAATGGTTTCAAATATGCAAAAGGTGGCACAATCAAGCACAAATTGCTTTGGGAACAAGTAGTTCAGTTGCAAAACGGACTACAGAACACTCACATGATTCACATGCTGAGTCACCAACGTGATGGCGTTCACGTTGAAGGGAATTCATTGGCTGATGAAGCCACGAAAGGGGCTGTGCAAATGGCTTCCATAGCTGCAATCACTCGTTCAAAAACGAAAATAGACAGCGAAATAATGCTGGCTGTCAATGCATCAAGCAAAGGCAGCGGTGCGGCATTATCTAATAAGTTTCCACTCAAATACTCATATATAATTGATGCAAATGGCGTTCGGTTTGCTCGAATCCCTGGAGTGGGGGATAGGATAATTCCAAACAGGGAACCTAGAGCAGCTTTGATTTACGAAGCGCATCTGGGAGAGGGTCTGATACATCAGGGGATCTCAAAGACAATTTTAGAACTAAAAGAGATGTACTGGTGGCCAGGGATGAATACTTTCCATTCACATCTTCATTAATAACTGCATAGACTGCAATAGAGATCGCAGTACAGAACGCCACCAGATACCTGACTACAACATAGCCGGCCCAGTTCAGACACCATTATTAGACAGCATTAGACTATCTACGTGCAGGCGTCCTCTTGGACAAATGCAATTTCAGAAACACTAAGTCTAGGTTCCTATGGGTGTGGCCTCAGCGCTCAGATGACGCTCGAACTGTTATAAAAGATTTGCGAGTCTTTATCGGCACATACGCAATAGACACACTACATTCTGACCAGGGCCCTGCGTTTAGCTCTAGGGCTTACAAAGAAGCCATGGCTAGTCTGGGCATAGTATTGCGGTATTCTTCTCCATTCCTTCCTGAGGGAAATTCTGTTGTGAAAAGAAAAAAACGGGACATAAAGCAGTCTATAACAGCTAGGGTATTAGGTTCGGGTGATGGGTGGGTCAAACATTTATATGGGGTCCAGCATGCACTTAACAACTTGCCAAGAAGTTCTCTAGGGGGTGTCACTCCATATGAGGTCCTGTTTGGGACTAGAATGTTGGTTCCCGACTTAGATATGAAAGGCACAGTGGTGGAAAACAAACAATTTGATATCAAAGATCGTTTGGCTGTTTTTCAGGACTTGAATGAACTTAGAAAGCAACAAAGCAACGTGATCCTGACGCCAACCACCACTGAGAACAATCCGGCCGTCCCAGCAAGGCCTGTCTGGATCCCAAAGCTTGGGGATCTAGTCAGAGGAAAGATCGCGGACAAGAAGGAATTTGGGCCTTCTTACAGACAACCAGTACCTGTCCTAGCAATCCACGGATCAAGAACAGTACTTTTGCTGCCCCTTGCTGGTAAAAAGGAGAAAAGATTTGTGTCCATCGACCTGATCAAACCACACTATGTGGCCGATACTGAACAGTAGGCCAAGTGGACTCCGCCAATGTAGCAGACGCACTCCTCTAGCTACAATCCAAGAGGTTCAAACTGAGAGACTCATCACCTTTGACATTAAGAAATAGAGGACTAAGCAACAATGCTATGGACCTTGTACCTCTTGAGACCCAAATAACAGTTCGTCCAGATACACCTATTTACAACGAAGTAACAAGTGATCATCTGGTTTCAGCAATTTCATTAAATACGGATGCAATTCCAACCATTGACTTTACTGCTTCTGGCTATTTCATGAACTTTGATACATTTTCTGAGGATCCCAGCGAGCCTGAAACGACACCAGTACAAAGAACTTTCAAAGAACAAGCAACAGACTTTTTTCATCTACTGGAAAAGACTTATCTGGTTTCACCATGGATTGAACTATGGATTGTTTTGGGAATATTCTTCTTTCTACTTTGGTTAGCTCTGGTAATAACTCTGGGTATGCTGATTAATGGAAGATATATTCAAATGGACACAGCAAGTAAAAGAGTGAACTTACTTCTCCAGCCACACAAATCATCCCATTGTGAAGCAAGAGACTTGTCAGCAGTGAACATCACAGCGATTCCTATACCTGATGGTATAGTTTGGGACAAAACCGAATATGACATTTTTGGTCCGTCGAAGCTTTTGAAGATTCCAAATTTTATTTAAAATTTCATTAAGTGACTTTGGGCCATATATATCAAAATCCTCTTTTGCGATTCTCAAATAGCGATTTTTTGCGAATCGCTATTTGAGAATCGCAAAATGCTATGTATGTAGGATTTGCAATAGATTTTGCGAATCCTACATATTCCTTAATTACGAATCTCAAATTGCGATTCGCAATTAAGGAATACCTCCCCATTCATTCCTATGGGTCTAGAGGCCCATAGGAGTGAATGGGAAGACATTCTCAATTTGCGATTAGCAATTAGAGAATCGCAAATTGAGAATGCAATTTCAAGGGTGCAAGGGTGTCAAAAGGACACCCTGTTGCACCCCTGAAATAAGCATGGGTGCACATGTGGTGCACATACATGCCCTAAGAGCATGTATGTGCTTCACATTGCACTTTGAAAAATGCAAAAAAGTGCATTTTTCAAAGAAATTGCAATTTATCACCAACTTGAAGTTGGTGGTAATTTGCGATTCCTTAAGGCCAAATTGCACTTTTTTGGTGCTTCTTACATTGCATTTAAGGAATCGCAAAATTTGCGATTCCTTAAATGCAATTGCAAAATAAGGAATCACAAATTTTGCGATTCCTTATTGTGCACGCAGATTTGCCTTCATACATACCACTTAGCAAAATTGCGATCGCAAACGCCGAAATTCTGCTAATTCAGACCAATCTGGCAAGATTGCATCTTACCTGTTCTACGCTGCCTGCTATGCGGTGAAGAATGCGTGCTGGACGTTTGTCTGACACTCCCATCAGTCATGCCTACGGATATCGATACTCTGCTGGACCCGATAACAGCCAATGCTATGTGTTGTCCCCAGCGGCTACCAATCTTGATGGCGGCATTAATCGAGATCTCACAGACGCAACATGCTACTGCTGAGGTATGAGATGAACCACTAGTCGCACAGGTAACATCCAATCCGGACATTGCTGATGCTTCCCATGCTGAAGGCGATAGTTCGCATCTATGTGCTGTTGATCTTCTACACAAGGTATTCCAACGATCACCCACAAAAGTAGACGGCTTGTTGTCTACAGGATTAGAAAATGTTATGTTTTCTCCATCCCCACACACTGACTTTTGATTCAAGCACACAGTGTTCTGGAGAGACTCTGAATTTGGCCTAACGTAATACTGACTTTGGAACTTTTTCTATGAATATATATATACTTTTTCTCTTCCCCGTCCCAAAACTGTATTTTCTTTTTTTGGCACAGTAATCTTCTTATAGTAGAACTATTCATAGAGAACAGAATTCTTTGATAACACTTCCAGGGACAGTATGCCACCTTATTGGAAAGAAGGGGACGCCTACATAACGAATAAACTTGCTATACGTAGGGAAAAAGACCATGTAAGTAAAAAACTGTAGCAAGTGGATAACCATACATCATAACGTATGCCCAATGTAAACCATAAATGTAACCACTAAAGTACCAATCACATAGACAGAATCTTTATACACGATTATAGTTAGAAAAATAATTTTATTTCTTCATTTGATATTCTTTTATGTATATTATTTTCTATCTTAGTTTGATATCATGTATAACAATTTAATATATGGTAATATTTACAAGTCAGTGAGCAGAAAAATACAATAAAAATATTTCATCAAAAAAGACACAAATGACTGTGATATCATAAGGACAGGTAACAAAAGACTTTATAAACATGTAGATGATAGAAGCAATGCGGTACATATGAACTTCACCGCATTGCTTCTATCATCTACATGTTTATAAAGTCATGAATAACAATTTGACTTATGTAACCTGATATGAAATGGTTTCGGCCCCTTTTTTCTTCTGTATTCACGAGCCATTTCATCACATGTATTTGGTTCATTCATTTAGCATTCCAATGTGATCCTATGCTTAGAATGGAACATTGCCTTTAATATGTACAACACTTTATGCATAGCAATGGTTTTGTAATGTATTTTTAGAACATCTGTTTAAGATATGGTTTTAGCTTATTTTAGCAAACCCATGCTATACTCTGTTTTAAGATATGTTTAGAACGTTTAGGATTTAGTAATGTCGTTCATACAAAACTGGAGTGGGTGTTGTGGGCAGATTTAGATTCCGTATATAGGTTTCCCGATTTATGCCCTTATATAGGTACAATTCACATTGCCCTTATTTGGGCATAGAAATCCGGCCCTTATTTAAACATTGTCCGTACAAACCAAATACAGGCATGGCTACCTACATCCGCCCATCCACGTCACAACAAATTCTTGGAAAACCAGACCCTTAAGCCTTTAGGAATTTCCCTCAGCTTGAATATTGATTTCTCCAAGAACTCATTAAGTATGCATGAACATCTATTCCTTAGGGGTTCATTCATGACGTTCCTGTGCCCGACTTTTACGTCAATACTGGCATTCCTAGACACCTTCAAGGTATAAATATAACAGCACTTGTCCTGGTAAATTGTGGTTCCCGGAGGATTCAATCCAACCCAGACTATGCGGTTAACCACGGCAAGTTCGGAAGGAGATCGAGTTCGAGCCTGATGCACTGACCTGACGTTGCCATCCTCTTAGCAGAGAATCCAGCTCCAGTGCTCTCTGACTTCCCTTGCGGGGGGTTAGACTATCGAGTTCAGAAAAGAGATTCCAACCTCTCTCATTCTCAGGTATGGAGCTGACTAGAACTTAGAGAAACTTTTGTTCGTACTGCACTTAGGTTAGGTACACTGGGGTAGAACAATTTAGAAGCATCACATGAGTATCACATTTTAGGATTATGTTATTTATGTATGTATTTTGATTAATATATGTCATAGCTACAAACCATGTTATTGCAGTATTATTTTATCTTTCTGCTAACCTTGTACATATTGTACTTCGCAGTCTGTCTTACGATTTTAGCAATTCATATCTCTTGCATGAGAAATAAGACTGTTCAATAAACCCTTTTATTGAAACGCCCGTCTCTTTATTGCTGAGCAACTCTGTAGAAACGAAGCATGCACGATTGACTGAGACTGTTCCGATTCTAAAGGGAAACAAAGTTGTCATGGTTATGGGGTTGTCAGAGACTAATCCCTTCTTGTATATTCAAGAAGTTTCTAGTGACCTCTGAGTTAGCTGGCACACACAAGTAATTACGTTTAATATACTCGATAGAGACATACTGACCTTGGTCCTATGTCAAATCTATAGTGTATGTTATTCCAATGCGCAGAGCCTATCAGGGATATAGGAACTACACTACACGATGAAGACAACACTAAAATAAAAAGTAAAAGAAAAAAAAAGGAACTTACCTGTTGCATTGCCGCCAACTGAAAAACTGCTCTTCTGCTTCTTCCTCGCTGCAGCACAGGCTCCCAGCCTCCCCTGTGGCCAGTCCTGACGCTGCTTTCAGGATCGGCCTGAGCTCCCTCAATTTGCACTCTCAGGGAGACTGGGAGCCTGTGCCTCCAACCAAGCAACACAGCTGAGTTAGAGAAAGCTTCAGCGTGCATGTGCGTGTCCTGAGACGGCCGGCCAAACCCACTTGCACACTGAAGGCAGGGCCCGCCACTCCCCCTCGTGACTTGCCCGCGATGGCCCCGCCCCAAGACTCATTCAATCGGAGAAAAATAAAACGATAATAAACACGTTTTATTATCTTTCAATTTTTTACATTTTGAGGCTGGCGGGGGGAGGGGAGACACTCCTCCACTATAGCAGAGGAGCCTCCACTGATAGGCTAACAAGTTCTTCAACAAGAATCCTCTCAGAACACCAAGGGGGCCTCCCAATTCCTCTTCCAACTTCTAGCAGGGTTGGGTCTCAGTCTCTACCAGAAGGTGGGTGAGGGTTTGAGCCAGGTCTTCTTCTTGTTTATCCTTGCCTTGCTGTCCTCTGACATAACATTCCAAATATAGGAATCTTACCTTGGAGGTTCCTAAGTAAAGCCCCTGATACCTGCCCTATTGCTGTCATAGAGGAATTGCCAGCAGAGGTAGCAAGGAAAGCAAAAAAGAAAACCCACTGCCCTTTCAGTGCGCATGTCTGCAAGAGAGTGAGTGTGTGTATTTGTGACTATGTTTGTGGTTGAAAGAATGAGTGTGATTGAATGAGAGTGTATGTGATAGAGTGAGTGGGAATGTCAGAGAGAGTGAGTGATGTGGAAGTGAGAGAGAATCAGTGAGCAAGAGTGAGTGTAAGAGTAAGAGTGGGTATGTTTTTGTGTGCAATTGAGGAATGAGTAGGAGTGAGATGAGAAAGTGAGAGTGAGGGAATGTCAGTGAGGTGGCAAGAGAGATTTAAATGAGGTAGAAAGTGGGTGTGTCTGAGTGTGTTATGCTTGCAAGTCTGCCACTGTCTATGGCCTACTTGAGGTTTGGATGCAACCATAGCAACATGCTGCTACTGTGTTATTAAAGGTATTTCTTGGCATAACGATGGGAATCTGAGGCAAAATAGAGACACTAGCATAATGTATGGATTTCTTGTCAAATGGAGGCACCCATTGGAAAATACTGGGGCTGACATAACAGAGGGCAACCACAGGATATGGGGACAGGGAGGAAGGGACACCCATGGCAAAATGTTGTATTTGACCTACTGGAGGTAATTTTACATACGGGACATCCATGGTATATGTCGGCATCTATGGCAAAGGTATGCCATTATTGTTTTGTAGGCAATTCTTGGCACAAGGGGCTAACATTGCATATTGGGAGCACCTGTGACGAATGCTGGGCATAACTCTCTGGTGGTAAGTCCTGACTTATAGTGGAGACCCCATAGCACATTTTGAAAAAATATGGTCGGCTATAGGGAAGTGTAGTGGTTCACTGGTGCACCTTCGAACAACCTGGAATATTTCATGACTATTGTTTTTTTCTTAAGCGAATTTATGTAAAAACTGTTCTTTAAAATGGACTATTTAACCAAATTTTTATAAAAACGTTCTCAGTTCAAGCTCACTAGCTTTGTTCGCTCACTGTAATTCGAGGCAAGTATTCACGTCCACCACTTTCAGAGATTACCAGCTTTTCCTGTGTCAGGGATCTATGACGTCGATGTTCTAACTACCTGCCGGCTCTTTGAAGTTCTGAAGTGCACTGTTTTTTGGATGCTTTGAAGTCTAGTTCCACCTTCCCCTGTAGTTTTTACTGAGATGTTGCTCTAAAGGGTACCTAGGATGCAAAGTTTCTCCAGTGGCAGATCTGCGTGGACTTAGAATTGTTGCAAGATTTCTCCTTCGACCGACCTGTTTGGCCTTTGATTATGTTTTACTGCGTGGTTGTGGCTGCATATAGAATTGGGGCTATAGAATGTGATCAAAGGAGAGGCGTGGCTTCGGTGCTGAATCAAGATGGAGGCAGACTTCTGAGTTCCGGTGCAGACACAGAGCTTCTTTGCTTTTTGTGGCCCTTTCTTTGCCATACCTTTTTTCTTTTGATGTGGTCCACGTCTCCTTGTCTTTTGCGGTAGGTCCACATGCCGTGCTGACCTTCAGAGGTCTGTTTTATGGCCCTGGTGCCACAGCGGGGATTTTCCTTACACAGACGTGAGCGGACGCCATTTTAAGTTGCATCGCTCGCATTTAAGTTTTTAGTCCTCACCTCGCTTTACTGAATAACCGCAACATTAGGACAACTAGCAAGGTACACTATTCAGCTCCTGTACTGCAGCGGTGATTTTGTTGATTATTTTTGTTGCTTTTACAAGTGAGTGACTGACTCCTAAAATATGTCTGCTCTTAAATGATTTTGTTCATATCTGGCCTGAATCTTCTTTTTACTGTACTTATTGCTGGAAAAACATTGTAGTCCTACTCTATGATACCTATTACTTCCTATTAAGTACAGCAACTACAAGGAAAACAGGATATGCGGACACCATTTTCCGAATAATTCTTCATATATCCTTTTTCATTGAATTGTTTGCACTTTTATACCTGTTAAATTCATACTCCTTTTTGGTGCATGGGCTGGATTCGTTCTTTTCAAAACCTTATGCTGCGTTCAATTCATTACATTAAGATGACCAGCGATTTATATACACCTTCCAAACCATCTTCTTCAGGTACAAAACTAAAAAGAGCGAAGAATGACCCTCCTTCTCCAATTTTATCATCCCAGAATCCTGTCTTAGACTCTATATTGGAAAAGGCATGTGGCCTTCAACCATTAATGTGTGCAACAAATGAAAAATTGCAACAAATTTAGGATCGATGGATCGTTATGGAGGGTGGGATGTCGGAGCTGGAACAACGTGTTGGGAATCTTCAAGACATAACTACCAAAATACCTATGTGTGAACAAGAAATTCAGAAGTTCAAACTACACACAGAAGACCTTGAAAACCGAAACAGACGGAACAATCTTCGCCTCTATGGTCTTCCTGAGAACCTTGAGGACCCAGACCTTTTGACCTTCCTGAAGAAGTTTCTTCCTGACCTCCTTCATCTTCAATCTTCACCACCTCTGAACACTCAAATATAACATAGTTTGTGCCTCCTTCAACCTCATTCATCCAAACCACATGGCATCATAATGCTGTTTTTGGAATACCCCCGACTTGATGGTTGTCTTGAAAGCTGCTAAAGTAAAACGTTGGCTTATTTCGTCTGGCCATAACATTTTTAACTCACAAGATATTTCCAGCACAACCAATGCCCGTCGAAAAGAATTCATAGCTCTTCGACCCCATCCCTGCCTCTGTAAGAACACCCATGAAAGTATCTCATGTTCTTTCGACGATCCGGCTAAACTGAAAACTTTTTTGTGAAATATTACAAATCACACTGTGGAGACTAAAGCTTGATATTTCCAAATATGCTTAACTCTATGCATGTTTTTTCTCGACTTATGCTGCAATATATATTTCTTTATGTATATGGCTACTCTCTTTTTGTTGTTTCTTGCATATTTTTGTGTTCTCCTTCTGTGCTGTAGATCTTGCTCTTGGTGCTAATATGCCCTATGTTTACCCTTTATTCTCTTCACTTCAGATCTGGATTCCTGTCTTTTATCTGTCTTGTATTTTTCTCTCTATTAATCTCTTTTCTTCTTTTATGTCGTTCTCATACTCAATGTATTTTTCTTTCTTCATGCTCCCTATTTCTATTTTATTTGTATAGGAGTTTACTATATTTCTCTCTTTCCAATGAATGTTTCCTTTTGTTATTTGATTGCTGATAAATGTTGTCTTTTTGTTTATCTTCTTGATTTTGCAGCCCATTGTACTTGTTCCTTTATCCCTACCCTCATCACTCCACATGTTTAATGATGTCACTTGGAATGTTAATGGTCTGGGTCATCCCATCAAATGTCAAAAGGTACTCTCATCTTTCAAAGCTTAACGCACATGTTGCTTTATTGGAGGAGACGCATTGTAATGATATTGAATCACTTAAATTAAAACGTCAATGGGTTGGTCAGGTTATATTTTCTCCTGCTATTAATCGTAAGGGCGGTGTAGCCATTTTATGCCACAGGTCATTGAATATTCAGATCTTACCAACTGAATGTGATATGAATGGACGATGGGTTTTGGTTGATGCTATTATATTTCAACAATAAGTTACTTTCTTTAACATTTATGACCCTGTTAAATCGAACCCTGAATTTTTGGCAGAATGTTCAATTAAAGCTATCTTATTTTTCAAACCCCTATATTACTGTTGCTGGTGATATTGATGACTGGTTAGACCCGTTTACTGATAGTAAAATCTAAGTTCAAATTTAAACATCAATCTTCCATTGCCTTTTGTCCATTCTTTGATGTATGGAAAGCCTGTAATCCATATGCATATGAATTCAAATGTTTTTCAAATGTACATCACACTATGTCTCGTATTGATTATATATTAGTTTCTAAGTCAGTTCAGTTTAGTTCAAATGACTTTATTCGATTCACACAGGAATCATAAAAGTGTTCCATTGATACATAAAACAATAACACATTTTTAAAACCTACTATACAAAAATTGGGGTGAGTTCATGTAAAAAATCTGATTTTTTTTTAAAACAATTTTTGTTAAAAGAAACAACATTCCATCAAGTCAATTTTCCAATGACAATTCATACCTTTTCCTAATTGACAGCGCAGTTCTAATGAAGTTGAGCACGGCACTACAAATTTCAGTAGTGGACAAAGATCGTAAATAATTAAAACCTTCTTGATACGAACAGGGGTGAATTTCCTTTAAAAGAGGCTTAAGAAAGCGTGCCCTAATATCGCTTTAAAGTGTGCAAAACAGCACAAAAGTGCATTGTACTTTGATGGACTAAGTTATTACAAGGAAAGAGAGTCAGTCTCTCACACCAACTCGCCTGTTTAGGGAAAGCCACTAGAAAGTGCAAAGTGCAAAGGCGAAGCCTAGTCAGAAGGAAACGAGCTTGTGTATGAATAGTAAAAGACAAATAAAATTGCTGATGGAGTAGCGACCCATCATTAAATGCATAATTTTCCTGGTCTGCAGTACTTATTTCATTATAATATGCATTTTTTTATGATTGATTTCATATTAGATTGAATACCATCAGGATTATCGTAGTAGTGCCCCAAGCCGATCCTATGAAAAGTGTTCTTGATATAACAAAGCCAAGGAATAGACATGGCCTCTTCCAAGTTCATACAGTAGCTAATGATCGCCCTTGAGAATAATAAATCCTCCGAAGTCCATAACTTTTCCCATAAAATCAATGGGGCAATATTTCTTTTATCTCTGACATAGTCTAAACGCACTTCAGAGTGACAAAATTTTGTAGAAGAGATAATGGGGATCATTGGTAATCTTTTCAAGACTTTTTGTTTTCTAAACTTTGTATCTGGCTGCTTTTTTGGTGACCCCATACTCCTGCCCCATATGTTGCAACCGAGAGGCATTTTGATTTATATAAAATCAACATTTCTATCACTGGCTTATGTCCCAATTTGGACGCGAAACGGAACAGCCCCTCCACAATTTTACTAGTATGTTGGGCCCTAGCTACAATCAAATGGTCGTAGTTTAATTTGTTATTAAAAACGTTCCCCAGGAATGTAAAATTGGGTACCTTATCAATGATCTTTTCTTTTACCACAAATGTTCGTGTTTTAGTCTGTTTGGGGCCACATACCATGATGAATGATTTACTAAAGTTTACTTTCAAGTCCAGACTCGTCATAAAATCAGTAAAGGCAATCAACATTTTTTAAGGCTATTGGCCGTTAGGGCCATCAGAACCGTGTCATTGGCATATGATAATAAAGAGACCAACTCCCCTCCTATACTAGGATAATCCAGATGCTGATCTAGTAAATATTTCTCAACCCCATTTGTATATAAAAGAAATAAAAAAGGAGCCAGAATACAGCCCTGTTGCACGCCCTCTGTTGGGACAATAGGCCTAGTCTTCTCTCCTCCTGGGCCATAACGAATAGAGACAGTAGTTGACACATGCAACCTGCGTAGCAGGGTGATGAGAGCTTCCTCAAAGCCCATTTTTTCCATAAGTGTCCATAACTTACCCCGGCTCACTGTATTAAATGCACTGGATAAGTCCATGAAGGCCAGGTGGATTGAGCCTCCCCTGGCCTTCATGTACTTACCCATAATTAAAGAGAGATTAAGACACTGTTCGCTGGTCCCCTTTCCCTTCCTAAAACCATATTGGCTAGGGGACATTAGGCCAGTATCATTGGCCCACGATTCCAGGCGGGCAAGAATTATCCTCCCCAGGACCTTGCATGTTGCTTTGATTAAGGAAATGGGCCTGTAGCATACAGGGTCATGCCTGCTACCTTTCTTATCTATAAGTACCACCACTGCCTCTTTCCACGATCCAGGAATGTGGCCCACTATTATTGATTTAAAAACTTTTGCCAACAAAGGTGCCCATAATTGTAGATTACTTTTAAACAGATCGAGCGGTACCCCGTCTGGACCTGGCGCCTTTGAGGGAATGCCCTTTGTCAACGCCTCTTCAACCTCACCAAGAGAAATAGATGAACTAAGTTGATTTGCAGTTTCCAAGTTAATTACTATTTTATCTCTTTGATCATATGGTAGTAAGCGTTATGGCTTAAATATATGTGAAAACTGTGACTCCCAGACTTCAGCAGTTATTGTTGATTCAATACTCCTTACATTATTTGTAAAGAGGGGACGATTTATAACTTCCCAGAAGCCCTTAGAATCTTTGAGAGGGCTAGCTTTCAGAAGCTTCCCAAGCAAGTTTTCTGAGTTTTTCCTTTCTATGTCTGGTTACTTTTTTATAGGTTTGTCTAGCTATCCTAATTTGTTCCCTATCACGGGGGACTATATGCAGGGCCTTTTTAAGATCTTTTTGCGCTCTAGAGCACTCTGCATTGAACCATCTGATTTCTTGTGGAGCCTTTCTATTTATTGATCTTGTTAAGTTAAAAGCCACATCTTTACAAATTCTTTAAAAACACTCTATGACCTCCTCCGCAGTAGAATCATCAGATAGACATATCAAAATTTGACTGAGGTTTGATGTCAATATCTCTTTCTCAAATATAGATGGATTTATTTGGCTCCATTTTAGTCCACCCCCTGGTTTGGATTATATGTTAGTGGACTTTCATCACTATCACCCTTTACAGCCGTTACATGCAGGCTAGCAATAAGGGGACTGCAGTCACTGACAGGATTAGGTTCTACCACAAAGCTATCTACCAAGTGAGCAAATTTTCTAGATATTAACATAAAGTCAATGGTACTCGCCCTACCCCTCCCAAGAATGAAGGGTACTGTATTTGTGGCATACATACTAGAGTATCAACAAAACATAGGTCTTTTACAACAATGATGGTATTTAACGCTTCATCATATGAAGTGCGCTTAAAAATGGCAAAGTGATTCGTTTTCGGTGTCTAGAATCCCACATACCGTTTGCGAACTATGTTCACACAAAGTACAGTTAAAGTCACCCACCCATATTATGCATAGAGGAAAAGTTTTAATCGCAGCCTTGTCAATTTCCTCTTTGAGGGTATTAATAATCCCGCAATTATTCTGATCAAAAATATTATAGTACAGGTTAATCAATAGTATTGGAACATCAATCAGATTGCCGATCTTAATCATATGATATCAGGGGCAGTCAGCTATGTTATCTATCTTTATAGCTCCATATTTAACAGAAATCAGTGTCGCTAGTCCTCCTTTTGCTCTCCCAGAAGTAGATGGGGTTGCCTGAACATTGAATGAGCGGAAACCATCAACAATGACTTCCTCCCTGCTCCATGTTTCCTGGGTACAAATGGCATCGGACTGCTTAATATATTGTAGCCAAACCTCATCCGCTAATCTAGATCTAATGCCCGCAACGTTCCAAGAGATAAGTCTCAATGGACAGACATTTCGATGATGTCCCACTGCCCCTGCCCCTTCTGTATTAAGGATGGATTGTGCTAATAGCACAGTGTTTGTGGCCTTATTGGCCCTCCCATCACTGTCTGAGGACAAATTTAATGGACAGTTAGGGCTGTTCTCTTGGTCAAATAAAAGAATATGGTCACTAATGCCATTTGGTGAATTAGGGACTATCTAGGGACTATCTCTGGATCATTGTTTATGATGTCTATCTTCCCAGGAACTCTCAAATAAGGGACCAGTCAATCGATATCTCCCAAACCACTCAATGCCTCATAGTGGTTTGGGTGATACCAGGGGGGAAGCATAGGGTGCTCACTATCTAATCTACGTCTCTCTATCTATCCCCAGCTGTCCACAGTGGTCTAGGTGGTGGATAGAAAAAGCCCAGCGGCAGGACAATAATCCCCCTTGGACATGCAGACCAAGTATTTGTCCTTTCTAGAATTTCCTTAACTAGACGTGGAGTTCTAAATGTTAGGACAATACAATCGCCTGCAAAGTTCTTGGTGGATTTCCCTACCCACCCAATCCACCATGCCATTTTAAATTCCACAAATAATTCCTCATCAATGCCCGTCCTCTCCCTCAGGAAATATAATGCCTTATTCCTCAATGCAGACCAATGCTCTAGTGCACCTGAAAAGTGTAAATTAGTGTATGAACTACCCGATGTTCTTTGGTCAGGCACTCTACCTTCCGTGATACTCGGGGTCTGAGGTCTCTGGGCTCTTTCACTGTGGGAGTCATTTTCGACATATGTGTTCTGAGAGTTCGTGGGGGTTGCGTTTTTAACCTTAGATGAATTTCCCACACTATTTGGTACTAGTCCTGCTGCACTTGTACATTGTAGATCATTCAGTTTTTTACTTCCTTCACAGGGTTTACGATTTTTTTGGTCCTATTCTTAACAGCGCAATCAGCCCCATTAGATATTGCCACATATTGATTACAGCTTATCACCAGATTTTCTAAGTTCGCTAACCTAACCTCGATGTTATTTAGCCTTTGCAACAATGGATGTAAAAGAGTTGCAACCGTCGTTTCTAGTTTTTCCCAGAAATCAACTTCAGTTGGGAACCCCACCCCCCTTCCCGGAGCCACCTCAGTGCAGGATTGATCAGGTGCCGGATTACGTTCTCTATATTCATTAGGTTTATTCCTACGCCCTAAGGGCTTGGGCAGAGGCAAGTTTTGTTATTCCCAGTTTGTCCCTTTCTTTTCTTAGAGGGTGGTGCAAGGCTATTCATATGATTAGTTTTAGCTTTAGCTTTTTGGCCCCGTGTGACAACATTTAGCCTGGTCGTTTTTACAGAATTATCTAGATTATCACATATATCAGGAACTTTAGCGATCTCAATCAGTTCAGAGACCGAAGTTGTTGGGTACAGTGTGTCGTTTTGGGATACATTGGCTTCCAAGCTCAGTTGAGGGACTAGGGCAATAGCAAAAGAGATAATGGGTGCAATTCGATTATTGCTATTTTGCGGCTCCAAGGATAGTCTTCGCTCTGTAAGTTCTATTTCATGGATGAGCGCTGACTCAGCCCTCAGCAGAAATGCATCTAAAGTCCCAACTACTCCCTGGACATTTCTAGACTTAGGTTTGCTCATTATGTCCCCCCTTGAAATAGAAGCAAGGACCAGGCTATAAAGGGGAAGATTAGTATACCAGTACCTTGAATGTTGAACATTCGTCTACTCGTTTACTCCAAGTCCAATGACAAGTATCATTAACGTGGCCCAGCCCAGCCTCCCTCGGCCTCTGACGGGCGCAGACGGGCCTGCTTTTGGCCCAGGCTTGGCTCGGGCTTTGCCCGGGCACCCCCGCGCACGTACCGCACAGTGGGAGCCCTGTGTTCTTTTTAAGCGCCTCCCAGCGCTTGCAGGTGGCGTGGGCGGCGTGCGTGCCGCTGGGGCTGCTGGGGGTTGTAGTTCCCAAGCGGCCTCATCTCTCGCAGCCGGGACTGGGACTGCAAATACCCCCGTGTGACTCTGCTGGTGGTGGCGACAGGAAAACACCAGGTTCCAGTGGCAAGTGTGTGGCAGGTATGTTGAGCTTAGTTTCTAAGTCATTACGCCCTTCTATTCAATCATCAGAAATTGATTCTATTTTTATTTCTGATCATGCCCCTGTATTATCTTCTTTTGAGCTATCTTCTAATATTCCTAAGCAGGGACGTTGGTGATTTAATAATGCCTTACTATCAGACCAAACCTTTATTTTGAACGCAACATCTTTTATTAATGAGTTCTTTCAATGTAATCAACCGAAAGCTACTTCAGTTCAATCAATCAATCAATCAGGGAATTGTAAGAGCACTACTCACCCATGAGTGTCTCAAGGTGCTGGGGGGGGGTGGGTCCGCAGATCTGTTTAGCCGAAGAGACAGGTCTTGAGGGTCTTCCTGAAGGTGTTCAGGGAGGGGGCGCGTCTGATGTCTGCCAGTAGCTCGTTCCATGTTTTGGCTGCAATGTGAGAGAAGGATCTTCCGCCTGCTCTGGCTCTGTGGATGCGCGGGGTTTCGGCCAGTGCGAGTTTGGAAGATCGGAGGTTTCTTTTGGGTACGTGGAAGTTGATTCTGTTGTTGATGTATTTGTGTCTGTAGTTGTGTAGGCATTTGTAGGCGTGAGTGAGCATTTTGAAAGTGACTCTTTTCTCCACGGGGAGCCAGTGGAGACTTCGTAGGTGTTGACTGATGTGTTCGTGTCGGGGGATGCCGAGGACGAGTCTGGCAGCGGTGTTCTGTATTGTCTGGAGTTTGCTGAGTAGGGACTTGTTGTTGCCGGCGTAGAGTGCGTTTCCATAGTCCAGTCTGCTGGTGATGAGTGCGTGGGTGACTGTCTTCCTTGACTCCGGGGGGATCCACTTGAAGGTCTTGCGGAGGATGCGGAGGGTGTTGAAGCAGCTGGTGGTGACAGCGTTGACCTGTCGGTTCATGGTGAGTGATGAGTCAAATACGATGCTGAGGTTCTTGGTGTGGTCTGAGGGGGTAGGTGTGCTTCCGAGGGCGGTCGGCCACCAGGTGCTGTCTCATGCAGAAGGGGTGGTACCAAGGACGAGGACTTCTGTCTTCTCTGCGTCGAGCTTCAGGCAGCTGTTGGTCATCCAGACTGTGACGTCTTGCATTCCTTTCTGGAAGTTGAGTCTGGCAGTGGTGGGGTCTTTGGTGGCCAGGGGCCATGTGGCGAGGGGGGCAATGTAGATGTTGAAGAGGGTGGGGCTAAGGGATGAACCCTGTGGGACTCCGCAGGTGATTTTCATGGGGTCAGAGAGGAAGGGTGGGAGTCTGATCCTTTGGCTTGTTCCGGTGAGGAATGATCTGATCCAGTCCAGGGCTGTTCCTTGTATGCCTGCGTCGTGTAGTCTGGTGACTAGTGTTCGGTGGGAGACGGTGTCGAAGGCCGTTGATAGGTCGAGAAGGATGAGGGTTGCAGGATGTCCTTGGTCCAGGAGGGTGCGGATGTCCACAGTGGCGGCAAGTAGGGTGGTCTCTGTGCTGTGGTTGCTTCGAAATCCAGATTGAGATGGGTCGAAAACGGCGTTCTCTTCAATAAATCGTGTCAGTTTCCTGTTGACTGTTTCCTCTGCAACTTTGACTACGAAGGGGAGGAGCGAGATGGGCCGATAGTTCTTGAGGTCGGTGGGGTCAGCTGTGGGCTTCTTGAGCAGGGGTCTGAATTCTGCGTGCTTCCAGTCATCTGGGAAGGTGCCTGTTTTGAAGGCGGGGTTGATGGTGTGTTGTAGTTCGGGTGCGATGGTGGCCGCGGCTCTGTCGTAGATGTGAGGGGGCAGGGGGCGATGGGGGCCCCCGAGTGGATGCTTTTCATAGTCGAGGCGGTGTCTTCGGCCATGAATCGGTGTCCAGTTAGAGATGGTGGTCTGGCTGGTGTGTCTGGGGGGCGGTCTGTGGCACCTAGTGGATGGTCGATGAAGTTGTCGTAGAGGTTTTTGATCTTGAGGTGGAAATAGGTTCCAAGCTTGTCGCAGAGGTCTTGGGATGGGTTGGTGTCTGTGGCTTCACTGTGTGGGTTGGTGAATTCTTGAATTGCACTGAAAAGTTCCTTGGAGTTGGTAGAGTTGGCCACGATTTTGTTGTCGATAAAGTTCCTCTTGGTGGCTCTGATCTGGTTGTGGTAGTGCGTCATGGCGTCCTTGGAGGTGGTGTGGTTTTCGGTTGTCTTGGTGTTTCTCCAGTTCTTCTGCATGCATCTGCAGGTGCGTCTGGCTTCTTGGAGAGCAGTGGTGAACCAGGCGGCTTTCCTGTGCGTTGTCGGTCGGGGTTGCGGAGCGGGACGAGCTCGTCTGCGCAGTTGGAGATCCTGGTGTGGAGTTCTCTGGCTGCGTTGCTTGCATCTGGTGCCCAGGTGTGGATATCTCGGGTGAGGGTGGAGTTAAGTTGCTTGTCGGTAACCTTGCTCCAGTTCCTTTGTGGTGGTCGTGGGGCTGGTTTGGGTGCCTTGGGTTTGTTGATGGCGAAGTGTACGCAGTAGTGGTTGGTCCATGGCGGCTGCGTTGTGTGGCTGAATTGGATTCTGTTTCCTGCCGCGAAGATGGGGTCGAGGGTGTGTCCTGCTCTGTGGGTCGGTGTGTTGACGAGTTGTTTAAGTCCGATGCTGGCGAGGTTGTCACGAAGGATAGTGGAGTTGGGGTCGCTGGGGTTGTTGAGGTGGAAGTTCAGGTCTCCAATGAGTATGTAGTTTGTTGAGGCGATGGTGTGGGGTGCGATGAAGTCGGTGATGGTGGTGGCGAAGGGTGTACGGGGGCCGAGGGGTCTGTAGACGAGGGTTCTTCAGAATGTGGCTTTAGGGGTGGTCTGGATCTGGGAGTGCAGATGTTCGGCGAAGGAGAAGGTTTCGCTGGAGGTGGTGAGGCGGAGGGTGCTCTTGTGGGTGATGGCGAGGCCCCCTCCTGGGTGGTTGGGGCGGTCTTTCCTCTGGATCCTGTAGCCATCTGGGATGGCAGTGCTGATGTCGGGGGCGGAAGATGCGTTGTTCCAGGTCTCTGTGAATGCGATGTCGGGTGAGAGAGAGTTGAGTAGGTTCCAGATTTCCATGGCGTGTTTGTGTACGGAGCGTACGTTGAGGAGGATGCATTTTAGGGTGTCGCCGGTGCAGGTGTTGGAGGCCGGGGTGGCAGTGAGGGTCTGGCGGCAGTGAAGGCAGGAGAACTGGCCATAAGTCGTGTTCGGCGAGGCCTGTTGGCATTCTCGAAGTCTTGCAGGGTTGAGTGCGAGGAGGGTGGTGACGTCGTAGCGATGGGTAGTGGGAGGTCCAGGGTTCCAGCCGCCATTAAGTAAGGGAGGTGGGAGGGAGGAGAGGCTGGGAGGCGGGAGCGGGGGAATTCCGGGGGGGGGGGGGGGGCTGCAGGGGCAGCAGCGGCAAAAGGCGAAAGGAACAGGCCGGCACGAGAAAATACAAAACAGTGGTGTAATTAGAGCAAGACACAGATGGGCACAATAACAGTGGCACAACAGGGAAAAATTAAGAAGAAAAAAACGGCCGGGAAAGGTTACGGTGGTTGCAGGCAGTCTGGTCCCAGTTGGAGCGGGCAGCAGCCTCGAACCTCCCAAAGAGGAGGTCGAGGTCTGGAGGCAAGAGATGGCACAGCGGCGCTGCGAGGAGAGAGTGGACCTAGACCGAGGGTTGGAGCTCACAATAATTGGGACGCTTTTAAAGCCTCTTTTAGGGCCTTAACTATTGCATACTCTACTAAAAGGAAAAAAACATTAAACTCGCAATGTCTATCAGCTCTTTGTCATAATAAAGTTCTTGAGCATACTTATTTTACCTCCAAAGCCACCCTTAATTTACAAGAACTGATTAAAGCTAAGTCACGGCTTAACAAACTCGCTACGGTTGATGCTTGCAACATCCTCCTTAAACTCAAATCAAAATATCACAGTGGCCAAAACAAAGCTGCTAGAATGCTGGCCAATTATTTAAAAATTAAATCAAATGGAAAAATATTGGCCCTATTCGAGATGAGCATAGCAACAATATACTATCCTCCGATTCTCATATTATTGATGCTTTCCTATCCTATTATGACCTATTATTTACAGAGGATACTAACCCTCCTGAAGGTGATGTTAAAACTTTTTAGAATGACCTCCCTAACCCTTCATCTATTCATGATACTTTCTTAACTCTAGAGGAAGACATTACTCACTAGGAAATTATAACTGCTATTAAATCTTTAAAAAAGGGTAAAGCTCCTGGTCCGGATGGCTTTTCTGTTGAGTTTATCTCTTCCTTTTCCTCTATTTGTGCTCTTAAATTACTTGTACTTTTTAATTCCTTCTTGCATAACTCAAAAAGATACTGGATCCTTTTTAGATGCCTTATGATCGTTATCCTTAAAGACGATAAAGATTGTATCCTTTGTAAAAAAATGTAGCCCAATTTTGTTAATTAACTACGATTGTAAAATGTTTGCTAAAATTCGGGGCTCCCGTTTGGAAAGCATTATACCCCTTCTTGTTAAACCTGAGCAGGTTGGTTTTGTTAAGGGCAGACTTGCCTCCGAAAATGCTAGAAAGTTTTCTAACATCCTTACCGTTGGGAAAAAATATTTAGTTTCCCTTGCTGCTCTTTCGCTTGATGCTGGCAAAGCTTTTGATCGTATACATTGGCAATTTATGTTTACTTCTCTCCAAAGGTTTGGTTTTGGTCCAAAGTTTATTTCACTTCTCAAATTACTTTATGCTTAACCACATGCCTGTGTTTTTGTCAATGGTAATTTTTCCCCTTACTTTAATTTGCATAGAGGTACTAGACAGGGTTGTCCTCTTTCACCTTTGCTTTTTCTTCTTTGTTGGAAACCCTTCCTTGAACGTATATGAGGTAATTCCCTCATCTCTGGTTTTAAACACAATTCTTCAGAAATTAAACTTTCTGTCTTTGCAGCTGATATTTTGGTATATATTCCTTTTAGCATGATATTAATTTATAGTCTAGTGTTTCTGGTTATGAACTAAACTTTTCCAAAACTGAGATTTTACCTTAAAATTCCCGCTGATATCGTTACATGTTTGACAATACTAATTGTGCATGGTGTTCTTCTAAAATTAGGTACTTAGGTGTCTGGTTCTCTCCCACTATTTCTAATACACTCGCTCATAATTTGAATACCCGAAAACTTAAATTTCAGAAGTTACTCTCTACCTGGTCTACGCTTTTCTTATCCTGGTGGGGTAGATTAGACACCATTAAAATGATGATTGTCTATCATGTTTTATTTATGCTCTCTATGTTACCTTTCAAAATTCCTAATTATTATTTTTCCAGAATTCTATTTGTACTCAGTTCCTTTGGAATAATAAACACGGCCATATTGCATTACCCAAATTGATTCGACTGAAGGCAGTGTCCAATTTCCTAACTTTAAGCTAAATCACACTGCCTTTTTAGATTGGCAATTTTATGCTCTGACTAATGATTACTGTGATTCTCCTATTCCAAAATGAATTAATTTTGAACTCTCTTTACTACATTATTTTTGGTTTTGTGATGTTGTTTTAATGTCTAATTGCACATTCATATCTAAAAATCCAATTTTTAAGTACTCCCAACACTTGTTACAATCAATATTTACCCAGGGATCTGATTGTCCTCTATTTGGTAAAATAAATGTATTAAATTTCGTTATAAATCATTTTATTTCGAACATTGGAAGGAAAAGGGCATTTTTTATGTTTATCACTTGGTTTCTCAAAATTCCATTCTTTCATTAGCTCAATTATAAAAACGATACTCACTACCCGCCTCCTCCTTACAACAATATAATCAATCGGCATCTGTGCTCCAATCTTTTTTAACAACCAATAATTCCTGTCCGGATTCTACCCCATTTACTCCTGTGACACAATTATACAATATTACTTATGATTCCATCCCTAAAGCATCTCTCACATACAAATTTCTACCCTCCTCTACCTCTCGGATAATAAGTCCCCTATTGAACTATTATGGGAAACGGACCTTTCTTTATCACTATCCGTTCATCAATGGGATCAATTGTGGCGCAATTACTTAGTAGTTCTAAAGCTGGCAATATCACTTAGTCTCTATTTTTTGTATGCAATAGAGTTGTTATCATTCCTTCCCTTCTTCATAAAATTGATTCCTCTGTCTCTCCCTTATGCTGGCCTTGCCTTTCCTCTGATGGTATTTTAACCCTTCTATTATATTATTGGCCCAAAGTGAATTAATTTTGGAAATCCAATTGGTCAAAATGTTTAATGATATTTTCATATAATGTTCCATTATCTATTTAAAATGTTTTTCTTGGAACCCTATCTGCTGATTTTTCCAACCTTTCTTCAAAACCTGTTCTTTTTTTCATCTCTTTATTGCATGCTGTTAAAGTTATATTCACTTGTTGGAAAGATAACTCTAAAATATGTATGCTAACTTGGTGGAATCTTATCTGTGATGAATATAGAATATCCACTTTTACATCTTATTCAATATGCCAAGAATTAAATCTGGTTTACTTTGGCTTCCTTTCACTACTTTTCTATCAGCATCTTTCTACTCTTTATGATTAACTTTCTATCTTCTCTCCTCTTCTCTTTCTATCCTTATCTCTTTTCTCTCTCTCTCTCTTTTCTATAAAAAATATTTAAGATATACATAAATAGAATTGATTCATGTTATTGTTTCCCATTGTTTGATTTATGTTACATATCCTCTTGATCTGCTAAGAGATTCCTTGACTAAATATAATCTGTCGACTTTATACTTAACTAATCGTTATACTTGTTTGACAATTGTATTGTGCAATGCTCTTCATATTAAATAAAAATTACTTAACTGAAAAAACGAGATCAAAGAGGTGTGATTGAGAGATGTGTGTTGTGTGTGTGTGTGCGTGAGTGTGTGTCGACTATTTGCTGAAGCCCAGGACAGGGAGGTTTTTATACAGGCTTACACTGCTGGTAGATAATGTACTGTCACAGAGCAGCACTTTCATAGCTAGTGCATGTTGATTTTACACAGCACAGTGTATTTCAACCTACGGAGTGTCTAACAGCCACTACACCCGTTCCTGTTTCGTTCAGTTGCAGACATGCATGAGTGTAGACACATTATTTGTGCTGGTGACTGCAGGACTGCACTAAAATGCTTAGTCACGCATATTTAACTTTTACTGTGAGCTTCAACCCCAGGCAATCATGTGCCATGCCCAGGCTGGTGAGTGTTGACTGATTGCTATGTGATATCCTTAGGCTGGTTGCGTTTCACAAAAACAATTCAGCAGCGACCTCTGGGGGAACTCGATGCCACGTGGGTCTGGTGTCACTCCCACACTTGGCTCACTTCAACAACCCTAAAGTTAGTAATTACTTACATCACAAATACATGAGGCATGGATTAAGTTTGGAAATATAAGCTGCAGTTTAATTGGCATGTTTTGTTCGGCACGTGCCTCTTTGACATGGGGCTATAAATCATTTGACAGGGGCCATCATAAATCACGTCCTGTCATAAATCAATCTCTGTTTAATCATACATCATGTCATAAATCATTTCTTTCAAACTCATTGCTAAATTATAAATGCCAAATTGAAAGCTAAATAGAGCTCTCTATGTTGGGTTTTCTGCTGTACGTGAGAGGGGTAACTTCTCAACTGATGTTAAGATCAACTCTCAACCTTGTCTGTCCATTTGTGCCCTGCCGTCTGGCAGGTCTGGGCTGTGAGTGCTGGGATGCATGTCTTCCTGCTTTCAGCTGACTTATCCTGCTGAAAGGCATCCTCAGATAAGTAGCCACAACCCTTAGACGGGTGTGACTTTTTAGCAACACTTGCTCATTGTCTCACCGCCACGCCGCCTGTTGGGTTCTCGTCCCCAAGTGGCTCCACCACCACTCCCTTATTGTGTAGCAGCGTTTCTTGCCCTAACCATTTTATCCAGGCCCAAGGCATCCATTAAGGCAGTGGCCCTCTACGCCCTCTTCGAGGACAGCCTCTGCCAAAACATAAACAACCAGATCCACAGCACAGGATGCTTTTTGACCTCTTTGATTGCTGGGATCATAGTCATTACCTCCTCTCTACCTGGACCAACTAGCTGTTAGACGGACCGGGAGGGTCGGCCGAGGACAAGGGGAGAGGTCTCCGGGGAGAGCCGTCTCCAGCGATCGTACAGACGAGTAACTTCCCCCCCCACAGATATACACCACACAAGGATAGGATTTAACGTTCTTTATAAGCGATTTCTTAAGGTATGATGGAATGGTACAAGGAGGTCTGGACTCAGGGGTCCCCTCGATTCTAGTCTCTTGGTTTGGGGAAGGGGGTAGCGGGACAGTCTTGTTACCAATCTGGTAGATGCGATGAAATGATGGATAGCTCACAATCCTCGAGCTCGATGTTCTAGCTTTGGACGGGCCGCGGCAGCGCCAGCAGGTCCCGGTGAAGATGGTCGTTACACGGTCCGCGGCAGCGCCAGCAGGTCCCGATGAAGGTGGTCGCTACACGGTCCGCGGCAGCGCCAGCAGGTCCAGATGAAGGTGGTCGTTACAACGGTCCGCGGCAGCGCCAGCAGGTCCCGACGAGGATGGAGGATGCAGAAGGCCGCGGCAGCGCCAGCAGGCAGGACGATAGTTCACAAGGCAGGGCTACGGCAGCGCCGGTAGTCCGTCAAGGCTGAGTTCTTCTCGGTGTCTCTCGACTCCAGGATACAACTGCCTTCCTGCTCTGGAGCTGCCCTAGTTATAGGTCTGGCGCCCTTTGATGTCCGGACCCTCGCACTTGGAGGTCGGAAGGTCCGGGATGAGGGAGTCCAGACACCCAGCAGGGGGGTGGAGCCAGCGCCCGGGGGAGCTGGAGGGCGATCGGCACCTGTCGGGGGAGAGCCATCGACACTTCTTTCTCCCATTGACCTGCCAAGTGGTCCGTTCACCTCCTGGGTGGATGGTGGTGCCGGGATGTCGGGGCCTGGCCAGGCCCAGGGTTAGGGTCGAGCTGAGGCCACGCGGCCTCGTGGTGCAGTGTCCAAGATGGCGGCTGGTCCGGCCGGGGGAGCCGGTAGTGGTTCGGCCCCATTATACATGGATCTGCGTTGGCGTGGTCTTGGCCCGGTCGATGTTCCACAGTGAAGTCCATACCCTGCAGGGAGATGGACCAGCGCAATAGTTTTGGGTTTTCCCCCCGCATCTGCATTAGCCACTGCAGGGGTCGATGATCGGTTTGCACTCGGAAGTGGGTACCGAAGAGATAGGGCCGGAGCTTTTTGAGGGCCCACACCACTGCGAAGGCCTCCCTCTCGATTGTGCTCCAGCGCTGTTCTCGGGCCAGGAGGCGTCTGCTGATGAAGGCCACCGGCTGGTCAAGACCCTCGGGGTTCAGCTGGGAGAGAACCGCCCCGATGCCGTGGTCGGAGGCGTCCGTTTGCACAATGAATTCCCGACTGTAATCGGGGGCCTGGAGCACAGGGGCAGTGCACAGGGCGGCTTTCAGCTTCTCGAAGGCTGCTTGACAGTCGGGGGTCCAGTTAATCTTCTTCGGGTGGTTTTTGGACGTGAGCCCCGTGAGGGGCCCCACAATGCTGCCATAGTCCCTCACGAACCGCCGGTAGTAGCCGGTGAGTCCCAAGAAGGCTCGGACCTCGGTCTGCGTGACTGGGGGCTGCCAGGACTGGATGGCAGCGATTTTGAGTTGCAGAGGGGCCACCAGACCGCTTCCCACCTGGTGTCCGAGGTAGGTCACGGATCCCTGACCAATTTGGCACTTGCCGGCCTTGATTGTGAGGCCGGCCCGCTGGAGGGCCTGCAGGACCTCTCGGAGGTGGTGGAGGTGGTCGGACCAGTGGCGGCTGTACACAGCGATATCGTCCAGGTAGGCGGCGCTGAACTCTTCGAGCCCCGCCAAGACCTGGTTCACTAGTCGCTGAAAAGTAGCTGGGGCATTCTTCATGCCGAAGGGCATGACCTTGAAGTGGTAGTGGCCATCGGGGGTAGAAAAGGCGGACCGTTCTTGGGCTCGGGGTGTGAGACCGATCTGCCAGTAGCCCGCTGTCAGGTCGAAGATGCTGAGGTAGCGGGCAGCCCCCATGCGGTCGATCAATTCATCCGCTCGGGGGATGGGATGAGCGTCGGTCCTGGTGACAGAATTCAAGCCCCGATAGTCGACGCAGAATCGGAGTTCAGGAGTGGTGCCGGGGGCAGCAGCTTTGGGGACCAGCACGACCGGGCTGGCCCAGGGGCTGTCCGAGGGCTCGATGACCCCGAGCGTGAGCATCTTGGACACTTCCTCTTGGATGCAGGCCCGCACCCGATCTGGTACGCGGTATGCCCGGTGTCTGATAGGGGGACTGTCCCCAGTGTCCACGTCGTGCAAGCACCAGGGGGTGACCCCTGGGGTGAGGGAAAACAAAGTAGCAAACTGCAGCAGGAGGTCCCGGCAGCTTTGGCGCTGCTCTGGGGTGAGGGCCTCGGAGAGCCGGACCCCGTCCACGGAACCATCTTTCTCCTGAGTCTTCAGGAGATCAGGGAGAGGCTCGGAGTCTTCTTCCGCCCTACTGTCTGTAGCCATCAGAAGGCTGAGTTCCGAGCACACAAAGTGGGGTTTGAGTCTGTTGGTGTGAAGGACCCGGAGGGGGTTCCGGGGAGACTCCATGTCGATGAGATAGGTGACGGGGCTCTTGCGTTCGACCACTTTGAAGGGCCCCGTCCACTTGTCCTGCAAGGCACATGGTTCGGTGGGGGACATCACCCACACTTGTTGACCAGGTTCGAATTCGACGGAGGAGGCATTTTGATCGTACCATTTTTTCATGTCCTCCTGACTGGCCTCAAGATTCGCTTTTGCCATTTCCCTGAATCGCCGGGTCTGATTGCGTAGTGCCAGGAGGTACTTGAAGACGTCTGGAGGGGTCTTTAGGGGGGCCATCTCCCAACCTTCTTTGACTAGGCTGAGGGGCCCTCGCACAGGGTGCCCGTACAAGAGTTCGAAAGGGCTAAAACCGAGGGACTTCTGGGGAACTTCTCGATAGGCAAAGAGGAGGCACGGAAGTAGTACATCCCACTGGCGACGGAGGGGCTCTTCCAATCCCCCAATCATTCCCTTGAGCGTGCGGTTGAATCGCTCAACTAGTCCGTTTCCTTGAGGATGATAGGGGGTCGTGAATCGGTAGGTGACCCCGCACTGCTGCCAGAGGGACTTCATATATTTCGAAATAAAGTTTGTGCCTCGGTCGCTGACGACTTCTCGGGGGAAGCCCACCCTGGAGAAGATCCCCATTAAGGCCCGGCCGACCACCGGAGCTGTTACAGTTCGCAGGGGCACAGCCTCGGGGTAGCGGGTGGCGTGGTCCACCAGTACCAGGATGAACCGATGTCCTTGTGCGGTGCGGGGGTCCAGGGGCCCCACAATGTCTATTCCCACCCTCTCGAACAGGGTGGTGACAACTGGGAAGGGTTGCAGAGGTGCTTTGAGCTTGCGGCCGCTCTTCCCGCTGGCCTGGCACGTGGGGCAGGACCGGCAGTGGTTGAGGACGTCGTTTCGCATCCTCGGCCAGAAAAAGTGGGTCACCAGGCGACTGTAGGTTTTGTCCTGGCCCAGGTGTCCAGCCAGAGGGACATCGTGGGCCAAATTTAACAGGAAGTCTCTGAAACGGAGGGGCACCACCAGCACTCAACTGGCCCCTAACTCTGCGATTCTCTGTTCACTGTATAACAGGTCGTTAGCCCAATAGACCCAATGGGCTCCGGTGGTGTCCCCTGCGCTCTAGGCGATGGCTTGCTGGCGGAGTCCCTCGAGGGAGGGACAGGTCTTCTGCTCTTGGCGGAACTGTTCTGTTCCTGGGTGGGCCCCCCTTCTTGACGCCACTGAGCCAGGTCGGGAAGGTCCTGGGGCTGGGCGACCCCTTCGGGGGTTTGCTCTGGGGGGTCGGTATAGTCGGTGTCCTCTACTGGAGCGATCGGGGGAGGAGGTGCAGGCCATTCTGGTTCTTCTGGTCGGGGGATGGCCCGGGCGGCCATGGACCGGGTGGTTACGCACGCCCAGTCCGGGAGGCCCAGCATCCCCAGGTGCTCTCTTCTTTCGACGGCGGCCCACGGGGAACTCTCAAGATCATTCCCCAGGAGACAGTCCACGGGGGCATCATCCCGGACCGTCACCTTCAACATGCCGAGACCCCTCCCCATTCGAAGGGGACGCAGGCCATCCGACATAGACTCTCTGAATTGTCGGCTGAGCGGACGGGGCAGAGAATGTTCGGCAGGATCTGCTCTGGTTTTACCAGGTGACAGCGGACGGCCGTCACACTGGCCCCTGTGTCACGTAGGGCTTCGGCCCGGCGCCCATTAATGTTAACCCACTGGCTATATTTTCTGGTGTTGGCGGGTAGGGGGGCCGGCGGGACCATGTCTTTTCCCCCTAGGCACGCCAGAACCATGGCGGCCGGTTCCCACTCTTGTTGTGCCTGCTCGTATTCCTCTTGTTCTTCGGAGATTGGTTCTCCCCCCAGGGCGGCGTCAGCTACCTGGCGGGGTTTTGGAGTTTGGTTCTGTGGACAGTTCGGGTCATTGGCGTAGTGGCCGACTCGCTGGCATCGGTGACACGTGACGTTGGCTCGGAACCCCGGGCGCATCGGGGGGTTCCCCCGGCTGGCCGGGGGCGGGGTGCTGGCAGCGGGAGCGGCCGGGACGGTGTCTCTCCCTCGCCCCTGGCCTCCTCCTCCTCCTCGGGGACGGTGCTGACCTTGGTTGTTCCGGTTCTGCTCGTGTGGCCCTCTCCGGCCCACTCGGGTGCTTTCCCACCGGTCAGCTTCGGCGGCGAGTTGCCGTGGGTCAGTCAATTTACTGTCGAGGAGGTGCTGCCTGAGCTCGACGAAGCAGTTGTTGGATAGGTGCTCCCACACCATGAGGTTAAAAAGTTGCTCGTAGGTCGTTACGTGGCTTCCCTTGATCCAACCCTCGAAGGCTCGGCTGAAATAGTTGACATATTCCACCCAAGTTGTACCCGGGATCCGGGTGCAGTCCCGAAACCTCTGGCGGTACATTTCGGGTGTGAGCCCATATCGGGTGAGGAGGGCAGCCTTCATGTGGTCATAGGATGACATCTGATGGTCTGGGAGCTGTAGCAGGGCATCGCGGCCTTCGTTGACGAACCTCCCCCATAGGCCGGCTCCCCAGTCACTTCGATCGATCCGGTGGGAGGTCATGGCGATCTCGTAGGCCTTGAACCACTGTTGTATGTCGTCCTCTCGGACATACTCTCGGACGACATCCTTGGGGATGTGGACTTTCTTTTCTGTCGCTCCCGGGGTGCGCGGTCGCTCGGGCACCTCCGGTTCTTTGTTCTGCTTCCGTAGTTCTATTTCTGCCAGTTTGCGCTCGTGTTCGTATGCTAATCTTTTTTCTTCGAGCTCTCTCTGCCTCTGTTTTTCTTCCCGTTCTTCTCGGAGCCGCAGATGTTCTAGGTTCAGTTTTTGCTCGGCTAATTTTAGTTCACCGTCCATTTTGAGCCGTGCCATTTCTAACTCATGTAGTCTGTTTTTTTCTCTTTCTTGGATCTCTTCCTGTGAGAGGCCCGTTCCTCGCTCCTCGGGAGCCGTGGCGTTCCTCTCTGATGCTGCACCGTTTCGGTCTGGGGATCTGGCGACCCCGGTTTCTGCCCACGACTCAATGGCGTGCTTAAAATCGTCTTTGGTACTCAGGCCGGTGGTAGCAATGCCTAGTTCCATGCAGAATTGTTTCAATTCACGATGGCTGTACTCTTCCAATTTATCCATCTGGAATTTCTCGGTGGATCCGCGATCTCTTTGGTTGACATTGTGGTTTTGTCGTGGGGTGAGCTACTCTCTGTACGATTACGCGTTGATTCGGATCGCGCCGCTGGCCACCAATGTTAGACGCACCGGGAGGGTCGGCCGAGGACAAGGGGAGAGGTCTCCGGGGAGAGCCGTCTCCAGCGATCGTACAGACGAGTAACTTCCCCCCCCACAGATATACACCACACAAGGATAGGATTTAACGTTCTTTATAAGCGATTTCTTAAGGTACGATGGAATGGTACAAGGAGGTCTGGACTCAGGGGTCCCCTCGATTCTAGTCTCTTGGTTTGGGGAAGGGGGTAGCGGGACAGTCTTGTTACCAATCTGGTAGATGCGATGAAATGATGGATAGCTCACAATCCTCGAGCTCGATGTTCTAGCTTTGGACGGGCCGCGGCAGCGCCAGCAGGTCCCGGTGAAGATGGTCGTTACACGGTCCGCGGCAGCGCCAGCAGGTCCCGATGAAGGTGGTCGTTACACGGTCCGCGGCAGCGCCAGCAGGTCCCGATGAAGGTGGTCGTTACAACGGTCCGCGGCAGCGCCAGCAGGTCCCGACGAGGATGGAGGATGCAGAAGGCCGCGGCAGCGCCAGCAGGCAGGACGATAGTTCACAAGGCAGGGCTACGGCAGCGCCGGTAGTCCGTCAAGGCTGAGTTCTTCTCGGTGTCTCTCGACTCCAGGATACAACTGCCTTCCTGCTCTGGAGCTGCCCTAGTTATAGGTCTGGCGCCCTTTGATGTCCGGACCCTCGCACTTGGAGGTCGGAAGGTCCGGGATGAGGGAGTCCAGACACCCAGCAGGGGGGTGGAGCCAGCGCCCGGGGGAGCTGGAGGGCGATCGGCACCTGGCGGGGGAGAGCCATCGACACTTCTTTCTCCCATTGACCTGCCAAGTGGTCCGTTCACCTCCTGGGTGGATGGTGGTGCCGGGATGTCGGGGCCTGGCCAGGCCCAGGGTTAGGGTCGAGCTGAGGCCACGCGGCCTCGTGGTGCAGTGTCCAAGATGGCGGCTGGTCCGGCCGGGGGAGCCGGTAGTGGTTCGGCCCCATGATACATGGATGTCCGGGGGCAGGAGTTCCGTCGGGAGACGGGGTGCGGGTTGCTCTTGTGGGTAACACCTGGAGGGCCGGGGCTTGGGGCCTGTACTGCGGGGAGGGAGCAAGCCCTTCATGTGGCCTGTCCAACACTAGCCATCACATGATTTTACTTTTCACAGGAAAGATGTTGTTGATGAGTTACCGCAGATCTGCCAATTTTCCCCAAAACTCAGTGAGAGGAGGTAACCTAGAGAGGGCAGGGCCTAGGGAACAGCTGGGGAATGCACCCATTGCCTCCCTAGCCATGAAAGTGCTTCCAAGGGGCATAGCCTTTGAGGTAGGTGGCAGGGCTTTGGGCAAGTCATTGCCCAGGAGACACTGGAACCCCCCTTAAAAACACAAACTGAGGCTTCAAAGGCTGCCACTGATAACCTGGGGAGGTACCAAAGCCCCAATGGACATTAACTGCACTCAGTTTTGCATACAATGTAGGCTGAAAACTCTCTACAAAGGTTTTGAACTCACAAAGTTTGCCATCATGTGATATCGGCTCCCCACCAGGTGACCGTGTGAAAGGAGCCGATATCGTGTGACACAGTGGTGCTGTGTGTGGCAGATCTGTTAACTGCCTCCTCTAGTTATGTGACATACGTGTGCATTCGCTAGGACCCCAGTGAACACTTAAAAAGTAGTGTTGTGCCAGACTGAGGGAGGGAGGATTCACCAGTAGAGGCGGGTGAGCCAAAGATTTAGCTGGCCTCTAAAAGTGCGTGCATGAGAATGGAAAAATTTAGCATGTAAATCATGCAACAAACACCTTGTAAAAATATGAAAATTCAAAGTTAAAAAAGTGTGTTTCTTTAACGTATGGAAACGTTTCATCTTAGTACATCAGATTACACCACAGCATTGAAAGGTTTTCACTAAAAATTATAATTTCTAAACATGGAAATTAGAAACATCCTGGCCGCCCCACCTTGACGGCAATGCGATTAGTGAACTAAGATGCAATTCAGTTATCAACTGTACCCTGTACATGGTTTAGATTCGTGTTATAGATGGAGCAATATAATCCCTTTATCCTACACCCTCAAAGTCACTACGTATGAGGTGGATCCCAGCTCATGCCAGGATAAACACCCTCCCCTCAAAGAAAAAAAACAGAAAGTAGGAGTAGATATAGCATAGGCCGGCCATTCCAGGAGGTGGTGTAAAACATAGTCTACCCATAATCCTTTCTGGTTTTTTTCCTGTCTCGATACTAGGACGAAGATCTAAAAATAACGGGACCCTGCTAGGCTTGAACCCCATCGGTCACAACATGGAACCTATCTATGCCAAGCAAAGAGAGTGTATGTTGTGCAACATGGGAGCAACCAGATGGAGCCAAGAGGGGTAAACAGATCCCCGGACCTTTGGTGTGGTTGTTTAATGCAGTATGGAGTATTAGCAAAGGCTCTTACTTAGTAGAGATCATTGCTATGTTGTACAGCAGCATTCCTGCTGGCTGCAGGCTGACTGAAGCTTCACTGGCATTTGGTATCTTGCTTTCATGAATGTTTGAGGGATTAGTCCTTGATTAATGCATGTCCGAAACTATTTACATCTTTGGCAGACCCTCTTTTTCAGCTCATGCGCCAGAGATCAGTGGCCATTCTATGAGCATGTGCAATGTTTTAGGTGATGCGCCCATAGATGAACTTTCATTTTAAGCTCACTCTTCAGTAAAAAGATTTAAGAGCACACTAACATGTAAGAGGTGGTTGTGGAGAAGAGTGGTGCTATTCAAAATGAGCAAGCGTTCTGGAAAATCAAAGCATTTAGAAGACTCTTCTTCCTATTCGGACTCTCAAGCTTGCTTGATCTCTCCCCCTAGAAAGAGATCTAGGGGGCATGATGACAGATCCTTTTTAGGTCTCGCCCGGCTATCGCGTAAGCGATCGCACAGCGAGACTTCTGTAAGGGCTTCAGAAAATGCTCCCAAAGGCTTTGCAGGCGGATCGGGTGCCGGTTACGCGCACAACCACGCGCATTCCATTTGCCACCAGCTACTTCCTGCGTGTGCACAGCCTCACGCATTCAGAGAGATTTAGTAAGGGGCACAAGACCTCAGGAATGCGGTTTATGGCCAGTGCATGTGAGGCATTCAAGCGCGAAGCTGGCATCTGGCATCGGACTTGAAAGCAGCAGACTGCTTTCGCCAGCGCACGCTCGGCCTCACTTCCTGCATCCCCCTTACAACAATTAACTTTCGTTATAACTCACACACCATATGCTCATTCCCTCCCACCCTTCCTTTGATGTCCGCTTTTCTTGTTGTTTACAAACCACGCCACACACTGCTGCACGCCACACACTACCGCACGCCGCACACTACCGCACGCCACACACTACCGCACGCCACACACTACCGCACGCCACACACTACATCATGCCACACACTACCTCACGCCGCACACTACCGCACGCCGCACACTACCGCACGCCACACACTACCGCACGCCACACACTACTGCACGTCACACACTGCTGCATTACACACTCCTGCATTACACACTGCTGCATTACACACTGCTGCACGCCTCACACTGCTGCACGCCTCACACTGCTGCACGCCTCACACTGCTGCACGCCTCACACTGCTGCACACCTCACACTGCTGCACACCTCACACTGCTGCATGCCGCACACTACCGCATGCCACACACTACCGCACGCCACACACTACTGCACGCCACACACTACCGCACGCCACACACTACCGCACGCCACACACTACCGCACACCACACACTACCGCACGCCACACACTCCTGCATTACACACTCCTGCATTACACACTCCTGCATTACACACTCCTGCATTACACACTGCTGCACGCCTCACACTGCTGCACGAAACACTGCTGCACGAAACACTGCAGCACGCCGCACACTGCAGCACGCCGCACACTGCAGCACGCCACACACTCCTGCATTACACACTCCTGCACGCCGCACACTGCTGCATGCCGCACACTGCTGCACGAAACACTGCTGCACGCCACACACTGCAGCACGCCGCACACTGCAGCACGCCGCACACTGCAGCACACCGCACACTGCTGCACGCCGCACACTGCAGCACGCCGCACACTGCTGCACGCCGCACACTGCTGCACGCCGCACACTGCTGCACGCCGCACACTGCTGCACAACGCACAATGCTGCATGCCGCACACTGCTGCACACTACTGCACGCCGCACACTGCTACACGCCTCACACTGCTGCACGCCACACACTGCTACACGCCTCACACTGCTGCACGCCACACCCTGCTGCACGCCACACCCTGCTGCACGCCGCATGCCGCTGCACGCCACACACTGCTGCATGCCGCTGCACGCCACACGCCGCTGCACGCCACACACTGCTGCATGCCACACACTGCTGCACGCCACACACTGCTGCATGGCACACACTGCTGCACGCCACACACTGCTGCACGCCGCACAATGCTACACGAAACACTGCTGCACGCCACACACTGCTGCAGGCCACACATTGCTGCACGCCACACATTGCTGCATGTCACACATTGCTGCACAATGCTGCATTACTCACTGCTGCATGCTGCACGACACTGCTGCACGCAGCACACTGCTGCACGCAGCACACTGCTGCACGCCGCACACTGCTGCACGCCGCTGCACGCCACACAGTGCTGCATGCCTCACACTGCTACACGAAACACTGCTGCACGCCACACACTGCTGCACGCCGCACACTGCTGCACGCCGCACACTGCTACACAAAACACTGCTGCACAAAACACTGCAGCACGCCTCACTGCTGCATGCCTCACACTGCTGCACGCCTCACACTGCTGCACGCCTCACACTGCTGCACGCCTCACACTGCTGCACACCACACACTGCTGCACACCACACACTGCTGCACGCCGCACAATGCTACACGAAACACTCCTGCACGCCACACACTGCTGCATGCCACACATTGCTGCACGCCACACATTGCTGCACACTGCTGCATTACTCACTGCTGCATGCTGCACGACACTGCTGCACGCAGCACACTGCTGCATGCCGCACACTGCTGCATGCCGCTGCACGCCACACAGTGCTGCATGCCTCACACTGCTGCACGCCACACAGTGCTGCATGCCTCACACTGCTGTACGCCACACACTGCTGCACGCCACACATTGCTGCACGCCGCACACTGCTGCACAAAACACTGCTACACAAAACACTGCTACACAAAACACTGCTGCACGCCGCACACTGCTGCACGCCGCACACTGCTGCACGCCACACACTGCTGCACGCCACACACTGCTGGACGCCACACACTGATGCACGCCACACACTGCTGCATGCCACACACTGCTGCATGCCACACACTGCTGCACGCCACACACTGCTGCACCACACACACTGCTGCACACCACACACTGCTGCACGCCACACACTGCTGCACGCCACACAATGCTACACGAAACACAATGCTACATGAAACACTGCTGCACGCCACACACTGCTGCACGCCACACACTGCTGCACGCCACACACTGCTGCATTACTCACTGCTGCACGCCGCACAATGCTACACGAAACACTGCTGCACGGCACACACTGCTGCACGTCACACATTGCTGCACGCCACACATTGCTGCACGCCACACATTGCTGCACACTGCTGCATTACTCACTGCTGCATGCTGCACGACACTGCTGCACGCAGCACACTGCTGCACACCGCACACTGCTGCACGCCGCTGCACGCCACACAGTGCTGCATGCCTCACACTGCTACACGAAACACTGCTGCACGCCACACACTGCTGCACGCCGCACACTGCTGTACACCGCACACTGCTGCACGCCGCACTCTGCTACACAAAACACTGCTGCACAAAACACTACTGCACGCCTCACTGCTGCATGCCTCACACTGCTGCACGCCTCACACTGCCGCATGCCTCACACTGCTGCATGCCTCACACTGCTGCACGCCTCACACTGCTGCACGCCTCACACTGCTGCACACCACACACTGCTGTACACCACACACTGCTGCACACCACACACTGCTGCATGCCACACACTGCTGCACGCCGCACAATGCTACACGAAACACTGCTGCACGCCACACACTGCTGCATGCCACACATTGCTGCACGCGACACATTGCTGCACACTGCTGCATTACTCACTGCTGCATGCTGCACAACACGGCTGCACGCAGCACACTGCTGCACGCCACACACTGCTGCATGCCGCTGCACGCCACACATTGCTGCACGCCACACATTGCTGCACACTGCTGCATTACTCACTGCTGCATGCTGCACGACACTGCTGCACGCAGCACACTGCTGCACGCCACACAGTGCTGCATGCCTCACACTGCTACACGAAACACTGCTGCATGCCACACACTGCTGCACACCGCACACTGCTGCACGCCGCACACTGCTGCATGCCGCACACTGCTACACAAAACACTGCTGCACAAAACACTGCTGCACCCCTCACTGCTGCATGCCTCACACTGCTGCACGCCTCAAACTGCTGCACACCTCACACTGCTGCACGCCTCACACTGCTGCACGCCTCACACTGCTGCACACCACACACTGCTGCACACCACACACTGCTGCACGCCACACACTGCTGCATGCCACACACTGCTGCACGCCACACAATGCTACACGAAACACTGCTGCATGCCACACACTGCTGCACGCCACACATTGCTGCATGCCACACATTGCTGCACACTGCTGCATTACTCACTGCTGCATGCTGCATGACACTGCTGCACGCAGCACACTGCTGCACGCCGCACACTGCTGCATGCCGCTGCACGCCACACAGTGCTGCATGCCTCACACTGCTGCACGCCACACAGTGCTGCATGCCTCACACTGCTGCACGCCACACACTGCTGCACGCCACACACTGCTGCACGCCACACACTGCTGCACAAAACACTGCTACACAAAACACTGCTACACAAAACACTGCTGCACACCGCACACTGCTGCACGCCGCACACTGCTGCACGCCGCACACTGCTGCACGCCACACACTGCTGCACGCCACACACTGCTGGACGCCACACACTGCTGCACGCCACACACTGCTGCATGCCACACACTGCTGCATGCCACACACTGCTGCACGCCACACACTGCTGCACGCCACACACTGCTGCATGCTGCACACTGCTGCATGTCGCTGCATACCACACAGTGCTGCATGCCTCACACTGCTACACGAAACACTGCTGTACGCCTCACTGCTGCACGCCGCACACTGCTGCACGCCACACACTGATGCACGCCACACACTGATGCATGCCTCTGCACACCACACACTGCTGCACGCCAAACACTGCTGCACACCACACACTGCTGCACGCCACACACTGCTGCACACTGCTGAACTACTCACTGCTGCATGCTGCACGACACTGCTGCACGCAGCACACTGCTGCACGCCGCACACTGCTGCACGCCGCACACTGCTGCACGCCACACAGTGCTGCATGCCTCACTGCTACACGAAACACTGCTGCGCGCCGCACACTGCTGCATGCCGCACACTGCTGCACGCCTCACACTGCTACACAAAACACTGCTGCACGCCTCACACTGCTGCACGCCTCACACTGCTGCATGCCTCACACTGCTGCACGCCGCACATTGCTGCACGCCGCACACTGCTGCACGCCGCACACTGCTGCACGTCACACACTGCTGCACGCCACACACTGCTGCACGCCACACACTGCTGCATGCCGCTTGTTGGACTTGGCCCTTCCTGCAGGGTCATCCCTAAACTTTTTGCCTTCCTCCTGTATTTTTTCTGACCTGTTGTTGGCTGTTTTATGACTCTGGGCACCTTACCACTGCTGATCAGCGCTAAGGTGCATATGCTCTCCCTATTATAAAGTGTATACATTGATTGGTTTCCATGTTTGGCTTATTTGGTTTACTATCAGCCCCTAGTAAAGTGCACCAGGAGTGCCAGGGCTTGTAAATACAAATGCTGCTGATGGGCTTGCAGCACTGGTTGTGCCACCCACAGAAGCGGCCTAGTAAAATAAGGTCTGCCATTGCAGAACCTGCGTGCAGTCAGGTACTGTCATGCTGACTGCGCAAGTGCACCTACTTGCCAGTCCCTAAACCTTCCCTTAACTACATATTAGTCACCCCTATGGTAGGCCCAAGGGCAGGGTGCATTGTAAGCATAAGGTAGGACATGCCCTGATGTGTGTGGCATGTCCTAATAGTGAATTACAGCCATTTTCGTTTTTCACTATTGAAAGGCTACCTGCTCTCTATAGGCCAGAATGGGCTGCTGGAATTATTACACTCTATAATCCCAGCGCACTCGGAGAGCATGGTAGAGAGTCCAGTTTAGTATGCCTGAACTCAGAATAATAAAATACTTCTTTTAGTAAAGTTTATTTTAATATCCTGTGTTTGTAAATACTACTTTTAGAAAGTTAGTATTTACTTGCCTAACCATTTCAGTCCGCCTCTGCTGTGTGTGTGTGTGCTGTCTAGTTTCAGTGAGGGGCAGGGCTAGGGAATTCTAGGAGACAGGCTGGCTGCCAGGTGATGGGTAGAGAGATTACACCAGGATGGGTGGGAGGAGTACACCTTGACTCTGAATAGGGCTGTGCTCTGCCACCACAATGCTGGCTCCGCCCCCTGTGGAGCGTCTGATGTCTCTGCCCTGTGCACTGAAAGGAAAGAGAGGAGTCACCACAACAAAGTGCTCCAAAACCGGACTGAGCCAGGCACAGGCCCCCTGGCCACAAAGAACAAAAGAAACTGTGTATAAAAGAAGGAGCCCTGCTCCTAAGAAATCAGATCCTGTTGACGCCAAGAAGAAACTCTGCCTGAAGAGAAGGACCTGGGAAAGCTACATGGAGGAGTACTGTCTCTAGCCTGGGAGACTGGCCTGTGGTGGGTGCCTTGCTGCAAGAGAGAGGAAGAAAAGACTGAAAGACTTATTATTCACTTGTGCATCTTAAACAATCTCCAAGGGCTTGCTTGTGAACTTGCCCCCTGAACTGCGCCCCAGGAACAGTGGGTGCTACCCCTCCCTTGAAGAAGGAAGCTGCTGCTGGTGTATTTCCCCCCTTCAGCGCTGACCCCGGAGACCTGAGTGCGACTGGGAATCTGTCCCACACTCTGAGAGCCTGTGCGCCCCATCCCGCCGAGCAAAGTGACCTCTGAACGACTGTGCCGCAGTTAGCATCGTAATGGCCTGCCCCGCCTGGCCGGAGCACCGTGAACTGCTGCCCCCTCGAGCCGGAGCTCGCACTGCAAGAACAGACCATCCGGTCCCAACAACGTGAGTCTGTGGCCCCCGAGCTGTAGAGCACACCGTGAAGACCGCCTGCACCTGAGCTCGCCTCTCCCGGACGACGCCCTGCTGACAGCGCCTCGCCGCTGGAATCCCCTCAAGCCGCCGCCCCCTCCCTCTTTAACATCGAGACGTACGTCGAGGTCAAGAGCCGCCCCACAACGCATCGCTGTCCTCCGTGAAGCAGGACGCCCCCTCTACGCCTGCTGACTCGCCTCGAACCGCCAAAAGAAAGCAAGGTACTGTAGCTTACACGCAGCGTACGGCTGCCTCGTAGAGAACTGTGCGCTTCTTCCTAAAGCGAACAGTACGGCCTGTACTTCAGTAAAATTGAAAGCCCCATACGCTTGCTCACGCGGGAAGCGTGAGGTATAGTGGGGCTCTGCCCGTAAAGCGGTACAGAGCGTACGAAGAGCGCTACGAAGCACACAGATCTACAGGAAGTGCTGTAGACAACAAAGCCTTGCATTGAGAAGAACTGTGGCATCCTCTTAAAGAATTGGAACATTTTGACAGTAACTGGAACCGTTTTCCTTAAAGCCTAAAAGACTGTAATTGAATTGAAACCTGCTGAAGAAATCTATATAAAGAGATATATTTTTACAGATATAGTCTTGTGCCTCTGTGTGGTGGGTTGGTGATTATTGTGGGACATTACAAATGCTTAGCCATATGTACTCTAGAGTTTAGCCTGACTGCTCGCGCCACACTACCTAAAGGGTGAGCCAGGGTTATTTTCGGAGAGTAATCCTTTGCCCCGACTTAGAGGAGAGGGTCCCTGCTTGTCGCAAGTACATACCTGCGCCAACCAGAGACCCCCGATTCTAACATTGGTGGCAGCGGTGGGTATCACGGATTTGCATTTGTGGTGTCTGTACAGTGATTATTGACCATTGCACAGTGAGTACAGTCCAGTAGCTTGAGCCACAGACTTTTAATTTTTGCTTTTCAAAAAAGAAGATCCCTTGTGTTTGAAGTCATGCCTGGCTCAAACAGCATAGAGAGAGCAGCATCTGAAACCTCTGAAGTAGGAGAGGTAGAATGGGATGAGTCAAAACTGAACAGCTACAAGAAATCCGAACTCAAGTACTTCTGCAGGAAGTTCAAGGTTCCACATGTAGGATGGAGGATCAAACCAGATCTCTACAAGGCGCTGAAAGCATGGATTGAATCAAGGGATGCACCTGAGGAGGTTGTACCAGTGGAACCAGCAGAGAGCGTTCATAGCTTTGGCAGAGGCCTGTCGCCAGAGGAGCTGGCAGACAGACAAGCCACCAGGGATCATGAAATGAAGTTGGCGGAGCTGAAATTAAATGGCCAACTGGAGCTGGAAAGCAAAAAGCTGGCTCTGGAAGAAAAGAAAATGCAAATGGAGCATGACTTGTGTGAGACCGGCCTCACGGCGTTGCCCTCTCCATCACCCAGCCAACCTGCAACCACCCTCAAGACACGACATCTCCGACTCCGGCCGCCCCAGCCACCCCCGATCCGCGGGCCGGCCAGAGGCCTGACAGACTCAACACCCTACCACGCATGTCCAACCGAGGGAGCGGGAATCCTCGAGCCAGACCCAGAGGCGCCAGCCCAGTCACACCTCGGGTCGCCTTCCCCGGGAGGACTTGATCGGCCACCAGGCCCCTGGGGAGCAGGCGCCTCCCCTGCCGAGCGTCTGGGGTCCCTCTCAGACCCACCTGAAAAGACCAAAGAAGTGAGCGGCAGGAAATCCCGCCGAACCCCCTCCGTCACCCCAGTCCCCCCTCTGCGAGCACTCCGGACTTCAAAGAACCAGCGGAGTATAACAAGGGGTGCCGGAGAAACGAGTGCAGAGAAGACCTGGAACCATCCGAGCCTGCAGACGCTGTCGCGGCTCCTGAATGCTGAAGTTACCTGGGCCTGCTGAGTGACTCGCGGCCTCTTGCTATTGAACCATCTGAGCCCAGCGGACGAGGTCGCGGCTCCCGAACATTGAACGACCTAGGCCTGCTGAGTGACTCGCGGCCCCCAGCTATTGAACCATCTGAGCCTGCTGACGGAATCGCGGCTCCCGAACTCCGACCACCTGTGCCTGCTGAGAGACTCGCGGCGCTCCCCCTTGAGGACGACTCGGTAAGAGATCGCCCAGAGACACGACACCCTCCAGCTCGAGGATTGTGAGCTTTCCGCCGGGTATTTCGCAGAGACACTATCTTGAAAGACTGTCCCGCTACCCCCATTCCCCCCGACCGATTGGTGGTACGTTGTGCCACTGCTGTACTGCTTGCATCTTGGATCATAAAGATCCCTTGAAATCATCGATAAAAGAACCTATCGTCTTACAAAGAATACGTGTGGTGTCACTCTGTTCGTAGTGTATCTCAGGGTGTGCGCGCCTGGTTCGGCCTACTTGGGAGAGGTGGGTCAAGGGGGTGGGCAGGACGTGTATCGAACCCCCCTCCGGCGAACGCCTTTCCAACATTTGGTGGCAGACGACGGGATCCGAGCCGACACCGAAAGAGAGCGTGCAGTGAACGACTGACGCACTACCAAACAGAGATGGAAGGAGAAACCTCCCTGGGTGCCGCAGGTACCGAAATAAGCTCACCGTTCCGAGAGGATCAATTGGACTATTACACGCATAGAGAATTAAAACAGTTTTGCAAAGACCTTGGCATCGCTACCACCGGACTAAGCACAAAGGAAGACTTCCAGAAAGTACTGAAAACCTGGGTCGAGACGGGGGCGCCCCCGACCCAAACGGAAGGAGACTCTACCCATGAACCACCAAGCATCCCGGCGAGAAACAACGGGCCAGAGGGGAACCTGTCCCCCGAGGAACTAGCGGACCGAGAGAGAAGCCGCAACCACGAACTTGAACTGGCAAAACTAAAAATCGATGGAGAAATAAAACTGGCAGAAAAGAAGTTGGCCGTCGAGCAGCTACGGCTACAAGGGGAACTCGAAGAGAAGAGACTCCAAAGGGAGCACGACGAAAAGAAACTCCAGCTAGAACATGAACGCGGCCTGAAGGAGATTGAGTGGCGGGCTAGAAACGAAAAATCACAGCCACCTGGGAATCCACCGTCCGCTCCCACCGGGGAAACCAAAGTTCACATCCCCAAGGATGTGGTAAGAGAGTATTACAAGAACGATGATATCCAGCAGTGGTTTAAGGCCTACGAAGTCGCCATGACCTCTCACCGAGTCCCGCAGAGGGATTGGGTGCTGGCCTATGGGGCCGGTTCTTAAGCGAAGGAAGAGACACTCTGCTAGATCTGCCCTCCACGGTCATGAACTCCTACAGCCACATGAAGGAAGCCCTCGTGGGCCGGTACGGACTCACCCCCGAAATGTACCGACAACGGTTCCGAGATTGCAAAAAGATACCGGGCACCACGTGGGTAGAATACGTGAACTTTTACAGCCGAGCCTTGGACGGGTGGATCAAGGGCAGCAAGGTCTCCACCTTCGAAGAACTGTTCGATCTGATTGCCTGGGAACATTTAGCGGCCAATTGCTTTATAGAACTGCGCCAGCATCTCCTGGACAGTAAACTCACCGACCCTCGGAAGCTGGCCGCTGAGGCTGATCGTTGGGTGAACACCCGGACCACCCGGGGCCCCGTGGGGGACTACGGCCGCCACAGTCAAGGCCCCCCCCGCCAGAGGGGCGGAGGGAACCACGGCCGACCAAGAGACTTCCCAGGGGGGTCCTCAACCAGCCCCCCCAGCAGCCCACCAGCGGCGGGTTCGGCACCGTCCCCAGCAAGCACCGGAGCCCCAGGACGACCAGGTCCACGAGCTAGGATCACCTGCTTCCGCTGCCAACAGCCCGGACACTACGCCAATGACCCACAGTGTCCCCAGTATCAACGAACCACAACGACCAACCCCACGGCCCGGCAGATGGCCTCCGTGGCTCTGGGGGAAGAGATGGAAGACTCCGAGGAATGGGAACCGGCGGCCATGGCCCTGGTCTCCCTTGGTGATCGAGAAATGGTCCCCGGGACACCCTTGCCCGCCAACACAGAAAAATACCGACAGCAGGTGACCATCAACGGCCACCGAGTCGAGGGCCTTCGCGACACCGGGGCGAGTGTCACCGCGGTCCACCGCAGCCTAATTTCAGAAGACCAGATCCTAACCGGGGCCCTCTGTCCGGTCGTATCCTCCGACAATTCTGAGAGCCTCTGCCAGATGGCGCTGGTGCCCTTCGAGTGGGGAGGGGTCTCCGGAGAACTGAAGGTAGTGGTCCGGACATCGCAGCCCGTAGACTGCCTCCTGGGCAACGACCTGGAGAGTTCCCCGTGGGGGCAAGTAGAACGAAGGGCCCACCTGGAGATGATGGGCCTACCAGAATGGGTCTGCGCCACCACGCGCTCCATGACCGCACGATTGCCTCTCTCCGAGGGCGGTGAAGCCCTCTTACCGAACACTATCCCCGAGAGCCGGGACACCCTACCAGAAGCAGACAACCCTCCTTCAGAGGGAGAAGAAGACACTAACCCGGGGGAAGGACCGTGTTAGAAAGGATAGACGGACCGGGAGGGTCGGCCGGGGTCAGGAGGAGAGGTCTCCGGGGAGAGCCGTCTCCAGCGATCGTACAGACAAGTAACTTCCCCCCCACAGACAGATACCACACACGGATAAGGTTCAGTGTTCTTTATAAGCACTTCTTAAGGTACGGTTGAATGGTACAAGGAGGTCTGGACTCAGGGGTCCCCTCGATTCAAGTCTCTCAAAGCAGGGTAAGGGGTAGCGGGACAGTCTGTCTACCAGTCAGGTAGTTTGGATGAGATGATGATTAGCTCACAATCCTCGAGCTTAGTTGGTACGGGCCGCGGCAGCGCCAGCAGGTCCCGGAAAGATGGTCGATGTACGGTCCGCGGCAGCGCCAGCAGGTCCCGGTGAGGATGGTCGTTACAACGGGCCGCGGCAGCGCCAGCAGGTCCCGGAAAGATGGTCGATGTACGGTCCGCGGCAGTGCCAGCAGGTCCCGGTGAGGATGGTCGTTACAACGGGCCGCGGCAGCGCCAGCAGGTCCCGACGAGGATGGATGTTGTAGAAGGCCGCGGCAGCGCCAGCAGGCAGGACGATGGTTCACAAGAGCGGGCTACGGCAGCGCCAGTAGTCCGTCAAGGCTGAGTTCTCTCGGTGTCTCTCGACTCCAGGATACAACTGCCTTCCTGCTCCGGAGTTGCCCCAGTTATAGGGCAGGCGCCCTTTGATGTCCGGACCCTCGCACTTGGAGGTCGGAGGGCCCGGGATGAAGGTGTCCAGACACCCAGCAGGGGGTGGAGCCAGCGCCTGGGGGAGCTGGAGGCGATCGGCACCTGGCGGGGGAAGAGCTCTTGACACTTCGTCCTCCCATTGACCTGCCAAGTGGTCCGCTCACCTCCCGGGTGGATGGTGGTGCCGGGATGTCGGGGCCGGCCAGGCCCGGGGTTAGGGTCGGGGCGAGGCCACGCGGCCTCGTGGTGCAGGGCCCAAGATGGCGGCTTGAACCGGCCGGGGGAGCCGGTGGGGCTGGGCCCCGTGATGAGTAGAGGTCCGAGGGCAGAAGATCCGTCGGGAGACGGGGTACAGGTGCTTTTCGTGGATTATGCCTGGTGGGCCGGAGCTCGGGCCCTGTCGTGCGGGGAGGGAGCAAGCCCTTCGTGTGGCCTGTCCAACATGCGTCCCCCCCAGCTGAAGGCGGGGAGAGTCACCCATCTCCTTGGGGACTCTCTTCGTCGAGGCGGCAAAAGCGGGACAGGCCATCCGCGTTGGCGTGTGTTAGAAAGGTAGACGGACCGGGAGGGTCGGCCGGGGTCAGGAGGAGAGGTCTCCGGGGAGAGCCGTCTCCAGCGATCGTACAGACAAGTAACTTCCCCCCCACAGACAGATACCACACACGGATAAGGTTCAGTGTTCTTTATAAGCACTTATGTACGGTACGGTTAAATGGTACAAGGAGGTCTGGACTCAGGGGTCCCCTCGATTAGAGTCTCGCAAGGTAGGGAAGGGGGTAGCGGGACAGTCTATTTACCAATCAGGTAGTTCGGATGAGATGATGATTGTTAGAGTCGGGGATCTCTGGTTGGCGCAAGGTTGCCCTTGTGTCAAGCAGGAACCCTCTCCTCCACGTCAGGGCGCAGGATAACCCCTTGTGAATGACCCTTGCTCACCCTCTAGGTGCGTGGCGTGAGCAGCCAAGGCGATTCCTCAGGCGTTGTTGGTTAAGCACTTGCAATCATACACACAGTAAATACATCAATCCCCCCAGAAACGGACACCAGACTTGGATATATATAAAAATACGATTCTTTATGTAAAAATAAGGTATATATCTCTCAGCAGACTTATCACAAGACCAATAACGTTTTCGCTAGGCCACCAGGTTGTAAAGCAGGCAAATGTTCTTTGTTCGTAGCTTCAAATGGAGACCTTGTAGTCTCTTGCAAATGTTACTTGTGGTTCCAGTACTCACAGAGATCGGCTCCTGCGAACGGGGAAATAAGGCGTTGCGGGCCCCGAGCCCGATACTGGAACTTCTTTCGTGATGTGGAGAGTCGGCACAGGTCGGTGCGACTCTCAGCTTGGGAAGTGTTCTTGGGTCCTCAATCAGCAGGTGTGGGCAAGTAGGCAGGCGCGGCCCGCGACCCTTTAGCACGGCGGTGCAGGAGGGTCTCCACAGCGGGGGCGGCGCGGCCTGAGGTGTCCGGGGATAGCGAAGCGGGGTCGCAGGGCACGGTCAGTGCAGCTGGATGACCCGGCGTAGATCACAGTCGTCGGACGGCTTCCGGCAGGAGGGGTGATAGCGCGTTCAGCGCACTCCAATGGCAGGCGGTGACAGGGATGCAGGCGGCCTGGCCCGGGAACAGAGAGCGGCTCGGGACGGAGCGGGGCTCTCACGGGTTTGAGGCAGGCGAGCTTCTGAGTGTCACGGCCCTAGGAGGGGCGATGAGGGGCGCAGTCTCTTTTCCAGCGGGGTGCACACACGGCTCGAATTGGAGGACGAGCAAGAAGCACAGAGAACCCACTGGTCCTGGGGTTCAGTTCAGGGGGCAAGCTCAGATCAAGCCCTTGGAGAATGTTCAAGCACAAAGTAGCAAAGTCTTTTCAGTAAGTCTCTTCCTCTCCTCTCTCAGCAAGGCAAGCAGCAGGCCAGCTCCTCCGGCGTCTTCTTCTCCTTCTAGTCGGGCAGAGGTCCTTTGTGGTAAACAGGATTCTGATTTCTTAGGAGCCAGGCTCCTACTTTTATACCATGATTCTTTTGTTCTTTAGCGCCAGGGGGCCTAGGCCTGGCTCAGTCCAGTTCTGGAGCACTTTGTGATGGTGACTCTGCTCTTTCCTTTCAGCAGCAGGGCAGAGACATCAGCCGCCCCACAGGGGGTGGCGCCGGCTTTGTGGTGGCAGAGCACAGGTCTATTCAAGAGTCAAGGTGTACTCCTCCCACCCATTCAGGTGTAATCTCTCTACCCACCACCTGGCAGCCAACCTGTCTCTGGGGATTCCCCAACCCTGCTCCTTACTGTTGCCAGGCAGAACACATACACACAGCAGAGGCGGACTGAGATGGTCAGGTCAGTAAATACTAACTTTCTAAAAGTAGTATTTACAAACCCAGGATATTAAAATAAACTTGACTACAAGAAGTATTTTATTATTCTGAGTTCAGGCATACTAAACTTGACACTTCTACCATGCTCTCTGAGTCCACTGGGGTCACAGCGTTGGCGTGATCCCGGCAGCCCATTCTGGCCTATGGAGAGCAGGTAGCCTTCAATAGTGAAGAACGGAAATGGCTGTAATTCACTACTAAGACATGCCACACACATCAGGGCATGTCCTACCTTATGCCTACAATGCACCCTGCCCTTGGGCCTACCAGAGGGGTGGCTAATATGTAGGTAAGGGAAGGTTTAGGGACTGGCAAGTGGGGGCACTTGCGCAGTCAGCGCGACGGTCCCGGACCGCGCACAGGGTCTGCGGTGGCAGACCCTAGACACATTTTACAGGGCCGCTTTCTGTGGGTGGCGCAACCAGCGCTGCAAGCCCACCAGCAGCATTGGCATTCACAAGCCCTGGCACCCCTGGTGCACTTTACTGGGGACTGACAGTGAATCCAATAAACCAATCATGAACATCAATTACAGGTACACTTTACTTAGGGAGCACTTGCACTGCGGCACGGATTAGCCGTGGCGCAGTGCCCTGAGCGGACAACACCAGCAAAACAGTCGAGGCACACCATCAAAAAGTGGAAGGGAAACTCACGCCAAGGTGCCAGGTCTAACACGTGTCCCCTCCAGCTGAAATGTGGGGAGAACTACCCTTGCCCAGGGGGTTCCTCGTCACTAAGGCGGAAATACCTGGACAGACCGTCAGCGTTGGCGTGATCTGTACCAGGACGGTGTTCCACCGTAAAGTCCATACCCTGTAGGGAGATGGACCACCTCAACAGCTTCGGGTTTTCACCCCTCATTTGCATCAACCATCTGAGGGGCCTGTGGTCCGTCTGAACCCGGAAGTGAGACCCAAACAAGTAGGGTCTTAGCTTCTTCAGCGCCCAGACCACAGCAAATGCTTCTCGCTCAATTGCACTCCACCTACTTTCCCGTGGAAGTAACCTCCTACTGATGAAGGCTACGGGTTGGTCCCAGCCCTCCTCAGTCATCTGTGAAAGAACAGCCCCTACACCATGCTCTGAAGCGTCTGTCTGTACTAGGAATTCCTTGGAGAAGTCAGGGGCCAAGAGCACGGGCGCCGTGCACATGGCAGTCTTCAGGGTGTCGAAAGCTTTCTGACAGGTGTCAGTCCAAATCACGTTCCTGGGCTGCTTCTTGGAAGTCAGCTCCGTCAAGGGGGCAACGATCGTTCCATAGCCCTTGACAAACCTCCTGTAGTACCCAGTGAGCCCCAGGAAGGCCCTCACTGCGGTCTGCGTCTTGGGGGGTTCCCAAGCCAGGATGGTCTCAATTTTGGGTTGCAAGGGTGCCACCTTGCCACTCCCCACTTGGTGTCCCAAGTACACCACGGAACCCTGCCCGATCTGGCACTTGCTTGCCTTGATTGTGAGGCCTGCTCGGCGCAGCGCCATCAACACTTCCCAGAGGTGGCGCAGGTGTTCAGGCCAGGTGGCACTGAACACTGCGATGTCATCCAGGTAGGCGGCACTGAACGCATCCAGCCCAACCAGTACCTGGTTGACCAACCTCTGAAAGGTGGCAGGGGCATTCTTCATTCCAAATGGCATGACTCGGAACTGGAAGTGCCCATCGGGAGTAGAGAATGCTGACCTCTCTTTGGCCCCATCGGTCAAGGCGATCTGCCAGTACCCAGACGTTAAATCAAACGTACTGAGGAACCGGGCAGCCCCCAGCCGATCAATGAGCTCATCAGCTCTGGGGATGGGGTGCGCGTCAGTCTTCGTGACTGAATTGAGTCCTCTGTAGTCCACACAGAACCGGAGTTCAGGTGTGGCTCCCGGCGCAGCAGCCTTTGGGACCAAGACCACGGGGCTGGACCAAGGACTGCTGGAGGACTCAACCACCCCTAGCGCAAGCATTTTGGAGACCTCCTCCTTAATGCAAGCTCTGACCCTGTCAGTTACCCTGTAAGCCTTGTGCTTTACAGGTAAGCTGTCTCCTGTGTCCACATCATGGACGCACCAATCTGTGACACCAGGAACCAGGGAGAATCGGTCGGAAAACTGTCCCAGCAAGTGGCGGCAATCTTCCTGTTGTTCGGGCGTCAGGGTGGGTGAGAGGTTAACTCCATCCACTGACCCATCTTTCTCAAAGGCCACTAAGAGGTCAGGAAGAGGCTCGGTCTCCTCTTCCATTCCATCATCAGTGGCCAGCAGCATGCCCACTTCGGTCCTCTCTAAGTGGGGCTTAAGGCGGTTAACATGTAGGACCCTCAAAGGGTTCCTGGGAGTCTGCATGTCCACCAAGTAGGTGATAGGACTTTTGCGCTCCACAACCTCAAATGGACCTGTCCACTTATCCTGAAGTGCACACGGCTCCACTGGGGCCAAGACCCACACCTTTTGTCCAGGTTGAAGCTCTACCAGAGTGGCATTCCGGTCGTACCACCGCTTCATCTCCTCCTGGCTGGCTTCCAGATTTGCCTCAGCAAGTTGCCTGAAACGCCGAGTCTGGTTTCGGAAGGCCAGCATGTAACTATATACATTCTGGGGAGGTTTCCTGGGAGATTGCTCCCAGCCTTCCTTTACCAAACTCAGAGGTCCTCTTACCGGGTGACCATACAGAAGCTCAAAGGGGCTGAACCCTAGGGACTTCTGCGTCACCTCTCGGTAAGCGAAGAGCAGGCATGGCAAGAGGACGTCCCACTTACGCCTCATTGGACCGTCCAGGCCCATGATCATGCCTTTGAGGGTTCGGTTGAATCTCTCAACCAACCCATTTCCTTGGGGGTGGTAAGGAGTGGTGAACTTGTAAGTTACCCCACACTCCTTCCACAGGGATTTCATATATGTGGATATGAAATTGGTCCCCCTGTCGCTCACCACCTCTAGAGGGAATCCCACTCGGGAGAAAATTCCCATCAGTGCCCGTCCCACCACGGGGGCCGTCACTGTCCTCAGAGGGATGGCTTCAGGGTACCGGGTGGCATGGTCCACCAAGACCAGGATGAACCTGTTGCCCAGGGCTGTCTTGGGGTCCAGAGGCCCCACAATGTCAATACCCACTCGTTGGAATGGCGTACCGACCACAGGGAAAGGTTGCAGAGGAGCCTTGTGCTTCCCTCCGCTCTTACCACTTGCCTGGCAAGTCTGACAGGTTCTGCAGTAGGAATCGGAATTCTTGTGCATTTGGGGCCAGTAAAAGTGGGTGACAAGCCTGTCATAGGTCTTGTCCATCCCCAAATGTCCTGCTAAAGGCACATCGTGAGCCAGCCCCAGTAGGAAGGTTCTGAACTTCTGGGGTACCACCAGCACACGGGCTGACCCAGGTTCAGCAGCCTTAGGCTCGGAATACAGGAGGTCACTCTCCCAGTACACGTAGTGTGTTTTGGCCTGAACACCATTGGCCTGGTCTGCAGCCTGTTGCCGCATACCCACGAGAGAAGGGCATTCTTTCTGCTCCCTGCAGAATTCCTCCCTGGAGGGACCTCCTTCTTGCTGCCAATGGGTCAGCTCAGGCAGATCTCCCAGTTCGGCAATCTGTTCCCCGGTAGGCTCCAGAGCATCCCCCTCAGGGTCTACTTCCTCCCGGGCCGTGGGAACTTCGGGGGCCGGTTTCCCGCGCCTCCTGCGCCTTCTCCCTAAGGCCGGTTCCTGGACCTCTCCCTCAGGCTCCAGGACCCTCTCAACACCCCTACTGGCTGCCATGGACCGGGTGGTCACGCATGCCCAGTCGGGTAGACCCACCATCCTCAGATGCGTGGTCTTCTCCACCTTTTCCCAAGGGGAACTCTCCAGGTCGTTCCCTAGCAGACAGTCTACAGGCATGTCAGTTCTCACAGCGACTTGTAGAGTACCAGAGACCTCCCCCCACTCAAAGGGAACTTGAGCCATTGGACAAAGACTCTCTACATTGTCAGCATTGACAACCCTACAGTAGGCATTGGGTACAATTTGCTCTTGAGACACCAGGTGTTGCCTCACCGAGGTCACGCTGGCTCCTGTATCTCTAAGAGCCTCAACCTTCTTTCCATTGATGGTCACCACTTGCCCATATTTCTTAGTGTTAGAGGGTAGGTAGGTTACAGGGACCATCTCACTGTCTCCTAGCGAGACTAGGGTCATCTGCCCGGGACCCCCACCCTCCTGGACTGCTACCTCCTCCCCAAAGTTAACACTAGCTACTTGCCGGGGTGGAGCACCAGTGGGTGCGGTCTTACCAAACAGGCGACACTTAGGATCAGAGGCAATGTGACCCGGGTCACCACACTTATAACAATTGAAGGGCCCCTTTGGAACAGGTCTACCTGTCGGGGCCCCGTTCTGCTGCGGGGGTGGGGGAGGCTGAGAACCCTTCTGCTGGTTCCCTTGGGAATTACTTTGGGGGCCTTTTTGGAACCCCTTCTGTTTACCCTTGTCCCCCCCACTCTTCTGCTGGGGACCCTGCCCACCTTTGGCGGAGTCTCCCACTTGACCCTTGTGGACCCTGGTGCTGAGCCAGCGGTCCGCCTCCTCAGCAAGCTTCCTCGGGTTGGACAGCTTGCTATCTATCAGGTGCTGGCGTAGCTCAGGAAAACATTGACTGGACAAGTGCTCCCATGCAATTAAATCAAGTAGCCCTTGATAATCATTCACTTTGCTACCCTTCACCCAACCATCCAGCGCTCTGCAGAAAAAGGTCACATACTCCACATACGTACTCTCAGGGATCTTCTTGGTCTCCCTGAACCTCTGTCTATATAGCTCAGGAGTTAACCCATACCTGGTCATTAAAGCTTCCTTCATATGGGGGTATGAGGTCTGGACTTCTAAGGGCAAATCTAACAGTGTGTCCCGCCCTTCCGCAAGGAACCTTCCCCACAACCCCGCTCCCCAGTCTTTCTCAGGGACCCGGTGTGAGGACATGGCCACCTCGTAGGCTCGAAACCACTGCCCTATGTCATCCTTTCTAAAATACTCCTTTACTACATCTTTGGGGATGTACACCTTGGACTCTACCTGCGCTGGTGGAGTGCTGCCACCAGAAGGAGCGGTGTCCAAACTTTTCGCCTTCAGCTCCAACTCCTTCAATCTGATATCATGATCCATTTGGCGTTGTTGTGCCTCCAGGGCCAACTTCTGCTTTTCCATTTCCATTTGTCCGGCCAACTTTGCCATCTCCATTGCATGCGCCCTGTCTGCTGCCCTGTCTGCCAGCTCCTCTGGCGACCGGACTCTGCTGGGCTCCTCAAGGTTGTCGGGTGGAACGATGTCCCCCGCATTCCGTAGGTCTCGTGACTCCTTCCAGGCTCTCAACGCCTTGGTGTACTGGGGCTTCCTCTTGCATCCAGCATGGGGGACTCTGAATTTTACACTGTAGCCTTTCAATTGCTCCATCGTGTAGCCTTCCAGTCTCTCCCAATCCACCTCATCTATTCCAGAAATCACAGAGAGTGCTCTTCCAGCGGAGTGCGAGCCAGGCATGGTTGCAGTAATGGCAGATGTCTCAACAAAGTTCAACAATTACAAACCTGTGGCTGCGTTATTTGGTCTGCTCTCACTATCTGGCGATTAATAATTCACTGTATGCAAATTACAAGTGCAAATCCGAAATCCCACCGCTGCCACCAATGTTAGAGTCGGGGATCTCTGGTTGGCGCAAGGTTGCCCTTGTGTCAAGCAGGAACCCTCTCCTCCACGTCAGGGCGCAGGATAACCCCTTGTGAATGACCCTTGCTCACCCTCTAGGTGCGTGGCGTGAGCAGCCAAGGCGATTCCTCAGGCGTTGTTGGTTAAGCACTTGCAATCATACACACAGTAAATACATCAATCCCCCCAGAAACGGACACCAGACTTGGATATATATAAAAATACGATTCTTTATGTAAAAATAAGGTATATATCTCTCAGCAGACTTATCACAAGACCAATAACGTTTTCGCTAGGCCACCAGGTTGTAAAGCAGGCAAATGTTCTTTGTTCGTAGCTTCAAATGGAGACCTTGTAGTCTCTTGCAAATGTTACTTGTGGTTCCAGTACTCACAGAGATCGGCTCCTGCGAACGGGGAAATAAGGCGTTGCGGGCCCCGAGCCCGATACTGGAACTTCTTTCGTGATGTGGAGAGTCGGCACAGGTCGGTGCGACTCTCAGCTTGGGAAGTGTTCTTGGGTCCTCAATCAGCAGGTGTGGGCAAGTAGGCAGGCGCGGCCCGCGACCCTTTAGCACGGCGGTGCAGGAGGGTCTCCACAGCGGGGGCGGCGCGGCCTGAGGTGTCCGGGGATAGCGAAGCGGGGTCGCAGGGCACGGTCAGTGCAGCTGGATGACCCGGCGTAGATCACAGTCGTCGGACGGCTTCCGGCAGGAGGGGTGATAGCGCGTTCAGCGCACTCCAATGGCAGGCGGTGACAGGGATGCAGGCGGCCTGGCCCGGGAACAGAGAGCGGCTCGGGACGGAGCGGGGCTCTCACGGGTTTGAGGCAGGCGAGCTTCTGAGTGTCACGGCCCTAGGAGGGGCGATGAGGGGCGCAGTCTCTTTTCCAGCGGGGTGCACACACGGCTCGAATTGGAGGACGAGCAAGAAGCACAGAGAACCCACTGGTCCTGGGGTTCAGTTCAGGGGGCAAGCTCAGATCAAGCCCTTGGAGAATGTTCAAGCACAAAGTAGCAAAGTCTTTTCAGTAAGTCTCTTCCTCTCCTCTCTCAGCAAGGCAAGCAGCAGGCCAGCTCCTCCGGCGTCTTCTTCTCCTTCTAGTCGGGCAGAGGTCCTTTGTGGTAAACAGGATTCTGATTTCTTAGGAGCCAGGCTCCTACTTTTATACCATGATTCTTTTGTTCTTTAGCGCCAGGGGGCCTAGGCCTGGCTCAGTCCAGTTCTGGAGCACTTTGTGATGGTGACTCTGCTCTTTCCTTTCAGCAGCAGGGCAGAGACATCAGCCGCCCCACAGGGGGTGGCGCCGGCTTTGTGGTGGCAGAGCACAGGTCTATTCAAGAGTCAAGGTGTACTCCTCCCACCCATTCAGGTGTAATCTCTCTACCCACCACCTGGCAGCCAACCTGTCTCTGGGGATTCCCCAACCCTGCTCCTTACTGTTGCCAGGCAGAACACATACACACAGCAGAGGCGGACTGAGATGGTCAGGTCAGTAAATACTAACTTTCTAAAAGTAGTATTTACAAACCCAGGATATTAAAATAAACTTGACTACAAGAAGTATTTTATTATTCTGAGTTCAGGCATACTAAACTTGACACTTCTACCATGCTCTCTGAGTCCACTGGGGTCACAGCGTTGGCGTGATCCCGGCAGCCCATTCTGGCCTATGGAGAGCAGGTAGCCTTCAATAGTGAAGAACGGAAATGGCTGTAATTCACTACTAAGACATGCCACACACATCAGGGCATGTCCTACCTTATGCCTACAATGCACCCTGCCCTTGGGCCTACCAGAGGGGTGGCTAATATGTAGGTAAGGGAAGGTTTAGGGACTGGCAAGTGGGGGCACTTGCGCAGTCAGCGCGACGGTCCCGGACCGCGCACAGGGTCTGCGGTGGCAGACCCTAGACACATTTTACAGGGCCGCTTTCTGTGGGTGGCGCAACCAGCGCTGCAAGCCCACCAGCAGCATTGGCATTCACAAGCCCTGGCACCCCTGGTGCACTTTACTGGGGACTGACAGTGAATCCAATAAACCAATCATGAACATCAATTACAGGTACACTTTACTTAGGGAGCACTTGCACTGCGGCACGGATTAGCCGTGGCGCAGTGCCCTGAGCGGACAACACCAGCAAAACAGTCGAGGCACACCATCAAAAAGTGGAAGGGAAACTCACGCCAAGGTGCCAGGTCTAACAATGATGAGCTCACAATCCTCGAGCTTGGTGATTAGGTGGTATGGGCCGCGGCAGCGCCAGCAGGTCCCGGTGAGGATGGTCGTTACAACGGGCCGCGGCAGCGCCAGCAGGTCCCAGGAAGATGACGGTTGCAGAAGGCCGCGGCAGCGCCAGCAGGTCCCGGTGAGGATGGTCGTTACAACGGGCCGCGGCAGCGCCAGCAGGTCCCGGGAAGATGAAGGTTGCAGAAGGCCGCGGCAGCGCCAGCAGGCAGGACGATGGTTCACAAGAGCGGGCTACGGCAGCGCCAGTAGACCGTCAGGGTTGAGTTCACTCGGTGTCTCTCGACTCCAGGATACAACTGCCTTCCTGCTCCGGAGCTGCCCCAGTTATAGGGCTGGTGCCCTTTGATGTCCGGACCCTCGCCCTTGGAGGTCGGAGGGTCCGGGATGAAGGGGTCCAGACACCCAGCAGGGGGTGGAGCCAGTGCCTGGGGGAGCTGGGGGCGATCGGCACCTGGCGGGGGAGAGCCCTTGACACTTCGTTCTCCCATTGACCTGCCAAGTGGTCCGCTCACCTCCTGGGTGGATGGTGGTGCCGGGATGTCGGGGCCGGCCAGGCCCGGGGTTAGGGTCGAGGGGAGGCCGTGCGGCCGCGTGGTGCAGGGCCCAAGATGGCGGCTTGACCCGGCCGGGAAAGCCGGTGGGGCGGGACCCCGTGATGAGTAGGGGTCCGAGGGCAGTGGGTCCGTCGGGAGACGGAGTACAGGTGCTTGTTGCGGGGATATGCCAGGTGGGCCGGGGTTCGGGCCCCGTCGAGCGGGGAGGGAGCGAGCCGTTTGTGAGGCCTGTCCAACATGCGTCCCCCCCAGCTGAAGGCGGGGAGAGTCACCCATCTCCTTGGGGACTCTCTTCGTCGAGGCGGAAAAAGCGGGACAGGCCATCTGCGTTGGCGTGATCTTGGCCTGGTCGGTGCTCCACGGTGAAGTCCATTCCCTGCAGGGAAATGGACCAGCGCAAGAGTTTTGGGTTCTCCCCCCGCATCTGCATCAGCCATTGCAGGGGTCGATGGTCGGTTTGTACCCGGAAGTGGGTACCGAAGAGATAGGGTCGGAGCTTTTTGAGGGCCCACACTACTGCAAATGCCTCCCTCTCGATGGTGCTCCAACGCTGTTCTCGGGCCAGGAGACGTCGGCTGATGAAGGCCACCGGCTGGTCATGACCTTCGGGGTTCAGCTGAGAGAGGACGGCCCCGATGCCGTGGTCGGAGGCGTCGGTCTGCACCACAAATTCCCGACTGTAATCGGGGGCCTGGAGCACCGGGGCGGTGCACAGGGCGGCCTTCAGCTCCTCGAAGGCCGCTTGACAATCAGGGGTCCAGTTGACCCGCTTCGGCTGGTTCTTGGATGTGAGACCCGTGAGGGGCCCCACGATGCTGCCGTAGTCCTTCACGAACCGCCGGTAGTAGCCGGTGAGCCCCAAGAAGGCTCGGACCTCGGTCTGGGTGACGGGGGGCTGCCAGGACTGGATGGCAGCAATCTTAACTTGTAGTGGGGCCACCAGCCCGCTCCCCACTTGGTGCCCAAGGTAGGTCACAGACCCTTGGCCAATCTGGCACTTGCCGGCCTTAATGGTGAGGCCGGCCCGCTGGAGGGCTTGCAGGACCTCTTGGAAGTGGCGGAGGTGGTCGAGGTGGTCGGACCAGTGGCGGCTGTATACCGCGATATCGTCCAGGTAGGCAGCGCTGAATTCTTCAAGCCCTGCCAAGACCTGGTTCACAAGGCGTTGGAACGTGGCGGGGGCATTCTTCATGCCAAAGGGCATGACCTTAAATTGATAGTGGCCATCGGGGGTAGAGAAGGCTGACCGTTCCTGAGCCCTGGGTGTGAGGCCGATCTGCCAGTAGCCCGCCGTTAGGTCGAAGATACTAAGGTAGCGGGCGGCCCCCAGCCGGTCGATCAGCTCGTCTGCTCGGGGGATGGGATGAGCGTCGGTCCGGGTGACAGCGTTCAAGCCCCGGTAGTCGACGCAGAATCTCAGTTCAGGGGCGGAGCCGGGGGCAGCGGCCTTGGGAACTAATACGACCGGACTGGCCCAGGGACTGTCCGAGGGCTCGATGACCCCGATCGTGAGCATCTTGGCCACTTCCTCCTGGATGCAGGCCCGTACCCGATCTGGTACGCGGTAGGCCCGGTGCCGGACAGGGGGACTGTCCCCGGTGTCTACGTCGTGCAAACACCAGGGGGTGACCCCGGGGGTGAGGGAGAACAGGGCAGCGAACTGCAGCAGGAGGTTCCGGCAGTCCTGGCGTTGCTCTGAAGTGAGGGCGTCCGAGAGCCGGACCCCGTCCACGGAGCCGTCCTTCTCCTGAGTCCTCAGGAGGTCCGGGAGGGGCTCGGAGTCTTCTTCTGTGCCACTGTCTGTAGCCATCAAGAGGCTTAGTTCGGAGCGCACAAAGTGCGGTTTGAGCCGGTTGGTGTGGAGGACCCGAAGGGGGTTCCGGGAGGACCCCATGTCGATGAGGTAAGTGACGGGGCTTTTGCGCTCGACCACCTTGAAGGGCCCCGTCCACTTATCTTGCAGGGCGCATGGTTCGGTGGGGGACATCACCCATACTTGCTGCCCCGGCTCGAATTCAACGGAGGAGGCATTGTGATCATACCACCTCTTCATGTCCTCCTGGCTGGCCTCGAGGTTCGCCTTGGCCATCTCCCTGAAGCGCCGGGTCTGGTTTCGTAAGGCCAGGATGTATTTGAAGACGTCTGGAGGGGTCGTTAGGGGGGCCATCTCCCAACCTTCCTTGACTAGGCTGAGGGGCCCTCGCACAGGGTGTCCGTATAGGAGTTCAAAGGGGCTAAAACCGAGGGACTTCTGGGGCACTTCCCGGTAGGCGAAGAGGAGGCACGGGAGCAGTACATCCCACTGGCGACGGAGAGGTTCTTCCAATCCCCCAATCATCCCTTTGAGAGTGCGGTTAAAACGCTCCACTAGTCCGTTCCCTTGGGGGTGATAGGGGGTCGTGAATCTGTAGGTGACCCCGCATTGTTGCCAGAGGGACTTCATGTACTTTGATATGAAATTCATGCCTCGGTCGCTGACGACTTCTCGGGGGAAGCCTACCCGGGAGAAGATCCCCATCAGGGCCCGGCCAACCACTGGAGCGGTCACTGTCCGTAGAGGCACCGCCTCGGGGTAGCGGGTGGCATGGTCCACTAGTACCAAGATGAACCTGTGTCCTTGTGCCGTGCGGGGGTCCAGAGGTCCCACAATGTCTATCCCCACCCGCTCGAATGGGGTGGTGACCACCGGGAAGGGTTGTAGAGGGGCCTTCAGCTTCCGGCCACTCTTCCCGCTGGCTTGGCATGTGGGGCACGATCGGCAGTGGTTCAGGACGTCATTCCTCATTTTCGGCCAAAAAAAGTGGGTCACCAGGCGACTGTACGTTTTGTCCTGGCCCAGGTGTCCAGCCAGGGGGACATCGTGGGCTAGGTTGAGCAGAAAGTCTCGGAAGCGGAGCGGTACCACCAGAACTCGACCGGCCCCCAGTTCGGCGATTCTTTGCTCGCTGTAGAGCAGGTCGTTATCCCAGTAGACCCAGTGGGTTCCTGTGGTGTCCCCGGCGGTTTGGGTGCTGGCTTGTTGGCGGAGTCCCTCGAGGGAGGGACAGGTCTTTTGTTCCTGGCGGAACTGTTCTTGGGTGGGCCCCCCTTCTTGCCGCCACTGAGCCAGATCCGGGAGGTCCTGGTGTTGCGCGTCTTCCTCGGTAGTCGGGTCCGGGAGGTCGGTCTCGCCGTTGTCCTCTACGAGGGCAACCGGGGGCGGAGGTGCTGGCCATTCGGTTTCTTCTGATCGGGGGGCGGCACGGGCGGCCATGGATCGGGTGGTTATGCAGGCCCAGTCCGGGAGGCCCAGCATCCCCAAGTGCTCTCTTCTCTCGACGGTGGCCCACGGGGAACTCTCGAGGTCATTCCCCAGGAGGCAGTCCACGGGGGCATCGTCCCGGACCGTCACCTTCAGTAGGCCGGAGACCCCTCCCCATTCAAACGGGACGCAGGCCATCTTACACATGCTCTCAGAGTTATCTGCCGAGCGGACGGGGCAGAGAATGTTCGGCAGGATCTGCTCGGGCTTCACCAGGTGACAGCGGACGGCCGTCACGCTGGCGCCGGTGTCACGCAAGGCCTCGGCTCTCTGTCCATTAATGGTCACCCACTGACCATATTTTCTGGTGTTGGCGGGTAGGGGAGCCCGCGGAACCCTGTCCCTTCCCCCTAAGCATGCCAGGACCATGGCGGCCGGTTCCCACCCTTGCTGGTCCGGCTCATACTCCTCGGGTCCCTCCGATGATTGCTCTTCCCCCAGGGCAGCGGCAGCTACCTGGCGGGGCTTGGGTGGTTGGTTTAGCGGGCAGTTCGGATCGTTGGCGTAGTGGCCTAGTCGTTGGCACCGGTGGCACGTGACGTGGGCTCGGTACCCAGGCCGCAATGGGGGGTTGCCCCGGCCGGCCGGAGGTGGGGTGCTGGCCACGGGTGTTGCTGGTAAGGTGTCTCTCCCTCGCCCCTGGCCCCCTCCTCCTCCCCGAGGACGGTGCTGGCCTTGGTTGCTTCTGTTCTGGTCGTGGGGCCCTCTCCGGCCCACTCGGGTGCTTTCCCACCGGTCAGCTTCGGCGGCGAGCTGCCGTGGGTCAGTCAGCTTACTGTCGAGTAGGTGCTGCCTGAGCTCGACGAAACAGTTGTTTGATAGGTGCTCCCATACCATAAGGTTGAAGAGTTGTTCGTAGGTGGTGACCTGATTTCCCTTGATCCAACCCTCGAAGGCCCGGCTGAAATAGTTCACGTATTCCACCCAAGTTGTACCTGGGATCCGGGTGCAATCTCTGAACCTCTGGCGGTACATCTCGGGCGTGAGGCCGTAGCGGGTGAGGAGGGCAGCTTTCATGTGGTCGTAGGACGACATTTGGTGATCGGGGAGCTGCAGCAGGGCATCGCGACCCTCGTTGATGAATCTCCCCCAAAGTCCGGCTCCCCAATCACTCCGGTCGATCCGGTGGGAGGTCATTGCGATCTCATAGGCTTTAAACCACTGTTGTATGTCGTCTTCTCGGACATACTCGCGGACCACATCCTTGGGGATGTGAACTTTTTTCTCAATAGGCCCCGGGGTGTGTGGTCGCTCAGGCACCCCCAGTTCCTTATTCTGTTTGCGCAGTTCTATTTCCGCCAGTCGGCGCTCGTGCTCGAGCGTTATTTTTTTCTCTTCCAGCTCTCTTTGTCTCTGCTTTTCTTCTCGTTCCTCTCGAAGCCGCATATGCTCGAGGTTGATTTTCTGTTCAGCCAACTTAAGTTCCCCATCCATCTTGAGTCGTGCCATCTCTAATTCGTGTAATCTGACTCTGTCTCTTTCTCGTATCTCCTCCTGTGAGAGGCCCGTTCCCCGCTCCTCGGGAGCCGTGGCGTTCCCCTCTGGTGTGATGCTGGTTTGGTCTGGTGTGACGCTGTTTTGGTCGGAGGGTCCTGTGACCCCAGTTTCTGTCCATGACTCAAGAGCGCGCTTTAGATCATCCTTGGTACTCAGGCCGGTGGTAGCAATGCCAAGTTCTATGCAAAATTGTCTCAGTTCGCGGTGGTTGTATTCTTCTAATTTCTCCATTTGGAACTTCTCGGTGGAGCTGCTATCTTTGGTCGACATCGTGCTTTGTCGTGGGGTGAGCTACTCTCTGTACGATTACGCGTTGATTCGGATCGCGCCGCTGGCCACCAATGTTAGAAAGGTAGACGGACCGGGAGGGTCGGCCGGGGTCAGGAGGAGAGGTCTCCGGGGAGAGCCGTCTCCAGCGATCGTACAGACAAGTAACTTCCCCCCCACAGACAGATACCACACACGGATAAGGTTCAGTGTTCTTTATAAGCACTTATGTACGGTACGGTTAAATGGTACAAGGAGGTCTGGACTCAGGGGTCCCCTCGATTAGAGTCTCGCAAGGTAGGGAAGGGGGTAGCGGGACAGTCTATTTACCAATCAGGTAGTTCGGATGAGATGATGATGAGCTCACAATCCTCGAGCTTGGTGATTAGGTGGTATGGGCCGCGGCAGCGCCAGCAGGTCCCGGTGAGGATGGTCGTTACAACGGGCCGCGGCAGCGCCAGCAGGTCCCAGGAAGATGACGGTTGCAGAAGGCCGCGGCAGCGCCAGCAGGTCCCGGTGAGGATGGTCGTTACAACGGGCCGCGGCAGCGCCAGCAGGTCCCGGGAAGATGAAGGTTGCAGAAGGCCGCGGCAGCGCCAGCAGGCAGGACGATGGTTCACAAGAGCGGGCTACGGCAGCGCCAGTAGACCGTCAGGGTTGAGTTCACTCGGTGTCTCTCGACTCCAGGATACAACTGCCTTCCTGCTCCGGAGCTGCCCCAGTTATAGGGCTGGTGCCCTTTGATGTCCGGACCCTCGCCCTTGGAGGTCGGAGGGTCCGGGATGAAGGGGTCCAGACACCCAGCAGGGGGTGGAGCCAGTGCCTGGGGGAGCTGGGGGCGATCGGCACCTGGCGGGGGAGAGCCCTTGACACTTCGTTCTCCCATTGACCTGCCAAGTGGTCCGCTCACCTCCTGGGTGGATGGTGGTGCCGGGATGTCGGGGCCGGCCAGGCCCGGGGTTAGGGTCGAGGGGAGGCCGTGCGGCCGCGTGGTGCAGGGCCCAAGATGGCGGCTTGACCCGGCCGGGAAAGCCGGTGGGGCGGGACCCCGTGATGAGTAGGGGTCCGAGGGCAGAGGGTCCGTCGGGAGACGGAGTACAGGTGCTTGTTGCGGGGATATGCCAGGTGGGCCGGGGTTCGGGCCCCGTCGAGCGGGGAGGGAGCGAGCCGTTTGTGAGGCCTGTCCAACAGCGTGGTCTTGGCCTGGTCGGTGCTCCACAGTGAAGTCCATTCCCTGCAGGGAAATGGACCAGCGCAAGAGTTTTGGGTTCTCCCCCCGCATCTGCATCAGCCACTGCAGGGGTCGATGGTCGGTTTGTACCCGGAAGTGGGTACCGAAGAGATAGGGCCGGAGCTTTTTGAGGGCTCACACCACTGCGAAGGCCTCCCTCTCGATGGTGCTCCAGCGCTGTTCTCGGGCCAGGAGACGTCGACTGATGAAGGCCACCGGCTGGTCATGACCTTCGGGGTTTAACTGAGAAAGGACGGCTCCGATGCCGTGGTCGGAGGCGTCGGTCTGTACCACGAATTCCCGACTGTAATCGGGGGCCTGGAGCACAGGGGCGGTGCACAGGGCGGCCTTCAGCTTCTCGAAGGCCGCTTGACAATCGGGGGTCCAGTTAATCCGCTTCGGTTGGTTCTTGGACGTGAGACCCGTGAGGGGCCCCACGATGCTGCCGTAGTCCTTCACGAACCGCCGGTAGTAGCCGGTGAGCCCCAAGAAGGCTCGGACCTCGGTCTGGGTGACGGGGGGCTGCCAGGACTGGATGGCAGCAATCTTAAGTTGTAGCGGGGCCACCAGCCCGCTTCCCACTTGGTGCCCAAGGTAGGTCACAGACCCTTGGCCAATTTGGCACTTGCCGGCCTTAATTGTGAGGCCGGCCCGCTGGAGGGCCTGTAGGACCTCTTGGAGGTGACGGAGGTGGTCGGGCCAGTGGCGGCTGTATACAGCGATATCGTCCAGGTAGGCAGCGCTGAACTCTTCGAGCCCCGCCAAGACCTGGTTCACGAGGCGTTGAAACGTGGCGGGGGCATTCTTCATGCCGAAGGGCATGACCTTGAATTGGTAGTGGCCATCGGGGGTAGAGAAGGCTGACCGTTCCTGAGCCCTGGGTGTGAGGCCGATCTGCCAGTAGCCCGCTGTTAGGTCGAAGATACTGAGGTAGCGGGCGGCCCCCAGCCGGTCGATCAGCTCGTCTGCTCGGGGGATCGGATGAGCGTCGGTCCGGGTGACAGCGTTCAAGCCCCGGTAGTCGACGCAGAATCTCAGTTCAGGTGCGGTGCCGGGGGCAGCGGCTTTGGGGACCAATACAACCGGACTGGCCCAGGGACTGTCCGAGGGCTCGATGACCCCGATTGTGAGCATCTTGGCCACCTCCTCCTGTATGCAGGCCCGTACCCGATCTGGTACGCGGTAGGCCCGGTGTCGGACAGGGGGACTGTCCCCGGTGTCCACGTCGTGCAAACACCAAGGGGTGACCCCGGGGGTGAGGGAGAACAGGGTAGCGAACTGCAGCAGGAGGTTCCGGCAGCCCTGGCGTTGCTCCGAAGTGAGGGCGTCAGAGAGCCGGACCCCGTCCACGGAGCCGTCATTCTCCTGAGTCTTCAGAAGATCCGGGAGGGGTTCGGAGTCTTCCTCTGCCCCACTGTCCGTAGCCATCAGGAGGCTGAGTTCTGAGCGCACAAAGTGTGGTTTGAGTCGGTTGGTGTGGAGGACCCGAAGGGGGTTCCGGGAGGTCCCCAGGTCGATGAGGTAAGTGACGGGGCTTTTGCGCTCGACCACTTTGAAGGGCCCCGTCCACTTATCTTGCAAGGCACATGGTTCGGTGGGGGACATCACCCATACTTGTTGTCCAGGCTCGAACTCAACGGAGGAGGCATTGTGATCATACCACTTCTTCATGTCCTCCTGGCTGGCCTCGAGGTTCGCCTTGGCCATCTCTCTGAAGCGCCGGGTCTGATTGCGTAGGGCCAGGAGGTATTTGAAGACGTCTGGAGGGGTCTTTAGGGGGGCCATCTCCCAACCTTCTTTTACTAGGCTGAGGGGCCCTCGCACAGGGTGCCCGTACAGGAGTTCGAAAGGGCTAAAACCGAGGGACTTCTGGGGAACTTCTCGGTAGGCGAAGAGGAGGCACGGGAGTAGTACATCCCACTGGCGACGGAGGGGCTCTTCCAATCCCCCAATCATCCCCTTGAGGGTGCGGTTAAAACGCTCCACTAGTCCGTTCCCTTGGGGGTGATAGGGGGTCGTGAATCTGTAGGTGACCCCGCATTGTTGCCAGAGGGACTTCATGTATTTGGATATAAAGTTCGTGCCTCGGTCGCTGACGACTTCTCGGGGGAAGCCTACCCGGGAGAAGATCCCCATTAGGGCCCGGCCAACCACCGGAGCTGTCACGGTCCGTAGGGGCACCGCCTCGGGGTAGCGGGTGGCATGGTCCACCAGTACTAAGATGAACCTGTGTCCTTGTGCCGTGCGGGGGTCCAGAGGCCCCACGATGTCTATCCCCACCCTCTCGAACGGGGTGGTGACCACAGGGAAGGGTTGCAGAGGGGCTTTCAGCTTCCGACCACTCTTCCCGCTGGCTTGGCATGTGGGGCAAGATCGGCAGTGGTTCAGGACGTCGTTCCTCATCTTCGGCCAGAAAAAGTGGGTCACTAGGCGGCTGTACGTTTTATCTTGGCCCAGGTGTCCAGCCAGGGGGACATCGTGGGCCAGGTTGAGCAGAAAGTCTCTGAAGCGGAGAGGTACCACCAGTACTCGACCGGCCCCCAGCTCGGCGATTCTTTGCTCGCTGTATAGCAGGTCGTTATCCCAGTAGACCCAGTGAGTTCCGGTGGAGTCCCCTGCGTTCTGGGCGCTGGCTTGTTGGCGGAGTCCCTCGAGGGAGGGACAGGTCTTTTGTTCCTGGCGGAACTGTGCTTGGGTGGGCCCCCCCTCTTGACGCCACTGAGCCAGGTCAGGAAGGTCCTGGGGTTGCGCGTCCCCTTCGGCCGTCGGGTCTGGGAGGCTGGCCTCGTCGTTGTCTTCTACTGGGGCGACTGGGGGCGGAGGTGCTGGCCATTCTGGTTCTTCTGATCGAGGGACGGCACGGGCGGCCATGGACCGGGTGGTTATGCAGGCCCAGTCCGGGAGGCCCAGCATCCCCAGGTGCTCTCTTCTCTCAACGGTGGCCCACGGGGAACTCTCGAGGTCATTCCCCAGGAGGCAGTCCACGGGGGCATCGTCCCGGACCGTCACCTTCAACAGGCCGGAGACCCCTCCCCATTCGAATGGGACGCAGGCCATTTGACACATACTTTCAGAGTTGTCTGCCGAGCGGACGGGGCAGAGAATGTTCGGCAGGATCTGCTCGGGCTTCACCAGGTGACAGCGGACGGCCGTCACACTGGCGCCTGTGTCACGCAAGGCCTCGGCTCGCTGTCCATTAATGGTCACCCACTGACCGTATTTCCTGGTGTTAGCGGGTAGGGGAGCCCGCGGGACCATGTCTCTTCCCCCTAAGCACGCCAGGACCATGGCGGCCGGTTCCCACTCTTGCTGGGCCGGCTCATACTCCTCTGGTTCCTCCAATGATCGCTCTTCCCCCAGGGCGGCGGCAGCTACCTGGCGGGGCTTGGGTGTTTGGTTCTGCGGGCAGCTCGGGTCATTGGCGTAGTGGCCGACTCGCTGGCATCGGTGGCACGTGACGTTGGCTCGGACCCCAGGACGCCACGGGGGGTTGCCCCGACCGGCCGGAGCCGGGGTGCTGGCCACGGGTGTTGCGGGCAAGGCGTCTCTCCCTCGCCCCTGGCCCCCTCCTCCTCCCCGAGGACGGTGCTGGCCTTGGTTGTTTCTGTTCTGTTCGTGTGGCCCCCTCCGGCCCACTCGGGTGCTTTCCCATCGGTCAGCTTCGGCGGCGAGCTGCCGGGGGTCAGTCAGCTTACTGTCGAGGAGGTGCTGCCTGAGCTCGACGAAGCAGTTGTTCGACAGGTGCTCCCATACCATCAGGTTAAAGAGTTGTTCGTAGGTGGTGACCTGGCTCCCCTTTATCCAACCCTCGAAGGCACGGCTGAAATAGTTCACGTATTCTACCCAAGTTGTACCTGGGATCCGGGTGCAATCTCTGAACCTCTGGCGGTACATCTCGGGTGTGAGGCCGTAGCGGGTGAGGAGGGCAGCCTTCATGTGGTCGTAGGACGACATTTGGTGATCTGGGGGCTGCAGTAGGGCATCGCGACCCTCGTTGATAAACCTCCCCCAGAGTCCGGCTCCCCAATCACTCCGGTCGATCCGGTGGGAGGTCATGGCGATCTCGTAGGCTTTAAACCACTGTTGTATGTCGTCTTCTCGGACATACTCGCGGACAACATCCTTGGGGATGTGGACTTTTTTCTCGATTGGCCCCGGGGTGTGTGGTCGCTCAGGCACCCCCAGTTCTTTATTCTGTTTCCGAAGTTCTATTTCCGCCAGTTTGCGCTCGTGCTCGAGCGTTATTTTTTTCTCCTCCAGCTCTCTCTGTCTCTGCTTCTCTTCTCGTTCATCTCGGAGCCGCATGTGCTCGAGGTTGAGTTTCTGTTCAGCTAACTTGAGTTCCCCATCCATCTTGAGTCGTGCCATTTCCAACTCGTGCAATCTGGTTCTTTCTCTTTCTCGGATCTCCTCCTGCGAGAGGCCCGTTCCCCGCTCCTCGGGAGCCGTGGCGTTCCCCTCTGGTGTGATGCTGCTTTGGTCGGAGGGTCCGGCGACCCCAGTTTCTGTCCACGACTCTAGGGCGTGCTTTAGATCATCTTTGGTACTCAGGCCGGTGGTAGCAATGCCAAGTTCTATGCAGAATTGTCTCAGTTCGCGGTGGTTGTATTCTTCTAATTTATCCATTTGGAATTTCTCGGTGGAGTTGCTATCTTTGGCTGACATCGTGTTGTTGTCGTGGGGTGAGCTACTCTCTGTACGATTACGCGTTGATTCGGATCGCGCCGCTGGCCACCAATGTTAGAAAGGATAGACGGACCGGGAGGGTCGGCCGGGGTCAGGAGGAGAGGTCTCCGGGAAGAGCCGTCTCCAGCGATCGTACAGACAAGTAACTTCCCCCCCACAGACAGATACCACACACGGATAAGGTTCAGTGTTCTTTATAAGCACTTCTTAAGGTACGGTTGAATGGTACAAGGAGGTCTGGACTCAGGGGTCCCCTCGATTCAAGTCTCTCAAAGCAGGGTAAGGGGTAGCGGGACAGTCTGTCTACCAGTCAGGTAGTTTGGATGAGATGATGATTAGCTCACAATCCTCGAGCTTAGTTGGTACGGGCCGCGGCAGCGCCAGCAGGTCCCGGAAAGATGGTCGATGTACGGTCCGCGGCAGCGCCAGCAGGTCCCGGTGAGGATGGTCGTTACAACGGGCCGCGGCAGCGCCAGCAGGTCCCGGAAAGATGGTCGATGTACAGTCCGCGGCAGTGCCAGCAGGTCCCGGTGAGGATGGTCGTTACAACGGGCCGCGGCAGCGCCAGCAGGTCCCGACGAGGATGGATGTTGTAGAAGGCCGCGGCAGCGCCAGCAGGCAGGACGATGGTTCACAAGAGCGGGCTACGGCAGCGCCAGTAGTCCGTCAAGGCTGAGTTCTCTCGGTGTCTCTCGACTCCAGGATACAACTGCCTTCCTGCTCCGGAGTTGCCCCAGTTATAGGGCAGGCGCCCTTTGATGTCCGGACCCTCGCACTTGGAGGTCGGAGGGCCCGGGATGAAGGTGTCCAGACACCCAGCAGGGGGTGGAGCCAGCGCCTGGGTGAGCTGGAGGCGATCGGCACCTGGCGGGGGAAGAGCTCTTGACACTTCGTCCTCCCATTGACCTGCCAAGTGGTCCGCTCACCTCCCGGGTGGATGGTGGTGCCGGGATGTCGGGCCGGCCAGGCCCGGGGTTAGGGTCGGGGCGAGGCCACGCGGCCTCGTGGTGCAGGGCCCAAGATGGCGGCTTGAACCGGCCGGGGGAGCCGGTGGGGCTGGGCCCCGTGATGAGTAGAGGTCCGAGGGCAGAAGATCCGTCGGGAGACGGGGTACAGGTGCTTTTCGTGGATTATGCCTGGTGGGCCGGAGCTCGGGCCCTGTCGTGCGGGGAGGGAGCAAGCCCTTCGTGTGGCCTGTCCAACAGACCGGAACCTTCCGCCCCAGAGGCCCTGATGGAGCTCGAAGAACTGCCCGAGATGGCCCGGTGGCGCTGTGAGGGGGGGCCCTCCCGTGAGGAGTTCTGCCAGGAACAGGCCACCTGCCCCTCCCTCGGGGGACTTAGACAACAAGCCGAAGCCCAGGCCGCCGGTGACCGAACCGGAACCCATTGGATCTATTGGGACAATGGCCTCTTATACAGCGAGCAAAAGTCCGCCGAGCTAGGCGCAGCACGGGTACTGGTGGTACCCCTGCGGTTCCGGAGCCTCCTCCTGGGCCTGGCCCACGATGTACCCTTGGCAGGACACTTAGGCCAAGACAAGACATATCAGCGATTGGTTACCCACTTCTATTGGCCCAAGATGCGAGCGAATGTAGAAGTACACTGCAAATCCTGCCTCACGTGCCAGGGCAGTGGGAAGAGTGGCGGAAAACGCAAAGCTCCCTTACAACCGTTCCCTGTTGTGAGTACCCCGTTCGAGCGGGTCGGCATCGACATCGTGGGACCCCTGGATCCGAAGACTGCCCAGGGCCACAGATTCATCCTTGTCCTGGTGGACCATGCCACCCGCTACCCCGAGGCCATCCCCCTCCACACCGTGACGGCTCCCGTGGAGGGCCGGGCTCTCATGGGGATCTTCTCCCGTGTCGGATTTCCCCGCGAGGTTGTGAGTGATCGCGGCACTAACATTATATCCCGCTACATGAAGTCCCTGTGGCAGCAGTGCGGAGTCACGTATAAGTTCACGACCCCCTACCACCCCCAGGGCAACGGCCTAGTGGAACGCTTCAACCGAACCCTGAAGGGAATGATCCTGGGCCTCGAAGAGCCCCTGCGCCGGAAATGGGACGTCCTCCTCCCTTGCCTCCTGTTCGCATACCGAGAAGTCCCCCAAAAGTCTCTGGGGTTCAGCCCCTTCGAACTGCTGTACGGACATCCCGTCCGAGGGCCCCTGAGCCTGGTCAAAGAGGGCTGGGAGACAAGCCCCCGGGGGACACCCCCTGATGTGTTCCGCTACATCCTGGCGCTCCGCAACCAGACGAGGAAGTTCAGAGAACTCGCAGAGGCTAACCTCGAGGCCAGCCAAGAAGAAATGAAGCGCTGGTATGACCAGAACGCAACCCTGGTCGAGTTCCAGCCGGGCCAGCAGGTTTGGGTCATGGCCCCGGTGAAACCCTGCGCCCTACAAGACAAATGGACTGGTCCCTTCAAGGTGGTCGAGCGGAAGAGCCAGGTCACGTATCTGGTCGACGTACAGTCCCCACGGAACCCCCTCCGGGTCCTCCACGTGAACCGTCTCAAGCCCCACTTTGTGAGGACGGAATTAAGTTTGCTACTGGCCACCGATGATGGGGCGGAAGAAGACACCGAGCCCCTGCCCGACCCCCTGTGCGCTAAAGACCTGGATGGTTCCGTGGAGGGAGTGAGACTTTCGACCACCCTCACTCCCCAGCAGTCCGACGACTGCCGCCAGCTGCTCAGACAATTCGCAGACCTCTTCTCCCTCATTCCAAGAGTCACCGACTGGTGTATCCACGACGTGGACACCGGCGACAGCCCGCCTGTGAGACACCGAGCCTACCGGGTGCCTGACCGGGTCCGCACCTGCATCAAGACCGAGGTACAGAAGATGCTCACCCTGGGAGTAATCGAACCCTCCGACAGCCCCTGGGCCAGCCCGGTGGTTCTGGTCCCGAAGGCGGCTTCCCCAGGGGTCGCCCCCGAACTAAGATTCTGTGTGGACTATCGGGGGCTCAATGCGGTCACCCGAGCAGATGCTCACCCTATTCCCCGCGCCGACGAGCTCATCGACCGCCTGGGGGCCGCCCGGTTCCTCAGCACTTTCGACCTGACCTGCGGATACTGGCAGATTGCTCTCACGGAGGGAGCGAAAGAACGCTCTGCCTTCTCCACGCCAGATGGCCACTACCGCTTCAGGGTCATGCCGTTCGGGATGAAAAACGCCCCAGCCACGTTCCAGCGGTTGGTGAACAAGGTCCTGGCCGGACTCGAGGAGTTCAGCGCAGCGTACCTTGACGACATCGCCGTATTCAGCTCTCAATGGCACGAGCATCTCCAGCACCTCCGACAAGTACTAATGGCCCTGCGCCAAGCAGGCCTAACAGTGAAAGCCAGCAAATGCCAGCTCGGGCAAGGCTCCGTGGTCTACCTGGGGCATCAGGTGGGCAGCGGCCAGGTCACCCCCCTCCAGCCGAAGATCGACGCCATCAAGTCCTGGGAACCCCCCACCACGCAGACGGAGGTCCGGGCCTTCCTGGGCCTTACGGGGTACTACCGGAGGTTCATTAAAAATGATGGTAGTATCGCGGGGCCCCTCACGGAGTTGACCTCCAAAAAGCTCCCGAAGAAGGTGCAGTGGACCACCCCGTGCCAGCAGGCGTTCGATGCCTTGAAAACCGCCATGTGCACTGCCCCCGTACTCAAGGCCCCCGACTACTCCCAAGAGTTTGTGGTCCAGACCGACGCATCCGAACACGGCATCGGGGCCGTGCTCTCGCAGTTCGACGACAAGGGCATTGATCAGCTCATAGCCTTCATCAGCCGAAGGCTGCTGCCGCGAGAGCAGCGTTGGAGTACTATAGAACGAGAGACCTTTGCCGTAGTCTGGGCCCTCAAGAAACTACGGCCCTACTTGTTCGGAACCCATTTCCGAGTAGAGACGGACCACCGGCCCTTGCGGTGGCTAATGCAGATGAGGGGGGAGAACCCCAAGCTACTACGATGGTCCATCTCTCTCCAAGGGATGGATTTCACTGTCGAACATCGCCCCGGGACGGATCATGCCAACGCCGACGGCCTGTCCCGGTTCTTCCGCTTCGGCGAGGAGAACCCCCCAGTGGATGGGTAGTTCTCCACGCCTTTCAGCTGGGGGGGATGCGTGTGAGACCGGCCTCACGGCGTTGCCCTCTCCATCACCCAGCCAACCTGCAACCACCCTCAAGACACGACATCTCCGACTCCGGCCGCCCCAGTAACCCCCTATCCGCGGGCCGGCCAGAGGCCTGACAGACTCAACACCCTACCACGCATGTCCAACCGAGGGAGCGGGAACCCTCGAGCCAGACCCAGAGGCGCCAGCCCAGTCACACCTCGGGTCGCCTTCCCCGGGAGGACTTGATCGGCCACCAGGCCCCTGGGGAGCAGGCGCCTCCCCTGCCGAGCGTCTGGGGTCCCTCCCAGACCCACCTGAAAAGACCAAAGAAGTGAGCGGCAGGAAATCCCGCCGAACCCCCTCCGTCACCCCAGTCCCCCCTCTGCGAGCACTCCGGACTTCAAAGAACCAGCGGAGTATAACAAGGGGTGCCGGAGAAACGAGTGCAGAGACCTGGAACCATCCGAGCCTGCAGACGCTGTCGCGGCTCCTGAATGCTGAAGTTACCTGGGCCTGCTGAGTGACTCGCGGCCTCTTGCTATTGAACCATCTGAGCCCAGCGGACGAGGTCGCGGCTCCCGAACATTGAACCACCTAGGCCTGCTGAGTGACTCGCAGCCCCCAGCTATTGAACCATCTGAGCCTGCTGACGGAATCGCGGCTCCCGAACTCCGACCACCTGTGCCTGCTGAGAGACTCGCGGCGCTCCCCCTTGAGGACGACTCGGTAAGAGATCGCCCAGAGACACGACACCCTCCAGCTCGAGGATTGTGAGCTTTCCGCCGGGTATTTCGCAGAGACACTATCTTGAAAGACTGTCCCGCTACCCCCATTCCCCCCGACCGATTGGTGGTACGTTGTACCACTGCTGTACTGCTTGCATCTTGGATCATAAAGATCCCTTGAAATCATCGATAAAAGAACCTATCGTCTTACAAAGAATACGTGTGGTGTCACTCTGTTCGTAGTGTATCTCAGGGTGTGCGCGCCTGGTTCGGCCTACTTGGGAGAGGTGGGTCAAAGGGGTGGGCAGGACGTGTATCGAACCCCCCTCCGGCGAACGCCTTTCCAACAACTTGATTATGAGGAAACTTGACTTAGAGCTCGAGAGGCTTGAGGCCATGAGTGTCTCAGCCCAGCAACAAGAAATGTGTGTAGCTCAGAGATTGAGCTTTGCTGAGTGGGAGGAGGAATCCAGCTCAGATGGTGGCAGCAATATTGAATTTTCTAGTGCTGAGAGAGTAGTACACACACCCAGAGATATGGCACCAGACTTGAAGGAGGGGGTTAAGTTACACCAGGAGGTTCAAGGATATGAGGTATCTCCAGTGGTGCGCAGTGTTCTTGAGGTAAATTGGGAAACTGGCACAGGGGTTCATAGTCCTAGTGGTGGGAGGGATTCCCCCATGGTTGAGATCCTGGTGTGTGAGTGTGAAGACCGCCCAGAAGAGTGTGGGTTGTGTGACAGAGACAGTCAGATACTGTCTTGCCAGTCTCAGGAGAGTGGTGTGGAGTATGTGTGTGAGGCACTGGATGGTGAGGTGAAGGATAGTTTGGTTAACCCTGCTAGGGGGCTGTGTGATCCAATTGTGGGAGAGCATATTGTAAGTCCCTGTTTTCCAGAGCTATGCCAACACCTGTGGGAGAGTGAGTTCTCTGACTGCAGGGAGCTCACATTGGAGGCAGACCTTTTGGTGGAGTCCAGAGGGTTTGGAAAGGCATTGGGGAGTGATCCCAAGAGGAGTGGTGCAGGTATCTTTAAACCCAGTGTGGTGGAAGTGGTTCAGAGTAGCCCAACTAGGTCCTGTAGTAGTGAGAGGGGTGTAGGGCCTCATGTCCTGTCTTTAAGGGGAAGGAGTGAGAATGGGTTATGTCCCGGTAGTGCCCAACCTCAGTCTCAGAGCTTGGATGGTTCTTTAAGGGAACACCAGGTGGGGAGCCTAGTCTGTCCTGGGGGGCTGTCCGTTGTGCGGGATCCCCTAGTGTCTGGTGAACAGGGAGTGCCTGTAAGCAAGCCTCCCTCAGTTCTGGTGTCTGGCAGTACCACTCCAGTTAGAAGGGTGCAGAAGTCCAGATTGAGGTGTGAGAGGGGGAAAGAGTCCCCAGTGGAAGAACCAGTGGGTCAGGGGCCAGCCAGAAGGGCTGCGGCACCAGTGAATGACCATGGTGACACCACTTCTGTCCTGGGGGATCTTCGTGCACTGTCAGATGGACAGGGGTCGGGAGATCTGCGCCAGGCAGACTGTCACACGACACATGAGTTATGTGTCACCCTCAGGGGGGGCATGCGTGCTCCCCGGGAAGTCCTGGTGCGCCAGGCGAGCGTTCAACCGCATGGGTTGGTCCCAGGGTTGGGAAGCCAGGTTCAGGGGTTATCTGACCTGGAGGGTGGGACAACTGTAATCTGTGTCCTGACCCATGTTGCTTCTAGGGGTACCACTCCAGTTGGGAGGGTACAGCCATCTGAAAGGGGGTGCAGAGGGAGGGAGTCCTCGCCTCTGACCCCGGCTCAACTGAAGGGTTTAGACCCTAGGTTGGAGGGCCAGGTTCAGGGTGCCCCCCCTGACCTGGACGCCCAGTTGCAGGATAGAACCCCTGATCTGGTGGGCGAATTGCGCAGGACACCTGCCACAGGTGCCCTGGCAATTCGGGAAGGGGGTACCACTCCAGGTGGGAGGGTACAGAGCCCCAAGGAGGAGGACCGGGTGTGGGAGAGGCCACCCCAGTCTTTGGTCCAGCCGCAGGGTACAGGCCTGGGGCTGGTGGGTCAGTGCCAGGATGTCATACCTGACAGGAGGGAGAATGGACAAAGGTTGCCAAGCACCTGGGGCTACTGACCCCCACTCCCTGGCGCCACAGAGGTTTGAGAGTCCTAAGAGGCATAAGGCCTGAGTCTCATCCCTGACTACTGTCAGTGGCCACTGCGGCATTTTGCTATCTGTCTGTTGGGACACACCTGTGAGCCAGTTAAGGTTAGGTGCTGCACAGGTGGTGTCCACCGGTAAGGAGAGGGGTTCCGCATGTATTGGCTTGGTGGACCCTGAGAGTATGAACAGAGGGATTCCAATAGGTTCAGATTGGCGTAGGACTGGAGTCTGCCCCTGCAGTTGCGGGCCAGGTCCTTATTCTATCGCCCGAAGCAGGGAAGCCCATCAAGGTAGTGATTGGTCTACCCTGTGTTTTGGCTGGAAGGGGGTTGTGTTGGACTTGGCCCTTCCTGCAGGGTCATCCCTGAACTTTTTGCCTTCCTCCTGTATTTTTTCTGACCTGTTGTTGGCTGTTTTATGACGCTGGGCACCTTACCACTGCTGATCAGCGCTAAGGTGCATATGCTCTCCCTATTATAAAGTGTATACATTGATTGGTTTCCATGTTTGGCTTATTTGGTTTACTATCAGCCCCTAGTAAAGTTCACCAGGAGTGCCAGGGCTTGTAAATACAAATGCTGCTGATGGGCTTGCAGCACTGGTTGTGCCACCCAAAGAAGCGGCCTAGTAAAATGTGTCTAAGGTCTGCCATTGGAGAACCTGCGTGCAGTCAGGTACTGTCATGCTGACTGCGCAAGTGCACCTACTTGCCAGTCCCTAAACCTTCCCTTAACTACATATTAGTCACCCCTATGGTAGGCCCAAGGGCAGGGTGCATTGTAAGCATAAGGTAGGACATGCCCTGATGTGTGTGGCATGTCCTAATAGTGAATTACAGCCATTTTCGTTTTTCACTATTGAAAGGCTACCTGCTCTCCATAGGCCAGAATGGGCTGCTGGAATTATTACACTCTATAATCCCAGCGGACTCGGAGAGCATGGTAGAGAGTCCAGTTTAGTATGCCTGAACTCAGAATAATAAAATACTTCTTTTAGTAAAGTTTATTTTAATATCCTGTGTTTGTGTTAAAAGGCGACCTCAGAGGGGCCCGGAGGGGGCTGTGACTGGCCTGAGACCAACCCTCGAAGTATCGTAGCCGGGCACTGGCGGGAGACTCCTCAGGGGAGGAATCTCGAATATAGGATCGTACACTCGGCACCACACGACAAAGAGACACAACACCGAGAGTTCTTAAGAGCAAATCTTTATCAGATCGGAGTGGTAAGATCTTTATGATCCGCAAGGCAATATATATACAAGTAGAGCACGGGCTCACAAAGTCTTGGAGGGGGGTTAGGAGGTAGCGGGACAGTCTTTGGGGGGAATGGATCAAATGCAGGAGCGTATCTGGCGCACAATCCTCGAGCTGGGGGATACGCTTGTAGTCGTGGGGTCCGGCGGGACCAAGGGAGTCTGTGGGCACTGCGAGATACTCAGCAGGCTCGAGTACAAGTTCGGAGGTCTTACGATCTTCAGGGAGCCGCGAGTCACTCAGCAGGGCTCAAGCACGAGTTCGGAGGTCTTACGATCTTCAGGGAGCCGCGAGTCACTCAGCAGGGCTCAAGCACAAGTTCGGAGGTCTTACGATCTTTCAGGGAGCCGCGAGTCACTCAGCAGGGCTCAAGCACGAGTTCGGAGGTCTTACGATCTTCAGGGAGCCGCGAGTCACTCAGCAGGGCTCAAGCACAAGTTCGGAGGTCTTACGATCTTTCAGGGAGCCGCGAGTCACTCAGCAGGGCTCAGGTGGTTCCAAGGCGAATCTGCTGGACAGTCCCAGAGCACCCCTTGTTATAGGGCGACTCCTCTTTGATGTCCGGAGTCTGTGCAGGCAGGGGTCTTGTCACCTGGGGGTCGCTTGTTGGGGGTTTCCTGCCATTGTCCTTTGATCCTTTCAGGGCCGGGTCGGGAGGAGCCCCAGACACCCAGCAGGCGTGGAGCCAGCCCTCAGGGAGGCCGGCAGGTCGATCGAAACCCACCGTCCCAGGGAAGCGCAGAGGTGTGATGGAAACTGCTCCTCCCTCTCTCATCCCAAGGGGGGCGCGATGTCCTCCAGCCGGAGTGGCGCCTGTAGGCTAGGGTCGCGCTGGGGCCGGCGGCCATCTTGGTGCATGCAGTGGGCACGCGGGCCCGGGGTGGCCGAAGGAGGAAGGCCTATGGACGGGGGAAGTCCGGGTCGGGTGCGTGTGTTCTGGTGGGAAGGATCGGCTAGGCCAGGGGCTCGGGGCTGGTGTGAGGTGCAGGGGTCAGGTCTGACTATGTTACGAGGGCCGGGTCCAACACGCGTCCCCCCCAGCTGAAAGCCGGAGAGAACTACCCATCTTCTTGGGGGTTCTCTTCGCTGAGGCGGAAGAATCGGGAGAGGCCATCGGCGTTGGCGTGGTCCGTACCAGGGCGATGTTCCACGGTGAAATCCATCCCCTGGAGGGAGATTGACCACCGCAGAAGCTTGGGGTTTTCTCCTCGCATCTGCATGAGCCATCGCAGGGGGCGATGGTCGGTCTGGACCCTGAAATGGGTGCCGAACAGGTAAGGGCGTAGCTTCTTGAGGGCCCAGACTACTGCGAACGCCTCGCGCTCGATGGTACTCCATCTCTGTTCCCGGGGCAACAGCCTTCGGCTGAGGAAGGCCACGGGCTGGTCCAGACCCTGGTCATTTACTTGGGAGAGGACGGCCCCGATGCCATGCTCGGAGGCATCAGTCTGTACCACAAACTCTTTGGAGTAGTCGGGGTCTGGAGGACGGGGGCCGTACACATGGCCGTTTTCAGGGCATTGAACGCCTCTTGGCAGGCAGGGGACCACTGTATCTTCTTGGGCTGCTTCTTGGACGTGAGTCCCGTGAGGGGACCGACCAGGCTGCCGTGATTCCGGATGAATCTCCGATAGTAGCCCGTGAGGCCCAGAAAGGCTCGGACCTCTGTTTGGGTGGTGGGGGCTCGCAGGCTAGGATGGCGTCGATTTTGGGCTGTAGAGGGGCGACCTGCCCGCTTCCGACCTGGTGCCCCAGGTAGGTTACCGAACCTTGCCCAATCTGGCATTTGCTGGCTTTCACGGTGAGGCCCGCCTGGCGTAGGGCGGTTAGCACCCTCCGGAGGTGTTGGAGGTGCTCACTCCATTCGGAACTAAAAACTGCGATATCGTCGAGATATGCAGCGCTGAATTTTTCCAGCCCGGCCAGGACTCTATTTACCAGTCGCTGGAAGGTGGCCGGGGCATTTTTCATCCCAAAGGGCATTACGCGAAAGCGATAGTGCCCATCCGGGGTGGAGAAGGCGGACCGCTCCTTGGCTCCCTCTGTGAGCGCAATTTGCCAGTAGCCGCAGGTGAGATTGAAGGTGCTGAGGAACCGTGCAGCTCCGAGCCGGTCAATGAGCTCGTCGGCTCGGGGAATGGGGTGGGCATCGGCTCGGGTGACCTCATTGAGTCCCCGATAGTCCACGCAAAAGCGGAGTTCCGGGGCGACCCCGGGGGCGGCTGCTTTTGGGACCAGGACCACGGGGCTGGCCCAGGGGCTGTCTGAGGGTTCGATCACGCCTAGGGTCAACATTTTCGAGACTTCGGCTTGGATACAGGACCGGACCCGATCTGGGACTCGGTAGGCTCGGTGTCTCACTGGTGGGCTGTCTCCGGTATCCACGTCATGGACACACCAGTCGGTGACCTTGGGGACCAGGGAGAAAAGGTCCGGAAACTGCCCTAGGAGCTGGCGGCAATCCTCACGTTGCTGGGGCGTGAGAGACGGGGAGAGGTTCACTCCTTCTACGGAGCCGTCCCTCTCCTTGGTGCATAGAAGATCCGGGAGAGGATCCGACTCTTCTTCGGACCCGTCGTCAGTGGCCAGTAGGAGGCTCAGCTCTGTCCGCACAAAGTGGGGCTTGAGGCGGTTCACGTGGAGGACCTGGAGGGGGTCCCGGGGTGACTGGACGTCTACCAAGTACGTGACCGGGCTCTTTCGCTCAACTACTTTGAAGGGCCCGGTCCATTTATCCTGGAGCGCGCAGGGTTTCACGGGGGCCATGACCCACACCAGCTGGCCCGGCTGAAACTATACTAGTGTGGCGTTCTGGTCGTACCAGCGCTTCATCTCCTCCTGACTCGCCTCCAGATTGGCCTCTGCCAACTCCCGCAACCTCCTAGTCTGATTGCGGAGGGTCAGGACGTAACGGAACACGTCTCGGGGGGTGCCTCGGGGCGCCGCCTCCCACTCTTCTTTGACCAGGCTGAGGGGCCCCCTGACGGGGTGCCCGTAGAGTAACTCGAAGGGGCTGAAACCCAAGGATTTCTGGGGAACTTCTCGGTATGCGAATAGGAGGCAGGGGAGCAGGAGGTCCCACTTACGCCGGAGGGGCTCTTCCAGGCCCGCGATCATCCCCTTCAGAGTCCGGTTAAACCACTCTACCAGGCCGTTTCCTTGGGGGTGGTACGGGGTGGTGAACTTGTAGGACACCCCGCACTGTTGCCATAAGGACCTCATGTATCGGGAGATAAAGTTGGTCCCGCGATCGCTCACGACCTCGCGGGGAAAACCCATGCGGGAGAAGATCCCCATCAGCGCCCGGCCCACCACGGGGGCCGTGACGGTGCGCAGGGGAATGGCCTCAGGGTAACGAGTGGCATGGTCCACCAGGACGAGGATGAACCGGTGCCCCTGGGAAGTTGGGGGGTCCAGAGGTCCCACAATGTCGATCCCGACCCGCTCAAAAGGGGTACTGACGACAGGGAAGGGCTGGAGGGGAGCCTTGCGCTTCCCTCCACTCTTCCCACTGGCCTGGCACGTGGGACAGGACTTGCAGTGGGCTTCTACATCTGCTTTCATTCTAGGCCAGTAGAAGTGAGTCACGAGGCGACTGTATGTTTTGTCCTGACCCAAGTGGCCTGCGAGGGGGACGTCGTGGGCCAAGCCCAGGAGGAGGTTTCGGAAGCGTAGTGGTACCACCAGCACCCGGCCGGACCCTAGCTCCACCGACTTCTGTTCGCTGTACAGAAGGTCATTCTCCCAATAGACCCGGTGCGTCCCCGTCTGGTCGCCTGCGGCCTAGGCCTCTGCCTGTTGCCGGGGCCCGACCAGGGAGGGACAGGTAGCCTGCTCTCGGCAGAACTCCTCTCGGGAGGGGCCCCCTTCATGGCGCCACTGTGCTAATTCGGGCAGATCGCCTAACTCGGTGTCTGAGGTGGAGTCGGAAGCCGGTGGGTCGTTACTGGCGAGCGACTCTTCTGGTGGGGGGATGTGGGGGCCCTCGGCTGGGACCATCCCATCTTCAGGAGTCGGGGCGTCGTTGACGTCCCTCAGGGGGGTCAGTCGAGCCGCCATGGATCGAGTGGTGGCGCACACCCACTCAGGGAGGCCCATCATCCCTAGGTGGGTCTTGCGCTCAACTTGCCCCCAGGGGGAACTTTCCAGGTAGTTCCCCAGGAGACAGTCGACGGGCTGGGATGTTCTCACTGCGACCTTCAGTTTACCGACCACCCCTCCCCACTCGAAGGGCACCAGGGCTACCTTACATAGGCTTTCTGTGTTGTCGGCTGAAATGACAGGGCAAAATACGTTGGGGAGGACCTGGTCCTCGTGGACTAAATGGCTGAGGACACCAGTGATGCTGGCCCCGGTGTCGCGGAGGGCTTCTACTTGGTGGCCATTGATCGTGACGAGCTGGCCATATTTCTTTGTGTTAGAGGGCAGGAGGCTCCCAGGGACCATCTCCCTATCCCCTAAGGACACTAGGGCCATAGCGGCTGGTTCCCACTCCTCGGCCTCCTCAACCTCCTCCCCCAGGGCTACATTGGCTATCTGTCTAGCGGGGGGTGCTGCCTGGTTGGTGCGTGGGGCCATGGGGCATTCAGGGTCGTTGGCGTAATGCCCGGGCTTCTGGCAACGGAAACAACTGATGGTTACCCGGTGCCCCCGTCTCAGGGGGGGGCCGGATACAGCTGGTGGGGGTGCCGGGAAAGGCGGAGGTTGGGACTTCGGGGGACTAGTCTGGGGCTCTCTCTGCCCTCCCTGGTTTCCCCCCCCCTCTCTGGCGGGGTGGTCCCTGACTGGCTCGGGGGTACTCTCCTACAGGGCCCCGGGAGACCCGGGTGTTGGTCCAGCGATCCGCCTCGACAGCCAGCTTTCTCGGGTCCGTGAGCTTGCTGTCGAGCAGATGCTGGTGTAGTTCCACAAAGCAGTTTGCAGCCAGGTGTTCCCATAACATAAGGTCGGTTAGTTCTTCCAGGGTGGTTACCTTGCTGCCCTTGATCCACCCATCGAAGGCACGGCTGAAGAAATTCACATATTCCACCCAGGTGGTACCCGGGATCTTCCTGCAGTCCCGGAACCGCTGGCGGTACATCTCCGGGGTGAGGCCGTACCTTGTGAGGAGGGCCGCTTTCATGTGTTCATAGGAGGTCTGCATGGAGGTGGGTAGGTCGAGCAGGGTGTCTCTCCCTTCGCTCAGGAACCGTCCCCATAGCCCAGCCCCCCAATCCTTCTGCGGGACCCGATGGGAGGTCATGGCGACCTCGTAGGCCCGAAACCACTGCTGAATGTCATCATTCTTGTAATATTCCTTGACCACATCCTTGGGGATGTTGTGGACCTTCTGTTCCGTCAGGGCGGTCGCCTCCCGGTTCCCCGGGGGCCGCGCTTCTTCGCTTTTTGCTTTCAGTTCTATCTCCTTCAAGCTGCGTTCATGTTCTAGTTGAAGTCTCCTTCCCTCGTGTTCTCGTTGGAGTTTCTTCTCCTCCAGTTCTCCTTGCACTCGCAACTGTTCTACTGCTAGCTTTTTCTCGGCTAATTTCAATTCGCCCTCAATTTTGAGTTTGGCTAATTCGAGCTCGTGATGGCGACTTTTTTCTCTGTCTGCGAGTTCCTCCGGGGATAGGCCCCCGTCTGGTACGAAGCCTCGCACCTGGTTGCTGCTGCGTTCTCCTTGGGAGGGTCCTGCTTCGTCGTGGGGCTCCACCGTTCCTTCTGGGCGGGAGGCTCCAGAATCCACCCAAGCTTTCAGTGCCTTTTGCATATCTTCTTTGGTGTTGAGACCAGTGGTAGCGATTCTGAGTTCCTTACAGAATTGCTTTAGTTCTCTGTGAGTGTACTCTTCCAGCTGTTCCACCTGGAACACGGTGCTGGCGTCGTCTTCTACGAGAACCACGGCGCTTCCTTCTGCCATCTTTGTCGGTAGTGCGTCAGCCGTTTACGGTACGATCTCTAGATTATGGGCCCGAATCCCACCGCTGCCACCAATGTTAGAAGGCGACCTCAGAGGGGCCCGGAGGGGGCTCTGACTGGCCTGAGACCAACCCTCGAAGTATCGTAGCCGGGCACTGGCGGGAGACTCCTCAGGGGAGGAATCTCGTATCTAGGATCGTACACTCGGCACCACACGACAAAGAGACACAACACCGAGAGTTCTTAAGAGCAAATCTTTATCAGATCGGAGTGGTAAGATCTTTATGATCTGCAAGGCAATATATATACAAGTGGAGCACGGGCTCACAAAGTCTTGGAGGGGGGTTAGGAGGTAGCGGGACAGTCTTTGGGGGGAATGGATCAAATGCAGGAGCGTATCCGGCGCACAGCTCACAATCCTCGAGCTGGGGGATACGCTTGTCGTCGTGGGGTCCGGCGGGACCAAGGGAGTCTGAGGGCACTGCGAGATACTCAGCAGGCTCGAGTACAAGTTCGGAGGTCTTACGATCTTCAGGGAGCCGCGAGTCACTCAGCAGGGCTCAAGCACGAGTTCGGAGGTCTTACGATCTTCAGGGAGCCGCGAGTCACTCAGCAGGGCTCAAGCACAAGTTCGGAGGTCTTACGATCTTTCAGGGAGCCGCGAGTCACTCAGCAGGGCTCAAGCACGAGTTCGGAGGTCTTACGATCTTCAGGGAGCCGCGAGTCACTCAGCAGGGCTCAAGCACAAGTTCGGAGGTCTTACGATCTTTCAGGGAGCCGCGAGTCACTCAGCAGAGCTCAGGTGGTTCCAAGGCGAATCTGCTGGACAGTCCCAGAGCACCCCTTGTTATAGGGCGACTCCTCTTTGATGTCCGGAGTCTGTGCAGGCAGGGGTCTTGTCACCTGGGGGTCGCTTGTTGGGGGTTTCCTGCCATTGTCCTTTGATCCTTTCAGGGCCGGGTCGGGAGGAGCCCCAGACACCCAGCAGGCGTGGAGCCAGCCCTCAGGGAGGCCGGCAGGTCGATCGAAACCCACCGTCCCAGGGAAGCGCAGAGGTGTGATGGAAACTGCTCCTCCCTCTCTCATCCCAAGGGGGGCGCGATGTCCTCCAGCCGGAGTGGCGGCTGTAGGCTAGGGTCGCGCTGGGGCCGGGCGGCCATCTTGGTGCATGCAGTGGGCACGCGGGCCCGGGGTGGCCGAAGGAGGAAGGCCTATGGACGGGGGAAGTCCGGGTCGGGTGCGTGTGTTCTGGTGGGAAGGATCGGCTAGGCCAGGGGCTCGGGGCTGGTGTGAGGTGCAGGGGTCAGGTCTGACTATGTTACGAGGGCCGGGTCCAACAGTTTGTAAATACTACTTTTAGAAAGTTCGTATTTACTTGCCTAACAATTTCAGTCCGCCTCTGCTGTGTGTGTGCTGTCTAGTTTCAGTGAGGGGCAGGGCTAGGGAATTCTAGGAGACAGGCTGGCTGCCAGTTGATGGGTAGAGAGATTACACCAGGATGGGTGGGAGGAGTACACCTTGACTCTGAATAGGGCTGTGCTCTGCCACCACAATGCTGGCTCCGCCCCCTGTGGAGCGTCTGATGTCTCTGCCCTGTGCACTGAAAGGAAAGAGCAGAATCACCACAACAAAGTGCTCCAAAACCGGACTGAGCCAGGCACAGGCCCCCTGGCCACAAAGAACAAAAGAAACTGTGTATAAAAGAAGGAGCCCTGCTCCTAAGAAATCAGATCCTGTTGACGCCAAGAAGAAACTCTGCCTGAAGAGAAGGACCTGGGAAAGCTACATGGAGGAGCTACTGAAAGACTTATTATTCACTTGTACATCTTAAACAATCTCCAAGGGCTTGCTTGTGAACTTGCCCCCTGAACTGCGCCCCAGGAACAGTGGGCGCTACCCCTCCCTTGAAGAAGGAAGCTGCTGCTGGTGTATTTCCCCCCTTCAGCGCTGACCCCGGAGACCTGAGTGCGACTGGGAATCTGTCCAGCACTCTGAGAGCCTGTGCGCCCCATCCCACCGAGCAAAGTGACCTCTGAATGACTGTGCCGCAGTTAGCATCGTAACGGCCTGCCCCGCCTGGCCAGAGCACCGTGAACTACTGCCCCCTCGAGCCGGAGCTCGCACCGCAAGAACGGACCGTCCAGTCCCAACAACGTGAGTCTGTGGCCCCCGAGCTGTAGAGCACACCGTGAAGACCGCCTGCACCTGAGCTCGCCTCTCCCGGACAACGCCCTGTGGATAGCGCCCCGCCGCTGGAATCCCCTCAAGCCACCGCCCCCTCCCTCTTCAACATCGAGACGTACGTCGAGGTCAAGAGCCGCCCCACAACGCATCGCTGTCCTCCGTGAAGCAGGACGCCCTCTCTACGCCTGCTGACTCGCCTCGAACCGCCAAAAGAAAGCAAGGTACTGTAGCTTACACGCAGCGTACGGCTGCCTCGTAGAGAACTGTGCGCTTCATCCTAAAGCGAAAAGTACGGCGCGTACTTCAGTAAAATTGACAGCCCCATACGCTTGCTCACGCGGGAAGTGTGAGGTATAGTGGGGCTCTGCCCGTAAAGCGGTACGGAGCGTACGAAGAGCGCTACGAAGCGCACAGATCTAAAGGAAGTGCTGTAGACAACAAAGCCTTGCATTGAGAAGAACTGTGGCATCCTCTTAAAGAATTGGAACATTTTGACAGTAACTGGAACCGTTTTCCTTAAAGCCTAAAAGACTGTAATTGAATTGAAACCTGCTGAAGAAATCTATATAAAGAGATATATTTTTACAGATACAGTCTTGTGCCTCTGTGTGGTGGGTTGGTGATTATTGTGGGACATTACAAATGCTTAGCCATATGTACTCTAGAGTTTAGCCTGACTGCTTGCGCCACACTACCTAAAGGGTGAGCCAGGGTTATTTTCTGAGAGTAATCCTTTGCCCTGACTTAGAGGAGGGGGTCCCTGCTTGTCGCAAGTACATACCTGCGCCAACCAGAGACCCCCGATTCTAACACCGCTGCACGCCACACACTGCTGCATGCCGCTGCATGCCAAACTGCTGCATGCCACACACTGCTGCACGCCGCACACTGCTACATGAAACACTGCTGCACGCCACACTGCTGCACGCCACACACTGCTGCACGCCACACTGCTGCACGCCACACACTGCTGCACGCCACACACTGCTGCACGCCGCACAATGCTACACGAAACACTGCTGGACGCCACACACTGCTGCACGCCGCACACTGCTGCACACCACACACTGCTGCACACTGCTGCATTACTCACTGCTGCATGCTGCACGACACTGCTGCACGCAGCACACTGCTGCACACCGCACACTGCTGCACGCCGCGCACTGCTACACGAAAAACTGCTGCACGCCACTCTGCTGCACGCCGCACACTGCTGCACGCCTCACACTGTTGTACGCCTCACACTGCTACACGAAACACTGCTGCACGCCTCACACTGCTGCACGCCACACACTGCTGCACACCACACACTGCTGCACGCTACACTGCTGCATGCTGCTGCACGCCACACACTGCTGCACGCCACACACTGCTGCATGCCACACACTGCTGCACGCAGCACACTGTTACACGAAACACTGCTGCACGCCACACACTGCTGGACGCCACACACTGCTGCACGCCTCACACTGCTGCACGCCTCACACTGCTGCATGCCTCACACTGCTGCATGCCTCACACTGCCGCATGCCTCACACTGCCGCATGCTGCCGCACGCCGCACACTGCCGCATGCCACACACTGCTGCACGCCGCACACTGCTGCATGCCGCACACTGCTGCACGCCGCACACTGCTGCACACTGCTGCATTACTCACTGCTGCATGCTGAACGACACTGCTGCACGCCGCACACTGCTGCACACCGCACACTGCTGCACGCCACACACTGCTGCATGCCACACACTGCTGCACGCCACACACTGCTGCACGCCACACACTGCTGCATGCTGCTGCACGCCACACACTGCTGCACGCCACACACTGCTGCGCGCCACACACTGCTGCACGCCACACACTGCTGCATGCCACACACTGCTGCACGCCACACACTGCTGCACGCTACACACTGCTGCACGCTGCACACTGCTGCATGCCGCACACTGCTGCACGCCGCACACTGCTGCACGAAACACTGCTGCACGCCACACACTGCTGCACGCCGCACACTGCTGCACGCCGCACACTGCTGCACGCCACACACTGCTGCATGCTGCATGACACTGCTGCACGCAGCACACTGCTGCACGCCGCACACTGCTGCACACCGCACACTGCTGCAGGCCGCTGCACGCCACACAGTGCAGCATGCCTCACACTGCTACATGAAACACTGCTGCACGCCACACACTGCTGCACGCCGCGCTGCTGCACGCCGCACACTGCTGCACGCCGCACACTGCTGCACGCCGCACACTGCTACACGAAACACTGCTGCACACCACACTGCTGCACGCCATACACTGCTGCACGCCACACTGCTGCACGCCACACACTGCTGCACGCCACACACTGCTGCACGCCGCACAATGCTACACGAAACACTGCTGCACGCCACACACTGCTGCACGCCGCACACTGCTGCACGCCACACACTGCTGCACACTGCTGCATTACTCACTGCTGCATGCTGCACGACACTCACTGCTGAATGCCGCGCACTGCTGCACGCCGCGCACTGCTACATGAAAAACTGCTGCACGCCACTCTGCTGCACGCCGCACACTGCTGCATGCCTCACACTGTTGTACACCTCACACTGCTACACGAAACACTGCTGCACGCCTCACACTGCTGCACGCCACACACTGCTGCATGCCACACACTGCTGCACGCCACAGTGCTGCATGCTGCTGCACGCCACACACTGCTGCACGCCACACACTGCTGCATGCCACACACTGCTGCACGCAGCACACTGTTACACGAAACACTGCTGCACGCCACACACTGCTGCACGCCTCACACTGCTGCACGCCTCACACTGATGCACGCCTCACACTGCTGCACGCCTCACACTGCTGCACGCCGCACACTGCCGCATGCTGCCACACGCCGCACACTGCCGCATGCCAGACACTGCCGCACGCCGCACACTGCTGCACGCCGCACACTGCTGCACGCCGCACACTGCTGCACACTGCTGCATTACTCACTGCTGCATGCTGCACGATACTGCTGCACGCCGCACACTGCTGCACACCGCACACTGCTGCACGCCACACACTGCTGCATGCCACACACTGCTGCACGCCACACACTGCTGCACGCCACACACTGCTGCATGCCGCTGCACGCCACACACTGCTGCACGCCACACACTGCTGCACGCCACACACTGCTGCATGCCACACACTGCTGCACACCACACACTGCTGCATGCCGCACACTGCTGCACGCCGCACACTGCTACACGAAACACTGCTGCACGCCACACACTGCTGCACGTCGCACACTGCTGCACGCCGCACACTGCTGCACGCCACACACTGCTGCATGCTGCACGACACTGCTGCACGCAGCACACTGCTGCACGCCGCACACTGCTGCACACCGCACACTGCTGCAGGCCGCTGTACGCCACACAGTGCAGCATGCCTCACACTGCTACATGAAACTCTGCTGCACACCACACACTGCTGCATGCCGCACTGCTGCACGCCGCACACTGCTGCACGCCGCACACTGCTTTTATGCAGCGCCAGCAGGTCCCGGTGAGGATGGTCGTTACAACGGGCCGCGGCAGCGCCAGCAGGTCCCGGGAAGATGAAGGTTGCAGAAGGCCGCGGCAGCGCCAGCAGGCAGGACGATGGTTCACAAGAGCGGGCTACGGCAGCGCCAGTAGACCGTCAGGGTTGAGTTCACTCGGTGTCTCTCGACTCCAGGATACAACTGCCTTCCTGCTCCGGAGCTGCCCCAGTTATAGGGCTGGTGCCCTTTGATGTCCGGACCCTCGCCCTTGGAGGTCGGAGGGTCCGGGATGAAGGGGTCCAGACACCCAGCAGGGGGTGGAGCCAGTGCCTGGGGGAGCTGGGGGCGATCGGCACCTGGCGGGGGAGAGCCCTTGACACCTCGTTCTCCCATTGACCTGCCAAGTGGTCCGCTCACCTCCTGGGTGGATGGTGGTGCCGGGATGTCGGGGCCGGCCAGGCCCGGGGTTAGGGTCGAGGGGAGGCCGTGCGGCCGCGTGGTGCAGGGCCCAAGATGGCGGCTTGACCCGGCCGGGAAAGCCGGTGGGGCGGGACCCCGTGATGAGTAGGGGTCCGAGGGCAGAGGGTCCGTCGGGAGACGGAGTACAGGTGCTTGTTGCGGGGATATGCCAGGTGGGCCGGGGTTCGGGCCCCGTCGAGCGGGGAGGGAGCGAGCCGTTTGTGAGGCCTGTCCAACATGCGTCCCCCCCAGCTGAAGGCGGGGAGAGTCACCCATCTCCTTGGGGACTCTCTTCGTCGAGGCGGAAAAAGCGGGACAGGCCATCTGCGTTGGCGTGATCTTGGCCTGGTCGGTGCTCCACGGTGAAGTCCATTCCCTGCAGGGAAATGGACCAGCGCAAGAGTTTTGGGTTCTCCCCCCGCATCTGCATCAGCCATTGCAGGGGTCGATGGTCGGTTTGTACCCGGAAGTGGGTACCGAAGAGATAGGGTCGGAGCTTTTTGAGGGCCCACACTACTGCAAATGCCTCCCTCTCGATGGTGCTCCAACGCTGTTCTCGGGCCAGGAGACGTCGGCTGATGAAGGCCACCGGCTGGTCATGACCTTCGGGGTTCAGCTGAGAGAGGACGGCCCCGATGCCGTGGTCGGAGGCGTCGGTCTGCACCACAAATTCCCGACTGTAATCGGGGGCCTGGAGCACCGGGGCGGTGCACAGGGCGGCCTTCAGCTCCTCGAAGGCCGCTTGACAATCAGGGGTCCAGTTGACCCGCTTCGGCTGGTTCTTGGATGTGAGACCCGTGAGGGGCCCCACGATGCTGCCGTAGTCCTTCACGAACCGCCGGTAGTAGCCGGTGAGCCCCAAGAAGGCTCGGACCTCGGTCTGGGTGACGGGGGGCTGCCAGGACTGGATGGCAGCAATCTTAAGTTGTAGTGGGGCCACCAGCCCGCTCCCCACTTGGTGCCCAAGGTAGGTCACAGACCCTTGGCCAATCTGGCACTTGCCGGCCTTAATGGTGAGGCCGGCCCGCTGGAGGGCTTGCAGGACCTCTTGGAGGTGGCGGAGGTGGTCGGACCAGTGGCGGCTGTATACCGCGATATCGTCCAGGTAGGCAGCGCTGAATTCTTCAAGCCCTGCCAAGACCTGGTTCACAAGGCGTTGGAACGTGGCGGGGGCATTCTTCATGCCAAAGGGCATGACCTTAAATTGATAGTGGCCATCGGGGGTAGAGAAGGCTGACCGTTCCTGAGCCCTGGGTGTGAGGCCGATCTGCCAGTAGCCCGCCGTTAGGTCGAAGATACTAAGGTAGCGGGCGGCCCCCAGCCGGTCGATCAGCTCGTCTGCTCGGGGGATGGGATGAGCGTCGGTCCGGGTGACAGCGTTCAAGCCCCGGTAGTCGACGCAGAATCTCAGTTCAGGGGCGGAGCCGGGGGCAGCGGCCTTGGGAACTAATACGACCGGACTGGCCCAGGGACTGTCCGAGGGCTCGATGACCCCGATCGTGAGCATCTTGGCCACTTCCTCCTGGATGCAGGCCCGTACCCGATCTGGTACGCGGTAGGCCCGGTGCCGGACAGGGGGACTGTCCCCGGTGTCTACGTCGTGCAAACACCAGGGGGTGACCCCGGGGGTGAGGGAGAACAGGGCAGCGAACTGCAGCAGGAGGTTCCGGTAGTCCTGGCGTTGCTCTGAAGTGAGGGCGTCCGAGAGCCGGACCCCGTCCACGGAGCCGTCCTTCTCCTGAGTCCTCAGGAGGTCCGGGAGGGGCTCGGAGTCTTCTTCTGTGCCACTGTCTGTAGCCATCAAGAGGCTTAGTTCGGAGCGCACAAAGTGCGGTTTGAGCCGGTTGGTGTGGAGGACCCGAAGGGGGTTCCGGGAGGACCCCATGTCGATGAGGTAAGTGACGGGGCTTTTGCGCTCGACCACCTTGAAGGGCCCCGTCCACTTATCTTGCAGGGCGCATGGTTCGGTGGGGGACATCACCCATACTTGCTGCCCCGGCTCGAATTCAACGGAGGAGGCATTGTGATCATACCACCTCTTCATGTCCTCCTGGCTGGCCTCGAGGTTCGCCTTGGCCATCTCCCTGAAGCGCCGGGTCTGGTTTCGTAAGGCCAGGATGTATTTGAAGACGTCTGGAGGGGTCGTTAGGGGGGCCATCTCCCAACCTTCCTTGACTAGGCTGAGGGGCCCTCGCACAGGGTGTCCGTATAGGAGTTCAAAGGGGCTAAAACCGAGGGACTTCTGGGGCACTTCCCGGTAGGCGAAGAGGAGGCACGGGAGCAGTACATCCCACTGGCGACGGAGAGGTTCTTCCAATCCCCCAATCATCCCTTTGAGAGTGCGGTTAAAACGCTCCACTAGTCCGTTCCCTTGGGGGTGATAGGGGGTCGTGAATCTGTAGGTGACCCCGCATTGTTGCCAGAGGGACTTCATGTACTTTGATATGAAATTCGTGCCTCGGTCGCTGACGACTTCTCGGGGGAAGCCTACCCGGGAGAAGATCCCCATCAGGGCCCGGCCAACCACTGGAGCGGTCACTGTCCGTAGAGGCACCGCCTCGGGGTAGCGGGTGGCATGGTCCACTAGTACCAAGATGAACCTGTGTCCTTGTGCCGTGCGGGGGTCCAGAGGTCCCACAATGTCTATCCCCACCCTCTCGAATGGGGTGGTGACCACCGGGAAGGGTTGTAGAGGGGCCTTCAGCTTCCGGCCACTCTTCCCGCTGGCTTGGCATGTGGGGCACGATCGGCAGTGGTTCAGGACGTCATTCCTCATTTTCGGCCAAAAAAAGTGGGTCACCAGGCGACTGTACGTTTTGTCCTGGCCCAGGTGTCCAGCCAGGGGGACATCGTGGGCTAGGTTGAGCAGAAAGTCTCGGAAGCGGAGCGGTACCACCAGAACTCGACCGGCCCCCAGTTCGGCGATTCTTTGCTCGCTGTAGAGCAGGTCGTTATCCCAGTAGACCCAGTGGGTTCCTGTGGTGTCCCCGGCGGTTTGGGTGCTGGCTTGTTGGCGGAGTCCCTCGAGGGAGGGACAGGTCTTTTGTTCCTGGCGGAACTGTTCTTGGGTGGGCCCCCCTTCTTGCCGCCACTGAGCCAGATCCGGGAGGTCCTGGTGTTGCGCGTCTTCCTCGGTAGTCGGGTCCGGGAGGTCGGTCTCGCCGTTGTCCTCTACGAGGGCAACCGGGGGCGGAGGTGCTGGCCATTCGGTTTCTTCTGATCGGGGGGCGGCACGGGCGGCCATGGATCGGGTGGTTATGCAGGCCCAGTCCGGGAGGCCCAGCATCCCCAAGTGCTCTCTTCTCTCGACGGTGGCCCACGGGGAACTCTCGAGGTCATTCCCCAGGAGGCAGTCCACGGGGGCATCGTCCCGGACCGTCACCTTCAGTAGGCCGGAGACCCCTCCCCATTCAAACGGGACGCAGGCCATCTTACACATGCTCTCAGAGTTATCTGCCGAGCGGACGGGGCAGAGAATGTTCGGCAGGATCTGCTCGGGCTTCACCAGGTGACAGCGGATGGCCGTCACGCTGGCGCCGGTGTCACGCAAGGCCTCGGCTCTCTGTCCATTAATGGTCACCCACTGACCATATTTTCTGGTGTTGGCGGGTAGGGGAGCCCGCGGAACCATGTCCCTTCCCCCTAAGCATGCCAGGACCATGGCGGCCGGTTCCCACCCTTGCTGGTCCGGCTCATACTCCTCGGGTCCCTCCGATGATTGCTCTTCCCCCAGGGCAGCGGCAGCTACCTGGCGGGGCTTGGGTGGTTGGTTTAGCGGGCAGTTCGGATCGTTGGCGTAGTGGCCTAGTCGTTGGCACCGGTGGCACGTGACGTGGGCTCGGTACCCAGGCCGCAATGGGGGGTTGCCCCGGCCGGCCGGAGGTGGGGTGCTGGCCACGGGTGTTGCTGGTAAGGTGTCTCTCCCTCGCCCCTGGCCCCCTCCTCCTCCCCGAGGACGGTGCTGGCCTTGGTTGCTTCTGTTCTGGTCGTGGGGCCCTCTCCGGCCCACTCGGGTGCTTTCCCACCGGTCAGCTTCGGCGGCGAGCTGCCGTGGGTCAGTCAGCTTACTGTCGAGTAGGTGCTGCCTGAGCTCGACGAAACAGTTGTTTGATAGGTGCTCCCATACCATAAGGTTGAAGAGTTGTTCGTAGGTGGTGACCTGATTTCCCTTGATCCAACCCTCGAAGGCCCGGCTGAAATAGTTCACGTATTCCACCCAAGTTGTACCTGGGATCCGGGTGCAATCTCTGAACCTCTGGCGGTACATCTCGGGCGTGAGGCCGTAGCGGGTGAGGAGGGCAGCTTTCATGTGGTCGTAGGACGACATTTGGTGATCGGGGAGCTGCAGCAGGGCATCGCGACCCTCGTTGATGAATCTCCCCCAAAGTCCGGCTCCCCAATCACTCCGGTCGATCCGGTGGGAGGTCATTGCGATCTCATAGGCTTTAAACCACTGTTGTATGTCGTCTTCTCGGACATACTCGCGGACCACATCCTTGGGGATGTGAACTTTTTTCTCCATAGGCCCCGGGGTGTGTGGTCGCTCAGGCACCCCCAGTTCCTTATTCTGTTTGCGCAGTTCTATTTCCGCCAGTCGGCGCTCGTGCTCGAGCGTTATTTTTTTCTCTTCCAGCTCTCTTTGTCTCTGCTTTTCTTCTCGTTCCTCTCGAAGCCGCATATGCTCGAGGTTGATTTTCTGTTCAGCCAACTTAAGTTCCCCATCCATCTTGAGTCGTGCCATCTCTAATTCGTGTAATCTGACTCTGTCTCTTTCTCGTATCTCCTCCTGTGAGAGGCCCGTTCCTCGCTCCTCGGGAGCCGTGGCGTTCCCCTCTGGTGTGATGCTGGTTTGGTCTGGTGTGACGCTGTTTTGGTCGGAGGGTCCTGTGACCCCAGTTTCTGTCCATGACTCAAGAGCGCGCTTTAGATCATCCTTGGTACTCAGGCCGGTGGTAGCAATGCCAAGTTCTATGCAAAATTGTCTCAGTTCGCGGTGGTTGTATTCTTCTAATTTCTCCATTTGGAACTTCTCGGTGGAGCTGCTATCTTTGGTCGACATCGTGCTTTGTCGTGGGGTGAGCTACTCTCTGTACGATTACGCGTTGATTCGGATCGCGCCGCTGGCCACCAATGTTAGAAAGGTAGACGGACCGGGAGGGTCGGCCGGGGTCAGGAGGAGAGGTCTCCGGGGAGAGCCGTCTCCAGCGATCGTACAGACAAGTAACTTCCCCCCCACAGACAGATACCACACACGGATAAGGTTCAGTGTTCTTTATAAGCACTTATTTACGGTACGGTTAAATGGTACAAGGAGGTCTGGACTCAGGGGTCCCCTCGATTAGAGTCTCGCAAGGTAGGGAAGGGGGTAGCGGGACAGTCTATTTACCAATCAGGTAGTTCGGATGAGATGATGATGAGCTCACAATCCTCGAGCTTGGTGATTAGGTGGTATGGGCCGCGGCAGCGCCAGCAGGTCCCGGTGAGGATGGTCGTTACAACGGGCCGCGGCAGCGCCAGCAGGTCCCAGGAAGATGACGGTTGCAGAAGGCCGCGGCAGCGCCAGCAGGTCCCGGTGAGGATGGTCGTTACAACGGGCCGCGGCAGCGCCAGCAGGTCCCGGGAAGATGAAGGTTGCAGAAGGCCGCGGCAGCGCCAGCAGGCAGGACGATGGTTCACAAGAGCGGGCTACGGCAGCGCCAGTAGACCGTCAGGGTTGAGTTCACTCGGTGTCTCTCGACTCCAGGATACAACTGCCTTCCTGCTCCGGAGCTGCCCCAGTTATAGGGCTGGTGCCCTTTGATGTCCGGACCCTCGCCCTTGGAGGTCGGAGGGTCCGGGATGAAGGGGTCCAGACACCCAGCAGGGGGTGGAGCCAGTGCCTGGGGGAGCTGGGGGCGATCGGCACCTGGCGGGGGAGAGCCCTTGACACCTCGTTCTCCCATTGACCTGCCAAGTGGTCCGCTCACCTCCTGGGTGGATGGTGGTGCCGGGATGTCGGGGCCGGCCAGGCCCGGGGTTAGGGTCGAGGGGAGGCCGTGCGGCCGCGTGGTGCAGGGCCCAAGATGGCGGCTTGACCCGGCCGGGAAAGCCGGTGGGGCGGGACCCCGTGATGAGTAGGGGTCCGAGGGCAGAGGGTCCGTCGGGAGACGGAGTACAGGTGCTTGTTGCGGGGATATGCCAGGTGGGCCGGGGTTCGGGCCCCGTCGAGCGGGGAGGGAGCGAGCCGTTTGTGAGGCCTGTCCAACATGGAGCATGGCTAATAGATGTGTTATTCCTTTGGTGACCTCAGCTGCTATTTTATGCTTTTATTCCATTTCTTCTGATACCACTATTGTTAATGAGTATTCAGAGAGAGTGGGACAGAGGTGATAGTGGTAGTACCTTAATGGCCAAGGTGATCTTCGTTCCCTCTTCTTTTTATGGCTCTTTCTCCTCCCTGGGAAACTCTAATATGTTCCTGTCCCCCTTTCAATCATGTGTGCCTTCTTCTACAACATCTAGCCCTTTAAGTCTGGAAAATGAAATGGTCACACTCAAACAAGGGGTGGGGGTGTAACATCTCACAGTAGAAATTCAGCAGTCCAAGTGTCCTACTCTGAAGGCTTATTCTATACACTGGAACAATTTTCATGGATGGTGCTGTGAGAGAAAGGGTTCTCCTATACAGTGTAACAATAATTTGGTCCCTCAAATCCTGTTTGATGGATTCATCACATCAGAGGTTTAACTGTTTCCTTTCAGGGCTCAATGGGCGGCTATAAGAGATTTTTGTGAATCTTGCGGTTTGTTCTGAAAATTAGATTCTAGGGTTTAGACTTCTTCGACACTTCCCCTTGCTAGACTGGCTCTTTATTGTTTCTTTCAATCCTGAGATCGACCATCGGCTTGAAAGTTTAACAAAAGTTCCCTTTTAAACCAATGCCGTCAGTGGAACTGAAGTGACTCATGCTTAAAGTTTAATTTTTTCAGGCAATTACTTCAGGTAGAAGAATTGGAGAATCGGGGGCTTTACAATACAAACCGACAGGTTTGAAAATATGGTGGATAGTATTTTGTTGAAAACTGACCCTGTTTTTCTTCCTAAGGTTCTTTCTCTGTTCCATAGAGAGCAGGAAATGAGTCTTCCCTCTTTCACTTTTAATCCTTCTACTCAGGATGAAAACATGTTACATACTTTGGATGGCAAGAGAGCAGTTTAGGTTACCTATCAAGAATCTCAAGAAATCAGACCAATTGTTTTTTACCTTTGGTGGAGTGAACCAGGGTGATAAGGCTTCTAAAGTTTTCATAAGCAGATGGATTAAGGACACTATTGCAACTGTTTATGAGATAGCAATGCTTCTGTTACCTGGTAAAGTCATGGATTGTGAACCAGGTGCATAGCAGCATCCCGGGCTGAGTGTAAAGGACTCTCCTTATCAAAAATGTGTTGTACTGTCATTTGAATGACTCCTCACACTTTTTCGAACCATTGTAGAATTCAAAGTGGAGGAATTTCAAACAACTGTTTTGGACACAAAGTTTTGGAATCAGTGATACCTTAATGGACGATTTATTGATTTCATGATAGCAATTTTTATTTTCACTATTAAAAACATTGGTGTGAGCATAAGAGTAAAATTGGTTTCAAAATATATTTTTCTTTTACTTCAGTTTTGGCATGCCCCATGCTTAATGACTGGGATGAGGACCTAGGATATATAAATAGTATGCCTCTGTTATGTACCATCAATTTTCATTATCCTTAGTCCTTAATGACCTAGTCACAATCATTACAGATTGAACTTCTGGTCTCAGTTGGGCCTGTTAGTTCAGGAAAGCTTATGGGTGGACTATGTCTTATACCACCTACTGAGGGGCGAGCCTATGGTATATCCATTCCTCCTTCCTGGTTTTTTATCCTGTCATGAGGTGGGATCCACCTCATACATAATGACTGTGAGAAGGATATTATAAACTAAGGATAATGAAGATTACCGCTAAGCAGATGGGCCATTAACATCTATTAACATCTATTAAATCAAACATGAGGGGGCTTTGTACAACTCACATCCAGAACTAAGGAACTGGAAGGTACTGGCATATGTGACAATGCAGAAGGATGAGGCTCAATGAAATGAATAATGCTCAATTTGGTCAATCAGTGTTTCTGATTTCACATTGTGGAATTCATCCACTAGACGGGTATCCCTTTCTCCTTTCTCTCTCATTCTTGCCTCAAAGGTTAATGCTTTGCCTTTATTTCTTTGTGCATGAGGTTAGAGTGTGGTTGGTAAGCAGAAGTCACATGAAAGCTTAGTTCATTTTAGACTCTAGGGTCCATAATGACCTCAAATTGAGGTAGAGTCAGGCATCTGGCTCGAGCCTGTCTTGAACTTTGACAACTCTACTCCCTTGGATGACAGACTCTCTGAACAGTTCCTTGCAGCAAGAACCACAGTTTGAGGCAGCCTCTCTCTCACTCTCTGTCTGAACGTTTCTAAGCAGCAGAAGAGCAGCTGCACAGTACAGAGTACTACACCAGTGTCCGAGGCCAGCTGGCAGCTGGCAGGATGGCAGATACCCCGAGCCTGCAATAATTTCTGCACGTCCCAGTGGCCCGTGGTGCGGCTCTAAGATGCCCTAGTTCAGCCTGGATTGGATTCAACTGGACCCGTCTTGTACCCCTCAGTTCTGTCACAGTAGTCAGCAGTACACTGGTTGAAGTTAGTGCCACGCATTCATCTGACTTGAGCGCAAATTTGCTCAGAATCTGAATGTCTGAGGGGGGATGCTCAGCACTCACAGTTTTACTCCATTGTTAACTGCTCTCACAATCTGCAGCTGCACAGCCATAGCTACCAAATTGGCAGTTCCCTCATCTAAGTATGTATCCACTCCTTCAGTGTGCTTCAGAGTATCATTTGAATGACTTAACTGTGACACTCTAAACAAGCCTCCCTTCAATAAGCAATTCACAGCATTGCCTCTAGATGTGATTTTTAGTGGGAGGGCATAGATAACACTGGCATGGCCCCTTACAATTGGTGATCTTCAAGATCAAGATCATTAAAGCCCCAGTTCCAGGGAATCTCTGCCCAGCCCTGTGCTATGAAGCTCCATCCATTCAGCTGCTGCAGCAGGCATGAGGCAGACCTGCTGAAGCAAAGGCCTTACTCTGCCCTTTTCTGCCTCTTGAAGAAAACAACCTTTCCAGCTTCTAATAAAGGGAGTTTCACTTACCTCAAACTTTACCCATCATTTCATTAGCAGGAGCTCCTACTTCACCTTTAGTCTTAGCCATTCTCATCAGGCCCCCAACTCCTGATTTGCGAGATCGGCTCAGGCCAAATGAAAAATTGACCGCCATCCAAGTTCTTTTACTATCAGTGCTCAGTTATAACCCCAAGGCCTCATTTGTGCTCTACAATACACCAAATTTAAAGGACAAAGAATGAATACATAGATAAAGAAAGATAAAGTTTTGTCCCTATTGCACCTACTTGAGAAAAAGGGAAGTAGATGGAAGGTCATGAAGGAAGAGATTTGAAATGTTGATGCACACTTGCCAAAATAGTGGCCACTTTTCTCCTCTGCTTTTCCAAGTGAAGATAAACTCCGCAAATGAAAATAAAATCACTGTTTGAAGATTTACCACCCTAGGAGACTTTGACAGCATTGGCAGGATTCTAACCCTTGTCCTTTGAAAACCTGTGCCACCATAGGCACAAGGCCATTGTGCTGTAGCTCCTTGGTGGTTTAGACCATTGCAATAGTAGCTATAAGCAACATACAGGCCTTGGTGTCATTGCTTGTGGCTTTCTTTGCTTATGAAAACGATGACCATGATATAGGGACCATTTGATAAACTATAGCCATAGATACCAGTGAGGTCCAGTGGGTAAGCTCCTGACTTCCAGCCAGATGACCAGGGTTCAACTCCTGGGTTCGGCACCAGCTGACTGATGGTGGTGCAGCCAAGGTAAGTTTGAGATGGGGCTGCCTGGTCAATTGGTAAGTAAAACTTGTGTGTGTGTAGTGGAAGATTGGTGTCATGCCAGACAACTGGTGGATTGCAGCATGGTTGGTAAGCAACCTAGATGCGAGAGCAGTGACAGGTGAAAGAAGGGGAACAGCTGTGAGGTGGAGGGTGGAGTGAGGAGGGGCTGTAAAATAGTGGGGAGCCCCCCGTGCAAAAATACCACCACATGCTCCTTGTTGTACCTTTCAATACCATAACTGCAGTAGGATTGCATGCTGCCACCTTGTGGTTGGTAATAGAAAGTGTTGCAAACTTGATCCCCCCTGTTTCCCCTATCCTTTTGGGGTGCACCCCATAAAGGAAGAGGGAAGCAATAAAAATTGCCTAGAATCCCTGTCATTCTGTGCCCCACCATCAGCCTTTATAATGTACCCCAAACCCCTTTTAATACTGCTCCCCCCTAATTTGTCTGCCTCCCAAACCAGAGTTTGTAAGGGGTGCAGTAAAAAAATATTTTGGGGTTCCCCACCATAAGTCCCATCCTATGTAATCACCCCATCTGTGGGCTAGGGAGCCACTGCATGAGGGCCCACATTTGGCTCCACTCTGTTTTCAGCCCTCCTTTCTCCCCTGCCGTGCCGCATGCTCCACTTCCATCTAAGACCCCTTCTTATTCCCTGGGACCCCATCCAACCTTGCTCTCCTCCTACAGCAATTCTCTATGTCCCTCTGCTCTGTCCCCACCACCCTGCCGAGGCTCCACCAGGCTCCACCTACAGCCTCTCCTCGCTCTTCCCTCCACCTTACTCAACAGCTGTTCCCGTCCTTTCAGCTCTCACTGTTCCCACCCCTTGCTCTTGTTATATCTATGTTACTTACCAACCATGCTGCAATCCGCCAGTCGTCAGGCATGACACCACTCTTATACCACACACACACACACACACACACACACACACATTCTCTCTCGCTCTCTCTCACCAATCTGTTCTGCAGCCTCTTTGTGAAACATTTACGTTCTTTTTCTCCACATATCTTTTCAAAGCAGTCCCTCACTCAATCTGAATATCTCACCCCTCCGTCTTCTGTTTCCACTCTCTCCTAGCACGTCCTTCCTTGCATCTCCTTCACTTCATTACTCCACCACACACACAATTTTCCCACTCACATGCAAGCACTGCATTTTCTTTAACTTTTGCTCTGTCAATATTTTGACAGTCGTGTACCTTTTCACACTTTCTTATATAATCACAATTACAACTGGCACACCTGACCATTGCATTTTGCACTCTGCCAAGAGGCCAAGACTTTGATGAACATGTTTTCTGAACCTCTCTATGACCCACTGAGAGGCACAGTAATAAATTCTGTCTGCCTTCAGCGTGAACTCCATAGGTTTCAATCGTGGCTTATTAAAAAACTCCCACCCACAACCGGAACTCCCACATATACCAAGAAGCAACTGTTTCACAGTACCACTATACATGAATATCATGCTACAGAAACATACTACTATCCTGAAAAAAGAAAATACTTTCAGGGAATGCAAGAGTAAGTTGAGTATGAAATGTAAACCCCATCGCTTTTCCCAGCCTTAGTGGAGAGTGTTTGTTTTTAGGTCTCGCCTGACCCAGCGCATGCGCTGGTCTGGCGAGACTTATTGAGAGGGCTCCAAAAAGTGCTACCAGGCCAGCCTAGAGCTACAGTGCATGTGCGCGGGCGCGCGCGCCGCGCTTTACCGCCATTACTTTCACTTTCGCGGCCGCTTTGCATAGCCAATAGGTCTCGCTTTTGGGACCTTAAAAGTATTTAGTTATGCAACTGTTGCATGGCTAAACACTTATAAGGTCCCAAAGGCGAGACCTATTGGCTATGCCAATGCTTGTTGCTGATTACAGCTGTCCCCAGTGGTGAGCCACAAAGAGCGAGGGAGGGAGCATCCAGGACATTTACAGGTGGGGCACTAGCCCACTACCCACTGACGATCCGCTATGCCTCTCTAAACCCATTTTACAATTCGGTAAAATGTTACTGCATTTCATAATGAGTTTAGTACATTAAAAAGGCCTTTTTGCTGCTGCAAACCCTATGATTCTGAGCAGGCGCTGACCCTCTGGCTTTGAGTTTCAAGGGCACACACAGTTTCATAGCCAGAGTGTAAGAAGAATGCAGTAAGAATAGCTTTAGTGTGGTTCCCTAATTCATGATGTAAATGAGTTTTGTTGTCAGCAGCAATTGCATCACATTGGCAGCTCCAGGGCTTTGTTATACCTAATTTGCAACATGCGTCATTGAAACCCAAGCGCAACAATAGACGACTGCAGGGCAGCAGAATGTCTGAAGAGATTAAAATGCAGATCATTGTGTTTCCACGGAATGGTGAAGGGTGAGAGGAGGGACATGTACTGAACATATTGCTGCAAATCCCAGCCCCTGGAGTTCAGCCAGGAGAATTCAGGGCGCCAATATTGAACCCAATGCAGTTTGTGAGGGGTTACTGAGGAGAACAAAAAAGTGATGGATGAAATGCTTGAATCAATCTTAGCCGCATTTCTTTGACCGCCATGGTGCCTCAGGCAGCAGCCAGTCGTATCCAAATCAGCATTGGTCCTCCTCCAATAAGAACATTCCAGCTCAAACTGTCAGGCCAGGTTAGAACCTAAAAGTATAAACCCTTGTTAGGAAAAAAGCAAGAAATATTGTGCTTAAATTTCACCTTTGGCAGTGGCATACCAACGCTGCCCTGTGCCCTGATGCAAGCAAGAAAAATGTGCACTCGTCCATCATAATTGAGAAACATTGCACCCAACATACCTCTGGGCCCTGTTGCCACGTTACTTTTGACAAGAATGGCACTGTCTCGTTCCCAAACTAACTATAACTCCCACCCCTGCCATGCACAGTGTTGCCATCAATGATGTATTTTCAGATGTTGCAGTGATGTTATTAATAATGGCATAGAACATGTCATGAGTGATGTAATATGGGAGGTAATTAGCAGTGCATGACGAGTGCGCAATATATAGTTACTTTAGGGCATATTACTTGAGATAACTATAACTGGTGAATTTTAGAGGTATTATTTGTTTAAAATAGTATGCTTTATCTGACACTTTCCTTTAACTACAATGTCCCTTTAACCTTTGTTTTTTTCATAACATTTCTAAGTGTAGGAAATTAGGATCTACTTCTATGGTTACCCCCACTTTTTGCTTGATGTGATGCTCTTTTGATTAGTCTGACTGGGATCCTGCTAATCAGGACCCCAGTGTATCTGCTTTCTCCCTAAATTGTTGTTTTAAGTACTTAGGTACATTCCAGATTGGATACTGGGGTACACTTATCAGTCCCTAGTATATGGTACTAAGGTACCCAGGATAGAGGTACCCCAGAGGGCTCTCATGGGCTGAAGCAGGAAACAGCGTTTACAACGCTGGTAATAACACGCGGGTAGGTTACAATGCAGACGTTACATCGTTCGCCTTGTTACCACGCATAGCATTACATCGCACGTCGTTTCAACGACTTGCGATAGATGGCGTTTAACACCAGGGAATGTGTTGGATTTTAAATCCAACACATTCCCTGCTGTTGCGCTAACTGGAGTAGGAATAGTAATTTATACTATTCCTAAGTCCAGCGCGCCATCTAGCGCAAGTCGTAGAAACGACTTACGATGTAAAGCCATGCGTGGTAACAACGTGGACGATGTAACGTCCGCGTTGTAACCTACTGCGGTGTAATGGATGGCGTAGTAACATCATACATTCGCTTAAGCATGCATTATGCCACCCATGAGAGACCATGCAAAATGGAACTACAGGTCTGTCATTTCAGCCTGTGTAAGTTGGTGCTTGCACCACTTACTCAAGAATAGGTTTCCTATATCTAAGTGTCACTGCACATAGAGGTATTGCAAAGGCTTAGCAGGCCTTTGCAATACTGAAGGAAGGGTGCTTGGTTCTAAGTGAGAGGGTGTCCCTGCCTAAACAGGACACCCCTGCAGCCTACAGAGTCCATTCTCTCGGTTTGTCAGTGAAGCAGCCATATACTATATAGAGGGGCACAGCGTAATTACGCAATGACCATCTCAAAAACGGCTGCAACTAATCCAGACATGTTTGGTAGCCCTCCGTTAGGCTCTCAATGTTCCTGGTGCCAACCTTCTAGATCCGAACAGCACAAAATGGTTGCTGTGACCAGAGACACACTTCTGCTTCTGCCAGGCTTGAGCAGAGGAAGGTGGAACAATAGGCATCCTGTCACAGGGAGGTGTGACCACCTCCCAGACAGGATTTAGCATATTGGGACAGGGTGGGTGCGCTTGTCAGCACCAGAAAGTCTGCATGAGGGGCACACTTGGTGTCCCAGTGCATACAGTGCATAGTCCAGTTCAAACCAGTTCTGGTAGCTGTTGGCTCCCGCTCTGGCATGAAACTGGACAAAGGACATGGGAATAACCCCCCCCCATCAAGACCCTGCCCTGGGAGGGTCCCCTGAACCTTCGCAACCCTTTCCCTGGGGTACTTAAGAGATTACCTGGGTGTAGGTCCCTAGATTCGTCGTGGGATAAGATTTAGATCAGGCACCACTGCACTTCTACCGTCTGGGCACTCTGGACTTCGCTGGACTTTGTTTGGGCCCGACTTCATCTCCCTTCCAGTCTGTTGCATTGTCTGTGCCTGTGCATCATGCAGGAAACTTCCAAGGACTGTGAAGCATCAAAGACACCTGAAGAAATCTCCCTTGGAATGAAGGAGTCACTCCCCTGCAGTAGCAAGCACTGCAACTAAGTCAACCGGTCTGCAGATCCTGTGCTCCTCCTGACTCCATGGGCTCTGGAACACAGGTGGTAGTTTTCCACAGCTCCCAAGGCCTGCCCTTCTCTCTCACCAAGTTTGAGGCCAGCATCCCTCGTGGGGGTTGCAATAACCAAACCACTGTGCACCGCGTCCAACTTGTGGTTGCAAAGGCTTGTTGGCTTTCTTCCAAGAAGATCTTCGGGCGCCAAGTAGCCCCAAACTCGAGCACCTCCAGTGACCAGAATCTTCAGCCACACCGCATCGTGTGCATCTTGAGGTCCTCTTGCGACTCCAGTTCCTCCGGCCTGTGGGTCCACTAGAGGGTCACACTTGTTTCTTTTGGGCTCCCCTGATTTCTGAGGGCCTGCCCTGACTCCCCTGCTGTTGGCGAGTCCCCTGGACCTTGCTGGTCCCAACGTTGCTCCTTCTTTGATCCCTGCATTGGTTGCATTTGCCATCGCTTGTTGGTGCTCCCACTGGACAAGGGCTCCTCAGAACTCTACATCCTTTGTGGGACAGCTTGTGCATGGCTCCTGGTCTGCCTCAGCATCACCTGATCCTCACAGCTGCAGAGTCAAGGTCCTCGTCATCCATCCTGCTGTCAGGCTCCTCCTTCCAGACTACTCGGGATGGTGCTGATGCTCAAATGGGGTCCACCTCTCGACGGCCCCAAGTCTGGACGATAAACGTACACAGACTGTTGGGGTAATCAAGCGAGGGAAGGAACAGCTGGGAGGGAGACCTGGGGAAGACACAACATACAATAATTTTGTAACTCAAAGCACTGGTAGAATTTCCTGTAAAAGGTCAACACATTCCAATAAGCCATGTCACACACACCCTACCTGAAAAAAGAAGATAGCAATGAGAGTTGATGCCAGAAGAGAGTAGGGTGGATGCACATTCCCAACATGACACTAAGAAGGAAAGAGAACAGACATGGTAAACCAGTTCTATCTTGTTCTATTTCTAACATAGCTTGTGAAGCATTCTCTCCCAACACCTACCAAGGAATACATGTAGTAGCGACAGTATATGCAAACTGCAGTATCAGCCTTTACACCCTTAAGGATTCTCTCTCCTGGGAAATAAAACATAAAACAAAAGGCTTCTGGTTGAGCAACGAAGATAACGTGGTCTTGTATACAATCACAGTCTTGTATGTTATGCAAAGAACATGTCTTGTACAGCAAACGCTGGGCTACTATAGATTCACTGCCCCCACCGCCTTCTGTCACGATGAAAAACAATAAAGTTTTCACACCCAAAATCCAACACTGTTATGTGACACAAAGGTGAACAAACAAGGATGATTCCTGGCTTCACGTCATGAATCAATACATAGAGTTTATTATCTGGAGTTATGATTTACCAAACACCTCTCTCCGCACAGAGACTACTGAAAGTCGGTCTCAGCCAACGGAGAAAATGAAAAAGAATATCCACAACACGTGGATCCGGAGTCTCTCGCAAGAGACTTCTGTCTCTGCCAACGAAGGAAACAAAAGTAAGCCCGAGCGGGCTGGAAGATTTCCCCTGCAAGAGACCGCCAACTGCCGGTCTCAGCCAACAGGGGAAAATACAAACGAAGGAGGAAACGAGAAACAAGCACTTTGTAAACCCTCTCAGAAATGACGGTACAAAATGAAAGGTGCTCACCGCACCCTTACCGCCCGTAGGAATTCGAAGTCCGTAGGAGCTTCCGTGAAGGCTTCTTATCTTGAATAATCGGCAGCGTTCACAAGTTGAAGCCGTCTTTTACCGGTGAGCACTCTGACGGTCGAATCACGTACAATGTGATTCGCTTTGAATGCCGGGAAATGTAGTTTGTGAAAGGATCCCTGTTTCCGGTTTTCCACGCTCAAGAAAGTCAGCGCGTAACCGGCAATTAAACCCTGACACCTGCAACACCCGACATGGGAGGGCAATTTTCTTCCAAGTCTCCTGGTCACTCCTGAGTGACAAACTCTGTACCCTCTGCTTGCAGGAACCGCTCATCAAGAATCCAACCTCAGAGAAACTTCTTCCTTCTTCCACAGCGGCACTTTCCTGAAGTCCTTCATTGGGTTCGACAGCAGTTTCTGACACCACTTCACATGTATGCATCCGGCTACCCTGGTGTAGGTAACATGGGTGCTAGGGTACACACAGGTGGGGTGGCTCTCCAACCTTCTGTCTTCCAGGGGTTTCTTCAGGGTCCACTGGGAAGGGTCCTTAATTTTTTAAAATCCAACCGCGACAGGCACATAGAATTGTACAGAACATGCCGTCGTGTTTCCACACTGCAAACGCTCTCCGTGGGGTCCCTATCTATTCACCTTGGGTGGTTCCTTGGGGTCCCAGCACTTCTACGTCCTCTCGACCTGGTTTTGACCAGAGTTGTGGTTCTCATACCAATTTCTTAGTATATGGTTTGGTACCGCCGGGCCATTGGGTATTTCGTGCTATTTACTGTATTTCTTTGCTAAAGCATTGTGTGCATTGTGTTTATCTCTGTGTTGGAGATATTGGAACGTACTAGAGTGTATTATGTAATAAATACATATTTTTATAAATACTTGGTGTGGTCTTTTCACTTAATCTATACTGTAAGATTGCATTCTGGTAAAACAAGCTGCTTTGTTCTCCTTCTGGACTAAGCTTGAAGGCTGCTTTCCACAGCTACCACTTAGAGAGCACTTTCTAAGGTTGTCTGAGACCTCTTAAATCAACATAAGGGTTGTCTGGACTGGTGCAAGGTGCCCACTTACATTAGTGAACATCACATACCAGGTCAACTTCTCATACTAAGGTTTTTATTTAATGTAAGGGGATATTATTACTATTCCTAACTATAACATCATGTTAACCTTTGTTTTTTTTCCAGTTAATTTCGCTATATTTTTTTAATGTAAAGCAAAATGTCCATTGCTTTGCACTCAACTCCCTGCCGGTGCCCAAATACTGTCCTGCACACAGCCTTTGGACATGTGCGGCATAGTGTTCAATGCAGGCCCTGGCCTGCGGCCAGGCCCTGCAGCCAACCCACCCTTCATGGGGCACCATGGTGCTGGGTGCCTCGCGAAGGGTGTGGTTGACTCCCACAACATTAAACATTTTTTGTTGGTGCCCCTGTCCCTTCTAGGGGCACCACCAACAAGAAAATACATAATTTATAAAGGCCCTAGAGCATTATGGGGCACCCCTTACCAGAGCAGTGAATAATAAATTATTCTTTATTTTTTATTAATGTTGGGAGCTATGTTTGAAGACCCACAGTCACCACGGCCCCTACCAGCTCCTCAGTCTCCACCGTGGTGGGTACTGGTCATTTAAAAAATATATTTTAAGTGGGTGCTCCGCTGACCACCTGGGGCACCCACATGCACCAAAATGTTGGGGCCGCATTGGGGGCCCACGGCCCCAGACGACTCCCAAGCAAGCACCACTGTGGTGCTAGAAGGAGCTGGCTCAGTAACTTTGCTCTCAACTGGGCGGGAGCAGCAATTGTCACTGCTTTTGCCCAGGCAGGAGTAAAGTTGCATTTCCTGCCCGGGAGAGTATAGGAAGGGTATGTCCATTCTCCCAGGCAGGGAACTACAGTGTCTCAGGGATCGGGTCCTGAAACAGTGCAACGATATCAGGCCCAATGAGATTGGGTCCTAGGGCCGGATCAGCAGCTCTAGGAGGGGGCCTCATGCCCCTTTCCCTTTTTGTTTGCGGAAGGGGCCAACGTGCCCCACTCCGCTTAATATTAATGATTGGCCCTGGTGGATGTAGTTCTGGGCGGTCCAATTCCTACCCTTTTCCCAATATGTTTTACACTTATTTTCAGGAAAGAGGATTAAGTCCCCTAACTCTAAAATGATGGTCATCATATCTTTATTGATGTGGTGGCAGACAATCAGATCTTATCTCAAGATCTGTTGGCTCCACGGGTGCTCCATGGTATAATATATTCAGGAAGGAGCTGCAGTGGATGAACTTTTTTCGAAAAGTTATATAAAGATTTGTGAAGGGGTGCCAAAGTTATTGTCAAACCCAAAAATTATTTTCCTATGGAAATGTGGTTGTAACAGTCAGTCAAGAAGGCTTTATTTCGATATAAAAATATCTTAAAAAGCAGAAATACAATAAATACACAATAAAATAGTAAAAAGGAACCAGTGCATGGAGAGGTAAACAAACATTTCGGGTTTGCTACTGGTGCCAATAAATTAAGATAAAACCATAGTATTTTTGAATAAAAAGACAAATTAAACAAGATACAAAAGCCTAGCTGATCTGATGCGCCAAGCCCAACCTAGGAACTTGGCTAAACCACAAGCAAGGAGGGGCCGTGGGTCATTTTTTAGTATTCGCAGGGCCTCAGCGTGGAGTCTAGTTCCAAGTTCTCTACAAAGAGGCTTGAGCCATCTGCTCCGGGGGGCTGCATAGGCCGGGCATTCAAACAAAAAATGGGGGACAGACTCGGACCTTTTTTCACAGAAAGGGCAAGAAGAAATTGTCTGAATTGGAACCTTCCACCTGGAGGTCAGTTCTCCGACAGGGAGTAAACCTACTCTGAATTGGAAATATAGTGCCCTGTCCTTAGGGTTTGAAATGACATCCAGGTAAGGTTCACAGTAATGCACTTCCTTAATCAGGAGAAAATCCATAGAGGACCTACACAGATTGGCATTGCTACTTCTGGTGCCAGCTACCCAGCTCCAATAAATCTTTTTCAACTCTGGCTTTGGAGGTGCAGTTCTGTTATTCCAGTCTTCGCTAAGGCCAAGGCTGAAGAGAAGACGCTTGACTTCCCTCAGCCAGGGAATCTTGGCCCAGGCTGATGACCCCAAAACATCGGTTAGGCCATCCGCATAACTGGATAGTTCTGGTGTTCTCCATATTCTCGCCCATAAAAGAAGAGGGCGGAGCCTAGCCTGGTCGCTAAAAGACCGAGTGCCCGTATCTAAAAGCAGTGGGAGGGTTGGGGTGCTATAGGGGAGCCCCATTAGGTCTTTAAGGAATTTGCTTTCCGAGCGGGATAAGTGATCCACCTTATGGACCCCCCATAGTTCGGCCCCATATAGAGCAGCACTAACCCCCCTTGCCCTATAGATGTCTAAAACTGCAGCGATGGGTTTCAGGGATGAGGCACGATGTTCCTTAAGCAGGGCACCCACCACCCGCTTGTGAGTCAGCAGCATCTTTTGGAGGTGGCAATTCCAGCTCATGGAATCGCAGAGCCGAATACCAAGGTAGTCGAACTCTGAGACTCTTTCTAGGGCAACAGAATCTAGAGTCGGTGGTTTGGCCAGCTTTTTCGGGGGGTTAAGGACCAAATACTTGGTCTTCGCAGTGTTAATAACTAACCCTCTCGCATCACAGAAAGACTTGAAGTTGGCTAATAGACTCTGCAAACCTGCCGGGGTTTTAGAGACCAGGAGGGTATCATCTGCAAATAGGAGGGTAGGTATTCTTCTGCCTGCCAGGGATGGTGCAACTGCAGGATATTGAAGCAGGTGCTCCACCACTCCATTGACATACAGAGAGAACAAGGTGGGAGCAAGAACGCATCCCTGGCGTACCCCTCTATTTACAGGTATGCATGCTGTTTTTTGCCCCTGATTACCCCACCTGATCTGTGCAAAATTGTCGGCATGGAGATTTATCAACAGGTTTAACAAGTAGGGTGGGATGCCCTGTTCGTCGAGTACTCTCCAAAGTTGGCTACGGGGAACTAGGTCAAAGGCAGTCCGTAAATCTATAAAAGCAAGATACAGACTGCCCCTGGCCTGTAGAACAACCTTCCAGTAAAGCATCATAAGTCGAAAGGATTGCTCTATTGTCCCCGTGCCTGATCTGAAGCCAGCCTGAAAGTCTGAGAGAATGCCCTTTTCATCTACCCACTGCAATATCCTGGTCAAGACCACCTTTCCGGCCACCTTTTGTGAGGTATCTAGGAGACTTATGGGGCGGTAGTTGGCTGGGTCGTTCCGACAACCTTTCTTAAAAATCGGAACGACCTCAGCGCCCTTCCGTGAAGTCGGGAAAATTGCCCCTTCAAGTCTGGAATTCAATAGGGCAGAGATAAGTTTTCCCCAGGCTTCCGGATTGGTGCAAAGCAAGTCTCCGGGAATACCATCCGGACCTGCTGCTTTATTGGGCACAAGACTATTTATCGCCCCCACCACTTCCTTAGATGTGAACAGGAGCACGTCCTTAGACTGGGAAGAGACATGCGGATACCGTGCACTCAAACTATCCCCCTCTTCCTGAGCCATAGAATAAAGTTGGGAGAAGTGGTCAACCCACGCGCTCTCAGGTACGTTGCATGTAATCATTGTTTCCACAGGTTTCTCCCTAGATCTCAATAGGTCCCAAAAACCCCTTGCATCCTTCCTCAAGCTTGCGGCCTTTAGGTCACACCAGAACTGGTCTTCCCATTCTGCCTTTGCCTTTATTAGGGCCCTCCTATAATTACCCCTTGCGGCACAAACCAGGGCTCTATTCTTAGATTTTACTGCCTTTAGCAGTTCCCATTTTGCCGCTCGGCATGCACCTGAGAACCACCCCGGTGGACCCTTCCTGCCATCTCTCATAATGGCCCCCATTCCCGCGTTCTTGACTAAAAATAACTCGCCTATGGCCTTTGTAGTTTGTCCAAAAACTACGGATACTTCCTGCGTACTGGTAGAGGGGGAATCTAAGCGAGGTAGAATATTAGCCATTATAGATTGTGCCTCCCGCATCTTGGCCTCGTTACCGCTAAAATTCTTCCATTTCAGGCGCCTGCCACAGTTAGAGGGGCATACTTCGTGTGTTGATTTCCACACATGGGGGATTGAGGGGGGGGGAGCTACCCTTCCACAAGGGGGACAGAGATAGAGATAGAGGGTTATGGTCACTGTCGATGGATGGACGGACCTCCATATCCACCAGGAAAGACCACAAGCGAAAGTTCAACATAATGTAGTCAATCCTGGAGGAATGGCCTATTCTATTGAATGTATGTGCCCCCATTTGGTCTGACTTGGATCTGCCATTGGTGGCTCTAAGGCCATGCTCCAGACAAAGGGCATTGAGGTCAATTGCATTTTGGGTCCATCTTTTAATTGGAGCGATTGACAACGGCGGGATGCCTCTCCTTGCATCGTCGTCGCTGTAGCCTAGCACATCGTCCACTGCAAGAGGTTCGAATGTGCAGTTAAAATCCCCGGCTAATAAAACAAAGGAGTCTGGACCACAGCTCTTAAGTTCCTCATCAATGCCCGACGGGGAAAGGATAGGTAAACCACCCCTAGTGCCTCTAACGTAAATATTAAATATTTCGAGAGCCCCTCCTCCACACGGGCCTCTTACTGAGAGTCTCTGTAAGTCCGGAGAGGTAGTGGTAATACATTTAATAGAATACCGCAGGGAAATGCTTACCCAAATTAACAAACCTCCGGATGGGCGCCCCTTACCTTCCTTCGGTCGAACAGCTTGGACAAAGTAGGTAGTATAACCCAGCTTGTACTGTGGTTCCAGGCACCAAGTTTCCTGGAACAAGCAGATCCCAAAGGTTTCAATAAATGTATTCCAGTCTGGAATGCTAATATTTCGAGCTAGACCAGCAATGTTCCAGCTGGCTACCTTCAGGGGCGTATTAGAGACCCCTCCCTTCCCTAAGTCTAATGCTCTAATAGTGGGAATAGTGTCAATAGTAGTGTCCGTTTCACCAGCAAGTGGTGCCACGTTGTATAGGGTTTGAAGGCCTTCAGCAGGCAAATTTCTACTGGACTGGGGCTCGGCCTGTGCGTATCCCCTAGGGGCAGGTAAGAAGGAGAGGGTAAAGGTGGGAGGACTCACCAATTGCTCTCCAGGAGGAGAGCTATCAGTGTATGAATCCCCAGAAGCTTCGGTATGCTGCTCCTGTCTAAGGCAACTTGCCTGTCAATAACCTTTTTTTTTTTTTTTTTTTTTTTTTGTCCTCATTTGCCTGCCCCACAATCTCCAAGAGAAACGCCACTCCCCTTAGATGTCGTCTGGAACTAAGAACTGTTCCAAGCCATACCAAGACATCAGTGGAGTGTGGATTGGCGAGAGACGTTCTCGAGAATAAAGTTGTTGGGGAGAGGGGAGAAGAGTGTGCTAGGGCTCACAACCCCTTGAAGCTCCATCTTGAGCTTGGAAGGCCATTTGAAGGAGACCACCAAGGCGCCTGGAGTATGATGGCATAATCATTGGACCCGGGGAAAAAAAAAAAAAAAAAAAACCCCGGAAGCTCAACGGAGCTAGTTAAATCCACTGGACCAACAAGTTCCAAAAGGAGAGGTTGCGTTGCTGACAAGCTCTGGCCATATCCATCTTTGATGTGTCATATAGGGACTCTAGCCAGCCAGCGTGCGATGGTGCCTTCTGGTCTACCCAGAATTTACAAATCTGCCGTCTAGCCAGCAGAATTGCATAAAACAAAAAGCTCGTTGCCTGGCCAGAGGTGTTATCGTCTACCCCAAAAATGATTAACGGCAGAGTAATAGGAATATTGCCTGTCAATAACCTTGCCAAGAACGACCCTGCGACTGGGTGGGGTTATTGTTAAATAGACTGAATTTGGAAATGCGACCACGAGAATAACAGCTGTCCCAGCCCTCCCGCATGTGAAGTCCAGCTTGTCTTGCGGGCGGGAGTGGAGGATTGAAATAACTGAGGTCGCAAGTACCAATTTGGTCTGTACTGCCTACTAAGCTATGTTCCTTCCTAGGTCCCCTACATATGTAGCTGGCAATCCTTGGGTCTTCAAAATTCACTATAATACAATCCCCATTAATGGATTTTTTCCTGTTGCCAATCCATCCAACTCTACGTACATGGATTATCCGGCCCTCCCAAGACTCGGGCAAGGGTCTATTTTCTTTGAGCCAGAATAGAGTCTTATTAAACAGATCAATATAAGGCTCACTCTTGCCCGGACTAAGCGCCGGTACCCCGGTCAACACAACTACATAAGGCTGGCAATCAGGGGGAAGATTTATATTAAGATCCCGCCTACAAGAAGGGCCCTCATCTGGTTGCACCACGTTGGCCTTTGTAGTTTCCACAGGGTTGGAAGTTGGGGTCTCAAGTGTACTATGTGCTACTGGCGAAATAAGTATAGTAGTAGAATTATCAACGCCTGGATAACCCGGGGCTAGGGAGCACGTCGTCTGTTTGCCTGGAATAAAGTTGGGAACCTTAGAGGTGTTAAGTTTCTCCACGGGCTTGGGGAAGGGGTGGCCCGGATTACAGGGAGTGTCCGCCGCCAGCACAGTGGGGTACAGATTACGATTTGTTACTTCTAACCCAACTGGTAGGTTGTCGGCGGTGGTGACTGATCTGTGTTGAGCGGTAGACGATGCCTTCCCATCCAGTCCCCCCCCTAGTCCATCTTCCCTTGTCCTTAACTGTAGTTTTATGAATGATTTTAATGAGAAGAAGTTATCTAGGGTTGTCTGCTCCATTTTATCCACTCGCTCCGTTAACCCTCTAATTTTATCTAATACTGGAAGGATTAGAGATTTCATTATATCCTCCATTTTTTTGGTGAGGGAAGAATCTGGGGAGAGAGTCGCTGCACTACCCGCAGTCTGATTGTTGGGCACAGAATTTGCAGACCCCTCAGTGGTGCCCTCTTCTTTCTCTTCCTGAGTTGGACTAATAGCCCCCCCCCACTGCTTTATTGGAATTACCCCTCCTGACACCCGCCCACCTCTTGTTCTTACAATTTTTGGACAATCTGGTTTTCCGGGGGATGACAAGTCTAGTCTTCTTTGGAGAGGCAGGATGGATTTCTGCCTGTACCCCGATAGCCGCCGTGAGGGGTGATGTTTCGAGGGTAGTGGGGTCGGCCAGATGTGGACAAGAAATAGATGACTTAGTTACTGCTAAGATAGGGACCACATGATTTTGGGTATTAAGTGCCGTAGCCGTAGATTTTCAAGCCCTACTATGTTAGCTCTCAAGGCCGCCACTCGAGGGTGGTCCACAGAATGGAGGACATAAGGGAGCGAGTCCGGAGTTCGATCCGGGGAGGGTATCTGGGCTAACTGGCCAATCGAAGATCGTCTATAGCCAAACGAGCTTTGAGATAGCCGCCGTTCGGCCATGTTAATTTCTTTGTCGATAACGTTGGCCACACGGGTGATAAACTGGTCCATGGTGCCCGCCATACCCCCCATACCCCCCACGCTCCCCCTCAAACTTTTGCCAGAGCGAGTTGACATTGCTGCTGCTAAGCCAAGCTTTACATAAAATCACAACAGAGCCCTAGCACAGAGTTAGGCGATGAGTTGCAAAAGGGGAATAAGTGATAGCAGGAGTCAAATATCGAGGCAGGGGGTCCAAAACTCTGTCAAGCCTACAAAGAGTAGGGAGGATTATCGTAGGTAAAGTCTATTAGGCACAATCCTAGACCATATCTACAACATTGGGCAAATAACCACACGAATCGGTAACAGTACCTGGATGGAAACAGGTGCGGTAATCCCAACGTTTAGAGGGAAGGCCCAGCCCAGCCTCGTCCGGCCCCGGACGGCCACAGACAGCCCGCCCTCTGCCCGGGCTCAGCCCGGCATCGCCCGCGCGCGTCCCGCGACGCGGAGGGAGCCTCGGATGATGTAGCGCCTCCGGGCGAGTTTTCCGCCGGAAATGGGCGGAGCAAAAGGGAATGCTGGGGGCTGTAGTCTTGCCCTACTGCGGCCCCTGGTGACAGAAGGCGGCGGGTGAGACAAACAGCCACGGAGGTATGGAAGCAGCAAACTCTTCACGGGTGCCCAGGAGACCAGGTAGGTGCTGCGTAGTACTGCCAGTCACGGGTTGCAAGCGAGGACCCCCCGCTCCACCGAGGGAGCCTCGGATGATGTAGCGCCTCCGGGCGCGTTTTCCGCCGGAAATGGGCGGAGCAAAAGGGAATGCTGGGGGCTGTAGTCTCGCCCTACTGCGGCCCCTGGTGACAGAAGGCGGCGGGTGAGACAAACAGCCACGGAGGTATGGAAGCAGCAAACTCTTCACGGGTGCCCAGGAGACCAGGTAGGTGCTGCGTAGTACTGCCAGTCACGGGTTGCAAGCGTGGTTGTAACTATAACTACCACCACTGGGTAATGTGTGTATATATATATATATATATTACCCAGTGGCAGTCACTAATGGGTAGTTAGGTTAGGTCTACGTTTCCACAGGAAATGCCTTTTTTTGGTTTGCTAATAACAGATGCCATTTGAGGAACCTTCATGATGAAACTTTTCAAAAGAGTGCTCTATTGTAACTAGTTTCTTCATGGAAAGTTTAGGGGTGATCCATCAAGTGAGGGCTGAGAAAAAGGGGGGGGGGATCCCAAAATGCAAAACCCACATGCACTTTCCACAAACCTTTTTGAACAGCTCTACCGCAAAAACTGCTGAACAGAATTACACATTTGGCAGAAACCTAGATCTTGGTCCAGCAAGTGTGCTTTTGTTTAAATCAGTTCAGTAGTTGTTAAGAAATTAAGTTACACATATATTTGCATGCCTGGATGGTTGAGTTCGATAGACTCCATACAGTATTTTGGGGGGGTGGGGGGAGGCCCAGGGCTTGTGCGGCTCCTCTGACTCCCCGTATGTACCCATCCTGGGTGCTACAGAAGCCGGCATTACCCACGCCTGTTAGGAGCAGCTGTTTTTGTTTGCTCCTGCCGGGCAGCAGCAATGCCACTTTCCTTTCCCCCAAGAGTGCGGGCAGGGAAGCAAATGTCTTCTCCCACCCATCGGGAGCATGCCGAGTGGGATATGACATGCCTTCCCTACCCACATTCTTGCGGGCAGGAAAGGTATGTCTGCTCCCACCCGATGAAGCTTTAGAAATGCTCCAGATGGTGTGGGAACTGATATGTGTTTCCCTGCCTGTGCTCCTGTGGGAAGGGAAACTACTGTGTCCCAGGGGTGGACTCCCCCAACACAGTGATTGAGCTTGCCCCGGGGATGACGTCCCAGGGCATTTACAGGCTATGTGAGGGGGGGGGGGTACACACCCCTCTCCCCTTTAATTCAAGATTGGATCTGGGGATTCAGTTCTCGGGTTTATTGAGGGTCAGGGAGAAGGGCTGCACCCCTCCCACTTTCTAATGATGTCAGCCCCGTGAAATGGAGTCCCCGAAGCCTATTGAGGCTCAGAGAGGGGGGCCACACACACTCCCTCCCCTTTTAAATGTTATTTTGCTCCAGGTAATAGGGTCCGTGGGGCCTTCAAGATTCTTGGGACAGGGGTCATAGGTGACACCCTTCACTAATTAAAGTGTTGCCCCACCCCTACCCCCTCGGACCTAGCCCACCCTGGTAGGGGATTTGTAGTAGCACAGGCTTTTGAAGAAGAAAAACATTTGAGCAGCAGATTCTCTGATGCTCTGCGGATTCACTGCAAAATACAAAAAAAACGCTTTTGACCCGAGTAAGTGTCCTGCTAGAACCAGCCCACAGGGGCAGGGAATTTCTACCCTGCCCATTTATGTCTCTTTTTTACTTTTTTTGTAGGACTCAGGACTGAACCCGAGTACTAAGATGGCTGCCGCTGCATCCTTGTTGATGTTGCATGTTGTTGAGGCCGCAGCATCCATGTAATTTTGTAGGTGCACGCATTTGTGGTGATATGTGAGCGTGGATGTGCACCTACAAATTTATTCTGGGCCATTGTTTTTTTTTATTTTAATCATTTTTAAAAATGGAGGCATCAAAAGCAATTTGCTTCCAGTTGCACCCTCAAGCTCCCCCCAAAAAGTAAAAATTTAATATTTTGTTTGTAATTGATGGTAGCTGTGGGGAGCAACAGAGAGAAGGTGGATGAAACAAGAGTAGACAGGGGAAGGGGAAAAGCTGTACATGAAGAAGAGCAACTAGAGAGATGAGGGGAGACACAAACGAGAAAGCAACACAAAACACCGGGTGGCTATTTGACAAGGCAGAGAAGAACACAAAGAAGAGAGCTGTAAAACACATGTACTTTCAGTGATTAAGCAAAAGGAACAAATAGTTACCTATAGGTGAGCAGTGGAAATATAGAACCTAGCCAGAGAGATAGTAAAGGGTCTATGTTCAAGAAGAGGGACATACCTGGCACCAGGCTCCGCGAGACTGCTGATCTTCCTGCCTCCGCTGCTTCCTTCTAAGCTCAGGGTAGCTCCTCACCCCCTCCAGAGTTTGCTTTGGGCATAGCCCCCTCTTTAGACCAGGTTGACCCAGTCGTCGGCCGCCTGGCGGTAGACCCCTCCGGTTCCGCAGTGCGGGCCAGACCGGCGCAGGGGCTCAAATCCAGTCGGAGAACTCAGCAGCCCCTGTCGCTATCTGCGCAGGCCCAGAGTCTCACCCGTCCACAACACCCTCACCGCCGTCCAACCTCCAGTGCTGCCTCACTCGGATGGGCTCAGGCCTCGACCAGGTGGCTCTCCGACTGCGTAGACCTCTCTGCGCTGAGTTCTTGCTCTTTCTCCATCTCCAGGCAGTCCAAAAGGAGCCCCGAGCATCAGGCCAGCTAGTACGCTTGTTTTCTGGCTCCGGCAGCCCCGCAACTCAAAGCTAACACGGCGGGCCCGGTTGGTAGGACGGAGTGACGGGCAGTGTTAGGCTGGGCTCCCATGCTTTTGTAAGGCAACAGACACATCAAATACATGGCTAGCAAGGAGAGAAGCACTGCCCCTCACCGTGCTTCATCAGCCAGCGCCATCTTCAAGGTGTCCGTGCCTCCCCTGCAGAGATTCGATCCCAATAAGGCTGAGGGAGTTGGGCGGCTGCACGCAATAGAGCAAGGGTTTAAGAAACGCTCACCAGCAGCTACTAATCAGAGGTGGGTGACATGTCTCCGGGGTCAGCACCACCATTTTAGAGAGAGTACAAAGCTCTAGAGTAGGCCTCTAAGAAGAGCTAGAGCGGCAGTCCTGCAGCAACACCTCCACCCTAGACCTAGAGGGAGCCTGAGGGTGCAGACAAACATAGGCTAGGCCTCACACTCACCCCTGGTGAACTAGCAATGCTGTGAAATAGAGGGCACTCTACCTGAGGGGCGCAAGAGCGTACAGAGCAGAGCAAGCACCCTGCTACTGCAGAAGCTCTGAACTCTACCCTTCATGAGCAATCCAGCCTCTGGCACACGGAGCGCCCCCTCCTGTAGTAGAGATCTGTTTTTAGCGCAATGGCGACGCATAGGGCCAAAAATGGCTCTATCCTGGAAGGCATGTTGACAAAAGCACCACCCAAAAGGCTCAACCATGGATGCAACTCCTCCCCTGTGTGACAGATGCCTTCCGACTACTAAAACCCAAACACAAAACTCAGGAAAGCAGACACTTCCTTCAAAGAGCTCATACATGGATTTTCTTTTTGGGTAAATCAGGAATGATATTGCAGCGCTTCAAGAAAACATCCCCATAGAACTCAAGGAAGTCAAAAAAGATGTTGCAGGGATAGGCCAACCAGCTAGAAAACAGCAGTGATGCTACAGAGGAGGAATTAGGGGTCTTATTTATGAAGGCCTGCATCACTTTTGCACCACCTTTGCAACAGTTTTAGTGACGCAGCGGCAGTGTAAATAATGCACCATGTTGCGCCATATTTAGGCAGATGCGTCACTTCGTAAACCCCTGTGCTACATTATACCTGCGTCAAGGTATAATGTATGCAGGGTGGGCGTTCCTCCACAAGAAAGGGTCGTAGGAGTGGCACAGTGAAATCTAAAAGATTTCACAGCCCCACTTCTAGGACGCCAATGCGTCAAAACCCTGGGGCTTGCACCATGTGAAAGGAACATTGCTTGAGTTGCATCACGCTTCCGACAACTCCAGAAATGCACCACTTTTGTGCTGACAGATATGTCAGTAATACTGACAGATCTGTCATTCCTTGTGACACGATGCGTCATACTGTACATATGACGCATACATAATGTCGCAAGCAGGGCGATCTGAGAAGTGTTGCATTGCTGCTTTCACGCAGCGATGCGACACTTCTCATAAATGAGGCCCTAGATTTCTACAGATGTGAACTAATGGAACTCTGGGACCACAACTCAGGCCTACAAATCCACCTGGAAGACCTTGAAAACAGATTACATAGCTCTAATATTAGAATCGGGGCATCCTCCACATGGCAGAGTCGAAGGACCTAGTGGGCTGTATTGTCTGCCTTTTCTGACACATACTTCCAAACCTGGCCAGGAAGGACACAGTTGTTGACCGCAACACAAAGCAGGCCGGCCAACCAATGCCACGGGGGCGACGCAGGACATTCTCACATGTGTTTACCACTTCCGACAAAAAGAAGCCATCATGCTCTAGGGCACAAAGGTGTGGCTATATCAAGATCTATCTTCCCTCACTCTTCAGTGCCGCTCTCACTAAAGGCAGCCACCTTCCTACACCAGAAAGGGATCAAATACAAAGGGGGCCACTGATTTAGCATGATTTTCACCTGGAACAATGAAACACACATGGAGCTATGGAGGAGGCCCGCTATGTGCTGGAACTGGACGCTGACCCAGAAGAGCTAACCCAGTGCAACCAGCCCCAAGACTCCCTCACTTTTAGGTCAACAAGCAGGCAGGAGCGGATGCGAGTCGGCGAAAGAGCTCGGCATTCCTCCATCAACTTCAGAAGCAAGAGACCATTCAAGCATAGGAATCATATTGAATACCTTCCCACACACCCGCAGGACAATATGTGCAGCCCACACTTCACAGGCTTATCCCTCTAACTCCAGTAGGCTCTGACATCCCCCCACACACACACACCTGGCCAGGGTTGCACCCATGCTTTAGTATATTTTTACTTCAACAGGGTCATGTAGGACTCACATTCTCTCATTACCTACACTCACAGCCTGCCCATCACCACAATCCAGTGCTGGCTTTAGGGCTGTGCAACCGGTTCTGACAAACCCAGATCTGACCTTAGGAGGGTGCTGAGTTTAGAAATAACTTATGGGTTTAGTTGGTTTAGAGAAGCACTTGCTGCAGAGTTCCTTGTGTGCCCAGCAATTTTCATTCAACAATAAAAGCATCAAGATAATGCTAGTGATTCGTGTTCCTGCTGGAGAGATGGGAGTTTTGTCTAGTGACAGTTTTGACTCATCATAAAGTAGCACAGAGTTAATATGCCTTCTACAAAGAACATGTAACATGCAGATCATAGAACTGTATTTTACGTGGGTAACTCAGTGGGTTACTGTTTGTTTTACAGGGATGCTTCATAAATTACAATCCTAATATAGAACAGTGACCTCGTCAAAGAGCTGCATGCAAACTGCATAGTATAGGTTAAAATGTTATGTTTTTTATTATCCTAATGTTGCTAAAAAGGGTTAGTTTGGGTAGAAATACATTCTTATTAGAAAAGTCAATCCCAACCACTGTGGTACGTATTAAATCCTGTGTTTGTGCTTCTCCACTCTACAAATATACTGCGTATTAGTATGGATGATATAGGATTCCTACACCTTGAAATCAACATTGTCTTATGTAGCATTTTCTGTAGGCTGATATACACATTTATGATTCATTGTCGCTATATAATGTGTGCGTGATGTAAAGTTCTCTGACATCCTTCAGCTGCTATGAGCAGCGCTATAAAAACAAATGAAATGCATTTGGGATAGGGGGCTATGCAGACATGAGGGTCACTTTTGGACAGTGGTAGTGAGGGAATCCGTGGAGAAGGAGGTCATGGGGGGAGGAGAGGGGGTGCCAAAAAGATTGTCTCACCGGGCGCCACCAGTGCTAAAGCTGGCCCTGCCACAACCACCAGTGACTCACGTGGAGGGAGTGGTTAATTTTTCTCTAGGTTACACTCCCTGTTACCCGCCTCTCCCACCCACAGTGAGTCTCCTCAAGCAACACAGTCCTCTGCAAATCATAGAAGAGGCAATAAACTCCAGGACAAGCCCTTACTCTTCCTCATATCTTAGATTCGATCACATACCACTCGCAAATGGTTTAAGATAATAACCCTCAACATCTGCAGCCTTAATCCTCCAGGGAAACGGCTGGTGTTTTAGTCCCAGATTAAGGACTCTGATTGTGACTACAAGAAACACAGTTCCACAGGAATTAGCGGGGAAGAATGAATTCCCGCTGGTTCAAAAGACAAAGCTACTCTTCAGGGCCAAGTAAGAGGGCGGGTAGCGATTCTTCTAGTCACCAAATTCCAAGAGCCTGTCCTGAAAACGAAAGTGGTGGTGGCCGTGAGGCTCCTGTCCCTGAAAATCTCCTTGAACGCTTGGGAGGGAGGGGGGCAAGCCGACACGAGACCAATTTTCTGTGTGTGTAAAAGGCTGCTTTATTGAAACAGGTGCATATCACAATTTAATCACCTTGGCAACTACCTTCCAAAACTAAAACCTCACTATACATGAATTTCCTGACCCATTGTCCCCCCCCACCCCCACATCAGATCCCCCACCCCCAAAATACAACATAACATTCCACAATCCTACACAATCTAGCATTTACAAATCCTAACCTACCCTGACCCTAATCCCTACCTGCCTTTGTGCTACTGTAAATAACCAACCTCTAATCTAAACTTATCGTACCTGGTTACCCTTTCCATGCTCCTGCTCACAAACTACCAACATATAACCAAAAACTACAGCCAATCCCGGCTCCCAGCCACCAGGTCACCAAACCTAAAATGATGGCTGGGAAAGCGCAAAAACGGACTAAATAACCCTTTTGGGCTAAACTGCCAAAATTGGGCTACAATTTGGCTAGTCCCAATGTAGCCCAAAACCTCAAGATGGCCGCTCGCCGGCCAGCCCCTCCCCAACTGCCCGGGGGGCAGACCTCGCCGTGCTCGGCTGCCCCAAACCCCCCTTATTCCTTCAAAGTTTGCACGCACCCAACGACTGTCAGAGCTATTCAATGTAACGACCTTCGGCTGAGTCACCTCTTCAGTCGACACAAACATTCTAATAGGCAGTGATATGTGATATCAACCTCGTTTTCTGACTCCGATCTTGACAAATCAGCGCAGAGGGTGAGGGAAACAGGGGCATTACCAGCATGGGGGCTGCTGCAGTGGCTGAGGGAGGTGGGAATGACTGACGCTTAGCGGATTCAGCATCCAAGCACTAAAGATAATACTTTCTTTTCTGCGTCCCACCAGACCTACGCCCAGATAGATTATTTTCTAATCTCCTCCTGCATCGTGGCGGACAATGCACAAGCTGAAATAGGCATTGCTGCACTCTCAGATTACTCATCCATGATGCTCTCATTCCACATGCATAGGATAGCCACTTCTAATAAGATATGGCGCCTCATTAACAAACTCTCAGCATATGAAACTACTGTAAAGGGTTTCAGAGAGGTGATACACCATTTTCTTCAAACAAATGATATCATGACAGATCTATTTCCCTACTGTGGGACACCTTAAAGGCTGTGGTTAGAGGCACCTAATAGCCATCTCGGCTAGGCTTAAGAGAGCTAGAAAGGAGAAATGCCCCACAGTAGAAGAACAAACGAGTGCCTTAGAGAAGGCACATAAACAATCCAGAGCCCATAAGGTGCGGAGACAACTGACACTAGCTAGGAAACCATCAAAAACAGTGGGGCTGCCCTGCGCCCCTCAGAACCTGGGTATCAAATGTTACAAACAGCAATGCATTCTGTCTGGTGTTGCAATTTCTTTACATGAAAGATAGGCGTTGAATTGTCACACATTTATAAGTAGATCAGCATATGTTTTTCAAAAAACTGGGAGAGTGTGGGCCTGTAATGACCCTTATTCAACACCCCCAAAGCACATCACCTAAATAAACACACAACGCCGATTATAATTATTTAGCAATTTCAAAGTCATTTAACTGAATAATATGCACAAAATGTTTTTCATTATTATATACGGCTGTAAAAAACATAAAAATATAAATCAAATGATCTGACTTGGTGAAAAAGTGACATACAGTGAAAAAAAAATAGTAAGTTTGACATCACATAATACAAAGACTCATTTTAACATGATATACATAAAGACATTATTACAAAGATGCCTGTTCTTTCTCCTACCCACAGTTCAACAAACACCTATATTATGATCGACACTTCTGTAGGATGGTTGACAGAGCACATAAAACAACAGGACTGCCATAGACGTTTCAACCGTATGTGTTAGTAGTTAGATATCACGGCAGGTCTTCCTCAGGACTGGATGATGTGGACATCCTGTATGGGGAGATAATTCCTCACATGAGATTTGTGTGCGTTGTATAAAAAGGGGATTGTTATAAAACCAAACAAATGGAAGACGCCAAGGACAATTCACCTAAATGATGTAAGATTGTAGGAAAAGCGTACTCCTCCAAGCCAGAATAAAAACCACAACACGGATCCACAAGTATCCGTAACTATAGATCCAAAATCCAATATGGGGAGACCCACATTCCAAGACAAATTATGTAAAGAGTTTAACAGAAATCATTATTTTTTTGCTGTCACTTTATAAAGGGTCTCAAGAGAATATTCAGGCAAATCAGAATTCTAAAAAATTTAAGTGGCATATTTCAATGTAACGAAATCCACCTAGCATGTCATTGGATGTCACATATATTTCTATCAGTGCGGGTGTCAGTGACATGCTTGAATGTTAAATGTTTAAAAGACCCTTCCATCCACCACTTGAGGTTTCATATTCTATTGGATACACATCTTAATCAATGTTTAACATATTCTAATCAATACAACGCATATCCCATATCAATATACGTTAGCTAAAAAAAAAATCATATTCAACAGAATCCTAAATGTGTTGTAGTGTCAGGATGTATGATACATGATACATGATCAGTGCAAGATAAAGCAGGATAAATGCACCAGAGAATGACATTATTACTCAGAAACCTTTAATAAAATGTTGAAACCAATATTGAAACCTCAAGAGTTACCCATTACTGAGCAAACCTGTCTGTCTGTTGATTTCCTCAAATTCATTAAGGACATGGTTTACTGTGTCCAAAATATGAATTAATTTGCATTCCGCTAGGGTCAAAATGGATGAGATGTCTCCTTCCCTTGGGTTATGCGCTACATTCTCTAGTACTCATCACCTCAAACTTTCCGCCCGGTATCCCATGGTCTGAAAATGCTCAACTACGGGGGCCCCTTGGATTTTACATCTGATTCAGCTGCGATATTGGAGAATTCTTGCCTTTACCTTTTGTCTTGTTTGTCCCACAGATAGTCTATCGCAGGGGCATTGTATAGTGTAGACTACCTCTGAACTGTTACAGTTAGTGTGGTATATTTGTGTATATTTTTGATCTGAGTGAGTAGACTCCTTAATCTCCAATGCTAGCTCACAGGCCTTACAATGACCACATTTATAGTGTCCCAAAAGTGGAGGTATACCCAGTTGTGCTCTTAGATCCAGGGCATGGGAGGTCTTCAAGAGGGAACTAACCACATAGCCCTTCATTTTCCTCCCCCTCTTAAAGGTAAAGAGGGGTTTCTCTGCCAAGCCCACTTTGTTTGATACCAACCCCCAATATTTGTTCACTACCTTCTTAAGCTCATGGCTCCTTGCACAAAAAGTGGTAACACAGACAATCTCTTCTCAGCTGTGTCTGCCCTTTCCTGTACCTCCAACAGTGTGTCACGCAGACAGTATCATGCCCTCTTACCTGCTCTATGTAGTAAGTCCTTGGGGTACCCTACCTCTCTTCTTATATAGGTGTGACAATTCAATACCTATTTTTCATGCAAAGAAATTGCGACACCCAACAGAATGCATTGTAGTTTGTAATACTAGCTAGGAAAGATCTCAAATGCCAGCATATGGACAGGGCTGAATATGCCCTACTAGGCACAAGTAGAAGTATTATGCAAGAGGTAACAAAGCGGGGAAACTCCTGGTACAGAAACTTAAGGGCTCAAGGACACAAGAGTAGAATTCAGCAAATATCCACACAAACCGGGCACAGTACACACAATGATAGAGAGATTGCACAAGCATTTGAAAATTTCCACACTGACCTATACTCTGCCGAAGCAACAGACCTCACAGAGACTAATGCCTACCTTTTGTTCAAGCAGGTCATGCATCCGCTGGGGTGGAGGCACTATTCCTGGAAGTGGTCATTCAAACAGATGAAGTCTTGGCCATCTCCAGACTACAACCGGGTTTACTTCAAACTTTTACAAAACGTGTACCACTGAGTTGGCCCCATCCTCACCATTCTCTCTAATTCCTTTGGGGACACCGGTGCTCTTACTGACACTATGAGGAAGCCAGTGATCATAGAAATTCCTAGACCTGGGAAATATCACACAAAATGCCCCTCCGGACCGCCCCATATCCCTACTCGATATTGATGCCAAACTCTTCACCGCTATACTAGCTGTATGCCGCAGCCCAGCCATGCAGTGTCTTATTGACCTGGACCAAGCTAGATTTATACTGGAGAGAGGTTGCTGCGACAACACTAAACTGCTGATGCTCCTCATAGATAATGGGACCCCTCTTGAGTCCCGGCGTGCCTCATTTCGATCAAGACTGAAAAAGTGTTAAGACTAAGTTCACTGGCCTTTCTGCTGGAAGGTGCTCACCAAGATGGGCTATGGTCCTCACTTTCGGAAGTGGATGGAGTGCAGCTACACTAGGCCAGTGGTGCCAGTGAGAGTCAACGGGCTAACCTCGCAAGCATTCACTCTAACCAGGGGAACATGCCAGGGATGCCTTCTCTCCCCACTCCTTTTCACCCTCAATATGGAACCACTAGTGGCATGAATACAGGTGAATGCACAAATTACAAGCATCACTATAGGCAGCCAGGAACATAAAATAGCTCTCTACTCAGACGACATAAAGGTCACAATCATGCAACCCTTTGCTTCTCTGCTGACCCTGCTGCATGCCATAGAGGAGTTCAGCAGCATCTCTGACGTCAAAGTGAACATCCAAAAATCACAAGCCCTAACCCTCACAGTCCCACAGCATGATCAGCTTCAACTACAGGAGACGTTTCTCTTTCGATGGGCGAGTCACTGGATGTCGTACCTAGGGCTTAAAGTCTGCCCCACCCTAGATAAGACATCAGCTGGCAACTGCACCTACCTCGTCGATACGACCTGTGCAGACCCGCAGACATGGAAGGAGGTGGACTCTCTTGAGTGGGTAGAATAGCGACAGTGGTAATGTCCCTTCTCCCAAAGATACTTCATGTATGCAGACCTTCCCAGTGCAATCACCTCCACACCTTATTGGTAAGCTTCAACACATGATAGAGAACTATATGGGGGGGGGGGGGAAGAAGCGCTGCATTGCTAGGAAAAAGACACCTACTTGTGGGGGAGTGGGCCTAGGCATTCCCCCGCTATGACAGGTAACACGTTCTATAGTTAGCAAGAAACTAACAGTAAAAGGATTGGTGACCTTTCCGACCACACATGCCTCATGGACTTCCCCCAAATACAGCACAGTTACATATCCCAGCCAGAGAACTCTGCCATTAAACTCTAGGTATCCCAGCCCTCAACCTGCCCCTATGCTAGCAGACCAGTTACAACATTTTGGAAATGGCTGTTCATCAGAAGTAGTGATAAGGGCCTGCTTTCCGACATATACATATTCCTAACTAAAACCCCTGCTGACAGTAAATCTCTCGCCCAAACAAGATGGGAAGAGGAGTTGGATCGACCCTCCTCTAACGTATGGATAGACATCCTTCTTAGAACTTGTATCTCCTCCTTCAACACAACAGGGAAGGAAGAGGTGCTTAAAGTAACAGATTATCCCCCTGCACAGGTAGCCAAATGGAAAGTGGGAAGCTCTGACCTCTGCTGGCACCACTGTGTTCAAACAGGCACATTGACCCACCACCTATGGAACAGTTCTAAACTTAATACATACTGTGAAGCGGTCTTAAAGGAGGTCAAAGAGATCTTCAACACAAACATTCTCAACCTCCCAAGCTACACCCTCCTAGGGTTACCAAATGCACTGACATACCCTTTGCACTCCCATAAAGGGGACTCAATTGCTACGATGCTCTGTGCAGCCAAGCAGGTGATCACCTCCGGAGGGGGCACTGACTCCATTCCCGACCATCTTGACTGGATACATAAACTGGGACTTTGTAGGAATGGAGAAACTGGCAGCGTCCGTAGACCAAGCGCTGCCCCTATATGGTCAAATGTGGGGCCTTTGTATTCGCTTTTTGACATGCGACTTTCGTGAGCTGTCCTGCCCGAAATCTCTCCAAATCCTTCAGCTGTCACAAGATGCATACAGGATCGACTTCCACAATAAGGGACAATAGATTTGAACCCGGTGCCCTGTGCAATCTACATTGATGACTCAACAAGTGAGAGGGTCACAACACTCTGGATCTCACTCCCTCCCACTTGGATTGATTGTTTCACGTCTACTTACCCGTATTCTCTCTAAAAAAACTCTCCCTGTCAAGCCCTCCCCTTAACACCACATCTCCGTTTGTCCAGCCCGCAACTGTGTCTCTCCGGCCATTGTTTGTAGGTGAGTGGATGTGTTAGTGGTTAAATGACTAAAACAGATTTGAACCACACGGTGTGGAATAAAATCAAGCTATTCTATCCTTCAGTCAGCTGGAATGGTTTTGAAATTCACTCTACTGCTCCTTATTTGTAACTGCCTCACGGGCACTCGCAAATTCTATTGGGAGAGGGAAGGTTCAGGGTGAAGGAAGGGCAACTGAAAGCAAGCATTAGTAAATGCATTAGGTTTCACCTATGTGAATAATAAGAAGCTGTTTTTTGCTGTAAGTTGTAGCTTGCTGAGTAGTTGTACAATATAAGTAACAGAAAGTCTGTTAAAGTGTTAAAACTTGTTTATGTACAAAAAGGCGATATTTTGTGCTGTTACTAGTGTTACACTGTGGGTAAGTAATAACAGCATTTTGAAAAATAAAATGAAAGAGAGAATAAGAGTTAATTGATGTTATAGCAATATTATGTGTTTAGAGGAATTCTGACAACTTTTGGGCACAGTGCCACTGCACCTGCTGTGCCATTAAATTATCATGCCTCTAGTGCTTGCAAGATAACTGCATTTGTGATTGCCTGTTTAGTAGTAAAACACTATCAATTTTTGGTGTTTAGAGGAGTTATGACAACTTTTGGCTCCTGTGCCACTGCACCTGCAGCACTATTGAACTCATGACCCTAGTGTCTGCTAGATAACTGCACTTGTGACTGCCTGGTTAGTAGTTAAGTTTTAAAATATTTTGTAGAGCTTTTGGCCCCGGTGCCACTGCAACTGTTGCACCATTCAAATTAAGCCCCTTTTAACTGCAAGATAACTGCAACTGTGTCTGCCTCTATAGTAGTAAAATATAGCAATATTAGGTGTTTTGAGGAAGTCATGACAAAGTTTGTGCCCGGTGCCACTGCACCTGCTGCGCAGTCCAAACCATAACCCTATTGTCTGCAATGTAACTGCAATTGTGACTGCCTGTTTAGTAGTACAATGAGGCAACATTAGGTGTTTAGTGGGTTGCCTAGAGCTTTTGGTCCTGATGCTACTGCACCTTCTGCACCATTCAAATCATGATCTTCTTGCCTGCTAGATAAATGCACTTGTGACTGTCTTGTTTATTAGTAAAATGTAGTAATAATCTTGGTTTACTGGGGTCCCTAGAGCTTTTTGCCCAAGTGTTGCTGCACCATTCAAATCAAGTTCCTTTTAACTACAATTGTGACTGCCTGTTTAGTAGTCAAATATAGCAATAACATGTGTTTAGAGGAGTTCTGACAACTTTTGGTCCCATTGCTACTGCATCCCAAAAATTATAGCAACAGAGGAATAATAGCCAGGTCACCCTCCACTCTCTAATCCATATACTAATGACCTACATAGAACACTACAACCTTTCAATGTTACTTCAACACAGGAAGGGGGGGGTGTTATATATAAATATATACCCCTAGGTCAGGCTCCGCTTGTTTATCAGTCGTGCCCAACTCCAAGTGTTCTTTATTCTAAACGTTAACGTTGGTCAACCCACCACCACATACTCACATCAATTACAGCGAAGACAAAGGTGTGAGAAGTCAGAAAGCACCTCACGAAAGCACCACCCATAGAGCTACTGGTTGGTACTTACCAGTTGGCTCACATTGTCATCATCAGTAACTTTCATGACAATAAAAGAAAAGGGGAAAGTGACAAATGTTTGCCCAAATCTTGAGATTGTGTGAGAAAAGATGAAGAAGGATAGGGTGTCGATGATCGTATCATCCATCAACCATCTGGACCTCGTAACATGCAGAAGAAAAAAACTTTTCTATCTAAAATGAGTTGTGGCTCACTTTTTTGTTATACATACTTGAATTTCCACAGTGCCCACACTCAGATTAAAAAGAACGGCATGTTTAGACCATCTTAATTGGAACGGCCGACATGTTTCATTGCCTTGCAAATTTTGGGCAATTTCATCAGGGCTCAGGGACGCATCTCCACCTCACTGATGCTTCTAAATGATCTGTGATGGTTGACAAACAACATAAAAGAAAGATTGTGCCAGAGACATGAAACACACGTATGAATTAATGTTCTTGTGTCGACATTACCACACTGTTTTTAAAAGTGTGTATAGTTTGTGCCATAATTACCAAGTGGTTGCCCGGTGGACTCCTACTAGCAACTCACTCAGAAGGGGGACAAAAGCGTTTTTTAACAACTTTCCCCCATCAGGTAGGACGCAGCCACCAGTTGTAAGCCTGTGAATACATACACGCATTATTTAGCCATCATGAACTATTAATACTGCCAGTATTTACTCATATTCCGCGTGTTTGCCAGTTAATATCCTAATGCCTTCTTCGAATCTCTAATAAGTAAATATGAGCATTAGCAACAAAGCCATAGCATAACCTGTGCATAGAAAAGACAAAGACCTTTTCTATGTCGCCCAGACCCGCTTTCTAGTTCCCGGGCCCTAAGCTTCACTTACACGTTTAAAATTGAAAGGCGAGTCATGCCATTCCCCCTGACTCGCATCTCACAATTCTATGTCAGGACAGGAGGCTCCGATTATGCTTTTCTCATTTCTTTACTAGAAATGCTCAGCAGCCAATAAAAAAAACACAGTAGAGAAAAGAAAACTACAATACCCATAAATCCCAGGGTATCACGTGACCAACCATAGAGAACATAGTATAAAAGGTCAAATAGAAAGTACCACATCCTCTTTCTTTGCTGCTCCGCAGCCAGTTAAGTGATTCTTTCCTTATTTGTTACTTTGTTGCATGTGTATTGATATTACTTTCATGCTTGTTAACTGCCCTCGGGGCGCTCATTCGCGCATTGCCGCGCTGTTGTTGTTGTGGTTTCCATGGTTCCCGTTTTTTTGCATTGTCGGCTCTTCGCTCGCCGCGTTCGATGTGCTTGCGGGGAGCGTGAGGTTTGTTCCACCTCCCTGAGCCGGGCGCCTGCGCCCGTGTCTCGTGTTAAGTGGAGAGGGAGACAGGGGTTTTGGAGGCTCGCGCTTTGCCTGTGAGCACTCCGTTTGTTCTCAATTTCCGGGCGGCCGTTACCGCGCATGCGCGGCGGCCATATTGTCTTATCAAACAATGAAATTTTCGTCACAGAACGGTCGCTTGCAGCATCCTTTGCCCACAGCCTGGTTTTTGAACCCCAACGACGCCCATTTGATATAAAAATCTTTTGGGCTGTATAATTATCATAGGCTTTGCCTAGAGTGCTAGTTTTTCAGTGACAGCAAGCCCTCCCTCCACATTTAATTTTCCACTGTGTTCAGGTTTTTTCTTCCTGCACTTTTGGCTTGCTGTGGGGTTTTTAACTCCCCCTGCATTGTGCCTTTGGCCACTATTGATATTTGTCATCTTTGTGGGCTTTATATTTTGCTACACTTTTGTGTCATTATGGAGGATTACTATTATGAAGATGACTCTTACTTTGACGATGATGCCTCTGGCTCTTTGGAGCATGATTTGGTTGAGGCTTTGGATCAGGGTGTGCAACAGTCGGTTAACAAGGCGCTTGTTCGGGCCATTAATCCCTTAAAACGCCATTTATCTCGTTACGCTCAACAGCAGGGCTGGTTACCGGCTGCTCCTGTATCCTCTAAATCTCCTGTGAACCCACACAAATCTGATTTTAAAAAGTTGGCAAAAAGTTTGTCAAACAGGTCCACTCCTAAGGCGACGGCTGGGACTTCGTTCTCCGCCTTCCCGGAGACGGATGCCAATGATACTCAGTCCTCAGCTTCTTCTGAAATTGAGCCTCCTCCACGGAAGAAGGCTCGTAAAGAGCACTTTGTGGATGCTCCCTCACAGCCCCCTATTCTTACTTTTGAACCCTCTGATATTATCCATCCAAATTCTTCTTCGTGGTTACCATCTCCCGCAGTGGCAGAATACGTCCAGGCTCATATCCGCCAGCCTTTTGAAAAAGAGGTCAGGGCCCGCCTGAGATCCGAGTGTCCACGCCCTGATTTGGCTGACCATCTGGCGGATACCCCTGAAGTGGATCCTACAATGGTCACTTATCTCAAAAAGTACGCCAAAGACCCAAAGAAGGGTCTTGACAGGTCCTGGCGTGCCTGTCAAGACAAAGTGTTGGACTTATTGGGCCCGCTTACCAAAATCCTAGATCTGGGTGTTCTCGCCAAGGAGTCTTCAGCTCTTGTGGATCCGGATGAGCTCATTGAGTGGTCCCAGAGGGCTATTTGCCAGTTGGGCAATGCAAACTGTGCAATTTCTTGTGAGCGACGCCGCTCCATTCTGCTAATACTCGATCCGAAGCTGGCGGAGCTTTCTTCTTCTGAGTCCGGCCCCTTGGCTCAGGGGCAGTTGTTTGGTCAACCGTTCCTAAAGGAACTTACGCATTTTGTGGCCACCTTCAGTGGCCTTGACAAGGCTCAAGCCTCGCTGTGGCGAGCGTTTCAGCCGGTTTTTGCAAAGGCCGGACGACATAGGGGGCGCTCGTTCGGCCGTGGCTCTCAGCAGAATTCCCAAAGAGGATTCCAGTCCCACAGAGAGGGTGGTCAGGATTCTGGATTCTCCACCCGTTCCAACTTCTATCCCTCTCGCAAAGGGAGAGGACAGTTTAAGAGAGGTAGATTCGGAGGACATCAAGGAGGTCACCAGGATTCCAACACTTCAGGTGAGGTTAATTTCAACTTCCGAGGTGGTTTTGGGGGGCAGGATCCAATTTTTTCTCCACAATTGGCAGCTGATCTCCAACGATGCTTGGGTGCTGGAAACGGTTCAGGGTTACAAGATAGAGTTTTACCAGCCCCAGCCTCAACTCCTCCCTCCAACCCCGTTGTTTTTCTCCCTTCAGGATCAGGAGTTCATCTCAGCAGAAATAGACTCCCTTCTCGCAAAAGGGGCTATCCTTCAGACTTCCCAGCATCCAAGAGGTTTTGTGAGCACAGTGTTTCTGGTTCAGAAACGATGGGGTGGATCCCGTCTGGTTCTCAATCTAAAGGAGTTCAACGGAGGGGTAGTTTATCGTCATTTCAAGATGGAAGGGATCCATGTTACGAGATCTTCTCCGGGAAGGGGATTGGATGGTTCGCCTAGATCTCAAAGATGCGTATTTGTTGATTCCAATCTTCAGCCCCCATCGTCGGTTTCTTCAGTTCCAATGGCAGGGGAACTGGTTTGAATACAAGGTTCTTCCGTTCGGCCTCGCGTCAGCTTCTTGGTGCTTCACGTAGCTTATGAAGCCTGTTGTGGAATGCTTATGTGCTCGGGGGGTCTGCATGATTGTATACTTGGACGACATTCTGATCTTGGCAGATTGTCCTCGCAAGTTGATTTTGCATCTGGAATGGTCGATCGACCTGTTACAATCTCTGGGTTTTCTGGTGAATCCTCAGAAGTCTGTTCTCATCCCATCTCAGGTGCGAGACTTTCTAGGTTTCCAGATCAATTCTCTGACCTGTCAGCTTCTCTTACCCAACCAGAAGATTCGCTACATCAAGAGAGAGTTGGCTTCGATTATTTCCAAACAGACTGTATCGTTGAGATCCATAGAACGTGTCGTCGGTCTATTGGCGTCTTCGATTCAGGCGATTTTTCCGGCCCCTCTGCATTACAGGGCGCTTCAACGATTGAAGATCCGTCATCTCCAGAAAGGTCTTCGCTATTCCGATCAAATTCCTCTCTCAGAGGAGGCGAAGGGGGAGATGCAATGGTGGTTAGACCACATGGAAGCCTGGAATGGGCGAGCTCTGTTCGGCTCTTCTCCGGAGATGGTGATAGAGTCCGATGCCAGTCTGTGGGGCTGGGGAGCCCGGTGCGGTCCAATATCGACGGGGGGTCGGTGGTCTCCTCACGAATTGACTCTCCACATAAATTGCCCGGAACTCCTGGCGGGGTCCTTTGCGATCCGTTGTTTCACTCCTCTTCGCTCCAACTGTTGTATTCTTCTCCGCATGGACAATGTGTCCGCAGTTCGTTACGTCAACAAGTTGGGAGGCACAAAATCCAGGATTTTGGCGGAGATCGCCAAGGATTTTTGGCATTTTTGTCTACAGAAGAAGATTACTGTTATTGCCGAATACCTTCCCGGTCGCAACAATCAGATTGCGGACTGGCACTCGCGTCATCTTCGGGACTTCAGCGATTGGAGGCTTCATCCTCGCATATTCCGTTCTCTTCGTCGGGTTTGGGGCCTATGTCACATCGACCTGTTTGCCTCTCGCCTCAATACTCAGCTTCCTCGGTTCTTCAGCTGGAGGCCGGATCCGGAGGCCCTGGCCACGGACGCGTTTCTACAGACCTGGCCTCCCCTTCTGTGCTACGCCTTTCCCCCATTCATGATGATTCCCAGAGTCCTGGCTTGCACAAACCGTTATCAGTCGGAACTGATTCTGATTGCTCCTCTGTGGAGGGCTCAAGCTTGGTTCCCAGTTCTCCTAGAAATGTGTTGTGCAGTGCTGCTCCTTCTTCCCCAGAAGTGGAATCTCTTGCTGGACCCTCTCGGCAATCCGCATCCCCTGATCCAGTCAGGCTCTCTTCGTCTTCTGGCATGGCAACTTTCGGGGACCGTTGGTCGGTCCCAGGCCTTTCACGAGACGCTTGCAAGTTTATCAGTGAATCTTGGGCACCCAACACTCACAAACGCTACTCAGGCTCTTGGAGACGATGGTGTGATTGGTGTGTTCAACGGGAAACTGATCCCGCTGCAGCGGATGTATCTCTAATCATTAACTTTTTAGCATCTCTGGCTGCCTCTGGTTTGGCTTATCGGACGGTTAATAATCTCCGTTCCGCCATTTCAGCAGGCCATGTTTCTATTGATGGTAAACCCGCGGGTGAGCACCCTTTGATTACTAAATTGCTTAAGGGTATTCGTCTGGCGACTCCTCCATGCCCTAAATACGTGTCTTTATGGGATGTCTCCATTGTTCTGAGGTTCTTGGAAGCCTGGCCTTCCAATTCTTTGCTCTCACGCAAACAATTATCGGCCAAACTGACCATGTTGTTATGCCTGGTTTCTTGCAGACGAGTATCTGATGTTCGTGCCTTGGACTTGGCAGGTCGCAGTTTTACACCTGAAGGTGTCACTTTTCGTCTTTCCCGACGTACCAAAACAAATACTTCCTTGATTACCTATCCCTTTTTTCCTACCCATCCCAACCTTTGCGTTGTTCAATGCGTCAAGGATTATGAGGTATGTACTGCTCCTTTACGTTCAGATATGCAGGGTCAACTGTTGATTGCTTTGCAGAAGCCTTTTCACCCTGTTACCCCAGCTACATTGGCTCGTTTGGTTAGATGGCTCATGTCTGAAGCCGGCATTGATGTTTCCATTTTTGGTGCTCATTCGGCACGTGGGGCTATGGCTTCTAAGGCTTTCTCGATGGGCGTTACTTTGCTTGACATCATGAAGGCCGCAGATTGGTCTTCTGATTCTATGTTTAAAACCTTGTATTACAAGCCAATTGATCATATTGCTTCAGTGGTGGTGGATCAGCTTTGAACAAGCATAATCGGAGCCTCCTGTCCTGACATAGAATTCAAAATTTGCGAACATACGTGACAAGAATTTTCAATTCTATTAAGGACAAGGAGGCGAGGATTATCCCACCCGTTGTTATTGTTCTATACATATTATGCATTTATACTGTTACCTTTTGAATATGCACCATGTTTCGTATAATTCATTGTTTCTCTAATCCCCTCCGATTGTGTTTTATACTATATAGTGGATGTGTATTACAGCAGTCTGTCTCTTTTCAGGTTCTGACCCGAAGTAACGGTGTTCCTGTTTCCATCTGGTTTATCCTGCCTTCGATGCTCTTCTGTTTCCAAGATCCTGCGGCCGTCTTGTGTTCTTCAGTTTGGACTTCTGCTGTTGCTGATGGTCTTTTATCCCTGATGTTCAACTTTGTTCTTGGACTTCCTGTTTTACTTGAACTGTTTTCCTCGACAAAGAAAGAGGATGTGGTACTTTCTATTTGACCTTTTATACTATGTTCTCTATGGTTGGTCACGTGATACCCTGGGATTTATGGGTATTGTAGTTTTTTTTTATCTACTGTGTTTTTTTATTGGCTGCTGAGCATTTCTAGTAAAGAAATGAGAAAAGCATAATCCTCGCCTCCTTGTCCTTAATAGAATTGAAAATTCTTGTCACGTATGTTCGCAAATTTTGAATTCACTGCTCTACCAATGATATGAGCTTCGACAGCCTCCTGGACGCCGAGAGAACTCGTGCGCCCAGTAAAGTAGGCGTGCCGTGACCTGGAAGCAGGACGCTAGATCCTCCCTCTCACCTGGGTCAAAGACATTCAATGTCCAATCCGATTCCTCACATGGACACAGAGGCGTTTTCTAGCTCACACGCCACTCCACTTCAAAAGCAAACCTTTCATGGGCGCCATCTTTAAGTTAGAACTGGCCGTCTGCACCGCTATTGGTATTTATAACACTGTGCAGCGGCCGGACTTGGTACTCTATATATGTTAATTCTGCGTCCAACTGTCAGGGAGTAACCTAAAATGCAACCAACTTTATTGCACCATATATGTATACAAATACATCGTCTGGATTTTCATACTGTTCTCTAAAGCACGTAGCGGAAAGGTACATTCATATCATGTATGCCTGATGTATTACAATACTGCATCCAGCTATCAAGAGGTACCTAAAGTCGCGTGTTACAGCGACCAATTTTGTTGCACAATACTTCTAAAAACCAATCATCATTATTTCGTGATATTCCCCAGATCAAACTACAGGTGGATGTGGTCGTATCATGTATATCTAATGTGGTTGCAAAACTATACAGCTTCCCCCTAATGTTCACCTATTGGCTTTATATATTCTTTGAATATTTGAAATCTCCGCACCAGTGCCGGTATATTCACACTTTTCAGGACAATTGTATAAAAAAGACACATATATATACATGTTAGACCAAATGTTTCCATAAGTGCAACAATGCCCATAGTTCCTGCTATGTATCACATCCTATGGCAAAGCACTAAGAGGGCATGTTCTGACTTGCCCACCCTATTCCATTCGATGGAGTAATTCAGGCCCACTTGGTCTACTATTCCTGAAAAAATCCAACGCGCCGCTTCTCTGACCAACACATCCTCAATAGTATGTACGTCTCCCATTCCTCTCTCCAACACTGTCCACTTCACATCCCCATAGTTGTGTTTCACCTCCTGATAATGCCGGACCAGTCGCGTCGTCAATTTCCCTGCACCTGCAGCACCATTCAAATCACTTGTGGTTGCCTATTTAGGAATACAAAATAGCAATATTTAATGTTTAGTGGGGTGCCTGGAGCTTTTGGTCCCGGTGCCGCTGCACCTGCTTCACTATTGAAATAATGACCCTTGTGCTTGCTAGATAACTGTACTTATGACTGCCTGTTTAGTTGTAAGAAAGAGCAATTTTAGGTGTTTAGAGGAGTTATGGCAACTTTTGGCCCAGTGGCACTGCACCTGCTTCCATTTAAATCAAGCCTCTTTCAGCAGCAGGGTAACTCCAGTTGTGACAGCCTGTATAATAGACAAGCATTAGCATAGCCAATAGGTCTCGCCTTTGGGACCTTATAAGTGTTTAGCCAGAGCTATTGGCTTTGCCAGTGTCTTTAAGCTACATTGTAGAGCAGTGTGGTTGCTGTGCAGCATGTTGAAAAGTTACAGTAAAAAAGTTTTAAGCATTTTTGTCACCTTATATATAACCAAGAAGACATTATGTAGAACAGACCGACCATATTAAAAAGAATTAGCACAAAACATATTTTCTATTTTTGTTGTCCTTGTAATGCTGGCAATGTCTTCCTGCCTATTCTAATGCTTGTTTATTATAGCTTTATTTTTGTTATTGGGGGTATATAAACAACACGAGCAGCGGACGGACACTACGGAAGAATCAATAGATCCTAGATTACTAGGGCAGACTGAGATGGTGGTGTACTGGTGCATAGATGATGCTGAATGATACTCAGGTGGTTCTGAGTGATGCTTAGGAAAAAGTGGCAAAGAATGCAAGGAGGAAAATGAACCTGAAAGTGAAAATGCTAAGGGGAAAAAAGAATCTGAAGAGTAAAACAGAGATTAAAGGGGGGGGGGGGGAGGGGGGAGGGAGTGAGCCTGAAAGCAAACAACGTTAGAGGGAAAAATGAGCCTGAAAAGTACAAAAAGAGTTAAAAAGGAGGGAAAAGTGTGCCTGAAAGCAAACACAGTTAGAGGGAAAACCGAGCCTGAAAAGTAAAACGGAGTTAAGGGAGGAAGAAATCACGGGAGAGCTGGCCCAGGACCTTTCCCTCCTTGGAATGATCCCCTGTAGGAAACCATACAATGCACATTGCATGCCCTTTCCTTCCTTGGCCTCTTTGCTGTAATAATGCATATGCCGAACTGCAATGAAGTACCTACATCTCTCTAGGACTAACACATCAAATTGATAGTTGCCAGGACACCCATTTGCACACTGGAAAACTTGTATCCATTCCCTTAACCTTCCTTTTAAACCACTGCTAAACGTGTATCAGTCGGGAAACAGCTGCCTTTACCACGCATTTTTTTAGCACACATATTTTTACCGCGAATATGCATTTACAACAAATGCCAGTACCATGCATTTAAGGTAAGTTGGGATCGTGTGGGGGTTCTTCCCCCACAAATACATTGTTTTTAAATCTAAAAACATTGTGTGGTATTGGCATGGACCTTTTAACAGTTTGACTGTGCTTGGCTATCTGACGTTTTCTATTGGTCTGTGATAGTTGGGATATACCGCAGTGAGTGGGTTGCAAACAATGCATTACATGATGGGAAATACCTCTAAGCTGCTGAGCCGTTTACCGCCAGCAAGGTGCTCTGATGTGCATACTGTTGTTTGTTGGCGCCAAACCCAATGAAAACAGTAGATGCTTTTTAAAAACGATGGTACAAAGGCTAAACTCAATCACCTAAGCATGATGAGGGTAGCTCAATCAATCTCAGAGCACAATTTCACAAATGTAACAGGACCCCTTATTCTTACTAGATCAGCAACAGGATTGGCCTATAATGGTGCATCTATTAAGACATCACTAAAGCGCGCCGGGGAAAAGACCTGCTGTTTGAATGAGTAAACGCCAAGGGTAAATACTAGAAGACCTGGGCGAGAGAAAGTGTCTTCCCGATCCAGGATCTCCTCAGATAGCCATGCGCCCAGTCCAAAAGTGGTCAATGCAATGCCGTCTACTCCAAGCAAGCATATCTCAGAGCCCACAGCACTCTCCTAGCACATGCCCTCGAACTGCCAGGCATGCTTCCTGCAGCAGTCTGCGTTTTGCTGTCCATGCTAAGGGCATCTGTATGTCCTTTAGGTGCTGCAAGTAGGAGCGAACCGACAGCTTTTAACCTGCCCCCATCTCCAAAGGCTCGAGGATTTTCATATGCAGTCTGTACAGAGGCACTGATTTTCCCTGGCAACGTCCTGCGACTGTACTTCTCATTAAATGAGGGATTGCCACAGCTGACAGCAGCTTGGTCATCTGCTGTCGTAGGTTCTTCTGGTCTGAATGTTTGGAAGGCCATGTCATGGTCTTCGGGCTTCGCGGACTTCGTGTATGGTGACTGGGGCCAGAATGCTATTTCCATCTGACAACTTGCCTCAAGGTCAGCCAACCAGCTCTTGAGGCCCGGGGAAAGGTGCCCTTGGGGCTGGTCTTCTTCTCTGCATGCTCCCCTTTCTCACCTATGGACTCGGGGCAGCAGGGTGCCTTACAGAGGGCGAGTGTAGAGGTTGATGTGTTATAGGATAGTCTTATTTCCATTTGGGTCGCTGTGTAGGAAGAGCCTGTGTAAACAATGGCGGCAACAACAACTGTTCCTGATGGTTTCCTGAAGTCCTCTGCAGACTTTTGTTGGTGTTACACCACACGATAACGCATCATGGCATCAAGGGGGAATTAAGTGGCTGCAGACATGGCGGAGGAATTGGTGGTCCTCCATCCCTGGATCCACATGCAGAGGATGAACTCTGAACACGCACCACAGACCCACCGGAAGAGCTTCGTTCAGGGACCTTTTGAGCGCCCACCGCCTCATGAGAGGAGCTAAGGCCCCGTTGGAGGGCTATCAATGCGGGACAGAAGTGATGCAGTGGACGCAACGGTTTAGAACGTGGCGTTATAAATAGAAGGATCGCCAGCCAGCGCCCACCAGGGCTGCAGGGGATGGGACTGCTGCATTCCACCTCCACAGACAGAGGCCAGCGAAGGAGCACAAAACAAGCTGGTTTCTATGGCATGCAGAGGCGGCTGTGCAAACTGACGAGTCTGAGAAAGGGGACGGGCGCACCCTGAATACAGCCACCCTCTCCACAAGAGAGTCAGACACCAGCAGGAATAGGTGGGGGCACCGAGCTAACCAGCCATGAGGTGAGATGCCGCGGCACAGCATCTCACCTTATGGCTGAGTCCAAAGATGCCGACTACTCCTGCCGAGGATATCAATACTCCTCCTAAAAGAGGACGAGAGAGAAGTCATCCGGACGACGAGCAGCCGCCGCTGGGGAGCAGCAGTCATACTGATGACAAGCAGCCAAGCCTGGAGGGGAGATTAAGGGACTGGGTCTGGATGCAGCCCCGTGCACCCACGATTGGTGAGGAGCGATGGAAAGGAAAAAAAGTAGTGCAGTTAAAGAAAACTTACAGCCACTAGGGATAGGATCCAAGTCGCAGTGCTGGTCCCCAGGGCAGTAACTAAACAGACACAGGGTGGGACAAATATACATTGTTCACCAATCAAAGCAATGCAATTTGGGAAGGCTGACCAAGCAACCAATCATAAAGCAAGGACGTGTTTAATGTGCACAGAGGGATTACAGCATGCCTCGCAGAGCAGTACAAGCGCGCTGCCTCTAAGCTCGACCTAAAAATATAGCAATATTAGGTGTTTAGATTAATTCTGACAACATTTGGGCGCAGTGCCACTGCACCTGCTGCAGCATTCAAATCTTTTAGGTGGTTAATGGGGTGCCTAGAGCTTTTAGTCCTGGTATCACTGCACCTGCTGCACTATTGAAATCATGACCCTGTTGTCTGCAAGGTAATTGCACTTGCGACTGCCTGTTTAGTTTTAAATGTTAACAATAATCTGGATTTTCTTGGGTCCCTAGAGCATTTGGCCCTGGTGCCACTGCACCTGCTGCACCTTTCACATCAAGACTAGTTCAACTACAAAGTAACTACAATTGTGACTGACTGTTTAGTAATCAAATAAAGCAATATTATTAGTTTAGAGGAGTTCTGACAACTTTTGGGCCCGGTGCTACTGCACCAGTGCACCATTCAAATCATGACCCTGTTGTCTGCAAAGTAACTGCACTTGAGCCTGCCTGTTTCGTGGTAAAATTTTGCGTAGCTCTTGTACATTAACTTTATTTTTAATGTGCAATGTTTATTACAACATTTAGATTTTGATCATAATCACCAAGTAGATTAAGTTGAAAAAATCTGTTCAATAATGCCTATAAAGTGCAATGAAAGGTACTGAGGCATGAATAGGAAATGCCACACATGTACTAAGGCTAAAGCTTCTGCTTAACACACGTAAGTAATGAAAAGCAAGCATTCCAGCATACTGCTAGAAGCTGTCTACCTTTTCCATGAGAGGAGATCTTATTCTGACAGTGAATGGGGCTTAAACAATGTGAAGAGCTTAAGTAGAAGTATCGTAAATGCATGCAGCCAGGGGAAGTTAACAAAAAAAAAAAGTTCCACACAAAAGCTATCGAGCACAGTTATTCGGCTATGGGAACTGATAAACGCCCTCCTCCTGTTTTTTGTCAAAGTTATTTTTATTAAATATTTTCAAAGACAGCTTATGGCATTTGCACATCAAGACATTTCCCAGTAGCCATATCAAAACACTAAAAGTAATACAGCTGCTCATCTATCAGGGATATACTGTGTGGAGTACATATGAATTATAGATTTATACCACAGCAATAGTATCTTTAAAACACTGAAACTCCCCTTAGAACCCCTCCTCCCCCCCCCTCACCCTATCCCTCTCCCTTCTTAATCAACAGTAATCAAGTGAGAAGAAAAAAAGAAGAAAAAAAAGGAAACCAAGATGGCTCTTCAAATTGGAGTGTTTTTTTTTTGCAACCACAGGAAGACTACTTGGGCCGATATGTGTGGCTTGTCTATGACGTTGTGCTTGGTGCTACATTTGGAATTCAGAACTGGAAGAGGTGCAGCACTCTGACTGTTGGGGGGGCACGTTGTCAAGGGGACCTCCTTTGAAAGATAAGACGTCAATGGTCCCCAACTGTATTCGAAGTTTTTAAAGTTTTTACTAAAGATATCTGCCATCCTTTCCATTGTGAGCGTACACCAAAGGCGTGCATGCCATTGAGTCAAGGCTGCATGCGTCTTTCTTATTCCATGCTGCCACAATTGCCAGTTTAGCAGTCCCTAAGCATGCCCACATTATTGCTCTGTCTCCTTTTGTATGATATTTGAAACAGGTGTCCCTACGGCCCAACAGTATAAATTCTAGTGTAGTGGGCACATGGTTTCCTAATATAGCTTTTATTTGCGCCAAGACCTCATTCCAAATGGGACGAATCATTGGACGGTCCCACCAGATGTGTCGGAAGTCCCCATACAGACCACACCCCCTCCAGAACAGATTGGAGGACTCCGTTTTTTTTCCCAGTCTTGTGGGGTAGAGATACCAATCATAAAGTATCTTGTAATGAGCTTCTCTCATACCCAGGGAGTGGTTATTCTTGGTCATATGCCTCCATTAGATCCCCCACTACCCCTCTGTAATCACAATACCTAGTGTATGCTCCCAGAAGCCCATGTGCCGCGACCATGAGAGTGCAGTGTGGAGAGCAATAGCGCATATAAAAAGGATATTACCCCCTTCGAGGACCCCGCTGTCCATACAAAGCTTTCTATAGGTGTTAATTTACAGGTGGCCGCTTCCCTAACCTTGGGATATAGAACCCAATGTTTGAGCTGGAGGTAGTGGAAGTACTTAAAGGAGGGGAGGTGAAAGTTCCACTGAAAATATTCGAAAGTTAGTATGTCATAATTATGGAAGAGATCAGACAGAGTCAGACAACCTCCATCCTGCCATCTGTCAAAGGGTCCTGGCCGAGCCGCTGGTGGGAATGCGGGGTTAAAAGGAATCAGCATATATGGGGAGGGAAACATAATCCACTCCGCAACGCATGTGACCGCATCTTGTTGGGTTACTCAGATATGCATTTCAGGATCGGTCTTTCCTTGGTTTCCAGAGCACATACCAAATAGTCTTTCCCACTATCGCGATGTCCATGTGTAGCCAATGTAATCTGATTCTCTTAAAGACCATTTCGCAATCATCTGCAGCTGTGAGGTCTTTTAATATAAATCAAAGTCTGGCAGGGCTACGCCTACCTCCTTCCTGGGTCACCTGAGAAGTGCAAAAGGCAGTTGTGCCCCCTCATTCTGCCATACATAACGGGTAATTAGTGTGCGTAATTTGGGAAGGGAGTCGCAATGTAAGCCTATGGGGAACGCTTGGAATAGATACAGTAATTTCGAAAAGACCATCATTTTGACCGGATGGATGCGGCCCAGCCATGATATGTACAATGGCTTCCACCGTTTGAATTCATGCTGCAACTGATGAAGTAAGGGAGGATAGTTTGCCCTGAACAACCCATCCATGCTGGCTGTGATCTTTATACCCAGGTATGTAAGGTTGTGCTTAGCCCACTGGAACTGGAAATGAGTGACCAATGGGAGAGTGAGATTTAGTAAGGAAGACTTGGGTACGTTATCTCTTCAAATGTTGGAAGCTATTCCTGAAGGGCTGTCAGGTAGGACCGAGGCAAAGAAAGCATCAACAAGATATGATCGGCAAACAGCAATATTTTGTGCTCTACTGATCCAAACCATTTATCGCCTGCTTCGCTCTGATCCGAGACGCCAATGGCTCTATGCTTAGAGCAAACAATAATTGAGATAGAGGACACACTAGTCTCGTCCCCCTTCTCAAGGGGAATGTGATTGAGCTAACCCCATTGATCAACACTCTGGACAGTGGAGAAGTACACTATTGGCGGTGCAGCAGGAGTTAAAAATAGCATAGCCTGCAGAAGGGTTCTCTAGGAGTGAAAGAGTGCGAAAGGGACAGAAAGTGATCTGAATAGGAGAACGGCGCATGCCATGCTACCTGCAGTTCTGAGGCATTCGCCAACACTGGCGTGAATAGAGGCAGGCCAGCTGTGTTTGTTCCTGGCCGCTCCTCCACGGATGTTGACTGTTGCTCCATGTAAGGAGCAGTACAGGGACAAGCAAGCACTGTGCGGGCAAAACATGTTATTACTTCCTGCTGAATTTTAAACAATCAATCAATCAATCAATCAATCAATCAAGGCATTTGTATAGCGCGCTACTCACCCGGAGGGTCTCAAGGCGCTTGGGGAGGGGGGGTCCGCTACTGCTCCAACAGCCAGGTCTTGAGTTGCTTCCTGAAGGCGAGGTGGTCTTGGGTCAGGCGGAGGTGGGTGGGGAGGGAGTTCCACGTCTTGGCGGCCAGGTAGGAGAAGGATCTTCCTCCTGTTGTGGCTCTTCGGATGCGGGGGACGGCGGCGAGGGCGTGGCTGGTCGATCGAAGCTGGCGGGTGGGAGTGTAGAAGTTCAGGCGGTCGTTGAGGTATCTTGGGCCTTGGTTGTGGAGAGCTTTGTGTGCGTGGGTGAGGAGTCGGAACGTCATTCTCTTGTTGACGGGGAGCCAGTGCAGGTTTCTCAGGTGTGCGGAGATGTGGCTGTGTCGGGGGATGTCCAGGATGAGTCGTGCTGAGGCGTTCTGAATGCGCTGGAGCCTTTTCTGGAGTTTTGCAGTGGTTCCGGCGTAGAGGGAGTTGCCGTAGTCCAGTCGGCTGGTGACGAGGGCCTGGGTGACCGTCTTCCTGGTTTCGGTGGGGATCCACCGGAAGATCTTGCGTAGCATGCGTAGGATGTTGAAGCATGACGAGGAGATGGCATTGACTTGTCTGGTCATGGAGAGGGAGGAGTCCAGGATGAAGCCCAGGTTGCGTGCGTGGTCTGTTGGTTTGGGTGCGCTGCCCAGTGCAGGGAGCCACCAGGAGTCATCCCAGGCGGAGGGCGACGATCCCAGGATGAGGACTTCCGTCTTATCAGAGTTCAGTTTCAGGCGGCTGTTCATCATCCACTCGGCTACGTCTTTCATCCCTTCGTGTAGGTTGGTTCTGGCGGTGGCAGGGTCGTTGGTGAGGGAGAGGATCAGCTGGGTGTCGTCGGCGTAGGAGATGATGTTGCGGTTGTGTTGGCGTGCGATGGCCGCGAGGGGCTCATGTAGATGTTGAACAGCGTGGGGCTGAGTGATGATCCCTGTGGTACGCCGCAGATGACTTCGGTGGCTTCTGATCTGAACGGGGGAGGCGGACTCTCTGTGTCCTTCCGGCGAGGAAGGAGATGATCCATTCCAGTGCCTTCTCCTGGATTCCGATGTTGTTGAGGCGCTGTACTAGGGTGCGGTGGCAGACCGTGTCGAATGCCGCGGAGAGGTCCAGGAGGATGAGGGCCGTTGTTTCCCCGTTGTCGAGCAGGGTGCGGATGTCATCGGTGGCTGCGATGAGGGCGGTCTCGGTACTGTGGTTGGCCCGGAAGCCGGACTGCGAGTGGTCGAGGGATCCATTCGTCTCGAGGAAGGCGGCCAGCTGTCTGTTGACGGTCTTCTCATTGACTTTGGCAGGAAACGGGAGGAGCGAGATGGGGCGGTAGTTTTTGAGGTCGGTGGGGTCTGCTGATGGTTTCTTCAGTAGGGCGCTGAGTACGGCGTGCTTCCAGCTCTCTGGGAAGGTTGCGGTGTCGAAGGAGGCGTTGATGATGTCCCGTAGATGGGGTGCAATGATGGAGTCGGCCTTGTTGAAGACGTGGTGAGGGCAGGGGTCGGGTGGTGATCCAGAGTGGATGGAGTTCATCGTGCGGATGCTGTCTTCGGTGTTGATCGGGGTCCAGGCGCGGAGGGTGGTGGTGGGGGGCGTTGGTGCGGTCGTAGGGTGCGTTGGCTGTGTGCTGAAGCTGTTGTGTATGTCTGCGATCTTGCTGTGGAAGAACGAGGCGAGCAAGTTGCAGAGGTCTTGCGATGGGGTGATGTCGTTGTTTCCGGCGCTGGGGTTGGAGAGCTCTTTGACGATGTTGAAGAGTTCCTTGCTGTTGTGGGCGTTGTTATCTAGCCGTTCCTTGAAGGCGGTCTTCTTGGTGGCGTGGATCAGATGGTGGTGTTTTCGAGTGGCGAGCTTGAGGGTGGTCATGTTGTCTGGTGTCGGGTCTCTGCGCCAGGCCTTCTCGAGGGCTCGGCAGTTCTTCTTGGAGCTCTTGAGTTCGTCGGTGAACCAGGATGCTTTCATGCTGCCGGTTCTGCTGGGAGGGGTCCTCAGTGGAGCGAGGTCGTCTGCGCAGTTGCTGATCCACCTCGTGAGGTTGTTGGCGGCTTGGTTGGGGTTCGCTGAGCTGGCGGGAGGGTTCTGGCTCAGGAATGCGGCGAGCTGGTCGGCTGTGATCTTGTTCCAGCTTCTGCGGGGAACCTGTTGCTGCTGGTGGTGGAGCGTGGTCTTTCTGAAGCTGAATCAGGTTTGTTGTATTGTTGTTGCTGAAGTCTGTTTGTGAGGTCTCAGCAGCCACGTAATTCAAGCAGAAGCTAGGAGTGCACATCAAATCAGAGGATGGTGTGGCATAACTTCCAGGACTGCTGACTTGGAAACTGACAAACCAGGTTTGAGTCTTGGCGTGGGCTGAACATACTGTGATTCTGTGAAAATCACTCAATCTCCCCGTGCCTACCAAAAATGAATGTGTTCTTAAACAAACTAGCATCTAATGTTATGCAGACCAGCAGGGAAGGAATTACAAAACAAGGTGGTAAGAGCTATCTCGCCAATGAAGTGTGACTCATTAAAACAACAATGTCCTGAGAGGTGGGCATATTAAAGTCAGGCAGTTCCAGCAGGACGAAGATAATAATAAAGGAGCCTGCATGAAACTGACCTAGCACATGCAGTTCTATGAGAGGGGGGCCTGTGTTGAGAACTGTAGATATGCAGAGCAAGTCCAGTGCAGGCAAAACATCAAAAAACACAAGTGAAGCTTCAAAAGGGCTGGAAACAGTAATTGGGCATCCGGAAACTGATAACAGCAAACACAGAGGAAGAACAGGAAATAGCATGCTACAGCCAATAGAAATGGAGGAAAAATAAGTGACAAGCACAGGCACCAATGAAAAGCAAGGGGGTGGGATGTAAGCCCCTTTTAGGATATATATCAGAGGTCTTCGAACTGTTGGGTCCAGCCCACCGGGGGGGGGGCATGGATGGGTTCCCAGGGGGGCGCAAATGCCTCTGCAAGTACATGTAAATGAAGATAGCCTGGAAGTGTGGCGATGTTTATTTGCAGCATTTCCAGGCTTCCTTCATTTACTCTAAAGCCCTAGAAGTGAAATCAGAGTGCAGTAGGGCGAGAGGTCAGTGAGTGTGCTGCTGTGGGCTTGGCTCGGCAGTGTCTGGAGTCTTATCTTGGGCACCCCAAGTTTTTCCCAGGTCTTTAAAGACAATTTGTATTTTTACATACCTTTGTTAACTGGTTACCGAAGCTTAGTTTGTTTTCGGGTTCCTTTACCCTATGGGCCCCCACTCTGCCTAGTCCTTACATTTGCATTTTACATTTACTGCTGTAGTGTGAGAATACATTTCATGAAAAGAAATATAAAGTAGGGTTGCCAAAAGAAAAATGCCAGCCATGTGTTGTTTAAAGAGCCTGCAAAGACCTCGTCTTGACAATAAATAGGTTATAAATAAAAAAGTATGTATTCATTTGTAATGTGACTTTTCTGCCCTTTTTTCCCTTTAATTATCAGTCATGAATCATTCAGGTCACCCTAGAACACAATGAAAGTGCTTTCTAATTATATTTGCTGTTTAAAGTATGCACAGATAAGTGCTGAAAATATGGCTTCAGGTGACTGTTTATTTTTGTACCGTCTGCGACATCAAAATGATTAACTGGCAACCCTAATCATAAGACTGGAAGTTTGTTGCAGGATCAGCACATTATTTATTTCCTCCACCCTCGATCCCTGATTAATGCCATAATAGCAATATTTTAACTTATAGCTGAAACCCGTCAATAACATGCTCATTTACTTCAAGTGTCTGGGAATGCACCCTGCATTCAGACAACTCACTCCTCATTCTCACCCTTCACTTTCACGCTCACCCTGGCCTCACAGTGATCACTCTGCCCTCACAATGCACTATCGCTGTTCACCCTGTACCTCACCCTGCAGTCACACGAGCACACTACTCACCATGCACTCATGTGATACTTCACTCACCTGTCTCCCTCACTGCTCAATCTGCAATCTCACTCAAACAAGCCCATCACTAACCATCTATTAATTTGTCCCACTCTGCACTTACATCCACACCCAAAAATCATATGGTCACCTCACTCACACTGCAGTCACTCCTCTTACCCTACACTCATACTGTCACATTGCTCACCGTGCACTCACATGGGCACTCCTGCCACCCACACAGCACAGAGGGTTAATGTGCCTGCTACAAAGAATGTGTACCATGCAGATCACAGAACTGAGTGTGAGTAAACTATGAGTAGCACTATTAAAAAACACAAAATGTTTGTCTGAAAGGTGCTATTGGTGCATTGTTGGTGAGAAGTAGTGAGGGAATTCACGGAGAAGGAGCAAATGGGGGAGGGTGCTCCAAAAAAGACTGTTGCACCGTGTACGACCAGTGCTAGGGCCAGCCCTGGCTGGGAGTGGTAGCCCCCCGGAAGCTCAGGTCTAGTTGTGCCCCTGGTGTGCTGGCAGGGTCAAAGAGGTTGCTAAAAATAAATAAAAAGCCTAAGTGTTTTGTGTTTTCACAGTCATGTAAGTGCTTACAAAATAATGCAATAACATCTTAATTGGATAGTAGATGCAAGTTAAACTAACTGGTGATAAATGCACTCTTTTAGGTTATGAAACCTCATTTAGCGACTACCATCGCTGTAGATGTCTGTGTGTGTTAAAGCTGAGCAACACATAATTGAACCCTAGTTGCTGTAGAGGAAAAATGACCTTTGTATTTATAGTCAGGGCCACTGTAATTATGCAATTGTGTGTTTATGGCATTTTGCGCATAGTTATGGATTTCCCCCATTTGCCACATAATCCATCATCTGCTGGTTCAAAAGTTACTAAAATGCTGCAACACATGTTACCTTGCAATGGAAGGCCCTTTCTAAAGGTTGACTGGTCACCTTTCTGTTGCTTATTTCTATATGTGGGTGTTAATGTGGTACTTATAAGGGGCAATAAAAGCCAGGACAGTGTTCACAAGTGTAAAAATTGCAAAATAATGCAGTAATGCTATTACAAAATATGCAGCATTATGCAGCATAATTTGCCTTTGCTTGCTGCAGAATTTAGTCAACCCTGCTGCATAATTTGGCCTTCTCCTGCTGCATAATTCAAGTGGCCCTGTTTATAGTGTTATGAGGTCCCATCCTGAAAGCACTGTGAATATAAACAGTAAATATGTAAACAGCTTGAACGTGCCAGGAGACGCTCCTATGATGTGGCAGCAAAAAGTAAATATCGAGCGGCCATCAAGCAGTACCACAAACTAATCCGGAGAGCTCGATCGGAGTATGTGGCCGATAAAATCTCGGTCAGTGCTAACCCCGCTAAGATGAACTTCTCTCTGCTTAAGGGCATGTAGAGCGCGGGCGCAACTGGGGTTGCCCTTATTTCCTCGAACCATCAGTGTAATGAGCTGGCTAGGTACTTTGTGAACAAAGTTGAGAAGATATACCTTGGCCTGCCTACCTTGGCCTCATTTGCTGAGGTGGCTGTCCCGGGTGTTATCAGTCTCTCGGCGGGCAACACTCTGTCCTCTTTTCCTCTCTTGTCCCCCTTGGAATTTGAGTCCCTGTGTTTGAAAATCAAATCGGGCTCGCCGGCTGACCCTTTGACACCTGCCCATTTTCGCCAGTTTCATGCCCTTATTTCTCCTGTGAACATTGATCTAGTTAACCTTTCTCTGGCTTCAGTATCCGTACCTGGTGCGTGGAAACACGCCAAAGTCATTCCGCTGCTAAAGAAACCTTCTTTGGATCCTGCTGAGTTGGGCAATTATCGCCCCATCTCCCAGCTGCCTTTTTTGGTGAAGCTGGTTGAATCTCATGTGAATTCCATTCTCTCTGAGTTTATTGAGCAGAATGCCTTCCTGGACCCTTCTCAGAACGGTTTCCGAGCGCGTCACAGCACCGAGTCTGCCCTGCTGGCAGTGACGGAAGCAATCCGGGGGAGTCTGGATGTCAGTGATTCAGCGGCCTTATGGACTTAAGTGCCGCGTTTAATACCGTCTCTCACGCGATACTTTTAAAGCGCCTACAGGAAATTGGTATCAGGGATGTGGCTTTGGACTGGCTCCGGTCCTTTCTGGAGGGGAGGTCGTTTCAGGTCTCCGTGCCACCTTTTTATTCGCAGGAGTTTGCTTTGCATCAGGGGAGCCCGCTACTGTTCAACATCTATGTCCAACCCATGGCTTCGGTAGCCAAAGGTAGGGGATTGTCATTGGTGTCGTATGCTGTCGACACCCAATTGGTGATCGCCTTCTCTAAGAAATGCAGCGCCAATCTGGACAAGTTCAAAGAAGACCTTTTAGTGGTGGCGGACTGGATGGCGGCAAGCTGCTTGCAGTTGAACACCAGTAAGTCTGAGGTCTTATTGTTCGGGAAGGACTGGGAGTTGTGGTCCGAGCAGTGTTGGCCGGATCGTCTTAAACCCACCCCCTTGCCCAAGGAGGCTGTGAAGAACCTGGGCGTGTGGTTCGACAGTGGCCTGACTTTTGACATCCAATCGAAAGCAGTGGCAGGGGTCTGTTTTGGGCTTTTGCGAGGTCTGAAACCACTTTTGGGTTTCTTTCTGCCCAAAGTACGTCAAACTATTGTCCAAGCAACAATCCTATCTAGACTGGACTATGGCAATTCCCTCTATTTGGGCGCCAATAAGTCCAGCATTAGGCGTCTGCAGAGGGTACAGAATGCAGCAGCTCGCATTCTGGTGGCTCTTCCGAAATCTTGCTCGGTTGCCCATGTGCTTCCTAAACTTCATTGGTTGCCTGTTGAAAAGCGTATTCAGTTCAAGTCTCTTTGTGTGTCACACAGGATCCTGACCCTACAGGCACCTTTAGGACTGGCCAACCTGTTAGAGTTCTATGTGCCACGGCGTTCCCTTAGATCTGCTGACCAAGCGTTGGTCAGCATTCCTCGAGTTCTGAAAGCTAGAGCTGGTGGCCGTTCTTTTCGCTGTCTTGCTGCGAAACTCTGGAATTCGCTCCCTGCCTCCATCAGAACGATCCAGAACCACTTTGATTTCCGCAAAGCTGTAAAGACCTGGCTGTTCCCTGTCTAACTTTTAATTTTTCTCCCTTGGCTCACGTCTATGGTCTTTGGTGGCGCTGGGATGCCCCGTTGCTGGGGCAGCTATGCACAATACAAATTCGACTAATAATAATATGTAAGTCATTATTTTAAAACAGTATTTACATACTCTAAGCTAGGCTGCTGCAAAATGATGATGTGATTGAGATGAAACAAGTTCTCACAAAATATATTTTTTAGTAATAAGTAATCAAACTGTATCTAATGCAGACATTTTTGTAAGTGTTTCCACTATTCCAGATCTCAGCTGATAACACCCTTACATTACATCTCAAAAATTATTTTCCACCATGAAGCTTTAAGCAGAGCCACTGGAATTATTCAGCAGAAGAGGACCACATTATGCGGCAGGTCTGAATAAATTATGCAGCAAGAAAAGGAAAATTATGCAGCACAATGTGCCACATTTTGTGGTTAGCATTACTTCATTATTTTGTCATTTTAACTCAAGTTAATGCTTTCAGGGGAACCATTTCACCTCATTAGTACCAGTTTAACACCCAAATATAGCAGTAAGCAACTACAAGATTACCAGTCAAGCAAAGGGCCTTCCACTGCTCTGGAACACTTTGTCACGCTTTAAGTAACTTTTGTTCCGTTTGAGCTAGAATCACGTTTTTGTTGTTGTAATCTGCAAATTATGTCAGTAAACTGATAATTATATTGAAAACGCAGCTGCTGCAGAAACTCATAATTCCAGTGGTTTCTTTTTTAACTTTCTGCATTACCACCACACCCTTCACTTTCAGGCAGAGGCACCTCAAAGTCAGTATTAACCATTCAGGGGCAGTTTTTTTGTGTGAAAGCTGAGTCTATGGGGCGGCAAGTAGAAGTCCAGCAGGGGGGCATTGAGATGCAGAGCCCTAATCCTCTCGATCCCTGGTGCCTCAGAGTAATGGTCTAGGACAGTGTTTCCCAAACTGGGGTCCAAGGACCCCCAGGGGTCCGTGAAACATTCCCAGGGGGTCCGCAGGCAGCATTTTTAAAAGCACTGCAAAGTTCCTTGTAAAATTAGTAGTTTTCGAGCAACTATAAAAGTATCAAGAAAATGCCAGTGATTAATGTACCTGCTGGAGAGAGATGAGTTTTGTCCAGTGGCAGCTTTTACTTATCTAATGTGACACGGAGGGTTAATATGCCACTGCAAAGAACGTCTACAATGCATTTTAAAAAACAGTATTTTATATGCATAGGTCAGTGGGTTACTAATTTTGTCACAGAGATTCTTTTGTCGCGGTGCAATTCATAAGGGACAATCGTAATCTAGCACAGTGTCCTATAAACTGTCATCAAAGAGCTGCTTTCAAACTGCATGGTAAAAGTTAGCAACATATGTTTATTCCCAGTCTATCATTATCCTGATGCTGCTATGTTCCCACTTCCTGCACATGAACAATTTTGTAATGCTGTTTTGTCACTTCTATGTGTGCTGCCTAATGAAGCACACATGGAAGTTACAAAACGTCATTTTTATTAAAGATTTTTTATGTGCAGGAAGGGTCACCTTCCTGAACATAAACAATCAAAGGTGTTTCGCTTTTTCTGCTCAAAAAAGCAAAAACGAGGAGAAATAAGGTATTTCTCCTCATTTCGCCAAGTTAAGACCAGGTTTTTCATGGTCTTAATTTTGGTGCGGTCTCCTATTTAAGCTGCCCTTGTAAATAGAGGGTAGCGTCAAAATCAATGGGTGTTGGAGTGAAACGCCCACTGCAACTCCCACTGCCCAACTTTTTCACGCTAAGCATTGCATGAAAGGGGGCCTTATTTAGAAGGCAGCGTTAAGCAACAATAAGCGGCTTAACACTGCCTTGTAAATAAGGCAAAGCCCCTATTGCCACAGGAACATCGAACATCGCAAAAAGTGACGTTCCCATGGCGATAGGGTCTTGTAAATATGCCCCTAAAATCCTTACTAATTCGAGTATTTGTTTTGTGTGCACACAGGTTTATTTTTTTCGAATTGATGTTTTAACGTTTGAAATGTAAATCCTGCAAATTGCTTGGGGGTCCTCGGCTTCCAGTGGTGACTCAATGGGGGTCCTCAGGAGTCAAAAGTTTGGGAACCACTGCGTTAGAATGATGACTTGCTTCATCCATCTTTCTAGCATGCTGAAGAAGGTTAGAGACCAAATGTCAAAAAGACTACACCTTTCTAAAGATTGTGTTCTAAACAAATATGTGTCTGTTGGAGCCGGCCTCGTGGCGTGGTCCTGGCCCCCCTCGCTCAGCTGCACGAGGTCCCATGCACCTCGGGGCTCCTCCATCTTGGATTACACGTCACTCCACGTGACCACCTCCGTGACCCTGTTCTACCCGGCCTCGGTCCCAGCGAGACCCGACATCGAGGCGCCCACCCCTGGCCCGGGGGATACCACGTGAGCCCTTCCCACTCCCGGCGGAGGGCAGTATCGATGGGACCCCCAACCGTCCTTCCACACCTAGGTGCGACTGCCCCACAGCTCTCTGGGGCCTGGCGCCTCTCCTGCTGGGTGTCTGGCCGCGCCCTACCCGGCCTCTCCGCCCTCCTGGGCGCAAGGGTCCGGACATCAAAGGGCTCAAGACCTATATCTGGGGCGACCCGACAACAAGATGTCAGTTGTATCCTGGAGTCAAGAGCCCTGCTGATCGGATCGCGGCTGACCCTACGGAGAAAGACTCTTCCTGAAACTACCTGCTGAGCCCTGCTGACGACGTCGCGGCTCCATCGTGCTTACAAGACCTTCACGAACCTTTGGGGCCCTGCTGACGCCGTCGCGGCCCGACCTTGTTGCAACAGACCATCAGAGCCCAGCTGACCTTGTCACGGCTCGACCGAAGCGGACCTACCACCGGAGCCCTGCTGACTGTGTCGCGGCTCGACCCAAGCGGAACTACCACCTGAGCCCTGCTGACGCCGTCGCGGCTCTCCACGTCCGAGCCGCTCTGAGACCAGCATCCAAGGTCAGGCGCAGAGCCCTCCCGTACCTGGTTGGTACTAAGACTGTCTCGCTACCCCATTCCTTCAAAGACATTGAGACCCTTACTGGATCTCTCGATCCCACTGTACATATTGAACGTGCTCCTTTTTTTATATAAAGAACCAAGATAAGCAACCGATACGGAGTCCTGTGTGGTGGTGTTACTGGGCCTGGTACGATTATAGGAGAAGGACCTCTCCTAGGAGGCTTCTCAGCGGCGCTCGGCTATAACTTGGCGGTGGGAAGGTGCCTGGAGTAGTCCGTCCGGCTCCCCGGTGGTCCTCCCTCCAACATTTGGTGGCCAGCGACGGGCTCCGAGCCAGACGCAATCGTACAAGCAAGTAACGCACCCACTACCTAGCCAGACGGAAAAAGAAAAAGGGAACCATGGACGGCCAAGAAGCAACCGTGGCCGCAACCTTCCAGCTGGAAAAGCTGGAAGAATACACCCACAAAGAACTAAAACAATTCTGCAAAGACAAAGGGATCCCAACCACAGGATTGGCCACCAAGGAAGAAATGCAGAAAGCCCTGAAAGCCTGGGCCGAAGCCGAGGCCACCCCACCCCGCACCGAAGGGACCTCGGCCCGGGACGAAAACCTGCCGACCACAACCCCGACAGATGAGGGGCAAGGCATCCCCGAAGCCCGCCTATCCCACGAAGAAATACGAGAACGGGAGAGGGTCCGGGCACATGAAATGGACCTCGCACGACTCCGGCTGGACGGTGAGCTCCAGCTAGCGGAGAAGAAAATAGCCCTGGAGCAACTACGGCTGCAAGAGGAAATCGAGGAAAAGAAACGGCATCGGGAGCTCGAAGAGAGACGGCTAACCCTCGAGCACGAGAGGAGCCTCAAAGAACTCGAACTGAAATCCAAAACGGGGGAGACTAGCACCCCCGGGGCCCGGGACGCCCTACCACTGACCAAGCCAAAGGTTCACATCCCCAAGGATGTCGTCAAAGAGTACTACAAGAACGACGACATCCAGCAATGGTTCCGAGGCTACGAGGTAGCCATGACCTCCCATCGGGTACCCCGGAAGGATTGGGGTGCCGGCCTATGGGGGAGGTTCCTCAGCGAGGGCCGTGATACCCTGCTGCAACTCCCCGACGCAGTGATGACCTCCTACGATCACATGAAGGAAGCCCTACTCACCCGCTACGGACTATCAGCCGAGATGTACCGGCAGCGCTTCCGGGACTGCAAGAAGCTCCCCGGTACCACCTGGGTCGAGTACGTGGACTTCTTCAGCCGGGCTTTTGAAGGGTGGATAAAAGGGAGCAAGGTCACCTCGTACAATGAACTGTTCGACCTCATTGTCTGGGAGCACCTCGCCAACAACTGCTTTGTAGAACTAAGGCAACACCTCCTGGACAGTAAATTGACCGAGCCCCGGAAGCTCGCCGCCGAAGCAGACCGATGGGTCAACACAAGGGTCCCCCGGAACCCCGTAGGGGACTACCAATGGAGTACCACGGGACCCCCTCGCCAGCGGGGCGGAGGAGGGGGGTCCCACCGCAGCCGAGACTTCCCGGCCGGACCGCCCAGAAGCCCGCCACGAGGCCAAGCCGCCAACCACCCGTCCCCGACCCTGGGCCGAAGGGGGACCCCCATCGCCCGACCGGGACCCCAACCACCAGTGACCTGCTTCGGCTGCCAGCAGACCGGCCACTATGCGAGCGACCCGGCCTGCCCCATGAACCGACGAAACGGAACCGCTGGGCCCCCTCCCCGACAAATAGCCGCCGCTGCCCTGGGGGAAGGAGAAGAAGAGGAGGAAAACCGCGAGGACGGGTCCCCCGAGTGGGAACCAGCTGCCATGTCGCTCGTTTGCCTGGGCTCCCGAGAAATGGTGCCCCGAGCGGCCATCCCAAGCAACACCCAGAAGTACCAGCAGTGGGTCACCATCAACGGACGACGGGCCGAAGCCCTCCGGGACACTGGGGCTAGCGTGACCGCTGTCCGCTGCCACCTAGTGACCCCCGAACAAATCCTGCCACATGTCCTATGCCCGGTCCGGACCGCGGACAACACCGAAAGCATGTGCCGGATGGCCAGGATCCCCTTCGAGTGGGGAGGAGTGTCCGGCACCCTAAAAGTGACTGTCCGCGACGACGCCCCCGTGGACTGCCTCCTGGGGAATGACCTAGAGAGCTCCCCCTGGGCCCAGGTGGAGCTCCAAGAGCATCTGGGGATGCTAGGGCTGCCTGAGTGGGCCTGCGCCACCACCCGGTCCATGACCGCCCAACCCGCCGCTGCTGCGGCCACCGACCAGCCTACGGGCCCAGGACTATCACCCTCCTCCGGCACGGAGGAACCCGACGATGAGGTCGGGCCGTCCGAACTGTCTCCCGACGAGGCCGCCTCCCTCAGGGAGATCCCCGAGCTGGCTCAGTGGCGCCACGATGGGGGCCCCACCCGTGAACAGTTCCAGCAGGAACAGAAGGCCTGCCCGTCCCTCGAGGGGGCCCGACAGAAAGCGGCCGCCCAGGCCTCGGGGGACCCCACGGGAACCCACTGGGTCTATTGGGACAATGACTTACTATACAGCGAGCAGAAAGTCGCCGAGCTGGGAGCCGGCCGGGTGTTGGTGGTTCCCCTCCGGTTCAGGGAGTTCCTCCTGAACCTGGCGCATGACGTGCCTCTCGCCGGACACCTCGGGCGGGACAAGACTTACAGCCGTCTAGTGACCCATTTCTATTGGCCCCGAATGCGGAGAGACGTGGACCACCACTGCCGGTCCTGCCAGACCTGCCAGGCTAGCGGGAAAACTGGGGGTCGAGTTAAAGCCCCCCTCCAACCATTTCCAGCCGTCCACACCCCGTTCGAACGAGTGGGGATCGACATTGTGGGGCCCCTCGACCCCCGAACCGCCCTAGGACACCGCTTCATCCTGGTACTGGTCGACCACGCCACCCGATACCCGGAGGCCATCCCCCTCCGCACTGTGACAGCTCCAGTGGTGGGCCGGGCCCCGATGGGCATCTTCTCCAGGGTGGGGTTCCCCCGAGAGGTGGTGAGCGACAGGGGTACGAACTTTATTTCGAAATACATGAAATCCCTCTGGCAACAATGTGGGGTCACCTACAGATTCACTACCCCTTACCACCCCCAGGGGAACGGACTGGTCGAGCGGTTCAACAGGACCCTAAAAGGGATGATCCAGGGCCTGGAAGAGCCCCTGCGGAGGAGGTGGGATGTCCTGCTGCCCTGCCTCCTGTTCGCTTATCGAGAGGTACCGCAGAAATCCCTGGGCTTCAGCCCCTTCGAACTATTGTATGGGCACCCCGTCCGAGGGCCCCTCAGCCTGGTCAAGGAGCGCTGGGAGGCGAACGTCCCAGATGCCCCCCCCAATGTCTACCGGTACCTCCTGACCCTGCGGAACCAGACTCGGAAGTTCCGGGCCCTGGCAGAAGCCAACCTCGAAGCCAGCCAAGAAGACATGAAGCGCTGGTATGACGCAAACGCTTCGACCATCGAGTTCGAGCCAGGCCAGCAAGTCTGGGTCATGTCACCCGTGGACCCCTGCGCCCTGCAGGACAAGTGGACCGGGCCCTTCAAGGGAGTCCACCTCTCCGACACGCTGACCCCAGAACAGCGCCATTACTGCCGGAGGCTGCTGCAACCCTTCGCTGCCCTCTTCTCTCTCACGCCCGGGGTGACCCCCTGGTGCGTACACGACGTGGATACCGGGGACAGCCCCCCTGTGCGACATCGCGCCTACAGAGTACCTGACCGAGTCCGGGCCTGCATACAGACCGAGGTCGCCAAGATGCTCGCCCTCGGAGTCATTGAGCCCTCCGACAGCCCGTGGGCCAGCCCGGTGGTCTTGGTGCTGAAGGCCGCCGCCCCCGGTACTTCTCCAGAACTCCGATTTTGTGTAGACTACCGGGGCCTGAACGCAGTCACCAAGACCGACGCCCACCCCCTGCCCCGGGCAGACGAGCTGATCGATCGCTTAGGGGCCGCCCGCTACCTAAGCACCTTTGATCTCACCGCTGGGTACTGGCAGATCAAGCTCACCCCCGGCGCCCAGGAACGATCCGCCTTTTCCACCCCCGATGGGCACTACCACTTTCGGGTGATGCCCTTCGGTATGAAGAACGCCCCAGCGACCTTTCAGAGGCTGGTAAACAAGGTCCTGGCCGCAGGGACATCTTAAGGATTTTGGGGGCCCTGGGCCAAACATATTTTGGGGGCCCCTGTTCAGAACAGCTTTGAATTGATGATCCAATTTGAGCCCCTGTTTCCCACGCAGTTTCTGCTTCCTCAGCTGCGTTAGTGATCCAGTTTGCATCATAGGCATTAGTCTATATATTCCCGATGTAAACGGACGCAAGCAGCTGACAGCGGTAGGATTTAGTGTTTCCTGCCCTGCTATATTAATACTTTTTAAATTGTATATGTGTGGCTGAATTACTCTGTGCTTTTTAACATTTTTTCCTACCTACGCACACTTACACTTTTCTTGATTCTGCTTGCCTACAAATCCTTAGCTGCTTTGATACGCATCTTGCTTTTCCTTCAGTCTTGGTCCGTCGCGGCTGATACTCCGATGTGCGGAGGGCTGGGGCTACTATCGGGCTCCTCACTTCTGGAAACACAGTTTCCACTTCCTCAGCTGCGTTAGCGATCAAGTTTGCATCATATGCATTAGCCAATATATTCCCGATGCAAACGAACAAACGCAGCGAGCGCGCCATAGGCATGCCTGTATGTGCTGTGAGGCGTCCCGGAGGCGTCCGGTGCCGGCCATGCTGCCCATTTCCCCTCCGGTGAGTTTCTTCCACTATATTACAATAGAACAAAACTGCTTAGCCTTCGGCGGCTCCCATTATGTCAGTGTACAGCGGCTGATCCGAGCTTGGAGGTAGACTTTCGATGCAATAAGTGCAACTGGTCTCTCCTTCAGCCCAGGAATCTCACACCCAGGATCCTCCCACGCAACAATAAGTGTAAAAACAATAAGAAAATAGAGGACTTATAGGCCACCCTTTTAAATTGTCACTCTATGCGAAAGGATGAACCACACATTTATGGCCTACTTTTAGACGAACAGCCTAATTTTTTATTTCTCACTGAGACCGGACTGTCTGAAGCCTCCAACCCTACCATCACCTTGGCCATCCCTACGGGTTATAAAATCCTTAGGAGAGATTGGGAAGGGGGGTGGTGTCGCCATTATTTACTATAAAAAACTAGACTGCTCTCCCATCCCGATGGAAAACATCAAGAGCGCAGAGTCCTTAGGCTTCCGCCGTACCTTATTCCCCCCCATCATAGCACTGCTGATTTTCTGATTTACAGACCTCCCAGTGCAATTGGAAATTGTATTACTATGCTTAATACAGCCACCACCTCCCTGGCCTTAAAATACAACAACTGACATATTCTGGGAGATTTCAATATACATATGGACAATGGAAAAGGCCCTCAAACAATTTCCTGGTTGGACACGCTGCAGGCCTGCAACACGTTTCCAACTATTTCTTCGGCCACCCATGAGAAGGGCCATACTCTAGACCAAATCTTTCACAACTTTGATTTATCAGTAAGCTTACCTCTTCCCATTATCTGGTCTGACCACCTCCTATTAAAATTCGTCATTACCAACTCTGCCACAGACCTCGGGCTAACGCAGGGCAGAGGGACTCTAATTACAGGACGTTCCATAAAATATCCATCCCGATTTTAGCAGATGACCTCGGTCATTCCTCACCGGAGCTGGCTGGCTGCCCCTACTCGGACACCCTCTCAATAGATTCATGGCTCCGAACCAACATTGATGCAGTGGTACCAGTTGTTTCCCGCTCCACAAAGAGTTCGGCCCCACCAGCTCCATGGTTTAATGATTCCCTCAGATCTAGCAAAAGAAATTGTAGAAAAATGGAACGGAAATGGCGTAAATCCTATCTACCTGAGGACAGGAAGGTGTATAAAGACAACTTAAAAGCTCATTACATTCACGTGAAGGCAGCCAAGAAAAACGTCTTTCAAACCAAGATAGAAATTGCCCAAAATAAGAGTAAGGAAATCTTTAGTATAGTAAAATCCTTTACCGCCCCGAAAGCTGGCACAAATGAACGGCCATGCACGGAAGAATGGTCTAAGCAAATAGCTCAATTCGTCCTCAAAAAGATCTCCGTTATCCAACATGCCTTCACTAACAGCTCAGAGGAAGAACTGGCCTTCTACCTTGGTTCTAATAGCATATTTCACCTCTTGGATCCTCCATCTTCACTAGCTTTCCCTGAGTTTCAGCTTGAAGAGTCACTGACCCTTCTCCAAAGCATTAAGTCTGGCTCTCCTACCGACCCATGTCGAGCGAATATCCTGAACCTATTTGCTCCCACCATAAACCCCACGGTAAACCAGCTCTTTAATGCTTCCCTCGCCTCAGGCAACATTCCGAAATTATGGAAGAATGCTAAGCTTCTTCCACTGATAAAAAAGGCTAAGGCCAAACCTACGAACCCTACCAACTACAGGGCAATCTCCCTTCTTCCGGCCCTCTCCAAAGTATTAGAGAAGCATGTAAACCAGGCTCTCCAAAAATACATTGAAGATGGGAAGCTCCTTCATGAGTCCCATTCCGGTTTTAGGGCTAACTACAGTACGGAGACCGCTCTGCTGGAAGTGACTGAATTTCTCAAGGGTAAGCTGGACCAGGAAGGCAAGGCTGTTCTGATACTGCTCGATCTGTCGGCGGCCTTCGATACGGTCCCAGATGAGAGGCTCTTGGAGAGACTTGCTAACATTGGCCTGGGGGGACCGCCTTAACATGGATGTCATCCTTCTTGGCAAATAGATCTCAGGACATGGTAATCCAGAAACACCTGACTGGAGCTCTTGGTTGCCATAAGATCTGCCGCCCCTGCCCGCGGAAAAGGAGAAAATAAAAAACGTAGGAAATGTCATAGACAAGACACTCTCCATGTGCTTTCAAATCTAAAATCTAACTGGCGTTTGCTTTGGCATACTCCGGATGCTAAAAAAAAATTCCTGCCAGTGTTACCGCTTGAGAGCTTGAGCGCTTGAGAGCAGAAAGATCGTGCTGCAGGCTCTGGTGACATCAAAGCTTGACTATGTCTTCCCAAATTCCTTATCCAGCGCCTACAAGTGGTACAAAACGCATCGGCCAGAGCCTTCCTGAGACCTAAACTCAGATCTAGTATGACCCCCTATTCTTAAGTCTCTACACTGGCTCCACATAAAAGAACAGATCGACTTCAAAGCGATGACCATCTTCTTTAAAGCTTTCCCTGGCTCAGGAGCCGGCTACCTAAATAAGCGCGTTAATTGCTACACAACATGTAGACCCCTAAGATCTTCCAATACCAACCTGGCCGTCGTGTCTAAAATATGCCGTGCCCGCACTGGAGGCCGATCCCTCAGCTTTCTAGGCGCAAAATTGTGGAATAGCCCCCCTGAGTCTCTGAGATTAACCACAGACCTACTCTTTCAGGAAAAACCTGGCTTTTTAATAACTGATGGGTCTTTTATGCACATTTTCCTCCCGCTGTCAAGCGCCAGGACACTCTAGTCTGAGTAGCTGCACGATTTATTGAATACACTATTTCATTTCATGAGGGCCCTGACAGTGCAAAGGAACACTTGTTCAAATTCTAAGGGCCTTATTTATGAGGCCTTGCTTCACTTTTATGCTGCGGGTGCGTCACCTTTTGCGACGTACCGGCAGCATAAAAAATGTGCCATGTTGCCCCCTATGTACAAAGTGGCGCATCTAGACAGATGCATCACTTTGTAAACCCCTGCACCACATTATATCTGCGCCAGGTATAATGTATGTAGGGTGGGTGTTGCTTTGTAGAAGTGACGCATTGAAATCTATGAGAACTCAGTGCGCCACTTCTAGGACGCCATTGCATCAATATCTTACACCTGCCTCACAGCAGGTGTAAGACTAATACAGGCAAGCCCCATGTGAAAGGACACATTGCTGGAGTTGCGTCTATTTTCAGACATACCCCAGCAATGCATCACTTTTGCGCTTACAGATATGTCAGAAATACTGACATATCTGTAACTCCTTGCAACATGATGCATCATACAGTAAATATGACGCATCCATCATGCGATGCATCACTTCTCATAAATAAGGCCCTAAATGTGTTTACATCTAATGTTCAGGGATAGTTATGTGTGTTTTCAATATTGTAACACAGCAGCAGCTCACCAATATTACTGCATATAATTTCCTTCATGCCCTCCCATTTCTTATATGTTAGGCATTGTTTTGATCTAAAAGAAACTTTTTTTATGTATATTGCATGAAACAAGCACAACATTTCTCTGCAATATGGCTGTACTAGACTTTCACACATCAACTACATAAAAAAGAAATTAAAGGAAAACAGTATTTAAAACAATCCGTTTAAGCAATATTCAAGGTCATTAGGGCAAAACTCTGGAGAACAGAGCTGATTTTGTCAGGGGGCCCCCTGAAAGGCTGGGGCCCTGGGCCAGAGCCCACTTGGCCCATGCATTAAAACGTCTCTGCCTGGCTGGGCTAGAAACCTTCAGCGCGGCCTACCTCGACGACATTGCAGTCTTCAGCGACCATTGGGCACTTGGGACACCTCGGCAAAGTCCTGGCCGCTCTCCAAAGGGCCGGGCTCACAATTAAGGCCAGCAAATGCCAGATCGGTCAGGGATCTGTGACCTATCTGGGCCACCAGGTGGGGAGTGGCCAGGTAGCGCCCCTCCAGTTGAAGGTCGATGCCATCCAGGCGTGGGAGCCCCCCACAAACCAAACCGCTGTCCGGGCCTTCTTAGGCCTCACAGGCTACTACCGGCGATTCATTAAGGATTATGGCAGCATTGTGGGCCCCCTTACGGAGCTCACTTCCAAGAAACAGCCCGAGGTGGTGCACTGGACGCCTCGCTGCCAGACCGCTTTTGAAGCCCTCAAGGCGGCCATGTGTGCTGCCCCGGTGCTACAGGCCCCTGACTACAGCAAGGAATTTGTGGTGCAGACCGACGCATCTGAGTACGGGGTCGGGGCGGTCCTCTCCCAGATGGACGCCGAGGGCCTCGACCGACCTGTGGCCTTTATCAGCCGCCGACTGCTGCCACGAGAACAGAGGTGGAGCACCATCGAGCGGGAGGCCTTCGCTGTGGTATGGGCTCTCAAGAAGCTCTGGCCCTACCTTTTCGGCACCCACTTCCGGGTCCAGACTGACCACCGGCCCTTGCGGTGGCTCATGCAAATGCGGGGCGAGAACCCCAAGCTGTTGCGATGGTCCATCTCGTTGCAAGGGATGGACTTCACCGTGGAACACCGGCCCGGCAACGACCACGCCAATGCTGACGGCCTATCCCGATTCTTCCGCCTTGGCGAGGAGAACCCCCAAGGAGATGGGTGACTCTCCCTGCCTTCAGCTGGGGGGGACGCGTGTTGGAGCTGGCCTCGTGGCGTGGTCCTGGTCCCCCTCGCTCAGCTGCACGAGGTCCCATGCACCTCGGGGCTCCTCCATCTTGGATTACACGTCACTCCACGTGACCACCTCCGTGACCCTGTTCTACCCGGCCTCGGTCCCAGCGAGACCCGACATCGAGGCGCCCACCCCTGGCCCGGGGGATACCACGTGAGCCCTTCCCACTCCCGGCGGAGGGCAGTATCGATGGGACCCCCAACCGTCCTTCCACACCTAGGTGCGACCGCCCCACAGCTCTCTGGGGCCTGGCGCCTCTCCTGCTGGGTGTCTGGCCGCGCCCTACCCGGCCTCTCCGCCCTCCTGGGCGCAAGGGTCCGGACATCAAAGGGCTCAAGACCTATATCTGGGGCGACCCGACAACAAGATGTCAGTTGTATCCTGGAGTCAAGAGCCCTGCTGATCGGATCGCGGCTGACCCTACGGAGAAAGACTCTTCCTGAAACTACCTGCTGAGCCCTGCTGACGACGTCGCGGCTCCATCGTGCTTACAAGACCTTCACGAACCTTTGGGGCCCTGCTGACGCCGTCGCGGCCCGACCTTGTTGCAACAGACCATCAGAGCCCAGCTGACCTCGTCGCGGCTCGACCGAAGCGGACTTACCACCGGAGCCCTGCTGACTGTGTCGCGGCTCGACCCAAGCGGAACTACTACCTGAGCCCTGCTGACGCCGTCGCGGCTCTCCACGTCCGAGCCGCTCTGAGACCAGCATCCAAGGTCAGGCGCAGAGCCCTCCCGTACCTGGTTGGTACTAAGACTGTCCCGCTACCCCATTCCTTCAAAGACATTGAGACCCTTACTGGATCTCTCGATCCCACTGTACATATTGAACGTGCTCCTTTTTTTATATAAAGAACCAAGATAAGCAACCGATACGGAGTCCTGTGTGGTGGTGTTACTGGGCCTGGTACGATTATAGGAGAAGGACCTCTCCTAGGAGGCTTCTCAGCGGTGCTCGGCTATAACTTGGCGGTGGGAAGGTGCCCGGAGTAGTCCTTCCGGCTCCCCGGTGGTCTTCCCTCCAACAGTTTCTAGCACCCTACAGACATCTAACATATGCAACAGCTTCTCTTACTGAAAGGAAGGCTCCTGGTATTCGACCCGTAACACTAATTCAGAAGCCTACTGTAAAATCGAAGAAAACTTGGACACAAAATTAGGGCTTGACTATAACACTACCCTATCTTGGTAGATTTTCAAAAATTCTCTGAACTCAAAATATCCCCCAATTTCCCTTTCCTCCAACCCGGGAAGAGTACGACTAAAAACAAAACTTTATAGGGCAAACACTTTGAATCTAACACACTTAAAAACCTGAAGTCCTTGAAACACTACTGGTAGATGCCACAGTGGTACTGAGGAATGATCATTTGTCTTTTAGGAAAAAGCTTATCAGTAACCTCCTCACTAAAGGAACCAATATCTTTAACTGTGGACTCCTCACATCTCTAATCAGTACCCACTGGGATTGTATGGTAGACACTGAGAGTCCCAATAAAGAAATCCATTGTTCCCAAAATCAGAGACAAAAGAATGATCAGCTGAACATGGGCACATATGTTTAGTTTTGCACCACTTTGCCAGTCCCTGCAGCTTTGATGGGTGTCAGGAGAGTGCTATAAAGACTGCCTCTTCGTTCGAACAGTCCCTCTCCTACAAATCTAGCCTCTCCAAAAATATTACCTCAATGGAAAGCGAACTAATGATCCCCAAAGAAGTGGGATATGCTTCAAGGGGTATGAAGAGAGTGGCAGATTCCAATGATCCTGTACCAGTAACAAGAGAGGAAGGGCAAAATCCCCTCCACATGATCCTCATGTACTCTATGCAGAGCATTCAGAATTAGTGGTAGGGCCGGCTTTAGGGCAGTGCGACTGGTGCGGCCGCACTGGGCACTGACCTGTGGAGGGGGTGCTGATCTCAGGGAGGGCCGCTGTGTTTAGTAACTTATAATTGGAGAGATGAGGGGAACTTTTGCCCGGTGGTAGTGAGAGAATCTGAGTGAGCGCCACCAGCGCTAAAGCCGGCTCTGATTAGTGGGATGGGGGAAAGTTATACATCAGTTTCCCGACCATTGAAAAGAGAGTGCAACCACTCTCCAGGTTCAGAGTGCAAAAACGAGGATGGAGAGCATTCTCCTTGGGTGTGAAGAGATCCACCTTAGACATCTTGAACCTTTGAGTTAGTTGAAGAAACACCACCTGACTCAAACACAGCGATTCCCGAGGAGGCGAGGACCCTGCTAAGTGGTCCGGCATGTCCATTCTCCTCCCACTGAAGAAACACAGTAAACAGAGCGAGGAGATTGTCCTTTAATCACATGCATATCTCCTTCCCTGGCTTACAGAAAGAAGTTCTCCACCCATGATCTCCCTGATGATTAATATAGGCAAGGACCACTTTGTTGTCTGTTCTTATCTGTTCCACTCTATTAGTTGTGGAAAATGCAAAAGACCTGCATGCTTTGCTTTAATTTACAATTGGAATTAAACTACTTTTGCTCCCAAGACCACTCCCGCTGTGCTAAGTTCGCACCCATACTTGCCCCCATCCTATCCAAATTGTATCTGTTGTGATAATCTTGGAAGGGAGTTTCTCTAGCAGGGAAGTTCAGTACAAGTTTCTTCTTTGTAACCACCATTGTACCCTCAACCAATGCTGCGCTGTTGGTGCTTCCACGCTTAGGAGAGCAGAAAGTGACAACATTAGCTTCTTCTTCCTAGTCTCCTGGAATAAAACCTGCCCGATATCTGTCCTTAAGTGGGCTAAACCCTAGGATGACACTACCTGTGACTTTTTGTGGCATATTTACATCAATCCCTCGCGTTGACGCATCTAAAAAATACGTCACGCAAATTTGAAAATGCGCTCACAAGCCTACGCCTCCTAAACCCACGAGCAGGAAATGACGCAAGTACCACATAAATTGAAAAAAAAGTGCAGCAGAGCAGTTTTTCAGCGGAGCTGGCAACATGGACCTACTAATCCTGCAGCTGGGAGTTGCACCAAGAAGACGACAACCACACCTACAACAAATCCCACAATCTCACCCTCCACCATTCCCACAAAGGCAGCACAGGAAAAGGGAGCGCATCTACCGTCCAAGGACCACCCTCATTGGACTCCGGGACGAACAAGTCATTAAAATGTATCGCCTTAGGAAAGCGTCTATTGTGACCCTGCTGCGGCAGATCACACCACAGCTACAGACTCCAAATGAAAGGGTCAGCAACATCCCACCGCTGACAAAGCTACTGGCGGTTTTACACAAGTTGGCCTCCGGATCTTTTCAAACAACAGCAGCACGAGTGGCAGGGGTCTCACAGGCATCTTTCTCCGCCTTCCTCCCTTCTGCCTTGGGTGCCATCATTTAGCTGACACCACAGCACATACATTTCCCAAACACACCCCAGCAGCAGATGGACATTAAACAAGGCTTCTATGCCATTGCTGGCTTCCCACATGTGCTTGTTGCAATGGACTGCACGCATGTTCAGCTCGTACCACCTGCAGCAACTTCACACCTATACGGCAAACGAAAGCACACACACTCCATCAATGTCCAGGCCATTGTGGACCATCGGGGACTATATATCAATGTACTTGCCAAATATCCTTGGAGTGTGCATGATTCATATATATTCAGAAACAGCATCATCAATGACCGTTTCCAAAATGGACAATATGGCAATGGACTCCTTGTAGGTAAGCATAAATAAATGTATATACAAATATACTCTGCAAGAATAGCTGGCCCTCTGCCATATTAGATGCCCTTGTGTCCAAATGATGCAAGAAGTCAATGTGAAAATGCAGAACCACATATACACCATAACCACATACCATACAGTCCAATGCTGCATACATACATAGCTATGATAACAAGAGGACTTAGTTCCAAGAGGCCAGGTTCTGGCAGGGCCGTATATATATATGAAGCAAAGGAAAGGGCCTGAACCTGTTTTATTTCAAAAAAGCGTATTTTAATTCACGCTTGCACCGGTACTTTGTTTATACCCTTTCTTTGAATTTCTTTGGTTTTTTAATGTATACTCAGGCACCAAAAAGGGACAAAATAGTCTACATACAAAGAGTACATGTGTAGTGTTAAGTCACAAAACATTAAACAACAACAATGTATATTAAATACAAAGTGTGAAGAAAACATAAATGAAGAAAAAACATTACTAAACAAGTGAACATCCAATATACTGATGATTTTTTGCTACTTTTAGCGGCAAAAGTCTAAATATCAATTCAAAACAATCTCAAGATGTTTTATACATCAGGGTTTCAGTTAAGAAAGCATGGAGAAACACATGGGACAATTTGCTGTCTAATACATGGGACTTTTCTGCTATATATAGACTAAAATAAATTCGTAGTTCCTCAGTGTTCCGTAACTCGAAAGAATGCGATGAGAGCAAGCAAATGAACAATGAGAAGACGCGCAAAATGTCCTGAATAGCAGCCTGCGGGGAGAATATCGTGCATACATAACGTTTGAGCACACTAAAGACATTGCGAACGCTTTTACTTGAAGTAAAACTGCCCGCATAAAGAATCTTGAACGGAGCCCAGAGCGTTCTAAGAAATAATTAAAAAGCAGGAAAGAATGTAATAAGACACTCCCAGGCTGCAGCTCAAGATATAATCCACCGAGTTTATAAGAAGCTTAATGCTGTCCAGAAAACCAACAGTGCTGCCAAACTCAAGAGCCCTGATGAGAGTCCCCATATTGAATATTTGAGACTCGAAACGCGTTGGCTTATGATGATAAAGGATAGAAACACTCAGGAACTCCGAATTTATTTTTGTCTATATAAAGTGTGGCAAAGTCCCAAACGTAAAGCATCTTCAAATCTGCCTTGACTCACTCAGACCCCCTGAAATGTTTTGCATCCGACTGTAAAGTGTAGCAAAATCCAAAGCGTAAAGCATCTTCAAATCTGCCTTGACTCACTCAGACCCCCTGAAACGTGTCGCATCCGACCGTAAAGTGTTGCAAAGTCCCAAGCATAAAGCATCTTCAAATCTGCCTTGACTCACTCATACCCCCTGAAACGTGTCGCATCTGACCGTAAAGTGTCGCAAAGTCCCAAGTGTTAAGCATCTGCAAATCTGCCTTTACTCACTCAGACCCCCTGAAATGTCTCGCATCTGACCATAAAGTGTCACAAAGTCCCAAGCGTTAAGCATCTTCAAATCTGCCTTGACTCACTCAGACCCCCTGAAACGTTTTGCATCCAACCGTAAAGTGTCGCAAAGTCCCAAGCGTGTAGCATCTTCAAATCTGCCTTGACTCACTCAGACCCCCTGAAACGTGTCGCATCCGACCGTAAAGTGTCGCAAGCAATCAAAAACGGGTAGCATCTGAACAAAGCACGTCGCAAAGTTAAAACAGTCACACTTTGTATTGACAAATGCATGTTAACTCATGATGCCAAACACAACAAACGGGTAACACACGCAAAACAGAGAAACGTCACGCATGCAGATGTGAAATTAAATGGCAATTGAGTACAAAAAACGTCGCATTGTCTGAAATATGACGCAAAACATCAATGATTCTAATGTTGTAAACCAGGAAGTACACAGTTACTTTCACTTTCTCTTACTATCTCTAGGAGTGTGCTTGGTGGAGGAGGCTGATGTGGATTGCTGAGATTGAGATTGGATTTTGGAGTGTGTTTTGTCAGTCCTTTGTGTAGTTTTAACGTTTGTTAGTCTGTCTTTTGTCACTTTTAAGTCTTGTGTGTGATATAAATAGTTGTATTTTGGGGTGTGTGTGTTTAATAGGGGTAGTTAGGTGTAGGATTAATATACTGGTGGGGTAATTTCATTTTTCTGTATTTTATCTTTCAATAAGTTTCCTTTCTAACTATTTGTAAGTTTCATTTACATCAACTACTCATTAGTGAGCATGTCCGGCAGGTCCAAAAACCTGTCCAACAGGCAGTTTGGTGGCCTCATCTGGATAATTTATCATTTCCTCCCGAGAATGATCAGCACGGGGGGCCGGATGAGCAAGGGCTACTCAGCACCTGAACACAAGCAGAGGATGGGCAGGGTCCAGCACCATCTTGCCAGGATTTTTGACGTGCAACGCACACCCCACCAAATTAAACACCGCTGGCAGAGTGTGATTAACCGCGAGGGAGACTTGCTGGACCATCTTGGCCTGGAAGTCGGTGGGCCAACTGGTAAGTAAATTTATAATATTAGTCATATTGGTTTTGTAAGAGGTGCACAGCAATCAGGGCCAGACTGGGAACCAAAACCGGCCCTGGCAAAGAGTATGCCCAGCCCCCCGGGGGGTTGGGGGTGCAGCCAAGCTATTTGCCAAGGCTGGTATCGGCCGATTTTGTTACAGGGGCTGATTTTGCAGCTCTGCTGCGAAGACGGCCCTGTAACAAAAACGGTCCGAAGGGGCCCCAAATCAGCCCCTACCCTGGTGGCTCACCGGGGAAATGCCTGGTGCCCGCTACGGCTAGTCCGGCCCTGACAGCAATGCCATACATTGCACTGTCCATATTTTCAGATTCAGTGGTGTTGCAATGGTCTCGGAGAAAATACATCTGACCTCAAGGAACTAATTGCATGTTGTATGGTCATAGACACATATGTTGTAAACAATTTATCTGATGTCGAGTTTTCAATGGTATATTTGCACACACACAAGCACCTGTGCCAAAGGTGGAAATATTTCTGTGATGCTATAAACTATGGGGCAGATCTATAAGAAACTAAAGCAGCGCGGTGCAGCAAGTCATTTTTCTGCGCAAAGCAGCGTTTTTTTCGAAGCGTAGGGATGCAACATATTTACAACAATATGTTGCATCTCTGTGCTTACCCTTGCGCTGGCACACAAACTGCTGCCATGTGCCAGCGCAGGCAACCTTGCACCAAGGCTGCCTGCGTCGTTGTGAGATTGTGTTTGTGAAGGGGCACCTTTCTGCACCAAAAAACCCACAATTGAGGTGATTTCCTCTTCCAAAGTGTGCCGTACAATGCAATTGACGTATAAAGAACAATGGTTCCCTTGGGTAGAAACAATGCGTATTGTAGTTAGCCGTAGTTACTTCAGCATAACATATAATACATTTCTGAAAGCAAAAACATTTCTTGAACAAAAGGGGAAAGAGGAACAAGAACACAGAGAAAGGATTTTCATTGATTTATGTATCAGAATTGATAACATTCGATAAACAGAAACACATTGCAGAATCTTATACTTCCAAATTCATACAGTGATACACAATAGTGAGATAGTGGTGCTCAGTGGTGATATAAATACATAGTGCAGTGAGGTGAGGGTGGGGGGATGTGGTTTGTTTTTGAAAGGCCAGATTCAAAATGCAGTAACAAGGGAACCATTGTTCTTTATACGTTAAATACCCAGGTTCCTAGGGACACAGGGTCACCCCATTGTGTTAATATATATGTAGAATGCAATTGAGCAATGAAAACAACAAGGAAAAATGAATAGATTACCCCTCGTTGCACCCCACTACGTCACCCCTAGAGTGGCATCGCATTCTGACGCATTTCCAGATTTACGCTTTATTGTAAGTCTGGCAATGCATCAGTGGATATGGGTGTTGCGTGGGAACACCCACAGCAACACCCATGGAACATCCCTTCTACACAAACTACTGCATGTAAAGGTGGCATATTCACAAGGGCATGGAAAGTCACGCAGGCTGGATTTCCATGTCCCTGTAAATATTGAGCATGACACGGCACCACCAGTACGTCAACAAAAGTGAAGTACTGGTGGCACAGGGGTCTAGGAAATTGGCCCTGTTGTATTCAAGTGCTCAGAAAGTTACAGTGTAGTGCAGACAAAGTGCTTGTGGTGCCTCACGGCGGCACACTCTCGGACATCTGGCCCTATCCTGTGTAAATCTCATGATATACATAAGTCTGGATGTCTATGAAAGCATGAGGCATCAATCAACCAAACAAACAATCAATCAGTGAAATTATAAGTGCGCTACTCACATGTGGGGGTCTAAATACGCGGGGGGAGCATCTGCGTGCAGTTGAAGAGTCAGGTCTTTACAGTTGCAATGAAGATGTGCAGGGTGGGGTTTGCGCAGGCTGATGATTGTTAGCTCATTGAGTGTGGGTCAGAGTTATGCCCACTTTCACTTGACGTTGAAAAAGCCACTTTTGACGCTGGTGTTGATCGTAATCTTTTAATGCTGGAGTGATGGCTGCAGCAGCTTTGTGGATGAAGGTCGGGACAGGGGTCCGTTTGTGATCATGAGTGGATGCCTCTCATGGTAGATGCATTGTCTTGGGTGCTGATTGTTGTCAGGGATGAGATGAAGGGGTAACTGGTGTTGCTTGAAGATTGTGTGGTTTCATAGACTTGTGTCTGGTCTTTGAACTTGTCTTAGAGGCACATGACATCCGTGTGGAAGTATGAACAGAGCTCGGTGTAGTGGTCCTGGGAGGGGGAGATGTCTGTATTATCCATGTGATTTTTGCCAAAATAACTGATGATGCCGAATAGTTACTTTGCATTTCTGGAGTTTGTGAGGATCGAGAGTGGGATTAAGTTCCTTTAGTTGTAAGTCTGATGTGTGGGTGGAATTCTGATATGGTGTTCTTGTAGTTGGATCCGTCTTCAGGGGATTTGCTGTTACTCCACAAGGTGTCTGCATGTGCGTCACGATTGATGTGGGTTGTCCTTGAACCATGTTGGCTTCCTGCAGTGCTGTTTGTTGGTGTTACATACTGGTGTAAGTTCATCTACACATTTTGAGATCCATCTGTGGGGTCCATTTTCAGCAAAGTTTGTTTTGTTCAAGGTGTTGGTGGCATTTTGGTTTGTGGCTGATTATAGTTGTTCTATATTCATCTTGTGTTTGTTCCTTTGTGGAGTGCATTTAGGAATTTTTGTGTGCAGATGCTTTGTTGACGTGGAGGTGTACGCCGTTCTGGTCAGTCCATGGGGGTTACGTTGGCTGGCTGTAGTGGATGTGGTGATGTTCTGCCCTGGCTTGTGGTTGTGGGTGGTGACAAGTTGTTACTGTCAGACATTTGCAAGGTTGTCCATGCGGCTGGCAAATTTGTTGTCACTGAGTTTGTCAAGCTGTGAATTGAGGTATGTTACAAGTATGTAGTACATGTATGCGACGGCATGTTCTGCAATAACGTTTGCGATGTAGATGGTATACAGAGTTCAAGGTCTGGATGGTCTATAGCCAAGGGTCCCTCACAGGGTTGTCCTTGGGCTGGCCTGGATCTGGAAGTGTAGGTGTTTGGTGTTGAGTGGGCTGTTGCTTGAGTTTGTGGTTTGGAGGTAGCTCTTAACTGCAATGGTAAGGCCTCGTACAGGGCGGTTGTTGCAGGCCCTTCCTCATATGTTTATATCGTTCGGTAATGCAGTTGGCAATGTTGTTGGCAAACGTAGCGTTTTCCATGGTTACTGTGAGTAACGCAACATCTGGTGCAAGGGTGTTGATGATGATCCAGATCTCCATGGCTAGTCTGTGCAGGGAGGACACTTTGAGGAGGATGCATTTCAGAGATCACGAGTTGGTGCGGTTTAGTGTGTATGTAGTGTGTGTGTGTCAGTTGGTGGTGAAGGTCTAGGGGCAGTGTAGTCAGGATTACTGTCCATGGTGATTGCTCTGTGTGTACAGGTTGCAATTCTGAAATTGTTCACTGGTACATGGCAAGGACATTTGCTGAGTCATAGCTGAGGGATTTGGGAGATCCATGACCTCTGGCGCTGGTTGTGTTTGGGTTGTTGACAGCTGCAGAGGGGTTTGGCTGCTGAGCAAATACTGTGCATGCCTGCTGTGCGGACATGTATCAAACACCATCAATTTGGGAAGGGGCTACGGGTGCGCAGCTGGAACTCTGAAATCATCAGAGTGGAGGCACTGCGGGTGCGTCAGCATCAGGAACGAAGGGGGAAGCGGGCAGCCAAAAGAAAAACAAGACGTGCAATAAACAAGGCAAAAGTCACAAGCAAGGTCCAATCAGCATGCAATCAGGCAACAAGATAGAGTTTAACATGCAGCAAGCATGTAGAGAGTGTTAGAACTATTGTGAGTCATCACATGAAAAAACTGTGTACACATGTGCATGCACAGACCAATTTTTGGGACCAGACATCCTTACAGCATTGTGGAATTGTGTCTGCGTAAGGGCATGTATGATGAATCCATCAAATCACATGCAAACTGACAGGGATGCTACACATGTTTGTTTCACACTCAGTGAACTGTGATGTGGAATTGATCCAGCATTTACAATATCCAGGTGTGGGTGAAACAACATTGCTGTACTTAATGTGAAAGGAGTTACATGGTCTGGGAATTACATGCATGTGTCACGCTAACTAATTGTGTTGCATAGAATGCACATATGTCCGGAATTCTAACATGATTTTACATGTGTTCATGTTTCTTAGGTGGACCACAGCCATATACACAAGGGGAGGTAGACACATTTGACGACCCCAACGCTACCAGTGAGTATCATTCATTATTGATTTTGATGTTGGTGATGTGCAAAGATGGAAGCTTGACTCTGTATGTGGGCAACTATAGTATGATCACTACATCCAGCTGCAGTCTTAACTTGTTGAACGCTATCAAAGTTCAAAGACCATGATGAAACACATTGTGAATGTTGTACTGCGTGGAGACATGCATGGACACATTAAAAGCCATGAAAGTGTCAGACAGGCCTTCCCTCAATCCACAATGCAAAATGGAGTGCCCATTGCCACTTACACTGGAGTAGCAGAAGCCAAGTGGAGACAGCATCAGATGGATGATGTTTGAAGAGTAAGGCGTGCTTAACACAGTCCTCACTACATGTGGTAGTGGTGTTGTGCCCAATCGTTGGACAGGATGTTGTTCCTGGGTTGCAGAGTGGTGCAAGGTCGGAGTCAGCTGGTCTAGGGAAGTACATGGGTTGCAATGCTTTTTCACATAGAGTCAATGTAATAACAAGCACAAACTGGCCACGCTCAGTGTCCATCATTGTCATACGTCTCTTCACGATTTTGACATTTTAAGTGTGAACAAGTTTAGTTATCTGACTGTTATTTGTCATCCATGCCTCAAATGTCTGATGTATCATACTAGGAATACCTTATCAATGACGCACTTTCAAATGACATCCATAGACCATACTCATTTGTATGCAAATGAGCTACAGGAATGGCAGTCTGTCTTATGTATTTGGATGGGGTAATCCTTGTGCTGTATCAAGAACAATATTTAATTGTGTCATCACACAAGTGTGGCACATCTTGTACTCCAAAATTGCCTTCACAGTCATGACTCCGTAAGACTTAAGTCATGATTTTGTAATAAATCCTTGGTCCTTTATCATGAGGACTACGTAGCTGTAATCAAACTGTAGCTAGTTTTGTGTGTCGTAGATTGAACAATGCACACAAAAGCAAGAGTCAACGTTTTGAAGGTTGGCACATGTATGCTTGATAAATAAGATGAGGTGTAGTTCACCCCGCTAGTACTACATGGCATGCTGCATGCCAGTCAACATGAGTAGTATCATCAATTCTGAGGTTCCTTGTTGTTGAGACAGCAACCACATATCTGTTTCCAAAAATGGAAATTGCTACTACAGTGCATTACTCTGTGGATGTGTGAAATGAACTGTCAAGCGGCATAGATGTCCAGAAAAGATGTTCTTCATCCACAACACACTGTGACACTGTCTGATCTCAGCTGTTGTTGCAGATTAAGGATCACATAACTCCATGATTTATACATGGGGAGCCAGATAATGTCATTTTTGTGTGGAAATGATCAAAGGCCATGTTGTATAATAACTCGTTTCTCATTTCTCTGGCTCTTCATAAATTGATTAGTTTTTAAGTGTGAAAAATGATTTAAGTAGAATCATGACATTCAGCAGACTGCACAGTATGTGATGAATCAACTGAGTGGTATTGTATTGGGTTGTGTGGGCCACACAGTGACCAGATGATTTGCCCTAATGTTGGAATCATCGCACATGATAGCATGCATTTCCTAACTATATTTGTCAGTCATGTACAGATTGACTGACACATGAGAACTTCTTTTCATACAGATAACATGAGTGCAGAAGAGAAAAGGCTTTTCCGCATACGGAAGACCAGATCCACACACATTTGTGAGGTAGCAAAGAGGTTTAGATGGACCCCCACCTGTATGACAAGCAGAAGGCAGTTAATACCTGGAATACCGATGCGTCAGCCAAGAATGGCAAGAATGGCAAGCTTTCAGGCCAGCATCCTGGACCATCAAAAGCCCCGAACCCAGCACGAGGAGCTGTCAATACATCCCCCTCCACGTCAGAACAGTGTGGCGGACATGGCATGTCAAGCCAGGATGTAGAATATTTAGAAAAAATGGATGGACTGGAGCAACAGATGGACAAAATGTCAGACAAAATGGACAAAATGCAGCAGTGTCTGGACCATCTCATTAGCCTGATCTGATGGGCTGATTGTACATATTGTGTATTGTTTCATAATTAGGATTCATTTTATTGTAGAGTAAGCATTGTTAATATAGGTACTCATAGTCTTTTTTTATTCATAGAGTAATTTTTTAATATTTAGGGGTGGGTGGGTCCTTTAGTGTGTGTTTACGTGTTTAAAAAAAATCTACATGTGTTTTAATAAATTTCTACTTAGTTCATGTATAGGATAAGTATGTGGAAGTCTAATGTGCATTGATGTGTTAAGGGGGTGGGGGATGATGTTTAGTGGTCTCACGTGATTCTTGTTTAGCTTAGTATAAGTTAAGTTAAGTTAGGTAGGTTAGGCATAGGTAGTATAGATAGGTTTTAAGATTTTAAATTAGTTTATAAGATATTTCAGTAAGAGTGTTAGATGATTGATGATCTACGTTTCAAATTTTATTGTTATTAAATATTGTTATTTAACAAGTTTTGACAATATTCTTTGATGGTCAGCATTTAGTATGTTGTCTGTGTGAGTAATTGGGAACATGGACCGTTAACACAGATTACAGTTTGAGTGTATCATATTTGTTATTTCTAGCAGGTTGGTGCTCCATGTATGAATATTTGAACATGTTAATCCAACACCTGTGCTTCAACTTTTTGGGGTACCCACTCTTGGGTCTTCACATACATATGGGTCTGATTCAAATCAGGATTCTTTGGATAACCTCTGCAGGTATATCTATCACAAATCCGTGTCATCTATGTATGATGTTGCTATATGTAAGTGAAATATGGGTTGTCTTTTACACAGATGTACAGACATACACACCACACATTATCTCTCTTGGTGTTGTCAAAGCTCTTACATGTTAATGGACAAGTAGTCATTGTGTTACAAGTGGCTAATTCATACGACTGGACTACCCAATGTCTGTATACAGGCTGATTTGAGTGGTGCGGCTGGTGTAGGAAGTACCCTGGTAAAACTTTGACCACATCTTGTTTGCTGGTATGTATAATTTCATGGGCTGTACAAGTTCAATATTTCGACACTACATCATTAATGTATTATGTGCAGATTTATAATCCCCTTGCGCTGCCAGTACGGCACTTTTTGTGACACACTGGCAGTGCTTTTCTCTGCCCCATATTTACAAGGAAGTGACTAGCCTCCCTGCCTCGCCTTTCATGTCTTTGTAACTACAGCCACTTTACACACAGCTTTATTTGTGAAAGGGGTGGTCCATGTGTGTTGCTGTGGGTGTTCACACCTCACACCCATGGAACCAGAAACATTTCCAGCTTTACGAGGAATCGTAAACCTGGCAATGCGTCAGTATGCTACGCCCCATTAGGAGTGGCATAGAGAGGAGCAAGCTTTTCATTTATCCACATTTTTTAAACTTTGAAGGTGTGCTGCAGTCTACAGCACGCATTGATTTTGGAAAAAGCCTGTTGTGACCATTTGTGTGCAGGAAGGTGCCCCTTCATGCACAACAAATAATCTCAACATGATGCAGGCATCCTTGACCCATGGTGCAAGGGTGCATGCACAGGCGCATGGCAGCTGTTTCAGCGCCAGCGCAGGGAAGAGCACAGGAATGCCACATTTGATTGGATATATGTGGCATTCCTGTGCTCAGAAAGTTACACAGTGTGGCACAGACAAAGGGCTTGTTGTGCTGCGCTGCGGCACATTCTTGTAAATCTGCCCCTTAAATCTCCATATGACAACATATATTTTCACACTTGCATTGTCATACTAAATAGACATTGATCAAGTACTTACACACTCTTTCACGTTTGTCCGAATTTTACAACAAACATTATACCCAGTGAAATTGTGCAATGGTACAAACATGAAACAATGGCACATTGTTCTTGACACACACGTAGTGAAGCAGCACTAATACTTACATTTTTGGGAGTGTTGAAACAAACAGTGAGTGAGGAAAAAAAAGATGTGTGGCTCAGGTGTTACCGTTTTTTAAATGATATTGTCTGTAGGACATTTTTTCATCAAAAGGCAAATTGTTTCTGTTGTCATACGACACCTGTGACTTTGTGTCAATTTAATGAGCAGTCTTCCCCCTGAACTGTGTTGCTGACTCATCCTCCTCCTCAGAGTCGTCAGATTGGACCTTTGTTGGCTCTGTAGCTGCAGAGCGTGTTGTATCACTGCTACCAACAGCAGTGGCAGAGGAGGTGTGAGGGAACACGTATTCTGGTGACATGAAGTTTGCCATTAGGGCATTCAACATTACTTGCTAATTTTTTAACAACAGTTAGCAATTCCCCATGAAAGGCAGTCATACTAGCCATGTACATGTCTTGTTTTTACTGCATGTATCTCATTGTCTCATCAATGTTTTGAAGGTGCTGAGCAACATCCCTGGTGCCACATTGTGGTGGCATTTGTACATGCCTCTGACTCATACTGTTGGATATGTTAGCCAGAGATTGTGTAAGTCCTGGTGTTTGAATGTTGCTGGCTTGTTCTGTACCAATGTTCCCCAAATCAGAATTCAGACTTCGGAGTATTGCTTGCAGGATGCCACCCATACTCTCCACAACCACATGAACCTCTCTGAGGAGTTCCCGTTGTAGAGCTACAGCGGTTCTTTGGAACTCTACCCGTATGTTCTCCAAGTCCGGGCTTATATTTGTTGTGGCAGATTCTGTTGTTGTTGTTGGTTGGGTTTCAGCTGGAGCAGCTAACACACCGTTGTCACTCTCAGGAGGTGCTGTTGGTGACTGTATGGTGGTAATGAGGTCCTCTAGTGTGTCACTGTCAATGGAGGGCAGGGTGTCATTTATTTCCTCAACAAGGTTGGTGTCATCCGCCCGTTGTGATGTGTAAGGTGCATCCTCTGACAAATAAGGTGGAAATGTGTTAGTTGTGTTTTCATGTTCAATTGTAGTGAGGTTTAGTAAGAGGCATCACATGTGGCTTATTAAAGCTGATCTCTGTGACACAGTCAAGCGATCTATGTCCTGATGCAAACTGATGCTCAAGACCCATACTCACTTGCATGGACATTGCACCACTTACTGTTACAATAGTGGTACTGGTCATTGGTATTCATTGTTACTGACCTGTGGACATACACTGCATTGGAAATGTTGCTCTTAGTGGTAGATGCACTTTTCTGGCAAAACTGCAATGGCAATTGGAAATTAGTGTGTGATATCAGTGTGTTGGTCTCCTTTCAAGCACGACATACTGCCAACCTAAATTGATGTTTCCATGCACATTTTGGAGACATTATGGCCCATATGTACAAGTACTCACTCAAACTACCACCAACACTAGTTAGCGGAAGTTTGCTGTGTGCCAGCCTATCGCCCACAAAGAACGCACTGTTAGTGATGTTATTACAATATGTTGTGACATGGTGAGATCTGCAGTTGGCTGCAATGATGACTGCCAGAAACACTGATGTAAAAGCATTAGTAATTCCACCGTTAGCAAGCAATGACTGACAAAAGGCACATTAGCGGCAAAGGAAATCAAATTAGTCAGCCCTATTTTGTATGGCATCAACAGTGAAAACATGCCGTTGAGTCAACCTACAATGAGAACTAGGATACTAACAATATTTATCATGCAGAATGGATTAGCCTGGCCCCAGTACATCACAGAACACCAAGCCCCCCAAGAGCCTTGATGACCATACAGAGACCCAGGGAAAGAAAAAAATCTGGGCTACAATACTGAGTACAAGCGCTTTGCTGAGTAATACCAGTGTGCATCATTTCTCACTGGGTACTCCTGCTACACAATGGCATACAAACCTATCTAAGCACCAATGAGTACCTAGCTCAGGGTGGCATCGGTGGCCCGCCATTTGTGAGCCGACCTGGAATGCGGAGGTGCACTGTTGTTGCTGGCCTGTGGTAGTAGGCATTGAGGCATTGGTGATCACCCTTACCTGGTGGTGTAGTCAGCCGGGTCGCATGGAGGCATGTTGCAGAATTGTGTGAGAATACACCCTGGTCCCCCTTGTAGCTGTGAATGGTACATGTCCTCCTGAGTAACTACGTAGGGAGGTACACATTGCATACCATGCCCCAACAGTAAACTGGGCTGCACAAAGAATATTGCCAATGGTGGCCAACGCATATCTGCATCAGAGGCCAGAGAATGTGTCACTGGCCATACGCTGTGGAGGGTGCGGAACCTGAGATGATGCACACTTATGTTGCACAAGCACTGAAACTACACACCTAAGAGATGCATGTTGCATCACCTTTATCATGTGATTACCCAGCTGTCTTGGCAGTGAATGCTGTACCTAGGCTTGTGTAAGCCCACCTGGCTGAGGATCATGCTGGCTGAGTCACAGACTTTGAGAGAGTGCATCAGATAACACCACTGTGTTGGTGTCAAAGTGAGTGGAAGGTGTGATGTGTAGCGGAGGATGCCCAGGGTATAGTGGAGCGCAGGGGACCCCCAGTGGCAGTTAAGCTACTATGGTGCTGGAGCATTGGACCAATGATTTTGAGCAGTGCAAGACAGTGAAACAAATACCATTATGTGTAATATTTGAGATACTAATGCCTTGTTTCCTTTCTGTGTGGGAGGGTGATTGGGGATGCTCTACTCACAAGTAGACCCAGGGCTCAGTGGTATGCCCACTAAAGTGCAAAATGACTGTTTCTCTAGCCCTCTCAGTCCTCCTGGAACAGTCATGTGTACTTCCCTGTTTGCAATGCAGACAGCATTACAGCATGCATGGAGAACATGCCCACCCCTCAAGCCCCTGTCTGAACACATTGTCCCTGCGCGCATGAGCAATCACAACACCACATTGCAACCTTGTGACTGACTTAGGTAAAGGAGCCATGCTGGCTGCTTCCTGTTCCTTGAAGCGGACTCAGAGGGGCAGGAGCACAAAATACTTAGGACCAAGCCTTGTTGCAATGTTCCTTTTGTAATGTGATGCCAAACCCGCTCACTCACCCCCCACATCCATGCCCCCTCCATTGTCTTTTTAGGCTTTTTCCGCCTCTCAGCTGTCCAGTGCCCCCTACATCATTTCTCAATGCCAGATGCTGTGCAGTCATGCGCAGCAGGCATACCAGTTGTATACCAAAGGAATATCTTTGGTTACAAGGCATAACATTACATTGAATTCCAATCAAATGCATACCAAATAGGTCTTATATTGCAACAGTGGAGAAAGAGCTGGATAGGGTAGCATTGTAAATTACAGTTCCCACTACAATGAGTGCAACCCTAAAAGAAACACTTGTAACACATAACAACCCCAGATCCCTGAGATTCATCTCAGACCCCCAAAACCACCTTAAATGTCACATTTGTGGGCAGAAGACACCCTCATTTCATTTCTGACCCCAAAAGATAACGTAAATTCATTTTTTGACCCCAAAAGACACCCTAATTTCATTTTTCGACCCCAAAAGACACCCTAATTTAAATTTTAACTACCAGAAGACACACTAATTTTCATTTTTTACCCCAAAAGAAATCAATTAAACAAAAAAGACACTATATTTCATTATTTAACCCACAAGACACTCTAAATGTTATATTTGATCACAAAGAAACTCCCTCACATTTTTATCTGACACCAGAACGCATTGCCAAACCTGGAAATGATAAATCTCCATTACTTGCATCACAATGCGTTGATATGACATGCAATGTGAAGGCAACTGCGTAACTGAAGTTACTTTGAATTGGTATTCCAATGTGATAACTGTGTTGTAATGTACCTCTCCCATGACGAAGGCAAGCCATGGATGAGACCATCTGCGTCCATTTGCCCCTGGACCACACTCACCAGCAAGGACCATTCCTCTTGTACACTCCTCCGCTGCAACGCAAACATCCTCCTCGCCATCTACCATGGACGCAACACCACCTGCCATCTTGCAAGACTGTAGGCTTATCTTGCACCCTGTGCCAGTCCAAACGCCAAACAAACCTTCTGCCACAGCAACACACCAGTGCCTCGTGCCACCCTGCCAAACAACACTTCACACAACCAGCTCAAGTACATCCTCAACAACGTGCAGGCCCTACACATGCACACTACAGAAATGTCGCACATCCTTGCTGCAAACTCTTCATATATCACCTACTTCACAAACACATGTACCAACCTCTGTTCTGGACCAGAAATCATCATCAGTGACAGCTACTTAATTACCCGCAAGGCCTACCATGTCCATCAAGGAGGAGGCATTGCCATCTCCTACAAGAAAGAAAAACACTCCAACTAACCACTCACTCTAATGACCCAGCAATGACCATGGTACTACACAACTTCAAATCCCGGTCCAAGCACAACAACATCCACTTTGGCACCTTCATTTGCAAGCCCCCCAGTCCATTGACACCCATTCACCAATGCCATTGTAGACATCATTGCACACCAGGCTCTCCCATCCACCAACGACATTCCTATTTTGAGAACTCTAGTTCCACCTGGACAACCCCAGTGACCAGAACACCACTGCCCCCTGGGTGAACTTGCTGACATCAAACTGAAGCAGCTATTCACCACACCAAGCACCATTTCAGGAGACACAGACAAGCACATCTCCTCCACCAGTAGACAGATTCAACTACAGCCACACCAACGAATTCACCTGGACCAACCATCATTGTAAATGTCACATATTCACCATGCCCACCAGACACCATCACCATCATTGATCCACATCACAAATGGATCCAGGCCATCTAATCAGTTATCATTGAGTCCATTTGCCCCACCACTCCGCCAACGCTTACATACAATGATCCCGCTGCACACGTCTGCCAACCATTGATCTCAAACTTCCCCAACACACTGGCACACCTCAAGAAAGACCAGGCACCGTATTACCTAAGTTACGCATATAGGCATATGCGTGACCTTGTGAATGTCATTTATGTAGTCCTTGCACCAAAGGCTCTTCACTTTGGACATTCACAAAAGTGAGGTACCGGTGGTGCAAGGCCCTTCATAAATGAGGTCCAGTATATCTGCTCCATCAGAGATGGACATGGCAGTGCAGTTTAGACATTTTCAATATGTGATTGTCATATGTGACTAACTTACGTTGAAAATACTTGTGATTGTGGACAAGTATAAGGAAAACAAGATGCACACATCAGACTGTGGCACAGGGACATTTCTAGCTGCAATCACCACCATGACTCATTACTGACACATGTGCACTTATTGTGACTTACCTGTTGTCTGCTCTTCAGTTTCCCTGGCAGCACTGTCCTGTCCGGATAATCCCGTTATGATTTCCTCAGGGATGACAGCTGCCACCCGCTCCTCCAGGTCATCCAGGACCTCCTGGTCTGCTGGGCTGCCTCCTCCAGTTTGTGAGGCTGCCTTACGGTTTGCCGCAAGCTTTTCTTTTGTCCTGCGCTTACAGTTATGCCACCTTTTTTTGCAGTCCATGACAATCCTCTTGGACTGGCCCACGCTGTTGATCTTTTGGACGATTCTCTGCCATATTGCCTCTTTTTTAGCGAGAGGCAGCTTGGAACTGACGAAGAGCTGGTGCTGGAAGTTGGTGACCTCCGTCACCAGTATCTAATTTTCCTCTGGACTGAAATGTGCATCTGGGCTTCTGCTGCCGGTGTTTGCCAGAGGGTCCTGGCTACTGGGGTTACCTTCCTGGTCCATTGTTAGGTCCTCTGTGGTCCACAAATGTCTTTTTGAAGATTTGTGTCGATTCCCGGAATGGCGTTGCGTGACACAAGTCAGACTTACGTGACTTTTTCTGCAGTTGTGTCAGGCTGACTTGCGGCAGTTTTGCAGCACCTACGTCAGTTTTTCTGAAGCAGGCTACTGTGTTGCGCCACCATCCGTCCCCTTGACGATTTGCCGCATCCAAGTCGAATTGCGTTGTTGGAGCGGCGACGCAACATTTTCGATGCATCGCTGCATTGCGGCAGCAATGCGTCACTTTTTGAAAATCTGACCCCCAGTAGCTTGGTGAAAACCCTCCCTGAGGTAGTCCGACCTAAGGACAGGACTTGAAACTGATAATGGCTGTTTTCTAGGCAGAATGGCAGACATATTCAGAAGCTCTGGTGATCAGGATTTAAAAATATGTATCAAGAAGACTTAATGATGCCAGAAAATATTCAGCTGTTCCATACTTCCAAAAACTGCTTGCAGAGGCATCATTTTGAATCTCAGATGTGGGAGATAAGCACTCAGCACCTTCTAGTCCAACACTGGCCTGTAGTTGTGCATCAACTTCTGGGCCAGAAACGAAATCAAACAGAAACCTTTCCAGATCTGGGAGGTCGGGACAGGAATCACTGTTCTCATGTCTATGAGGTTGTGCACCTTGTCTACCAATGCTTGGTGTTTTTTAAAGTCTCTGGGTAGAGTCTCAATCACTCTGTTCTCCTCTTCACACCAATCTCTTACGAAGTCTATCGGTTAGACACTTGCACTCGTTTTCTCCTCATATCTTTCGGAAACACTCCATCTGCATATCTCACAGCTCATCTTTTTCCTCTTTAGAACCCCCTTTTCACTTTCTCCTGCACATACTTCCTTGCATCTCCTTCACATCACCACCCCATCCACACACACAGCTCACCTTCTAACCACTACATTTTCTTTACATTCACTCTGTCAATATTTTGGTAGCTATCTACCTTCTTCATGCACTTTCACATAGAATCATAATTATAGTGAGCACATCTAAATGTTGCTCTGTGCACTCCGCAGAGAGGCCAGGGATCCGATGAACATGTAGTCTTAATTCTTTTATGACCCACTGAGAGGCACTGTGAGAAATTTGCCATGCCTTTGGCGTGTACTCCACAGCCATTGGCAAACTATAAACACCCACCCACAACTTAAAGGCACACGGACACCTAGAAACGACTCTTTTCACAATACCTCTAAACATGAATAATATATTGCATGAACAAATGTACAGTAACAGCATCTCGGAAAAAACAAATACTCATAGGGAATGCAAGTGTAAGTAAAACTTGAAATTGAAATGTAAACAGGAACAACATCACTGTTCCCAGGCTAAGAGGAAAATGTTTGTTTTTGCTGGCTGTAGCTACTGCCGGTGGTGGGGTACATGGGTGAGCGGGGGAGGGGACAGTTAGAGATGGGAATCCTGCCCACTTGCCTCCTCTAGCGATACCATTACCTATCCTCTACAGATTTGTCATATGAGTCTCTATATGAGAGCCAAAAATTATAGAACCTGTGAAGTGGAGGCACATTGGCAAACTCTTCTTTGAGGCCCCCACCTTGCATGCCCTCCTTCACATATCCCTCCTGACAGCCGCTCCTGGCCTAGCAGCTGCTGCAGCTGCCCCCATCGAGCCGAAAGATATGTCTAACGACACGCGGACCTACTGCTCCCTTATCGAAAGCGTTAATGTAAATTTGACCCTTGATCAAATTGATGCCCCAATTTCTGGAAATTGCTCTACAAGAATTGGATAGCGTAATTAGTGTAGATGGACGCTCGCATTGTGAAGTTTTAGCCCACATAGAGCTTTTTGCAAGTTAAATCTACACTTTTATCTATCAAGTCAGACACAGTTTAGAAATAATCATATTCTCTGATGACAACACCGCCATCAAAGAGTCCAATTTGACCAGTGGAAGAAACTCCTCAACAAAGCAGATATATCTTGTTTAAGAAACATGGAAAAGTATGCTTATCAACCTCCTTCCACTCACTTGACAACACCTTTGTGATGGCCCCGTGAAAAGGCATGTACTCTGGTTCCCTCTTCTGATATTGGAGGAAAATCCTCACCCTTCACTGGAGTGTCTAGAAAAGCCAAGTTCTTTACATTCGGAAATGACAAAGATCCAAACTTAGTAGTGTTCCTACAAAGTGTAAGAATACATTTACACATATGAAAATCTACACATTTAAGTTTACCTTTGTGAATAGGCCCCACAGGGTGAGTATGACAATCATCCCATTAGATTATTGCTTTCTGTCACCATTGAACTCTGCGAGCAAAAATGTTAAGGTCACTTTTCCATCTCTCTTGGCTGCAGGGACCACGTAATATGAGTACACTGAAGCAATGACTAAACTTATTCTCCTGTCTCTCAACCTGCTCCATATAATATGTGCTTGCTACACATTTTGAGATCCCTTGACCCAGGGAGGACATGTATTGACACTACACCTCATCACGCAAGTCAGAAAGTAATCAAGTATCACCTGTTATGGCTCTCAATAGACATACGGAGACCATATCTGAAAAAAGTCAATACATTTGTCTCTATGGCATAACTTCTAGCCAAGAAGAGGGTTGCAAAACACTGGATGAGCACTAAACCACCCAAATACGAAGTGTGGTTTAAAGAGTTACTGTATACTATATACAGTAAACTATACTACATACTATATACTATACAATAGTATATAAAACTCCTGAGCACTACTTAAATAGAGTAAGACGTTGTATCCTTCTCCTGAGATTAGGAATTCTTCCATTAAAAGTTTAATCTTCCAGGTGGAATTCCTCTGACTGTTCATCAGGTATCTGTGACTTGTGTAACGGTGGAGTGCAAGACCTTTGCCCTGCACTTTTAATTTGCCCAAATTTGATCCTGGTAGAAGCAATGTTTCATAAAACCTATTCGCCTCCGATATAACGCTATTTTATCTCAAGATTTAATATCATTGTGTAAATCTCCTCTAAATTAATTTATGTGCTATAACTTTGCCATGGCGATTCCCGATGGTTATAAACTGGTTAAAATAGATAGAGACACTGGTAAAGGAGGCGGCATTGCGATTATTTTTAAATCAAACTATACATGCACTCTCGATGCCTTCCCCATGCTTGGATGCGAAGCCGGACTATTTAAGCTCGCTGCTAGTCCCCAGTTTACTCTGTCTGGCCTCCTGATTTATCGTCCCCCCGGTAATGCTACCACCTGGATAACTTCCTTTTCAGACGTTATTGCCCCTCTTTCTCTGAAAGCGGCCAACTTTTCTATTCTTGGCGACCTGAACCTCCATTTGGAAGATGGTCAATGTAATGTCAGCAGATTGTTTTTATCTGAATTGGAAGCCTTAAATATCTTATTATGCAATTCTGGGTCTACACATTCTGCTGGACATTTACTGGACCCTGTTCTTTCTAATCTTCCTTTTGAATGTTCTCTTCCTGCCCGTCCTTTGGAATGGTCGGACCATTATGCTGTTCACCTTGCCTTAACTCAGACAGGAAATCAAAATAAAAAAAGCAGCAGTAAGGATGTATTTACACGTTGTTGGCACAAACTTAATATTATCGATCTTAACACACGTTTAAAGAATACTCTTCCTAAAACCAACACATCCACATCTGTGTTAAACTCTGAAGTATTCAAATGGCTGAACTCTGCCGTCGATGAACTTCTTCCCTTAACACTAAAAAACTCCTCATCTCATCGACCTCCTGCGCCTTGGTTTTCTGAAGATCTAAAACGCATGAAAACTAGTTGTAAGATCTCTGAGAGAAAATGGAGACGCTCTTACTCTGCCTCCCGTAAAATAGCCTACAAGGAAGCCCTTAGGGACTACCATCATCATTGTAAAATGGCCAGAGCTGCCTTTGTTTCAAACACAATAACCAATGCCCAAAACTGTCCTCGTACCCTTTTTTCGGTTGTGAAGAAATTAACTGGAGCAGATACGGTACCAGCCCCTCCCGTACTGGATGAGGCTCAATGCAATTCTGTTGCGAATTTTTTCATATCTAAAGTAGAGCGCATCTATAACTCATTAAGTATTTCTACATCTAATGATACGCCTCTGCCTGACCCTATTCCTACTCCAGATATTTCACTCCTCTCAAGGACGAAACTTGCAAACTGGGTACCTTTTGATGATGCCTCTTTTTCCCACTGCCTAAAGAGCATCAAATCTGGCTCCCCACAGGATCCGATACCCGCTAAGATCTTAAAACTACTTGAACTTAGCCCACGTCAAGTGCTAATGCAACTTCTTAACTCTTCATTACTTGAGTCATATGTTCCACAGGAGTGGAAGCATGCAATGATAATTCCCCTATTAAAAAAGGCTGGAGCGGATATCACCAACTTGTCTAACTTCAGACCAATTTCACTGCTCCCCATTCTATCAAAGATCTTGGAAAGGCATATAAATACACAATTGACACATTTTGTGGAGAGCTCGGGCTTTTTACATCCGTCCCAATCAGGCTTTAGAGCGCATCACTCAACTGAAACCACCCTCCTAGGAGTCACCGAGAGTCTGCGTCACAGTGTCGATCGCGGTGAAACATCAGCCTTGATCCTTCTCGATCTTAGTGCGGTGTTCGACACTGTGTCTCATTCCATCCTTCTCGCGACTCTCTGGTACCTGGGAGTGGAGGGTGCGGCTCTAGCATGGATAGCCTCTTTTCTAAAAGATCGCACTTTTCAGGTGTTTTCTTCTTCTGCTTTTTCTACAATGTATCCCTCGGCGTATGGTGTTCCCCAGGGGTCGATACTCAGCCCCTTATTATTCAACATTTATGTAAGACCCCTAGCTACTATTGTGGAGGAAGCTGGTCTCACACTGTATTCCTACGCCGACGACTCCCAGATCATTTTTTCTCTCTCTAACAAAGAGTGTAACAACACCTCTGCTCTGAAAGAAGGTCTGATCCGTGTCTCTAAATGGATGAAGAGTCATTTTTTGAAGCTCAACGGTGACAAAACCGAGGTAGTGATACTAGGTAAGAACAAGGATCTCTGTGGCCCCCACCATTGGCCAAATGATATGGGACCGACCCCGTAACCTGTAACTGCAGTTCGCAATCTCGGGTTTATCATTGATGAGAAACTTACAATGAGACAGCAGGCTGTAAAGGTGGCCTCTATCTGTTTTGCCACCTTGAGATGGCTTCAGAAGATTTTGTGGATGTTGCTCCTCCCCACACAAAGAACGGTAGTCCAGGCGTTGGTTGTTTCCCGCCTGGACTATGGCAACGTCCTATACCTTGGAGCCGACTTAACAACTATAAAAAAACTTCAGGTTGTGCAGAACGCTGCTGCCCGTCTGCTCTGCAATGTTCCTAGGAGAACTTCTGCTTCCACAGCACTTCGTGACCTTCATTGGCTTAAAATTTCAAACAGAATTAAATTCAAAGCCCTGTGTCACATTTTTAAAATCAAACACGGCTCAGCCCCAAAATACCTCCAGGGCCTTATTCAGGCCTATAAACCCAGTCGAACTCTAAGATCTTCAGTACATGGTGATTTTTCTGTTCCCAGATTTAGGCTAGTAAAGATGGGGGGCTGCTCCTTTGCGTATTTAAGTCTTAGATTTTGGAACGCTCTTCCTGTGACCCTAAAGACAGAAACCAATCTTTTTCGTTTCCGCAAGGGACTTAAAACTTGGCTCTTCCAGCAGTAATTTGTAGCCCAGTAAAATCAGCTTGACATTTCTCTTCTTCTCCAGTCTGTCCCTAAGCGCCGGGAAACCCACTGCGGGTAGCTGTGCGCTCTAGAAGTTTAAATAAATAAAATAAATAAATAAATAACTTGTACAAGTTCTTAAAGAGTTTTAAAGTTGTAAAAAAAAAGTTACAATTTTAACAACCACAGATTACGTATTTGTGCTTGTTAAATTTAAATGACCATGTCTACAACGTGTTTTTAAAGAAACTTTAAAAGTATAAGTACCATTTTTAAATTATGTATGTGTATTTGTTGACCTCAGACGAGGTCTGAATCAAATTAAAAAAATTGATTTGATTTGAGTAACTGTATTGTGATGAATGGATGAATATTAGGCCACTACTACTTATCCTGCCGCTCGCTCAACACACTTTTGGGAACCGTTACGCTCCTTTTTGATACTACATGAGCCGGACTTTGAATTGGTCAAATATTGCCCTTTTGTTTTTAAACGCAATCTACTATAAACACAGTTCGAGAACTTGGTAAAAGATTAAAAACAAGCATTTTCAATGCAATAGGTCTTGCTTTTGCGAGAGTTAGAGCTATTGGGATTGTAAATTAAATGTTTTTTACTTTTGTGTTTGGGAGTGGAGTGGTTGTATGTGGTGTGTAGTGGAATTATTTGGTATGTTGTGTAGTGTAATTATGTGGATAGAAATTATGTGGTATTTGGTGACTAGGGATTATTTGGAGTGGGATTGTGTGTTATGGAGAGAAATTATGTGAGATTGTATTTTGTGTTGTGGAGTGTTATGTAGTGGAGTTTAATAATGAAGGATGCTGTTAAATTTTGTGGTGTGATGTATAATTATGTTGGATGGATTGCATGTATGTAGTGTGTTTGGAGCACAGGTCAGAAGTGTTTATTCGCACATTCAAGGTTTTGTGCTTGCGAGACTTAGAGCTATTGGTATTGTAAATGTAAATGTCTTTACCTATACAATGCCAACCCCTGCAACAATGCTTCACAATAACATTAATTTTATATAGTTTGTGGGGTACAAGATACTACAAACTACATCCTATTGATTAGAGGAAAAGAAACTTGCTCGGATCAACCTCTCATTAACAGGTACTGTTAATGAAAAATCGTAGATAAAAGAAAACTAACATACCCACGACATTTACATATGGGGAAAAGAGCTTTTATGCATGCTTAAATAACAAAGAATAATTGCTACATAACTGAAATCCCGCTTGAAACCGAAAATTGTTCTGTGCATGTGCAAACCAGAACTGCGCAAATAACCATGTGATTAACCCATGTGGAAAGTCTCACGCATGCGCAAAGAGTTACTAACTGTAGGTCTCGAGGCACCACGTGCCTGGCATATGTTTGCCTGAATTTAAAGAGATCTGTCACTGCTAATGCTTTTGCTTAACAAAGAAGAAATTAACAAGGGATAGAGTAGAAGTAGGTGGTGAACAGTGATAATAACATATTTGAGAAATTAACATCTGTTTATGATTCTTTTATTAAATAGTGTGCGTTTAGGCCTGATGTGCTAAGCCAAGGGAAAAGATGGCGGTGTCCTGCTGACCGGACCATTGACAGGCTGCCAAGAGCCAAGGACAGAACCCTGAGAACGCTCTTCAACAGTAGAATTACATATACATTTGTATCTAATCTGTTTCTTTGAATGTGTGTGAAAGGAAATGGCACAGAAAAATGAATAAATTAAATGGGAAGGGTTTGTTAGACAAAAAGTTCAGTAAGAAATCGAGAATGACAGCATGAGGTGATGACAACTCCCCTGCCCCTGCCCAATCACAATCCGTGATCCACTGAGACTTGCAACTTTTGGGGGTGGGACATGCAGAAATAAAGACTATAACTAGAGTGATTTAAGTTAAGAGAGGGTTGACATCGAGTGAGGTGTAGGCGAGAGCTGCTGCTGGAATAGAACAGACTGGGAAGATTCAATCCTGAAAGACAGCCTGATTAGATTGAAGATTTGCGGAAGAATATCAAGGAGGGAGAGAGTGTAAGAGAGGGATGCGCTCCGATGCATCAGAGCTCTAGAGAAGTGTAGTAAGTATCATCCTATCCTGCACCTGTCCTGTAGTCTTTGTACCCTGACTCTTAATCAGGTGACCTCCACCAGTCCTTTTGACCAGGGGCTGGGTTGCCCCGTTTCACCATTTGGTAAATATTATTCTGTCTTAAATTTTTTATATTTTTGCAAAAGTATGAATTATTATGTCTTTTGTCTCTTCATCTATCACTCCTAATGCATTAAACTGTTGAATGCCTCTGTAATTTGAATGTGATTTTATAAATTAATTTTTCTCTCCCATGAAAGTTGATGGAGTTTGCACTGTGAATCTGTACAAATGAGCGTTCATTTTGAATGAGTTAATTAGATAAAAATTCATTGAATCTTACCCGGAGTCTGTGATTATTTTATTGAAAGTTATAAGATAGATTAATTAATTTGTTAATATCACCATCAACTACTCGACTAATGGTCCATTGACCAAAGGAAGAGTGTTGATCTGTGAAGATTAGTCAGACATTGACTAATTCAGATCAAGGTGAAAATAAAACTTGACCCCCAGTGAAACAGTTAGGAAACTTGAATGTGTATATGGGCCCATTTTGAGTAATTTGTTGATTGTGAAATGTTCATACTGGCCTTTCGCCTGATCACTATCATCCACCACTCGGCAGGAGAGTAGCCACAGCTGCTACACTTAACATGTCATGCCACATCGTGTCCACACACTGGCGTAAGAGCTACCACCTACCCTGTGGGCTTCAAAGCACTCAAGAGGGTCTTTAATGTACCAAGGGCTACAAGGAACATATACATAACAAAAATGAACAAATATGCACTAATTTCCACTCAAATATGAAGATAATCTTTTCTGCAAGCATTAATAAAGTGCTTAATTACCTTGAAAATCTGTGATATAAACATTAAAGTATCTTCACATGTAAGCATGAATGTATGAAAAGGTACCAGCATCAAATGTGTCCCCCACATCAACACTATTAGATATGCTCTAATGCACTTAAACTGTCTCTTCACTCTAAACATGAAGTATGAAATAAATAACAGAAATATCCTGATTCATTTTCCCAGTAAAGCAAGCAATCCTCTTCCATATAAGGAGCAGATATCCTACCATAAAACCACAAATTATCCACAAAATATTGGCTATGAATAGAATTATAATTATAATTGTGCTCCCAAATGAACTAGGAAATGCTCTCAGGGTATCAACAAGTCCTCAGAGGCCCATTTGGCTGTTCTTACCAGGGTCGGGCTTCTCTGTCTCTATCTCTCTGTTTATGTTGGAGACAGAGGCTGCAGCCCTCAACCTTCAAAACCAGCCTTCAACAGCTCCAGCGACCCCAGGAAATGCCCAATGGGATAAACGGCCAGAAACCAATAGACGATTGTCTTCGCCTGCCCCACTGCCCGCCTGTCATAAATGTTCAGTTATCCGTTTAAAAAGACACTTTTGGTATGATAATTGTCTCTGACTTGCCTTGTATAGGTTTCTAACACGTGCTCCAATGAGATTGTGAGGATTTGGGCCATTTTTCACCCTGTTTTAACTTTTGGATGATTTACAGGCAGTGCTTACTCTCGATACTGTATGATTTTAATATTTGATGTATATGGTTTTATCAAAACACTAAATAATTTTGTCTAAGATAACAAAAGTCTACTCTGTTTGGTGCCAGGCAAACCTGCATTATGCGGTCTAGAAAGTCACATTTCACAAAGTCCTATTAGGAAACTGGAAAGGCATGTTCTGCCAAGCTTTCTAAAAGACATAGGGGCATATTCTCATGGAGCTATCGCCAAGTTATCAGCACTTTATCTCAGCCAAAGTCGCAATTAAATTATCGCCCCATTCACAAGCTGGTGCTAACAGCCAATAGCACCATTTGACCTGCGATAGCAGCTGCAAAAATCATCGCCACGGATGACCCCGGCAACTATCGCTAATAAGATGCAGAGTAGGCGTTCCCGAGCAAAAATCCGCGACAACACCACTCCGCCACATTCTCAACGAACAGCCACATCGGCGATAAGATCCCAAAACAGGCGATAAGGCGCCTTAGCAGCAGTAAATTAACATCTGCTCTGACCTGGCGCAAAGCTGGATGACACCTGCAGCATAAAGGGAGCCCAGCGCAGAGCCACATCTGAAGAACCACAGATGCCATGGAGCTACTCATCATGCAGCTCAGAGCCCCAACAGGGCCACAACACCCACCGCCACCACCCCCCCCCCAAGATCCCCATCCCCCCCCCCCCCCCGGACCACCACAGAGGCAGCGCAGACAAAGACAGCGGACATTCAGGAAACGCATCAGCCTCACAGACTTAACACCAGAATATGTCACTGCCCTCTACAGGCTCAAAAAGACAACCATCCTCCGCATCCTGAACATCATTGCCCACAGGCTGACGGTACCAACACAGCGGACAACCAACATCCCTCCGCAGACAAAGCTGCTGGCTGTGCTGCACCTGTTGGCCTCTGGGACATTCCAACCAACAACCCCCAGAGTCGGAGGAGTCTCACAGCCAGCCCTATCCAACTTCCTCAAACCTGTCCTGGATGCCATCATCAGCTTGGTACCCCAGTACCTATACTTCCCCCACACTGCGCAGGAACAGCTGGAGATCAAGCAAGGCTTCTACGCCATAGCTGGATTCCCGCATGTGTGGGGGGCAATTGACTGCACACATGTCCTACTTGTGCCTCCTGCCGACACTGCACACAATTACCGCAACAGATAGCACACGCATTCCATCAATGTGCAGGCAATAGTGGACCACCGGGGACTCTTCACCAATGTCGTCGCCAACTACCCAGGCAGTGTGTATGATTCATACATCTTCCGACAGTCCATCATCAACCGGTGCTTCCAGGATGGCACCTGCGGAAATGCAGTGCTCGTTGGTAAGTACCAAATGAACACACCACACACCTCAACTCCACATTCATGCAACTCACAACTCTGGCAATGCACACGTTACAAAACCACATACAACATGCCAAACAACATGCCCACCCACCAGACACGACAGCACAACTTACTGTGGCAACTTGGGCTAGCCATGTCCATGAGCCACCAACGTCATGGCCCCTCAGCCACACACCAGTGGAATGTGGAGGTAGGTGGCAACCAGGCATGTGCGAAGGAGGCAAGTGAGCCATGAAGGAGAATGCACACATTGCCAAGTGTGGCGTGGATGTGCTGGACAGACTGCAGTATGCAGACCACTGACATATCCATGTTGACATATAATGCTGGTGTTGGTAGTGTTGTGGACAGTGGACTCAACCATGTCACCACAGCCAGTGGGGAAGATCACGGAAATGTAGCTTGTTACGTCCCCCCTGTAAGCGTGTGTGGAGTGGGCTTACCCGACTTATGTCAGGCTAGCGTAGGAATGTGAACACAAAACATGTAGCCCTGGGCATGGTTCTCTTCCGGAATGGCCAACGTGTCTGCCAGGGTGGCGCTTCTCACTCCGCCACGAGGCCGATGCCATGTGCGGCGATCCTGTGCGCCTGCCGCAGCCCAGGCCACTGCTCCCCAAACCAGTCTCGTCCGCCGCTGCTCATCCAGGCCTCACTGCTCACCTGCCGACACCAGTGTGTCCCCAAGAGTGCCCACCACATGCCTGTGCTAGCTCCAAGCCAGAGACCCGTGACCATGGCAGCCTTCTCAGACCATCGCGGCCTCCACGAGCAAGGCCCGCAGTACTCCTTTCCTGTTGACACACTCCACCGGCATACACAGCCGACAAGTAGGTCACACGTTTGGAACTGAGTCTTGATTACATGACGGCAGAGTACATATCCATGGCATTGTTTAAATCCCTATACTCCCTTCGATGTGGTGCCACCAACTCTGCATAGCATTCCGACCACACGTGTCTGTGGGCCTTTGCAGACTTCTGCCTTAGGCCTACACACCGGTACAGCAGGTCTCAGACAAATCCAATCCAGTCCATCCCAGGCAGGACACGGCATCGTTGCAGGGTGCACACCCGCTCAGCTCTGGTGCCTCCACCTCCATCAACCAGGAATCTTCTCCACATGCCATTTCAACACCGTGTGTTAGAGATCCCGGAGGAGCTGGCTGCACAGCAGTTGCCCCACGATGACCGCTGCCTCCGGAACACACTGTGGTCGAGATGGACACACAATTTGAACTGAGTCTTGATTCAGTGCAGAGTTCATATCATTGTACAGGCCTCATCGCAGACTGCATCCCTTTCCAGCTCTGGTGCCACTGACTCTGTCATGGGCACTCTCCCGTTGAACTTTGTTGGCGTCTCAGTCTATCACCTAGGGGTTGTCTTCATCATGTAGCTGATGCTGACATGGTGGGAAAAAGCAGACTGTAGCATTCAACTCCTCCATAATGCATGTTTCTGCTTGCTTCTGCCCTCTGCATAATGCCCTGGATGGACACCTTCCACTGTCCCCCGTAACACTCCGCGACATTCTCCTTGGACATCATCGAGGAACCGCTCAGCTCTTGTGGCCCTATCTCAGTGCACCGCATGTCACCGCACCTTGCGGGCGTGCCTGTGCCGGCTGCAGTGCATCCGGGGCCACTAACTCTGTGCAGCTCAAGTCATGGACACTTGCTGCTTGTACTTTGAACTTCTGATTGTCTGATCACTGTTGTAGTTGTTGCCAGCACCAACCAACCCCTGAGGGGTTGCTTACACTACCCAACACCCATCCAGCACAGGCATCACTGGATGTATGACCCTGGCAATAAAAGGTGCTGGGCACACACGCCCGTAGCCAGTGCCACAAATTATCTCAGTGTGTCCGTGTGGTCATTATGTATGCATGAGGGCCCCGGGCCATACCACATCACATTGTGCTGTGTACAGCGTGCGCAACCTTGTCACCTCAGGCAGTGGGGTAGACCTGGGACATGTGGCTGTGTTGGAACCCCCTGTGAGCGTAAGTGAGTGGACCGGTGTACGCCAGTACGGCGTAGGGGTGTGGTCATGTGACACGTGGCTCTGGACGTGGTTGAGTTTAGGCCTTGACAAAGAGGTAACTGATGCGTGTGTCTCTGGTGTAGTGTCTGCGCCACCCGTCACGTAATGTGCAATGTTGATATATAGCATGCCCACGGAGTGCGGCCTCGGCTGAGGGGTACATGAGGGTGCGCAAGCCCGCCCGGCGTCCGGTATCATACATGCCAACTGTTGTGTGTGTCGCTATTTCCGCAGCATAAGCCAAAGTTCTACCCTCAACCGCAGGGCGAGTTCAGCCAGGTATGAACTATACGTCTGTGTCCGCCGTGTCCTTACCATAGGCCTACACACACGTGGCCACCCACCTTCAGCGCACAACATCACTGTGTCGTTGTCAGGCTTGTGGACATGCGCAGACAGGCATGACAATGGTGTGCCGTAGGGGTGCAAGTGATGCAACCGTGCTGCGCACACTAGTGAATAGACTCAAGGGGAGGGAGGAGCAGCAGTGAGGCTCCGTAATACACATTGATGCCGCTCATTTGCAACAATCAGTACATGTCATACAGGAATCACAAAGTCACACATATCACACACCAATGAACTAGTGAGCCTGCCAACACATCATCCAGAACCTACTATTGACTTATGTCTCTCTGCACTGTCACAGATGACCAAGGATATGCACTCTGCGCTTGGATTATGACACCCCTCCGAGCCCCGAACATCCAGGCCCAGAGGCAGTACAATGCGGCTCACAAATGCAACAGGGGCATCGTGGAACGCACATTTGACGTGTTGAAGTCACGTTTCAGGTGCCTGGACGTCACAGGTGGAAGGCTCCTGTACAGCCCAGACATTGTGTGCAAGCTGATCGTTGCATGTTGTGTGTTGCACAACATATGTGTACGCAGCAAGGCACCATGGAAACCAGTTCCAGAGGCACCGGACGATGATGATGAAGATAAGGCAGGTGGACCACACCCCACTGCAGCCGCAGCAGGAATAGCCCGCAGGGACACCATCATTGCAAATTTCTTCAGATGAGCAGGTCACATTGTGACAGTACTTGGCAATCATGGGACAGTACAGAATAACCACAGGCACGGCATATGCAAATAAATGCATTCCAAAATGACACTCCCTAAGTGCATTTCACTCATCTGTTGAGGCACATCACTCAGACAAGTGTGAGTGCGACATTTATTGCTAACGATTTTATGATGTGTTCATGGATGGTGGGTGTGTCACCTCTGTGCAGAGAGGCTGTTTGGGGTGTCACGTATTCGACCTGCCAGTTCTGTGTGTCAAAGTTAGTAGGGTATCCCACTCTTCAGCGTTTCACGTGTCCAAGATCATTCCATTTTGGATGCCATTTGTGACCTACCGTTAACAACAGGGCTCTCTTTTGGGTCAGTTATGTGCCATCATGATGCAGGAATGCCCCCTGAGACTCAAGTCCGACAACATGGGCAACATGTACGTAAGCGGGAGTCACTGCCACTACATTCGTCCACGCCGTCATGATTAATTGATCATGGGCATGACACGTCTGTGTGTAGGAGGGGTTGCTTGTCCCTCTGCAACAAGAAGGGAAGATGCGGTTTCACAGTGTGTTCCATGCATGTGTCTGCATTGGCACAGTTTACATGCAGACTGCATGTCAATGTACATTGTGAATGTGAGGAGACGCCTATGTGATGCGGGACAATAGTCATTTGTTCTACGTCACGGATGTGGGGTTGTGCTCGTACATTGTCATCTCACCATTTTTGTACTCTGCTTTTATGGTGCATTTTCCCACATGATGTGTGGGAATTGCAGGCCTGTCAATGGTTATCGCTGATTTGTGTATCGCGATTGGCCTCATCGCACCTTTTCTGGCGTTGGTGTTTCGCAGTTTGCGGCGGTGCGTTGATTTTAACGCAGTTATTTGACGTGTTATCAAGGGACTATCACATGGTGCTGCCGTGTTGAAAATACCGCGTTAACACAGTGTTGTTTCCCGCGATAGACTGCGATGTGAAGAGTTGCGTTAAGCTAATTTTGCGATGGTTATCACACGTTGTTGAGAATATCCCCCATAAGCTTTGGAAACCTTTGTCAGTAGGAGTAAGCACATTACTGAAGACTGTCACCTTTAACCTTCACTTCCCAAGGTAACCCAAGCGTGAGGATCCTCCCCATCTTCATTACAACACATATCTATCCACATGCGCCCTATTGCCTTTGTCAATGCATGTTTATTTCTGATATTCTCCAGGATGGCTTAGTCAGCTTGTCTTCTCCTTCAGTTGTTATACTTGAGGGTGATGGCGATAACCTGTATGCTCAATATCTTACGTTTCTCAAATCATCGTCTCTGCAAGACAAAAGGCAAAATACATATTGTCAGGAATACTTTTTAAGGTTCAGCATGGTGCTGACTTTTATGAGAAAAAAAACGTTTTGTGGCATTGTGAGTTATATTTCATTTTTATTTTTTTAGTTTTCAGTGTGAGACCCAAATCTGCTCCTTTTTTCTTTTAACCCTAAATATGACATTCAAGCTTTCACTTATATTTTCTCTAAAGGCCACCCTAGCCCTAGTCTTATTACTTACCCTAAAACTAACCTTTCCTCCATTCTAAAATCTATTACCCACCATAATTCTTAATCTAACCCTAAACCTTACCAAAATAAAAACGGTGACACTATTTATACATTTAGCCCTAATGCCAACAATTTCCCTAATCCTATCTCTGTTATCCCTACTTTTTCCCTATCCACACACCCAGAGCCGGACTGGGAACCCAACAAAGCCCTGGCAGTTTTGTGGGACCAAGCCCTGTGGGGTTGGTGGGGGGGGGGGGGGGGGGGGTAAGGGGGCGGAGGGTGTTGTTTCACGTGTGAAGCACTCTAGTTTCTGGGGGCCGATATTGCAGCACTGCTGCAAAACTGGCCCCCAGTTACAAAGCCGGTCCGCCACTGCAAAACTGGCCCCACCCTTCCAGCCTTCCGGGGATATACACGGCGCCTGGTACGGCCTGTTATGGCAAGTCCGGCTCTGCACGCAGCAGATCTCACCACTGACGCTAACTCTGCCACCTACAAAGACACTACCACAAAGTGTTTTACTCCGTTGTTTTAGGAATTCCAATTTTGTAACCCCAGGATTTTTGTCCCTGGAGATTATTCCCTTTGGAAAATGACATATAATTCGGGTTAAATGCAGGAATCCAACTATTCAGATTGGAGAAAGTGGCCCCAACTATGTCCCATCTTTCCTTAATTGTTTTGAGGGGGTTGTGCATTTTGGGTATGCATTCAACTCTAAAGGGCACATGTCGAGGAGCCATGTTTGGTGGAATCTAGAACTAATGTGGGTTCATTTCCAAGAGTGTGATGAGGTACTTGGGCCTTTTCAGCTAGATACAGATAGCTTGACTGAGGCCTAACCACTGGGTTCCTAACTTTGTCTCATGTTAGCCTGTTCTGGCAATTCAATTCCTGTCCTAGCTGCATCAGTAGCGGGAATATCTCAGGCCTAGCTGAGTGAGAGCTGCATCAGTGACTTGACAATGCTTAGCCTGCAGGTTTTCTGTTAGTTCCCTCTCCCATAACTAGGACTGTGTTAAAGAAATGGGCTGCCGTGACTCCTGTGCTAGGACCTTACCTTAGACTTCTTAATAGACTTTTACGTGTTCTGGGGCCATCACCCACCCAACACAAGGTATGACACGTCATGGTAGCCATACCCACGCACATAATTGGTTGGTCCTATTTGGTGACTGCAAATGGCTGCCCTCACACAGTCCCCTGTCTAACATCACCTGGGATGTGTTTGCATTCAGATATAGGATGCTCCATGTAGACGAAATGGCGAGGTCACCCAGGCACAGCCATCAGAGGCTAGAAATTAACTCAATGTACATCCACTGACATCTAAGCCTAATTCAAGCCCTACATTTTATGGTGCAATTACACCTAATCTAGAGGACCAACTAACAGGTTCCAGTCAATTACAAGCTGTGAGTATCTTCACCTGCCCGTCCTGAGCTGGCATGCTACCATAACACAGCAAGGGGCATCTTACACGCCAAAGAACACCCACCCAGATGGAACTCTATTGGCTCCCCTTACCAGCCACACACCCACTTCAAAACTGGCTGCATTATTTACAAAGTCAACATGACCAGCACCTCTGCTTATCTTTCTGACAAGCTCACCATCTGCGGTGGTTCTCGGCACATCAACAGCCAGGACACCATAAGACTGCAGATTAATAAGATAGGTATAAAAAAACAAAAAAAAAAACAAGACAAAAGGCCAGTTCCATCTATGCACCCAGGATCTGGAACACCATCCCTGTATACATCAGGACCACCTCAACACTGCTCCAATTTAGGAAAGAGTTGGAGATTCACCTCTTTAAAGAACACTACATCAAAATGCATTAGTTACCCACAATTCATCTCCCTCTCTTAATACTTACCGACTTTAAGCTTGCTTTTGACTATGTGCAGCTTTCCGCTGCCTTACGGTTCAGTTAGAGCTACAGATATATCATATACATACATACATACATACATGCATACGTACATACACACACATGCAAACATGCATATATACAATTAAGGCTGTACTCCAAGATCCTGCTGCTCAGTGTTAACAACTGCATACTGGTCAATTTCTGGAATCTCAGTTTCAGCAGATTTGAGATTCATCATGAGGAGATTTGGGATTCCTCTGTGTGCAGTCTATTCTTCTTGCATTGGTAATTTCTTTATAGTGTTCGCAGCTTTAAGTTTGAATGAGCTACCCAACTTGGAAGCAGTCCTGTTTTCAGATCACTATAGAGTATGTTTAAGATATCTTCCAGTTTCTTTTTTACTAGACCATAGCTTTTATTTTGAGTAGATGCTTTTTGAGCACCCCCTTAAGGAAGGCTTTAGTTGAAATTCAAGTTGCCATGATGATCCCACCTAAGGCATCACAGCTTGTTGCCATTACTGAACAGCCACATTAGGCATCCATAAAAAGCAGTTTGCGGAAGTTGTGATTAATGTCAGTTTATATGTAAATTACTAGTCACTCACATGCCAGAGCATCTGACAAAGGTCTGCTGTAATTTTGCTTCTTAATGATCAAGCCCAGAAGTCCTCAAATATCTATTGTTGTTTTGGCATTTTTCACCTAATACCGGTACTCACCATCTGGGGACTTCTCTCACTGCAGGTTCTACCTCGATGATCGACACTTTCTTTCCTCTTCCAGATAATTCAGCATCTTTTCATTACGATCAAGGTCACAAAACATTCTGGAGAATCTGTGCACTAGGGACAATTGGCTGTTACACTAGAAAACAAGAGGGGCGTGATCAATATTTTCTTAGAAGCACCATGAGCTGACATTATTGATGAATGACACATACAGAACCTCCTTTTTTTTTTAAAACAAACTTTATTGGGTTTGAAACAATCTTCCAAAATAGGACTTCTGGATACAAATTACATTTAATCAAGAGTTCCTTCCATAATCTCCTGTTACTTCCTGAAGTGGTCTGGAATATCGTATCGGTGACCCGGGTCCCCATCTCCCTCTGCCCACTGTACAGGAGTAATACAATACACACCCTTGTTGGTCCACGAAGGTTACAGAACCTCCTTATGTATGCGAATCACAGTATCCTGTCTCCCACGCTTCAGTAACAATATTAATAGAAGCATGCCATCAAGTTATTGAATCAATAAAAGAAGACCATATCATAGGCTTCTATATTTTTTGTGGAATCAATAAAAGAAATATATATTTATTTGATTAACTATATTCATTTTAAAATGTTTCGGGTCTCCACTAGGAAGATGGGAACTATCTCTGAATAATGAAATATGATTATTGTTCAAGCATTATAAGCTGATTTCAGGATCTGTTTCAGGATTGTTCAAAGGGAAGCTTTGATAAAGTTGCCTCTGCGAAACAGCTAAGTACATACTGTACTGTGAACCTCGAATTAGGATTAAAACTTTGTGACTACAATGAAAATTGAAAACAAGAAGAGACAAAACTGCACATTTTTTTTGACTGTCAGTGATTCAGGTCTTTATGAGGGTCACACTGTTCAAATAATAAGAGTGTATATAAATTGTAACACCAGAGGGTCGCTGGTCTAAGTGACATCACCTATTGTAAATTGCCGGGCCATCTTTTTCCTTCCCTTCTACATATCATTCTACACATACTACTATAAACATTGGTTCACCTCCTTGTCGTACTTCTTTGCCCCCATCATTAGGTATAAGGAATCACTGTAACACAATACAAACCCTTGCTGCCACAACAGGTTGACTTATTTTTTCTTCAGGTGCCTAAATACCTGCTTATTGAACTATACCCTCGGAGCCCTCCTCATGGTTTTTCTTTGCTGCCAGTGGAGTCAATGCTGCCTAACTTAGTCGCATTTGGCAAGCAAAACTATTTTTCTATAGGATGGGGTTCACAAGGAACTTAATGGTGCTCAACTGGAAAAAGGGCAACATCAGGAAATTCTAGTTCTCTATATTCCTCTTTAAAAAAAGAAGAAACGATTCAGATCCTATTGAATGAGATTGCCCAAACCGAATCAATGCTTAGTGAAGGCTCAGCACATCCAGCCAGATAAACACATTGAATGAATGAATATAAGTTCTGTAGAGCGCAAACTTAGCCCAGGGGTGTCAAGGCACTGCGGAAAGAGATCAGAGTAAGAGATGTCTATAGAGTTCAGAGCTTAAAGGTTAAGTCAGGGAAAAGGTTAGGACAGGTGAAAAGCCAGGTCTTCAATGACTTTCGAAAGGATGAATGGGTTTCCAGAGTGGAAATTGGGGAAGGAAGGGAATTACACAGATTAGCCCCTATCAACGAGAGAGCCCTCCCCCCCAACCTGGCTTTCCTAACCCTGGGAACTATTACCCGGTTCTTGCTTGCAGATCTCAAGTCCTTGCCGTGAAGATATCTTTGAAACATTTTGTTGATGCCTTCTGACCCCTTATTGTGGACGGCCTTGTGAACCAAACATAAGGCTTTGAACACAATTCTCCTCCCCAACGGGAGCCAGTGCAGGCTTCTGATGGTAGCTGAAACTGAGTGGAATTTAGGAAGACCCATCACCAGCCAAGCGACGGCATTCTGCACCAATTGAAGTCAATTAAGAAGTCCCTTGTTTATCCCTAAGTAAAGGGCATTACATTAGTCTAACCTAGACGCCACAAGGGCCACCACTGCCTGTTTCCGCGATGGAAGGGAGAGAAAACGGAAGATCTTCCTGAGAGTCCGTATCATCCCAAAACAGGTAGAGACAGTTCTATTTATTTGTGAGCCCAGGGAAAGAGAGGAGTCCACAATAATGCCTAAGTTCTTGGCATTCCTTAAGAAGTAAGTCAAGGATCATCTCCTTCTTCATTAAGGTTAGGCAAATCCACATGTGAGAGTGTGGCCTCAGACAACACAACAGTAGTTCTGACTGCAGGGATGGAGCTAAAGACATGTCCAGTTAAGCAGAACCTATCACCTTTCTAAGGCATGGATGAATTGAACATAGAAGCTTGGGCTCCACCAGTAGTTTGCAGAGAGCGCCAAATTATTTAGCAACCGCTAGACTCAGGACTGGAAGAACCTTTCAAGATTCTGTTTATGATCTTGTGAAAAACAAATCTTTTTCTCCAGCAAAATTGGAGAAGGGAAGCTGGAAAATGTTTTTTGCTATAGTGTAGTAACTATAAGAAGGATTTTGCTTAGTCTGGGACTTCAAGAGGCTAAATAGATTAATTAAATTCATGTATGGTCCAAGATACAAAATTCAAGATGGAAATGCTACAGAAAATTCTTCAGCTGATAACAACCTTTAGATTTTATAACTGGGATGGATTTCCAAAATACATATTACCATGTACCAGCCTGGGCTCTTGATTTTCTACACAATTTTTATTATTATCTTAGTTAACAGGCAATAAACCAAAAGTGCCATGAACTTCTTTGACATCCGTGGGGCTAAGCTTCATCAAATAAGATAACAGAGAAATAACGTAGATTAGCGTATACAGAGACATAATAATAGGATAATTACTTCCTTTTAATCCTGCGGTCCATGGTGTTGCAACATGTCAACACAGGCACTTATAAATCAGTCCACATGCAATCATGTTGGACTGCAGATATGTGTCTGCTGAGGGGGGAAGTGGTCATCTTATAATCTCGGCATGGTTATGGTCCCAGTCTCACATCTATCTGCCATTTTTTAGGAAAATTCATCACCATCTGCCAAAGGAAGGATTATTTTCCCTCTTCTGTCCTCCGACATACTCAGACCGGATTTCAGGATCTCATCCCAGGCTTGTGCTTTGGGAGGTTTCCAGAGTGCCCTGCGCTCCTCCCACCAAAGAGCCACATGTTCCCAACTCCGTGCACCACTTCAGTAAGTCAGGACCCTCAGGCTTCTTCTAGTTCATCATAAACTTTCTCCCACCTTGTATTAAATCTCAGTTCTGCAAATTTAGAGAATACCAGATGAGCCCTAGTTTTAGGGAAATTACCCAGCAGGCAAACAGGGGAGTATTGGGTAATTTGCGGTCAGTGGCCTTACTTATGGTTCTCAGTATTGTTTTCCATTATACTGAAAGACAGAGGCAAGCCCAGACTATGTAGTCAAGATCTGCATTCTCCTCAGAGCATCTGCAGCATTCTATCTTTGTGTCTAAAACATGCAATTCATTATTTTGGTATTCATTTATACATGGTGCAATAAGAGTACAATATCATTTTAAAATGAGCATACCTTGACGCTTTTGGGTAGCACTATCAATATCAATAGGTGACACCAGGACCTCTGGGCTTGCTCCCAGGGGGCTATCTTCTAATACCTGGAGTAACTGTCTAATATTAGTCATGGTGCAATGCTTAGGTATACATTCTGTCTAATCAGCCGGAATCAAAGAACCTGCCCTAGAGAATAATCTATTCACTAGTACTCAGAATCTTGTAATTATCATTCGGCATTGATAAAGGTCGGTACGAAATAACATATTTAGCCTCTTTGCCTTTCTTCGAGCGCGAGACTATAACAGCCTCTCTCATCGAATGAGGTAGTACCACTGCCTCCTTAGATGCATTACCAGTCTGGGGCTAGTACGTCTACGTAAGCAGAATACAATTATACAGAGAGTCCATACCTTCCCCCTAGTGATGTCCCTGACCACCCCTTTCACCTCTTGAAATATTATTGCTTCTCCCAAAGCTTCTGCTGATTGATGGTTATGCTTGAGAGGCGAGGCAGCTCTTGCATTTTTTACTATATCCTAGTTGCTGGTTACTGGTCGAGTCAAGTATAAGTGTACCTTGTTTATTTCTGTTTGCGAATAAACTTCTTGACCATCTGAGTTGGGGTATGTCTTATGTCATAATATGCCAACCACTCCAGTAGCTTCCCGTATAATCTCTCTGATCATGGGCCTTTTCAATGTAAACCCTGTAATCATAGACCCTTAATCAGTCGAGCAACACACCAATAGCATTTCATCCCCCCCAACAGTGAGGAATGGGCTGCACCCCTTTCAGCTCTCTCACAGCAGTATTTAATACCTGGTCTTCAGTACGTCTGAGAAGTTGTGCTCTCACTACAAACCTGCTAGCTTTAAAATGACCCAGCACTACTGTCTTGAACGCTTCTCACCCCATCATAGCAGACAATGCAGTTCCTGTGTTTTCCTCAAAGTACTTAACAATAGCCTATTCTACAGTGGCCCTAAATGTGGTGTCCAGGAAGGAATTGATTGGTTGGGGAACAATACATTGCATAGTTATAAGAAATGGGTTATGATCTGCATATCTTTTGGCTAGGTATTCATTGTGTTAGACCTGCTTAACTTGTAATTGGCATCAGCATAGGAATTTATCTAGTCTGACCAAAAGATTGTGGAGACTGGAGGGATAAGAGCACTCTCTGCCCTCAGGATTATACATTCTCCAGCTTTCTACTAAATCCCAATGTGACATCCAGTTAGTAAAGGCCCTAGCAACATTGTATATCACAGACATCGAAAGGGGGGTAATTGATCTAGTATTGGATCGACAATACAATTAAAGTCCCTTCCTGCAATCCAGAGAAAATGTAAAATTGGTAGTATATGAGAAACCAATTCCTCTAGAAAGTAGAGTTGATTAACAATTGGAGTGAAATATTAGTCAGGGCATTATCCCTGCTGTACAACCTGTCCATTACTACCACATATCTACCTTCCGGATCTATTACCTCATTCACCATCTGAAAGGGAACACCCGGTCTGATCAAAATCAGGGTTCCATGAGCAAACGCTGAATATGTTGTGAAAATATTTGTCCCGCCATCTGTGTTTCCTATATGAATGCAATATGGGCTCCCTTCCACTTGATACATGCTTGTACATCATAATGTTTCCTAGTGGAGTTTAGACCACAAACATTCCACGTCAATATTTTAATCTGTCCCCCCAGTTCCATTGACATGGCCATGACTGTGCAGCATTACACAATCTCGAATAAACCATCTTGTCTCCTGTAAGCTAATCATTTTAAACAAAATCTCTAACCAACCTTTGTCGTTCCTCAACTGCAAAAATAAGAATCAAACAAAAACAGCAACTACACACTTCCCCAACAGTACCAACAGTGGACTGTGACAAAAAAGTTCCCTGTCCAAACCTTTGAAACTTCTTTTACCTTTACTGCACCACCAGCAGAGACCAACATAGCCCAAGATGGTGCTGAGGGCGGTAGGAGTGAAAGAAGAGTGTCAAAGAGGCAGAAAAGCAATAACATTAGAATAAGAATGCCCCCGACTGCCTGCATCCACACCTCGGATTACATCAAAAGGAATATGAATTGACATTGTAACAAATATTTATGCATGAATGTCAGAATGGAGAGGCCCACAGCACCTCCTCATATAAGTTTGACCTCTGTGTTTGGAGGCACCTTAGGCAAAACACATTGTCCAGTGCTTTTCAGCTCCGACATAGAACTTTTATCATTCTTGTATTCCTCCGTTTGCAATTGCTGTGAGTTCTGAACTGTCACTACCTTTGCCTGCATCTTCTCTGCCTCCACGTGATCCCTCGTGGGGTGAAGGTCAGTTTGACATCTAGAGCATTGTAATTTAGCATTCATGTGCTCGACAGCAGCATACATCATTTTGCCCTGGCCACCAGCATCAAACATTTCAGTCCAAGACCAAGTCTCAATAGGATCATCGAAAAGGTGAGCCTTCCCCTCCACCTGAATCCCCCAAATGCGCCAGATATGCATAGGTCAAACCAAGATCTCAAAGTGTTTTTTAAGGCCATGAAAAATGCACGTTGATGTTGAACCAGCAAAGTATAGTCTGGAAATGTAGACACCTTCACATTATTTACTACTGATAGCGGGAAGAATGAGATGCATCATGTAAACAAACACAGATCTAAGACCCGAGACCCCATGCAAATCTTTCAGGTTATCTGTCATCTCCTGCTTCAAGCGGTAAACTTGCCACATGTCCTTAGTGCCATCTCCGTCTCCCACAAGAATTCATCCCTTCTTCGTTATCGCATTTCTTCCAAGACCTAGCTATCAACTAAACAATAGGCCGTTCTATTAACTAACGATGTCTTGTCCACTTGCAGTGGAAACACAAATACATGCAACTTTTCACAGTACAAGCAAAAGCAAAATTAAACGCTAGTCGGGAAGCATGTTAAACAATAATCATGCCTACTGTTAGGCTAACTTAACATCACACGGGTTACAATACAGCTTCTTAGTGACTCATAAATCACCTTATAACATAATTTTCAGCATCATGAATAACCACTTCTACTAAGTTATTATTACAATTGTAATGTTATATAATTTCACAAACACATCATAAAGGACACGCTATACTTAGGTGTTAATATGAGAGTCAAAGTTGTCAGTTACATTTCTAACACACATGGATAATTCGGTTTCTTAGAAAATTACTTTGACATCTTGAACTTTAACACTTTTAGTCCTAAATTAGCCACACAGAATACACGTGAGTGCGGACTACTCATGTTTATAATGCACTCCTACAAAAACAATTAAAGGAAAGACAGATGCAAACATAAAGCATAAAATTACACTTATCTAATCCTCCCTTTGATGGCTTATCAAGCCATCAACAATCTCTACATCTTAACAGATGTGCTTTTAGATGGACTGATCTAAACCACTGTGGTTGCATGTCGTTTCCTTTTCAAATTTTCCAATCTCTTCAAGTCAAGATAATATTCATCTCTTGCATTCTCCAAACCCAATTCACCATGTTTCAGACTCTCACTTTTCCTCTTTCTATATTCTTGGGACCCTTTCACCAGAATGTACAGGGTAAACACATATATCCCAACTATGAACAACGGTTTCGAAATAGACCAACTATGCCACTCCCCAGATTTGCAAACCACCTTCCAACAGCCCTCAATCCCTTTCCAACAGAATCCAAAACTCCTTCAGTGGCCAAACCATTTATCCCCTGATGAAGGTCAGCAACATTCTTTATGAATGTTTGCAGATCTCTACTCTTATCAGGGATATTAGTGCAACACTATTGGACCTTTAGCATCCAGCAGATGCTGTCCTCTTTGGTGAGCAGAACATCTAATGCAAGGCTGTTCTGCAAAATCATTGATCTAATAGCAACCATTTCTGCATTGACTAGTAACAATGCTCCAGCTGTGTTAGTCAAAAATGTATCAACTGCAGTAGAAAGTTTTCTAATCTTAATGTCATTCAGTATCACTCCAGCACTAGGTATGATTGCTCCAAAAATGTCTCCTACAATTTCTCCAGGCACCCAAGCCACGCTTATGTTGTGATTTTTCTCCCCAAACTGGATGGTGAAAATTGTTAACATGATACATTTTTGGAAATACCACTCCCAGATAACAAATCCCTTACCATATACATGGTAACTTGAAATAAGCATTGTTCCCAAATATATAATAAATTCCACGAATCACCGGATCTCTCCCATCTACATAAAATGTTCATGATCCCAGGACTTCAAAGGTTGGATCCCATTTACCCTTCCCTACAAATATAGAACTACGGTCAGTCAGTTTATGGTAAATACATAATCTCCCTTTCTGTTGCCAATCTAGTCTCTCCTGCAGTTTTGTGATCTTTTTTCTCTTGTGTCTACTCCTTGGTGCAAAATCCAATTTCAGTAGTAGCCACTCCTGCTCTAAACCTATTTTCTACTTGATCAATACATTTGTTTTCAATCCCAGTGAGTGTGCAAGTTAGTTTATGTCAATGTGCATAAGTAGTCTCTATTGTCTGGCGGTAAAAAGAAATACCTACCAGCAAATTGTCCTAGAGTTGGTATGCTTATTCAGGTGCTTAAACAATGGCACTTCTGAGAGAACTAAATCATAATTAAAACAATAATACTCAAAATGTTCCTTGTTATAGAATATACTAAGAAACACACTACAGCTAATACCATATGTCAAAGGCAGGTGGTGGTAAGTGATGCCCTCAGCTGCTGAAGCGGGTAACTGCATGCAGACATAACAGTCCCTAGCCTCCATTGTGTCCACATTCTGATAAAGTAACCTAGCGTAAGCATTTAGAGAATAATCTACCCTAGAGATGTCAGTGTGTATGTTTTGCACTTCCAGCATTACTACCTCTTCTCTAGGCTTGGATGAAGGTGTAGTTTTAAACACACGTGACTCCCTTGTGCTACCTGCAGACCTAAGGCACAAGACTACAACCAGCAGTATTAATCCAACCACTGTAAGCATTATGATGTACACATTATGCATCTACATCTACGACTGGAATGATTCGTCTCTCTACTTTAGGCTCAGACCAAGTTCAGTGGAGAAATAGCAGCTACAGAATCCTCTCTGTGGTTCTCCACCTGTGCAAAGGCAAAACAATCTCTTGTATAAACTTCAGTTCATACACATGTATATACAGTTCTTCGTGAGACTTCCCTAACCCTACTCTGTGTTCTTTTAAAGGACTAGTTCCCAAACGTTGTTGTTCTTCCACTTGGGCCTAGGTATTTTTTTCAGGCTCATATTCAAAATTCACAAAGTTAATTCAACTTCTCTTATAAATTCAGACCCTAACTCATGTGTGAGGAACTGCAGCAAATCAGCTCTTAATTCAACAATCTCATCTGGGGACTGTTCTGGATTCAAATGAGGAAAAACAGGGTCATTCAATATTAGGTTTTGCTAGCCACTCAATCTTGGCAGAAAAGGAACGACAAATGAGAGAAGAATGTGCGAATCAGTCTCCAGAATACTCAGCAAAACGTTAATGGTCAGCACTGATGTTCCATAGTTTGTTCTCATCGGCATTGGTAGCTAGGTACGTCCACTCAGGAGAAGCGTACCTCCAACAAGGCTCCCTCAGTCTCTAGGATCTTCCCGTACCAGAATCCTCTACTTTGCTTTCACTTTGTTCAGATTCAGACCTCTTTTTCCCAGATCAGCATCAGGGGACAATTACAGACTTCTCTTTGGCAGCACCAGTGGCCAGCCTTCTTCCACCTCCTGCTGACTCACTGCACTACTTTCCTCTTCAGAGGTAGGACCTAACTCGCACACTGCCTCGGTACCAGCTGTTCTGGAGCCACTCGCCATCTCTGTTCTTTCTAGTGAACTTTCGGATCCTGTGTGTTCCCACACAGCTTGCCTGACCCTCTCCCCTGGTCTCTTGACTACTTTTGTTGTTTCTTCTGGAAGAGGAGCTGTTTTATCGAGGGGATACAGAACCTTGTGGGAATGAGAGGCATGCACCCAGTTCGGGAAGCCACTACACTTCGCAGCTATTGTCATCACCAAAATCACCTGAAACAGACCACACCAGCAAGGTTCTTCCTCACGTGCCTTTTGACCTGCACCCAGTCCCCAGGGCAAGGTTGTGACATTGTTCCTGGTGAGGCGGTGCAACCTGGTGAGACACATAACGAACCACATCAGCTAATCCTTTGCAATAGTCGAGCACCAGATTGTCTGAGGTATTTACAAAAATGTTGGCAGGCACAGCAGGTAGCCTCATAACACGCCCTATAAGGATCTCATGTGGCCAAAGGCCAGTCTTTCTATCAGGAATTCTATGGAGGCTTATCTGTACAAGCGGCAAAGAATCAGGCTGTTTTAGGGAGGTTGAAGCACACACCTTGGCTACCCTAGATTTCAAGGTGCCATTAATTTGCTCCTCAATACCAGAAGCCTCTGGCCGATAACTACAATGTAACCTCTGCTCCACGTGTAAAGCTTCACATAACAGTTTCATTGTCTCATTATTAAAAGGAGATCATTGGTCTGATTCCAAAGTAGTTTGAAATCCAAATCTTGGAATGAGTTCCTCAATAATAACATTGCTACTGTCAGACTATCACATCTCCTAATTGGGTAAGCCTTCACCCACAAAGAGAAAATGCACACCACCACTTGGATGTATCTCAGCCCATTAAAGATAGACATTTCTACAAAATCTAACTGCGTTCTATTTAAAGGTCCCACTGACTTTCCAATATGACTCAGGGCAACTGCTCTCCCTTTCCCAAAATTTATCTGTTGGCACGTCACGCACCTGTGGCACAGAGCAATCACTCGAAACTTGGGATTGAACCAGGTCTGAAAGGAACACTCTCATCATCCTTCCCTACATGTGTTGGCCCATATACATGTCTCGCCATTGAATGTTTGGGGCTTGGTGCATAACTCTGTGACATCAAGACAGTCATGTTCTCCGTCTGGCTCATGCCAATCACCTTCTGGCAAAGGCAACAAGGTAGCAGGCTTCAGCGTAGAACAGAGCTTTAGGTTGACATTTTCAGCAGCCAGTATAACTTGTTTGTAATGAGTAAGCCTACTATTTGTGAGATGCTGCGTGTGTGTTCTAGTAAGCAACAACTCTACTGAGTGAGGAATGTATATCGTGAGTGGATGATCCATCACAATGCTTTCACATCTCTCCCATCTGACACCTGTTGCAGCAACGAATTTGACACATCCAGTCAACGCAAATGCTACTGTATCCAAAGTAGCAGAAAAGTAGACAACTGGTCTATGTGCACCTCCATGAGTCTGGGTTAACACTGTGAGAGCACAGCCCTCTCTTTTATAGCAAAAGAGCAAAAATGCTTGTTATTATCTGGCATTCCCAACGCTGGAGTGTGGCAAAGGCTTTTTCTCAGCTCCAGGAACGCACTCAAGCAGTCATTGTCCCAAGGTATCGGAACGGACACATCCTTATGACTTAGCCTTTATAAAGTCTAGGCCATTAGAGAGAAGCTGGTATGCACTGATGATAGTAGCCCACCATTCCCAGAAACATTCTAACCTCTTTCTGTGTATGCTGCAAATTCATCTGCATGATCGCCGATATCCTCTCTTGTGACACCTTTCTTCCAACATTTGTAATCTTGTGCCCTAAATATAGAACTTCCTTCAGGCAGCATTGCAGCTTGTTTGGGGGCGCTAATGTCCATTCTCAGCCTGATGGTTCAACACAGCAATTGTATCAATGTGGCACTCGTCATGAGTATTCGATACAACCAATAAGTAGTTGATAAACTGTATCAGGACTGAGTCGCAAGGCATGACTAGGGATTCGAGAATTTTCTTCAAGATTTGATTAAAGATAGTAGGCATTTTTGTATACCCTTGTGGGACACGACGCCATGTTAAGACGTGGTCTCCCAGCTTAAAAGCGAACAAACATTTGCTAGATTCATACAATGGGACTGAGAAGAACGCATGACAGAGGTCAATGACGATGAACCATTCGACTTCACATTGAATTTGAAACAGTATCACAGATGGATTTGGTATCATGGGACAACAAGGGACTACAATACTGCTGATTTTATGGAGAACCTGTACAGTACGGTACTGCCGTTTGGCTTCTGTACAGTACAGTACTTGGCGTTGGGCTCCTGTAAACCCAAAATGGAAAAGTTGCATGGCCCCTCCAGAATCTCCTACACAATACCCTGTTCAATAATGGACTCCATCACAGGCGTGATCTATGCAATTGTCTCTGGAGTCAGGTTGTATGGTGGCATTCTGGGATACTCCGCATCAGGCTTAATCTGTATGCGAACAGACTTGATTTATTTAATGAGTCCAATGTCCTTTCCTGAGAAACTCTAAACTTCCTCTGATGCTATCTCCTTGATATCTAATGGCAGATCTTCTATGGTTAACAAAAGGAACAACAAAACTCCTTCTTTCTGATTTGCCAATTTGAATACTACAGCCTTATCTTTGATTTGGATGTCAGTGCCCTCTGGGGTACACAATATAGTACAATTGAGCTTTCACAGCAAGTCTTGTCCCAACAAACTTATAGGACCCGAGTCACACACTACAAACTGATGATTATCCTCGAAGGTGCCTATCCTCACATGGACTTCCTCGGTCAAAGGTTTCAACATTCTCTTATTAGCTACGCCTATAACGTGGATAGTTTTTCCAGAGAGGGGTATGTTGGGAGCCTCTGCTGTTCTCGCAGTACAGCGGATGGCACCAGTATCATACTAGAAAGGTGACGTTGTGGCCAACCACATCTGCATCGACATAGGGTCCACTCTGGTCTACCTCTAAGACTGCGCCAAGTGTATAGTATTCTTTCCCCGTCAGGCACCGTCATAAGGTCTGATTTGTCTCTGACCCATCGAAGGCCTCGAACATAGGGTGCCGCTGAACCGAGGCATTCCCATGAGACATTCTGAGATCTTGGCCAAGTCATGTGTTGTGATGGTACAAACTTACCCTGGGGTTGGTAAGATCCCCCACCCTGATCCTGGTTTTTAGGATTCAAAACACATTAGCACTTCCAATGCCCCACCCTATTGCAATAGTGCCATGGGCTGGTTTTCTTATGGGTTGCAATGTCTATTCCTGTCTTGGGGTCTATTGGACCACCACTGCCTCTTCCTTGGCCCTCACTCCTTCCCCTAGGGCACCTATACTACTTGCGGGTACGTTTCTGACATCAGAGGCCATGTCTCTGCTATATTTCTGACCCTGACCTCCCCTCTTTGCAGCATTCATTTGTACCAACATCGATTTTTCCTTCCTCTTCTCATGCCTCGTCTCGATTTTGCCACTGCAATATTTGGCAGAACGCAGAATCTCCTCAATGGACTTATTTTGCCAACATATCAAATGCTGCTTAATCATTAAAGTGATTAAGTGCAACCCAGTCACAAACTTGGACACAAACTGTCCCATGTCTTTTGGTTCAAGAGTATCTGTGAGAAGTTGGCCTGGCATATGCTGTCCACTAGTTATAGGGGACACCTTGCACTAGTCCAATTCGACTCTTATGGTGATAGGTTAAAAGACAACCTTTAAAGACAGCTATCCTAGTGGTAGCTGTGGAGAGCAGCCTTCAGGCTAAGTCTTGAAGGAGTGTTAAGCTTATTGTTTTACGATGGATAACCTCTTGAATGACCAAATGAAAGAGTAGTTCACACAGGTATATATATAAAAATATATGTATTTATTCTAAGAATAATCCCACTAGTCTCTTTGACTGGAGGTAAAGATACAATTCAAACAAGCATTGATAGTTACAATAAATAGCACTGGAATCATAGGGCCCCAGGGGGGGACCAAACCATATATTAAAAAAGTGGTATAACCAAGACAATTCTACAGACAGTGCATAGGGCACTTAGGGTCGCTGGCCCCTTACGACACCACCCAAGGTAGTGAGGAAGGGGACCCACGGGAGACGCGTGCAGTGGTATAAACTACTGTTGGGATCTCTATTAAATCCTATGGAGAATGTCGCGGTTGGAAATTACAAGAATCTAAACACTTCTAGCAGGAGTTCAAGTTCAGCAGCTTAGAGTTAAGCTCTTGGAGGGCCCACACCCACGACAGTACCGAGGTACCACTGTTACCTGCCTCAGGGAAGCCGGGTGCATAGGTCGTTTTCGATGTCGGGTCGCGATCTCGTTTTCAATGGAAAAAGGTGAAGAACTGCTGCTGGCGTGAAGCGTCGTCGATGTCGTGTAGATTGAAGATGTAGATCTTGAAGGTAAGGACCTGAAAGCAGAGGGGACAGAGTCTGGGTCACTAGCCAGTGACCAGGGAGCTCAGGAGAAAGAGCTCTTCAATGTCGGGTGTTTTCAGGTTGAAGATGGGTAGCTTGGATCAGCAGCCACGAGGTCCAGGAGGCTTCAAGGAAGGCCAGCTTCTGGAGAGCGACTGTCCCAAGAAGGATGAAGGCCGCTGCGGTGTTAGTGTCCAGATTGGACCCACTAAGCCTTGGCAACCGCAACCCACGCAAGGATCACAAAACAGCTACAGTGCTGAGCGAGGTCTCCAGCGAGGAGACTGTAGAGCAGGCCTGGAGCAACCAGGGGAGCCCATTAAAGTAAAGATTGACCTCTGCTAGGGCCCACCAGTCGAGAGAAAAGGGACCGCAGGAGGCGGCAATTTGGAGTGCGTAAAGATGAGCCCACGGGTCGCCGGAGCAGGCTGGAGCGTCGTCCTTTGGCACAAGTAATGCTGAGAGGTTGGCTCAATAATGGGCCAAAGCACAACTCCCCCACTGGTCGGGGTCGTGTGCTGTGCAAGAGGTGGCCGGTGTCCTGGGGTATTGGGGATCTCGGCACCCACGGGGTCCACGGTGCTGAGCTTTGCTGTGCACACTCACTGGCCTCTGGGATGCTTGGAAACCCACCTCAGGGTAGGCAGAAGTCTTCGATGTCCATAGGAGCAGCGGAGTTCCAACTGGGTCACTTGCAGTGTTTCAGGTGCCTGCCAAGCAGGAGGGTAACTCCTTTACCCCAAGGGAGATTTCTTCATTCAGCTGTGCGGCAGCAAGTCGAAGGTTCAAGTCTTTGAAGTCCAAGATTAATCTGAGGCTCTGTGGACCCTGCACCCACCTTTATCCAGAGATTAGGGGAGTGTCTGAATCAGAGCCCACCAATGAGAGTTCAGGCAGGAAAGGGTGGCTACACCATCTCCACTTTGTGTGTTTTCCCACCTGGGCAGGGGACAGGATGCCCCTGAACCGGTTTGGGGCGGTGTATGCAGAAGTAGGCACTGGAGAAGCCTACGTGCAAGTCTGAAAGACATCCTATGGTGCACCCACCCAGTTCCAATCCACATAGTCTGTCTGGGGAGATGGGAACACCTCCCTGCAACAAGATCCCTATTGTCCAGCTGCCGTGGCTGGAGTTCTGCCCAGCAACAGGCTGCCAGAGTCGTGTGGGTGGCGAGTAGCATCCATTTTGTACTACGTGTGCACTTTTAAATTGGTGTCTAAAATCTGCCGCTTTTACCATATCACCCCTCTAGCAGGGGGGAATCATGCCCTCACTCCCATGGCTGGATTGGGGGTATGATTCCACGATGTTTGACACCAAACATGACATGGTTCTGTGCAGCCACTCTCAAGTTATCACGCTATCGCGATTACTTATAATGCGGTTAAGAGTATATGGTATGGCTGCACTACAAACAACCCAGCAATAGTTTTACGAAGGTTGCAGAGGGGCTCTACTCAGGTAGGGGTTCTCCCTCACACATATCTCAGCACCCTGCCTTGTAGGATTAGCAAGGCCTGCCTTAGGGGTGACCTATGAGGATATATGTGTTGTATTAAGTGGGATACAGGATACCTATATCCCTGTAAGGGGTGCAAGCACCACCTTACCCAGACTACAGTAGTGGTCTGGGGGTGTCAGTTTGTATGGCTGTCCCAGGGGTGGCACAATAAGTAATGCAGCCCCTGGTAGGCCTCTGAGGGACCCATGCCCTGGGTACCTAGGGTACCATCTACAAGGGGCTGATAGGGTGTCCTCAGTATCCAATTTCTATGTACCTAGGGTACTCACATCAGTTTAGAGAGGAAGCAGATAGGCTGGGGTCCTGGATAGCAGGGCCACAGCCTGGCTAGAGTCAGAAAACAGTCAAAACATCAGCAAAAAGTTGGGGGCAACTATGCAGTCGATGCCACTCTCCTACAGTATCACTTCCGCTGTACTGTTTAAAAGACTGCACAACCACTCATAGTAGGCATGCACGGTCTCTCTTTATGTTCCCGGGTGCTTATGTCTATTTTAACCCAGTCTACATCCTGTGGAGCCACCTTTAACCATGTGATCACCTGATTGTATTTCTTAGTCACCACAGGGGACAGACCATGAGTCACTGTATTTCTTTTGGGTTCCCCATCAAGCCATTCTATAGCTATTTTACAAAAGACAATACTTATTTCAAGTTATGCATTTTATTCCTGTTTTTCCTCCTTGGTTTACTAATACTGACACTTAAAGCCCCTGTGCATTTCTATTTCTTTTATCCCACATCAACTATTATACGCATGTGCCGAACTGTTGGTAATGATACTGACTATCACCCTCTCCACACTGCTTTGTTTGAGAATATGTGGTACTAGTACATGCATAGCATAGGCACATGTTATGTATGTTCCCTCATCCCCACGCCTCTGCAGTAGACAAATTGCTTTACCCTAAAGAGGTATACTCAAACATTGCACACTGTCTCTTGCACCTCTTTTTATTTCGAATAAAAGCACAGCTGCAAACAACACACGTTAGCCCTGTTACTGCACGACTTAACACAACTAGATTTGATAACACCCCTGTAGTACTACAGATCCTGACAGATGGACTAGAGATAAGAGATCAGATATCAAGAATGAAGAAAGCAGGCCATAAGAGAGAGTGGTCAAAGTGGAAAAAATCTATATTAGACCTTGGGTATCTTTTTGGCAACTCAACCGCCACCTCAATGTAATAACTATAAGGCTAAGCCCCTACCCCCTGATTGCACAGGCAGGCCTGTCCTCAACATCACGGGATCGGTATTTGCTCAAGATAAATGGCATACTGGTGCCATGTTCACTTGTAAAACAATATAATTATGGAATGGCACCGAGACAAACAGCCCTCAAGTGTTTGATAAGATAGTAGAACGATATATGGGATGCAAACATACAGAGATATACATGGATAGGAACTAGCACACACCCTAGAATAGCAGTGAAATTAACACATTTTTCTCTTTGATTTAGAGTAAATGGGACAGTAAAGGTGTGTTGCAACATAAAGTGTAACACCACCATATACAACACTGATATGGAGGGGGGCACTTCCAGCCTGGTGGACTACTACTGGTAATGTGTCACCCCGGCTCTATAGGCAACTACCCCAAAACTAGAATGCCCTCAGCTCACTTGTGGTTCTGCACACCTCCTCCCTGGTGATACCAGGATTTGACATCTCAGAGTTACATGACCATCCCAAGGGCCGTCCAATGATCTGGTTGCATCACCACTGGAAGAAAAGAGCTGCGAAAGACTTTGGCACTGCAGCTTGAGAAGACATTCCACAGGAACACAGACGATTCAACAATGCCCAGCTCTTCTTCTGCAGTATTCTACCATTTGTTCAGGCAAAAGTAACTCTCTGCTGGCTGCAGATTAAGCAGTGGAAATTGATGAAGACAATCAATGCAATAGAAGATGAATTCAACGCTATTAAAGAGAACTACACGCCATTAGACTGATGGTAATGCAGCACACATATGTACTGGAATTATTGAGGGGTGTGTGTGTGAGAAGATTGTATCCGCCTGCTGCACCTATGTGCCGGTCAACGATGAGGAGAATAAAACATTGACTGAGGCCATTCAGACATTGCATGACCTACAAATGATAATGGTCAACTATGGGGGTGCCCCTGATGAGTAGTTTGAGGGTTGTTTTGAGTGGGTACTTTCCTGAATGTTGTGGTTGTTCAAGACCTTGTTGCCTCTGGTGGTGTTGTTGCCCTTGACAATTTTTCAGATAGTAAAAGCGTGATGAAAGAGAATTACAGCTAAATTTGGAGGAGCATTTATGGTTAGGAAAAGGGCTAGGGGTGTCAGGGGACCGGGTAGTGAGTATGAGGTAATTCCCCTAGAAGATGGGAGGATAGGAGAGGTAGTTGAAGAATCAACTATGGGGGAATGATAGTTGGAACAATGGGATGTATCATGTAAAGATCCACACAGATCTAAGACCCAAGCTCCCCATGCAAATCTTTCAGACTAGAGATAGTTTAAAACACATGGAATCAGTGACAGGCCCATGCATGGAAACAGTAACGTGGTGAAGAACATTGGGTTCAGCAGAAATAGAAAAGTCACATAACACTGTAGCTTCAGGAAACATCTTGTGGTTAATTTAGCTGAGCTGCTGCATGAAAATAGGTCACATTTCCCTTCAGTTTTAGGAAACTTGACACAACATTTAAGTGGTTAGTTCATATGAGCCTCATACCAAATAAGTCACAAATAGGTTACCACAATCTCCATCTGCTAGGGGAATGAGCAGAGATGCCCCAATCACATAAGAGCTTGCTTCCGCTAAAGCTCTGCAGCCTCTTATACCTTTTACTAAACACGTACATAGGAAAAACTACCAAGTATCTCATTCTGTCCTAGAACATAGTGACACACAGTTCACACTTCTGCCAAAACCACACTTTCACACCTAAAGGTTAGATAGCTTGGCAAGAGAAACTACATGCAAAAGGTCAGATAGCTTGGTACAATCAGCATTTAGTAAGATATAACCATGCGCTGTGCAGTCAGATAAATATGTCTTTGATAGCGTTTGAATTCCGAGAACCGAAACCCACATAGGGGGTTTCTGCTGATTATGGGATGCAAGACCCACATTAATGCACTTTTGTTTCCGAGAAATTGCTACATTTGCTAATGCTATGCTGTATGCCCTGTGTGAACATTGCTTGCGCAAATGATGAACTTGTAACCTTTTCTTTTGCGGTTTGAGACTTAAATACTGCTGAGTTTGAGCTGAACTTCGGATATCAGGTTTCAGTATCTCTAAAGCTGACTGATCTCCTCAGCTGTTATAATTGAGTAACCCCATATTACTTTGTCAATTGTGTCTTGTTTTTTATTTAACAGATTTCCCTCCAACACTTTATAGAAGTCTGTCTTGCAAGCCTGCCTCAGAATATAATCTCTATCTCTAAAGTGTAAGAATTTGGCCACTACTGGGCTCTGGGGCGCTCCATGCCTAGGAGGTCGGGCAAGATTGCAGTGTGCCCTCTCCAGGGTGTATAACCTAGATATGCCCTCAAGTGTGACCATCTCTTGTAATCAGTCCTCTAAGAAGGAAACCATTGAGTCTTCTTCAACTTTCTTGGGCAGCTCCACCACTCTGATGTTGCTGTGCCAGGCGTGACCCTCCTGGTCATCCATCCTGCTTTCCAGATCATGCACCTTTTCCCTCATGTCCTTCCGTCACTTCATGAGAGTCTCAGAGAGAGATCTTCCACAACTGTTTCTACTTTAGCCAAATGTTTAGCCATCTTTCTTTGGTCGGGTTTTAAGAGGCCCGATTCTATCACCACAGAGTCTATTTTATTCTCTTGCCGTCCCTGGCTGCCCTGCCAAGTACTACTCATCAGGTATTAGACTAACGCAATTCAGTGTGGTGGTCCGCATCAGCACACTGAAATGCAAAGTCATTCATTTATGGCACCTCCTCGGCTGTCAAGCTTGAGCGCTGCTAAATTAGCACTCTGACAGAGAGCTGCACAGTCGTACCTTGACGGCGCTGCTCGCTACTAGTAAGTGTCACTACCTTCTCTAATATATAATAATAATTTAATTTACTTTTGTGTCTGTCTCTACCTTCTTATCCAAATAATTTAATTTACGCTAGTTTTAAGTGGACGTGACTAAGGTGGCGCGTCACGATCATGCACCTTAAAGTTACAGCTGTTGAGGCCTCAGAGTTAAGCTATCAGGCAGCTGAGATAATGATCCGCGCTGGGGCCCATCTCACATCCTGTAGTGGGCCAGGTCTCACATGGCAGAGAGTCTGGGCAGACTCTGTCAAATTGATCAAGATGGCATAACATTTTATTGATTGTGTCCAGGGAGGAGCCAGGAGGCCCAGTCCAGATCGGTGCAGGCTGGGTATGGCACTGAGAATCTCTTTTTAATTGTTTATCTTCCACCCTGCCCAGCAACAGGTGTCCGATGAGCTAGGCTTTTGCAGGATGTTTAGTTTTTTGTCTGTCAGTGCCCCAGCCCGGGCCCCCAAGAAGTGTTGCTGCTGCTGCCTGGCAACAGAAGTTCAACACGTGTCAAACTTCAACACATACTCTGAGTCCGGGAGAGCTGAGCAGGTGGTGCTTTATTATCTTTAAAAGCCAGGGCAGCCAGGCACGCCTCTTAGACTCTCATAACAGCTGCTGTGCCACCAGCTCCTCTCATCAGCATCCCTCATGACCTTCTGGAACGTAGGATGGGGCTCTCTGGCTTAGTGTTAAATGGTTTTCCTTGTTTCTCCACTAGAGAACACTAAGAATAAAAGTCAATCAATCTCTCTCCAATTCCACTCCATTAACTCTTGGGGCACCTCAAGGGTCCTCTCTCTCACCCACACTCTTCAACTTATTCATGGAACCCCTTACTGAAATCCTCAAAGCATCTAACATCCACTATCACACGAATGCGGACGACACCCAATTGTACATGAAAATCTCTTCCCCTGAAGATTTCAAGACATTCAACATAACCCTACACAACATCCAAAATTGGCTAACCTCCAACCATCTCAAACTTAATGCTCTCAAAACAGAACTCCTCCTAATCTCCCCTCCCAGGCAATCCCACATTATTGAAAATTATTTTTAAAAAATCTAACTGCTATCAACTGCTTACCACACATCATAGACTCTATGCGATCTCTTGGAATAATAGAGGATAAGAACTTGAACATGCAGGATTACATCAGCGCAACTACCAAAGGAGCGAACTTCCAACTGAGCATCCTGAGAAAAATAAAACCCTTTCTTCCCCCCTATGACTTCAAGTCCACTGTGCAAGCCTTAGTCATCTCAAGGTTGGAATGTGGCAGTGCAACCCTTTGCAGGCTACCTAGCTACAGATTGGCTCCTCAGACCTCCGCTGCTAGGCTCATCACAGGATCCAAAAAAAGCAACCGCATCTCAGATTTCAAATCCTTAAATTGGCATCCCTAATAGGTCAGGATACAACTAAAAGTTGCCCGCATGACCCATAGAGCCCTTCATTTCAACAACCCTCTGTACCTCGATCAAAAACTAGAACTTTCCGGCGCAGTCGATCCTCCTGCCGCTTAAACCAAAAAGATTTTAAAGAATGAAAGCGTAGAATCGGACCTTCTCTGGTATTGCCCCAAGAATCTGGAACTCCCTGTCTAGGGACACCAGATTAAATACTTAATCAGTGTCCTTCTAAAAGGAAGTGAAAGCTTTACTGTAGAATAATTTTCTGAATTAGATTTTAGCCTCTGCCTACTGTCTTGTCAGCCTTGCTCTGTTCAAGCATCCTCATCCAGTTGGCTTTGCTACATCCTTAATTGTTCCTGAACCTTTTGCTGTATTCGTCCCCCATGTTCTTTTACTTACTTATGCCATTGTATACTTACATTATACTGATCACCTCCGTTAGTTCAGAGGTGTCTGCCTAAATGTATTATGACCATTTTGCTGTTTTACCTCACTTGTCTTCTTCTCATGTGTTCAGGATTCTTTGTAAAAGCACTCTGATACCCTCTTGGCTCATGTTTGCGTTATATAAAACTTTTAAAATAAAAACATCAAAAAAATAAAATAGGAATCTGAAACCCATTTCCTATTCCCTTACCCCATCTGTTTATCAGGTTTCATGTAAGATTTAAACAGATCGTTAGTATATTTTTCATCAGCCTATACCTCAGGAGGAAACAATGGATTGTGTAAAGTAAAATAGTGCACAGGAAAGGGGTTTCCTTCACTTGGAGATTAAGGGCCTGATTTAGAGTTCAGTGAACAGGTTGCTTTGTCCCGTCCGCCGTATTACAAGTTTGTTATATCTAGTGACACTTGTAATACGGCGGCCGGGATACCCGTCACAGTTGTAATCGAGCAACCAGTTCACCGAACTCTAAATCAGGCCCTAGGTTTCTGTTTGTCCATGTCTCAAATTGTTACTCCCAAAAAGTCTTTGAGCCTCACTCAATTTAAGACACGTCCAAAAGATGTGTGCCAATTTGGCCACACCTCCTGCTACATAAGCCCCCTCTCTTCTCCTAAGAAAAGTATGGGTGGGAATTTTTGCAATGATTATCTTCCACTAAATCTCCTTCCATAAGGGAAAAGTTGTCGTTTTGTGAATTATGTGAAATAGCTGATCCCATTCTTCCATGTTATAGGCTTGCCGAGAGTCATTCTTCCATGTTTGCGTGTGTGTGTGGCAAAATAGTTTGGAAGGAGAATTTCTGGAAAGTGTTTTAATATTGAGTAATTTAACATTTTTTTGTTTGATCCAACAAAGTAATCAAAGGGAGACCCTGCTTAGTACTAGCCTCTAGGGTACTATTGGGGCATGCATGAAGGTAATGTTGAATTAGCAAACATTTTAAGTGTGTTTTGGGTCATTTAAATTGTTTACAAACAAATCTTCAAATTTCCATACCTCTTCCCCTTTCATAGATTGGGATAAGTGTGTTAAGCCTTCCATTTCCTATGCAGGCATCAATTGGTTGCCAAGTCCTGGGGGAAAAGTCTTTGCTGTCTGGGATTGGGGCAATCACTTTTATACCAATGCCTAGATCAGGCTTGTTGTGAGGGATCTCATTAGGTACAGGTTATCATCCATTAAGGGGTAGGATACCTCTGTTCTCACTGTCGCTGGGAACTGTATTCTCTATCTTATTTTCAGCTAAGACTGCTGCACTACGTTGGAGAGGGGGCAGTTATTTTTATCCATCACCACCTATGCCAATGCCATGTCATGATGACGTGATTTGCGTATGTGGAAAACTAGACCTCCTCATGGCATTATCTGAGGTTTGGAACAGTCAATCCACCATAATGCATGTTTTACATATTGTGAGGTTGGCATTAGCCTGTAAGAAAGAATTAAGCCAACATCATGATCTTAACCTTCAAAACTTTTGCTGGACAACCCTGGTCTAAACCCAACCATGGATGTAGGTCACTGTGTCTTAGCTTTTAAAGAGTTTCTTATTTTTTAACTGTTCATTATGATCTTCCACGGGTCCTGCATGTATCACAAAAACCTGATTTGATCTTTCAATGTACACAGTTATATTTTTGGCTGTGATCACATCCATCAGTCAACTAATGGGTCTTATTAGTAATGCCTAGTTTCTAGGGGTGGTGCCAAATCGATTAGTTTTACAAACTGGTCAAGGTTTATTATTCATTCCCTTAGGGCTCAAATTCTGTCCGCCATGTAAATTACTTTTATGATCTCAATTTAAGGAAGTATCTAGCAGTTTTCCATAATAGAACACCTCTTTCAGGCTTACAGAATACTTTGCGCTTAAGTTAGGCATACCGGGAAATTACATTAAATACTAATATTGCAGCTTATACCAATGGATACCTTCAGTCCGAGGCAGAAGTGGCAGGCATTGGCAAAGACTGATTAACCTGAGGATGTCAGCGTTGTAGGCAGGGCAGATACCATTTCTATGGTGGTTATTGTTGGGCAAAACCACTGGCAACACAGTCAGTCTCTGTGCCCTATACAAACTGAAATTGGAGATTCATTTACAACATGCATAGGACTGTTAGTGCTAGAGTCATATAGTTTGTTTCGTCTGCTGGAATAAAACACATGGGTGTTGTGTGATGTTGGGATGGGGAATCCTGTGTGTTTCTTTCATACCATGCACAACTCGATTACAAAGTAGTTTGAACCATATTCTCGTAAGGAAGGAAGATGAAGGGTAAGTAAGATAAAGAGGTAACGCCATGAATATTTATGTACACTTCCATTTTCCATTAGACATTCATGGTTTCTGTGTTTCCGTACCTCACATACCTATCCCAGTCCCTTATGGGAGGGTGTGTGATGTTATTTAACTGTTTACACTTGTGCACAGAAAGTAGAGGGGCCCTATATACAGTCTTATAGATAGGTAAGGAAGGGCATTGAAAAAGCAGAAAGAGTAGCTGGACAAGAGAGAAGAGGAGTGTTGGGACGGAAAAGCCCTCTGTATGAGTATGGACTTGTACCCCTGTCCTGAGTGCCCGACTGCACTGATGTGTGGACCCCTAATGCTGCTTTTTGTTGTCATAGGCAAACATGGATCATGTGTGTGCACCATGACATAGGTCTGTCTCACAGGTTGCAGTCAAGGAGGTGGAAGTGGCAGCACACCATGTAGTGATCAGTAGGGTTGGACAGCTTCTTGTCAACCTGTGTCACTGGAGTGAGACCTACAGGCTCACTCACTTTTTTAAGGTTCTGCTACTCTGTGCTTACTCACTCTTGGTCTACATCAGTTAGATGTTGAAGTACTGTGCAGCACAGGAGTGATGACTCTATGCTAAATCTGTGGGCCTGGGAAGGGTACAGTTCAGAGATAGAGCAGTGCTGCAAGGTGAGTGTATATACTGGGTGTATGTATACCAGAAAGGAATACATTACATGAGAGATGTACTGCTGTGCATGTGCTGCGTGTTTGTGTGCATGTGATAAGTACAGTACGTCAAGGGTGAAGTGTTATGCAGGACACACATGGCGAATGTATGTACTAGCAGTGTGTGTGTTTGCAGGTAGCACACCATGACACAATACAGAAAGGCTGCAGTATTGAACAGTGTGCGCAGAATATATGGATGTGCTGCTTGCGAATGTGGCTGGGGTGGCACGATACAGCGAAATAACAGTACTGGGCAGTGTGTGTGCAGTGTACATACACTGAGTGCAAGTGTGCCTGTAATGGTACATTTTACATGGAAGACCCCGGATTCCATTATGGGAAATGCAGGCCTGGCTGGTGAAGACATGAGGAGTTGAGGAAACCACCCAGCTAGGTTTGTGTATTACAGTATTCCTGTGAGCTGGGTGGGACACACTGCAGAGTGGAAAGAGAGACTACCCCGCTTCTTAAATAATTAAGAAAAACACTTAATCTTCTTGGTCTGGTAGAATTCTAGGACCATCCCGCTTTTGCATCTTTCCCATCTAAGTATGCATTGAAGCCAAAATATTGGGAAACTGTAGCAGTAAACGACTATATGGAGGCTGTTTCCTCCAGCCTGTTATCCGACTTTTGTTACATTAAGATTGTCAGTACATATGAGCCATTTTGGGACATTGTCACTGCTCCTTTATATCGCAAGGTATATTTTCAGTTTCGTATGTGCAGCTTACAGTTGAGATCTTTTACTGCAACGTGGTCTACTAGGTCCACAGAAGTTTGTCCAACTTGCACAGCCTGGTGGAGAGTGTTGCCCATGTTTTCTTTGTTTGTCCAATCCATGCTCACGCATGCAGCTTTTGGCTTGCCCCTCCCTGCAGATGCCTCGGTGTGCGTAATCACCTTGTGGCCCTGTGAATTTTGAGATCAGACCCTAGTCATTAATTTGTTGCCTCAGTGGCTACATTTCTGGCTGCAATGTGGAAACTTTGCAAAATTATCTGCTAATGTATGTATTGTTATGCTGGCTATTTCAATACACTGCAAATTCTAAATCTTTTACTCTTTTTATGGATGTGTACTGTGTTGTTTCATTTTATATGTGCAGTTTAATCAAATTTATTATGTTTTTATGTCTGTGTATTTGTGCTTTTATGGCCCTAGTGGCCAAAATAAAGCTATTTTGAATCGACTACCCCCGTATACATCAAAGGGTGCTATTTGATTCAGTTAGAGATCACAAAGAAATAACCCAGACACATCTCAGGAAGGAGATGGGGCCGATAAGATAATCATAAAGAGAGGGACCGGGAGCCCAAAATTAACCTTTTGATGTTCATATCACTGTGGGTGACATTGAGGTGAGAACTCTAGTCACTACTAAGGCCTGTGCTGTGAGACTAACAGCGTTGGAGTCTTTCCTGGTGTGACAGACAGGCTTTCAAGAGAAAGACAGAGAAGAAAACTGCAACATAAAAATGTAAAGACCCTGGTGCCAAACACCATTTAGTGTCTGGAAATGGTCTATAAGAATGTAGGTTGAAAACCCAAATAATTGTCATCTGCCAGTCAGCCAGATGGGCTGTGGGAGGAGGGGAAGCTCTACAAGACTTATGCCTGTCACCAGGACTGTGGGCCAAGGCCTGCTAGCCTCCCTGCTGGGTGAGGGGACATCAACCAGGGTAACCAAGGACACCTGCTCTGGAGCCTGAAGCACTAGCACCTGCCTGATTGCCAAGACCAGTGTGCCCTGTCAGGAAGAGGAGAGTGTTGGAGGGAACGTGGTCCACTCGGGAGCCCTTTTGAGAGGACTCCTGAAGTGAGGAGACGGCTGCTGCACTGAACAAGTCACTGCTCATGTGCAGGATCAGGTTGGTGACCCGCGTATGTCAGGAGAAGACAACCGTGAAGACAGTCATAAGCAAAGTGCTGTACAGGAAGCATAAAGTCCGTTCTACACCATTGAGGCGACCCTGTGTACCAGGAGGAGCTGACATGGGAGTGAACACTGCCAATAAGTGCTGGGATCGTTGCTTGGCCTAGTGGCAGCACATATGCCGAGAGGGGCAGAGTGGTGTGAACTGTCATGCAGGAAGTTAGAAAGCCTTGTGGTAAAGAACAGTGGCAACCCTGTATACCAAGAGGGGCTGCTGGTACTAATTACCTTTTGGAATTCGAGCCACCTATGACCTGAAGTGCGACCTGTGGGTCGAACTCAAGAATCAAGGAATTGCTCCCCAAACTGCCCCCTTGGTGGAGGAGGACAGAGCTGTAAGTGCATCAACCTCAATGGGGCCAGATTGGGAGCCCCACAATCAACCCTACTACCCTGGGGGAGGGGGCTGAACTAACCTCGGAGGGGGAAGCACCGTGCCTGCCAGGTGCAGCCTGACTCGACTGAGCAGGACTGGAACATCATGAGTGCCCGTGGTTGGGGCACTCGCTGAATGCTTCCTCAGTGCTGAAGCAGCTAAGACTTGATAACGGCTTACAGGGCCCTGGGGGACTCGCTGCTAAAGGTGCTGCACCACAGACAATTTTGACTACTTTTTAAGAGTTGGAGTGGACTCTTGTGTAAGGCCTACTAGTGAGCATTCACTGGATGGGGCCACCAGTGGATGGGGAATGACCCCAACCACAGTGCGAGAAGTGGGTGGAACAGGGATTTGCCATTGAAACACTAGAGTCCTGACTTAAATGGAATTGTGTTATTGTGTTAGGTGTCGAATAACTTCTTTGAATGCGTAGAGATAGAAATAATATACTTATTTTAAATATAAAAATAAGTATTCGACTGGACATTGATTTATTGACATTGCTGTGTGCTCTTTGTGTTAGGACTCATGTTCACTAAACTGTATCTACAATTCCCCCTTGGGGAAGTCTTGTACTTCTCAACCATAGCTATCACTGAGAGTCAAGTGTAGAAGGGGTACTTGGCCCAATGGCTCAGGGTCCATAGTAAGTTCGGTCCTGGGCCTTTAGGAGTAAAAGTACTCAACCACTACGGTTGGGCCCACAAACCCCTGCATACCCCATGGATCTTAACTGCTGACTGGGGAGGAGACATATCAGTTGGCCACCTTTGTTTCCAGGCGTTCAGGGGTGGGGTGCCAAAGAAGATAATTTCAGACTTTTCCGGGTTACATTTAAGGTGGTTATGTCTGAACCATACAAAGACTTCTCGCAGACATTTATTTATCTTTTCCCCGTTAAACTCCTCCCCCTTCTTACATGCGAACAACAACTGAGTGTCGTCGGCGTAAGATATAATCATTGCCTCACCCGCTTCTGCCAGGGTGGCCAGGGGAGCTATGTACAGATTAAAAAGTACTGGGCTCAAAATAGACCCCTGTGGCACGCCGACGTTCAAGGGCGGAATACAGGCTGCAAACAGGAGCGACCAGACCTCCTGGTTTCTATCCTTCCAAAAGGAGGAAAACCACTTCAACACCGTGCCACCAAGTCCACACTCCCGTAGTCTCTGCAGGAGGTGACCGTGGGGCACGGTGTCGAAAGCCGCAGAGAGGTCGAAAAGGGTAAGAACCGCTTTGCCTCCGTTATCAAGGGTCTCTTTGATAGATTCGGAGACCTCAAGCAACGCCGTCTCTGTACTAAGGTTTTGTCTGAAACCAGACTGGCTCAGGTGAAGAAGGTTGTTAGTTTCAACAAAGTCGCTAATCACCAAGTAAACATATTTCTCTATTGTCTTTGCAAAGGATGACAGCAAAGAAATGGGTCTGTAATTAGATAATTCCGTGGGGTCAGCCATAGGTTTTTTTAATGGAATTATTTTGGCGCTCTTCTAGCTTACCTGAACCTGACCACTATGAAGAGACACGTTCAAAATACTATTTACTGTGGGATTCAAAATCTCCACCATTGAGGCCAGAAATTTAGCAGGGCAAGGGTCCGCAGGAGAGCCAGACTTGAGGCCCTTCATTATTGATAAGGAAGTTTCTAAAGGCAGGGGAGGAAAAAGGGAGAGGGAGGCACTGCCCACCTGACTCTGGGAGATCGATGGTGAGGTCTGCACTTCTTTCCCACACATGGCATCAAAGGAAGATTGGATTGTTATGATCTTCGTATATAAGAAGTTTGCTAACTTTCCAATCCAATCAGCTGAGGGAGAGGAGTGTCTTTTGGTAGTACTAGGCGAAGAGAAGCTTTTAACAATACCAAAAATGTCTCTGCTTTTGTTCCCTGCGGACTCAATTTTAGCTGCAAAGAAGCCCTTCTTAACTTCCTGTATCCTTTTATGGTAGTCTCTTAAGGCTTTTTTGTAATTTCTTTTATTTTCTTCGTTAAAATCTTTCCTCCATACTCTTTCCTGACGTTTACAGTCCCTCCTACACTGTCGCAGGATATCGTTGAACCAGGGAGCTGAGCATTTGTCAAATTTAGGGGAGCGAGAAATCAAAGGAGCAAGGGGCAAGATACCTTGCGTGAACCACCTTACTAGGGCCTCGACATCCCGCTCTATATTGCCGCTCGGCGTAAGAGGGTGTTGGTCTAGTTCATATCTAAGGGCAGCCGGGGTAATTCTGTGGAAAGGCCTAGATGTAAAAGGCGGCCGCTTGGCCTGGGTCAGCGGGCGCTTTATTAATTTCGGTAACCTAAAACCCACCAGGTAGTGGTCTGACCACAGTAGGGGCAGAGGGGCCTACGACTGGATTTTGCAGTTGGAAAATATTTGATCAAGGGTGTGGCCTTTATCATGCGTAGGGGCAAAAACATATGGAACAAGATTAAGCACATCCAGAGATTCCAGCAGAGAGACGGTTTCAGGACTATCCTGTTTGTCCATATGTACATTAAAGTTCCCCAAGACAAGGAAATGTTTAATTCTGGAGGCCAATGGCGCAATGGAATCGCTAAGGGACTTCAGAAAATCCCCTGCGTGGCCCGGGGGTCTATATATAAGGACTCCAGCTAAGCACTGATGGGGGGAAAGAGTGGCTTGAAAACTAAGACACTCAGCTCCTTCGATTTCTTCCATGGGAATGCAAGTGATGGAAATGTCCAACTTGCTAATAATTGCAACTCCACCCCCCTTACTTCCAGCGAGATCCTTTCTCAAAATGGAATAACCTGGAGGAATTGCTGTACCGATTCTTGGATTCGATGTGTCAGATAGCCATGTTTCGGTCAGAAACAGAAAGTCAGGTTCTGCCTCGCCTATTAGGTCATAACTGTGTAAACCATGTTTATTTAACAAACGACAATTAAGCAGGAGAGCATTAATGTGCTCTTGTTTATGTGACACTGAAACCTGACTATGCGGGGAATTTCCATGCATATTGGTCGCTGGCGTGTTATCTATGGTATAATTAGTGGCTCCCCAGATGCAATGGTGACAACACGGGGTGAGTCAACTATCCACAAGTCGATAGCATTCCTACACTTAAATAAAGAGCCCAGTTCCAAGAGAGCCTCTCTGCTATAAGTTAGTACGTTATCCGGTTGTTGTGAAAGTCCGGCAGACTTCCCAGCCCCAGCCGCCTCCGGGACGCTGACGGGATCAGACGGGCTTGCCTTTGGCGCACCGCCGGCGTGCCCACTGCGCGGCCCGGCCACTATAAGGTTTGAATATTATGACCCTGCCCGGAAATGACGAGGGCAGGGGGAGGAGCCACGTCCCTCCACAACAAGCGGCCAGTAAAGACCGTGGTGGACCCGGGACTGGCTTATGCAGTAAAGTGCAGTGTGCGTCGCAAACAGAGGTACACTTTTATAGATTAAAAAGAAATTAAAAAAAGTAAAAACAGTTTTAAAATTAAAAAAAGGGTGCCTAAACACAAACAGAGTCAATAATTCTGAGCGCAAGATTTCCTCCTGGCGTGCAGCTGTCTGTCTCTGCACGGCCGGGCCACCATAAGCTTTAAATATCGTGACCCTGCCCGGAAATGACGAGGGCAGGGGGAGGAGCCACGTAGCTCCACAACAAGCGGCCAGTAAAGACCGTGGTGGACCGAGGACTGGCTTAAGCAGTAAAGTGCAGTGTGCATCTCAAACAGAGGCAAACCTTTATAGATTAAAAAGCAATTTAAAAAAGTAAAAACAGCATCTACAGTTTTGCCATTAAGCAAATACGCTGAACAGCTTTCTTTGTACACTGATTTATCCATAGTAATACTACACTGTAGAGTGCTACATATGCAGCATTACCATAACACCTGGGAAAATGCAGTTATTTATTCCCATGCAAAACCAATAGTGGTTCATTGACTGAACGGCGATTTGCAACCGTAATTCTAGTTGCCAACTATTAAGGTAATCAACTAAATAAAATGATAAAGTTATCAACCCAGACGTTGGGGGGGGGATAACCCCTTTCACAAAAGGGAAGTGGTCATTTGTGAATGTTGAAACACGTTTCAGGGAGAGTAGGTTCTGGTCCATTGGACTGCTGCCAAGTCTCTGTGAAACTTTTTTAAAGTATTTTTTTAGGTCTCGCCTGACTCAGCGCATGCGTTGGTCTGGTGAGCCTTTTTGTGAGGGCTCAAAAAAGTGCTACCATGGCCAGCCTAGAGCTATAGTGCATGTGCGCGGGCGCGCGCACCGCGCTTGATCGCGATTACTTCCACTTTCGCGGCCGCAAGGCCGCTTTGATGTTTGATCGCGATCACGATAACTTTCACGGCCGCACGGAGAGGGAGAGACCGGCACTTCTAAAGAAAAACGTGATACTTCTCAGTGGACAGTACCGGTACTTCTAAGAAACAAGCAGGTATTTATTTATTTAATGCAGATTTATATTATTCTATTTCAGAGGCGGGTGTATTATATCCTCTCACTCGCTCTTGCCTTTGTTTACCCCCTCCCTTCCCGTCCTCCCTTGGTTGACCTCCGGCTTCTAGTGTATTGGTTGTAATTTAATCACGATAATAAACCTTGGCTAATTACTAAGCCTCGCAGCCTTTAAGGTCACAAACGTTCTCAGCGTCTACTTATATTGCATTCGACACTGTGTAGATCCACAGACTAATAATGCTTCTCTTCTAGGCGTATCTGTTTGGCCGAGTGGTCACAGATTGCGAACTTAAAGTGGTCCACTCAGCCATTCATCCATCTAAGGTTGATAAAATGCGCGCCACCGAGTTGAGTAACAATAGACCTCTTATCAGCGCCAAGCTGTTGCACTGGGAGTGAGCGTGTTCTTTGCAGACTTCTGTTTATGTAGTAATAATCACAAAATACACACGGCTTCGGGAGGGTCATCGGGCGGGCGCAGTGAACTGCATTATTCCTGCTGGTGGCCGCCACATGACCGGATGTAAATCTGCCTGGGGCCGGGCCACAAGACGAACAGAGGATCTATTCCTCCAATGAGTTATGATGCATCCACAAGTAAACAAACAAAACAAACAAAAAACAGCACCTCTGGGAAGGCAAACAGCGACGGCCTCTCATTGACGTCTCCAAATACACAACACAGGACCGGGAACTCGCACTGGGCACTCGACGTCACCACCTCCACTAAAGAGCAGACCCTGCAGTGTGACCTACCGCTACCAAACCCCAGCTGGGACAATGCCACCAGACTGAAACTAAACATCTTTCTCCTGAAATGTCAGTAAAGACACTTGGAAACCCCATCAAAATGATCAATTCACAGAAGTCCTAGCTGTATTTTCAGCGGACTTCCTACGCTGTAATTTTGTTATGCGATGCAAACTTGTGTACAGCACAGTGGCGACCTCGGACGACGCAGGGAGTTGTCAAACATACATCAACAATGTTAGTCACAACCCATAAAGAGACGCAATTTCAGCATTCACCTCCCCGTGTCTAATAAAAAATTAATGTGTCCTTGCGTAACGAAACTGGTACTCATGTAAAGCGCTCCAATACCTGATATCTTCGGGTCTATTTCGCGCTATAAATACCAAAAACTAAAATAATTTAATTTTGCCTCACAGTCTGCGCCCACTGCTTCGCTCTTCGCCAACCGACTTTTTCATCTTCGTACAACCCTTCAAGCGCCTGAAAGCCCCTTGCCTAAAAGTTTTGGCGCAACTAAACATAACTGAGGCAAACACAAAAGCATCTATGACTGTAAAGTTTACATACTGACTCCAAGAATCACGATAAATGATTTTTTTAGAATCGTGACGTGCACTTAAAGTGATGCATAATATTCCAGAATGTCGGAATTTCACATTAATATTTCTTGGGTAAAGGGCAGCAAAGGATGAGACTGAAAAGCAAATGCGTGGAAACGTCAAAACCTGTTACTCTGTGTATTCACAAGCATTTTGCTAGGCCCTGCCCCATGCAGAAACACCCAAAGGCGTTTCAAAACAAGCATTGGCATAGCCAATAGGTCTCGCCTTCGGGACCTTATAAGTGTTTAGCCATGCAACACTTGATGTTGTTGCACCAAGGATATTGTGCTGGATAACTAAACACTTATAAGGTCCCAAAGGAGAGACCTATTGGCTATGCCAATGCTTGTTTAATACTGTCTCCTTTCCTAAAGGAAACCGGACGGCATTTAAAAATTTTTTTTTCCTTATTTAAACATAAACACAATCACGGACATGGAGATCTGCTGTCTCTTGCAGGCCACCATCCCTGTGAGTGTGCCAATCCGACCAAGTCACAATTGCAACCTTCTTTATGAATATTAAGAAGATAAATCAGACTTTGACCCACACCTATTCACAATTTTGGGGAGCGAAATTGTAGTATGTAGGTCGGTTTGCAAATTGCAACAATTGTCACAGAAATACTGGTCACAAAGCCTACCAGTTTTTGTGACCAATGTTATGGAACACCTAGCCCATAGGCTCTTATATTTCAGCACATTTCCTGACAGACACAGCATGGCCAAACCAATTTTTTACACCTGGCTGCTAATCCCATGCATCCATGTAGTAATACAAGTCACAAATCAGTTGCCAAATGTGTCGAGCTATGTATCGCCAGGGGCGTAAACTATCAGAACAATAGAAAAGAATTAAAAAAGAGAATGAACAACAGTATTTTTTACCATCTGGTTGGGTGGGGCTGATGAATGACTGCACCTTAACCATAAACCTTCTATACTAAGGGAGAGTTTTTGTGCGTTAAGGACATAATGCCATTGTAAAATATGAACCTTTGAATGTGAGATGCAATTCAAGAAATGCATTATTGTTAGAAATATTGAGAATACTCATATAGTGGAGTTAAACAGCTATCATAGATGTGATCTTTCTTTCAATATTATTTCACAATGTTGTATATCTATGCTGGGGGATGGATGTGCTTTTGTCTTCCATTAAATCACAGTTCCTGAATTGTGTTGCTTTTATTGATCAAGCTGGCTTCATATGTACATTTTTATCGTAAAGCTCATTTTGACCTTTTTTAAAAATATATTAATTTTTAATCTATTTGTATTGCACAGAACCAAATGCTTGAATGTAGAACTGTACATAGTGAGAGCTAAATCTATGGATATGCAAAGAAAAATGATAATAATCTGACCCTGTTTTGCCCCTAAGATTGCTATTTTGCACAAACTTCCAGTATATCGTTTATATGAGCCATTTTAAAATTGTATTAACGCTTTTAATTTATATGTTCCTGTACTGTATAAATGTTGAAATGTAAAACTGCACATGCTTTTATGGTTTGAAATTAACTTACCGAATAAAGCTGATTTTGATTTTTTTTTTTTTTTTTGATCAAGCTGCAATAATGTCTATGAAAATACATTGTATGTCTGCAGGGTTTAAGACTTCACTTGCAGATGTGGGTAGCCATCTGCATGCAGTATAGGAGAAATTTTTATATGGAACTAAGATATGGAATTGGATTAGGGGCCTGATTTATATTCTGGTGGATAGAGTATTCTCTATTGGCCTGGCGGGGGACTTTGTGTGGCCAGGCCGAGAATATGCTGGCCGCCTAGCAGGCGGTTATTTATAGAAGCATTGGCAGGAACCGCCGTTACATCTGTTCCTGTCAATGTATTGTACTGTTTGCTGAAGGGTTGCGATGGAACGACGCAGCCCTGCAGCAAACATTCTTCTATCCTTTTCAAAAAGAACAACCCAAAATGGGTTTGAAATTAAAAAAAGTAATGCTCTCACGATGAGGAGAGCATTAGAATGGTTTTACTGTTCCTTACCGCCAAGTTTTACCAGGCAGAAGGAACAGTGAAAAATTACAATATCTCTGCTCATCTAAATTGTGTGGGTGGACATGTAGCAATTTTTTTGACGGGTCTTACTCCAAAGCGCCGTTGGTGGGGATTAATCACTGCAGAGACAGAGTAGTCTCCACCATTGGTAATCCTAAGGTCCGCCCACATGTAAATGCAGCAGGCAGACAACTAAATTGGCTGGGAGGGAACTCTGTCACCCTTGCGATGGAGTATCTTCTCCACCAATTGGATCAGGCAATGGAAGAAAGTTTAAGTTTAGTTCTTGTTTTGAATATACAAAATATTTTCTGAATGGAACCATTTTTTCTGCTAGATTCCATAGTCACAGTATTGTGGTGGGAAGTAAAAAATAAACAGGGAAACAGGGAATATTAGCCTCTAAAACATCTGAAGAAAAACTACTGGCATAATTGTTTAACCATATAGAGCTTATCAAGACAGTTCAGAGATGGTTTATTTTCTCAACACATCATTTCAATGCACTAATATATGATTTGCAATTGGAAGGAAAATTTTAAAATCATCTATAAACAGAATGCATCTTTTATCATATACATTACTAATATTCAATAAGCCTATACTGTTAGTTTCCCATCACCCATGGTGACAAGAGAAATAAATTAAATATGTTTCGTACAAGCAATACAACGATAAAGCAATAAAACACAAAATGGAATGTTGGTACAAATTAGAAATAACATATACATTTCTAAAATGTTCATCATTTCTATAGAAAGGAACGAGGGCTGTGTTCCAACAGGGAAGACACATTTAGCAAATGCCTTTGAATCGCTTAGCAGGCAACCCCATTGGACAAAGGAGTGTGTGAAGAAGCAACCAACACTGTTCTTGCTATTATAATTGATCGACACAGCTTAAAAAAGTGTATGGTGGTATATGAGAATTCTAAATAAAGTTCATATAGAATGAACAGCACAGAGGAAATGAACAAAAAAAAAGGTTACAACAATGCTTTATCACAAAATGCTTAATTTCCACGATGATGGTTGGATTAAAATGCCTGATTTCAAGATATTTACTGTGCAAATAGGGGTTGGACACTTGTAAAAAAAAGATCATTAGACAAACAGAAATCACAAGAATTAGACAACGAACCTCAGAGCGTGGCACTAAATTATAAGATAGTGGGATTAGAAAAGACTGAAGGGAACTACAGGATCTACGGATGGGGTATCAACCTGTAAATTACTCTGCACCAGACCATACAACCATCAAAGCGGATGAACTACTGGTATATAAAATAGAAAAAATACAGGGCTCCAATCAGACTGATAGAAGAATCTATGCGAACTCACCATAATGGATATAAGAGAATATCGGCAACATGCTACCCTGCTTAGTTTTACACAGCCTTGTGACCTTTTGTCTGAACTCCTCTCAAAAGATTAACACCATTTTCTAATCTCCAAGTCAGTTTACCGTACATTGATGGATTCAACTTTGACACTTATACTAAAGCCTGACATTAATCTATTATATTGTAGCTTTTACAGGTCCATGTTTCTACTTTATGATGATGTCAAAATCTTTTTTCAAAAATGTTAATATAATATCCAGACCCTATAAATTTTAGCCATATCTTGTATCTCCATATCATTGAGGATTCGTTCTAATAAGGCAACACATGAAAGAATGAGGTTGGCCATAACCCCATTGAAAATCATACTGATGGTTCCTCTCTCACTTGTTGTTGAAAAGGCATTAGACTGATTGGAGTGAAGCTGTTTTTCTTTTTTTTGTCACTTGTTTTTATTGCAGATTTTTACAATTTACAAACATATATGTCGCAAACATGTCAACAGTGTAACTTTGCAGCTTTACTTCACACGAAAAATATCATATCCTTGGGGCCCACAAGCCTACATTGCAATCATGGGGGAAGACCCCCTTGCACATGAACATCCAACACCCCAACATTACACACAGAAAGAAATGCAGTGAAGCTATTTACTTAAATTAATGGATACAACATGCTTAGGCCAATCACTTAAACAAACCCCCCTTTACTCTTCACCCTTTTTTCTGAAATTATGGTTTAAAAAATAAATGCCAACTGTAATATACAAGGGACAGGCTAAAAAGAAAAAGCAGACATCACAAAGTATTATTTTTCAGTAATGATGTTCACTGATTATGTTGTTGATAAAACCTGATAAATGATCACTCAGCTTGTTATAGTTGTTGCCTAACTTTTTTAAAGTCTTGGGTTTTTAAAACAGGGTCTATTCTAGACAGTTTTCCCTTGTGAATAATTAGGTATTAATTTACCAAAGCAAACTAAATATTTTTACAATTACAATGTTCCTGATTTGTTAGACGTACATATCAAACATCTATAAAGATGGGGTCGACTTAAAACATCCTGCTTCTGTAGGATGACCTGCCTGAAGATAAACCTACTTCCTAGGGTTCTATACACAGAGCAAGCACTCCTTTTAGAAATTCATAAAGGAGTCCTTAAAGATATTTGCTGGAAACGTGAATCCTTCTTATGGATGGTAAAAGGGCCAGAGCCAATAGATCAATTGTATATCAAATGGTGGGCACTTGTGTGCAGACAAGATACATTTGGCCCTGAATAGTCACTTTCTGACCCGACAAAACCATAGATTTTATTGAAACAAAAATATTCTAATATCCAGATTTGACATGTTTTAGTGTTACCTAGGAAATACACTAGACATGTATGCACCCTTTTAAGAATCACCACTTTCTTATTATATCATTGCCATACTGTTTCCCGAAATAAGGGCTTAACAGCGTATCTTTCCCCATTAATTGCTATAGTTTACAAGTTTGACTTTTATCTAGCTTGATCGATGATGATTATAAAATGTGAAATTGTGATGGCCCTATAATACTTCGGAATTTATAGGAAAAGAGAAAGGTTTAAAAACGCGAGAACTGCATTATTCTCTTCCATGTAAGGTTCAGAGCTGATTATTGCTTGTTAAAACTGAGATACTCAGTAATCCAATCAAGGATCACAGAGGGTGGAGACCCAACTTTTGCAGAATAGAAAAGTAACATTTAAAGAGGAGTATCATCACTACACAAAAAGGTTTAGCTCCATTAAATCATTGTCATCACAGAAGTACAGAGATATGTGAGAAGAGAACTAGACTCATCCGTACCTGTAGACACATGGTCCATTTTGTGGATTAGAGCATCCTAATGGTCTATATATGTGAAATTTAAAGAAAATACATATAACATGCAAATGTACATGCCCATGGTAAGACTGAAGCTTATGCATGGAATTTCTGACCAATGTAGGAAGAGTTGTGGACAAAGGGCTACACTAGAACATATTTGTTGGTCATGTCCTATAGCAAGGAATTTCTGGAGCCATTGTGTTGGAATATATAACTGAAAAAGCAAGCCGGCTTAGGTGCCCCACTTCACCCTTTTGTTATACTAAATATCCTTAATTGCCTTGAATGAGTCATGTTGTGAAGGAGTCATGTTGTGAAGTGTTACACCTTAATATCAAATTAACAATATCTTCGGTGGCTAATATAGAGGGAAAATATTATGGCCCTATTTTGATGTTGGTAGGAAAGCCTCCGAACTGCGGTCGGAGGCTTTCCGATCAACATCTTCAGTTTTACTTTTGACCGACACATTACAACACCGGAGGTCGAAAGTGAAACCGGACAGTCATTCCGGTTAGAATCCGACAGGCTCAAGGAGCTCGCAGGCCAGTCAGAGGCCTCGCCGTAATCCCTTAGAACGGAGTTTCAGCCGTCGGGATTTCGATGTCGGTTTCCGACAGGCTTACCATGTTGTGCTTTCCGACATGGCAAGACTGTCGGGGAGTGACTTTGGGGGCTTCTAGCACGGCCCCCATTGCTCCACGCCTGGTTGTAAGCCGAGGGGGCACCTATGGTGCCCCTGTTAATCCCTGCACCATGTGGCAGGCACCTTGAGGGGTGAGTGAAAAAGTTTCAGCACTCCATCCATCACCTCATTGTGTTTGCCTTACTCCCCCTAAGTTGGCAGGGTATGCCCAATCATGGGTCCCTTGCTCACTTTGCCACTGGATTCAAGCTAGCCTGGCTGATGAGGAATATTACCGAAACCGGTCCCAGGATGCTTGTTTCCGGTCCAGGGAGGGCCTGGCCTGGCAGTTCGGGATGGACTGTTTCCATGAGGCACAGGGTCAAGACTGATTTGCATATGGCTGGGTCCAACTGGGGTGGCGAAGTGAGCTAAAGAATGATGATGGATTCAACCCAGATCTGTGACTGGGAGTGAGTGCCTGAAAAGTTTCAGCACTCTGTCCACCATCTCCCTGTGTTTACCTTGAGGTGCCTGCCACACGGTGCAAGGATTAACAGAAACTCACATTTCTACATGGGAACTTGTGCTACGGCCAGTTTACAGCCACAGTACAAGCTCCCATTGAGAAAAGGGAGTATGCGACTGTACCATGTGCGGTTGCATTATAATGGCGGTGTCAGGACGGTCAACCGGAGGTAGGTCTGTCCCGAGACCTCAGTGATGTCACATCGTAATCAGGCCCTATGTGTCCAGAATATCTTTGGACTTAACAAAGCAGGTAGAAACATAGGAAAATTGTTTTTTTCATTGAGTAAAATATATTGATGTAAATATTATTGAATACTTTAAAATCATTGCATATAATTTATTTCAACTTTTTAAACTACATTTTCAACATTACTACAGGTGGGAAACCATAGTGTTTCATCAATTTATTGAAAATGCAGTATCTGATACTCCAAGTTACATGTCATACCCTCAAGGAAAAAGCCTTTCTCAAAACCTTTCTCCTTTTCTCTCCCTAGACCTACCAGGTGACCGAAAGTCTAGTGAATCCTTCTACAAGATCTGCGTGGTTCTTATTTTCTTTCCTTGCCTGTTTCATATTTTCATCAAGTAAAGGAGGGTAGCAAGGAAGGAATAAGGAGACAGAGGTGCTCTCCACTCACATAAAGTATAAACAAAATAAACCCTGCTGCAGCACCTTGCACATTATGTAGTCATTGTCAATAATCCAAAATCTAAAGGGTAGCAGACCAGCCACGGTCTGGTGCATTGGACTATTGCTTGTGCATCTATTTGGAACAGTGAAATGCAGTGGATACTAAATTATTAAAAGGGTACAAGACACCTAACATAAGCAACCAAAATGTGACACTGAATAGTCATTCTAGTGCTTGTGGCATGGCCCAACATGCAGTGTGAGTTATTTATGTATTCAGATCTATCTATCTATCTATCTATCTATCTATCTATCTATCTATCTATCTATCTATCTATCTATCTATCTATCTATCTATCTATCTATCTATCTATCTATCTATCTATCTATCTATCTATCTATCTATCTATCTATCTATCTATCTATCTATCTATCTATCTATCTATCTATCTATCTATCTATCTATCTATCTATCTATCTATCTATCTATCTATCTATCTATCTATCTATCTATCTATCTATCTATCTATCTATCTATCTATCTATCTATCTATCTATCTATCTATCTATCACCTGTCTGTCTGTCTATATGTTTTTTATGGGTGCTGTATTTTTCTTGTTTTACAGATTTCTACTGTGGTTGACAGGTGACTTTAGGATGCTTGTTGTTTTTTTGTTTTTTTAAATAAAAGAAAAATACATTGGGCTTCTTTTAATATCATTTTTACACACATTTTCTTTGATTTTGGTAGGTTTTCTGAGCAATTATCTATTGTTTTAAGGTTTTCGGGATTTGTAGGGTATTGTTGAATATGATATGGGTTTTCGATGAATTGCTGGAATTATGCACTTTTCCAGCTGCTGCATTTTCCACATAACTATAGAATCGACATATTTGCCAAATAATCAATTATTTTCTACATAATCTGCAGATTTTAGAAAAAAATGTTTGTTCTAGTTTTAACGGATACGACGTTACTAAGAACATGGTGACACTTGTTGCTTTGCACATTTTGACTGGTCCCCTTTCTGTAGCTTGTTGCTGTATTTGTGTGTTAAACTGGTACTGAAGGGCTGAAACATATGCCCTGATAGTGTTAACCTGGGTATAAATGACAAAATATGGAAGTAACACTATCACAAAATGTGCTGCTATACGAAAGTAATACTATCACAAAATGTGCTGCTATACACTGCATAATTTGTCTTTTTGGGCTGAAAAATTCAGTCAAGCCCATTACATAATTGTGTCTTCTTCTGGATATAATTCCAGCAACCCGTCATTATTTTGTTTTTAAACTATTTTTTCCTTTTATGAGATCATTTTTATTTTACCTTTTGTCATGGATGTATATTTTGGAAACTGGTTATTGACCTTTTGGTCAAGAACTTCTTCCTCAATCATAGGTATCACATTTGTTCACTGTTGCCGAAATGTTGGGTTGGATATTTGTGTTTAAGTATGCATTAGTATTGTGTAAGAGTTAAAATATAGTGTTTTCTGTGTTGTGTTTCTAAGTATATGTATATTTGAATTATGTTTATTTTTGTAAATGTGTATGTTTTAATGCTATTGATATGTTAATAATTTTATCTTTACAGAGTTTTGGAAATTCATTTTATTTTATTATAATTTTATTTTTAGTAATTATAATTTTATTAATGTATTTGTAGTGTGATCTGTTTTTGTTTTTAACATCATTTTTATTTCAGAATTTAAAAAAAAATCACTATTATAAATAATTAAAAAATATATTTTTGGGATGTTAGTGTTGTGTTTTTGGTTTAGTTTTGTTTGTTAGTGCAGTGTATAGGTTTATAAGGTCTGGCGATTATAGTAGCATGTTTGCTATTGATTGCAAGCCAGCATTTTGTGCATCTGTCTTGTTTTCTTTAGGAGTTTAAGCCTTACTGTGTGAGTCTGAGCTCTTGATAGCTTTGCTCTCTTTTTGTATCTCTAGAAATGTTGTGTGTGGCTCCTTCCAAATGTTCCTTGGAAGGAATTGTGCCACCCTTCACATCATAGTTCATTTTTGTTGATTATGAATGCATATTAATGCACAATTCACCACTGAATTTGATATTTGTACTGGCTTCTGTGTCATAAGTGGTGCAGTCATGGAACCCAATGCAAGTGTCATCCAAGTATTTGATTTGTGGAATTTGGTAGGAGGGTGATTCTATGAATAAATCATAGTGTTTTTCCCTTTCACAAAGGCACAACACTGGGGGCAGTGTCTACTACTCAAAATATGCTCCTCTTTAGAAAAGTCAGCAGAACACAATTATAGAGACTTCATTTCTGTCTCCCTCACAGACCTACACTCATGGCAATCAGGGGGCTTGCCTTGGGTAGGCCAAACTGCTGGAGTTAGGATGACCCTCTTACCCAAAATTCTCTACATTATGCAGATGCTCCTACTGCAACGCCCCCACAGCTCCTAAATGAACTACATTGAATGATTGAATCATTCCAATGGGGAGTATGAAGCCTTTTATGACAAGTAAAAGGGCATACCTGTCTTTAGCTGAGGGTGGCTTTGGCATTCCCATTTTCACCAACTACAACTTTGCAGCACAATTGCGATACCTGCTGGAGTGGAACAAGCCCTCCTCTGAAAAACAATAGAGCTTCATAGACCAAACCATAGCTGGGATTCACATCAGGAAAATACCATGGTTATGTAAAATGCACAGACATCTTGGTATCAATTCTTCTCCAGTAACCAGAGCTACAATGAAAATCTGGGACACAAGCTCAATCTCATGGGGATTGTCCACCTACACCTTGCCTCTCACACCCATCATTGGCAATTCCGCCTTCACTCCAAAGCGAATGAGGACAACTATTTTGCATTGCAGGAAGCTCACTGCAAACGAATAAGTGACCTATATAACCATAAAAAGGTTGACAGCATTTGAGCAAATCAAACTTAACTACAGAGTCCCCGAAAGGGAGAGATGGAGGTACATCCGCATTAGACACTGGGAAACCCAAGCCATGATTAAACCCCAAGCCAATAGCCCCTTACTCCTTTTGAGAAATGGCTGGCCTTCAGGAGGATGACAAATGAATGTTGTCAGAACTGTACAAGTTCCTCAATCAGGCTCCCCGTATTACCAAAACCCTGGCTCAAGGCAGATGGGAAACAGAACTGGAGCGCCACTATTTCAAATAAAGAATGGTCCAACATTTTCTACAGAATCAACACCTCAGCCGTTAGTGCGGCAGGCAAATTTCTTTAAAAAATCGACCATTACTGGCACTACATCTCTGTGCATGTGGTGAAATGGGAGATCTGTGGCACCAAGGGCTGCTGGTGTGACTATGCGGACATTAGCACACTGACTGATCTCCTATAGTGATGCACCAAACTTAAAATATACTAGGATGCAGTCTTTAAGTGCATCAACAAAATCTTTGATACAGACATACTTCGCTTCCCCAGCCATGTACTTCTTGGGCTCCAAAACAAACACACCTACCATCTATGCTCCAAAAGAGGTAAAGCAATGACACTTGCCTTTGGTGCTGTCAAGCAAGTTATTGCTTGTTGATTTACTGATAAAAATCCTGATCCTACTGACTGGCTACATAAGCTAGAGTGCCTTATAGGAATGGATAAAAAAAACTTCTACACTGGAAAACAAGCTACACATCTGTCATAAAATGTGGGAACCCAACATTACATTCCTCTCACAGGAATTCAATGAACTCACTTGCCCTACCTATCTATGGGTGCTGAGATTTATCCCGGACTGCACCTCCTTCTAACCACCAGTTAGTAGATACTTGACCCATTGGAATCAGAGAAATACTCAAGTGGCTATAGCACCAAGGACGCTTCCATTTTGTCCTGCTAACCCCACTGTCTCTTGCCGTTTTCTCTGTGTTATGACACTCCCCCAACTTCCCTGCCTCCCCTTCTCCCTCTGCTTTCCCCCACTTTACCCACTGACTTCAGTATCTATCTTAGCCCCACTGGCCAGTGAATGTAGGTAAGTGTATCTATTATACTCTTTAAATTAACTAGATTTGAACCTTAATTTGTAGGGCATCATTACGATGCTGGTCGGACTCTCGTCTGACCGGCACCGTAGCGGAAGCGGGACTGGCCAACAAGGAGTCGGCGGTCCTGCTGCCCTTATTACAATGCAACCACCTTCATGGTAGTCAGAAAGTGTACATTTTCTATTGTGGCTTGTGCAGGCTGCTTTACAAGGCTCAATAGAAAATGTACACTTTAAAAACATTCCTGCCCCGTGTGGAAGGCACCATGCAGTGCCTTCCACATGGTGCAGGGTTCTTTAGGGGGGCACTATAGTGGAGGGCCAGAGGGAGGGGGGCCTGCTAGGGCCCCCCCAAAGTCACTTTCCACCTGCCTTTTCTTTACGAGTGAACTGCCATGAAGGGTAGGTGGAAAGGGACATTGTCATCCCTAGAGCTGTACCTGAGCAGGCACCGCTCCTATAATAGGGATTACTGACCCTCCGACGATCCAATGGGTTCCTTTAGCCTATCTGAAAGTGTCAGACTGTCTCTCCACCTGCTGCTTCCGACTGCACGCATTATAATGCGTCAGTCAGACCGCAGCAGCTGATTGCTGTCGGACTGCATCTGATGAGTCATCAGATGCGGTCTGACCGCCATCAAAATGAGCCCCTTAGTGTTTTGTTACCCCTACAGTTGAAAAATATATAGGGGCAAATAATGTTTTATTTCAAATGTGAATTTTTCATATATTGAGGAGTCAAAGCTTTTTGTTTACTTTTGGTGGTACATATAGCCTGGCTAAAGTCATAATATCATGATTGCACAGATGTGTGTGGGTATGTTTTAATGATTGTGTCATGACTTGTTCAAATTCTAATATTATTTTTAGGGATAGTGGTTGTTTGTATTCTGTTTGACTAACTTTAGAAGCTCTCGAGAAGCTTCAGTTTGTTTATTAGAAAATAGTCTATATATTGAGGGGAACCCTGATGTATAGCTGTAAATAGTATATAGTTGTGTGAGTGGTGGGGGCATGGCTTAAAAGTACCATCCACCATCTGGTTTGTGCTTTAGGTGAGAGTTAGTAAGTTGTTGTTGAAAAAATAATTATTCATTATGCTTATTGTCACATGACATAACATCTTGATTACAGCTTTAACATTGTCAGGGATTTCTTTGTTTTGAAACATTCTTGGAGCCCTTCTTTTCTGTGCTGCTATTTTCCTGTCCTGCTGAATAGTCTTTTAAGGCTAGGTGTTGCGGATAGTTGTCCTGTTGCTTCCTCTGGAACGTGACATTATATACATTGTAATGTGGTTCCTGTAGGTGCAGAGGAGCTGGGCAGGTTTCCCTTAAGTCTTGTATCACATTTCTTACTTGCACCTCAGCCATATTGGGTGGTTGTTTGTGCTCTCTAGTATTCTCAACTAGATAATCTATTGTTGTTGCTCTGCCATAATTCGATTGGAGTAATATTTGGTAAATTTCCAACATGTTTTGCTACTTTCTTTGAAATACAGGTAGCCATGTAACTTAAAAAGAGTTTCTTTTCTGGAATTTTATATATGTAGCAATTGCTGACATTTTGCGATCTATGAATTAAATTACAAATGTATATATCTATATATACATAGTAGAATTTATTAACTATTAGATATTGTATTATTTATTACCTGTTCAATTATATTTATGAATATCATTATATTTAATTTAATCACTTCCCATAGAATACTTACATTTTTTTTTATTTTCTTCTTTTTTTGGCTCTGTTTCTTGTATTCCTTAAATGTTTCTTTTTTTCAACTTCTCTTTTTCTTCTTTTTGTGTGATTTACTCTAGAAAAGGAAAGATATGTTGATTTCCATATATTTATTTGTGGTTAAATATCATTTTTGTTTTTATTAATGATTGTATTTTTAATATTTATTTGTTATTTAACTGTGGTCTTTTATAGTAAACATGTATTTTTTGTCAATTTCTTTTGTTAGACTTACAATTTTTTAGTTTATTTTCTGTTGGGATATTTCCTCCAATTTTTCAGTCTTTTTTCATTTTGTCTTAATGAATCTTTTGTGTTAGTATCTAAAATTTGGACATATAATTTTAAAAGTAATTTATTTAGGTATTTAGTATTAATTGTCAGTATTTGAAATGTTCTTTTGGGTTATTTTTAGCGTACATTATGTTATGTACTTACTTTTGTAAGGTTTCAGAAGTTTTCATCACAACTTTGGTACTGTTCCTTTCTTGTTGACTAATTTGAATACAGTATCAAAATGCAAATTTTAATATCCTGGATTTATTTTTAATAACCTTTTTCCACTGTGAATGTTTTAAAATGCTTAAATATAGTCAGTAATGTCTGTAAGATGAAATCAACTTTATATTCTGCAACTTCCATCTTTTCCAGCGTTTTGTTACAAAACCTACAAATAAAGTGGTTAACATCTTGGGATAATCATATAGATTTTCACAGATAAAAAATGTACATTGATAATATATATAGCAATTAACTCTTGACTAGCGTAAATCTATTCTCGGTGGTGCAGTTTATTTGTAAATGATGATGAACAATGTTTTCTGTTAAAGGGTAACTGTCAAGTAGTTTTGCAGGCCTTCCCAAATGGTTTGGCAAAAAATATCTTATAATTTGATGATCACATTTGTGTCAAAGTGTTAATTAGATTATGTAAAAATATTTTGGTAATATAGCTCCCTTGTAAAATGGGAGTATATTACATCATATATGAGGAAGGGCAGTTAAAGGGATCTCAATATATAATGTATAATTGCATCATGAGTTACAGATTGTTAGACCTGTCAGCCTTTGGGTGGTCTTCCCCCAAGCATTTTGCCTACTTACCTCCTCTTTTTCCTGTATTTATTTTGCTGGCCGTAGGACTCTGAATACTTCACCACTGCTGACCAGTGCTAAAGTGCATATGCTTCTTCACTAAACATGGTTACATTGGTTTATCCACAACTGAGATATTTAATTTATTTGTAAGTCCCTAGTAGAGTGCACCACCTGTGCCCATGGCCTGTAAATTAAATGTTACTGGTGGGCCTGCAGCACTAATTGTGCCACCCACACAAGTAGCCTTTTAAAAATGTCTCAGGCCTGCCACTACAGAGTCTTTGTGTGCAGTTTTACTGACATGTCAACTTGGCATTTAAAAGCCCTTGCCTAGCCTTAAACTCCCCTTTCATTACACATAGGTCACCCCTAAAGTAGGCCTTACATAGCCCATAGGGCAGCGTGCTGTGTAAATAAAAGATAGGACATGTACTTTTAAGTTTTGCATGTTACGGTAATGAAAAACTCCTAAATTTGTTTCTCACTACTGTTAGGTCTACTCTTCTCATAGGTTAACATTGGGAATTCCTTTTTACATGTTTTAGCTGTAATTTCTGATTGAGAAGCCTGACTAGGGTTGTGGTTCCTGCTCGGATAGGGTGCCTATCTCTACCAACCAGAAACCCAATTTCTTACATTGATGAACAGCGGTGAGGATAGAACTTGTGTTTGTACAATGCCAGACAGTGACTTAGGGCCTCATGTAGGTAGCTAAATACCGGTCGATAACGGACGAAATTCGGTAAATATCCCGTTACCGACCGGTATTTAGGCATTTGCGATGTAGGAGGCATGATTTCAGGATTCGATAATTTACTGAATCGGTAATGGATCGGTAAAATACCGAATCGGTAAAATACAGATTCGGTAAATTACCGAATCCTGAAATCATATGTAGGGAGCACTCAAAAGAGTGAATATTAGTATTCAGAATTCGGTATTTACCACCAAATACAGGTTGGTGATAAATAACGAATACCTTGCAAACAGCTATAGTTTGCTGATTTAAAAGTGCCATGTGGCAGACATACATGCCCTTAGGGCATGTATGTGCGCCACATGTGCACACATGCACGAATCAGGGGTGCAACAGGGTGTCAATGTGACACCCTGCCACCCATGATAATGCTTCCCCTATTACCGATTCGGTATTTACCGAATCGGTAATAGTAACTGGCTTCCCATTCATTCCTATGGGCCTCCAGGCCCATAGGAATGAATGGGAAGGGATGCATTATTACCGAATCGGTAAATACCGATATTTACCGGTTTGGTAATAATTACCGATTATTTACCTACATACTATTTACCGATTCATAAATACCGAATCAGTAAAATTCGGTATTTATTAACGGTAAATTGTATGTTACCTACATGAGGCCCTTAGTGTACAATACCACTCCATATCAAGACCAATTTGAACCCTTTTCAATTCTCCCCGATTGACATGTTTATTTTTTTCCTAAAATCATTTCTCTGTCTGGAGAAGCAGCATTTGCACCTACAAAGACAGATTTTGAGCTGGCCAAGCTGGAGACCTTCACCGTGGTACAGCTCAATGAATTTTACAAGTGGGTTGAGCTGCCTACTACAGTCTTCACCAAGAAGTGGAACTGCAAAAGGTGCTGAGGGCCTCGGTAGAGGCTCATAATGCAGGGCCCGTGACCACAGAAGAGGATGATCAGGAGAATGAGGATGATGAAGAGCTGGGCCAGGGTTCATTGGAGAACCTGGGACAGCCTGTGGAGAAGAAAGCTACATCCTTTCAAGTGCAGGGGTTCCCCCTAGGGTAGGGAGCAGCATCTCATTCAGGAACCTGTCCCCAGAGGAGCTGCAGGACAGGATGGAGGAGAGACAACTGAAGCTTGATCTTGCTAAGTTGGAGAAGGAGCAGGCAGTAGCTGAGAAGAGGCTAGCTCTAGAGGAAAGGAAGATGGCTCATGAACTAAGCCTCAGAGAGCTAGACATAAGAGCACTACAGGTGAAGTCCAGCAGTAATTGTGGCAGCATACCTACAGAGTCCACTGGTGAAGGGTCTGTATACCAAAACACTTGGTGCCTAGGTATGTGGTAGGGGTGGACGTGAAGAAATGGTTTGAAGGCTATGAAGTAGCTCTAAGGCTGCACAGGTACCTGAGGTGTCCTGGGGGGGGTGTAGTCTGTGGAGATACTAGCCTACAGTGGGAAGGGACACGCTCTTAACACTGGAGATAGAGGAACAGACGCACTACAATGAAAGCTATTCTAGTCAGTAAGTTTGGTCTGACCCCTGAAAAGTATAGACAAAGATTCTGGGCAGCCAAGATCTCATCACAGACATGGGTGGATTTCCTTGACTATGGCAGCAAGGCACTGATGGGATGGATGATGGGCAGCAAGGCTCATGTTTATTCAGGGCTGTACAACTTAGTTTTGAAGGAGCACTTTTTTGATACTTGTTTTCCAGAGCTGCGCCAACACCTGTTTGATAGCAAGCTGACTGGCCCCAGGAAGCTTGCTCAGGAGGCGGACATCCGGGTCAGCACCAGAGAGTTCCAGAAGGTATCTGGAAGGGACTCTCAAAATGGTGGTCAGGGTTCCCACCAGAAGAAATGGGGGTCAGAAAAAGAAGGAGTTCTCTCAAGGCCCCCAAAACAACTCACAGAGCAAATGGTAAAATTCCCAATCTGGCCATCAGAAGAAGAACAACCCTGACAAGAGTCAGGCAAAGAATCCCAAGCGCTATGAGTATTTTGTATATGGGCACTACAAGGGGAAAGTGGATCCCAAGTGCACTAAAAGAGTACAACCTCCAACTGGAGGTAAGCCACCAGGGGTGGTGAGTGTAGTGCTGGGGGAGTAGTTTATCCTAGTAAGCGGGAGGGAGTTCGGTGAGGTTACCCTAGTGTCCCTGGGTGACAGTGAGATGGTTTTTAAAATGTATGTGCCCTCAAATACTGCAAAGTATAGGCAATGGGTTACCATCAATGGGCAAGGTGTTGAAACTCTGAGGGACACAGGTGCCAGCATGACCATGGTAAGGAATCAGATGGTGTCCCCAGAGCAGGTGATACCAATGCATTGCACCAGGTTGTGGTGACTGACAACTGTGAGGGTCACTATGTAGTGGCCTTGTTCCATTTGAGTGGGGGTGGGGGGCTCTCAGGTCTTCTTAAAGTTGCAGTGAGCCCTGACATGCCTGTGGACAGTTTGTCATGTAATGACCTTGAACACACTTATAACAATAGGATGAGAGGCAACACAATCACAAACAACAAACAAGATCCAATACTTTCAGTCCACAGTCTCCAGTACAAATAGCAATTTCTTTATTTTCTTTCACATGCAAAAAGATTTTTATTCAAGCAACAGGCGCAGCCAAAGCATTTCGCCCATAAACACGGGCTTCTTCAGGGCACCATACATGATATGAACTAAATTGTATCAAATGAAGTTATGCCAAATTTTTGCCATGGATCCAAAGTTCCTCTTACATTGTCAACAATTGGTCATCTTTTAAGTAATACGTAAGTAGCACAAATTGAGTAAAAGTACTCCAATGGTGCGTGATAACACCAAATCTTTTAAAGGTAAAGGTCCACGTAAGTGAGGGATTAGCCATCCTTCAAAAAACCATTGTCTTGATTTCAATTTCAAATTCCCCACGCTATGCGAAAAATCTTCCTCACCGTGCATCTTTCCTTTGAAACCTGTTGCTTGAATAAAAATAATTTTGCATGTGAAAGAAAATAAAGAAATTGCTGTTTGTACTGTAGACTGTGGACTGAAACTATTGGATCTCAAATTGTTCGTTGTTTGTGATTGTGTTGCCTCTCATCCTATTGTTATAATTTTTTCTAATTTATGGCCATGTGGCAGCTGGTCATTTGAGGTGGGCAATACGGAATTGGTTACCTATGTGTGACTATACTGGGTGGTGCAATAACTTATGCCTACCTGCCATTCTTTGTTTAAACATTGAGCACACTACCTGGAAGGAAATGGAGCTCAAGGCACACCTAGAAATGTTAGGTTTGCCTGAGTTGATATGTGCAACCACCAGGTCCATGGCTTTCCAGGACGAGAGTCAAGGAGGGCTAGAGCCTGGAACAATGGCCCAGTCAGCCTCTATGAAAGGGTAGAACAGAGGGCGTGAAAAACCAGCCCCATGATGTCTACCAATTGAGGTGGATGAGGCACCTGTGCTGGCGCCCATGGCACCCCCATGTGGAGGACATTGCTTCCTTAGTGACCTGCCAGAGAGTGCTGGAAAGCAAGTGAAAGGAGGACCCACCAAGGAGGAATTCTGTATGGCACAGAGAGTGCCCAACCCTGGATAACATGAAGCAACAGGCCGAAGCACAAGCAACAGGTGATGCTTCTGGTAGTCATCACATTTACTAAGAGGACAACCTCCTTTACCGTGAGCCTAAGGCTCCTGTGCATGGCACAATAAGGGCCCTGGAGGTCACCCAATGCTACAGGGCCTTCCTACGAGAGGTGACTCACGACATACCTCTGGCAAGACATCTGGAACAAGACAAGACCTTTGCAAGGTTTGTTCCCCACTTTCATTGGCCTAGGATAAAGACTTCCTCAGGTGCTTTCTAGGACAGAGGCTGAAGGACAGAGGCTGAAGACCCCACCCTAAATCCCCTGCCTGTCATTGGCACACCCTTTAATCGGGTGGGCATCAACATTTTTGGATCCCCAGACTGTTTCTGGCAACAGGTTTATCCTGGTTCTAGGGGATCATGACACAAGGCTCTGCTAAGGCCCTAATGGGTATTTCCACCAGACAGAGTTTTCCAAAGGAAGTGGTATCTGACAGGGGCACCAACTTCATACCTGCTTACATGCAGTCAATGTGGAAGGAGTGTGGTGTGACTTACAAGTTCTCCACTCCCTACCATCTACAAACCAGTGGGCTTCTTTAAAGTTTACAATGAGACCCTAAAAGGCATGATAAAAGGCCAGGACTTGAGGGATATCCTCTTTCCATGCCTCCTCTTTACTCACAGGAATGTGTCATAGAAGGGGTTTGACTTTAGCCCCTTTGAGCTTCTGTATGGGCACCCAGTAAGAGTACCTCTGCGCTGGGTGAAATAAGGGTGAGAGCAAGCTCCCAGGAAAGGTCCCCAGGATGTGGTTAGCTACATGCTGGCCTTTAGAATCCAAATGACTGAGTTGTAGAAGCATGCTTCTGACAACTTAGAAGCCAGTCAGGAAGTGATGAAGCAGTGGTATGACCAAACTTCTTCCTCTGTGAAGTTGCAACATGGGCAGAAAGTGTTGGTGATGGAACCTGTGGAGCCAAGGGCCCTCCAAGACCACTGGACTAGGCCCTATGAGATAGTTGAGAGGAAGGGGTAGGTCTTCCAGCTGGTAGACCTAAAGACCCTTGTACACCCCCCTCAGGGTGCTCCCTCCATATCAATAATTTAAAACCACACTTTGAAAGGTCTGAGCTCACCATGCTATTGGTCACAGATGGAGGGGATTAAGAGGAGAGTGAACCTCTCTCTGACCTCTTAGCCTCCAAGGAGAAGGCTAGGTCAGTGGAAGGTGTAAACCTTTCCACCACTCTAACTCCTGAACAGCATAAGGACTTCCACAAGTTACTGAGGGTTTACTCCTCACAATTTTCGCTAATTCCTGGGACTACCTACCCTAAGGTTGGGGCCAAGCTCCCAGGAAAATTCCTCAGGATGTAGTTAGCGACATGCAGGCCTCTAAAAGCCAAATGACTAAGTTGTAGAAGCAAGATACTGACAACTTAGAAGCCAGTCAGGAGAAGTGAAGCAGTGGTATGAACAAAACTCTACTCATGTGAAGTTGCAACCAGTGCAGAAAGTATGAGTGATGGAACCTGTAGAGCCCAGGGCCCTCCAAGACCGCTGCACTGGACCCTAAGAGATAGTTGAGAGGAAGGGGCAGGTCAATTAGCTGGTGGACCTTAAGACCCCCGGGCACCCCCACAGGGTGCTCCATATTAACCATCTCAAACCACACTTTCACAGGCCTGAGCTCATCATGCTATTGCGGCAGATGGAGGGGAGGAAGAGGAGAGTGAACCTCTCTCTGACCTCTTAACCACCAAGGAGAAGGATAGGTCAGTGGAAGGTGTAAACCTTTCCCCACTCTAATCCCTGAATAGCATAGGGACTGCCCCAGTTACTAAGGCAGTACTCCTTTCTGTTTTCCCCCATTCCTGGGACTACTCACCTTTGTACCCATGATGTGGATACAGGAGACAGCCCCCTGTCAAGAATGAAACTTACAGGCTGTCTGATAAGGTCAGGGCCAGCATTAAAGATGAGGTTTCTAAAATGTTGGGATTGGGCTGACTGAACCCTCCAGTTGCCCCTGATCCAGTCCTGTGGTACTGGTACCAAATGATGCCCCACTGGACACCACACCTGAACTCAGGTTCTGTATGGATACAGGGAGCTCAATTCAGTCACCAAGACTGATGCTTATCACATCCTTCGAGATGATGAGCTGATGGATAGTCTAGGGGTTGTCCAGTTCTTAAGTACCTTTTATCTTACATGAGGGTACTATCAGATTACCCTAACAGAGAGAACAAAATAGGTGCAGTATTTTCCACTCTAGAGGGCCGCTATCAGTTTAGAGTGATATCCTTTGGACTCAAGAATACCCCTGTCACATTCCAGAGGTCGATGATTCAGGTTCTGGCTCGGATGGTGGCCTTCAGTGCTGCTTACTTGGATGATATTTCGGTCCTCAGTAGCAGCTGGAAGGACCTCCATTTTCACCTCTGGGAAGTGCTTAAGGATCTGCAACATCCTGACTATCAAGGACAGTAAGTGCCAGATAGGGAACTTGGGACACCTGGTGGACATGGGTAAGGTGCAGATCCTCTGGGCCAAGATAGAGACTATCATGGCCTGGGAGCCCCCCCAAACCCACATTGAGGTTAGAACATTTTAGGCCTTCCTGGGTACTATAGGAGGTTTGTCAAGGGATATGACACCACTGTTGCCCCCTTGACAGAGCTAACTTCAAAGAAGCAGCCCAGAAGTGTGATTTAGAAAGAGGCATGCCAAAAAGCATTTGCCTCCCTAAAGCAGGCCATGTTTGCAGTCCCTGTGCTCCAAGCCCCTGACTTTTCCAGGGAATTTATTGTTCAGACAGATCCCTCACAGCATGGCATAGGGGCAGTACTTTCACAGCTTAATGAAGATGGCTTAGACCAACCTGTAGCCTTCATTTCCAGGAGGTTACTTCCAAGGGAACAAAGGTGGGGTGATATTTAAAGGGAACCCTGTGCTGTGGTCTGGGCACTGAAGAAGATGAGGCCATACCGGTTTGGGACTCACTTCCTGATTCAGGAAGACCGCAGGACCCTCAGGTGGCTAATGCAAATGAGGGGTGAGAATCCAACATTATTGAGGTGGCCCATTTCTCCAGATGGTATGGGCATTAGAGTGGAACATAGACCAGGGGTAGACAATGCCAAGGCTTATTGTCTTTACAGGTATTTCCACCTTAGTGATGAGAACTCTCTAAAGGTTGGGTAGCTCTCTCCATTTTCAGCTGGGAGACACACGTGTTAGACCTCTCTGTTACCCCAAACCTTTGCCTGCTTATCTCCTCTTTTTGCTGTATTCTTTTTGTTTTTCATAGGACTCTGGCCACTATACCACTCCTGACCAGTTCTAAAGTGCATGTGCTTTTCCCCTAAACATGTTACATTGGTTTATCCACAATTGGGATATTTAATTTATCTGAAAGTCCCTAGTAGATTGCACTGACTGTGACCAGATCAGCCAGTATTTATGAACAATTATGGTTCAGCTGAACCGAGTTTATCAGACAAATATTTTTTTTTTAAAAAAACAGATGTGAGTGCTTCTCAAAGAAGAAAGGAAGAGTGAGTATACTTCAGGTGAAAAGACAAACCAAAACTGAATTTGAAGACGAGAAAGTGAAGTACAATTTGAACAAACACCGTATATTTGTTGTTTTACATCAAAAGACAGCAGTTTCTATATACAGTAAAGTTAGAGACACAGGGAATTAATCATTGTATCACAATTATGAGAACCAGCCTGTCTTTATACATATGTCAACAGCGTTTCGACCCTTGGAAGAATTAAAGGGTCTCATCAGGACTACAATTGCGTGGGGTTGCCTGAGGTAGGGGAGTCCTGATTTGTAAGGAGGGGAAAACCACTAAGAAGTAGCAAGAATTGTTATTCTTGATCAATTAATATCTGGAAAAAAACTATTTGGGGGATAATCCTCTTCTAAATCCCTTCAAGGATGAGCAGCATCTACATTAGGCCTTCTTTAAAAGACAAGAGGTCTTGTGTAGTTAGATAAAGATAGCAGTTCAAATTAGATATCAGCACATAGGCAACCTCATCCGACAGTAGCACAGCCGCATACAGAACCGCAAGGCAGTCTGGCTTGGAGCATTATACTGCTTATTAAGGTTGCCTACATGCTCATTTCTATGCCAAGCAGAAACCCAATTTATAAGATGGATGTTAAATTATGTTCCAAAATCATGCAGAATCACTTTTTCACATGGGTGTTATACAAAAATGTGCAGTCCATAGTCCAAAATGATTTTAAAGATGGTGGGAGTGCCAAGGTCGTTTGCTGTGTAGCCTATACAGCAGCCAGAGTGTTCTTCATCCTTCTCAAGCAGTCCCACACCTACCCCCGCCCTTGGCGAACACTACAAGTTCCCACTTGAAGCCCTGGTGAAATTCAAGGTTGTATACACAGTCTACAAAGCGTACTGTAGCAAAATCTCAGCATTCTTGTAGAAACCAACACCACAATACACAGCAACCATAACCCATTTTGTTAACGTCTGTTTATGTTCAAATCCTGTTTAGAAAGTTACTGACAATTGTTGCATTTTGCTAAGCATATCAGGATAATACCATTCATTATAACCTGGTGGTATTCAAAACCCACTTTAAAAAGAAGTATGGGTTTTCTCTGCAGTGAGATTTCGGGATATGTAGTAGCCAATGGTACATTGTTAACATAAGGGGAATAACATTGGTCACAACCTTGTTTGGCTGTAAAACCACTATACAGGATCCATTACGGTGCTTCCCAAAGGAAGGAGATAATTGTACATTTGAAGCACAATAGATAATAAGAAGTGTCAAAATCTTCTCCAAAGCTTTTATTGCAATTGTTTTGGCAAATGACAAATCTTTAAGTAGTTTGGGCCAGCACCATTAGTCAAAACCTGGTTGATCATAAAAAACACTTTACAGATGGCTTTTGATTTTCCCCAAAGAAGTAGTCAATTGAACCAATTGTGTAGGCACTTTAGCCAGTAACATTGGTCAATCACATACATTTTTTACAAACCATATATTAGGTGATTTGGGGTTGTTTCTCCTCCAGAGCATTTATGTCAATTGTATCCACAAAGGCATACTATGCAGTTTAATGTGGCACATCTGCTGACAGTACGACTTCATTATTTTGTCTCTTTTGCACATGTTAGCACTATCTTGGCAAAGATTCCACCTATTAATAACCGTTTAGCACTGAAATGCATCAATAGCCAATTAAGAGGTGACGAGTCAACATTTGTGAAGGACCTTCCACTGTGCGACACAAGTCACTACATTTTTAGTACTTATTGATCCGTTTGAGATTTGCAAAATCTGTAAATTAAGCAGGAGATGTTGGATTATGTGGAAAATGTGGCAAATACACAATTATGCAAAAAAGACCATGCATAGGTGATAAACCAATATGTAAACCAGATGCATCTAGAAAATCCAACAGTTATCAATTCATCATAAACAAAGAATGAAAGAAACAATTCCTGTTTGGTGTCCTAATTGACCTCTCGGGGTGCTGAGCAATATATTGCTCATGATCTACAAGTTGCTGACCATTGACACTCTTGTATGCAATTCTATGCACCAGGGTTACATCTAAAAACTCCCTGGCTACAATAGTTTGTTATTATTTGTCTCATTGCTGAATTTTTGAAAATCCATAACATGTGATGGAGCAGATAGAACACAATTTTGTATACCTCCTCTATTTTGCATGAAAAGACTAACTATATAACTTACTGATTATAATTTTACTAACGGTTTGCTGTGTTATACTAATTCAACCTTTTGCATACACCAATTACACGTGGGAAATTGCTATTTGCATGGCAAAATAACTCTAATGACTAAAATATGTACGCATATTAATAGTAGTACATGTGGTTATAAATATCGCATGATTTATGTTGTTTATGCGATGTTTGCGCTCCTGTTTGGATCCTAATGGTGAGTATTATCGCTTTAAATGTCGCTATATGCTAGGAATATACTAATATATAAAGGGATTAGTGAGGGTTTAACATTAGCATCATCATTTCTTTGCATTAATTATTCTTTTGTGTTTGTTTCTCTTAAGTTGACATTTGGGCCTACCTAGAAAATGGCGACTGAAATCGAGTTCAGAAGTGGCCACCGTCTCGTGAGCGTGATGCCTACTGCGCAGACTCGGATGGTTCCGTGAACTTCCTGATAAACCCTATGCACAGTGTCCCCGGTCAAGTATAGGATCTTGGTGGACTGCCAAACCTTAGTCGGTAAAAACTGGTCTAAATGAACAATTGGGACATGCAAGCAAACCTTAAAACATTGTTGCATAAGGACTACGTCATCTACGGAAATGAACCAGCAAAATCCATGGGAACTTCATGGAATAAAAATCGGACGTTTTCCAATCAGCCAATCATAGACTTTCATCGCTTACAAATGTTTCATATTAAACCAAAATGTATTATAAAAAGAGCAGTAGAATAGGAGGGGTTACAGATGCTTGCACGATTTCTGGTCCTTTGGAGATCTTTTGGACTGTAACGTGCCGAGCAAAGAACTTTGGACTTTGAGCTTTGGCCTGCTTTATTTGGACAAATAACAGCTAAATTTGGTTATGCAGAGCCAAATGAATTAGAGAAAACCCAGATAGCAAGAATAGGTAAATATAAATGTCCTGCGATCTGTATTACTTGACTAAATTTCTAAACTTCTAAACTTTGATTAATCATAAATGTCGAAATTATTTGCAAAACAATATTTAGATAAACAAATATTTGATTAACAGAAATTATGAGTTTGTGGTTTTTCGATAAAGAGAATAACGGATTCTGAGTCTTAAAATGTGTTTTAGCTTGTTCTAAATCACCTTCAACCAATCCAACTAATTGGTCGTCGACCAAGTGGGTGGAGTGCCTTGATGGTTGGGATTAGGAATCTATAGGTGGTGAATGCTAATGTATATTCTGTAAAATAACTTTTCTTCCCTATAGGTAATAAGGTACCCACCCACATGTCCAGTGCTTGATTGTCATTTTTCCTCCTGTGTACAGACTCGATCGAGTGAGAGAGAAAACTTATGAGTGTTGGTGTTATGGGCCCCACCAATAATTGCGTGTGTGAAAGAGCTAGTGTCGGGTCTGCAAAACAATATTTAGATAAACAAATATTTCATTAACAGAAATTATGAGTTGGTGGTTTTTCGATAAAGAGAATAACGGATTCTGAGTCTTAAAATGTGTTTTAGCTGGTTCTAAATCACCATGAACCAATCTAATTAATTGGTCCGTCGACCAAGTGGGTGGAGGGCCTTGATGTTTGGGATTAGGAATCTATAGGTGGTGAATGCTAATGTATAGTCTGTAAAATAACTTTTCTTCCCTATAGGTAATAAGGTACCCCCCACATGTCCAGCGCTTGATTGTCATTTTGCCTCCTGTGTGCAGACTCGAGTGAGTGAGAAAACTTATGAGTGGTGGTGTTATGGGCCCCACCTATGACTGCAACGCAGGGAGGAATAGTTGTAAATTTGCCCTTTTTCCTCTTTTCCATCCGGCCTCGCGCTGGATCAGGTTTTTCTGGTAGCAGAATGATGGTTTTATTGCATTGGTTTGGTGATTATTGCTTATTGATTTGATTATTGCTTATTGATTTTCCTATTTTAGAAAATTGATTATTGATTGTGGATGTACGGATAAGTATTGATTTATGTATTAACACTCTATGTTGAGTCGCGTAGCGTTCTATGTTGTTTTGACGACTTCTGGGATGTAGGAAGTCGAATGTAATGATTCCGTAGTAGGGCAGAGGTAAGTGCTGCTCTCGGGAAAGACGTAATTATTGTGCCCTGTAGGTACACGGGGAATAATGTGTGACGATTGGAGTTGTACGACGCATGGTCTGGGTTCGATTTGGATTTGGTAACATCATCGTGTGTTGCCGTTAGGGATATTTTCTGTGTGAAAGAAGTGTATGGGTAGCGAAGGCCACCTGTGAAATTTTGGTCTTAAGTAACAGGAGTCCAAAAGGACCTCTGATTACGCTGATCACTGGAAAGGTAATAGGTGTTCCCTAAGCTTGATAGAAGGATAAAGTAGATGCTACTGTATTAACGAGTGTAATAATTCTGTAGTAGGGCAGATTGCTGCGCTGCTCTCGGGAAAGATAGGATTCTGTGTGAATGAACTGCATTCTCTGTAGGAAAGTGCGTAAATGAAACGGCATTCAACTCAATTGTGGTTTTATTTCTCAGGAGCAGTGCGTCTCCAACAGGAGTCTTATTTCCAGAGAAACGGTTAGTTAATATTTGCTAGAAGGGTAAGGTAGAGGGAAGTGCTACTTTATCAACGAATCTAATGATTCCGTAGTAGGGCAGATTGTTGCGCTGCACTCGGGAAAGACGGTGATGGAGCAGGTAGTACAAATTTTGGATAACTCCTCTATTCTTGCATGAAAATACTAATTATATAATCTATTAACTGTAATATTATTAAATGAGTGTTGCATGTATACTAATCAACATTATAAAAAAAACATAACTACACATGGGATTTGCTATTTGCATGGCTAAATAACTCTTATAACTAAAATCTGTACGCATATTAATAAATAGCAGATGTGGTAATAGATTATCGCATGATATGTTGCTTTGTGACGTTTGCATCTTCGTGGAGGATCGGAAAAGGTGAATATAATGGCTTTAAATGTCGCTATATGTTAGATAAATACAAGCACATAGAGGGATTAGTAAGGGGTTAACATTAGAATCCTCATTTCTATGAATTAATTATTCTTTTGTGTTTGTTTCGCTTAAGTTGACATCTGGGCCTAATCCAAAATGGCCCCTGACATCGCACGCAGAAGTGGCCACTGTCTCGTGAGGCGCAGAGTGAACCGCGCATGTACGGACAATATCGTGAACTTCTTAGCGACCTTTACCCATCATGTTCCCGGTCAAGGATAAGAAATTGGTGGTTCGCTAAGATAGGGGAACAATCAACCTTACAGTAAACCGGAACAAGCCGACACTTTAGCTGACAAGTGACCTCACCCCTCGAACTATACTGAGAATCTGGGAATAAGAATCGGACGATCCCAACCAGCCAATCAGCACTGTTTTTATTCTAAAAATGTATCATATTAACCTGGGTTTTATTATAAAAGGATAGTGGGATAGTGAGGAAGAAACTCTTCTTCTTCATCATCACAAACTCTTTCCTGACTACGACGCCTTTTTTTCCTTGATGGTCCAGATGCTGCCCGATCGTTTGACGACTGCAAACTTTTTCCAAATCCACGGGCTATGATAGATGCTTGCACGATTTCTGGTCCTTTGAGAAAATTGGGGACTGTAACGTGCTGAGCAGAGGACTTTGGACTTTGAGCTTTGGCCTGCTTTATTCGGACAATTTACGACTCGGTTATGCAGAGCCAATGAATTAGAGGACTCCAAATAGCCAGATTAGGTAAATATGATGTTCTGCAATTTACTTAAATTGATCCAGAAATTCTGAACTTTGACGAGACAAAATGCTAATATAAATCATTATGGAAAATTTAGATAAACAAATATTGATTAATAAGAAAATATGAGTTTGTGGTTTTTCATTATGAGGAATAAGGATTCTGATTCTTAAAATGTGTTTTAGCTGGTTCTAAATCACCATCAACCAATCCAACTAATTGGTCCGCCGACCAAGTGGGTGGAGTGCCTTGATGTTTAAGATTAGGGATCTATAGGCGACGGATGTTAATGTATATTTTTGTAGAAATAATTTTTCTCTCCCTATAGGTTATAAGGTGTTCCACTACATGTCCAGCACTTGAATTATTCATCCCTCCTGTGTGTGTAGACTCGTGAATGGTGACATGTGTGAGTTGGTGTTATGGGCCCCACTAATGAATGCGTGTATGAATGAGTGTGCGTGACGACGGGTCTGCAACGCAGGGAGGATATCGGTATATGTTGTTCCCCATTTCCCAATCTTGCGCTGGATCATTTTTTCTGGTAGCAGTATGATGGTTATTATTGTATTAGTTTGGTGATTATTGCTTGTAAATTGCTTATTGATTATTGACTGTGGATAAGTATTGGTTTATGTATAAACACTCTATGTTGAGTCGCGTTGAGTTCTATGTTGTTTGACGGCTTCTGGGATGTAGGAAGTCGGAAGTTTGTAACGATTCCGTAGTAGGGCAGACTGTTCGCTGCTCTCGGGAAAGACGGAATTGTTATTGCCCTGTAGGTACACGTGGAAAACGTGTGACGATTGGAGTTGCGCGACGCATTGTCTGGGCTCGATTTGGTAACATCGTTGTGTGTTACTGCTAGGGACATTTTCTGTATGAGAGAAATGTATGGTAGCGAAGGTCACCTGTGAAATTTTGGTCTTAGGTACCAGGAGTCCAAAAGGCACTCTGATTACGCTTATCACTGGAAAGGTAATAGGTGTTCCCTAAGCTTGATAGAAGGATAAAGTAGAGGGAAGTGCTACTTTATTAACGAGTGTAATAATTTTGTAGTAGGGCAGACTGTTCGCTGCTCTCGGGAAAGACAGAATTCTGTGTGACTGAACTACATTTTCTGTATGAAAGTGCGTGAATGAAATAGCATTCAGGTTAATTGTGAAACTCTGGTTTTATTTCTCAGGAGCAGAGCGTCTCCAACTAGGTGTCTTAATTGTAGAGAAACAGTTAGCTAATGCTTGTTAGAAGGGTAAGGTAGAGGGAAGTGCTACTTTATCAATGGAAGTAACGATTTCGTGGTAGGGCAGATTGTTCGCTGCTCTCGGGAAAGACGGAATTCTTGTAAGAAAGGTAATTAACTATTCTTTTGTTAGCGAAACAGATAATGGTGGCGTTTTTATGTCGTTACTAACGGATTTGTGAGTCAGAAAGAACGTAAAAAAGTTTGCTGATAAATTTTGTAAAGGAGGGGTCAGCAGAAGCAGGAGTAGCAAGAAAAGCTGACGTCAGAAAGACCGCGCTGGGATTGGCCAGTCAGTAAGAAACGTAGACGCTCCTGATTGGTGCGTTAGTGTATGCCGCGCTGAGAGTGGAGAATTACAGGGTGATGTAGACGCTCCTGATTGGTGCATTATTGTGTGTCGCACTGGGATTGGAGAATTACTGAAGTGATGTAGACGCTCCTGATTGGTGCGTTAGTGTGAGTCACGCTACGATTGGTTAAAACAACAGACTAGTCGTAGGGAAATCTAGTGATACTGAAAAGACAAAATGATGTATTACGATCCACCAGAAAAAGAGAAAAAGTCCTGGTTTGGAAAGGTCAAGAGTTTATTTAAAAAGGACAAACCAATTGTGACTAGAGAGGGACAGTTGCTTCCCCCACCAAAATTGCCCGCATCCTTTATGGTTGCGAAATACGGATATCATACATGTATTTGGTTGGACAATTGGGCAAAGTATACAAAAGATGATGGAGTTTTAGCTTTTCCGGAACATGGTTTGTTCAATTTAGCAGTATTGAGTAATTTGAGAGAGAGAATGATGAATCTAGAACCGAGACCTAGACCAACACAGTTTGAAGCATTGACAGAATAGGAAGATGAGATGCATGACAGAGAATGGCAGAGGAGTGGCGGAAGGTACAAATATATGTTTGGTAGATCATATGGACAGGAGAATCATGATGATAGAATGAGGAGATGGTGAAGCGCAAATATGACTGATGGTTTGTTTCCCGTGAGAAATGCTGAAGAAATTAGCAATAGAAAATGTATGGAAAAGAGAAATAATACAGAGTCAGGAGGGTATGGTGTGCATGAATCGGAGGATGATGTTCTTGATGACATGTTTTATAAAAATCCACCCCCATATCAATCAGATTCCACATTATTGACACCAAGTGCCCCAATGAGAGAGACTCTGCGAAATATAAAATTTGAATCAGTACCACAAGAAGTAGGAAGAAAAAATCCTTTTAGAGAAATAGAGAAAACACAACATGGTAAAACGAGTAATGAAAATTCAGCTGAACTAGCAAAAACCACTTTAGAGTTAACTGAAAAGATTAGGGAATTGACCAAAAATTTAGAAGCCGTAACCGTTCCTGTAACTATAGGACCTGTAATGCCTATTTTTGATAAACAAAAGGATAGTGAGCATTGTCTGACGATTCCTTATAACAGTAATAAACAGACCGAGAGGCCAGAAAAAATAGCAGATGAGAACCCATGGAGACAAACAGCAGGTATTTCAGAACAAAGTACGCCTAAAAATTTGACAGTAAATCAAAGTTTAGTGGATAGAATAATAATGACAAAAGAATCAGTCCCAGGATCACCAAAGAGTTTAGCACAATCAAATAATGAGAAAAATCCTGTAGGGCTACTTAAAAAGAATTAAGTGAATGGCTGAGGAGTTTACAGCAGAACGATACATAATCACAATCTATAGATGTGGCCAAGCTGAAGATTGTTTTGGAAGAATTAATAGTAGGGACTAATCCCACATAGAAGTTAAAAGCCTATCAGGATGAAGAATTATTATTTTTATGTAAAAGTATAACATGAAGAGCAAGGAATCTACACGAAAGACTAGTGGCAAATGAAATGGGTATAGACTTTGAAAGAGTAAAGGCTTTACAAAACCATACCGAGTAGATTTTTCTGAAAAGGATATTGAAAATCTGAACACCGCAGGAAGAACAACTCAGATTAAAGACTTAATCATTTTGTTAAGAAAATGGGGGGATGTAGATAAATAGAAGAGTAGGTGGTTTCGAAAACGAGATGATGTCTCAGACAAAACGTTTGCAGCCTTCCCCGTAAGAGAAAAGGAAAAGGTAGTAACAGAGTGTCCCTTGAGAGAAATTCTAGGTGGAGGATATGTACATGTCCCTTGGACTAGACAAAATATTTTGTCATTTACCAATGATTTTCCTCGACTACGCGAAAAGCCAGTCGAGTGGTATAGGCAGGTAGATAGGTTTGTAAAGTTATCAAACGTTTTATGGATTGATTTAAATAGTCTTTTTGACATAATAGTACCAGCAGATTTATGGACAGAATGTAAAATTATGATCAGCTGGCCTACACAAGAGTACCCTAGAGACCCAAAAACTGGTGCCCCTGATCCTGAAGTGATGAAAAAATATGAACAGGTAATTGCCTTTCTGAAAAATAAAGTACCTCCCAAGGAGACTGATTGGGTAAAAATTGACCGAACTCATCAAGAAGCTAAGGAATCGGTACATGCTTATTATGAGAGGTTAATACTCGCCTTTAAGCAGTTTATTGGTGATGAAAATTTGAGTGAAAAAGATTTAAGTCACTTTGTATACCGATTTGTATATGGGCTGCATCCAGAAATAAGTGAAATGATTAAACAGCATACTGTGGACTAGCAAAATAAGAAAATAGATGAAGTACTGAGACATGCAAAATATTTTAGTGATGAAATTGAAGCCAAACAGTGTAAGTTAAAAGAAAAGGCTATGTGGGCACAGGTAAAAGTGGCAGAAAGACAGGAAGCTCAATTGATTGAACAGGCAAATGGTGCAGGTATAAAACCCAAATTTAATGTTGGAAAAGGAAAGGGACAATTCAATGTAGAAGAAGCCAAAAAGAAGTGGCCACATCATAATTTTGGAAGAATAGGGCACTGGAAAACTGAGTGTAAATTTCCCCCGAGTACTAATGGTGATAATTCATCATTGAATTCGCAGGTGCAGAAAGAGGTGAGTTGTCAACCACAGCGACAGCAGCAGATTGTTGCCCAACAGAATCAGGCGCCAAAACCGCCTTTTCCACAGAGCGTAAATCTTCAGCAATACAGTAATGAGACAGGATTCTACAACGAAGATCAGGTAACTAAGCTGCATCGCGCTAGTGCTGTTTCGCAGTACTGGCTACAACGCGATGAGAGTGAGTCAGAAGAAAGCTATTGACGGTGTCGAGGGGAGGAAGAAGATTGCGTACTTGGCGCAACTCTAGAAGTAGACCAGACAGGTCCTTTTGTGGATGGAAAGGTAAATGATGAAAATATTACTTTCCTAGTAGATACTGGTGCTACTCGTTCAACTGTCAGGTCAGCTGATGTTAAAAATCTTCCTCTCTCGGACGAAACAATCCAAGTAGTTGGAGTATACAACAGACAGATTAAAACGTATCTCACTGAACCAGTAAAAGTTAACATAGGGAAATTTTCTGAAATGCACCGTTTTGTCGTGTGCGATTCAAGCCCTGTAAATTTGTTCGGAAGAGATTTGCTGTGCAAAATAAATTGCACCATATTTTACACTCCCGATGGTATAGCATTTGAGACCCCTGATGAAGATGTACTGTATAAAATGACTATGGCTAATATGGAACCTGAGATTACTGAGGCATTTGCTGTAATTAACCCTGAAGAACTACCAAAAGAACTGAAAAAGACAGTAAAAGCGGAAGTCTGGGATTTCACAGGAGAAGATGTGGGATTAATGAAAAATGTTGATCCTGTATAAGTGACTGTAAAGGAAGGAATTAGTTACCCAAATATTCCTCAGTACAAATTGACACCAGAAATAATTGAAGGAGTTACTCCTATAATAGAGAAAATGATTAAATAAGGTATTTTGAGAGAAATAATGAGTAGTCCATGTAATTCACCAATTATGGGCCTGAAAAAGCCTAATGGAACGTTTAGAATAGTGCAAGACTTGAGAAAAATAAACAAAATTGTTGTGTCATGTTGTCCTATTGTACCAAATCCATCTGTGATTTTGTATCAGATTCCTCATGATGCGGAATGGTACACAGTAATTGACCTGTGTCATGCTTTCTTTTCCATTCCATTGCATCATGATAGTCAGCAGATTTTTGCGTTCCGGTTTGGCGAACGTATTTTGGCATGGTGCCGAATCCCACAGGGGTATACAGAGAGCCCCTTAATATTTAACCAGATATTGAAAAAGTCCTTAGAAGATGTAGAGATGTCCGAGAGCTCAGTACTGGTACAGTACATTGACGAACTACTTGTGGTGTCAAAAACTCGAGAAGCTTGTGCAGTGGATACCATAGCCTTGCTAAATCATCTGGCAGATGGAGGACTTAATGTATCCCCATCGAAATTGCAATTCTGTCAGAAAGAAGTACAATATTTAGGTCACAAAATTGAAAAAGGACTGAGAAAAATAACTGCAGATAGAATCAAGATAATAAAAGGAATGAGAGCCCCAATGACGCAAAGAGAAGTGAGAATGTTTCTTGGAATGGTTGGATATTGTCGTCAGTGGATAAGTAACTTTTCCCTGATTATAAAACCTTTGGTACTCCTGACGAGAAGTGATGTAAAAGACCCCATTGAATTAAATGAGGAAGAGTTAACAGCCTTTAAACAATTGAGAGACAGTTTGTGTGAGGCACCAGAACTTGGCATGCCCGACTATGAGAAGGAGTTTGAACTATACTGCAGCGAAAGGAATGGATGTGCGCTTTCTGTATTAATACAGAAACATGGAAAACTGAGAAGATCAATTGCATATTTTTCAGCTATACTCAACCCTGTAGCTGTAGCATTGCCTGGTTGTTTAAAAGCTGTAGCAGCCACCTGTAAGAGCCCAGAACAGAGCGAAGGAATTGTGATGGGGTATCCTGTGCGAGTGTTTTTACCTCATGATGTGGCAATCCTTTTAACAAGGAGCCGCACTCAGTTCATGACGCATAGTCGGCTGACTAAATATGAGAAAGTCATATTAGGTGCAACAAATGTGAGCCTTGTAAGATGTCTGAATGTGAATCCTTCAACGTTATTGCCTGATGCTGAGAATGTGGAAGTCAGAGACGGTGTAGATCATGACTGTTTGGATGTGCTTGATTTCTGTACCAAACCACGTCCTGATATAAAAGATGTACCTTTGACAGAAAGTGACCATGTGATGTTTGTGGACGGGTCATGCTTGAGAACAGACGAAGGAATTCTGAGTGCAGCATATGCAGTATGCACAGTAGCAGCGGTAATGGAAGCGTCTTACCTAAAGGGAGTAAAATCAGCCCAGGTTGCTGAACTGTTTGCGTTAACCAGAGCATGCAAGTTGGGAAAGAATGTAAGAGTGACTGTGATAACCGATAGTCAACATGGCTTCTGTGTGGTGCATGATTGTGGCCATATTTGGTCCCAAAGAGGGTTTTTGACTTCAAGTGAAACCCCTATAAGGAATGCTGAAGTGGTTGGGAAATTGCTTGAGGCGATACAGCTGCCTAAGCAATTAGCTGTTATGAAGTGTGCTGCACATACAAAGACTGGAGATTATATCGCAGCTGGGAACCAGTATGCAAATGATATGGCTCAATATTGTGCGCGAAATCAGAGTTCTGTAAATCGGGCAAAAGAAAAGGAAATGAATTCATGTCCCTTGTTGTTTACTAACATTGTGAATACATGGGAAGAAGTGAGGCAGTTAGAGGAAGAAGCAGGAGATGAGGAAATGAGACAGTGGGTAAAAGCAGGATGTGCACCAAGGGAAACAGATAATGTGTGGGTTTATCGAGATGGAAGACCAGTTATGCCTGACAGTATGGTGTCCGCCATGGCACGGATGTATCATGGACAACCACATGTAGGGAGAGATGCAATGCTTAGATTGTTTAAACAAACATGGTATAATGCAAAATTCAGACTTGTAGCTGAGAGCCTTTGTCAAAGATGCCTTCTATGTCAACAGTTCAATCCTGAAAGAAAAACAGTTGTAAGTCTAGGAACGATAGGTCGAGAAGGAGGGCCTTTCACCAGAATGCAAATTGACTTCATTGAAATGCCCCCCTGTAACAGGTTGAGGTATGTTTTAGTGATGGTCTGCCTGTTTTCTAGATGGGTAGAAGCATATCCCACAAGAAGAAGTGATGGAATTACAGTAGCCAAACTACTATTGAGGGAGTTCATCCCTAGATTCGGGTTTCCAGTCACAATTGAGTCAGATAGAGGAAAACATTTCCATAATGAAACCATGAAGCTAATTTGTGAGGCGTTGAATGTACAACAAAAACTACATTGTGCCTATCGCCCAGAGGCTTCTGGTGTGGTGGAACAAGTAAATGGCACTATTAAAAACAGATTAGGAAAAATGTGTTTAGCCACAGGTTTGAAATGGCCTGCTGTCTTGCCTCTGGTACTCATGTCCCTAAGATCTATTCCAGACAGGAATACAGGTTTGAGTCCTCACGAGATTGTAATGGGAAGAGCAATGCGACATGTTTTCATACCAGTCAACAAGCTATTGCCTATATCTGATGACTTGGTGTTGGATTATTGCAAGGGGTTGGCTGATTCTGTTCATTCTGTGTTTCATCAGGTTGGATCGGATGCCACCACTCTTGAAAAGAAGCCAGCTCATGATCTGAGCCCAGGTGACTGGGTGAGAATAAAAGTGCATAGAAGACGAAACTGTTTGGTCCCACGGTGGGGTAAACCACGTCAGGTGATCCTGACCACGACGACAGCTGTAAAATGTGCAGGAGTAAAGAACTGGATTCATGCTATTCACACCTTGCGAATTCCAAATCCAGTGGATAACAAGGAAGGAGAATAATTTGAAGAATCAGATACAAGTTCTGAATCAGATGCTGAAGAAATAAGAACAAGACAAACTACTGAAAGGGGGAGACAGAACCAAGTCCGGCTATTGCACCAGAGAATCTTCCTTTAAGAAGAAAATTGTAGATTTCTGACACCAGCTCAGAATCAGACACTGAGCAGTACAAGCACATAAGAGTAAAAATAAAAACAGTGAAGAGACTGTCAAAGAAATTCTTGATAAAGAAGTTCCGAATGAAAATTCAAGAGAAATTCCACCTGAAATAACAGAAATAGATGGTAAGGTACCAGATACAGAGAGTGAGGGAAAGATTTTTGCGGAAGACCCCTGAGGAGCTGTGGGGAAACCATACATCCAGGTAGAAGAAGGGACAGCTAGTCAGCAGGAAGATTGTGTGGAAGAACCACGAGGAGGGACAGAAGTAGGTAAGAAAAAGGAAGTGGTGGAAAGAAAGACTACTGAAAGTAAGAGTCAAGTTGGAACTGAATCAGAGGACAGTGACGAAGAAATACCAGAAGGTCGAGTCCTGAGGAAAAGAGCATGGAGAACTGAAAGAAATGAAAAGGAAAGTAAGTTAAAAAGGCCAGTAAAGGATGAAATTTGGCCAAACAAGATAAAGAGATTGAGATACAGATTGACACGAGTAAATTCATCTAGAGCTGAACAGGTGAATGAAGTGTCTAGCCAAGAGAAATCAAAAGACGTTGAACAAACATCATCAGAAGAAAGTAAGAGAACGAGAAAACCTAACCAGAAGTATAAGTCACCGGAATGGTCGTATGTGGTACTTCCTGAAGTACGAGAAGAGGCAGACAGCCAAGGAGATCTAGAGGTGACTATACCAGAAGTGGTTGAGGAAGACGAAGAATCGGAAATCCTGAGAGTTATCTTGTCCGACATCGGGGAAGAGACGGATGTTCAGGAAATTCTGAATCAAGATTGTGAAAGGAAAGTAAAAGACCATCAAATGCCAAACTGAAGAGACAAAAGTGCTCTGAAAGGAGAAACTTGAAATTACTGAAAAATACATAAATTAAAAAGAACCAAGTAGGTGCTTAGAGCCTTGGGTTAGACAAAACTAGTTGTGAAGTAGAAGAGGCTAAGTCAAAAGACACTGATCATTTTCTGAAATGGCAAACACAGAAAGTAGAAAATCTAAATGTGTAATCCTTAGGAGATGGTGCAAAATGTGTTGTTGTTGTACAGGATTACTAATGCTTCTGTGGAGTGCATTAGCTTTAATGGTCTCATTTAAGGTTACATTAGAAACAATAGAAGGTCATAGTGAAAATAAGACTAATGTAGAAAAGATTCAAAAGATTTTTCCGACTAAAATAGATAGAAATTACTTACATAAAGATAGGTCCATTACTGATTTTTCTAACAATGTTTTTTCAAAATTACTGTACGAATATGTGAAGACAATGGATGTGAGGGATTGCTACGTCTGCATGCAGTTGCCTATGTCAGTATCTGAGGGAGTGACATATCATCACCTCCCAGTAACATATGGAATAACATGTAGTGTATTAGCAAGTTTGTTCTACAAAATAGGGAGATTAGAATATTATTTTTCAGATGTAGATAACATATTTTCACAAGTACCTGTAGTTAATAAACTGAATAAAGTAAAACCTGCTAAAGTATTAGGTGTATTCTTCTTAGAAACTAAAGAATTAACATATGAGTCTATTTTTAGAAATAATTTAACTTGTAGTTTGAAAAGAGAAGAGAAGACTTTCCTAGATATGGTAGAAGAAAGGAGATTAAAAATGCAAAAGAAGGTACCTGAGGGATAAGAAGAAAAGACAGTTTGGGATGTTGAAAAGGAAAAACATTTGAAAGGAGAAGCTAATCCTTCAATAGCTTTAGATTGGCCTCAGAAAGGGAAGTTGTGTATTAGAAGAAATCAGACTGCATATGATAACTATTTTGTAGGCACAAGTGATTGCCATGATACTTATAGAATCATGGGTGGAGGTGGATTTAAAGGAGGAAATGATCCGGTTTTCCCTGGATTATATTTTATCTGCGGGAACAAAGCTTATTATTGATTACCTGATCACTGGTATGGCACTTGCTATCTAGGCCTGGTTTTCCCAAAGATATTTCATGTGGGAAGAGGAAAAGATCGTGCACATGAGATATACAACTAATACGTAGGAGAAGAGAATCTTGGTCAGAAATTGTAGAAGACATTTTTGGAGCGCTGATACCAGCAGTTGGAATATCTCTGAATGCACATAAAATTTGAAAATTATCAACAGTAGTGGATCGCTTGACAACAAGCACTGCTGGAGGATTTTTATTGGTAAATACCGAAATGGTTGCCATGAGAGCCATGGTAATGCAAAATAGACTTGCCCTTGATATAATTTTGACAAAAGAGGGTGGAGTCTGTGGAATGCTGAATGTTCAACATTGCTGTACTTACATTCCTGACGAAAGTCAAGATTTAAAGACGTACATAAAGAATATAACTGATTTGCATGAGGAGATTTTTCCACTGGAGGTTGAAGGCATTTGGGAAAAGATTGGGAAAAAGTTTTCTACTATTAAAAACTTTTTACTAAAATTAGGTAGTACTTTTATTGGTAAAATATTATTTCCAATAACGTGTGATTATTCTAGTTTTAATTCTGAGATTAGGATGTCTATGTAGCAAAAGAAGGAAAATATGAAATAACATAAAAAGAGAAACTGTAAAGAAAAGAGAGAAAGAAAGAAAAGAAAGAGAATTTGAAGAGGTAGAATTAGAAGAGTGGAAAGAGAATATGTATAAAAAGACAAGAAAAGAAGAGTCAGGAGAAACAGTCATGTGAACTAACCCAATTTTAAAAGAACTGAATTCATTTCTATTTACAAAATTTTTCAAAATTTAAAGGTAGTGTGGTGATGTTAAAAATCACCAAAGGGGGGATTGATGGAGCAGGTAGAACAAAATTTTGTATACCTCCTCTATTTTGCATGAAAAGGCTAACTATATAACTTACTGATTATAATTTTACTAACGGTTTGCTGTGTTATACTAATTCAACCTTTTGCATACACCAATTACACGTGGGAAATTGCTATTTGCATGGCAAAATAACTCTAATGACTAAAATATGTACGCATATTAATAGTAGTACATGTGGTAATAGATATCGCATGATTTATGTTGTTTATGTGATGTTTGCGCTCCTGTTTGGATCCTAATGGTGAGTATTATCGCTTTAAATGTTGCTATATGCTAGGAAAATACTAATATATAAAGGGATTAGTGAGAGTTTAACATTAGCATCATCATTTCTTTGCATTAATTATTCTTTTGTGTTTGTTTCGATTAAGTTGACATTTGGGCGAAGACAAGATCTTTGCAAGGTTTGTTCCCCACTTTCATTGGCCTAGGATAAAGACTTCTTCAGGTGCTTTCTATAGAACTCGCTTGACCTGCTATGCCAGTGAGAAGACAGGACAGAGGCTGAAGGCCCCACCCTTAATCCCTTGCCTGTCATCACCACACCCTTTTATCGGGTGGGCATCAACATTTTTGGATCCCCAGACTGCTTCTGGCAACAGGTTTATCCTGGTTCTAGGGGATCATGATACAAGGCTCTGCCAAGGCCCGAATGGGTATTTCCACCAGAGAGAGTTTTCCGAATGAAGTGGTATCTGACAGGGGCATCAACTTCATACCTGCTTACATGCAGTCAATGTGGAAGGAGTGTGGTGGGGCTTACAAGTTCTCCACTCCCTACCATCTACAAATCAGTGGGCTTCTTTAAAGTTTTCTTTTTTTCTTTTTCTTTTTTTTTATTTTATTTTTGATTTGCAGTTTAAACATTTACCAAACAATCACATTGATACGTCAACGCAGAGAAGAAAAAACAAAAAGAAAAAATACAAATAATAACATAGCAATCCACCCTTTGACTTCTCAGAATCAACTATAATGGGAGAAGCCAGAAGACCATCTTATAAACATCATTTAAAACGCTAGATTCTCTCCCCCTCTCTAGTTCTACTCTCCCTCCAATTCAAACTAGGAGCCCAGATACGTTTCCCAAAATCTCCTACTTTCTTCCCTTTCTGTAGATACAAAGAAATCTCTATGTTATGCATACCCAGTAATCTGGAAAGCCACATTTGGAATGAGGGCGCCACAGTATCCTTCCACCCTGCGGTGATTAAGATCCGGAGTACTGCGACCGACAAAAAAACCAAAGCCTCCTCGTCTTTTCCCAATTTTAGCCTATCATCGATACCTAATAACATGAGAGTAGGGGATAAACCGATCTTTTGACCTAATAATCCCTCCCAGAATTTTTCTACCTCCCTCTGAATTCCTGCCAAAGACCCGCAGTTATAAAACATATGGAGCGAATCTGCATGACCAATCTTACATCTGGGGCAGCTATCATCTTCCCTTACCCCCCAAGCATATAACTTAGCTGGCGAGTGATATAAATTAAACAAAGTTTTATAATGCTGCGCCCTCAAATTAGTGGAACGGAATGTTTTTTTATTCAAGAGGGCCAGATCTAAATCGACATCGGGGTTTCCCAATTTTATAGCCAGAGCACGTTCTGTTTTTTCGAGGTCATCTTGTATTTCTCCAATAAGTAGAATATAAATATCTTTTAGCTTCTTACACCCTTTAATCAACAAGTCTAAAATGGGGAGATCAGCTGATGGTACTATCCTTGGTCTTAAAGCCTTCAACCGACATACTAATTGATCATATAACAGCCAATATTTTGAAGGGATACCGACACTGCGCTGCAGAACTTCAAACCCCAAAATCTCATCTCCTCTCATTAAATCCCCTACTGTCTTAATTCCTAACTCCTTCCATACCTGAAGGTTCCTATCAGCTGCCACCTGTGGGAACAAGCTGGAATTGCGTAAATTAAGGTATTGATTTACCTTGGGGATTTTACTAAACTTTGAAATAGCCCTCCAAACCCCCCATACACCACCCAATACCTTAAAACGAGCCTTCCTATAATACCTACGGTCGACTTTGCACATTAAGAGGCCTACTGCTTTTCTCCCCACTAGTAGTTCATAAATTGAGGGGAGCGTCTGAATATCATTATTTCCCTCACTAGGATACGGCTCTGACTGAAAGAGAATGGACATTTTCATCAATAAGCACGACCAATGGTATAACCTTAACTTTGGTAAGACTAGACCGCCCCTATCCCTGGGGAGGGACAAAAGTTTTGTAGATCGCCTAATCCTCCCATACTGCCAAATGAACCTTATAAAGATAGACTCAAGACTTTTAATTACTTTTTCCTCGATTAGAAGGGGTATGGCGCAGAACAGATAAAGTATTTTGGGGAACATTGACATTTTTAATACATTCACCCTCTCTATCAGTGAAAGGTGTAATACATCGATTCTTTTCAGATCGGCTTCTATAGATTTACTCAATGGGTCAAAGTTCTCGGCGACTATTTTATCTATTGAAGCATTAATTCTGACCCCCAAATAGCTCGCTGAATCCACAAATCTAATATCCGTTTTAATGATGTTTTTAGTACATATTATTTGAGTTTTTGATACATTTAATAAGTATCCTGAACATCTACCAAAATCCTTTGCCATTTGTGCCAGATCCAGAAGTGCCTGGTGTGGATCCGTAGTGGTCACAGCCAAATCGTCCGCGTACGCCAAAATCTTGGTTTCATACCCATTGCATACCACAGGACTAATCGTTGGACAGCCTAAAATCTTCCGAATAAACGGGTCAATATAAAGAGAAAAAAGGATTGGGGAACAAGGGCAACCTTGACGCGTGCCTCTATTAACTGTTATTTTTTCCGAAGTCTCACCCATAACCACCACTCGGGCGACTGGGTTGACATACATCGCCCTGAGTGCTCTTATACATTTTTCTCCAAATCCCCTTCCCGCTAAAATCTCCCACATATAACTCCAGGCCACTCGATCAAAAGCCTTCTCGGCGTCGAGCAGAATCATGGCCATCCCGTCCCCCACAGTGGACTGGGCGTCAAACAGAGCTATTGCCCTCCTAGTGTGATCCGTGGTCCCACGCCCAGGCACAAACCCGTGCTGCCACGGGGAGACGAGACCTCCTATGATTCTGCCCAACCTTTTAGCCCAGATCTTAGAATAAAGTTTTGTGTCCGCATTTATCAGTGAGATAGGGCGGTACGATCCCGGTTTCTCCTTGGGTTTGCCCTTCTTATGAAAAACCACTATGTTTGTTTCCCTCCATGAGTCTGGGACCTCCTCTGTACAAACTATGCCGTTAAATAGATCTTTTAAAAGTGGGATAATCTCAGTTTCAATACATTTATAGACCTCAAGAGGTATCCCATCTGGGCCGGAGGCCTTGCCGATGGATAATTCCTGCAGAGCTGATGAAATCTCACTCTCGCATATCTCTGTCTCCAACTCTTCCCTAACTGTATCATCAAGCCGAGGTCCATTATCTACATACTCTTCGCCCTGCTGAACACCTATATTATCCTCAGTATAGAGACTTTGATAGAAGTTCTTAAAAACCCGTAGGATCTTTTTGGCTTCTGTATACTCTTTCCCATTCTCTACTATCCTTGAAATGCTATTTTTAACTCTTTCCTGCCTAATTTGTAGAGCCAATATTCTGCCGGCTTGTTCACCAGTTTCGTATCGTTTAGCCCTTGAGGTTTGGTATTCGCCTATCGCCCTCTGCATTAACACCTTCTGTAGTTCTGCGCTACCGACAATTTCCTTTGGCTCTCAACTCTATCCCCCCCAGATACTATATCTGTTGTATGCTGTTCTTCTGCCCCTAATAATTCCCTCATTAATCTTTCCACCTCGCTCCTATCCTCTCTTCTCAGTCTAGCCGCACAGCTTATTGATTCACCTCTTAATGCTGCCTTAAACGTCTCCCAGACCCCATTTCGCGACGTGCTATATCTATTAGTGGCAAAAAATTCCCCCACCCATTTCCTAATGTGTTCTGTAAACCTTTTGTCCAGCAATAGCCTCCTTTCTAAAGTCCATCTAGTTCTTGACTTTTCAAGCCCATTCAGTTCGTAAGTTAATATCAGTGGGTTATGATCCGACAATACCATCGGGAGTTTGGTTATTTCTACCCTATTTATTTCTGAAGATGAAACAAAAAAATAATCCAGTTTGGTGTATCTCTGGAAAGGGTTTGAATAATATGTGAAGCCTGCGTTTTGAGGGTCCTTGACCCCCCATACATCTAGCAGCCCATGGGAATTAATAAGAAACTTGACGGCCCTGAAAACTCTTGGCTTCCGTCCTAAATATACTACATTATGTCCCCAGTCCGCTGAAATATTCAGTTCGCCACAGAAAATTACAGGGGTTGGCCAAGTAGCTAACTCTATTTCAAGAAAATCATAGATCTCGGGATCGTCGTTATTAGATCCATAAACTACACACAACGTAAAACCCTTTTCCAACTCGACGATAACCCATCTCCCATTACTATCTGCTTTGGTCCGCCTCACCCCTCCCAGATATGATCTAGCTAACACCGCGACTCCCCTATTTATCACCGATTGCGTTGTACAGGCCACTAACTCTTAACCACTCATAGACATAAAATTCCTTTTTTCCCAGGGGAGGTGAGTTTCTTGCAAACAAATAACATCCAATCTGTTAAACTTCACAAAATGGACCAGTTTCTGATGTTTCCTCCAATCATTCAACCCGCCGATGTTGATTGAACATACTCTAATATTCACCATCCTGTTGGACTACTTGGGCACCTGAATCTACCTGAGTCTTTAGTGAATTTTCAATTACTAAGTCCTTACGCTGACTATTAAGACATCCAAAATAATTCAAACTGCAATTTTTTCCCCCATTTCCTAGTTTAGCCACCCCCACCCATCCCCCCCAGCACCCCCCTAACCCAGCCCCTCCCGCTCATCCCACACCCGCCCCAACATAACCCGCTCTGTGAAGCGCTCAGACCTTGTCTGTGCACGTGACGGTCTAGCAGACCTTGCAGTGAGAGCAACCATTTTGAGACTATAAAGAGAAAACCAATACCACTATCGAGACCCCCTGGTCCAATATCAAACAAGTCCGCGCATGCACCGGAGGAGGATACCACTGTATTACAATCTGGCATTCCATCTCCAGAGGAAAAAAAAAAAAAGTAAAAGGAAGCACAATTCCAAGTCTATTTGCCTAGAGAGTCCAAATACTCTTTTGCTTTAATTTCTGAAGCAAAGAATAAAACCCTGCCATCGTTGATTATTTTCAGCTGAGCAGGATTTATCAAAAAAGCTTGGATCTTCTTATCCTGGAAGGGTCTGATCATCTCCCTCAATCTCCACCTTCACTCTACAGTCGTATGGCAATAGTCTGGACGGACAAAAAACGAGACCCCCTCGCTTATTCTCCTAGCATCTGGTCTCGCTTTTTCTACGATGGACTGTCTCAAAATATAATTTCTAAAAAACACCAATACAGCTCTTGGTTTATCGCCTTCCTGCGAAGTTTAAAGGGGGCACGATGGACTCGCTGTATCTCAGTAGTCCAATTCCAACTGGAGAGCTCTGGAAACGCTTGCTCAAAGAGCTTGGTAATATAGACCTTTATATCTGAGCCCTCGGCCCCCTCCCCCTGTCAATTAGGTTAATAGGTCTATAGTTGGAGGATACATCCTCCCTCCCCTTCTTCTAAATAGGCACAATGATTGCTCTGTGCCAGGAGGGGGGTTGACCCCCCTCAGAATGGCATTGCTAAGAGCACTCAGATACAGAACCCATATCTCATGGTGAGACAAATATAAGTTTCCCGGGATACCGCCAGGACCTGGGGCCTTATCCCTTTTTAATAAATGCTGCCATCCCAAGAATTATGTTATCTTTTATCTTTGTCCTGGTCTTTTGCCCAATCTGGTCTACACCGCTTCTCTCTGAGTATTCGATACAAATTTTTGACCATATCTTATAAAGCTTGGTAAAATGGGTGACCCATACATCGGGTTGAACTGCTCAATCCAATAATTTCCTGTAGCATGAGTCCCAAATGCTATGAGGTACCAAAACTCCTTAGTATTCCTTTTGTGTAGGGCCTCAGTACCTTTTTCCCAATGCTCTATCTCCCATCCACCTTTTCACCTTTGTGAGTTTATCTTTATAAGCTTTCTTGGCAGTCAATAAGCCCTTACCATCACCCAGTTTTACTGTTTCCACATTTGCCATTTTGGCCAGTCTGCATTCAATTGTTAACCATCCAGGGGGGTTAGAGCTGGAATGCCCCTCCACCTTCCTCTAGTGAGAAGTAGTTTTATGTGCCCCATAAAGGTTCGAGTGTAGATTTACAGAATTAATAACACATGGTTCTAACATCTCAAATAGGGCTAACTTATCTACGTAAAGGTTGTAGATACCTGACTGCACTTTGTCATCATCTGCTAATAAAGCCCATTTCACATTCCTTCTATTGTTACATGTATTAATACGACTTATGACAGAATTAGCTCCCACTGCGGATAGATTTGCAAGGGATCTAATACAGAAGTAGGCCCCTAATGCTTCATGATCACTGTCATTTCTTGTTGTCACCCTCATATCAATTAGGAAAGGCAAGAGGAGACTGTCTAACAAGATATAATCAATATTGCTTGTATGCAGCTCCTGCTTGAAGGTTGGGCGAGCAGGACAGTCAGACTTGGAACAACCGTTAACAGTATTCAGGTCATATGAAGCTATCAAATCGAAAATGTGCTCAATAATCCTAGGATGACTTGCCTTATGATTTGAATCGTCAACTAAAGCTGTCCTTGGCCCATAGCATTGTTCGGTCAGATGAGGTAGAATTAGACCTTCTGGCAGTTTTGTATTAAAATCACCTGCTATAAGTTAAAATGAGTGTGATTTAGGGATTCAATCATGTGAGATAATTGGGTCACTGTTCCTAAGAAGCGGTTTGTCTGAATAGAACGAATGTACACATATATTATTGCTATGTGCCCAGCCTCCAAAGTCCAATGAAGGACCAGAGGGACTAGCCATCCCAATAGATCTCTACAATCGGTTCGCGATCTTTTTACTTTAGGGAACAGTTCCATTTTGAGCTATATCAACAGCCAACCTTATGGTCTTCTAGCTTTTGAGGGGACTGCGCTAGATGCAAAAGTGGTGTATCCGGCTCTATGCATCGGTTCTACAGCCCATGTTTTCTGCATCAGACCTATATGGAATTGATCTAGAAAATTAGCCCCACTCCGGATCATTTAATTTTGCTCTTATTCCCACCATAGTCCAAGATAGTTGTTTCACAGTATCTATCCGGCCCTCTGCTTCCCTTAGGTTTTGACGTAATCATACTGAAAATTATGCCTAAAAGATAAAAAAAAAGATTAATGCTTGTTTTTAGGGACACTTATTTGTGTTAGAATGTTTTGTATATATTGCTATTTTAAAGAATAATAAATTGTATTTGTGTTTTATATTGTTAGCAATTTAATAAGTGTCATTGGCCTTGAGAAAAAAGTGGATATATCACAAAACATTTGTTGACCAGTTGTGCGGCAAAATCTGTGTCTGAAATTTGAATAAAGGATGTTATTGGTGCAATTTCTGCTTAGCCCATCATATTTTCTGATTTAAATTTCTTGTGTCTACCTACATTAGTTATTGTTTCTCATTCTAAACACTGTGAGAATTTTGCTGATAATTACAGACCAAACCTATGAATTATGAATTTGTAACCAAGAGACTCTAGTCTAGTCCATACAACTTCTGTATGTCCTGTTTTATTTAGCCCCAGAAAAGCATCACTATTTCAACAATGTGACATCAGTATATAACACTGAAGTTATATTTTAATGGGAGACCTAATTAGATTTGTAGTGGAGTGGTAAGATGTATGCACACACAGTGCATTTACTGATCCACAGACAGATTTAACTGGCTCACCAGCATCTTGTAATTGAAAGAAATGATGAATTAAAAGTGCATGCATGTATAGAAACATGGCTTTTGACCCACTCATTTTATGCATTGGTCTGCTGAAAGGCCATTCAAATTGTGCTTCTTGTCACCACAGAATACAACTTTGAGCAATGGCTGAGCCATTTAGTTATTGGCTCTCCTGCACTGTGAGTGATGGTATTATGCCTGATCATATGTGTACAACCACCATAAAGGGGGGCAGAGGCGGCCGGCACAGGTAAACGAGGTGAGCGGGGCGGGGTGGGGGAGGGGAAGTCAACAGATGACGGAATTGGTATAATTAAATAAATAAATAATACCTATTCTATCATCTGTCGGCTTCCTCCCCTGCCATGTCCTGCCCTGCAACATGGCGCTTACCTGTGCCGGCTGCCACGGAAGGGGTGCCCATCAGAGCTGGGGTTTGTAGACCAATTCTTTACTTTGTCAGTGCTTTTATCTTTTAATTCTTTACTTTTTAATCATCTCTGTGTGACTAAAATGAGTTTCTGTACCTGTTTCTTAAAGAACATATCCATTTCAAGTATATAGCCAGCCTGTTCAGGTAGTGGCACGTTTTCTTTTTTTCCTCTTAATTTATTTCTGCGACTTGTGCTACCAGTAAAATGAATAAAAAAAGGAACCACCACAACAGCTTGCCAAGGTCAAACCTACTGATTTACTAAATACGTGTTTCAGGGCCATATGTAGGTACCTCAATACCGGTCGGTAACGGCCGAAAATCGGTAAATATCCCGTTACCAACCAGTATTGAGGCACTTGAGATGTAGGTGGCTGATTTCTGAATTCGGTATTTACCGAATCGGAATTTTAAGAAATCGGTAAAATACCGATTCGGTAAATTACCGAATCCAGAAATGCTATGTAGGGGGCACTCAAGTGAGTGCATTATTGGTGTCTGGATTCGTTATTTACCACCAACTACAAGTTGATGGTAAATGACGAATACCTTTCAAAAAGCATTTTTGTGCTATTTGTAAAGTGCCATGTGGCAGACATACATGCCCTTAGGGCATGTATGTGCGCCACATGTGCACACATGCACGAATCAGAGGTGCAACAGGGTGTCAATGTAACACACTGCCACCCATGATGATGCCTCCCCTATTACCGATTCGGTATTTACCGAATCGGTAATAGTAACTGGCTTCCCATTCATTCCTATGGGCCTCCAGGCCCATAGGAATGAATGGGAAGGGATGCTTTATTACCGATTCGGTAAATACCGATTCATAAATACCGATGTTTACCGAATCGGTAATAATTACCGATTATTTACCTACATACTATTTACCGATTCATAAATACCGAATCGGTAAAATTCGGTATTTATGAATCGGTAAATAGTATGTTACCTACATATGGCCCTCAATAACTAGTTTAACAACATTTTAATCCCCAAATAGATTGGAATAATTTATTGTTTAGGTAATTAGTGCTTGAGCAGCTCCAAATGTACTTCAGGCTACACTGAACCGTACACCTGCGATTAATCAAATTTCAGATTTGTATATGCACAATAGCACCAATGCAATGCTTTCATTACTGAATTTTAAATACATATTCAGATTTTTCAACTATAGGTTAGTGCTGGAGCACTTCCAGGCAGTAATAGCAAACAAAAACACTCCCATGCAGAAATAAACAATCCAACAATGTATGCGTCTTGTTGCTGGTTTATTCCCAGGATTTTCAGTGATCAATCAGTATATACAATGAACAGCTCGTAAATTTCCAATTTACAGCGAATATTCACATAATGTGCAGACAACACGTGTTGCTTCTGATGCGGACTTTTTCAAGGTTTATATATCTCAACTAGTGGTGCCTATGGACATTATGCATGATGGCTAATGTCCTTTGGCCTTGTTTATAACATAAACAAACAAGTAAAAAACTTTTGGGCCATTGGAGATCTACATTACACTGGATAGTCCCTTTGGGCCTTGTTTATTTACAGCCGCGGCACGTGCAGGTAAGAGGGGTGGGGCAGTGGGGCCGGGTGGGGTGGGATTTCGACAGACGATGACGAGGGAACAATAAAAATAATATTTATTTTTCCTTGTCATCGTCTGTTGAAATCCCCCCACCCGGCCCCACCGCCTCACCGCTCTTACCTGCACGGCCGCGGCTGTTTATTTAGATAAATAAATAGGTAAAAATATCCATAGTCATTGGATTCCTTTAGATATTTGGCACAACAGAGTCCCAAATCCGTCACATTATCTGTGAAATATGCACTATGGTATACCAAATGCTCAATATTACAATCAAAATATTCCTCTCTAGTGGATCAAATCCACTTCATTATTATAGGGCCATCTTTGTCCTTAGACTGAATGCCAAGCAAGCCATGAGTGAAAAACCTGGTTTTTACCTGCGAGACCTGTTGAAAGAGGAAAGGTCTTAAATTCACCCGCGCCTGCATCTCCCTCAGTGCTGCCTGGTATTCTGCTGCACGCTCTTGATTCTGTTGCCTGGAAGCACATGAAAGATTTGACTAGTACGCTATGACCCCCCGGCGACCCCATGTCACCAGTGTTACTTAATTTCTGGGTGAACTGATAGACCTACAGGTGACTAGAGCCTGAATACAGTGCTTAGGTATCCCTGCATAAAGGAGTACTAACTGCAGGTATTGGTACTTCTGGAATGCAGGAATGCTTAGCTATTACTAGATAGCCCATATGAAATAGAGAACAACATGTGGGAACTGATGTTTGTGTTTTGGTGACAATAACTTATTATGCCATAGTATTCTCATTTCCTTGATAGAACTCTTGGGCAAAGACACCCAGTAATTGAATGCAATTAACCAAATCTTTACATGTGTTAATGTGCTGTATTTTGGGTCTGGTAATCTAGAACCATTTTGGATCTGTCACCAAACAAAGTAAAAATGCTGGACAATCTGTTTAATTTTTTCTCAGCTGTTCAATTGTTGCTGATATGACACTTCTCGCATGCAGGGAGCTAGGAGTACAGGCACTGGGCTCGGTAATGTAGTAGGGTACTCTAGCTTATGGATCAATATTTAATATTATCTTTCTATTCCTGCTATCACGTCAGGTCATTCAGAGCCAGTCCCTAACACTGGCCTCAAGTTAAGGCAGAAGGCTCATCTTTTCATTTAAAGGGGACCATGATCTTTCTTATACAGCCTTAAAAACTTCTATACATCATATATACTAAAATATATAGATTGACTTCACAGTAGTCAACAGTTTCATGTATTTTCTCCTAGCTTGGAGCTCCTTCCATTGCAATGCATGAGTTACAATGTTTTCTGCACGCGGCAAGGACTATTTGGTGGAAACAGAAGCTATCTTGTTAAAGGGCTTGCCCTAGTGAAGTCGTGGAGCCCTTCCCTGTTCAAGCAAGAATGTCAGATTTTTTAATGAAAATCGATGGTACCAGAAATTGTGAAATGCCTCAAAATGGCCATAGTCTAATGACAAGCATTGGTAAGTCAATTGGTGCAGGATTAATGTGCTAGCACATGCAAAAACAGGTATGTACAGTGACGGCAGGTGATGTATTAAAGTGGTGGGGAGTCAAATTATTACTTTTATTCTTAGTGAGCGAGCGTGATTTTTTCAGAGTGAGGAAAGGCTAAAAATGTTTTTATTTGAGAAACATTGTTCTCAAAGGCTGCAGCATTTTTAGCTTTTTTCCAATCTAAAAAACAATCATGCTCGCAGTTGCGGCCGGCATGACTTGCGGGTGGGGGGGCAGCGGAGGGGTTCACGCGGGGGGGGGGGGTTTAATTAAAAAAAATGTTTTAACTTACCTCGCTTGCTCGCTCCGGTCCCGAATTGCATCCCTCCGAGTCCCAGGAAGCAGGTAGCCTCCCTCTCCTCCCCTAAGCCAATCACAACGCTGCAATGGCAGCGTTTGTGATTGGCTGGGACGCCGACCACACAGGCATCTATGGGGAGGCCGTTTTCTCCATGTAGAGTGCATGCAGCCTACATGGAGAAAACGGAGAGTGCGTATGACTGGTTTGGTCGGCCGACCAAACAGTCATCGCCCACAACAGTGGGCAAGTCACTCCTCACTGCCCTGCAGCAGGACCGCCCACCTGCCCTCCCCCAACCAAACCCTTCTGTTTTTTCACAGTGTGGGAAGCAGAAACATAACATGGTATTTATGATACCATTTTATGTTTCTGCTTCTCGCACTGCGAGAAACAAGTGGGGTGACCCTCCTCTGCCTACATGGAGGAGCTGCCCCTTATGCTCTCAATGCAGAATAAAAGTGTTAGTTTTACCCCCACCACTTTAACACACACCAGCGGCCACTGTGCATCCCTGTGCCAGCATGTGCTAGCACATTAATCCCACACCAATTAGCTTGCCAATGCTTGTTGTTATGTTATGATCTCTTTCTTGTATACTAGGTTTATGTAGATAAAAATAATCTATTAGGATCATACAAGTTGCTCACATCAATGCCATACCTCTGCACCACATGGCTGTCCTCTAGGGTTTTACTTATGGTCGGTTCAGGTAACCTAGAAGAGTTTCTAAAGCATGGCTGATAAATCTGCAGATTGCAACTATTCAGCTATATTATCGGGTTAACTGCTAAGGTTTAGGCGGAGGCAGGAAGGGGATGGGGATGATGATTGTGACTGCAATGTTCACAGTGAATCTTTCAGGAAAGGAACAGGTTATGTCTTTCAGGAAACCAGTAGGCTATGACTTGTAAATTTGTATCTCGACCTCATGTACACTGCATATTTGTGACAAAAGGTCAGTGCAGAAAGCACATTGCATTAAAAGCAACATTCTTCATAGGCCGTGGAAAAACACTGTCCCTTTGATATTTATACAAAAGAGCACTGATAAGCACCTATTTTTGCTATTTCTTAAATCACCAGAAACACTGGAAAACGTGACTGAAATTCACTAAATATTGAAACTTAGAACAATAAGACCTAGGATTAAGAAACATTCCTAAAAAAATAGGAAAAAGCGCCCTATAGTTAGTCACCTTTGCCTTTAACAAATTAAAATGTGGTAATCTGCACAAACTATAGTAACCGGTAGAAATGTACAAATTAAGAAGTCAAATGTCAGGAGTTTGCCAGTGTATTTATCTAATTATTTAGTAGCACTCCATTTAGACATCTGGGTTTTCAAAATTGAGCTTCACTGTAACTTCTTCAGATTTCTAGAGCCAAGTGGAAAAATCTGAGTTTCTTAAATCACACCTAGGAAATGGGGGAATCTTTAAGCAATTTACTTGTGTCAAAGAGCAGGACTGTTGATGTTTGTGAAACAGTGACCAATAACAGTAGGATCAAAACCAATGAAGGTAAATCTTTGAAATACCGAAAGTCCTCCAGCTTCTTGTTTAGCTCCTCCTTCTTGCTGAGAAGCACCCCACGGGTGGAGAGACATTTCTGAACCCGTCGGCGTATACGCTGGTTCTTCCTCTTGCGCCGCTCCTCTTTCTCTTTCTTCTCTTGGTCCCGCTTCGTCACTTCCAAGAGCCATGTCCTGCATTGGATCACAAAGGACTAGCATGATTTGTACCATTTGCCTAGAGCAGCAAAAATTCTCTTGTAAACTTCACTATTCGTATTTTGCCTTTTACCCAGACACACAGGCAGGTTGTTATAGTTTTTCTAGCTGCCTGATGTGGCAATCTTAGGCCTACATCCCAACTCTAAACACTGCCACTGTGTTTTGTGTGTTTCATGAGCACGGACAGTCTCCTGCTCGTAGTTACTGCACTGATTGTATCATCCACTCATTGTGGCCAGGCAACGCACAGACTGGAAAAATAACAATATCTCTCTCATGCTTGCTGAAGGCAGATGCACATACAGACCCTAAACGCTACACTGAATGTACCCTGTGGGAAATCTGATTATAGTACAGAAGCAAACGTATGCCTACATTAACTTTTTCAAAAAGAACAATTGACGGGTGGAATTCTGAATAATGACAAACACCCCCCCCCCCCCTTCCCTCCCCCCGCAGAGATCTGGGCCTAAATCCATTGATTTTTGGATCACGACACCATTCCAGTTTGGACCCAGCCATACTCAAATCAGTCTTGAGCCTGCTCCTCGTAGGACCAGTCCAGCCCGAACTGCCAGGCCAGGTCCTCACTGGACCGGAAACAGGCCTCTTAGGTCCGGTTTTGGAGGATCATCCCTCAACAGCCAGGCTAACTTGAAACAATGGCATAGTGAGCACGGGACACACGTCTGTGCATACCCTTCCCACTTGGGGTAACTATAGCAACACAAAAACATGATGGACGGAATGCTGAACATTGTCAAACATTCATCCCCAGTACAGAAATCTGACCTAAATCCATTGTCTTTTTGCTCAGCATGCCTTTCCAGTTTGTACCCAGCCATATGTAAATCAGTCTTGACACTGCTCCCCATGGTAACAGTCCAGACCGAACTGCAAGGTTAGGTCCTCCCTGGACCAGAAACAAGCATCCTGGGATTGGTTTCGGCGTATCACCATCTATGTCGTTCACGTACACTTTTGTGCTGAGTGGATGGAGTTATGTTGTTGGCTTGGTAAATCCTCCTGTATATAAGTACTGGGATGGGGCAATGTCCCATTTACTTAACATTGATCTTCCTTACTCCCTATCGATTTCTTCCAAGTCCCAGTTCTCTTCCCACCCTCCAAGTACCCTGGCCTCTAATTGGACGTTTTGGTTTCTGTTTCTTATCATTTCAGGGGGTAAGAGTGGGTGAAGGTGAGGGTTTAGAAACATAGAAGTTCTTCCAGGAAATGATGTAAGGCCCTAACTTTCAAATGAAAGAATGGGTCTCATCCTTTTGTATGTCAGAACTAAAATAAGGAACACCAAGACTCATGAAAGACTGTTATTCGTGGAACCTAGTAAAGCAGCCTCTCAAGTCCCACATGCAGGCTTCTTCCCACTGGCATCACGCCATCTCTTCGACGGTCATAGCCACAACACGTGCAACTCGGCTGTGGTAATTACACAGACTCTGATTCTTCCACTATCAGAAGCCTTCGGGACGTTACCCGCTAAAAAGACCAGCACTTCTGAAAATTACAGACCACTTGGAACCACACGTGCCATGGATAACACATCATGAAAATATGCCTCACCATGAATACCAGTGCTTAATTTGACCTGGTGGTGGCAGATGGGGACATCTGGATTCATTTTTTGGGATCAACACATGCTTTTCCCTACCAGACTTTGACCAAGAGCAAATGAAACAAAAACACAAAAGGAGATAAGGTCAAGTAAGAGAAAGAAGCGAAAACTGCAACAAAGGTCAAAAGCAGGGATGAAAAAAGAACTTCCAAGAGCCAAATAAAGGGGCAGGGAGTGTATGGCGATGGAAGAATGAGGCATATGGTGAAATAAAGACTGTACAACACTGGTTTTCATTTAACAATCCTGACATTCCTCAGCCACGACTGGGTACTTCTCAGAAAAGATTTGGGAACCAACTCTTATTAGTTTACAAATGAAGCACTGATTAAAATCAGTGGTATACATTGATTAAAGAATGGATATATTAGAAAAAAGATGTATTGTTTACCTTATGGCTGCCTGGCGTTTCTCAAATGTTTTATTTGTCGATGGCAAAGCTTGTAAATTATCATAATTTCCGTGTGGTCGGTGTTGACTTTCTCCTCTTATGCAGTGTTCGTCTTTGTCGCACGTGCCGTTCTTGGCCCTCTCCTTAAGGTCATGCTGTGTATATTGTGCTTTTGTATTGGAAGTCTGCAGTTGGAAAGGTTTGCACTGTGTCACATTTCCTGCAGAGGACATAGAATGAGTTGATAGTGTGGGTGCATTTGAAAAGATCCTTTAATCCCTGCGAAGACTTCCCGGGAACCCCATCTGCACCAGATTTTTAAGATAGCTACTGACTCAATAATTATCATTTCAATGTATTGCATGTAAAATTCTCCCATATAGTTTTTCTGAACATGTGGCCTGGTTCTGGCCCTCCTTGACCAATGTTGGACGCCACTGCTCCACGTTAAGGGAAAGGAGTAGAATTGACATAGAAACCTGGGGGACATAATTTACATGCAGTTTGCACCAGATTTGCATCATAAAAAGGGGCACAAACCAGTCGCTAAAAAAGAATGGGAGAGGAGTAGATGGGAAAGCCTTATCCATGCTGCTAATTGCAAAAATCATCACAAATTTTGGAATATAATGTCCTCCAACAATGGGGAAGGGACTGGACCAGTAGAAGGCAGTATCTCAACTAGTGATTCAGTGGTCCATCATTCGAGTCTGTAAGTGCAGTAGGGAGAATTGACATCTTCAGCTAATGATCTTACGGGCACGGGGCCCTGGGGGTAAACAATCCTGGACCCAGGTGAAGAGGAGGGTGGTATTGAAGTATGTATCCTGGGAGATCTTCTTAAAGATCAGGGAATTTCAGCCCAAATATCTGCATAGCCATACAGGGTATTGTACCCAACAAGGCACTGGGCTTAGATAAAATCCCTGGGATCCCTGGGGATGTAATTCGGAAGGAGGTAGACATCTGGGGTGCTTATGTTTCACCATTTATTACATCTTTCCTGAATGGGGGCCCCCTTGCACCCCACTTGGGCTGGCATATACACCAAAGGCCCTTGTGATTCACCTGCCAAACTACAGACCCATGAGTTTAATCGACAGCTCGCAAAAGGTGTTTTCTAGCATTATACTTGGCCGATTAAAGGAGTGGATGGATGGAATTGACATTTTGTCACCTCTTCAGGTGGGCTTTAAAGAGGCAACAAGCAGAATTGATCAGGTTTTCCAGCTCCTGATGGTGTACTGAATGGAGGTTACCTTGGGAGGTGCACGCCTGTACGGTGTGTTTGTCAACCTTAGATCCGCATTTGATTTAGTCTCCAGGTCAACCCTGTGGCGGGTGCTTCAAGAGTTAGGGGTACTGAGTTACCTATGTGATATTATTGTGAGACTGCACATGAATAATTATGTGCAGGTGAGATGCAGCCAGACCGGTGGGCTGACTGAGCCATTCCTGTAGACAGGGGGTGAGGCAGGGTTGCGTACTTGCCCCAGCGCTCTTCTTTCTTTATATTGATGGTATTACAGAATTTCTGTAGCAGAATGACAACAATGCTCCCAGGTTGGCAGGCATGAGGATTCCTGCTCTCATGTTTGCCAAGGATACCCTCTTACTGTCCAAATCTCCCAGGGGTCTACAAAAGCTCCTAGATCGCTTCAAACATTTGTGTAGTTTTCGGGGCCTTGAAAATAATGTAGGCAAGACGAAGTACTTGATTTTAAAGCTAGGGCACTTGACTGGGGCCGACCCAGTCTTAGCAGGGATTCCCTTAGAAAGGGTTTATACTTTTACGTTTTTTGTCATCACATTAACTGAACACTTGACGTGGCAGGCACACGTCACTCAGCGTAGGCTAAAGTTAGAACAAGTTGTGGGGGGTATATTAAAGCTGGTACTTAGCTCGCAATTTCGACCTGTTCATCCAGCCCTACAAGTCTATCAACTTCCAGCCCTGGGGGCAGCATCCTATGGTGCAGAACTGTGGAGTTATCTGGATGCATCCTAGCTTGACTTAGTGGGAAAACGGTTCATTCAGCAACTGGTAGGTGTTCCCATAAACACTTCCTTACTTCACCTCAGACTTAATTTCGGGTTGAGAGCATGCGCCCTATCCTGTACTGGTGGAGGATCTGGGTTACCCCAGAGGTCCAACAGTATCGGGCAAGTCTAATAGAGATACATAGATTTGCAGAATCCCATAAAATACCATGAGTCAAGTATGTAAAAACTATCCTTGGAGAAATTGGACTCAAAATCATGTGGACCGCTCCCAGTGAGAGTGAGGGGATATCTAAGTACACCATTAAAACAGTCTACTGCCAGCATAAAGATCTTGCAATACACTCCCAGGAAGGCCGAGGTTCTAAGACTGTTGCATTTGTTATAGTCAAGGATTCATATAGCAGAGAAGACTTCTGGGATGAGATCGAACTACCTGTAGCCTGGTGTCTGTGCTTGCAAGTACGCTATTGGACTCTTACCCTTCAGTCATTTACGGTGAGATGAGCTCTAGCCCCTAGGGCCATCGACTGGCAGTTCCCAGCCTGTGGCGCCCCCAAGGAAACCGTAGAACATATCCTGTTCTTCTGCTCAGGTTACCAGAGCAGTAGGTGATGCTGGTTATTACCCTGGTGTTGAAATCTGGGCATTAGAGAATATGAAATCGCCCTAAACATTTTCAGGACTACCCTTAGCAAGCAATTGATTTTTGGACTTACTTGTAACTTGATGGCTTTGTGGAGAACTAGGGCAAAGTTTTGCGCTCTATCCAACAAGTAGTATTCTGCAGATGTAGTGATGTGATATGTTGTCCATATTTCCGCTCAGTTTTTACATGGCTGCTCTCCCTTGCGCCCCTCTTCCCTCTTCTTGTACTTTGATATTCAATTAAGCCTTCGTATCTATTTATTGCACTCAATGTATGACCATAGAAATGAGCATGATTCTATTTTATACGTAACTAGAAACTTTTAATTTATTTATTTTCAATATTGTTTTATGTGCTTTTATGGACTTTGTGCCGAAATAAAGATTTGACTGACTGTATTGTTTTAGGATTTACTTTACAACACAAATCATGATCTGTGTTTGAAAGTTGCCTAAACTAATGTAAAGTAGCCCTATGGGCTATTTTGCACTATTTTGCTTCATGGGGGCATTCCATGGGTGTTACACGGGTGAGTCCATGCAACCATTCCTGGGTTTTGATGCAAATCACTGTCTAGCAACATTTGTATAGAGGGAGTTGCACCACACAATTATGAGGCAGGCGCAACAGGGGAGCATCTTTTAAAAGTCTACACACTTTCCAAAGTTGCATGTGCTGCACTGTACAGCACATATACGTGGGAATATTATTAAAGAATAATTTGTGTACTGGAAGGTTCTCCTCCCAGTACAAAACCTATGCTTGACTGAATGCACACACCCTTGCATTGCAGTGCAAGATTGTGTGTGTTGGTGAGTGGCCACTTAAGGTAACTTGCATTGGGTAAGAGAAAAACAGTACTGTTTTTCTCTCTCACTTTGATGCAATGCAGCACAGCAACTTTAGTTGCAGTGATGCGTTGCGTCAAAACTTAGTTAATCTGACCCTTGGTTCCTCTCTCACCTCACACAGTTGCTCACTCTAGAGGTATCCATGGATTTCATAAACACAGATAATGAGCTTCCCTCTTACCCCAACCAATAGCCTTTCACTAGAATCACAGGTGGTTTGGTCATATAATTCAATTTCATCCTTGGCAATCTGAAACTATGTTGGCAACTTCATGAAACGTATTAATATTCTGAATATCTCCCTAAGAGACTGACTGAGACCACCTACATAGACCGTTAAGACCACCATACAGCGATAATATTGGTAATAATAATAATCATCATCCATCATTGTGATCATCACCATCCCATCAGTCGACACTTAATGAGCTATTTATTCATGGGGACTTGTTACCCCACACCCCAGAGCCTGCATTTTCCACAAAACACCAATGTACCACCTGCTCAGAACAGTCCAGTTAGTAAAGGGAAACAGAGTTGTCACTAGAATCCAGGATAACCATGTAGAAAAGAAACTGCTAATTCTGGATCCGCACAGTTACTCCCCAATCCAGCGACACAAATGTGTAATTGCATGGTACAGGAATGCAATTATTGGCCAGAATTAGTGATTAGAGAGTCAATTTCAGCACCTCCCTAAGAGACTGACTGAGACCACCTACATAGACCGTTAAGACCACCATACAGCGATAATATTGGTAATAATAATAATCATCATCCATCATTGTGATCATCACCATCCCATCAGTCGACACTTAATGAGCTATTTATTCATGGGGACTTGTTACCCCACACCCCAGAGCCTGCATTTTCCACAAAACACCAATGTACCACCTGCTCAGAACAGTCCAGTTAGTAAAGGGAAACAGAGTTGTCCCTAGAATCCAGGATAACCATGTAGAAAAGAAACTGCTAATTCTGGATCCGCACAGTTACTCCCCAATCCAGCGACACAAATGTGTAATTGCATGGTACAGGGATGCAATTATTGGCCAGAATTAGTGATTAGAGAGTCAATTTCAGCACCTTTGCCCTGTGCAACTCTAAATTTGGCCTTAGATGAAAAAACACTGGGGCCGATTCACAAAGGTAATCTGAGACAAAAGTCCAACTTTACGACTTTTGGTATTCACAGAGATAATTTACGAGTCGTATTTTTACGTCCGCAGTCGGGCCGGAATCTCCGCAACTGGGCCGTACCCTCCGCACCCGGATCGTACTCTCCTGCTCAGGCTGTGCTCTCCGGCTCAGGCCGGATGAAGTGTAATCAATGGGCCAGAATGCAATTTTTACAAAAGGGAACATTAGAAACGTGTGATAAATGGTAGAGGAGATCGTGAAAAACAGTTTGGGCAGCGAGAAGGGTGTGGCCAGACACTACATTATGTCCCAGGAAAGTTTGCTCCTTTGCATCATGGTACACGCAGTGCACAATTTGCGTTCCCCTCAGTGTTGACTGTATTGATGCAAAGGAGCAAACCTTGCTGGGATTTGATGTAGTATCTGTTAGACTTTTGTCTCGGATTACCGTTGAGAATTGGCCCTATAGTTTATGTATCCTTATGAAATGTTAACTGTCTAAGGAGAGACCTTTACCCACTCTGAAACTAAGAGCTGTGTTTCAAACAGATTACCATTGCGTATGGGACCTTCTCTGTTGGGGCATCATCTTACGTTTGTTTCTGGTCTTCTCCAGCGCCTTCTGAAACCTTCTCTGTAGAATGTCAAATTTTGGGATGGTCTTGTGGATGGCTGGCCGGAACGTCAGTTCCACCTCGCTGGTCTGCCCACACCTGTGCTTCCAACCAGGCACAAACCATGCGCCCTTTGCAGGCGAGTGTAAATTAAACAATGATGGCTCCATTGATGGTGGTTGCCCTTCTCTTATGCATTCCATATCTTGGTTGCTGACCGTTTTCTCATTGCTCTCTTGAGTTTGGCCTATATGAGATGCTTTCACTGCATAGTCTGCTAGTCCAGGTGCTCCTGTGTCTCCCACCGAGGGAAAGCTAGGTGCTCTATTTATGCCTTTGAAATGGTCCTGCATAGCCAGAAGCCACCTTTGCCTTTTTTCCTTGATATCCCTCCTCTCGTTCTCCTCAGGTTTTTTCATCATGAAGTGTGTAGGAATTTTGGAGCTCCGTAGCGTGGGCCAGTCTTGATTTTGTTTATCAACGTTGTTCTCTTCTTGCCAGACTTGAGTTTGACCTCTTCTCAAAGGCCTTTCCTTCTCATGCTCCAGGATGGTGGCGAGATAAGACTTTGCAGGTGTCCACCCTGTCACTCTCTTTACTGCTTTCTGGCTTGCATTGGCCCAAGTCTGATCTGAAGAGGGCGGGTCGGCAGGTGAAGGTTCAACAGGGATTCCATCCCACTTCTGCTGGAAGGTGAAGAAGCCACCGGAGTGTCCCACAGGGGTCTGCGAAGCTTGCTCTGGTGGGTCATCAGGGGCCAGAATCTGAAGCTCCTTTATGTGGGAAGACAGGAAGTCTAAAGTGGCTTCTACTTGACAGCAGTCACTTTTGCACCTGGTTGAAAACAAGAGACCCACCCACCCAAAAATAAGTAAATATCAGAAGTGAAAATGAAAGACATATATGCCTGTTTCACCAAAGATGGAGGAGCAGATCTGTCATTAATTGTGGTAAGACTATTTGTTTCCCTGACTTATGACATCCTTCTGCCACTAGAACTGATTGCCCTTTGCCTGACACGTGTGCAAGTTTCTAGCAGCCTGAAATTCACCCTTTAACTTTGGTTACCCTGGAGTCCATAGGAGAGGGTTAATATGCCCTCATTTGGAGTGATAAGGACGTTCTTCTTCTTGTCCTATTATTGATTGGTCTTTCTCTACATACAGGTGGAAATGGAGATGTTCAGCCACCAAGCCCAATCGATTTTTGGCTGCTTAGGCCTTAACAAAAGAGAGTGTCCCTCAATACAATTGGCCCGAAAATACAGATGAGCCTGAAATTGCATCTCCAAAAAGAAGCCAAACTTTTTGTGTAAAAGACCAGGAAAAACATGGGAATTGTCAGAAACTCGCATTTTGGCATGTTATTCCCCAAAACGTGTAATCCCCGTCATCTCTCCTCCTTGGATTTACCAGGAACCCCAATAACAGTAATTACAGGTTGGGGGAAATAATGAGGATTAATCAGGGGAATTTATAAAAAGTCCTTTCTGTATAATGCCTTTTCCACCCTTAGGTAACCACTACAGATTAAAGGGCAGATTTACAAGGCCCTTGCGCCACTTTTGCGTCACTTTTCCGATGTTAAAAATTACGCAAAAGTGGCGCAAGTGCCTTGTAAATAAGACCCTAAATCTCTCTTTTTTGCCGGTGTACGTGTGGTATTGGTCATGTCCTGTCTCCTAACTTTTCCGTGATACTTATTGATAAATATCTGCTGGTGTGTACTGTGTCTCTGTTGAGATAACTTCTTTCTGTTTAGCAACATTTTTCTTTATCAGAAATTAAAAGTAATCTCTGGCCCTCATTACAAGCTTGGTATTAAATTCATATTGGAATCATACCCTCGCTGTTTTCCTCTGACAGATTTCAGCAGACGAAACCTGCTGAAATGAATCAAGGGAAAAGGCTCGTTTAAAAAACAAAAATAAAAATAAAATGCGGAATTAGATGTGATAATAACCTATGATGTCTCATTTCCAAGTTGAAAACTCAGCATAGGGGGTATTTGCCACACAGGTTAAATACCTAGCCCCAGGTTAGTGGTATTTATCAGATGTTGTAAATACCCCATCCTGTATCAATTTGTAAATAGGGCTATAGCCTTTTAACATTACCCTGTGGGTACAGCAACTCCATCCCTCTCTTCTCTGAAACCTAGTGTTCTTTCTTCACTTACTCAGATCCATCGGTGGAGGGAGATTTCAGATCCTGTCGGTGATCTCCCAGAGATTTCTCCAGTCCAGAATTCTCAGCTTTTGCCACTTGGACATGGTCATCATCAACTTCAACTCCAAAACGTAGGCACGTTCTAGTCGCCCCTACCTTCTGATGAATCTCGCCTACGTCTTCAAGTGGCTCCTAGGAATTCAACAAGGACTGATTTAGTGATTAAATGTGAAATTGCCTCATAATGTCTGTCAAGGTAGCTTCTTATGCTTCAGATAAAGGTGGTTCTACAGCCACAATTCACATTAATTGACCCTCAGCACCTATTTGGTCTCTTTGTCTATATACATCCGAATCTACATTAGTATGAGTCTTCTAGATTACAAAATCTGTAGGGTATCAATATGGCTGCAAAGTGCTTCATCGTCTGCCATGCTCATACCATGCCATACCGCACATGAGAAGTGGCTGCTACTCTCAGTTCCGAGAATGACCTTCATTCCAGAAGAACTGTGAAAGCACTGATTTCTTTGTCAATGTCTCCTCCATGTCTGCATTTGGATACAGCTGGTGGCTACCAGCATTTACTTTTTTGCTGGGACTTCTTTTTCCATAATCATACATTGAACCAAAGAAAGGGCAGGAAAGTCGAGAAGGGAGGTACAGAATAGTGATAAAGAGAGAATGTATTGATAAACAAGCATTTGCAATGCAATCGGTCTCACCTTTGGTATCTTATATGTATTTAGCTTTGCAGCACATTAGCCTGGGTGCTGAAACATCTACTGTTCTTTAACATGGAGGGAAAGTAAGCACCAAACTGTATGACACGCCAGGTATGGGAACACATGGAGAGAAATATTGCCTTTCAGCAGGAAATGGTATTCTCTAAAGCTCTGATTTTAATATAAAATCAGGGCCTTCGGTGGTCATATTACTGAAAATACAAGATTTGAAAAAAATAGTATTGTCTTTGGGTTCTCGTGGAAGACAATTTCTATGGACTGGGTTCTAGAGTGCTAAACTGATTCTGGTATTTAACTGGCCTCTGCTGGTCCTTTTCTATATAGAAAGTTAAATAGAGGCCAGAAAAGCAAAAGAAGAAAGTCCCTCAGCAGAAAGCAATTCTGGTATTTTACTGACCTCTAATGGTCGTTTTCTATCAAGACAGTTTTATAGAGGCAGTTGAACAGAAACAAAAGTCCCTAAGCGGAAGCAGACAAGTCCTAGGGCTGATCTCCAGAGCCCACAAAGTACATACACATATAAGTATATACTTAAGTATATACAAGATGTCTTGAATGCTCGACCTAAAAAGAATCTGCAAGTGTGAGATAAAAACATATGGAGTGGATGCCGGTGGAAGAAACAGGCATGAGGGGGGATCAAGAATAGGCAGCCTTGATATTCGATAATCCTGGTATTCAGCAGCGTCGGCGGTAGGCACCCAAAAAATACCCTAGGCTCCTGCACGTGTGTGTTTTGTACATTAAGCACCAGAACTGTATTTTCTTCGATTGTAACAAACAGAGAGAACGATTTATCATGCTTGTTTTGCACGTGCAACTCTTATGACATTCACTTAGGTGCATCAGCTAAGTTGCCAATTAAGGCTAGAGGTCGATTGTACTGCTTTCTGTTTGGATAGAGAGCCTAAACTCATGCCTTTAGATCTCCATGGCAAGGTTTGTAGGAGAAGTAAATCACCACACTCCGGTGCACTTGAAGTGAAGTTTATTGCAATATTACCCCAGCATGGCAGCGGGCTACATGCACAACATTGCACATTTATCAACTGTCCCCCTACACATGCCGTCCTCATTCTCTATTCCATCCTACGTCACCACGTTCTAATCATTCCTTAGTACGGCATTACCATGTGGACATGCCTGTCAACTATATACATTACTTCACAGACCCCCCCATATGAAAATAACATCACTATAACATTAAAAAAAATACAAAATGAAATTAACTAAGAATAACAAGAGTGGATGCTTACACAGATTAATACATAATATTGTACATTATAGAACTCTTTAAACTTGTAAATATTTTTGTTTCCACAAATTTACACCTAGCAAACATAATTTCTGAGTTTGGATGGTTTGGTAATTCTCCGTCCAAATCTACTCCTGGTATCCACTTCCCATGACTTATCTTGGCCTTCCCTCCTAGGTAATGGTTTAGGCGTGGTTACTTGATTGGGTTTAGATAATGATACAGGTATTGTGTCAGATGGTACACGTGTAGTGTCCGATGTGCCACCCCTGCCTTGAACACCTCTCCCGCCAGAGCGTCCACTGTGATTTTGCTCTTGATCCTCTACAAAAGCTTGTCCTGACATCCAATATGGAGGATCACTTGCCATTTTTTCCATCTTGCCCTTGTACGGGGCTATGTGGCTTAAATGCCAAACCTTGCCATCGTTTAATAACACAGAATTGCATATCACTTTCACAACTCAAAGGACGGTAAAATCTCCCTTCATTCTTCCTGATGATTCCTGGCCTTTTGACCCTTACCAAATCTCCTATTTCTATGCTAACCTGCTTACATCCATGTTTGTGATCATAAAAAGTTCTTAATATGTTTCTGCAACTTTTCTAGGTTCTCTTTAACCACCTCTGGCGTCCACTCATTTTGTTTGGTTTTGCATCTCCATTCTACATTATCTTTCTTAAGTGGTTCTCTGCCCCTCATCAGTTCAAACGGGCTATGCCCAGTAGTAGGGTTTGGTGTGACTCTGTAAGCCCACACCGTCCTCTATACCTCGGTCTCCCATTGTAGACCTGCTTCTCTAGCCAGTTGTATGGAGTTCTTCAACACTCTGTTGAAGCGTTCCACATTACTGTTACCGGCTGGATGGTACACAGATGTGGTATTGTGCTTAATCCCATTCCGTTTCAAATATTCCTTGAATCTCTCTGATGTAAATTCCCGTTGTCTGTCACTATGGCTTTCGGCAAACCCTCCCTCAAAAATATTTTGTCCAAAACGCTCACTATGGAATGCAAATCTACTTTCGACCTGGTGCTTATTTCCGGCCATTTTGAGAAATTATCAATTAAAACCACTATATATTTTGCCACACCATTCTCATGTATCGGACCAACAACATCCACGCCAAGTCTTTCGCATGGCATATCTGGAGACCTCATGGGGCACAATCGAGGTTTGAAAGTGATTAATGTTTTTTCAGACTCAGTACACAACATGCATTCTCTCACCTTCCACTCAATTGCCACATCGACACCAGGCTACCAGTAGAGTTCCTTGACACAACTCTTGGTCTTTGAAATCCCTAGATGTCCCTCATGACAAATGTCTAGTATCTGTTCTCTAAGAATTTCTGGGGGAACTACCCTCCCATTGCGTAGAACCATACCATTTTCTATTGATAATTCATTATTCAGCTCCCAGAAAACACACACTTTTCCTGCCATTTCATTCTTAGCCGGCCACCCGTCAGTTATGCATCTCCATACTTCCGTAAGAAAAACACCATTCTGTGAAGCTTCCTTCCATTCCTCTTCTGGGATGCCGTGAATTCTTTCTGTCACACTAGCCACACAATAACTCTCTATATCTTCTTCTACATGCTTTGCAGATAATGGCAACCTACTTAAGAAGTCTACCATTTTATTTTTTACTTCTGGGACATACTGCACTTCATATTTGTAATCCAACAATTTAATGGACATTCTAGCTATACGTGGGGATGCATTGAACAATCCAACCGTGGTGAGCACCTTAGTATGTGCCTTTTGATCGCTATGAATTGTTACCAACATCCTCCATATGAATGGTCAATAATGCTGCAACCCCCATACACACGCAATTGCTTCGCGCTCAATTACAGAATACTTTCCTCAGTGTCTGTTAGTAAATGGGAAGCAAATGCGACAACACATTCTTTTCCCAGCTTGTACCTGTGTCAAGACAGCACCGATACCTCTATTGCTCACATCGGTGGTAACTATGCATCTCATATCGGGATCAAATTCCTTCAGTGCAGATGCACACTAAATATTTTCCTTAATTGCTCTGAAAGCATCTTGACAATCCCGAGACCAGTTAAACACAGATTTGTTTTTGAGCAAATGTCTTATGTAATATGTCTTGCTGGAGAAATTGTTCACATATCTGGCGTAAAACTCTGCCAGCCCCAAAAATGCTCTAAGTTCCACCTAATTTGTTGGCGCTGGTGCACTCATGATTGCATCTACCAATTCTGACCTAAGTTCTATGCCTTTACCACTGATTTCATGTCCCAGAAACTTATTCTTTTTTTGTAATTTTACATTTTCAGTAATCTGCATTGTCTAAAATCTGCATAATCTTTTGCAATTTGGAATCCTGTTCCTTGGATTTTCCCATAATCAGTATATCATCTTGAAAAAACATTACATTACGTGTCTTTTTGAAAAGCTTAAACATTAGCCACTGAAACATAGCGGCTGCAGACGCTAATCCAAAAGGGACTCTTACAAATTGGTAGCATCCAAAAGGTGTAATAAAGGCAGTCAGTCTACGACTTTCGGGATGTAAAGCCACCTGATGGTACGCTGAGGTTAGGTCAATGGTGGTGAAGAACGCCACCTCCTTTGTTAGTGATAGTATTTCGTTAATTTTTAGTAAGGGAAATTGATTGTTCCTGTTTAAATCCCTTAAATCCACACACAACTTCAGCTTACCTTTTGCTTGCCTGGCAACCACCAATGGTGCGACCCAGTCAGAGGACTCTATTGTTTCAATTATACCAGCAGATTGTAATTTTTCCAATTCTCTTTGCACTTCGTCCCTAATTCCCATTGGGATATTCCTGGCCTTGTGGACACGGGGTACTGCATTATCCTTCAGTATTATCCTATGTTGGAATCCTTTCAATTCTCCAATGATAGCTGAAAATACTCTAGGATATGAACCTATGATACTTGCTTCACATATGTTACCATCTCGAACCACAGAAACAGGTTCAGAGCTGTTAGGGTCGAGGAATATACCCAATTCCCCCTGATCCCACCATTCTAATACTGAAGGGCCTGATTTAGAGATATACAGCTTACATTCTGCCTCCCTGTTTTTGAACACGAAACGCAATTTCCTAAATCCCAACAACACAATTGGTCCCCCTGTGAAGCTTTTGGGGGACATATCCGAGATTTCAAGGATTTCTCCCAACACAGATTTAAGTTTCTTAACCCATACAGATTCATGAATGATTGAGTAGGAAGATCCTTAATCAATTGTAGTACTCAGGAACACCCCACCTATCGATATTTCACATTTGTGTTTCTTCCTCCTGTTCCCTTTATAACAGTCCCCAGAGGAGTTCTCTGTGTTTAAGACACACATATTTGTATCCTCCTCATCTGAATCTAATGTTTCCGAACCAGATTCCTCTCCCAACACTTTTATCGCTCCCCTCTTTTTTTTTTCTGCACACTTTAATAAATGCCTTATGATACCACAACCCAAACACCTTTGGTTGTGAGCTGGACACTTCCTGTCGTTAACAAAATGCCCAATAAACCTGCATCTAAAACATTTTACTTTGGAGTTTTGTTCATCCAAATCCTTATTTGGTTTGTATTTCTGACCCCCAACTTGTCTCTTAGGAGTTTCTTGTGTGCTTCCTGCTGGCTTCTTCCCTGTTCGAAATTTGTTCACTAACTCCTTATGGTCCAATTTACCTTCCGCTGTATTGTCCTTCTTGTTTTCTGACAAAACTGTTTTTGAGCACCTGCCTGTGGGTCCTGCTTTCTTTACAACTGCTATTACTTCTTGCAATGGAGATTCTCCTTTGGACCATAAATGGTTCCGTCTAAATCTTCTAGGGCAACATCACCTTGCCCCTGTTGCCCCTGTTGCTGTTGTTTCTTTTCCATACAGTTATACGTTTTTAGACCCACAGGCCCTAGGAAATGTAATAGGATTCTCTTCTTTTTTTGAGGTAATCATCGTCATCCTCATCACATGTAGATAGATCATTTAGAAAATATTCACGCCATTCTTGCCATATAGTGGAATTATCACCAGATGTAGGTGAAAATGGTTCTGCAGCTCAGAGAATGCAAGCTTGGAGCAATATGTGGCACAGGAGTCAGAGAATGCTCTTGGCTGTGCCCGAGACTTGACAATTAGTAAGGTAAATGAGGCGGTGAATTAATATGGTTGAAATCAGGATATTCAGCCCAACGTAGTATTTTTTCTTGCTGTAAAAGGCAGGGGCGGCTCCTCCACTAGGGCGGAGGAGTGGCGTCCCACTGCTTTCTCGCAGTGCGAGACAGCTAAAACATAAAATGGTAATAACTTTTGATTATTACCATTTTATGCTTCTTGCTGCATTGTGGATCAGCCCAGGCAGGGCAGGAGCTGTTTGACCACTCCTGAATGTGCATGACTGGTCAGGTCTGCACTCTGCACTTCTCCAATAATACTGCATTGCAGACTACATGGAGAATATGCCATCCCCTACAGCCCCTGGCTGAGAGGCATCCCGACCAATCACAACGCTCCACTGGAGCGTTGTGATTGGCTTAGGGGAGGGAGGCTACCTGCTTAGTGTTCCTGACGGAGGCAGGAGAGCAGGAGCAGTGAAGACGCGGGACCCGGGCCGGCAGAAAGGTAGTTAAAAAACAAAATATATATATATATTATTAATTGAGAACAATCTTAATTGCCTGGTAAAACAAGACTTCTTCAGAGATTCAGAGATGGTTTTGGCAGCGAATCATTGTGTTGCTGTGCAAGAGCGTAATAAAGAGTTTACCACATCCAAGAGGATGCCTTTACAAATACAATCCTTTTAACAGTAAGAGGGAGGGGTCAGGAAGGCCCTGGAGGTAGGATGAAACAAGGAAGGCAGTGTGGATAGGGAGGTAGAAGAGCAGAGAGGACATAAGAGGAGGGAAGGGTAGAATTTTCCCACTTGGTAGTACCGCATGTTTCAATTGTGGTCTACTGGCGCATTGGAAGTGCGATTGCCCACTGTTCCCATGAACAAGGCTGGACTGGCCGTAGCTAGCACCGGGCGTTTCCCCGCCAGGCTGCCAGGGTGGGGGGGGGTTTTGGGCCCTTGAGGGACGTTTTTGTTACCAAGGGTCTGCAATATCGGCCACCCGTGTAACAAAATCGACCGATATCGGCCCTTGCAAACAGTGTCAGGTTCCACCTGCGGTTTCCTCGGGACTGTACTGATGCTCAAGAGGGTCCACCTCTCGACCGTCCCAAGTCCGGAATAACAAATACACACAGACTTGTGAGACACTCAAGCGGGGGAAGGAAAGGGTAGGAACAGCAAGGAGGGAGATCTGTGGATGACACAACAAGAACACCGTAACTATCTTGCGTTAGAAACAACATACAGCCACTTGAAACACCCCTATCACTGCACATGTATAGGTAAGTATAGATCTACCTGTAAAGAAAAAGAAGGACGTATCAACTACCGGAAGAGAGAAGAGGGTGGTTTGCAAGCTTCCTGCCCGAACTACCGGAGAGAAGATAAACAATTACAGAAATGAAAACATGATAAAGCTTAGCAGTTTCAGGCACATGGGTCCCCCGTGTGTTAGCTTTACTTTCCTCCCCCAACCTACCCTGTGGGTCTGAGCAGAACAGCCGGGTATGCAAAACAGGGATGACTTTATTCCCCCCTCCGTCTCTCTCACTCTCCTAGGAAAAGAAACAAGGCGTGCAACCAATTGTGAAACTGGAATATGGTATAACGGTAATCCTTTTACTGTACAGGGTCCTAGTAGAGCGAAAATAGTCCCATAGAAAAGAATGCCCACAAGTTAATTACTGGCTCAGCATCCTGAAACAAAACCAACACTGCATATTCCAATCCTCAGTTGAAGCAATCAATAGTAAACTCAGGTCACTGAGGTGATATGAAAGTTGTGGAGCCTCTCTGGGTTGTACTCCACTCCAGAGCAAAGGGTTTCAACCACGATTAAAAAACGTACTCCTGCGCCACAGTTATAGCGCAGAATAGAACAAGTATTCCCTGCAAGAGACCCCAGAGATGGTAATCTCGCCAACAGGGGATACGCGCTCAGTGCAGGATGGGGGAAAATGAAGTGGGCTACTGAACACTCCTGTGCACGAGACCAGGGAAAACGAGTCTCTTCCAACAGAGTAGTGCCTTTCCAGTGACGACCCTTTCAACTGACTCAACACTCCTCCGCATGAGACGCCGAATGCGGCAATCTCGGCAAACGGAGGAACCAAGCCCAATATTGCCGGGGAAGCCAGCCAAGGACAACAAGCCGAGAAACAAAGATCCGGAACATGCCTGCGGCACTCTTACCCCACCACGCTCCGTCGAGAACGGGACCGCAACCTGTAGCAAATCCACCAGGATAATCGGCGGCTTCCTCGTCTCCCTTCTGCCGCTATATCCGGGTCCGATGAGCGTAAACGTCACGTGTCGCGTGACTCCCGCTCTGCATGCCGGGAACTGTAGTTTGTTACCCTACTCAGCGGCAGTCAGCGTTTACCGGCACCGAAATACCTGACAAACAGCTTGGCCACACCCCTACCGCCCTCCAGGGGTCGGCCAAGCTGTTTGTTAGGGCCAGTTTCGGTTCCCAGTCCGGCCCTGCCCATGAATGGTCTGAACAAACTGATTACCGTCAGAAAGGGTCATAAGTGCGATGTGTCATTTACAGAAAGCCCACTTCATTCCATCTTCATACCAGTGCTAGTAAATCAGCTTAGAAAACGTCTGAATTTTCTACTCTTCAACTGGTGGGTGTGACTATCCACTGTTGCCATTTCTAACACATGTTCCTCTTTACATTACTGATCCTATGTCCATTTCCTTGGGTCTAATTACGAATCAACGTGCTACACTTGTCATGTGATTGAAGTGAATAATACCTAGGTTTAAGGTAAGATTCTTCATTGAGAATTCATGATTAGTGTCTTCAGTCTCACCTTGCGGGGCAGATCTGCAGAACCTTCAGCATTCTACAAGGACTCATTTGGAACATTCCAAAGGATCTGTAATGCAAGGGTGGGGGGGAGGTAGAGGTAAAGTAAAGGAATAGGCTAAAGCTAGGTAAACCACAAAATATCTCCCTCCCTCAAACAAGTAAAGGTGAGGAGAGGAATACAATAAAACTAGGAAAAGGAACAATATAAAAACATACTACCATGTTAATGTGAGGAGATTACTAGCAAACATGTCGCAATATGAGATTAGTATATGATACGTATCAAGACTTCAATAATTGCTAATGAGAGAAAAATACTAGGAAAATGGCAGAACATAAGACTAGAGGACAATGCCTATCAAGGCTCATAAATATAAATCAGGTAGATATCACTGATGATAAAGGATTACTTTCCCATTTTATAATCTATTAGCCATTAGGTTGATATGAGTTGCTGGTGCTTTTCCTGGATTTAGGCGGTTCAATATTGCTTTTGTCACTTTTTAAATATGGAGATAACCCTATGATCGGAGCATGTGTGCCTTTAGCAATGTTGTCCATACTTTACAACTGCCATCTTCTAAAATTTCTACATTATGTTTTACCGTACAAACTCGGTCCCGCACCTGCAATTAGGATGCCACCGCTGCGGTGGCATCCTCCATTCTCAGCATTGTGGCGGGTGATGCTCACAGTACCGCCCGCCACAATGTTGGGAATGCACCGTGTGCATTGTCATGCACAAGGTTGTCACCATGTCCATGACAATGCAGGGGGTACCACAGGTACCCCCCATGTGCACCCCACACACCCCCAATACCCTGGGGGCCTGCAACCGGCCCCCAAAAGCAGACTCTGCATGGCTTTCCATGACGGGGTCTCCACCATGGAAAGCCATGCTCCGCCGCCCATGCTAATATGGATGGCGGTGTCTAGCAGACACTGCCACCATATATAGCCCCTTTTCCACCCGGTTGACTGTTCGACCGGCGGAAAACCGGCGGACGGTCTTTCCATCCACCGGGGTTTCCCCCCGCCATACTAATATGGCGGGGGGAAATGGGTGGCAGGCGGGGAAGGATGTAGGGCGGATCGCCACCGCCATGCAGGCGGTGGCGATCTGCCCTACATCCTAATTGATCCCTATGTAGTTGAGAAGTCTTGTGGAATTTTTTTGACTTGTGGAAGGAACTTTTACCACTGCCCATGTCTTACTGTCCATTTCTGTTCCTTCATGCCCCATTTCTTGTCATACTAGGATTTATGATTGTCCTGATGGATATAAAATGATCTGGCTACTGTGTCTCTGTCAACCCATAATAGTTACCTCCCTGTTCAACCAATTAGAAGTGAATTTAGATCTTGGTTTCCTGCCTTTTAGGGATATGAATGCTGATATTCCTGTTACAGAACTAGGTGAAGTGTGGTAGGACCACAGCATATCATTTTCTGAACCGGTTTGCCTGTGGTATGTACCAGTTGAATGGATTCTTTGATCATCTAATTATCTTCTAAAATTACTACATTAAGTGTTACCATACAAATCCTTAAAGGCTGAGAAATGCATGGTAGGACAGTGTATGAGAAATAAGTGACAGGTAATCTAGGAAAGCAGTCATCTGCTAGATTTTTGGATCCTGGTACGCATACAAATTTAAAATTGTATCTTTGTAGACTTTAGATCCATTTAGATATTCAGGGGATCGTTTTTTCTATGATTTTAGTGGATAACACAGGTATAAGCGGTTTGTGGTCAGTCCTTAGCAGGAACGATATACCCCACAAGTAGAATTTGAAATGGTTAATGCCCCAGAGATAAACAAGTGCTTTTTTTCCCACCGTCTAATAATTAAGTTCAGATCCTTTAAGAGCTCTAAATAGAAAAGCTATTATATTTTCTGTACCATCTACAACTTGGGAAAGAGTGGCCCAAGAACCTAATTACTGGCATCAGTTGTCATAATAGTGTTGTGGTTCACGTTAAATTTCCCAATGTTTGGTGCATCTATAATAGTATCTTTAATTCTAAAGAAGGCATCAGTGGGCGCAGTGTTCCAATCAAATGTGATGTGGTGGTTCCTCCATTGGAGCAGAGGAGCGTCTCCCCACCGTGCTGACATTGCAGCAGGCTTGAATAAAATGGTAATGAAGAGATTTCACCGAGTGACAGTGCTGGGCGGGACCATAGCTGCTGATTTGCAGCAGCGAGCAGTGTTGCTGCTCATTTAACCTGCGCATGTCACTTTGGCCGGTTGTCTTGCAATAGCCAGCCTGACATGCGTAGTTTAAATCTCTGCGCTAAGCTGTCCTAAATAGCTGGGTGGAGAGCAGGGACAGACAACCAATGCCTGATGGATCGTCAAGGCATCCCACTCCAACCTATCCTGGCGCTGCTGTCATGCTACTAACATTACCAGCAGCATGAGATCAGCGTACCGATTCGTTGAGCAAAGTTGGTTGAGGCTCCAGGAGGACTTGTTTATTTCAGAAGAAACACTGAGCAAGGACTCTAGGCACAGATTGGCCTGGCCTGTGTTCGCTCAGCCTCGGGCTACTGTCTCTGCTTTGGAAATTAAGGGTTGTGCGTTAGATGAACGAAAGCGCCATGGCAGAGAAGCAAATTGATTAGCTGTATCGTGCCCGAGGGGGTGGAAGGTACCCCAAATGAAAGCCTCTCTACACTAGGCGCTGCACTTTCTGTACTGTTGTCTCTATGGATAATGCTATTTTACCCCTGCTTGCGCTGTGCACCCCCTTTAATCAGTGAACTTAGCGCAGGGAGTGACAAAGCGTCTTATTACAAAAAGTGCACTTCCCTGAGTGTAGGCGCAGACTCAGACCTGCACTGTTGAAAGGCGGACCAGGTGGTTGAAATCACTGCTCAGCCTTTCAGTGCAGAGGGGCTGGGAGCACACTGAGATCAGAGCATAACCCCACCCTAGAGACAGCTGGAGTGTGGGATTTCCCCCTCTGGAGCATGCCTGGTGGAGCCCTGGGACACCTGTGGCCCTCTCCCTAGGGGCCCGGTGGGGGTGTACACTGTGCAGTCGGTGAATATCTCCTGACAGCTTGTTTTCCCCTCACCTTCACTAGGGTGGAGGCACAGCGGGAAAAGAATCCCAATGTGCAGTCAGCCCCCATGTATATGATCGAACATCCCCAAGGCTCACAGTGGAGTGCAGACTACAGATGGGTCCTCCAAGTGCCTGGTATGACAGAAGGATGGTGCAAAGTGCCACAGGGTGTAAAACCGAGCACGAGCAGCTGACACTTTTGTAATGTGACCACAGGTCTCTGACGTGTATAACAGATGCCAACACTGGGACTATGGAGCCCAGCCTGGTACTGGGTCAGCTGGGAGCAGAGGACAAAGAAGCGTCTGTAAGTACATTTTGTATGTATTTTTCTTATTTCAGGGCAGGCACTTTAACTAGAAATGTAATATATAAACTCCCCTTATTCTGCTGGGTCGACATGGCTGGTGGTTGCTTCACCTCATGTTTTATTGTTTTTCATACGGATGAGCCAGTGCGGGCCCGGGGATGTAGTAAGCGGCAGCTCCACCATTCAGTGGCGGCTGGTGACTACAAAAAGTGGTGCATCGGAAGTCCATAAACAGCAATGGACTGGACCTGATGCCTGATTTTCTCAGGGAAACTATGGCTGGGAAGAGAGGGTGAACACACTTTTACACAACTCAATAGTTTTATTTTATCGACCTAAAGAGGGTGAAAGGCTGAGTGGAGATCATCAGCCATATCAGAAGGCTTAGTGGATGCATTTGTCCAATGAGACTTCAGACCCATCTAAGAGTCGAGAGGCCAGAGACTGACCAGATTTCATTCAAACTTTCACCAGTATTACCAAATTATGTTCATCACAATTTCTCATCGAATCACATTCATCCATCTACCCATACACTCTCATTCCTCCTCTGAGCCATATACTACAAACACCCATTCTGCTGTTCACCCACTCACACTTGTTCACTCACTCAATCATACATTCTCAGAGGAAGAGTGAGAGGTGTGGCGCCGCGGCCAGGGTGACTGACTCTGGAATCTGGGGTTCACAGTTCGATCCCTGGCACCGGTGGCAGATTAGCCCAGCACCATGTGACTCTGGGCAATAGCTTGCTTAATCTTCCCGATGGCCTCTAGCGCCTAGAGACCCTTACGGGTGATTGTTCGTGCTTTACAAATGTGGATTATTATTATTATTATCTAATAACCCTTCCACTCATTCACCTAGTTCACATTGCCATTCCCACTCACTGTTATATTTTCAGTTATTTAAATAGGTTATTGAAGGCAGCAGGTTGAATTTCAGTCAACTCATTGTGTTTTAACAAACGTTCCTCTATCCACCTTATCATTCTCACAGTCATCCACCCAGTTACTCACTCAATTACTCACTTAAGATCATTCCCCTACCTACCTACCCACATTCAACAATTATTTCACTTTCTCCCACCTTACATCATTTACTTACTCACTCATATTCACCCATCCGCATCAAGCTTCCTATGTTCATTCACCCAATTCATATAACCAGTCATCACATTTACCTATCCACACAGTCAACCCCCACATTCAATTACTCACCCATTCACACCCATGCACCAAACATCACTCATTGAGTAACCAGCAATTTCATTAATAAAAAGCTACACTAAGTGGCGTTGTTTGTGCTTATTTTATTCTCCCGGCAGATTACTTCTAGTAACGTCTACTGCCACAACATTAAGCACATTTGATCTGCAAGGGAGATAAAAGAACCATATGTAGTTGTAAAAGTAAGTCGCTTTGTACTGACCCCATTTGTGCTGCAGAGGAGACAGCGCAGCAGTTAGAAAGGAATAGATTTTGACTTTTTTCTCCAGCTTATTTGTGCAGTTACCTCACACTCATCACTTTTATTTAGCAGGAGCTTGACCTAAAGGAGTTTTATGGCCCTTTACATGGGCACCAGTTGTATTACACAAGCACATTTGTATTTGTTTTTTAGGCAGGGGTGACTAAGTGATCAGCCCAGAATCACAGAATGTTAATTAAGCTGACCCCAAGACCCTAACTAGGCTCCCCAGTTCCAGTCTTTATACCACACCTTTATTAATATCTCCAAACTTTACAGCTTTTCGTGTGGCATTCATACCTGTATTATAATGTTTCCAGGGCCTTTCCTGCTTCACAAGTGAAACTCTCCTCAACGTGCTGTGATGCTTGCACTGTCTGTCTGGCTGTACGTTCTGTTCCTTATGTGATGCAGCTCCCACATTTATTTGCTTAAATTATTTATGGTGTTGCGGCAGCTTGCAGTGCAGGATCGGATGGATTCTCATATATGCAGCGCTAAGTATGAAAGGCCACGTCCTGGTAAACACAATAACTCAAGCCTGGCTTGACGCCACAGACTGACGAAATAGCTTTGTCTGTGGCGCCTTTCTCATGCTTCCTAAACCCACCCTTGCACATCTCGACACGGGGTGTGGTGTGGTCTGTGAACCTTGCTGGCTACATCTCACCCAGTGGTGAGATACTGAAGGGTGGGGTAACTGGTATTGAATGGCATGCAAACTCATACAGCCCGGGCTTGAAAGCTAAACGCCCCAGACGGACGCTCCTGAAGAAGGTGGAGAAACTAATGTGAGGTCACGGTGCTTTGAGGAAATACCAGGGCTGTATGTGGGTAAGCCCTCCTAGTGCTGAATCGGGCACATTCTCACGGAGGAGCATACATCGCAAAACTACCTATTAATATAACCTTCATTACTTTTATTGTGTTTGCATTGCTCCAGTGCCAATCTGGAAATGGGGAATAACATTCTCCAATATCCTCCCTGCATTGCAGACCCAATGTCACACTAGCTGATTCACACACACATTCATTGGTGGGGCCCATAACACCAACACTCACACGTCTCTCTCACGAGTCTGCACACAGGAGGGATGAGTAATTCAAGCACTGGACATGTGAGGGGAATTCCTTATAACCTAAGGAGAGAAAAGTTATTTTACAAAATATACGTTAACATCCTTCGCCTATAGACCCCTAGTCTCAAACATCAAGGTACTCCACCCACCTGGTCATTGGACCAATTTAGTTGGATTGGTTGATGGTGATTTAGAACCAGCTAAAACACATTTTAAGACTCAAATTCCTTATCTGCCTTAATGAAACCACAAACTCATATTTCTTGTTAATCAATATTTGTTTATCTAAATTTTCTTAATGATTTTATATTTGCATTTGTCTCGTCAAAGTTTAGAATTTTTAGTTCAATTCAAATAAATCGCAGAACATCATATTTACCTAATCTGGCTATTTGAAGTCCTCTAATTCATTGGCTCTGCATAACCAAATTTTGTCGTAAATTGTCCGAAAAAGCAGGCCAAAGCTCAAAGTCCTCTGCTCAGCACGTTACAGTCCCAATTTATCAAAGCACCAGAAATCGTGCAAGCATCTATCATAGCCCGTGGATTTAGAAAAAGTTTGCAGTCATCAAGCGGTCGGGCAGAATCTGGATCTTTAGGAAAGGTGTCACGAACATAGCTTCGAACAAGGAAAAGATGAAGTAGTTGAGCACCCCTCTCTATTCTACTACGCCTTTTATAATAAAATCAAGTTAAAGAAGATACAAATTTAAGCTTTAGAACAGTCGTGATTGGCTGGTTGAGATCGTCCGACTTTTATTCCAAGATTCTTAGTACAGTTCGAGGGGTGAGGTCATTGGTCAGCAAAGTGTCGGCTTGTTCCGGTTTACTGTAAGGTTGATTGTTCCCCTGCCTTGGCGAACGTCCCTTTTTATATCCTTGACCGGGTACATGATGTGCAAAGGTCGCTGTGAAGTTTTAGGAGATTTCTTGCACATGCGCAGCTCACTCCGCGCCTCATGAGACAGTGGCCACTTCTGCGTGTGGTGACAACGGCCATATTGGATTTAGGCCCAGATGCCAACTTAAGCGAAACAAACACAAAAGAATAATTAATTAATAGAAATGGAGATTCTAATGTTAACCCCTTGCTAATCCCTCTATGTTCTTGTATTTATCTAGCATATAGCGACATTTAAAGCAATTATATTCACCTTTTTCGATCCTCCTCGAGGGTGCAACATCACAAAGCAACATATATCATGCAGTATTCTATTACCACATATACTATTGTTAATATGCGTACAGATTTTAGTTATAAGAGTTATTTAGCCATGCAAATAGCAAATCCCATGTATGGTTTAAGTTTTAATAATGTTGATTAGTATACATGCAATACTCATTTAATAATATTATAATTAATAGATTATATAATTAGTTTTTTCATGCGAAAATTGAGGAGGTATATAAAATGTTGCACTACCTGCTCCATCAATCCCCCCTTTGGTGATTTTATCACCACAATACCTAAAATGTTGTACATTTATTATGAAAAGAAAATGAATTCATAGAATTTTAGTTCACATTTCTGTTTCCCCAATTTCTTCTCCTCTTGCTTTTCTATACATACTATCTTTCATTTCTTCTAATTCTACTTCTTCAAATTCTCTTTCTCGTCTTTTATTTTCTTTGTTTCTCAACGTTTATCTCTTTAAATTTTTCTGTATTTTCTTTCTTTTGCAACATAAACATCCTAGTCTTAAAACTAATACTAGAAAAATTACACAGGTTAGTGGAAATAAGATTTTACCTATAAATGTACTACCTAATTTTAATAGGAAATCTTTAATAGAAGACAATTTCTTTCCAATCTTTTCCCAGACACCTTCAACCTCCAGTGGTGCAATTTCCTCATGCAAATTAAAATATTTTTAAGGTATGACTTTAAATCTTGACTTTCGTCCGGAATATAAGTACAAAATGTTGAACTTTCAGCATTCCACAGACTCCACCCTCTTTTGCCAAAATTATATCAAGGGCAAGTCGATTTTGCATTATCATGGCGTGCATGGCAACCATTTCTGTATTTACCAATAAAAATCCTCCAGCGGTGCTTGTTGACAAGCGATCCACTACTGTTGGTAATTTTCTAATTTTATGTGCATTCAGAGATATTCCCACTGCTGGTATCAATGCTCCAAAAATGTCTCCCACAATTTCTGACCAAGATTCTCTCTTTCTACGTGTTAGTTGTCTACCTAACTCATGTACACCATCTCTTCCTCTTCCCACATGGAATATCTATGGGAAAACCAGGCCCACATAACATGTGCCAAACCAGTGATCTGGTTATCGATAATATGCTTTGTTCCCGCAGATAAAATATAATCCAGGAAAAACTGGATCATTTCCTCCTTCAAATCCCCATCCACCCATGATTCGATATGTATCATGGCAATCACTTGTACCTACAAAATAATTATTATATGCAGTTTTATTCCTTCTAATACACAACTTTCCTTTCTGAGGACAATCTAAAACCATTGTTGGACTAGCTTCTCCTTTCAAATGTTTTTCCTTCTCAACATCCCAAACTGTCCTTTTTCTCTTCCCTCAGATGCTTTCTTTTGCATTTTCAATCTCCTTTCTTCAACCATATCCAAGAACACTTTCTCCTCCTTCTTTAAACTGCAAGTTAGATTATTTCTAAATATGGACTCTAATGTTACTTCTTTAGTTTCTAAGAAAAATTCACCTAATACCTTTGCAGGTTTTACTTTTTTCAATTTGTTAATTACAGGTACTTGTGAAAATATGTTATCTACATCTGAAAAGTAATATTCTAATTTCCCTATTTTGTAAAACAAACTTGCTATTACACTACATGTTATTCCATACGTTACTGGGAGGTGATGATAGGTCACTCCCTCATATACAGATGCAGGTAACTGCATGCAGACGTAGCAGTCCCTCACATCCATTGTCTTTACATATTCATATAGTAATTTTGAAAATACATTGTTAGAGAAATCATTTATAGACCTGTCTTTATGTAAGTAATTTCTATCTATATTAGTCGGATATACTTTCTAAAACCTTTCTACATTCGTTTATTCCCACTATGTCCTTCTATTGTTTCTAGTGTAACTTTAAATGAGATCATCAAAGCCAAAGCACTCCATAGAAGCATTAGTAATCCTATACAACAACAACAACACACTTTGAATCACCTTCTAAGAAATACAAATTTAGTTTTTCTATTTTCTGTGTTTGCCATTTCAAAAAATGATCAGTGTCTTTTGACTTAGCCTCTTCTACTTCCTACTCACAACTAGTTTTGTCTAACCCAAGGCTCTAAGCACCTACTTGGTTCTATCAGTTATGTCTTTTCCAGTAATTTATTGTCTTTCCATTGGTATCACTTTTGGTCTTTTAAGTTTGGCATTTGATCGTCTTTCACTTTTCTTTCACGATCTTGATACAGAACTTCCTGAACATCCATTTCTTCTCCAATGTCGGACAAGATAACTCTCAGGATCTCCGATTCTTCGTCTTCCTCAACCACTTCTGGTACAGTCACCTCTGGATTTTCTTGGCTATCCGCCTCTTCTTTTATTTTAGGCAGCGCCACATATGACCATTCCGGCGACTTATACTTCTGGTTAGGTTTACTTGTTCTCTTATTTTCTTCTCTTGTCGTTTTTCCCTCGTCTTTCAATTTTTCTTGACTAGATACTTCATTTACTTGTTCAGCTCTAGATGAATTTACTCGTGTCAGTCGGTACCTTGTTTGGCCAGATTTCATCTCTTGCTGATCTTTTCAATTTATTTCCCTTTTCGTTTTTCTCAGCTCTCCATGCTCTTTTTCTCAGGACTCGACCTTCTGGTGCTTCTTCATCACTGTCCTCTGATTCTGTTTCAACTTGACTTTTACTTTCAGCTGTTTTTATTCCCACCACTTCTTTTATTTTCCCTACTTCTGTCCCTCCTCATGTTTCTTGCACACAATCTTCCTGCTAACTAAACGTCCCTTCCTCTAACTGGATGTTTGAATTCCCTACAACTCCTCGGGGGTCTTCCGCAAAAATCGCTCCCTCACTTTCTGTATCTGTCACGTGACCATCTGCTTTTGTTACTTCAGGTGGAATTTCTCTCAACTTTCCATCAGGAATTTCTTTATCGAGAACTTCTTTAATTGTGTCTTCACTGTTTTTCGGGGAACAGCCATTACAACGCGGTTATTACCACGCTGTGCAGTTACATCGCATGCGTTACAACGCATGCGATGTTACAACGCTATGCCATTAGAACGCAAGTCTGTACATCGACTTGCGCTAGATGGCGTGCTAACATTACAAATAGTGTAGTTTACTATCCCAACACCTTCCCTACTGTTAAGTGGACTGGAGTTGGAATAGTAAATTACACTTTTTTAATGTCAGCACGAAATCTAGCGCAAGTCGATGTAAAGACTTACGTTCTAATGGCATAGCGTTGTAACATCGCATGCGTTGTAACGCATGCGATGTAACTGCACGCGTGGTAAAAACCTGCGTCGTAATATCATACATCCCTGTTTTTCTCTTTTCCTGTATATACCTGTGCTTGTTCAATCTCTGTGTCTGAGCTGGTGTCAGAAATCTGCAACTTCCTCCTCAAGGGAATATTCTCTGGGGCAACGGTCAAATTTGGTTCTGACTCCCCCCTTTCAGAATTTTGCCCTGTTCTAGTGTCTTCAGTATCAGATTCAAAGCTAGTTTCTGATTCTTCAAAATACTCTCCTTCCTTGTTACCCACTGGGTTTGGAATTCGCAAGGTATGACTAGCATGGGTCCAGTTCTTTATTCCTGCACACTTTACAGCTGTTGTTGTAGTTATAATCACTTGTCGTGGTTTTCCCCAACGTGGGACCAAACAGTTCCTTCTTCTGTGCACTTTAATTCTCACCCAGTCACCTGGGCTCAGATCATGAGCTGGATTCTTTTCAAGGGTGGTGGCATCCGATCCAACCTGATGAAACACAGAATGTACAGCGTCAGCCAGCCCCTTACAGTAATCCAACACCAAGTCATTAGAGATAGGCAATAACTTGTTGACTGGTATGAATTCATGCCTCATTGCTCTTCCCATCACAATCTCGTGGGGACTCAAACCTGTGTTCCTATCTGGATTTGATCTAATAGTCATGAGTACCAGAGGCAAGACATCAGTCCATTTCAGTCCTGTGGCTAAACACATCTTTCCTAATCTGTTTTTAATAGTGCCATTTACCTGTTCTACCACACCAGAAGCCTCTGGCCGATAGGCACAATGCAGTTTTTGTTGTACATTCAATGCTTCACAAATTAGCTTCATGATTTCATCATGGAAATGTTTTCCTCTATCTGACTCAATTGTGACTGGAAACCCAAATCTTGGGATGAACTCCCTCAAAAGTAGTTTTGCTACTGTTATTCCATCACTTCTTCTTGTGGGATATGCTTCTACCCATCTACAAAACAGGCAGACCATCACTAAAACATACCTCAACCTGTTACAGGGAGGCATCTCAATGAAGTCGATTTGCATTCTGGTGAAAGGCCCTCCTTCTCGACCTATCGTTCCTAGACTTACCACTGTTTTTCTTCCAGGATTGAACTGCTGACATATAAGGCATCGTTGACAAAGACTCTCAGCTACAAGTCTGAATTTTGCATTGTACCATGTCTGCTTAAATAATCTAAGCATTGCATCTCTCCCTACGTGTGCTTGTCCATGATACATCCGGGCCATGGCTGACACCATGCTATCAGGCATAACTGGTCTTCCGTCCCGATAGACCCACACATGATCTGTTTCCCTTGGTGCACATCCTGCCTTGACCCATTGTCTCATTTCCTCATCTCCTGCTTCTTCCTGTAACTGCCTCACTTCTTCCCATGTATTCACAATGTTAGTAAACAACAAGGGACATGAATTCATTTCCTTCTCTTTTGCCCTGTTCACCGAATTCTGATTACGCGCACAATATTGAGCCATATCGTTTGCATACTGATTCCCAGCTGCGATGTAATCTCCGGTCTTCGAATGTGCAGCACACTTCACAACAGCCAATTGCTTAGGCAGCTGTATCACCTCAAGCAATTTCACAACCACTTCAGCATTCTTTATAGGGGTTCCACTTGAACTCAAAAATCCTCTCTGTGACCAAATTTGGCCAAAATCATGCACAACACCAAAGCCATACTGACTATCAGTTATCACAGTCACCCTCACATTCTTTCCCAATTTACATGCTCTGGTTAAAGCAAAACGTTCAGCAACTTGGGGTGACTGTACTCCCTTCCATTACTGCAGCTACTGTGCACACTGCATATGCTGCGCTCAAAGTTCCTTCGTCTGTTCTCAAGCATGATCCATCCACAAACATCACATAGTCACTTTCTGTCAAATGTACATCTTTTATATCAGGTCGTGGTTTTGTACAGAAATCAAGCACATCCAAGTAGTCATGATCCACATCATCTTTGACTTCCACATTCTCAGCATCTGGCAATAATGTTGAAGGATTCACATTCAAACATCTCACAAGGCTCACATTCGTTGCACCTAATATGACTTTTTCATATTTAGTCAGCCGACTATGTGTCATGAACTGTGTGCGGCTCCTTGTTAGAAGGATTGCCACATCATGAGGTACAAATACTCGCACAGGATATCTCATCACAATTCCCTCGCTCTGATCCAGACTCTTACAAGTGGCAGCCACTGCTTTCAGACAACCAGGTAACGCTACAGCTACTGGGTCGAGTATAGCTGGAAAATATGCAACTGGTCTTCTCAGGTTTCCATGTTTCTGTATTAATACAGAGAGTGCACATCCATTCCTTTCGCTGCAGTATAGTTCAAACTCTTACTCATAATCAGGCATACCAAGTGCTGGTGCCTCACACAAACTGTCTCTCAATTGTTTAAAGGCTATTAACTCTTCTTTATTCAATTCAATGGGATCTTTTACATCACTTCTTGTCAGGCGTACCAAAGTTTTTGCAATCAGGGAAAAGTTACTGATCCACTGACGACAATATCCTACCGTTCCAAGAAACATTCTTACTTCTCTTTGCGTCATTGGGGCTCTCATTCCTTTTATTATCTTGATTCTCTCTGCAGTTATTTTCCTCAATCCTTTTTCAATTTTATGGCCTAAATATTGTACTTCTTTCTGGCAGAATTGCAATTTCGATGGGGATATTTTAAGTCCTCCGTCTGCTAAATGATTTAGCAATGCTATGGTATCCACCACACAAGCTTCTCGTGTATTTGACGCCACAAGCAGGTCGTCGATATATTGCACTAGTACCGAACTCTCGGACATCTCTAGATCTTCTAAGGACTGTGGGATTCGGCACCATGCCAAAATGCGTTCGCCAAACCGGAATGCAAAAATCTGCTGGCTATCTTGATGCAATGGGATGGAAAAGAAAGCATGACACAGGTCAATTACTGTGTACCATTCTACATCATGTGGAATCTGATACAAAATCACAGATGGATTTGGTACAATAGGACAACATGACACAACTATTTTGTTTATTTTTCTCAAATCTTGCAATATTCTGAACGTTCCATTAGGCTTTTTCAGGCCCATAATTGGTGAATTACATGGACTACTCATTATTTTTCTCAAAATACCTTGTTTAATCATTTTCTCTATTATAGGAGTAACTCCTTCAATTATTTCGGGTGTCAATTTGTACTGAGGAATATTTGGGTAACTTATTCCTTCCTTTAATGTCACTCTTACAGGATCTACATTTTTCATTAATCCTACATCTTCTCCTGTGAAATCCCAGACCTCTGCCTTTACTGTCTTTTTCAGTTTCTTTGGTAGTTCTTCAGGGTTAAATACAGCAAATACCTCAGTAATCTCAGGTTCCATGTTAGCCATAGTCATTTTATATAGTACTGCTTCATCAGGGGTCTCAAAAGCTATACCATCGGGAGTGCAAAATATGGTGCAATTCATTTTACACAATAAATCTCTTCCTAACAAATTTACAGGGCTTGAATCACACACGACAAAGCGGTGCATTTCAGAAAATTTCCCTATGTTAACTTTTACTGCTTCAGTGAGATACGTTTTAATCTGTCTGTTGGATACCCCAACTACTTGGATTGTTTCATCCGAGAGAGGAAGGTTTTTAACATCAGCTGATCTGACAGTTGAACGAGTAGCACCAGTATCTACTAGGAAAGTAATATTTTCATCACTTACATTTCCATCGACAAAAGGGCCTGTCTGGTCTATTTCTATAGTTGCGCCAAGTACGCACTCTTCTTCCTCCCCTCGGCACCGTCAATAGCTTTCTTGTGACTCACTCTCATCGCGTTGTAGCCAATACTGAGAAACAGCACTAGCGTGCGGCAGCTTAGTTACCTGTTCTTCGTTATAGAATCCTGTCTCATTACTGTATTTCTGAGGATTTACGCTCTGTGGAAAAGGCGGTTTTGACGCCTGATATTGTTGGGCAACAACCTGCTGCTGTCGCTGTGGTTGACAACTCACCTCTTTCTGCACCTGAGAATTCAATGATGCATTATCACCATTAGTACTCGGGGGAAATTTACACTCGGATTTCCAGTGCCCTATTCTTCCGCAATTATGACATGGCCACTTCTTTTTGGCTTCTTCTATATTAAATTGTCCCTTTCCTTTTCCAACATTAAATTTAGGTTTCATACCTGCACCATTTGCCTGTTCAATCAAGCACTTCAATTGAGCTTCCTGTCTTTCTGCCACCTTTACCTGTGCCCACATAGCCTTTTCTTTTAACTTACGCTGTTTGGCTTCAATTTCATCACTAAAATATTTTGCATGTCTCAGTACTTCATCTATTTTCTTATTTTGCCAGTCCACTGTATGCTGTTTAATCATTTCACTTATTTCTGGACGCAGCCCATATACAAATCGGTATACAAAATGACTTAAATCTTTTTCACTCAAATTTTCATCACCACTGAACTGCTTAAAGGCGAGGATCAACCTCTCATAATTAGCGTGTACCGATTCCTTAGCTTCCTGATGAGTCCTGTAAATTTTTACCCAATCAGTCTCCTTGGGAGGTACTTTGTTTTTTAGAAAGGTAATTACTTGTTTATATTTTTTCATCACCTCTGGATCAGGGGCACCTGTTTTTAGGTCTCTAGGGTATTCTTGTGTAGGCCAGTTGATCATTATCTTGCACTCTGTCCATAAATCTGCTGGTACTATAATGTCAAAAAGACTATTTAAATCAATCCATAAAACTTTTGATAACTTTACGAACCTATCCACTTGCCTATACCACTCGACTGGCTTTTCGCGTAGTCGAGGGAAATCATTGGTAAATGACAAAATATCTTGTCTAGTCCAAGGGACATGTACATATCCTCCTCCTGGAATTTCTCTCATGGGACATTCTGTTACCACCTTTTCTTTTTCTCTTACGGGAAAAGCTGCAAACGTTTTGTCCGAGGCATCATCTCGTTTTCGGAACCACCTACTCTTCCATTTATCTACATCTCCCCATTTTCTTAACAAAATGATTATGTCTTTAATCTGAGTTGTTCTTCCTGCGGTATTCAGATTTTCAATATCTTTTTCAGAAAAATCTACTCTGTATGGTTTTTGTAAAGCTTTTACTTTTTCGAAGTCTATACACATTTCATTTGCCACTTCTTCTAGTCTATCATGTAGATTTCTTGCTCTCCAGGTTATACTTTTACATAAAAATAGTAATTCTTCATCCTGATAGGCTTTTAACTTCTCCGTGGGGATAGTCCCTACTACTATTAATTCTTCCAAAACAATCTTCAGCTTGGCCACATCTATAGATTTGGATTCTTTATCTTTCTGCTGCAAACTCCTTAGCCATTCACTTAATACATCTGAAGTAGGCCCTACACTATCTTTCTCAGTAGTTTGTTTTGCTAATCTCTTTGGTGATCCAGGGACTGATTCTGTCGTCATTATTATCCTATCCACTAAACTTTGATTTACTGTCAAATTTTTAGGCTTACTTTGTTCTGGAATACCGGTTGTTTGTCTCCATGGGTTCTCGTCTCAATTTTTTCTGGTCTCTCATTTTGTTTATTACTGTTATAAGGAATCGTCAGACAATGTTCACTATCCTTCTGTTTATCAAAAATAGGCATTACAGGTCCTATAGTTACTGGAACGGTTACGGCTTCCACATTTTTTGGCAATTCCCTGATTTTCTCAGTTAATTCTAAAGTGGTTTTCGCTAGTTCAGCTGAATTTTCATTACCTATTTTACCATGTTTTGTTTTCTCTATTTCTCTAAAAGGATCATTTCTACCTGTTTCTTGTGATACTGATTCAAACTTTATATTTTGTGGAGTCTCTCTCATTGGGGCACTTGGTGTCAATAATGTCGAATCTGATTGATAAGGGGTGGATTTTTATAAAACATGTCGTCAAGAACATCATCCTCTGATTCATGCACGCCATACCCTCTTGACTCGATATTATTTCTCTTTTCCGTACATTTTCTATTGCTAATCTCTTCAGCATTTCTCACAGGAAACAAACCCTCAGTCATATTTGCGCTTCGCCATCTCCTCATTCTATCATCATGATTCTCCTGTCCATATGATCTACCAAACATATATTTGTACCTTCCGCCACTCCTCTGTTGTTCTCTGTTATGCATCTCATCTTCCCATTCTGTCAATGCCTCAAACTGTGTTGGTCTAGGTCTCGGTTCTAGATTCATTATTCTCTCTCTTAAATTTCTTAAAACTGCTAAATTAAATGAACCATGTTCTGGAAATGCTAAAACTCCATCATCTTTTGTATACTTTGCCCAGTTGTCCAACCAAATACAAGTATGGTCTCCGTATTTCGCAACCATAAAGGATGCGGGCGATTTTGGTGGGGGAAGCAACTGTCCCTCTCTTGTCACAATCGGTTTGTCCTTTTTAAATAAACTCTTGATCTTTCCAAACCAGAACTTTTTCTCCTTTTCTGGTACATCGTAATACATCATTTTGTCTTCTGTGTATCACTGGATTTTCCCTACGACTATTCTGTTGGTTTTAACCAATCGTAGCGCGACTCACACTAACGCACCAATCCGGAGCGTCTATGTCACTTCAGTAATTCTCCAATCCCAGCGCGACTCACACTAACGCACTAATCCGGAGCGTCTACGTCACCCTGAAATTCTCCACTCTCAGCGCGGTATACACTAACGCACCAATCAGGAGCGTCTACGTTTCTTACTGACTGGCCAATCCCAGCACGGTCTTTCTGACGTCAGCTTTTCTCACTACTTCTGCTTCTGCTGTCCCCTCCTTTACAAAATTTATCGGCAAACTTTTCACGTTCTTTGTGACTCACAAATCTGTTAGTAACGAGATAAAAAAACGCCACCATTATCTGTTTCGCTAACAAAGAATAGTTTTTGACCTTTCTTACAAGAATTCCGTCTTTCCCGAGAGCAGCGAACAGTCTGCCCTACTACAGAATTGTTACTTCCGTTGATAAAGTAGCACTTCCCTCTACCTTACCCTTCTAACAAGCATTAGCTAACTGTTTCTCTAGAATTAAGACACCTAGTTGGAGACCCAATGCTCTTGAGAAATAAAACCAGAGTTTCACAATTAACCTGAATGCTATTTCATTCACGCACTTTCATATGGAAAATTTGTTCATTCACACAGAATTCTGTCTTTCCCGAGAACAGCGAACAGTCTGCCCTACTACAGAATTATTACACTTGTTAATAAAGTAGCACTTCCCTCTACTTTATCCTTCTAGCAAGCTTAGGGAACACCTATTACCTTTCCAGTGATAAGCGTAATCAGAGTGCCTTTTGGACACCTGGTACCTAAGACCAAAATTTCACAGGTGACCTTCGCTACCATACATTTCTCTTGTACAGAAAATGTCCCTAATGGCAACACACGACGATGTTACCGAATTGAACCCACACAATGCGTCATGCAACTTCAATCGTCACACGTTTTCCCCGTGTACCTACAGGGCAACAACAATTCCGTCTTTCCCGAGAGCAGCGCTTACCTCTGCTCTACCACGAAACCATTACAAACTTCCGACTTCCTACATCCCAGAAGCCGTCAAACAACATAGAACTCGACGCGACTCAACATAGAGTGTTAATACCTAAACCAATACTTTCCCACAATCAATAATCAATAAGCAATTTACAAGCAATAATCACCAACCCAAAACAATAAAAACCATCCTCTGCTACCAGAAAAACTGCTCCAGCGCAAATCTGGGAATGGGGAATAACGTTCACCAATATCCTCCCTGCGTTGCCGACCCGACGTCACACTAGCTCATTCACACACACATTCATTGGTGGGGCCCATAACACCAACACTCATACGTCTCTCTCACGAGTCTGCACACAGGAGGGATGAGTAATTCAAGCACTGGACATGTGAGGGGAATACCTTATAACCTAAGGAGAGAAAAGTTATTTTACAAAATATACATTAACATCCTTCGCCTATAGATCCCTAGTCTCAAACATCAAGGCACTCCACCCACCTGGTCAATGGACCAATTTAGTTGGATTGGTTGATGGTGATTTAGAACCAGCTAAAACACATTTTAAGACTCAAAATCCTTATCTCCCTTAATGAAACCACAAACTCATATTTCTTGTTAATCAATATTTGTTTATCTAAATTTTCATAATGATTTTATATTTGCATTTGTCTCGTCAAAGTTTAGAATTTTTAGATCAATTCAAATAAATCGCAGAACATCATATTTACCTAATCTGGCTATTTGAAGTCCTCTAATTCATTGACTCTGCATAACCAAATTTTGTCGTAAATTGTCCGAAAAAGCAGACCAAAGCTCAAAGTCCTCTGCTCAGCACGTTACAGTCCCAATTTATCAAAGGACCAGAAATCGTGCAAGCAACTATCATAGCCCATGGATTTAGAAAAATTTGCAGTCATCAAGCGGTCAGGCAGCATCTGGATCATCAGGAAAGGCGTCACGAACATAGCTTCGAACAAGGAAAAGATGAAGTAGTTGAGCACCCCTTCCTATTCTACTACGCTTTTTATAATAGAATCAAGTTAAAGAAGATACAAATTTAAGCTTTAGAACAGTTGTGATTGGCTGTTTGAGATTGTCCGACTTTTATTCCAAGATTCTTAGTACAGTTTGAGGGGTGAGGTCATTGGTCAGCAATGTGTCGGCTTGTTCCGGTTTACTGTAAGGTTGATTGTTCCCCTGTCTTGGCGAACGTCCTGTTTTATATCCTTGACCGGGTACATGATGTTCAAAGGTCGCTGTTAAGTTTTAGGAGATTTCTTGCACATGCGCAGCACACTCCACGCCTCATGAGAGGGTGGCCACTTCTGCGTGTGGTGACAGCGGCCATATTGGATTTAGGCCCAGATGCCAACTTAAGCAAAACAAACACAAAAGAATAATTAAGTCACAGAAATGGAGACTCTAATGTTAACCACTTGCTTATCCCTCTATGTGCTTGTGTTTATCTAGCATATAGCGACATTTAAAGCAATTATATTCACCTTTTTCGATCCTCCTCGAGGGTGTAACATCACAAAGCAACATATATCATGCAGTATTCTATTACCACATATACTATTGTTAATATGCGTAAAGATTTTAGTTATAAGAGTTATTTAGCCATGCAAATAGCAAATCCCATATATGGTTTAAGTTTTAATAATGTTGATTAGTATACATGCGATACTCATTTAATAATATTATAATTAATAGATTATATAATTAGTATTTTCATGCGAAAATAGAGGAGGTATACAAAATGTTGCACTACCAGCTCCATCATTATACTTAACCTTGTTTACAATTAGGCTATGAAAGGAAAGGGGGCGCAGACCCTGCACCCTCATACAAGAGCAGCTGCTGCCTCCATTAGGGCGGAGGGGCGCCGCCCCACTGCTTTCTCGCAGCACGAGAAGCAGAAACATAAAATGGTATTCTAAATACCCTTTTATGTTCTGCTTCTCGTGCTGTAAGAAAGCAGAAGGCAGGGGTATGCCTGGTTGGGGGCGGGTGGGAGGGTATGCCTGGCTGGGGGCGGGCAGGCAGGCGGTTGGGCGGATCGGGGAGGAGTGGCTTGCAACACTCTGAGTACCCTGACTGTTTGGTCGGCCGCTGGGCTGGCTAAAGCAGTTATGGGCACTCTACATTTTGTCTATGTAGGCTACATACAGCCTACATAGAGAAAATAGCCTCCCTACAGGTGACCCGGCTAGGCGCTGTCCGCACCAATTACAATGCTGCCATTGCAGCTTTGTGATTGGCTTACAGGAGGGGAGGGAGCATGCCTGTTCCAGTTAAGGAGCAGAAAAACATGGGACCCGACCCAGAAGTAGAAGCAGCGTGGGACCCGGTCAGGTAAGTTTTATTTTAATTTTAACCCCCCCGCGCAAAACCCCGCGCTACACCCCCCCCAGGAGTATTGCGAGCGCCGTACTTGGAAACTAACATCACGAAATTCATTACAGGCATGAGTGAAACTCGGTTGGCCCAGGTGCAATCAACATACGTAGATATCCGGCTGGTCAAAGCAAAATGGTTTTGAAAGTATGGAGAGTTAAACCATATTGACTACCTCTAAGTCCATAGATATTGGTCTACGCACTGCAGTAAAACAAATAATAAAGGAGAAATCACTCACTTCATTTTGGTTACAAACAGGTCATCATGAAAGCTTTGTGCATGCTGAGACCACTTTGCAAGTGAGATCACTTCTTCTTATGTATAAGCGATCAATCTGTGACATTCACCCTGATGTTAAGGTTTCACAAAGATGACTGCATTCTTATCAGAGGTTCAAAGGGTACCCAACAAAATTTTTATGTATCAATAACCAGTTGATAATAGGACAATGATTTGTGGTTGGACTAAAAGGGGGCCCTATTCTGGCAAGTTCCGAGGAGTAGCATCAGTGTTTCCAAGGTTTAATTTGTAAGCAAAATAAAATCCAAAACTTGATCTCAACAACCAGTCATTTTGTGACTGTGATGGCCATATCAGGGTGTCCATGAGGAATGCTACATCATTGCTATGTTATTATAAGACGGAATGTGGACAGATCTGGTGAACTTGGTAAATCGTAAAAGACAAAAGCATTAAAATAACCAGCAAATATTTGAAACCATTGTGACATTCCTTTGTGGATAATGGCTTGGGCATAGCAGAATAAAAACAGTTCCGTTCATGGGGATTTGGAAACAAAGGGGCCGATTCCGATCCTGGAAACATTTTCCCCGTACGAATCGTATCCGGATTTTTTTCCGTCCGAATCGTACAAGTACCGTACAAACTGGCAAGTACGATTCGCATGGGAAAAAATACATACGAATCGCATTGGGAAAATTCCCCCACACGTCCTCGGGTCGGAAAAAGTGTCCGACACGTCCCCGGACGATTTTACGTACGAATCGCAAAACTGAAGTCCGAGCGCGCAAGTACGATCCATCCCGTCCGTCCGATTGTACAACCGTATGGAAAAAACACCGCACGGAGCGAACTTCAATAGCAACCATGGAGACATGTGCCCCCCCAGCCCCCCGTATGTACGCGCCGTCCCCCCAGCCCCCCCCGCAGATGGAGGCGCCGTACCCCCAGCCCCCGTGTATGTACGGAGCATACCCCCACCCCACCCCCTGAATGTACGGTGCGGACCCCCACCCCCGTATGTACGGTGCGTACCCCCACCCCACCCCCCGTATGTACGGTGCGGACCCCCACCCCACCCCCCGTATGTACGGTGCATACCCCCACCCCACCCCCCGTATGTACACAAAGTTGTGTTTTGAATTTATGAGAAATCTGAGTTTAAATAGGCCTCTTGTCTGTGTCGGAAGCACTTGAAAAATCATGCTCGAGCTACTGAATGAGACTGCAATGCGACAGTAATGGCAGACTGTGCGCTATTAACAACAGTATTCAATCCGACCCAGTGGGTCACTGAGACCTACTGAGACCTACATGTTTTTAACATGATTATGTTGCACTGGTCTTGTTTGTCATGAAAAAAATAAAAACAAAAATCCATGGAGGCATGCTGTTGTGCGAGTGCATGAATAAGTGTTAATATGAATGTTTGAAAATGGTGGCTTGCCAGAGGATAATGTTTATTTGGCACGCAGTGAGAAAACAATGGCTTCAGTTCTCATAAGGACTCAATTACCATGAGTGCCATCAAAGAGCAAGCCTTTTTTCTTCTGTGATAACAATTGTCACTGAGTGACAGTGTTTTATAAACAGAATCAATAAGTGATCAACATATTAGAAGTGCCTGCCAGTTTAAGAGAGCACAGAGCTGCCTTCCTGCACAGGGAGGAAACGTACTTTGTGTGACCTTAACCTGAGCAGCGAGCGCAGCGCCTCCTGTAATAATCCGTAGACTGTCCACTCAGTTGTCAAATTGGCCACATTTGCCCACTGGTTGTAGAAACTGCTAGATGATATTGAGGGTATGGTAGCTTCACAACCCAGCTGGTGGACACAATTACTGGCAGCGGCGACTAGCTCTGCACTTATGCTGCATGGTGGATTATGCATGCATGAAAAACCCATGCATTTTTTATGTCCCATCACCTTGAAATGTCACCATCCACCACTACAAATGTGGAACAGTATCAGAAAAGATTTTGACAAAATAAGACATATACTCAGCCATTCCTAAAAAGGATTTCAACTCTTCTTTATTGGTGGAAATGGGTCATTTCTTATGGAATCTGTGATGTTAAATTTAAGTTTATTGCCTTCATTTGATATTGTGTGTCCTAGGTAATCAACAGAGATTACTCCAATATTAAATATCTTCTTTCCAATGGTTAATCCTGCTACTTTAGGTTAAGTCAGTACCGCCTAATTTTTGATTGTGCTCTTTCTCGATGACCCATATAATAATATGTCATCCTGAAAACACATGATCCTGTGGCAATCTTTTAAGATGTATTGCATCACCCTTTGGAATATGGCCACTGCCCAGGCTAACCCAAAGGGCATTCTGCGGTAATGGTAAGTTCCAAAGGGGGTGGTGAAAAAAGTGAAGAATTTGGAATCATGGTGAAGTGCTACCTGGTGGTATGAGGCAGAACGTTCTAATATGCTAAAATATTTAGCATCATGCATGAGACTTAACATTTCATTTATTCTGGGTAGAGGATGCCTGTCAACCCAAATGTTAGTTATGTTCTCTCAAATCAACACATAACTGTATTACCTCAGAATTGGTCTTAGTGGCAATAACAATTGGAGCTAGGCATTTGGAGCTTTCTATCTTTTTAAAAACACCTTGAGTTTCTAATCTGTCCAGTTCCTTTTTCAGTGGATCTTTCATGAGCAATGGAATAGGTCTAGTCTTGTGCACTACTGGAACCGCATTGTTTTTCAGCTGGATCTTGTGAACAAAATCCTTCAGTAGACCTAGACTATCAGAAAAAGCTTCAGTAACCTATTCACACACATCTTTACCCTATAATTAATCTGTCAACTATAAGTACTCGTTCTTCATTATTATTATTAAGCTTAAAAGTGAAGCCTTTTTGGTGTTTCCACCTTAACAAATTTGAGCCTTGTTTAGTTATGTATATGTTGCTTGTTGTGCTTCTGTCTTCAAACGAAATATGTATTTTTAACATTCCATCCAATGGTATGGGATCTTTATTGTATCCCTCAAATTTTATGACAGGAGTTTCTAATGTATAATTTCTTCCTGCAAATTTCTCTTGGAAAGTCCTCTTATCCATAAAAGTGTATGGTGAACATAAATCAGCATATACATTGAAAATCACATCACCAAGGGTAAAATAACAGGTTGTAGAAGTTGCATTTTGATTCTTTTCAATAGAATTTATCTGAAAGACTATCTTATTATCTGCTTTGTGCTCATTATTGATCGATCTGATAACATGAATGTCTTTGGTTTCAGAATCTTTCCATACCTTAGGAAAGTGACCACTTTTATTAAATTTCCTACAAATTACTGTCTTTGTAGGGCACTTAGGATTGTTCACTAAATGGTTAGCATTGCCACATCTGAAACATTTTAGTTTGTCTGATTTGTTAATTTAATTTTAGATTTCTGTAATTGTAACTATTGTACCTTGTAGATATCATTAGGTTCAACTACATTATTAACGTTATTAGAATCACCTGGCAACTCTACTGGAACTTCCATTTCTTTTATACACATAGCTGTGTGCTCTATGCTTCACGCTACATCTATTGTTACTTGTAGATTGGGATTCATTGCTAGTAGTTTCTCTTAGACTTTGGAACTGTTTGTATACCTCAGCATTTGATCCTGTAATAAAAAGTCAGTAAGTGTCCAAACCCACAAATGGCAGAACATTCTCTAAGTACTATAATGTAATAGGCTATTTTTTCTTTTTTACCTTGTATCCTACCAAACAGTGTATGCCTTTCCCATGCGTATTCCTTATTTCCTTAACATAATTCTCAAATTACTTCAGTATAATTTGATAAACATCTTGTTGAGCTTCCCTTCCTTCTCCCCTTTCTTCAATGGTGCGTTCAGGATGTTCTTCGTATATTTTCCTAACATGTATACCAATATTGTGCAACAAAATATGATTCTCATTGGACTACATTTTTTCCCTCCTATGGATCAAGTATATACAATTACAATGCTGCCATTGCAGCTTTGTGATTGGCTTACAGGAGGGGAGGGAGCATGCCTGTTCCAGTTTAGGAGCAGAAAAACATGGGACCCGACCCAGAAGTAGAAGCAGCGTGGGACCCGGTCAGGTAAGTTTTATTTTAATTTTAACCCCCCCGCGCAAAACCCCGCGCAAAACCCCCCCAGGAGTATTGCGAGCGCCGTACTTGGAAACTAACATCACGCAATTCATTACAGGCATGAGTGAAACTTGGTTGGCCCAGGTGCAATCAACATACGTAGATATCCGGCTGGTCAAAGCAAAATGGTTTTGAAAGTATGGAGAGTTAAACCATATTGACTACCTCTAAGTCCATAGATATTGGTCTACGCACTGCAGTAAAACAAATAATAAAGGAGAAATCACTCACTTCATTTTGGTTACAAACAGGTCATCATGAAAGCTTTGTGCATGCTGAGACCACTTTGCAAGTGAGATCACTTCTTCTTATGTATAAGCGATCAATCGGTGACATTCACCCTGATGTTAAGGTTTCACAAAGATGACTGCATTCTTATCAGAGGTTCAAAGGGTACCCAACAAAATTTTTATGTATCAATAACCAGTTGATAATAGGACAATGATTTGTGGTTGGACTAAAAGGGGGCCCTATTCTGGCAAGTTCCGAGGAGTAGCATCAGTGTTTCCAAGGTTTAATTTGTAAGCAAAATAAAATCCAAAACTTGATCTCAACAACCAGTCATTTTGTGACTGTGATGGCCATATCAGGGTGTCCATGAGGAATGCTACATCATTGCTATGTTATTATAAGACGGAATGTGGACAGATCTGGTGAACTTGGTAAATCGTAAAAGACAAAAGCATTAAAATAACCAGCAAATATTTGAAACCATTGTGACATTCCTTTGTGGATAATGGCTTGGGCATAGCAGAATTAAAACAGTTCCGTTCATGGGGATTTGGAAACAAAGGGGCCGATTCTGATCCTGGAAACATTTTCCCCGTACGAATCGTATCCGGATTTTTTTCCGTCCGAATCGTACAAGTACCGTACAAACTGGCAAGTACGATTCGCATGGGAAAAAATACATACGAATCGCATTGGGAAAATTCCCCCACACGTCCTCGGGTCGGAAAAAGTGTCCGACACGTCCCCGGACGATTTTACGTACGAATCGCAAAACTGAAGTCCGAGCGTGCAAGTACGATCCATCCCGTCCGTCCGATTGTACAACCGTATGGAAAAAACACCGCACGGAGCGAACTTCAATAGCAACCATGGAGACATGTGCCCCCCCAGCCCCCCGTATGTACGCGCCGTCCCCCCAGCCCCCCCGCGGATGGAGGCGCCGTACCCCCAGCCCCCGTGTATGTACGGAGCATACCCCCACCCCACCCCCTGAATGTACGGTGCGGACCCCCACCCCCGTATGTACGGTGCGTACCCCCACCCCACCCCCCGTATGTACGGTGCGGACCCCCACCCCACCCCCCGTATGTACGGTGCATACCCCCACCCCACCCTCCGTATGTACACAAAGTTGTGTTTTGAATTTATGAGAAATCTGAGTTTAAATAGGCCTCTTGTCTGAGTCGGAAGCACTTGAAAAATCATGCTCGAGCTACTGAATGAGACTGCAATGCGACAGTAATGGCAGACTGTGCGCTATTAACAACAGTATTCAATCCGACCCAGTGGGTCACTGAGACCTACTGAGACCTACATGTTTTTAACATGATTATGTTGCACTGGTCTTGTTTGTCATGAAAAAAATAAAAACAAAAATCCATGGAGGCATGCTGTTGTGCGAGTGCATGAATAAGTGTTAATATGAATGTTTGAAAATGGTGGCTTGCCAGAGGATAATGTTTATTTGGCACGCAGTGAGAAAACAATGGCTTCAGTTCTCATAAGGACTCAATTACCATGAGTGCCATCAAAGAGCAAGCCTTTTTTCTTCTGTGATAACAATTGTCACTGAGTGACAGTGTTTTATAAACAGAATCAATAAGTGATCAACATATTAGAAGTGCCTGCCAGTTTAAGAGAGCACAGAGCTGCCTTCCTGCACAGGGAGGAAACGTACTTTGTGTGACCTTAACCTGAGCAGCGAGCGCAGCGCCTCCTGTAATAATCCGTAGACTGTCCACTCAGTTGTCAAATTGCCCACATTTGCCCACTGGTTGTAGAAACTGCTAGATGATATTGAGGGTATGGTAGCTTCACAACCCAGCTGGTGGACACAATTACTGGCAGCGGCGACTAGCTCTGCACTTATGCTGCATGGTGGATTATGCATGCATGAAAAACCCATGCATTTTTTATGTCCCATCACCTTGAAATGTCACCATCCACCACTACAAATGTGGAACAGTATCAGAAAAGATTTTGACAAAATAAGACATATACTCAGCCATTCCTAAAAAGGATTTCAACTCTTCTTTATTGGTGGAAATGGGTCATTTCTTATGGAATCTGTGATGTTAAATTTAAGTTTATTGCCTTCATTGGATATTGTGTGTCCTAGGTAATCAACAGAGATTACTCCAATATTAAATATCTTCTTTCCAATGGTTAATCCTGCTACTTTAGGTTAAGTCAGTACCGCCTAATTTTTGATTGTGCTCTTTCTCTCGATGACCCATATAATAATATGTCATCCTGAAAACACATGATCCTGTGGCAATCTTTTAAGATGTATTGCATCACCCTTTGGAATATGGCCACTGCCCAGGCTAACCCAAAGGGCATTCTGCGGTAATGGTAAGTTCCAAAGGGGGTGGTGAAAAAAGTGAAGAATTTGGAATCATGGTGAAGTGCTACCTGGTGGTATGAGGCAGAACGTTCTAATATGCTAAAATATTTAGCATCATGCATGAGACTTAACATTTCATTTATTCTGGGTAGAGGATGCCTGTCAACCCAAATGTTAGTTATGTTCTCTCAAATCAACACATAACTGTATTACCTCAGAATTGGTCTTAGTGGCAATAACAATTGGAGCTAGGCATTTGGAGCTTTCTATCTTTTTAAAAACACCTTGAGTTTCTAATCTGTCCAGTTCCTTTTTCAGTGGATCTTTCATGAGCAATGGAATAGGTCTAGTCTTGTGCACTACTGGAACCGCATTGTTTTTCAGCTGGATCTTGTGAACAAAATCCTTCAGTAGACCTAGACTATCAGAAAAAGCTTCAGTAACCTATTCACACACATCTTTACCCTATAATTAATCTGTCAACTATAAGTACTCGTTCTTCATTATTATTATTAAGCTTAAAAGTGAAGCCTTTTTGGTGTTTCCACCTTAACAAATTTGAGCCTTGTTTAGTTATGTATATGTTGCTTGTTGTGCTTCTGTCTTCAAACGAAATATGTATTTTTAACATTCCATCCAATGGTATGGGATCTTTATTGTATCCCTCAAATTTTATGACAGGAGTTTCTAATGTATAATTTTTTCCTGCAAATTTCTCTTGGAAAGTCCTCTTATCCATAAAAGTGTATGGTGAACATAAATCAGCATATACATTGAAAATCACATCACCAAGGGTAAAATAACAGGTTGTAGAAGTTGCATTTTGATTCTTTTCAATAGAATTTATCTGAAAGACTATCTTATTATCTGCTTTGTGCTCATTATTGATCAATCTGATAACATGAATGTCTTTGGTTTCAGAATCTTTCCATACCTTAGGAAAGTGACCACTTTTATTAAATTTCCTACAAATTACTGTCTTTGTAGGGCACTTAGGATTGTTCACTAAATGGTTAGCATTGCCACATCTGAAACATTTTAGTTTGTCTGATTTGTTAATTTAATTTTAGATTTCTGTAATTGTAACTATTGTACCTTGTAGATTTCATTAGGTTCAACTACATTATTAATGTTATTAGAATCACCTGGCAACTCTACTGGAACTTCCATTTCTTTTATACACATAGCTGTGTGCTCTATGCTTCACGCTACATCTATTGTTACTTGTAGATTGGGATTCATTGCTAGTAGTTTCTCTCAGACTTTGGAACTGTTTGTATACCTCAGCATTTGATCCTGTAATAAAAAGTCAGTAAGTGTCCAAACCCACAAATGGCAGAACATTCTCTAAGTACTATAATGTAATAGGCTATTTTTTCTTTTTTACCTTGTATCCTACCAAACAGTGTATGCCTTTCCCATGCGTATTCCTTATTTCCTTAACATAATTCTCAAATTACTTCAGTATAATTTGATAAACATCTTGTTGAGCTTCCCTTCCTTCTCCCCTTTCTTCAATGGTGCGTTCAGGATGTTCTTCGTATATTTTCCTAACATGTATACCAATATTGTGCAACAAAATATGATTCTCATTGGACTACATTTTTTCCCTCCTATGGATCAAGTAAGTTTCAAATATTTTAATCCATCTTTCGTATGGTAGATGTGGTTCCCCAACGTCATTTAGGAGGCAGAATTTGACTCATGCTAGCTGCAGCCATGGTAGGGTAGTTATAAGTACTATAAAGAGGGGAAAGATTAGATATCTGGCAAGAGTCTAAAAGAGACTATAATGATTAGAAATAACAAAAAGCAGCAATGCAGGATAGAAAAGATTGACAATAATTTATGATGCTGCCTGAAAGATACTACCCTTGATGTAGTATGAGGTAAACACCCTATTTAAAGGATATAACTATATGCCACCTCCCAGGGCAGATCTGACGAACCTTCAACATGCTAAACAGACTCATTTATAACATTCCAAAGGATTGGTAATGCAGGGGTGGCGGGAAGGTACAGGGAAAGTGCAAGTATAGGCAAAAGCTAGGCAAACCACAACATCCTACCTCTACTGTGAACCTGCTGATGAGGGACCTTTTTACTGGTGATGGTGTTTATTTAAGCATGCTTCTTGAAAATGAAAATACAATTTTAGCAGTTTTGTGCTAAAACAATGATTCAAGTGAAGCAAATGACTCAAAAGGTGCTTCTCCCCAAAGTATGCCTGGTGTGCTAGACTGGGTTTTATCGTCCTATTGGTCTTAACATGTTGACAATGTTTGGCGTGTTTTAACTGATGAACCCATTACAATTAGGTTGAAACCAATGAAAATGTGATGGCATTACCACAGTACCTACTGCAACCTGTGGCAGAGGTAGAGATGTACTTGGCTATTACTACTTCAATAAAACAAAAGGTTTTGGTGCAGACTAAGCCCAAGAGCTCATGGTGTTAGTTCGACTTTGAGGAAATAACGGAACATTGGCATCCTGCATGCCACACTGAGCTCTGGAATGCCACTGGTGCTCATTATGCTTGCCATGACCAACAGGAATTCTCTTCAGGTTACCGCAAACATGGAAGCGCTGCAACGATCCAGGCAGGGAGGGTGCACATCAACAGTCTGATCACAGCATCTAGCAATGCGCAGATGGAAAGTGAATACCATAATACATGTATTTGTGAAGAGCACATTCAGTCAAGGGTATCTTGGTGCTATATTACAGATGTTTATTGTTACCCAACTCAATGGTACTCATTTATTGACCTCGGAAGGATGAAAGCCTGAGTGGGCCTGCTGGGGCTTGATCCTGTGACCAGGAGGTCGAAGACAGGCCCCTAGTGGACGCATTAGTCCATTAAGTCACCAGACCCAGCTGAATAATATTTTCCCGTTCTGAAGCCAGGAGATCTCAGATGAGCCCTTGAAACTCTCCTCTGCACCAATGCTGGTTAGAATGTAACACACAATTGGTGGGAGTGGCAGCTTACACCTCTTGAACCAAGGGTGGGTACTTTGCTTTGTTTTGGTGGGGAGCTTGGGTTTTGTGGTTGAGGCAGATCTAATAGTAACAGTGCACTGAACTGCAAGCAGTGATGCCTCTTTACAATCAGAGGTGGTGTTGTTCTTGTCCACCACACAAGTGTGTGAACGCCAGAAGTGGACTGTGGCATCTTAAGCTTGGCTGGGGTAGAATCAGTGCGATCCCACTTTGTGGGCCATGTGAACATACACACCACCCAGACCAGCCCTGGCCCACCTCCCACTGGCACATGCCCAAACCTGAGAACAAAATAACAAGGTAAGAAAGGTACTTTGCAATTGCTGAGACACCTGGGAGGAAATCATCATTTTGTAGACTAATCTAACTGTAAACTCTTGAGAGGTGTCAACAGGAAACAGCGAAGCCACAAAGGAACCTTACTGTCCAAGAGGCTCGCAATATGGTCTTCACATGACTTGTTTTGCACAACCATTCAATATATGTACTCACAGAGCAGCCTAGGCTGTCTCATAGTCAACAGAAATTATTTCCATGATAACTGTGTACTGATGGAAGTGCCCTCTGTTGATTTTGTACATGTCAGAAATAAAGTATACTTTCTATTTTAAAGAAAAGTACTGACTGGACCCTTTTTCTTGATAGTTATCTAATGTTTCATTGAGTTCCGAGGTTCAATCCTACATTACTTTCCTGAACAAGCCTTGACTACTCAACCTTACTACCTTGATGGTTCAGTGCTAAAGGGGTGTTCTTAGGGCTCAACAGTAGCATAACGCCATGGGGCACTAATGGTAAAAGACTCTGATTGTTACAATCTGAGCCCAGTAGCCACTGTCTGTTCCCGAGTCTCCCAAAAATGTCCCCACATAGAACTTGAATTTAACTGTCCATGATGGGACAGAGGTGATATGCAATCCTTAAATAATTGTCTTGAATCAGAAGGGTTTCTTACAACTTCCTTGATTTAAGGGGTTCTGCCAGTAGTGTTATTATTTCTGTCTTGTTTTCACCTTCCTAAAAATGGGTGCCCTTTAAACACCATCAACACCCACACATGGTTTTAGTTTTATCCTTCTATGAACTGCTGTAAGACCCATTCATTGAGGTGATGGGGCAAGTAGGGGATACTAGGTCTCAGCCTCAGGGGCTTGTGCATTTACCTGTGATGCTCTGGGGTCTGTCCTATTATTGCTCCGCAAACTATGCCAAGTACAACCACTTCAGCACTAGACTCTCTGTGATTGCAAAGCCAAGCTGTCACAAGCTTCTCAGGGAGGTAGTGAAGAGGATGCTCAAGCTCAGAACAATCACCCTGCTGATTGTCCAACCCAGTGCTTGACCACAGTTATAAAAGGTACTTTAATCTATGTGCTTAAAACAAAGCACTGCACAGTAATTGATAGCAGATATAATAAAAACGCACTAGCACTTGGGATACTGCACCTTGGATTCTGCCCACTCCATGCCCTTTTCCAGCTTTACCGCCTTTTGTGAGAATAGGTAGGTGCCACTAGGGTTTGAAGTGTCTATTAGGGTTGTATGGAGGCTCAGGTTTAGATTACCACTGTTCAGTAGGTGGTGCTCAGTTCAATAGTGTCCCATATGGTTCAGGTTGACCACAGCCCAGGTCTCGGTGTTCACATTCCGAGGCTGGGCAGATGTGCATCACGTCTCTCTCTTCTCTTCTGCTTCTAGGAGGTTACAGGCCAGCTGTAGACTCAGCCTTTGCCCTGGGTCAGCCTCAGTAGAACACACCAGTGAGGGTAGCAACCAGACGTTCTTGCAGACCAGCTCAGGCATTGGACTTTGGCAGAGGCTCACTGCTCCTGGGTCTCTGGGTGAGGTGCAGCAGATGGGCTGCCATGTGGTCGGGGGTCATATTGGTATGACGGCAGCTGTAGGCACACTCAAAAGATTTGGCAGCAGTGTCGGTCTCGGGCCCAGTTCTTAGTTGTGGCGACAGCAACTTTGACCCGATCTGCAGTAACGTTTCTTCAAGTGCTGTTCTTGGTCATAGCACAACGGGAGACATCCGTTACATCGCGGTCTTCACACCGTGATACTTTTACAACGCAGGCATTACAACTCAAGTTGCTACAACGACTGGCGCTGGATGGCGCTATACACTAAGGAATAGTATGATTCACTATTCCAACACCTTCCCTACTGTTACGTAGGCTGGAGTTGGAATAGTAAATCATACTATTCCTAAATCCAGCGCCTCCAGCGCAAGTACTTGTAACGATTTGCGTTGTAATGCCTGCGTTGTAAACGTATCGTGGTGTGAAGACCACAATGTAACGTCACATATTCTAGCACAACAACTGCTTTCCACAATTCACGCTCAGAACCGCGATCTCAGAGAGATTGCCCCTCACACTGCTGTGGCTTGCAAATCACTCTCTACTGCCTTCCCTTCTCCTAGTATACCTTCATTCCACTGGGGTAGAGCTGCTTCTGGCACTCCATGGACACTTCTGCAGGTTTGGCAAGCTCCTTCCCTCTCTCAGTACGCAAGCTGGCCTCTAGGCACTCTGGTCAAAGGACACCTGCTGCCAGTAGGGCGAGATCTTAGGTGATATCTCCTCCCCTCTTGAAAGCTCCATGTCAGGCAGACAACAGAGTACACTGCTGAGTACTTCCTTACTCTGTAAAACAAGAACATGGAACTGGAACAACAAGTAGGTCAATGGCTCTGACAATTATACAGTCAAAGCGGACAGGAGATTATGATTCCCTAGCTGCACTTTCAGAACCAGCTTGGGATATATATATGTGTGTATATAACGCAAGTACACATGGAATCCTCGCAAGGCCCGCGAGGGGCAGAGAGCCAAGCCAGACGAGAATACTGACATATCAACATCAAAAAGTCATCAATTACTTCTCACTCTATCCGGAAGAAGACGCTCCCTCAGGAATACGTGCAGTATCAACTAAAAGCTTCACACCATAGCAAGGGGAGTAAAGCTTTCTGTTGATACCGCATGTCTGAGTGAGCGTCTTCTTCCTTACAGAGTGAGAAGAAATTGGTGACTTTTGATATATATTTATAAACCACACATTGCCCAGCAATGAGGGTGCACACGTGGCGCTTAAATCTCCTTCGGGCACGGCCATCGCGCCGAATCCGCATCTCTGCCTGACGTGTTTCGGGTACTTCCCTTAATCATAGGCGTGATTCCAATAATTGCTTTGGCCACAAACACTTTATTTACATAATAACCCTCCAATGGGCTTCGAAGATCAAAATGTCCCAATGTCTTCAGGGAGTTATAGTTCATGGCCTGCCTCTTACCCCAATGGGACGGAGTGATGTCAGTGAGATGCAGGTAAAATCGGCCCCAATGAGCCTCAGGGCGCCAGGTATGCCCGTATTTCAGAATAGCGTCCCCACAGACGGCGTCGACATCAATTTCGAGCCAGTGGCCCCTTCTCAATGTTTGGGTGGTGCAACCCTCTGCGCCCGGAACCGGCGCATTAAACATGAACCACACATTGCCCAGCAATGAGGGTGCACACGGGGCGGTAAAATCTCCTTCGGGCACAGCCAGTGCCCCAAATCCACATCTCTGCTTTGCCTGACGCGTTTCGGGTGGGAAACAACCTTTGCAACGTGTGCATTACAACGCAATGCCTTTACAACGCAACCATTACAATGCAGGTACACTTACATCATATGATTTTACAACGCATGCTTTTACTACGCATATATAGGTACAAGGTATGCTTTTACAACGCATTGGTATTGTATGGCAAGTGTTTGTTATATTTTTTAATAATGCATGTTAAATTATTTAAGTAATATTTATTTATAAAACATAATAATTTATTTATAGTTCATTCGTTTTTATATATTAATATTGTTATTAAAGAGTTAATATGCTTGTTAATAATAATACATAATTTATGGAATAGTTATAAGTTATGAGTAAATTAATATGCAGGTATTAATATTAATGCTACTGATATAATTATTATGGAAACATTTATAGAAAATTTATTTTCAAATATAAGATATAAAAAAAATAATACTCAGGTATTAATTTTGTTGGTTAATATTTAATTTTGATGATAATAATTATTTACTTTATTTTAAGGTTTAGGTTAAAATAAATAATACTCAGGTATTAGTAATGTTTATAAGTATTTATTTGTTATGTAAAAAGTTATAGAAAATATTATTATAAACTAATTAAATATCATTCAATATTTTAAATAAAATAAAAAATATATAGAAAAACAATAAAGGTAATGTTATGTTTAAATACTATTACTGTTAAGAGTAAATTGTGAATAATGATATATATATATTTTAATGTAAAGCATATGCCAATAATTATTAATAAATGTCAAAATATATATATATATATATAGATTTAAATTTAAAAAAATCATTTGTATTTTCTATTTTTATTAGATAAATAAACATGTACAAAAAATAGGAAACAGGTAATTTCTTTTTCAGAATTTTTTATTGTTAATTCAACATATTTAGAATCATTGTAATAAATTCAGAAAAATATATAGAAAAATAGAGTATATATTAACATATTTTATAAAAATAGTTTTGTATTTTATTATGTTGAGTAACATTTTATAACACAGTTTTTCAAACGTTTCTCACGCTTTTCCATTGTTTTCAATGAGAGAAAATGTCCTTTTTTCATTTTTACTAAATCATATGACGTCGACGCGTAAACGTAAGTTTCATCATTACGGAGATCGTCGGTGGAGAGAAAAGAAGCAAGGGAGAGCTGCGTTAAGGTAGGATAAATTTACATTATTAAAATACATAGGGGCCGATTAGGATGGCGGTCGGAAAACCACCCCGACTGCCATGGAAGCGGAAAACAACCACCTGCCTGTACCGTGGAAAAACCGGCGGCCAAATTAGGATCTTCTGCCAAAAAACACCGACCGCGGCGGAACGGGGCCAAGAAAAACCGCCCGTAGCCGGCGGAGATGGCCAAAATCTGTCCATGGCGGTCGGATCCGCAGTGGAAAAACACCAATCCGCCGCAAGTATAGCAGAGACACTGCACGGGAAATTAGGATATCCCTGATGGTCCTGCTGTACGTTCCGCTGTTTACGACCGCCGCGGTCGCACACTGGGATGAATGGGAGAGCCAGTGGAAGAGATGCAGCATAGCCAACGCTGCGGACAATCCGTGAAAAATATGGCAGATGAAGCAAAAAAAACACCAATAAGGCCAAAAAATGCACACAGCAAACTAGCCATGCCCCCCCCCCCCCCAAATACACAAAGCACACCCCAATGACACAACCACTTGGCAAAAAGAAAAATACAATTCCCAGGACAACACACACCACACCTGACAGCAATACCCCATTTGGACACACCCACATAGCGGAGTATAAAACCAGCCCCTTCCCTGACCACAATCCTTTGCAACACCCCAGAAGAGAAGGGCTTGAACCACAACAGAAAGGAGAGGCAAAACATTACACCACACACACATCACCACCACCATCACTACCACACCTGTGCTACTAATCCCCCTGTACATCACACACCATACACATCACAACTACACCCACCACTCACACCCCTGTACCCACAACCACTTTGCACACCACACACCATGTCAACACATAAAATGCCCAAATTCACAGAGAGTGAGTTGACAGTCATGGTAAATGAGATAGTCAGAGTGGAACCACAACTGTTTGGTAGCCTGGTCCAACAGACACCATTAGCCACAAGGACACAAATGTGGGCAAGGATAGTCCAAAGGGTCAATGCATTAGGGACCACCCCGCGATCCAAAAAGGAGTTCATGAAGCAGTGGCATGATCTAAAGAGGGTTGTCAAAGAGAGGAGAAGCAAGAACCGTGAGCTGGGTGAGAGGACTGGCGGTGGCCCTCCCATTCCACCAAAACCATTCACACCGTGGGAGGAGAAGGTGCTTGCCATACTGCATCCAGAGAGTCTCACAGGAGGAGCCGGGGAAGTGGAGGCTAGTAAGTACAAACAAATGACTACCACCACACTGATATGTACTGTCTTGCACAACTACAAAGCTGCACCACCTAGTACAAATTCCATTAATCTGCACCACACACTCACAAAAACATGTCTCACAGATCTAACATTCACCCACTCCCATTCACCCCAAACGTAGCTACCAACATTACCATGGGGCATGTGTACAGGCAGTCAGCACTACAACTCCCACCAGGCCTCCTTGTCCCACCGCATCAGCAAGATGGAGTCCTCCCCCCACTTTACCCAGAAGCATGTGTCAGCCATTACACAACACACATCAAACTCACAGGTAGGTCATCAAACTCACAGGTAGGTAGCCATCTTCCCTGAGAGGGTGTTTGTGGGTGGGAGGCCTGTACCACTACTCCCACCATGCCCCCTGCCCCACACCTCAGCAGGATGGAGTACTCCCCCACCCAGAAGCAGTTGCAAGCCATTGCAGTACACCAAACAAACTTACAGGTAGGTAGCCATCTTCACAGGGAGGCTGTTTGTGGGTGGGAGGCCTGTACCATTAACTCCCACCAAGCCCACTGCCCCACACCTCAGCAGGATGTAGCACTCCCCACATCCCACCCAGAAGCAGTTGCAAGCCATTGCAGTACACCAAACAAACTTACAGGTAGGTAGCCATCTTCACAGTGATGGTATTTGTGGGTAGGAGGCCTGTACCACTACTCCCACCATGCCCCCTGCCCCACACCTCAGCAGGATGGAGCACTCCCCACACCCCACCCAGAAGCATGTGTCAGCCATTACATTACCCTCATCAAACTAACAGGTAGGTAGTCATCTTCACAGTGAGGGTGTTTGTGGGTGGGAGACCTGTACCACTACTCCCACCATGCCCCCTGGTCCACACCTCAGCAGGATGGAGCACTCCCCCACCCAGAAGCAATCGCAAGCTATTACAGTACACCAAACAAACTTACAGTTAGGTAGCCATCTTCACAGGGAGGGTGTTTGTGGGTGGGAGGCCTGTACCACTACTCTCACCATGCACCCTGCCCCACACCTCAGCAGGATGGAGCACTCCCCACACCCCACACCCCACCCAGAAGCAGTTGGAAGCCATTGCAGTACACCTAACAAACTTATAGGTAGGTAGCCATCTTCACAGGGAGGGTGTTTGTGGGTGGGAGGCCTGTACCACTACTCGCACCATACACCCTGCCCCACACCTCAGCAGGATGGAACACTCCCCACCCAGAAGCAGTTGGAAGCCATTGAAGTACACCTACCAAACTTACAGGTAGGTAGCCATCTTCCCTGGGAGGGTGTTTGTGGGTGGGAGGCCTGTACCACTACTCCCACCATGCACCCTGGCCCACAACTGAGCAGGATGGAGCACTCCCCCACCCAGAAGCAGTTGCAAGCCATTGCAGTACACCAAACAAACTTACAGTAAGGTAGCCATCTTCCTTGGGAGGGTGTTTGTGGGTGGGAGGCCTGCACTACTACTCCCACCATGCCCCCTGTCCCACAGCCTAGCAAGATTGACCCCTCTCCCACCCCACCCAGAATCAGTTGGAAGCCATTGCAGTACACCTAACAAACTTACAGGTAGGTAGCCATCTTCCCTGGGAGGGTGCTTGTGGGTGGGAGGCCTGTACCACTACTCCCACCATGCCCCCTGCCCCATACCTCAGAAGGATGGAGCACTCACCACACACCACCCAGAAGCATGTGTCAGCCATTACATTACCCTCATCAAACAAACAGGTAGGTAACCATCTTCACAGTGAGGGTGTTTGCGGGTGGGAGGCCAGTACCCCTACTCTCACCATGTCCCCTGCCCCACACCTCAGCAGGATGGAGCACTCCCCACACCCCACCCAGAAGCATGTGTCAGCCATTACATTACCCTTATCAAACTAACAGGTAGGTAGCCATCTTCACAGTGAGGGTGTTTGTGAGTGGGAGGCCTGTACCACTACTCCCACCATGTACCCTTGTTCCCCAGTTCAGCAAGATGGAGCTCTTCATACCACCCAGATGCATGTGGCATATCAAGGCTCATCTCAAACAAACTAATAGGTAGGTAGACATATTATTCTGTCTTATGACACCACTGAGCAGGATGTAAGCCTCTACCACGCAAACACAGATGTTTCACATTACAAAGCCAAATGTGAGCACGTAACAGGTAAGTAGCCATTACGTGCACCCACACATTTGTCACAATAGAAATGGTGCCATATGACAACACCAGCCCTCTCATTGCACAAATATGCACAATGACCCCATTGCCATACACAGCGTGCACACAGGCAAGCAAAGGAAACTGTCACAGCCACCAAAGTGTGACACACCAATGCACATATAGAATAAAGTCTGGGCACAATCATGCACAGCACCTATTGACATGTGCACTGCCATGGGGCCAGAGCAACAAGGACCATTCGAAAAATAAGAAAGCATGTGTGGTGGTATAAATCAAGATATGCATATTACAGGACAAAGGTATGCAGGAGATGACAATGGCCAGTCCATGGTCAGATGTGACGTCTGCCAGGTCAGACAAAACAACAAAGAGTCCTCAATGAAAAACATGTTGTGCCAGTCCCTAGATGGCAACAGGTCCCTGTAATCATAAATTATGCACGGGTGGCATGGTATGCATTGACACCTCACACCATGGACAAGTAATGCATGTACCACTGCATCATGTCAGGAGGCACAGTAGTGCACATAGAAAACAATGTGATGATCAGTCAATTGTGTAGTGTACAAACAGTGAATGACACACAGCTAACACAAAGCTTGCGGGGTGCACTACAATGACCATTTCCCATCTGATCCACAGGTGACCAAGAACTCACTGCAGAGGACAACACCAGCAACCTGCAGAGCCAGTCTCCCCCCCCCCCCCCGGTACATGAACTCTCGGATGTTGACTCCCAGGATTCTCTGGACGATGAGCTCGAAGCCGGCCCATCAGCAACAGGTCCCAGGACCACATCTGCTGCAATAACAACTTCACTGCAGACCCCTGCTGTTACGGCCTGTGCGTCCACCGCCACCACCACCACCACCACCAGTGCTGCCTGCAACACCCTCTCTGTCCCAGAGGATGACCACCGCACACCACCGACTGAGGACGGCAGGGAGAGGATACGGGTGCCCACAGTGGTGAGGCAACAGGTCCATGGCAGCAGGGTAGGTGGGAGGGGCAGTGTCACCCACAGACACCAGGAGGCTGGGACCCATCCCTGGAACACATCACCAGAGTTCTTGGTGCATGTGAACTGGCCCAGGGACAAACCTGCCGGTCAGACGAACTATTACGTGAGCTCATCCTGCTGATGAGGTCAATCGACACCCGCATGGGACAAATTGTGGACCTCTTGGGCCAGCAAGTGGTGGTACTGAGGGACAGGCCTGCACCACAACCAACACCTGCACCTCCCTCTGGTAGGCCGCAGGATGACAGTTCACCATCCTCCCTTGCGCCCACAGAGAGGGGTGAGTCCTCAGACCCCACTGGCCCTGCAGCAGGGCCCCCCTGCCAAGCGACAAAGGGGCCGTCCTAAGAGGACCCTGGGAGTATCTGGAGGCAAAGCACCTGCCAAACGCCAGTCACGGAGCCAGCCCTGATGGCAACCCTCTTCACCACTGCATTGACTTTTTGGACTGTCCTTCCCCACACTGCCTTGTGAATGGCATCTGTCTGTTGGACTGGGTCACCACATCAATGTGGTGACTACTCGATTATCTCATTTACCATAACTGTCAACTCACTGCTCCACCACCACCTCAATGGAAATGTACACCCCCTCACATGTCACCATTGTAAATAAAAAATCCTTAGACACATGTTGTTGTGTCTGTTCCGTCTTTATTGCAGGATGTACAGTCTTCAACATGATCACAATGTACCAGGAGTATGTAGGCAAGGAGAAGTTGAAGGCACCTAGGGAAACACAACACAACAACATTCACTGGTCTGGGTGTGGCATCACAGACATCACACAACACCTACCATCAAGGTAAGCCAAAATGCACATGTCACAATGGGCAACAAGTGTCAACATACACTTCCTGTAGATGTTCCCAAATGACCTGTCCCAGAAACATTGCCAACCACTGCTAAGTATACAACTGCCTGCTGTTACAATTCTCACATCCCCCTTCATGACAACAGCAATATCATCAGACAATGGGTATGTTGTACATTGTCACCCATCTTCAAGTGAAGTAGCGGGTGATGAGCTGTTCACGCAGGTCAACACGTTCCTCCTCTCCACTGTCCTCATCACTGGACACAGGTTGGTTTGCAGGCGGGGGCCTTGGGTCCTCATCATCATCCAGGAGCAGGGGAATCTCCTTGCGAATGGCTAGGTTGTGGAGCATGCAGCATGCCACTACAATCTTACACACCTTCCCGGGCAAGTATGCCAGTGCACCTCCGGTCTTGTCCAGGCAGCGGGAACGTGACTTGAGCAGACCAAAAGTACGCTCCACAACGTGACATGTCCTCCATGGGCCTCATTGTAGCAGACTTAAGCCTGGGTCCTGGGATTCTGCAGTGGGCTCAGCAACCAGGGACGGTTGGGATATGCAGAGTCACCTAGGTATGACAAACACAAATAGACATTGCAATGTCGCTGAGGCAGAGGGCAGCAAGTCACAAACCCAGCACGCCATACGACTAGGCTTACTCACCCACAATCCATGCACGCTCGGGAAGCAGATTAGCCATCAGCTGGGGCACAATGCTGTTCCGTAGGATGTAGGAGTCATGGGCTGAGCCTGGGAATTTGGCACACACATGGGAGATGATCATATCTGCCAGACACAACACTTGCACATATATGGAGTGGTTATGTTTGCGATTCCTGTAAATGTGCTCACTTGCCTGTGGTGACACAAGCCCGACATGGGTGCAATCAATGGCACCAACAACATGGGGGATGTGTCCAAGGGGATAGAAGTCTCCCTTCACAGCTGGCAATTCAGCACCCCTGAAGAAATGGATATATCTGTCCTTGTATATCAACATGGCGGACAGAACATCACGCAGCACCATGATGCTGAACATCGCTTGTGACACCCCACCAGCGCTGGCCACTTTCTGCTGGAACGATCCAGTGGCAAAAAATACAAGGCCGCCATCACCTTATAAGTTGGGTTGAAAGCTGTTGGATATGTCCGGCGAGGCTGCAGGTGGGGCTCCAACATATCACAAAGGGTTTTTAGGGTGGCTCTATCCAGCCGGCATTTCCGGATGATCGCAACATCCTCCATGTCCTCCAGCACTGTCAAGTGACGAATCAGATTTGGCCTCCTCCTAGTTGAGATGAAAGTGGACACATGTCAATGTCAATGCAATACATCATGAGGTGGGCACAGCATCTCACGTTCTGGATGACACAACAACAATGACTGCCATCAAAATTGAGTTACAGACCAGCTTATATGTAGGGACAACTTCAGCTACACAAAGGGCACACCTGTCAACTTACACAAAACAAGCACCTCAAACACCACCTTGGTCAACGTGAATGCACATAGGGATACGGCCACATTTCACATGGCCACACCTGGGAGTATAGCATCCAGCATATGTGTAACAAATCAACCCCACTGTCTCATACCTAGCTGCTGTACCTGTCAAACCTTCATGCGTCATTTCAACCTGGCACACATCCACAACACAATGACCACAGTCGGCGCAGAAATGACAATTGTGTGAATGAGCAGACATAAGAGGCCATGCAAAAAAGCACATCATTCATTGAGACGAGCATTGCTGTGATTGTCACTGCACCTCAACACATTGACATGTGTACGCATTGTAGAATACAGAACAACACTGTCCTGCCTACATGACCATCAAATTCATAAGGGACATGTGAGGGAGTACAGGCCAATCTACGAAATCACATACACAAACATGGCATGTGTAGTCACCAGTGGAGTAAATGGAACATTGGCATTGTGTGCACAATGATGTGCCATTGACCATGTGGGCACTGTGCACTGTTGATGTTTGCCACATGGCCATTGCCATTGTATGGCACCCATATCGCGGTAGCTACCGCCTGGCCCCAGTGGTGTGTCACCAGCACCCCCCATTCACATAAGTGCGGTAGTGATAGACATGGAGACATGCCCAAATGGCGGTGGCCATGCTCCGCTGCCTAAATCGCGGTGTCTCGTGTCAATGTATGACACCCATATCATGGTAGCTACCGCCTGGCCCTAGTGGTGTGTCACCAGCACCTCCCATTCACACAAGTACGGCAGTGATAGGCATGGAGACATGGGAAAATGGCGGTGGGCATGCTCCGCCACCCAAATCGCGGTAGCTACCGCCTGGCCCCAGCGGTGTGTCACCAGCACCCCCCATTCACAAATGTGTGGTAGTGATATGCATGACCAGCACCCCCCCATTCACAAAAGTGCAGTAGTGATAGGCATGGAGACATGCCCAAATGGCGGTGGGCATGCTCCGCCGCCTAAATTGCGGTGCCTCGTGTCAATGTATGGCACCCATATCGTGGTAGCTACCGCCTGGCCCCAGTGGTGTGTCACCAGCACCCCCCATTCACACAAGTGCTGTAGTGATAGGCATGGAGACATGGGAAAATGGCGGTTGGCATGCTCCGCTGCAAAAATAGCGGTAGCGCACACCAGACCCCTGTGGTGTGTCACCGCCATGGAGCATGCCCTAGAGCCAATGGGAACCTTGATTGCGGTGGCATGATGCAATTTTGAAAATTGCGGCTGGCGTGCTCCACCACCGCGGAGGCGGCCATTGGATGCATTTGAAAGATGCACCATCGCAGTAGCGCACACCAGGCCCCTGAGGTGTGTCACCACCATGGAGCATGCCCTAGAGCCAATGGGAACCTTGATTGCGGTGGCATGATGCAATTTTGAAAATCGCGGTAGGCGTGCTCCGCCACCGCAGAGGCGGTCATTGGATGCATTTGAAAGAGGCAGACCTGGACCATCAATTGCTGCAGCTTGACACCTTTGAAACAACCCCAGGGGGTATATATGTGTGGGAGCGAGCCTTACATTTCCACTGCTCCCAGAGCCTGCTGCCTGAGACCCCTCACCTGCTGCTGCCTTCAGGGACTGCAGCCTGAGACCCCTCACCTGCTGCTGCCTCCAGGGACTGCTGCCTGAGACCCCTCACCACCCATTCCGCCGTTGTTGTCTTATGTCCACAGTGATGGCAAGGACAGAGAAGATCCGTGCCAGTCCCTTCATAAGCGAGGATCTGGAGGTCCTGGTGGACGAGGTGCTCACACAGTACCCAAGGCTATATGGTGCCCCAAATGTCGTGGTAAGTCCTCAACAGTGGGGGTGTAGGGCAGGGGGGCACACATGTAGTTGGACTGATGCAGTATGTGCCTGAGAGTGTGGGGTTGTGTCATGCACTACCTAACATGCTGTCTCCAGGGGGAAGGTGTGTGTACCCAATGCCACAGGTTTCCCTGCCTGCACATGTATGTATGAGTGACCTGTGTTGTGTTGTCAGCCATACAGTGACGCAGAAGGTTGTTCATGCAGTGATTGCTTGGATGAATGGCTGTGTGTGCCCCTGTTGTCCATCTCAGTGTAAGCCCAGCTGGCCAGCACAGTCCCCTCCCACAAAGACAAGGACACATCACTTCACTTACAGAGTATTACATCAGTCTTTTCGCATTGCACTCCAGCTATGGGCCATCTCAGCACTGTAGATTGCACACGACCGGCCTGGTGATGAGGATTTTGGATTTGTGAGATCATGTCCCTCAATGTGACATCCATGACACGGTTATCTGTTCACAGGGCAGGGACATTGAGGGCTGCACAGTCTTGGACACAGTGAGTCCACCCACAGACACAGGTTGATATGTGATGTATGTGTTACTCAACCCAACAATGGGCTGTAGATGTGGGCAGGCTACATAGGGGTTTCAGTGCTGGCATCATGCATGTGTGGGAGATGTGCAGGGACTGTGTTCCCCCTCACACCATGCATTTACATCAGCTTTTCCCACGCAGATGTACCATGTGAGATGTACTCTAGTCTCTGATAGACATATCGTTGGATTTGTGATGAGTTTGTATCTTGCTGCTACACTGATAGATGTCGGTACATAACACTGTATCACTGATCATTTCCCCCTCTTGTCTCCCATGCCTGCAGCTCAAGGTACACCAGCGTAAGGCCGTGTGGAGGGCCATTGCAGCCAAGGTGCGAGCTCTGGGGGTCTCAAACCGACGGCGCACCCACTGCCACAAGAGGTGGGACGACATCAGCCGGCTGGCAAAGAACGTGGCGGAGATGACCTTGGGGCTGCTTCCTCGCACTGGGCGTTTGGCACGGCGCAGCATGACACCACTAATGGGCCGCATCTTGGCGGTGACTCAGCCTCAGCCTCAGCTTGATGCACATTTGAAGGAGCATCAGCAGCAAGCCAGGGGTGAGCATTTGGGGAGGGTGACTTTGGCTGGGAGTGGCTGCATGTGTACAAAGCCTGTGCCAGCGCTGGCCTATGTGATGTTGATAGTGTGATGCAGTGGCATGTAAGTGGCTGCTGGGCTGGGTGGCGGTGTCACACATTTGCCCTACCTGTACTTACAAAGGTAATTTGAATGCTGTGCATTCCCATTGCATTCTGAGTGTGCTCTTCAGGTTTCTTCTGCATTGGGGTAGTCTGGGGAATCCCATGGGAGGAAACGGCAGTGTTCCCGATCTGAGTGTGCCTTCATCAATGCGTCCATTGCATGCACCCAGATTGGGGAGGCCTAGACATCTGACAACAATGTGCACCAGTCTTTGGGCCCCAAAGTACAACATGGTGGGTGACATGGGCTCATGGCCATTGTGGACTGACATGTTGTAGTCTGTGTCTGTGTTGTCCCCTCCTGTTTCATCCAGATCTGTCAGTGGCAACAAGTAGTGTGCCCCCATCATGTCCCTAGGTGTGCTCAGAGCTAGTTGTGTGTCTGGTTGAACAGAACCACAGGCAGGGTGCTGTGCTGTGTGGTCATCACATGGCTCACTCATGCCTGAATTTCCAGTTTCCACGCGCTGTTTGAGTCTATATAGTGAGTTGGCACGATGTGATTGCACAGGGTGGTGTGCAACATGTAGATTTGGTCATCTTTTGTTATGCATTGTTTGCATATGTTTGTTCTGTTGCTGCCACTGACCTGAACCTACATCTCTCTCTCTCATGCAGAATCTGCTGTGTTCACGGGGGGAAATGAGACGGACACCAGTGGGGGTGAAACTAGCACAACAGCTGCACAGGATTCCAGTGACACAGATGACACCAGCACATCAGAGGGGGACAGGAGTCTGCTGTAGGAATCGCAGCCTGAGACGCAAAGTACCACATCATCTGATGCCAGCGGGGATGCATCCATGTTGGCGGGCACAGGGAATGGGGACTCTGCATCACCTTCCACCACACAGCGGCCAGTACCCACCCTCCCAGCCACTTCCTCTGGTGCTGCCTGTGTCCACCTCAGTAAGAGGGGAAGAGTGTCCTTCACCCCTGGCACCGCTGCCCCTGCCCCTGTCCCCCATGCTGCCATCAGTGCTGAGTCTGTGGACCTTTTGCACCAGCTGTGTGTAGGCCAGACAGCTCTCCTCAATCCCTTCATTGACCATGACAAAAATTGGCCCAGGTGGTTGCTTTCATGGAGGGCATACATTCAGACGTGGGTGGGCTGCACTGGACTGTCCAGGCTTTGTCCTCCACAGTGACGTCTGCCCTTCAACAGGCACATACTCACAGTCCAGCTCCGGTCCCTTTGTCCACACCCCTGGCAGTGGCCACGCCTGACGATAGTGACCACGGTCCACATACATCAAAGTCACGATAGGGCACATGAAGCACACAGCAGTAGCAACCCAAGCGATCCAGGGAGCAGACACCATCCCCACAGAAGACCAAATCCTCCCCAGAGCACAGAGAGAAAAGCTCGTCAGGGGACACCAGGGGGCAAAGCAGCAGACCTCAGGCACACATGCCTCAGAGGCATCCCCATCCAAGGACTCTCCTGTCCTTAAAGCATCTCGCAAAGAGAAGCATACAGTTTCTGTGCCCACCAAGGAGGTGGTGCATGCCAAGGGTACACCTAGGAAGGGCTTCAAGGCAGAATCACCCACCACCTCGACTCCCATTCCAAGCCCAGTGAAGCAGGGGAAGGAGGGCACTGTAGGGGTGACACCTAGTAAACAGGGGAAGGGGGAGCAGAGGCGAAGCCAGTCAAAGCGTACTGCTGGGTCCAGCACATCACCAGAAGGGGTGCCAGCGTCTGCACCTGATGCAGCTTTGGTGGTGAGTGTTCCTGTTGTGTCCACACCACTTCCCATTGATCCAGAGTCAGCCAAGCCATTTAGAATCCCCAAGAAGTGGAAATGCACCCCTCCACAATCTTCCAGCCACACTGTGTCTCCCGTCTACATGACTCCGCCTCCACGTGCCACTACACCACCTGGTCCAAGGAGCCCTCCGGCTTGCCAAGCCACTGATAGCTCTACCTCAGCAGGTCCGCTCTCTCCCCGGTCAAGTGCCCCAACAGTCCCCGAGACACAATCAGCCTGACAGCCAAGTCTCTCACACAGGTGGGCCTGTACTGCACATTGTTACCCACTGTGTTGCTGACCATGGAAAGGTATCGTCATTCCCTGTGCAGCCTCTCCTGGACATACACTGCACTTCGTTACTGCCACTGGCCTTGTTGCTCTTTGCTGTGTTCAAGTATTCCCTGTGCAGCTTCTCATGGACCTACTCTGCACTTTGCCCTGGCCACTGGCCTTGTTGTTCACTGCTGTTTTGCCCTTTCCTGTGCAGCTTCTCATGGGCATAGTCTGCACTTTGCCCTGGTCACTGGCCTTGCTGTTCACTGCTGTTTTGCCCTTGCCTGTGCAGCTTCTCATGGACATAGTCTGCACTTTGCCCTGGCCACTGGCCTTGTTGTTCACCGCTGTTTTGCCTTTGCCTGTGCAGCTTCTCATGGACCTACTCTGCACTTAGCCCTGGTCACTGGCCTTGTTGTTCACTGCTGTTTTGCCCTTGCCTGTGCAGCTTCTCATGGACATAGTCTGCACTTTGCCCTGGCCACTGGCCTTGTTGTTCACCGCTGTTTTGCCCTTGCCTGTGCAGCTTCTCATGGACCTATTCTGCACTTAGCACTGGCCACTGGCCTTGTTGTTCACTGCTGTTTTGCCCTTGCCTGTGCAGCTTCTCATGGACATAGTCTGCACTTTTCCCTGGCCACTGGTCTTGTTGTTCACCGCTGTTTTGCCCTTGCCTATGCAGCTTCTCATGGACCTACTCTGCACCCTGGACTGGCCACTGGCCTTGTTGTTCACTGATGTTTTCCCCTTGCCTGTGCAGCCTCTCATGGACCTACTCTGCACTTAGCCCTGGCCACTGGCCTTGTTGTTCACTGCTGTTTTGCCCTTGCCTGTGCAGCTTCTCATGGACATAGTCTGCACTTTGCCCTGGCCACTGGCCTTGTTGTTCACTGCTGTTTTGCCCTTGCCTTTGCAGCTTCTAATGGACATGCTTTGCATTTTGTGCCTTGCTCTTCTCTTCTCATGGTGCCTATCTGCGCAATATGTGAATAAAAATAGTTGCCCCTGTTGTTTATTTTATCAGTGTCTTTACTGAATAAAGTTAATTTTCTGTGTGTATATGGTTTACTGTGCCGCATGGTCTGTGTGGCACTTCAACATAGTCAACGTTTTGGCTCACTTACTCTATTTTTTACAGGGGTGACAGGGACTTCAGTGCTTCCTGACCCAGATGCTTGTGGGGGCAATGATGTCATTTTTTAATGGAAAGCAGTTGTAATTATCTTAATTTTTTCATGTTGGCTATATTGTACACATGTCAGGTTGGGGGACACTGCCAGCACAGAGTGTGATTCTATCCACAGTATAGCAGGCAGGCTGGCCAGGGTCATCATGTATGTGTATTCTTCCTTTATGTGTGCCCAGTGGTGTATGTGTGTGGTCATCTTGTGATGGTCAGTCGTCCTAGTCCCATGGCTTACTTTCCATGTGTGCTCTTGGATGGTCAGAAAGTGTGCAGTGTGCAGTGTACAGGGGGTGAGTTTGTGGGGAGCGTTGATATGTGCATGCCCCTGCATTGTCAACTACACACATGTGACACCCAGGAATTGTATGCCTGTTGTTTTGATTGTTCAGCCCTGTGGATGTGGTTGTATGCACATGTGTGAGTTGTATGTTGTGCACTGTGCAGTATGTTGGTGTGTCCTTGCAGTTCTGTCTGACTCCTACTTGTTGTTTTTGTCACTTGTGAGTATGCAGAGTGTGTGACTGGCAAGTGAGTGTTGTGTTTTGTTGATCATCCATGTGTCTTGTTACTGTTTGTGGTGACTGTGCAGACGTGCTGCTCCACACTGCCAATGTGGTTGTGTTTTCTCATGCATTGCTGTCACATGGTGCCTTCGTGCCTCCATGGCATGTTGTGTGTGTTGTCATACCATCCCCTATCACTGTGTTTGACACTGGTGTTGTGTGCTGCTGGTGTGAGGGGGGTATGTGTGTAGATTCCTACTGGTGTTAGGCAGTCATGGAGTGTTTCAATGTGCCCTGTGTGTTGTGCTGCTGGTGTACTCCTGTGAAGTAGTTGTATACATGTGTGGCTGTTCACAGTTTGACTTCAGGGCCTTCCTTTAATCCTTGTGCCTATATATGGTTTGACTTGCTGTCTTCCTGTGTTGTTGCACTGTGATGTCTGTGGTTTGACTTCACTGACTGTACCACCCATGTGTGCTTTGATGGTCTGAGGGTGTTGTTCTCTGTTCCTTGTCTTGCATGTGATGTACACATGCTGGTTGTGTGTCTCCATGGCCTTCCATTTGTGTGCAGCCCACTTTGGCTTTCCTATTTGTTATGCTCCATTGCTGTTGGCATGTTGGGTGTGTATGTGTCTGTGTGTCAGTCTGTGGTATGTATGTGTGTCCATTTGGATGTTTGTTCTTCGTATGTGTTCATTTGGTGCTTGTACTAATTTTTGTTTCCCTGAGTGTGGCGTTGTTGTGGTGTGTGTGTTTCCCTGGCCCTGTGCTACTGTGCTGTGTGTTGTGTGTTCCTGTGCAGCCACTCCTGCAGTGGCTGTCTCCCTGGTTGTTTGTTGTGTGGTGCAGGTTGTGGATTCATCTGGCTTGTTGTTGTGCATGGTGGTGCACAGGAGGGGCACATGGCATGTGCGTTCATGGGGTGTGCTAGTGTGTGGTGGGAGGAGGTGTGGCCCTGTGGTCTTTGTGCCCTGCCCATGCCTGGCACTGGCCCTGCCTTCTGCATTGTGCGCATGTATTCCCTTGTGTTCTCTGCTGCGGTGACGTGACTGGGACATTGCTGCATGATCGCGGAAGATGTGTGTCCAGGATGCAGAGGGGTGACTTGTTGGCAGGTGGGTATTGTGTGGGTGCCCTTGTGGATGTGTTCCTGTCCCCACCAGGGTGTCTGATGTGGATTTGGACCCTGTGTCAGCCCATGTGTTGTGTATTGTGTTTGTGTTATTGCGTACCTGCGGCGGCGTCCGCGGCGGTCCATGAGTTGCTGGTGATGTAGCAGGTACAGCACCGGAAAAACGTGGAGAGCTGGATCCATGGCGGTCGTGACCGGGTGGTGTGGACCGGGACTCTTGTTTCGCGCTCCGTGGTCAAGCTTCCCCCGTCTCTGGTTGGGTGTTTTCTCCGCTGCGGTGCGACTGGTTGTTTAGGCCTTCCTAATTTGTGGAGCGGGGTGGACATATTTCCGCACAGCAGTGAGTCTCCATTGGCTCCCACCGCCGCAGTGGCGGGCACACTTTGATGGCGGTGTGCGTCGCACCACGGCGGACGGGAAATGGGCTATGTTTGGCCATACTAATATGGCGGACGTGAGGACCACTGCTCGCGGGCGGAAAAATTCATTTTTCTGCACCGCAAGCACCGCGGTGGTGCCACCGCCCGGCATCCTAATAGACCCCATAGTGTAGTGGCAATGTTTATTATGAGGAGAGATGAGGGAGGTATATCTATTTAGTAAATGTGTTTTACGTATGTTTCATGTGTTTTCGCAAACTACTTTCCGCTATTACATGTTGCAGTAGTAGTCCCACGTTGGGTCCATTATTTCCAAAACTACATTTGTTTTGTTCAGTGGTTAATGGTATATATATTAAACACTTAATTAAACAAAAGTGTTTGGAAATGTGTACATTTTTGGTTTAGCGGTACATTGTTTAATAAATAATACATTTTTATCATCTTCACGGTTACATGTATTTAAACTTTGTTTAAACTGTAATATTCTTTGGGTGTGTTCATAATTTTTTTTCTACAGGATTTTGGCCCTAGATGGATTGAATTTTTGGAATTTGTTGCGGTTTTTCTATGTAAAAAAACCCCCAACATTTAGGAATTTTTTTCTTGGGTTTCCTTATTTTGAATTTCTAGCGATATCTAGCGATTTCGAAATGTTATTGGATTTCAATTAGAATTGGATTGCAACGTTGGAATTTGGTGCGTTTAAAAAAAAGTGCGTACTTTGACATATGCACTGACTTTAGTGTGCATATTAATATATTTTTCATTGGGTGATGGATTTTTAAAATGGATTCGCTGTTATTTACTATGGATTAAAGAAATAAAGGATTCTTGGTGAAGTAATGGATGGAATGTAAGCCAAGAGTTGAAGATAGAAAACTTCTGAAGGTAAAAAGACCCAACTTTTATATATAAATTTTATATTTTTTTAATATGAATATGATCAATTGAATTAGTAGGAGTTGTTTTAGGCTAAAACAGACAAGTAAAATAAAAGCCACTGTCAACGGAAATTGTTGAATTACACCCAATAGTCTTTGTGACATTCCCTTAGTTCTGGTAGAAATACGTGGGTCCAGACTACCAGTTAATGATTGCACCATTCTCATTTCTTGGAAACTTTGCTCCTTCTTCAAAATTTCCAAAAAATGATAGAAAGTAGGATGAGGTTTGCCAATTGCTTTGTTGAAGGAGTTGTGCTATCCCTCTATGGCATTGTTTGTTTTTGCTCCTCCCTCTAAGCAGGTCGAGAAACAGTTCCACCAGTCCACATGGAAACGTGGTCTCCTTCTGTGACCCGACCTGCTTAGATGGCCAATCCATGTGTCTTCAAAATAATTTAGTATAGGTGCCAATTTATCTTCATTTGCTGTAAAATATTCAGATTCAGTAATTGAAGTGTAGTATTTGCTACACTGTCAGGAGGAACAAAGCAAAGGGCAGTTAGTTTTTTTAGTTCAAACTGTAGTTTACTGTCTGATATATAATCCTCAATTAAGGATGTTTTTTGAGGTTTGCGCCAATATGCCTGAGAAAAGTGAAATAAACATCCTTGAATTTGGGTTTGTGGATGCATTTTTGTTATTATTTTAATCATAGTTAATTCAAAGTCAATTATTACTTTTCTAGGACTTTTGTTAGATGTTTTAGATTTTATCATTGATAAAAATTCAGTGGATGTTGAGGATTGTTTATCAGGCAGTAAACTGTATACTAAGGGAACTACTGTATTGTTAATATATGCGTGAATAGTGTATATTTGGGTGAATGGATGGGGCGTGCTTTTAAACGTGCCATACATCATCCAAATATAATTGTTTTCTAACCTTACTAGATTATGTGGTGTGCTGAAGATTAGGATTCTCTTTTGAGGGTATTCGTTATTATGCAATAGGAAAAGTTCATTAGAAGCAGTAACAGAGAGTTCTGATGGAATTATTATGTCAGAGTATGTTTGGGGTGTTACTCTTTGTGGGTTACTTGTCTGTTTTTGACGTTGAAAAATTATTCTTAAATTAGGTATTTTGGGCATACTACTTGCAACATGTGGGGGAATTTGTTGTGATACCTCCCTTAAAAGTGAATCACAGGGTTCATTGGAGGTGGATGCAATATCTTTAATTTCATTTATTCTTTCATAAACTTCAATCTCCATTGCAGAGGCAGAGTGGTTATGGTCTGTGGTCCTTAAAACAGTGTCACCAAGAGAAACCGCTCTGCCTGTGCAATGGGTTGAGTAATATTGCACACACCTCCAATGACACCTGGGTTCAGATAGTCTCTCCTTACAATAAACATACCCACTGTAGTTCAGCAGTCTGTTCCCTCTTTTGCTTTGGATGTACTTTGCTTCTTTGGATGGTGTTGTCATCTTTTTTCTGAAAAGAGTAGAAAGAAAGAAACAATGTTATTTATTTAAAATTTAGTGATATATACCTGTTTAGAGGGAAAATGACAGTATGTTTCATATTATTTTTTTCACAGTTTACAATGTATGCATTTTCAAAATCTGGTTATTGTTTTTATTTTGATGTATCTCTATTTTTGTTGTATTTTAACATAAACAATCCTGCTTTATTGGGAGGAAGGAAATTTAATTAAATGTAAAGAAAAATAAATCAATTTGCTTACCTTTGAATTATATGTTGCATTGGTTTTTTGGGTTGGAAAATTAGTTGGGGTTTTTTGTGTTTCTGAAAATAAAAATATATTTTGAGTTTGATTAGATATATGTAGTTTACTGGTCAAGTTTCCTAGTGAGAGTAACATAGTTATTTATTTTTGCTGGCTTTTGTTTTTGTAATCATACCTTTATAAAATTGTATAGGTTGTTTCTTCCTATTAGTTTGAGTTGTTTTGTGGTCTGAAAAAGATTAAAGAAAATTATTGTTAGTGTATTAAAAATGTGTTACATAATTTCTCTTAAATATAATAGCATATTCTGCAGGTCCCCATAAGCGTCTCTTCGTATGTTGCCCACGAGGAATTGGGTATAGATTATCTCATCGATAAAGCTGCCTCTAACCCAATTTCTTGTTGGGTAAAAATATGGACTAACCCAGAGGCCACCCTGAGTAGATTAATCATACAGGATTGCATGAAAGGGGATAAGTGGCTTAGAATACCATGGTTAAGGTATGTAAGGGATGCTCTGACCAGGCTGGGTCATGAAAAGTTCTTTAATGATCCAAGCACGCTGGCCAATAGAGATAAGGGCAGCATAAAGAAAGCCTGTAGGCAGTACTTGGCCAGGACCAGAGAGACAACAGAGGAGTCTAAAAGTACTGTGAGATTAAACAAGCTCATCAAAACTCAGCCGGGCATGGAATTCTATTTGGCCAACATGTACAATAGACATGATAGATATTTAATGTCTAGATTTAGACTAGACTTGCTGCACCAAATTCTGGCCGTCCCAGCAGGTTTTGTACATGACATAAGCTCAAAAGGGTGCTGTGGCTGCGATCTTAGATCCCCGCAAGACACCCTGCATTTTGTTTTACCGTGTCCCTACTTTTCTTACCCACGTTCATTGTTTTTAAAAACATTACTTAAACGTGCTAATATTGGACAGGCCAAAGGGGCCCTTTTATTTCTTAAGCTTGCTGCGGATCCTTTTACATTGTTCAGCATGGTACATTTCTTGCGTCTGGCAGTCAAGCTGAGAAAAACTAGGGGAGAGGAGTAATGGGGTCGATCGTATCAAAAATAAACAGTAACAAAAGAACTAAAATTAAGAAAGGAATAGAGTACAAGTGTATAGCTCTCCCGCACAAGGATGGCATGGATTGTTAGCTTTTAAAGTTGCTTGTTTTAATATGAATTATTTATTAATGTATGGAATATTGTGTTTCAGAAGGCCCGATTGTATAACATGTATCTTTTATGGCTATTTTTTAATAACCGAATAAAGATTATTTGAATTTGAATAGCATATTTTTGGTTAAGGAACAATACAATCAAGTTTTATAATTATGTACAATTAATTTTTTTGAACCCAAGACTTACATTTTTATCTGTCAACATTTCTTATTCAAGTATAATCAATTTATTTACCTGTTATATGTATTTTTGTGTGGGATATAAAATATTATTTTCTTGAAAATAATTTAAGTTCAATATAAAATGTAAATAATTATTGATGTGGAAATTACCTTGGTTTGGTTTGTTTTTTCTTATTGTTTGAAGGTTTGAAAGCTGGAAAAAATGAACATTGTTAATAATTTATGTTAATGATGTATTTTGTGTTTGTATATTTTCTCATTTATTTGCTTCTTCTTAGTTGGTTATATTTGAGAGAATTACCTTGGTATATGATTTTGCTGATGTCAAGTGGATCTTGAGATTTCTTTGTTGAAATGTTGTTTATTTTTGATGTTGTATTTTGTAGTAATCTGTTGATATAAAAAAAATAACAGTAGGAATAGTAATTTTAACGTATTACTATTTTACATGTTTATTTAAAGAAGCACCTTTTGGAGTATGAATATTTCTTTTAATCTTATCACTATCTAGCATTTTCTCTGAGTCAAGCATATTTTGGAGTATGAATAGTAATTTTAACATACTAGTATCCTGCACATTTTCAGAATCAAGCACATTTTGGAGTTGGGATAGTTATTTTAACCTAAACACTATCCAGCATTTTTTCTCAGGCAAGCATCTTTTGGAGTTGGAATCGTTATTTTAACCTAAACACTATCCAGCATTTTCTGTGAGGCAAGCACCCTTTGGAGTAGGAATAAAAAATTAATATATTATTATCCTACACATTTTCAGAATCAAGTACCTTTTGGAGTTGGAATAGTTATTTTAACCTAAACACTATCCAGCATTTTCTGTGAGGCAAGCATCCTTTGGAGTAGGAATAGTAATTTTAATATATTATATTCCTGCACATTTTCAGAATCAATCACCTTTTGGAGTCAGAATAGTAATTTTAACCTAAACACTATCCAGCATTTTCTGTGAGGCAAGCACTCTTTGGATTAGGAATATTAATTTTAATACATTATTATCCTGCCCATTTTCTGAATCAAACTCCTTTTTGAGTTTGAATAGTTATTTTAACCTAAACACTATCCAGCATTTTCTCTCAGGTTAGCATCTTTTGGAGTTAGAATACTTATTTAAAGTTAAACACTATCCAGCATTTTCTCAGAGGCAAGCATCTTTTGGAATAGCAATAGTAATTTTAATATACTAGTATCCTGCACATTTCCTGAATCAAGCACCTTTTGGAGTTGGAGGGAATAGTAATTTTAACCTAAACACTATCCAGCATTTTCTGTGAGGTAAGCACCCTTTGGAGTAGGAATAGTCATTTTAATATATTATTATCCTGCACATTTTCTGAATCAAGCACGTTTTGGAGTTGGAATAGTTATTTGAACCAGAACACTACCCAGCATATTCTCTCAGGTTAGCATGTTTTGGAGTTGGAATAGCTATTTTAACTTAAATACTATCCAGCATTTTCTCTTAAGTAAGCATTTTTGGAGTTGGAATAGTTATTTTAACCTAAACACTATCTAGCATTTTCTCAGAGGGAAGCATATTCTGTATTAGGAATAGTTATTTTAACCTAAACACTATCCAGCATTTTCTCACAAGCAAGCACCCTTTGGAGTAAGAATAGTAATTTTAATACATTATTATTCTACACATTTTCAGAATCAAGCATATAAAAATGTTTAAACGGAAACATTATTTTAAATTTGACTATATTTTGTCAAGTGAATAATATTTTTTTTTGGTGAAGTCTCATTTGTTTTAGCATTATTTACTATAAAACAACTATTATACATTTGGTTTTAAACGAGAAAAAAAATATGTTGTGCCTTACTTTATATAGATATTGTCCCAAATAGAGTATTTAGTAAAGTTGGTTGGAGTTTGTAAAGTTTTGTAACAAACTGAAAAAACATAATAATAAGTTGGATTTTAGTTTCTTTGCATCTCTACAAATTATTAAGAAGCTATACATTTTTACAGTTTGTACTTACTTCGAGTTTTAGCTGGTTTTCTTCGACGAGTAGAATTTGCAGTGTGTAATCCCGCGTGCAGTCTGTGGTAATCAGGTAACTACAGTTTTAAAAATGGTGGATGGCTCCTTTTATATGTTTTGTTGTCTTGAACGTTATTTGAAATAAAAATATGTTTTGTGTTTCATTTTTCTGTTTTCAATGGTGTGTGAGAATATAAATAATTATTTTGTTATGTTAGTTTTCGTATCTTTTTATTTGACTATGTTTTAATATCCATTTTGGCTATTTCCGGGTCAAAGTAATTTCATTGAAAGCCAGGCTGTACCTGTTCTAGGTGAAGGAAGCTTACACCTCTGACGCGCTGTACCAGTTCTAGGTGAAGGAAGCATGCACTGCTGCAGCCGGGCTGTACCTGTTCTAGGTGAAGGAAGCTTGCACTGCTGCCAGGCTGTACATCTCCTAGATGAAGGAAGCTTGCACTGCTGCCACGCTGCACCTTTTCTAGGTGAAGGAAGCTTGCACTGCTGCTGCCGGGCTGTACCTGTTCTAGGTGAAGGAAGCTTGCACTGCTCTTGCCAGGCTGTACCTGTTCTAGATGCAGGAAGCTTGCACTGCTACTGCTAGACTGTACCTATTGTAGGTGAAGCAAGCTAGCATTGCACACTTGTCACATCACGCCCCACCCCCTCCCAGCACCACTGTGCAAACGCGCCCCCTGGCACGTTGTAAGTTGGGGGATTAGGTCCCCTTGAATCCTGGGGGTCCCTGGGATCCAACTAGCCCACTAGGTACCTTCAGTAAGTGCCACAGAGCTGTGTTGCAGAGAGGTGTAAAAAGTGCGTGGCCTCGGACCACCTCTCTGCAATGCAGCCCTGTGGCACTTACTGGAGGTACCTGATGGGCTAGTTGGCCCCCAGGGACCCTCAGGATTCAAGGGGACTTAATCCCCCAACTTAAAACGCGCCACAGGTGCGTTTGCACAGTTGTCACATCAGGCCCCGCCCTCCTCCCTGCACCACTGTGCAAATGCGCCCCGTGTCGCATTTCAAGTTGGTGGATTAAGTCCCCGTGAATCCTGAGGGTCCCTGGGGGCCAACTAGCCCACAAGGTACCTCCAGTAAGCGCCACAGGGCTGTGTTGCAGAGAGGTGGTCCGAGGCCACACCCCTTTTTACACCTCTCAGCAATGCAGCTGTGTGGCGCTTACTGGAGGTACCTGGTGGGCTAGTTGGACCCCAGGTACCCACAGGATTCAAGGGTACTTAATCTCCCAACTTACAACACACCACGGGGTCGTTTGCACACTTGTTACATCAGGCCCCGCCCCCTCCCTGCAGCACTCAGCAAACGCGCCACCTGGAGCATTGTAATTGGGGGATTAAATCCCCTTGAGTCCTGAGGGTCCCTGGGGGCCAACTAGCCCACCAGGCATACGTCCAGTAAGCACCACAGAGCTGCGTTGCAGAGTGGTGTAAAAAGGGACGCGGCCTTGGACCACATCTCTGCAACATGGCTCCCTGGCGTATACTGGAGGTACCTGGTGGGCTAGTTGGCCTCCAGGGACCCTCAGTATTCAAGGGGAATTAGTTCTCCATCTTGCAACGCACCAGGGGGCGCGTTTGCAGAGTGCTGCAGGGAGCGGGCGGGGCCTCCGGCGGGATGCAGGCTTTTTTTCGTGTTTTTTTTCAGAAGGGGGCTGTGTGGCTCCCTTTGTTTTCCCATTTTTGTGGCCCTGTGGACCCCATCCCCCAGGGCCTGACCCCTGAGGCCAAATTCTGCCCTGGGGACCCCATCCCCCGGGGTGTGGCTATATATATATATATATATATATATATATATATATATATAATCTACTGGCGGTCACCAGTAGATAGTTATAGTTACGACCGAGTTCCCATAGGAAATCTGAAAATTCTAGTTTGAATAACTTTGGCGCCGGTTGACTTATGTTCGTGAAATTTTCAAAACTAATGGGGCGCTCCGCTCAGCTCCTACCCTGAAAGTCTCGGGGTGATTCGTCAAGCGGGGGCTTGCATTTTCCCATAGGACCTTTAGTCGAAGGTACAGCCCGAACGGCTGAACAGAATTACTTGAAATTTGGCAAAGAGGTAGTCCTCAGGTCAGGCATGTGCCTTTTGCATATATGGTGTAAATCCGTTCAGTAGTTCCTGTGAAAATCAAAAGTAAAATCATATATATATCTGGGCGGAGCCTAACCACACATCTCATTGTGAGATCTGATTGGCTGTCAGCACTTCATCCAAGAAGTGTTGGCAGCCATCTTGGGACCAATATACATGATAACACCGCATTAAAAAGCATTGCAGTTAATAGAAGGTTTTAAGACTTTAGTTACATTATAAATCATTTGTTGATGGTACCATACTCATTTTAGGAATTGTGGTATGTTCTAAGGTGATTTTACCATGTGAAAAAGCCTTCTGCTGGGATATCATGAATCATGTTTGAGAGAAAACTATTTTCACATGCTTTTCCCACAGAGGTTTGGAAGGTGATCTAAAAGCTAAACTGAGAGCATATTTTCTGTAAATTCACACTATCTTTCTCAGTCATGTGAGAATGAAGTCTGACATTCTCAGTAAAACATGTACATCCAACAAGGGCAGAGACTGTCAGTTGATTCCTTTGTGTTCTACTGCAGCTTCCCAGAGTGTTCCAAAGAACAACTAGAGTGCTAACAGTCTTACTTATGACAAAGGTATGGCACACCTGAAGCCATCTTGATTGGAATAAAGTGGTAACATTTAAAACATTTAATTTAAAAAGGAACAAAATGAGAGGGTTCATTTTGCCATAGAATGTATGATTAGTGCTGCAGAAAGAAAAATTAGGGCACATTTTGAGTGACTTCTCAAATCCTCTTCCATTTCATTAAAGAATTCTGACATGCAGACTGAAACATGCACTTTCAATACCAGCAGCAGACTTCCCTGGTGAGCAGTAGCTTCACTACAGTGATCTAATGAGCGACTAGAGTGCTAACATTCTGAATTTATGGCAAATGTGTGACACATCTGAATGCCTTCTTCATTGAATCAAAGTAAAAAACTGACAGTATGCCTACTGAGGAGACTGCAGTAAATGAGGAAATTAGGAATCTTCATAACAAGGTTCCCAAGATGGCCACCAGAGACAAAAGAGCCCAAATGTAGCACAAATATCACCGAGATGTAGCCCAAGTATAGCCCAATGACAGAAATCCCAGAGTGTTTTAAAGAACAACTAGAGCGCTAACAGTCTTACTTATGACAAAGGTATGGCACACCTGAAGCCATCTTGATTGGAATAAAGTGGTAACATTTAAAACATTTAATTTGCAAAGGAACAAAATGAGGGGGTTCATTTTGCCATAGAAATTATGATTAGTGCTGCAGAAAGAAAACTTAGGGCACATTTTGACTTCTCAAATCCTCTTCTATTTCATTAAATAGTTCTGACATGCAGACTGAAACATGCACTTTGAATACCAGCAGCAGACTTCCATGGTGAGCAGTAGCTTTGCTACAGTGATCTAATGAGGAACTAGAGTGCTACCCTTCAGAATTTATGGCAAATGTGTCACATCTGAATGCCTTCTTGATGGAACCAAAGTAAACAAGCATTGAAAATGCAATAGGTCTCGCCCTCGTTTAAGTTAAAGCAATTCTGTTTATAATTAGGTGGCTTTTTAGCTTTGCTTTTATTAGTGTTTTTCAAAATTTCATATACATACCATGCATATGTATGCATATATGTATATGTATATGTTTGCATGAATTTATATTTATATAGATATGCAGATATGTTTATATATGTATATATATACACATACATATATAAATGCATATGCATATATATGCATATATATATGTGCATATGTGTGCATGTACAGAGAGGTAGAGGTGTATAGGTAGAGGTGTAGAGGTAGAGAGGTAGAGGTAGAGAGGTAGAGAGTAGTAGAGAGAGAGGTAGAGAGGTAGAGAGTAGAGAGCGAGTAATAGAGAGTAGAGAGTGAGTAGTAGAGAGTAGTAGAGAGTAGTAGAGTGAGTAGTAGAGAGTGAGTAGTAGAGAGTGAGTATTAGAGAGTGAGTAGTAGAGAGTAGTAGAGAGTGAGTAGTAGAGTGAGTAGTAGAAAGTAGTAGAGAGTAGTAGAGAGTGAGTAGTAGAGATTAGTAGAGAGTGAGTAGTAGAGAGTGAGTAGTAGAGAGTAGTAGAGAGTGAGTAGCAGAGTGAGTAGTAGAGAGTAGTAGAGAGAGAGTAGTAGAGAGTGAGTAGTAGAGAGTAGGAGAGAGTGAGTAGTAGAGAGTGGTAGACAGAGTAGTAGAGAGTGAGTAGTAGAGAGTAGTAGAGAGTGAGTAGTAGAGAGTAGTAGAGAGTGAGTAATAGAGAGTAGTAGAGAGTGAGTAGTAGAGAGTGAGTAGTAGAGAGAGAGTAGTAGAGAGTAGTAGAGTAGTAGAGCGTGAGTAGTAGAGAGTGAGTAGTAGAGAGTAGTGGAGTAGTAGGGAGTGAGTAGTAGAGAGTGAGTATTAGAGTGAGTACTAGAGAGTAGTAGAGAGCGAGTAGCAGAGAGCAAGTAGTAGAGAGTGTGTAGTAGAGAGTGAGTAGTAGAGAGTGAGTAGTAGAGAGAGCAGTAGAGAGTGAGAAGTAGAGAGAGTAGTAGAATAGTAGAGAGTGAGTAATAGAGAGTAGTTGAGAGTGAGTAGTAGAGAATCAGTAGTGGAGAGTGAGCAGTAGAGAGTAGTAGAGAGTGAGTAGTAGAGAGTAAGTAGTACAGAGTGAGTAGTAGAGAGTAGTACAGAGTGAGTAGTATAGAGTAGTAGAGTGAGTAGTAGAGTAGTAGAGAGTGAGTGGTAGAGAGTAGGAGAGAGTAGTAGAGTGAGTAGTGGAGAATAGTAGAGAGTGAGTAGTAGAGCGAGTAGTAGAGAGTAGTAGAGTAGTAGAGAGTGAGTAGTAGAGAGTGAGTAGCAGAGAGAGTAGTAGAGAGTAGTAGAGAGTGAGTAGTAGAGAGTAGTAGAGAGCGAGTAGTAGAGAGTGAGTAGTGGAGAGTGAGTAGTAGAGTGCGAGTAGTAGAGAGTGAGTAGTAGAGAGTGAATAGTAGAGAGGGAGTAGTAGAGAGAGAGTAGTAGAGAGAGAGTAGTAGAGAGTGAGTAGTAGAGAGTAGTAGAGGGAGTAGTAGAGAGTGAGTAGTAGAGAGTAGTAGAGAGAGAGTAGTAGAGAGTGAGTAGTAGAGAGAGAGTAGTAGAGTAGTAGAGAGTGAGTTCTAGAGAGCAGCAGAGAGTAGTAGAGAGTAGTAGAGAGTGAGTAGTAGAGAGTGAATAGTAGAGAGAAGTAGTAGAGAGTAGTAGAGAGAGAGAGTAGTAGAGAGTGTAGTAGAGAGTGAGTAGTAGAGAGTAGTAGCGAGTGAGTAGTAGAGAGTAGTAGAGTAGTAGAGAGTGAGTGGTAGAGAGTTGTAGAAAGTAGTAGAGTGAGTAGTAGAGAGTGAGTAGTAGAGAGTGAATAGTAGAGAGTAGTAGAGAGTGAGTAGTAGAGAGTAGTAGAGCGTGAGTAGTAGAGAGTGAGTAGTAGAGAGTGAGTAGTAGAGAGTAGTAGCGAGTGAGTAGTAGAGAGTGAGTAGTAGAGTAGTAGAGAGTGAGTAGTTGAGAGTGAGTAGTAGAGAGTGAGTAGTAGAGAGTAGTAGAGTGGTAGAGAGTGAGTAGTAGAGAGTAGTAGAAAGTGAGTAGTAGAGAGTAAGTAGTAGAGAGTAGTAGAGAGTCAGTAGTAGAGTACTAGAGAGTAGTCAGTCAATGTCAGTCAATGTCAGTCAGTCAGTGTCAGTCAGTCTGTCAGTGTCAGTCAATCAGTGTCAGTCAGTGTCAGTCAATCAGTGTCAGTCAGTCAGTGTCAGTCAATCAGTGTCAGTCAGTGTCAATCATTGTCAGTCAGTGTCAGTCAGTCAGTGTCAGCTAGAGCAGCTCTGCTGACCTGGTTCTCTGGCTCTAAAGCAGCTCTGCTAACCTGGTTCTCTCTCTCTAAAGCAGCTCTGCTGACCTGGTTTCTCTGGCTCTACAGCAGGTCTGCTGACCTGGTTCTCTGGCTCTAGAGCAGCTCTGCTGACCTAGTTCTTATGCTACAGAGCAGCTCTGCTGATCTAGTTCTCTGGCTCTACAACAGCTCTGCAGACCTGGTTCTCTGGCTCTAAAGCAGCTCCGTTGACCCAGTTCTATTGCTCTGAAGCAGTTCTGCTGACATGGTTCTCTGGCTCTATAGAAGCTCTGCTGACCTGGTTCTCTCCCTCTAAAGCAGCTCTACTGACCTGGTTTCTCTGGCTCTGCAGCAGCTCTGCTGACCTGGTTCTCTGGCTCTAGAGCAGCTCTGTTGACCTGGTTCTTAGGCTCTAGAGCAGCTCTACTGACCTGGTTCTCTGGCTCTAAAGCAGCTCTGCTGACCTGGTTCTATGGCTCTAAAGCAGCTCTGCTGATTTGGTTCTCTGGCTCTAGAGTAGCTCTGTTGACCTGGTTCTCTGGCTCTAAAGCAGCTCTGCTAACCTGGTTCTCTGGCTGTAAAGCAGCTCTGCTGGCCTGGTTCTCTGGCTCTAAAGCAGCTCTGCTGACCTGGTTCTCTCCCTCTAAAGCAGCTCTGCTGACCTGGTTTCTCTGGCGCTACAGCAGCACTGCTAACCTGGTTCTCTGACTCTAGAGCAGCTCTGCTGGCCTAGTTCTTAGGCTCTAGAGCAGCTCTGCTGACCTGGTTCTCTGGCTCTACTCAGCTCTGCTGACCTGGTTTTCTGCACTCACGACGCACGCACCCGACTTCGCGAAAATATATTTAAAAATAATATAAGTTTCTTATAAGTACAAATATATTATTTTGATGAATATCTTACATACTCTCTTGCCTTAATATGTATATTAAAGACACATACACATCATTTTGGAACATAACTTTTTTTTTGCTGGAGTCACGCACCTAGCGAGCCCCAGCACGTATATGATGTCACGCGGGACCCGCAAGCGCGCAAACATCTTGTACCGTAATGCGCATGTGTCGCGAATGCGCGGGAGCAGGAGTCGCAGACTGGTCGCATACCAATCGCGCATATCACGTGATATTAAATGTATATGATGTAACTGAAAAACACGCAGCCGTCACACACCATACGCGGATCCTTCATGACTTTTCTAAAATGGCGGCTAGAATGCGCGCACCCACCGTGATGTGTACACTTTGAGTGCGCGACTGCGAAAAAAACGTGATTTTTTTTTAAAGAAAATGATATAAATATATTAAAATGAAAAATGAAAAGAAGAAAATTAATCAATATTTCAGTTTTAATTAAAAAATGTTTTTTTGCAAATTTCAGAAAAATATGTTATTTAATGAATATAATATTTATAAATAAACAGTTAAAAAACTGTAGAAAATCAGTACAAAAAAATAGATATAACTACTATCACACTTAAAAGTTAGCATTTAAAAAACCTTTGAAATTCACTGAAAAAAAACATAGGTTTCAGAGACGTTATAGTTGGAAATTAGCATTTAAAAAACCTTAGAAATTCACAGAAAAAACCATAGGTTTCAGGGGTGTTATAGTTAGCTGCCCATTTCACTTGTACGAAACCATAGAAATTCCTCCGTTATAGTTAGTTCTGCTAACTATAACTCACGCGCCCGCAATGCACTGCTGATGATGTCACATATTGCATCATTCATGACATGGTCAGTGACATCACTGATGACATCACTGGTGACATCTCAAATGACATCACTTTTCTAATGTTATGCACGCCGCATAACATTAGAAAAGAGAGTTGCCTCCAAGGATGAAGCCACACCACGGCAAGTTGAAACCTTTATTTGCGGATTGCAGGACAAACAGGCTTCATCCTTGGAGGCAACTCTCTTTTCTAATATATATATATATATATATATATATATATATTCACTGAAAAAACCATAGGTTTCAGGCCTGATATAGTTAGGAATTAGCGTGGAAAAAACCTTTGAAATTCACTGAAAAAACCATAGGTTTCAGACCTAATATAGTTAGGAATTATTTTTTATAAAACCTTTGAAATTCACTGAAAAAACCATAGGTTTTAGGGGTGTTATAGTTAGCTGGACATTTTAACAGTGAAAGTCATTTGAGATGTCATCAGTGATGTCACTGACCATGTCATGAATGATGTAATATGTGACATCATCAGCAGTGGATTGCGGGCGCGCGAGATGTAGTTAGTACAACTAACTATATAGGAGGAATTTCAATGGTTTTGTTCGAGTGAAATGTCCAGCTAACTATAACACCCCTAAAACCTATGGTTTTTTCAGTGAATTTCTAAGGTTTTTTAAATGCTAATTCCTAACTATGTCAGGCCTGAAACCTATGGTTTTTTCAGTGAATTTCAAAGGTTTTGTAAATGACAATTTTTAATGTATTATTTGTTATACTAATTTTGATACTGATTTACTACATTTTTGAAACTATTTATTTTTAGATTTGTTTTTATTACATTATAATTACACTATACATTACAATACAAAATATATTTTCTCAGAATGAATTACTTTAGTTTAAATACTTTGAAAATGGCCGCATTCTAACTTAAGTACGACCATTTGTATGATCAACACCCCTTACAAGAATATGAATCAAATGCGCCAAGTACATCAGGAGTCCTATCAAATCCGACACCAGAAAGTGATTCTGACACAGATACCTCAGTACATACAGCTAGCACTTCATCAGAAATTGAAATGATAACTAAACCAGCCACTTTTTTAGACGAATTCCGTGTTCTAAGGACAAGACTACAAACGGAGAGAACAAAAGTAACACCGATACCAACACAAAGAGGGCGAGGACGGAGTCGAGGACGAGGAAGAGGAAGAGGCAGGGGCGCTCAAAGCAAAAACGACTCAAACATAAACAGAGGAGAAGAAAGAAACAAAGAGCCAATGAGAACCAGAAGAGGTGGCTACAAGAAAACACAGTAACCATGGATAGTACAACGGTAAATAGAACCATTGTAAATCTCTCCTCACGCTCACTAACTCAACTCGAAAAAACTACTCTATGTTTAGGCTTAACATTTTGCCCTACTGAGTTATTTAATTATGCTAACACACGTGTGGATATCTTTAAGTTCATACGTAAATTTAAACTCAAGATATGGCATACTTTGAATAACAATAAACTGCCTGAAAATAACACACAAATATTAGAAGAAGTGTGCCAACCGCATCTAACAGTAGGAGATGTCAATGTCTTACAAACTATGCATGAGTTAAGAAATATAACGGAAGACAACCACGATGAGTGGGAAAGACAGGAGGATATCATCATGGACAGAGCAGCATGCACTAACTTCAAGCCTAAATCAATTTTTCTCCCCATACTTCCACATGATTCCATTGATACATTTCATGAAGTAGTAACGAAAGAACTTACTAAATTTAAGCACAAACAAGGAACACTAAATAGCATGAACTTTAATCTCTCATTCCAACAAAGAGAATTGATCTTATCTTTAGCTCAAGACAAGAGCCTTGTAATATGACCTTCTGACAAAGGAGGGAATATCGTATTGTGGGGAATACAAATGTACATTGAGGAAGCTCAAAAACAACTGAATGATGTAAATTTCTATTGTAAATGTAACACCAGTACTTACAATATGAGTATTACTACCACTTGGGAAAAACTAGCTGAGTGGCAGGAATCAGGACTTATTACATGGCATGAATATCGCTTTTTGAAGAAAGATTATCCTAAATTACCCATACTGTACTTACTTCCTAAAATCCACAAAGATCCAGTGGTGCCCTCAGGTAGGCCCATAGTATCATCAGTAGGTAATGTAAATGAAAACATATTGAAATATGTAGACCATTTTCTCAAAGATCATGTCATTCACTTACCATCTCATATAGAGGATACTAAAGATGTTTTAAACAAAATCAAAGACATTACATGGGAGGAAGAGTATGTTCTCATTACCCTGGACGTGAACTCCCTGTACACAATCATTGATCACGAACAGGGTATTGATGCATGCATGCATTTCCTGGGTAAAAGAGACATTTGCTACCTAGAACACACAAAGATTATAACAGACATGATAAGGATGTGCCTCACGAACAACATTTTTATGTTCAATGGCGACCTCTACAGGCAAACTCGTGGTACTGCAATGGGTACTTGCTTCGCGCCGAGCTTCGCGAACCTCTTCCTAGGTAAATGGGAGGAGGAAATCCGTGAGGATAGTGCTTTTCAATCAGATTTTGATCAAATAATACTTTGGCTGAGGTACCTCTTTCTGATATGGAACGGCAGTGAAAAGGAGGCCGCAGATCTTGTTTCAAGACTGAATAGGAATTCATATAACATTACATTGACACACAACATCAGTAAAGTAAGTGTAGAATTCCTTGACACTCTAATAACGGTCAAAGATGGTTTATTGGCTTCTAGTTTACATCGTAAGGCCACTGCAGGAAATAGTCTTCTTAATGCACTAAGTGGGCATCCTGATCCCCTCAAATGGAGTATCCCTTATGGAGAGCTACTTAGGGCACGAAGAAACTGCAGTACGGAGGAAACTTACAACATAGAACAAAAAACTATGCTGAAAAGATTCAAGGAGCGTGGTTACCAGGAGTGGGTACTTCAAAAAGCTTTGAGCAAGATTACCAACATTGATAGGGCTAAATCCCTAGAATACACCAGTAAAGAGATCAATGTCACTGCACCTACCAGGGTGATCACAACATTCAATCACCAATCGAAACAAGTTAAAAAAAGTCTTACAGATAACTGGAAAATTCTCAAAACTGATTCCATTATAGGCCCAAGTATGAGTGAAAGACCGATGGTAACCTATAGGAGAGGCAAAAGTCTTAAAGACATACTTGTCAGTAGTGACATTACCAACTCCCAAAAGGCCAATACTCATAATTTGAAAGGTTTTTACCCTTGTGGGCATTGCAAAGCTTGCAGATGAAGCAAGATGGTAAAAGAATTCCAAATACCAGGTACAAAAAAGAATAGAGTGATAACACAATTCCTCACATGCAGTACAAGTTACGTTATCTATGCCCTGGAATGCCCCTGCAAACTTCGATACGTAGGCAGTACTACCTGTATGGTCAAGAAACGTATCCAAGAACATCTCAGGGCAATCACGAACATCGATATACACTACCCAATTGCACGACATTTTCAGGAGAAACATCAGTCTAAAAACTCATCTCTCCAATTCTTTGCAATCAAACAGGTAAACCTAGGAAGCAGAGGAGGCAATAGGGAGTTAGCACTAAGAAAGAAAGAATCCAAATGGATATTGGAATTAGAAACCCGATTCCCTGGAGGTTATAACCTCGATGAGGAGCTAGCAACACATTTGCACGACGAATGAGTATATACGACTTCCAATTTTCTTCATTTTAAGTTCTCTGCAATATACCCTTTAGATTTAATGATCTATTCAGCAATGTAAAATACTGTTTTACCTGTTTGAAAGGATATATTGAATTGATTTTAATGTTCTCTTATCTGTTTACTTTACAGGAGGAAAGGAAGGGAACCATCACCTTATAATTCACATCACAGGCTCCCTACCCTTCTCCTCGCCAAAACTGTCACCAGCACTGATTATAGGATAAGAGATTCTTCTCAATTGCACTTATTTTCATTATGGGATGAAATAATGTAGTTATTTCAATTCTTTTTGTTTCTTTTCTTCCTTTCATTTTATCACTTTTCTTTATTATATACACAGAAAAAGTAGTGACTCCCTGAATGCATTACCACTTGGTGTTGAAAGAATATAATTAGCAGTCTTCAGTAACTAGATCCCCATCTGTTATAGGTTATTTGCTATACAGATGTGACCTAAGAGTAGAGGCACTTGCCCGTTACTCACGATAATCCAGGTATCCCACCTTGCAATCAAGCAGGATTAAGAATTTATTAATAATTTTGTACAGCGTATCTTTGGTCAGAGTAACCTATATAGCATATGGCAATAGCAAGAGAACGTAATTTGGCACTAGTCCAGTGTGTTTATCATCTAATCAGGGATCATGTTAGAAGAATATTGTTATACGTTGAAATAAGCCATTGATGTGACAAGTATTGAGTATAAAAGTAGGTATACGCACAAAACCGTTTTATTTGGTGTTTATGAGTAACATAGGCAATACTCCATGTAAAACAACGTATATTCAGAATGAACCGATGACTTGGATGTGTAAATCAAAATCCATGATGCAAACCGAACGTAACACCGTGTATAACATGCATAGTATCATATGTTTACTCCAATCTTACATAATGGCCACCGTGTTAACCACGAAAGCTTTAAGACATACTATGTGAGTCCTACCTTTGTGTTTATTGTAATTTGTGTACTAAGGCACGTTGGTTTACAGCAGCTTTATCGTGTGATCAAGACACCACGAGTGTCGAAACGCGTAGCGGTTAAAAATAAATATATGGTTGGAGTACTTGGATCCCTGAGAGTGCGTATCTACTTATCTTTGGATGTATATTTAAGCATGCCGGTTTGGGTTACCGGCACACCACGCGCCACCTGACAACGGGACAAAACTCAGCAAAAACCCGCCCTGGTATTGAAATATATATATATATTTTTCCCCCAGAATATCCGTTAAAGACCTCTGCTGCAGCTCGAAACATTTCAATCAGATGCATGATGAGACCGGTAGTTCGTGGCATGGGACTACTGGATGTCAGCACAACGAGTTACAGCTGGGCCCTTCACTATTTGGGTGGGAGGAGCTCTTTGAACATTCAAAGGGGTTTATTTTCAATTGCCTGAGGCATTTGAAAAAGGCTGTGTGCCAAAACCGGTCATGCCGAATTTTTGAGAATAAAGCGTCCAGACGAGCCCCGCTGTGTCCCTTTCTTCTTTCGTGCATGGAGGAAGTTGTTGTGATATTTTGCGCACAGCCTGTGGTGCGCATAAAGGGACCGTTCCTTAATGTGGTCATGGAATACACCGGCAAGTGGAAACTACGTGTGGAAGCTGAAGTAGTGTCCGAGGTATCGGAAAATCCATGACCCCCTACTCACCTGAGGTTACTGATTTGCTGCTGCTGATTTGCGGTTCAACACTGTGTGGAGAGGCACATTCATGATAGTTGTGTCTCCAGCTGAGGTGCCGCTTTGTGAGGAGGTGGGAAGTAGGGGATCCAAGGACGCTTATTCCCCCAGCATATCCGTTAAAGACCTCTGCTGCAGCTCGAAACATTTCAATCAGGTGCATGATGGGACCGGTAGTTCGTGGCATGGGACTACTGGATGTCAGCACAACGAGTTACAGCTGGGCCCTTCACTATTTGGGTGGGAGGAGCTCTTTGAACATTCAAAGGGATTTCTTTTCAATGGACTGAGGCATTTGAAAAAGGCTGTGTGCCGAAACCAGTCATGCCGAATTTTTGAGAATAAAGCGTCCAGACGAGCCCTGCTGTGTCCCTTTCTTCTTTCGTGCATGGAGGAAGTTGTTGTGATATTTTGCGCACAGCCTGTGGTGCGCTTAAAGGGACCCGTCCTTAATGTGGTCGTGGAATACACCGGCAAGTGGAAACTACGTGTAGAAGCTGAAGTTGTGTCCAAGGTATCGGAAAATCCATGGCCCCCTACTCACCTGAGGTTACCGATTTGCTGCTGCTGATTTGCGGTTCAACACTGTGTGGAGAGGCACATTCATGATAGTTGTGTCTCCAGCTGAGGTGCCGCTTTGTGAGGAGGTGCGAAGTATGGGATCCAAGGACGCTTATTCCCCCAGCATATCCGTTAAAGACCTCTGCTGCAGCTCGAAACATTTCAATCAGGTGCATGATGGGACTGGTAGTTCGTGGCATGGGACTACTGGATGTCAGCACAACGAGTTACAGCTCGGCCCTTCACTATTTGGGTGGGAGGAGCTCTTTGAACATTCAAAGGGGTTTCTTTTCAATGGACTGAGGCATTTGAAAAAGGCTGTGTGCCGAAACTGGTCAAGCCGAATTTTGAGAATAAAGCGTCCAGACGAGCCCGCTGTGTCCCTTTCTTCTTTCGTGCATGGAGGAAGTTGTTGTGATATATATATATATATATATATATATATATATATAGATATATATATATATATAGATATATTCACTGAAAATAGTTAGGAATTAACGTTGAAAAAACCTTTGAAATTCACTGAAAAAACCATAGGTTTCAGACCTAATATAGTTAGGAATTAGAATTTAAAAAACCTTTGAAATTCACTGAAAAAACCGTAGGTTTTAGGGGTGTTATAGTTAGCTGGACATTTCATCAGTGAATGTCATTTGAGATGTCATCAGTGATGTCACTGACCATGTCATGAATGATGTAATATGTGACATCATCAGCAGTGGATTGCGGGCGCGCGAGATGTAGTTAGTACAACTAACTATATGGGAGGAATTTCAATGGTTTTGTTCGAGTGAAATGTCCAGCTAACTATAATACCCCTAAAACCTATGTTTTTTTCAGTGAATTTCTAAGGTTTTTTAAATGCTAATTCCTAACTATGTCAGGCCTGAAACCTTTGGTTTTTTCAGTGAATTTCAAAGGTTTTGTAAATGACAATTTTTAATGTATTATTTGTTATACTGATTTTTTTGATACTGATTTACTACATTTTTGAAACTATTTATTTTTAGATTTTTTTTATTACATTATAATTACATTATACATTACAATACAAAATATATTTTCTCAGAATGAATTACTTTAGTTCAAATACTTTGCAAATAGGCAATAGACTTTTAAGTACAGTAGTTACAGTTGTTGCAACACAATTACAAACACAATGCAACATTGAGCTCAATGGGAATTTCTAGTCAAATTCAATTAGTTTACTTTATGGATTACTTTTCTAACCACAGGACTGGATCCTAGATTCAGTCCTTGGACATCTCCTGTAAACAGTTGAGTAAAAGCGTTTTGGTTACAGTAGTGATTTTTAAGGAATATTTTTGTATTTTAAAAGTTGACAGAAATTTTTTCACATAGAATCACCAATGTTATCCTACGGCAGAAAATTCACTTAGCAGGTAAGTAGTGTTATCATTACTTTTTCTTACTCAGTGGCGGAGCCTGGATCCAGCACTGGTGAATCACCTGTAAACAGTTGAAAGAATGTGTTTAAGTCATACAGGCGATTTTTGGGGAATATTTTTAGTTTGTGCAAATAGACATTTAGAAACTTTTCTGCTGAAAACCACACAATGGATTTCTATAAAAGGAAATACAAGTTACTGGTAAGTACGCTTAGAATTACTTTCAGGGTCAGTGCTGGTCTAAAAGATGCAGCACTGGGTTCTCTCCTGATAACAGGTGAGTAAATCGGAATTCGTAGTTTGGCTGATTTTAGAGGAATATTTGTATGTTTCAAAAATGGACACTTAGAAACTTTTCTTTTGAAAACCACACAATGGATTCCTATGGAAGGAAATACAAGTTACTGGTAAGTACGCTTAGAATTACTTTTCATGGTCAGTGCTGGGCTAAAAGATGCAGCACTGGGTTCTCTCCTGATAACAGGTGAGTAAATCCAAATTCGTAGTTCGACTGATTTTAGAGGAATATTTGTAAATTCCAAAACTTCACACTTAAAAGAATTTCCAAGTGAAAGCAGTCAATGTTAGCCTATGGAAGGAAATTCAAGTAACTGGTAAGTACGGTTAAAATTACTTTTCAGGATCAGTGCTGGGCTCAAAGTTGCAGCACTGAGGTCACTCCTGATAACATGTGAGAAAATCGGAATTCATAGTTCGACTGATTTTAGAGGAATATTTGTAAATTTCAAAACTCCACACAGAAGAATTTCCAAGTGAAAGCAGTCAATGTTAGCCTATGGAAGGAAATTCAAGTAACTGGTAAGTACGGTTAAAACTACTTTTCAGGATCAGTACTGGACTCAAAGTTGCAGCACTGAGGTCACTCCTGATAAAAGGTGAGTAAATCGGAATTCGTAGTTCGGATTATTTTAGAGGAATATTTTTACGTTTCAAAAATAGACACTTGGAAACTTTTTCTGCAAAAAGCAGGCACTCCTGATAACATGGGAGTAAATCGGAATTCATAGTTCGACTGATTTTAGAGGAATATTTGTAAATTCCAAAACTCCACACAGAAGAATTTCCAAGTGAAAGCAGTCAATATTAGCCTATGAAAGGAAATTCAAGTTACTGGTAAGTACGGTTAGAATTACTTTTCAGGATCAGTACTGTGCTCAAGGATGCAGCACTGAGGTCTCTCGTGATAACAGGTGAGTAAATCGGAATTCGTTGTTCGGCTGATTTTGGAGGAATATTTGCACAATGGTGAAGGAAGGGGGCGGGGCCTGAGGTGACATGTGTGCAAACTCGCCCTGTGGCGCGTTTTAAGTTGGGGAATTAATTCCTCTTCAATCCTGAGGTCCCCTGGGGGCCAACTAGTCCATCAGGTACCTCCAGTATGTGCCAGGGAGCTGTGTTGCAGAGAGGTGTTCAGAGGCAACGCCCCTTTTTACAACACTCTGCAACGCAGCTCCGTGGCGCTTACTGGAGGTACCTGGTGGGCTAGTTGGCCCCCAGGGGACCTCAGGATTGAAGAGGAATTAATTCCCCAACTTAAAACGTGCCACAGGGCGTGTTTGCACACATAATGCAATTTAACAAGGGTCCCCCTAATGTAGTTTCCTATATCAGGGTTTACAGCAGCTATTTGCGAATAAATATATAGGAAACTTATTTAAACAAGGTAGACTAATTTATGAATAAAAGTGCAATTCGTAGTCACAGTGACCAAATATGACTCCAAAAAACGCTATAATTATGTGTTTTTATTTATTGCATATCAATCTATAATCTTGTATATAAACATACAATGTATCTGTTTAGCTTTCTCAGTACCCTATGTATGGACAGATCTCATTACATTTGTGTCTTTTACATTGAATTATTTCTCAGTTTTGCATTCAATTGTTCTTTATATCAATCACTTCAATCGTGCATTGATTTACACATTAGTGATTCTGTCAAGATCATGCACCAATATATTTACAACCAACATAGGGAGGAAAACGAAAAAGACAAGAAAAATTATAGTAAACACGAATTATGGATACTTTATCCTTGCATTTTGGTCGATTAATTACAATACAATTAATTTCATAATTTGAACATGGCTAGATTTTATCACACTACGTGCGTTTCGGCGTTCAGCCTTCCTCAGGTAGCCATGATTCCTTAACTCCTACAACATAATAAGAAAAAAAAAAACTATAATATTTATGTACATAGGTGACTAAAGTGCACAATCATTAAAAAGAAGCATGTCTACTCTTAGTACAATATTTACAAATGATTACAATATATCTCCAGTTAAGTTGTTTCATCAACAGTATCTCATGGGCCATCATATGTGGTATCTATTACACCGCCCTGGAAAAGCTTTATGGATGTAGGGTGTACAGACCTGTCAGATTGCCTGCAATGTCCTATGATACTCTATAATCAGTTCCATGCGTTGCATTGGCAAGATCAATAAAGCCTACAACATCACTGTATGACCTAAATCCCTAAATTGGGATAGTGTCTAATGTATCGACCACATACCTTCTTAAAGGTAGCCTCGTATCCAATCGTTTGGAATTTATAAAGTCAGTCGCGAGAAGTGAAGCGTGACGAGTCAGCTCACACAGAATGGCCAATGATAACCCAGAAGTATCTGTGAACGGGAAACCAGCTTGTTTTACAATCAATGTTGCATGCCCAATACTAACGTGGAAACTGCAGGTGAGTTTAGATGGAAAAATTTAAGGTGCATTAGCGAGATAAAACAAGCCTACAACATCCCTGTATTACCTAGATTCATAAATTGCAATGGTGGCTAGTAAAGCGCCCACATACCTTCTTTAAGATAACCTCGTATCCAATAATGTGGAATTGTAAAGTCAGTCACCAGAAGTCAAGCGTGACCCGCCAGCTCACGCGGAATGGTCAATAATAAACAAAACGTATCTGTAAATAGGAAACCAGCTTGTTTTAAAATCAATATTGCATGCCCCACAATGACGTGGAGGCTGCAGGTAAGTATAGATGGAAAAAATTTAATGTGCACTTACTACTCGTTTTTCACGCGTGTCAAATATTCACCAACTTGTTGATGCTATGAAACTTGATGTGCGGATAATCGCTTCCTTTGAGAGTGCAGCAACCAAATCTAAAAGGAAGTGTATATATTGTATAATCATCAACGGCATAATAATGTTGACGGTGTTTCAAGCTCTAAAGATCTTTAACTATTGGATTTCTGAATGGTTGGATTGCCTATAGATATGTCGTCTTATATCGATAGGTACTAGTGTTAAATTCTCCAGATACTTAGTCGACTTCTATCCAAATCTCAGTGTCAAAAGGGCCCCTATATAACATCATTAGGTCGGTGTGCAACCGTTCCTATTATCTGTTCGCGTAATACGCATACCTGATATAAACTTAGGATTGCACATTCGTCTGGAGCAAGCGGCGTGCATGCTGAACTCGTAGATTCAGTTTCATTACGCGATCCCGTCAGTCATCCATTAAAGTAGTGTGTAGTACTTCCGCTTCCGCGATCGAGGTTCAAACAGGACTTTGGCGCCGATATTCATATATAACACCAAAACTTGTCAGTGATTGGTTCCTGAAATAGGCATGTTTGTAACCCCACCTAAAACGCCCACTAGCGCATGCCGATTGATGAATACAAATCCCTATATTGAAGGGATAAACCAGCGGGCGCCATCTTGCGCTAGTATGATGTCGTATTGTATCTAGGATAAGTAGAACACTAATATCAATTTAATGAAGTGTTTCCATAATTGTATAAGAGTAAATATATGGAAATTCAAATTGGTGGTCATTTGATTTAAAGTGAAGAACAAATTAAGCCATTCTTTTCTCAGAACTGCGTGTTATTGATCCATTCTGAAATATACGGCTCGTGACCCAATGCCGTATAGTATGTCCATCACTAAAAAAGTGATATCTCTGGAATATCAAAATCGATCCTCAGATTCAAAATAACTAAATGTCCTGAAAGTACCCTGAATGTTGATCCTTTCTCTAATCGGGGTCATTACAGTAGGACATACAGTAGAAGGTAGCCTCTGGGGTCATTGTAACAAGATTGCGCTACCAACAAGGAGGAGTATGTTGCACCAACCTATTGGGATCCTTATCACTAAGCCTGTCTCATTACATCCAATCATCCCCTACATCACATGATGCTCTAGTTTAGAATTAGACCCCGTTCCCATCTGATGAGTCAGAGGATGTTAAGAACGCTTCATATAATTAATCCTTGCTACCTGAGGTGACAACCAGTTAGTTATTATAACGGATTGCTTGACTCCAGGGAATTTCATTGTTGAGTCCTCTTTTATACGTGTCCAGAGAAAATAACCAAAATACCTCCCTTCGTTTACGAATTTCTGTCCCTTGAGGTCCATTAGTATGAATCTTTTCTAGGATCAGCCATTGTATATCTTCCGTGGTGTGGTTCAGATCAACGTAATGTTGTACCAGAGGTGCTTGCAGTTTTTTCGTCCTGATAGCAGACCTATGTTCTGTTAAGCGTGTCGCCATCGACCTCAATGTCTCTCCTATATAGGTTTTATTGCAAGGACACATTACTGCATAGACGATATTAGTTGTCTTGCAGTTAGTCAGGCTGTGTAGGTCTACATTGACCCCATTGATGGAGTACTGATTAGCTTCCAAGGCAAATTTGCATGCAATGCATGACATACATTTGTAATTGCCCTTCAGAGTTGGCAGTCCACTTAGGGTGGTCTGTGTCAAGGTAGCTGGGGTCTTCGTCATGCGCGATCGTGTTATTAAGTCTTTTAAATTCTTATTCTTACGGTATGCAAACATTGGTTTTGCTATGTGGTCTGATTTACCTCTTGTGGCGTTCAAAATGTGCCAATTAGAGTTAACAATCTGACGTATGGTGTCATTCATAGTCGAATGTCGTGTGATGAATACAAGACGATCCTGTTCTTTAGGATTTTTGTCCGCAAGGAGATATTGCCGATCATAGTACCGTGCTCTTTTGTAAGAGTCCCGGACCAGTCTCCTAGGGTAACCCCTAGCAATTAATTTAGCTCTCATGACACAGGACTGCCTATCATAATCGATCAAGTTGGCACAGTTCCTACGTAGACGTAGGAACTGTCCAAAAGGGATGGTAGCTTTTTTTGCCCTCGGGTAATAACTTGAAAAGTGTAACAAAGTGTTACGGGCAGTGGGCTTCGTGAAGAGGTCAACCAAGAGCTTTTGTTCGTTGGCTTTGATGGTAACATCCAGAAATTCAACACTGTGTTTATCACTAGTTGATACAAAACGAATATTTGTATCACATAGATTAAGCCATGAAACAAAATCTGCGAGCTCCTCCTCTGTTCCATTCCAGATATAAAAGACGTCATCAATGAATCTGGACCAGCTTGTAACGGATTCCCTGAAAGGTGCAACGTCATTATAAATGTACTTGTGTTCATAGTGTGCCATAAAAATATTTGCCACTGTTGGGGCACATGAAGCACCCATACTGACTCCCTTGGTCTGTTGGAATAATGACCCATTAAATTCAAAAGTATTTTCTTGTAGTAAAATGTTCAAGCAATCCAAGATGAATTGACTCGGACAATCTATGTTGAATGTTTCAATAAACCAGCCAACAACTTCTAATGCAGCTGCCTGGGGGATGTTACTATACAGGGCCTCTATATCCATAGTGACCAGGATTTGTGTTGCCTCATAAAAGGATAGCTGTTCCACTCTATTGATGATATCTGTGGTGTCCCTTATATATGATTTTATTTTGGGGACATATGGTCGTAACATGGAATCCACGTATTTGGATAATGTTTCTGTAGCTGACCCAATAGTTGTTACAATGGGCCTGTACGGTGGGTTTGTAGTGCTCTTGTGGATTTTCGGAATCCCATAAATGGATGCCATTCTGGGTTTGGTGACATTCAGATATTGCCACTCTTTCTCACATATGAGACTTTCATCAAAGGCTATGTTGGTCATATCCGCTATCATCTTAGATACCCTTTTAGTGGGGTCTACAAGTATGGGGGTATAATGGTCTTTATTTGAAAGCGTGGTAAGCATATTGGTAACGTATTGATCAGTTTCCATCAAAACGATACCACCTCCCTTATCACATCCCTTGATGGTGATATCTTTGTTGTTCTTTAGATCGAATAGGGCTTTGTGTTCTTCCGGAGAAAGATTATAACTTGGTACAGGAATAAATTTTAAGGCAGTGGTTACTTTGTTAAACACCACATGCTCAAAGATAGCAATTTCTGGTCCAACTTGTTCAAGGGTGGGGACAAAAGTAAATGGCGGTGTTAAACCTGATTTAATAAGAATCAATGATTCTTAACTGGTTTGTCCTTCAAAGAAGGCACAAAGTCTAATCTTTCAAAAAAATGATATCAGATCTTGAAAAAGCTCGAACTTATTTGCTTTGGTGTGAGGAACAAAGGAAAGACTTTTTGTTAATAAGGACTCCGTCTGACTATCAATCTCATGTGAACTAAGATTAAATATAGGTATTTGATTTACTCGCGCCAGTATTGGGCATGTCTCGTCACTAAGACCTGAGGGTCGTCCTGATAAAAATTCTGTCCCTGTGGGTAATTGTGCGGTTGTTGATGGTTGCCCCGTTGACGTCGTTGGTATCTGGGGCGCCATCTGGTTCTCTGTGTCCCACGTCTGGCTAAAAAACCAGGGCGCTCACCTCTGTTGCTGCCTCGCATCAGATGCCCTGGGGTATGTGTCTGATACTGGTTATAGCTGTCACCTTCGGAATCTGACGTATCTGAAAAAGTAACCACTTTCTTGACAAATCTGTCAAATGAAGGTTGGTATTGATCCTCTTCAATAGGTTGTAGTTGGTAGAAATTATCGGCCAGATATGGATACATTTTCTCCTGGCTCGTATACCTTACATCTTTTTTAAGTTTCTCTGTTTTACGTTTCATTAAATAATCGTGATAGGAGGACATCTCCATCTCTACTTCTTCTAGTTTCTTTTTTGCTTCCTCAATCGCCTGACTGCTTTTAATCTTGTTTTCTAGTTCCTGTATCTCATCTACCAGTGCTTGGACCATCTCTTTGGCTGTCTCCACAATCAGGATCATTAAATCCCGGGAGCATCTGTTGGCAATATGCGACCAACGTTCTAGGAATTTTCGAATCTTAACGAAAAGACCCGGAATATTCCTAACTCTTAGTCCTTGTGGGATAATCCCTGCTTTTAAATACTCCAACATGGAATGTCCATGCATTTCAATGCGTTTTGCTTTTTTCTTTAAAGATGTTAATTTATTAAGATCTTCATTACCTACAATGCTAGTTGCGTGGACCGCTTGACCACCCAAAGAAGAATCTCCCAGTAATGAGGCAAGATCCTCATCAGTAAAACCGAATGTTTGCAATTTGTCCATGCTGTACTGAGGGATTCTAATTTACTCACATCCAATGTAAGAAGCGGTGAAAAAAGGAGAGGGATTGGTTGCAAAGAGGTTGCAAAGAGGTGTGCACACATATCACCTCAGGCCCCGCCCCCTACCTTCACCACTGTGCATACGCGCTGCGTGGTGCGTTTTAAGTTGGGGGATTAAGTCCCATTGAATCCTGAGGGTCCCTGGGGTCCATCTAGCCCACCAGGTACCTCCAGTAAGCGCCACAAAGCTGCGTTGCAGAGTGTTGTAAAAAGGGGCATGGCCTCTGAACACCTCTCTGCAAGGCAGCTCCCTGGTGCATACTGGAGGTACCTGGTGGACCCCAGAGGACCTCAGGATTGAAGAGGAATTAATTCCCCAACTAAAAACGCGCCACAGGGCGTGTTTGCACACATATCCCCTCAGGCCCCGCCCCCTACTTCCACCACTGTGCAAACGCGCCCCGTGGCGCGTTTTAATTTGGGGGATTAAGTCCCTTTGAATCCTGAGGGTCCCTGGGGTCCAACTAGCCCAGCAGGTACCTCCAGTAAGCGCCACAAGGCTGCGTTGCAGAGAGGTGTAAAACAGTGCAAACAGTGGGCCCCCCGGGACACTGCAGGAGCCGGCCCTGGGGGGTGGAGGTCCCCAGGGCCACAACAAGACTCCAGGAGGGGGGCTGGGTGGCCCACCTCCCACATCTGTTAGCAGCCCCGGGTGGTGGCGGTCCCCGGGGCTGTGGGGGGCCTGAGAGCCCCTCCACACAATATTTATAAGCCCCGTGGGATGGCGGTCCCCGGGGCAGTTTGAGGGGATTGGGACCCCCACACTATTTTTTTTAAATGCCCCCGGGATTTGGCTCCCCCGGGGGCCAATTACCAAAGAAGCACGGGCTCATTTTTTTTTTTCGGCCAAAATTCGCGCTGGGTGCGCGAATCTCACCGATTTTTTTTAAAAAAAAGGCTTTTTGGCCCTGGTGGTCCTTGTGGGACCCCCTGAGCAGGCCTAGGGGGTCAGGGTGTTCCTACCCTGCCCCCTTTTCGCGTTTTGCGCGTTTCCGCGTTTGTTTCTTAGATTTCTTGTGCCTTTTAAATGTCATTATCTCAGGAACTACTGAACGGATTTACACCATTTAAGCAAAAGGCACGATTCTGAACTAAGGACTACCTCTTTGCCAAATTTGGTGTAATTCCGTTCAGCAGTTCGGGCTGTAGCTGCGGCTAAAGGTCCTATGGGAAATTGCATGGAGAAAACACGTTTTGGGACCCCCATTTTTTCTCGGCCCCCGCTTGACGAATCACCGTGAAACTTTCAGGATAGGAGCAGACCGGAGCTGGACAAAAGTTTTGAACATTTCGCGAAGATTCGTCAATCGGCTCCAAAGTTATTCCAAATAGAATGTTGCGGATTTCCTATGGAAAATAGGTCCTAACTATATCTACCTCCTGGCGACCGCCAGTAGGTAATATATATATATATATATATTTACTATTTAGAAAGGAGGGGGGTGCATGCCCCCCTCCTGAGGCCTCTGTTAGACCCGGGGACCCCATCCCCCAGGGCTCTGCCTCGTTTTTTAAAATTGTATTTTATTGGGAGGGGGCCGTGTGGCCCCCCTCCCAGGCCACTACTGGCCCTGGGGACCCCATCTTTTCGAGGCCTGGCATCATCGTTGGGGACCGTGGGGGAGCCCCAAAGCCCCCATGGTCCCTGCCAGCTCCCCGCCTCATGCGGGAGCCTGCATTGCTTTTCCACACGGGAGCAGCTGACATGCAGCTCCCCATATGGAAAAGCAATCCTGCTTTGGATTTTGGAAGCGAGAGCAGGAAACCTGCTCTCGCTTCCAAAATCCAAAGCAGAGTTTGCTATGGTGGGGGGGTTCTACCGAGTCACAAAATGGCTGTCAACATTTCCTGGTTTGGAGTGTTGACAGCCAATTAGAATAAGGCTTGTGGTCGGGAGGGTTCGCGAATCCACCGCGGCCATAGATATCAAAACTTTTATTTTTTGAATTGCTCAGCAACTACTTAACGGATTTACACCATTTAAAAAAAAGGTCGCTTTCTGAACCAAGCACTACCTTTTTGCCCAATTTTGGGTAATTCCGTTCAGTAGTTCGGGCTGTAGCCTTGCCTAAATTTTCCTATGGGAAATTGATTTTTTGACTCTTATTTTTTGAATTTCTCAGCAACTACTGAACAGATTTACAACATTTGAAAAAAAGGTCACTTTCTGAACAAAGCACTACCTTTTTGCCAAATTTGGGGTCATTCCGTTCAGCAGTTCGGGCTGTAGCCTGTCTCAAAATTTCCTATGGAAATGAACACAAGAAAAACGCGTTTTGGGACCCCCCTTTTTTCTTAGCCCCCACTTGACAAATCACCCCCAAACTTTCAGGATAGGAGCTGACATGGATAGACTTTTTTTGGAGAATTTCGCGAAGATTCGTCAAACGACGCCAAAGTTATTACAAATCAAAAAACGCTTTTCCTATGGAAACTAGGTTCTAACTATAACTACCTACTGGCGACCGCAAGTAGGTAATATCTATAAATACCTATATATATATCAAAAGCCACACTCCTCAGGATTACTCAAGAAGCTGAAGCACTCGCGGATCACAGGTAAAAAGCTCTGTATTCGGCCATGGCATGGGTTTCGTCAATTGCTGACTTTCTCAAATGCCGCCAAACAGTGCAAGTGCAGTCCACAACCACATTTAAACACCTCATGCCCCGCTGCGATTGGTTGAGAAATCGGTGACAGTCCGGCAAGCGGGGTGTATCAGGACTCAGACCTCCGAGCCTAAACAACGCGGGCCCTCCAGCGTAAGTACTTCCCCAGTGGGTTGGGCCCTGCTTACTCCCCACGCCTCCTTGATCTTTAATGTGGCTATATATATATATATATATATATATATATATCTCAACAAGTTACGTAGATGTGGAGTTAAAAATAGCAATACTATGTTTCCGTGTCTGCACTTACCTTTTGATATTTTGTCCCTTGATATTTTGTCCATGATGTTAGTGTTCCACAACAGTCCAACATTCCAGTACTCTATATTTAAGATTACAATCGTCATTAGCCCACTGTCTGTAAAATGAGGTCATGGTCATGCTTAGTGCTTCCATCCAGGTCATAGGATAGATCTTTGGATCTCAAATATGCCATTGGACATGCCTAAACCTCTACACACACCCGCACACTAGATTAGTGTTAGTCTAGGGTCAAAACCAAATACCAGGGCACCAAATACTGGCAGTCAGGGCAGGGGTACTTACCTATATGCCATGCAAGGGACTTTCCCCTCCCAACATTTTCAGATCTGATCAAACTTTTTTGTGGGGAATGACAACAGCGTCACTTACGCCCCTCATTTAATGGACCTGAGGGGCCTCATTCACAAGGATGTATTATGTGAATGTGTCTCTCTCCAGGAAATCACAGATTAAGTCATTCCTTTGTTGGGAGTCAAACTACTCACAAAAATAGCTTCTTGAATTGTCCCAATGTAGGAAACAGCAAGAGTCCTCAATATTTTCTATTTATTTATATATTTGTTAGATCAAATTATAAGGATTGTTGAAATCTAGAGTTCAAAGTCTGTTGAAGACAAAATCGGGTTCTTTGCTGTTCCATATTCAACTGTTTTAAAGAGATTGTGTATTATCGGCAAAGGATATCAGCTGAGAATTATTGAGGACGGGAACAGAGTAAGTTTGATTTCTTCCTTCCTTCTTTATGTTTTTGACTATTTTTAAATTTTAACAATAGCACTATGGGCAAACGAAAGGTGGGGGGTGTGAAGCCATCAACTGAGCAAGCCAGCACACTCAAACAGACCACTATAGACACATTCCTGGCCCGTGCAGTTGGGGCCTTATCTAGAGAAATTGACTTGGCAAAACAGCCTGTGTCTCTCACCACGTTTGGCAAAATTGCAGAGGCCCAATGTGTAACATCCACTAATGGGACACATGGTATAGGCAGTGATCATGATATCCAGAGTGTAGGATGTCCAAGCGAAGTTCCTGAGCAAATATTGTCATTAACTGGCCCAAATCAGGTTCCTATCCCTGCTGCCCCGGACCAGCAATTTTACGGGCAGCCAAAGTATCGAACATTGTCTGTCAACTTGCAGTTACACAGAAAAGGAAGACACAGCTCGTAACTCTTGCTGCTTTAAGGTCTCCGGATGAACTGATCTCGTTGGTGGGTGAACTAGGAACTAACTTTATGGACAATCAGACATGGGCACCATTCTGGGATAAACTAACATCTGTCATCAGCAGCTTATTAAGCCCCTTTAAAGAAAGATTGCACAAGGTGGAGGAAGGTCTGAAAAAGGTTATTGATCTGGGTAAATTGCCATTAGACCAAAGGCCCCGTACATTAGACACTGGTCTGAGTAGCGACACAGGTGGTACACCTCCTCACACCGAGCCTCTGAGTCATCCTAGTCAAGAGGGGATGCGGGGCAGAAACACACAAGAGCCTCTTAGTAAATCTACCAGGACATATGTTCTGAGTCAAACTCAAAGACATTTAAAAATACACACTCCCAATACCAATATGCCCGTACAAGAGTTAGTCACTATTAACCTGCCACCTGATAGCTGCCCATATGTGGCAGTATTACTTTAACTCCCCCCCACTAAAGTCGGGAGTCAGGAAAACCACAGAATGTCTGAAAAAGAAGGTGGTCTACTGGCTGAGCTCTAGACATTTATTCTCCCCAATTAGAGTGCAGGAAATACTGCTAACAAGGAGAGTGGGGTGGATTGGGCCACTGGAAAAAAATCTCTGTGGTGGTTGTGTTATAATTAATTTCAGAAGCCCGAGAACTGCCAGCAGTGTCCATAAAATGATATGGGTACCAACCACAGATACACAAGCCATGGGTTTACTTCCTCTAGTGTTCTTTAACGTCATTTTAAGGGTTTAGAGCAATGCTCCAAGGGTCTACCAGAATTACACAGACAGAAGGACACCACAAGCTTGTATTCTCTATATGATTGGGATTTTGCAATGCCCAACAGAAATGAGACGCTGAGCAGATTAAACGATAATGATTGACTTAGTTTTGAACAAGACCATGCTGGGGAGCCCAGGCGTAAGCAGAGAGGGGACTTCACAATGACTACCATAGTTAACCAGACAAGCCAGCCATCCCAGAGTGACCATTTACATACCACAGAGGCACCAGCTATTGCTGAGTTAGTTGAAGCTGTGGCTGTTGAGGTATTTGGCAAAGACGCACCTACAGTTAATATTATTTCCACAGGCGTAACAGATACTCAACCTGTTGAACAGCCCCCTATTGAAGGGTTCGAGTTCGCAACCTTGAATGTGAATGGGCTGCTAAATAAGGTTGGGAACATTTGACTGGGCTAATACCATATCTGGCTACGACATTATATGCCTGCAAGAAACCTGTTGTATATGTCCCGTAAATGTAGAAGGATATTCTTCACATTTTTTAGCAGCCATAGGGTCACAAGCCGGGCAAGCACAAGGGGGTCTACAGATACTTATCTCCAATAAAATTTCTATCAAAGTTTAAAAAGCTGCATCAGTGGGACCCCACGCACAGATACTGTGGCTTAGTAAACAAGCATTTGCAATGCAATAGGTCTTGCATTTGCGAGAGTTTAAGCTATTGGCATTGTAAATGACAATGCCTTTTATTTATCTGTTTTGATAATTAATACATAAATAAAAGGCTTTGTCATTTACAATGCCAATAGCTCAAACTCTTGTAAATGCGAGACCTATTTAATTTCAAAGAAGTGGCCACCATTGTCCCGGGCTCCTTGGAAAGTAAAAGCTTGCATGGTGTGCTGAATGTTGCAGGAAAGCATCTCGTGCCTGAAGTTGGAGAAACTTATTAAAGAAAATAGTGCTTACAGAATAAATAAGACATACTGTGTAACAATAGAAGTAAATAGGGCCAGTCCTCATGGGAGGTTACAAATGAAGACAAGGTGGTACTAAGGAGGGACTAACAAGCCTATTAACAAATCAGGAGCCAGCATTTCAGAAGGACAATGGCACAAGCCAATGAAAAATATGGGTGGAGAGTGGGCGGAGCTTCAAGTCCATACTCGAATACAACATGCCTCGCATAGCAGCGCATGCGCTGCCCAAGCTCCACCTAATAGCATGCTAGTACCGGGCAATGCCAAGGCAGGCAGTGTGACCACCATAAACAAGTGGCAAAGGTGGCTGAGAGCCAAACAGCCTGCCAGGAGGGCACTGACACAGAACAGGACAGGCTGGAAGGGAACTGGGGAGATTTCCTGACAGGCCGCGGCTTCTGAAAGGCTAGCAGGGTTGGGGTCGAGTCAGATGCATGCTAATAATTACAGCTCTGAAGAGCCTCGTCACTGTTATCAATGCACTATATAAAGGCCAATAGAGTGGAATGATTATAGATTTCCGAATTGGCAGCCCAGAGCTTGTAAAAGGTCAGTGAAACTGGGGCAGAGTGTGTCACATGTCAGAAATTAAAGACTGACAAATAGACTGGGGCCTCGGAAAAGTCAGCGGGGGCAGCCCCATGTCAGAAAGGACAGGTCTACAAGATGGCTGGACATAGTCATTCAACTGTCAAAGCCTGCGGGGCAGCCCCATGTCTGAAAGGACAGATCTACAAGGTGGCTGTGGGTTAATTCATCTGTCAAATAGTGTACTACGTGAATTCATAAAAAATCTAAATATTAGAAACCCATTTCTTGAAACTCAAATAATAAAAAAGCATTTAGTGGAAAAAACATATTACTATTAATTTACCCAAAACAATTGAAAAAATATATTTTCAAAAGAAAGAAATGTGGGTCCTGGAGAGGATGCTTGGTAAGGGCTCGGGGCCTTATTCATCGTTGAGGTGGCGACAGTGCTCTGGCGTTCAGTGGCAGAGACTGAGTGGTTTTGGCACTGTTCGTGGGTGCTTTCAAGGCGAGGGGAAAGAATTTACATTTTACTCTTGGATAGGGCAAGCAGTCCGTGTTGGTGATCGGTAGCCCTTAAGGCACATGTAATAACGTGATCTGGGGGGGTGGAGGGGGCAAGAAGACTGCCTAACTAGTCCACCCTCTCCATCACTAGGGTGTTTCTGAGAGGGGCTCTGGCTAGAAAGGGGAGACTTGGCTACTGTTGTGGACTTCGAGAGTCTGAACTCTGACTTTCATGGTGTGAAAAAGATACAGGACTCCAACCCGAAGCTGGAAGTGAAGTCCGTGCCAGGGTTTCTAGCATAAAATAACATGTGTATTTGTAAAGCGCACGTTCACCCGCAGGCTTCTTGGCATTGAATAACAGTTGTTTAAGGATGGTAAAGGGGCTAGGGCGTCTGAGTGGGATGCATTCAGGAACAGTCACAGAGTTTTCTAGCTAGAAAATGAATGAGGTTTTGCAGGAGTTGTTAGATATTGGATATGGGTTTGTGACTTAATCTACGGGCAAAGGTGGAAAAGTTGAAAAACATTTGCATATTGTTAGCAGCAAAGGTGATAGGGGAATTGGAAAGAGAAGAAAACCAGTGCAGAAAGACAGCCTTGGGCACAGGACAGACACCTGGGCACTGACCTGTAGAGGAGTGAATGAAGAAGAGAGAAGCCTCGGAGAATGATCCATTCTGGAGTGATCAAGGGAGCTGACGCAGTGGCGCAACGAAAGTTCAGGGGGCCCCCCTGCAAGTTACACGGAGGGGCCCCCTCTCCAGATTTAATCCCGAGCTCTCAGGCCTGAGTACTGTGCTGAGGGGGCCCGGCAGCTCGCCACCCCCCACCGTGGGGGGTGGTGGGCTACGGGGGCCTGTGTTACGCTGTTGAGCTGACGAGGCATGCGTTGGCAATGCCCAGCAAGAGAGTGGATGCACGCATGATGGTGCGGCCGGTTCTATAGTCAACAGTATCACTGGATGCAACATCTGAGGAGGGTAGGGACAGAGAAGACGGATTATAACGGGCAGGAGTGATATATTTAGACACAGGGTAGAAAGTGGCCTCCATGAAATACAATTTACAGATCCAACCAGGAGATGGTGCAGTGAAATGCTGAGATCTGGGGCCTCATTTGTAGGGAACTGGTGTAGGGCAGCACCACAAGTCCCTACACCAATGTGAAAGCGCTCGAATGCGCAGTATTAATGAAATACAGTGCGTTCCTGTCCTTTCCCCATGCGCTGGCGCACAATTTCCTGGCTAGTGCCAACGGTGCACGGGTGCCTCAGTTGCAGGCACCTTCCTGCAGAAAAAGAATTCCCAGTGGTGTTTTCCTCTTTCCATGTGTGCTGCAGATTGCAGCACACATGGAAAGAGAGAAAAAATGAGGCAAAATGAAAATATTTCTCCTCGTTACGCCTGCTCAGGTGAGGAGTAAGGTTTTAGCCCTGCCCCAGATTTAAGTGATTAAGTAAATCTGAGGAACGATCAAAATCTGTGTGTGCTGCGTGGGAAGAACCACTGCAACACCCACGGAAGGCCTCCCTGGGGCAGAGTAAGGCAACGCAGTGCCGTGTCCTACTCCATATCTAGGAGGCCATGCAGAGCCACACAGGGGGGCTTTGCGGCACCTCATAGACATCATTGAGAGGCTTATGCCACCAGAGCGCCCAAACAAGTGACGCTCAGGCGGCGCAAGCCTCTCATAAATATGCCCCCATGGGTGTTAGTTGGTGAACACTAATTTTTCTAGGCACTTTGACATGTTTGGGAGCTGTAAGACTGGATACTAGCTTTAGCAGAGGGTGCAGTGAATGACATTTCTAGGTGCTTTGAAAAGTTTGGGTGCTGTAAGATCAGATGTTAGCATGAGCAGAGGGTGTAGTGAATGGATTTTCTGGGCACTTTGAAAACTTCGGGTGCTTTAAGACCTGGTGTTCGCGTGAGCAGAGGGTGCCGTGAATGGTTAGTTGAGTTCTAGCGTGTAAGATGGTGAACTCTAGCTTTTCTAGGCACCTTGAAAAGTTTGGGCGCTGTGTGATCAGACGTGAGCAGAGGGTGCAGTGGTTAGTTAAGTTCAAGGGTGTAAGATTAAGCGCTAGCTGCTCTAAGCACTTTGAAGAGAAGGCGGTTGTAAGACTGGACGTTAGCGTGAGTATGTTGCATGCGAGTAATGGTCTCACCACGGTGGAATGGAATCATTTTGAGTTGATGTCAGAAGGGAACAGTAAATAGCCAAGAGAGCACCTTAAAGCCACAACAGGCCAAGGGAAAATAACTTTTATAAACGGGGACTAGGGAAAGTCGGAGAGCCACTAGACTGATTTGTTTATTTGAGTATAGGAGTGTTCACCAAGTGGAGGCGGGTGGAGGGTGGGAGGAGGGAAGGGGGGGTGGGGTGATTCTGGAATGGATTAGAGTGCATGAACAAATGAAGGTGGGAGTGGAAGTAAAAATGTTGATGACTGGAGAAGACGATGGCGGGAGCTGGCTGGAAGTTAAGATGTGGAGCACAGATGAGGTCAGAGGTCGTGCGGTCTTCACTAGACACAGACATGCCCCACCCAGATGTACGGATTCATATTTGTGTGAACAGAAGAGCTCTGAAGTGGCCACAAGCAACACGTTTCGCTCTAAATAAACACCGTGAACAGCCAGCATCGGTAAGGCCAATAGGCTGCGCCTTTTAGACCTATTATGTTTGCCAATGCTTTTTTGCTGGTGCGAAGCAGAATCTGAAACAAGCGGCCGTGGGGCCGCGAAAGTGATCGCGATCAAACATCAAAGCGGCCGCGAAAGTGAAAGTAATCACGGTCAAGCGCAGCGCGCGCGCCCGCGCACATGCACTGTAGCTCTAGGCTGGCCTGGTAGCACTTTTTGAAACCCTCTCAAAAAGTCTTGCCAGACCAGCGCATGCGCTGGGTCAGGCGAGACCTAAAAAGGACGGAAAGATCTGAAAGTTGTTCATTTTTTATAACAACATTTTCGATTCTACACGCACTAATGTGGTAACAGCACTTGATTGTGCCCTCGAAAGACTTAGCCTCAATCTGTACCGACTATGTATTACTATGGGCAGGAGACTTTAATATCCAGGCTTGTGATGTACCTAACAATCAGGCATGTAGGTACATTTACATGGACTGAGAAGGGAAAGATCACTTTGTCCTCAATGAATATGGAGAAGCCTTAAACTGGATGATCTCCAAATACAATTTCCATCTACTCAGGGGGGGCCGTGAACCCAACGTGGACTTACTGCCAACCTTTACAGGGAGAAATAGGCACTCCATCATAGATCATATACTAGTGTGTGCCTCAGCTACCTGCAGGTGTGGCAATCTCAGTGTTGTCCCCACCATATTAAGTGACCATAACCTACTCACTCTGTCCTTTTCTTTCTATGGCCAAATGAGCAAAGTATCCAACTTAGTCAACTATATGAACCCTTTTAGGAATAATGGTGTTAGAATCAAGTGGTCAGGTGTCGACCCATTCCTGACTATGCAGCAAATAATAATGTCTAACCATCGATAAATAGCTTACTGCCTTCAGGATGAAATTACTCCTAATACAGTGATTGCAAATTTCCATCATATTACAATATCTATTAAATCACTTTTAACCAGGCAGCGAGGTACATTAGGCAACAACAAAAAGGGATGGTTTGATGGTATTTGCACCAAATCATTACAGGTATTAAAGTATGCATTGTCTAAATCACCTCAAGACCTTTCAATCATTAAATCCCAATGAAGTGAGTACAAAGTAGCCATAGCTGCCCGAAAAAAGAAACTACAGGTGGAAGCATGGGAAAAATTGGCTATTTCTGTACAAACTAAAAATAATAAACTCTTCTGGGATACAGTTTTTGAACCGCGATGAGATCCCAGAGTTTTGCTCCTTTATTCCCTCAGATAAATGGGTGACACATCTTACCGGGATTTTTAGTAATAATAGGGAGACATTGGTGGGTTGATTTGGAGCATTGTGAAGGGAGCCCTCCCCCCTTAACATTACTAATGATGAAGTACTAGAGGCCATTCAGTAGAGTGCTGGGGGACAGGCACCAGGCCCGGATAGCGTCCCAGTTGATGTTTTTAAATCTGCACCTAAATTATGGGGACCTATTCTAACTAAAGTGTTTAACTCAGCCATAATTTATATACTCCCTCAGACATGGGGAGAATCTATTATTGTACCCATATATAAAAAAGGGGATAAAACAGATCCTAAAAATTACCACCTCATTTCACTCCTAGATACAGCCCTGAAAGTCATGAGTTGGGTTCTACTATTAAGATTGGAGGAATGGGCGCAGGAGTACTCTATCAATGGGCGCAGGAGTACTTTATCTTAACCCCTGTGCAGTATGGGTTTAGGAACCGACTAGGGACAATTGAACAATGTATTAACCTAGAGTTACTTATCGGCAAGTATACTAGAGCAAAGACAGGCACTTTATACTTATGCTTTGCCGATCTAAGCAGTGCATTTGACTTAGTCGACCACAATTTACTCTGGCCAATTCTGATCTCCATGGGAGCTCCCAGGGGGATTGTTGAGTTTCTTTCTTGTTTGTATGAGAACCTAACCAGCCAAGTCTGCTTTGGCCCCCTGGCTGAATGATCACCCACATTTAAAGTAGGGCGGGGCATACAGCAAGGGTGTGTGTTAACACCAATTTTATTCTCCCTTTTTATTAACGGGGTAGACAATCATTTGCAAATGATACAGGCTGACGCCCCGAGGGTGGCTGGTTGTCTGATACCTGTATTATTATATGCAGAGGGAGCAGTATTACTAGCATGGACCCCATTAGGCCTCCATAGATTGATGGATGGCTTTTCAGATTTTATGACACAAAGGAAAGTGGTAATCAACAAATCGAAAACATTCACCATGGCTTGTGGGGCCAAACAGAAACTTTGTAAAACCTACTTTATTGATAGCACCCCAATACACACAGTGAACTCCTTCTGCTATCTTGGTAGTTTATTTTCGGGTAATGGCACATGGTCCCTACATATTGTAAATACCAGAGCTAAAATGAGCAGGGTCACCCAAGCGATTTTTCCTGATGGAGAAGTCCCTTTACCTACACACCATAAAATATGGGATGTACTCATTCCTTTTCCTGCCTGAAATAGGACTTACTCCTACTCTTTGCAGGAGTAACTTTCTAGAGTAGGAAAGAACCTGCAAAATGTATTTGAACTTCCAGTGAGACTGGGAGCCTGTGCTTGCTGTCTCTAACCCGACTACGCTGCTTGGGTTGGGGACAGCTCAGTGCGCATGTTGGTTTGGCCATCCTGAAACGGCCGGCCAAACTGGCATTCACACTGATAGCAGTGCCCACCACTCCCCTTCGTGACTGCCCCCACGATGACCCCACCCCCCCGAACTCGGCCCAACCCTTAGAAGTTGACAAATAAAATGATAATAAAACTGTTTTATTATCGTTTTAGTTTTTCAAGTTTTCTTGCAGGCAGGAAGGTTGTGATTTTATTACGTTTTTCAAGTAAACAATGCTACATTACCAAACAAAAGAAGGTAGTCGTGTGCGGCCGAGGAGACAGTAACACAGACAGTAAAAGAAAATAATCCACGCATTCGCAATATAAGGGCATGGCTGGCGCACCAACTGCAGTGTCAATCCGCTGGAGTGGCATAGAATTGAAGACACAATACCAAATAGTAACTCATTCTGCCACTGCCACTTCCACCTCAAACACACATCTAGCAAATGGGTATGGACCAACCTCAGAACCATGTCAGTGCCAAATCAGACAACAGAAGCAGGGTCATGACAATGGGGGCTCACCGGCCTTTAGCGTGTGAGCCACAAAAGCTTCCTTCTTGGTCAGAATCTGTACCTGGGGATTTAGTTTGGGGCAAACTACTAAGATCTCATCCGAGACAGGCAGGTAATGGCACATGGTCCCTACATATTGTAAATACCAGAGCTAAAATGAGCAGGGTCACCCAAGCGATTTTTCCTGATGGAGAAGTCCCTTTACCTACACACCCTAAAATATGGGATGTACTCATTCCTTTTCCTGCCTGAAATAGGACTTACTCCTACTCTTTGCAGGAGTAACTTTCTAGAGTAGGAAAGAACCTGCAAAATGTATTTGAACTTCCAGTGAGACTGGGAGTCTGTGTTTGCTGTCTCTAATCCGACTACGCTGCTTGGGTTGGGGACAGCTCAGTGCGGATGTTGGTTTGGCATCCTGAAACGGCCGGTCAAACTGGCATGCACACTGATAGCAGTGCCCACCACTCCCCTTCGTGACTGCCCCCACGATGACCCCACCCCCCCAAACTCGGCCCAGTCCTTAGAAGTTTAAAAATAAAATGATAATAAAACTGTTTTATTATCGTTTTAGTTTTTCAAGTTTTCTTGCAGGCAGGAAGGTTGTGATTTTATTACGTTGTTCAAGTAAACAATGCTACATTACCAAACAAAAGAAGGTAGTCGTGTGCGGCCGAGGAGACAGTAACACAGACAGTAAAAGAAAATAATCCACGTATTCGCAATATAAGGGCATGGCTGGCGCACAAACTGCAGTGTCAATCCGCTGGATTGGCATAGAATTGAAGACACAATTCCAAATAGTAACTCATTCTGCCACTGCCACTTCCACCTCAAACACACATCTAGCAAATGGGTATGGACCACCCTCAGAACCATGTCAGTGCCAAATCAGACAACAGAAGCAGGGTCATGACAATGGGGGCTCACCGGCCTTTAGCGTGTGAGCCACAAAAGCTTCCTTCTTGGTCAGAATCTGTACCTGGGGATTTATTTTGGGGCAAACTACTAAGATCTCATCCCAGACAGGCAGGTAATGGCACACGGTCCCTACATATTGTAAATACCAGAGCTAAAATGAGCAGGGTCACCCAATCGATTTTTCCTGATGGAGAAGTCCCTTTACCTACATACCATAAAATATGGGATGTACTCATTCCTTTTCCTGCCTGAAATAGGACTTACTCCTACTCTTTGCAGGAGTATCTTTCTAGAGTAGGAAAGAACCTGCAAAATGTTTTTGAACTTCCAGTGAGACTGGGAGCCTGTGCTTGCTGTCTCTAACCCGACTACGCTGCTTGGGTAGGGGACAGCTCAGTGCGCATGTTGGTTTGGCCATCCTGAAACGGCCGGCCAAACTGGCATGCACACTGATAGCAGTGCCCACCACTCCCCTTCGTGACTGCCCCCACGATGACCCCACCCCCCCAAACTCGGCCCAGCCCTTAGAAGTTGAAAAATAAAATGATAATAAAACTGTTTTATTATCGTTTTAGTTTTTCAAGTTTTGTTGCTGGCAGGAAGGTTGTGATTTTATTACGTTTTTCAAGTAAACAATGCTACATTACCAAACAAAAGAAGGTAGTCGTGTGCAGCCGAGGAGACAGTAACACAGACAGTAAAAGAAAATAATCCACGGATTCGCAATATAAGGGCATGGCTGGCGCACAAACTGCAGTGTCAATCCGCTGGAGTGGCATAGAATTGAAGACACAATAGCAAATAGTAACTCATTCTGCCACTGCCACTTCCACCTCAAACACACATCTAGCAAATGGGTATGGACCACCCTCAGAACCATGTCAGTGCCAAATCAGACAACAGAAGCAGGGTCATGACAATGGAGGCTCACCGGCCTTTAGCGCGTGAGCCGCAAAAGCTTCCTTCTTGGTCAGAATCTGTACCTGGGGATCTATTTTGGGGCAAACTACTAAGATCTCATCCCAGACAGGCAGAATTGGGACCCTATGCACTCCCCTGGTCTCCTCATTCTGGATCGCTTCCCTCTCACAGTCCGCCTACTTGGACAGCTCCTTCCCCCATCTTTACAGGTCGGGCTACCAGCAGATTTCCAGCTCATCGTCAATTGCCTATGCGCAAGAATAAGCGCTAAGTCTGCAAACCTGTCTGTCACTTTTCAGGCAACGCTTCAAGTATGAAGGCCCAACTGTGGGGAACAACTGTGAAGAACAATCAAAGTGTCTGTCTGTGACCGGAGAGACAACCTGTATGACAGCATCCTAATCCTGAGCCAACACAGGGCATGCCCATACCATATGGTAGAAGCTGCATCATTCGCAAGGCATTGGGGCACGCCAATGAAGCCCTGGGGAACATGGCGTGAATGCACTGAGGGGTGAAGTATTCCCAGTGCAGGAAATAAAACTGGATAAGTTTAAACTTAGCATTACAAGACAATCTGGGGGTGAAGGGCAGGTTTTTTTTCCAGGCTGAGTAATCAAAGATGTGTCCCAAATCCACCGCCCATCAGTGGTGCAATTGAGAAAGGGTCACCTGCGCCCGCTTCAGCAGAGCCCTTATAGAGAAGCAGGACTATCTTCGTTCTCCCAATTAAGAGGAATAGATAGCGAAGGCATTCTTGTTCCAGAGGCTCTGCGGAACCCATCCTCCACTAAGAACAGACCTTACCCAGCTGAGCCCCTTGTAATAGGAAGTGTCCTACTAGGACGCCATACGTCTTCCTCGGGTCCAGAAAGGAGCTAGCTTCACCCCTGTAAACATATCACCCATAATAGTAAGCCTTGCATCAATCCACAGCTGCAGGCCAGCCCAGCCTCCCAGGTGCTGCCAGTACCGAGAAACCATCGAGGGGAGCTCGCAGGTGTACTGAACCCCGGTGAGTGTCCTCTGCAACACCCACGCCCACACACATCTCGCATCCTAACCAACACATTCTCACCATGCACCATTGTGGCAGGGACAGGTTTCAGCAGAATCTGAGTCAAAAGAGCCCTGGAATGCATCCTGCACTCTTGGTGACCTGCTGCATCCCAGATTACTGACTGCCACCGATCCACCCACTGTAGCTGGACGGCTAGATAGTAAAGCTCCAAGTCCAGAGAAGCCATTCCTTCCTTGTGTACTGGTAGCCACAATTTCCACAAGGCCATCCAGCATCTCGAGGAACCCCAGTATAACGTAAGAAGGTTGCTATCCAGTTCCCTAAAGACACTCTTGGGAGTTCGACAGGCAAAGCCGCAAACAATCAGTTAAGCCTTGGCAGAATCACCATCTTGGAGATGGCTTTACGGCCGCTGACCGAAATAGGTAGGGTACTCCAAAATGCTACAGATTGTCACAAAGCAGAAATAGCCTGGGCAAAGTTACCCTTGAGGAGCAGCTCCGCAGACCTAAAGACAGCTGCTCCCAAGTATCACATGGTATCCTGTTCTCAATGCAATGCCAGTGTGGCCTACGGGAGCCACAGCTCCCCAATGTCGGGCTGCAGTGGCAAGGAGCAGGTATTATGCCAATTAACCTCAAGGCCAGATAGTTTTCCAAATGCGGACAGAGCTGCCACTGCCCCCTCTAAGTCAGAAGTCTTGCCATGCATATACAGCATGTGGTCCCCATATTAGGAAATGTATAGGCAATCTCCTGCCATCGGCAGTCCAAGGTGGTGCCCACACTGCCGTAAGGAGAACGCAAATGGCTCCAAAGCTAGGGGAAAGAACAGAGGGGAAAATGGCCATCCCTGCCTAGTAACCAGCTCTACCATGCATGCCTCTGATATCACTGACTCAGTTCTAGCCCTCACCACAGGCAGGGTATGTAGACACTTGTTCCATTTAACAAAAGCAAGCCCAAACCCCATCCCCAGTAACGCAGAATAAAAGGACTCCCAGTGAAGGGAATCGAACGCCTTCCAAATGTCAATGGATAGTGCCAGGGAATCTGATGGGAGGCGCTCTCACATATCCAGGATGTGAATAAGCTAGCGGATATTTGGCAAGGTGTTACGGGTAGGGTGTATCAGTCTAGTAACCAACATGCGGCAACATCCTCTTCAACCGGATCTTACTCAAGATTTTATAATCTGCATTAAGCGTAGAGGGGGCGCTAGAAATTAAATAGTACCAGGTACTTGTCTTTCTTTGGTAGGGATACAATCGTGGCCTCTCGCAGAGAGGGCGGAAGTAGCCCCTGCGTCTTAGCTCCCTTAAAAACATCCACTAGTTTAGGAGCAAGGGCAGCAGAATAAGTAGCATAAAACTTTATGGGCACCCTATCTGACCTGGGGATCTTGACCTGAGCCATCCTTTGATTGTGCCCCGCTCTTCCTGGACAGTAATAGTACTCAATTGCTCTGCCACAGCAGGGTCTAAGACCAAAGGAGAGGAATCAGCAATGTATCACAAAATGTCCGCCTCACTAAACTCAGTGCCCACGGAATATAACTCACAATAATATAGCCTGAACGCAGCATTGATTTTGTCCTACGTAAACACATCTTTGCAGTGGAGTCATGAATCTGGAGAATAACGTACCCCCTTGTCGCCTCCTGGAGGAGCCAGACTAACATGCTCCCCAACTTATCTCTCTACACTTGGGAACTTACAATATAGGTTCTGTAATCATATTGCTGCGAGCGCTCCACCGGCGTAAACAGTTTCTCCCTTTCAGCAAGAATCCATTTCCTGCCTCCTGACGTCTCCCCCAGCTCGAGAGGCAGACCATTCAGGACCGCCTTTCCTGCATAATGTCTACATGCAGTTGATTGCGCACCCCTAGCTTATTGGAGATACAATAGCCCCATACAACCACCTTCAGTCCCTCCCATTCGACCCCCACCGATGACGCTGACTCGGCGTTGTCCAGCCAACAATTTTGTGACTGTCTCATCAGGCGAGGATCTGAAAATGGGGTCATCAAACAGTGTTGGGTCCAACTACCAAGCAGGGACACAAGATCTGTGAGGTGACCAACGGAAAGAACGTAGCAAGGGGCAGTGGTAGGAATAAGTTCTCGCCAAATGCTCAGCATCTACCACATGCTCGTGCACTGCAGCACAACAGTCCACCCCATCCAGGCGCACCTCCAAATCATGTACACCAGATCAGAAGAAATAAGCCCAGACCCCTGGGTTCCACGCCCTCCAGAAATCAGTAAAGCACCACAGCTGAGCCCATGCACCAATGGTGGCTGCCTCGGAACGGGGATTAAAATTGGGTTGTATTAAAGGAAAAATAATTTAAAAATAAACTTACGTTTTCCTTCGCCGATTCACAGCGTCCGTCTCCTCCATCCTGTTCAGGTCAGCTACTGAAGCACTCAGGCTTGGGGGCTCTCCCAGCCAATCACAATGCTGCAGAAGCAGTGTCCTGATTGATCTGAGTGTCATGTTTGGATGCTCAGGGAGTGTCTGGGGAGGCTGGGCATGTTCTCTATGGGGCTGTGCAAGACAGCCCAATGGAGAACAAGCCAAGTGCGTATGATGGTTTGGCCAGTCCCAGAGGGTTGGCCAAACTGTCATGTGCACTTAGAAGAGTGCAAACCACTCCTCACTCTGCTTGGCATCACAGAGCCCCGCCCGGCTCCAAGTGCCACACTGAAAAATGAAATGATAATAACGTCCTAATATTATAATTTTCTTTTTCTTTCGTGCACTGCTTAAATAGCAGTGGAGCGACACTCCTCCACCTTAGCGGAAGAGCCGCCACTGCCATGCATAAAAAGCTCTCGCTTATTTATGAGGAGGCGCTGAGTACAATGGGGGATGGGTCTTGTCCAAAGTGAGATCCGCCACACAATTGATGCCTCCCCCTCCAGTTATCCTTAAGTAAGACACTGTAGCTTCCAAGAGAGGCATTAAGCTAATCCAAAAGAAGAGTTGATCCGTGTTTGAGGTGTACACATTAAGCACAGCGACATCCCTGCCGTCTAACCGGCCCAGCACCAGGACATATTGGCCCACAGGGTCAATGACCGCCTGATGCAATTGGAAGGTGTGAGAAGCTGGCGTATCATATGGTGCACACTTATGTAAGTGGGCACCCTGCACTAATCCAGACAACCCTTATGGTGATTTTTAGTGGTCTTAGACAACCTTAAAAAGCTCTTTAAGTGGTAGCTGTGGAGAGCCACCCTACAGGCTTAGTCCAGAAGGAGTGTAAAGCAGCTTGTTTTACCAGAGCATAATCTTATTGGTATAGATTAAGTGAAAAAGAACCATACAGTCTATTTATAAGGAAGATGTATTTATTATAAGACACTCACTAACACATGCAGATATCTGCTAGCTGGAGATATATACAATAAATACAACACTTTGCAATAGAAGCAGGTAAGTAGCACAGATACACAGTTGTCGACAGGGGAGATCAAACCATATACTAAAATAGTGGTATGCCAACCACGACTCAAGTCAATACTATACCCAGAAGACATAGAAGTGCCAGGGACCCAAGGAACCACCCGAAGGAAGTAACCAGGAGACCCACGGAGACCGTGTGCAGAGTGGGAACACGACATCGGGCTTAATACAAGTCAATGGGTAAGTTGCGGTTGCAATTTTAAAGAAGAAGGACCCTTCCCAGTGGACCCTGGAGAAACCCCCAGTGGAAAAAAGAAGGTTGGAGAGCCACCCCAATCGTGGATCCCCTGGGAACCAGGATACCTACACAAGGGAATTGAACTCAATGGGGGACTTCAGTAAGATGCCGCTGCTGCACAAGGTGAAAGTGCCTGGTGGCAACCAAAGGTGGATTCAAGATGAGAAGTACCTGCAAGCAGAGGGGACAGAGTCTATGCCACTTGGGAGTGACCAGGCGGCCCGGAAGACAAATGCCTACCGAAGCTGAGTGTTGCAGGAGAGCTGACAATGACATTGGAGCTGCAGCTGTGTGGACCAGGCATTGCAGTGAAAGACCAGGAGCCATTCACAATCTGTCCCACGTCGGATGTCGAGTGTAGAGGGGTCAGCGTCCGTCTGGAGTACCAAGAAGCCTTGCCAACTGCAAACAACGTGGAAAGTGAAGAAGGTGCAGTGTTGGGACCAGCAAGGGACAGGTGATTTACCTCAAACAGGGGAGTCAGAGGAGGCCTCAAGCAATCAGGGGAACCCGCTGAAATTTATTTATGAGGACCTCGAGCAGCTCACCAAAAATGCAGGCCCACAATGCAAGTGATGTTGTGAGGACAAAGATCTTGGTCACAGGAGATTCTTGAGGTCGGGGATACTTGGAGTCCGAAGATCTTGATGGAAGGAAGCCAACAAGCCTTTGCAACAGCAAGTCAATGCGGTGCACAGGGATCCGGTTCCTGTGGCTCCGACGAGGGATATTGACCTCAAACTTGGGGAGAGGACAGGGCAGGCCTTGAGGGATGTGAAGACCCACCACCTGTGTTGCTGAGCCTTTTGAAGTCTGTGGGACCAAAGGATTAGCAGACTGGTCAGCTTCATTGTGGTGCCTGTAGATGCGGGGAAGTGGCTCCTTCACTTCAAGGGAGATTGCTTCAAGTGTATTGGATATCCACAGACCTTGGAAGGGCCTGAGATCAGTTTCCAAATACACGATGGCAGAGTGAACTCGCAGGCAATAATTAGTCTGGAGTTTATCACGGAAATTTTGCCAGGAGGAGATCAGCCCTGGCAATCATTGTCCAATTGAGAAGTATTGAATACTCAGAGAAGACCCCGAGCGCCAGACGCCTTTAGAGTTGTAGGCACGCTGTGCCACTGAACCTTAACTTTATCAGCTGATAAGGAGAGCTATATATTGACTCAGGTAAACCCTATATAATCAAGCAGTCGTGCTGACAGTAGCTATATTTTGATATCCAGGTGGAATACTAATCCATGGCCACACACAGGCTCTACATATAGTCCTGAAAAAGACCCTACCTTAGACAAACAAAATATAGCGATAATATCTGGGGTCGAAACGTCGACGCACACTTTCAAGTGTTATTGATCACCCATAATAATCAAGAATAACCAGATCGATTATAAGTCGGGTTGAATCAGATTTTCATTTTTTATCACACCGTGTTTAAATGTTTGTCTTGAATATATGTTCATTTATTATGTATATATTGTGTTGTGATTTGTAAATAGATTTCTTTGCTTTCGCTTCACGTTATGTGTCAATAAGTGTAAATACACATCATATATCTGTGTATGCATATATATGTCCTGTTCTCAATTTTTGAGTATAGAGTTTTCACCAAATTTGTTATAAAATCATACACTAACTCAGAAGTACATGAGCTTCTGCTTCTTGGGCTTTCTTTTCATTGAATGTTAGTCTCATCCGAGGAGAGGGGCAAATTGAATAAATACGTTGGATGCTTTCTATAAGCTGATAGGTGAATTCTCAGACTGGCTGGGTAGTAGAGCAAAGACTAAAGCAACACCAGCTCACAAAGCTTCTTCTTCACTGCAGTGAACGAGGCCCTCATGAGATTGGACCAGGAGGGTAAACACAGGATAAAGAGAGACCCTAGTATTCTCCACTGTAAAGGGGCATTAATGTGAGCCTATTGGATGAGGAAATCCCTATCACGGAAATGAAGGAGGCGGGCCACCACCCGGCAGGGGGGCCCCACCGTAATCAGTTGGGCAGGTACTCTATGAGTATGTTTCAAGGTGAAGAACTTAGACAGGCTCTCCTGGGCCACAACCTCTTGAAGCCAGTCCTCAAGGAATCCAAGCATGGATCTGCCCACACTCTTTCTGGAAGCCCTCCCCTCCTGATCCTCAAGCCTAGCAGCCAAATGCCAGGTGTGGGCCTCCAAGTTAATAAGACAACGGTCCATATTCAGGGCCTCGGGTGTTAAGCTTTGTACTGAGGCCTCCATGGCAGACACCCGCTCTGACATAATCTTAGAGTCATCACGAATGAGGCCCAGATCAATGGCTATAGAGTTAATCTTACCCTCTGGTCACTCTCAGGTGGTCTTGATCGTAGCCGGTAGTTTTTTAAATTTGCTGTTGAAGTGGGAGACATCCCCACCCCCAGACCCCTGCTTGATGCCCTCCTGGAGGGTGCCCACTGGAGCATCGTCCTGAAGTCTTTGGGTGTGACCCATGACGGAGTCAAACAAGGGAGAGCAAGATGCATCCAGACTCAACAACCAAGGTTCCCAGCAGCAGGCCCAGACGTTGCAGCACCACTAGCAGCAGCCCGGGGATAGTGGTGGGAGACACAGTGTGGCCGGCGGGGTCCAGTGTCAACACTAGGGCTATGGCAGAAGGTGCCCATTCGCCCTATTATGTGATAAAAAACCCTTTAGACAGGGGTAACCTTGCAGGCAGCAGGAGTGACCCCCAGCCATGTAGCCCCCCCGGTTTTCCCCCAGCAGGCTCCAGCCAGGACTCCGCTAATCATCAAATGAGGCAGGGGGAGTGGGCCAAAATGAACTGGTATCTGCAAGCACAGCAGCAGTAGGCACGAGGCAGGACAATGATCCTCTTCACAGGTAGGACATAGAGTAGGAGGCCTCCCTCAAAGTGAGCACCTCAAGAGCCCCAACCATCCATATAGGTAAAAACAAAAGCAGTCAACGGTCTGAAGGCGGAGCAGTGGTTGTCCTGGCTGCTCCCTCAAAGTCCAACAGAAGATGCATGCAAATCTGCCACAGGGCCCAGTACGGAAGTCCTCGGGCCTCAGTATAGCCCCAGAGTCAGCAGGCAGGGTAGTCGCTCATCGGGGAGACCACCCGTGGAATTAAAGGTCCAAGAGCAGAGTCCAAATCCCTGTCGCCGGTTGGGACACTGGGAGGGGGAAAGCACCCCACAGAAAGTGCAGCGTGAAGCACTCTGCCCAATCCTGCCGTGCAACCCCTGCCCACCGTGGGCACAGTGACAATGAGCTCTGTAGCCTCCACTTAACTACAGAGCTGCCATCTTGTTGCCACCAGGGTAGTCACCAGCACTCAATCTCCTCTGCTTCTAGTGGGTCCTGTGCGCCCCACCAGGGTGTCAGCAGTCCAGGGTCTAACGCTGGGCATGGTGGCCGAAGGAGGCTGGGGGCTCGCAGGCTGACAGGGAGCTTGCATGGTCGGCTGCTTACAGCATGACGTCTAGCTCTGCCCCCTCATCAAGGCACATCTTGTATTTAATTTAAATGACCACCAGATAGGTGAGAATGCTCTCTCTGTGTAAAAGTGGGGAAGGATGAATGGAAGCTTGTAAATCTCACTCACCTGAATTAATATTCAACCACTACTATGAATACCGAGAAGCTCTGAATGATCAAATTATGAAACTTGTGTTGAAAGTTGCATACAATTTCGGATTGATTATTATCATCATTATTCTGTCAAAACAATTCTATCCACACATCATCTGACAAGTGCCAAGCCGCTACTCTGTCAAAGCATCTCTCTTGATAATTTGTATTCTTCTGGGGCTGGATTTCTGTAAATCCAGCATGTAAAGAGTGCCAATAATGTTCGCGCATGTTTAGAGAGAAGACGGTGTATCTGGCTAGGGGCAAGCCCAGGGAGTGGAGTAAAATTTGGGGCCAGTGGAACACCTACCGAGGGAACATCTGTACGCCCCCCCTTGAAGACACTCCGGACATTTCTCTGTCCCCCTGATCCTGAGGTTCCTCGAATACTGTACTCCTTTTGCTGATTGTCCTGACTTCCCCACTGCCTCCCCCCCCTGGTCATCTCTATTGTCCTCCTGATTCTCTGCCTGGTATGGCAGGTCCCCCCCTTCGGAGCTCGACACCGTCTAGAGTGTTTCTCGCCTTGAGTTTTGTTTTATTGTTTTTTTTTTTTGTTTGTTTCTTTTTTCACAAAAATTTAAAATATTGGTATCCTGCCTATCTTCTGAGTTGCCGAGAATATATCCTGTAATTCTGCTGGACTGCTGGAGACCAGTCGCTGCTTCGTGACGTCCAGATATTGCTTTGCATATACTAGCGGCCGGCCCTTGTGGTTGTAGGCCCATATTTGTATTGGTGGTGTTTTGCACAATAAAGTTTTTCAAAAAAATAAATAAATAATGTTCGCTATTGCTAGCCATGCATCAGCAATGCTAATTTTATGTTAAATAATATTTGTATAATGCTGCTTCCCCCACCGAAGTGGTAACATAGTGCTACAACAATATAGACCAGTAATGTACAGATACTACCTCATTCTCTATGAACAAAAGAGCCAGGTATTTGCACATTTCCTCTGTATATAACTATAAAGAAGATCCACTTTCATTCAGGGTCAAGGGACCAATTGTTCAAGCCTTACTTTTGATGCATTTCATCATTGAATGCCAATGTAAGTATGTCTGCATGAGGGAAATGTGCTCTAATTGCCTAATTTTCAAAAGAAGCCTTGAGTCTTAGCCATACCGCAGTTTGATTTGACTAAGTACATGCTGCTCCCATTAGCCACTGGATTTGAACTGAGTGAACTGACTGTATGAGTGCTGTGTGTAAAAAACTAAAACAAGAGAATGTATCATATTTTCTCATGTGAAAAAAAAGGTTTTAGAAAGTAAGGGCCAGATTTTGAGTTAGGCGGACAGGGTACTCCATTGCATTCGCGATGGAGTGCCCTGACTTTTAAATCCTTGTCTGCGTGCATCATTTTGAGTTGGGTGGACCCAGAAGATTTCTGTCAAGTGGCCCCTGTTGATGCCGTCAATGGAATACTTCCATGAACAGTCCGACTGAGCAGGTGCTGTCAGAAGAAGAACATTATACTCCCCATCATATTTAGTGTGGATGGTGTGATGCATTTTTTGGCATTTCCTTTCAATGTACTGAGATGACAGGTGGGCCTGCACCAATCTCTAAATCTGGCAAACAGAGTGCCCTTGGGATGATGGAGATAGTGTCCTTCGCCGTCCTGACTGACACTGCTCCATCTGTCGAAGGCTAAATCAGCCCCTAAGGGAAAGCCGGCATTACGGTTTTGGAGAAGGTACTCCACCCTTCAGGGTGGCGGAGGACATTGCCTCCACTGTCTTAATGGACCACCATCTGCCAAATTGAGAGATGACTGCCTGTTCACTCATCATCTCTGTACATTCAAAGGAACCACCATCACAGGGTTTTCCTTAAATGTACTAAAAGTTTGGTGGACGCCCGCCATCGGTTTTGATGGCTGTTCATCAAACGTTTTACACTTTTTTGTTTTTCAGAAACACGCCCTAAGGTGATAGTTTGTTTTAAAAAAAACAAAGGAAACAAATGACCTCCACACCCAAGGATTTTTCTCCCAGGTTGATACGGCCATCACAGTGTTTTCGTGTCCCTCACTGACAGGTTTTTCTTGGATGATGATTGACAGGAAAGAAGACATTACACCATCCACACTAAATAGGACAGATGGTGTAATGTCCTTTCTCTGATGGCCTCTATTCCATCATGCCTTCAAGCAAGTATTCTGTTGACATAGGCAACAGAGGCTTCATCGATGGAATACTTACGTTCCACCCATCTGTAAATGAGGCAGATAGATGGAGGATTTGGCATGCAGGGTACTCGATTCAATTCATGATGGAGTAAATGCCATGCTCAGTTTTATCAAAGCTGGACGAACCCGAAGGTGTTGGTACAATCACTGAGAAGCAGTGATAGGGAACCCACTAGGTTAGTTAAAAGGCCCCTCACACACCAACCTGGTTGGTGTCATGCTTCATCATAGGGGCTCCAACCGGGTGGCCGAGTGCCTCCCGGTTGTGCTGCGACGCCTGGCTACAGCGGAGCTGGTGTGGTGCAGAAGTGTGATGTCGTGAAGGCTTAAAAATATCTCTGAGAGTCCTTGCCGAGGTAAATTTATTATTGGCGGCTCAGGATATATTAAAATTAAACTATGTGGTGCAACTACGAAAGAGATTAGTTTCTAATAGTTGTATGTGTGGTAGGTCTACATGTTTCAGCCCACTTAGGAGTGCCAGGGGCTTTCGTCAGGACCAGTTAGGGAAGTGAGTGGCAAAGTGAGGAGTGCCACATGATTAGTGAAAAAATAAAAAGGATTTAGTTACCTACACACTCGCTAAGGTGTGTGGAAAAGGTGTCTGCACACTGGCGGACACCGCAGCGAAAAAAACCTGTGGGAGAAAAGAACATAGCACAAAGACATATAAAGCAGTGGCATTTTGTGCTGAGTATCGCCGCAACTATAAAATGCAATCTTCCGTGCTGTGATGTATCCAACACTTGTAGTCGGTAGTGCCTGTGGCCACACACATGCTATACTGGTGTGGCATGCTGCTATAGTCTCACACTGATCAATAATAACTAATGAGAGGACGCTGTGTGTCCTGTGAACTCTATCGTTAAATTGGTGAACAGCAAGACCGGCAACAAGACAGGCAGGAAGGGTAGTGAACTATTTTCATGGGGTGCCTGGTGGAGGCAGTGGGCACCTTGAAGGGTGGTGCTGTGTGGCCACCGAGTGGTCAGACTTAATCGTAAATACCCAGTACGCACTCGTTTGGATAGGCTATCCAGGTGACAGTGTGCAATACATATGAGGTGCTGGGTACAGGAAGGGGTAGTACCCCTGTGTGACACGCTGTGGTAACGGGGGGAGGGGATGACAAACAGAAGGAATTAAAAAGGAATTACACTATGGCTGAGTATTGGTCGCTGCTCAGGAAAGGGGAGGAGTGCGCTCCTTAAATCACAAATTCTGTGGGGAGGGAGGAACAAATCAGGCATGAAGGTCGGGACATCATCTGCAGATGTAGACCGACAGAGAAACAGCGCGCGTCACCTTACTTGGTCAAGTAGCAGCACCCGTATTCCACCTACTCAGGGCTCCCGGATCCCGGATGGTGGTGTGTCCGAGGCGGAGGGGGAATAAATAGTGGTAGGGGCCATGGATTACGTGCTGGGTGTCCAGTAGGCGCTGCTGTAGCAAAGAGGTCTGCGCATGTGTGAGGCAGGGCTGCGAGTTGTGCGCGCATGCGTGGGGCGCGAGCAAGCGTAGAGGTTGCTACTCCAGAGCGCATGCGCAGAGGAGCAGAGAAGCAGCAAAGGGGAGAGCGCGAGCAGTAATAGCTGAACGGGGGCAGGCATGTGGGCACTGGATGCCAAATCTAAAGTATCGGTGCCTGAGGTAAGCATTGTGTGAGAAAGGCGTGGGGTGGACCGAAAAATACAGGGGTGCAGATGTGATGCTGGCATCTGGCTAATAACAGGTGGACAGTGGGGGTAGCCTCACGAAGGTATGGGGGCTACTGGGTCTGCCAGGAGAGTGGGAGAACACAGTGCTGGCATAGGAGGCTACAGGAGGACAAATCAAGGGGTGGAATTAGGTTCTCCTGAGGCTATTCCATGGGATATTGTCGTTGAGTCCAGTGGTATGACTGGACAGACGATATATCCATCGTTGCTCTTGTTCCAAAAGGCGACTCTGGATATTAGGAAGGTTGTGGTCCAGGGCCTCTACAACAACCCATCTCATGTCATTGGTCGTGTGGCCTTTTTCCAAAAAATGGGTAGTCATTTTAGTGGTATTTTTCTTGCATCGTATTGTACTGCGATGTTCACAGATCCTTGTTTTTATTTTGCGAGTGGTCATGCCTATGTAGGTGAGGTTGCAAGGGCAAGTGATCCGGTACACAACATTTTCCGAGTTGCAATTCGTATGTTTGCGGAGTTCCCAAGTTTTTCCGGGTTCAAGATTCAGTTGTTTGGTCGTCTCAGTAATGTGGCAGACACTACAATTGCCGCATGGGAAATGCCCTTTGACGTTGGGGAGGCCCCATGCGTTGAGGACCGTGTTGGTGGGTTTGGGAAAGCAGATCGGTCTGGTGGATACGATGGTGTCCTTGATGGTGCGGGCTCTTTTGTTGGCCAAGAGGGGAGGTTCCCAGTTGAGTTTTCCTGTATTCAAGATTCTCCAGTTTTTTTTAATGATTTGAGCAACTTTGTTGGTCACTGTGTTGAAGGTGGTCACACATGTGAGTGGTGGACTGGTAGGTGCCTTAATGTAGTTCTCCAGTAGGCCCTCGCGATTTTGGTTTCTGGCCCTCTTGTTAGCTGTCTCGGTTATCTTGCGAGGATAACCACGTTGGTGCAGCTTGTGGCAAAGGTCAGTTGCCTGTGCCTTGTAATCCTTGGTGTCACTGCAATTCCTGCGGAGGCGAAGAAATTGGCCATATGGAAGGTTCTCACGGAGGGTTCGGGGATGGAAACTGGAAAAGTGTAGTAGGGAATTACGAGCTGTAGGTTTGAAGTGAGTCTTACTCACAAGGCCTCCTGATTCTGCTTTTATGTCCAGGTCTAGAAAGGTGGTCCGATGCCTGTCTGAGCTGTGTGTGAACCTAAGATTAGGGTCGCACGTGTTGATCCATTCACAGAAAGAGGCCAAAGATTCTCCTGATCCCTCCCAGATCAGGAGGATATCATCAATGTACCGCTTGTAGAATTTGATTTGGTTGCAAGAAATGATCACAAGATCCCTCAAGATTCGCATACAATCCTTAGTGGATGATGCGGAAGACTCTGGCCAGATATCCAAGAACGAGGCCAAATTTCTCACAACCACACAAGGCAAAATACCATATTTTTACACTGTTCCTAAGATCAAAACCCCTCCTCCGGGACGTCCCATCGTCTCCGGCATCGGGTCTCTTTTAGAACCCCTTTCACGTTTTTGTGATCATTTCTTGCAACCATTGGTTCAATCTACCAGCACATACCTTAAAGATACCAAAGACCTTCTAGGTCTTCTAGCGGACATACGCTATGACCCCAACACTTCCTTCTTGGTGTCACTTGATGTAGAGAGCTTGTATACTAGCCTCCCTCAAGACGACACCCTCAAAGTATTAGAACAGGCTCTCAACAACACCGACTGGCAATATCGCACCCCTCCTTCCTTTGTACTCAAATGCACAACACTAGCGCTCAAAGAGAACTACTTTGAATATGAAGGCAAGCTATATCTCCAGAAGTACGGCACTTCAATGGGCAGCGTTTTCGCCCCTAGCGTAGCGGGCCTGTATGTCTTCCACTTTGAGACCAAACACCTCCTCGACATCAACTCATCACGCATCCCCCAAATCAAATTCTACAAGCAGTACATTGATGATATCCTCCTGATCTGGGAGGGATCAGGAGAATCTTTGGCCTCTTTCTGTGAATGGATCAACACGTGCGACCCTAATCTTAGGTTCACACACAGCTCAGACAGGCATCGGACCACCTTTCTAGACCTGGACATAAAAGCAGAATCAGGAGGCCTTGTGAGTAAGACTCACTTCAAACCTACAGCTCGTAATTCCCTACTACACTTTTCCAGTTTCCATCCCCGAACCCTCCGTGAGAACCTTCCATATGGCCAATTTCTTCGCCTCCGCAGGAATTGCAGTGACACCAAGGATTACAAGGCACAGGCAACTGACCTTTGCCACAAGCTGCACCAACGTGGTTATCCTCGCAAGATAACCAAGACAGCTAACAAGAGGGCCAGAAACCAAAATCGCGAGGGCCTACAGGAGAACTACATTAAGGCACCTACCAGTCCGCCACTCACATGTGTCACCACCTTCAACACAGTGACCAACAAAGTTGCTCAAATCATTAAAAAAAACTGGAGAATCTTGAATACAGGAAAACTCAACTGGGAACCTCCCCTCTTGGCCAACAAAAGAGCCCGCACCATCAAGGACACCATCGTATCCACCAGACCGATCTGCTTTCCCAAATCCACCAACACGGTCCTGAACGCATGGGGCCTCCCCAACGTCAAAGGGCATTTCCCATGCGGCAATTGTAGTGTCTGCCACATTACTGAGACGACCAAACAACTGAATCTTGAACCCGGAAAAACTTGGGAACTCCGCAAACATACGAATTGCAACTCGGAAAATGTTGTGTACCGGATCACTTGCCCTTGCAACCTCACCTACATAGGCATGACCACTCGCAAAATAAAAACAAGGATCTGTGAACATCGCAGTACAATACGATGCAAGAAAAATACTACTAAAATGACTACCCATTTTTTGGAAAAAGGCCACACGACCAATGACATGAGATGGGTTGTTGTAGAGGCCCTGGACCACAACCTTCCTAATATCCAGAGTCGCCTTTTGGAACAAGAGCAACGATGGATATATCGTCTGTCCAGTCATACCACTGGACTCAACGACAATATCCCATGGAATAGCCTCAGGAGAACCTAATTCCACCCCTTGATTTGTCCTCCTGTAGCCTCCTATGCCAGCACTGTGTTCTCCCACTCTCCTGGCAGACCCAGTAGCCCCCATACCTTCGTGAGGCTACCCCCACTGTCCACCTGTTATTAGCCAGATGCCAGCACCACATCTGCACCCCTGTATTTTTCGGTCCACCCCACGCCTTTCTCACACAAGGCTTACCTCAGGCACCGATACTTTAGATTTGGCATCCAGTGCCCACATGCCTGCCCCCGTTCAGCTATTACTGCTCGCGCTCTCCCCTTTGCTGCTTCTCTGCTCCTCTGCGCATGCGCTCTGGAGTAGCAACCTCTACGCTTGCTCGCGCCCCACGCATGCGCGCACAACTCGCAGCCCTGCCTCACACATGCGCAGACCTCTTTGCTACAGCAGCGCCTACTGGACACCCAGCACGTAATCCATCGCCCCTACCACTATTTATTCCCCCTCCGCCTCGGACACACCACCATCCGGGATCCGGGAGCCCTGGGTAGGTGGAATACGGGTGCTGCTACTTGACCAAGTAAGGTGACGCGCGCTGTTTCTCTGTCGGTCTACATCTGCCGATGATGTCCCGACCTTCATGCCTGATTTGTTCCTTCCTCCCCACAGAATTTGTGATTTAAGGAGCGAACTCCTCCCCTTTCCTGAGCAGCGACCAATACTCAGCCATAGTGTAATTCCTTTTTAATTCCTTCTGTTTGTCATCCCCTCCCCCCGTTACCACAGCGCGTCACACAGGGGTACTACCCCTTCCTGTACCCAGCACCTCATATGTATTGCACACTGTCACCTGGATAGCCTATCCAAACGAGTGCGTACTGGGTATTTACAATTAAGTCTGACCACTCGGTGGCCACACAGCACCACCCTTCAAGGTGCCCACTGCCTCCACCAGGCACCCCATGAAAATAGTTCACTACCCTTCCTGCCTGTCTTGTTGCCGGTCTTGCTGTTCACCAATTTAACGATAGAGTTCACAGGACACACAGCGTCCTCTCATTAGTTATTATTGATCAGTGTGAGATTATAGCAGCATGCCACACCAGTATAGCATGTGTGTGGCCACAGGCACTACCGACTGCAAGTGTTGGATACATCACAGCACGGGAGATTGCATTTTATAGTTGCGGCGATACTCAGCACAAAATGCCACTGCTTTATATGTCTTTGTGCTATGTTCTTTTCTCCCACAGGTTTTTTTCGCTGCGGTGTCCGCCAGTGTGCAGACACCTTTTCCACACACCTTAGCGAGTGTGTAGGTAACTAAATCCTTTTTATTTTTTCACTAATCACGTGGCACTCCTCACTTTGCCACTCACTTCACTCACTGGTCCTGACGAAAGCCCCTGACACTCCTAAGTGGGCTGAAACATGTAGACCTACCACACATACAACTATTAGAAACTAATCTCTTTCGTAGTTGCACCACATAGTTTAATTTTAATATATCCTGAGCCGCCAATAATAAATTTACCTCGGCAAGGACTCTCAGAGATATTTTTAAGCCTTCACGACATCACACTTCTGCACCACACCAGCTCCGCGGTAGCCAGGCGTCGCAGCACAACCGGGAGGCACTCGGCCACCCGGTTGGGGCCCCTATAATGAAGCATGACACCAACCAGGTTGGTGTGTGAGGGGCCTTTTAACTAACCTAGTGGGTTCCCTATCACTGCTTCTCAGTGATTGTACCAACACCTTCGGGTTCGTCCAGCTTTGATAAAACTGACCTATACCACAGGGGATACGGACGCACCCCATGCCTCCCTAGCTCTCTCATTGATCTCTACATACGTAAATGCCATGCTGCCTGCCAAGCTATAAATGGGGCCCTAAAAAAGGTCCTTACTCCTTTGAGAACTGGGACCTGTTCTATGTCCATAGATACAAATCAATCTACAAAAGAAAAGTTCTCCTCCCCAAGATACTGTATGCACGGACATCTAGTAGGAGCAGGCAGGAATAGCAGCACTACGCTAGGCGTCCCTCTCTGCAGAGACTTTTTAAGGCATGGGCAAAGAAGGCAAATGCCCAAGGGCACCACTTTCCAAGAGACCCCTCAGGGAAAGTAAACGTTCTCTCTGTCTAGTTCACTTCTGTCAAGTTTCATATTTCCTCCTCTCTGCTCTCTGTCTGCCCTCTACCGCTATGTATGTCTTTGCTGAGTGGTATCATAAGACTTTTTGGGGACCCTTGAAAAAAATATTTCAACCATTTTTGTGTGAACCCTGTTTCTGAAAGTTTATTTGGCATCATGATTATTTAGGAGAAAATGGGCCATAAAATTATGAACAGGGGGCCCAAAATATGCCTCGCCTAGAGCCCCAAAAATCCTTAAAACAACACAGTCTCTTTGGTCCCCATGCCTTTTCGTAGTGTACTGCTCAGCCAGGATGTGCATGTTAGAATGTTGAAGATTAGAATGTTGGTAGGATTCAGGCAGTTGCTGAATGGGCTGAGCAGATACAGACTGCTCCTGGTGGGGCTCTTATATTATACAACTAGATATACAATAAACCTACATTGAAAACTACCAAGAATGGATAACTTCTTGTAACATTACATCTGGCGACGATTTGGGATGATTCTGCGCGTCAACTTCCAAGAAACCTCAAGATTCAAAAATTCTGAAGCAGCACTTCAACTCATCTGGCACCACAAGCCCCACCAGTGACCCCCACCGGTCGCCCTCAACTCCAAAGTGCCACTTTCTACCTACGGATCCTGCTGCCTTCCAGTGCCTTTCAAAAGTTTCCTGTCTGCATGCCAGTTCCTGCCTGCATGCCAGCTACTGCGACACCTATCACCCTCAACTACAAAGTGCCAATGCAGATCCTGCTTCTTCCCAGTTTCTGCCTATAGTTCCTGCCTGCATGCCAGTGCCTGCCTGCATGCCAACTACTGCGACACTGGTCGTCCTCAACTCCTGTGTGCCAACCCTGCTTAAAGAGATGTCTGTTCGTTTTCATCCTAACGTTATTCAGTACCAAGCACCTTCCCAGAGTCTATTCTGCCCTGATTCTGTCTTCAAGAATAAGATTTCTACGTTTTAATGACAGTTCTTCCTTGGGGAGTTCATGGAAAGCTGTGAGAGTTGCCTTCGTTCGTGAGAGTTTCCTGCCTTGGCAGCTGTTTGACATTCCCACTCATCAACCACCCCACTTTGCGTGCTTCTAGACATTGGCGGTGAGTTAGTAATTTAATTTACACTCTTTTATGTGTCATGTTTAGTGTGCTCCTCAATAGCAGTTCAACTGTCTTCCTGACATTTTTAAAATCGCTCGAGCGCACATGAAGCCAGCTCGCGCTCTCACCGTCATTTCTGCTACCCTATGACGTCTCCTGCACTTAGAGCTGCGTTCCTTCCTCTGCATTCCTGCATGCTACGACGTGCCAGGAGCCACCCGGCGCGCCTCCGTGCTACGTGCCTCCAATTTGCCTGGCACCACCGGAGCACCTTTCTTCCACTTCCACTTCCACCACGATTTACAAATTTCACTGCCAGCTGGTTGGATCACATTTTCGATCGTAAAAGCACTGGACTACAATTACAGTTTCATTGAGTAAACAACAGTGCCACCTAGCGGTTGTTTCATTACAGCACCTCTACTAGGAACTTCAACTTCACTCGTTTTGACAGCACAAGTTTACTTTCTCCAGTGTTTCATCGTGCTAAGGTACTATTACATTCCTTTTCATCGTTTTTCCCTGTAATTCAGCACAGTTCTTTACAAGTTTCCAAACCACGGTGACCACCTCATTAATTTTATTATTTTCATGGGACATTGACACACCTCATCTGTGCAGAGTGTCTCTAAGTTTTAATGTGCTATGCTCAGTACATCTTGCAGTGCTGCAATTTCCTCCATTCTCAAAATGTGTATTTTATGGTGTTTTTACTGTTTTATTAAATGGGCTGAGCAGATACAGACTGCTCCTGGTGGGGCTCTTATATTATACAACTAGATATACAATAAACCTACATTGAAAACTACCAAGAATGGACTACTATTTGTAACATTACAGAATGGTAGTTTTCAATGTAGGTTTATTGTATATCTAGTTGTATAATATAAGAGCCCCACCAGGAGCAGTCTGTATCTGCTCAGCCCATTCAGCAACTGCCTGAATCCTACCAACATTCTAATCTTCAACATTCTAACATGCACATCCTGGCTGAGCAGTACACTACATCTTCTCCCTTCTTTACAATGAGAAAGGAGACTTCAAAGATGTACAACAAAAGGTTACAATCAAAGGACAAGGTATATAAATCTTGAAGTGATGTGACAAGTAATACATTTTAAAACACGTAATGAAATATTTATAAATTTTAAAATGCCTAATGAATGTGTAATACATTTTTTAACCTTTTAAAAGAAAAGCACTCAGAAAAGCACATAAATATGAACAATGAAATCAAAGCATGTATAGAACCCTTCTTCCCCCTTTAATGAAGACAACAGGTGTGAACAAGAAGAAGTTGAAGGGGAAGAGTACTGTGAGGAAGAACAAGCAAGGAAATGAAGAAAGAAATTTGCGCTGCAATGGAGCGCAAAAACTTGAAAGAGGTTGACTTGCTAAACACCACCAGGGCACAGTGGTTGGCCAGACCACTGTGAAGGTGGCGAGCGGAAAGGAAATGGAAAAGAACAGTAAGTTAAGAAGAAAGAAAGGAAAAGCGCTCTAAAGGCGTAAGGAAGGTGTGTGAAGTACACCTAGGTGGATATTTGAAAATAGATCCACTAGATAGCGTGTAAGCTATCATGACACATGCCTGGAAATTCTACCACAGGGGTTTTAGAAAGGAGGCACTGTAAAGTAGGTACAAGTAACATAATGTAAATAAGGACTATAAAGTACAGTTACTTTGCTAAAAGAAAAATCCCCACAACAATTGGAGTGAAAGGTGTGCGGCACGGCACACGGCACAATGTGCTACATGAGACGTAAAACAGATATGGAGGAAGACCACATAAAGCATTAATATTCCCCAAAATTGGAGTGAAAGGTCTGCGGCACGGCACACGGCACTATGTGCTACATGAAACGTGAAATAGATGTGGAGAAAGACCATATGAAGCATTAATATTCCCCAAAATTGGAGTGAAAGGTGTGCGGCACGGCACACGGCACTATGTGCTACATAAAACGTGAAATAGATGTGGAGAAAGACCACATGAAGCATTAATATTCCCCAAAATTGGAGTGAAAGGTGTGCGGCACGGCACACGGCACTATGTGCTACATGAAACGTGAAATAAATGTGGAGGAAGACCACATAAAGCATTAATATTTGATTAAAACGCACAATAACGGGTAATATGAAGAGGCTTAAGGAGATGGTGTGGATAAAACTGCCACACAGTAAAAACACAAGATGTGAAGAACGTAAATGTAAAACTATCCCTTCCTCTTTTTTTTTTTTTAACATGCTACGCAGTAAAAATGCAATTTACAGTAACAGCGCTAACAACACGTTAGGGCAAGTACATAAAAAATGAAGTCAAAGTAATAAAAATAGTAATGCCATATGGTAAGAATATGAATCTTGCAGGTAAATCCAGGCAAGGTTGAACCTGATGGAAAAACATTAATGTAAAATAACAGAAGGAACATAAGCTCGAACATATGCATTGAATCAGCTGGAATCATGTTTTTCTTTGAGGAGATGCGGTGGTAAAGATAACCACTGGATGGCGCTGTTGTAAAAGTTAAACTACAGTACTTCGAGAAAAGAAACAGCAGATCGAAGTGGTGTTGAATGTTCCGGTTTAAAAATGAAAATGAAACAGTACCTGCTGCAAATGCGTGAAAGCGCTCCGATGTCCTTGAGGAAATTCCATGGATGTAAGAAGGCAAAACATGGAACTGTGGGAAGATTGGATGGCAAACAGACATGGTTGGCAAGACGAGAAATATGCTGGAAGGTGCACATGAAATGATGAAAAATACCAAACTCAAAATGGCGGCACGCAGGAAGATGTCGGGCAGGATGGCTCTCGCCTAGAGCCCCAAAAATCCTTAAAACAACACAGTCTCTTTGGTCCCCATGCCTTTTCCATTGCTAACCCAAATTTCAGACATCATGAAGGATCCACAGGAACCGATAGTAAACAGTGTTATAAGAGACCAATTTACTTTTCTAGCTCCTCAGGGGCAAATATAAGAGCCGTTGATGGCCTGAGTGTAGAACTGGGGTCAACTCTGTGATGTCAATGCAGTCCAAAGGGTTTTGTGAATAAGGTTAGTATAGCACTAAGGATGTAATGCTCCAGCACTAGGCTTTTCTGTAATAAATCATACGTTTTTTGTGTGTTAGCTCAGCTGGTACAACGCTTTATAGTTTTATGCTTCCTGTTTTTTGGACTGGTGATGTGACAGGGACAGGATCGCAGTTTGGCGACAATGGTCATTACAATCCTCTCACAGGCACGGGTGGGGTCATTTGAGCTGCCATGTATCCCTGTTGATAAACCCACCTTGAACGCATCCCCGAATGTGCCCTCATCAACTTAACAATCAACTGATGTGAACCTGGGCTAGAACGTCCAATATATATCCACCTTCTATCCTACTTGACACAAGTACACCTTCTATCCTACTTGAAACATTCTCACAGAGTATAAGGAATTGGTTTCTGTTGTTGTCCACATTGTGCTTATCTAATAGTATATACCCTCATCTGCCGGCTTATCTGTTAAAAATGCTGAAGCCAATTTGGGTTCCAGACCATTAATTTGACCCCATCAATCTATGAACATGTTTCGCCACCCTTGGCCAAAAACACTAAACTCCCACTGGGAAAGAGAGCTTGTTTAAGGAACTGTGGGCCCGATTCACAGAACTAACTTAAGACAAAATCCTAAACTTACTACCATTTACTCATTTTGGTATTCACAGATGGCACTTACTCATCAATGAGCAAGTGCCGTCTGTGAATATCAAAATGAGTTAGTGCCTTCTGTGAATACCAAAATGAGTAAATGCCTTCTGTGAGTACCAAAATGGTAGGAAGTTTAGGATTTTGTCTTAAGTTAGTTCTGAGAATCGGGCCCTGTGTGTGGGTAAATGTTTTCTTTAACAGAGATGATCCTTATTCCTCTACTCTAAATTCACTTCCTATGAACAAACATGCTCCTAAAGATTGTCATTAACCAGCCTGCTAATAGTCCTTTGCATCTGCTGTAGCTCCATAAGAAGATAGTTGTTCTCCTTTCAGGCTTCAGATCTTTGGAAGTCAGTGCCTCCAGACCCACAAGCAGCAAAGAGCGTATTGTTGTTACAAAGAAGGCAAATCATTCTAGTTCACTAAAATGTCCTAGGGCAGTGGTTTTTAACCTGTGGTCCTGGAACCCCAGGGGGTTGTGACGCCTACTCAGGAGGTCCATAACTGCTTAGAAAATTACATAATAATAACAGATCATTAAAGTGTGTATAAGCACAGAAATAAAATTGAACATTTTTAAAAGCTCTGTATATTGAAGTAATTTAAAAATGGAGACTAAAAATTAAGTTGGTATCTTCTGATTGATTTGTGGGAGCAATGCAGATACATGAAAAAACAATATAGTATGGACGATGGGTGGCTTCAATTGATTTTAGAAATGCTCCACCTTGCCATTAAAACTAAAATTTGAAATGTTTAAATTTGTGAATGAAATAAAACATTTCATCATATGGGTTTTTGTTGGATGGATCCTTGTTTCAGTATTTTTGTGTATTGTTTTGTAGTTGAATTCATTGAAATTGCTGCGGCCGAGGTCCATGGATGCCAACAATGTCTATGGGGGGGGGGGGGGGGGGGGGGTTCCCATATTCCAATAAGGATTCAGTGGTGATCCCCGGATTCCAGTAATGATTAAGTGGGGGTCCACAGAAGTGGAAAGTTAAAAAACACTGTCCTAGGGGAACCCTACAGGTCCAGGGAATGCAAGAAGAAATGTAAATGGTGTGAGCCACACTTTACAAAACTACAATAGGTTTGACTTGTAACAAGTAACATCATATAATATGCAGACCTGTGGAAATGTTCCAGTCTCTTTTACAGTGTACCATGTCCTTATAACTCCCATCTCTAGAGCTGAACAGAGGGAGAAACATTTCGTTTTTGATAAACAGAGGCAAGGAGATAGGAGTCGTGCAGTCTGCTGCCTGTGTACCATGAGTGCGACAGACAGACAGGAAAACGTGAACGAAAAGGGGTCTTGGTGAAACCAAGGGAAGTCCACAATACAGTTAGTGAAGTGAATGAAGAAGCAATAAGGCTTACACACTCTATTAAAATTGGAATATTTGTAGAGCAGAAATAGAAGTGACTTATTTAAGATCACATGGAGGGAGAGGGAGAAAGTTGAAGGTGACCATGTCCCCTGCCCCTTGTCCTAACATAGGTCTTTCCTCTTCGTAACTCCGAGCTTTGTATCTTGCATTTAATTAACAAATGCATCTAGACCGGAAGAGGCTGCCTTCCCAATACATTCTCTCTACAGTATGGTCCATACCACTTTGGGATCATCTTCCATGACATCCAGCTGCTCCATTCCGTGCTCCCAGCTTTCTTCTGCAGGTTGACAATGCGCCATACCCCCTAATGTTCTGTTCTGATGGTAGCCCCTTCCTTGGAGTGGTTTATGCACATGGAGCCACTTAGAGAGTTCTGCATTGCTCTTTGTGTGCAGCGTCGGGTGGAGGTGTCTATGAAAGACGGCTACCGTGTGAAGGTTCTAGACATTCTGATTGGATTCTGTGATTATGACATCACCAGAAGGGAGGCGCATAAGTGGTCAAGCCCTTGGGTGTGATTGTCATGGTAACGAAAGTTATCGTTCTGAGAGCCGGCCCCGTTTCTCCAGGAAAAGCACTACAACAGTTCCCTGCTGTAATAAAAAAAATATATGAAAAAGAATTTGCAGTTCTGCACTCACATAGCTGACATTTTTACACCCTTTTCTGGATCCCAAATTCATTTTTGTCTGCACGTTGAAGTGTTTTAGGAGTTTCATGTGACCTTGCTGTGCAAAGTCGTTCTGTGGAATGATCAGAAGAATGGAACTCAATCATCTTGCCATCTGATAGCCTCGCTTGACCTCTTAGGTGTGAAGGCCTCGTTTCAGTTTACCTTTGCAGCCTTTTTAACACGAGTGTGCTATTTAAATCAGTGTCCTTCCCGGCTGCCCTTTTGCTGACTAAATGCATGAAGTTGCAGAACACCATAGCATAACGTGTATTTGTAAAGCACAGGTTCACCTGGAGGCATCTTGGCGCTGAATAATAGATGTTTATTGTTACCCAACTCAATGGTACTCATTTTATGGACCTCAGATGGATGAAAGGGTGAGTGGACCCGCCAGTATTTGAACTTGTCACGATGAGGTCAAACACAGGCCTCTACAATAGACACATTAGTCCACTGAGCCACCAGACCCCGCTACAGCAGTGCTGTATTGTGCTTGGACTTTGTTCATCTCAGAATTTCTCTTTATGGAACTGAATCTTTTTTCCGTTCCACTTGAAGTGTGGAATCAATCTTGCCTTGGATTCTAGACATGTGGGGCTGATTGTCGTTCCCGCTGTTCCTTGTGGGCTTTTGTACGCTTATACAAAAAATGCATTGGTACACAGGCCCGGTTCTACAGGGAGGGCCAGGCCCTCCCAAGGTAGCCCAGTGGCCCACCCGAAGCCCATTCATAAGCAGAAATTATTTTTTTCTTCTTTTTCTTTTCTTTGTGAAAAAAATACCACAGGCATGTAGTCTTGGTGTGTCACTTTCACGTATAATGCCAAGGCCTTTGGCTTCTTTAAGTGCCTGGAGACAGGAGTGAGGTCACGGGGAATGGTTGCTGTGACAGTGTAGTGCAAAAAGAAGTGGTATCAGACATTGGTGACTCCTCCGCTAAGGCAGAGGAGCGTCGCCCCACTGCCTTGAAGCAGTGAAAAAAGGAAAAAATAAAATGATCTTAAAATTGTATTCTCATTTTATTCTGCCCTCCTGCTGCGGCAGCTCTACGTGAGGGGGCAGAGCAGTGCTGCAGATTGGGAGAGGAGTGGGAGAACACTCTTAAGTGCGCAATGACTGTTTGGTCGGCCCTCTTGGGCCGCCCAAAACAGTCATGCGCACTTTCCCCGTTCTCCGTTCATGTTGCATTACAGTCTGCATGGAGAACATGCCCAGACCCTCAGTCCCTGGCTGAGCGCCAACTACGGCGATCAGGCCAATCACAACGGTGCATTGAAGTGTTGTCATTGGTCAGGGGAGCCTGGGTGCTTACCAATCACAGCCCTGTATTGCAGCGTTGCGATTGGTAAGAGGAGCCGGGCTGTGTTTCCTGGAGTCTGGACGAGAGCAGGTGCGGAGACTTGCGACCAGCATCTAGGTAAGTTTATTTTGTTTTTTTACAATTTAACATTGTGCCCTGTGCCCACCCCCGCACCCTCCCCCTCCCCTCCCCACCACCTGCAAGCTGTGCCAGCCACCATTGTCTGAGACACCCCTATATCGAAACCACAAGCTACCTTCACACAATATTTAGGAGATGAAAATAGATTTATGGCAGAAACAATGTGAAGGATTTTGCAATTGCAAGAAAAGTATGTAAAAATAGGCATACAATCAGGATATATATCTCAGAAGGGCTTTGCTTTATTTTCTTCCTGCTGCAACACTATTCCTAACTTATGGCTGGGGCCACTGAAAATATGTGGCCAAGGAAAACCAAATTGTGTGGCAGGGTTGACTAAATTATGTTGCAAGAAAAGGCAAATTACGTGGCATAATGCAACACATTTTAAGATAGTATTACTTCATTATCTTTACATTTTTACACAATAACACAGTTTAACACCAAAATATAGCATAAAGCAACTGGAATGTGACTAGTCAACCGTTGCAAGGTATATTTCACTGCGCAATAACACCTGATACAGCGTTTTTCTTAACTTTTGATCCGTTTGAGCTAGAAACATTATTTTGTTAAAAAACTCCAAACTGACCAGCAGATAGATGATGAATTATGTGACAAATGTGGCAAATCCATAACTATGCTGAATACTCTGCGCCAGAGATTCACATCATTTCAGTGGCCATGTTTATGGCACTATATTAGGCAAAAAAAGACTGACACGGGCACACTTTTGAATCTTCTTAAGTAAAAAGACTTCTCAAGGTTCACCAATACAACACAGATACAAAAGGGGAAGGAACAGTGCAAGTCCTTATTATACAAACAAAAGCACTGGCAAAAATTCCATGGCAACACTAGCAACGTGACCTGCTGCTGTCCTGGCTACTCTTCATCTCCTGAGGTGCTCGCAGAAGGCAGAGCTCACTAATATAATTAGAAGAAACTTAAATAACGGATACCCAACTTTAGGGCACCAATATTTATTCTTTCCCAACAAATTCACTAATTTTGTCACATGAATAAATAAAAATGGATTATGGTCAGGGTCCCTGTCATTATGTGATTTTGCAGCTGCAGCATTTTACCCGTAATTATGGATTTGGCACATTTGCCACATAATCCATCATTTGCTGCACAACATGCAGATTTTACCAAAAAGCCATCTTAAACAGATAAAATGTTACTAAAAGGCAGTGAAATATTGCTGCACAGTGTAAGGCCCTGCGCAAAGGTTTACTTTTCAAACTTTAGCTGCTTATTATTGCAGTTGCACTTTAAACTGGTACTAATGAGATTAAACATGTTTCCAGATAGTGTTAACATGTAAAAAAAAAGGCCAAAATAATAAAGTAATACTATACCGCATTGCACTGCATAATTTAGTCAACCCTGCAGCATAATTTGATCGTCCTCTGTAGCATAACTCCTGTGGCCCTGATGATAGTGCTGCTATTTTTCCTCGGGTCCTAAACTGATAAAATAAATTTACTAAGCTAATGCACTTGCTGCAGAGATGTTACTACTATCTGCAGCTTCACCAGTTCAAATTTTGCTTCCCAGCCTGCCATTTCTGATAAGAGTGAGAGTGTAGGAAAATAACCTTTTCTGCATGGTTACCCTAGATTTCTACTACTTTTTGGCACCCTATTTTTGCTTGTTTATGAACTCTGTACACTTTACCCCTGTTAAGCAGGAACAAAGTGCCTTGCTCCCATTTAAACATAATTAAATCAGCTTATTTCTTATTGACACATTTAACTTGGATATCAGTCCCTAGTATATAGTCTAGAAAACACATTCAGGACCTGGAAGTTAGATGCCACTTTTTCACTGCCTTAGGAACAACCTTGGGTTTTGACTTCAAGGCAGCAAGGCCAAGTCAATATATGATTAGAAGAACAAGAGAGTTGCCAGTGCTGCACAAATTAACAACAAAATACTTCAAATGGACTGAACAAAACAGTGCCACTGAAAACCACTTTTTCCGTTTGGTTTTAATCAACAATTTTTAAAGGATCAGTGCTTCATTAACTCATTTTTAAGCACGGTTCAATTTATACAAAAAATAGCAAAAAAACACTACAATATCAATATATACATTTCCTACATAAATATACACGACACTACTACTAGCATACAAGTGTCACTCATACCATACATTCATACTACTCAATCATACTGTGAGACATATAAGACAAATACTCAAATGACAATTTTGTGACTTTACAAAGAACAAGGGGGGGGCCACCGTGATTTTATTTACAGCCTAACAGTAATTTTTGAAAATAATTAGGTTGAAGTTTATGCGGTTAGCCCACAGCGAAGAGGTCTACGCGTTTCGAATCCCTCAAGTTGTGGGGATTCTCATCAGGACCAGATGCTCACTTGCAACCAATGCAACCCGAAGGGAGACTAGCGAGTGTGGAGTATAGACCTTTTCAAGAGAGACTTGACAGTCTGTTGATGTCGTGTATCTTGCTGCTGGCGTGCCTTCGGACTGAATGCCGGCAGTTGCCAGAAGTGATTTGAGTGTCGGAGAAGCTTCAATTGTCGTCTTCCGAGTTAGTTCAACGCCAATTTAAACGAAGCAGCCGTCGTCCGTGTTAGTACCGCCAATGCAGGTATGGTTCCACCAGTTCAAATTTTGCTTCCCAGCCTGCCATTTCTGATAAGAGTGAGAGTGTAGGAAAATAACCTTTTCTGCATGGTTACCCTAGATTTCTACTACTTTTTGGCACCCTATTTTTGCTTGTTTATGAACTCTGTACACTTTACCCCTGTTAAGCAGGAACAAAGTGCCTTGCTCCCATTTAAACATAATTAAATCAGCTTATTTCTTATTGACACATTTAACTTGGATATCAGTCCCTAGTATATAGTCTAGAAAACACATTCAGGACCTGGAAGTTAGATGCCACTTTTTCACTGCAGCACCTTTTGTGTAGTCCACAGAGTGGGCCTGCACAACATGACTTCAGGCCCACCATTGTAACCTGACTGCTGCAGTGTAAAACCTGCAGTGCAACCTTTTTTGACAGGCAAACACCTTCCTTTTAAATATGATAAAATTCACCCTTATGTAGGCCTTGCAGTCCACAAGATAGAGTGCATGGTATTTAAGAGTGAAACACATAGAAAATAAATGTCACCATGTCCCTACAGTGAGAAAGCCCCAAAAGCTGTTTTCACTGTGGCAGGCCTGGCAATACTAAATAGAACACCAAAGTATAGATTAAAATATTGGCACTAGTGTCACAGATTTGGAATCAGCAAGAAAAACAATGAAACCACTATTTTAATAGTTATGAAAAATCCAGTTCAATTGTGAAGCTGGATTTTTTTAATGTATATTAAGTAATAGTAACTCTTAGAAAGTTACATTTAACCTGCCTGAAGCTTCTGAAGGCTGATTTGCGTTAACTCTCCAGGGGTTTATGTGCATCATAAGGTAGTGAGCTAAAGAAGATGGTGTGAGAGGTGGATGAAGGAGGGTGAAAAAGAAATCTGAGGATATAGGATGGATGGAGCAGGGTACTAATGAGCAAAATATCTCAGTTACCTTTGGCCCACCCAAGTCACTGAACAAACAAGACGCCAATTGTTTACAGAAAGAGTTAGGCAAATATATATACACTGTGTCTTTGGTTTGTTTCTGGCACCCTGGGCCTTTTCTGCTATTTGTGAAAGCATTGTGTCCTACGCAGTATTTTGGCAGTTTACCATTACTGCGCATGCTGTTGCAGTCTTGGTCTCTTTGGAAGGCACTCTTTTGTTTACGGTGCCACTTTTAATAGACATTCAATGTGTGCCATGCCCATGAAGGAGAAAATATTTCTGCTCAGTTTCTCGTGGAAGTTTTATTTCTATCATTCAACAACTTTAAATTAGAAAACTGGTCTACAGTCATTATTATGTGTGGGTAAGATTTAAATTATGCTTGTTTGAGCCTGCCAGTGGCGGCTCGCAGAGGTAATGCTGTGGAGCGGTGGCCAGGGCAGGGGAGGGGCTGGGTGGGGGGGTAGTGGAGTCCCGACATACGACGGCAGATATTTATTTATTTACGTTCACCTTTACCGTCGTATGTCGGGCTCCACTACCCCCACACCCCGCCCGCACCCACCTCACTGCCCCACAGCGTTACCTCTGCGAGCCGCCACTGGAGCCTGCTTCACTGTTTCACAGCCAACGTCAATTTAATTATTATTTACAATAAAAAAAATCTAGTTTACTCAATAAGAATTTTCAACTCTATTAAGGACACAGAAGCAAGAATTATGCTTCTCTATCTTTATTGCACAATTTTATAGCAGCCAATCAAAACACAGTAAATGTAAAACTACACATCCCATGAACATCATGTACATGACACCCCTCACATGCTTCAATCACCATGAAGCTAGCCCCTTAAGGACTGGAACCATCATTTTGAGTTCTCATTCTTTGCTCTATTAAACCAACACACCAATCAGTTTGAACCATCGGAAGTAATATAACCATGTCAAAGTTCGAACCAAGAATCAAAATCTTTCCAAACGGTTATCAAGTTAACTTTCATCCAGACTGGGAATGGCGGGCTGATCCGATCCTGAGAGACGTTGCTGGCCACACAAAAGATCTGGACTGGAACCATCAGATCTCTTTCTACAACCAGATTCCATGGCATTCAGCTCCGCCTTATCCTTGTTTTCGGATTGTTTCCTGAAGAACAGAAATTGAAAGCCATAAACTCTGCCCCTTTACAACCAGCAAATAATCATCATTCAACAGTACAGGGTGGGTAAAATCAAACAACATTGGTACATATAGTAGCATAATGAGCATTACATATCTGAACAATCTTGTTATAGTAAGTATACCCGGGTGGGATAATCCTCTCCTTTGTGCCCTTAATAGAAATTAAAATTATTGTTGCGTTAGGTAAATCTTTTTTTCTCAATGTCCGAACCGGAGGCTCTGGTTATGTCTGTTTAAAGTTGTGATGCCACCAATGAAGCCACATCCACAATAGGTTTTGTAATAGAAAGATTTAAAAATAGATTCCGATGACCGATCTGAGGCACGCATGAGGTCTTCGAAAGGGGAACCCAATACAAAGGATTTGGAGGCTACAGCTTCTCTAGTTGAATGGGCACCAAAGCTAGAAATATCAATGCCTGCTTCAGCTGAAGCCAGTGCACCCACCTGGCCAAAGTTGCTGCTGACACCGGCCTGAATGGTTTCTGCATTGCAATTAGCAACTGTCCTCTGTGATCCTGTCTAAACTCTCTTTGACATGATTTATATTCTTTCAAGCAGTGCACCACACACAATTTTACATTATTGGGAAAGCTGATCTGGAATATGATTTAGTGGTCTTCGGAATGAAATCAGAAACTTCATCTGGAGAAAAAACTGTATCTGAAAGATCCAAAGCATGGACATCTGATACCTTCTTACAGTATATTAAACATTTACAGAATTCTAAGTTTAGCTGACAGCTGTTTACGGGATAATGCATCATTAGCCGCCAGCCATTATTTAACAAATCTGAGGTCTACCTTTACATCCCTAAGATAGAGTATTTTGGTTGAGGGGCCTTTGCCAATCTTATGTGCGAATGATTGTACATACTATGCGGTGTTCACCAATTGGTTTTCCCTACACAAAGCAATGACCCGTGGAGATCGCTGACTGAAAATTATTCACTGACCTGTAAGCCAGACCGGAATACGCCAAGGAAGATAGAAAATTAATCACCAAGTAACAGTCCACCCCCAAGGGATCAGCACCCTGTTTGTTACACTAGCTTGACCATCTCCTAGATGCCGAAGCGTAACGCTTATGGGCATTTGCCAACCAGGGTTGCTTGATATAGAATACAACTTGTTGCGAAATGTGTGGCATATCCCATCTTTCCATGAAACCTTCCAGGCTAGCAGGGTAAGCTGCTCTGACAGGATTAGAGTATGAGGATGACTGACTGGGTCCAACAACAGGTTCAAACGATGAGGGAGTTTGGCCGGACAAGCACACTCCCTTTCCAACAGAACCAGAAACCAAGACTGTGCCTTCCTCATCGAGGTAACTCTGCTTTCTGCCTCCTGGTTTGAGAAAGAATGCTGAGAATCATTGTGAAAGGGAGAAATGCATATCCCAAGCTTGCGACCAATACTCAAAAAAGGGAACGGTCGCTTGAACTATCAGATCCATGCACTAGCTGAAGAAAGTCAGAAGCTGAAAATTGAGATGGGACACAAAAAGGTCCACCCTGCAAGGGTCCCAAAAGCAATCGTGGGTTCTGAAAACCCTTGGATGAAGCCTCCAATCGCTGTCATCCCTGTGGTGCCAAGAATGCTAGTCAGCTATCATATTTTTGTGACCCGGCAGATACTGGGCCAAGACTGAAATTCGATCCTGGAGGCAAAAGTGCCAGAAGTCCTTTGCAATCTCCGCCAAAAGACGAGATTTGGATCTGCCCAACTTTTTGTCATACTGTACGGCTGAAATATTATCCATCCTCAGCCAAACACAACAATCCATCCTCGAGTGGGAAAGGCTTCTGAAGGCAAATGAGTCATGCTAGGAGCTCCAAGCAATTATTGTGGAGATGCAAATCCATATCTGATCAATGGCTCCCAATAGAGACTGGACAGCTTCTTGCTTCCTAGCCCCATCTGCTGGCATCCGACTCTATGATGAACTCCGGGGAAGTGTAAAAAATTGGCTTTGCCATTCCGAGGTTCCATGTGGTCCAACTACCATGACATCTCCATCCTGGCTTCCTTCGCAAAGTGATCTGATTCGTATAGGAATGCCTTTCTGCAGGGGTCGAATCTTCAACCACTGCAGAGCTCTGTAATAGAGAGGCTCTTGGAAGATTGTTTCGATTGACAAAGCAAAGAGATCCACAATCCTGGTCAATGACCTGAAAGAAACAGTCTGACTGTTCACAGCACATCTCAACTCTCTCTTGATCATTCTTATCTTCTTGGGGGGAGGATCAGGAGAGTCTGGACTGAGTCTATTTAGAAACCCACAAACTCCAGCTGTTGACTGCGAGACATAACGGACTTCAGCTTGTTTATAAGAAACCCCAAGTCTTGCAACAATTGAATGGCCCTTGAAAGGCGGAGGATTCACATTGTCTGAACTTAAGCCATCAGAATGAGATCATCCAAATAGACAATCCCCCTCGCTCGAAGTGCTTCCACCACAGTTCTCATCAGCTTGGTGAAGCACCAAGGAGCTGATGAAATATCGAAGCAGTGGCCCAGACATAGAAACTGGAGGAATCTGCTGTGTGGAGGAAAAATGGGGACTTTGAGATAAGCTTGTTTCAGGCCCAAACGAACATTCCTATCGCCTGCTCACAAAATATCCTATAAGAGATGGATGCCCTCCATCTTGAAATGATTGTACATTATCAAGGCATTGAAATCTCTCAAGTTCTACACCAATCATGAACTCCCACCTTTTTTCTCCACCAAGAAAATGGTGCTGATGAAACCATTGGGTTGGGGTTCGAATAGGGAAATCGCCTCTTTCTGAAGAATCTCTTGAATCTCAGAATCTATGACCATCTGCTTGTGTAGGGAAACATACAGCTCTTGAGGGGGTTAGAATTGGCGAGGGGTCTTGTAAAACTCCAGTTTGAAACCTTGGACAACCTCCAAGACCCTTAGATTAAGAAATATTTTACCAGTTGAGCAGGAAAAAAATAATTCAGCCCCCCAAAACAACTTCTGAAAGAAAAATAATTCTCACCTTTAGGTCAGTAGTCTTGTCGTGCTCTGTGTGTGTCTCTGTGGTTTCCTCTGAGAAAAAGGCCGCTGCTACCCTGAAATCGAGAGGAGAATAAGGCGGCTCCACTTGAGGCATCGAACCGCCCCCCTATGCCACGATGAGCATAATCTTGTTGGGAGCTTTGTAAGTCTCGGGCCGATGATAGCCCCCAAAAAGGGTTTTTGGAACACACCAGGGTGAGTGAGACCCAGTCAGGGGAATTTGCAATATTGTGGAGGGAGCCGCTTGACACTGGCACTCTAGGTACTAAATCCTCTGTAAATTTTTACAACCCTGTCAGACTCCGCTGTCCAGGGTTTCAATGGGGAGCCGAAACAGGACCGTTTTCCTCGGTGCAGAGAGGGAGTAGTCAAGGACCATTGTCTTCAAGCTGCAGTCAGGTGAGGGCGGTTGGTTAAAGATTGAGATGCAGGGTGCATGTGCACCGGTCCATGAAATAGAAAAAGGATTGCACCCGTTCTGAGGCACCAATACAGCTCGCTCCCGCTCAGCTGATAAACACATCTGCGAGCTGCGACTGCTGGGAATCGCGAGGCTAAAGCGCGCCCTCCCTTAAGGTCGAAGCCCAACAAAGGCAAAAAACGCATAAATGTACAAATTCACCACTTGAAAACCCCAAAAGGGCCTACAATATTGTCACCCGAAGGCAGCGATGATATTCCTTAATAAACATCACATATCTCAGAGCGCAATTTTTTTTATCTTAATAATAATACCAGAAAAAAATCTAAACCGATACTTAACTGTCTGCGCAGAAGCAGAGAAAGAGGAATCAAAATGGTGGTTCCAGTACTTAAGGGGCGAGCTTCATGGTGATTAAAGAATGTGAGGGGTGTCATGTACATGAAGTTTATGGGAAATGTAGTTTTAAGTTTACTGTGTTTGAACTGACTGCTGTAAAATTGTGCAGTAAAGACAGAGAAGCTTAATCGAATCCTCCGGTCCTGACATTGAATCAATGTGGCTGTTTTAAAACCATTATTAGCATGGCTAATTCATCAAGGTTCACTCAGTCAAATCTGTTTTTATAAAACCCTGGTAATCCTCCTCTTAAATGGCAACAATAGCATTGTAGCTTCGAAAACTATATTGTGGCAATTGATGGCAAGAACTTTTCTCCTGAAAGAACAAAGCACTTCTATTTAGCTTTTTAGGAGATTCAGGACAGGAGATTATTAATAACACTCCTGAAGTAGATTCTCCTGCTGGACAATTTATACTGTGGGATGAATATAAGGAGGCAGCTGCACTTTTGGAGAACCAAGCGTCATTATTGGGGGACACAGCCATCGTATGGCCGCAGTGGCGGATGTACAACAGGAACACCTGAAATTGAACTGTCTGTTAATCATACCGCTATGTCTTGTATATGATGGAGGAAACAACAAAAAGATAAAATGCCATATGTACTAAATTGAACACATTGCAATGATATTTTGGCAATCAATAAAGTATGTTTAAAAAAAAAAGGAAAAAAAAAAATGATTGGGAGACACAGTTTCTTCAAGCACAAGCTGTCACTTAATGAAGGCGTAAAGAAGTATATTTTTACATTGAGAATTTTAGCATCAAAATGCAAATTTGGTGAAAATCTGGACACTTATTTGAGAGATCAGTGTTTCTCGTTGCACCACTGTAAATGCAATTATCAACAAAGATAACGTTTCAAAGCCCAGTCTAAGGAAAAATTAAGTATGTTTTATAGGTGGCTCCGAAAGATATTTAGGGAGCTCATCCTAATGACCAGCAATGGGCATAAGATATCTGAAATGTAAGAAAGGTGGCTATTTCCAAAGCGTATGCATGAGTTCAAGGAATACACCTCTCATATGTGTTAATAGCTTTGTGTAAGTAGAATAGGACTTGGTCAATGTGATTCTTACTATCGAAGATAAGAATCAAACTTGTGTCAATAAGAGTTTCAAAGCACCTTTGGGAATTGTACCTATTGGTAATATATCACTTGATTTAATGACTGGTTCGGGATCACCAAGCACCATTATATCTGATAATATCTTTAAAGATAAATGGTTTGGAGTATCCCTATTTACTTCAGATGTCAATCCAATGCAATTGGTAAACAGAATATAACCATGCTTGGTTATTTTGAAGACTGGCTTAATTTTAAGGTACTTTCAAATGGTACCAAAATTTGTGTCGCAGTCAAAAGATTTCAATATTGTAGGTTCGTGTGATCTGGGCAGGTGGAGCATTATGCTCAAATCAGGTACGTTAATCTTATGTTTTTTAGGTCAGTTACTCATATTCCCTATTGATGAGGCACAAGAAAGTAATTGCTCAGCTTCAAAACATATTCTGTGGAAGCATTGGTCTGGTTAAAGGGCATGAACATGCTATCATGCTAAAAGCAGATGCTGGTCGACTAAAGCACAAAGTTCGATCTATTTCTCTCAGCATTATAGAGGATCTTAGGAAACTTTTAGATAACATGTGCAAAGATTTGATAATAGATATTACTAATTCTGCTGAGTGGAATTCAGCTGGTTATTGTTAAAAAAACAAAAAAAAAACAAGGCATAAGTTTGTGTGCGGATTTCTGCTCTCTAAATAGGAACAATATTGTGGATTGCCATCCTCTAACCAATATTCATGAAATTTTGGCTGCAGTTATTAGGTTAGTATTTTTCAATAATGCATTTAAAGGTCTACAACCAAGTTGCACTGTTAGAGTCTTGAAAAGACCTCACCACCTTTGTCACCCCCTTTGGTGCCTTTAGGTATCTTAGACTGCCATTTGGGCTAGCATCCGCAGCAAGAGTATTCCAGAAACGTATGGATGTTCTATTTAAAGCTGTCAACGGGGTGCAGGCATTTCAGGTCAATATCCTGATTTATGCTAAAACTGTTAGCAAGACACAATACAATAATACTCTAAAGAAGGTTCTTCATATTTTATCTGAATGCTGTATGACTGTGTCAAGACTGAAATGTAAATGTCTACAAACCAAAATAGATCATTTAGGGCACACACTCTCTGCAGATGGCATCAAACCTAAATCTGATGTATTAGAAGGTTTCAAAAAAGCTTCCAGACCCCCATGCATGGATTCTCTGAGGTTGTTTTTGTGCTTAAGTGAATACTATGCACATTTTACGCATAAATATGCTTTTTTTTAGAACCTTGGAGGAAACTGTTATGCAATGGAGAATCATTTCAGTGGGAAGCTGAACAGGAAGAAGCTTTTGAAGGAATTGGTGATTTAAACATATCTGCATCTTCTCCTAAAGCATATGATCCATGTTGTAGATGTAAAATCACAGTTGATGTGTGCGTGACTGATTTGGGTGCTGTTTTAACTCAGTGGCACAGTAATAAGGAAAACACAGTGAGCTTCATTTCTCACAGCCTCAAAGTGTCTGAATTATAATAAAGTACTCTAGTGAGTGTGAGGTCAGAAGAAAAGTTTTGCAAATTCTGTGCAGTAACACAGATCTCATAACTATCCATAAGCCTCTGATTTATCTTATGAGCGGGAATAGTACTGGTAAGGCTTCTGCCAGACTGGTATGTCTTATTTCAAGACTTCAGGAGGATTTTTTGATATTATCTATGTAGCAGATGGGATAAAAATATATGTGCAGACTGTTTGCCATATATGCATCTGTCAAATGATTCTGATGTATTTGAAAAGGATGACAGAATGCGTTGTTGCTGTGGTGGATGCAATACAACATTGCGAAGGTGCTGTTTCAAAAAAGGAATTACTTTTGGAGAGCGAAAAGGATACTCAACGCAGTGAAATAAAAGAATATATTATTTAGGGTTGACCAAAAGTTACTTCCTTCGAAAGGTCTATTGTACCTTTTCAAGAGTGAGTCAGAATTGTCTGAGGGGAATGGCATGTTAACAAGACCAGGGTGTTTTATTACTCCAGTTGCCTTAAGAGAAATATTAATCTATGTCGCACTTAAGGGATATCCTGGTATGACTGCTACTACAAAACTACTTAATATATTTTTATTAGTGGCCTCAATAAACATTCACATTAATTACTTTTGTAAATCGTAGTCAGCAGTGTATACTGATCAACAAACATTGGAAAGTGTCAAAAGAAAATATGAATTTTAACAAATTGGGCACTAAGGCTTGGCAAAAAGTGGTAATTGATTTTGCAGGTCCATGTATAAATTTGCCATTCGAAATGAGGTATCTCATTGTCCTAACAGATTCTTTTTCTAGATGGGTCACATATAAGTTTGATGAAATTCCTAATACTGATTGTATTATTGAATTTTTAAAAATAGGTTTTAGTGAACGAAGGGGTTCCTGACATTTTAGCATCAGATATTGGCGCCCAATAAGCTTCACTCAAGATGGCTACATTTTTAAATATTAATTATATTAATCAGGAAAAAAACACCTTTGTATTTCCCTGTACTGAATGGATTAGTTGATCATTATAAGAAATTTCAAATCGCCTTAGCTTCTTTTTTTTCCTTCTGAGAAGCAGAAAGCCTAAACAGAATTTGATGTCCAGTTAGTACAATAACTTCACAGATTATGCTAAATCTGTGAAAGCTATTCAGGAATATGTAATCAACGTGCAAGACTGTTCCAGGTGGTACTTTTATAAAGTAAAAGGAGTTGTCAGCAAGGAGGAGGAGGTTAAAAATTGGGTACTCATTGAAAAGCATTTCAAAGATCAAAAAAGTATCTCTAGGTTAACTGAGCCATGAGAATTTTCACGTGTCAGCAAGGGTGCTGTATTATTAAAGGGAAGGCCCTTGTTGAATAAAGGCTCACTAGTTAAATTGAAGAATGGTCAGAGGGGTATTATTTTAAAAAAAAAGGGTTTATGAGGATGAGCAATCACGGATAGTCAATCCATCTGAAAGAGTACACTCTCTGTTTCTAGCAGTGCTTTAAATGGGCCGGTATTCACCGGTACTAAGTACTGGCACTTCTAAATGTTCTGCTCTTGAGTACCGGAACTTCTCTTTGTCTAAAGAGAGTACCGGTACTCATGAGATAGCAAGCCAAGCTCAGGGAAATTAGCATGCACAAAAAGAAGCACAACCCAGCTGACAATGAGTCGGTCCGTTTTCCTGCAGCACTCTGATCGAGTGATAATCTACCCCCCACAATGTGCTAATTGAGCGGCAGCCCATAGGCATTCATTCAGAGCCGGCAGGAAGTTTGGGAGGGGCCTGACTCACATTGTGATTACTGACACAGTGTCCACTCCGATTCTGTGGAGTCACTAGCACTCTTGTTGCGACATCCTAAGGATTTTGGAGGCCCTGGGCCATATGTATTTTTGGGGCCCCTGTTGGGAACAGTTTTGAATTCCTGATTCAATTTCAGCTCGTTCATGCAGGCTTTGACCAGATCACTAACAGGCACAGTCGTCCAAATTCTAAATGTCTTTACATCAAATATTCAGGGATTGTGCTGTGTGTTTTTAACATTGTAACATAGCAGTAGCTGACTAATTAAGCTACAAAAAATCTCTGTGACACCCTCCCATTTCTCATATGTGAGGTTCTGTTTTGATCTAAAAGAAAGTTTTTTGTATGGATGTTGCATGAAACAAACACAACATTTCTCTGCAAAATATCTGTAATAGTCTCTCACAGGTCGCCCACAATAAAAGTAAATTAAAGGAAACATGGAATTTAAAATAAATTGTTTTAGAATTAGTACACGTCATAAGGGCAAGACTCTCTGCAAATCAGAACTGGCTCTGTCTGGGGGCCCCCTGAAAGACTGGGGCCCTGGGGCATAGCCCACTTTGCCCATGCCTTAAAATGTCTCTGCACTCTAGGTGTGTGATCAGGGCCTGCTAATTGGCATATCTCTTGACTCTAGGGAATTCGGAGAAGGCTTCCTTCTGGTATAGCAGAGTAGGGCAGCACTTGTTTGGAGCCAGACTGTGGAGGAAGATAGTGATAGTGATGCTGTGTAGAGTCGGTGGGAATCAAGGTTTAGTAATGTGGGCAGAGGCGAATGTAAGGGTTTCTAAAGCACACACAGTCCTGCCAAGTACCACACATCAGGCATTACACTATCGCATTTCAGTGCGGTGATCCTCATCACCGCACTGAAATGCAAAGTCGCGAATTATAGCGCCTCCTCAGCTGTCAAACTGGAGCGCTGCTATAATGCACAATGCTGACTGAAAGCTTCAGTGTCAGCGCGCTGCTCCCATTAGGCTTGGAGGATGGCTGAGCTGCTCACACCTCTAGCTTCTACTCCGCTACAACATAATAATAGGACACCTTATACCACGTGGCATTACATTCACTGACATAAAATGTACCCTTTTGTACATATAAGGGAAATGCAATACTGAAAATATACCAGAAATGTTTTAGTATCATTATGCACATCTGCACACCAATTCAATCTCAATCACATTAAATGTGTGCCCCTGCCTGGGTCCCTTAGCACTGTAAATAGCTCTGCCTCCATAGCCCCAACCCCTAGTCCACATCTCAATTTGGTGAGTACCTGCACTTATTTTTTTCCATTTGATCCAGTGGGTTACCAACCTCAGTTACTCAACTACCATATACTCACCTGGGCCCATAAACACACACACATTCACATAGGCTTGTAGATACCGCTGGGGTCAATTTGTTGTACTAATACCTGTAAGATGAATTTATCATATTATTTCTTACAAAACCTTTCTGACCGAATGTACTTTCCTCTGGTCAATGGACCTTTTAGTAAACTGTTGTAGGTAAATATTGACATAGAATAAAACCTTTTTTTAATAACCACTGACTCGGGAGAGTTTTAAATGTTTATCTAGTTAAATTCATGTGAGCCAAGAACCAAAATACAATTAGAACACCGTTTTCTCCAAGGAAAAGAATAAAATTTAAGACAGAATAATCGTTAAACAAAGTTATTACGATGACAGTACCTGAATAGAAAACAGAGAGGGCAGTACAATGACATACTACACAGAATTATAGTTACTTAGGATGGTGTGGAAACCAACCCCTTGGCCAAGGAGCTGAAATGCGTCCCCTGGGACAGATCAGGTGACAAAGGCTCAAGACAGGATTCAGGGAGAGGATAGATGACCTCTTCCAAATACGACGCCTACGTCGCACCCCCTCTCTGACACTATCTTCCTCCTCGATTCTTCTGCGATCTTCTTCTAATATGTGCCTCCTCGTTTCTTCCGCGATGTACTTCTAATTAATTGGCTCAAAATCTAAGTCTGAAAATTGATTCTTCTTCAGCATTTATTCAGCTCTCAGACAGCATCCCGGTCTCTCAGCATTCTGGTCTCGCTGCGGTCAACTGACTAACTAAACTACCTCAATTATACTTTTCTAATGGCATTTACCACCCCTAAATGTTTCAAATATATGAAACTCCTAACGCTGATTGGACAGGAAAGTGGAGATGATCATCATACCATGCTAAGTTTTAATACTTTTCTTTTAGCTTATTGTTCAGTGTTCCCACCCCTTAATTTACTTTCCCAAGCTTTATTTCCCACCTGCATTCACATTTTTATTGATCAAAAATATACATTTAGTATTTTCTTCATTCATCAGTCAGGAAGACAACTTCTTTCCCAGGACATGTAGCGGTCGTGGCCTTGGCAGAGGTTCAAGTACATCGTCATGGTTCCTGGCGGGTTTCAAGTGCGCCTGTGCGGAGCCCACATGGGATATGGACATCGGTCACCCTTTGAGGCCCAAAATACGAACTAGTAAAGAAGTCAGAAAGAGACATATTAAATTCAAAATAAAATGATTTCACTGTATACCAACTATCTCTACTCTAACCCCCTTTACTTATGTAAATCTTTCGCATTAGCATTTTATTAAATTTGCATGGTTTAGTTTCAGTTTAACATGTGAGTTCCAAGCGGCCAACTTGAAAGCGATTGCGCAGCTGCAAAGATTTCCCTTCAAGCAAGAACTTGCCATTACTTCGTAGATGTAGTTGACGCATGTGCAATACAGAATTTTGCATTAGCAGCCAATTTAGTCGCACTCGGGTTACTTGTTAGTACGACAGATATGCAAGCTTCCCCTAAACTTAAATGTGTGAAGTGTAATGCACGTTAGTATTCACAAACACAATTATTACGGTATTACGAGTTATCTGAGAAGATTGCATCCAAGCAAGTCTCTTTTATACGAGTCCTTGTTTCATCACATTTAAAGCACTGGTTTCTAGTGATTGTATTATTTTGAGTGATGGTATAGCAGGTATTCAAAATGATGTGCAAAGTAATGCCCAGAGAATCTCTCTTAGAGAAAATGAATGTCAGTGTGTAGCTGATGTGATTTCTTCCATTGAAAACACTGACACACATGAAATGGATATTTCTAAATCTGTTAGGGATGGTGCTTAATCTCACACTTCTAAAAAGATACTAAACATGCCAGCTAAATTTCATGATTTTATTACATGCTGATGTGGTTTCTTCTCTTACTTTCATTTTATTATCTAGTATGGCTTTTATTTATTAGTTTGCACTTTTTGTACTTTATTTTGATAAAGGGAGAAATGTTGTCTTGTGCTTGAACTTTATCTCATACTTTCCGTTTATAGAACTTGGCTCTTCTTTCCATCCCACTTGATGTATGGAATCAATCTTGCCTTGGATTGCAGACAGCTGTGGAGGGAAGTTGTTCCTCCTGTTCATTGTGGGCTTTTGTATGCTTGAACTGTCAATACATTGGAACATTCAACCCTTTTAATTTTACATTTTATTCATCTAATATGTCTTCTGATACAACAATCGGGCAGTCGTGATCTTATTGAGAAGTGATTAAAGTAATGAGAAGTGTTCATAACAGACAAGACGTCTTCGTCAGTTGTGGGAGACTGGCAGTCTTTACTGATAAATGACTCAGAAGCATTTGCACAGATGACTGCCAGTTCATCCCCGGTTTACAACATAGCTGCCATCGCTCAAACCGCCTCAAGGGAAAGGGCATTAGGGATCCAGTTAGTGTGATAGGGTAATGAACCTGGCTGAGGCAGTGCACCCAGAGCAGGCACCTAGTAGTTGTTTGGATAAATGACATTCCTTTCTCCATCACTTTTGCATTGAACCTGTAAAGACCTGCCAAATTACCAAAGGTAAGAGAAAAGTGGCAGAAAGTGTGGCCCATATGTCAAAGGTCGACTTTAAACCTGACACCTTCTCTAGTAAAAGGTCTGCACATTTGTTCAAATGACAGACATGTGGTGATGCACCTTCTCATAAACTACCCATGTGATTAGAGCATTCTGATTGGTAGAGGGTCACTCCTTAGCTACCCAAAAAAGTGCTCTTTGATTCAACAATCATGTGTTTTACTTCCAACTAGGTCTTGTCAAGCTGTGTAAACTTCCTACTTCAATTTGCTGTGGAGAAGATTTTGAGGTTGAGGAAATTTCTACTTTGTTATCAGATTTTATTGACATCCTTCCTTTTGTCCTTAGGAGAATGCACTTGCAACCGAGCCAATACCACTCATGACTTCCTATCCCAGTTACAACAGCCCTTTCATCAACTAGGAGCCGCAGGCCACTTTTCTTTTCATGTGTAACTCCTTTTCACCCCCAATTAAGCCGTGGACAATTTTCATTTTGCCCACCTGTGCAGACCTCACCCTCTACCCTCCAAAGTGCACATGCCCAAATCCAGCTGCTCAAGTGTGCATCATCAACTGCTGTCACTACATGTCATAAACATCAGCTGCACTGTGATTGCTCCAATTCTAAAGGCCCTAGTGTGTGTGTGTCCAACTTGGTGACTTCAAGAGGAGCCATCCCATTGTTGGACTGCCACATCAGCTGCTGAGTGGTCTATAAAAAGTATGGGAACTGTGATCCTGAGTGCGCTGGAGGTGGGGTCAGTGAGCGTGGGGGCGAGGTCAAAGGCATGGCTAAAAAGAATAAAATATTCTATTACTAGTTTGTTGGTCTTTCACCTTCAAGTAACTGTATATAAAAATAAGTTATCGATGTGTGTAACCAGAGACCACAGAATGAAATCCTAGTTGGTGTGGTAGGGAATGGTGAATTGTGTATTTTTAGTGCTACAGGGTCAAAACCGATGACAGAAAACATTGTGAACATGTAAGCCATTATTTTGAAATTTCCTTACACATAACATACCATAGGCTGTCAGAAAGTGCACAAAAAGATTAAGGTTTAAGATAAAAAGTGTTTCCAAAAGATAGATATTAGCAATACGCAGCCAGACTGTATCTAGTGTAATTTTGTTTATAGGTATCCATTAAAAGCACCCACCCCACAGCTCAGCTGGTAAATCCGTTAGAATACTTTTCAAAAATAATAAATCTTTATCACCAAAAAGGTTTATGTGACTCCATCAATTAAAACCAGTACCGACTTCCAAGCAGTCTTTACATTTTCAGACTAACCAATTGCAGGTGACCCTTCCTGCACATAACCAATCAAAAAATAATGCTGTTTTGCAACTTCTATGTGTGCTGCATAAATCAGCAACCATAACAGTTACAAAAGATCATTTAAAGATTCTTCATGTGCAGGAAGGGAGACCTTCCTGCACATAAACAATCTTCCCCTCAACACAGACACCCTTGCACTATGGTGCAAGGGTGCCTGCGTTTGCGCTAGGCTGCTAAGTTAAGCACCAGCACAGAGGGAAACACAGAGCTGAACCATATTGTTGTAAATATGGTGTAGCCCTGTGTTTCTGAAGGGGCAGAGTGTGGAGTTAAGCCAGGAAGGCTAACGCCCTACTCCGTCACTACATTGTAAATATGCCCCTTGGTTGCTCCCTTTCAATTTCGAATGTGAATGTGGTGGTAGAGGAGCTTTTCTCAGTGGGAACAAATGCGGAGTTTCCTTGAGCCATTTGTTACTTTGTAAAAAGATAACCCTGCATGGAGCTTGTAATGAGTCCATGGTCAATTTGGCAAGTTATTTGAAGGGAATTCCCATTTCTGTGCTCAAGCCAGTTTTTTCGTTACTTTTTAATGGAAGTTACTTGATTCTGAATGACCAGGGTTGCTGTGGACTGAAGCCGAGTGTACCTTATATTGTAGCAGTTTCCAAGGTCGTGACTTGCTGTATGAATGTGTTATGTCCACCCACGAACATGGCTGGGGAAATTGTCTTATGATCAAAAGTTCCAATTTCTAATGTTAACGTTGATAAATTAAGCTGACTCACAGCCTTATTGTTTCAAAAGGACGTGGCACTAACATCTTCCCGAAAAACGTTTGATCTTCAAGTTGAAGCACAATCGTTGTTGTGCATTAATTTGCTGCTACACTTTGATGAACTTATACACCACATTTTTAATGCTTCGAACACTGCTTGCTCTGTACACTTTTTAAAAATGACTGGTTCTAGATTTGATTCGGCATTTTAGATGCACTTGGAGTTATTCCTGCCTTTATCCATTCACTTTCTTTAAGCACTTTTGGAGGCATTCCGTTGACATTATTGCTGTTAATTGCTGTTTTGGTTCTAATTATGGTGCTCGGCAATGGATGTTTCACAAGCCCAAATGGTGATGGAGTTGCCCCACGTTCGTCTGTGCTATGAATGCATAGTGCAGTACTTTGTATTGTTTCTGCTACCGGAATTAACCCCTTCGGCGCGCATGACGGAACGGTTCCGTCATGCACGTCGGTTGCGCTGTGCGCATGACGGAAACGTTCCGTCATGGCCCCGCCCGCGCACGGAACCTTCAGCGTGGCGTGGAAATCCGCGCCGAAGGGGTTAAACAACAACTGGTCTTTCTCTTTCCAGCCTGTGTGGTTTCAGAGTGTACAGCCTGTGTTTAGCTACCCCTGGTGCTCTTTCAAATGTGCACTAAACATCTGCCATGCTACCTAATTGGCGCAAACTATGGACATGGACCCGCTCGTGTATACGATGAGGGTGCATCTCCAGTTATGTCTTCTGTTGCTACCGTTGCTGCAAAATGCGTATTATGAGGTGCCAGTGCCGACTGGATGGATGCTTCCGTTCCAGGGGAAAAGGCACCTGGTTACTCGTCTGAGGCTACACTTCAGGCAGCCTCGCCCTCAGCCTTTGCTGACGGGGCTGATATTGACCAAGTTGGTTCTTTTGAACTTGCTATTCAGATTAAAGTGGATCTGTCGTTTGTGGATGCAGGTTATTTCCAGGACCCAAATGACTTTCTGGACCTGGTGGAGCTTTCCAGGCTATTGTCCTGTAGTACAGAAGTCTCATAAGACACCTTTTAATTTTGCCTTTTTACTTTTAAATTGGTTTTATTGATTTATTGTTTTGTGAGTAGTTTGTAGGAATATTTTAATTGGCATTCTTAAATGGCTTTTAGTGTGCTTGCATCATTAATGTTTTCCATTACATAATCCTATGCCTTTTAAATGCTATTAGATTGGCTAGCTTTAATGAGTTAGCGTCCTTTCCGACCAAGGGGAGAATGTGGCGTGGCTTCCCTGTATTCTCCATTTCAGATTTAACTCCCTAAGTTGACATCTTTTGCTGATGGTGCCTTTTGTCACACTTCTCTGCTTTTTGACTTTTCAGGTAAAGCATGAATGTGCTGTATGTGTATTTGTGATAGCCACTGACACCCTGTAGTCTGTACAGTTAGTTCAAGGATTGTACATGAAGAACACAATGCCACTGTTTTTTTTCTTTTCTGTTCTCATTAGGAGACACTTTATTTTAGCTATACAAAACCAAATGAGCAGCTCTGTGTCTCTGCCACAGTTGATAAGAACAGCGTTTTATTACATAAACAGCTTCCGTGCTAAAGCTCTTTACAAGGAGCATTTCCATGCTGGGAATTATCACGTAACCACTGCAGACTGTGACTGAGATGCAGCCCACTGACTCCGACCTCCAAACTGCTAAGGAAGATAACCTGTGCATTGCGACTGGCTTCCTGACACCTAAGAACAATGTATGGGGGTTAGAGTATCCCATATGATCTGGCAGAATAATGCTATTTCTGAGCTCTCTTAGAATAGTGCAAGTACTGAGAGGAGTAGGCAAACATTATTAACAATTAACATTGCTGATTACAGTAACCTTTCTCATCTTTCTAATAGCACCAGCTCATGCTTTTTATAGAAGGATACAGTCATTTAAATAAATGTTTGAAAATGCATTGTCGTATTTTCTTGTGTTTACCTTGGATGTGCCAGAGTGACAAACAAAAGTGTTAGTTCTGTTTCTCTGGATTTCTTCAGAGTATCATGTTCAAGGTTGCCAACAACATATGTTACCCTGTTTGGTTTAGGGGTTAGAGATGGTACTCTGAACTAGTCGGAAACCCACCAACACTCAAGGATGGAATTTGTGGACTAGGGGCCAGATGTAGGTAAAACCGAAATACTGAGTCCTTAATAGCGAATTTTACCGATTCGTAATTAAGAACTCGGTATTTCAGATGTAGATAAAAATTCGGCAAAATTTACCGATTCGTTAAAAATCGGTAAAAATTACCGATTCTGTAAAAATTTGTTCAAGAAAGAAACCGAATCCCCATTACCAAATCTGTATTACCGATTCCTTAATACCGATTTGGTAATTAGCAAATTGGGTATTTTGAAAAATCGAAAATTGTGGAATCAGCCAATCCTGTGCTTCCTCACTACCCCACAACCAGGAAGTGGCCACACCCATGCAGCTGCACTGACCCTGAAGCTGTTGGAGAGGCAGGGAACACCGCAAACAAGCCAGGAGCAACTTTTCCAATGTTCTGCTGATATCCAAGACCAGAAATGGACAATCAGGATAAGGATAAGGAGGCTGGAGAGCGCAGAAGGAAACACAAGTTCAGTGAGAGGGAGCTGGTTGAGGTGGTTACAAAGGACCATGATAAACCTTTTGGAAAAAATTGCCTGCACGTCCCTGAATCACAGAAGAGGCAGATATGGCTGGTCATCCAGGAAAGCATTAATGCCATAGGTGTAACCCAGCGCTCCATTGAAGAACTTAAAAAATGCTGGTATGACCTCAGGAAGCGTGCAAAGGAGAGGTTGGCAGAGAGAATGAAGCAAGCCAAGCAGACAGGTGGAGGGAGATCCACAGCACCTGCACTAACTGCCCTGGATCTCCTGGTGGAGTCCACCCTCCAGCCGGAGAGTGTGAGTGGGATTGGGGATGCAGACAGCTCAGCCAGAGCTGGCAACAGGCAAGGTAAGATGCATGCACAGCATGCTGTGCCCCACACTCCCTAACCCCAATCCCCAATAAGGCAGTATGATTCCCACTCCAGTACATGTTTTACTAAAAACCAGCAATGCATTATGGGAGATGTAGTCAGAAGTAACACATCATAACAGTCAGTCCACCGAACCCAAATGCATGTAACACACATCAGCAATTAGCAAGCAGAGGACAGTCAGTTTGATTTCTAGTCATGACATTTATTATTACGCAAATGCTGCCAGACTAGTGAGCAAATGTACATTCTGTCTCCACAGGCGAGCCATCCCACAGGGCTGCAGAAGGGGACACATGAAAGGCACCCAGGAGAGATAAAACACAGGAGGAGTATGTGAGAAGGTGGCCTGATATATGCTATCCACTAGTTCCAGTGGGCACCTTGTATCAGTCCAAACAACCCCTTATGGTGATAGGTTAAAGACAACCTTTATTGAAAGCTATCCTAGTGGTAGCTATGGAGAGCAGCCTTCAGGCTAAGTCTTGAAGGAATGTAAAACAGCTTGTTTTACCAGTCTATAATCTTTGAATGATCAAATGAAAGGACAACCACACCAGGTATATATTCAAAATATATGTATTTAAGATAAAACACACCCCTCTAGTCTCTTTATGAGACTGGAGCTTGAAGTACTTAGTTTACAAGTGAGCAAGCATCAGTAATAGCACAAATACACATTTGGGCCCTAGCGGCGTACCAAACCATATACCAAAAAAGTGGTATAAGAACCACGACTGGAATAGACACTAGGCCTATAGCCTGTAGAATCGCTGGGACCCCAAGGAACCACCCAAGGTAGTGACACAGGGGACCCACGGGGGCTGTATGCACTGTGTAAACACAACCGCGGGTGCCCGTTATCTTCTATGGGCAATGTCGCGGTTGGAAATTTAAAGATTAGGGACACTTCTAATTGAGTCAGGACCAAACCCTTTTGGACTTAAGAAGTTCTAGGGCTAGCACCCACGTGAGCATCGGAGTACTCGAGTTACCTCACCCAAGGAAGCCGGGTGCAAAGGTGTCTTTTGGTGTCGGGTTGCGTCGTCGATTTCAGTGGAAGCCTGCAAAGAACTGCTGCTGCTGTGAAGAGGAGAAGTGTCCAAAGAGATCCAAGCCTGGATCTAGGATGTAAGGAACCTGAAAGCAGAGGGGACAGAGTCTGGGTCACTTGCCAGTGACCGAGGGCAGGATGGACCAATGCCCACAGATGTTGGGTGCTTCAGGTGAGTTGATGGGTGTCTTGACTCTTCAGCCATGAGGTCCAGGAGGTGTCGACGAAGTCCATGAGCCGGATTCGAGCTGTCCCACAAAGTCTGTCAAGTGCTGCAGTGTCAGCGACCAGATTGGACCCAACAAGCCTTAGCAACGGCAAGTCACTGGAATTCAGAGAAAGGACTGCGGTGCAGACCAGCAAGGTCTGAGGGACTCACCCAGCAAAGGTAAGTCAGGGCACATCTGGAGCAACCAGAAAAGCCCAAGTAGAAGAGGAGTTGCCTTCGTGGGGACCTGCTAGCCAATGGGCTAGTGATCGCGAAGGAGCCTCAAGCAGTCTCACTTGAAGCTGGCCCACGGGTCACTCGTGGAGTGGGAGCCAACAATCTTTGGTGCAGGAGGTGCTCAAGGCTGGGGCTAATCGGAGTCCAAAGCACAACTTCGAGGAGGACCAGGAAGATAGTGTTGCTGCAAAAGTTTACGGTGCCCAGGGGTCACGGTTCCACATCACCCACGATAGCCACGGGCCTCAGCTTTGTTGTGGACTCAGGGTAGCCTCGGAGAAGTCTGGAAATCTACCTCTGGTGATGCAAAGACTTCGGCGTCCGGCAGGAGCTTCAGTGATGCAGACCGGTCAGTTGCTTCTTTGGTGCCTGCCAAGCAGGGGAGTCACTCCATGGCCCCAAGCGAGATTTCTTCAGTCTTCTAGTTAACGTAGAACGTCAAAGGTCTAGGATATATGTTGCAGTGTTTCGTCCAGGGTAATCTAAAGTCCTAGGGACTGGATTCCTATACTTATAGTAAATTTAGGGGATGGACTAACTCTAAGGCCCCACCTATGGGTGGGCCAGGAAAGAGGGGTGGTTACACCCATTTCCTTTGACCAGTTTTGCACCAGAGCAGGGGCAGGTAGCCCCTGCAACCGGTTTGAACTGGGCTATGCACAGGAACACCAAATGTGTCCCCAGTGCAGGACTTCAAAGCACCAGAGAGTGCTCCTGCCCAGCCCCAATACACATCTGCCTGTCTGGGGAGTTGGTTACACCCCCCGTCGACAGGAAACCTATTGCCCATGCCTCCCCTGCTGGAGTTTCGGTCAGCAGCAGGAGGCCAGACCCGTGTCTGTGGCAGAGGCATCCATTTTGTGATGCCAGGGCTCAGGAAAGTCCTACCGGGTTTAGCCAGTGTGAATATGTCTCTCCCTCTAGAAGGGTGGAATGCTACCCCCGCAGCCAGAATTGGCGGGGGGTAGTATTCCAAAGCGTTTGACACCAAACACGACATGTTTTGATGCAGCCATCCCAAAGTTAGCATTTACCGCGAGGTTATAATGCACTTAAGAGTATATGGTATGGCTGTATCACAGAACAGCCATAAGGAAGTATTTCCGAAAGCTGTAGAGGGGCTCAGCTCATGCTTGGGCACCCTCTCACATAAAACCAAGCACTCTGCCTTCAGGATTGTCAAGGCCTGCCATTGGAGTGGCTTATAGGTTTATATGTGTCTGTATATATGTGGATATAGGTAGCCTATACCACTGTAATGGGTACAAGCACACCCTTACCCAGGCTGCAGTAGCAGACCTGTGGTGCCATTTTGGAGTGCTTCCCAGGGGTGGCATAATACATGCTTCAGCCCCTGGTAGGCCTCTGAGGTACCTATGCCCTAGGTACATAGTATACCATATACTAGGGGCTTATAAGGCACTCCAGAATCCAATTAGATATGTACCTAATGTACATGGTAACCATTTTAGAGAGGAGGCAGCTAGGCTGTGGTCCTGATTAGCAGGGCCACAGCCAGACTAAGGTCGAAAAACAGTGAAAGACCAGCAAAAAGTGGGGTTACCCATGTGAAGCAGATCCTACTCTCCTACAGAGGAGGTCTTGTCGCCTGCACAGCACATCACACCACCACCATCACCGCCACCATCATCGCCACCACCACTATCACCATCACCGCCACCACCACCATCACCATCACCACCATCACCACCATCACCAGCATCACCACCGCCACCATCACCGCCACCACCACCACCGAGAGCCAGGAGGCATACAGTGGCTAGCCTCCAGCAGATGGAGGTGTCCGAGGAGGCCAGCATGGGAGGCCAACATTCCACGCTCACAGCGGATGACAACAGTGCAGGCACACAGTCCCCCACCGAGCACACCCACACAGGTGTCAGACGCTGAAGAGCAAGGGCAGCCAGTCCTGTTGCACAGAGCAAGGAGCCAAGTGTATTTGCCAGTCTTGAGGGGAATATGCTCAAGGTGCAGCGCCTGCAAGGCAAAGCAATCAGATCAGTGCAACAGCAGATGGCCCACATGAATAGACACATGCTGGAAATCAAGGAGGGCATGGACAGCATGAACAATACTGTGGCTGAGGGCATGAGGGAAATATCAGAGGCAGTGAGGCTGCTGTGCAGCAAAATGGATGAGGGTCGTTTGGCGAGGCGCAGGGACTGACAGAAATTGGACAACTACACCAACGCGGTGAACCGCCTCTCCACTGCCACCTCTGTGCTCTGCAGGCCCTCGGTGGCCATGCAGGAGATGGCCCACTGCAGCCGTGACATGGCAAGGGGGCTGGTCACAGTGACCAGTACACCGGAAGTGCTATAAACAAATCAAATAGCCACTACAGGTGCAGGTGATGGGGGCATAGTGAAGAGGCAACTAGCCGCAGTAGCATCACGCCCTCGATAACCGAGTCCAGGAGGCACAGCAACTACACCAACGCGGTGAACCGCCTCTCCACTGCCACCTCTGTGCTCTGCAGGCCCTCGGTGGCCATGCAGGAGATGGCCCACTGCAGCCGTGACATGGCAAGGGGGCTGGTCACAGTGACCAGTACACCGGAAGTGCTATAAACAAATCAAATAGCCACTACAGGTGCAGGTGATGGGGGCATAGTGAAGAGGCAACTAGCCGCAGTAGCATCACGCCCTCGATAACCGAGTCCAGGAGGCGCAGCAAATGGCACAGCGCTGCCACACGACAGACCGCCAGTGAGGACAGTGTGCCCAGGGAACGCAGCAGTGCTGCGCATGGGCGCAGGAAATAATGCCAGCCATCACCTGGTATTGTGAAATGGGTGATGTAACCCATTTCGCCTTTGGAATGTCCATTGCATATTGGCCTGGCATTTTGAGGCCTTCATGTTGTGGCGGTGTGTTATTCTATTGCCTGAGTTAAGGTAAATAAAACACCGTCACTCAATTACAGTAACTGGCTGTGTCACCTTACTTACTCAGAAATAGTTGCGTGCTATCTCAGCCCGTCTGTGTCTCCCATCTGGTGCTGCTGCCACACCTGCTGCGCTGTGCTCTGGCTGTGGACAATCCTCACCCTCGTCCTCGGAGTTAGTTAGTTCCACTGCTGTTCCTTTCTTTGTGGCAAGGTTATGCAGCATGGCACATGTTGCAATTATTTTACAGCAGATGATGGGGCGGTACTGACGTGCACCTCCACTTTTGTGGAGGCAGTGGAACCTGCTTTTTAGGAGTCCGAATGTGCGCGCCACAACATTGCGCGTCGATCTATGTGCCACATTGTATCTTCTCTCACTTGGGGTGGATGGGTTGAGATATGGAGTCAGCATATGCGCTATCACCTGAGTGAGAAAGGAAGTGCCAGTAATAACAGTCACCAACACATTCATCCAAGGTATACATCAGGGTGTGTCACATTGATTTACCTAGCAGGTATCCTTCTCCAAACTCGCCCCCAGCCAGACGTGTGTAGATCCCACTGTTTCTGAATATTTAGGAGTCATGGGTACTCCCTGGAAATTTGGCTACAATGTCAGTGATGATGTTGTCCACATCGCATATTACCTGCACATTGATGGAATGTGTAGATTCGCGGTTCCGATATATGTACTCTGTAGCTGCAGGTGGGCAGATTGGTATGTGTGTCCCATCAATGCACCCTATTACATGTGGGAACTGTGCCTTTTGATAAAAATCCATCTTGGTTTTCTGCAGTTCCGCCTGTGTGCTGGCGAAGCGTATGTAGTGATGCATTCTTTGCATCATGGCATCCAGGAAAGTGTTGAAAAAACGGGACAGGCAACTCTGTGACACACCACCTGCCACAGCTATCACTCTCTGGTAACTACCTGATGCAAGTAGGTGCAGGCTACAGAGCACCTGAACATGTGTTTGTATAGCGTGCGCCCTTGGTGTCTGATGCTCCAGAAGTGGGTGCAGGTCCCGTATCAGGTCTAGGATGGTTTGGGGGTCTAGCCTGCACCTCTCATGGATTTCAGCCTCAGTCAGTTGGAACAGTGTAACGCCCAATCTGTACACGCGTTCCTCCCGTCTCCAGATCCTCAGTCCTGCTGCTTGCATATGAAGCCGCCTTGCAATGACGTAGAGGGCCGCCTTTGTGTTCACACTGTTGCATTTTGGGGCTGTTTAAATGCAGTGCACCTGCACGTAATTACCACCTGCTTTGAGTCAGTGGTAATTAGCGACTCCTAAATACCGAAAAATGGAGAAATCAGTATTACCGAATTTTGGTACATCGATTTGCGAGTTTTTAAGGATTTCTTATTTAGCGATTCGGTATTTGGGGTTTCACTGTCTGCTAATCACAAAATAAGGATTCGGTAACTGGTTTCCCTTATTTTTACCGATTCCTTATTTGCGAAGGAGTTTGGTGTTACCTACATTGTACATGGCTAAATACCGGTCAGTAACGCAGAAATTCTGCGATTTTCTGCGTTACCGACCGGTATTTAGTCACCTACATCTGGCCCCAAGTGTCTATACTATGAAGTTCGTGTTGGTCTAATACACAGTCCTGCTATATTTGTATGAACTGTAAAACAGAACAGACACCTGTAACACGCCTTTTCCTAATACCGAGTCATAAACAAAAATTTTGATTTAGTAACGTGTTACTAAATTGCAATTTGTGATTTGTACATATGTAAAAGCCATTTTGGGGTTGGAAAATGGCCCGATTCTGTGAATCAGGCCTTTTTAAACCACAGAATATATTTATATGTATGTCCCAAAATGCTATGGTAAGCATCCATTTACCTTTTTTGATTTGTTTAGGGAAGCTAAATATACTGCAAATGAATACACTACTGGAATAATTCACTATTAGATCTCTTTTTGGTGAAATACAAACCTTGAAACCACTGGCAAACAGTCAATAAAAAGGCTTACATGCATCCTTATAGGTGGCCCTGTCAGTTTTCTCTGTGGCCCAATGTATGTCCCCATCACCCTTAAATTAACCTTTAGGGATACCACTGTTCCTTGAGACTCATTCTGTACTTTTGACTCAACTTTTAGACTCTTATCCAAATGTTCATTTCCAAAAGCGTGTTGCCCATCGTGAGCACAGGGTGTAGCTTCAGGGGGGTTGTTTGGGGTGGTACACCGTTGGGTATAGTAAGGTGTCCGGATTCACCAGGAAAGTTTACATACACACAGACAGGAAACAATGCACTCACATTCTCCCTTTCTCTGTTTTGAAAGTCTTCAAAATGTTGGTACGTTTACAAAATACCATGGGCCTCATTTATGAGAAGTGGCGCATCGCTGCACGAAATCAGCGATGCAACACTTTTCATTGCGCCCTCCTTGCGACACCAATGATGCATCATATTTACAGTATTTATTTATTTATTTATTTAATGCCATTTATAGAGCGCGTACAATTACCCTTAGGCGTCTCGGCGCTGAAATTGCATAGAGGTTTCGCCCTGGAACAGAAATGCGGAGATGGAAATCACTGATTGAACAGCCAAGTCTTCAGGTTTTTTCTGAACTGAAGGAGAGTGGAACTAGTTCTTATATGGATAGGCAGAGTGTTCCAGAGTTTAGGGGCCGCAGTTGAAAAGCGGCGATCGCCCCAGGAGGTTGTTCGACTGCGTTGTATCACCAGTTGCTTAAGAGAGGTGGATCTGAGCATTCTCGGGGGGTTGTAGAGGATCAGTTGCTCTCTAAGGAATCTGGGTCCTAGTTCCTGGAGCGATTTAAAGACAATACACAGCGCTTTAAATTTGACCCGGTTGTAAATGGACAACCAGTGGTATTGTTTAAGCGTGTCCGAGATGGGAGCAAATCTGGGTTTTTTTGAGAGCACTCGGGCGGCGGCATTCTGCACTGTCTGTAGTTTTTTTATGACTCTGTTCTGGGCATTGAGCAGCAGACCGTTACAGTAATCCAAAGATGACAACACTAGTGAGGAAACCAGTGTTTTTGCTGCTGATTCTGGCAAGTAAGGAGTGATTTTTCCTACCATTCTCAACTTAAAGTGAGCATTGGCAGCCACCTTATTCGCATGGGCCATAAAGTTGAGCTGGTTGTCAAAAGTGACACCCAAGTTTCTAACCTTGGCCGTAGGGCAGGGAGGAGTGCCCATGGCCGCTGGCCACCAAGTTGCCGACCAGGCTGGGGAGAGATTGCCGAAGATAACCACCTCCGTTTTCTCGGAATTGAGTTTCAGGCAATTTCTTGCCATCCACTCGCCTATGGCCATCATCCCATCTTGAAATCTCTCCGCCATTTCCTGTCCGTCTCCCTTTATGGCCAGAACCAACTGAGTGTCGTCTGCGTATGAGGTCAGGCCCATCCCGTATGCTTTGATGACACTAGCAAGGTCCGACACATATATATTAAATAGTGTCGGGCTGAGGGATGAGCCTTGTGGGACCCCACACGGTAACGACAGGTCGGCCGACTGGAAGGAACCCATTGTAACCGCCTGAGTTCTGTTGGTCAGGAACGAGGCCAGAAGGTCTCTGGCGGTGGACTGAATGCCCATCCTCTCGACCCGGTCGACCAAGATCTTGTGGTCAACCGTGTCGAAAGCAGCCGACAAGTCAAGGAGGACTAATACAGCAGTACCTCCTTGGTCACGAATGATTCTTATGTCGTCAGCTGCTTTGATGAGGGCGGTTTCCGTGCCGTGGTATTTGCGGAAGCCGAACTGGGTATCATCCAGCAGGTGGTTGTTCTCGATATAGGCTGATAACTGCTGGTTCATAGCCTTTTCTATGACCTTTGCTAGAAAAGGGAGACTAGCAATGGGACGGTAGTTCTTAAGTTCACTTTTATCTAGTATGACGCATCATGTCGCAAAGAATGGCAGATTCGTCAGTATTACTGACGTATCTGTCGACGCAAAAAGTGGCGCATTGCTGGAGTTGTGTCGGAAGACTGACGCAGCTCCAGCAATGTTCCTTTCACATGGGGCAAGCCATTTTGAATAAGGACGTTCATGAGAGTCACATAAGTGCCGGGCGATTATCGCGTAGCGCCAGTTAGGAGCATCACCAGCAGGAATATGCAATACCCAACTGCCAGTCAGACTGGATGCTGGTGCTCAACCGGGAGGAAAAAGGTCGGCCCTTGCAGAGAGTTTGTTGTCTTGAGTAGGGCAATCCTGTACGGGGTGGTTCGAGGGAGAGCGGACCGGCCCAGTGTCTCACAAAATGTGAGGGTCTCAGCCGGCGTGTCGAAAAACCGATGTTTTCCGGCACAGGTCACCTGGAAGCGAGCAGGCTAGAACATGCCATACTTGATCCCGTGTTTTCGGAATTGCACCTTGGCCTCTGCGTATTTTCAGCAGGCCTCCTGGATGCCCATGGCAAAATCTGGGTTGATGGATAGGGTTACACCCTGGTGCAGAAGCGGGGAACGCTCACAGGCCTGTCGAAGCACGGCATCCACGTCCCTGTAATTGAGGAGGTGCGCAATCACAGGTCGCGGCAGTGCCCCAGGTGGCAGACGGGCCCTAAGGACCTGTGTGCTCTCTCCACGGCAACGTAGGGGAGAAGTGCTGGGTGCCAAATAGCTCAGTCAGCAGGGTTTCTACAAACTGGTCTGGTCGGCCCATGTTGGTGGATTCGGCCATGCCTACAATGCGGATGTTGTTGCCTCGGGAGCGCACCTCCAAATCTTCAATTTAATGGTGACTGCCTTCAGGATTTTCTCAGTCTTTTCCAGGCGCTTGGTTGAAGAGGCTATGGTTTCCTTGACCGTGGATATGCGTTCTTCAGCAGCCTCAATGCAAGTGCCCTGCCTTTCAAGCCGTTCGCCCAAGCGGTCCAGGTGGGAAGTAAGGGTGTCGAATTGGGCATTGATGACGTGGAATCCTGTGCGTAATTCAGTCAGGCAGCTGGGATGGAGGCCACTCCCCCCTGGGGGTTAGAGCAAGTCACAGAGTCCTGGTTGTCATTCACATCTGAGGGCGGGTTTCGACGGTCTGCCACCCTAGGCCGGTCGAAGGACAATTTGCGCTGCTTGGGGTCTCCCTGACCCATGACAGGGCAGTTGTGGTGAGTTCCAGTTTGTGGAGGGTACGTACAGCAGGTGCAGGTGCTGCAAAGGCCTCCCCAGATGGAGTGAGCAACCACTAAGTCACAAAAATGGGGGGTCCCAGAGGAGCATGGAAGCCAACCAGGTCGGGTCAGTTGGGCAGAGGAGCACTTGTCCAGCATCAGTTGCCACAGGTGGGGCCCTAAGGTCCAGCAGGAACATGGTGGGCAAACCAGAGGGCCAAAGTGGGCAAGGACAGGGTCAGGAGAGGTCCCCAATCCAGGAGCACCCTCCGCTTCTGGCCCCAGATCAGGCCAACCACGAATCTTCAAGCGGGCAAAGATAGGCAGGCCTGAGGCGTAAGGTGCGCAAGGCTCTAACCAGTGGCAGGAAATGGAGGGAAAGGCAGCCAGGTCTAGGCCACAGTTCAGTTCCGACTCCTTAGCAGCCCAGCCTCCCGGATTCCCAGCAAACAAGCAGGCCACACAGCACCTCACCGGGCTCCAGGCACCATCGCAGAAGTCGTGCCTCACTCCAACTGCCCCACAGCAGAAGAGCTGAGATCTTTAGTCGCCAGGCGGTAGTCAGGCAAGCCGAACCAGCAGAGGAAGGAAGGCCCAGGCCGCACCCGGCACAAACGCCACCCGTAGTAGCATTCAGCCGAGTCTCTCATGTCCAGGGAACCACCCAAAGAAACTTCATTTTAATGTTGTCCAATCTTCCCCATCAGGACAGATATAGAGGGGACCATTGAGCGGAAAGGGTAGAAATCTTTTGTTTTAGGGACTCTATATTAATGTTAATAGTATCTTTGACAGAGGGGGAGTATAGTATTCCCAGACATTTGATTTTAGAGAAGTTCCTTAGAAGACCAGGATCCTTAAACATATCTTTGAGGCAGAATTTATTGAGTGGTATTAATTCAGATTTGTCTATGTTAAGTCTGTTGCTGGAGACTGTAGAAAAACGAGATAGGAGCTGAAGAAAATCGGGTACAGTGGCCTGGGAGTTGGGAATGTAAAGACGGATATCATCCGTATAAGCAGTAATTTTAATATTAATTTGAGTGAAACCAGTAAAAGGTAGAGATCTTCATATGGTTTCTAGGAAAGGCTCCAAAGCAAGGATAAAAAGTATAGGTAATATGGGACAACCATGTCTGGTTCCTCTAGTTAATGGAAAATATTTAGACTGAATACCATTGGTAAAAACCGAGGTGGACGGAGAGGTGTAAAGGACTTTGACAAGCTGAAGAAATCTAGGACCAAAACCATGCAATTCAAGGGCTCTAAACATACATTCTCAATTAACATTGTCAAAAGTCTTCTCAGCATCCAAAATGACTACTGCCAGTTGGATCTTACAGCGAGAAGCCCGTGGATGATATTGTCGAAGGTAAGATAATTATCAGAGCTATTGCGGCCTTTGACGAAACTAGAAAGCTCAATACCAACAAGGAGGTAAATAATGTCATTGGCACGAAAAATTAGGATCTTTGGAAACATTTTACAGTCTATATTAATCAGGGAAATAGGTCTGTAGATTTTGCATTCAGCTTTACATTTTTTCAGAATAAGACCGACCATGGCTTCTAAAAAAGAGCCTACAGTCGTATCAGAAACAAGAAGATGCTGGAAAAGTATGAGAAGTCTTGGGATCAGGTTAGAAAATTTAGAATAAAACTCAACTGTAAAACCTCCAGGTCCTGGAGCTTTGTCCCTTGGGAGTAGGATAATGGTAGAACGTTTCTCAGCATATCTCAGATAGCCTGCCTGACCCATCTGCCTATTGTTGAGGAAGAAACCTTGCTAATCAGATTCACAGAACCAATTGAGACAAACAAACGCAGGTTTACGACACTTCTTGGTCCTAGACGAATATAAAGACAGTGCCTGACCCACATCCAGGGTAGATGGAGCCCCCTTCACATCAGAGGGAAAAACTGGCAAGACAATCTCCTGATTCAAGTGGAAAGAGCAGGAGACCTTCTGAATAAAAGTGGGATCTAGCCGGAGCACTATTTTGTCAGGAAAAAAACCCAAGAAGGGAAAAGAGGAAAGAGGCACCCCCTAATTCACCCAACTGCTTTGCCCACGTGAGGGCCACCAGAAAGGCAGTCGTAGCCGACAACCAGGACAGTGCACAGCAATCTAAGGGTTCAAAGGAACCCAACTGGAGACCTCTAAGAACAATAGACAAATCCCAAGAAGGAATGGAGTTGGACAAAACTGGCCTTTTGAATCGAAAACTCTTCAGAAGCCGAAAAACCAGATAGGAAACTTTGGAGAAATCCCCTTGCATATGAAAAGCCCTAACGGCTTCCCACTGAACATCAAGAGTGGAAGCCATTTCAAGAAACCCCCATGCAAAAAAACTAGGATAGAACAACTATCCAAGGTCAGGGGATCCAAAGTCTTAGAAACACACCACCTTTGAAAAGTACCCCAATGCATTTTGTATAACTTCAAGGTAGAAGGATTACGAGACCCTTTAATGTCGAGAGCAACAACCGTAGAACATCCAAGATGAATCAGCCCTGACCTTTTACATTCCAGGCCATCAGTCAAAGATGATGGAGGTGTGTTTCTGGAAGAGAGGGAAACTGTAGTGGAGAAGGATGAAGACACAGAGGAAGACAGACCTCTTTGGAGAAGGACAACAGTAGTGGGAACCAAGGTTGCCGAAGTCACAAAGGTGCAATCAGAATCACAGTGGTCATCTCTTCCCGAAACTTCTGCAGCACCCTCGGGAGAAGGGGAATGGGAGGGAATGCATAGAGATTCTCCTTGAGTCAAGGAACTGAGAGGGCATCGACCACCCCCACCTGGGGAGCGAGAGTCTCTGAAGAAAAAAGAGAAAGCATTGCATTGTGTGGAGACACAAACAGATCTAGCCATGGAGTCCCGAACACAGCACAAGCCTGGTACGGGATGTGAAACAACATCAAATATTGCATGTTCCTGCTAGACAATCTGCCTTAATATTGAGAGACCCCTGAACATAAACATCAAACAGAGCTACAATATGAGCCTCTGACCAGGCAAAGATCTGAGCTGCAACACAATTCAGACACCTGCTCTTGGTCCCCCCCCTGTCGGTTCAGATAACACCTGGAGACCTGGTTGTCCGTATAAACTACTACATTCTGCCCCACCAACTGAGGAAAAAACATCAACAGGGCCTGCCAGATTGCTGACAATTCCCTGCATTTGGACTGACTCGCCTCCCAAGCTGTCCAAGAGGGAAACAACCTTTACATCATGGTGATTACACCGCGATGCCATTACAACAGGGTTGTTGCAACGACCGCCTTGTTACCACGCAATGCCATTACTACGCAAGTCATTACATCGACTTGCCGTAGATGGCCCATTAACATAAGGAATAGTATAGTTTACTATTCCAACACCTTCCCTACTGTTGTTATTCAGGTTAAAACTTTAAACATACTGTATATATGCATATCTGAACTAATGATAATCGACTTTTCATCTACTTGGTCGATGGACCAATTAGATGAAGAGTTGATGGCAATGGAAATTCTAAAGAAAACATCTAATCAATAAAACGGACTACATAACCACAGACTCTTGGTGAGATTTAATACATTTTATCTAGTAATAATAAATGTTCATATCGATCACTTCATAAATTCAAATACTGGAAACCTCATGAGAGAGAGAGAGAGAGCAAAAAATCCAATCCTAGCAATAACAGAACTATCATTTCAAATATATGTTGCAAAGAGTGGACAGATGAAGAGACATTAGATGCAAGTAAAATTATATCGATTTAAATAACAAATTGGAGGGACAGAGGAAGAGACAAAAGGTACAGAGACCTGTAATATGACTGCAAAAATAATTCTGAAATACTAAATAGATCAAATACAAACCCAAAGGATCTGTTAGGGTAACACTACCACCCAGGCCTAGGTAGTAGTGGGGGACCCCTGGACCAAGAGTCAGGGATCAAAGACTCAGGAATCAGGACAGGGACAGGACAGGAACAGCTAGGCCTCTCTGCAACCCGACGAACAGCGGCGCACCCCTCACTCGAACACCTTCAACCTAAGCGACCTAAAACCACACCCCTAAACCATCTATTCTTATACCCTAAAAATACATGTTCGTCCCACAATAGTTGCTAAATTCACAATTTCTAGCTAAGGGATTGGTTGAGTTCTGGGGGTGGGATGTCACCCCACTGTGAAATCATTCTACACGACTACACCATTGTTCTAAACATTTTTTACATTCATCAATACCTTTTCTCTCTTATGAGTACACATGTAACAATTTATTGTACATTTTAATAAATTCAACAACTTCGGGTTCCGTTCCCACGATGACACAGGCGTTGGCCGCTTGTCAATGTTCTGTCCTTCACCAAGTCACGCTTTTTCAGCTTTGCACAGCAGTTCAGTCATGCAGTCACATGGTTCCCTGCTCCCTCCCAACTTCACCTGCCCTTTGTGAGGCTAATTTAAGAAAATGGAGGATTTGTCCATTGCTAACATTACAATACTAACATTACAACATTTAGTAATTATGTGATAATGTATTTTCACTGTTTACCCCCATCTTAACTCTACGTCATGGTAATGGTTAGCCTAGCATAAGCATAAGCAGAAAAGCGGCATTATTATTAGGATAAAGCAATACACATCATGCTTTTTACTACATACACATGCGGCCTTGCCATGCAAACCTTCTTAATTCATTCTTTACACAAGATTATTACATTTACGGTTATTTACGCATCAATTTCGGTTAGTTCATGCATTTTGCAAAGCAAACTTCCCACGTGTAGTGTAATTGTGCACATTAATCATTCTAACACTACTTACTGTTAGTACATATTATAGGGGTGTTCAATTGAGCAGGTTTCTTTCGCGAAATCCTGCTCCATCAAGATGAAACCTTAACCACAGAACCACCGCTGTAGAGGCTGCCGTCAAGCCTTGAACTTTCAGTCACACTCTTGTTTACATGGCGGTCTGTCCCAGAAGATGAGCCACTGTCAGAACCCCATTAAAGTTGGGCAAAATTGGAAGAAAGCCAGCATGCCAGTCCAGGGTTGGGCTTAAGAGAATAAAAAGTAACCTAACTAAAAAGAGTGAATAATTCCAAGATGGCTGCTGGAAAGCTACAAACACCTTTGCATTCTCTGCATTGATGAAGGCAGAATTAGAATGTTAAGCGGCGCTGCCTCTGAGCTGCACACTTCACAGAAGAATTCATTTAGTAGAGATGTAAATTACTGTCTCTGTGAGAGATTAGTTAGGGTAGTGGTGTCATGTGTCAACTCCACATTTTATTTGTTGTGTTAAAGTGGTTGGGTTATCTTGCCAAAGCGACTTTCTGAACTAATGATTCAAAATATAATGTTCTGGTCAGCTTAAAGTACAATGCTGTAATTCAGTCAGCAGGTGAGGCCAAGTAGGTATATTGGGGATTCGGAGCCTTCCACTGGCTGCTCACGGAGCAGAGCTGTGATTCTTTTCAGCTTTTGAGAATCGGAGCTGAAAATCTTTCAGCTGTTTAGGAAACACTATATCTTATTTTAATTCTCTGCTGGTTGTTGGAGCAGAGCAATACATCTTTTTAGCTTCCCGGGCTGAACTCTGTCAGCTGTTTAGAGAATCATTTAATACCTTTTAGTGAGAGTGGGAAGCAGAGGATTTAAAAGTAACTATCTTGCTTCGTTTTTAAGTTCTGAAATAAAATAACCTTGCCTAAGAGATAAAGTCAAGTGAATATTTAACAGCACTGTGTAATAGGTATTTAACTATTGGAAAGGTCACCCATTAACAAAAAACGGGAAACGTAGCCATTACATTGCATGTCACTAAAACGCATGACACTACAACACATGTCACTACAACGCAGGCATTACATCGCATGTCATTACAATGCATACCATTACAACGCATAGTACCCCTACACTATCCAACACTTACCCTACTGTTGCACCCCCTGGAGTTAGAATAGTAATGTTTACCCCTACACTATCCAACACTTACGCTACTGTTGCACCTCCTGGGGCTAGAATAGTAATTTTACCCCTACACTATCCAACACTTACATTAAATGCAATGTAATGGTACGCGTTGTAAAGCTATGATGCGATGTAATGGAATGCATTGTAAGTGTAGTTTAAAAAAAATTGTTGTAGTGGCATGCGATGTAAAAACTGCATTGTAAAGGCATGCGTTGTAAATGTATGTGTTGTAACATATAACATTCACAAAAAACTAGTCGGCTGGTTAAATAGAACAAATAAATCAGTCGCTTTTAGGAATAACAAGAAGAAAAGTGAAAAGATAAAAAGAAAGAAGTTTGCACTTACCTTGTTTGAGACTCACTTCCGGGTTCAGACAGACCACAGGCCCCTCAGATGGTTGATGCAGGTGAGGGGTGAGAACCCAAAGTTGTTGAGGTGGTCCATTTCCCTACAGGGGATGGACTTTACGGTGGAACACCGCCCTGGTACAGAACACGCCAATGCTGATGGTCTGTCCAGGTTTATCTGCCTTAGTGAAGAGAACTCCCCAGGGGAAGGATAGTTCTCCCCACATTTCAGCTGGAGGGGACACGTGTTAGACCTGGTACCATTGGCGTGAGTCTCCCTTCCATTTTTTCTGATTCCCTCCTCTGTTTTTGATATGTTTTGCTGGTTTAGATGCTTTGGGCACTGTGCCACTGCCATTCAGTGCCACAGTGCAAGTGCTCCCTACGTTAAATTGATGTATTGATTAGTGACTCCATGATTGTGTTATTTGATTTATTTGTCAGACCCTAGTACAGTGCACCATGTGTGCCCAGGGCTTGTAAATCAAATGCTGCTGGTGACCCTGCAGCACTGGTTGTGCCACCCACAGAAGCAGCTTGTAAAGTGTGCCTCAGTTCTGCCATTGCAGAGCCTATGTGCAGTCTGGTACTGCCATGCTGACTGACCAAGTGCACCCACTTGCCAGTCCCTAAACCTTCCCTTATCTTCATATCAGACACCCCCATGGTAGGCCCAAGGGCAGGGTGCATTGTAATTATAAGGTAGGACATGCCCTGGTGTGTGTGGCATGTCCTAGTAGTGAATTACAGCCATTTACATTTTTCACTATTGCAAGGCTTCCTGTTGCCCATAGGCTAGAATGGGCAGTTTGATTATTACATCTTATAATCCTAACTGACTCAGGGAACATGGTAGAAATTCGAATTTAGTATGCTTGAACTCAGAATGATAAAATACATCTTTTAGTAAAGTTGGTTTTAACATTCTGTGTTTGAAAATACCACTTTTAGAAAGTAGGTATTTTCTTGCTTAACTGTCCAAGCCTGCCTCTGCTGGGTTGTGTATTGTGTGTCTGGTTCTGTGAGTGACAGGGACTGGGGATTCCAGGAGAGAGGGTGAGTCAGCACAGGGTTGGATAGGAAGATCTGCATGTAGATGGGTTGGAGGAGTTGCACCTGGGACCTGAATAGGGCTGTGCCTTCCCTCCACAATGCTGGCTCCACCTCCTGTGGTGCGTCTGATGTCTGTGCCCTGCACTCTGAAAGGAAAGAAGGGGACTTGTTAACAAAGTGCTCAAGGACTGACCAGAACTGGTTTGGACTAGGCAAAGGCCTCTCTGCCTTCAGAGAACAAAGAGAAAAGTAGTATAAATATGGGGACTCAAACCCCAAGACTTTAGATCACTTCTGGAACAACAACAAGAAACCTCTGCCAAGGAGAAGAACCAAAGGAAGCTGTAGGAGTTGGACTGCCCCCCCTCCCACCAGTGTGCTGTGTTGTTGGGTTGGCCTGCAGTGGTATCTTCATTGCCAAGGAGAGGAGAAGGAACTTTTACAGAACTTTCATCATCTTGCAGAATATTTCTCCAAGGGCTTGAGCGTGTGCTTGCCTCCTGCTGAAGTCTCAGTGACAACAGACTTCACCACCAGCTCTCCTCTGAATTTCCTTGCTGGGAATTCTATCTGCAGAAGCCTGCGTGTCGCTGGGAGCTGGAAGCGCGATGCACAGAGAGGAAGCGTGTCGCGGCCACAGCTGTAGTCATCGCATCGCCGGAGAAGCGTGCCGCCGCCGCATCTCCCAGAAACGTGACTTCGTCACAGCTGTCTGCTGTCGCATCACGAGAGAAGCGCGTCGCAATCACGAAGGTCGCCATCGCATCATCGGAGAAGCGTGTCGCAGGGCCTGTCACGGCTCCAAAGTACAGAGTCACCGCAAGGCTGCCAGGGCATGTCGCATCATCTCAACGTCGTCGCATCAAGGGCGCCATCTTATTGCATCGCACCGGATTGTCGCATCGCATCGAGGCGCCATCTTGCCGCATCGCAACCGGGCTGCAGCACGAGAACCTACGCATCATCACCTCTCCGGCAAGGATCAAGACGCATCCCCTACTCTGCGCAAGCATTGAGGCGCAACACATCGTCTCTCCCGAAGGAAGGAACCGACGCAACTCCAACGCTGCGAGCCTTTTGTTTATTTTGCGTTACACATCCAGGTACTTTTGTGAGAACTGTGTCGCATTTACCAACAACTTGAACTAAGCTAATTCTACCATCTTTAAGTCAGTTTTGAGTACAGTATTGTGGATTTTTGTCGTTTGTGGTCTTGTGTTAAGTCTATATAAAGAATACTTATTTTTATAAAACCTGTGTGGTGTCCATCTGTAGTGTTTTCGCTGTATTACTGTATATTTTCACAAATGCTTAACACACTGCCTCTGAGATAAGCCTGTCTGCTTGTGCCAAGCTACCAAGGGGGTGAGCAGGGGTTATCCAGTAGTGTAATCTCCTTTCCCTGACTTAGAAGCCAGGGTCCCTATTTGGTCAAAGGTACCTACCTCTGCCAACTAGAGACCCCCAGTTTTAACAATCGAACTTGCAATGGTTGACTCTTTGACTGCCTGACTGTGACTTTTAAATTGCTCTTTGCTACCTGTGTGTGTGACGTGTGGCAGCAATGTCAGTTTGACCTCTTATATTTATTCCTTCATCTGGTCTGGAGCATTTGAAAAGCTTACCCAGCTCAGCTGTAAACAGGGCTATAAATCTCGTCCTTACCTGGTCACATTTGCACCTCCACCTTTTATCCACAAATACCCGCCCCCTCCCTCCACTCCACTTCTCTCCCAATTGGCTAAGCCAATAATAGCTCGCCCACCGGCGAGACCTATTGGCATGGCCAATGCTTGTTCATTGTTGTATGAGTAGACTTTGGGTCCTGACCTAATGTGATCTTGAGAAGCATTTGCCTGTCTTCCTGGGCACTGCTGAGCTTGTAGTTTTCACTCTGCTCTGATCTTGCACCAGTGTCACGGGAAAGAAAAAAGTGGGATACTCAAATGTGGTGGACACACTGCCCAGAACTAGAAAGACTATTTTATTATTTCTAAATAATGCTGTGGGTGTGCTCACTGAAGAGATTTCCAATGTTGAGGAACATTTGGCCCAAAGTCGCCTAGACCCTGACTTGTCTAAGGGGGTACTGGACATTATCCGTAAGGATACTTGGGACATAAATACAAAGAACATCTGTAGCGTTTTTCGTGGTTCAGACTCTCAGGTTAGGGACACACCCTTGCAGGAGCAAGGGCTGACTGAATCCTCAAAACTGCCTACTGAAGTGGGGGGTAGCGCTAAATACAAATGCAAAAAAGAGTTGTCACTTTGCAAAATGCAAAAAAGAGGTGTCACTTTGCAAAATGCAAAAAAGAGGTGTCACTTTGCAAAATTTGCGTAGGCAATAAAGTTTATTGCCTACGCAAATTTTGCAAAGTGACAGCTCTTTTTTGCATTTGGATTTATCACCAACCCCCACTTCGGTAAACAGTTTTGTTTAATAAAACCTAGTAAAGGAAAATAGGTGGCTACCTGTGGTCCTCACGGGGGACGGGATAACCCAAGATTCTTTTTCTGCACTGGATTCTAAAATCTCATTTGCTTTTGATGCCCGTAATGCATCAATTGCAAGGTTGGAGGAAGTTGTAAGCAAACTGGGTGATACAGTGGGTTCCATTTGTGACTGTTCTGCAAACATTCTTAGCAAAGTGTCTCTATCCACACCCCTTCCCCCTGTCGCTACTAATAACTCAGCTCAGAGGGCAGGTTTTCCTAAGCCCTCTTCTCTGTATACAGCAGTGTGCACAAGGGATGAGAGGAATCTTGGGATTCTGAAAAGAAACCATGTCAGAACCCACACTACATCTGATGGGGCTCCAATGGAGGGATCTAAGGGATTATGGGGGGGTGCCTACCACCCATTTTAGTATTTACCCAGCAGGTGGCAATATTTGGAGGGCCACTGACCTTATAGTAAAGCCCCCTCCAGGCATTGCTCCTTGAGATGTGATTACCCAACTCCCGCCTGCATCCCCCACATGGGATTCTTCTGACTCAGGTTCTTCCTTTAAAACCGAATGAAATAGAAAGTCACCAGCAACTAAAAAACAAGGTTGTGCATTAGGTTTTGAGGAGGGTCAATCCCAACATCAAACCAACCCTTTATGATGAGATCATATTGACGCAAGAGTGGGGTGGATTGCGAACTCCCAAAAAGATGTGAAGGCAACTGTATTGTGGTGAACTTTTGTAATGCCGGGAGGCTGTGTATTATTTGATATCATCTTATGTCCAATTTAACCATCTCTTGCAGAATTTAGGTGTATCCCTGGGGCTTCTCTTACAAACCAATGAACCAGGAGAGGGGCTGAACACAGGTCAAATGCAGGGACCTAGAGGGTCGAACTTCCAGGGGCAGCCATTTATCCCACCTCTGAGTAATCGTTTTGAAAATCCGAGTGGCCTCAAAGATCAAGATTGACTGTGTCAAGAGGCGGACATCTCGGTCCACATGAGAGCTACTTGTCCCACCAGTAATCTGAAGGTGCCAGGTTGGAATATTGAAGGGGTTCCCTAGTTAACACGGGGGTTAAAATCTTAGGGTGGGTGATTTTTAGGAGACTTACTGCCTGGGTGAATGAGCGCAATATTTTGTATGGCATCCAGTATAGGTTAAGGCCAGGCAGGGGCACGGTGGAGCAGAATTTGAATTTACACCTACTAATAACCACATATACAAGAGTCAGGAAGGGTGTGGTGTACCTGGCTTTCATGGATCTCAGCACAGCCTTTGATAGAGTGAATAGATCTGAGCTTTGGGATGAGCTGGCATCCATGGGGATCGATCCACCTTTCCTTGTGCTTCTGAGAGATGTTCATAAGGGTCTCTTGGCACCGGTTAAATATAGCACTGCTGGTGAATGCACACAGCACTTTAAACTAAAGAGAGGCATTTTGGCAGGTGTGCACCCTGCCCGCCCCTTATTTTTATTGTGTATATTGTAAGAAAGTGGCTCTGTATATACTGTTCCCAAATAGGTACAGTGTGCAGAGTCCACAGTCCCCAGAGGTTTGGCAGAAGTTAAAGTTAGATATAACCTTACTCTCTAAAGTGGTAGCTTGGTCGAGCAGTAAGGCAGTATCAGAGGACAGTGTAAAGCATTTGTTGTACACATTCAGTCAGCAAATGGTCTCACACACTCAAGAACTGAGCTCTAGGCCAATGGTTTTGTATAAAAATATATAGTTGTTTTATTTTAGATAGGTATCAAAATATACTTTCTCAGAATGAGATGCTTTAGTTAAATACTTTCAATAGGCAATAGACTTTTGAATGCAATAGTTAAAGTTTGTTGCAATAGGCAACACAATTCGAACACAATTATAACATTGAGCTCAATGGGAATTTCTAAGTAAATGCAATTAATTACTTTTAAGATTACTTTTCTAACCACGGGACTGGAGCCTAGATTCAGTCCTGGGACATCTCCTGTAAACAGTTGAAAGAATACGTTTTGGTTACAGGTATGATTTTTAAGGAATATTATTGTATTTTAAAAGTTGACAGAAACTTTTTCACATAGAATCACCAATGTTATCCTATGGGAGGAAATTCACTTAGCAGGTAAGTAGGGTTATCGTTACTTTTTCTTACTCAGTGTTGGATCCTAGATCCAGCACTGGTGTATCTCCTGTAAACAGTTGGAAGAAATCGTTTTTGTTATACAGGCGATTTTTAAGGAATATTTGTAAGTTTCAAAAATCGACACTTAAAAGAATTTCCAAGTGAAAACAGTCAATGTTACCCTATGGAATAAAAGTGAGTTATCGGCTTTTGGGTAAGTACTCGACTGGCAGAGTTATGGTTCTGGACATAGACTCAGGGGTCTCCCAGGGTCAGGTAGGTACAGTTGTTACACCCTCAGCGGCACAGGTGCAGCCGGGTGCAGAGAGAATTAGGCCAATGTTATCCTATAGCAGGCAGGGGGCCTTTGGTTGGTGGCGTCTGGCAAGCAGGCCACGCGGCTGTGGGAGATGGGCTCCTGGTCACTTACTCAGGGCAAGTGGGGAAGTAGATTAGGATAGATGTTGCACTGCCTGTGGCACTCGGGCGGCTGGGCGCAGGCTGCTTTTGAGCCTTCGGGCACTCAATGGATTCCTATGGAGAAGCTACAAGACGAACAAAGGCTGCAGGCTCGGGGACGAAGATTCTTCAGGTGCGACCACCACTTCGAGAGGTAAGTTGTGAAGCTGTAGGATAGGTAGGCACCCAGGAGCTGGGCACAGGGGTCCGCAGGGTGCCGGTGCAGGGGTGTCTTTTCGCGTTGGGAAATCTTACGCTCAGCTGGTCGCGGTTGGAGGGGTCCCTGGTTCTGAGGCTGCAGGCGTCGTCAGGAGCTTCGAGGTGGGTCCTTGGGTGCTGGATTCAGGGTCACAGTCACTGGGGGGTCGTCCTCATGGTCTTTGTCCACTCCGGCACAGGCCAGGCTTGGCGGGTGCAGAGTGTGCAGGAGTCGCGGTTCCTGGCTGGTGCCAGGGGCTAGTCACTTGCTTTGAGCAAAACCACTGCTCGTGGGAGTCCCAGTCTTTTAGAGTCACAAGGCAGTCAGGTCCTCTGGGGTTTTTGAGGTTGCTGACCACTGGAGACGCCGGGGTTTAGCAGGAGCAGGGTCGAGGGTCGACAGGCCTGTAGGGTTGGGGCCAAGTCAGTTGGTGTCGTCCTCTTGTTAGCAGCTGCACGGCAGGTCTTCTTTCTTCTTGTTCTTCTTGCTTGTTTCGGATTCGGGATCTGAGGAAGGAAGGTTCAAGGTGCCCCTAAATACTAAATTTAGGGGCATTACAGGTAGGTAAAGGGCAGGGACCAATGGGCCCCTTCCCTGGGGTGGGTACACCCCCTATCTTGCCACTCTCCAGTGGGAGGGGGCGAGATCCCGGAGATGTGCTTCACCTCGCCTCCCCCACCTGAGGGGGGGGTTGGCAGAGGCTGGCACACCCCCTTTCCTCCCTTGGGGTTTCCCGACAGTCTTCCCGTCAGAGTGGGGGGTCAGAACCGGTGGGGGCCAGTTGCTGAGTACAGCAAGTGGCCTGGAGAAGCTCACAAAGGCGGCATGCCTTTGAAGCTTCCCCTGCCCATCCTGGGCGAGGAGACCTAGCACCTCGCCCAGGATGTGCATTGTTGCAGGCCCAGGAGAGCGGGTGGCTCACTACCCAGGGGTCCAGCAACCTGTCTGCTGTGTGGCAGCCTAGGCAGCCCCTCAGACAGGACGTGGATTGTAGGTTGAATTCAGGGGGCAACTCTAAGTTGCCCTCTGTCGTGCATCTTACATTAAATCCCACACTGGCATCCGTGCGGGTTTAATGTGCAGAGAAGTTTGATACCAAACTTCTCAGTCTTCAATGTAGCCATCATGGTGCTGTGGAGTTCATGTTGATGATCTCCCAGCACCATATACTCTTAATGGCAGCACTGCACTTACAGTGCCCAGGAATGGACCTGGGTACTGTATGGGCACAGGGCTCATACAGATAGCACTGCCTACATGGAGAAAAGGGAGAGTGTTCATGACTGCCGACCAAACAGTCAGGGCCCTCAGTATTGGGCTAGTCACTCCTCCCCTGCCCTCCAGCAACCCTGCCCACCTCCAACTAAACCCTTCTGCTTTTCCTACAGTGTGAGAAGCAGAATCATAAAATGGTATTTATAATACCATTGAATGTTTCTGCTTCTCGCACTGCGAAAAAGCAGTGGGGCGACGCTCCTCCACCCCCATGGAGGAGCCGCCCCTGTCCTTGATTAGGAGGAACATGGTCAGTTTTGTGAGAGTCATATTTAGCCTTCAGGATTTTTTGTGGTGCCTGGGACTAAGGCCAATTAAGGCCCTCCTAGATATTTGCAAAGCAAAGTGCATTGCCATAGTGAGTTTTGGATGCTAAATCTGGGGGTGCCCCACTTCAGGTAGCAGAACACATTTTTCAAGAGGCACAGGGTACCACCTCACCACCTCAGAGATCATACATGAAGAGTTGGGCATGGGCTATCTTTTTGATGTTATACATCTTTGTCCACTATTACTTTGGCTTTCGGTATGGCTAAAAGAAGAGCTAAAGTTAAATAGGATAAGTATCCGGGATTGTTTGGGCCTGGATAAGATGATGCATATCCCATGGTTGTGCCATATCAAGTCCAACTTTAAGGGCCTTGGGAGACCTGAGCTTTTTTCTGATCCTGAATGTATCGTATGTCTGAAAGAGGCCTTTTTTCCCAGAGTGGTACCTGAGCGTCCACTTAGTCAGTGCGGCAGTATATTATGGTAAAGTCTGCACCTGGGATTGAACCTTATCTCCTACTGGGAATGTCTTATCATCATCATCATTTGCTGACCCATTTTAGGCTAAGTATGTGTCATCAGCTGATGTTTGGTAATGGCACATGGTATACAAGCTCAGAATTACCAGTCTGTGCGTGTGACAATTCTTCCATCTGTGACATCATGCATATTGCTCTCATATGTCCGTGATTTAACTCTCTCCATCACACATGTGTTAGGCCCCTATTGCTTGTCTCAAACTTTAGGCAGGTTAAATCTGCGTTTCTATATTTGCAGCTTTTATCAACCACTACTATCTGTTTCCATTTTTTAGCTAGAGCCTTGAGTTCAATCCTATAAGATCTTTGTTAGCTTGAGGCAATGTTTTTTGTAATATGTATTTGCACACTTTGGAAATGTTTTATTGCTGGGTGCAACTGGTTTCCTCCTATGTTTTTATATGAGAAGCAAAGGTAAAATGGTTATGCTTTACTACTACCGCACACCGTGCAGTTCCCACAGTAAAAAGATGCATACTGCTAGGGCCAACCGTCTAAAATGCCCTAATATTTAGAATATTCACAACAGGAGCACTTTGGTTAAATTATGAGTCAATAAAATATGCATTGCACCCTCGGCCGAATAACCCGGAATAGAAACAACATGCAGAGTTGCATAGAACTGATTGTACATTCCAAAAAGAATATCAAGTCACATTTACTTTTTTATTTATTCTTTCTTTCTTTTTCATTTTAGAAAGGACCAAGGACCCAGCCAACGCAGTTCGTCCCAAGGCACGGGGACTTCTTCAGGGCTGTTAAAAAACATGTAAGACAGTAACTTATAAACAAGCAGACAATGCAAACAAGCAGCAGCCATAAATCATAAACATCGCGTGCACATGAAAGCAGAGTACCAGCACTCAGGAGCAAACAGGTACTTTAAAGAGTAGGTACCTGCACTTCTATATTTTTATTTAAAGCACTGACCAAAGGCAAGCCTATCTGCGTCCTTCTGTGCACCTCCCACCTACAGCCCAAGCCATGATGCTTATTTGTTTATGGGTTACAAACTGGCTTTTAGGTAAGCAAAATTGGAAATCTGGATTACTCACATAAGGAATTACTAAATATTACAGAGGAGTGGAAGGGATTTGGCTGGTCTAGAAATGAGGTTTAGCAGAAATAAAAAAAAGTCAAATTTACTAGAGGTTGGTGTTGAGGAACGTGAACTCTATCAAAGACAGGGCACTGTTGCTCCTCTGATAGTAAGGAAGGGCGCAGGACTGATGTGCGCTTTATTTAATGCGCTCTTGTTGCTCAAACATGCGGTGGAAGTACATGAAGTTGTTAATTCAGAAAAACTGGATTTGTTTTTTGTTACTGAATCTTGCACACCTTATTTGGTTGCCGCCTGTCTTGAAGGCTGTACGTCTTTTTACCTTCCCAGCCTAGATAGCAGAGCTGGTAGGCTAGCAATAATGTTTAAAGAGTGCTTCAAAGTCAACCCCTCTAAATTGAGTCCCTTTTCTTTGGCAGAATTATTAGGGTTTAGGATCCAAGTCAAACCCTTTAAATTGAGTCCCTTTTCTTTGGCAGAATTATTAGGGTTCAGGATCCGAGTCAAACCCTTTAAATTGGGTCCCTTTTCTTTGGCAGAATTATTAGGGTTTATGATCCAAGTCAAACCATTTAAATTGAGTCCCTTTTCTTTGGCAGAATTATTAGGGTTCAGGATCCAAGTCAAACCCTTTAAATTGAGTCCCTTTTCTTTGACAGAATTATTAGGGTTCAGGATCCAAGTCAAACCCTTTAAATTGACTCCCTTTTCTTTGGCATAATTATCAGGGTTTAGGATCTGACTTTTGCCTATAGCCTCCATTGGTGGAATATTGTGTTCTAGTCAGTGCTTTAAATGGAAAAAAATAAGTGCAGGTACTCATTAGATTGAGTTAGGGGTGTGGCTAGTGGGCGGGGTGAGGCATGATAGAAAACACCTCTATTGAGTATTCATTTTGCCCTTGCAGTGCCCTTGACAGCTGTCTCAAAGTTTCCATATGTGCAGGTTAACAGGTGCGTCTGCTAATAAAGGGTGGTGTGAGGTACTTCTGGGAGGAATGCAAGGAGCTTCTAAACCCTGAATGCAGCCAAGTCATCAACAGTACTATTAGCCCTTTCAGGCTAAGAATCAATGTGCACCAGGACAAGAGCATCATTAATAACAAGCATTAGACACATTTCTTTTCAAATACTCCTGGGTGTCCTGATTCTCTTCCTCTCTGATTTAGTTTCTCTCTCACACAAAAACATACACACAACCAGGCCAACACACACAAACAAGCAGGCAAATACTCTGTCAATCTTCACATCTCTAATCTCTCGATCCCTCCTCACTCACGTCTCTCCCATTTGTATCCATTTCTATATCTGCGCCACTCTCTTTACCCCAAAGATATCCTATAATCCTCTACTATCACTCTTTATTTCTAATCTGCCGTCTCCATGCCTCTCTTACTCTTTCCATAGCTGTCTCGATGTCTTCCCCATCTCTTTCTGTGCTTACCCCTTCTGTCTCTATTGTTCCCCCTTTAAACTCTCCTCTGCTCCTTTTATCTCTGCCCCCTCACTCTTCACCTTCTTTCACCCCATTTTCCTTCCTCTTCCCTCGGCAGAAGGCCACACGGCCGGAGAGCTTTCAGTGGCAGACAGTGCGCACTGCAGGGTCGTGAGCATGCACAGAGTCCAGCAGGGTAGAGGTCAGGGGACGAACAACACTGGACTCTGATGGGCACGTCAGTAGACCTCCTCCCACCTCACCTGGGCACCAGACAGGCCGCGTAGGCCATCTCCACCACCCTATCCCAGCCAATGTCCCAGCAGGTGGAGGGGGGTCGGGGTGGATTTCAAGGAGCAAGTGAGTCAGGCCTCAGTGGGAGGCCAAGCGGTCAAATGGCACAGTCACTTATGCAGGCTCTCTTCCCTCCCACCCATTCAGGATGCACACATCACTGTGCCCCTGGCAGCCGATGTCCAATACACTAACAAGACGACCCAGCATGGAGGCCCGGCAGGGGCCGGGTGAGGACAATGAGAGCTTTGGGAGAAGAGGCCCACATGCCCCTGGAGCAGGCCTCCAGCAGGCCCTTCAGCTGAATGATACAGATGCCAAAACGGCCAACATGCTGCCAAATAAACGGGCCCCAGCTGGTCCTCAGGCATCAGCCTAGTGCCCACCTTATGAATCCAAGTACTGGTACTCTCCTTGGCACTGGAGAAGTGCCCGTACTCAGCTTGTTAAAAACAAGAAGTGCCGGTACTCAGTACCTGTGAGTACCGGCCCATTTAAAGCACTGGTTCTAGTACTCCGAGTTCTTGTACAAACTTTGCAGATGTCATTGTAGATTTTTCGGCTCCCATCTTGGTTATCCGCAGCACATTTTTGTTTCTGGAGAATATTAATGTTTGGGCAGAGCTCCCTAACAATTTGCAGACTGTGGCTCTTATAATCCCTATTAGATTCCTCTCAAAAGGTTTATGCAAATACAGATCAGAATGGTCACATGCTTGATCTTATCTCTGCCCCGGATATGCTCTTGGAATGTGCTGACATCCTTCCCCGGCCTAAGTCCGATTTTTTTTTTAAATTCATTTCGAAATCAATTGATATAATGAAGAGTTCAGCATTGTGACAGTTAACAGGAGGACTACTTCGGTGCGTCCATAAGCCAAATTATCATTTGAAAAAGTTGTGAACACCTTAAGAAAAAAGGGCCATTCAATGAGAGAAGGTCCACTGAGCACAGACTATGAGAATTAATCTCTCTCTGTCCTCTCTGCTCTAGATAGTGTTCTCCTCTTATCTACTCCTCATTCTCAGAATACACACCTTTCTGCCCAGTGGTGTGCTGTTCACTCCATAAGTAGTAAATATGACTCTAAAATAACTGGAAAGGCTGTTGCCAGTAGATTACACTTCCTGAGACCAAAACTGAGTTTACTACAGCATTAAAATCTTATAACTATCAGGTAAGGCATTTTTGTTGTTGCCAATGACACCGTGGAATATAGAAACACCACCAATGAGATTTTGTCAGTAGTATGTTTGCGGTACTCTCCTCCTTGCTCTGGCCAAACATTTGAAAAACACTGCAATTTTTTGATGATCTGTTTGATTTTTTGAGGAAAACATTGCTTAGATCTGTAAGAGTCTGGGAACTCCGATAAACAGTTCCAGTTGTGTAACCGGTCTGATAGATCCAGATTCCAAAATCTACCTAGAGGTTATGTCTTCTAGTCTTTATAATGTTGAATTACTAACTCTACAGGATTTCAATCTGATTAATTTTATCATGTCATCTTCTCCACTGGAACCTAGTTCTCCAGCCATTTGGAAGGTGGCTTCTTCTTGTTTAGCCAAACTAGTCTGCTAAAAAAAATCTCGAAGAAAACAAATAATAGGCAAATGTTACTTTTTTTGGAGCAGCATGTCAACTTGGACTCTGTGACTGGAGTTAGTGTTTGAAAAGTTTCAGCACTCTGTCAATCATCTTGTTGCTTGTGTTGCTATGCTTGTGTAAGTGGCCAGGGTATGCCCAGACATGGGTCCCTTGCTTGCTGTGCCACTGGATTCAAGCTAACCTGGCTGATGAGGCGTGATACCCCGGAACCGCTACCAGGATGCTTGTTTCCGGTCCATGGGGGACCTGTCCTGGAAGTTCGGGCTGGACTGTTCCCATGGGGAGAAGGATCAAGACTGATTTGCATATGACTGGATCCAATCTGGGGTGGCATGGTGTCAGATTCTCACTATGGTTTCTGAAGGAGCGATAGGAAGACACAATGCTAGCTCCCAACTTCACCCTCAACCTTGGCAACCCAACAATAGTCAAAGTTAACCAAGATCGATGGGGAATGGGGATGGGAAGAAAAAAACAAATTGTCCCATGGATGCGATGCTGTGGTGAGAATGTATACCCAGGACCGGCAGTGCTCCTCCTACCAGAGATAGACTAGAAGAGGGTGTCACAATATAGGCCAAATTCAGGTAAAAGTATTCTTTAAAATGTCTTGTTACTATTGATGGATTGCGGGTCACCAGCTCTGGTCACACATACACCTAATACTCACCTGGGCCCAAACCATATTCATACAGTAAGCTAGTAAAACCCCGCTGGCAGAAATTTTGAGCAATATACCTGTAATTTCTGTATTCACCTTTACCAAGTCTTACCAACTCGATAATTATAATTTCCCTTTCCTCAATGAATCAGGTTGCTGAGATAGTTTAAGGTAGAATGACATTTACCTCTTTACTCTGAATAACCACAGACTCAAGAAGTTTTGAAAACCTTTATCTAAATTAATTTGTGAGTCAAAATTCAATTACAGTAACCACCTTCATTTTGAGAGGCAGAATACACTAAATAATTTCATGGCAAAAGTAAATGATCAATGATGACGGTACCTGGAAAGGGAGGAGGGGGAACAGAAAAAGTAGGCACAAAGTACAGATTTGCAGATTATATTTACCTGTGGTCTAAGATGAACCCAACTCCGTAATGGGGTCCAGATAGAATCTCCAAGACAGGTCACAGGTAGAAGAACGACAGATTCAGATCTGGAAGGATAACTTCTTCTAAGTACAACGCCAGCGTTGCACCCCTCTCTGGCACTACTCTCCTCAGGTGTCCCTTTTCTGCAATCCCTCTAGATGAATAGGTTATTGATCAGTATCTCGAACTCTCGGACAGAGTTTCTGGCAGCAGCAGGGTCTGAGACAGCATCTCGGACAATAACTGGAGCAGAATACACGTTGGGTCAGTGACGAGTCGGAATGCAAGATCTGACAAGTCGAACGAGGTCTCTAGCAAATCTTACCTCAATTATAATGTTCTTGATTCGTATACCACCCCCCATGTATCAATTCTTATGTTTTCCCTTATTCTGATTGGTCAGGATGAGGAGGTGAGTTTATCACACCACTTAGAATTTAAGATGTTCTCTGTGAGCCATTGTTTATGTGCCCGCCCCTTAATTTTCTTTTCCCATAGCTTTATTCCCACACGCAGTTCACATTACTCAGTAAATTAAACATTTTATTCAACATTGTTGCTCTCGCAAGGGTCATCAGATGAGCTTCCCATGCTTCTTCATTCAAGGTGGCCTTGGCTGAGTGACACGGGAGCCATCATTGTTTCCGGCCATACTCTATGCGCATGCGCGCAACTTCCAGTGAAGTAGTGATTGCAGTCACCCTCCAGGCCCAAATAAGAACTAATAATAAAGTCAGAAAAAGTTACGTTAGATCACAGAAACAAATGATTTCACTGTATACCACTTATTTCTACTCTATCCCCGTTTACTTATTTAAATCTTTTGCATTAATATTTAATAAAACTTACGAGGTTTTAGTTTTGCTGTATCAGGTGCATTAGCATGTGAGTTCAAAGCGGCCATTTTTAGTGCCATTGCGCAGCTGAAAAAGTTTCCCACCAAAAGTCATTCTACGTAGATGCAGTAGACGCATGCGCAATAGAAATCCGGTGTTTTGTAGGCCATTTTAGGACATTCATGTTACGGATTAGTAACGCACATAGAAAAGCTTCCCCTGGATAAAAGTGTTTGTGATGCATTGCAGTTTTAGTATTCACAAAACATATTGATTACATTATTTCATGTTATTTGAGAGGACTGAATCCAAGCAAGTTTCTTTTACGGATTCTTGCTCCATCAATCCCCTCTCTGATGGCATTTATTACCATCATTAATTTTCTATTAAAACAGATGCCAGCTTTAGCACATCTCAATTTCTTCTTCTACCCTTTCATTTCCTTTCTTTTCCTTTTTGCGTTGCAATCCTCTCATTATTTTATAAAAGTCTCTTTTTAACTCTTCTAGCTGTATTTATTCAAGTTTTATTTTCTTACCCCTTTCATTCACTTCATATTTCTTTCTACGTTTACAACACTTGTGCCAACACATTATTGCTAAGACTAATAGGGTTATTCTCATTAAGGGTAATATTATGTGACCTAGAATACCTATTCCTAAATTAGAAAATCAACTACCTATGTTGGGAAAGCTATTTGCAAATTTATTCCATACACTTTCAACTTCCAGTGGTTTCAACTCTTCTTCCAAGTTCGTAATACTTTTAATATATTTTCCAATCTCAACACTTTTATCTGGAATATACGTGCAACAATGTTGCGTTTTCAATAATTTACAGACTCCACCCTCTTTTGCCAATAATATGTCAAGGGTAAGTCGATTTTGCATAACCATAGATCTGACCGCAACTAATTCAGTGTTGATAAGCAGAAATCCTCCAGCAGTGTCAGTAGATAACCGATCGACTACTGTAGACAACTGGCAAATTTTTCGTGAATTCAGAAGAACTCCCACTGAAGGTATCAATGTACCAAAAATGTCACCTACAATCTCTGAAAAGCGAGCTCTTTTTACAAGCATTAGTCCATTTGCGTCTTCATTGATTCCAGTGAGTTTTTTTACATGATAAACCTTAGGGAATACTATTCCAAAATAGCAACTCCCATACCAATGGTCTGGCAGCCTAAAGTAGGCTTTATTGCCACACACATAATAAACTCCAGGAAATACTGGATCAGTTCCTCCTTTTAGTCCCCATCCCCCGATTATTAAGACATTGTGCTCACATTCACTGGAACCAATAAACACATTGTTATATTCTGTTTTTAACTTATGGAGACAGATTTTCCCGTTCTTTTCAAAATCTAAAGACATGGCAGCATGAGTTTTGTCACTTGCAAAATGCTCTTCTTTCTCAGCCCATTTCGGTATCTGAGGTTTAGGTTCAGAGGCTCTTTGTTGGAAATCCTGTCTCCTTTGTTCCACTAAATTCAAAAATATTTTCTCTTCTTCATGCAATTTACAGGTTAAATTGTTATTATGTGCTTCAGCTATATCTATTGCTTTCATCATTAAGAAATATTCACCCATAAATTCGGAGTCTCTTGTCCTAAGAACAGGGTTCATGCTTTTTCGCATAGGAACCTCAGAAAAAATCACATCTATGTTAGAATATTAATATTGCAATTTTCCAGTTTTATGAAACAAACTTGCTAAAACACTACAGGATATACCATAGGTTAAGGGTAAATGATGGGGGGGCGTGGCTAGCGCCCGAGGAAGATGGCAGCACTCCCGTGACTCGCCTGAGAGGACGGGGCTGTTGAGGGATTTTCATGCACCACCCTCGTCTGAAAGTACGGCAAGTTAATTACAGGAAGGTCGGAATGTGAGCGCGTTTAGATGGAAGGACTTTTGACTCTTTTCTGACAAGCTTTGCACTTCTAACATGCATTCGCTTGCAGCTGAGGCACTGACAGCCGTTACTCCATTGCTGTTTGCGCGCTGAGGGAGCCGTTTTTCATTGCGTGTTATGTTTCCACTGTCAATATGAATTCACGGTCGACAAGGAAATAAATCGGCGTGAGACAGAGTCCAAGAGCTAAGTACTGCAATCATTTATCACCTCTTTTTGACCCTCAATGCCCCCTTTCTGGTCCTCTTTACGTCCTGACTAAATAAACAGAAACTTTTACTTCAGAGCTGCCTGCATGCTGAGGAAATCGCCTTCACCACGCACTGTGTCTATTTTCAATGCGCTTATTCCTTTTGTTAATGGGCTTTGAATTGGCATATTAGCAACCTCATTTCTAAATTGCCAATCTGTTTGTGTGGAATTGTTTGCATCACTTGGCTGATTTTTCCAGAGCCTGTAATATTACATGGATGTACCACACAGCTATTTATTTAGAATGAGTCTTGTGGCTTTAGCATTAAGTTTAGCATGTTGTGTTGCTCGCTATGTTGTGGACATGCTTCTGTAATGAATTGCGGTGCCTTACATTTCACACACTTTTCTGTCATTAAGCCTAAGGTTCCCACTTTCATACCTTATTTCATGCTAATTGGTAAATGTGTGTTATAATACTCTGTTACGTGCCATATGCACACAACTTCCATTACAATGTATTTTTTCTATTATTATTAAGTGGAATTGCGTACTTAAGTTGTATCTTGCAGTTTTATACAACCTCTTACGTACAGACTTTTACTCTTCCTATTGTATGGGCAGGTTAAATAGGATATCCCCTCTGCAAGTATCCTCACACCGTAGTTTCATTGTTCGTTCAAAGTTACGTGCGAACTTCATTCAAATTGAGGACTCCCAAGCATCAACGTCCAAAACAGCTGCTTCTTTGGCTATGGCTAATGGTTCCTCTTCTCTTAATAAAGCAACAACTAAACATCTCAAAAAGGATCCACCTTCTCAACCAAAGCAATCTTCGTCTGTTTTCATGGATATTCTTTTGGAGGAAATCCGAGCCCTACGACCATTTGTCGAAGAGACAAACTCCAAGATACAAATTCTAACAGACGGATGGGAAGAATTGGAAGAAAGAGTCACTAAGGTCGAACATCGTGTTGAAACTCTCCATGCATCTTACACCAAAGTGGACATTCTTCACTTCCAAATTACATCTTTGCAAAAACAGTTTGAAAACCTTGAAAACAGAAATAGACGCAACAACCCCCACATTTATGGCCTATCGGAGGGTGTGGAGGGGTCGGATCCTATCTCCTTTGTTCAAAAATTCTTACCGTCAACACTAAATCTACCGGAGGACAGTAATCTCAATATATAACGTGCACATAGATTGGGCCCACTGCATTCAACATCCTCAAGTACAAAAAGACCGAGAGGAGTCATATTGTATTTTCTTGAGTATACGGATCTCCTCAAAGTACTATCAGCAGTTAGGCTCCTGAAGCGTATCTCATTCTCTGGTCACCAATTGGTTTATTCACAGGACTATGCCAAATCCACAGCACATAGACGTAAAGAATTCCTTGCTATGCGTCCAGCATTACGTTCTATTGGGGCATGGTTCAGACTTTCCCACCCTTGCTTGTTCAAAGTCACTTTCAATAACAACACCATGACCTATGAGGATCCAACAAAGTTGGAGAGTTTCCTTAATACACTTGCCCAGAAAAGATGGACATTTCTAGTACTCGCTTTAAATAGCTCCTCTTTTGTTATATACTGGAATAGGGTTTAACTTTTCAGCATGTTGTTTTACTTACAGAATTCTAGAATAGATTCTGTCATGGTTTAATGGTTTGTTTGTTCTCATTATCTTCTTCCATTTCAGGTTATGACCTTATATTGTCTGATATCATAATATGACATGTCATACTCCATCCTGTTTGTGTTAACCATTGTTTGTTTCTTTTCACACAGGACCCAACCTCATGTGCTTGACCTATTAGTCTTGAATGTTGTTTACATCCCGAAGTCTTCCCCGCCTTACCTCATTGAGTCCAGGTACGTCATCGTTCCATGTGGTCTCTCTCCACCCCATCCTTCCATTGTTTTGATTTCTATGTGGACATGATCCTTTTTCTTATATTCTTCTTTACAGCTCTCACCCCTTCTCCTTTATTCCTTCCTCTTTCTTTCTATCATACATGTTTCTATCATTTGTCTCTTTTTTCAATCTTGCTTCTTCCTTTTCTTCATCTTTCCTACCTTTTCAACTTCTCTCAATTGGTTTTAACTTTTAATATCTTCGTACCTAATATAAGGTTTACTTCAATGTTCTTTATAGTTCTCATTGTTGAATTTTTCACAAGTACTATTGTTCACAATATACTAGATTGTATTGGTTCACTTATGTTCTTATTAGTTTTATTTCACACATGTTTTTGAAAATTGTCACATGGAACGTCAGAGGCTTGAACTCCCCCTTTAAACGACAGAGAGTCTTATCCCACCTTTCCAAATTAGATGTTAATATTGCGTTACTGCAAGAATCACATCTCACCAAAAGCGAATCACTAAAACTCAAAAGAAATTGGGTTGGTAAAATCTTTTTTTCACCAGGAGATGGCAAGAGGAATGGAGTTATAACTCTTTGTCACAAAGCACTGAATATCAAGCTTGTATCTCAAGAATCCGACACAGAGGGCAGGTGGATTCTCACTACCCTCCTGCTGGGGAAGACCCCTCTGTCTTTGCTTAACATTTTGGTCTCGTATATCTCAGTTATTGCTCAAGTACCCATCAGAAAACGTTATTCTTGCAGGAGACTGCAACCAAGTGATGGACCCGTTTATTGATAGGAATTCTAAATCTCCCTTTATCCCAAACACGCCACACAAAGCTTTCACACAAACTATTCAACAGAGGAACCTATTAGACTCATGGCGCTTTTGTAACCCATCTACAAGAGAATACTCCTTTTTTTCTCTCCGCATCAAACACAATCTTGAATAGACCATATTTTTATTTCACGTGACATTTCCCAATCCCTACGTTCTGCCGACATAGGCCTTATACTCATTTTGGATCATGCACCTGTTTCGATTCAATTAGATATTTTAAACCAATCCACATTACCAAAAAATGACGCTTCAACAATTCCTTACTCCTTGACCCTAATTTCAATTAATCTTTTATCTCTTTCGCTCAAGAGTTTTTTCACATTAATTTAATGAATGATGTCTCTTTTCATACAGTATGGGATGCCTTTAAGGCCACCGCTCGCGATTTCATCATTAGATTTGTGTCAAATAAACGTAAAGTTTCCCGCACATTACATAACATACTTCTTGCTAAGATTAAAAAACATGAGCACTCCTTCCATACCTCCAAATCGAAGGACTCCGTTAAAGATCTTATCAATGCAAAAATCGAATCTTTTACCGAACAGGCCTCCCTATACTTACTAAAATCCTCAGCGAAGTATTCAGGTGGTCAAAACAAATCGGGCAAACTTCTAGCCAACTACCTAAAGATTAAACAACAGAAACTTCATATTGATTCCATTATAGATGATAGCCAAGCATCGAAATTCAAAGACACTGAAATACTCCAAGAATTTGTACATTTCAATTAATCCCTCTACACACCAGAAAGCACACCTTCAGATACAGACACATCCCACTATTTCTCCACAATTCAAAAACATATTTATCCCCAATTAGATTTAGCTTCTTTGGAAGCTGAACTTACACAAACAGAATTGTTAAATGCTTTAAAAACTCTTAAAAAAGACAAGGCCCCAAGCCCAGACGGCTTCACAGTGGAATTGTATTTACATTTCGTTCATCTATTACTCCCACACTTACATACTCTTCTTTCCTCCTTTATCACTTCCCGTAACTCCACTGGCTCTTTTTCCGAAGCCTTGATCTGTCTAATACCAAAGGCTGATAAGGATCTACATTATTGTAAGAATTATAGACCTATATCCTTAGTCAATGTAGATTATAAAATTTTCTCGAAAGCTCTAGCCCTAAGATTAGAGCCACATCTTCCCATGCTGCTTGGGAAAGAACAGTCAGGTTTCGTGAAAGGTCACAATATCACTGACAATACACGCTTATTCTTTGACATTTTATCTAAATCATCACATCACCCGGACTCCTTGGCAGCAATCGCGTTAGATGCAGAAAAGGCCTTCAATGGAGTATACTGGCCTTTTATCTTCCACGCTCTCAAGTGGTTTGGGTTTGGACCGAAAATCATTTCTTTAATAGCCCTACTTTACTCGGAGTCCAAGGCTGTCATATCCACCAATGGCCCATCTCCCCCTACTTTAATCTTAAACGAGGAGTACGCCAAGGATGCCCCTTGTCCCCTTTTCTTTTCAATTTGGCCTTAGAACCCTTTCTCTCAAGAATACACCAGAATAACTTAATCACAGGTTTTGTCTCAGACCCGCAACAATTTAAGTTGGCAGCACATGCTGACGATATTTTAGTTTTTCTCTCCCAACCACAATCTTCACTTGCAACTTTCATGGGAGAGGCCTATGTATTGGTATCTGGCTATAAACTGAATAGAGGAAAATGTGAGATACCGCCCTTAACCAAATACACCTTTAAGGATGATTTTAAGATTTCTAACTTCACTTGGAACCCTAAACATGTAAAATATCTTGGCATTTGGTTCTCTCCCTCTATAAAGACATCTATCTCTCTAAACATAGACAAATGTTCTGCCAAACTTAAAGCACTGGTCGCAAGATGGCATCCTCTTCATCTTTCTTGGTGAGGGCGTCTTGACACAATCAAAATGATGTTGACTCCGATAGTTTTGTATATCCTTTCTAACATTCCAGTATCCATTCCATCTCAATTCTTTCAAAAGATTAATTCTATTTTGACTTCTTTTTTATGGAACGCCAAAAAAACAAGAATGGCGTTACAGAAATTAACAAGACTGAAATCTGAAGGTGGTGTCAATTTCCCCCATTTCTCCAGTTATCACAAAGCCTTTCAGTTACGACAACTATCTAATTGGATCACTAACCAAACTGAGGATAAACCTCTTTGGGTGGATCTTGAGACCTCATTTTTAGCTCCCTTCTCATTTCAGGAATATCTCTCCTTTATTTGCAAACCACAAAAGCTCTCTACTCCCAGAATTAAGCAATCTTGTAAACTATTATCCACTGCACCCCGCTTAGAGGCACATAATTTAGACACTTTTCTCAAATCCACAATTTGGCACAATAAACAAATCCTTCTTAACAGGAAACCTATATACTGGAAGGTTTGGAGAAACAAAGGTCTACTCTGGGTTCATCAACTTTTAGATCAGGGCTCACCCATTCAATTTACGCCACTACAAACTCTTTATCATTTGCCTTATTCTTCCTTTAAACCTACATTTTTGATCTTGCAGAGCGCAATACTTGATACTTACGCTAAACTCAAATCTTCACCTTCATCACCCTCCCAACTCCTTTTTCCATGGCATAACCTTTCGTACATAAACCCCAAAGCGTCCACCATTTATTTTCCTTTAATGGCACCTCCTGAGATCCATAACAAAACCAAAGTGGAACTCTCATGGGAATCCGATCTGGGAACGAATTGGACTATTCCTTTTTGGAACAAAATTTGGACGAAACTCAGGAAGTCATCCAGAGCGGCCAGCACAACACAAACACTCTTCTTTATTTACAATAGATTGTTTCTTACCCCCACATACCTACATAAAATACACAACACAAATCTCAACACCTGCTTGACATGTTCCCAGGTTGACGCTGATCTTCATCATATGCTTTTCACCTGTCCACATGTTTTTATATTCTGGAAACAGGTGTGGCACCAAATCAACACTATCTTTCACACCACAATTCCCCTCTCTCTCTCAAACATTTTCCTAGGTAGTTTAGCATCGGACTGGAAAACGAATCATCCCGGTTACCACTTATTGATTTGTTAATAGCTGTAGCTTTTCAGCAAATATCAAAAAATTGGAAAGATTCCTCTAAATTGTCCTATTTAGCTCCTTTGAGGGCGTCTTGACACAATCAAAATGATGTTGACTACGATAGTTTTGTATATCCTTTCTAACATTCCACTATCCATTCCATCTAAATTCTTTCGAAAGATTAATTCTATTTTGACTTCTTTTTCATGGAACGCCAAAAAACCAAGAATGGCGTTACAGAAATTAACAAGACTGCAATCTGAAGGTGGTGTCAATTTTCCCCATTTCTCCAGTTATCACAAAGCCTTTCAGTTACGACAACTATCTAATTGGATCACTAACCAAACTGAGGATAAACATCTTTGGGTGGATCTTGAGACCTCATTTTTAGTTCCCTTCTCATTTCAGGAATATCTCTCCTTTATTTGCAAACCACAAAAGCTCTCTACTCCCATAATTAAGCAATCTTGTAAACTATTATCCACTGCACCCCACTTAGAGGCACATAATTTAGACACTTTTCTCAATTCCACAATTTGGCACAATAAACAAATCCTTCTTAACAGGAAACCTATATACTGGAAGGTTTGGAGAAACAAAGGTCTACTCTGGGTTCATCAACTTTTAGATCAGGGCTCACCCATTCAATTTACGCAACTACAAACTCTTTATCATTTGCCTTATTCTTCCTTTAAACCTACATTTTTGATCTTGCAGAGCGCAATACGTGATACTTACGCTAAACTCAAATCTTCACCTTCCTCACCCTCCCAACCCCTTTTTCCATGGCATAACCTTTCGTACATAAACCCCAAAGCGTCCACCATTTATTTTCCTTTAATGGCACCTCCTGAGATCCGTAACAAAACCAAAGTGGAACTCTCATGGGAATCCGATCTGGGAACGAATTGGACTATTCCTTTTTGGAACAAAATTTGGACGAAACTCAGGAAGTCATCCAGAGCGGCCAGCACAACACAAACACTCTTCTTTATTTACAATAGATTGTTTCTTACCCCCACATACCTACATAAAATACACAACACACATCTCAACACCTGCCGGACATGTTCCCAGGTTGACGCTGATCTTCATCATATGCTTTTCACCTGTCCACATGTTTTTATATTCTGGAAACAGGTGTGGCACCAAATCAACACTATCTTTCACACCACAATTCCCCTCTCTCTCACAAACATTTTCCTAGGTAGTTTAGCATTGGACTGGAAAACGAATCATCCCGGTTACCACTTATTGATTTGTTAATAGCTGTAGCTTTTCAGCAAATATCAAAAAATTGGAAAGATTCCTCTAAATTGTCCTATTTAGCTTGGTGGTATGATGTATGTCACAACCACCGCCTCAATACAGCACTTGTTCATCCTATCTCTCTTGCGACTAAACGATCTCACCTCTGGGGCCCACTCACACAATTTCTAGATGACCCCGTGAAGAAAACTTCTTTACCTGTTCCCTCACAACAGGAATTTACCAAGCCTCCTTGACCTCCTATTTGCTTATAATATATTTATTACATATATATAATATATTATAATTTATTTATTTAATATTTATTTATTATATATATATAATATATGATATATAATATATTATATATATTATAGATATATAATATATAATAATAATATAATATATAATAATATATATAATATAATATTATATATAATACTATATAATATTATATATATATCTATAATATATAATATATTATATATAATGTATTATAATATATTATATAGAATATATATATTATATTATAATATATGCATTTATTTATTATTTATTTATTATATATATATAATATATTATAATATATTTGCTTATAATTATGCTTAATTTATCATTTTCTATAACATCCTTTAAAAGTTTTGACAAGTGCTGTTATTTACTATTTTAATGGATATTCTAAATCATTATTATCCTTTATTACATCTTCATGTATTTATGTATTAACAAATAACTGCATATACGTAGTATTGTTTTTATGATCACATTAATCTTTGCAATAAACCTTTTCTTGAACTTTAAAAAAAAAAAAGGTTAAATGATGATAAGTCACTCCCTCTGCTACGGATGCAGGTAATTTCATACAGACATAGCAATCACTAACTTCCATAGTTGCTACATATTGTACTAACATGTTTGTGAAAACATTTAAATCAGTGCCATTTTTATTCACAGCGTGATGTAAATCTGACTCCTCTGGTGCTTTTAATTCTACTCTATCTCCTTTGATAGTAGCTACCTTTTCATGTGTGTTAGTGTTCTTCTGTACACTCTTGTCCATTAAATAAGGTTGGGCCACTGTTAATATTAACCATATTATGAGTATTAGAAATATACTACATATTCACACTCTGCAACATTTCTTTAAACAATTCGGTTTTCCAGCAGCTCTATTGTCAGCCATTCTCTAAAGAGGAAAGGAAGACTTCTCTTCTTTATTTGAGTGATTCAACTTCGGAACAGAGTTAAAAGAGGGGAATTCGTTTCAAGGTGGTCTCACTTCTTCGTCAATTTGCTCTGCATTAAAATTTTCAACTTCCTTTTCAATTATCTCTAAATTCTCAAAATCTTTAAGAATTACATATGTTCATTCAGGACCTTTGAATTTGTTCTTTACAAATTTCGCTCTGGGGCTTCTTAATTTTGAACCTACAGCTGCTTGCCCAGACCAACTGGATACTTCATCTACCTGTTCTGGGTTTTCGGGTATGGTTTTGAGGTAATATTTCAATCTTTTGATAACACCTGGCCTATTATCACCTTTTCTGATTTGTTTAGCTTGCACTGCACTTGTACCTTCTTCAGATGTTTTTTTGTATTCGTTGATTTGCGGCACAACGTGATTATGTCTGTCCTCAGATTCTTTCTCTGTCTGATCTTGTGCAGGGTTTACTAATTCACTACTTCCTTCCTGAATGTTTTCTCCTTCACTAGTCTGACCCAGTCCAGGTTCAATTTTCAATGTTGCTTTTTCTGTATCTGCCTGAATTTCTGTAACTTCCCCTATTGGCTCTAGCTCAATTTCCTTTGAATTTTTGTTGCCTTTTACCTGTTCACTCTCTTTATATTCTTTCTGTTCTTCCCCAGTCTCTGGTTGTGTAATTTTGATTTCTTTTGTTTGGGTAATTGGTACCTTCCCTACCTGGTCCTGCTCAGGTTTATAATCTTATATATTTTCTGTTTCTTTAGCACTTTCCTCTCTGTCTATCTGGTCCTCACTCTTTTCCTGACTAATTTGTCTAGTTTGGCTTCTGGTTCTTACAATTATGTCTGGTATGTCTACTACAGGTATCCAATCATCCTGACTGGTGCTCGGTTGTTCTTCGTCAGCTACTTCAGGACCTATTACTTGAGATCCTTCAGCTGTGCAACCTTCAGCCCCCTCAACCGCCTGATTCAGTTGAGGTTCCTCCTCGTCAGGTGCTGGTACTCTTTTAGTGTGGCTTGCATGAATCCAATTTTGCAAGCCTGCACATTTTACAGCTGTTGTTGTGACTAATATAACGTGATGTGGTTTCTCCCATCTTGGTGCTAGGCAAGTCGTGTGTGATTCTTCACTACAACCCAGTCACCAGGATTCAGATCATGCGCTTGAATCGGCTGTCTGACGTCTGCGTCTTCTCCAACCTGGTGAGAGATAGAACGCACTTGGTCAGCCAATTCTTTGCAATACTCCAGTACCAAATCATCAGTTATATTCAACAACTTGTGTCCTGGTATACATGCCTGCCTCATTGCTTTACCTATGATGAATTCATGGGGACTCAAACCAGTTATTTTGTCTGGAATACTTCTCAGTCCCATCAGAACAAGAGGTAAAGCATCAGGCCAGTCCAGTGGAGTTGATGCACACACTTTTTCCAACCTTGACTTAATTGTGCCATTCAAGTGTTCTACCACTCTAGATGCCTCTGGGCGGTATGCGCAGTGCAGCTTCTGTTCAATTTTAAATGCTTCACAAATTAATCAAATTATTTCATTATTAAAATGAGACCCTCTGTCTGATTCAATAGTTAGTGGAATCCCAAACCGAGGAATGAGCTCTCTTAATAGGAGTCTGGCTACTGTTAAACTGTCATTTCTCTTGGTGGGGTATGCCTCCACCCACTTTGAAAATAAACAAACGTTCACAAGTACATATTTTAATCCTCAACAAGCAGGTAACTGAATTAAGTCAATTTGAAGTCTTATGAATGGTCCTTCAGCCTTTCCAATTTTTCCCATATAGACTACTGTTCTCTTGCCTGGATTCATTTGCTGACATGTCAACACTTTGGCAAAGCCTTTCAGGACCATTTCTAAACCTTGGCTTTAACCAATCCTGCCTGAAAAGTCTGATCAATACATCTCAGCCTATGTGAGTGTCTCTGTGATACATTCTAGCCATAGGTGCAAGCATGCTGTCTGGCAACACAGGCCTATCGTCTAAGTAGACCCACACGCCATCTTCAGTCCTTTGTGTACAACCAATTTTCACCCACTCCTCTATCTCTTTTGTTTCTGCTTCGTTTTGTAGATCTTTCACTTCTTTCCATGTTTCTAACCCTGACAATAGCATAAGTTGGCAGCTGTTTTGACAATTTTCAATTTTTCTGTTTACGGCCATTCGGTATCTGGCACATGGTGGGTGACCTGGTCAGCGTACCGATTGCCTGCAGTCACACAGTCATTTCCTGACTGGTGTGCGGCACACTTGACCACTGCCACTTCTTTTGGTAATTGTAGTGATTCAAGCAATTCTTTGACAAATTGTCAATTTTTAATGGGAGACCCTAAAGAAGTCAGAAAGTCTCGCTGCATCCAAAGCTGGCCAAAGTCATGCACAACACCGTAACCATACTGACTGACAGTGTAAATGGTTACTCTCCATTTTTTCCCCCTTTTTGCAGGCTTTAATTAAAGCAATCTATTCGGCTATTTGTGCAGACCTGACTCCTGGTAAATAGGATGCTTCGACTATTTCAGCCAATGTACATACAGCATAAGCAGGGCTTAATCCTCCCTCTTCATGGCGCATGCATGAACCATCTACAAAGAATTCATGCTCAGTATCTTTTAACAGCTCATCTCGTATGTCTGGACGTGGTTTTGTACTAAGCTCTGTTACATCAAGACAGTCATGTTCGGGGTCATCCTTTACTTTCTCATTGTATGGATCTGGTAACAGATTAGCTGGGTTAAGTACAGTACATCTAACAATGGTCACATTTTCTGCTCCTAAAATGATTCTTTCATATTTTGTTAATCTGCTTGGGGTAAGGTACTGGGTACAAGTTCGTGTCAAAAGAAGAACAACTGCAAGGGGGACATATACCTTTACAGAGTGTCCCATCACAATTGTCTCACTTTGCTCCAGACTTACACATGTTGCTGCCAGAGCTTTTAGGCATCCTGGCAAAGCGGATGTTACAGGATCTAAGGTAGCAGAAAAGTATGCCACTGGGCGTCGCATCAGGCCATGAATCTGAGTTAGAACTGAGAGGGCACAATTATCACTCTCACAACAAAATAAAGCGAAATCTTTTGAATAGTCATGCATACTTAAAGGAGGGGCTTCGCATAAATAATCTCTTAACTTCAGAAAAGATTTCATGCTTTCATCATCCCATTCTATCTGTTCTTTTGCTCGTTTCTTTGTCATTTGTATCAAAGGCTTCGCCAGCAAGGAGAACCCCATGATCCACTGCCTACAATACCCAACTACCCCTAGGAACATTCTTATTTCCTTCTGGGTTTGCGGCAACTTTATTTGTTTTATTATCTTTATTCTTTCTGAGGTCACTCTCCTTTCTCCTCGTTCTATCTGGTGTCCCACATACTTCACTTCGATACAATTCACAAATCGATACACAAAATGAGTCATATCTTTATTTCCAATGCTTTCCACCCCACTATACTGTTTGAACACCTGTAAAAGGCGCTCATAATATGCATGGACTGATTCATCTTTTTCCTGAGTTGTTCTATCTATTTTTACCCAATCTGTCTCCTTCGGGGGAATTTTCCCTTTCAAGAAAGTTATGACCTGGTTATATTTTCTCATTACTTCTTCAGACGGGGCTCCAATTTTCTTGTCTCTCGAGTACTCATCATTTGGCCAATAGACCGTAATTTTACACTCAGCCCACAAATCAGCCGGTACCACTATGTCAAACAAACCATACAAATCTTTCAACAGAACTTTCAAAACCTTCACAAACATTTCGACTTGTTTATACCATTCCACAGGCTTCTCCCTCAGCTTTGAGAAATCATTTGTAAATGACAATATATCCTGTCTAGTCCATGGGACATGTACATATCCTCCCCCTGGAACTTCTCTCATTGGGTACAACTCTTCTGCTTTTTCTGTTTCTTTCATTAAATACTCTGATGTTACTCGAGTGGTCTGTGCTTCTCCCTTTTTCTTTGTCCACTTTGCTTTCCACCTGTCTAGGTCTCCCCATTTGTGCAGTCATTCATTCTTTAACTTGCAACTTTCTCCCAGCTACGTTCATATTTTCTAAATCCTAATCAGAAAATTCTGCTCTATAAGGTTTTTGTCGAACCATGGATCTTCCCACATCAATTCCCATTTCTAAAGCCAGATTCATTAATTTTTCATGAAATATTTTTGTATTTCGAGTTATACTTGTGCAAATGAACAGCAATTCTTCCTCATTAAAGGTATTCAACCTTTCCAACCCTACATTTCCTGCTATCATCTCTTCCAATTCTACTCTTAGTTTAAACACATCTAGTATTTTTGGTGGCGGATCTGGCTTTTCTATGTCTCTGGTCCATCTGTCTAGCTCTTCTGGTGTTATGAGTGTGGCACTCTTTGTTCCGGTGAATGTCTCAAGTCTCACTTCTCTTGAGCAACCTGGTGTGACTCTTCTGGGTGTGTCTTTTATTTGCCCTCTTATCGGCAAATCCATTAATGAAATTACAGAGTCATAATCACTACCTTGGTCATCGACTATTATTTTTTCTTTTTTAGGTTCAATGATCGGTGTGGTCATGACAGGAGGTTTAGGATTAATCTCCGTACAGCGGGACAACATGGCCTATAGTTACAGGTATAGTTAGAGCTTCAGGATGTGTGTTTAACTGTGTTATCCTCTGTATTAATTCTTCTGTATTTTTATTTATTGCCTCTCTTTCCTTTTCTTGGAGTACCCTTTCCATTGTTTTTTCATGTACTATTTGTGGCACCAAGGGTGTCTCTAAGAGTGGAGTGCTCGGGGTAATTCTGCTGGGTCCTTCCTGATATGGCGGAGGACTTTTCATTAATATCTCATCTAAATAATCTTCATCAGAGTCTCCTCCACTTGTCATTAAGTGTTTTTTCTTCTCTGTACATTTACTTCCTGTTTGTTCACCAGCCATTAATACAGGATATAATCCCTCAGTTAACATGGCTTGTCTCCATTGTTTCATTTGTTTGTCTCGGGTTTCACGCGGAAATTTTGGGTAAAAATTACTCAAATTCCTGTTACACCTTGGTCTATCTCGTTCAAATGCCTCAGTTTCCCATTCTTCTAATGCCTCATACTGAGTCAACCTAGGTCTGGGTTCTAACTCATTCATTCTTGTGCGCAAATTATGTAAAATCTCCCATTAAATGTACCGTATTCTGGAAAAGCCAAAATTCCATCATCTTTCGTGTATTCAACCCAATTATCTAACCATACACAGGTATGATAACCTCTCTCTACCATCATGTATGATGTATGATGCGGGAGATTTCGGAAGAGGAAAGAGAATTCCTTCTCTAGTTTTAATGGGCTTATCCTTCTTGAAATAATTATTTATTTTCTTCATAAACAACATTTTTCTTTTCTCACCGTACATTTTTCGTGATCTTCCTCTCAAGTATTGCTTGTAAGCAAACCCTAAATAATTTCTATCTGGGCAACTCCCAGTTAATGTGAGATCGTACATACACAATTCGTTGTCTATTATTATTCTTGGGACTTCTATATTTATAATTTACTCAAGCCCGTTTCTCCAATACGAGTACGTTTCTTATTTTTGTATCCAATTAGAATTCAATTTACTCTGTGCCTTTAGCCAATGCTAGTGCGGCTTTAAGTGACATCAGTATCACTCCTTTCTACTAACCCCTCCTTTACAAAACCTTGCGTAAGTCACACACCCGCTGTGCTACCAATCCCAGCGTGGGTCTTTGTGACGTAAGTGCAGCACCCGCAACTGACCCCTCCTTTACAAGATAATGCGCAACCTAAATTTCTCAGTATTTTGTACGTATTTTGCATAAATCAACAACATAAAACATTCGCTACTGTGTCAGATTCTCTAAATTTCAAAGAATAGTCAGTTTCTTTTACTGCAAGTAAAACCTTTCCTCTTACTCTTCACACACTACGAGTAAAACCTTTCCGCTTACTCCTCATTCAAGCATCAGAGAACCTGCTGCTCCTTCGGTATTACCCTTTCTAGGTGATATAAGACAAAAGGTTCACCAATGACCTCTTTAGCTACCAGTTACTCTCACTTACATACAGAAAATAATCCCTAAAACAGTGCTTCTAGTTTTACCTAACTTTCCGCACTTTTTCTTGAATCCTGACAAGTAACCTTACTGCAGTATGGCTTCCATTCACCATCCGCTATTCCTTATTCCTGGTAACTTCAGACAACATGGATAATGATGACAACAACAAGTGTTAATGACTATCAATAATTTCAATTACAATATTTTCTACCTAACTAGAACCTAACCATCCTCTGCTACCAAGCAAGACTGATGGAGGGCGGGTCACCAGCTCTGGTCACACATACACCTAATACTCACCTGGGCCCAAACCACATTCATACATTAAGCTAGTAAAACCCCGCTGGCATAAATTTTGAGTAATATACCTGTAATTTTTGTATTTACCCTTACCAAGTCTTTCCAACTCGACAATTATAATTTCCCTTTCCTCAATGAATCAGGTTGCTGAGTTACTTTAATGTAGAATGACATTTACCTCTTTACTCCGAATAACTACAGACTCAAGAAGTTTTGAAAACCATTATCTAAAGTAATTTGTGAATCAAAATTCAATTACAGTAAACACCTTCATTTCAAGAGGCAGAATACATTAAATAATTTCATGGCAAAATTAAATGATCAATGATGACGGTACCTGGAATGGGAGGAGGGGAAAAAGAAAAAGTAGGCACAAAGTAAAGATTTGTAGATTATATTTACCTATGGTCTAAGATGAACCCAACTCCGTAATGGGGTCCATATAGAATATCCAAGACAGGTCACAGGTAGAAGAACGACAGATTCAGATCTGGAAGAATAACTTCGTCTAAGTACAACGCCAGCGTTGCACCCCTCTCTGGCACTACTCTCCTCGGGTGTCCCTTTTCCGCAATGCCTGTAGATGAATAGATTATTGATCAGCATCTCAAACTCTCGGACAGAGTTTCTGGTAGCAGCAGGGTCTGAGATAGCGTCTCGGACAATAACTGGAGCAGCATACACTTTGGGTCAGTGACGAGTCGGAATGACAGATCTGACAAGTTGGATGAGGTCTCTAGCTATCTTACCTCAATTATACTGTTCTTGATTCGTGTACCACCCCCCCATGTGTCAATTCTTATGTTTTCCCTTATTCTGATTGGTCAGGATGAGGAGGTGAGTTCATCACACCACTTAGAATTTAAAGATTTTCTCTGTGAGCCATTGTTTATGTGCCCGCCCCTTAATATTCTTTTCCCATAGCTTTATTCCCACACGCATTTCACATTACTCAGTAAATTAAACATTTTATTCAACATTGTTGCTCTCGCAAGGGTCATCAGTTGAGCTTCCCATGCTTCTTCATTCCAGGTGGCCTTGGCTGAGTGACGCGGGAGCCATCATTGTTTCCGGCCAGTCCCTATGCGCATGCGCACAACTTCCAGTGAGATAGTGATTCCAGTCACCCTCCAGGCCCAAATAAGAACTAATAATAAAGTTAGAAAAAGGCACATTAGAACACAGAAACAAATGATTTCACTGTATACCACTTATTTCTACTCTATTCCCGTTTACTTATTTAAATCTTTTGCATTAGTGTTTAGTAAAAATTGTGAGGTTTTAGTTTAGCTGTAGCAGGGGCATTAGCATGTGAGTTCAAAGAGGCCATTTTAGTGCCATTGAGCAGCTGCAAAAGTTTCCCACCAAAAGCGACAGAGTTATACTACATAGATGCAGTAGACGCATGCGCAATTTAAATCCCGCGTTTTGTCGGCCATTTTAGGACATTCATGTTTCGGGTTAGTAATGCACATAGAAATGCTTCCCCTGGATAAAAGTGTTTGTGATGTATTGCAGTTTTAGTGTTCACAAAACAGATTGATTACATTATTACATGTTATTTGAGAGGACTGAATCCAAGCAAGTTTCTTTAACGAATCCTTGCTCCATCACTATATATCTTAGCAATTCCCCTCTTCCATCTATTAGTAGGAAGAAACTATAGCTACCACTGGTTTTGTGTATCTAAAGAAGGAAATAAAGTACTCATACATATATATGAAGCGAAAGCAAGTGAGTTCAATACATGTACCTTCTATCCCAAAGAATACCTTTTCATATACTGTATTTGACATATAGAAGGCTCAAAGGTACAGACTAGAATGTCCTAAAAAAGAGAAAAAGAAAAATACATACATTCTTACATGTACATCCTTCTAGTCATAAGCCGAATCAAAAATAAAAATATAAAGCCTTAAATGCAATGCAAGAAGAATCAGTAAGAGGGTCTGATATCAGTCCTTAAGCAACAAATATATTCATGTCGTTGTCTTATTTTGTCAGTAGATATATTCATCAGAGGCAAAAGCTTACAAACTTAATCCAAAAGGCAGATGCCTAAATCCGATAAGTATCTGTTTATAATCCCATATACACATGCAAGTGCATAGAGCGCGTTACCCAAACTGGAACTCTGTAGTGCTGACTCTTTAAAGGAAGTGTCCTCCTCTTACTTTTTGCAGGGTTGTCGTGTCCATTGAGCCATGGAAATGAAGAACCGAAGTCCGACGAGGCTGAAGATCAGCAGGAGCCCAACAATTTAGACCCAACCAAGGAGCCTACGAGGACGCCTTGGAAACGAGAAGAGACCCGGGAGCAGAGGAAAGGGAACCAACTGCAGGACACTGCAGGCAGGGAACAACTAGAACGGCAACCAGCTTCCTGTCTGTTCACCACAGCTTTATTTCCTTAGTACTATGCCCTTTCTGCATCCAGAATACAGATCACGGTAGACCTGACACATAGTGTGCAAAAGAACTATGGATTCAATGCAGATCTGTGACTGGGGGTGAGTGTTTGAAAAGTTTCAGCACTCCGTCCATCATCTTGTTGTGCTGCTATGTTCGCCAGGGTATGCCCAGACGTGGGTCCGTGGCTTGCTGCGCCACTGGGTACAAGCTAACCTGGCTTTTGAGGGTTGATATGCCCGCAACCGGTCCCAGGGTGCTTGTTTACGGTCCAGGGAGGACCTGGCCCATTGGGAGCAGGGTCAAGACTGATTTGATTATGGCTGGGTCCAAACTGGGGTGGCATGGCGAGCAAAAGAACAATGGATTTATCCCAGATCTGTGACTAAGGGTAAGTGTTTGAAAAGTTTCAGCGCTCCATCCATGATCTTGTTGTGTTACCAAGAAGATTTCCATCCAGCTCATGGGCCTGACACCATCCTAGTTTCTATCTTGGATGATTTTTTAACAACAGCACACTAAGGAACCTTTGTAGCCCTGATGTTGTTAGATCTGTCTGCTGCGTACAATACAGTGTTCCATGATAGGTTGCTGATGAGGTTGGGAAAGGTGGGCATTTGAGGATCAGCTCTTTATTGGACTTGGTCCTACTGGAGTTCAGGTGTCAGGCTGTTCTCCTGCCCCCTTTCGGTTTGAGGTTCAAGGCCTTGCAGTAGGGTATACCTCAGGGTTCATCGCTAAGTCCTACTCTAATGTATACATCCATGCTCTAACTCGCTGAGGCAGTCTTTTTGGGTTAATTTAGTTAATTATGGGGACAACACCCAGATTTCATTTTCTGTTGACAATTCAGTGTTGGTCCCTTGTGCGGTCTTTCATAATTGTACAATAGCTGTTGCTTCTTGGTTGACATGCACCTCCCTAACATTCAATGTGCACAAGGCAGAGGTCCTGTTTTATCTTGGCTACAGTTTTTTACCTGACATTCCTAACGGTTTATGAACAGCTTCAATAGGTACCTCACCCACTCCGTGAGGTACCGTGTGTCATTTAGGGTTTTATCTTGACAATAAGCTGCCACTTACTAGCCAAGCAAACCTCTTAACTTCCACTTATTTTGTTTTTCCACACTTGATGTGCTAAATACTACCTTTTTGGCCACCCTCGACACAACAGCTAGCTGTCTAAATTACAGATATTAGCCTATTGGACTACTGCAATTCTCTTTTCCTCTTCCCGCCAGCTGTGCTAAATGTCTCCAGAGCCTTCAGAATGCTGCTGCAAGATTGGCCTTAGAGTAGCCATGTTTATCATCTGCCTTTATTTGAAATGGCTATCGCTGTCTACAACAGAAATTCCACCACTATTCTCCAGCTCACAAGCTTAGCTCTTGTAATTCCCGACTGGTTATAGTACCTGTTGGACCTGGCCCTTTCTGCAGAGTCACCCCCAAACTTTGTGCCTTCCGTCTACTTTTTGCTGATTTTGTTTTGTTGGCCTTTGGAGTCTTTGCACTTTACAACTGCTAACCATTACTTAAGTGCTTGTGCTCTCTGCTAAAAACATGGTAGCACTGGCTTATGCCCAATTGGGATAAAGTCCCTAGTAAAGTACACTACATGTGCCCAGGGCCAGTAAATTGAACTCTACTAGTAGGCCTGCAGCACTAATTATGCCACCCACTTAAGTAGTCCCACCAACCAAATTACTTTCCTCTATCCACTTACTCTCAATACCCACAACATTAGCAGGAAGAAACTTGGTTAATAGCAATGAGAGACCCCATCGTGAATTTCTGCTTCAGCATTTTCATTAGTCCCACCATCAGTGTTTAGGAAAAATATCCAAGATTTTAATTTGAGGGTCACATTTCACTATGGCATGCAGTGCTTTCTTTTTTCTATATTTTTTAATTTTATGTTTGATTTTATATATGGACAACAGAGGACAAAAGTACAAGAAAGTCCTCTAACATCAGTTTTCAATTACAGTCAATATTTCATAAATAGAAATGAATTAAGATTCACGTCTACCTTCGGCCCCCTTATCCCACACTCGTTGCACCAGGGCAACTTTACCATGGCGTAAAGAGCTACAGAAGTAACTGTTATACAGTATAGTGTAGTTGTAGGAAACTGTCTGCCCTATTATAATCCCATTTTTTGTTGCTTTTTTGGATTCCCAGATTCTGCCCTCTGCTGTGATCCGGGTCTTGCTAACCTGACCTCTGCCAATATATGTGCTTGTAAAATAAGACTTTTCTCCACTTTCACTGAAGCATTTGGTATTGCAGGTCATTTGATATACTTCTAATCATACTACAAATCACCCAGTGTTTTTCCTATAGAGATAGATGAGCTGACGCATGTTTAGCCCATGTACAAACTCTAATTGGCTTTTTCAATTTGATATGGGATTCTGATCAGCTATCCAGGATCGATTTACACAAAGAGTATGGGCCCAGGATGACGGTTTGGTATCTACCAGAAATATGTAGAGCCATTTTAGTGCAAGGCCTTGAATGCCGATCTCTCGCAGCCTTTCCAACAACCTTGTGTGAGAGACTGTGTCGAAGGCTGCTGAGAGATCTAACAGCACGAGCATTATTGGGTTGTCTGCGTTCAGCTCACGGCGCAGGGAATCGGTTACGGCCAGAAGGGCCGTTTCATCCTGTGGCCTGGTCGGAAGCCAGATTGGGAGGACTCTAGGATTTGATTCGAGGTAGATAACTAGTTGTTTGTTAATTAGGCTCTCAAGCTGTTTGCCCAGAAGAGGTAGCAGAGATATAGGGCGGTAATTGGCCAGAGATTTTTGGCCCAGGGTGGGATTTTTTAGGATAGGATGTAGACATGCCGACTTCCACTCAGGCGGAATGGAGCCTGTTTCCATCGAACAAGTAAAGATCTCTAGAATCGTCGGGCAAGGTGGTCGGCCAACAGAGATATTATGTTCGGGGGCAGATGTCCAGAGGGGAGTCTGACTTAGCGGTCGCCAGAGAACAACGAATTTCCTCCAGGGTGAAAGGCGCAAAATTATCCAAGGTGTAGGGTGACTCCTTTGACTGGTCCCCATCGGGACTGGTGGTACCCACATCGGGCAAAGATGGAAGGTAACATTTTGCATAAATGGGAGAAATCTTCTCCTGGAAAAAGTTGGCCAGTGCGTCACAGAGTTCCTGGGATTCAGAGGAGGGTGGAACACATGCCCGAGGGGTGGTAAAGTTGTGGACTATATTGAAAAGAACTTTAGGGGAGTTGCCTGCCTGTTCGATTTTATGAATAATGGCACTACGCCTTGCAAGCTCAATATTATGGTGGTAGCAGGACAGGGCTTGTTTATACAGATCTCTGTCTTGAGGCTTTTTACTTCTACGCCAGCACCTCTCTAGGTTCTTATAACTTAATTTTTCTATTTTTAGCTCGGAGGAGAACCAGGGGGCCGAAGGTCGTCGATTAGAGGGGCCTTGGTTTTTATAGGGGATTGTGGCGTTCAGAGCTTTACTTAGGGCGGTGTTGAAAGACTTCAGTAAGTTGGTAACGTCTGGGCAGACTGGGTAGAAAAGCATCTCTGAAAACTTCAAGTAAGTCAATGCCATGGTCTGTGGGCAGGAGGTGTGGGTATGCTGTTACTCTTTGTGGTGGATGGTTGTAGGGACTGGAGGTAGAAGGTAATAAAGAAATGGTCAGTCCAAGTTAGAGGAGTTGGAGCCATACATTCTAAAAGTTTAGTGTTAGAGAACAGCAGATCGAGAGAGTGGCCTGCTATGTGCGTGGGTCCACTGACGTGTTGGGAGAGTCCTAGTCTTTCCAGGTCCCTCAACAGCTTAGTGACTTCAAAATTGGAGTGGTCTTTCCCATGGTAGTTGAAGTCACCTAGGAGCAAGAATTTGTTGGAGGCTAAGACATGGGTGGCTAATTCTTCCACCAGATGTTGGCTGAAATTGGACTTGGATCCTGGGGGGCGGTAGATCAGGGCACCGCTCCAGGTGTCAGTAGCGGAGAAGTTTATTTTAAAGATACCCATCTCTAAATAATTTGAGACGGTAGTCCTAATCCAGGTTATATTAATAGTATCTTTAAAGGCTATGGCAATGCCCCTGCCTTGTTTTGGACCTCTGTCCAATTTAATCAATTTGTAATTATCCGGAATGGCTAGCGCTACGGCTGGATGGTTGGATGGGTTCAGCCACGTTTCTGTCAGGAAACAAATATCAGGGGACTGAGAGGTGATTAAATTCAATATGTAAATGTAAATGTGTTTGTACTTGTATAGCGCACTGCCACCCCCAACGGGGGCATCCTGGCGCTTTTACTCATACCGCTGTGGAACCCTTCCTGGCTTTCCATGTGAGGTGTCCACTCCTGGGCACCCCCATGGTGAGGCCAGGCATCCCAGCGCTGTTGGGGCCGTTGTGGAGATTAAGCAAGCTATTGCCCAGAGTTGCAGCGTGGGACCCATGATTAGAATAGGCACTGAGGCGAGAATATCCGGTCCGCGGAATTTATAGCCCGAGACCCTGCCATGACAGGAATCGAACCCTGGTCCCGGACCAGTGCTCTGCATCGAGGTCTGCCACTCTAACCATTGAGCCACACTTCTCCACTATCTCAATATCTCATTAGCATGTTTGGCTAGTGATTTTACATTACAGAGGAGGCATTTTAAGTCAGTTCCGGCATGTGTGGAGCAGGAGTCAGTCCCTGTGTAGTACCCAAGTTCAGTGGAGTTTTGAAAATGACAATTGAGACAGGCTACAGGGCCCTCAAGATTTGAGGGGAGACTTTTAAAGCATAAAAGTTGTTGAGGGGCACTGACATAGCTCGACACCCTCAATTTATGAAGGGTAGCCGAAGAGTAATGATAACTGTTATTAGGTCCAATATTGCTTACCCTAGAAGAACATGCGTGAAATGGTGTTTGCACCGTACAATTTGGATATAATGTTTCCCTTAGATCCCGGTCATTGCACTTTAGGCTTGAAGTCACCCCCAAGGTAGGCCCTTCAGTCCATGGGCAGGGTGCATGGTCATAAATGTGTGGGTTCATGAGCAGAGATACCCCTACAAACCCCAGACTCTATTATCTTGTCTTTGTAAGTGTGGGCACAAAACGAAACCTCAGCATCATACTAAACTCATCACTCACAATAAACCACCAGATCAATGCCGTCTCCGCGACCTGCTTTAACACACTCGGCATGCTTCTAAAGACTTTCAGATGAATCCCAACCGAAATTAGAAAAACTGTCACACACGCACTCATCAGCAGCACACTGGACTATGGCAACGCTCTCTAAAGCGGAATCAACAAGAAACTCCTTTGCAAACTCCAGACTTTCCAGAATGCCGCAACCAGACTGATACTCGACATCCTCCCTCGCAGCCACATCACCCAACTCCTCCACAAGCTCCACTGGCTTCCAGTCGAAAGAAGAATAACCTTCAAACTCCTCACCCACTCATACAAGGCCCTTCACAACACTGGACCTTCAAATCTGAACACCCGCCTTTCCTTCCACGCACCCAAAAAAATACTCTGAGCAGCCCAGCTCTCTCTGGCCATCATCCCATGTCTCAGCAAGACTGAAACGGGAGGAAAGTCCTTCTTCTACCTCGCAGTCAAATCTTAGAACACCCTCCCACTCCACATCCAGCAATCTTTCACACTGCCCCAGTTCAGGAAGGACTTCCAGACCTGGCTTCTCGGATGACCCCAGCACTCAACAGAGCCACCCTCCTTCCCACCAGCGCCTTGAGACCCTCATGAGTGAGTAGTTGCGCTTTACAAACCCCTGACTGATTGATTGATTGGTTAGGACAGTCAATATAAGGTATGTAGTGGCCAGGACACTGGCAAGTCGAGATGTCCAACTACATAATGGCTGTCCCGAACATGGTCAATGATGGGTATCAAGCATGCCAAAATCATGCAACTACACCAATTCCAGTGTTAGTTGCATGATACCATGTTCTGGGGGGCTCCTTAGAGGACACTCAATGCCTACCTATGTAGCCTTACAGGGTCCGCCTTCCAGCCCATGCTGCTGCCAACACTATATAGTGTTCTAACCCCTGCTAATGAGCTTCACTCGGTCAGGGGAAGTTGAACAAAGGATTTCCTGTGAAGGAGAGGTGTGACCACCTCTCCTTTAGAGTAGGGTGGGGGAGCTTCCAAGTGCCATCCGACTGCATTAAAGGGCACATTTGGTGCTCTACATTCGCAAACCAGTTTTGCCCAATTCAGGAGCCCTTGACCCCCGCTCTTGCACGAAACTACATAAATGACAGGGGAGTTTCCACCTCGTGTCCAGCTCCTCCCTAGGGAGGTGCCCAAAGCTCCTCTAGGTGGCCACTTGTTCCCGCCATGTTGAATCTTGGCCCCTGGGAGCATATGACTGGCTTGGACAGCTGAGTAGCATTCCTGACCCCCTCTGATAGGTGGATCATCAGAGAAGAGGTCCTTCCCCTTCTTAGGGTTACTTAACGGCTCCTCTGAGGGTGGGTCCTCAGATTTGTCTCTACACCAACTTGCAGACCCAACTGCCTGTTGTCTGAAAACTGTCCAAAGACTCCTCTGTTGGTTGACACTGGAACTCTGCTGTTCTTCAAGCCAGGGCCAAAGACAAGACTACTACGGTGGGAAGATTCCTGCTGCATCTTCTTCCCTGTGCTTCTCCAAGTTCTGCAACTCTATTGCCATACATCCTCTGAGCCACCAAGGCCTCAGCCTGCATCCCAGCCAGAAGGGATCTCCCTTGGAGTGAAGGAGTCACTTCCCTGTATCCGCAGGCACCTCTATGTTGACGATCGGTTTGCTGATCCTGCTACCCCATGGACATTGCCTGGGTCTGAAACACAGGTGGTGGTTTGTTGATTCTCCAGAGACCTGGCCAGTTTTCCCTGCATCGTGGGTGACTGAAATCCCTCTCCAACTGAAGCGAACCGCCTTCCTGTGCACTGTGTCTGTTTTCCATTACCAAGGCTTGTGGGCTCTCCTCACAAAAGATCTTCAAGCTCCAAAAAACTACAGCCTCCAGCACTGCACAGCACCAAGAACAACATTCTGCTGGCATACTCTGCAGCGTGGGCCTTTATCTCCTGTGTGCTGTTGAGGCTTCTCTGCGACTCCTGGTGCCTGTTGCCAGAGGGTCCCCGAGGGGGCTCTATAAATCCCTGCTGGCTCTCCTGCATGCTGTGGGCTGGCCCTGACTTGCCCATGCTGGGTTAGTCCCACAGACCTTGCTGGTCTTCAAAACAGCATCTTCTCCCATGAACCGTTGTTTGCATTAGCAAAGGCTTGTTGGTGGTCCTGCCAGCCACTGACCTTCCTGCACTCGTCAACCGGTGTGGGACAGTTTGTGGATGGCTCATGTGCTCCTGCATCATCACCTGGGCTCCACAGCTGCTGCTTCAACCTCACTGTGCTACAGCAAGAGCCTCCTACAAGGGCTGGTATTGTCATCCTGTGCCTCCTGGTCACCTCCGGGTAGTTTGGACTCAGTCCCCTTTGCTTTCAGGTTATCCTCATCTGGATTACATGTCTTGGTTCCACCAGCCTGGTCCACGAGACTCTGTAGCTGACAATCATCCGCAAACCTCAATTGACGTCTATGAGCGTTTCTGACTCCACTTCATCCGTATGCACCTAGGCTCCATGGTGTAGGTATCCTGGTTCCTGGGATATCCATAGGTGGAATGGCTCTCCATCCTACCTTGATCCAAGTTGTTCCTTCGGGGTCCTTTTGCAAGGGTCCTAGAACTGTAAAATTCCAACCACAACTTGCCCTGTGTTGTACTACGGATGTTTGACCTGGTGTAACCACTCTGCATTTAGGTGCCTTGGGATCCCTGGGTACGCACCTTAGGTGGCTTTCGTGTTTCCCCTGGGATCCTCCATCCTTGGGTACTAGTCCCATTTTGGTACTTACCTCACATTCCACTATTTTAGTATATGGTTCAGCCCACTGGTTGAGCCCTATGTGTTCTTCTATGCTACTTATCTATTTCTGAAGTATTTCTTGTGTGTAGTTGATATCTCCAGGTAGTAGATACACCAAGTTAGTGTCTAGTGTGAACTAATAAATGTAAAGTATTTTTATACTCACCTGGTGTGATTCTTTCTTATGTGAAAAGCTTACTGACTAACTACAGTGGTGCAAGCACTTGCTTTACACTCATTCTTAATAAGCCTTAACTGCTCTCCACAGCTACCCCTTGAGAGGTCTGGTTTTCAGGGACCTAAACACTATCACTAAGGATTGCCTGGACTCAATAGAGAATTCAAGACTCTCTTACCCACTTTATGAGATAGACTCTGCCAAGCATTCGAGGTGCACATCACTGTGGATGAATCAATGGAGGGAATACCTAATGAAGTGCCTAAGAATGAAGGAGGAAGAATCAGTGGCATATACCCCTGCTCAACAGCCAAATGGGGGAGGAACAAAGTGGGGCGGTAACAGTGAAAAGCAGGATGAGCTTGAGCACACAGGTAGTGAAGCTCCATATTAGGGGCTTCAAATCCACCCTCTTGAAAGGGTAATGTGAGAGTGTCTCATTGGATGCGGGGTTGTCTTCCCGCCCATGCTAAACAAATCAATTGTGGTTTTAGTGCCCGAAAAAATAGGCCTCAGTGGGACAGGGATGTTAAAACAAAAGTATAATAGCTTGGGCAGGAATACCATTTTCATTTAAGCAATACGGCCTGCTAATAACAACAGGAGAGAAATCCAACAGGTCATCCGATCAGTAAGTGCAGGACAGGTCGGTGCCAAAATTAGAGTGTGTTCCTTCCTCTCGGTCATGGGAGACCACAATCCACAGGCACTGGAGTTCTGTCAGGCATCACAGTAGTGGAAAGTCCAAAGTGAAGAGTACAGTGGCCTGCGTGAAGAGAAAGAGATGCAATTTTTCTCAATTGATCCGAATGCCAGACAATCCCCAAACCGAACAAACTCCCTTAGGCTTTGATGCAGATCGCAAAGGAAAAGGGTAATGTTGTCTACATAGAGAGAAATTAACAGGTGCCTACTAGGGTATCATAGAACATAGTCACGATAGTGCTGCCTCATCTTGGCAGTCAATGGCTCAACTGCCCAAGCAACAAGCATTGGCATAGCCAAAAGCGAGACCTATTGGCTATGCCAATGCTCGTTAGTATTGAATATAGGGAGAGGGATTCAAGAAGGGGGTCTACAGGAAGTATGAAGGGGTTATAGGATAGGACAAGAGACATAGAAGAACGGAAGAAAGATAAATAAACATAGGAATGTTACCAACTATCCATCGTGCATTTGAGTGGGGCATGGCCAAGCCCTGAGAGGGTTAAAAACCTTTCGATCGTGTTTAACAGGTTTATAAACTTTGTTTTAAACGTAGTGAGTAAACTCTAAATTAAACAAAATGAACACGAAACGTGCATGAAATGCATGCGCGCTTGAATGGGAAAATAAGCAGAAAGCACCAACAGAGGGATTTTAAAAATGTCTGTCCTGGAGACATCGGGATAAAGGCCACGCAGTAAAGAGAAGGTGGAAGGAATGTTCTCTGAAATATCGAAGAAAGGGCGCTCTAGAGTGAGTCGCAGGACACCTAAGAATGGGCTCCAGAATGAGCTGTGGGGCACGTGCTCTGCGCGAGGCACGGGGGTGCGTTCTGTGCAGTGCACGCGCCCCTTAATATCCCAGACCTTCCGCTGCTGTATTTACGTTCCGGGTTTTGTTTGCACTATTCCAAAGTAGATCGAAGAGGCGAGGGGAGAAATCAGACATGCAGGGGTGGGGCGGAGGTTCAAGGCAGCAAGTGCTGTAGGGAGGGCAGGTGGGTGAGCAGGACCAACCGGTGTGGGAAATACAAACGTCATCTGCCCTGAATGTCGCCACCACAACCCCCAAAATATTGACTTAAACAAGGCACACTACGTGAAAGAACATGATCGCCTCTGAGCGCTTCAGCGCATTTTTAGGACAAGTAAGCGCTATACAAATATATTTTACAATACAATGCAAACTTTGAGTGAGCCCAAAGAGGTGGGGAGGGCTCTATCCCTAATGTACTCCCCACCAGACACGGCGTGTATTTAGCTGCAGGTTTTTAGAAAGCGGACAAACTTGTAGCGCAATAAAAGAAGCTCACTTTTTATTCCAACATCCTACAAATAAAGTCTGTTTTGGGAAATTTCATAATATCCGGGTTAAAATCAACAAAACAATCCCCAAACACGGGTGATTGGGATTAAAGCAAGCGACTTTCACTCAACGAATATACCCCCCCCCCATAAAGCAGAGCGCCCCTCTTTAATATCTGTAAATTTTAAATTACAACGAGCACCTCTTCTGGGTGTGTAGATAACACCCGTACCCGCTTCGCGTAGAGGACTTATTGAATTAAAAACAAGCTCGCAACTGCAAGTAAATATACTAAAATGCAGATGCTTGAAGTTTGTCAGACACTGGTAAATATAAGGAGGCCTGCAAAGAAAAGATTTTGAGCAAAGGCAGTTAAAGCAGCACACGCAGCTCTTAACACAGCATGCCTGGAAAAATGAGCTCATTCTCTTTCATGTTTACACATCCCAAGAAGCCAGCACAAATCAACTCAAGTTTAGAAACATTCAGCCTAGCCTCTGCAACCCACCACTCCTCCTGTACGTACCACAGACTGGAAGTCTGCCTACTTCTGAAAATGCTCCATGGTTCAGCTCACCTGCTTCTACAGCCAAAGCACCCTCCTGGACTGTAAGCGTCTGCCAAAGTCAAGCACACAAGTCAATACCAGCGGCAACACAAAGGCTTCACTGGCTGAAGCACTCAACACGGCGCAGCCCAGAGTCTGCGGTTCTATAATAACAAGCATTGGCCGCGCGGCAGTAAAAATGTGGCACGGCCGCGCGGCCCGTGAAAGTGATCGTGATCAAAGATAGATGGCGGCTGCGCGCGTGCACGCTCGCGTGAACGCAAGAGCTAGGCCACCAAAAGCCTGTGGCAGCCCTTTGAAAACCCACGCACTAAAAGTCTCGCCAGTCCAGCGCATGCGCTGGGTCAGGCGAGACCTAAAAAGGTGAAGGCGATAATGGGCAGCCCTGCCTTGTACCACGTGTAATCGCAAAGTGGGCGGGGGGGAGTACGCCGTTAATATTCACCCTAGCAACAGTGTTGGAATAGAGGAGAACAATCGAGGGCAAAAAGGTACGGGGGAATCCCACCTCACATAGGACAGCCTGGAGGTAGTCTCACTCAAGAGGACTGAGTGGCGTCTAAAAAGACTGCCACCGCAGCCAAGTGAGGGTTAATATTTCACTACAACAAACAAATGATGGACGGAATGCTGACAATGCAGACATTCTCCCCCAGTCAAGAGATCTGGGTTAAATCCATCGTTCTTTGGCCCACTACGCCACCCCAGTTTAGACATGGCCATATGCAAATCAGTCTTGACCCTGTGCCTCATGGGAACAGTCCAGCCCGAACTGCCAAGCCATGTCTTCCCTGGACCGGAATCAAGCATCCTAGGACCGGTTTCTGGCTATCAGCCGTCATCAGCCAGGATAGCTTGACTCCAGTGGCGTAGTGAGCACGGGTCCCACGTCTGGGAATACCCATCCCACTTAGGGCGAAAAGCGTTACAACAAACAAATGATGGACGGAATGCTGACAATGCAGACATTCTCCCCCAGTCAAGAGATCTGGGTTAAATCCATCGTTCTTTGGCCCACTACGCCACCCCAGTTTAGACATGGCCATATGCAAATCAGTCTTGACCCTGTGCCTCATGGGAACAGTCCAGCCCGAACTGCCAAGCCATGTCTTCCCTGGACCGGAATCAAGCATCCTAGGACCGGTTTCTGGCTATCAGCCGTCATCAGCCAGGATAGCTTGACTCCAGTGGCGTAGTGAGCACGGGTCCCACGTCTGGGAATACCCATCCCACTTAGGGCGAAAAGCGTTACAACAAACAAATGATGGACGGAATGCTGACAATGCAGACATTCTCCCCCAGTCAAGAGATCTGGGTTAAATCCATCGTTCTTTGGCCCACTACGCCACCCCAGTTTAGACATGGCCATATGCAAATCAGTCTTGACCCTGTGCCTCATGGGAACAGTCCAGCCCGAACTGCCAAGCCATGTCTTCCCTGGACCGGAATCAAGCATCCTAGGACCGGTTTCTGGCTATCAGCCGTCATCAGCCAGGATAGCTTGACTCCAGTGGCGTAGTGAGCACGGGTCCCACGTCTGGGAATACCCATCCCACTTAGGGCGAAAAGCGTTACAACAAACAAATGATGGACGGAATGCTGACAATGCAGACATTCTCCCCCAGTCAAGAGATCTGGGTTAAATCCATCGTTCTTTGGCCAACTACGCCACCCCAGTTTAGACATGGCCATATGCAAATCAGTCTTGACCCTGTGCCTCATGGGAACAGTCCAGCCCGAACTGCCAAGCCATGTCTTCCCTGGACCGGAATCAAGCATCCTAGGACCGGTTTCTGGCTATCAGCCGTCATCAGCCAGGATAGCTTGACTCCAGTGGCGTAGTGAGCACGGGTCCCACGTCTGGGAATACCCATCCCACTTAGGGCGAAAAGCGTTACAACAAACAAATGATGGACGGAATTCTGACAATGCAGACATTCTCCCCCAGTCAAGAGATCTGGGTTAAATCCATCGTTCTTTGTCCCACTACGCCAACCCAGATTAGACATGGCCATATGCAAATCAGTTTTGACCCTGTGCCTCATGGGAACAGTCCAGCCCGAACTGCCAAGCCATGTCTTCCCTGCACCGGAATCAAGCATCCTAGGACCGGTTTCTGGCTATCAGCCGTCATCAGCCAGGATAGCTTGACTCCAGTGGCGTAGTGAGCACGGGTCCCACGTCTGGGAATACCCATCCCACTTAGGGGGAAAAGCGTTACAACAAACAAATGATGGACGGAATGCTGACAATGCAGACATTCTCCCCCAGTCAAGAGATCTGGGTTAAATCCATCGTTCTTTGGCCCACTACGCCACCCCAGTTTAGACATGGCCATATGCAAATCAGTCTTGACCCTGTGCCTCATGGGAACAGTCCAGCCCGAACTGCCAAGCCATGTCTTCCCTGGACCGGAATCAAGCATCCTAGGACCGGTTTCTGGCTATCAGCCGTCATCAGCCAGGATAGCTTGACTCCAGTGGCGTAGTGAGCACGGGTCCCACGTCTGGGAATACCCATCCCACTTAGGGCGAAAAGCGTTACAACAAACAAATGATGGACGGAATGCTGACAATGCAGACATTCTCCCCCAGTCAAGAGATCTGGGTTAAATCCATCGTTCTTTGGCCCACTACGCCACCCCAGTTTAGACATGGCCATATGCAAATCAGTCTTGACCCTGTGCCTCATGGGAACAGTCCAGCCCGAACTGCCAAGCCATGTCTTCCCTGGACCGGAATCAAGCATCCTAGGACCGGTTTCTGGCTATCAGCCGTCATCAGCCAGGATAGCTTGACTCCAGTGGCGTAGTGAGCACAGGTCCCACGTCTGGGAATACCCATCCCACTTAGGGCGAAAAGCGTTACAACAAACAAATGATGGACGGAATGCTGACCATGCGGACATTCTCCCCCAGTCAAGAGATCTGGGTTAAATCCATCGTTCTTTGGCCCACTACGCCACCCCAGTTTAGACATGGCCATATGCAAATCAGTCTTGACCCTGTGCCTCATGGGAACAGTCCAGCCCGAACTGCCAAGCCATGTCTTCCCTGGACCGGAATCAAGCATCCTAGGACCGGTTTCTGGCTATCAGCCGTCATCAGCCAGGATAGCTTGACTCCAGTGGCGTAGTGAGCACGGGTCCCACGTCTGGGAATACCCATCCCACTTAGGGCGAAAAGCGTTACAACAAACAAATGATGGACGGAATGCTGACAATGCAGACATTCTCCCCCAGTCAAGAGATCTGGGTTAAATCCATCGTTCTTTGGCCCACTACGCCACCCCAGTTTAGACATGGCCATATGCAAATCAGTCTTGACCCTGTGCCTCATGGGAACAGTCCAGCCCGAACTGCCAAGCCATGTCTTCCCTGGACCGGAATCAAGCATCCTAGGACCGGTTTCTGGCTATCAGCCGTCATCAGCCAGAACGATGGATTTAACCCAGATCTCTTGACTGGGGGAGAATGTCAGCATTGTCAGCATTCCGTCCATCACTTGTTTGTTGTAACGCTTTTCGCCCTAAGTGGGATGGGTATTCCCAGACGTGGGACCCGTGCTCACTACGCCACTGGAGTCAAGCTATCCTGGCTGATGACGGCTGATAGCCAGAAACCGGTCCTAGGATGCTTGATTCTGGTCCAGAGAAGACATGGCTTGGCAGTTCGGGCTGGACTGTTCCCATGAGGCACAGGGTCAAGACTGATTTGCATATGGCCATGTCTAAACTGGGGTGGCGTAGTGGGCAAAAGAACGATGGATTTAACCCAGATCTCTTGACTGGGGGAGAATGTCTGCATTGTCAGCATTCCGTCCATCACTTGTTTGTTGTAACGCTTTTCGCCCTAAGTGGGATGGGTATTCCCCGACGTGGGACCCGTGCTCACTACGCCACTGGAGTCAAGCTATCCTGGCTGATGACGGCTGATAGCCAGAAACCGGGCCTAGGATGCTTGATTCTGGTCCAGGGAAGACATGGCTTGGCAGTTCGGGCTGGACTGTTCCCATGAGGCACAGGGTCAAGACTGATTTGCATATGGCCATGTCTAAACTGGGGTGGCGTAGTGGGCAAAAGAACGATGGATTTAACCCAGATCTCTTGACTGGGGGAGAATGTCTGCATTGTCAGCATTCCGTCCATCACTTGTTTGTTGTAACGCTTTTCGCCCTAAGTGGGATGGGTATTCCCAGACGTGGGACCCGTGCTCACTACGCCACTGGAGTCAAGCTATCCTGGCTGATGACGGCTGATAGCCAGAAACCGGTCCTAGGATGCTTGATTCTGGTCCAGGGAAGACATGGCTTGGCAGTTCGGGCTGGACTGTTCCCATGAGGCACAGGGTCAAGACTGATTTGCATATGGCCATGTCTAAACTGGGGTGGCGTAGTGGGCAAAAGAACGATGGATTTAACCCAGATCTCTTGACTGGGGGAGAATGTCTGCATTGTCAGCATTCCGTCCATCACTTGTTTGTTGTAACGCTTTTCGCCCTAAGTGGGATGGGTATTCCCAGATGTGGGACCCGTGCTCACTACGCCACTGGAGTCAAGCTATCCTGGCTGATGACGGCTGATAGCCAGAAACCGGTCCTAGGATGCTTGATTCTGGTCCAGGGAAGACATGGCTTGGCAGTTCGGGCTGGACTGTTCCCATGAGGCACAGGGTCAAGACTGATTTGCATATGGCCATGTCTAAACTGAGGTGGCGTAGTGGGCAAAAGAACGATGGATTTAACCCAGATCTCTTGACTGGGGGAGAATGTCTGCATTGTCAGCATTCCGTCCATCACTTGTTTGTTGTAACGCTTTTCGCCCTAAGTGGGATGGGTATTCCCAGACGTGGGACCCGTGCTCACTACGCCACTGGAGTTAAGCTATCCTGGCTGATGACGGGTGATAGCCAGAAACCGGTCCTAGGATGCTTGATTCTGGTCCAGGGAAGACTTGGCTTGGCAGTTCGGGCTGGACTGTTCCCATGAGGCACAGGGTCAAGACTGATTTGCATATGGCCATGTCTAAACTGGGGTGGCGTAGTGGGCAAAAGAACGATGGATTTAACCCAGATCTCTTGCCTGGGGGAGAATGTCTGCATTGTCAGCATTCCGTCCATCACTTGTTTGTTGTAACGCTTTTCGCCCTAAGTGGGATGGGTATTCCCAGACGTGGGACCCGTGCTCACTACGCCACTGGAGTCAAGCTATCCTGGCTGATGAATGCTGATAGCCAGAAACCGGTCCTAGGATGCTTGATTCTGGTCCAGGGAAGACATGGCTTGGCAGTTCGGGCTGGACTGTTCCCATGAGGCACAGGGTCAAGACTGATTTGCATATGGCCATGTCTAAACTGGGGTGGCGTAGTGGGCAAAAGAACGATGGATTTAACCCAGATCTCTTGACTGGGGGAGAATGTCTGCATTGTCAGCATTCCGTCCATCACTTGTTTGTTGTAACGGTTAATATTTCACAGCACTGCAAAAAGTGTTAGCACATTGTAGGAGGTGGATTGCCCAGGGCTGAATCCCAACTAGTTGGGATGAACCAGAAAGTTTATGAGAAGGGTCGGCCTCTTAGCCAGTAACTTAGCTAAGATTTTACATCAAAATTGATCAAGGATAGCTGCCTATAGGACTCACAGAGATCAGAAGACTTATCTGGTTTGAGCAACGTGATAAGGCCACGTGCAAGGATGGGGGGCTCTGGCCAGTCTCCCACGCTTCTTTAAAACAGCAAGCAACACCAGAGCTAAGAGTTCTGCATAGGCCTTAAAAGGTTTTGCAGGTGGCATATCAGGCCCGGCACCCTCCTGGCCTGTAACTGCTGTGTCGCCTCCCTGACCCCATCTATGGTGAAATCCAGATCAAGGAAAGTGTGTTGTGTGTCGCTGAGCCAACCTAATGCTAAGCCCTCCAGGTATGAGACAAACTCAATAGGATCCCCCCGCTGAGAAGTGTAGAGGGCACTATAGAATTTCAAAAAGGTCCGGAGGATACTAGGGGTGTCAACATTCACAAATCCTGCTTGCCTCGGATACCCAAGATATCAGTAGGAGACCACGGATGCCTAATCATAGTTGCTAGAGTTTTGCCCAAGTGTTCACCTTCTCTGTCGGCTCGTGCAGTGACATATTTACCACGGAAAAAGGGGTTCCCTAGTGGTCACCTCATGGTACTTGGACAACACTGATTTAAATTGTTGGGCTAGCTGGAGGTTCGCAACTGCGGCCTGCTGAGTTTCTAAATGCTTAGTATCCTTCTCTAAGTGGGATAGATGATCTCTTAGGAAGCACAGCACCCCCTTCCCCTCTTAGCAAGGCAGAACCCACGAATAGTAACCCTGAAAGCCTCCCATACTGTTCCCACCAGTGGAACCATATCTTTATTACGTTTCAAGAATTCAGATATATCCTGCTCTAGCTCTTCTTTAAATTGATTGTCTAAAAGCATGAGTGAAGATAGACGCCAGTTCACTCCTCGTGGTACCAGTGAAGGAATAGATAGTGCAAGCAATACAGGAGAATGATCCAAAAACGTACATTCTAGATGCACAATCTCCCACACCCAGGGGTCCACCCCTCTAGAATTAACCAATAGTCCAACCTAGATCAACTCCCATGCACCCCAGAATAAAAGGTTCCTTCCTTATCATGTGGGTGACACAGTTTTCAGACATCTAGCAGCTCAGGGCCTCTTATAATATCTTGATGATGTTGTGAGGCATTACTGCAGTAGTTGGGCGGCACATGCAAGAGGTCCACACCCTCAGTGATAACACAATCAAAATTGCCCCCCAGAGCAACAAAGACGGACCTGTGGATGCTATTTGGCCCCACGGCTGGTCACAAAAGATGGAGTCATCAGTATTGTGCCCAAAACAGTTGACCATAGTGAGACTATGGGAGAGCACCCTCCCCCACTTTATTGTGTATCAACCTCGGTCATCGCTAAGGGACCCCTGTTGGGCATACAACATCCCCCTGCGTGTCAGAATAACAGTACCATGGGCGTAAGACAAGTATGAGGAGAATACACCATGTAACACTCATTTCCTGGCAAAGGATGTGTGTTTAGAGGGGGCTGCTAGATGAGTCTCTTGTAACAGAGCAGTATGTATCCTATGTCTATCCAGATAGGATAGATTATGCCTACGCTTACGTGGGTCACTCAAACAACGTACATTTCATGTGATGCATTCATAGAGCATGTGGGGAAGGGAAGGACCATCTTGTTTAATAGAGATCATTCCAGTGTGCGGACATGAAAGTGTAGAGGGAGCACAATGAGTGTCAGATCATTTGACACAGGGTTGCAGCACTGCAGCACTATAGAGGATGCATATACATCACAGTAGTTAACGTTGAGAAAAAGGTTCCCCCCCACCACACTGACAGCCCAACCCCATCAGGAAAACCCTACCACCCAACCCATGTATCCGCAAACAGAAAACTACACAATAAGTAATCGAGCTGTTTAGTTAACAAGAAAAGATAAACCAATCAACCATTTTGAGGGGTAACCTGCAGGGTGCACCCAGAGAGACAGCGAGTGTCAACATCGTCAAGCCGATGATGTCCGGGGAAACCTAGTGGGGCCTCACCCTGCAGAACGAGCATACTGAGTGGTGACCTTAGCAAACTGCAGAGGCAATCGAATTAACACACTGAGTAACAACATCTAACCATGACAAGGCCCTAAGAGAAGCTTCAAATGACACCTGGACTGGGCATAGTTATGAGCATAGTCAGCAGATGGGGAGGTGGCACATGATGAAACCATAGTGAGTGACGAACCCGGGTCACGGAAGGGATGTTTGCGCAAAAAATCTGTAACATGCTGAGGGTTGGTGCAGAAATTATCGTTTCTTTGCATGGGTATTCGAAGGCGAACAGGGTAGAGCATAGCATACTGAATGGCAGCTTGTTTGAGCTGCTGCTTAACTGAACAAAACTTGTGACGTGCCTCCTGGACCAATGCAGAAAAGTCTGGGAATGGAGTTGCCATTAAAGTTAATTTCTCCCTGGCCAACTGCAGAGCAGTATCACGGTCTCAAAAATTGAGAAGTCTGGCAACAATCAGGCGGGTCGAGGCCCCCAGTTGAGGACGAGCCACTAAGGTGCGGTGCGCACATTCCACAAGGAGTATCCTCGAGAAGAAGTAAACACCAAAAAGAGCAATTCAAATCTTCTCAACATAATCCTCCAGCTTGCCCATATTGGTAGTTTCGGACACCCCAAGATGCAAAGACTGTTGCGGCCCGAACACGCCTCTTAATTCTAATTTTTAACCACTATGACCTTGAGGATTCGTTCTATATTATGGAGAGTGTGTCCTTGAGAAGATATAGTGTCCTTGAACATAGAGATGCACTGCTCGGCCTCCTGAAGCCGAACATCATGCTTTTTGAATTTACGAGTGATGGAGTCCATCTGCTATACATGGAATCAAAGTCAGGCTTTTCTGCATCACCAGCAGCAAAGCTTTTATGTCTGCTGAGTCCAAAGGAGCCTCCGAGGATGAGCCAGCAGCATCAGGGTTCTCTGTCCCAGCCTCGACCACCCGCTGCGCCTGGCAGAAGTCAAAACGAAGCTTGAACTGGTTGCCTTTAGATTTGACCATCCCAGTGCAAGCTTTACAGCGCCAGTAGATTCTGCCAGGGAGATCCAATGTGTGTGACACTAGATGGTGGAGAATGCACTGCCTGCAACAGCCCAGGAAGCACAGTGTTCCAGGATGAAAGACCTAGCCCCAGAAAGAAGAAGGGGCAGGGTCCTGCCTTACCTCCACTCGTGGGTATGGAAGGCAGGGGCACGAGCAGACCCATGCAAACATTGGGAGTGCAGTCCATCATACCTCAGAGCATTCAAGACACTAACACCCTTATGCATCAAGCCAAAATCCAGTCGGTAAAATACCGATTCCTTATTAGCTCCCGGTATTAAGTAAAAAATACCCAATCCCAATGCATCAACCCAAAAGCAGAAATCGGTATTTAAGGAATCCTTAAATAGCGATTCTTTAAATAGGGATTCCTTAAATACCGATTCCTTAAATAGCGATTGCATTTAAGGAATCCCAAAGTGAGATTCCTTAAATGCAATGCATCAAAGTTAAAAAAATTAGCGATTTCGCTAATAAGGGGAGCAAATTACCATGAAGATGAACTGCATGGTAATTTGCAAAAACTTTGAAAAATGCACTTTTGTGCATTTTTCAAAGTGTCATGTTGCGCACACACATGCCCTTAGAGCATGTGTGTGTGCAACATATGTGCACATATCATTTTCAGGGGTGCAACAGGGTGTCCTTTTGACACCCTGGCACCCTTGAAAGTGCTCCAGCTATTAGCGATTCGGTAATACCGAATCGCTAATACAGAATGGCTTTACATTCATTCCTATGGGCCTCCAAGCCCATAGGAATGAATAGGTAGGTATTCCTTATTACCGATTCGGTATTACCGATTCGGTAATAAGGAATGTTAAGGAATCGCTATTTGAATAGCGATTCCTACATGCATAGCCTTTTGCTATTCCTTATTAGCGATTCCTTATTTTTCGCTAATAAGGAATCGCAAATGCTAATGTTGATGCATATGCCCCAGAGTCTTGTAATGGGTGCTCCCAGTCAATCCATATTCATCAGGTGGCTGCCCCTCACTGTAGATGTCAAGGTTGGCCTCACCAAGGCTACCAGTCACTGACTGTCCCTGGTGCCCTGCACTGAAACCAATGAAGACCACTCCTGCTCCCAAGGAGTGCACCGGCTTCTGTTGCAGCCCCACAAGGGCCCCATGTATGGGGGGCATGAGCAGACCCCAGGCTTCGACCAGCCTATGAGCAACAGTCTGATGCAGGGTGTGTGGGTTCAAGGACCAGATGCAGTAGGGCCAGTTTGGCCCACTCCGTGTGGCAAGAGGGCCGTCACCTGGCGAACCCATGCCAGGCAGCAGGATAGGTCGTAGATTCCCCCAGGGTCTGGTGCTAGGGATGATGATTTTTCGTGGTGGCTACCTCACCTACTTGACCCCCAGCAGCACCCGGTACCCGCCACAATGCAAGCCACGCTGAAGAAGCCCAGTCGTCCACACAAGTCGGCCACTACTTGTACCACCTGCTCCCTGCTGACGAGAGGCAATTACCTCGAAACACGTGTCCAGGGATGGCATTTTAACTTTTTACTCGTGGCATAGGTGTACCCGCCGCTGTCACTACATCCTCCAGAATCCTATGGGGCTATTTGCTAGTATGACGAGCGGTGTGCGACCCACCTCGCATTTTGTATTTAAGCTCCCTGAGCCATGGGTTGACGAGCCCGGATCCCGCACCCGTGCGCCGTGAGAGGTACTATACCTGATAATAATTTTTGGCAGTCTACTTGGCACCCCGCATACTTACCTGCTCCCTGCTGACGAGAGGCAATTACCTCGAAACACGTGTCCAGGGATGGCATTTTAACTTTTTACTCGTGGCATAGGTGTACCCGCCGCTGTCACTACATCCTCCAGAATCCTATGGGGCTATTTGCTAGTATGACGAGCGGTGTGCGACCCACCTCGCATTTTGTATTTAAGCTCCCTGAGCCATGGGTTGACGAGCCCGGATCCCGCACCCGCGCGCCGTGAGAGGTACTACACCTGATAATAATTTTTGGCAGTCTACTTGGCACCCCGCATACTTACCTGCTCCCTGCTGACGAGAGGCAATTACCTCGAAACACGTGTCCAGGGATGGCATTTTAACTTTTTACTCGTGGCATAGGTGTACCCGCCGCTGTCACTACATCCTCCAGAATCCTATGGGGCTATTTGCTAGTATGACGAGCGGTGTGCGACCCACCTCGCATTTTGTATTTAAGCTCCCTGAGCCATGGGTTGACGAGCCCGGATCCCGCACCCGCGCGCCGTGAGAGGTACTATACCTGATAATAATTTTTGGCAGTCTACTTGGCACCCCGCATACTTACCTGCTCCCTGCTGACGAGAAGCAATTACCTCGAAACACGTGTCCAGGGATGGCATTTTAACTTTTTACTCGTGGCATAGGTGTACCCGCCGCTGTCACTACATCCTCCAGAATCCTATGGGGCTATTTGCTAGTATGACGAGCGGTGTGCGACCCACCTCGCATTTCATATTCATCAGGTGGCTGCCCCTCCCTGTAGATGTCAAGGTTGGCCTCACCAAGGCTACCAGTCACTGACTGTCCCTGGTGCCCTGCACTGAAACCAATGAAGACCACTCCTGCTCCCAAGGAGTGCACCGGCTTCTGTTGCAGCCCCACAAGGGCACCATGTATGGGGGGCATGAGCAGACCCCAGGCTTCGACCAGCCCATCAGCAACAGTCTGATGCAGGGTGCGTGGGTTCAAGGACTAGATGCAGTAGGGCCAGTTTGGCCCACTCCGTGTGGCAAGAGGGCCGTCACCTGGCGAACCCATGACAGGCAGCAGGATAGTTCGTAGATTCCCCCAGGGTCTGGTGCTAGGGATGATGATTTTTCGTGGTGGCTACCTCACCTACTTGACCCCCAGCAGCACCCGGTACCCGCCACAATGCAAGCCACGCTGAAGAAGCCCAGTCGTCCACACAAGTCGGCCACTACTTGTACCACCTCCGTCTTCCTTCAATGATGTCCAGCACAGGGCCTACATTCAGAGTGAGCACCTTCAGGCCAGGGAACCACACCACCGGACCCCACTCACAAGCAACAGGCGCCATACGTAGCGCGGCCTCCAGTTTTCTGATCGGTGCCCTGGTCTGCTGCTCAGATGGTCCCACAACCAGCAGGCCGATCGGTCCTTAAAAAAATGGCGATAGAGAAGGGTAAACAAGCATTGGGACGCAGGATTAGTGCAGATGAGGCAGGATGATGGTGCATGCAATCCTCGGATTGCAGGAGCCTCACCCAAATGTGGCCATTTTGCACGCCAGCTCTCTGGCACCCCCAGAACCAGAGATTTGGTGATTTCGAAGCAGATTGTGCGCATAAAGGTTTAGCATCTTCGAAAATGTGACTTATCACATTGAGGGGTGTGTGGGAGAAGATGTAGGCTTGTCAGAAAATGTCAAAAGTGCCACAGACACTTGAGTGTACAATGACAGTGAAGGATGTGGTTTTAAGAGAAATAGGGCTGTTGTTTCAGATTATTGAAGATGAGGCTTAGTTACCAGCTTAGAGAGAGTAACTTATGACATGTATGTGATTAGGTGGAGTAGAGTGTTAAGAGTCATTGGTGAATCTCAGAGAGGGTGAGATTGTAGAGTGAAGATAAGGTCCTTTTGGTAAGAGGATTTGACAGATGATAGAGTGGATGTGAGAATATGTGCAGGTATGTAGGCCTCAAGATGTTTCATAGTTGTGTTTTACCTGCTTACGGAGCAGTGAGCATACATTGGCTTTTTAGTGTTTTGATGCTGTGGGTAATCCAGGGCTGTGTAAGAAAACTGCAAGGATAAAGATCTGGAGTGAGTCAAATGTTGTTCTCAGCTTGTTATTAAGTAGGCTAAAAGATGTGGAGTTCAATATTGGTTTGAGGTCATTGTGAATTTTATTTACGAATGATGGAAGGTCATTCTGCGAATGTTAACATTTGGTAATGTTTGTCTTTGATGGGTGAGCACAGAACGGTCAGATAGGGTAACATACATGAGGGCATTATGGTATTGCCCAGTAACTGTGTGTCCTCCTAGACAAGATAGGCTTCTTGCTAAGTTCTGTTCTAGAATGGAATTCACAGGCTTGCCCTAATGTTCCATCTGTGTCAGTTCACTGAAGGCTGTGGCTGGGGTGACATATTAAATCTTGTCTACTTTCCCATGTGATCTCCACTTGTTTTATTTTACTTTTTCACAGGCATCCTTACAGGGAAATAGGTTGGGTAGGTGGGGTTCCACTGTGGAAGGTCTCCTTCCTCCGCTGGAAATGTTGCTCTTTCATATTTTTAGGCTGTCATATGATTCCAGAAAGGGCCACTGACCAGTATTCGCAACAAAGTGAAAGGGAAAATGATGGAATTGTGAGCTGCTTCAAAAAAGGGGAAAGGTAGGGATAAAAACAAGCACTGGCATAGCCAATAGGTCTCGCCTTTGGGACCTTATAAGTGTTTAGCCATGCAACAGTTGATGCTGTTGTACCAATGATATTGTGCTGCATAACTAGATACTTATAAGGTCCCAAAGGCGAGACCTATTTGGTAGGCCAATGCTTGTTCCACATGCAGCCAGGACCAATGCTGGGAGCTAAATGCCTTTTTTTCTCAACCATTTGAGTTCGCAAAGAGGGTGACATCAGGAATGATCGAAAACTGATCCCAAAGAAGATTACGTATTCTTGGAAAAGGTTTGCAGGCTGGGTTAGTCAACAGAAGTCTATGGGCGATATTGCTTCATTGTAACATGAAGATGAGTTCCGAAAAGGCAATAAACTCAAAATGAAAGTAATGCCCATCAGATGATGGTGTCACCTCCAAATGATGGGCAGTAGAATGGCACTGACATATGCCTGGTACGTTGTTTGGACTTTGGTGCAAATCACACGTCTTTAAGCGGCGGCTAACGAGCAACGACTTCCATTCCTGACTGAAAGCCAGACTCCCTCACCTGCTGAGCCAGAAGCTGGCGGCGTAGCTTCTGCCGCTCGCAGATCTCCTGCAGGCACTGGTTCATGATTTCAGTGTCTTCTTGCTTGCCGCTAAGTTCCAAACAGGAGGCGTTGCGCACGTCGCGCGTAGCGGTATTACGTCACAGAGTCCCGGTGAGCACACTACTGCCAGCCTGCCAGAGACACTCATGGAGGTGACAGAACTAGAGAAGCGCTTAAGTGTTAGATATGGTGGAATCTAGCGGCCATCTTTAATGAGTATCACTATATAGATTGCATCACAAGCTGCCGTTGATGTGGGGAAAAGGAGATAAAAAACTAGCATTTTGCAGGTCTCTGCTCCTTGTATTTAAAAGAAACAACATGTCCTATGGTTCTATAGGAAGATGTTGAACAGAAAAAATGTATTACAGTTACGAAATAGTTATACGTCCTGCATATGTGATGTAGTATAAAATCAAATTTTAATTATTTGTTTTCCCAGTAGTTTCACATCCACTGGTGTAGTTCGTAGACGTACTACTAGCTGTCTGTGTACACGAAAGTGGTGACTTAGTTGCCTTACTTAGAGAAGTTCTTCCGTGTTAAGCTTCTCTACAATTACAAAATACAGAGACTTCCCAGTCTCACTCATTGCGAGTGTTAATAACTTGTATGTTATGTTAAATTATGTTATGTGTACTTGTAAAGCAAACAACTTGCCTGGGTGGGTATCCTGGCGCTAATAAACAAGCAATGCCCGCGGGAAGCTTCTGGGGTCGAGCGGTGGCTGCGCGCGCTGGGGCGGATTCCTCAGCACTGCCGCCGGGCCCTTCAGCCTGTCTGGGAAAGCGAAACCACGCCGCCAGGCACGCGTAGGGACAAAAAAATGCGCGCGCGTGTGCACAAAGATGGCGTCGGGCTGTCCACATGGGCGTGCATTTTTTTGGCCCTCCGCGTGCATGTTTAGCTTTGCCGATGGTGAGAGCAGCCATCTTTGTCCGTTTGGACGCGCGTGCATTCAGCTTTGGCTGAATGGATTACAAAAGGTGCTCCCCATGGTGAAAGCAACGCATGCGCTGCTTTCGCCAGGCGAGACCTAAAAAGGAACAAAGGGGCCCATTCTCCAAATAAACACATTGTAATCATAGAAAGCCTTTCTGTTGGAACAAGGGTTTTTTTCTTCCCACTATGATGTTTGTTGGAAAACAGTGTGTTTTCCTTAGATAACCCTCACCCACCAGGGTTTCCCATTGGTGGGATGCTTCATCATTGGGATTCCTCCCGTTCCGCTGTGAAACGGGGCGTGCTACGACCTACGAGTTGCTAGGGAGCACGTATTGTTGGTACTATGTGTTTAGATGAAGAGTTAAAGGTGTGTGGGGGTATTAAAAATATCTGACTAGTAGGAAAGGATTATTTACTAATACTCTATCCAGTATGGTTAAAATATTGGAGGGGGATTGGGACTTAAACGGGACAATGTGCCTGAGTTCTGCTGTCCAACATGCTTCTAGTCCTACCCCAAGGGAATTCTTCAGGACCAAGAATGTATGTTCCCTGGTACCACTCTCTTATTTCCTCTCAGTCAGTAGAACCACAATTGTGAAATGTAAATAAATATAATAAATATATACAGCACCGATTGGTGTTAGTGTCACAATAGATCTGTATCAGATATTAGTTGCCTCCTAATTGTAACAAAAGACTGTATGGGGGCAAGGGTCGACTGTAGTCACACTTGCCTCGAGGCTACTCCCTTGCTTAAGGGTTCGCATCAGCCCGTGTCTCCGTAGGAACCCGATGATGAAGCATACTACCAAGGGGAAACCCTGGAATTGTGAGCTGACCAGAACAAGAACAAGTTGTGCACAGGAAGTGTAATTGTAATATCATTTATATAGTGCTTACTATCCATATCAGTGGTTTGATTGGTTTGTTGTGGATGTTGGATCCTGGTGTGAAACTCTATGTTCTGAGGCTTGGAATTATAAAATTGGGGCGTTTTAAACAGGAAGCCAGTTGCTGCTGTGAAGTATTTTCAGATTTGGTGGGTTGCTGGATGGATATTTGTAAACTTGGTTTCAGTGGAGTAGCACCTCAATCTGAATATAGAAGGTCTAGAATCACCTGGACGCTGGACAGGGGCGTAACAAACACCCCCGCAGCCCCCGCAGTGCATAAAGGGGGGCCCCCTCAGCTCATCTTTAGAGATCTCTGAGAGGTTTGCTCTAAAGCAGCTGCAGTGTGCAGCCTGCTCTGAGATCCTCCCGCTGACCCAGGACTGAAGAGAAACAAAGTAACAAGTTACATTGTTTCTCTTCAGTCAGAGCCACAAGCCAGGCCCGGAAAAGGATGGGGGTGGGGGCCCCCAGAGAGAACATTCCCCACAGGGCACAGCCTCTCAGAAGGGACGAGCTGACTGGGGAAGCAGAAGGTTTGCAGCTCCCGCCAGGAACAGACTCTGATCAGACGCATTGGAAGGTACACAATCAGGGGCCTATCAGTCGTGCAGCCAGTGCAGTGGCACCGGGGTTCAGGTGCGAGGGGGTGCATCTTGCCTGTGATGACTGCATTTATTTTACTTGTTGGCTCCTCAGATCAGTGTTTTTCCTCTTATTTGCCCTGCACCAACCTCTCTGTTTCCACTAGCTGGAGAGAAAGAAACTGGAGGGACAAGTAGTAAAACAAGCATTTGCAATGCAATAGGTCTCGCAATTGGGAGATTTTTAGCTATTGGCATTGTAAATGACAATGCCTTTTATTTATTTGTTTAAAAAACAACAGATAAATAAAAGGCATTGTCATTTACAATACCAATAGGTCAAAGTTTTCATAATACAAGACCTATTGCATTACAAATGTTTTTTCTAGTTTGTGTTGTACTTTGCACAAATATTTGTAATTTGCATGCTTGCGCACTAGTGAGCACTGCATGTACTACCCCCGGATAGTTTTGTATTGACACACACAACACTGCATGCACTGCGCGCACACGTCATCCCCAATGAGCCATGTACTCACTCACTGCACACAAATAGTTTTACATTGGCACATACACCTTTCCCAGTGAGCTGCGTATGTACCGAGTCTGGATAGGCTTACATTGACTCGCACAGCCCTGTATGCACTGCACTCAGATATGTTTACATTGCCATACACATCTTTCCTAGAGAGCTCCTTATGTCCTGTGTCTAGACAGTTTTACATTCACATGTCTTCTCTAGAGGACGCTGTATGATCTGTGACAAGAAAATGTTACATTGACACACACAGCTTTCCTAGTGAGTGCTCTGCGTACCGTGAGCAGAATGTTTTACATTCACACACAAGGCACTATGTGTGTTGTGCCCAGATAGTTTTAATTTCACACATAAGGCACTGTATTCACACACACGGCACTGTGTGTTGTGCCCAGATAGTTTTACTTTCACACACACAGCACTGTATTCACACACAAGGCACTGTATTTACATACAAGGCACTGTATTCACACACAAGGCACTGTGTGTTGTGCCCAGATAGTTTTACTTTCACAAACAGGGTACTGTATTCACACACAAGGCACTGTATTCACTCACAAGGCACTGTATTCACACACAAGGCACTATGTGTTGTGCCCAAATAGTTTTACTTTCACACACATGGCACTGTATTCACACACAAGGCACTGTGTGTTGTACCCAGATAGTTTTGCATTGACACACAAGGCACTGCGTGTGCTGTGCCCATATAGATTTACATTGGCATACACATCTTTCCTAGTGAGTGCAATGTGTACTGTGCCCAGATAGTACCACGTTGACAAGAAGCTGCCTTCTATTGAGTGTTGTATGTATTGCAACAAAATAATTTTTCATTGGCATACACATAGGTAAACTCTGTATGTTCTGTGCCCAGATAGTTTCTCATTTACATGCACTTGTCCTCAGTGAAGTGAAGTGTGTACTTTTTCCAGAACATTTCTCATTGCCATGCACATGTCTTCTAGCAGGTGTAAAATTAACTGTGCACACGTTTCTTCTGATTCTACTGTGCCCAAATAGTTTTTCATTGTCATGCACGTCCCCTACAATGTGTTTCTTGTTAACATGTATGTCGCCTTGTGTGTGCAGTACGTCCTGTGCCCAGATTGTTTCACATTGGTGTGCAATTGTCTTCTGGTATGTGAAGGACTGCCCAAAAAACTTCACATTGGCACGCACGTCTCCACTGTCTAAGTGAGCTCTGTGTTCGAAGGATTTCACATTGGCATATCCACGTCTCCTAGTGTGTTGTATATTCTGTGCTCATAGAGTTCCACATTGGCATGTATAGCGTGTAGTATGTGCAGTTACCTGCTGGTCGTATGTACTGCGCCAGCTAGTTTCTCTTCTTTGTCTCCTTCAATGTCCTGTGCCCTCTCATTGGGCCCATGTCTGTTAGCGTTGCATGCCCAACACCATGCCACTTGAATTAACCCTGTGACACTGTGCAAATGTTTTACACAACACGTGATTTTTTTGTGTGAAGAGTGTAACTCCCTCCCCCGGCTACGTTTCTAGTTGACGAACCTTAAAAGGAGAAGAGCAGGGGAGATTTGAAAATTGCTTTCTGACCACGACGAGTCGTAGCTGAAGCCTCGCGCCAGGGTGGGGGTGAAGTGTACATCTCGCTCCTTCAAGATTGTTTTATTTCTTGTGTGGTAGAGCAGAAGATCAGCTAAGTCGTATCAGTCGCAGGTACACAACATCAAGTTCATGCTGGAAATCTTTTCTAAGGAAAGCCATGGTGCCACAGCCGATGGGGGAGGAAGGGAAAGAACCGGGGCAATGGCCAACCTGATGCCCCGCATAAACAAGCATTTGCAATGCAATAGGTCTTGCATTTACGCGCGACCTATTGCATTGCAAATGGTAGGCATCACAGACATAGGGAGGGAGGGCGGGGCGAGAAGGCACGGACAACGAGAGGGCGGAGGGAGGGGAGAAGGCATGGACAATGGGGGAAGCAAGCTAATGAGAAGGAGATAAAATGGAAAGAATGAGAGTAAGTGAGGCAGAGAGAGAAAGAGAGACGAAGGGTGAGAGAACTAAGAAGAGAAGAAGAAGACTTTGAAAGAGGGAGAAAGTAAGAGAGAAGATACAGTGAGATCAAAAGAGTAGACCTGTTTTGTGATCTGTTCATGAATTTGAATCTCAACCAGGTCAAGTCATAGTTTCATCTTTTTGAGGTTGGTAAATATGTACAATAATGCCTTTGAGACTGTAGAAATTCAGAACAAAGAAACACTTTATTTTAAGAGGTGCCTTGAGGTGAAGAGGGTTATCAGAGAGTTCCACAGACCAAAGGAGAGTGAAATAGGTTTACAGAGTTTGAGAGTAACAGCAAAAATATATGACCACAAATCAGAGGAACCTTATGTTGATGGAATATTATATGAACAATGTTAAAATTTAAATATTTTGCAGACCCATTGATCGTTTATGGTTCAGATCTTTTTATCTATTTATCCAGGAACAAATACTCTTACCTAAATCCAAAGGCCGATTAGGTAGAACAGTGGGACATAACAGTGGGAGAACAGAAGAAGGAGATAGATGGCGAGGAAAGGAGGATACCAGGGGGGAGTGGGAAATCCAGGAGAGGAGGGATAAAATATCAGGGGTTGTCACCCAGGGAGCATCACCTCTCTCACCAGAATTAGCTCTTTCGCAATGTATTCAGTGTCAGCAGGCTGGGTCTTTTAATGCGTCATACCCACTGCGGTCAGTCTTTGTCTTGCTAATCAGGCGTGCCCCCTCGTCCTGTAAGCTGGTGTACTCATAAGTAAAGAGGACAAGTTCCCAAAAGTCCTGTGCCAGAAATGGGATGCATGGGCTCCACATTTTGTCAAAGTGTAGCAACTTGTTCTGCAGGGAGGCAGTTAGCTTTTCCATCCCTGTGAGGTCCCACAGATTATGCAGCCAATCAAAGTGAGATGACAATGTATCTCTACCCCATTTGGCCTTGATGACCTGTTTAGCCCCACACAAAGCCAAAGCCATTGTCATTGCCTTCCCTTTGTTAGAGTGTAGAGAGTGTGTCGGGTATTGAGGAGTCTCAGTAGGACGTAGCTAGAAAGACAGGCTATATCTGTTGCAAACCTTTCATTGATATCTTTCAGACTGCCTACCAGTAGCGTTTGAGTTTGGGACAGAGCCCGTGGAGATGAGTCAGTGTGTCTGGGCTGCCAAAGTTGCATTAACAGCCATTAGGACTGTTTAGTTTCCATTTTACCTTTTGGCTGGGGTGTAGTACCAATAGTGAGTAATCTTAAGCATTGCTTCTTTTCCCGAGGCGCAGAATGAGGTGTGCATTTTGTGGAGGATGTCAGTCCATTTCTTTTGGATGAAGTGAAAATCCAGCTCAGCCTCCAAGCTGTGGGGCTACAATAGTTGCACGATTCCCATGTTTTGAATCGTGTACACAGACCCGCCTTATCCAGGATTTCCCACACAAAAAGGCCAGTGCACTTGATCCAATGCCTTGCCTCTGTCAATTGACAAGGGAAGTGCTGAGACTCACTCTACAGTGAATGTGTGCCTGTCTGTCAGTCTCTCAGACACCCTGGAAAAGATAGCTGCACAGTGTGAAAGATTACGTTTGTGGCTGGTTCTCTTTGTCTTTATCGATTTAAAGAAATTTGGGGAAGACACGTTGGATTGTTTCTGCAGGACAGTAGGTTGGAGAAAGAGGTCGCTCTTAGTTTTGGGCTGATGATCAATAAACCAGGATTTGGGTAAACTAGTGAGTCTTGAGTAGCAGCATCACATGTTGGTAGGCTGGGTGCTGGCAGGAGATCCTTGAGTTGTTCTCTGAACAGTAGCAGTTTGGATGGGTTGTGATGCTCTACAGGAAGTCTGGTTCAAGGGCTGTTGTCAACATTAAATGGTCAGCCCTCTGCCGAGTATTTGAAAGTGAGTTATTTGGAAGACGGTGAATGGTTGGAACACAGCTTATTTTTTGGGGTGATTTTGTCCTTGATCAATAGTGGTGCTTATCAGTACATGGCTTTTTGAGGTAATGTCGTGGAGGTTGAAAAAGAAGCAAGAGCGAGATGTTAGCATCCAGGAAATACAACAATGGATTGTTTAAATCCATCTGTCCAAGAATGGTAACAGACAGTTGCATGTGTTGAAAACCTTAGCCCTGCCTGGTCTTTACAATTGATTATCAGAGTGTGGACACCAATGAATTAGCAAAATTAAAAGGCAGCAGGGAGAGATTCCAAGGCCAGGTGTACTAATGTCACAGCTGATGGAAAATGTTGATCCACGTACTCTGACCACAAGAAAAGTGTACATCCTCTTTAAGCCAATGTGCTGACCTAAATGATGCACCTCATGCATTATGCTCTTTTTTACTTTTTCCTATGTGGGAATATGCCTGTTTTTTGGGGGGGAGTTGTGTCAATGTGGATGTCTCTGTATATGAGGTATTGACCTGCTATTTGTTTGCATAAGAGTCCACAACAACATTTCTATGTCACTGTACAGAAAACAACAAGAAAGCTGAATGTGTGATAAGGGAAGTGAAGGGGTTTGAACAAGGCTATTATACATGGTCCAAAACAAAAAGTGCTTGTGATGGGTCAGAGGAAAGGATGTGTCTCCCACTCCAGCAAAATCCTCTCCTCCAAATGTGGCCTTTTTGTATCTGTGTGTGCGTGTGTATGTAGATATAGAGAGAGAGGGAGATTCAAACATTTTAATCAAACAACACTGATTTGCCACAAAAGGTAGTTGGACAATTTAAAGTGTGTGTCAAGGAGCAGTGTCTGTTTTTTCCATGTTATCACCCAATACATCGAGCAGCTGTGGTGGTGGGCACTACGGAAGCCAGGACAAATAGCACTGAGGAACTGGCACCATCTGGCCTCTCTAGAGACACCAGTGAAGACTATGGAGTAAATAAATACAACCTTTGAGGCTAGGGGTTCTGGGAGAGTATGAGGAAGAAGAAGGGCAATAAGATCTGTACAGGATTGATGAAGAGCATAGGGATAGATAAGAATGCACTGGAAGTGCTTATCAAGGGACCCAGAGAGAAAGTATGAAGGAAAGAAATCACGAGGGGCTATAAGGACAAGGTCAGCTGGAAAGCTGATAAGGAAGAGAGGGTGGAGTATAAAAGAGGAAAAGAGAAAAGAGAGGTAGGGAACAGAGAGGGTGAGAAAATAGAGGAAGGAAATACAAAGCAGATAGCATAAAAAGAGCCAAGAAAGAGAGTGAAATACTGCACAGGAGATAGGAAAGCATAGTGGAATGATTTCGACAGGATGGGAGAGAAAAAGTTGGAGATAAAAATGGCAGAGAATAGAAAGAAAAAAGCTTGGTGAGAATTAAGAAAAGATAGGATGCTCAGAAACTATGGAAAGAAAGAGATAGAAAGCAAGAGGGAGGAAGGAGGTGTGAAAGAGAAGGAGCAGTGGATGCACTTTTGGCAAAACTAAACGATGAGTGGGCCCGATGTTGTATATCATGACAAGAGTCTGCATCAGGAAACCCACCTAATATTGGACAAACTTCCTCTGCGTACTGATGGCAGTGACCCTGTAATGGATAGACCACCACCTATGGTGGCAGAGTATACCCAACTATTAACTCCACTATCCAGGTTTACTTGTAACGGCTGTATTGGTAACAGTGGCGTAACAATAGCCCTGCAGCCCCTGCAGTATGGTGGGTCGCTAGCCTGAGAGCTCTTGTCTGGCGGGGAGAATGGGGGGGGGGCCCTCCATGTACTTTACAGGGGGGCCCCCTCAAGTTTCGTTACGCCACTGAAGCTGGAAAGAAAACGACTCATACTCCATATGAGAAGCTCGTGCTTCAAGATGACTGATTTTTTCTCTGCCTAACAAATCACTAAAGAAACTTTGGCTGACGTTTCCCTAGTCAATATTCTTGGTACGCTGCTGCCCTCCTAAGGCTATTTTTGAGAATGCTATGGTACTTTGGTACATAGTGTTTCCATCTGTTCCCTGTAGAGGCTAGGGAATAAGCATCCCAAAAAGACTTAGTGGCACAATTACTAAACTTTCATGCAGCACAGGGCAGCAAGCATAGTTGCTGCGCTGCGTTTTGTGAAAGGGTACAAATGGTCCATAATTACAAAGATATGGAGAATTTCTGCTCTCTCCTTTCTCTGGTGAGCTTTGTGCTGCTGAGCGCCAACGCAGTCACCCTTGCACCAGAGTGCAAGGGTGCCTGCATTACAAGCAGGATTGTTTTTGTGCAGGAAACACCTTCTAAAGGCATTTTCCTCTTTCTATGTGCCCTACACAAAGCAGCACATGTGGAAACAGGAAATACCGAAGAGAAATAAAGATATTTCTCCTTGTTACGCCTCACTTGGGAAGGCATAGTAATTTGATGCATTTCTGGTTTTAAAAGTCTTGGTAAATCTGGGATTGTGCCAAAATATAGGTGGATGCATTGGGAGGGGTTTCTTATTGGGGAAAACAATTATTTTGAGAAAATAAAAAGGAGCACTGCACAAAAGTAATGGCATTTCTGCAGTCGTAATTGCATGGCATCTAGAATTATGCTGGTGGAAAGCATAGGAGAAACCTGGATTTTACTACTGTTTTCCAGGCATGCAGATTAATGCCTTTTGTGAGAACTGGACTCCTTGTGTTATTCTTCAGGTGAATTTAACTGAAGATTTTATTAACCTTGATCTAAGATTTTGTTTCAGGCTTTGATGTGTTATGTTCAATGCTGTCAATTTCAACTTGAACTATATGTTGGCTGCCCTGGCTGTCATTTTGGGTTTCAACTTTCCATAGTCAGAGCAGAACTACTATGTGAGAGAGATATGGTAATTTTGAACTGGGTGGTCTCCAAAGGTTTCAGGGTTTGCATGCAAATTACACAAAGAAAGGAGGAAGCACTGGATAGCTTTCTTTCTCTAAGGTCTGCACAGAATGAGGATAGTGCATGGAGTGATAAGCCATTAGTCGGTCCATGTTTAGGGTCAGCTGTGTAGGTCTGGTGTTTCTAAGCTGAATGTGAAAACCAGGTCTAGAATGTGAATGGCTCTGTGAGTGACAGAGTAAACCCAAACAATCGATTTGTGTTCATTATCTCATGGTCTTGTTTGCTCTACAGCAGGTCCACCTTTAGGGCGGTGTGACAGGTGCAGCCGCACCTGGCGCTGACCTCAGAGGGGCTCTTTGTTTAGTGTTTCAGAATAATTTATGGGTTTAAAAGCACCTGGTTCTGTGTTAAATGTGTGTCCAGCAGTTTTCAGGCAACAGTAAAAATGTCGAGATAACTCTGCTGGTTAATGTTCCTGCTGGAGAGAGGTCGGAGTTTTATATGGTGGCAGTTTTCACTCATCATAAAGTACCACATAGGGTTAATACACCTGATGTAAAGAATGCGTACCATGCAGAACACAGAACTGTATTTTATATGGTTAGCTCAGTGGGTACCTGCTTTTGTCACAGAGATCCCTTTGTTCCTTGCAGTTCATAAGTCACGATCCTAATATAGGACAGTGACCTATGACCTGTCATCAAAGAGCTGCATGCAAACTGAATGGTATAAGTTAGAATATTATGTTTTTTGCCAGTCTTTCATTACCCTAATGTTGCTACAAAGGGTTCATTTGGGCAAAAATACATTCTTATTAGAAAAGCAAAACCCAACCCCGTGGTACATTTTAAATACTGAGTTTGTGCTTTTCCAGACCAAACATTCTTGCAATATACTGTCTACTATCATGGATGACATCTGATTCATCCACCCTGTGACCCTCACTGTTTTATGTAGCATTTTCTGTGCATTGATTTACACATGTATGATTTACTGTCTCTGAATAATGGTCGTGTGATGAAAATGCTCTGACAAGCTACACTGGTGTGAGTGTGCTATAAAACGAATGGAATGCATTTGAGAGAGATGCTTTGTAGAGATGAGGCACACTTATTTCCTTTAAGAGTGAATCCTCAGGAAATTGAAGCCTTGTCATCTGAACTGGTTAATAATGCTGGCTGAGGAGGAGCTTAGCGCGCATCCAAGATGGTCGCGTGAGCACAGGGCTCCCCGGACCCTCGCCACTCCTCGCAATTTATCCTGATGATATCCTGATTTATTGGACGGGCTTTTGAAGGTGAACCCAGACTGAGTCCATAACTCCTTTCAGAATTTGAATCGGACTTGGGGGACCGAAATTACAGCATTTTGAACTTTCGAGGCCCATCTCGGGGCAGTGCCGGGGACTTGGTGAGCTGTGGATCCGGGACGTAGTTGAATAACAACGGCATTGGGACCTCACCAGTGGGCGTCCCCCACTTTCAGTTTCGTTTTTGGTTTCTGGCACGGTCTGATTGAGGGTCTGTTCCGCTCTGCCGGGGACCAGTCCAGTCTGGTGTCATCACTGCTTTCTCCCTACGGCGTACTTAGTCAAGTCGTGACTTTCTCCGGACCCCACGGCCCAGCTTCTCGGCCGGTTGGTGCCCGGCCGACCGGCGGCCATTTTCCCTCGGTCCTGCAGGCCCCTCCGGGGTGCATCTCCCACCATGACGGGCAGGGGTGAACCCGAGAAGCGGAAGACCAAGAAGTCTCTTCGCGGGGGACAGTTCCAGACAAATGTTATGGACCGCTACACTCATGCCAAGGGATCCCCAGGGCTCTCCAGCAATACCCCGGAGGATGCTAGAGACAGCCCATCTGTCCCTGTCGACTTGTCCCTGCAGGACATTATGGGCGCCATTACCGGTATGAAGGAGACCATCGGCCAGCAGTATGAGGCCCTGGCTCGTAAACTTGACACGGTCGCCATCGATGTCACTTTAATCAGGGCTGACCTGTCCAAAACTAACGAGAAGGTGAAGTCATTGGATTTGACGACCTCCAGCCTCACGGCCGATGTGTCGGAACTTCTAACATACCTTGGCGCCCTGAAATCGGCAAATGACTTGATGTCCCATCGGTTGGATGATTTTGAGAACCTGGCAAGACGCAACAACATCCGCGTCATAGGTGTTCTGGAGAATCCCGAGACCCGTTCTGTTGACCTCCTGATCGAAGAGCTAATCCTCACCCATCTTGCCCCGTCTGGACTTAGCAAGTTTTTTGCTGTGGAGCGTGCACATCGTGTCCCGGGCGGTAAGCCTAGGCCTGGCGCTCCCCCGAGGCCTATCATCGCCAAGCTTTTCCATTTCAGGGACCGAGATGCGATCTTGCAGGCCTCGAGGGTGCACGGCCCGGTGAAATTCGAAAACTCCTCAGTCAATTTTTTCCCGGACTTCACTCAACTCGTTCAAAGACGGAGGATGGGCTTTCAGGGGGTTAAGCGACGTCTTCGGGACCTGGGCTTGAAGTATGCGATGCTCTTCCCTGCCAGGCTTCGAGTGGAACATGAGGAGCGGACCTTCTTTTTTGAACGACCGGACAATGTGAGTGACTGGTTGGATTCCCTGCCTGGTCGGGGCGATCGAGCGGGGCACTCTGGCGGTGCCGAGGGTGGTGAGCCTCTACAGAATTGACTTTTCGGTCCCTAACCTTGATACTCGGACATTGCTCAGTTGGGTTCTACCTCTCTTGTATATTTTGTCTTATAGTAGCTCTCGTCTGGGTGGCGGGTGGTGGCCGGCCTTCCTCCTCCTCCGGGGTCTTTTTGTAGAATGGGATTGTTAGGGCGACAGGCACACTGCATTTTGGGGTGGTTTTACAGTTTGCAGGGGTGCAGGGAGGGGGGAGTTGTAACGGGTTTTGGTGGGGATGTTTGTGTTTGGGGGTGTTTTTTTTTCTCTCAAGGCGGCATATTTGTTCTTTCTTTGTTTTCGGTGTCCTGCTTTCTGTGGGGAGACTCCTGCTGCTTGTGTGGGGATGGGGGGTAGTGGGTTGAGGTTGCTAACTTGGAACGTCAATGGATTGGGGGATCGTATCAAACGTGTACTACAATATTTGCGTCGTCTGGCGCCTGATGTTGTACTCCTGCAGGAAACGCATTTGGTTGGCAATGTGTGTCATGCTATGAATAGGTGGGGATACCGACTGGTTGCACACTCCGGGTTCACCACCGGTTCCAGGGGGGTCGGTATTCTTGTTCGGTCTTCCCTCCCACTAGAGATTGACAACGTCATCCTCGACGACAGAGGGCGTTATGCCGCCCTAACTGGGAGGTGGGAGGGTAGGACCCTTTCTTTAGTCACGATATATGTCCCCCCGGGCCTCCAGACCTCCACTTTCTCTGATGTTGGTCGGATGTTGCTGGAACTCCCGGATAGTCTTCTCTTCATGGGTGGTGACTTTAATTCTGTGCTATCCGGCGACCTGGATCGTCATATCCCCAGGGCCCTTCCCGTTTCCCAATCATGGCTTGGTGGGTTCTTGGACACTTTTGGGCTGGTGGATTGTTGGAGGTTGATGCACCCGACGCAGTGTCAGTACACCTTCCACTCCGGGGCGCATGGGAGTCTCTCCAGGCTTGATTACTTCCTTATGCCCGCGGCCCAGGCCACCCGCATTGGTGAGGTTCGACACTTGGCCCGGGGCATCTCAGATCACCCCCCTGTGTGGCTGCATTTCGATACGGGGATGCAGGCCGCGGGGCGGATCGCCCCCATTAACCCTTGGCATCTCCGTAACCCTAAGACTCGCGATAGCCTCCTGAAGTTGCTTGACCGCTACTTCTTGGAGAACGAGGGGTCTGTCTTGTCCTCAGTGTCCTTGTGGGAAGCCTTTAAAACGATCATACGGGGCCAGGCCCTCGCTTTAATAGCTGAGACCAAGAAAGCTAGGAATGGGGAGGTCGCGGGGCTTGAGGCTGAAATACTGGAGTTGGAGGCTGAGCTAGACTCGGGTGTTACTCATGAGGGGCTTCATGCCCTTAGCTTGAAACAGTTTGAATACAAATCCCTTGTCACTGATTCCGCCAAGACATTGTACAGGGAACAGCAAGGTAGACTGTATGATCTCGGGGATAAGGCGGGTAAACTGATTGCTTGGCTTGATAAGAAGGAGAGAGTGAATCGCGTGGTCCCTGTGCTTCAGAACCCCGACGGGGTGCGTGTGACTGATCCTGGCGAGATTGTGGAGTGTTTTGCTGACTATTTTCGTGTGATCTACTCCCCGGTGTCCGACAGAGATGTGGCCGACTCTTGTTCCCTGTTGAGGGATATTGCGCTGCCTTGCCTGTCTGAAGAGGATCGAGAATGCATGGATGCGTCGTTGTCAGCCGACGAGATCGCGGCCGCGATTCGTTCCCTTCGTACTGGTAAGGCTATGGGCCCCAATGGCTTGCCCATTGGATTGTACAAATTATGCCCTGATAAAGTGGCGCCGTTTCTCCGCGATATGTTTTTGGAGTCGCGTGAGCTCGGTTCCCTCCCTAGGGACCAACGTCTGGCTACCATAGTTGTGATTCCTTAGGAGGGCAAGCCTTGTGATCGTTGTGCCTCATACAGGCCCATTTCCCTATTAAACGCTGAACCGAAGATTCTTGCTAAGGTCCTCGCTAATCGCTTGCTCGCTGTTATCTGCGACTTGATTCATCCGGATCAGTCCGGTTTCATTCCCCACCGGAACACTGCTCTCAACCTGCGGCGTTTGCATGGCGTTCTCGCCAGGGCGGAGTTTCTTGCCGAGCCGGCCATCTTGGCCTCGTTGGACGCCACGATGGCCTTTGATACGATCAAATGGCCATACCTCTGGGCCGCACTGGCGAAGTTCGGTTTCGGGGCGGGATTTATCAGTTGGGTGAGACTTTTATATACGGATCTGCTAGCTCAGGTTGTTGTCAATGGGAGGGTGTCCCAGCCCTTCGCTCTCGGGAGGGGCACTAGGCAGGGGTGTCCGTTGTCCCCCCTGCTCTTTGCTCTTGCTTTAGAACCGCTCGCAGTCTGGCTCCGATGGGAACCGTCGATAAGGGGTATTCAGTGGGGCCCTGGCTTTGAGGACCGAGTCTCGTTGTACGCCGACGATATTCTCTTGTACCTCACCTCCCCGCGTGAATCCCTTAATGTCCTTTTTGATGTCCTCACTTCTTTCGGAAAAAACTCCGGGTTGACTATTAATTGGTCCAAATCTTGTGTGTATGTCATTTCCGGTGGCCTTCCCCCCCTGCCGAATAGGTTTCCCATCCAAATTTCGCAATCCGGTTTCAAGTACTTGGGGGTCTATGTATCGTTGGACCCGGCGGTCCGCCATGAGCATAATCTCCTTCCTCCTCTTCGGCGCTTGAAGTTGGATGTGGCCCGCTGGCGTAGGTTGCCGTTGTCGCTACTCGGTCGAGCGGCACTTTTTAAAATGATGTCACTGCCCCGATTTCTCTACGCACTCCAGAACTCCTTTGACATTATTTTGGCGGCTTATTTCCGGGAGGTAGAGGGTTTGCAGAGGAGACTTATTTGGGATGGTCGCGCTCGTATAGCTCTCGCAAAACTGACTCTCCCCTGGTACGACGGGGGCATTGCGCTCCCGGATATCAGGAGGTATTATTGGGCCTCCCAGCTGTCCGCTATCAATCATGCTACTTACGCACCGGGTCCGAATCCGGCTTTCGAGATGGATAAATATCAGTTGCCTGGTGGCGACTTCAACAGAGCACTCTATTCTCGGGCGGCTGGGAGGAACCTAACGGGACCCACTAAAATTGCAGTACGTGTGTGGAGGGATGCTAATGTTGCCATGGGTTGGAATGAGCGCCTGACACGAGCGACCCCCTTGTTTGCGTCGGACGGATTGGGATGCCTCTGGACAACGAAAGGCTTTGAGAACTGGGATATGATTGGCATCAGCAGAGTGGGTGACCTCTGGGTGAAAGGTGCGGTCAAATCCTTTGCGGTGCTTCAGAGTGAGTATGAGTTGAGTGAGAGGGAGTTCTTCAGGTACGTACAGGTTCGCCACGCTCTGCTGTCGGCCTTTGGGGCGGGTACCACGATCCCCGCAGCTTCCCCACTCGAGGACCGTATACTTGATGGTCATCTGCCCGATAGTACGATTTCCTTAATCTATAAGAAGTTAATTAATAATCGGGCAGACCTCCTTGTGCATCTTCGGGAGGCCTGGACCGGAAACGGGTTGGAGTTGGACGACGAGGACTGGCAGTCTGCACTGTCCTCCCCGAAGGAGGTCGCCATTCCGGCCCGTCTCCGTCTTGTCCAGCTAAAAATTCTTCACCGTGTGTATGTGATGGGTCCTCGGTTGGTTGTGATGGGTTTTTCTTCGGATGGGCTGTGTAAGCGCGGCTGTGGATTGAGTGCCACCTTCCTTCATATCCTTTGGGAGTGTCGCGAGGTCGCGGCTTATTGGCGCCGTGTGCATGCGGTGATGGAAGATGTCACTGGGGTCGCTCTGTTGCCTGAGGCTCGTCGATGTCTGCTGAATGTATGGGAGCCTAATGACTACAACATTGCCCAGGCCCGGTGGGCGGCACTTGGGAACATGATTGCAAAGAGGGATATCGCGCAGCTTTGGGGTTCCCGACGGCCTCCCACCGTGTCAGTGTGGAAGGAGAACATGGATTGGTGCATGTTCAGAGAGAAGACGGTATATCTGGTTCGGGGCAAGCCTGGGGCGTGGGGTAAAATTTGGGGTCAATGGAACGCCTACCGAGGTAACATTTGTACGCCCCCTTTTGAAGATACTTCTGACATTCCTCTGTCCCCCTGATCCTGGGGTTCCCGGAATACTGTACTTGTTATGTGGATGGTTCTGACTTCCCCGCTGCCTCCCCTCCCCCCCGGGTTGACTTTATTGACCTCCTGATTCTTTATCTGGTATGGTGGGGTCCCCCCGTCGGCGCTCGGCACCATTTAGATTGTTTCTCGCCTTGAGTTTTTTTTTTTTTTTTTTTTAGTTCTCTTCAAAATTTAAAAATGTCTGTATCCTGTCTAACTTTTGAGTTGCCGAGAATAATTCTATATTCCTGCTGTGCCTTTGGAGATCAGTTGCTGCTCTGCGACGCTATGTAATTGACTGGCACAAACTAGCGGCCGGCCCTGGTGGTTGTAGGCCCATGTCTGTAATTTTGACTCTCTGCACAATAAAGTTTTTAAAATAAATAAATAAATAATAAATAAATAAATAATGCTGGCTGATAATCCAATGCCAGTAGAAGCTTAAATCGATGAAGAAACATGAATGATGAATGTGTGTACCATGTGTTCAAAAGAGAACAATTATTCTTAGATTTTTGTGCATTTTATGCAGTCCTCATGGATTACATCAATGTCCCAACCTCTGCTCCTTGTCTTATCTCTGTGAAAGATTGTGTTGCCATAGAGGAGAATTCCATTGAAAACAGGAGGTGTGTAAGCAGAAGAACAGCCCTCTGTTCAGCCTAAAATGGGATATCTTTCTACTTACACCATGGCATCAATATTTAAGGTTTGTCAGGTGGATTATTGAGCATTTATCAGGATTCTATTGAGGGAGGTGCATCAGATTGCTTTTATTGGTATAGATGAATGAGTGAATTCTGATTTTCTGGAGCGTACAACTACCTGCAGTGCGTCACAGGGCTAATGTTGTTAAAGAGGATAACTGTTCAATCCTTTCAGTTTGTATCCATGTCTTGTTCATTCTCTAATTTTCTGTCTTCCTGCAGCAGCTAGGCTTGTTGGTTTTTTTAGTTGCCAAAAAGGCGTTAATATCATCTGGCCTGTTTGGTGACTGCCGGGGCATATTCGTCAAAACCTATTAGGAAAATGAGTGGCTAACAGTGTGTTTAAAACATTTTAGGGCTGCAACAATTTATAAAACTAAATAGATTTTTATTGTAATTTATTTTAATGGGGATTTGAGAAAGTCCCACAATGAATTTCATGATAAAGTTGTGATAAAATATGCATAGTACAATTACATTTGACCAAAAACACAAGTCAAAACTGCATGTACTTTAAGCAGATTCAGATACTGCATGCACCGCCTGTAGGTAGGCTGTGCCAAAGATGATATACAAAAGCTGAGGCATACTAAAGAGATCACTGACAGAATATCGGAAACACAAATATTGTGGGGACAGAATTTCGGGTCAAAAATATCAAGGACCAAAATATTGAGTAGGTAAGTGCAAATAGGTACGCATAGATTTACTATTCTTAACTCCTCATCTACGTATCTTGAAGATGCATATATCGTCAAGGGACACATATGTGGAGTTATATATGGTACATTTTTGCTTACCGATAGAAACTTACCGTCCGAATGTTTTTGTCCTTGATATTCTTAATACAATATTTTGTCCACATGATATTGTTTCCCAGATATTTTGTCTGCACACCATAGTAAAGGTTAGGTGATTATGTTAGCCTTGTATGGGTCCATTTGAGGCCTGTGGCCTGGCTGAGGGCACTAGTTCTAGCTCCAGTTAATGAAACCATAGATGGGTAGGGACCAGCACTGTCTTAAAGGCTCTGAGTGTTGATTCCAATGTTTTCATCTAGGATCTTGCTTTCAATTCTCGCTCGGTTTATTGCTGTTTGCATGGTTTCTCCCATTTGGATAAAGAAGAGTGCTCAATTTCTGGAATTCTGGTAATTCTCCTCTTTTGAATTGTAGTACACTCCTTGCACAGAATATTTGTGTCTATATGTATCTAGCTCTAAATTTGCTCCTTTAGACTCTCAACTATTCTCTCTTCTTCTCTTCGTCCCTGCTCCCCTAATCTCTATCCCCTTTGCCTATCTCACCCGTTCCCCCACTACACCTTTCTGTCTGCTACTGCGTCTATCTTCCCCTTCCTGTATCTCCAGTTCTTTCTGTTGGTTTTTCAGGACTCTACATTTCTTTGCTGCCCTCCTTTTCTAGAATCTCTTTTCTCTATCTTCTCCCTATGTCTCAATTTTCTTCTCCCCCTACTAGCCCCTTCTCCACGTGTCCCTCTCCCCTCGTGTCCCTCTCCCCTCGCAATATCATGTATATATAGTCCCTATATACTTGTTCTTTGCTGCGGTTAATAGGAGCTTTAGCTCTAAAGATCAGAATGACTGATATAAACTAGAATAAAAAAAATAAGGACCACTGCAGGTAGTAAATAACATTCTAACAAATCTTGGCCATTGGTGTGCAGTGTGGGTGTGCTATGAGAATTATTTTATAGGGAAAGCAGTGCACATTAAAACTGAAACTTTCTGTATTTTAGAGTAATTATTAGAATGTGCTTCTTTTTGTGTGGTCATTCCTATTTTTTTGTGGATTGATGCTTTGGTTTTTTAAATCTGTACTCTGTGGTACTGCTGTTCTGGTCTCCTGTGTATATGCTCTGACCTCTAACTGATGGTAAAAAAGGCTAATTCCTAATAGGACTATTAAACTTTCCAGTAAAGCTCTAGTATATAGTGCAGAAAATACACCAATATCATGGAAGATGAATGCATTGTGTGGAATGCAGCACATAATATGACATTCGCTCAGCTGACTCAGAAAATCGATTGCAGGACTGCATATGTAGCGTGACTGCTGCTGTGTTTAAATCTGCAGGCAAACATGTCAAAATAACCCACATTGACAGGTCTGAAAACTACTTTTAATCATTAAGCAAGTCACTTCTAAGTAGGGCTTGCACTCCACAATGTAAGAATTAAAAAAAATTGGAAGCACCTACAGTGACTAGATCACTGTATTGTGCTGTGGCTTGTACCAAAAGAAAGGTTAAAGTACAGGTTAAAATGCTATTTCTGTAATGTTGGTTTGGAATATGCTACACAATTCATTCAACCACCGTTTTTAATATTTATTAAATATCCAATCTAGTGGTGAAGTTGGATGTTTGATAAATGTACAGGTAAATTAACTTTTAGAAAATTTGACTTCATGCCTGAAGTTCTAGTGGGCTAATGAATGTTAGCCTGCCAGCAGCTCTCTTCCCCTTGATGAGATTTAAAAATGATAACATAGCAACAGAGATAATGGCTTAGGCCTTTTTGGTAGGAATACCTGACTGTAAGGGATGTGATGCATCTTATCTCAGGAAAGGTAGTTGGGAAGAGTTCAGGAACTGCATTAACTTGAAACAGACCAGTGTGAGGCCTGTCCATTCAAATTCAAGTGTAAAATTAAATCTTGGAAAGAGGGCCTTTTGATTGCATGGCACGCTGGTGGTCCCAGTCCTGTGGAAAGGGGTGCTTGTTCAAGCACTAGTTTGTTTGATTGAGAAGTAAGGGACTGCTCCTTTCACTAGATCAGGAGACAGGGGTCTCCAACCTTTTAGGGGATTATAGTTACTTATTATGGAATATGCTACATTATTCTTTCAACCATTGTTTTAAATATTTATTTATTTATTTATAATATTTATTTCAGTGGTGAAGTTGGATTTTTGATAACCGTACAGGAAAATGTACTCTTAGAAAGTTAGGCTTTTCCTGCCTGAAGCTACAGTAGGCTAATTAACGTTAGCCTGCCTTCGTATCTCTCTCCCTTCATGAGTTGTGAAAACTGTTAACAGAGCAGAGATAATTGCTTCTTCCTTTTGGCAGAACACCTGGGTGTGAGGGATGTTGCTCATCCTATCTCAAGAAAAGTAGATGGGTAGGGCTGAGGCAGTGCATTAACTTGAAACAAAAAGTGTGAGGCTTGTCTATTCATAGTTAAGTGTAAAATGAGATCTGGAGAAGAGGGCCTTTTGATTCTATGACACACTGTAATCATCCTGGTGGAACCATCCCAGTGGGAAAGGGAGCTTATCCATCAGCTAATTTGGTATGATTGAGAAGGAGGGGACTACTACTTTTACTAGATTAGGGGTCTCCAAACTTTTGGGTAATATTAGCTACTTATGTTGAATGAAAATCATTGCCTGCAACTGATATTGTCAGTGTTGTAACAGTGACCACATCAGACAATTACATTAGCTGCCACTATATGCAAGATTACTTTCAGTGATCAAGTGAGTGCACCAAACAGGGTTGCAGCAGAAATGGCTTTGTTAGTTTGGAATACCTCATCCTGGGTAATACATAAAAGCTGCAACTGCAGTTCCCCGTCATGAAAGTAATATTATTAATAAGTCTTCCCACATGATTTATCACTCAAAAATCAGCTTTAAATATATTCTGAAAATCCAGCCATTTGTATTCAAACTTCCCCCGATGAGTTCTGAAAATACACACGTTTTAGTCTTGAGTACACAAGTTTGGCATACATACATTAACTGAGCCAAGCACAGGTTTCTAATTAAGTAGACTGAGATATACACACAGGAGAGCTACTTACAAGTAGCTGAGAGCTACCAATATCTCATGAGCTACTCGTAAGAGAAGCCTGCACTGGACACTCCTCTGGGTGGGCCACCAGCCTTCTCCAGAGGCGGAAAGGTTTGGCCATGTTGGATTTGACTGGAAATGGTGCACTGTGGGGTTGTTTACAATAAAGCACACAGGATGTGCTGCAAAAGCAGGAAGACTTGCCCCCGGGAATTTTTTACCATTGGTTAGGCAGTGGCCAAGAGTATATCTTACCTACTGGTGAGTGAATAGTATAAAAGTTGTACCTCACCACCAGCTCTTCAGAACACATTTGGACCTGTGAATAAACAGAAGAGAGCTGAACCTGCTGTCTGTGACAAGTGTGGAAAGTTGATGGGCTGTACCTGTTCCTAGTTGTACCCAAGACTAAAATGTGGACCCCCAGGTTCAGTTGACTGGCTGACCTGTGCAGCTACAGGGACATCAAAAGCTGCAAGAGGCCTTTTTTCCTGGAATGAACAGTCCACCAGTGCTCAATGGACGCAACTGGATCCTGCTAGAGGCCCTGCTGTAAGAGTCCTTGTTTTCAAGTACTGCCTCACAGTCCTGGGAGCCTTAGAAGTGACCATGGGGAGATACCCCATAAAGCTAGAAAAAATTTGATTTTGAAAATATTTTGATTTCCAGTACCTTCAGTGGGGCCTTGTGGCAAAAGGATTCAAGAGGACAATGTTACTTACAGATTTCCGACTTTTCTCACTGGTGGATTTTGAGCTCCAAAAAGAGAGACTAAAGGCCAGATTTAGAGTTTGGAGTATGGGTGCCATGTCACTCAATGTATTACAAATGCATTAGGAGATAATGCACTTGTAATCATGTGGACGGGATATTCATCACAGCTATTATTGATTTCCAATCTGCCAAACACTAAATCAGGCCCCAAGCCCAAACAAACAAATCTTGACAGGGAGAAGGTGGAATTTTAATTTTCAAACTCAGAGATTTTATTGTCAAAACAAACAGCGTAAATGGGACCTTGGCCAACAAGTAACTGACTCTGAATGGACCTAATCAGATTTTGCCTTCAACCATGCCCAAATAATAGACCAAGCCCTAAGGCAACTTTATTGACTGAGTTTTTCTACTATTCTTGGCAGGCCTTCAGTGCTTGAAGGTCTGCCTCGACTTGCACCTAGGACCTGATACATCGCAACCATAGACCTCGTATCGGAGCTGAACATTTCTCTCAGTTGTGAGGGGTCAGGAGCAGTAGCTGCTACCTTTCATTGGATACTTTGCTTTTTGCTGTTCGCTAGTCCAGACAGGTCTCCCATCTTGGGGGCCTTCTGGCATTGGAGAAGTCTCCTAGTATCAACTAACAAAGAAGTTTAGTGAACGCAGCCATCAAATCCCTGCAGCTGGTTTGCAATTGACAGATTTTGTGGGTTCTAATTATGCCCTCTAATGTAGTGGCCCCATCATAAATTCATAAATGGAATTGGAATTTACCATTATGCATACACTTGGAAGGTAAAGAAATGCCATTGCATGAATAATACAGGTTATTATTTACAAATCTGTTAGGTTGTATCAGATGCACACACACACACACACACACCCAACCCCCACACACACATGCACAAGCACCCACACACACACACAAACACACACCCTCTGCCAATGAGCATCATTCATGTTCTGCTCCAGTCCTGGCTTTCCCTATTTCTCACACAGTGTTTACGTATAGATGTTGTGTCTCAGTTGGGCATATAACACTCACATGACTACATCAATACTGAGCCAATTATGTTCAGCTTAAATGAAAACACAAATACTAAGCAATAGAAAGGTTACATGAGCACATTAACAGTGAACCACAGAAATGTATAGAATTAATTACCATGCTGTTATATCTAGTTTAAGAAATTGTGTTATTAGTTGAGAGGATGTAAATACCCACCTCAAGTAATAATTACAGTCCTTGTCAGGGTGAACGGTTAAAGTCCCAATTTTCTTTAAAATTCTTTTTATTGGGGCGTGGCCAAGATGATGGGGTGAGCGGACGTGCTGCCTTTGAGCTCCCGCCGGCAGCCTGTTGTAGCACCGGCCCCTGGGCCGCATCAGCGTCTACCGACCCCTGCAGAGGAGCCAATTGAGGGCCGGCATGGACCAGCGGCCAGCCGGAGTGGTGGTGGGGACCGGGGGGGCTCGCCTCCCGAGCTGTGCAGCGGAGCGGCTCCGGCGCGCGGCGCCAGCGAGGGCACCCTGCGCGGCCTAGTACGGGGGGCCCTAGAGTTGGAGTGCCAGCAGGAACGGCCTAGCAGAGGTGGCGGCCAACGGCGGTGTCACCAATCCCCTTGAGCTGTGCGGGGGCCTGCGGTGTCCCAGAGGATCCTGAGCGGAGACACCAGGTCGTGACGAGGGGTGATCGAGGGCTCCGCGGCGCGGCCTGATGCTACGCAGATATCGCGGCTGCTGAGGCGGGGCCTGCATAGCGGTTGGTGTGCCTTGTCTGGGAAGTACCTAACGGTGGTCCATGTGAGAGGCCCAGCTGCAGTGACCGGGGGACCGGAGGGGCGTGGAGTGCGGTGTGGCCGCGCCGGGGGCCTCGAGGGTTGAGCAGCGGCGACCGAGTCCTTCGCCTGGAGGAGAGGAGACCTGGCGGTGCCCGCTGGTACCGGGAAGCACGGGTGAGCCCGGACGAAGTGGGCCTTGCGATCTTCGCTCTTTGCTGGTTTGAGCGGCACTGCCGGTCGGTCTTGGGGCCGGTCAGGCGGATCTTCACGGCGGTGATTGGAGCCGAGGGGCAGCGGGGGCGGACGAGTCCCCAGAGCAGCGGAGTCTGTCCGACGCCAGGCCGGGGGAGGCCTGCCGAGGCTGCCAGCCAGGTCAGTGGAGGCACCACCCGGGATCCACTTGGTGGACAGCTTGACAACCGGGGCTTAGCGGGGACAGTGGAAACGGAGGTGGCTGGTACCCGAGCCGTTAGAGGGGACGGCCGCCATCTTAGAGACTGGCTGGAAGGTTGAAGCCTGCTTGCTGCCGGTGTTTATTGAGACCTGGCGGGCACTGGAGGATCGAGGGTGGCCGGAGGCTTGATGAGGGGCTGCGTCGGGTGCGGCTGATTGAGGAGCTTGGGTCCCTGTGACTGTCCCTGTGCCATGACATCGTGCAACGGGCCCTAGCACGTGGGGAGTGGCCTCCGTGGATATCCCCTTCCTCTTGGTGCATGGTGAGTCTGGACAGCGCTCACGCGCGGCCTTCCTGGTCAACGCCTGGACTGCTTCTTAGGAGGACTGCCCTGCGGGACCTTTGCCTCGGGGGGCCTGAACACGGGGGTGAGGCGGAGGCATTGAGTAGGACTGTACATAGAGGGCCTGCAGAGAGACATCAGCGAGTGCGGGGGGAGAGGGGGACCCCCCTGGCAGAGCGGTCTGCACTTTGGGGGCTGCTGTGACAACGATTGAAGAGGAGAGCGGAGGGCTGTGGGCCCGTGGAGACAAACACGCGGCCGGACACCAGAGTACCTACAGGGGGAACACCAAGCTTTACCGAGCAGAGACGGGGGACGTGCTGTCGATCGGGGGGGGCTTCCCTACTCTTGACCCTGGTTGCACTTGAACTGGAAAGGCGTTGGTGATCACGCAGTGCCGGGGGCTAGGAGTTTTGTTGCTGGCTGGGACCAGCAGGACACCTGCATTGGACGGCTGCCCAGGTGGGACGGGATTCCACTTCTGACGGGCTAGCGATGGAGGAGAGAGTAGGGGAACTGAAGGCACCGCTCACTGGGGTTCCCGCTGGATTGGCCTGTGGCACGCTATGGTCCCCCCCAAGGGACGTAAAGATAAGACCTTGAAGGAGCTGTTTGCAAAGGTACAGGTTAGCTCATGGCGGCGAGTGCGGCCCACCCTATGCCCGAGCAGAAGGAAGGGGCTGAGCAGATCACCAAAGCCTTTCTGGAATCCATGTTCACAGCCCTGAGAGCAGACATTCAAACCCTCCAGAAGAAGTTCACAGCTGAGCTTAAAGAAGTTTGCAGGGATGTGGATGGCATTGGTGAGAGGGTTGCCGCGCTAGAGGACAAAAGTGATGGGCGCGACACGGAGCTGGCGGCGTTGCAACAGGAGATCATTCGGATTCATGATCAGCAGGTCGACCTTCAGACTCACGTCGAGGACCTGGAAAATCAGTCTCGGCGCCATAACATACGGATCAGCGGAGTAAAGATGGCTGAGGACTCGAAAGATCTCTTTCGCTTAATGAGAGAACTCTTTAATCACATCTTAGACAGACCACCTGAGACGGAGTTGCGGATAGACAGGGCGCGAGTGGGACCCCCGAGGCCCTCGTCCACCTCACCATCGGACATTTTAGTGTGCATACAAGACTAACGCACCAAGGAGGACATACTCCGCAGAGCCCGTCAAAAACATCCTGTGGTGTTCCGCGACCATGTGCAGGTCCTCTATCAGGACCTATCTGCGTTCACGCTCCACAAATGTATAACCTTCAAGCCTATCACGGCGCACCTTCAGCAGCGCAACATTCCGTATAGCTGGGGCCATCCATTTCGCCCGGTGTTCCGCATAGATAACACACTCTACCAGCTGCGCTCTTTGTCGGAGGCGGCCAAACTGTTAGGGGTGGAGCTCCCGGCAGAGGACAGCGGAGATAATAGTTCCCTGGCGGAGGCAAAGGATTCCGGGCTCAGGTGGCGCCAACAGGGACGCCGTCGTCGCACCAGGAAACCTCTGGTGGCAGAGATCCTCAGAGGTCAGCAAGCAGCTCTAGAGACCGTCTCCGCGGGGCTGACCAAATCCCCATCCGGCTGATTTAGGCAGAGTTCACAGACTGGTTGGGTCCTTGGTTCCTCTGCCGGTCATCGGCGGGAGGGCGGCCTTTCTACTGTGGCAATCAACCCCACAATGACGAATTACCATTCACCGGAAGGTGGAGGACACTTGGTTTTGATTTTTATTGCTCAGATGTTGAGGTTTTTGGTTATAGTTTTGGGGATTTTGTTAGGAGGATTTTCGGGGTTCCACGTCCATCACTTTAGGGGGTCACTGCGGCTCCAATGGCGCTGGGAGCGCACACCGACTGCTCACTGTTCGCCCCTTCTTCACGTGATGCGTTGCTATCCCTGCGCTTCCTGGGTCCCCTGGATAACGTGAATGCCCACGCACACACTTAAAGTATTATTCTCAATGTTTGGGGCCTCAATAACCCTGTAAAGTGCAGAGCCATACTGTCTTGCTTAGAGACCACACAAGCTGACATGTGTCTCCTCCAAGAAACCCACTTCCTGGCTCAAGATTGTCCGATCCCGAAAGTTTCCGACACAGCTCTTCTCTTCTGGCCCTACCAAGTCTGCGGGGGTAGCGATCCTAGTGGCCCAGTGGTTTAAGGGGGAAGCCCTGCAGAAGGAGGCAGAAATTAGGGGCCGGTTATTAGCTTACAGATTTGTCCTGGGCGCCGTGACCTTCACTATTGGCTCTCTTTATGCCCCTAACGAGGGTCAGGAACAATTTTCGCATTCCGCTATCACGGAAGTCACGGCCACAAATGACCACAATATTATCCTGGGTGGGGATTTAAATCTAGTTTTTGACAACATACAAGACAGATCTTGCCAAGGCACACATAAGGCTGGCGCGCTCTCGGCGGCGGGACTTGACCGTTTACACGATTTGGGGTTGTGTGATTTATGGCGTAGCTTCCATCCACATAGTCGGGAATTCCCTTATTATTCTCATGCACACAAGACATATGCCAGACTGGATTACCTCTTGACCTCTACATCGGTCCGAGCGATGGCATCAGGGGCTGAGATAGGGGTGGCTTCCCTTTCCGACCACGCTCCGGTGCTTACCACTCTGACCCTACCACCTGTAGTGCAGCCCAACAGGGTGTGGCACCTTAGGGACACTCTTCTACACCGTGAAGATGTAATAGTGCAGATCCGGCGATCCATCACAGACTTTCTTTCTCATAATGCCAACACTGACACAACATTAGTGACACAGTCGGCGGCGCTGAAGGCAGTCCTCAGGGGAGAGTTTATCGCTATTTCAGCCGCTGACAATTTAGAACGCAGACGTAAGCGGGATGACCTCACCCAAAAAACTAGGGAATTGGAGCAAATACACCAGAGGACGGGAGCCCCCAGAGTATGGCGCCAGCTCAAAGCAGTACGGCACCAACTTGCGGCTCTCGATTAAGATAGAGCAGAGTTTGCTGCCCTGAGATTGTGGCATGCCTACTACACAGGGGGGGACAGGTGATGGCGCCTTCTCGCCCCCAAGCTCCGGGAGGTCCGACAACGCCAGGGGGTACGCGAGATCTGTAAAGAGGATGGCACGCGAGTTTCGGAAGATAGGGACATAGCCAAAGCGTTCCGCGACTTCTACGCTAACCTCTACGCTAGTTCTCAGTTAGCTGCGAATAATGGAGCCGCCTTTCTTGATTCTGTCACACTCTCAGCTTTGACTAAGCCCCAGGCGGACCAGCTAGACGGAAACATTCGTATCGCCGCCATCTCCCGGCTGAAACTGGCGAAAGCCCCCGGGCCGGATGGCTTTTCAGCTATATTTTACGAAGTTTTGCAATCTGTTAGCGCCTCTCCTCACCCAACTATTCAATTCTTTCTCGGCCACGGGAGCGATTCCCCCGGACCTCTTAGGGGCTTTTATAGCAGTTATCCCCAAGTCAGGGAAAGATAAGACCCGATGTGGGGCATACCGTCCCATTTCGCTGTTGAACGTCGATTGTAAGATATATATGGGGATACTAGCCAGCCGGCTAGCACCTTATATGCCTGGTCTTATCGAACCGGACCAAGCGGGGTTCATCTCGGAGCGTCAAGCACCTGACAACATGAAGCGTTTTCTGCATCTGGTCGAGAAGGCCTCCCGTACGACGGGAGAATATATGCTGCTCACGATCGATGCCGAAAAGACGTTCGACTGCATCCACTGGCCCTACCTGGAGCAGGTGTTGATACGGATGGGACTGGGAGTGAAGTTTCGCACCCACATTTTCAACTGCTATAAGTTCCCATCGGCCTCGGTTTGGGTGAATGGCCACACGTCCTCCAGCTTCCCTATAGAGCGGGGCACGAGAAAGGGGTGTCCGTTGTCGCCTCTGCTTTTTGCCGCCTATATAGAACCTCTTGACCAGAGGATTAGGCAAAACCCGGCGATTTCTGGGATCAAGTTCGGGGGGTATGTTCATACCATCAGCCTCTAAGCGGATGATGTTTTGTTATCCCTATCCAACCCGTGCAAAGCACTGCCGGCTTGCTTGGCGGACTTAGACACCTTCGCGCAGGTCGCGGGGTTCAAGGTGAATGCTGACAAGTCGTTGGCTCTTAGTCTCTTCTTGTCTCAACCCACTCTGGAGTACTTGCAGAGCTCACTCTCCGTCCAGTGGGCGGAAGACACGGTTCCATATTTGGGGATTCATTTGGCCTCCACACTTCCACAGGTGGTTACTCTCAATTACGCAGCCTTGCGCCGGAAGATCCACAGGGAACTCGGTCAGTGGAAGTATTATCCCCTCTCTTGGTTGGGCAAAATTGCGGCGGTCAAGATGACCATACTGCCGCAGATCCTCTACCTCTTCCGCACTATTCCCCTACATCCGCCTATCGGCTGGATACAGCAGACACAATCAGAGCTTGCCCAGTTTATTTGGAATGGTCGGAAGCCGCACATGAAGCGGTCGCTGTCCACTCTCCCACCCGAAAGCGGTGGACTCGGGATTCCTGACCTCCAGCTCTATTTCCAAGCTGCCCAGTTACGTCACTTGCTGGAATGGAGCCGTTGGGAGTCGGAGAAACATTGGCTGTTTCAAGATCAAGCGGTAGCAGCACAGCCTCTGCAGGAAATTCCCTTCCTACGCAAACAGCATAGGCCCCTTAATCTATACGCTTCCTATATCACCCGTGTCCCTCTGGAAGTATGGGACCGAACCAATGTTCCCCACGAATTCACCACCTTTCCCTCCCCGCTTACTCGTCTGTTCGATAATCCGGAGTTCGCCCCAGGGAGGGATTCGGTGGCCTTCGGCGGGTGGAAACCGGCTGGCTGCCGATTGTTATATCATATGTACGATGCGGAAGGAGTGCTTCCGTTCCAGCAATTCAAGCAGGAATATGCGCAGCCTGAGGCGGAGAGGCTCCGGTACCTACAGGTTCGCCATTGGGCGCTTGACGAGCGGGTTAATTCATTTGCAGATCCACAACTTTCCCAATATGAGGGACGGTTTTTAACGCGCACATCGGACAAACAGCTAATCTCTGATCTGTACAGGATGCTACAGGCTCGATTCACACACACTTATAACTCTGGTAGGACGTGTTGGGAGAGGGAGTTGGGTAGAACTTTGACTCACAAGGAGTGGGAGGGTATTTATTATAGGTAGGCTTTCCTGTTTTCAGTTTCTATTTTTGGTAAATTCTGGTGGGGTTTTTTCAGTGTTTTCAAGTGATTTCAATACCTTAAAAAAACAGTGGTTATCAGTGGTTACACATTTTTGCGCCATTAAAAACAACAGAAACAGTGTTTTTCCAGTGTTTATGTAACTCTTTGCTTTTAATATTTCTTGCCTTCTGCACTGATAGTGCGTGGTATGTAGACAGTGTATGTACCATGTATATGAGGTCCAAATACATTTTTACAAATCAAACTTATTGTAGTACACCATACAATACATCTTCAGTGAGTCTTTGGTCATGCATGCTCATGCTTTCCTTCCCATGTAAACTTTTATCTTTGAAAAAGCCCTCCCAACATTGGCACTTGGGACAGGCAACGCCAAAATAGCCAGTACACAATTTACAAACGTTGGCCACTGACATAGCTTTCCATGTTATTACTGGTGTACCTGAAGATTGTGATTCTCTGCGACAGGTTCTGCAACATATGCATTGAACTGGGCGCATATGCCCTCAGAGTTATTGAAGTGGTCAAAAATGAGGGAGCACTTTTGAAACTCCAGAGATAATTTCCCTTTACGGAAGGGATCTATAACTTGTGCAGAGTACCACTCTCAGGCTTCATTAACTTCAAATGCCATGGTTGGTGAAGGGCTATTTCTCATACATTGTAAAATAAAAGTTCCTGAATTGCTCCTCAACATTCCTTTGCTCACCAAGTGGCAAGCACTCTAACATGGAACATGTTGCAGTGCCAAAGTCACTAAAAGTGTCGCCTAGCTTACTCTCAAAGAGATGTTTCACATCTACACCAATTATGCTGAACACTTGGTATAAAAGGGCGTTTTCAAACTCCAGTTTTTTTATTATGTCCACTACAGCAGTCATACTTTCCTGTAAAAATCTAAGAATTCAGTAAAGTGTACTTTTTTCAATCACTATCAATATGCAACCAAAGATCCTCAAATTTCTTGCCTTTGGCATCATCACTCTGCGAACATTCTGTAAACGGTTGCCACATGGGTAATATAACATGCATGGCCTCTAGGAATGAGAACCACTAGCTAAGTGACACAGTTGGTATGACTCTTTCTTTGATGCCACACAAAGCACAAAATGAGAAATATTTTAGCTTTAGTTTCCACGCATAACAAAACAGTGCACCAGAACGGACTAAAAAGTAAATAGCATTCTTCATTAACTCTGAAGATTGTAAAGATGCTTTCAGTATAATATCTAACAAGTGGCAAGGATCTCTTAAAGGGAAGCACTTCAGCTCAGATATCGATTTTGACAGGTCATCACACAACATTTTCATATACGTAGCTGAATCACTGCAAATACAAACAATGTCACTCCAATCTTTGTTGAACTTGGTAAGAACTTTTTGCAGCAGCATTCCAAGTGACACTGCATTTCATGTTTTCCAAAAGTCTGGTGTTATGTTTTCACCAGTATCCCAGATGCTTTGCAACTGCACTCTTTTCACATATACCTGTCACTATATCTTGCTTTGTATTTTTAAAGACTGGGGTGTTTGACAATTCACTTACTATCAATACTGACTCACTAGAAAAGGGGGCTGATGTATCAAGGGTTTTTACCCATTCTATGTGGGTATATGTGATGGTACATATTGGGAAAGATTCTTATGAAACCTACATTTTTCCTATCATTGAAATACACTTTATAAAATAAATAAACAGCACCTAAAACAAGATCACAAAACTGAAAAAAAGGAAGAAGAAACAATATTTTAGTAACATCCCTAAACAACAAAACTCAAGCAGAATAATGTTACCTCAGTCTTTTTTACTGCTACCTTGTATAACAAAGTTACATTGCTTTGATGCACATCTCCTTTTGCTTTTGTGTGTGCACCCATGCACTGACAAATGAATTACTCATCCCCAGTAGGAGTAAAGATATCAACCCTCCCCAAATCCTCTGCTGCTGACTGTGAAAAAACCAAATGTCTGAACAAAATTGTGAGTCTAGAGTTCCATGTTAGCAGACTAAATGCTGCACCTCTCTCCCAAATATCCGATACCAATCACCTCTGCTCACCTGCAGAATCAAGCATCTGACGACACTGCGACTGCAGGTCAAATTTTCCGGCTTGCGGTGCTCCATGGTGTGTAGTTTCATACATTCTCAAACAACGCTGACAGCCATGGTGCACCTGATTGAGAGGGCGTGTCGATATCCAGCGCCAGCCAGCTCACAAACACATTTCACCAACACTCCTGCTTCAAGTAATGAACAGGACTGACAAAGCATGGTGTCTCTTCGCACAGTTTATACAGACACGGTTATTCATCCTGAACGCGTTTCGGACGTGGTTCCGGCCTTTTTCAACATAACGGACACCATATTGAATGCACTTAAAAACTCTCCTGTGTGTCGCACGTGATCAGTACACATAGAAGGCATCTACCAGTAATGCTGCCCTTCACCTGATTAAATAAAATGAACTATAGTTTTTGAATGGTCTCATTACTATAATTACAACAGCAAATCATTGTGCGAGTGTATGTGTGTGTATCCATATCTATATATATATTCACTGAAAAAACCATAGGTTTCAGGCACGTTATAGTTAGGAATTAGCATTTTAAAAACCTTAGAAATTCACTGAAAAAACCTTAGGTTTCAGGGGCGTTATAGTTAGCTGGACTTTTCACTCGTACAAAACCATTGAAATTCCCCCGTTATAGTTAGTTCAGCTAACTATAACTCGCGCGCCCGCAATGCACTGCTGATGACGTCACATATTACATCACTCATGACATGGTCAGTGACATCACTCATGACATTACTGATGACATCTCAAATGACATCACTGATGACATCACTGATGACATCATCCAGTGAATGTGTATTTTTCTGAAAATTACATATGTTTTATATATGTATATCTCAAGGTCGATGGAAGAATAAATGGGTATATAAGTGTCTAAATGGATGATTTGTTTTTGAAAAATTGATTGTATAACTGACTGATTAAGTGTATCTTAGTGAATACATGGCTTAGTGAGTAATGTTTAAATATGTAAATATCTGTATCAGTCTCTCACTTTGTGTATAAGTGGCTGCATGGGTTGGTGAATAGCTACATGAGTGTTTATATAGGTTATTAGTTGTTTTTTGAGTATCAGTATGAGTGTCTGAGTGTCTGTATGGGTCGGTGGGGGTATTACGTAGTGCATAGGTACATGAATGAGTGACTCACTGTTTGTATGTGTTGAAGATAGCATGTGTGCAGGACTGTATGGGTGGATGAGTGTGTGCATGGGTGTGTTAGTGAGTGAATGACTGTCTCAATAGTGTCTTTATGAGTAACTACATATGTTTTAAACTAGTATATGTGACTATTGGTGTATAGAAGTGAGTATATGTGAGAGTGAGAGATTGGAGGAGTTCCTGTATGAATAAGTATGTGTTTCTATAAGTGATTGTTTAAAAGACTAAGTATGTGTAAGTTTCTGTAGAGGTAAGTGTGGTGGTGTGGGTATAACTGTATATGCAAGTAAATGGATGTTTGATTCTTTATTAGCATGAGTGACTATGTGTGTGAGTAACTCTATGGTTGAGTGGTGTTGTGTAACAGGATGTATAGGTGTATGAATACATATGATGAGTGAGTACATGTATGAGTGACTGTATAGGACTGTTGGTGAATGAGTGGATGTGTATGTGGATCTTAGAATTACTGAATAGGTTGTTGTAACTGATGTCCATTGTTTTGAAAATGTTATTTTTTATTTTTGAATGTGTGTATCAAAGGTTATATTTGGGGGAGAGGATGACTGCCCCTCTATCACAAGGATGCTGTCATCAGTGATGTCATTTGAGATGTCATCAGTCAAGTCATGAGTGATGTCACTGACCATGTCATGAGTGATATGTGACGTCATCAGCAGTGCATTGCGGGCGTGCGAGTTATAATTAGCTGAACTAACTATAACGGGGGAATTTCAATGGTTTTGTACGAGTGAAAAGTCCAGCTAACTATCACGCCCCTGAAACCTATGGTTTTTTCAGTGAATTTCTAAGGTTTTTTAAATGCTAATTCCTAACTATAACGTGCCTGAAACCTATGGTTTTTTCAGTGAATTTCAAAGGTTTTTTAAATGCTAATTTCTAACTAAGCCTACAGAGATAGGACATGTGAAGAAAGAAGAAAAAACGCACAGAAAGAAAAAAAAGATATGCAGAAAGAAGCAACAGAAGTCCTCAAAGACGAAGAAAAGTGCAGGAAGAAGGATAACATGCAGAAAGAACAAACAGAAGAGCAGAAAGAAGCCTTGTTGCAAAATCATCCTATACCCTCAACTTTTTCAGACAGATACTGGTGGTAAGTGAGTCTGACTAACCAGTCCTAGAGCCAGTGCTATCTTAAAAGACACACAGAATACAGTGAAAACACCTACATACACTAGGGAACACTATGCGTTGGGGTCCCCCTGTGATCAGCATGACCTCCTCTGTAAGCCCCTGGTATATAATAGGGCAGGGGATTAAAACTACCTCTTAAAACGCGCCACAGGGCGTGTTTGCACACGTCACCTCAGGCCCCGTCCCCTCACTTCCCCACTGTGTAAACACGCTGTGAGAAGTTGGCCTGGTATATGCTGTTCACTAGTTCTAGTGACCACCTTGTACCATGCCAAGCAACCCTTATGGTGTGGTTGTAAGTCAACCTTTTTGGACTAGCTGCCCTAGTGGTAGCGTAGGCTAAGCAGTCTTAAAAAGGTTGACTTACAACCACACCATAAGGGTTGCTTGGCATGGTACAAGGTGGTCACTAGAACTAGTGAACAGCATATACCAGGCCAACTTCTCACATTGGTGAGCAGCGGTTGGATTTGAGCTTGCTGTGTTTTACCATTGTAATCTCTTGGTTACCAATTGAAAGATCACATAGGTACCTGTAGGTACATATAAAACAAGATTAGATATACATAAGTTCTACTGAACTTAGTTGTTGTAGAGCAAAGGGAGTAGCACACCCTGACTACAACTACTAGATAGGTTTAGTAGGTAAACCCAAGTGTAGGTAGATTGCAACACATCCACCCACACTTAAGAGCAATGGCCGGGGCAGAGGGGTCCACTGTACCCATCTCTGTTGAGAGTGACCCCCAGAGGGCACCATCCAGCTTTGCTACCCTTAATCAGAATGAGCTCAGGCATTTGGCAACTCTTAGAGGCCTTAAACAGCCCAAGAACCCAAACTCTGCTGAGCTCAGAGAGCTCTTACAGAATGATGAGAATCAGAGAGCACTCAAGAAAGCTTCCCAGTTAGCCCCCTTAGGGTCAGGAACAGGAGGCCCCCCTTCTGAAGATACTACAGAGGTACCCAGTTCCAATAGCCATCCCTTAGATGAGAACCATACTACAGGGGAGGAAAGTGGTGAGGATACAGAAAGTAGTGATGATGAAGGGAGAACTAGCCCAGTGCCAAGTATTATACTTGGCCCAGCTAAACTAAGGCTATTGGGGACTGACAATGGGTTCCCCCCATTGGATCTCCCCAGTGGACTTAACACAGGGCTTGGGAGGCAAAGGAATCGCTCAGGTGACTCCAATGCTTCTCATGGCTCTAGAGGCTCTCAAGGTCACTCCAGGAAAAGGATGACCACCCCTCAGAGGAGGGAACATGAGGCCAGAATGCAGGAAGCCCAGCTGAGGATCAGGAAGCAGGAGCTAGAAGTAGCCCTGATGGAAGAAAAACTGAGCAAGGCTAGGCAGCATAGAGAGAGTGGGTCTATACCCACTGGTGGCAGCAATGTCCCTAGGGACAAAGATAGGGTCTTTGACAATAGGAACCTGTCCAAGATTGTGCCCCCCTACAAAAGTGGGGATGACATCCACAAATGGATGACTGCTCTTGAGAGAGCCTGCAAAGTGCAGCAGGTTCCTGAAGACCAGTGGGCAGCAATCTTATGGCTCTCCTTTGAGGGGAGAGGCAGAGATAGACTCCTCACTGTTAGAGAAGAGGATGTCAGAAATTACAGAGTCCTGAAGAGTGTCCTAGTTGATGGGTTAGGCTTAACCACTGAACAGTACAGGTTAATGTTCAGAGACACCCAGAAGACACAGACTCAGGACTGGTCTGAATATGTGGAATGTGCCACTAAGGCTTTGGAGGGTTGGTTGCTGGGAAGTAAGGTGTCTGATTATACAGGATTGTACAATTTGATGATGAGAGAGCAGATTTTAAGTAATTGTCAAAACCAGCTTCTCCATCAACACCTGGTAGACTCAGATTTGACCTCTCCCCAAGAATTGGGAAAGAGGGCAGATAAATGGGTCAGGACCAGGATCAGGCCTAAAAACCAGGGTGGTGACCAAAAGAAAGATACCACCAAGCCTCAAGAGAAGGGTGGGGATAAAGAAAAAGAGAAACCTTCCTCAGGGCCCCAAAACTCCACACAGGGTGGTGGGTCCCAAGCTCCCTCCTCTACCACAGCTAAAAAGCCCTACTGCCATGAGTGTAAAACTCCTGGGCATTGGAAAACTGACAGCGGTTGCCCAAGGGCTAAAAACAAAACTGTTCCTCCAATTACTCCTGTCACACCACCTATTACTGTCAGCAGTAATCCCCCAGGTGGTGGGAGTGCCCCCAGAAATCTGGGTGGGTTTACTTGGGGAACACAGGGGGACCCTGGCTTAGCCAATTCCCCTACAGCAACCACTCTTGTCTGTGATGGTGGCATGGGGTTTGCCAACTTCACTGCCTGTCCCAACACTTTGGGTAGGTACAGACAGGAGCCCTACATCAATGGTACAAAAGCTGAGGCCTACAGAGACACTGGGGCTAGCATCACAATGGTGGCCCATTGGCTAGTTCCCTCTGAGCAGCTTTTGCCCGGTTTCTCCTACCAGGTGACTAACATTGATGGCAAACAGAACAGTCATCCCATGGCAGAGGTATGTCTCAGCTGGGGAGGGGTCACTGGCCCTAAAAGGGTAGCAGTGTCCCCAACCTTGCCTGTAGACTGCTTACTGGGGAATGACTTAGAACTCTCAGCTTGGGCTGGAGTTGAACAAGACACCCATTCTAAAATGGTAGGCCTTTCACAAAAGGGTAGGGGGGTTGTGCCATTCACAACCCCTGTCCAAATAGATTTCCTCCCTGAAAAGGTTGGAAGGGCAGTGGTAGCCACAGCCCAGGCACAGACAGACTTCCCTGTAGGGACTGGCAGAGCTGTGACAGTCACAGCTCAAACACAAACTGAGTGCCCCCCTGAAAAGGTTGGCAAGGCTGTAATGGTCTCAGCCTATACTCAGACTGACATAGGTGTAGTGAAGCCTGAAACAATGGATCACTCCACACAAACTGAGAGTAGTGGGGAGGAAGAAAAGTCTCCCTCTCCCCAGACATTAGGAAAAGGTCAGCCTCCTCAGGGATCTGACCTCACCCCTTGTGAAGGAACTGCCCCAGAGGTAGCCAGGCCTGGCCTGGCAGAGCCTCTGATGTCAGTGGCCCCTTCCAAGGTGGGATCCAGTCTGGTGCAGGTAGCCTGCCTCTCTCTACCCTGCCTCAGTCAGCCCAGGGCTGCAGAGGTCAGGGAGGCCAGTGGACCCCCAGAGGGCCCCTGTCCACAAGAACCCCCCCATCAAAAGAATGAGGATTGCCTGGCTAGTAGCCCTAGTCAGGTGATGGGTAAAAACATTCCTGAGGGATCTCCTTTACAGGTAGTTAGGGACCTCCCCCAGGGGGATTCTGTTGGGCACAGGCAAACATGGGACCTTAGGGCCCCAAACCTGACCCGTCCCTCCAGTAAGCCCACAAAAGGGACCCAGCCTCCAGCTTTAGGTAGCCAGAGGCTGACCCTGAGAGCACAGTGCAACTCAGTTAAAGAAAGAAAGGCATCCATGGTGGAGGATGATTGGAGGAAGCTGAGGCCTCACTTTGAGGACACTCACTTCAGTACTCCATCTCAACACCAGCCTTTTACTTTGCCAAGACACACCACAGGTAGAGATTCCCTATGGTGGAGACCCTCTGATACCCTTAGGGTGAGGGATTGCTTAGTGGACCATGAGACAGGGGGTAACCATGCCAGTGCTGGTTCCTCCTTATATGGCCACTTGGGCAATATAGGCTTACCTGGTCAAGGTCAGCCTTATCTCCCTTCGTTTGGGGGGGGGTTGTGTAGGAAGGTGGATATCTGACTATGGTTACCCCCAAATTTTTGCCTAGTGTCTAGCTGGTTTTTCGACTTAGTTGGCCTGAGATCCTGCCATTCAGGCTCTCAGGCTATCTGCTCTCTCTTTAAAATGGACTCCATGTACCCTAGGTACATACCCAATTGGTTGGATCACCCTGTCAGCCCCTGTACCAGTGTACACTAGGTACCCAGGGCATTGGTGTACCCCAGGCCTGCCAAGGGCTGCAGCATGTATTATGCCACCCCAGGCTTGGCCTAACAATCTGACACAACTGGCTGATCACTCAGCTGGGGTAAGTTGGTGTAATCACCTCTTACTTAGGTGTAGTATACCTATACCTAAACTTAAATGGGACACCTGGTAACCTATAAGTCACTCCTATGGCAGGCCTTAACAATCCTGAAGGCAGAGTGCTTGGTTCCATGTGAGATGGTGCTCTGGCATGAGCTGAGCCTGTCTGCAGTGGTCGGAACAACTTCCTTCTACTGTTTCCAGATATCGTCATACCATATACTCTTAAGTGCATTATGAACCTCGCGGTTAAATGCTATCTTTGGTTTGGCTTTATCAAAACATGTCGAGTAAGGTGTCATACGAATTGGAATACTAACCCCTCGCCAATTCTGGCGACGGGGTTAGCATTCCACCCTTCTAGAGGGACACGACATGTACAGTACCTGAAACCCGGGTAAAATCAGACATAGCCTCAGCTCCACAAAATGGATGCTGCCACCACAGACACAAGTCTGCCCTCCTGCTGCTGGGAGTCCTTCCAGCTTGGGAGGTGTGGACAAAGGGTTTCCTGCCAGGGGAGGTGCATGCACCACCCCAGACAGGATTTTGTGTATTGGTCAGGTAGGGCTTGAAAGAAACCAGACATGCCTGTGGCTCACAAGGAGCCTCGGTGCATATGCCAGTTCAAACCGGTCCTGGGGCACACCAGTCCCGGGCCTGGGGCGAGCTGGACAAAGGATTGGGGGTGTAACCACCCCCCTTCCTGGTCCCACCCATAGGGAGGGACCTAGCAGGTAGTCCGGCCCCTAGAATCCGAATAAAGGTAGGAGCTGTGTCCTAAGACTTCAGACATCCTGGAATCAACTTAAAACTAAGAAGAAGACGGGAACTTCGACGCTCTGCTGCACAGAGGACTGAAGCCAATCTCCCCTGTGGTCAGGGAGTGACCACCTTGCTAACGCAAGCACCATCCAGCGAATCAACGTCTGCTTTGCCGCCGCCTCCCGCCGGAGCCCGAGCCCAGAGACTGACAAGACCTGGACCTCCAGACCTCTCACCGCCCGATCCACAGTCCCTGCAAAGAGGAGACCCGTGGAGGCACCGAGACACGTGGAGCCAGCCATCTTGAAACGACTACGACAAGCTGACCAGTGCAACCACCGAGGCTCCCTCCAAGTTGTGCTTTGGGTCCTGAGAAGCCCAACCCTCGAGCAGCATCTGCACCAAAGGTGAGCCCTCCAGCATCTCCACGATCTGCGTGGGGCCCTTCTGCATTTTGCCACTCGACGCGCCTAACCGGTTGCTGGCCCGCTGGCTAGTGGCCATCTTGGCGACGAAATCTACGACAAACACCGCTGGTCTGGTTGCTCCAGACTGGCCCTTGCTCCCCTCCAAAGGAGCAATCCCTCTGACCTTGCTGGTCAGAACCAACAGCTGATTTCCGAATCCTCCTGCAATTGCTTTTGCCAAGGCTTGTTTGCTTCGATCAAGTCGCCGACACCGCCGACAGCGAGAGCCTGCGTGGGACAGCTCGTGAGCCGACTCCTGGACGTCGTCGACCTTCAGGGACCACGTGGCTGCGGAGACAAGCTACCCCTCATCACCTGTTTGCACCCGACATCGCCTGGTACCCACCTGGTGCCACGCTGGTCACTGGCTAGTGACTGTGAACACTGTCCCCTCTGCTTACAGGTCTTCAACATCTCCGATCCACTCTTGGATCCACTGCATCTCTCCCGGACCGACCGCCTGCAGCATCTTTGTCTTCAAGCTCCACGGAACAGATAGAAGAAACCCGACGCACTTTGAGGCCTATGCACCCGCTTCCTGTGGGTGAGGTAAAGCTGGTACTCCGGTGCCCATGTGTAGTAATACATCTCTAGTGCCTGTGTTCCAAATCTTAAGTTCCTAGGTCATCCGGAAGATTCCTTTTGCAGTAACTTTGTACTTTTTACGCACCCATTGAAACCTATGGGAGCACGCGTGTGACTATTTGCTCTGCACACGCCACCCGTGGACCTCCTGGTCACTAACTGACGTTAGCTCCTTGTAGGCCCAGCGATTCTAGAGGCCCTAGGCCTTTTCCCTTTTCTGTTCGTGGTACTTATACCACTATTTTAGTATATGGTTCGAGTGGCCACCAGGGCCTATCCATATAAAGTGCAACTTCTGTGTATTCTGTGATAATCTTGTTTGACGATTTGTGCTCCTGTGCTCATAAAGAGACTAGGGGTTACTTTGAGAAATAAATACATATATATTTTGAATATATATCTGTGTGGTGTCCTTTCATTGGTATAAAAGGGGGTTACTATTGGTAAAACAGCTTGCTTAACACGCATCACGAGTTTAGCCTCAAAGACTGCTTAGCCTACGCTACCACTAGGGCAGCTAGTCCAAAAAGGTTGACTTACAACCACACCATAAGGGTTGCTTGGCATGGTACAAGGTGGTCACTAGAACTAGTGAACAGCATATACCAGGCCAACTTCTCACACACGCCCTGTGGCCGTTTTAAGTTGGGAGATTAAGTCCCCTTGAATCCTGAGGGTCCAACTAGACCACTAGGTACCTCCAGTAAGCGCCACAGAGCTGCGTTGCAGAGAGATGTAAAAAGGGGCACGGCCTAGACCACCTCTCTGCAACGCAGCGCAGTGGCGCTTACTGGAAGCACCTGGTGGGCTAGTTGGCCCCCAGGGTCAATCAGGATTGAAGGGGAATTATTTCCCCAACTTAAAACGCGCCACAGGGCATGTTTGCACACGTCACCTCAGGCCCCGTCCCCTCACTTCCCCACTGTGTAAACACGCCCTGTGGCCGTTTTTTAAGTTGGCAGATTAAGCCCCCTTGAATCCTGAGGATCCCTAGGGGCAAAATAGCCCACTAGGTACGTCCAGTAAGCGCCATTGCAGAGAGGTGTAAAAAGGGGCACGGCCTGCACCACCTCTCTGCAACGCAGAGCAGTGGCGCTTACTGGAAGCACCTGGTGGGCTAGTTGGCCCCCAGGGTCCCTCAGAATTGAAAGGGAATTATTTCCCCAACTTAAAAAGCGCCACAGGGCATGTTTGCACACGTCACCTCAGGCCCCGTCCCCTCCCTTCACCACTGTGTAAACGCGTCCTGTGGCTGTTCTAAGTTGAGAGATTAAGTCCCCTTGAATCTTAAGGGTCCCTAGGGTAAAACTAGCCCACTAGGTACCTCCAGTAAGCGCTACAGAGCTGCGTTGCATAGAGGTGTAAAAAGGGGCGTGGCCTCAGAACACCTGTCTGCAACGCAGCTCCTTGGCACATACTGGAGATACCTGTTGGGCTAGTTGGCCCTCAGGGACCCTCAGTATTGAAGGGGAATTAATTCCCCAACTTACAGCTGGCCAGGGGGCGCGTTTGCAGAGTGCTGCAAGGAGGGGGCGTGGCCTCCAGCGCGATCCCGGTCTTTTATTTATTTTATTTTTTTAAGAAGGAGGGCTGTGTGGCCCCCCTTCTTTTTCCAATTTTCTGGCCCTGGGGACCCCATCCCCCAGGGCTTGCACCCTAATTTTTTTTGTTGAAAAAAATTAATTTGGCCCTCCCAAGGCCTTAATCAGCCCCGGGGACCCCAACCCCCGGGTCATGGCCTTTTTTTTGTTGTAATTCTTTAGGAGGGGGCTGCATTGGCCCCCTCCTCAGGCCACTTATGGCCCCGGGGACCCCATCCCCTGGGGCCGGCCTTTGTTTTTTATTATTTTAAAAAAATATATGTTTATAGAAACACCTAGGACATGCTGGACAAACCGTATGTACCTATCACCATGACGATTTGCGTGATATTCATTAAAAGGCGACTATGCATAGAATGAATCCACATGGAATGTATTTACACCGCTAGTGAAGCTCTGACGTGTCTGACGCCCTACCATGCCTAATCCCGGCGCCCCCGCCGGTGGGTACTCTCCAAGTAGACACCCTTGTCGTTTATTTATACAAACATGGGTAGCTATTGACGGGCACATTTAATATACACGCACACCAAGCCATTCAAAGGGGATTCGACAAAAATTAGACCAAACTAAGCAAGAAACCCCCCTCACGGTTAATAAAACACACATCCACCGCCGGATGTGTAATACTTTTTATTTTACTCTCTGGAAAGGAGACGAACCTCACTTGAGAGTCACAGCATGCTCCTGGCTGAGCCCAATGCTGTGTTACACCCACCAGTGCCCGCCGAGTGCCTCACACCTCTGTGTTGTATTCCACCAGCTAGTGCGTATGCTATGACACTCTCTAGCCCATGTGCACTGTAACACCACCCCGTGAATATGTCATGCCACACTTGCCTTCGCACAGGTTATATTGCCCCATCTAACGTGCCTTCCTCGATGCCTATGTTATAACGCACACGCTATGCCATACATATTACAATCTGGGATCCATATCTTTGTCACAGTGCATATGCAACGTTACACTCCCCAGCACATATTTTATATTACAACTTTAGAGACTAGTTAGGTTACACAACACTGCCCTGTGCATATTACACTCAAAGGCGCATATCGCATAGCACGCGCTAGTGCCTGTGCTATCTCGCACTCTCCAATGAATCTGTCATTGCGCACAATGTATTGCATATTATATTTCACGCCCTGGTTCATCTTATATCACACTTTTTGGTGCATAGTTTATACCATATACTATATCTAGTTTTCATTTTCAATCGTGCTCTCAGGACTATGTTCTATATAACACTGCGTCCACCTACCCTTTTCACGGGCATTACATTTTGCGATGGGGGGTGGAGGGTCAGGGGGTGTTTCTGCAAAGTGAGCCCGGAGTCACAGTCACAAACGTCCTCATCTTCCTGAAAAAAAATGAGATTGTGCTGCATACTTGTTCATATTTTAAGTAGTTCGCACAGACACACATTTTGAAAACAATAAAGTTCCTAATACCCACCTTCTCTGAACAGTTAGCTTGCTGCCCCATCCACCTCCTCCCTATCCTCTGTTGTCTGAATCCATGGACTAGCCTCCTCCCTCCTGCCATGCATGGTCTGATGTGCTGCCACTGCCCTCCATTTAGCATGATGTACCAGTCCACTCCTCCTGCCCTCCATTGCCCAATTCTATGGCCCATCATTGACCTCCTGCTTAGCCTCTGTGCTTAGCTTGCTGCCCCTATTCTCCTTCCCCCTGCCCTCCGATGTCTTTGTGCATGCCCCTGCTCCATCCTTTTTGCCCACCATTTTCCATGGACCTGCCACTCCTATCTACTCTGAGTGTTCTGTTGAGCTGCCACTCCCCTCCCACCTGCCTAGCATTGTCAGATGACTGTAACCTGTCCCTGCCACCTCCACCCTGCCTGTCACATGCCATGCCCCTATCCCCTTCCTCCTGTCCTCCATGGTCCATTTTACTGCCACACCCTTCTGCCCTCCCTGGTCTGTTGTGCTGTAACTGCTCCTCCTGCCTGCCCCGCGCAGTCTGTTGTGAGGCCCCTTCCCCTGAACTCTCTTGTCTGTGCCCAGGTCCTCAGTGTGGCTCAGTGGTTAGAGTGGCAGACCTTGATGCAGAGCTCTGGCCAGGGACCAGGGTTCGATTTCCGCCTCGGCAGGTCTCGGCCTCATAATTTCCTCTGACCGGATATTCTCGCCTCAGTGCCTATTCTAATCATGGGTCCCACGCTGCAACTCTGGGCAATAGCTTGCTTAGTCTCCACAACGGCCCCCACAGCGCGAGGGATGCCTGGTTTCACCACGGGGGTGCCCAGGAGTGGACACTTCACAAGGAAAACCAGGAAGGGTTCCCTTGCGGTATTCGTACAAGCGCCAGGAGACCCCATGTGGGTAGCTGCGCGCTATACAAGTACAAAACATTTACATTTACATTTACCCTCCCTTCTATCCACCATGGTCCTTTGTGCATGCCCCTGCACCCTCCTTCTTGGCCATCATAGCTATTGTGCTGCCACTAACCCTCCCGCTTGTCATGCATGGTCTTCTGTGCTGCCATGGCCCCTCCCACCTTCCCTGTGTGGTCAGCTTGCTGCCCCATAGCCCCTCCCACCTTCCCTCCATGGTCTGTGTGTATGCCATCATAGTCTCATTGTTGCTCTCCATGGTGTGTCTTGTTTCTATTGCCCATCCTGCCTGACCTCCATGGTCATCTTGCTGCTCCTGCCCTGCCTCCTTGCCACCAGCCCTCTGTTTCCATGTGCAGACCCCTATTCCCTCCCTCCTGGCTTGTCTGTTCCATTGTAATGCCCCTGATCCGTCCCTCCTGCCCTTTATGGTCTGTTATGCTGCAGCTTTCTCTCCTGTCTGTCCATTATGGTCAGCTAGCTACCATTGCCTCTTTCCCCTCTGTTCTCTGTTGTCCATGTGCATGGTCCTGTCCCCTCCCTATTGCTTTCTATGGATTGTTGTGCTGCACTCCCGTCCCGCATGCGCTGTGTGGTGTATTGTACTGCTGCAAACCCTGATGCTTGCCCTGTAGGGTCAGTTTGGTGCACCTCTCCATGTCCCTCCTGTCCTCTGTTATCCGAGTCCATGTCCCTACCCCAATTCCTCCTGCCTACCATGATCCAATGTACCATACTTGCGAACATTTTGAACTTGGTAAGAGGGAGATTTTGAAAAAAAACTGGGGTATTGATTTTCCCCTTTGAGTTACATTGAAAAAGAGGAGATTGTAGACAGGAGACAGATCAAATAAAGCCCATTTGAGCTTAAAAACATTGGACGTTTCCTGGCTGAAACGGATCTGTTGGCATGTATGGTTGTACTACCACTGCCTCTTCCTCTTCCTTCTGCCCACAATGGTCTATTATATTGCCACAGCCTCTCTTGTCAGTCCCGTATTGTTGGCTTGTTACCCCTGCCCCCCTTTCCACTGCCCTCCATAGTCTGTTGTGCTGCCACTGCCCTTCCTGCCTGCCCAGTGCAATATTTTGTACACTATGCATGCACACCTCTAACCAGCTACAAACTATTGATAAGCCTTTCTAAATACCCAGTTAGTACCTATGCAGTGTAGGAATCCTCCTGTCTGTCCCATGCATTTCTCCAATCACCCATCCAGCACTATCTACTTATCCTATTACTCCACCAATACTTAAGCACTTATAAATTCACTATACACTCTGTTTGTAATACTGTAATTATTCTAGTTACTAGTCATTAACCTATGGAATGGCCTAGCTACTAATACAAGTACATCTATAATATTGTGTGCCCTATCCAAGCAGACCTCTAACCAGCTACAAACTATTGATAAGCCTTTCTAAATACCCAGTTAGTACCTATGCAGTGTAGGAATCCTCCTGTCTGTCCCATGCATTTCTCCAATCACCCATCCAGCACTATCTACTTATCCTATTACTCCACCAATACTTAAGCACTTATAAATTCACTATACACTCTGTTTGTAATACTGTAATTATTCTAGTTACTAGTCATTAACCTATGGAATGGCCTAGCTACTAATACAAGTACATCTATAATATTTTGTGCACTATCCATGCAGACCTCTAACTACCTACATACTATTGATACACTCTTCTAAATACCCAGTTAGTACTCATGCAGTGTACGAATCATCCAGTCTGCCCCATGCACTTCTTTAATCACTTACCTACCACTATCTACTTATCCTATCAGTCCACCAATACGTAAGCACTTATAAATTAAGTTTTCACTCTGTTTGCAGCACTGTCATCATTCCAGTTACTAGTGGTATTCTTATAAAATGACCTAGGCACCAACACAAGTACACATAACACTTTCTGTGCATAATCCCTACAAATCTCTAAGCAGATACATACTAATGGTCCACTCCATAAATACTGAAGTAGTACCCATGCAGCGTAGGATACCTCCTGTCAGTCTCATGCAATTCTTCAATCACCCACCCAGCACTATGTTCTTATTGTATCAGTCTGCCAATACCTAAGCACTTATGGAGCAGATTTACAAGCACCCTGCGCCACCAGTACCTCACTTTTTGTAACGTAGTGATGGCGTCAGGCACTCCTTCATATTTAAAAGGAGAGGAATAGCCACCCTGCGTGGTTTTTCCTCTCCTTCTTAATACAACCCCTTCATACACAGAACTTTGCGTTGAAGGGGCGTCCCACAGGTGTTGCTGTGGGTGTTCCCACGTAACACCCATAGAACAAGACACATCTCCAGATTTATGAGAAATCTTAAATCTGGAGATGTGTGTCAATGCTGTGCCATCCTAGAGTTGGTAAAGCAAGGAGAATTGTTTTAATTTCTCCTCATTTTTTCCTCTTTCAATGCATGCTGCATTCCACAGCATACATTGAAAGAGGAAAATGCCTTTACTGATTGTTTTTGTGCAGGAAGGTGTCCCTTCCTGCACAAAAACAATGTCCACACAACACAGACATCCTTGCACCATGGTGAAAGGATGCCTGTGTCACCGCATGGCTGCAGTTTGTGCAGCAGTGCAGAGGGAAGCACAGAGTTGCAACATATTCATGTACATATGTCACATCCCTGTGCTTTGGAAGTGCCACAGTGCAGTGCAGCTAAAGAGCTTGCAGTGTCACGCTGCAATACTTCCTCATAAATCTTCACCTATGAAGTCACCATACACTACTAATGCATTCTTTCAGTCAATCATGCTGTATACATATAGTCAACCAAACTTTCACACATTACCTTGCAATTATAGTTATTTCTTTAACCAGATAAGGTAGTTCTGATAAGAACTTTTTTTTTCTTCTTTTCTCTTTTGTATTTTTTTGAACAATTTTGTATTTTTTTGTTTTTTTCAAAAAATGAACAAAAAACAAGAACGAATAAAACAGGAAACATTTGGAATTACTTATCATTCAAAAAAAAATTAACAACGATGGTTGCATTGCGCAGCACAAACTGCATCCACCGATTGCTCACCGAAGCATATAAGTTTCTTACACTTCACGCAGTGTTGCTCGAGACAGGCGAATTCTGGCCTAATGTCCACTGCAGGTGTTCCTGAGGACGCTCCAGATGTACTTGCCACAGCAGGTGAGGGGTTCAAAGCAGCTCGCCTCATTTCCTCCCGAGCAAGATTGAGAGGATGTGTGGTCCGGAGATGCTTGTACATAGAAGCAGTGCCACAAGAGTATTTTTTTCACTGCCTCTTGACAGGACTCAGTCACAAATTTTGCACATCACCTTTCTCGCATTTACTTTCTTCTCTCCAGGTGGAAAAGTGAAGAATTTTCACACAACAGATTCCGGCCTCTGTGGACGTGGTGCCTCCTGCAAGAATTCTTCTTCAGAAGATACTTCCTCCTGCTGCTGCTGCTGTCCAGATGCCATTTTGTTTGATATTTTTTAAAAACACCAAAAAAAACAAGCAAAAAGGGTTCTTGCAGGAAAAGAGATGTCTCTCTAAAGATGCTCCAACAAGAATGATTAAAATGGGTGGGGTCCTTCAGTAGTTACAGTGGGAAATGTTATGAACCAATTAATCTTTTCTTTGAGGTCACATGGGATCCGCGCACTCTGCGCTCACGAAGCACGCCCCCGATGCGACTTTGCGAAAATATATTTATAAATAATATAAGCTTATGATAAGTACAAATATATTATTTTTATGAATATCTTAGATAGTCTCTTGCCCTAATATGTATATTAAACACACATACATATCATTTTTATAAAGCCTTCCTTTCTTTTTAGAAACCCTGCTTCAATCAATCCGAATTACCAGTGAATTAAAACATATATAAATACTGACTAATTTCCAGATTTGATTAGCGATCCCTTCCCAAATAAAAGGTAATCTTATCACGTTGTCTTTAAACTACGAACATCAATATTATTAATTGTAAACATCATTATCATTATAAAAATATGTTGTTGTGTTTTTTAGGGTTTTCAATAAATGCGCAGTATAATTAGGTTACATTTAGAAGAAAGACGTGATCCAAACTTTTGTAGAAGTAAGTCTTTCTATTTAAGTATATACCAATACTAAGTTCCGCATATATAGGTGCCGATTACGATCCGGTAAAAACCGGGTACGAACCGTCGGTCGGAGAGTTTTCTCCGTCCGACTCGTACCCGGTCGGAAAACTTTACAAACATGGAATTACGATTTGCACGGAAACACCATTTCCGTACGAATCGTAAAAAACACCGACCGACGAAAATATACATACGAATGTCATCCGGGAATGCTGCGACGTGACGTCGGGACGCTTTCAGGCAGCGTTTCACGACCCAGGAAGTACCATTCGAACCGACAGCAGTCCGGACGGTGATATTTTCACGGCACCCAAAAAGTGCCGGAAAAGCGAAGTACGGCGCGAAACGACCAGAGTAGGTGGCCCGGTACGCGCCGTACCCCCCCCAGCCCCCGTATGTACGCGCCGACCCCCCCTAGCCCCCGTATGTACGCGCCGACCCCCCCAGCCCCCGTACGTACGCTCCGACCCCCCGCCCCAGCCCCCGTATGTACGCGCCGCCCCCCCGCCCCAGCCCCCATATGTACGTGTCGAACCCCCCGTGTATGTATACACCCGTGTACGTTCGAGTCGTACCCCCCGTGTATGTACACCCGTGTACGTGTCGTTCCCCCCGTTATGTACACCCGTGTACGTGTCGTACCCCCCGTGTATGTACACCCATGTACGTTCGAGTCGTACCCCCACCCGTGTATGTACGGTGTGTACCCCCAGCGCTACGTACGTACGGGGCTGGGGGAGTTCGACACGTACATACGGGGGCTGGGGGTAAGCGCGTACATACGGGGGCTGGGGGGGCCGGCGCTTACATACGGGGGCTGGGGGGGTCGGCACGTACATACGGGGGCTGGGGGGGTCGGCGCGTACATACGGGGGCTGGGGGGGGTCGGCGCGTACATACGGGGGCTGGGGGGGGTCGGCGCGTACGTAAGGGGGCTGGGGGGGTCGGCGCGTACATACGGGGGCTTGGGGGGGGTCGGCGCGTACATACAGGTGCTGGGGGGGGTCGGCGCGTACATACGGGGGCTGGGGGGGGTCGGCGCATATGTTTGGGGGCTGGGGGGGGTCGGCGCGTACATACGGGGGCTGGGGGGGTCGGCGCGTACATACGGGGGCTGGGGGGGGTCGGCGCGTATGCGGGCACATGTCTCCATGGTTGCTATGGGAGTTCGGTGCGGACGGTGTTTTTTCCATACAGTTGTAACATCGGACGCACGGGATGGATCGTAATTCCGCGGTTGGACTTCACTTTTCACATTTGTACGGTGAATAGTCCGTGGACGTGTCGGACACATTTTCCGACCCGGGGACGTGTGGGGAATAATTCCCAATGCGATTCGTATGGACTTTTTCCCATGCGAATCGTAATTGGCAGTTTGTACGGCTCTTGTACGATTCGTACGGTAAAAAGACCGGATACGAGTCGTACGGGGAATTTTTTTACCGGATCGTAATCGGCACCATAGTGTGGGTTTAGTCGTACAATAATGGTTAAACACCATATATACACATATATGTATACAAATAAAAAGTTGATTATGTTATTCTCGTACTTACAGCAATTATCCTAAGTGGAAAGAAAAAATCTGAAGTGTAGTCTTCCCTTAAAAAGAACAATTAATTAAACTTGAAGTAAGTCCACTTCATAATATCGCTTACTCTGTCCCATCTATTTTCTTTTTCTTTTTCTATCGTTGTCTTTTACTTTCTCAGTTTTCCTTTAAAAGATTTATTATTTTAAATTTAAGTAAATCTATTTTAGAATACTGTTTACCTTGTTCTATTTAGCTTCTCTTTCTATCGTTGTCTTTTTTCTTTTCCTTTTCTCATCTTTTTCATATTAAACTTACGATAGAATGGTTTTTAGTTTTTTATATATATTAGTTTAAATGAACATTCGAGATCACAGACATTATATTATGATTTGAATAGAGTTGTCTATATAGGGAAATTGTTTTGTAAAAAGTTCTTATTAGACTTGTTTGCAATATAGAGATTGAATTATACAAAGAATGTTGATAACGTATAAACATTATATTGTTAATTATGATTGTTTATATGTCTTTTTACCATTGTAGATACCTTTGTGGCTACTCCTGATGAAGGCGTTGTGAACGCCGAAACGCGCGTCGATTATTCAAAAGCTGCCACTTTTTATATTTATGTTATATTGATTTTTACAATTGTTGAATCATCACTTTTAACTAAAATTGAATGTAATGTGTTATATGATTCCTTTTTTCATAAAATGAATAATGAAAAAATACATCTTTTATATTTATAATATCTTCTTGAACAAATTCTTTCTTGTTTCCCTATAAAGTAATACGATAGAATTTCATATATTATACGAAGATTGCCTAGGAATATATTTCACTACACTAAAACTACCCTGTCCTAGGAATTGAACTATTTGCTGTTCAGGGGGTCCTTGTTTTTACTCTTTGGTTTATCATTTTAGAACATACATTTTTTTTGTGGGAGTCGCGCACCCAGCGCGCCCCAGCACGTATAAGACGTCATGCGGGATCCACCACCGCACAAGCATCGTGTACCGTAATGCGCATGTGTCGCGAATGCGGGGGAGCAGTAGTCGTGGATTGGTCGCATACCAATCGCGCACATCACGTAATATTAAATGTATATGATGTAACGGAAAAACACGCAGCCGTCGCACACCGTACGCGGATCCTTCACGACGTTTCCAAAATGGCGGCTAGAATCCGTGCACTCACCGTGATGTGTACGCTTTGGGTGCGTGACTCCGAAAAATAATTTGAAACAAAAATTTTAAAAAGAAAATAATATAAATATATGAAAATAAAAATATACCCAAAAAATGTAACAATATTTCAGTTTTAATTTTTTTCATTTTTTTTTGCAATTTTCAGAAAAATATATAATGTTATTTAATGAATAAAATATTTATAAATAAACAGTTAAAAAACAGTAGAAAATCAGCAAAACAAAATAGGTATAACTACTATTACACTTAAAAATTAGCATTTAAAAAACCTTTGAAATTCACTGAAAAAAACCATAGGTTTCAGAGACATTATAGTTAGAAATTACCATTTAAAAAAGCTTTGAAATTTACTGAAAAAACCATAGGTTTCAGAGACGTTTTAGTTAGAAATTAGCATTTAAAAAACCTTAGAAATTCACAGAAAAAAACATAAGTTTCAGGGGTGTTATAGTTAGCTGGGCATTTCACTTGTACAAAACCATAGAAATTGCTCCGTTATAGTTAGTTCTGCTAACTATAACTCGCGCGCCCGCAATGCACTGCTAATGATGTCACGTATTACATCATTCATGACATAGTCAGTGACATCACTGATGACATCTCAAATGACATCACTGATGACATCATCCACGTGACAATCTGATACACCTGCTCATACACTAGTATAACCTTTCATCACTCACTGTAAAATACAGAGAACCATATTTGAAACCATTGACACGCCAATACCAGTTACTACGTACCCACTCACTGATTCCTAAGTCTACACACAACTACCCATTCAACAACAGAATCACTTATACATGCAGTCACTAATTAATAGAACACTATCAAATGCATTTATACACATATGTAGACATTGACACATCAGCAGTCATCTTAGCCGGTTATGCAGTCATCCTACTCACTCATGAAAAAAATGTATCACACTTACATTTACTCACTTACACAATTATACACACAACACCTCATTTATTCAAACACATAGTAACTCATAGTTAATGTTAAAAAATCACCATTACAATTATATACTCATTCATATACTCATTCATATAGTCCTATGGTTTTTTCTGTGAAAATATATATATATATATATATTCACTGAAAAAACCATAGGTTTCACACATGTTATAGTTAGCTGGACATTTCACTCGTAAAAAACCAATGAAATTCCCCTGTTATAGTTAGTTCAACTAACTAGAACTCGCGCGCCCGCAATCCACTGCTGATGACATCACATATTACATCACTCATGACATGGTCAGTGACATCACTCATGACATCACTGATGACATCTCAAATGACATCACTAATGACATCACTGATGACATCATCCATTGAGTATGTGTTTCTTAACAATTTTAATATGTTTAATATATATAGGGAAAGACCTGTTGAAGAATGAGTGGGTGTACAAGTGTGTAAATGGATGATTTTCTGTGGTGTGTAACTAAATCTATAAGTGAGTCATTAAATGTATCTTACTGCAGAGTAGTGACTAAACTGTGTAAATGTCTGTATGTTTCTGTATGTTGGTGAATAAGTGGCTGCATGGTTTTGTGAATACCTATATGAGTGTCTATATGAGTTATTGATTGCCTGCCTCAGTATCTGTATGGGTTCCTGAGTGTTTGTGTGGGTAGGGTGTGTGTGACTCTATGCATAGATGTGTGAGTGGGTGATTCTATGGGTGCATGGTTTTAAGAGTGCATCTGTGATGGACTGTATGGTTGAGTAAGTGTATGTATGGGTGTGTTAGGGATTGAATGTATATCTCAGTGGTACATTTGTGACTAACTACATATGTGAAAGGCAGTATACATGCGTGTAAGAGTATATAAGTGGGTAGATGTGAGAGTGTGTGATTGTGAGAGTGACTGTATGGATGAGTGTGTGCTTGTATAAATGATTCTATAAGAGCGTAAGAATGTGATACTATTTTTATGAGTAAGTGAACTTGAGTGTGTATAACCGCATAGGTGAGTAAATGGGAGTGTGATTATTTGCATGACTGAGTAGGTGTGAGAGTACCTCTATGGATGATTGGTAGTGTGTGAGTGTCTATATAGGTGTATAAATGCATATGATAGTTTTGTATGTTGTGACTGTAAGTATGAGTGACTGTACAGGTGAATGAGTGGAGGTGTATGTAGACCTAAGAGTTAATAAGTGGGTATGTAGTTATTGGTATTGCAGTATGTATGGTTTTGAGAATGGAACTCTTAAATTTTGATTCGGTGTATCAAAGGTTATATTAGGGTGTGAGAAGATGTGGTAATTTATCACATGGATGACGTCATCAGTGATGTAATTTGAGATGTCATCAGTGATGTCATGAGTGATTTCACTGACCATGTCATGAGAGATGTAATATGTGACGTCATCAGCAGTAGATTGCGGGCGCGCGAGTTATAGTTAGCTGGACTAACTATAACGGGGGAATTTCATTGGTTTTTTACGAGTGAAATGTCCAGCTAACTATAACATGTGTGAAACCTATGGTTTTTTCAGTGAATTTGCAAGGTTTTTTAAATGCTAATTCCTAACTATAACGTGTTTGAAATCTATGGTTTTTTCAGTGAATTTGCAAGGTTTTTTTAAATGCTAATTCCTAACTATAACGTGTGTGAAACCTATAGTTTTTTTAGTGATTTTCAAATGTTTTTTAAATGGTAATTCCTAACTATAACGTGTGTGAAACCTATGGTTTTTTAAGTGAATTTGCAAGGTTTTTTAAATGCTAATTTATGAATGTATTATTATATTTTTTAAATATTTATTTTACAATAAGCTACCTATATATATAGCTATAGATTAACTTTATCCTGTAATATGGAATGGCTCAGTTTTTTTTTTTTAAATTGGATAGAGTTGAACATTATAGTTAATATCTTCTATAAACTTATAAACACTTTAAAAAAAATGTTTTTATTTTTTTAAGGGTTTTTGTCTGTGCGCGCACCGTGCGTGCACGGTGCACGCATGCGTACGTGCTCCGTCTGCGCATGCGTATGTGATCCACGTGCGCATGCGTACGTCGTGCGTGCTCCGTATGCGCGTGCTCCGTACGCGCATGCGCGCGTGCTCCGTGCGCGCACGGTGCGCCCACGGCAAGTCATGTGATTTCGAAACAACACTTTTCATTGGTTTATAGTAGTTTCAGGTCATGTGATTAAGAAACAACACTTTTCATTGGTTTATAGTAGTTTCAGTTCCAGAAACTTCCAACACCACACCCACTCCCCTCATTATTGCTTCTGATTCCCTGGGAGAAGGAGCTGAGCAGCTTTTCCAGTACTCCAGTACTTGAGAATGGCAGAGCAGCAGTCATCTTCTGGGAGTGAGCAGGAGACCATTGTGGGACAGAGACAGAGGAAACAGAAAGACTCTTTTATATGGCAATTTTTTACATTTCCAGACGGGCAGAAGAAGGTGAATGCTCCAAAAGTCACCTGCACTCTTTGTGATCGTGTCTTATCAAGAGGAGATCCTAAAAAGAAATACTCTTTTAGTATCTTCACTATGATCAGGCACGTTAGAGATGTACATCCTGTGGCTTATGCTCGAGCTGCTAGAGAAAACCCTCCAGCAGCTCAGCCGAGCACATCCGCAGCAGCTCAGCCGAGCACATCATCGGCAGCTCAGCCGAGCACTTTATCTGCGGCAGCAGCTTCACCTGCTTCGGTTCCTCTGGATATACACCCTCTGTTTAAGAGGGTGCATATACGGTGCAATGCGTGTAATGCTCTTCTCTCTTATGGGGACACCAGCATTCCCCTAATAGAGAGCAAGATACAGCAGCACACATGTGGCACCCTATAATTTTTGCCATGTTTTTTGTTCCTCTGTCCCTCAATTAAGACAACGGCTCTTTTTAGAGCCACCTAACATCTAAACACTTAAATTTGATTTTTAATTCTATTTTTTTTATGTTTCCGCCATGCGCGCACCGTGCGCGCACCTCGCGACGGTGCGCGTACGGTGCGCGCACCGTACATGCAACCCGCGATTTAAAAAAAAAAAATATAATTTTTTTTCACCCTTCATGGTCCTTCAGGGACCCCCTGACAAAAGCTAGGGGGTCAGAAACTCTGTACCCTGCCCCCTTTTCACATTCTCCACCTTTCTTTTTCACTGTCACACACAAAATGGCGGACAACACTTCCTGATTTCGACCGATTCAAATGTTGACTGACATGTAACCACCAATCAGAATTACGCTCGCGCACGGCACCGGCACGGTGCGCGGCTATAGATATTTATGTACTTTTAACTGCAATTTTCTCAGGAACTACTGAACAGATTGACACCATATATGCAAAAGGCACATCCCTGACCTGAGGACTACCTCTTTGCCAAATTTCAAGTAATTCTGTTCAGCCGTTCGGGCTGTACCTTCGACTAAAGGTCCTATGGGAAAATGCATGGGGAAAATGCATTTTGGGACCCCCAGTTTTTCTCAGCCCCCGCTTGAATCACCTCGAGACTTCCAGGGTAGGAGCTGAGCGGAGCGCCCCATTAGTTTAGAAAATTTCGCGAGGATCCGTCAACGGCGCCAAAGTTATTCAAAATAGAATTTTCAGATTTCCTATGGAAACACGGTCCTAACTATAACTATCTCCTGGTGACCGCCAGTAGATAATATATATATATATATATATATATATATATATATATATATATATATATATATATATATATCAAACGCTGCTTTATTCAACGAATATCCCTCATAGGGATATTCGTTGAATAAAGCACGTCTTTAAACTGAGGCCACGGCACCAGTGAGTTTTCCTTATAACTATAACTGGATTGCGTTTGATATTGTTGGGAGTGGTATCCTGGGCGTGTTGCCCGCCGTCGAAGAGGCTTGGGTTTTGCCGAGTGCTACGTGGGAATATATATATATATATATATATATATATATATATATATTACCTACTGGCTCTCACCTACCTACCTAGTGAGAGCTTCACCGAATATGACTCTCTATGATTTCAGCTGATGTTGTTATGTATGTATTGCTTATTCGTACAGTTTTGTCATGTGTTTTCTGTCTCCAATCTTTTTTTAGGTGACTCCTGAGCACCTCTTCGGTACGTAGAACACACATACCTTGTTGTAGATAGTTTTTGTTTTCCCTGATCCTGATGAATTGCCGTGACCAATTATTGGCCTGAAGGGCAAGAAACATGTTGATCCTCCAGAGAGTAGGGCATACACAACTAGCATCATAAACACTAGTAGCTATCCCCACCTCACTTTCCTTTTAATTAGGCTGTTTACCACTTTATTAAACACAATTCTTGTGGACTAACAGTACCTATTTTATTCTTACACCACATCTACACATCCTAGGGCCCCTTACCCCCACAGCACCCTTCGGCAGGAACAAAAGATCCCCGCCAAAGAGCCCCAATCTTGGGAGCCCGTCAGGAATTGCAGCGCCGACCTGACGAGGGGCAGGCTCAAATGATGAAGCATGACACCTAGCTTGCTGGGTGTGTGAGGGCCCTAGTTCCAACTAAAGGGTTTCCCCCTCCGTTTTCATGGCAAACGACATTTTGTGCTGAAATCACTACTTTTTCTTAACTTGTATGAGGAACTTTGTACCCTTTTTGCCTTACTAGTTATAGTTAGGACCACGTTTCCATAGGAAAACCTCAACATTCTATTTTGAATAACTTTGGCGCCGGTCGACGAATCCTCGCGAATTTCTCAAAATAGGTGGGGCGCTACGCTCCGCTCCTACCCTGAAAGTCTCGGGGGGATCCGTCAAGCGGGGGCTGAGATAAAAGGGGGGTCCCAAAACGCGTTTTTCCCATGCATTTTTCCATAGGACCTTTAGAACGAGCTACAGCCCGAACGGCTGAACAGAATTACTAGAAATTTGGCAGAGAGGTAGTCCCTAGGTCAAGGAAGTGCCTTTTGTAGGTTTGGTGTAAATCTGTTCAGTAGATTCTGAGAAAATAGCCTTTAAATCAATATATATATCTGAGCCCGCTTACGGTACGCTTACCGTACGCTTACGGTAAGCGTATGGTGGCGTGCGCGAGCGCGATTCTGATTGGCTCTTAGATCTTAGTAAACATTCGAATCGGCCGAAACCAGGAAGCGGCGGCCGCCATTTTCTGTGTTTCACTCTGAAAAAAAAAGAGTGAAAACAAGAAAAGGGGGCAATGAGGAGAGTTACAGACCCCCTTACATTTGTGAGGGGGTCAAAGAAGGACTGTAAAGTACAAAACAAACATTTATTGATTTTTAAAAAAAATCACGGGGTACGCGTACGGTAAGCTTACGGTAAGCGTACGGAAGAAACATGGCGTGCGCGAAGGAGATTCTGATTGGCCCATAGATCTTAGTAAACATTCGAATCGGCCGAAACCAGGAAGCGGCGGCCGCCATTTTGTGTGTTTCACTCAGAAAAAAAACAGAGAAAACAAGGAAAGGGGGCAATGAGGAGAGTTACAGACCCCCTAACATTTGTAAGGGGGTCAAAGAAGGACAGAAAAGTACAAAAAAAACATTTATTGATTTTAAAAAAAATCACGGGGTACGCGTACCGTAAGCTTACGGTAAGCGTACGGTAAAAAAAATAAAAATATATAAATGAAAAGCAGATTTAAGAGTTTAGAAATTAGGGAGCTCTAAAAAGAGCTGTTGTGTTTATGAAGTCATTTTTTTAGTGGTACCTACAAGTAAGTACCGATGCAGAGTCTAAGGTTCAAGAGGAAGACTCTGTTCCCTTCATCATTGAAGTGCACACCATCTCCTCTATAAATGTCTTGCATGTCATAACGCAAGTTGTTGTGGTAAATGGCACCCATACCATAGTCACGGAGGAAAGCAGAAACAGATTTGTTGACGTGCTTTCTTGCTTTGTCAATCTGCGGACAGAAATGATTGGACCAGTTCCATTTTTGCCTTTGGCATATGTTGGAAAACACAAAGGCAGTTTTAGGGAAAAGTGTAAACAGTTGTGCAAAGGTGTCCTTCATAAGCATTTCCAGACCTACCCCAGTCAAAGTGCCTAGGTCATTGCCACCACAGTGCACTATTATGAGGTCAGGGTGTTGGATTTGAATGAAGGATTTCACCAATGGCATCAATTGGTGCCACTTTAACCCTCTCTGACCAATCCATTTAATGTCTACATTTGGCAAAGCAAGGTCTCTCACCATACCTGTTTTCTCTGCAAACTTTTCACTCCAGAAGACATAGCTGTGCCCTACAATCCACACTGTGAACATCTTCAAAGGAGAACTGGATGCACTCAGGAGGTGTCTTTCAGTAGAATGGCAATATGAAAAGAAAGACAGTTTGGAAATGGAGGCATACATATTTTTTTCAAAACAAAAAGAACTGATTGGCTGTTTCATACCATTCTAGAATAAAAACTAGGCTGTATGTGTAAATTAATAGAAGCATGTTTTGTATTGGTACAAACAAATGTGTAACCAAAGAACAGTACTATGGATTTGCTGTAAGGTTTGAAAAGTCAAGCACTCTTGCTCTGTGGAATTGAAACATTGTGTGTCGAACTTCTGACCTAACTCTACACAGCAGTGTTCCATGAGCTGTTGCTATGGTAGCAGGCAGAAGTCAAGTTGGGGGAAGGGTACTAGGCAGAAGTCAAGTTGGGGGAAGGGTACTTTTGGAAAAGGGTTGGTTTTCAACCAATAGAAATGTGTGATTACATTTGAAAAAAAGGGGGAAGCACTGAGATTTGAAACTTACATGTATATGTGTGGAAAAATAGAGGGAAAGTTTGCCATTATCTGGTTCTGCTGAGAGGAGAGAGGTGAACACAACAGAGATCCTGGCTCTGATAATCTGCTGTTTGAGTGTCACATTTCTTTCACAACTAACTAATTTTAAAGGTGAGTTTACAGTTTGAGAGGGGATGTATGTGGTAACTTAAGAAATGAATAATAGAAATGGGAATTGTTTTTGTTGTAGTTACACATGGTGGTTTCATAATGTGTCAGTCTGTAAAAGTGATTTACACTTGCCCCGAAAAAAAAAAGAGCAGTAAGTGTGCTTTCAAATTGGCAAAGAAATTTCGTTTTGGGACTAATGTGAAAACATGACTCTGTGTGCATAGAGGAATTATAGGCAGAGATTTATTGCGTCTTGCTCTGGTGATTTCACAGTTGCATTAGATGGAAAGGGGGAGCGAATTTTTGGGGGAAGAAGCAGAGTCTTAGCACACACCCATGTGCTTGCCATGTATAGTCATGCACAGTATTTAGAAGCGAGTGGGGTTTTCAGGTTTAAGTCTGTAATGCAAATACATTCAGCATCACTAAGGCTGGTTGCCCTTGCTGGAGTGTAGGCAGTCACAGAGAATACACATGGTGGTGGTCTGAAAAAACAGCTTGGACATGTGCATTTAAATAAATCAAAAAAAGTGGTTTTATAATGTGTCAGTCTGTAAAAGTGATTTCCAATTGTAAAAAGTGATTTTCACTTGGCCCGAAAAAAAAAGAGCAGTAAGTGTGCTTTCAAAATGGCAAAGAAATTTTGTTTTGGGACTAATGTGAAAAAATGACTCTGTGTGCATAGAGGAATTATAGGCAGAGATTTATTGCATCTTGCTCTGGTGATTTCACAGTTGCATTAGATGGAAAGGGGGAGCGAATTTTTGGGGGAAGAAGCAGAGTCTTAGCACACACCCATGTGCTTGCCATGTATAGTCATGCACAGTATTTAGAAGCGAGTGGGGTTTTCAGGTTTAAGTCTGTAATGCAAATACATTCAGCATCACTAAGGCTGGTTGCCCTTGCTGGAGTGTAGGCAGTCACCGCGAATACACATGGTGGTGGTCTGAAAAAAACAGCTTGGACAAGTGCAATTAAATAAATTAAAAAAAAAGGTTTCATAATGTGTCAGTCTGTAAAAGTGATTTTCACTTGCCCCGAAAAAAAAAAGAGCAGTAAGTGTGCTTTAAAAATGGCAAAGAAATTTCGTTTTGGGACTAATGTGAAAACATGACTCTGTGTGCATAGAGGAATTATAGGCAGAGATTTATTGCGTCTTGCTCTGGTGATTTCACAGTTGCATTAGATGGAAAGGGGGAGCGAATTTTTGGGGGAAGAAACAGAGTCTTAGCACACACTCATGTGCTTGCCATGTATAGTCATGCACAGTATTTAGAAGCGAGTGGGGTTTTCAGGTTTAAGTCTGTAATGCAAATACATTCAGCATCACTAAGGCTGGTTGCCCTTGCTGGAGTGTAGGCAGTCACAGAGAATACACATGGTGGTGGTCTGAAAAAACAGCTTGGACATGTGCAATTCATGGGTTTCACACACGTTATAGTTAGGAATTAGCATTTAAAAAACCTTTGAAATTCAGTGAAAAAACCATAGGTTTCACACACGTTATAGTTAGGAATTAGCATTTAAAAAACCTTAGAAATTCAGTGAAAAAACCATAGGTTTCACACATGTTATAGTTAGCTGGACATTTTACTCGTAAAAAACCAATGAAATTGCCCCGTTATAGTTAGTTCAGCTAACTATAACTCGCGCGCCCGCAATGCACTGCTGATGACGTCACATATTACATCACTCATGACATGGTCAGTGACATCACTCATGACATCACTGATGACATCTCAAATGACATCACTGATGACATCACTGATGACATCATCCTTGTGATAGAGTGGCAGACCTCCTCTTCCCCTAATATAACCTTTGACACACACATTCAAAAATAGAAACTACAATGTTCAAAACAATGGACATACCAATACCAGTTAAAACAACCTTTTCAGTAATTCTAAGATCCACATACACATCCACTCATTCACCAACAGTCCAATTCAGTCACTCATACATGTACTCACTCATCATATGTACTCATACACCTATCCATCCTGTTACACAATGCCACTCATCCATAGAGTTACTCACACACATAGTCACTCATGCTAACAAAGAATCAAACATACATTTACTTGCATATACAGTTATACACACACCACCACACTTACTTCTACGGAAACTTACACATACTTAGTCTTTTAAACAATCACTTATAGAAACACATACTTATTCATACAAGAACTCTTTCAATCTCTCACTCTCACATATACTCACATATATACACCAATAGTCACATATACTAGTTTAAAACATATGTAGTTACTCATAAAGACACTATTGAGACAGTCATTCACTCACTAACACACCCATACATACACTCATCCACCCATACAGTCCTGCACACATACTGTGTTCAACACATACAAACAGTGAGTCACTCATTCATGCACCTATGCACTACGTAATACCCCCACCGAACCATGCAGACACTCAGACTGATACTCAAAAAACCAACTAATAACCTATATAGACACCCATGTAGCTACTCACCAACCCATGCAGCCACTTATACACAAAGTGAGAGACTGATACAGATATTTACATATTTAAACATTACTCACTAAGCCATGTATTCACTATGATACACTTAATCAGTCAGTTACACAATCAATTTTTCAAAAACAAATCATCCATTTAGACACTTATATACCCATTTATTCTTCCATCGACCTTGAGATATACATATATAAAACATATTTAATTTTCAGAAAAACCCACATTCACTGGATGATGTCATCAGTGATGTCATCAGTGATGTCATTTGAGATGTCATCAGTGATGTCATGAGTGATGTCACTGACCATGTCATGAGTGATGTAATATGTGACGTCATCAGCAGTGCATTGCGGGCGCGCGAGTTATAGTTAGCTGAACTAACTATAACGGGGCAATTTCATTGGTTTTTTACGAGTAAAATGTCCAGCTAACTATAACATGTGTGAAACCTATGGTTTTTTCACTGAATTTCTAAGGTTTTTTAAATGCTAATTCCTAACTATAACGTGTGTGAAACCTATGGTTTTTTCACTGAATATATATATATATATATATATATTCACTGAAAAAACCATAGGTTTCAGGGGCGTTATAGTTAGCTGGACATTTCCCTCGTACAAAACCCTAGAAATTCCCCTGTTATAGTTAGTTCAGCTAACTATAACTCGCGCCCCCCGCAATGCACTGCTGATGACATCACATATTACATCACTCATGACATAGTCAGTGACATCACTGATGACATCACTGATGACATCTCAAATGGCATAACTGATGACATCACTGATGACATCATCCAGTGAGTATGTGTTTCTGTACAGTTTTAATATGTTTAATATATATAGGGAAAGGCCTGTTGAAGAATGAGTGGGTGTACAAGTGTGTGAATGGATGATTTTCTAGGTGCGTAACTGACTCTATAAGTGAGTCATTAAATGTATCTTACTGCAGACTAGTTACTAAACTGTCTGCAGTGTGTCAATTTCATTAATTATGTTTTTTATTACAATTTTTTAACTTATTTTTTTAATTAATTCTTTAAAAATTAAAAAATATGATTTGTTTTTATTGGGTTTTTCAAACATTTTTTTATATTTTTTAAAATATTTTTTAACTATATGTTCAAAACTTTTATTTTATATATTTTTTTCCATGTTTTTTGGATCCGCGCACCCTATGCGCACCGTTCTCGATCCCTACGCGATCGCATCCGCGCATGGTATGCATTGGGTACGTGTTTAGTGCGCGATCGCAATGCGACTGGTACACGACTCCCAGCCTATACGCGACACGTTCGATGTACGTAACGCGACGTTTACGCGCTTCCGTGATGCGTCCTCTGCGTCTATGATGCGGTAGGTGCGCGGATCCCACAAAAAAATTAACATTTAAAAAAACATATATGTATTTCATGTGAATATTAATTGAAGACAAACTCTAAACTAGTCTTAAAAGTAATATATTTTTACATCTACTCCTAATTTTTTTTAATTCAATTTCGCGGATGCGCCCTGGGTGCGTGATGCTTAAGCGCAGGGTGCACGGATCCCATGTGACCTGCAAAAAAGAGATTTGATTGGTTCATTACACATCCTGTTCTAACTATTGAAAGAACCCACCCAATTCAATCATTCTTCTTTCACCTTCTTTGGAGGAGCATCTCTTTGCAGAGAAGAAGATTTTTGGGACCAAGATTTCACTTAGCTCTAACTTTTTTCAACCAAAAATGGCTTCAGGGCAGCAGGAATCACCTGCATCTCCTCATACATCTGAGGATGAATTTTTGGAGGAGACACCACGCACTCCCCGTTTTTCATCTGTGGTGTGGAAATTTTTTACTTTTCCCGAGGGGCAAACGAAGACCAATGCCACCTTGGTCACATGCAAGATTTGCAAAAGAGTGCTGTCGCGAGGGGATCCTAACAAGAAATACTCGTGCGGCACGGCAAGTATGATGAAGCACCTGAGTACCCTTCATCCGAACAATCTTGCACGAGAAGAATGGCGACGGAGGAGAGACACTCCTGCTCATGCGCCTTCCACCTCATCGCAGCCGAGCACTTCAAGAGTTCATCCATCAGCCCAAAATTTGGACATCCGTCCTCAATTTCAATTTTTAAAAGTGCTCTGCACTAAGTGCAATGCGACTTTGTGCTACGGTGAGCAGTCGATCGATCTGATCTGCCGCCGCCAAGAAAGTCACAATTGCTAGTTTTTTTTGTTTTTTTTGTTCCCTGAAGTTCATTGTTTGGTTCCTCCTGTTTTTTTTTTTGCAGAAAAACCAAAAATTTTTAACAAATTTTCAGAAAACCCCCCAAAAAATATAAAAGAAGAAAGAAGAAAAAAAAAAGTTCTTCTGAGAACTAACTTTCCTGGTTTAAAAAAAGAGCTACATTTCTTTGTTAGTGTGTGAAAGTTTAGATGAATGTATGTGTAGTACGTAATTGACTGAATGAATGCATTAGTAGCGTATGTTGAATGTATAAGTGCAGAACTATGAGGAAGTGCTGCAGCATCACACAGTAACCTCTTTAACTGCAGTGGGCTGTAGTACTTCCCGAAGCACAGGGATGCAACATATGTACATAAATATGTTGCAAATCTATGCTTCTCTCTGCACGGCTGCTTAAACTGCAGCCATGTGGTGACACAGGCACCCTTGCACCATAGTGCAAGGATATCTGTGTCATGTGCTGTTTGTTTTTCTGGAGGAAGATACACCTTCCTGCACAAAAAGAATGAGAAAATGCATTTTACTCCTTCAATGTATGCTGAACATTTCAGCATGCATTGAAGATATAAAAATGTGGAGAAATGAAAACAATTCTCCTTGTTGTGCTTTCCTACACCAATTTTAGAATGGTGCAGCATTCACACACATATCGAGATTTATGATTTCTGATAAATCTAGACATGTGTCTTGTTCTATGAGTATTCAGTGCAATCATGCACAACAACACTTATAGAACACCCTTTCAACGCAAAGTGGTGTGCATAATGAGGTTGTATTTACATGGAGTATAAAAAGTGCACAGAGTGCCTTTTCCTCTCTTTGTAAATATGAAACAGTGTCTTGCGCAATAACTATGTTACAAAAAGTGACATATTTCCGGTTTTAAAATTCCTTGCGAATGATAGAAGGTAAGCACAGAGTTTTGTCTGCAAAGATGTTCAAAGAAGAATGATTGAAATGATTGCGGTCCTTCAATAGGTACAATGGGAAATATTATGAACCCCTCAAATCTCTTTTTTTGCAGGTCACATGATATCTGATTATGGTCAGATTTCAAAACTACATAGGTATAAACAGAGTGTTTTTAGAAACGTGTTTCAACTTTGTAGCTTCTTGCAGACCTCCTCATTCTGCATATTGAGACTTAGTTAAACTTATCTTTGCAGTAATAGGAATAAAAAATGGTATACATTTTTTTTCAGATTTTCATTGCAATCTAAATTCATATAAATTGCTTATTTTAAAATTTGGATGTGTGAAAGAAAAGCAAAAAAAATTATAACATGTTATAATACATTTTTTACAACACAGCATAATTTCCACAAAGTAATTTGTTTGCCTTTTTTGCTGTTCTCAGAATATATTGAATTTCACTAGAAATAGTGATTTCAATCGTACTCATTACTTAACAGCGGGCAAAAAAAAAACAATCAGTAAGATTGTTAAAAAAAAAAACAACATGCTATTCTCAGTAAAATACCAGAAAATACAAATCACACATATATGAAATGCTTACAGCTTATGAAATTTTATAACTTTAACTTATAAAAACTGTAAATATTGCCGCATTAAAATATTCACCGAATCAATGACCACCAAAAAGTCCAAAGTTCAAAAATATACCTTTCCTTGAGGCCAAATGGTATTTTTGCACCCCTTCTTTCTGTAAATTGTCCAATGGTAGTCCTATTAAATTATAATAATAAATTCCTCAGAGAGTGAATTATCTTCCTAAAACTTTGACTTTAAAAATATTAGGTAGGAATTTTATAATTCCCTAGGCAAACGTTGTTTAAAAACCAACTGGGAATCATTACAAAGTGTCCAGCCTTTCTCACATTTTAGATAGGCAGTGTAATGTCCAGATGTGGTGGAAGGACCATCATGGAAAATTATTGCAATTGCTACAAAAGTCCTTCCTGATATTGATAGTTGTGCTGCTACAAATTGCTTTATTAAAGTATCCAATTTTCTTCCGTCAGCTGTACAACGTTGCATCATTAAAATTATGTATTTTCCATATTTTGTTAAGAATAATGTGGATAACATTTCTGATTTACATGTCTACACTCCATGTTTTGAATTGCACCTTTAACTAATTTATTGAAAGATACTGATTTACAGTCTGGTAATGTTAAATACAGAAATCTCTCAGTGTCTACATTGGTGCTACATGTATACATGCAATTTTCACAATAATGTTCCCATTTGTAAGAAAGGCCAAAAATATTTTCTATTTCTACACCTTCATTTTCAAAAATGGTAAGCATATACATTAAAAATTCCTGAGCATCTTGTTGGATATTTTGTGTAAATTGTGTAGAACCAGAACACACATCCAAAAGACTACGAACATCTGAAGCAGATTGTATTTTACTTCTATCTGTTGTCAATTTTTCATATATCCAATGGATGGTTACAGTTCCTATGATAAGAGAGAAGTGACAGCCTGCAGATAAGCTGTGGATAGAGGGGAATGTCTCCAAAGGTAGGGTGAGTGTGCAGAGTGAGGAGAGAATACTCCTAGTGGTAGTACTGTGTGCCCTCACACACCCTTGCGGATGTATAGCATCATCATTGGGCACGGTTGCTCCTCGTGGGGGTGGCGCTGCAGTCCCTCACGGGCCGTTGGTTAGGGGCTCTCTGGTGGAGTTCTTTTAAGGAGTTGCCGCATTTGTGAGTGAGGGTATGTGGGTAGAAAAGTGCTAGTGAGTGTAGAATTAAAAATGAAACAGGGAACTAAAATATTTTAATCATGAGTCCCCTGGTCCAAACTAAAAATACTCGGGGATGGAGATGCACTGTAGTGCTGTTCAGAGAGGGGGATCTAGACCAAATAAAAGTCCCACTTCTCTCGACCCGATTGGTGTGTTAACAAAGGTGATTTAATGAAAAGGTCAACATGTTTCGCGCTATAAATTGGTCCCTAATGGATCCCAAAGCGCTTCGTCAGGACCGGGAAAGTGTGTTAGAAGGTGGGTTTCGGGTAAAGACTGCCCATAATCCCACTCGTTACCTAGGTCTGGTATGCTTGACAGTTAGTGTCCAGAATCAGTTATTATACTTCAATCCTGTTCACAGCCTAAAAGGGAGACAAAAAAAGGGGAGGGAGGAGACAAAAAGAAGGGGGAAGAAAAAAAGGGGGGGTAATAACTTAATAAAGATATATATTCTATATATCTCACATATACGGAGACACTGGTGCACACTATGTGCTGTGATGCCTCATGCATGAAGAGGACGTCAACCGGTGTTGTGTCTAAAAGGATCATGAAAAGATGATCAATCAAGGAACAGGGATAGTGCCCATCGAGGTAGGGTTAACATGGTGATGATCATGGGCCCCAAACTGTCCAGAGTCCAGGTGTAGGTGGTATACAGGGTGTGAGACAGGTCGTTGTTACCTCGATAGTGAATGCTCTGGGAAGTGGCTTGAATGAGCTTCCTTATGCGGTATCGATTGTGAGGATGCTGTGCTAGTTATGCCTCGTGCTGACAAGAAAAATGAAGGAGTGAGTGACTAAATAAGACGGGGTGGCACGGAGTGTATAGTGATCAAACCTCGAGAAAACCGTGGTGATGTGGTGACTCGTGGATAACCCCGTACGCATATCTCGATATAAAAACAGTCTGTAGCATGATAAAATATCATGAACAAAGCTACATATGTGGATCGCCAGCCTACCCTCTCCTCCTTGGTGATGGGCTCCGTCAGCAATGCCGCGGAGTAAGGCTGAAAAACAAATGCGAGATAGCTCTGCGCTTAAAGTCACAGGTGAAGGGGGAGTAGCTGAAGGGTCCTCAGTCAAAGGGGAGATAAAAGCGAGAAAAAGGCGAGAAAAAGGAGGTACTTACATATCTGTGCTCCTTACGCCTCGGGGAAACCTACCCGTGCGGTTGCACTGCCGGTTACACGGTTGGTGCGGCTGCGGACTCGTTAAGTAGTGTAAACGGTGATGCAGCGGGCCCTGTGTGATGACGTGACGTCGATGCGTCCGGAAGTCTCGGGCGGTAGTAGCCGGGTTGGTGTGTAGCTCACGCGGCCATCTTAGAGTGGAGTGAAGGGAACGAGAACGGACCGAAGGTCTATCGGAGTAATAAGGGTGGTGTGCCCGTGGCCACGAAGGAGGGGAGAGAGAGAGAGTGATCACGGGCAGAGTTAATAGTCAATAAGGATGCTACGAAAATGAATATCTTCATTCGTGATACAACACCTCATAACGGAAGCAGAAGCAGAGGAATGGATCTCAAAGGAGGAGGCCCAGTTCCTTCTGAACAAGAATCCACGCACATCATACTTCTACTGCCTCCCGAAAATTCATAAGGGAATTACCCCCCCACCAGGCAGACCCATTGTGTCCGGGATCGATTCCCTGTTAGAACCCTTGAGCAAATTTTGTGATGTGTTCCTACGCCCCCTAGTGATGAAAACTCCGACATATCTGAGAGACACCACAGAGGTACTGAACCTCATTGAACGATTTGAGACACCAGAATCTATCACTCTTTTAGTCACGCTAGACGTGGAATCATTGTACACCAACATTCCCCAAGATGCTACTCTGACGGTCCTGGACAAGGCCCTGCGCAACATCGACCCATGGCCATCGACTACCCCCATCACTTTCATCTGTGACTGTGCGACGATAGCCTTTAAAAGAAAACTACTTTGCCTTTGAGAACAATCTGTATCACCAATTACAGGGCACGAGCATGGGGAGCACCTTTGCGCCGAGCCTGGCATGCCTATACATGGCCAACTTTGAAGAAGAGCACATCCTAACAGAAACCAACCCATATACCAACAACATCTTGCTATGGCGTGGGTACATAGATGACATCATCATCTTCTGGCAAGGGGATGAAGAAACGTGCCGGACGTTCTTCAGTTGGATAAATACTCTTAATCCGTACTTACAATTTGTGGGCACACTGTCATCTGAATCAATCCCATTCCTTGACCTGTTGATATCCTTAAAAGAAGGGTGCCTTATGACCACCAACTATAAGAAGCCCACGGATAGGAACAGCCTCCTCCTATTCCAAAGTCACCATCCGAAATCTCTGAGAAACAATTTACCGGTGGGACAATTCCTCCGTTTACGCCGTAATTGCAATACCATCAAAGAATTTGAGAAGGAGGCGGACTCCTTAACAGACAATCTGATAAGGAGAGAATATCCAAAGAGAATTGTGAAGCAGGCACGCAAAAGAGCAAGAAATAATCACAGAGGGGCTCTATTGGAAATTAAAGAGAAAAGCACCACAGACATATTAACATGTGTAACATCCTTCACCCCCAACTCGAACAAAGTCCAGAGGATAATCAAGAAACATTGGAAGATTCTCGAGATGGGGGATTTCCAACCAGGACCAAAACCTCTCTTCGCTTTTAAGAGAACACAAAATCTGAGGGACATTTTAGTGCACACGCGTCCCAAGAACATCACAAAAACGCAACCAACATTATGGAACCTTCCCCCGGTTATGGGTCATTATCCATGCGGGTCCTGCATAGCTTGCCCACTGACAAGCAGTACCAAGGAACTTGATTTAGGGTTATCTAGACCATGGAAACAGTTACGCCACACCAACTGCAACACAAAAAATTGTGTGTATATGATCACCTGCCCCTGCGGTTCTCGATACATTGGGATGACCACAAGAACAATTAAAACACGAATTGGGGAACATAAAAGTACAATCCGGTGCAAGCGCACAGCGACAAGACTACAAAGCAATTTCTTGGAAATGAATCACTCCCCCGATAGCTTACGATGGACCATAATTGAATCCAATCCACATTGGTCACCATCCACACTGTTTAGACAGGAACAACGATGGGTGTTTAAACTGCAAAGCAATAAAAGGGGACTCAATGAAGACATTCCCTGGATTGAACTGTCCAGATAATTACACACCATGAGGTGGCTTTATGGTAGAATTCACTATCGTGAGCAGAGAGTTTTGTACCCAGAACACAAGTTACAACAACTGCTCAGACCTCCACATGTGTGTCAGAGATACCAGTCATCTACTATATGTCCAATCCTGTATATACATTTAACAATTATTGAAAGAAGGTCGAGGTTGCTAAGGATCCCTAGTTATACTAACTATGAATTTCTTACAGCCTCTGCGCTATCTCATAGATGGACTACCTCACCCTTATCCCTGCCTATATCATGTAAATCGGATGTATCAAATAACCATTTTTCCAACCCTTGGGCAGGTGACATCATCACATTTTTTGTTTATCCTGTTTTAAATGCTGTGACCTGAGCTCCGATTAGACGGCATAAAACAGTAATGTTGACCACATTGACACATAGACATCACGTCACTTGAGATGCATACCCTACGCCACAGGAGATAGATCCCCTGTGAGGATTTCTTTGTATTTTTAGACATTGGCACAGTGTCCGTCCGTCCACCGCGGACCTATCCTTATGTACCATGTTGTTCCTTTTGTATAAAACCATGTACTGTAAAAGTACACAACGACCATGACACTATCGATAATGAAGATATTAATTTTCGTAGCATCCTTATTGACTATTAACTCTGCCCGTGATCACTCTCTCTCTCCCCCCTCCTTCGTGGCCACGGGCACACCACCCTTATTACTCCGATAGACCTTCGGTCCGTTCTCGTTCCCTTCACTCCACTCTAAGATGGCCGCGTGAGCTACACACCAACCCGGCTACTACCGCCCGAGACTTCCGGTCGCATCGACGTCACGTCATCACACAGGGCCCGCTGCATCACCGTTTACACTACTTAACGAGTCCGCAGCCGCACCAACCGTGTAAACGGCAGTGCAACCGCACGGGTAGGTTTCCCCGAGGCGTAAGGAGCACAGATATGTAAGTACCTCCTTTTTCTCGCCTTTTTCTCGCTTTTATCTCCCCTTTGACTGAGGACCCTTCAGCTACTCCCCCTTCACCTGTGACTTTAAGCGCAGAGCTATCTCGCATTTGTTTTTCAGCCTTACTCCGCGGCATTGCTGACGGAGCCCATCACCAAGGAGGAGAGGGTAGGCTGGCGATCCACATATGTAGCTTTGTTCACGATATTTTATCATGCTACAGACTGTTTTTATATCGAGATATGCGTACGGAGTTATCCACGAGTCACCGCATCACCACGGTTTTCTCGAGGTTTGATCACTATACACTCCGTGCCACCCCGCCTTATTTAGTCACTCACTCCTTCATTTTTCTTGTCAGCACAAGGCATAACTAGCACAGCATCCTCACAATCGATACCGCATAAAGAAGCTCATTCAAGCCACTTCCCAGAGCATTCACTATCGAGGTAACAACGACCTGTCTCACACCCTGTATACCACCTACACCTGGACTCTGGACAGTTTGGGGCCCATGATCATCACCATGTTAACCCTACCTCGATGGGCACTATCCCAGTTCCTTGATTGATCATCTTTTCATGATCCCTTTAGACACAACACCGGTTGACGTCCTCTTCATGCATGAGGCATCACAGCACATAGTGTGCACCAGTGTCTCCGTATATGTGAGATATATAGAATATATATCTTTATTAAGTTATTACCCCCCCTTTTTTTCTTCCCCCTGCCCCCTTCTTTTTGTCTCCTCCTTCCCCTTTTTTTGTCTCCCTTTTAGGCTGTGAACAGGATTGAAGTATAATAACTGATTCTGGACACTAACTGTCAAGCATACCAGACCTAGGTAACGAGTGGGATTATGGGCAGTCTTTACCCGAAACCCACCTTCTAACACACTTTCCCGGTCCTGACGAAGCGCTTTGGGATCCATTAGGGACCAATTTATAGCGCGAAACATGTTGACCTTTTCATTAAATCACCTTTGTTAACACACCAATCGGGTCGAGAGAAGTGGGACTTTTATTTGGTCTAGATCCCCCTCTCTGAACAGCACTACAGTGCATCTCCATCCCCGAGTATTTTTAGTTTGGACCAGGGGACTCGTGATTAAAATATTTTAGTTCCCTGTTTCATTTTTAATTCTACACTCACTAGCACTTTTCTACCCACATACCCTCACTCACAAATGCGGCAACTCCTTAAAAGAACTCCACCAGAGAGCCCCTAACCAAGGGACTGCAGCGCCACCCCCACGAGGAGCAACCGTGCCCAATGATGATGCTATACATCCGCAAGGGTGTGTGAGGGCACACAGTACTACCACTAGGAGTATTCTCTCCTCACTCTGCACACTCACCCTACCTTTGGAGACATTCCCCTCTATCCACAGCTTATCTGCAGGCTGTCACTTCTCTCTTATCATAGGAACTGTAACCATTCATTGGATAAATGTATAACTTTTAGGAGCTATGGTTCAGGACCTTTTTCAGCTGCTCCTAGTTCCTCCTCCTTGTTGATATTGTCAATTTTTCATAAACAGAATGCAACATAGAACAAAATCTTTTTTCCCGATTCTGCATAATTTGTTCTTGCAAACCTTCCAAATAAAAAACAACATTGACCACTACATTAGCATAGCAGTTGACACCAGAACTATTTTCAAACTGATAACCAACAATCTCTTCAACAGTGTCCAATTTCTTTTTACCTGTAATCACAACATTATCTTGTTCTTTTCCCTTCTTGACACCTTCAGAACAGATATTCTCTAACCTTCTTTTTTGACCAACCACAAGCTTTTCAAATACAGGATATTGACCTAAATTTGGAGCATACGCCCTTCTTAACTTATTATACTCTTTTACACAGTTTGCATCTGCAGTAACCTTTGTCTCATCAAAATCAATCCAAAACAAACCAGATAATGTTCTGACTCGCGACAAAGCAACATATGCCATACCCTCAATAAATACAGTAGATCCAATGTTCACCAATGCACTGTCTACACTTAATCCTTGAGATTTATGAATAGTCACTGCATATGCCAGAGAAAATGGAAATTGTTTCCTACGGACATATAAATCTTTAACAAGCAAAAAACGAACTGAACAACGACCAATTTCTTTAACTTCATCAATATGATCAAATTTAATTTTTAAAAATTCAATTCCTTCTTTTTTCTGATAATTCACAAAATCCACCACTTTACCCATTGCACCATTAACTAAACCTTTCTCTACATCCAAATTACGCCTTAAAATTACCCGACAGTTCACACACGCATATAGTGTCTTTTCTAAACCAGCAGTTTTAGATATTTTTTTTCTAAACAATCCAGTTTTGATCTCAACTTTCCCATCAAAATAATAGTGATTCCTTCATGCAGTATTTTATCAATGGCTTCCATTTTTTACAATTTCTTCATTTTCCAGTTCCAATAATTCTTCATTGAATATGGAACACTCGCGCAGTGTTGGCATTAAGCAAATCACTGACTTATTTTTAGCAATTTCCACGTACACTTTTGCAGGAACTGCATTTTCATTTGGAAAGACATTGCAAAGTAATCGACTCTCCAAAGCTTATTTGCCTTGTTTTGAAAGAATTCCAATTCTTATATCTTGAAGAATACTTCCATATTCAGCATCATTTGCCTGTCGCATATTTGTTGTCAGTTCTTTGTATTCAAAATTACTCCAAATGTTCACATTACCAACACTGCCAAGAGACTTTCTGGTATCTTCATGGGCAAGTGTTTTAAATACCGGTTGTCCTTTTACCAGAGTCAGTTGCAGTAGATCTCCAAAAACTATGACGTGTTTTCCTCCAAATAACACCTCATACTCTGTTTTAAGAATTTGCTGCATTCTTAAATGCACAAAGGCAAGCATCAAGTTTGAGACCATGCTCACCTCATCAATAATGAGAAGTTTCATTTTCTTCAGAACTCTTGAAACTTCACAACAAGCTTCTCCAGATAGCTTGTGGTATTCCAATTTGTTCTCATGCTCTACTGGCAGCATTAGTAAATGATGTAAAGTAATTCCTTTAATGTTATGTGCTGCCAACCCAGTTGGAGCAGTGACAACACAAGACAAATGTGAATCAGTTGTTTTCTGCAGATAACTTGTAATTACTTTAATTAAGAAACTTTTTCCTTTTTCAGCTTGACCACTCACATACATTTGGATAGGTTGAAATGATGTACATGAGCGACCTTTCTTTTCATGAAGTAATCCATGGTCAATCTGCTCTTTCACTTGCTGATATATTTGTTTCTGTTCAACATTTAGTTGTTCTTCCAAGTTTCCTAACTGTATTGCATCTTCTTGAGCTTGATACATTGCTGTTTCCACCTCATTCATTGCAATCGCTGCTTCATTTTCAACAATTGGTTGTCCTAGTGGATCTTGACTCAGTGCAGCAGAACTTTGACTGTCTTGAGAACTGTCTCTAGCAATCTCAGCTGCAATTGTAGCTTCTTGATCAATTTCATCATTCAACATTTTGACATAATTTGCGAAAGCACTGCATTGTATGCTATCTTTAGAAGCATTAAATGAATCTTCATAGCTGGGAAAATCTCCAAGTAATTCCAGTTCAAAACGCCATGGTTTGAACATTTGCAAAAGGGCTAAATAGTAAAATTCCCTTTTGTCAGCAGTGTCGCAACTAAGTTTCCTGTGATTAATTAAATTTCCTTTCCTTTGTTTCACCAGACATCCTTCGGAACCAATCACTCCATATTTTCCATTGTTGATGTTCTCTGTAATGTTCCATTTAAAAGTGTAGTTTTGCAGCACTTCATAGAGACACATGTTCTCAAGATGATGACTTCTATTTGGGTGGTATGTGTCCAACATATATTCGTTTTCAATATATCTGTACTTTCTGGTTCATTTTCTGCTAAATATTCAATTTCTTGAACAGATTTCAGTACCCGATTTCGCATTCCTGCAAGACCTAGACTCACCCAAATGATTCTTCTACTTTTGGAATATAGACTTGCAGATGATAACCTATCTGAACATTCATATGCTCCAATTTCACGATGCGATAACATCTTCAACTGAAACTGTATAATTTCTTACTTAGAGTCTTCTCGTGAGAAATCTCTTCCCACATTTCTTTCAATTCAGTCTTTTCTGATTTAGTAATGTAAGACGTTACATATCGAGCAACAGCAATGGAATTGTCCGCAACATACTGAATATCCATGTTAGCGTTCCACATGGATAAAATAACTGGATTGTAGTCATTTATGTATTTCGATTCTTCGCTTCTTCTTAAGTTGTAGGTGTTTTTCGGAGACTTTCTTGTGATGGTATGTCGCATAACTGACATAAAACTGTTCACTCTTCCTTTGGATAATACAGGACGTGGAATTCCAAAACGACATTTGGTATAGAACTTATCCTTTGACTTGTACTTTCGTCTACAGTATTTTCCACACCTGTGGCTTTGAAATCGTAAGACTTGTTGTTTTAAGTTTTTATCTTCTCTGCTATTGGGAAGAGCACATGTAGCATAATCTTCAATGAAAGACAAAACACTTTCATCTGAATCTGTTCCAAATTTGGGGGCATCCTTGATCCATAACAACATATGTATGTGAGGAGCACCTCTTGCTTGATACTCTTTTCTCCAAAAGAAATCCACAACTTCTCCAAGAGGAGGATTCTTTTTATTGCAGATGAAAGACATCATAGCTTCAAATCTATGATTGAAATATCTGCATACATTGACAGGATCCAAAGAACACAATTCTCCAGGTGTCTTGTATTCAATATTTTTTATATTGGAATTTGCCTCTCGAAGAAATTCAAGTAAATAATCCCAAGCATACTCAACACAGCTTAGTGTAACAAACCATGTAGGAGTTCCCAAGTTCCGTAGCATACATTTCAGTTCTCCGTGTCGACGGTACCAATATTCATTAGTCCCACGCTGACATGTCATCAGATTAATCAACTCGGATTCTAAATGATCAACTCTCTGATGCACTTTATCCATAAAATCCTTTGCAGTTACATTTTGAAGATGCATTCCAGTTTTTAAAATGTGATTTACTGCATATGAAAATCCAGACAAGTCACTTTCAAACAGAAGATGAAACATATAAGGGATACATTGTCGAAATCTTGGAGCTTCTGCATATAATCTTGTTGTCCGATATTCAGATGCAGGAATCTGCACAGGATGTTCATCATATCGTCCACCTTTTCCTGTTGGAAACAACTGCGGGAAACAACGAGCTTCCAAGCTCTCTTCCCATACACTCATGGGACTTCCTGTTGCTTTTTTCATTTGAAATAACTCAATTGTATTCCCCATCACCTCTTTGGAATAAAGTGGATGTGCACTGTAATGTTCATAGATTTCTTCCCATCTGGACATGTCCACTTGTTCTATTTGTCCACTTAATGTTTCAGTATCTTCTGCTAAATCTATTTCTTCTTCTCCTACAAACACATTTCTATAGTACTCATTATTTTTTAACAGGTACAATGATGCCTTTTGCACTTTTCTAACATTCACTAACTCTTGCCAAATTTTCTTATTCTTAGTAGGAACACCATTAACTAGAATGACTAGTGGCTCATTTTCTGCATGGTCTACACCAATAGTTTCAATATTTTTCCTTAAATCTAACGGTAAATGCACAACTCTTCGTTTCAATCCTCTTTGCAACTCTGATGGAGGCAATTTACCTGTTTTGGGCTCCATACAAACAATTGCCTAAAACGGGTGAACACATTGTATGAGAATAGACTCATACGTATTTAAATCTATCAGCTCTGGAGGAATAGCAACCAACTCTAGATTATTATGAACAGCTCTAGCAGGCATTTTTTTCTCATCTAATTTGTTATAACAATATTTGCAAATACGCTGCTCACATCCCAAATCAAAACAATCCTCTACCAGCAAATAAGTTGCAAATTCCATCCACTTATCATTATCTTCTATTTCACTTTTTGAATTCAGATTGACACCCCTAGTCTGATTTTTCTAATGACTTCGCCGACAACAAATACAAGAAACATTTGGTCTTTCACCTGAAATTACCTTAAACTTTGTGATTTCATCCTCAAATTTTTCTGTAATTACGGGTTGTACATTGTCTTCAACATTTTGTTCTACTAATGTGTCAGTTTCTTCACTCTCTTGCTGAGGACCAAAGTAACAAAACTCAATATCATCACAGACCTGCTTCACATCTGATACTGACCCACGCAAAAGAGCACTGTTCAACTCACTTAACTTTAGTGCTGGACTTTTTGTATAATACAACCTTCTCACTAACTTCCGCATTTGAGTATGATGTACTGCCAGCATTCTGAAATGGTGAAAAACACTTTCACAAACTTTCCTAGAAAGACAAGCCAGAGAATGACCTTGCAAACCAGTATGTTTTCTCACTCTGCAAGGGTCTAATCCTTGCAACAGCTTAATCTTTTGTTTTACACATTTTTTAGTATAGGCTCGTAAGAAACTACATAATTTTTCAATAGATTCCTGTCGTACACTGCAAATACTACTGCAATCCCAAGTGTACGCAGGGTTTTTAGCACGTCTCCCTTAAACTTCATCAGCTATCACTTCTTCTGCATTTCTTTCAACTATTTTCTCTTTCTCAATTGGACAACCGTCGCTAACCTCATAACCTCTACCACTGGTGTCAACTGCATACAATAATTTTTCGCTCAGTGAATAACTCTCTTCGTTAAAAAAAGGCTCTGAACTGGAACTGTGTTTCCATTCCCCCCAAAAAACATCACAATTTTTTTTTTATTAATAACTCTTTTCCTCCTACTTTTGGCCTTCATTACATGGATTGGTTTATCTAGTGATCGAATTCTGTTTAATACTAAAATAAACAGTTTCCTTTTTACTTCAAAAACCTTTTCCACAATGTTTTCAATATGCTTCTTCTTTTTATAAAATAAAGCTCTCTTTTTATATTTCTTCACATCTTTCAGCAAATTATGCACTACTCTCTTGTAAAATGTTTTTTTGCGTAATTCCTTATACTGATTTTGCCTTCTTTTACCATACTTTATCTCCTTTGACTGACCATTTGCTTTTTTACTTTTCCTCTTATTTTGAATTTTTTTCTTACTTCTTATTTTGAATTTTTTTCTTACTTGAAGAATTCTCAGGAGTTCCAGCATTATCTACATTCTGTTTGCTCCTACAAACATTTTTAATAAATTGCTTTGTGATCTTACCAGAAGATTTTTTCCTTTTAGCCACATTATCTTGTACATTCAATACTTGTGGTTGATGTTTCTTCAAATAATCCTTCTGTCTCTGTTCTTTTCTTTTTCTTTTTTTTTTCTGGCATGATTTCTCTATTTTAACGTTGAAAAACAGTATATGTAAAAAAGAATCACAAATAAATGTATATTAATAACTTTCAAATTTATACTATTCCATTACTGTACAAACACATTTTCTATAAAAACTGACTAAGAAACTATAGCCTTGAACCACAAGTGTGACGATGGCTAAAACACTACATGCATAGTGCATACTACTTTGAAGCAGTTGATGTCCTAAAGCCTACCTTACTAAAAGACTACATGCTAACTGACTGAATGATTACAGCACTATAAGGAGACACACTGGGCGAGTAACAGGGTGTTTGCTAGAAGTGTATGAATACTGACTGGGGAATTGAAGGTGTGAAAGACAACTGTATAGGTGGTTAGAGGACTGCATGCATACTGGATAGGCATTTGAACCAGTCCATGTGCTAAAGCCTGGCTCACTGCATGAGTACTTGGGTACTGACTGAATGATTAGAGTACAGCAAGGAGAGTGCCTGGGTGAATTTATAAGTGGTTGGCTTTTGCGCAGTGAATGGATTAGTACTTGGTACTGAATGGGTCACTAGAGGAGTGCAAAGGGAGTGACAGGATGTTTGCTGGACTGTATGGATACTGACTAGGGAATTGAAGGTGTGAAAGACAAGTGTGTAGGTGGTTAGAAGACTGCATGCATAGTGGATAGGGGTACGAAGCAGTCCATGTGCTAAGACCTGAGTCGCTGGATGAGTACTTGGGTACTGACTGAATGATTAGAGTACTGCAAGGAGAGTGCCTGGGTGAATTTATAAGTGTTTGGGTTTTGGCGCAGTGAATGGATTAGTACATGGTACTGAATGGGTCACTAGAGAAGTGCAAGGGGACTGACAGGGTGTTTGCTGGAGTGTATATATACTGACTGGGGAATTGAAGGTATGAAAAACAAGTATGTAAGTGGTTAGAGGACTGCATGCATAGTGGATAGGCATTTGAAGCAGTCCATGTGCTAAGGCCTGGCTCAGTGCATGAATACTTGAGCACTGACTGAATGATTAGAGTACTGCACGGAGAGTGCCTTGGTGAATTTATAAGTGTTTGGGTTTTGGCACAGTGAATGGATTAGTACATGGTGCTGAATGGGTCACTAGAGGAGTACAAAAGGAGTGACAGGGTGTTTGCTGGAAGTGAATGAATACTGACTGGGGAATTGAAGGTGTGAAAAACAACTGTGTAGGTGGTTAGAGGACTGCATGCATAGTGAATAGGCGTTTGAAGCAGTCTATGTGCTAAGGCCTGGCTCACTGCATGAGTACTTGGGTACTGACTGAATGATTAGAGTACAGCAAGGAGAGTGCCTGGGTGAATTTATAAGTGGTTGGCTTTTGGCACAGTGAATGGATTAGTACTTGGTACTGAATGGGTCACTAGGGGAGTGCAAAGGGAGTGACAGGATGTTTGCTGGACTGTAGGGATACTGACTAGGGAATTGAAGGTGTGAAAGACAAGTGTATAGTATGTTAGAAGACTGCATGCATACTGCATAGACATTTGAAGCAGTCTATGTGGAAATGTATGGTTCACAAAATGAGTACTTGGAAACTGACTAAATCATCAGACTACTGCTAGGACAGTGCCTGGGTAAAACTTTTAAATTTGCAGTTCTGGCGCAGTGAAGAGAATAGTACATGGTACTGCACTTTAGAGTCAAACCCTGACTCATTTTATCAATGCATAAGCAAAGACTAGCTTCTAATGCTACTAAAACTTGACAACATGACCGGTTTTAAAACAGTTATCTGTCAGCAAATACACGATGTTACCAAATGCTTCTCTCACAATCCTTACCCAAATGCACACAGACTCACAGTGTGATTTTAGACAAGCAACACTATCCTAGGAGTTTACCAAAACTCATTCACTAGTCTAGAATAGGTAAGGGTACTGCACACAATCTACATATTTAAGTACTGCACTTTAGTGTCAAAGCACGACTCATTTTATCAATGCATAGGCAAAGACTGGCTTCTAATGCTACTAAAACTTGACAACATGACAGGTTTTAAAACAGTTATCTGTCAGCAAATACACGATGTTACCAAATGCTTCTATCACAGTGGTTCCCAAATGCACACAGACTCACAGTGTGATTCTAGACAACAACCACTATCCCTAGGAGTTTACCAAAACTCATTCACTACTGTAGAAGTGGTAAGGGAACTGCACACAATCTACATATTTCAGGACTGCACTTTTGTGTCAAAGCCTGACTCATTTAATCAAACCATAAGCAAAAACTGCCTTCTAATGCTACTAAAACTTGACAACAAGACAGGTTTTAAAACAGTTATCTCTCAGCAAATACACGATGTTACCAAATGCTTCTCTCACAGTGGTTCCCAAATGCACACAGACTCACAGTGTGATTCTAGACAAGCAACACTATCCCTAGAAGCTTACCAAAACTCATTCACTACTCGGCAAGGGGTAAGGAGACTACACACAATCTACATATTAAAGTACAGCACATTAGTGTCAAAGCATGACTCATTTTATCAATGCATAAGCAAAGACTGGCTTCTAATGCTACTAAAACTTGACAACATGACAGGTTTTAAAACAGTTATCTGTCAGCAAATACACGATGTTACCAAATGCTTCTCTCACCGTGGTTCCCAAATGCACACAGACTCACAGTGTGATTCTAGACAACAACCATTATCCCTAGGAGTTTACCAAAACTCATTCACCACTGTGGAAGTGGTAAGGGAACTGCACACAATCTACATATTTCAGGACTGCACTTTTGTGTCAAAGCCTAACTCATTTAATCAACGCATAAGCAAAGACTGGCTTCTAATGCTACTAAAACTTGACAACATGGCAGGTTTTAAAAGAGTTATCTGTCAGAAAATACACATTGTTACCAAATGCTTCTCTCAGAGTGGTTCCAAAATGCACACAGACTCACAGTATGATTCTAGACAAGCACCACTATCCCAAGGAGTTTACCAACACTCATTCACCACAGTGGAAGTGGTAAGGGAACTGCACACAATCTACATATTTCAGGACTGCACTTTTGTGTCAAAGCCTGACTCATTTAATCAAAGCATAAGCAAAAACTGCCTTCTAATGCTACTAAAACTTGACAACAAGACAGATTTAAAACAGTTATCTGTCAGCAAATACACAATGTTACCAAATGCTTCTCTCACAGTGGTTCCCAAATGCACACAGACTCACAGTGTGATTCTAGACAAGCAACACTATCCCTAGCAGCTTACCAAAACTCATTCACTACTGTGCAAGGGGTAAGGAGACTACACACAATCTACATATTAAAGTACAGCACATTAGTGTCAAAGCATGACTCATTTTATCAATGCATAAGTCAAGACTGGCTTCTAATGCTACTAAAACTTGACAACATGACAGGTTTTAAAAGAGTTATCTGTCAGAAAATACATGATGTTACCAAATGCTTCTCTCACAGTGGTTCCCAAAAGCACACACACTCACAGTGTAATTCTAGACAAGCACCACTATCCCTAGGAGTTTACCAAAACTCATTCACTACAGTGGAAGAGGTAAGGGGAATGCACACAAACTACATATTTCAGAACTGCACTTTAGAGTCAAAGCCTGACTCATTTAATCAAAGCATAAGCAAAAACTGCCTTCTAATGCTACTAAAACTTGACAACAAGACAGGTTTAAAACAGTTATCTGTCAGCAAATACACAATGTTACCAAATGCTTCTGTCACAGTGGTTCCCAAATGCACACAGACTCACTGTGTGATTCTAGACAAACAACACTATCCCTTGCACTATACCAAAACACATTTCTTCATCTAGAAGGAGTACTACATTTTAGTGTAGAAACATAACTCATTTCACAAATTCATAAACAATGACTGGTTTCTAATTCTACCAAAATATAACAACAGCACAGTTATCTGTCTGCAAACACATGAAAAACACAAATGCTTATCACATAATGGTTTCTACATGCACACACACTGTCAATAAGACTGTAGAGAAAAAAAGTACTCCCTACACTTTAGCAGGAGAAATACATTAGTCTGATTAAAATCAAAATAGTCTACATACATCCCCTCACAATTAAATAACTCACCTTTCAAGTAGTTTTGTAGATTAAGAAGTATATCAGTCACACACCAGATTTTCTTATATAGAATCTCTGCACTGTGCACCTGTCAGCAGAACCAAAGAATGGCAACGTTTCCCTCTCATTTTCCACACATATACATGTAAACATCAAATCACATTCCTTCCCACATAAATTCAAAAGCAAACACACATTTCTATTGGTTAAACATTTCAACCCTTTCCAAATGACATAAATTTGAACCCTTCCCCCAATCTGCCTTCTGCCCGTTACCATAGAAACAGGTCATGGAACACTGTACTAAGCACACAGGTCACAAGTTCAGCACACAATGTTGCTAATCAAGACAGCAAGTGTGCTTGACTTTTCAACATATCAGCTTATCATATATAATGTTCCTTACAATCAGTTTTTGTTAACCAATAAGAATCATGCGTTTAAAAAACAGAAATATACACCCTACCTTTCAGTGTAGAAGGTTGTCAAACAACGAATGATTTCTTGTCTTTTTTCAAAACTGCATCTTAGCCACCATTTTAGAAACATCTTACTTTCCAAACTGCCATTTCATTTACAGAGACCATCTGAGTGCATCCAGACCTCCTTTCAAACTGCCTTTGTGTATTCTAACATATGCCAAAGGCAGAAATGGAACTGGTCCGATCATTTTTGTCCACAAATTGAGAAAGCTAGGAAACATGTGAATAAATCTGTTTCTGCTTTTCTCCGAGACTATAGAATGGGGTCCATTTACAATAACAATCTGCGCTTTCATATGCAAGAGGTGTATAGGAGAGATGAAGTACACTTTACTGATGAAGGAAACAGAATCTTCCTCAACAACTTTAGACTCTGTATAGGTACTTACTTATAAGTACCAAAAACTCTCAATGAACACAACGGCTCTTTTTAGAGCCACTCAAGAACAAAACACTTAAGCTTGATCTTTATCTCCCAAAAATGTCAATTTTTTTCCTTGGATCCGCACACCCAACGCGAGAGAATCCGTGCACCCAACTCGTTAGGATGCGCGCACCCTGCGCGCATTTTGCCGTTTTTTTTTAAAAAAGGGGGCCCCAGGGGGTCCTTCTGGGACGCCCTAAGCACCTCTGGAGGGTCAGAGTATTTCCACTCTGCCCCCTTTATATGTTTTACACACTTCTTCCCCTTGCTTCTTCAGCCTCGCTTCTACCGAACAGTTCCTGCTTTCGAATGTAGACAGACACTCGACAGCCAATTACCATTCAGCGCGCGATCGGGAGGATGCGCGCTCGGTTCGGGGAGGGTGCGCTTACGGTGCGGGTAGGGTGCGCTGATCCTCCCCGGCTATAGATATCACTAACATTTTTACCCTAATTTTCTCAGGAACTACTGAACAGATTCACACAATTTATGCAAAAGGCAGGAGTCTGAACTGAGGCCTACCTCTTTGCCAAATTTGGTGTCTGCGACAACAGATCCTATCGGAAATTGCATGGGGAAAATGTGTTTTGGGACCCTCCTTTTTTCTCGGCCCCATAAGAGAGAAGAGCATTGCACGCATTACAGAGGGTGTATATCCAGAGGAACAGAAGCAGGTGAAGCTGCCGCCGCAGATGAAGTGCTCGGCTGAGCTGCCGATGATGTGCTCGGCTGAGCTGCTGCGGATGTGCTCGGCTGAGCTGCTGGAGGGTTGTCTCTAGCAGCTCGAGCAAAAGCCACAGGATGTACTCCTTTAACGTGCCTGATCATAGTGAAAATACTAAAAGAGTATTTCTTTTTAGGATCTCCTCTTGATAAGACAACACCACAAATAGTGCAGGTGACTTTTGGAGCATTCACCTTCTTCTGCCCCTCTGGAAATGTAAAAAATTGCCATATAAAAGAGTCTTTCTGTTTCCTCTGTCTCACAAGGGTCTCCTGCTCACTCCCAGAAGATGACTGCTGCTCTGCCATTCTCAAGTACTGGAGTACTGGAAAAGCTGCTCAGCTCCTTCTCCCAGGGAATCAGAAGAAATAATGAGGGGAGTGGGTGTGGTGTTGGAAGTTTCTGGAACTGAAACTACTATAAACCAATGAAACGTGTTGTTTCTTAATCACATGACCTGAAACTACTATAAACCAATGAAAAGTGTTATTTCTAAATCACATGACTTGCCGTGTGCGCACCGTGCGCGCACGGTGCGCGTACGGAGTATGCGCGCATGCGCCTACGGAGCACGTGCGCATGCGCGTACGGAGCATGCGCGCATGCCTGTACGGAGCACACGCGTACGGAGCACGCAGGACGTACGCATGCGCACGTGGAGCACGTACGCATGCACACACGGAGCACGTACGCATGCGTGCACCGTGTGCGCACCGTGCGTGCACCGTGCGTGCACGGTCAAAAACCCTTTAAAAAGAAAAAACATTTTAAAGTGTTTATAAGTTTATAGAAGATATTAACTATGCTGTTCAACTTCATCCAAATTTAAAAGAAAGAGCTGAGCCATTCCATATTACAGGATAAAGTCAATCTATAACTATATACATAAGTAGCTTCTTGTAAAATAAATATTTAAAAAATATAATAATACATTCATAAATTTGCATTTAAAAAACCTTGCAAATTCACTTAAAAAACCATAGGTTTCACACACGTTATAGTTAGGAATTAGCATTTAAAAAACCTTGCAAATTCACTGAAAAAACCATAGGTTTCACACACGTTATAGTTAGGAATTAGCATTTAAAAAACCTTGCAAATTCACTGAAAAAAACATAGGTTTCACACATGTTATAGTTAGCTGGACATTTCACTCGTACAAAACCATTGAAATTCCCCCGTTATAGTTAGTTCAGCTAACTATAACTTGCGCGCCCGCAATCCACTGCTGATGATGTCACATATTACATCACTCATGACATGGTCAGTGACATCACTGATGACATCACTGATGACATCTCAAATGACATCACTGATGACATCATCCATTGAGTATGTGTTTCTGAACAATTTTAAAATGTTTAATATATATAGGGAAAGGCCAGTTGAAGAATAAGTGGGTGTACAAGTGTGTAAATGGATGATTTTCTGTGGTGCGTAACTGACTCTATAAGTGAGTCATTAAATGTATCTTACTGTAGACTAGTGACTAAAATGTGTAAATGTCTGTATGTGTCTGCATGTTGGTGTATAAGTGGCTGCATGGTTTTGTGAATAGCTATATGAGTGTCTATATGAGTTATTGATTGCTTGTCTCAGTATCTGTATGGGTTCCTGAGTGTTTGTGTGGGTAGGGTGTGTGTGACTCTATGCATAGATGTGTGAGTGGGGGATTCTATGGGTGCATGGTTTTAAGAGTGCATCTGTGATGGACTGTATGATTGAGTGAGTGTATGTATGGGTGTGTTAGGGATTGAATGTATATCTCAGTGGTACATTTGTGACTAACTACATATGTGAAAGGCAGTATATATGCGTGTAAGAGTATATAAGTGGGTAGATGTGAGAGTGTGTGATTGTGAGAGTCACTGTATGGATGAGTGTGTGCTTGTAGCAATGATTCTATAAGAGCGTAAGAATGTGGTACTATTTTTATGAGTAAGTGAACTTGAGTGTGTATAACCGCATAGGTGAGTAAATGGGAGTGTGATTATTTGCATGACTGACTAGGTGTGAGAGTACCTCTATGGATGATTGGTGGTGTGTGAGTGTCTATATAGGTGTATAAATGCAGATGATAGTCTTGTATGGAGTGACTGTAAGTATGAGTGACTGTACAGGTGAATGAGTGGAGGTGTATGTAGACCTAAGAGTTAATAAGTGGGTATTTAGCTATTGGTATTGCAGTATGTATGGTTTTGTAAATGGAACTCTGAAATTTTGAGTCGGTGTATCAAAGGTTATATTAGGGTGTGAGAAGATGTGGTAATTTATCACATGGATGACGTCATCAGTGATGTCATCAGTGATGTCATTTGAGGTGTCATCAGTGATGTCATGAGTGATGTCACTGACCATGTAATGAGTGATGTAATATGTGACGTCATCAGCAGTGGATTGCGGGCGTGCGAGTTATAGTTAGCTGAACTAACTATAACGGGGGAATTTCAATGGTTGTGTACGAGTGAAATGTCCAGCTAACTATAACATGTGTGAAACCTCTGTTTTTTTCAGTGAATTTGCAAGGTTTTTTAAATGCTAATTCCTAACTATAACGTGTGTGCAACCTATGGTTTTTTCAGTGAATATATATATATATATATATATATATAGGTTCCCAACTGTGTTATTTAATATTGTGCCAATGCCTTGTATTGCCCTCTAGAGGGCTTCATAATTGACACAATACATGCTGGTATACGTAGTTCATGCAGTATTTATTTTTCCCTCCAGTGGGTGTATGTGATGCCCTCTCCAGAGCTGCTTCACTCTATCTATTATTCCATCTGATTGGATCTGGGTCACTCTCTTTGGGAACCAGTCTTGAAATTATGGAAGGCCTGACAGAGTTTTGATGCTTTACAGTTATTCTGTAACATATGGGCAAATGCATCAATCTATTTTGCGATCGCAAACATTGCGAATCGCAAAAAAAAACTGTTTGCAATCGCAAAATAGCCCTGAGCATTGCATCATGTAAATTTGCAGAATATCACTGGTAATCGCTAAATTTGTGAGGACCTATTTTGTGATTTCCAATTAGCGCATCTTTATTGGTGAATTCTCTATTTGGTAATCGCAAACCTATGCATATAACAATCGCAAATTGCGAATGAACCGGGATTCGCAACTTTGCACTCGCAAGATAGCACCAATTCAAATCAGGTGGTAACCAGGAGAAAACCATCCAATCAGGTGGAAACCATTGGCAAACTATTTAAACAGGCCCAGAAGGCCTCAGAATGTTTCCCAATGGCAGCGCTGTACGTCATGGCGAGGAGGATAAGGCTACGAGCAGCACCACGGAGAAGAAGGAGGATACAGGTATTCCACTCGTACCGCAGGGTGTTCTTGTAAGCAGCACACTCCGTTCATTCGGAGCTCTGAACTCTTAATGTTAACTTTTCTTCTAAGGCTCCCCTTTACCAATTCTAGCATGCGTTGTAGCGGCATGACTGGTTTCTTTGGGGGGTGCGGCGAGTCCTGGGCTTTGGCTTGTGCGGTCGTGGAGGATTCTCAGTGTTTCTCCTCCCAATATGGCGCCTATACCATAGCTACATTCTAGCCTTGCCCGCTGTTCCGGTGAGGTAACCCGGAAGTCCTTTCCACCATTGTACGCCATTCACGGGTATATTACACGCTAGATGCCGGCATACATTTGTAATTCCCGGACCGGCGACGTGGGGGTAGGTCTACCGCCACCTCCTTCATTGGAAACCGTGAGTACTAGCTATCCCTGACTAACCCAGCCTATGATTGTTCGTGCCTTGGCCCCCCACATACCTGGCACCGCACTGTGTGGGCTCGTTGATTGCACGGGCTCGCGGCATTGACTTCGCGGCGGCCAACACCAGCAATGCCCCGTAATCATGACCTCCGCTGTATTGGTGATTGCGCCCGATTCTGCCCGCGCGGTCACAATGCCTTCATCGTTATTACACGGTGTTGTTTTAATTTACAGTCCTGGGTTGACACCCTCGCGCAGGACCCTGATAGGCACCTTGTTTGCACTCCTAATCTCACCGCGGTGAGGATGGGGGCGGCGACCATGCCTGCCGGGGTACCACGCGACGTCCCCCTGGGCTCCTGTATTTTTTCTTACTCTGTGCGCCCCACCTTGGAGGCGTGGCACTATTATAGTTAACTTTGAACCTTTGTTTTACCGATTGGACACGCAGATTCACTGTGTGGCCTCCTCGACCCTGGGCACACAAGCCCTGGACTTTCTGTACATTTCCTCATTTATCAATTATGTCTCTCTTCGTTTCGTTTATTTTTCGTTTTATATTAGGACACTACACCTTAGTGTCTCCACTAGCCGGATCTGATACCACATATCCATGACCCTAATGGGGTGAGTTAACTTCTTTTTGTGTGCTCCTCTTGCTGCCTTTGTTTTGTTTTCATCTCACTGTTAAAAATCTGTATGACAGACACGTCAATATGCATGTCACGAGCAATCTTATATAGCATGAGGTTTGCATCATTATGCTGCATGTTCTGTCGTTTACAAATGATATATATTTTGACTTGATTTTCTAATATTGTAAATCCGTTTTTTACTTTGCAGGCTGTGTTTTTAGAGTTACAGGTACCACACTTTCTTTGGGTGCTGTAAGGGTGGTCACCTGTATATTATACTTTAGACCACCACCACTTAAGTGTAAGTAGTTCTTTCTGGTCCTGACGAATTGCCGTCAAATAGACTCAAGGGCAAGAAACATGTTGACCACTTGACAGACGCAATTAACCGACATCCTTATAGTTGGTTTTAGCGTTGTTTTTGTCTTATTATTTTTAATTAGGGCAGGGGCCAAGTTCATTAAAAATTTTCTGAGTGGACCTCCTCCCCTATTTTAGATTTCCCTACACACCACTATCACCTACACTATTTTAGGGCCCTCACACGCACTTCACCCACCGGCTTCTGGAAAAAAGATCTCCGCCAGGAAGGCCCCATCTTGGGTGCCGATCGGGGATTGCAGCGCCGCCCCGATAAGGAGCAGACCCGGTGATGAAGCATGACACCCAGCTGGCTGGGTGTGTGAGGGTCTTTTTCCAACAAGAAGTTCCTTCTCCCCTCCTTCATTCTAGTACTTACTAGAGCTCACTCTTCAACACAAATTGCCTGCTTGCACATTAGGAACTGCATACCAATTTTGTTATAGCTCTATCAACGGACCTGTATGCTGGACCTAGGTAAATAATCGTCCGCTTTCCCCCTTTTTGAATTCACGCATTTTTAGAGGTCACATTGTTGGGGCAGACAGAGGAAGAGATTTATGACAAATGTAGGTTGGATGCAGACATGATCTATGATCTGACGGCTGAACTCTATCCCCTATTGCAGCGTCAGACTCGCAGGACACATGCCATCCCCACTCATGTGCAGGTCCTATGTTCACTGCACCTCCTAGCGTCAGGTAGCTTCCAGGGTGTAATAGCTGCAGCTAGAGGGCTTTCACAAAATGCTCTATGGCGCTTTTTTAACTCATTCCTGGACGCCATGTTGCAGAGGATACACCACCACATACATTGATGGAACACATGTAGCTATATGTCCCCCCTCAGTGAATGAGTACATGTACAGGAACAGGAAATCATACCATTCACTGAATAAACAAGTCATATGCAATTCCCAAAATATCCTCACAGACATAGTGGCAAGATTCCCAGGTGGTACGCATGATTCCTATATCTTCTGACACAGTGGTATACATACTCGTCTCCTTGGGGGTGAATTTGACGAAGGATACCTGCTCTGTAAATATATGTAACACTGTATTGCTGACTCTCTGGTCATTGTGAAACAATAGCAGTGAGTTATATGTTGCCTTCTACCCTGTAGGTGACAGCACATATGCTGTGCACTCCTTCATACTGACGCCATACGTAAATCCAAGTACACCAAGTGAACAGCGATACAACGCAGGGCACTTTCTACCCGCAATGTGATAGAGAGGACCTTTGGCTCACTGAAAAGTAGGTTCCGCTGCCCACACAAAACTGGTGGTGCATTGCAGTACAGGTCAGATACCTGCTGCAAAATTGTGGCTACTTGTGCCATGTTGCACAACATTGCAACTTCAAGAGGCATACCCCTGGAACTATCAGACAGCGAGCCTGAGGAAGACAATCAGCCAAGACAACCACCACAAGCAGTACGCGGGCCGAATGCAGCAGAGGGGAGACAGAGACGTGCAAAAATAACACAGAGTTATTTTTAAGGAGGGTAATGATGACACGAGACACTACATGTTTTCATTGCTTATGTTATTTATTCCCCAAAAACTCAGGTAGTGTTAATGCACACATACCAGTTGAAAATGTGCAGTGTGACAGTCGAATGCAAAAGTATAACATTGCCATGGATCTTGAACGTCAGCCCTGACAAATGGATTATACTGTTTACCTCACCAAATTACATTCACTTTTCCAATGCCACACTATTTTCTGTGGCCACGCACTTCCGTCTGCCATCCCGTGGGCTCTATCACATCCCTTGTGGAGCCTTCTAAAGCAGAAGTATGCCTTGTACTGTTCCTCCTGCATGTGGCCACTGGTGCCAAGATACTACTTAGGCTGGAGGCCTCCTCGCTATCCTCTCCACCCAGTACTTTGCTGCCTCTAACTGAAAAATTTTGCAATTGCTCCACAGTATTGGTGACCTGTATGAGTCCCCTGGCCACGTCAACACAGCAATGGGTCATTTTGACCTGCATGCACACAGCACAACAGGACAGCAGAGCTGTTGTGGTGCTCAGGCGGTTGATGGCCCTAGTGTAGCCACCTGAGTGCCCGAGTAACTGATGGTGCCTTTTGTGGTGGGACACATGGTCTTCCTGCATCCCCTGGCATAAATCCTGGAGGGCTTGGGTCATATTCGTAAAGTTTTCAATTGTTTCCCACTGTCCTTCCACCACTGCTGTTGGGAGCTCTTTCATGCTGTCCCTCATCTCTGCCATGTTCGTTGCAAATTTTCCAAGTTGTGCCTGCATTAAACGCCTTTGTTTGCATTTCAGGCACTGCACCTTCAACATTTGGTTCCCAGCCCACCCAAGCCAGTTGAACCATCGCCTTCTTCAGCTCCCATTTGAGCCCTTGTCCTACGCCCCCTGATGAGATTTCTGCGCCGCATTTGGACTTTGGGTCTTGGTGGGAGGGTATGCCCAGCCTGTGTTGTCTGAGGGTCAGGTTGGCTCTCCTCTTCTATATCAAATGCAGGTAGTGGTGCAACTGTGGTCCTGCGTATTGTGGGTGCAGGTATTGGGGGTGATGGGGCCACTCTGTTCTCATCTCCTGATTGGGCCTGAGTCTCCAGAGCGTCATGGTCTTCACCTTCATCAGACTCCTGTGCAGCTGCATCTGTGATGTTAAACAATGCAAGTTCAGTGTTTATGTTTGAACATGTATGTCACACAGCACATGGTTTTGTTTAATAAAGATATTTAGCAACACACAGTGTCTAGGTATTTCACTTGCTTGTTGTACTTGAATGCACCTATGCTGTTTGGATCCATCCTTGCCTTTCCTATTGAAGTGGCTGACTGCTAATCTCATAATGCATTTGTGTTTAGCAAGTAAAATGTGGACTGGAGTAGTATTTGCGACACTAAGCCTGATCTAACTTAAGGCGTATTTTTTTTTATTTTGCATTGATTGGTCATTTGAACGCATCTTACCTTGGGAAGTACTGGACTGTGCAGAGGTGTCAATCTGCGTCACTCCAACGACAGCTTCAGGCTGAAGCGTTGACTCCCCCAGGTTCTCTAGGGGTGTAGGGGCTGTTTGGGTCGATGGTCCTCCTCAAGTCTTCTTTGCATCAGGAAGCCTGGCAGCAACCATTTCCTTCGCATAGCTCCGCAGGTCATACCAACGCTTTCACAGATCTGTAATGGGGCGCTGTGTGACTTCCACTGCGCTGATTTTAGCTTGGATTCCCAGACATATTTTTTGTTTCTCCGACTCGGGGACCTGGAGTGACTGTTTCCCAAACAGTTTTTCATGGCTCTTGACCACTTCTTCAATAAGGACTTCCAACTCCTTTTAGCTGAACTTCAGCTTCCTCTTGCGCTGTGCTGCCTCCTTCTCACTGCTTCCTGTAGCCATGCTGACGTCCTTGCGCAGGTTCAGCTGTCCCAAAAGGCTTCCTTGTGCTGTGCTCCTGCAGTCTGCCTCCTCCTCCTCTCTCTCAGTACACAGGTAACAGCATGGGATTCCTCACAACCTAGTTGTGATGTCATCATGCATCTAATTGCGGATTCGCTATTTTGCAATTCTTAATTCGGCAATCGCTAATTGCGATTGCGATTTTTACCGACTCGCCCAAATTATGCTAATTTTTTGATGCATAGGCATTTGCAATTACCAAATAGCGATTCCTTAAAAATCGCTATTTGGTCATCGCAAAATCGAAGTTTGATGCATGTGCCCCATACTTTTGTAATGCTCTGCCATTGTCTTCCGGGATTTTTGGTTCCTGTGGGATTTTTACGCCCTTAAGTGTGTTTTGGTATGGCATATGAGAAACATGCTGGCTCCCTGAACATAGACTGTCCGTTTAGATGCGCACATAATTTAGAAGTGCCCTCTCCTGGTCCGTGTCATAGTTTACGGACTGTCATTCCTGGGGGTTTGATGGCAATATGTCTACTGGTGGGTCCTTAGTTGCTGCAGGTGTCCCTTCGAGCCTTCTGGTCCTTAACACGTGTTCGGGTGTGTGTGCCACTGTTTAGATCCTCTGGTACTTCAGTACCTCATTGCAGATTGCTAATCTTGCTGCTCTGCGGGTGGACGTTTCATGGTCACAAGTATAGGCATACTGTGACCGTCCTTGGTGGATATTAACTTGGTGAACATCGAGCAATCAGTTTCCTTTGTAATTGGCATGTTGGAACTAGTTTTAATACAAGCATTATGAGTTGTGCATGATTTGGGGTGATTGGAAATGGCTGTCTATCAAACATTTGGCACAGCTTGTAATGTCCCCGTGATGTAAGGACTGTGACCAGGAAGGGGTAGAAAGTGATAATGCTCTGATTATGTACTGGCACTTGTCAGTACACTTGTGCTACTTTTCATCCCTGCAATCTCAGGTTCCCTTCCACCCCCATCTGTGATCCGCCTTTGCACACTATGTACTGTTTGGGCTTTACAAACATGACTTTGGGTGATGGACAAGGTATTTATGTCCTCACAGCAAAGGAGAAGGAATACAAAGGTTAGCTCAATTTAAAGGTCGGGTGTTTGCACTGCAGATGTAAGGTCTGTGATGTGGGAGGTAGGACTCAGTTTAATAATTACAGGTGAAAAAAACATAGTATTCCAATGCATCTCTTTTGTCGCAGAGTCTTGCTAAGAGAGAGGTTGCTGCCCAGATGTATGTCCTGTATTCCCTGTGAACGATAGACTAAAGGTGCACTGCCCTGATGAAGCCCACCAAGGCTGAAACATGTCTAAATGCTCCTCTGTCCATTTTGAGGCAATCCGAACTGCTTTGCATGTTTTTAATTGGTGTCGCATTGGGTGAGACTAGTTAAAAACCAATTGAAAGAAATGTTCTCGGGGTAATTGCCAGTGGTTAAGATTGATTAAAAAATGTCTAGCCATTACTTTTTAGGTCTCGCCTGACCCAGCGCATGCGCTGGTCTGGCGAGACATTTTGTGAGGGCTCCAAAAAGTGCTACCATGCCAGCCTAGAGGTACAGTGCATGTGCGCTGGCGCGCGCGTCGCGCTTTACCGGGATTACTTTCACTTTTGCGGCCGCTTTGATGTTTGATCGCGTTCGCTATCACTTTCCACGGCCGCACAGCCGCTTTGATGTTCTCCGTGAGGCTTCAATAGATTGCAACAGTTAAAACAAGCATTGGCATAGCCAATAGGTCTCGCTTTTGGGGCCTTATAAGTGTTTAGTTATGCAACTGTTGCATGACTAATCACTTATAAGGTCCCAAAGGCGAGACCTATTGGCAATGCCAATGCTTGTTTTGCTTCTGAAAGGAGGTGGTGGTGGAGTAGAGACCAGGAACTGTCTTCGCCCCAGCCCTACCAGCCTCACATTTTCGCTATTGGATAATGTCCCTCTACTCAGGCGGGTACTTGTACGAACACTAGCGTCAGTTGCCTGGGCATGCTTCTGTGGCTGTGCCAGCCTGCGATTATACGCTCACTGATGACTAACGCGCAGTATTTACTTCAATTTGCAGGCCCGGGCCCTGTTCCAACCTGAGCCCTCCTCCTCCTCGAGTGGGCGGCAGCAGCACCCCAGGTGTGGAGCGGGGTTTCTTTGGTGTAAATCTGTGTGAACGATGACCAGTGTGCGTGATCTAGGGGTGACTCATTGCGTATAGAGGGAGGCGGGAAGCGAGTTGGAATTCTGCAAGAGGCTCTGCCATTCCACCTCAGCCCTGCCCCAGCACGCCGCCTTGCAATTTCAGTAGCGCACTCACACATCTCCGCCAGTGCACCTCAAACGTGGCCATGAACACACTATTCCCATGCTGTGAAGTACACACAGCCATGCCAATCCACCTCCTAATTCTGAGAACAGTCCGCTCAAACACCCTCGGCTATTCTGGACAAGAACATCACATAGTCTGCCAGTGAGGTACCGCCTGCCTACTCCTCAGCATTCCTGCGATTCCAACCCCGGGGCAAGACCTCACGTGACTCTGCCAAAGCGTCTCAGCGCAGCAACAGCAGTGTGGTTGACTATGCTACTATTGTTAGTCTACTGGGCTTTGAATCATCGCTTTTTGGTTGGTACTGAGTGTTGTATTTCCGGTCTAACACACACCAAACAACGCTTACAACCAAACATACACACGAAACAGTAACCCCGCCCATACTATTGGCGACCACACTCAAAAGAAACAGAAAACAGACACCGGTGTTTGACAGAATGCTTGAGACCAGGGCGCTGCGAATCCTTCTTAATAGCAATATAGCGCTATTGAAAATACCGATAACATAACATAGCGTATGCAGATGTGATTGAACGCGGCATGCCAGGAGGACGGTGGCACGGCTGTGTCTGTGGGTAACAGGGGAAAGGTTGGGCAAGTTCTGCAGTGCTGGGGGAATTGTTACTACAAACGAGGATGAAGGTGGAGCTGCTACAGCTGTGTGCGTGTGATGGGAGGCGGGAGAAGGGGGCACTACTGAACCGATGCACCCCAGAGAACGCTAGCTCTGAATGACTGCCCCCCCATCCCCTCCTTCTGATCGGTTCACACACACTCTCCGTTTGAGCACCGGCGGCAGAGCGCCGCGGGAAAGCGCCTCTGTGGCAGACTGACACGTTGGCGTTGGGTGGGAAGAAAACATCGGACGTGAGGAGGCAGAAGCCGCAGCTGCATCTGTCAGCGAGCAGCAGTGGCACGAAGGAGCGACACCAGCAACAGGTTGCCAGTGAGCAGTCTTCGGCACCCCGCAGCAGCCTCGACAGAACTGCCGTCCGCAGAAGCAGCAGCAACAGGCTTTGAGTACACGACTGTGGTACCCATCACCACCAGCAGCAGGTCAGGCTGCGAGAGCAGTGTCAGTCAGCATTGGCAGGAGGTTGGTGTGAGTGTGCGGATTGTGGTACCAAGCCGCAGCATCACGTTGCTATAGCGAGGTGCTCGCGCTGCTGATGGAGCGGGTCTGTGTCGGGCCGGTGGGGAGAGGAGTCTTTGTGCAGGGGAAGGCGGCAGAGCCCACCGGCCCACTGAGCTGCGCCTTCGCACTGAGTACCCTCAGTATTCACTCGCCTTCCCCCCCCCCCCCCCCCCCCCACCACCACCAATATATGTCCCCTCTCACGGGTTCTCCTTAAATATCTTCTCCCGCTGAGTATCGTGAGATATTGATATATCTTAATGCTCAGCTGTCCCACCCACAAGTTACCTTGACACGTCGTGGGAATGAATACCCTTAAATGCCCCCACATTGGTCATTCTCAAAAATGCCTCATACTGTGATGCACCGATGCCCCCTGACACTGGCTCTCCTCATAGGTGCCCCATTGGTTATTATCAGATGCCCCTTTTACCGATCTCTCTCAACTGGTGCTGTTATTGGTCTGCTTGTCTTCAGATGTCTCACACACTGATCATTACCAGATGTTTATCGTATCGGTTATTCTCTTATTACCTCACTGCAGTTTTGCTCAGGTGTTCACTCATAATTCTCAGATGCATAATCCCTCGCTCTGGTAATCTCAAATGATCTCTGTGCTATGAAACCAGCAAAATTCCCTGTCACTGGTTATTCTAAGATGTCTCTTTGTGCTACTTATCCTGAGTGTAGCCTTTTTGGTTATTCTGAGCCGTCTCCAACCCTGGTTCATCTGAGTTGCCCCCACTAATTGTTTATGTCTCCTTGTTTTGGTTATCCTAAAATGCCATCTCATGCTGGTTCCACTGAGATGTCTTCTCAAACTTCTTATTCTGCATTATCCATCACTTTGTCCATTGGAGATGTCCCCTGCCTAGCTTATCAGAAAAATGTCCACTTGCACTGTTTTTCCCAGCCTTGTCCTTACATTGTCTATCCAATCACAAAGGAGGGACTCTGGGCTTTTTGGACAGGTCCAGCATACGTGCCCAAACTTAGTAAAGATACAGAACGTATACTGTTCCTAATTACGAGACAAGGGAGAACTAAGGGAACCAGTTTTGCGTGGTCATGAGATGTAGGAGGACAGGGATTCCTCCTCTTGGAATTTGGGGCCTTCACCCACCCGGTGGGGTGTCATGCTTCATCATAGGGCTGTTCCTCGTCAGGTCGGTGCTGCAATACCTGTCGGGCTCCCTACGAGGGTCTCTTTGGCGGAGATCTTTTATTCCAAATCGCCGTTTGGTGCAGTGTGGGTCAGGGCCCTAACCAGTGTAGATGAGTGAGTGGAGGTGTGTAATCTGAAGGAAGTTTAAAACAGGTTTGGAAGCACCAACAAAAAAATGTTTAATCAATAGGTCATCCAACCTGATTAAAAGAAATAAAGGTGCATGTCTGAGGTTATGTCTCAGGTAGAGCGCTCTATTGTGTGGTCAACATGTTTCTCGCCGAGTAGTCATCCAATCTGGTGGCGATTCGTCAGGTCCTTATAAAATCAAATCTATCTACACACAGTTGATTATATGGTGTATTCTACCTCTTCAAACCAGCCATACACATACTATGTGTATTACCTGATAGAACATGACCAACCCCAGTCGGGTTTCTCAATTTAACTTATGCCCCTGCAATGCACTGCTTATGACCTTACATATCATATCACTCATGAAATGGTCAGTGACATCACTGATGACATAATTGATGACATCTTCAAATGATATCAATGATGACATTGCTGATGATATCATCCAGTGAGTGTAAGTGTTTCATAAACGTTTCTGAGAGTTAAAGATATATTCTAATCTTATCCATAAGTTAAATTACTATTCTGTTTGTACTACTTATGAGTGATACTGTTACTAACATATGTCATCTGAGTAGCACTGTGACTGTATCAGTGCGGGAGTCTTTGACAGTTTGGGTGTATGAGTGGCTGTATCAGTGACTGTGGTGGCTGTGTGAGTGGCTCTGTGGGTAGATGAGTGTGTGTGTGTGAATGGCTCTGTGGGTGAATCACTGGGTGTGTAGGTGGACGTATGGGTAAGTGAATAGCTGTTTGACTGGATGAATGAGTAAGTGAGTGAGTGTTAGAATGGCTATTTTGCACAGTAAGTATTTCTGTGAGTGGCTGTATAGATGAGTGAATGGGTGCATGAGTGATTGTATTGATGTGTGAATTGGTATGTAAGTGTTTTTGTGGGTGAGTGAAAGGATTTGTGAGTGGCTATATGGGTGAGTGAGTAGCTCTGTTAGTAGCTGTATGGCTGAGTGAGTGGCTGTGTAAGTGGCTGTATGGATGAGTGAGTGTTTGTGTGTGCAGCTGTGTGGGTGTGTGAATGGGAATAGTTTTGTTGGTGTGTGAGTGGTTGTATGGGTGTGTGAGTTGGAATGGTTTTGTGGGTGTGTGAGTAGCTGTATGGGTCCATGAGTGGCTGTGTGAGCAGTTGCATGGGTGAGTGGGTGGTTGTGTGAGTAGATGTTTGAGTGAGTGTGTGTGTCAGTAGTAGTATGGGTCTGTGAATTGGTATGTGAGTGGGTGTATGAGAGGTTGTATGGGGTATGACTGTATGTGAAAGTGGGTCTGTGGATGATATCATCAATGATGTAATTTGAGATGTCATCAGTGATGTCACTGGCCATGTCAAGAGTGATGTAATATGTGAAGACATAAGCAGTGCATTGTGGGGGCGTAAGTTATAGTTAGTTCAGCTAAATATAACTGCTGAATTTCAATGGTTTTGTATGAGTGAAATCAGAGCCTAACTATAACGTCCCTGTGACCTCTGTTTTTTTCATTTAATTTCTAAGGTTTTTAAAATTCTATTTCCTCACTGTAACAGTCCTGTAACCGTTGTTCTTTTCAGTGAATTTCTATGTGTTTTTGAGTTCTATTTCCTAACTATAAGATCCATGTAACCTTTGTTTTTTCAGGGAGTTTCAAAGTAATTTTTATTTTTATTTTCTAACTGTAACCTGTAACCTTTGACAGCGGGTGTGTGAATGGCTGTATAAGTAGATGAGTGGGTGTGCAAGTGGGTGCATGAGTGTCCTGGGCCAGTGAGTGGTTGTTTGAGTATCAGAGTGGGTCTGTGTATGGCTCTGAAAGTGTCTGAGTGGGTCTGGGAGTGGGTGTGTGAGTCCCTGAGTGGATCTGTGAGTGGGTGCATGAGTCTCTGAGTAGGTCTGTGAATGGAAACATGAGTGTTTGAGTGGGTCTGTGAATGGGTGGACGAGTGCCTGAATTGGTTTGTGAGAGCTTGTGAGAGTCTGTGAGTGTGTCTGTGAGTGGGTGTGTGAGTGTCTGAGTGGATGGGTGAGTCTGTGAGTGAGTGCATTAGTGTGTAAGTGTGTGTGTGTGTCTCTCAGTGGGTCTATGAGTAGGTGAATGAGTGCTTGAATGGATCTTTGAGTGGGTACATGAGTGTCTGAGTTGTCTGTCAGTGGGAGCATGAGTCTCTGAGTGGGTCTATGAGTGATTGTGTAAGTGCGTGGGTGGATGTGTGAGTGGGTGCCTGAGTGTATAAGTGGGTCTGTCAGTGGGTACGCAGTAAAACACAGTAGGGGGCACACTGGAGCAGGTCCTCGTGCCAGCTTCCCAAGTGACGGTCCTCCTGTCCAAATTGCCTGCAGTCCGCTACTCTCTGCTGCCTTTGGTTTTGTGCCTCCGCTGCTCATTTTCTCCTCGGTTTTCTGCCTCTTCTCTACTTGCTCCTGCCCTTTATGTTGCCTCTTTCTGTCCTCTATTTAGCCTCTTGCTGCTCGTTTATCAACTCTATTTTGCCTCTTTCTGATCATTCTGGCCATTATTTTGCCTCTTTCTGCACATTCCAGACCTTTATTTTGCCTCTTTCTACTAATTTCTGAACTTATTTTGCTTCTTTCTGCTCGATGCTGACCTTTATTCTGCCTCTTTTTGTTAGTTTCTGACCTTTACTCCGCCTCTTACTCCTTGTTTCTGACCTCTATATTGCCTTTCTGCTCGGTGCTGATCTCTATTCTGCCTCTTTCTACACATTTCTGATCTTTATTCTGCCCCTTGCTGTTCGTTTCTGAACTCTATTCTGCCTCTCTGCTATTTTCTCACCTTTATTTTGTCTCTTTTGCTCATTGCTGACCTTTATTCTGCCTGTTTCTGACCTTTATTCTGCCTCTATCTACACGTTTCCCACCATTATCTTGACTCTTTCTGCTTGTTGCTGACCTTTCTTCTGACTCTTTCTGCTCATTTCAGACCTTTATTCTGCCCCTTGATGCTCATTTCTGACGTCTATTTTTTTCTCTCTGCTCATTTCTGACCTCTATTCTGCCTCTTTCTGCTACTTTCTCACCTTTATTTTGTCTCTTTCTGCTCATTGCTGACCTTTATTCTACCTGTTTCTGCTAGTTTCTGTCCTTTATTCTGCCTCTTCTACTTGTTTCTCACCTTTACCTTGACTCTTTCTGCTCATTGCTAACCTTTTTTCTGCCTCTGCTTGTTACTGATCCTTTTTCTGTCTTTCTCTCTGCACGTTTTTGTCCTTTATTTTGCCTCCTTCTGATCTTTTTCCCCGGCACCTCGGGGGAGCCTTAAGGCCCACGCGGTCCCAGCCAGTTCCTAGCCTCTTGCGGCAGCCAGCATTGCTGCTGCACGGAGGTAGCTCTGGAAAGGCAGCTCCCTCCCTGCAGGCACAATTGTTTTAACTCTTTCCCTGCCCGCAGGTCTGTGGGCAGGAAAAGAGATGAAACCTCCGCTTCCAGAGGGCGGTAGCACTTTGACAGCTTCCTCTCGCTGGAAACAGTATTTGCTTTAGCTTGGTGGGAGCTGGGAGCTCCTGACAAGCTAAAGCAAACAGCTATGTACTGGGGATGGGCACCCTGGGACATAGCAGGAGCTCGCCTTGGGGGGTGGCAGTCCCCAGGGCCATTATTAGCTCCAGGCTAGGGAGCTGGAGAACAGCCCAGGAAGGGGGCTGTGCAGCTCCTCTCCCATTGTTTTGAAGGTATTTGGCCCCAGGGACATGGTGGTCCCCGGAGGGCTTACGGGGCCCCGCCATTAGGTGCTTTTTAGCCCCAGGGAGGTGGTGGTCCCTGGGGTTTAGGGGGTCCGCACAGCCCCCCAGCAATGTTTAATTAGCCCTCGGGAGGTGGTGAAGTTCCCCTGGGCTCAACAAACCTCTCTCTATATGTGTATTTCTATATATATATTTCTATATGTATATATATACATATATTTTGATAGCTTTACACACAAGCATAAATGCATATGAATGTGCTAGTGTGTATATATATATATATATATTCACTGAAAAAACCATAGGTTTCAGGGGCGTTATAGTTAGCTGGACATTTCCCTCGTACAAAACCCTAGAAATTCCCCTGTTATAGTCAGTTCAGCTAACTATAACTCGCGCCCCCGCAATGCACTGCTGATGACGTCACATATTACATCACTCATGACATGGTCAGTGACATCACTGATGACATCACTGATGACATCTGAAATGACATCACTGATGACATCACTGATGATGTCATCCAGTTAGTGTGTGTTTCTGTAAATTTTAAATATGTTTAATATATATATAGGGAAAACCTATGGAAGAATGAGTGGGTGTACAAGTGTGTGAATGGATGATTTAGTAGGTGCGTGACTGACTATATAAGTGAGTCATTAAACGTATCTTACTGCAGACTAGTGACTAAACTGTGTGAATGTTTGTATCTGTCTGTCTGTTGGTGTATAAGGGGCTGCATGGTTTTGTGAATAGCTATATGAGTGTCTCTATGGGTTATTGATTGGTTGTCTGAGTATCTGTTTGGGTGCCTGAGTGTTTGTGTGGGTGGGGTGTGTGTGACTCTGTGCATACATGTGTGAGTGGGTGATTCTATGGGTGCATGGTTTTAAGAGTGCATCTGTGATGGACTGTATGGTTGGGTGAGTGTATGTATGGGTGTGTTATTGATTGAATGTATATCTCAGTGGTACATGTGTGAGTAACTACATATGTGAAAGGCAGTATATATGTGTGTAAGAGTATATAAGTGGGAATATGTGAGAGTGTGTGATTGTGAGAGTGGCTGTATGGATGAGTGGGGGCTTGTATCAGTGATTGTATAAGAGCGTAAGACTGTGGTACTATTCTTATCAGTAAGTGAACTTGTGTGTGTATAACTGCATAGGTGAGTAAATGGGAGTGTGATTAATTATTTGCATGACTGACTAGGTGTGAGAGTACCTCTATGGATGATTGGTGGTGTGTGAGTGTCTATGTGGGTTTATAAATGCATATGATAGTCCTGTACTGAGTGACTGTAAGTATGAGTGACTGTACAGGTGAGTGAGTGGATGTGTGTGTAGATCTAAGAGTCAATGAGTGGGTATGTAGTTATTGGTATTGGAGTATCTATGGTTTTGAGAATGGACGTCTGAAATTTTGATTGAGTATATCAAAGGGTGTGAGAAGATGCACTAATTTATCACATGGATGACGTCATCAGTGATGTCACTGACCATGTCATGAGTGATGTAATATGTGACGTCATCAGCAGTGCATTGCGGAGGCGCGAGTTATAGTTAGCTGAACTAACTAACAGGGGAATTTCTAGGGTTTTGTACGAGGGAAATGTCCAGCTAACTATAACACCCCTGAAACCTATGGTTTTTTCAGTGAATTTCTACGGTTTTTTAAATGCCAATTCCTAACTATAACGCCCCTGAAACCTATGGTTTTTTCAGTGAATTTCAAAGGTTTTTTAAATGCTAATTCCTAACTATATCAGGCCTGAAACCTATGGTTTTTTCAGTGAATTTCAAAGGTTTTCTAAATGACAATTTTGAATGTATTAATTGTTATACTGATTTTTTTTATACTGATTTACTACATTTTTTAAACTATTTATTTTTAGATATATTTTTTTTAATTACATTATAATTACATTATACATTACAATACAAAATATACTTTCTCATAATGAATTACTTTAATTTAAATACTTGGCAAATAGTCAACAGACTTTTAAGTACAGTAGTTACAGTTGTTGCAATGGGCAACACAATTTCAAACACAAAGCAACATTGAGCTCAATGTGAATTTCTAGTTAAATGCAATTAGTTACTTTATGGATTACTTTTCTAACCACAAGACTGGATCCTAGATTCAGTCCTTGGACATCTCCTGTAAACAGTTGAGTAAAAGCACTTTGGTTACAGTAGTGATTTTTAAGGAATATTATTGTATTTTAAAAGTTGACACTTAGAAACTTTTTCCCATAGAATCACCAATGTTATCCTATGGCAGAAAATTCACTTAGCAGGTAAGTAGTGTTATCGTTACTTTTTCTTACTCAGTGGTGGATCCTGGATCCAGCACTGGCCAAATATTTTTAGTTTGTGAAAATAGACACTTAGAAACTTTTCTGGTGAAAACCACACAATGGATTCCTATGGAAGGAAATACAAGTTACTGGTAAGTACGCTTAGAATTACTTTTCAGGGTCAGTGCTGGGCTAAAAGATGCAGCCCTGGGTTCTCTCCTGATAACAGGTGAGTAAATCGGAATTCGTAGTTCGGCTGATTTTAGAGGAATATTTGTACGTTTAAAAAATGGACACTTAGAAAATTTTCTGGTGAAAACCACACAATGGATTCCTTTGGACGGAAACACAAGTTACTGGTAAGTACGCTTAGAATCACTTTTCAGGGTCAGCACTGGGTTCTCTCCTGATTACAGGTGAGTAAATCGGAATTCGTAGTTCGGCTGATTTTAGAGGAATATTTGTACAATGGTGAAGGAAGGGGGAGGAGCCTGAGGTGACGTGTGCAAACACGCCCTGTGGCGCGTTTTAAGTTGTGAAATTAATTCCTCTTCAATCCTGAGGTCCCCTGGGGGCCAACTAGCCCACCAGGTACCTCCAGTATGCGCCAGGGACCACCTATGGCCTCGGGTGACCCCATCCCCGGGGCCATTTTTTAAATTTATTGTTTTTTAATTTTGGGGAGGGGGGCCGCGTGGCCCCCCTCCCAGGCCATAATTTGCCCCGGGGACCCCATCCCCCGGGGCATGGCCCTTTTTAAAAAAATTATTTTTTTGTATGGAGGGGGGCTGAATAGCCCCCCTCCTGTGCTACCTATGGCCCCGGGGACCCCATCCCCCGGGGCCTGGCCTCCGTTGGGGGCCGTGGGGGGGTCCCCAATCCTCCCACAGCCCCGCCGGCTCCCCGCGTCCTGCGGGAGCCGACATTGCTTTTCCACATGGGGAGCAGCTAACATGCTGCTCCCCGTGTGGAAAAGCAATCGTCTTTGGTATTTGGAAGAGAGAGCAGGTTTCCTGCTCTCTCTTCCAAATACCAAAGCAGTTTGCTATGGCAGGATGGGAGCTGCAAGGCTCTCACCCTGCCATAGCAAACAGCAGTGTCCCGGGGGTGGGCACCCTGGGACACTGCAGGAGCCGGCCCTGGGGGGTGTCAGTCCCCAGGGCCATCATTGGCTCCAGGGGGGAAGCCGCGCGGCCCCCCCACTTAAGTTAAAGCCCCGGAGGGTGGTGGTCCCCGGGGCTTGGGGGTCCGTAACGGACCCCCTATTTTACATATTCAGTGCCCCGGGGAGGTAGCGGTCCCCGGGGCATGTGGGGGGCTCGAGCCCCCCCACACAGGGTTTAAAAAAAAAAAAAAAGCCCCGGGGGCTGGTGGTCCCCGGGGCTGCGGGGGGGCCATGACCCCCCTCATACATTAACATAAGCCCCGGGGGGTGGCGGTCGCAAGGGCTGGGGGGCCCCTCTGGGCCCCCCATTGTAAAACCATATTGCCCCCGGGACTTGGCCCCCCGGGGGCTAAATCTAAACGAAGTGCGGGAGCCCGCGCTACGTTTTTTTTCCGTTAGTTGGATGCGCGGACCCTACGCGCATCCTGCTATTTAAAAAAAAAATTTGGGGCCTTGGGGGTCCTTGTGGGACCCCCTGAGCAGGCCTAGGGGGTCAGGGTGTTTCTACCCTGCCCCCTTGTTGCGTTTTGCGTCTTTGTTTTTGTGCTTTCTTGTGCCTCGGTTCTACCGAGGCACAAGATGGCTGCCAACACTTCCTGATTCAGAGTGTCGGCAGCCAATTAGCATTCAGCTCGTGCTTGGGAGGGTTCGGGGAGGGTGCGTGGAAGATCTGTGGATCCTCCGCGGCCATAGATATTGATGTACTTTTAACTCTAATTTTCTCAGGAACTACTGAACGGATTCACACCATATATGCAAAAGGCACGAGTCCGAACTGAGGACTACCTCTTTGCCAAATTTGGTGTCATTCCGTTCAGCGGTTCGGGCTGTAGCTGCGACAACAGATCCTATGGGAAATTGCATGGGGAAAACGTGTTTTGGGACCCCCCTTTTTTCTCGGCCCCCGCTTGACGAATCACTGCAAAACTTTCAGGGTAGGAGCGGAGCAGAGCTGGCCAAAAGTTTGGAAAATTTTGCGAAGATTCGTCAATCGGCGCCAAAGATATTCCCAATAGAATGTTGCGGATTTCCTATGGAAAATAGGTCCTAACTATAACTATCTACTGGCGACCGCCAGTAGATAATATGTATGTATATATGTGTGTGTATATATATAAATATATATATATATAAATATATATATTTTTTTTTTAAAAAGGTCGTGAAGACCGAAACCGGTTTGTCAGTATGGTGAATAAAGCTCTTCATTAATTACTGGCTCGGAGTGCATTACCTGCTTTAGAAGGCTAAGGCGTTTTGGTTTGAATATATATATATATATATATATATATATATTCACTTAAAAAACCATAGGTTTCACACAAGTTATAGTTAGCTGTACATTTCACTCGTAAAAAACCAATGAAATTCAACGTTATAGTTAGATCAGGTAACTATAACTTGCGCGCCCACAATAAACTGCTGATGACGTCACATATTACATCACTTATGACATGGTCAGTGACATCACTCATGATATCAATGATGACATCTGAAATGACACATTGTGCATTGCGGTCGCGCAAGTTATAGTTACCTGATCTAACTATAACGTGGAATTTCATTGGTTTTTTACGAGTGAAATGTACAGCTAACTATAACTTGTGTGAAACCTATGGTTTTTTAAGTGAATTTGCAAGGTTTTTTAAATGCCAATTCCTAACTATAACGTGTGTGAAACCTATGGTTTTTTCAGTGAATTTGTACAGTTTTTTAAATGCTAAGTTATGTATTTATTTTTAATTTTTGCGCGCACGGTGCGCTTCGCGCTCCGTGCACGCGCTGTGGGCTCTCGGTGCGCTTCGCGCACCGATCACCCACGTTGCGCATTTCGTACCGTGCACGCCTCGCCATTTTTTACAAAATTTCAATTGTTTTTTTCTCCCTTGGGGGTCCTTAGATTTATATATTAAATGTGATTGTTAATTTTTTTTAATTTTTTTATTTTTTTTTACCGTACGCGTACGGTAAGCTTACCGTACGCGCACTCCGCGTTTTTTTAAAAAAATTATTAAATGTCTTTTTCATACTTTTTGGTCCTTCGTGACCCCCTGACGAACGCTAGGGGGTCTGCAACTCTCTTCGTTGCCCCCTTTTCATGTTATCAACCTTTGTTTTTCAGTGCGAGAGACAGAAAATGGCGGCCGATACTTTCTGATTTCGACCGATTCGAATGTTTACAGTCATGTAACCACCAATCAGAATTGAGCTCGCGCACGGCACCGTACGCGTACGGTAAGCTTACCGTAAGCGCACGGACCGCGCTTACAGATATATATATTGATTTAAATGCTATTTTCTCAGGACCTACTGAACAGATTTACACCAGACCTGCAAAAGGCACATCCCTGACCTGAGGACTACCTCTCTGCCCAATTTCAAGTAATTTTGTTCAGCCGTTCGGGCTGTAGCTCGGACTAAAGGTCCTATGGGAAAATGCATGGGGAAAACGCGTTTTGGGACCCCCCTTTTTTCTCAGCCCCCGCTTGACGAATCCCCCCGAGACTTTCAGGGTAGGAGCGGAGCGTAGCGCCCCATTAGTTTTGAAAAATTTGCGAGGATTCGTCTACCGGCGCCAAAGTTATTCCAAATAGAATGTTGCAGATTTCCTATGGAAACACGGTCCTAACTATAACTATCTACTGGCGACCGCCAGTAGATAATATATATATATATATATATATTTATATATATGTTTATTCAATAAAATACACACACTCGTCATTCCTGCAGTGTGAAAGACAAGCCCACCAACTGGTCTGTAATCCAAATCCTTTATTTCATAGAGAAATATGACTCGTTTCGACCTGCTTTTAGTTCTTAATCATATGTAAATGCGCAGCTGTCAGGTGTTCGCCTCTTAAACTTAAAGCGTGTCAACACTGAAAACGGACTGCGTTCAAATTAAAGTCAGACATATTCATAATGCTGATGTTTGGAAGTTTCTAAAACTTAAATACAGTGGTTCTTCGTGTAGATTTTTATAATGCCCAATAACTTGATTCCAATGAACCAAGGAATCTTGCCATCTTTTAGCTCTCCACCAGTTGTAATCTCTTGACGTTATTCCGCATTTCACATGGACCACAATGTCCATCATGCATAGCGTTTGTGCTCTGATCACATCTGTACTTGTTGTTAGTAACATAGAGTCTCATACCTTAAAATCCATTGTTAAAGTGCATAACTCCTTGCCTGAAAATAATTCAATTTTGTGTAGTGCTGAGAAATGTACTCCAATGTGAAAGGCAACGGCTCTGCAATTCATGCTTGATATTCTAATACTGACTTGTTATTCTTAAATGGATCCTCAGTGTTAAGTCAATAAATACACATTCTGGTATGTGCAGGGGAGAGGTAACCTCCGAAAACCCTGGTCTCTGGAAATGTGTTAAAAACTGAGCAGGCCTCCCGTTGTCTCTTTGGCGGCACGGTCCGGCACCACTATCAGTACTTTAAATCTGTCTTCACTAAAGTGTGGCCGACGGGCTTCCATCCATCTAAATCCAAAAAAAACTTGACACTTTCAGGATGGCCATTATTTTGCCTCTTTCTACTAATTTCTGAACTTATTTTGCTTCTTTCTGCTCGTTGCTGACCTTTATTCTGCCTCTTTTTGTTAGTTTCTGACCTTTACTCTGCCTCTTACTCCTTGTTTCTGACCTCTAGCCTTTCTGCTCGTTGCTGATCTCTATTCTGCCTCTTTCTACTCATTTCTGACCTTTATTCTGCCCCTTGCTGTTCGTTTCTGAACTCTATTCTGCCTCTTTCTGCTAATTTCTCACCTTTATTTTGTCTGTTTCTGCTCATTGCTGACCTTAATTCTGCCTGTTTCTGCTAGTTTCTGTCCTTTATTCCGCCTCTTCTACTCGTTTCTCACCTTTATCTTGACTCTTTCTGCTTGTTGCAGACCTTTTTTATGACTCTATCAGCTTGTTACTGACCTCTGCTCATTTTTGTCCTTTATTTTGCCTCCTTCTGATCTTTTTACCCGGCACCTCGGGGGGAGCCTTAAGGCCCACGCGGTCCCAGCCAGCTCCTAGCTTCTTGCGGCAGCCAGCATTGCTGCTACACAAAGGTAGCTCTGGAAATGCAGCTCCCTCCCTGCAGGAACAATTGTTTCATCTCTTTCCCTGCCCGCATGTCTGTGGGCAGGAAAAGAGATGAAACCTCCGCTTCCAGAGGGCGGTGGCACTTTGACAGCTCCCTCTCACTGGAAACAGTATTTGCTTTAGCTTGGTGGGAGCTGTGAGCTCCTGACAAGCTAAAGCAATCAGCTATGTCCTGGGGGTGGGCACCCTGGGACATAGCAGGAGCTCACCTTGGGGGTGGCAGTCCCCAGGGCCATTATTGGCTCCAGGCTAGGGAGCTGGAGAACAGCCCAGGAGGGGGGGCTGTGCGGCTCCTCTCCCATTGTTTTGAAGGTATTTAGCCCCGGGGACGTGGTGGTCCCCGGAGGGTTTACGGGGCCCCACTATTAGGTGCTTTTTAGCCCCAGGGAGGTGGTGGTCCCTGGGGTTTAGGGGGGTCCGTACAGCCCCCTTCCGCACAGCCCCCCAGCAATATTTAATTAGGCCAGGGGAGGTGGTGGTGGTCCCCTGGGCTCAACAAACCTCTCTCTATATGTATATTTCTATATAAATATTTGTATATGTGTGTGTATATATATATATATATATATATATATATACATATATTTGGATATCTTTACACACAAGCATAAATACATAAGAATGTGCTAGTGTGTGTGTGACTATATATATATATATATTCACTGAAAAAACCATAGGTTTCACACATGTTATAGTTAGCGGAAATTTTACTGATAAAAAACCAGTGAAATTGCCCCGTTATAGTTAGTGCTGGCAACTATAACTCACGCGACCGCAATCCTCTGCTGATGCTAATACTGTATTTAGACACTTATTTGCCCATGTCTTCTTCCATACATTTTTAGCTATACATATATTACAAATATTTTTTTTTCATAAAGACACATATGTCATCAGCAGAAGATTGCGGTTGCGTGAGTTATAGTTGCCAGCACTAACTATAACGGGGCAATTTCACTGGTTTTTTATCAGTAAAATTTCCGCTAACTATAACATGTGTGAAACCTATGGTTTTTTCAGTGAATTTGCAAGGTTTTTTAAATGCTAATTCCTAACTATAACGTGTGTGAAACCTATGGTTTTTTCAGTGAATTTGTACGGCTTTTTAAATGCTAAGTTACTTTACGCCATTCGAGGCGTGCGCGCCCACTTAACGCAGTTCGTTCCGTGCACGGTTTTTATCAACTTTAATAAGCCCTGTACATTTGGTGGCCTTCGGCCACCAAAAGCACAGGGGGTGGGGTCAATGTGGATAGTGTTTTTTTTATTTCGATTTTATAATTTCATGTTGCCAAAATTTAGTTTTTTTTACCTATTAATAAGCCCTGTACATTTGGTGGCCTACGGCCTCCAAAAGCACAGGGGGTGGGGTAAGTGTGGATAGTGTTTTTTTTTTTTTTTTTTTTTACCGTACGCTTACGGTAAGCGTACTCAGCGAAATTGCCGAAAAAAAAATAAAACCGTTTTTGCTCTTGGGGGATGTTTGGGGACTCCCTCAACATGACTATGTGGGAGGGAGTTGTCAAAACAGCCCCGTAACATGTTTTTGGCCATCTTGTTTGATAAACAACACTCAGTGCGAGAGACAAAATGGCGGCCGCCGCTTCCTGGTTTCGGCCGATTCGAATGTTTACTAAGATCTAAGAGCCAATCAGAATCGCGCTCGCGCACGCCACCGTACGCTTACGGTAAGCGTACGGTAAGCGTACCGTAAGCGGGCTCAGATATATATATTGATTTAAAGGCTATTTTCTCAGAATCTACTGAACAGATTTACACCAAACCTACAAAAGGCACTTCCTTGACCTAGGGACTACCTCTCTGCCAAATTTCTAGTAATTCTGTTCAGCCGTTCGGGCTGTAGCTCGTTCTAAAGGTCCTATGGAAAAATGCATGGGAAAAACGCGTTTTGGGACCCCCCTTTTATCTCAGCCCCCGCTTGACAAATCCCCCCGAGACTTTCAGGGTAGGAGCGGAGCGTAGCGCCCCACCTATTTTGAGAAATTCGCGAGGATTCATCGACCGGCGCCAAAGTTATTCAAAATAGAATGTTGAGGTTTTCCTATGGAAAAGGGGTCCTAACTATAACTACCTACTGGCGACCGCCAGTAGGTAATATATATGTATATGTATATATATATATATATATATATATATATATATATATATATATATATATATATATATATATATATATATATATATATATGTTCACTGAAAAAAACAAAGGTTTCATGCAGGTTATGGTTAGGAATTAGCATTTAAAAAACCTTGGAAATTCGCTGAAAAAACCATAGGTTTCAGGGGCGTTATAGTTAGCTGGACTTTTCACTCGTAAAAAACCATTGAAATTCCCCCGTTATAGTTAGTTCAGCTAACTATAACTTGCGCGTCCGCAATGAACTGCTGATGACGTCACATATTACATCACTCATGACATGGTCAGTGACATCACTCATGACATCACTGATGACATCTCAAATGACATCACTCATGACATCACTGATGACATCATCCTTGTGATAGAGTGGCAGACCTCCTCTCCCCCAATTTCAGTGAATTTCAAAGGTTTTTTAAATGCTAATTTCTAACTATAACTACAGAGATAGGACATGTGAAGAAAGAAGAAAAAACGCACAGAAAGAAAAAAAAGAAATGCAGAAAGAAGCAACAGAAGTCCTCAAAGACAAAGAAAAGTGCAGGAAGAAGGATAACGTGCAGAAAGAACAAACAGAAGAGCAGAAAGAAGCCTTGTTGCAAAATCATCCTATACCCTCAACTTTTTCAGATGGATACTGGTGGTAACTGAGTCTGACTAACCAGTCCTAGAGCCAGTGCTATGTTAAAATACACTCAGAATACAGTGAAAACACCTACATATACTAGGGAACACTATGCGTTGGGGTCCCCCTGTGATTAGCATGACCTCCTCTGTAAGCCCCTAGTATATAATAGGGCAGGGGATTAAAACTACCTCTTAAAATGCGCCACAGGGTGTGTTTGCACACGTCACCTCAGGCCCCGTCCCCTCCCTTCCCCACTGTGTGAACACGCCCTGTGGCCGTTTTAAGTTGGGAGATTAAGTCCCCTTGAATCCTGAGGGTCCCTAGGGTCCAACTAGACCACTAGGTACCTCCAGAAAACGCCACAGAGCTGCGTTGCAGAGAGATGTAAAAAGGGGCATGGCCTAGACCGCCTCTCTGCAACACAGCGCAGTGGCGCTTACTGGAAGCACCTGGTGGGTTAGTTGGACCCCAGGGTCCCTCAGGATTGAAGGGGAATTATTTCTCCAACTTAAAACGTGCCACAGGGCGTGTTTGCACACGTTAACTCAGGCCCCGTCCCCTCCCTTCAACACTGTGTAAACACGCCTTGTGGCCGTTTTTAGTTGGGAGATTAAGTTCATTTGAATTCTGAGGGTCCCTAAGGTCCAACTAGCCCACTAGGTACCTCCAGTAAGCGCCACAGAGCTGCGTTGCAGAGAGATGTAAAAAGTGGCACGGCCTGGACCACCTCTCTGCAACGCAACTCAGTGGCACTTACTGGATGCACCTGGTGGGCTAGTTAGCCCCCAGGGGCCCTCAGGATTGAAGGGGAATTATTTCCCCAACTTAAAACGCGCCATAGGGCGTGTTTGCACACGTCACCTCAGGCCCCGTCCCCTCCCTTCACCACTGTGTAAACGCGCCCTGTGGCCGTTCTAAGTTGAGAGATTAAGTCCCCTTGAATCCTAAGGCTCCCTAGGGTCAAACTAGCCCACTAGGTACCTCCAGTAAGCGCCACAGAGCTGCGTTGCATAGAGGTGTAAAAAGGGGCATGGCCTCAGAACACCTCTCTGCAACGCAGCTCCCTGGCGCATACTGGAGATACCTGTTGGGCTAGTTGGCCCTCAGGGACCCTCAGTATTGAAGGGGAATTAATTCCCCAACTTACAACTGGCCAGGGGGCGCGTTTGTAGAGTGCTGAAAGGAGGGGGCGTGGCCTCTGGCACGATGCCGGTCTTTTATTTATTTTATTTTTTTAAGAAGGAGGGCTGTGTGGCCCCCCTTCTTTTTCTAATGTATTGGCCCTGGGGACCCCATCCTCCAGGGCCTGCACCCTAATTTTTTTTGTTGAAAAAAATAAATGTGGCCCTCCCAAGGCCTTAATCGGCCCCGGGGACCTCAACCCCCGAGTCATGGCCTTTTTTTTTATCTTTAGGAGGGGGGCTGCGTTGCCCCCCCCCTCCTCAGGCCACTTATGGCCGCGGGGACCCCATCCCCCCGGGGCCGGCCTTTGTTTTTTAATATTTTAAAAAATATATATTTATAGAAACACCTACAATGAATCCACGTGGAATGTATTTACACCGCTAGTGAAGCTCTGACGTGTCTGACGCCCTACCGTGCCTAATCCCGGCGCCCCTGCCGGTGGGTACTCTCCAAGTAGACACCCTTGTCGTTTATTTATACAAACATGGGTAGCTATTGACGGGCACATTTAATACACACGCACACCAAGCCATTCAAAAGGGATTCGACAAAAATTTGACCAAACTATGCAAGAAGCCCCCCTCACGGTTAATAAAACACACATCCACCGCCAGATGTGTAATACTTTTTATTTTACTCTCCGGAAAGGAGACAAACCTCACTTGAGAGTCACAGCGTGCTCCTGGCTGAGCCCAATGCTGTGTTACACCCACCAGTGCCCGCAGAGTGCCACACACTTCTGTGTTCTATTCCACCAGCTAGTGCGTATGCTATGACACTCTCTAGCCCATGTGCACTGTAACACCACCCCGTGAATATGTCATGCCACACTTGCCTTCGCACGGGTTATATTGCCCCATCTAACGTGCCTTCCTCGATGCCTATGTTATAACGCACAGCGCTATGCCATACATATTACAATCTGGGATCCATATCTTTGTCACAGTGCATATGCAACGTTACACTCCCCAGCACATATTTTATATTACAACTTAAGAGACTAGTTAGGTTACACAACACTGCACTGTGCATATTGCACTCCAAGGCGCATATCGCATAGCACGCGCTAGTGCCTGTGCTATCTCGCGCTCTCCAATGAATCTGTCATTGCGCACAATGTATTGCATATTATATTTCACGCCTGAATCATTTATATCACACTTTTTGGTGCATAGTTTATACCATATACTATATCTAGTTTTCATTTTCAATCGTGCTCTCAGGACTATGTTCTATATAACACTGCGTCCACCTACCCTTTTCATGGGCATTACATTTTGCGATGGGGGTGGAGGGTCAGGGGGTGTTTCTGCCAAGTGAGCCCAGAGTCACAGTCATAAACGTCCTCTTCTTCCTGAATAAAAGTGAGATTATGCTGCATACTTGTTCATATTAAAAGTAGTTCGCACAGACACACATTTTAAAAACAATAAAGTTCCTAATACCCACCTTCTCCGAACAGTTAGCTTGCTGCCCCATCCACCTCCTCCCTATCCTCTGTTGTCTGAATCCATGGACTAGCCTCCTCCCTCCTGCCATGCATGGTCTGATGTGCTGCCACTGCCCTCCATTTAGCATGATGTACCAGTCCACTCCTCCTGCCCTCCATTGCCCAATTCTATGGCCCATCATTGACCTCCTGCTTAGCCTCTGTGCTTAGCTTGCTGCCCCTATTTTCCTTCCCCTGCCCTCCGATGTCTTTGTGCATGCCCCTGCTCCATCCTTTTTGCCCACCATGTTCCATGGACCTGCCACTCCTATCTACGAGTGTTCTGTTGAGCTGCCACTCCCCTCCCACCTGCCTAGCATTGTTAGATGACTGTAACCTGTCCCTGCCACCTCCAACCCTGCCTGTCCACATGCCATGCCCCTATCCCCTTCTTCCTATCCTCCATGGTCCATTTTACTGCCACACCCTTCTGCCCTCCCTGGTCTGTTGTGCTGCAACTGCTCCTCCTGCCTGCCCCACGCGGTCTGTTGTGAGGCCACTTCCCCTGAACTCTCTTGTCTGTGCCCAGGTCCTGACCCTCCCTTCAATCCTCCATGGTCCTTTGTGGATGCCCCTGCACCCTCCTTCTTGCCCATCATAGCCATTGTGCTGCCACTAACCCTCCCGCTTGCCATGCATGGTCTTCTGTGCTGCCATGGCCCCTCCCACCTTCCCTGTGTGGTCAGGTAGCTGCCCCTGACCCCCTCCCACCTTCCCTCCATGGTCTGTGTGTATGCCATCATAGTCGCATTGTTGCTCTCCATGGTGTGTCTTGTTTCTAGTGCTCATCCTGCCTGACCTCCATGGTCATCTTGCTGCTCCTGCCCTACCCCCTTGCCCCCAGCCCTCTGTTTCCATGTGCAGACCCCTATTCCCTCCCTCCTGGCTTGTCTGTTCCATTGTAATGTCCCTGATCCATCCCTCCTGCCCTTTATGGTCTTTTATGCTGCAGCGTTCTCTCCTGTCTGTCCATTATGGTCAGCTAGCTACCATTGCCTCTTTCCCCTCTGTTCTCTGTTGTCCATGTGCATGGTCCTGTCCCCTCCCTATTGCTTTCTGTGGATTGTTGTGCTGCACTCCCGTCCCGCATGCCCTGTGTGGTGTATTGTGCTGCTGCAAATCCTCCTGCCTACCATGATCCAATGTACCATACTTGCGAACATTTTGAACTTGGTAAGAGGGAGATTTTGAAAAAAAACTGGGGTATTGATTTTCCCCTTTGAGTTACATTGAAAAAGAGGAGATTGTAGACATGAGACAGATAAAATAAAGCCCTTTTGAGCTTAAAAACATTGGACGTTTCCTGGCTGAAACGGGTCTGTTGGCATGTATGGTTGTACTACCACTGCCTCTTCATTCTGCCCACAATGGCCTATTATATTGCCACAGCCTCTCTTGCCAGTCCTGTATTGTTGGTTTGTTGCCCCTGCCCCCCTTTCCACTGCCCTCCATAGTCTGTTATGCTGCCACTGCCCTTCCTGCCTGCCCAGTGTGGTAAAATTGTTGCCTCTGCACTCTCCTACCTGCCTTCAATTTTCAGAGTCCGTGCCCCTGGCCTCTGCCTCTCAACAGTATCCCAATGAACAACTAGATTGCTAACATTCTATATTTATTACAAAAGTGTGGAACGCCTGACGTCATCTTGATGTAATCAAAACTGTAATACCTAGAGCATTTCCTTTAGAAATTACATATATGAGAGGGTCTTATTTGCATCAAAATTATGGTTAGTGCTCTAAAAAACTAAAATGAGGACATATTTTCTGAGTTTTCAAATAGCGACAAAGAACTTTTAAATTATTTGTAATCTTTATGTTTTTTTATCCAGTTGACCACTTAATTAAATGTTGCACCTAAGGGAGAGGATGTAGTGTTACTTCCAAAGCTGCAGACTTTGCAACTGGGGAACCAGGTTGGAGTTTCTGCTTCAGCTCAACATTCTGTGATTCTGGTCAAATCACTTAACTCCCCATGTCTACAACCAAAATGAATTTGATCTTGTGTGATGTAACAAATTCTCATGTAAAGCACTCCAATACCTGACAAGTCTGAACTATATAAAACTGCAAATACACAAGAAAAAGTGTTTTGCACACTTCTGTCATTGGGCTACATGTGGGCTACATCTGGATGATATTTGTGCTGCATTTGGGCTCTTTTGTCTCTGGTGGCCATCTTGGGAGATTTATTTGTTATGAAGTTTCCTAATTTCCTCATTTACTGCAGTATCCTCAGTAGGAAATGCTTTCAGTTTTTTACTTTGATTCCATCAAGAAGGTTTTCAGATATGTCACACATTTGCCATAAATTCTGAATGTTAGCACTCTAGTTGCTCATTAGATCACTGTAGTAAAGCTACAGCTCACCACGGAAGTCTGCTGCTAAAGTGCATGTTTCAGTCTGCATATCAGAATTTTTTAATGAAATAGAAGAGGATTTGAGAAGTCACTCAAAATGCGCCCTCATTTTTCTTTCCTCCGCACTAATCATAATTTCTATGGCAAAATGAACCCCCTCAATGTGTTCCTTTTTAAATTAAATGTTTTAAGTGTTACCAGTTTATTCCAATCAAGATGGCTTCAGGTGTGCCATACTTTTGTCATAATTAAGACAGTAAGCGCTCTAGTTGTTCTTAAGAACACTCTGGGACATTCTGTCATTGGGCAATACTTGGGCTACATCTGGGTGATATTTGGACTACATTTGGGCTCTTTTGTCTCTGGTGGCCATCTTGGGAGATTTATTTGTTATGAAGTTTCCTAATTTCCTCATTTATTGCGGTCTCCTCAGTAGGAAATACTTTCAGTTTTTTACTTTGGTTCCATCAAGAAGGCATTCGGATGTGTCATACATTTGCACTCTAGTTGCTCATTAGATCACTGTAGTAAAGCTACTGCTCACCAGGGCTGCTGGTATTCAATGTGCATGTTTCAGTCTGCATGTCAGAATTTGTTTATGAAATAGAAGAGGATTTGAGAAGTCAAAATGTGCCCTAATTTTTCTTTCTGCAGCACTAATCATAATTTCTATGGCAAAATGAACCCCCTCATTTTGTTCCTTTGTAAATTAAATGTTTTAAGTGTTACCACTTTATTCCAATCAAGATGGCTTCAGGTGTGCCATACTTTTGTCATAAGTAAGACTGTTAGCGCTCTAGTTGTTCGTTAGAACACTCTGGGACATTATGTCATTGGGCTATACTTGGGCTACATCTGGGTGATATTTGGGCTACATTTGGGCTCTTTTGTCTCTGGTGGCCATCCTGGGAGATTTATTTGTTATGAAGTTTCCTAATTTCCTCATTTACTGCGGTCTCCTCAGTAGGAAATACTTTCAGTTTTTTACTTTGGTTCCATCAAGAAGGCATTCGGATGTGTCACACATTTGCCATAAATTCTGAATGTTAGCACTCTAGTTGCTCATTAGATCACTGTAGTAAAGCTACTGCTCACCAGGGGTGCTGGTATTGAAAGTGCATGTTTCAGTCTGCATGTCAGAATTTGTTTATGAAATAGAAGAGGATTTGAGAAGTCAAAATGTGCCCTAATTTTTCTTTCTGCAGCACTAATCATAATTTCTATGACAAAATGAACCCCCTCATTTTGTTCCTTTGTAAATTAAGTGTTTTAAGTGTTACCACTTTATTTCAATCAAGATGGCTTCAGGTGTCCCATACTTTTGTCATAAGTAAGACTGTTAGCGCTCTAGTTGTTCGTTAGAACACTCTGGGACATCCTGTCATTGGGCTATACTTGGGCTACATCTGGGTGATATTTGGGCTACATTTGGGCTCTTTTGTCTCTGGTGGCCATTTTGGGAGACTTATTTGTTATGAAGTTTCCTAATTTCCTCCTTTACTACAGTCTCCTCAGTAGGAAATACTTTCAGTTTTTTACTTTGATTCCATCAAGAAGGCATTCAGATGTGTCACACATTTGCCATAAATTCAGAATGTTAGCACTCTAGTTGCTTATTAGTTCACTGCAGTAAAGCTACTGCTCACCAGGGAAGTCTGCTGCTGGTATTGAAAGTGCATGTTTCAGTCTGCATGTCAGAATTTGTTAATGAAATAGAAGAGGATTTGAGAAGTCACTCAAAATGTGCCCTAATCTTTCTTTCTGCAGCACTAATCATTCTTTCTATGGCAAAATGAACCCCCTCATTTTGTTCCTTTTTAAAATAAATGTTTTAAGAGTTACCACTTTATTCCAATCAAGATGGCTTCAATTGTGCAATACGTTTGTCATAAGTAGGACTGTTAGCGCTCTAGTTGTTCTTTAGAACACTCTGGGAAGCTGCAGTAGAACACAAAGGTATCAACTGACAGTCTCTGCCCTTGTTGGTTGTACATGTTTTACTGAGAATGTCAGACTTCAATTTCACATGACTGAGAAAGATAATGTGAATTTACAGAAAATATCCTCTCAATTTAGCTTAAAGATCACCTTCCAAACCTCTGTGGGAAAAGCATGAGAAAATAGTTTTCTCTCAAACATGATTCATGATATCACAGCAGAAGGCTTTTTCACATGGTAAAATCACCTTAGAACACACCACAATTCCTAAAATGAGTATGGTACCATCAACAAATGATTTATAATGTAACTAAAGTCTAAAAACCTTCTATTAACTGCAATGCTTTTTAATGAGGTGCTATCATGTATATTTGTCCCAAGATGGCTGCCAACACTTCTTGGATGAAGTACTGACAGCCAATCAGATCTCACGATGAGATGTGTGGTTAGGCTCCGCCCAGATATATCTATATTTTTAACTCTAATTTTCTCAGGAACTACTGAACGGATTTACACCATTTAAACAAAAGGCACGAGTCTGAACTGAGGACTACCTCTTTGCCAAATTTGTTGTAATTCCGTTCAGCAGTTCGGGCTGTAGCTGCATCAACGGGCCCTATGGGAAAATGCATGGGGAAAACGTGTTTTGGGACCTCCCTTTTTTCTCGGCCCCCGCTTGACGATTCACCGTGAAATTTTCAGGATAGGAGCGGACCGGAGCTGGCCAAAAGTTTCGAAAATTGTGCCAAGATTCGTCAATCGGCGCCAACGTTATTCCAAATAGAATGTTGCGGCTTTCCAATGGAAAATAGGTCTATATATCTATATATTCATTCACTGAAAAAACCATAGGTTCAGGGACGTTATAGTTAGAAATTAACATTTAAAAAACCTTTGAAATTCACTGAAAAAAACCATAGGTTTCAGGCATGTTATAGTTAGAAATTAGCATTTAAAAAACCTTAGAAATTCACTGAAAAAACACAGGTTTCAGGGACATTATAGTTAGTGGACATTTCACTCGTACAAAACCAGTGAAATTATAGTTAGTTAGTTCTGCTAACTATAACTCGCGCTCCCGCAATGCACTGCTGATGACTTCACATATTACATAATTCATGATATGGTCAGGGACATCACTGATGACATCTTAAATGACATCACTGATGACATCATCCAGTGACTGTGTGTTTCTATAAAGTTTAAATATGTTTTATACATATATGCCAAGGTATATTGAAAACTGAGTGGGTGTATAAGTGTCTGGATGGAGGATTTGGTAGGTGTGTGACTGACTGTATAAGTGAGTGATTAAATGTGTCTTACTGAATGCATGGGTTAGTGACTAAACTGTGTGAATGTCTGTAACAGTCTGTCTTTTGTATAAGCTGCTGCATGGGTTGGTGAGTAGTCACATGAGTGTCTATATGGGTTATTGATTGGTTGCCTGAGTATTTGTATGGGTGCCTTAGTGTCTGTGTGGGTGGGTGGGGGTGTGTGACTTTGTGCATAGATGTGTGAGTGGGTGATTCACTGGGTGTATGGGTTCAAGAGTGTGTCTGTGAAGGGCTGTATGGGTGAGTGAGTATGCGTATGGCTTTGTTGGTGAGTGAATGGATGTCTCAGTGGTATATGTGTGAGTAACTATATATGTAAAAGGCAGTATATGTGACAGTTGGAGTATTTATTTATTTACTCACTTATATTGCGCAGGCGAATCATCCCCCGGGGGATCTCTCGGCGCATGGGAGAGGGGCACTAGGTATTAAAAGACAGCTTAGAATAGCCAGGTTTTAAGAAGCTTCTTGAAACTACGGTAATTCACACAGGCACGGAGCTCATCTGGCAAGAAGTTCCAGTGGATAGGAGCAAGATGGGAAAAAGCCCGCCCTCCCATCCTAACCTTTCTGACTCTCGAGACACAAAACAGATTTCGGTTGCTTGATCTCAGCAGTCGTGTAGGGTGGTACCACTCGAGCTTCCTTGCCAAGTAGGATGGGCCCAGCCCATGGAGAGACTTGTGGAATAGGCATAGCAGTTTGAAAATGGATCTCTTTTTCATAGAAAGCCAGTGAAGTTGATGGAGAAGGGATGATGAGGGGGTGCGAGCCGGTTTGTTAAGAATAAGACGAGCCGCCGTGTTCCGGACCACCTGTAGTTTAGTGGCCAGGTCCTCCCTCAGCCCGACCAGCAATGAGTTACCATAGTCCAGTCGAGTGATCAGGAGTGACTGGACAAGGGTCTGTCTGGCCATGAGCAGGATCCAGGGGAAGATCTTACTAAGCATTCGCATGGTTCCAAAGCAGGCCCCAGCCACTGATTTGTACCTGCTCGTCCATTGCAAGATTATTATCAATTTTTATGCCCAGATTCTTCGCCCAGGCTGTGGGGGAAGGGGCATCTCCCAATTCAGATGGCCACCATTCCGGGGTCCATAACTCCTTTGCCTTCCCATATAGGATAATCTCGGTCTTTGAGGAATTAAGTTGAAGAAAGTTTTTCCTCATCCATTCTGCTATGTTGATCATGCATTGACGAAATTTGGACCTAGTTACCGCAGGGCTTTCTTCGATGGGGACTATCATCTGGGTGTCGTCTGCATAAGATATGCATTTGAACCCGGACTCACGGATGATAGCGGCCAAGGGGGCCACGTATAAGTTAAACAGAGTAGGGCTCAAGACTGAGCCCTGAGGCACCCCCTTATCAATAGTGGTGATCTGGGAGCTAAATGGCCCAAGCTGGACACATTGAGATCTTTCCGCCAAGAAGTTCTGGAGCCATTTAAAGGCCCTACCTCCGACACCAATTTCTCGCAACCGGTCTAAGAGGATTCGATGGGAGATGGAGTCGAAGGCGGCAGACAAATCCAATAAGACCAGTATCACCGGGACGTCCCTGTCCAGGGACATCCTTATGGTGTCTGTTACCTCCAACAGTGTAGCCTCGGTACTGTGTGAGACACGAAAGCCCGACTGGGAAGCATCCAGTATATTATTCTGCTCTAGATATTGGTAGAAGTGCTGATTGACCCAGGTCTCCATAATTTTCGCACAACATGGCAAGAGAGAGATGGGTCTAAAAATCTGAAGGTCGCTAGGGTCAGCTAGCGCCTTCTTCAAAAGGGGTTTTATACGTGCCTCCTTCCACTTACACGGAACAGTGGAGGTTATTAGCGAGATATTACAGACAGATGTAAGAGACTCGGCAAGAGCTGAGGACAATGCTGACATAACGGCGAGGGGCATTAAGTCTGATGGAGAGCCAGATTTAACTCTGGCTATTAAAGAACACACTTCTTCCCTCATTATGTTAGGGATTAGTTCTAAAGATGGCTTGCTCGGGGTCTCCAAAGGTGAAGATTTGTCATATAAACCCTTTTCGGGGTCAAAGGAGCTATAGATCCTGTCAATTTTATTTATAAAATGACTGCCTAAAGCTTCACAGAGTTCCTGGGTGGGCGGGGGGAGATGACTATTGGCTCTGGGATTTGTGAACTCCTTTACTATAGTAAAGAGCTCCTGAGATGAATTTTTAGCATTCATAATGCGAGCACCCAGATACATTCTCCTAGCGGAATTACAACTGTTCAGATAAGCCCTGTGAGCACCTTGATCAAGCAGTTCATCCTGTTCCAGCTTGGATCGTCTCCATCTTCTCTCCTTGGCCCTACAGGTGGCTTTCTCCTTTCTGAGGTCATCTGAGTACCAAGGGGCGGGGGCAGCCCTAGTCTGGATGTTTACCCTCTTAAGAGGGGCTATAGAATCTAGGGTCTTGGTTATAGCTGCTTCAAATCGATCCAAAGCCATGTCGCCATCATCGACCTCATTGAAAATGGGAGAAATAAAGGCCCTACTAAAGGAGTCCGATGTTACCTTTTTCCAAGGTCTACGGAGATCCCTATGAGGGCGAGGGGGGCTGGAGGATTTTATGGGTGCCCAGGAGAAGCTAAGAGCAGAGTGATCAGTCCAGCCCATGCTCCGCGGGGGTTCTACCACCACCTCCTGAATGTTAGTAAAGATGGTGTCTAGTGTATGGCCCGCCACATGGGTGGCCCCCGTGACTCTAGGAAAAAGATCAAGAGTCTCCATTGCCGCTATCAGGCATGCAGAGTCAGTGCTGGATGGTGCCTCCAGGTGGTGATTAAAGTCCTCCACCAGTAAAAACCCAGCAGCCTGAAATGTGTGTGGAGCAAGCCGTTCCAGTAAAGCAAAACAGAATTCTTTCTTGTTGCTTCCAGGGGGGTGATACACTAAGGCGCCTGTCCATTCAGTAACCTGAGCCCGGATAACCCTAAATATCAACAACTCGGGGGGCGCTAGAGGGCGCACTGCGACATGGCCGCCCTTTGAGACGGCTCCGCCGGTCAGGCCACAAATGCGGGAATAACAATCTGTAGCGGGCTCGAAACTCCCCGCAGCCAACGAAATCCGCAATCGGAACATTCAGGCTATGCGATGATGGTGGCGAGATGCGCTTTCTGAACCACTAACACAGACAAATTGGAAGAATTAACCTCGGCTGAGCGGCGGACGGATGAGAACAAGATGACGGCGCCCTGTGAGGCCCAACGGTCTGAAGAGCAGAGGTAACGGAAAACGGCCATGGGAAACGGCGAAGCGCTCAAGCGCCCTGTCTGAGCTGTGTCCAGGGGACAATTATATATATATCTCCACTGACACCGGCGGTGTGAACGCTACGTGCAGGACGCCGCTACTGCGAAAGAACGGTCTGGTGATGAGACCGGTGGACTGCGATCGGATCATGGCTGGAAGCGAGATTCGTCCGCCCGTACTGTAAGCGGTAAGCGCTACCCCCGCGGACAACACGCGCGCTGGGGTGAAGGCTGCGTGGGGCGCCTTCTACATCCCCCCCGCCTTCCTTCCCCCCGCACACGCTGACGTGTGGCTTGGAAGAATTGGCGGGACACATCGTGCAATAGCCTGGAGGATTTTCTGAGCTCTGTGACCTGAGTAGTGGGAGCGTTGGGGGCACGGCTCGGATTCCCCCCCCACGTGGTGATTCTGGGGGATCGGTGGCGGAATGTCCACTCGCTTGTCCCACGGTTGGGCCGCAGCAAAGATATGTTCCCATACCTGAGCGAAGAGGGTGAATATTACAGCATATTGCGCATTACCCCCCTTGCTGGACACTCGCACAGTGTCTGAGGCCAAGTCGGATCCTTGTTGGATGAGGGTCGCTGCGCGCTGGGTTGATCGTCGTGGTCGGAGGAGGGAGCTGTGTGTCGTGATATTTACGTTGGACTGCACCGCTGACTCAGTCTATCTCCTCTACGTGGGCTTCTCAAAGTGCGAACATGGGGAAGGCGGACAAGATGCAACCCAAACTCTCCTTTGATGCAAAAAAACACACTAAGGGTGCGACGGCGCCGCCAGACACTGACCTTCAATCCGACTCCGAGGTATCTACTGGCATGGAGGGTGTCCTGCGGGCCATACAGCGCAGTTTGCAGGATATCAATGGCAAGCTGGACGCGCTTACATCGAGAGTCGAGGGCATGGCAGCCAAGATGGACAAGCACGGAGAGTGCCTTGTAGAAGCAGAGACTCGTATCTCGGCGGTGGAGGATGAGTCGCATGACACGACGCGGAGGTGCGCGGAAATGGAGAGGCTGCTGGAAGTTATAAAAAACAAGGAGGAGGATTTAGAAGCGAGATCCAGACGCAACAACGTAGGAATCGCGGGTGTTCCGGAATCCACGAACACAGGTCGTATGGAAACTTATATTGAGGAACTACTTCGCAACGTATTTGATACAGAAAATCTCTCTTCCATGTTTGTGATCGAACGTGCGCACAGGTCCCTTGCTCTGAGGCCAAAGCCTGGTGCGGCGCCGAGACCAATAATTGCCCGTGTCCTTAATTATAGAGACCGCGATACCATCTTAAGACTAGCTCGTGGGAAACGGCAGATCACTTACCAGGGAAATGCCCTGGAATTCTACCCGGCTTCACCATGTCGGTTCAACTGGCGAGAAAAGAATTTAATCCAGAAAAACAGAAACTGCGTGATTTAAAAATTGAATACGCCATGCTTTATCCAGCACGCTTAACGGTAATGTATGAGGGCCGTGCGACCATCCTACCGACGCCGAAAGCGGCGCAAGAATTCCTTAAGAAAGTCAGCGTAAGGCGAAAGGAACTGCGGCAGTTGGAGCAAGAGAAAGACCAGGACTAGCTGCGGACGTGCGGTGCGAATGATCACAAACACATGTCATCGCGAACTGGTAAGATCTATATATGCCGCATGTACAGGGCTGGACTGTTGATGTCGAGGGCGGATTAGTGGCCACAGCATCACAGCACATCGGAGACAATGGAGAACTGCTCCAAGGGCCACATTATTAGACTGACAGACACTACCATATAATTGGAACTATACTGAGTATCTGGATTCTGTTGGGGATAGAGTGTTAGAGCTATATAATTGGGCTGGCCTGCCTGCTGTTGCGGACTATTTGAAACATGTGCAGATGGGAGGGTCGTGGCATTGTATGGTATTGTGCACAGTTATGTTGGGTCAGAGGCAGGATACTTAGATAAACTGGAGGTTGCGAGTTAGGAGGGAGTCTGTAACAAACAACTATGTCTGACCACATCCATTACGATGGATGGAGTTGTGTGCTCTCGGTGGCCCCTTATGCGGGCGCTCCCCAACTTCAGTTGAGATATGTTATGAATTTATTATGGGGTATGTCTTTGGCATGGTTGGGATGCTAAAGTGGGTGGTGGGGGGGGATGGGAGTTGGGGAATGTTATGCAGGCTTGAGTACTTGAAAAACATTGCTAAATCCCAATTTCGCACGCAGATCTATGGAACCATAGTGCCGATATTGTCAATGTGCTATAGCGCAGATTGCAAGCTATTTAACTCCAAAATGGTAACTAGCTGTTGATGGCTGATGTGACGTCACGATCAAAACACTTAAACCTATTAACCTGGAATATTAGAGGTCTGAATAACCCTAAAAAAATAAGTCAGGTGTTTGCGTATCTAGACAGACACCAGATTGATGTTGCTCTCCTGCAGGAAACACACCTCACACCTACATCTGGGGTACAGCTAGGGCGCAGATGGGCGGAGACTATACGCTGTTCGTCATACTCATCGTACTCTAGAGGGGAGCTCATAATGGTTAAAAAGGGATTGCAATTTAATATAGACGCTACCATAGCAGACGAGGCTGGACGTTCGGTTTTAATCACAGGAACGATACAGGGACACAAAATTGCTATACTCAATACATACGGTCCAAATATTGATGACCCTGAATTTTATCACAAAGTATGGCGCACACTCAGTGACCTACCAGACATTCCGGTAGTGTGGGGGGGTGATTTTAATATTGCAATGCATGACACGCTAGACAGGTCAGGCACATCGACCGAACCTCATAAAAGGGCCATGTGCAAAGTGCGTGATATTATGATTGATAAGCGCCTTAAGGATATCTGGAGAACACGACATACCACAAGTATGGAGGCCACACATGTATCAGCTGCACATGGCAGTTGGTCGCGAATTGACTATTGGTTAGGGTCGGAGGAGATACTGCTGTGGACGGAGTCCATAAATCATCTCCCCAGAATGCTATCAGACCATAACCCGGTGTTCTTGTCCTTGGTTCCGCCGTATTATACGCCACCTCCATATAGCTGGAGGTTTAATGCCAAAGCTCTGTTGGATACTGCCTATACAGATACTATAAGCCGAGCCATTAAGGAGTACTTTGACCTTAATGCACCATCTACAGATGACCCTGGCTTGCTGTGGGAAGCGTTTAAGGCCACTATTCGGGGTATTTGCATAAGTACCAACGCGGGCATCCTCAGAGATATCAGACAGCAGCTAACTATCCGAGAAAGTAAGATACGTGCCCTGGAAAATGACTATGAACGCACGCATGACACGAAATTGCTGGGAGACATTAGAATAATACTGTCTGAATACCAAACTTATGCAGAGAATGAACTCAAGTACATTGGTAGGCGCCAGGAAGCGAGAACATACGGGGAGAGTGGTAGGCCGGGCAGCGGCCTGGCAGCTAAAATATGCTCCGTCCGGGTACCTCAGACGGTCCAAGCGATCAGGGATGCTACAGGGGAATTGCGGTACGATACACGCAGTATACTAAAAGAATTCATGTGCACATTTGAAGCACTATATGCATCGCAATCTACAGCGTCGCCTGGCGAGATAATGAGCTATCTAGCTGATATCGCCATAGCATGGCTGTCGGATGCGCAAAGAGAATACTTGTCTATACCTATTACAGAGGAAGAGGTTATAGAAGTTATTAAATCACTACCAAACGGGAAAGCACCGGGTCCTGATGGGTTCACGTGTGAATTTTGTAAGACATTTGGAGAGCAGTTGGCGCCTCACCTGGTTGAGATGTATGGAGATGCCCACGAAAAGCAAAGACTGCCTCCGACATTACGAGAGGCTATGGTTATCACCCTACTGAAACCAAACAAAGATCCTGAATACTGCGATTCATATAGGCCGCTGTCCTTAATTAATGTAGACACCAAGTTACTGGCCAAGCTCATTGCCACTCGGTTACAACCACTAATGACAAATCTGATATTACCAGACCAATCAGGGTTTATTCCGTCCAGATCTACAGCACATAACACTAGGACACTATTTGCTTTGTCACATTACCTAACTCCCAACACTAAAGCAGCTGCTGTGCTACTAGATGCTGCCAAAGCATTTGATTCTATAGAATGGCCTTATCTGCAAACAATCCTACAGCGAATGAGGTTTCCTCCTATTTTCCTTCAGGGGGTAGTTACTATACACGGCACCGACAGCGCATATAAGGGTTAACAAATACATATCTGACCCTATACATATCTCAAGGGGGACAAGGCAGGGATGCCCGCTATCGCCCTTGTTATTTGCGATAGCGTTAGAGCCCTTGGCTTGTAAAATTAGACAACAACACCACTACTCGGCGCTTCAATTCCCGCAAAGACCTTTACATATTTCGTTATATGCAGACGACATGATGTTATATGTGCGTGACCCGGAGAACCACCTGAATCCTTTACTAAGGGAATATATCAAATTTGGACATCAATTGGGCCTCAACATAAACTGGTCTAAATCCCTAATAATACCGCTAACAGACACCAGTAGCCCATGCGATTTAGAATACCCATTAGAGTGGCAATCGGAACCTGTAAAATATTTGGGTATCTGGTATCATCGTGACCCCGAACTTGTAATCCGTACGAATTACGGCAGAGCGATTGGGGCATTAGAAGAAAAGATAGGGCGATGGATTCAATTGCCATTATCCTTGGCAGACCGAATTGCCATAGTAAAGATGGTTATCCTACCTAAATTATTGTATCTATTTAATAATATCCCAATCCAGCCTCGACCAGCAGTTTTTCGCAGGATCTCCTCTATGGTCCTTCGCCTGATCTGGGCGGGTACACAAGCCCGGATCGAACTGCGTGCTCTTACACTGCCTTACTCGCGGGGAGGGTTTAGGGTTCCGGACTTTTTACTTTATTATCTCTGTGCCCAAGCGCAATATGCACATGTTTGGTATCATCCGATCCCATATCTTACACATGCGGCGATTGAAGAGGGAGACGCATACCCGACCCCACTAAGGTCTATTCTAACCCACCAGAGGCCCCCGCTGCACAACCACGATATAAATACTATTGACACGACAAATAGGGCTTGGCGTACTATGGGTAGAAAGGCGCGTAAGTTGCCACTGTATGCACCGGCGCTGCCAATACACAACCACCCTGAGCTATCTGTCACCCAGGAGGAAGTGGGTATAGGACTGCTCAGACAGGTAGGCTTTGACACCATGGGAGATTTATATGAACAGGGATCCTTTAAACCACTTGCAGAGCTATCATTCATAAGTAATCAAACGTTGCTATTCCAGTTCACGTACCACCGGCTACAGGGAGCACTGAAGGCGCTGTATCCGACACACCCTGAGGAACCGCCACAGCTTGCTACAGTTACTGATCACAACCCCCACTGCTAGGCAACTGGTATCCAGACCATATGCCTCAGTACAGGAAGACATAGCAGACAATACATGTAAAGCGATGGGCGCATGGAGTGGTGTCCTAGAGGATCCACTGACAATGGAGGAATGGGCCATTACTTGCTCTCTTACCGGTATGTTGACACCGAATGGAAATCTGCGTATGTTACACTATAAATATCTACACCAGTCCTACTACACTACCGTGAGGCTCTATAAATATGGTCTGCGGGCTGACTCCAGGTGCTATCGCTGTAATGCGGAAGATGCAGATTTCATGCATTTGGCATGGTATTGCGATGCAGTGGCTGGGTACTGGACAAGAGTGATACAGATGGTGGGGACAATGGTGGGCGTCAAAATTGCATGCACTATACGCACATGTCTGCTGGGCCTGCTGCCTGAAATAAGGGCAAATAAGCTCTTGCCTTGCTTCTAGCCAAGTGGAGAATATCGTTATGCTGGGGTAGTAGGAGGGCTCCTAGGGTTAAGCAATGGATTCAAGACCTAACGTATTGCAAAGACACCTTGCAAACATATGAGGAAGAACTACCACTGGGTTCTAGGTCTAGAGACTACTGGCAGTATTTAGCTCAATACTTACAAACATGCCAGGTAGACTAATTATGATTACCAGCTGCACTGTACATGATCTGAGTCCTAGCAACATGGTTTAATTATCACCAAGGGATGAAGAATGTTGTTGTACCAAGGCCTGTAAGTTACATATATGTTGACTCTGTATGTATTTTCTTGCATTGTTGAAACATGCTAATAAAAAATAAAAATAAAAAATATCAACAACTCCAAGTTTGGAGAGGAGAAGGTATCCAGGGTCTTAACATGATATGGAGGGTGCGATGCAATGGCCAGCCCTCCACCCCGCTTGCCCTGTCTGTCCAGCCGGACCACAGTGTAGTCTGCTGGGAATGCTATAGCCAATGCAGGGGTGGCATCATTGTTAAGCCACGTCTCAGTGAAGAGGCCGATGTCAGGTCTAACTTCATCCAGTAGGTCCCAGATTTCAGCCTCATGTTTAGAGATGGATATAACATTTAGGTAAAGCCCCTTGGAGGCCGCTCCCGGCCCTCCTTCTAGGCCCCTGATGACCCCCCTTATGGGATTAGTCCGTAAAGTCTTGAAAGTCTTGAGGGGGGTGTGAGATAGGATGTTCAGGAGAGGGTGTGTGTCATCCTTACAGGTCCAGCCACATCCTTTACACCTCCCCGTGAACACGGCAGTCCCTAATGGAAGTATGGTTAGGCCGCCGGCACACGGGCCCAAGTGCCTAAGTTCCACTAACCTATCAAATGAGTAGATCAGCCTGGGCCTGGGAAGAGTCTGCGGAGGGATGGGCGGCATTTCCTGGCAGCTGGCAGCGTCCGGTCGCGGACGGGCGCAGACGGGCTTGCCTTGTGCGCGCCTTTGGCGCGCCCGCTGCGCGGCCGAAAGTGATTAATGACTATATGTGAGAGTGAGTGATTGTGAGAGTGGCTATATGAATGAGTGTGTGCTTGTGTCAGTGATTGTATAAGATAGTAAGTATGTGTTAGTATCTGTATGAATAGATGAGGTGGCATGTGTATAACTATATAGGTGAGTAAATGGGAGTGCGATTGATCCTTTACATGACTGACTAGGTGTGTGAGTAACTCTATGGGTGAGTGGCAGTGTGTGAGTGTCTGTATAGGTGTATGAGTGCATATGACAGTGCTGTATTGATGAGTGACTGCATGTATGAGTGACTGTATGGGTGAATGAGTGGATGGGTGTGTAGACCTAGGAATCAGTGAGTGAGTATGTAGTAACTGGTGTTGGTGTGTCTATGGTTTCGAAAATGGTAGTCTGTATTTTAGAGTGGATGTATCAAAGGTTAAATTAGGGTGTGGATGATGTCATCAGTAATATCATCAGTGATGTCATTTGAGATATCATCAGTGATGTCATCAGTGATGTCACTGACCATGTCATGAATGATGTAATATTTGATGTCATCAGCAGTGCATTGCGGGGGCGCGAGTTATAGTTAGCTGAACTACCTATAACGGCCAAATTTCACTGGTTTTGTGTGAGTAAAATGTCCAACTAACTATAATGTCCTTGAAACCTGTGTTTTTTTCAGTGAATTTCTAAGGTATTTTAAATGCGAATTTCTAACTATAACTTCCCTGAAACCTATAGTTTTTTTCAGTGAATTTCAAAGGTTTTTTAAATGCTAATTTTTAACTATGCCCACAGAGGTAGGACATGTGAAGAAAGAGGAACAAAGGCACAGAAAGAAGTAAGAGAAATGCAGAAAGAGGCAACAGAAGTCCAGAAAGACAAAGAAAAGTGCAGGAAGAAGCAAGAGATGTGCAGAAAGAACCAACAGAGGAGCAGAAAGAGCCCTTGTTGCAAAGTTATCCTGTGCCCCCAACCTTTTGCTGACGGTACTAGTGGGAACTGACTGAATAACCAGGCATAGAGCCAGTGCTATGCTAAAAGACACTTAGAATACAGTGAAAACACCTACATACACTAGGGAACACTATGCGTTGGTGTACCACATGATTTGTATGACCTCCTCTGTAAGGCCCCAGTACATAATAGGGCAGGGGGATTAAAACTACCTCTAACTCAGAGATGCAGAAAGATGCTTCTTTAAGTAGTAGTCACGTTTTCAGAGTGGTGGAGAAAGGGTGCTGGGCCTCTGACCAGCACTCAGGAATTCCGCTGTGTAAGACTTACCAGGAGGGCTTCTTTGCCCCCAAACTCCCTCAGGAGTAAATTGGGCATCATCCCCTATCCCGTAGTCTGCCAGGAGGCGCGTTTGCAGAGTTGTAGAGAAAGGGGGGCATGGCCTCCGAAGACGTCTTAGCAATCCCACTGTGTGGGACTTACTGGAGGTAACAAGAGGGGTAGTTGGCCCCCAAGGACATCCTTGGGGGCCAACTACCCCTCCTATTTACCTCCAGTAAGTCCCACACAGCAGCATTTTTAAGTACTTGTAGCAGGCCACGCCCCCTTTGCCCACCACTCTACAAACGGGCTCCCTGGAGCTCTTGGGTGGGGATTGAAGTCCCCTTCGCTGCTGGGGGTCCTTTAGGGGTCAACTAGCCTACCTCTTACCTCCAGTAAGCCCCAGGCAGTGGGATTGCTGAGAGGTAGGCAAAGGCCATGCCCCCTTTCTCTACCACTCTGTAAACGCACCCACTGGCGCGTTGTTAGTTGGGGAATTAATTCCCCTTGAATACCGAGTGTCCCTGGGGGCCAACTAGCCCACCAGGTACCTCCAGTGAGCGCCACACAGCTGGATTGCAGAGAGGTGGTCTGAGACCATGCGCCCTTTATACACCACACTGCAAACGCGCCTCTTGGTGCACTGCTGCTCGGGGGATGAAGTCCACTTGTGTCCTGGTCCTGAGGTCCTCAGGACACAAGAGGACCGCATCGCCCCACCAGCAGTGCACCAAGAGGCCCCCCTCTCTTCATTTACACAGCCCCAGGAGGTGGTGGTCCCTGGGGCTGGGGGTCCGTAACGGACCCCATTTTATTATAATCAATGCCCCGAGGAGGTGGTGGTCCTTGGGGCAGTGTGGGGGGGCTCGAGCCCCTCTACTCTAATTATTTTCAAAGCCTCGGAGAGGTGGCGGTCCCCGGGGCTTGGGAGGCGCAAGGCCCCCCCACCCTTATTGCTTATTGCCACGGGGAGGTGGCGGTCCCCGGGGCTGCTGGGGGCCACATGCCCCCTGCACATCATAAATGAAGCCCCATAGAAGTGGTGGTCCCTGGGACTGCAGGTGCCCCCACAACATAATATGGCATGCCCCGGGACCTGGCCCACCCGGGGGCTTAAATACAACAAAGCGCGGGAGCCCACGCTTCGTTTTTATTTTCTCGGCCGGATTTGCGATCCCAGTTTAAATGCGGCTGTTTTAAAAAATATGCTTTGTTTGGCCCTGAGGGTCCTTGTGGGACCACCTGAGCAGGCCTATGGGGTCATGGTGTTTGTACCCTGCCCCCTTTTCTTTTTTTCACCTTTTTTTTTTACTCTTTTCTTGTGACTCGGTTACCGAATCACAAGATGGCTGCCAACACTTCCTCGTTAGGAGTGTTGGCAGCCAATTAGCATGAAGCTCGTGCTCGGGAGGAGTCGCAACACCTCCTCGGTGCTCAGAGATCGATATTTTTATTTTTTAAATTGCTCAGCAACTACTGAACGGATTCACACCATTAAAAAAAAAAGATCTCTTTCTGAACCAAGACCTACCTTTTTAATAAATTTGGTGTAATTCCGTTCCGCAGTTCGGGCTGTAGCTTTGTCTAAAGTTCCTATGGAAATTAACATAGGGAAAACGTGTTTTGGGACCCCTTTTTTTTTTCTTGGCTCCCGCTTGACGAATCACCCCGAAACTTTCAAGACAGGAGCTGACCAGAGCGCCCCATTAGTTTTGAAACTTTCGTGAAGATTTGTCAACCGGCGCCAAAGATTTTGGCAAAAGAAAAAACGCTTTTTGAATAGAAACGAGGTCCTAACTATAACTACCGACCGCCAGTAGGTAGTATATATATATAATATATATATCACATCCAAGTTTCTCACATGAGTGCCGGTCACATCCACCTGTTGGGAGGAGTGCAGGCCAGCGGGTGTGACCTCGCTCACAATGTCAAAGTTTAAACCTTGTCACAATAAATAAGATTCAAAAGCCTGCACACAGCATGTTGGTTCCAGTATTTTTATTGGCAACACGTTTCAGCTCAAACAGGTCTTCGTCACGGCCTGTGCTGTGTGCAGGCTTTTGAATCTTGTTTATCGTTACAAGGTTTACCCTTTGGCATTGTGAGCAGGGCTCACACCCGCTGACCTGCACTCCCACGACAGGTGGATGTGAATATATATATATATATATATATATATATATATATATATATATATATATATATATATATATATATATATATATATATATATATATATATATATATATATATATACCTACTGGCGGTCGCCAGTAGGTAGTTATAGTTAGGACCCTGTTTCCATAGGAAAACCGCAACATTCTATTTGGAATAACTTTGGCGCCGGTCGACGAATCCTCGCTTCCAGGCCGCGGAGGCGACGCACCACCCTCGGATTAATTGGGTCTGAGCAGGGAATCCATCCTTGCGATCGGCGAAGCAGGCAATCCAAATGAACAGACTGCGTCTCACTCGGGGGCTCAACAGAGAGCTGTGAATTGGCCCCTTCAAAACAACACGAGCGCCAAACCCACTGGAGGGTAGTCAAATGTGCATTGTTGAACTGCAGGTCCCAGAAAGCACTGAGAGAGCAGCACACCAGAGGCTAATTGACAATCAGTGAGTGATATATGGGACAGTGCAGAGGCACGTAAATTTGGAGCTGGTGTTCTGGCCTCTGAGGAAGAGGATTGTGTCCTTGAAACGCGTCAGGCCAGGGGGGCACCATTACGGGGTGTGAATCAGCCTGTTCGGGAAATTAAAGTGTTGTCACTGACCTGTGGAGGAGTGCGGCCTCATCTCTGGGGGAAACTGATGGAAACATGTAATCGCGGCGCTTCCAGGCCGCGGAGGCGACGCACCACCCTCGGATTAATTGGGTCTGAGCAGGGAATCCATCCTTGCGATCGGCGAAGCAGGTAATCCAAATGAACAGACTGCGTCTCACTCGGGGGCTCAACAGAGAGCTGTGAATTGGCCCCTTCAAAACAACACGAGCGCCAAACCCACTGGAGGGTAGTCAAATGTGCATTGTTGAACTGCAGGTCCCAGAAAGCACTGAGAGAGCAGCACACCAGAGGCTAATTGACAATCAGTGAGTGATATATGGGACAGTGCAGAGGCACGTAAATTTGGAGCTGGTGTTCTGGCCTCTGAGGAAGAAGATTGTGTCCTTGAAACGCGTCAGGCCAGGGGGGCACCATTACGGGGTGTGAATCAGCCTGTTCGGGAAATTAAAGTGTTGTCACTGACCTGTGGAGGAGTGCGGCCTCATCTCTGGGGGAAACTGATGGAAACATGTAATCGCGGCGCTTCCAGGCCGCGGAGGCGACGCACCACCCTCGGATTAATTGGGTCTGAGCAGGGAATCCATCCTTGCGATCGGCGAAGCAGGCAATCCAAATGAACAGACTGCGTCTCACTCGGGGGCTCAACAGAGAGCTGTGAATTGGCCCCTTCAAAACAACACGAGCGCCAAACCCACTGGAGGGTAGTCAAATGTGCATTGTTGAACTGCAGGTCCCAGAAAGCACTGAGAGAGCAGCACACCAGAGGCTAATTGACAATCAGTGAGTGATATATGGGACAGTGCAGAGGCACGTAAATTTGGAGCTGGTGTTCTGGCCTCTGAGGAAGAGGATTGTGTCCTTGAAACGCGTCAGGCCAGGGGGGCACCATTACGGGGTGTGAATCAGCCTGTTCGGGAAATTAAAGTGTTGTCACTGACCTGTGGAGGAGTGCGGCCTCATCTCTGGGGGAAACTGATGGAAACATGTAATCGCGGCGCTTCCAGGCCGCGGAGGCGACGCACCACCCTCGGATTAATTGGGTCTGAGCAGGGAATCCATCCTTGCGATCGGCGAAGCAGGCAATCCAAATGAACAGACTGCGTCTCACTCGGGGGCTCAACAGAGAGCTGTGAATTGGCCCCTTCAAAACAACACAAGCGCCAAACCCACTGGAGGGTAGTCAAATGTGCATTGTTGAACTGCAGGTCCCAGAAAGCACTGAGAGAGCAGCACACCAGAGGCTAATTGACAATCAGTGAGTGATATATGGGACAGTGCAGAGGCACGTAAATTTGGAGCTGGTGTTCTGGCCTCTGAGGAAGAGGATTGTGTCCTTGAAACGCGTCAGGCCAGGGGGGCACCATTACGGGGTGTGAATCAGCCTGTTCGGGAAATTAAAGTGTTGTCACTGACCTGTGGAGGAGTGCGGCCTCATCTCTGGGGGAAACTGATGGAAACATGTAATCGCGGCGCTTCCAGGCCGCGGAGGCGACGCACCACCCTCGGATTAATTGGGTCTGAGCAGGGAATCCATCCTTGCGATCGGCGAAGCAGGCAATCCAAATGAACAGACTGCGTCTCACTCGGGGGCTCAACAGAGAGCTGTGAATTGGCCCCTTCAAAACAACACGAGCGCCAAACCCACTGGAGGGTAGTCAAATGTGCATTGTTGAACTGCAGGTCCCAGAAAGCACTGAGAGAGCAGCACACCAGAGGCTAATTGACAATCAGTGAGTGATATATGGGACAGTGCAGAGGCACGTAAATTTGGAGCTGGTGTTCTGGCCTCTGAGGAAGAGGATTGTGTCCTTGAAACGCGTCAGGCCAGGGGGGCACCATTACGGGGTGTGAATCAGCCTGTTCGGGAAATTAAAGTGTTGTCACTGACCTGTGGAGGAGTGCGGCCTCATCTCTGGGGGAAACTGATGGAAACATGTAATCGCGGCGCTTCCAGGCCGCGGAGGCGACGCACCACCCTCGGATTAATTGGGTCTGAGCAGGGAATCCATCCTTGCGATCGGCGAAGCAGGCAATCCAAATGAACAGACTGCGTCTCACTCGGGGGCTCAACAGAGAGCTGTGAATTGGCCCCTTCAAAACAACACGAGCGCCAAACCCACTGGAGGGTAGTCAAATGTGCATTGTTGAACTGCAGGTCCCAGAAAGCACTGAGAGAGCAGCACACCAGAGGCTAATTGACAATCAGTGAGTGATATATGGGACAGTGCAGAGGCACGTAAATTTGGAGCTGGTGTTCTGGCCTCTGAGGAAGAGGATTGTGTCCTTGAAACGCGTCAGGCCAGGGGGGCACCATTACGGGGTGTGAATCAGCCTGTTCGGGAAATTAAAGTGTTGTCACTGACCTGTGGAGGAGTGCGGCCTCATCTCTGGGGGAAACTGATGGAAACATGTAATCGCGGCGCTTCCAGGCCGCGGAGGCGACGCACCACCCTCGGATTAATTGGGTCTGAGCAGGGAATCCATCCTTGCGATCGGCGAAGCAGGTAATCCAAATGAACAGACTGCGTCTCACTCGGGGGCTCAACAGAGAGCTGTGAATTGGCCCCTTCAAAACAACACGAGCGCCAAACCCACTGGAGGGTAGTCAAATGTGCATTGTTGAACTGCAGGTCCCAGAAAGCACTGAGAGAGCAGCACACCAGAGGCTAATTGACAATCAGTGAGTGATATATGGGACAGTGCAGAGGCACGTAAATTTGGAGCTGGTGTTCTGGCCTCTGAGGAAGAAGATTGTGTCCTTGAAACGCGTCAGGCCAGGGGGGCACCATTACGGGGTGTGAATCAGCCTGTTCGGGAAATTAAAGTGTTGTCACTGACCTGTGGAGGAGTGCGGCCTCATCTCTGGGGGAAACTGATGGAAACATGTAATCGCGGCGCTTCCAGGCCGCGGAGGCGACGCACCACCCTCGGATTAATTGGGTCTGAGCAGGGAATCCATCCTTGCGATCGGCGAAGCAGGCAATCCAAATGAACAGACTGCGTCTCACTCGGGGGCTCAACAGAGAGCTGTGAATTGGCCCCTTCAAAACAACACGAGCGCCAAACCCACTGGAAGGTAGTCAAATGTGCATTGTTGAACTGCAGGTCCCAGAAAGCACTGAGAGAGCAGCACACCAGAGGCTAATTGACAATCAGTGAGTGATATATGGGACAGTGCAGAGGCACGTAAATTTGGAGCTGGTGTTCTGGCCTCTGAGGAAGAGGATTGTGTCCTTGAAACGCGTCAGGCCAGGGGGGCACCATTACGGGGTGTGAATCAGCCTGTTCGGGAAATTAAAGTGTTGTCACTGACCTGTGGAGGAGTGCGGCCTCATCTCTGGGGGAAACTGATGGAAACATGTAATCGCGGCGCTTCCAGGCCGCGGAGGCGACGCACCACCCTCGGATTAATTGGGTCTGAGCAGGGAATCCATCCTTGCGATCGGCGAAGCAGGCAATCCAAATGAACAGACTGCGTCTCACTCGGGGGCTCAACAGAGAGCTGTGAATTGGCCCCTTCAAAACAACACAAGCGCCAAACCCACTGGAGGGTAGTCAAATGTGCATTGTTGAACTGCAGGTCCCAGAAAGCACTGAGAGAGCAGCACACCAGAGGCTAATTGACAATCAGTGAGTGATATATGGGACAGTGCAGAGGCACGTAAATTTGGAGCTGGTGTTCTGGCCTCTGAGGAAGAGGATTGTGTCCTTGAAACGCGTCAGGCCAGGGGGGCACCATTACGGGGTGTGAATCAGCCTGTTCGGGAAATTAAAGTGTTGTCACTGACCTGTGGAGGAGTGCGGCCTCATCTCTGGGGGAAACTGATGGAAACATGTAATCGCGGCGCTTCCAGGCCGCGGAGGCGACGCACCACCCTCGGATTAATTGGGTCTGAGCAGGGAATCCATCCTTGCGATCGGCGAAGCAGGCAATCCAAATGAACAGACTGCGTCTCACTCGGGGGCTCAACAGAGAGCTGTGAATTGGCCCCTTCAAAACAACACGAGCGCCAAACCCACTGGAGGGTAGTCAAATGTGCATTGTTGAACTGCAGGTCCCAGAAAGCACTGAGAGAGCAGCACACCAGAGGCTAATTGACAATCAGTGAGTGATATATGGGACAGTGCAGAGGCACGTAAATTTGGAGCTGGTGTTCTGGCCTCTGAGGAAGAGGATTGTGTCCTTGAAACGCGTCAGGCCAGGGGGGCACCATTACGGGGTGTGAATCAGCCTGTTCGGGAAATTAAAGTGTTGTCACTGACCTGTGGAGGAGTGCGGCCTCATCTCTGGGGGAAACTGATGGAAACATGTAATCGCGGCGCTTCCAGGCCGCGGAGGCGACGCACCACCCTCGGATTAATTGGGTCTGAGCAGGGAATCCATCCTTGCGATCGGCGAAGCAGGCAATCCAAATGAACAGACTGCGTCTCACTCGGGGGCTCAACAGAGAGCTGTGAATTGGCCCCTTCAAAACAACACGAGCGCCAAACCCACTGGAGGGTAGTCAAATGTGCATTGTTGAACTGCAGGTCCCAGAAAGCACTGAGAGAGCAGCACACCAGAGGCTAATTGACAATCAGTGAGTGATATATGGGACAGTGCAGAGGCACATAAATTTGGAGCTGGTGTTCTGGCCTCTGAGGAAGAGGATTGTGTCCTTGAAACGCGTCAGGCCAGGGGGGCACCATTACGGGGTGTGAATCAGCCTGTTCGGGAAATTAAAGTGTTGTCACTGACCTGTGGAGGAGTGCGGCCTCATCTCTGGGGGAAACTGATGGAAACATATATATATATATATATATATATATATATATATATATATATATATATATATATATATATATATATTACCTACTGGCGGTCGCCAGTAGGTAGTTATAGTTAGGACCCTGTTTCCATAGGAAAACCGCAACATTCTATTTGGAATAACTTTGGCGCCGGTCGACGAATCCTCGCGAAATTTTCAAAACTAATGGGGCGCTCCGCTCCGCTCCTACCCTGAAAGTCTCGGGTGGATTCGTCAAGCGGGGGCTGAGAAAAAAGGGGGGGTCCCAAAACGCGTTTTTCCCATGCATTTTTCCATAGGACCTTTAGACACAGCTACAGCCCGAACGGCTGAACAGAGTTACTTGAAATTTGGCAGAGAGGTAGTGTACAGGTCAAGGAAGTGCCTTTTGTAGGTCTGGTGTAAATCTGTTCAGTAGTTCCTGAGAAAATAGCATTTAAATCAATATATATATCTGTGGCAGCTTACGGTGCGCTTACCGTGCGCTTACGGTAAGCTTACCGTACGCGTACGGTGGTGTGCACGAGCGCGATTCTGATTGGCTGTTAGATCTTAGTAAACATTCGAATCGGTCGAAACCAGGAAGCGGCGACCGCCATTTTCTCTCTCGCACTCTGAGGGGGGGAGGAAAAACAAACGGTGAAAACATGCAAAGGGGCAGGTTATACAGCTCCCAACCACCTAGACTTGATCAAGGTGTCCCAAAAGGACCCCCCAAGCAAAAAATTCAATTTAATTTTATTTCGAAAAAACGCCGATTACGCTTACCGTACGCGTACGATTTAAAATAAAATAAAAAAAACAGTATCCCCATTGTCCCACCCCTGTGTGCAAATGGTGCCGGCAGGGCACCATTTGTGCATGGCATATCAAGTAAATTGAACATTTAATAGATTACCTTTCATAACGAAGGGCATAATATGTTCTCTGTGAGCGGACGGTGCGCGAAGCGCATCGTGCGTACATTGCCCATCCAGCGTAACGTGGGCACGCGGTGCGTGTAGCGCACCGCGTGCCCTCCGTGCGTGCACGGCACTAACTGCGTAAAGTGGGCGCGCGGTGCGCGAAGCGCACCGCGTGCTCACTGTGCGCGCACGGAACGAACTGCGTTAAGTGGGCGCGCACGCCACGAACGGCGTAAAGTAACTTAGCATTTAAAAAAACGTACAAATTCACTGAAAAAACCATAGGTTTCACACACGTTATAGTTAGGAATTAGCATTTAAGAAACCTTGCAAATTCACAGAAAAAACCATAGGTTTCACACATGTTATACTTAGCTGGAGATTTTACTCATAAAAAACCAATGAAATTCCCCCGTTATAGTTAGTGCAGGCAACTATAACTCACGCGACCGCAATCCTCTGCTGATGACATATGTGTCTTTATGAAAAAAAAATATTTGTAATATATGTATAGCTAAAATTTAATGGAAGAAGACATGGGCAAATAAGTGTCTAAATACAGTATTAGCATCAGCAGAGGATTGCGGTCGCGTGAGTTATAGTTGCCTGCACTAACTATAACGGGGGAATTTCATTGGTTTTTTATGAGTAAAATCTCCAGCTAAGTATAACATGTGTGAAACCTATGGTTTTTTCTGTGATATATATATATATATATATATATATATATATATATATATATATATATGTATACATATATATATATATGGTCAGTACTCCTTTTCTTGTTCGATTCCCTGAGCTCCGGAATCAAAAAGGTATGGATTCCTCTTATTCAGTGCAAATGTTCTTTTATTTTTCGTGCATTGCCGCCATGACGTGTTTCAACCCACCAGGGGCCTTGATATATATATATTTAAGCACTTAATACTTAGTTGCAAAATACTTACATTTACTTGTAAAACTTTACCTTTACCATCCTTCTTATACCTTTACCATTCATGCTTTTACATTGAACTTTTTTGTAAATGCATGTGTGGTAAAGGTAGAATTGTTATAAAAACATGTGTGGTAAAGGTTATGCATGGTAATGGTACCTGCGTTGTAACGACCGCATTGTCAAGGTAATGCGTGGTAGCGGCCGCATTGTAATGGCGGTTTCCCCAATGGAACAGATCCAACTGATCTGAGTACTCAGACTCTCACCACACAAAGACTTCTTATTACAATACATGTGTCACAAATGCACTGCACAAACATGTACTGTCCACTTAACATGCACACATATTGTCTGGGCTTCACAGAACAGCAAAACTGTACATAAGAAGAATCAGTAGACCACACTCTCTGTGGCACAGAGAAAAAGGTTTGGTCACGCTTTTAATCATTTACAAATAACAAAGTATGCTGACACTACAATTTTATGTGATTCGCACAATGTATGGACACCTTCCTCTCCCGGCTATAAGGGCAGTCTTGATGCAACTCTCTATATCACATAACAGGTTCTGGACCTCATCTTACCCGGGACAGGCTTAGGTCTCTGTGCGCATGCTACATTACCATGAAGGTAGGACCAAGAAAAGGTTAGGACACCTGATTCACATGCAGTCAGGCATCCCTGGCAGGGTACATGCTTGTTCACTACACAGGTTACATTTCCGTCACAACTCTTGTTTTCTCAGAGATGTTTCCTCACATTGGCTATCTCAGAGATTGACCACTCACTCTGGTTACCTCAAAGATGCTCCCTTACATAGGCTATCCCAGAGATAGCCTTCACTCTAGTTACTCAAGAGATTTTCTATCACGTTAGTCATCCCAGAGATGCCCTTTGCATTTGTTCTCTCAGAGATATTTCCTCACATTGTCTATCTCGGAGATGACCCCTCACGCTGGTTACCTCAAAGATGCTCCCTGACATTGGCTATCCCAGAGACAGCCTTCACTCTAGTTACTCGAGAGATTTTATCACGTTAGTCATCCCAGAGATGCCTTTTGCATTTCTTATCTAAGAGATTTTCCCCTCACATTGGTTATGACAGAGATGCCCCTTGCACAGGTTGTCCCAGACATGTCCTTTGCAGCAGATATCTCAGAGGGGGTCCATGCGCTTCTCACCTTCAAAGTCCTTCATGCTTAGCAATCTGTGATATTTCCTCCACCTAGTTCTGCTAAAAGTTCAAATTGCAATTTTTTCATGAAATCTCATGAAAAGGACACAACATTTCACACATGTTTATGAAATGTGTTTCGCAGTATCTTAATCATAGATTAAACACAATTGGTTACTGTCCCTTCAAAAGCTACACAAGATAACTGGCAAGGAGACTGGCTCGAGGAGAAACTTTCTGTTGCAAGACATTTTTGCTCAATCTAGCCTCCTGCGAGACATTTTCAGATCGAATCCCATCCCCCGTGGGAAAGAAAATGGTATGAAAATTAACCCCCACGTAATTGGCATAAGTTCACAAATTTCCTGTTAGGTGAAATTCGGGACTTTCACAAATTTCATGGGCAAAATGGAAATTCCGCTTTGACTTCCTGATGACATGTTTATCACGGCTGCCCATAACCCCCGCACTGTGCCCAGTCCAGAGTACATGCAAATCTCCCATCTCTGTATTCCTTAGAATGAAACAAGCCAACATGCATTTGTGTTTGTAGTGGTCATTGTTGGTCGCAGTTTTATTATGAATACATGCATATACTTTTGTCATCACTGACATGACCTGGTCATAAATCATCATTGCTGAACTGTCATAACTCGGGCCATAAATCGTATGCCTTGTTTGGCATACACGTATTTGCCATAAATCATATGCACATCACCAATTAGCAAATTGGACTGACGTTCGTTGGTTAGTTCTTTTTCAGGCTTATCTCCTTTCTTGTCCCTTCTGGGATATATCATTGTTTGGTTGGATTTGCACGCTCTTCCCCGGAGTTAGGCCCCAACTCGCTACCTTGTTAGACTCTTTTGTGCTCTGCCGTCCGGCAGGGTCTAGGCTGTGAGTGCCGTCTCAGTTTGCTACCCCCTTTTTGTTAGGCCAAATCACCCTGCTGTGAGGCATCCCAAAGTGAGTGGCCCTATTCCTACACACCGCCCTGTCCGTGAGTCTCCATAACCAGCCATTGTACCGTTACTTCTTTGCCACGCCGTCAGGGAGGCCAACGTCTTCCTGCAGGCTCCCCCTCGCACATTCCTCCTTTTTTGCTTTTGTGTTACAACCCGCCAGAGTCATGGCGCCCCAAAGGTTGTCCCAGAAAACTCGCATCCCATCTTCTGACAGGTGGACACCATCCCGCCCATAGAGTTCTGGGCGGCCTGTGTGGATGAGCCCATGCCTGATATTTCCAGCCCATTGGTTTTGCAGAATTTGCTCACTGCAATGTTCAGCTTTCTCCTTGAGTTTTCAACTGCTGTGTATGACTCAGCACCACGCCATTCCATTCTGCTGATCAGTTCTGACCAAATGATGGTTGTACTCCCAAAGGCCTCACCGCCTCCGTTAAGTCCATCTGGATGTCGTGAAGGAGTGCCTTCCTCCCCCTTTGGGCCAGGTCGTTACCTCCCAGATGGATTATCAAGAAATTCGGGTGCCATGCTGCATCCACCTGTAGGTCCCTATGGGTCGCTGATAGCTAGGCCCAGCTCATCCCTGGTTGTCCCAGCCATCGGATGCATGTGATAACCGGTCTTCCTGTCTGCTTGTGGCCCCCTTACTGCCACTGTTGGACAGGCCACATGAAGGGCTCGCTCCCTCCCCGCATGACACGGCCCAAGCCCCGGCCTCCTAGGTGTTACCCACAAGAGCAACCCGCACCCCGTCTCCCGACGGAACTCCTGCCCCCGGACATCCATGTATCATGGGGCCGAACCCCTACCGGCTCCCCCGGCCGGATCAGCCGCCATCTTGGACACTGCGCCACGAGGCCGCGTGGCCTCAGCTCGACCCTAACTCTGGGCCTGGCCCGGCCCCGACAGCCCGGCACCACCATCCACCCAGGAGGTGAACGGACCACTTGGCAGGTCAATGGGAGAAAGAAGTGTCGATGGCTCTCCCCCGCCAGGTGCCGATCGCCCTCCAGCTCCCCCGGGCGCTGGCTCCACCCCCTGCTGGGTGTCTGGACTCCCTCATCCCGGACCCCCCGACCTCCAAGTGCGAGGGTCCGGACATCAAAGGGCGCCAGACCTATAACTAGGGCAGCTCCAGAGCAGGAGGGCAGTTGTATCCTGGAGTCGAGAGACACCGAGAGAACTCAGCCTTGACGGACTACCGGCGCTGCCGTAGCCCTGCCTTGTGAACCATCGTCCTGCCTGCTGGCGCTGCCGCGGCCTTCTACATCCTCCATCCTCGTCGGGACCTGCTGGCGCTGCCGCGGACCGTGTAACGACCACCTTCATCGGGACCTGCTGGCGCTGCCGCGGACCGTGTAAACGACCACCTTCATCGGGACCTGCTGGCGCTGCCGCGGACCGTGTAATGACCACCTTCATCGGGACCTGCTGGCGCTGCCGCGGACCGTGTAACAACCACCTTCATCGGGACCTGCTGGCGCTGCCGCGGACTGTGTAACGACCACCTTCACCGGGACCTGCTGGCGCTGCCGCGGCCCGTCCAAAGCTAGAACATCGAGCTCGAGGATTGTGAGCTATCCATCAGACCATCTCAGCTACCAGATTGGTAACCAGACTGTCCCGCTACCCCCCTTTCCCAAGCCAAGAGACTAGAATCGAGGGGACCCCTGAGTCCAGACCTCCTTGTACCATTCCATCGTACCTTAAGAAATCGCTTATAAAGAACGTTAAATCCTATCCTTGTGTAGTGTATATCTGTGGGGGGGAAGTTACGCATCTGTACGATCGCTGGAGACGGCTCTCCCCGGAGACCTCTCCCCTTGTCCTCGGCCGACCCTCCCGGTCCGTCTAACAGCCACCAAGACCGCATGCTGGATACGAAGGAATGGCCTACCACCCACACCTGGCGTGGTCTCCTTCCTGCTGAAGCAATGATCACAAATGTCAGACTGCCTCTTGTACTAGAGGAAGCACCCCTAACCCCCAAAACGGCAGTGTTTGCATCTGTTTCGCAGGTGGTTACACAATGATTGGGGTCTCACGTAGGTCTTGTATGCCCGGAACCGCCATCTGCCAATTGCTTGTATCCCTGCCACGGTCATCCTGTGTTGTGCTGCTGATGTTGCGGGCCCGATCCTGAACGAATGTGAGCCAAAAGCCGCTGGGGGGAGCCCTGCTTTGTTGAGGGCCTGGCGCAGCACAGCTGTGAATTGAAATTTGCTTAAGTGGCTTCCATCCCAGTGTTTGAATAGGGGACCTGCTCCTGCTGGTCGCGCCGCCATGTATGTAAGCAGGCTCACAAAAAGTTTTGCCTCTCCTCTCTGTCTCTGAAACTGATGTCTATCTTTTGTGACAATAAAGATTTTTTTGGGGGCAAAATTGGAAGCCTTCTGTTGTGTGGTAAAATTACTTGCAGGCGCCTGCCCACCGATCATTGGAGGTGTCACCCTCAGGGCACTGCACGTGAACGCCCTTCCGGTTCACCTGACTTCCTTGGGGCTCGAATCCTTCTGCAGAGCCGTCTGCTCTGAAACCCCGCTGCACTTGCAGCCTTGGCCCTTGGGCCAATGATCTGCCCTTCCTTCTGGACAGAGCGCTCCGAGTGTTCGCTTCCACTCACGCCTCCGAAAGCCCCCCTGCTGCCTAATGCCAGGGGCCGCAGACCGCACGCCTACAGGACTTACTGTCTCTCACTGCAGCCGAGTGATGAAGCCCACTTCTTCCCGCTCCTTCGTTCTGGCGAGAGGGAGAGGCAAGCTGCGGCACTTCCTGCTTCTACCTTCAGCTCCTCGCCGGCCAGCCGAGCTCGTCCCAACATTCTTCTGGCCAGCCCCTTCACACCAAACGGCATCGGACCAGCATGGGCCCAGAAGGGGGAGCACACCAAGCGGCTTTCGATTTCTTAAGGCGCCCGCAACAGCACCCAGTTCACAGTCCTTCGCGGGTGCGGCGGGCCAGTAGCGGTGGCATGATGGAAGCAGGCGGGCAACTAGAGCCAAATTTCGGGGGGGGTGGGCTGAAAAAGATTTTGGGGGGGGGGCTAAGTCTTCGAGCCATAGGCAGAGTGGCTGTAAGAAGGGGTGAAACCACAACAAAAGCCTCATTAACGAGTAAATGGTCTTTTAAAGACCTGTGAAGTACTCGGGTGCGGCTGCAATTAGACGGACGCCAGCCCGCGAGGCTGTCTCAGCCGGGCTGACACACACGACGGGGGGGCTGAAGCCCGGTGAGCCCAATGGGTGTTGCGCGCCTGGATGGAAGTGGGTAGGTTGTCGAGCTCTGGAGGCTTATATCCCCTCCACACTTTCCCACCTTGCTGGCGATGTCCCCCATTAGCGGGGTTTGTACCGCACCAGGTCCCCATTGGAGGGGCCTGGTGCCTCTCTGGCACCTGAGGAGGGGGGCACGGGCGACCTTTCTGCTTCTAGGCGCTCTAGGGTGCCCAGAACCAGATCTTTTTCCGAGGCTCGGCATCAGTTATGGTGCCGGCCCTCGAAGCCCCCTTCGGGGGCAGACTCTACAAATACCAGTGGTGCTTGCTGGACACTGGGCAGGGAACCTTTGGCTGTGGCTAAACTCTGACAAAATTGAATATATGACACTTTCCTATCACAAAACAGCAGGTACAGAATTTGAGTTTCGGAACAAATTTGTACTTGTGCTTGTGAGCACAAGCCAGTGCAGAGCCTGCAATCTCGGGATTTCAAAACACATTCTTGTCCAACTGAGATTCAGCTCAGTGTTTCATGCTTGACCAGTGCAGGAAAAGAGGGGTATCCTGTCAGATTAAGGTTCCGGCGGGTGTTTCTGAGGCGATCTGGTTTCCAGCCGGCCCAGTAAAATACGCTGAATTTGTCCTGCTCTGATTTTTCGACAGCGGAACACATGCAGCACCCGCACGTCGTCTGTTCTGAGCAGCAACGTGCAGGTGGCGAGGGAGGTTTCATTTTTGCAGTTCCAGCTGGGTCTAAAACAAAAGCGTGATTTAAAGGGCCATCAGCTCTTCTTTTGTTCAAGTGTCAACATGGATGGGAACCATCTGCAGCCTAACATCTAGATGCCAATGCAAGAAAGGAAACTAAGACACGGAGCTTATTACTTCACAAGTAAGTTAGAGAAACTATGATTTGGAAGCAGGTTTTTTTTTACTTTGTTCAACTCTCCTACTAAGAGATGTTCAGGTAAGAATGCCAGTTGTATTAGTGTGTATGAGTAATTACAAACATAATGATTTAAATGGCACTATTTTTTTAATTTTATTTTTTTATAATGCTGGTCATCCCGATGTAGGATCTCAGAAAGCTTTACATCATACACAGAAATAATAAATCATACAAGTTTTTAAACCAATGTACAGTATATATTATAAAAGACAATGAGGGTTATAAGGTGTAAGAGTAACTTATCATACATACCTGTAGACATTATATATTAAGAGTGCTTCTTTGGGAGAAACACAAAGTAAGGATTTAAAATGTAAAACAGTGATTGGGGTTGTCTACGGACAAGACCTTAATACGACCCAAAGGAGCCCTTCTTTGCAAACGTCTAATGACAACAGACACTTTCTGGGCGCACAAACATCCAAGCAGCACCAATGCTTCAGTACTATCAGGAACTCAGTACTTGCACTTCTTTACTTTGGAAGGGATTATACCGGGACTTCCCAGCTTGCTCCAATGGTTTCAATGGAAGAGTACCAGCACTTCTCAGCAGCAAGCAGGTACTGTGGGACAAGGAGTACCTGCACTTCTATTTTTCCATTTCAAGCACTGTGCAGCAGGTGTCTTAACCCTGTAATGTATTTCGATACAGCCTCTTTGTGATCAATTAAGATAGAACAGAATTACTGTTACATTTGTCCTTGTTGCTAATTTCTTTACTGTAGATTATTTTAAAAAATGTATAAATTGAGTATCAGATTCCGCTTTTCACGATTCAGACCCCCGTAACTCCACTCCCTTTACTTTGCCACCCCTTAACCTTCCCCCCAAATTTATGGACTCCCAGAGAATTTGTTTCCAATTCCAGCCCTAGGCTAACCCCCTCACTATTTTTGGGACTATGCTAGGTTACGACAGGTGCTTGCTTACCAAAGCACCTGCAAGTTATACAGGAAGTTCCTCAGAACGGGCATCAATGTATTTCATCCGCATTAAGGTACACCCTACGTTTGTTTATGCCATCCCACTACCCTTCCTTCAGGACAAGTTTGAAAAGCAAATGCCCCTGAGGTGTCTGTGCTCTGCATCAGAACTGCCTGTTACAAACTTCCTGGGGCTGCAAGCAATGGAAGGCTGGATGTGCTTTTCAGCTCTTTATTGTACTCCATGCATCAGACTTCCAGTAAAGTATCAGCGCGTTGTTCCAAGAAGCCCTTTGAATGGGCATGTGCCCTACAAGGATTTAAACACACAAGTTACATACTTGTTATCCATGGAGATATTCAATCATGCTGGTTCTCCTGAAAAATCCCCTTGTATTGGTTGTTGCCACTATCTTGATAGAACTACCTCTAATAAGGGGCAGGCGGAGGAAAAACCAGCGCCTGTGAAATGACAAAGAAACTTTGCCTCAAGGAGCTGCAAACTGACTTTGTCGAAGCAGGCTTAAATAGCATGCTAAACTCGGATCATACTTCCAGCCACAGGATGTCCTGCCCATGGAGGGCGGAACATCCTGTGCTTGGCGGGATGACACTTCAGCTGCAGAGAACTGCATGGTGGGAGACTGGTTTGGGACATGGAGACTGGGGCAGGAGGCATAGGGTCAGGGGGTTGGGACATGGGATGATGGAGCTAAGTGGGTGGAGCTTAGACAAGGGCGTGCGGGCGATTACTTGTTGTTACAGTTTCGCTACTTTTTCCCTCTAATTGCCTTAATTCCACAGTGCTCTGACGTATCCCATGTTAAAACATTGTAAGAACTATTACAGCCAAAGATAATGCCATGGTGAAAACACCATTGTGGATAAGAGGTGCTTATGTAATTAATATGTGACAGTACAAACTACTGTGTGAGCTACTATCTCTATATTCAATATAAGGCTTGGTAGAAATTAAAAAATATATTTTGTTCAAAGCACGGTAATGTTAACATTAACAAAAGTTTTAAAAAAAACATTACAAAGACACATTAAATGGCCCCGGGTACATTAGTTTACATTTAATTAAAATGAATAGAAGTGCAATCATTTATTTGCAAACTTCATTGTAGTTTGAATTCAATTTACCAGGTTTAAGAATCCTTAATTCATAGAAAAGTGACAAGAAGGTCTTGATTCAGGAGGACACTGTTCAGACCTTCTAATTCATTAAAAAGCCTAAATTTACCCCAGAAATATTTTTGGCAGTTTTTAAAAGTAGCCTGCAATTCTATTAGGGAACAAGCCTTCTACTTAGCTGGAGCTGGAGCAGAACACCGCGGCCAGACTCGTCCTCGGCATCCCATGGCATGAGCACATCACCCAACACCTGCGAGACCTCCACTGGCTCCCCGTTGAGAAGAGAGTAACCTTCAAGCTACTCACCCATGCCTACAAATCCCTCCACAACAGCGGATCCAAATACCTCAACGAAAGAGTCTCCTTCCACGTACCCAAATGGATCCTCTGCTCTGCCGACCTCACCCTAGCAGAAACCCTGTGCATCTGCAGAATGAGAGCAGGTAGAAGACCTTTCTCCTACATGGCAGCCAAAGCCTGGAATGAGCTCCCAGTCAACATCAGATGCTCCCCCACTCTGCACACCTTCAGAAAGAGCCTCAAGACCTGGTCCTTTGCATGAACCGGAGCTGCACCCCTCTCCCCAGTGCCTTGAGACCCTCAAAGGTGAGTAGCGCGCTTTAAACCCCCGGATTGATTGATTGAGTGTATAAGCGCATCATGAAACTGGCAGAAAACAGAGTGGGGCCCCAACCGACATCCAGAAGGACAAGCTACCACTGGGTTCCTGGCCCTGATTTTGCCACCTCTAAGACCAGGGGTCACAAAGACAGTGCCTGGGGTCACAAGTGGCAAGCCAGGGGTCGAAGTTAATGGTTGATGGAAAAATAGCAATTGAGTTACAGGGAAAATAAACCCTATTTGTTGCACACATTCATGGCTCTTAGTTTATTTACTACACAAATAAAGAAGTAATATTTTTCTTGACTATTGCTGGTGCCTTTCACCCAGTGCTTAATTTGTTAAATTTTTGCTCAGAAGCCCATCACCAGCACTGTTGAAATTCATGAGTGACGAATTCCAAGGTTGCGGAGTCTTGTTTCCAACTCATGCCTCTTTCATCCACAACCAGCCACGCCCTGTCCCCTTATAACACTCTTGCAGTCCATCCTTTTTTCATTTGCAACTGTTTTTCTGTCTTTCTCTCTCTTCCCTTCTTCTTTCCAACTAAAGTGTATTTCTCTCTCTTGCTCTGGGTCAAAGTCTGATGAGCAAAAATAAGTGCTGGATTGCAAAATTGAGTTCTGGAGGGCTCCACTTTACAAACATTGACTCAGATTAAGCGCTGCATCAACCTGTAATGCCAAAAACCAGTTATCATTTGTAGCCCTGTGAGAAAGTGCCATCTTTCTTGCATGGTATGCCCCCACTTTTTGCTGAATGTCTGAATGTACTTTGACTGAGTGTGCCCTGGACTCCTGCCAATCAGGTGCACAGGGCCTATGTTCCTTCCCTAAAACCTGGAATCCCAAATTGGCAAACCCTGGCCACATGTCAGCCCCTGGAAAATGGTACCCTAGTTACCCAGGGCCTTGTGACCAGGGAAGGCCTCAAAGGGCTGCAGCACTTATTGTGCCACCCTTAGAGGCCCTGCACCCTAACACAACCACACTGCCCTTGCAGGCTGAGTGTCTGGGTACAAGGCAAAACAAAGAGTCGACATGGCACACATCCCTGTGTGCCATGCCCACAACCTACACTGCCCTGGGATACATCGTCCACCCCTCTAGCTGGGTGCCCTATGCCAGTGGTGTGGGCACGGGTGCATGAGCCCTGTGCCCCTACAGTACCCAGGTCCATTTCTGGGCACTAAGTGCAGTGCTGCCATTTAAGAGCATAAGGTGCTGAGAGCTCGTCAAACACGAACTCCACAGCACCATAATGGCAACACTGAAGACTGAGGAGTTTGGTATCAAACTTCTCAGCACATTAAACCCGCACTGATGCCAGTGTGGGATTTAATGTACAAAGCCCTACAGAGGGCATCTTAGAGATGCCCCCTGAAACCTAACCTACAATCCACGTCTGGCCTGGGAGGCTGCCTAGGCTGCCACACAGCAGACATGTTGCTGGACCCCTGGGTGGAGAGCCCCCGCTCTCCTGGGCCTGCAACAATGCACATCCTGGGCGAGGTGCTAGGTCTCCTCCCCCAGGATGGGCAGGGGGAAGCTTCAAAGGCATGCCGCCTTTGTGAGCTTCCCCAGGCCACTTGCTGTACCCAGCAAACTGGCCCCCACCAGTTCTGACCCCCACTCTGGCGGGAAGACTGGCCGCAAACCCTAAGTAAGGACAGGGGATGTGCCAGCCTGCCAACCCCACCCCTCAGGTGGGGGAGGCGAGGTAAAGCACATCTCCGGGCGCTCGCCATCTTGAAGATGGGAAGCCCTGCCCAATCAGGACTAGGCTACTGCCCCCCTCCCATAGGAGAGTGGCAGGATAGGGGATTTACCCACCCCAGGGCAAGGACCCATTGGTCCCTGCCCTTTACCTAACTGTAACACCCCTAAATCTAGTATTTAGGGGCACCCTGAACCTTCCTTCTTTAGATTCCAGATTCCGCAAAGGCAAAGAAGAAAGAAGACCCGCCGTGCAGATGCTAAGAAGAGGAAGACACCAACTGCTTTGGCCCCAGCCCTACCGGCCTGTCGACCCTCGAACCTGCTCCTGTTAAATCCCGACACCTCTTGTGGCCAGCAACCTCACAAACCCCGGAGGACCTGGCTACCTTGTGACTCTGCGCATCTGGGACTCCCATGAGCAGTGGCTCTGCTCAAAGCAAGTTTCTAACCCCTGGCATCAGCCCGGAACCGCGAACCCTGCACACTCTGCACCCGCCAAGCCTGGCCTGTGCCAGAGTGGACAAAGACCCCGAGGAAGTCCCCCCAGCGACTGTGACCCCGATCCGGCACCCAAAGACTCACCTCGACGCTCCTGACGACGCCTGCAGCCTCAGAACAAGGGACCCCACAACCGCGATCAACAGAGGGTAAGATTTCCCGACACGAAAAGGCACCTGTGCACCCGGGGCCCTGCGGCCCCCTGTGCCCGACTCCTAGGTACCTACCTATCCTCCAACTAACCAACTTACCTCTCGAAGTGGTGGTGGCACCTGAAGCATCTTCGTCCCCGAGCTTGCTGCCTTTGTTCGTCCTTGAGCTTTCCCATTGAAATCCATTGAGCGCCCCCAGGCTCAAAAGCACTCTGCACCCAGCCACCCGAGTGGCCCTGGCAGTGTAACCTCTACACCGATCTACTTCCCCATTTGCCCTGACCAAGTGACCAGGAGCCCAGCTCCCACAGCCGCGCCGCCTGCTAGTCAGCAGCCACCAACCAAGGCCCCCCTGCCTCCCATAGGATAACATTGGACCTAACTCGCTCTGCACCCGGCTGCCCCTGTGCCGCTGAGGGTGTAACAACTGTACTTACCTGACACTGCGAGACCCCTGAGTCTGTGCCCAGAATCTTAACTCTGCCAGTCGAGTACTTACCCTAAAGCCGATAACCCAATTTTCCTCTATAGGGTAACATTGACTGGTTTCCTCTGAAATTTCTTCAAAGTGTGGAGTTTCTAAAACTTAAAATATTCACCTAAAATCAACCAAGTAACGAAAACGGAAATACTCACCTGCTATTAGGAGAGTTCCCAGTGCTGGATCTTGGTGCCCAGCACTGACCCGGAAAAGTACTCACAACCGTTCTTACCAGTAACCCAATTTTCTTCCATAGGAAACCATTGACTGTTTTCTATGAAATTTCTTCTGTCAACTTTTAAAATAGCAAAATATTGCCTAAAAATCACAACAGTAACTAAAACGAATTTACACACTTGTTTCCAAGACCTGTCCCAGGACTGAATCTAGGATTCCGTCCTGGAATTAGAAAAGTAATTCTGAAAGTAATCTATTTCAAATAACTTAAAACTCACATTGAGCTCCATGTATTATTGTGTTTGAAATTGTGTTGCCTATTGCAACAACTTGTAACTATTACCCACAAAAGCAAATTGCATATTGCAAAAGTACTTAACTAAAGCATCTCATTCTGAGAAAGTATATTTTGATACCTATTGTTGGTTCTAAAATAAAACAACCATATATTTTTTATACAAACCATTGGCCTAGAGTTCAGTTCTTGAGCGTGTGAGACCATTTGCTGACTGAGTGTGTACAACAAATGCTTTACACTGTCCTCTGATACTGCCTTACTGCTCGACCAAGCTACCACTTTAGAGAGTAAGGTTATATCTAACTTTAACCTCTGCCAAACCTCTGGGGACTGTGGACTCTGTACACACTGTACCTATTTGGGAACAGTATATACAGAGCCACTTTCTCACAAGCCCTTAATGACTCCCCAATGTATTTCCATAAAGGATTTTCCCACTGACATTATGTGCCATATATATAACCTCAATTGGAGTTTACGGATTTCTGTTAACTTTACAAGCAACTTTAATAGTTAGCACTTTTTTTCTTGCACTCTAGGTTCTACCAGGACTGACTTCTCAACCCAAGTCCACCAATGCCAAGTCCATGAGCCACCTCCCATGCCAGTCTCAAAGCTGTAATCATCTGATCACATCACCTGATCTTTTCTCAAATATCTAGCTTAATATTCCTCTCAGACCTACAGTCCTCAAAACTATCAACAAGACTGACTGGCACTCACCAGGCTGTCAGTACTGAAGACGATCACAAATTACAACAATTCTTTCGCAATATTAACCTCACAATCAGCCACCTAGCGATGCTCTCTGGCAATTTTCATCCTGTCCAAGAGGCAGAGGTGAATGCTATAGGTGAGCCATAATTTTATAATTTTCCACAAATGTGAAATGCTGACCACTAGTTTACATATTGTCCAGAACGTTGCTGTAATGGGTTTAGTTGAGAAGGCCCTATTTAATTCACCCCTACACAGTCTTGGCCCGTCATTTAGGGCTCAGTGGCTCCGCCTGCCTCCCTTTTCAAAAGCACGATGAGTGTCTGTCAGGGCTGACTGTCTAGCTAGCACTCCTTATCACATAGTGGAATGGGGTCACAAGTCTCACTGACTCCATCCCACTGTGGGAGGAATCAGGGAAGGCCCTCCTCTCATTGACTGACTCATGACAAGGGAAGCCAATCAGAGAAGGAGGCGTGAGCTTCCGTGCAGCCTTACCTCCGAAAAACCTCCAGCAATCTCCGTGGCCTAACTCCTTCACGCTGTCAAGATGCAGCCCAGTAAGTATTTGTTGAATGTTGGGTGCATATGTGTATGTATGTATAAATGCATGTGAATTTGCATGTGCATGTTGCAAATGGGTGTGTGCATGTGTATTTGCTTATGAATAGTAGGTATATATGCATGTACTGGTTAATGGATCGGTGTGAGTGAGCGTGCATGTGGATTAGAGGGTGTGAGGATGTGCGTGCACAATGGGTGACTGTAGACTTGTGTGCCCACCCCACTGCTCGTCCACATTAAGGGCTGGCACTGGTCCCACAAGCAGTTTTAGTGTTAGGATAGGATATAGTTTTATAGAGCACTCAATTGCCGAAGCGTCTTGGCGCTAAAAGGTGACATAGAGGGATCGCAACAGCTATGCCTGACCTTAGAGTACTGGAAATAACCACGTTTTTAGCGTCTTCCTAAAGAGAAGCCTATTCGACAATAATCTCATAGAGATGGGCAGCTGGTTCCACAGTTTGGCTGCAGAATGATAATATACAAAAGAAACGAGGTATGAGGCAAAAAATGATTGCACCTATCAATCAGTAAGGTCAAAATTAGTATAGCTTTTTTGGGTGCCAAGGATCTGAGGTTCAATACCCCTAAACCCCCTAGGATCTAGGATCCTACAAATGTAAACAAAACACTGTGATCCAGCACTCAACATGGTCAATTCAAGATACAGTAATATACGATGAAATATGTCAATCCATTCAGCAGGTCTGGTTTCAAGTTTTCTTTATTGAATTCTTCTTTTAAAAAACAGCGTAGCCAACGCGTTTCGTCCCTAAGGACTTCTTCAGGGCTGAAGAAAGAGAGTCCTCCAGAATTATTTTTCCTTAAGAAAGACAGTCCTCCAGCATTATTTTTCCCTACTTAGCCTGGAAACAGGTGGTGAATGTATCAGCCTTCTTCATTAGATGTATAATAATATGATGTAATCATTCACCTAAAGGCGTCCTTTAATACTGTACAGCATTCTTTAGGCACGAACCGTGTGCATCTGTATTCAGTTCATCATGTGATAGGCTCCTGCCTCCCCATCTGGCTGTATGAATTTTGGAGATACAGATGAAACCCGCGTCTGTGGATCTGAGGTTTCTGGTGGGGGTGTACCAGGAAAAGAGTTTCCGGAAATCTGCTGCCGCACCGCCATATAATGTCTTATGGGCCAAGCATAGGGCTTTAAACTCCGTCCTTTGCTGAATCGGGAGCCAATGTAATGACCTAATGGCAGCAGACGTGGGGTGACCCCTAGGAATATTTAGTAATACCCGGGCAGCAGCATTTTGTATTGACTGCAGTTTTATCCTCTGTGCTATATTAATATCTATGAAAAATGCATTGCAATAGTCTAACCACGAGAGGATGAGGGCCACTACTACTGATTTCCTCAATTCTTGGGGGATAAAAGGAAAAATCTTCCTAAGAAGCTTCAATAAAAAGAAGGAAGACGAGGTTATGCTGTTGATCTGGGCCGCAAAATTAAGCTGGTCATCAAAAATGACCCCCAGATTCTTAACTTTGTTGGATGGCACGGAACATTGCCCCACCTCTGTCGGCCACCAGGTTGGGTTCCACAGGGATGGGCCGTTGCCAAATTCCATCACCTCCGTCTTATCCGTGTTGATCTTGAGATAGTTACGACTCATCCATCTCATGATGTGAGTGAGACAGGCATGGAAGTTAACTGCCGTGACATCGGACTGTTTGGATACAGAGATGACAATCTGTGAGTCGTCTGCATAGGAAACCAACGAAAAGCCATACTCTCTAATGAGTGTGGCGAGTAGAGTGATGTATATATTGAACAGTCTAGGTGACAGTGCAGATCCCTGCGGCACTACACACGGTAGGCGGAAAGATTCGGATTGCACATTTTCCCAATGTATACTCTGCTCCCTGGAGGCTAGAAATGAAGAAAGAAGGGACAGGGCCATTTCCCCAATCCCCACCGCCCTCTGCCGTTGCACTAACACTGTGTGATTCACGTGTCGAAAGCTTCTGAGAGGTCTAAGAGAATGAGGATGGCTTTGCCTCCTCCATCCACCTGTGCGAATTTCCTCAGTTGCCATGATCAGGGCGGTCTCGGTCGAGTGACATGACCGGAAGCCATGCTGACTAGAGTCCAGCAGATTGTTAGCTTTATATTGCATAAGCTCCTGATTCACCGCCCTTTTGAGGATTTTGGCTGTAATAGGCAGACAGGAGATGGGTCTATAATTCTTCACTTCCATGGGGTCTAAGGACAGTTTTTTCAAAATTGGTCTCACGCAGGCTGTTTTCCAGACCAACGGATACGTCCCCACTGTTAGCTGTCTGTTGTTAAATGATGATTGTCTACAGCATATAGTACATACAGAAGGGTCTTTGGGTAAGCCCTTGCTCATGACTGTATGCTTTTTTGTCTATCTGAGTTTGCTGCTCCGTATTCAATGGCTTTCTTCCCCATCCTTGTGTTTTTCCCACCTATGGAGCATTCCCTCTATACATTTTCTGATTGGATACCCGGTACCCTTCCACTGCTGATGTGAGAGGCTTAGTTATTTAACTGTCTCCATGGGAGTGCATTGCTTTCTTTACCTCCTCAGTTCCCCCATCCCTGATTTAGTTTTTTTCAGCATTTATTAATTCCTTTTTTTCCTATTTGCGAAGGCCATACAACTGCATGCTTCACCTGGTCACCCTCTTCTGGATATTTGCTCCCACCCCATCAACACCCATCTTCCGCCCTTTGCATGTCGCTTTATTCATGTGTTTTAATCATGTTTACGAGTCTCCGGAGGTTGCACACTGCTACCTGCACTCTTTTCTCCTCTTGTGCAGTATCATTTGCTTGCATTATTTTTACCTTTTATGGTATTACGTTTATCGTTCCGAAATGATCGCGTGGAACAGTAAACTATGGCTAAACAAATAACAAAAGTAATTCCAAGTTTCCCATTGTGCGTGAGCAAGCATGTGAAACTCAAAGGCATGCACCAGCAACCAATTTGGAATTATCTTTGTTATTCTTTAAAAAACATCAAAGACAACTACCAGTGTGTACTCGTGTGCTTATATACGGCAACCATCTTGAAGTGATTTTTTTGTAAAAAGTATTACAAATGGATTGGACAGACCATTCACTTATCAAATTTTTTATACACTTGAACGATGGCCATCACAAGGCTCCTGGGTTGACCAGTAAAATTAACTGCAGAGACTGGAAAGCTCTTACTCGTCTGCACTCCATAGGGGATGTGTTCCAGTTGGAGCAACTCTTTGATGAGGAAAAACAGGTAGTTGAAAACTACTCCTCACTTTGCACAGGTATCACAACTATCCTCGACGTTCTTGCCCCTCTAAAAACTCGCAGTTGTAAGGGCAATGACTCTGCTCCTTGGTTCAACGATACCTTAAAAGATCTGAAGCAATGTTGCAAACAAGCCGAGAGAAGGTGGAGACGTGACTATTCAGAAACCCTTAAGGAGCTGTGGAAAAATAAAGTTCGTGAATATAAGAACCTGATTAAAAAATCAAAAGCAGATTACTACTTCTCCATGATCTGTAACTCCACCAACAGCTCCAGAAACATTTTTAATATACTGAATAGCGTCACCAACCCGGAATGTGCCAAAAACTCCATCATTCCATCTCAAGAACTCTGCGAGAACCTTGCTGTTTTCTTCAAGGAAAAAATTTATCTCATCATTAGGGATCTGGAAGTCTCGCCAGACTCTATCCCTCCCCCGACCTGAGACTGGGATCCTCAGTGGACCAACTTGCAGGGCCAACCTTGGCTTCGAATGATCTTTTACTCGAGTTTCCACCTCTTACGTACGAAGCATTCGGTAAACTAGCCAGAGAGATTTCCTCGGGTTCTCCCTTAGACCCTGTTCCACATAAAATATGGAAGGAATTTGAGAAGGAACTTTTTCCATCCCTCCATCTTATCTGCAATCAATCTCTTGCGACTGGGACTGTTCCAGCTCAATGGAAGCGGGCGCTAGTTTCTCCTTTGCTAAAAAAGCCCTCTCTCGACCCGGACTGTTCAAAAAACTACCGTCCCATCTCCCTGTTACCATTCCCAGCCAAGATTGTCGAAAGATGGGTTAGCAACACCCTCTCCAACCATCTGGAACGTCATCAACTATTAGATGTTGATCAATTCGGTTTCCGGCCCGCCGACGGAACCGAGACCGCCCTAATCACCGCTATGGACGAGCTTCAAAGGCGTGCAGACAGAAGGCAGGCAACGTGTTTGATCCTGCTTGACATGTCTGCTGCCTTTGACACTGTGAACCATAAGATTTTGCTGAAGCGGTTGCTTGAGGCGGGAGTAAGAGGGTCGGCAGTGCAGTGGTTCCACTCATTTCTGCAGGATAGGCAGCAGGCGGTGTCCATCCCTCCTTTTCAGTCAGCTTTTACTTTGATTTCACATGGGGTTCCCCAGGGCTCAGCAATTAGCCCAATCCTTTTTAACCTTTACCTCAGATCTTTGATTACACGAATTAAAAGCTTTAATATTAAAATTGTCAACTACGCCGACGACACGCAAATGATCCTCTCCCTGGAGGGAGAGGATTCTACATCGGTTGAGGTTTTTCACAACTGCTTGCGTGACACCTCTCGTTGGCTTAAGGACAACTCCCTTCAGTTCAACGCAGGGAAAACGGAGGTGCTCTTTAGCGCTGGAACTAAGATTCCCGGGCCTTTCCCTGATAATTTCTGGCCCCCTGAAAATGGGACTACAGTCCGGCCGGTGGAATCAGTCCGTAACCTAGGGGTCTTGCTGGACCATAGGCTCAGTTTGGAGACGCATATCCATAAGATTACTGCTTGCTGTTTTGCCATCCTCCGTTCCCTAAGGAAGGTCCTTCCTCTCCTTCCCCCACATGCTCGCGTCCAAGTGGTAAGATGTACCATCCTCAGCAGATTGGACTATTGCAATGCCCTTCTGCTGGGATCCCCTGGATTCTTGCTGGACAGGCTCCAAAGGGTCCAATCAGCAGCTGCTAAGCTGGCCTTGGGGCTTCCTAGAAGAGCACATGGGTCATCCTCTCTGAGCAAACTCCACTGGTTGCCGGTGAGGCAGAGAGTACAATTCAAAGCCCTTTGTATAGCATTTAGGGCGCTCCATGGAATTGGCCCTGCCTCCCTACAATCGAAATTTGCTTGGTACACTCCAGCCAGGCAGCTTCGCTCCTCTGAGGCCAAGCTGGCAGTCGTTCCCAGATTCAAGAGAGTCAGATCCGGAGGCAGATCCTTTGAGGTAACAGCTGCCAAGCTCTGGAATACGCTCCCAGCTGATATTAGGCACATCTCTGAACTTCTCCCATTCAGGAGAAGGATCAAAACCTGGTTATTCCCCAAAACAACTGTCTGATAACTCCCGCTCCTGTGTTTTCACTTTCACGCCTCTCTCTGATCGAGTCAGCGCCAGGATGCCTGCAATGGTGATAGTGCGCTTAACAAATGCCTAAATAAATAAATAAATAAAGAATTCCAAGATCACTTCTGGAACATGTGAAAGTGCCAACACCCATCTTGGAATGATTTTGAGTACTTTGTAAAAAATATTCATGGGCATATATGGACAGCCAACTTTGGAATGGCTTTGGTCACAAACTATGTTAAAACCAGGGCATCCCTGTAAGAGACCAAGATAGGGGACAGTTGAGCTCTGTGGTATTATCTCCAAAATGCCCCTTGTCTCTTACCACCCATGCTGTTATCCACTGTGTTGTACGTCTCAGGTGCTCACAAGCACTCACAGACATAGGTCCCCCTATGCTCCACTGATCCCCCTTAGTGGGTTCCCTCGTCATAGCTGGAATCATGAGCCGAGTGGGCGATTAATGCTGTTTCTGATTTATTCTCAGCTGTGAATTGCGAACATTCAACGCCCTAGTGGCAGAGTTCGCAATCCCTCTAAGTTACTTTCTCACTTATCCACAAGTTTAAATGAACCCTGAAAACTCTTTTCAGCTCCACGTCTCAGATACCCTTGCTAATGTGGTGACTCATGCGCTCTATACCCTTTGGGACAGTATTCACCTATCCAATGGCTTTACAAAGCCCTCCTCCAGCACTGGGATCAAGTCAGAAGTTTCGTCTGGGCAGGGTGGGAAGGTGACATAGGTCAGCTATTACATGATTCAGAGTGGCAACGGATTCTATCATACCCTCATAGAGTATCCCATAAAACACGTTTTAAGTATATCCAGGTCAACATCTTTAATAAAGCATGTACAAAAACAACACCAAATGCACCACTTAAACAATGTAAATTAAATAAAGTCCAAGTTCTTAAGTTATTTTTCGTTTTCTCAAAAAGATTCTTCTTTATTTTACAGTGAATATTGCAATTAAAAAACAATTTTCCAACACAGCCAAAGCTGCTTTGGCTGTGTTGGAAAATTGTTTTTTAATTGCAATATTCACTGTAAAATAAAGAAGAATCTTTTTGAGAAAACGAAAAATAACTTAAGAACTTGGACTTTATTTAACTTACATTGTTTAAGTGGTGCATTTGGTGTTGTTTTTGTACATGTATTTTCCAGTCACTGGAACGGCATTGTGCTGGCGGGTGTCAACCAAAATTGCACACTTAGGGTGAATGGACTATATCACCAATATTTATATTGAGTTGTTTTAAATCCGGTGCTGCTCTAGAGGGCTACCGCTAGCATTGTGGTTTGGTTGTTCATTTTTAATAAAGCATACCTTGCTCCACCTCACATTGAAAGGATCTATCAGGGGTCATCCTTGTTCTGCCCTCGATGTCAAACTCTGAGCGGGGACCTATCCTATGTCCTATGATCGTGCGGGCGCTAACCCTTTCAGGCGTGCGAGTTCCCCCGTCCGTTTTGGCCATACCATGCATCGCCCCCTTCCTGCCAATCATTCAGGGCAATAGTTTGTGGTGCAAAAAGGCTGCAGTTTATTACAAAACATGGACCATACATCTTGCATATTACTGGTTGGTCATTCGCGACCCATGTTTGTTTATGACATATAACACTTATCACTCTGAATATTGTCCACTGGTTTTCCTTCTGTCTCTGTCTGACAGCACTGCCCCTGCGCGATGGCCCTTTTGCAGGTGTCTCAGGTTCTGCAGGTTCTAGGCTTACCTTGCTACCGAACTTGTGGGCGGCCGTAAGACCCAGCCCGGGCTGCAAGTGCCATTCTGCTTCCCTGGACCCTTGCTAGCCACTCGCCTGCTCAAAGTGCCTCTGCAGTGTGGCATCCCAAGGACACTGTCTGAGCAGCTCTTCTATTCTAGCTGTCATTTTGTGCTGTTACCTACTCCCCCGTGTCCCTGCCATGAGACATCCCAAGGGCACTGTCTGAGCAGCTCTTCTACCTAGGTTACTTTTTTCTCTGGGTTACCTTTGTGACCAAGGCGAGATCCGATTGTGGTAAAGGTCAACCCGCCTTTTGACCCTCTTGGTTGCCCACCCTTCATGTATTGGGCGGTTTGTACTTTTCAGAAGACAAGCCTAATCATTATGCGTCTTTTTTGCAGGCTTTCGCCCTTTGCACTTCTAGTGGTCCCGCTGCCCGTTAGGGGTTTCCCGCAGGCCCCTATCTGGTCCGGCTTCGCCTCCCTCGGCCCACGTCACGACCGGCTACTAGGGGAAGATTATGAGCTGCTCTATGGGGCCACTGATCAGGCCGGACTGGGAACCGAAACCGGCGCTGGCAAACTGCTCGGCCTGCCCCACCTGGGGTGAGGGGGGGTGCAGCTGAGCAGTTTGCGGTTGCTGGTTTCGGCTGATTTTGTTACAGGGGGCCAATATTGCCGGCCCCCGGTAACAAAATCAGCCCCCAGGGGCCCAAAACCGGCCCCCACCCTAGTGGCCCACCGGGGAAACGCCCAGAGCCCACTATGGCCAGTCTGGCCCTGCCACTGATGCGCCATTTCAATAATTCACTGGAAGGGTTGGTGCTGGGGCTTTTATCCCGCCCAGACTCAGACAGAGCCTTGACTACATATTTGGATGTGACCTTATTATTAGCTATTACAATACTTTGGAAGAACCCTACTCCATGATGGCACAGACCTGAGGAAACCCGTCACCTTCCTGGTTGTCAGCCTGGAGCACCTTGTACATAGGGAGGGCGGGCTTATGCAAACACCCCATTGCCAAGGACGGGGATCCCTGATTGAAGCATTTACCCGAGGCATCAAGGGTGATACTTTCCTTCGTAAATACTCCCCCTGAAATTGTACCAAGTAATTGGATTGGTCTTTTTCATCGTTACTGTCACTCTGGTGTAGACACCTTCCCTATTTACATTTCTGGTTTCGCAGCCTATAGTTAACTCTCTTAGTCGAGTCCTTGGCACTTTATGTTACTGCCCATCAGTAGTAATGGTTGTGGAGAGGAACGGGTTGGGAAAGTGGAGTTGGGCTGGGTGGGATGACTTTAGTTGGGGTTGAAAGAGGGGTGACTTTGAGTGTTCTGTACCACAGGGGTGGATGAGAAGGGTAAACAGAAAAATGGCACGTCCAAAATACTGACTTCTATTATAGTACTTATCTTGTTTGTACACTGCATTGATAATGTTATACATTATCCCTATTTGAATGGCGCCAGAAAACATATATTTTAAAACGATACTAAAATCAGCAAGCATTACAAAGCCCTAATTTACAAAGCAAGACCTATTGACTTAGCTAATGTTTGATTAATTTACCTCTTAGGCCCTCCTTATAAGTGGCCCAAGAAACAGACAAGTATTTCTGCACCCCAGAGTTACCAATACAAGGGTTAAAAGTAACTCAGATGGTGGGAAAAACCAGCCCATTGCAGGTTGCACCCTCAGAGTACACTAACAAATGAGGAATTCACAGAAAAAAGTGTAATTTGAGAGCCAATTTATCAGTGGTTCTTTATTTTCACTTCCGAAACAGAGGAAGACCGGTGCCTGTTTCTGACATCAGCTTACACGCTGAAGATTGTGATTGACGGTGCACCCGCCGCATAATCGCACCCTAGCTGCACGCCTTGATATCTATTTTACCGGTACTTTTTGACGACGAACCCGTCGTTCAACACGTTTCAGGCACTTTCACCACAGGATCTCCATACAGGGGATGTTCTGCCACTTCTACCCACACTACTGACATCGTTTCTTCAATTGCTTAATCCAGACCCGCCGGGTCGGAATTCTCACCGGTGAGGCGACTCCATGAAAATATCCTACGTGTTCTGTTAACAGCCCTGAAGAAGTCACGGGATACCTCCCATTGTGACGAAACACATGTTGGCTGGTTGTGTCTTCCATTGTTAAATATTAAATGAATTGAAGAATTCCTATAAATCTTGACTGGACCATTCACAGTGAAGGCCAAAGTGTTCTAAACTTTAAATATACATTTTGCACATATTGTACAACCACTAAAGTGACAATGCAAATCATGTCTCTGCAGCCTAGATATGCAGTGTCAAACCGCCAACTCGACGTGGCAAAATAAACCTTTTGTCAAGCTTCAACCTTCCTTTTAAATACATGTAAGTCACCCCTAAGGATGGCCTTAAATGCCAATAAGACAGGGTTCATGCTGTTTGAAAAGCAGGACATGTATGTTTTATGTTTTACATGTCCTGGTAGGGAAACAATTCAAAGTAGTTTTTCACAGTGGCAAGACTGGCTCTCCCATAGGAAAGCGCTGGTTTATAACACCTTATTATGCTTAACTTCAGTTTGGGAGTAGTGAGAACAATGATTGAAGGACTAATTTTAATAATAATTTTTAAAATCCAACTTATTAGTCAAGTTGGATCTTTTATCACTATTTTGAAAATTACACTTTTAGAAAGTAGTTTTGTCTGCATGAGCCAAATGTGCCTTTCTGCGATTGTTCACTGTCACCCAAGAGCTGACTGGCTTCATGATCAGGTGTGATGGGGTTCCTGGAGCTGCGACAAAGGGAGAGGGGCTGAACCTCCCCTGACATGAGGGCCATCTGAATGGTGGCCAGATTTTTAATTAGCTTCAAAGGATGCCTACCCTTTCACAGACAGATGTAGCTCATACCTGGGCCTGCCCCCTCTATTGTTCTGCTAGCCGACCAGGTGCCAATTCCAGTGTGAGAGGAGATGCCCCTGGAACTGATTTGGAGTGACCACAAGGGAGAGTTTGCCTGTTATCTTAACCACATTTCTTGGTGGGATGAGGGAGTTATGCACAGGGGAAGAAAGGTTCCACCATGTTAGTTTTGGGTATTGTGGGATAGTTTACAGTAAAACTTACATGACGTGCTGCAAAGGTGGGTAGGGGCCCCCCTGGGAACTTATACCACATTAATTAGGGAGTGGCCAGGATTTAACCCACCCACAGGCTGGCCATGAATGTGGCACCCCCCACCACGCTCTTCAGATCACCTCTGATCCTGTGGAAGGCATAAGAAGGACACAAGTCTTGTTGTGGCCAATGAGGAGAACCCTATGGGCTAGCTACACCTGCTCCCACTTGTATCCGGAACTGAGAAGTTGACTCCAAGGCTCAGCTGACTAACTCCCTGTTAAGCTTTAGGTAGAGCCTAGCTGGCCAGTTACAACTGGACCTGAACCCTGCTGGTGGCTTGTCCTAGAGAGACCTCATTCCTAAGTGGAGTCCCAAAGGTCCAGAGGCCCTTAAAGTGTACAAGTGAACTCCTCCTTCCTAACTCTAAAACCTGGGACTTAGAATCTTTTTCAATAATTTTTGCCTGGAGAACCAACAGAAGACTAGGACAAACCTGCCAAGTCAACCCAACAAAGATGTGTTGCCGCTGGGTCAAAGACTAAGGCTGTTCCCAGTCAGAGCTTTTCCACTGCTGCAAATTCATTTCAGTGGAACAACGCGGGGAAGGTATCTGCCCTGGTGCTGCCCAGTTCGGCTACAGCTTGTAGCCTTGGCCCAATGGAGGAATCTGAGCTCCAAAAAAGTGACTAAGTATGAAGGTAGAAATCTTCACCAGGCAAAGGCGTCAAAAGTATTTGGACAGCGAGGGAGATTTCGTGGGCAAAAAGTTTGGATTACTCCTGCTGTGTACTTCCCCACCAATATTCAAAGGCTTCACCAGGACTTCGTCTGATAGCAATCTGGCCTTGTGGAACCCATCGTGCCATAGCCTGCTACTTTGCCCTGCTGAGGTTTTTGACTTCCAATTCAGAGACTAAGTAAGAAGGTAAAACTTCTTCCAGAGCAAAACTGGTTTCTGTATCCAACCAACGCTCCACTGCGGTCGGCCCTATACCCTACCATTGTCCTGGTCAAGTACAATAAGGTGCCCGCAGTTGGTGCTTTATACGTTTTCAGACATTTTAACCTAAAACTTTAACAATTCATATCTTTGATTCCCCTTATTGGATGTTTGATGTTTTGGTGCAACTTTGTTAAATAAAATATTCTCTATTTTTATAAATTGGAGTGGGAATATTTATTTTGTTGTGTTTTTGACTTTTCAACAGTTTGGGTATTTCTAAAAGCTTTAGACATTTTCCTAAGTTAACCCTTTCTGCTCTGTGTCATAGTTACCGGAGTCTGATCTCAGGTCTGAATTACTGAAAACCTTTACTAGACCGAATAGAAATAGAGACATTATCACTTGTGGTGGATTACCATCCACTGCAACTAATAATCCACTTTCTCACACTATGACAGTCTGGTTGGTCACTACAGCGCTACTGTGTTGGGCTGTGTGTGGCTACACCTTCCCCACCCTCCTTGGGCTTATACAATGCCACAGGGACTGCCACCTCCCGGGGCCAGTGCTTTTAATATATACGGGTAGTGCACTCAAGGCAACCCCTGTACCCTGGGAGCTGCCACCTGCCCAGGGAAAATCTGAAATAATTGCGGGGGCCCATGTGGCACTCCCACAGCCCCGGGGACCTCCACCTCCCAGCACATTTAAAGTTATGCACCCAGGGGACCGTCACCTCCCCGGAGCTAAACATAAAAATAATGTGGGCGGTTCACCGGGCACCCCTGCAGTCACGGGGACGCCACCTCCCCGGGGCAATTGATTCAAATTAAGGAAGGGTGCGCATGGCCCCCCTAAAGCCCTGGGGACCACCACCTCCTGGGGACAGGCCCTACTACAACAAAGGAGGAGGGTGCACATGCCCCCACTCCTAAAGCCATAGATGAACCTGGGGACCACCACCCCGCATGGCGGCTCCTGCTATGGTCTGGGGAAGCCCACCTCCAGGACATGGCTGTTTGCTATGGCTTGGCGGGAGCTTTAACCGCTTCCACCAAGTCACAGCAAACACTCCACTTTCAGCAAGCGAGAGTTGTAAAAATGCTCTTGCTTGTTGGAAGCAGAACTTTTGTCTGCAGGGAAACAAACACATTTCTTCCACACATAGGGAGCTGCCGGCTCCCGCAGGAGGCGGTGAGCTGGCTGGGACAGCAGGGGCCTTTAGGCTCCCCCACGGTCCCAGGGAAGAGCAGAAAGAGGATAAATAAAGGTAAGAAAGAGGCAGAATAAAGGTTAGAAAAAGGCAAGATAAAGGTGAGAAATGAGACGAAAGAGGATAAATAAAGGTAAGAAAGAGGCAGAATAAAGGTTAGAAAAAGACAAGATAAAGGTGAGAAATGAGACGAAAGAGGCAGAATAAAGGTCAGAAATGAGCAGCAAGAGACAAAATAAAGGTGAGAAATTACCAGAGAAAAGCAGAATACATGTCGGAAATTAGTAGAAAGAGGCAGAATGCAACCAGCAGAAAGAGCCAAGATAAAGGTGAGAAACGAGCAGAAAGAGGCAGAAGAAAGGTCATAAATGAGCAGGAAGAGGAGGAATCAAGGTCAGTAACGAGCAGAAAGAGGCTAATTAAAGGTGAGAAATGAGCAGCTAGAGGCAGAATGGAGGTCTGAAATAAGCAGAAAGAGGCAGAACAGAGGTTAGAAACGAGCACCAAGAGACAGAATAGAGGTCAGAAGCAAGCAGAAAAGGGAGATAAAGGTCAGAAACAAGCAGAAAGAGGCAAAATAGAGGTCAGAAACGAGCAGCAAGAGGCAGAATAAAGGTCAGCAACAAGCAGAAGGAAGCTAAATTAAGTTGAGAAACGACAAGCAAGAGGCAGAATAGAGGTCAGAAATTAGGAGAAAGAGGCAGAATAGAGGCTAGAAATGAGCAACAAGAGGCAGAACAGAGATCAGAAACATGCAGAAAGAGTAAGAAAAAAGGACAGAAATGAGCAGAAAGAGGCAGAATAGAGGTCAGAAACGAGCAGAAAAAGGGAGAATAAAGGAGAGAAACGACCAGCAAGAGGCAGAATAGAGGTCAGAAATTATCAGAAAGAGGCAGAATAGAAGCTAGAAATGAGCAACAAGAGGCAGAACAGAGGTCAGAAACATGCAGAAAGAGTCAGAAAAAAGGACAGAAATGAGCAGAAAGAGGCAGGATAGAGGTCAGAAACGAGCAGTAAAGGGAGAATAAAGGAGAGAAACGACCAACAAGAGGCAGAATAGAGGTCAGAAAAATGCAGAAAGAGGCAGAAAAAAGGTCACAAATAGCTAGAAAGAGGCAGAATAGAGGTCAGAAACAAGCAGAAAGAGGCAAAATAGGGGTCAGAAACAAGCAGCAAGAGGCCGAATAAAGGTCAGAAATGAGCAGAAAGAAGAAAAATAGAGGTCAGAAACCAGCAGCAAGAGTCAAAATAAAGGTGAGAATCGAACAGAAAGAAACAAAATAAAGGTCAGCAATGAGCAGAAAGAGGCAAAATCAAGGTGAGAAATTAGCACAAATAGGCAAAATAAAGGTCAGCAGCGAGCAGAAAGAGGAAGAATAGAGGTCGGAAATTAGCAGAAAGAGGCAAAATAAAGATGAGAAACTAGCAGAAAGAGGCAAAATATAGGCCATACACGAGCAGAAAGAGGCAAAATAAAGATGAGAAACAAGCAGAATGAAGGCCAGAAACTAGCAAAAAGAGGCAAAATACAGGCGGGGAGCCTGCTGGGACCGCAGGGGCCTTAAGGCTCCCCGAGGTCGGAGAAAAAGATCAAAACAGAAAGAGTCAGAATAAAGGTCCGCAAAAAAGCTGAACAAGGCAAGTTTAAGGTCAGAAATGAGCAGAAAGAGGGAGAATACAAGTCAGAAATGTGCCGAAAGAGGCAAAAAAAGGTCAGCAATAGCCAGCAAGAGGCAAGATAAAGGTGAAAAACGAGCAGTGGAGGCAGAATATGGGTCAGAAACGAGCTCAAAGAGGTATGATAAAGTTGAGAATCGATCAGAAAAAGCAAAATAAGAGTCAGTAACCAGCCAAAAGAGACCAAAAAAGGTGAGAAATGATCAGAAGGAGGGTGAATAAAGGTATGAGATGAGCAGAAAGAGGCAACTTGAAGATGAGAAACGAGCAGAAAGAGACAAAATAAAGGTCAGTAACAAGCAGAAAGAGGCAAGATAAAGGTGACAAATGAGCAGAAAGAGGCTGAATAAAGGTGAGAAATAAGCAGGAAAAGGCAAAATGAAGGTGAGAACTGAGCAGAAAGCAGTTGAATAGAGGTTAGAAATTACCGAAAAGAGGGATGATAAAGGTGAGAAACAAGCAGAAAGAGGCAAAATAAAGGTCAGTAACCAGCAGTAGTAGACAAAAAAAGGTTAGAAATGATCAGAAAGAGGGTGAATAAAGGTGAGAAATGACCAGAAAGAGGCTAAATGAAGGTGAGAACCGAGCAGAAAGCGGTAGAAAAGAGGTCGGAAATGAGCAAAAAGAGGGATGATAAAGGTGAGAAACAAGCAGAAAGAGGCAAAATAAAGGTCAGTAACAAGCAGAAAAAGGCAAACAAAACGTGAGAAGCAAGCAGATAGAGGGTGAAAAAAGGTGAGAAATGAGCAGAAAGTCGCAGAATAAAGGTGGGAACCAAGCAGAAAGGCAAAATACATGTAAGACACGAGCAGAAAGAAGCAAAATAAAGGTTAGAAATTAGCAGAAAGAGGCAAAATAAAGGTAGACAAGAGGAGAAAGAGGCGGAATAGAGGTCAGAAACAGGCAGAAAGAGGCAACATAAAGGTCAGGAACAAGCTTGCTGAGGATTGCTGATACCTCGTTGGAGGCCCCACCCCCTTTCTCAACCACTCTGCACAGGGGCCTCCTGGTACACTATTGGTTTGGGGGTGCAGTCCCCTTGGCTGCTGAGGGTCGTTGGAGGCCAAGAACCCTTATTGTTGCAAAAAGTAATTGACTCACAGCCGTATTGCTGAGACGTCATCAGAGGCCCTCCTCCTTTCACAACCACTCTGCACAGGGGCCTGCTGGCACGCTATGGATTGGGGAATGAAGTTCCCTTGGCTGCTGAGGGCCATTGGGGGTCAATAAACCCTATTGTTGCCACAAGTAAGTACCCTACAGCTGGATTGCTGAGACGTTGTCAGAGGCCCCTTCCCCTTTGTCAACCACTCTGGAAAGGGTCCGGGCCTCCTGGCACACTACAGGTTGCAACCCTGGTCTCTCGATCGCGCTCACTTACGGCACAAACAAAATCCGCTCCATTGCAAAGCGTGGAGTTTATCTGTAACTCCGCATTCTCCACAGAACGCAGAGTTGAGAATCCCGCAAACTCCGTGAGCGGAGTGGAATTTTATGCCCAGGCCTAGTTACCATTCACAGACCCACTCAGAGACTCATGCACCCACTCTCAGACCCACTCAGATACTTACGGACCCACTCACAGACCCACTCTGAGAATCACACAACTATGCACAGACCCACTCAGACCTGCCTATACAGCCACTCACACACCCACTCTCAAAGGTTACAGGTTACAGTTAGGAAATAACATTTAAAAAAACATTGAAACTTACTGAAAACAAGAAAGTTTATTGGGACGTTGTTGTTCGGGAATAGAGTTAAAAACCCCAAAGAAATTCACTGAAAAAAACAAAGATTACAGGGACGTTATAGTTAGGAAATAGAATTTAAAAAAACTTAGAAATTTACTGGAAAAACCTATGGTTACAGGGACGTTATATTTAGGCTCACGTTTCAGGAGTCGCAAGAAGCAAACCAGGGTTTGCAGATGCGACCCCTAAATGATGTCCATTAATATAGAGAGCCAACACACTCCATATTCTTGAAAATCCTGTGCCTCCTCCCAGCAGATTACATCTAGTAGAATTTGTGCCTATCCCCCAGACACATAATTCTTGTAAACTGCTACTAACTCTCAACATGTTCAGCCACCACTTCCACACTATGCTATCCCAGGGCTTGAACAGCAGTTGCCAGGGGTTTGGGGAGTGTCAATTGAGGGGGGGGTTCTTGTGTTAATTGTTTCTCCCAGCACTTTTTTTTTTCCTCGCTAGCCAATGAGCTGTAGGCGATGGTATATATGCTTCTTAAAAAAGAGATAAACCATAAAACGGATGAAAAATTGAAAGAACAAAAACATTGTCATGGTAAGGTATTGGTCCACAATCCCTGATAGTTCACTTAATTCTTAGGTGAATATATGCATGTGATTACAGAAAATGACAATAAAAGAACTAGTGACTAAAGGAGGGTGGCCCTATGCTGAATGCTGTGGTGGTTGGAAGCAAAGTGTGACTGACAGCTGAACAGAGCAGTAAATGAATAGCGCTGAACCAGAGCCCCTCTGCTTATTTTGTGTATGTTTGTCTTTTATTTCAGAATTTTTTAATGACATAAGCCTGACAGGACACCTAAAGCTGTTTCTAGGACAGACCTCAAAATGTGTAATAGAGCAGTGTTTCCCAAACTGGGGTCAGTGGTCGTGGCCGATTTTGGTGGGTCATCAAAGTTCTAGCGATATTTAAAGATGTCTTTAAATTCTGTATTTATCCTGTCACATTTGCCTGCTTCAAAGGCAGAGGTCAAATATCAAGCTATGTCTTCTAACAAATTGCTGCTTATTCTTGGTGTTAACTTTTTTTGTCTCTAACTGTGAAGTGAGAAGAGTTTTTGTTATATCCTGAGTATTACATTTAATTGTAATCAGCCTAGGTCCTCCTAGCTGCTCAGCCAGAGTGAGAGGTGGTAATGGAATGTTGGTGTGCCTGTGATGCGTGGAATGCCTGGGCGCCTGTGTGGATGAGTGCTGACAGTTGGAGATGGGCTGAGCAGCTAGGCAGGCTGCTCCTGGTGGGTCTGGTGTAGGGGCTGGTACCACTCTAGGCTGGCTGGGGTCAAGACAGATGTGACCGGTACTGGAGACTGAATAAAGAAGACTTAATAATACCTCCTGGCTCCAGGTGTCTACCTTCATAGGACACAACATTATTTTATACTTGTGTACTTGTCTGTGTGCCTAGTGTAACACAAGTCGGTGAGATATCGCTCACCGGCGTAGGGCAGTAAGTCACCCTGCGCCTCTCATGTTGTCCTGTGTAAGTCGCCCTGCGCTTCAGATGTGTGTACGTCGCCCTGCGCATCACGTGTTGTCCTGTGTAAGTCGCCCTGCGCTTCAGATGTTGTGTGTAAGTCACCCTGCGCATCACGTGTTGTCCTGTGTAAGTCGCCCCGCGCTTCAGATGTGGTCGTGAGTAAGTCGCCCTGCGCCTCACTGTGTGTACCCTCTATGTGGTCCATATTGTGGTACACGTGTATCTGTAGTGTTGGTTCATCCTTGTTGTCTGTATCTGGCCTCGGGTGTTTGTCGTGGGGGGTGTGCACCCTTCACAAGATTATTTTGGCGACGAGCGGACTCGGACCCTAGAGACTCTTGGCACAGCACAGAAACAAAGGAAATACAAAGAAACTTCAAGAGAAACCATGAGATCCCACAAGCAAATACATCTACAAAGAAAGTATTTCCAGTCAAGCCAGCGCCAGCCCCACCAGTGCCCTCACCAACGGACAGCCCCACAGAGCAGTGTCATCACCAAAGGACACTACAGCCTGGGAATACTACAGCCAACTAAAGGACTACAGTGAGTTGGAGGAATAGTTAAACTAAAGCCACATCTGGTGTTCCAGCCACATAATTTCTAAAGGATTACAGTGAGTTGGAGGAGTAGTTCAACTACAACTGCTTTTGGTGTTCCAGCCACAAAAGGATTACTGTGAGTTGGAGGAGTAGTTCAACTACAACCGCATATGGTGTTCCAGCCACATAAAGAAGAAAAAGACAATTTGGGATTTTTAATCATAAAGATGTAAGAACGTACAGTGTGCAGTGGCTGCACAGATGGAGAATGTTTTTTTTAAAGGGTGCTTAATTGACAGTTGCAGCGATTTAAAGTGCCTCCAGAACCACAGTGACCCACATCGTCTCACTAGCACCACAGTGACCCACACTGTCCCACTTGGACCTCAGTGACATCAAGGAAAAAGCATAGCTGGTGGTACCTTTTATGTGCTGTCTCTAAGATAAGCTGTCACTGCAATCTGCATGCAGTAGCTGCGCAGATGGAAGAAAAGGTACTTTATGCTTGTTGTAAATGTTGTTCAGCACACTGATGCCACATATGTGTCTTCCTGCTACATCGTGTACGGAGAGGAGGTGTACAAATATTGCGTTTGCCCTGGATGGTGATGGTTTGGAGCCTAGGGGTAGTTGTGTCTGAACAGAAGGAAATGATGAACCCATATTCGTTGCACGGATTCTCCTGAGGTTTATTGGTGGTGAGCCCAAGTGTTTGAAGAATGAAAGCCACACACAGGATAAACAGTGTGGCCAACCTTTTATGCTGGTTGCCGGTTTCGAGGTACAAATTAGTTTTATTTTTATCAAAATGTTATACTTGGCAGCCCCGTTGGTCAGTTGGCAGTTTAACTGGACTGTTGGGGTTTGAAATCATGAGCGCGTTCCGTTTATTGAGCGCGCGCTTACCTCTTCTTCACGAGGATTCACCGTGCTTCCATCTCCATGGAGCTCCAGCTGCTTAGGGGGCGTTGTGGAGCTCCAACGCGCTTGGAGCCTTCCGGCGGGACGTTTCCAACGTGCCGCCATCTTGTGGTTGTCTGCCAACCACGTTGTCATCCATGCTGTTCATTAGACGGAATAAAGTTGCGGTCTCTCAAAATTTACATTGTGGTGACATATTCATCTCTTCGTGGTGCTCATGGTGTTCTATGGCCTTTCCGTTCTACAAGCAACTTCAGACACCAAGATTTATGTCAGCATGCCACCGCGCGATTGGGTTTCCCGGTTTTGACCTGTGGACATTGGAGACTCGTTGCTGGAGCAGCTGCTGTGTTAAGTACCAGCGAGGACACTGTGTACACCTGGGCAAGGTTGGATATGCAGGTATTGTGATCTAGTGCAATTTGGGATTTGCTGTGAGTTTTGCCATGGTCTCGTTATCTGGAGGTGAGACATACGAAGATCAACAAGACTGTGATCATTTTTACTGACTGGTTTTGTTTTTATTATCTCTTTTGTTTATCCTGTTTCACGATGTATTACAAGTGTAATGGTTTCAACCTGTAACATACTTATATGTGGTTTGCTTCTTACATTGTCATTTGAGAGGAACTATTAGTTTACTTTAATCTGCATGCTATCTGCTACGTTACTAGTTTGAGTATTTTTTTTTTTATGGGGTGCTCTGTACTTGTGTACTTGTCTGTGTGCCTAGTGTAACACAAGTCGGGTGAGAGATCGCTCACCAGAGTAGGGCAGTAAGTCGCCCTGCGCCTCTCATGTTGTCCTGTGTAAGTCGCCCTGCGCTTCAGATGTGTGTAAGTCACCCTGCGCATCACGTGTTGTCCTGTGTAAGTCGCCCTGCGCTTTAGATGTTGTGTGTAAGTCGCCCTGCGCATCACGTGTTGTCCTGTGTAAGTCGCCCCGCGCTTCAGATGTGGTCGTGAGTAAGTTACCCTGCGCCTCACTGTGTGTACCCTCTATGTGGTCCATATTGTGGTACACGTGTATCTGTAGTGTTGGTTCATCCTTGTTGTCTGTTTCTGGCCTTGGGTGTTTGTCGTGGGGTGTGTGCACCCTTCTCTACCTGATTTTCAAATGTTCATAGGGAAGGATGGGGTTATTGCTAGTTTGTAATTTAAATTGCTTGACAATTTTTATTCCTTCCCAAAAGTACGCAGTGTTAGTCTGTTTCTCTGCGTTTTAACATGGTTTGTGATTTAATAACTATATGACTTAATAATCTTCATGAGGGAGGATGGGGGATTTTGATGCATGTTTTTTATATGTTGTATTTTGCCCATCTTTTCTTTATTTGCATTGTTCTCTCTTTTGCGATGTTTTACTTTTAGTTGCATCCTTGAGTTACGAACATTACTGCTTCTTTTGTGTATAGTTCTCTGCTTTAGTATTGTAGTCTTTGTTTTCATTTTAAAAGGAAAGGGATAATGTTATATCCTGAGTATTACATTTAATTGTAATCAGCCTAGGTCCTCCTAGCTGCTGAGCCAGAGTGAGAGGTGGTAATGGAATGTTGGTGTGACTGTGATGCGTGGAATGCCTGAGTGCCTGTGTGGATGAGTGCTGACAGTTGGAGATGGGCTGAGCAGCTAGGCAGGCTGCTCCTGGTGGGGCTGGTGTAGGGGCTGGTACCACACTAGGCTGGCTGGGGTCAAGATAGATGTGACCTGTACTGGAGACTGAATAAAGAAGACTTAATAATACCTCCTGGCTCCAGGTGTCTACCTTCATAGGACACAACATTTTTTATAGTAAATTATGTGACAATCTTGCTGGAGTACATGGAGTGTGAAAATAAAGGTGATAGGATGTTGTTTATTTGCAACACACAATAAAATATAAACAGCTGTAAATGAACTGCATGCTGGGAAAGCAAAAATGAAACAATTTATTTTGTAATTCTGAATTGTGCTGGAAACAACGATTTTAATATGATCAAAACAAATTAAGACAGTTTACTACGTGATACACACATGATAAATGTTTATAGAAACGTGATTTCCACAAAATAATATTTATGTGTTATATAGTTTTATGACTCAAAATGTATGTGTGCAAATTCAGTGGCAATTTCAATGGAAAATATGCTGCCTGTAATGACAATGCACTACCACATGATGCTTTAGTTACTTAAAAAAAATCCCACAACCTCAAGTCCATTAAAAGTAGGTGGGTCACGAAAGGTTATCATTCTAAAAATTGGGTTGTGGTTCCAAAACGTTTGGGAAGTGCAGTAATAGAGCATTTGCCATACCGCAGCCAGAGCAGGACCTCAGTATGATGACCTCTGTGTAATGAAAAGACTAGCCCCGTCAGGTCAACTCACACCCAGTACACCACAGAACCCAGCCACCCAAGGACCCACACATCACTGAATTTGCTCCTTTCTGACTGGCCCCACCCAGTCAGTTAGCCTGCTCACCTTCACCTCAGACACCATCAACCTCATCTGTGGATTTTCACAAGGATTCTCAATCAGCCTCACCCTGTCCAAAGCCCACATGACCACACTCACCAGCATCATCCACCCCCCAAAGCTCAACACAGTCACGAAAGAAAGACATCTAGCTCTGGGACTCTACCTGGTGGCCTGCCAAACTCGAACCAGCATCCCTCCTGACAGCACATACAAAGAACCTCGGAACATTAATTAACAACTAACTATGATTTGGGCCTGGCAAAAGGTTTATTTTGCAAAGTCAAAACGGCAGTTTAAAACGCACCCAGAGGCTGTAATTGCAGGCCTGCAGCATGTTTAAAGGTCTACTTAAGTGGGTGGCACAATCAGTGCTGCAGACCCACTAGTAGCATTTGATTTACAGGCCCAGGGTATATGCAGTACAACTTAACTAGGGACTTACAAATAAATCAAATAAATAAAATAGGCCAATTGGGTGTAAGACAATTCTACCATGTTTGGAGAAGAGAGCACACACAATTTAGAACTGGTTAGTAGTGGTAAAGTGCGCAGAGTCCAAAGGCCAGCAAAAATGAATTCAGCAAAAGCATGGAGGGTACAAGTAAATAGTTTGGTGGTGATGACCCTGCAGAGAGGGCAGGTCCAACACCAACCAAGTAAACACAGTCTCCACCTCCTGCTTCCTCACACTCAAGATGATCTTTAAATGCCTCCTTACACTCGCAGGACAGTCTCCCAAGCCTTCATTACCAGCAAGCTGGACTAGGACAATGCACTCTATGGCTGAATCACCACTCAGCTGACCAGAAGACTCCATACCATACCAACCTCGGTGGCCCGCCTCACCCACAAACAACCACCCCACATCACCTTCACTTCAAAGAGCTTCACGGACTCCCAATCCACAAATGAGTAATCTTCAAACTCCTCATGCACACGTACTAAGCCTTACACAACATTGGACCCACATACCTCGTCAACCGCATACCCTTCCACAAATCTTCAAGACCTTTCTGGTTAGCTGGACTCTTACTTGTGCCTACACCCCACATACACACAATTAACTCCAGCAGTCATGCACTCTCCTACCTTGCGCCTAAAGCCAGGGACGATCTGCCCCCTCCACATCAGAGCTGCCTTCTTAGTTCTTGAATCATGCAAGAAACTGAGGATCTTGCTCTTCACCTAGCCCGGCTCTGTCTCAGCTGCTACAGCTCCTGTTTCAGCACCAGGATACCCTCCAGATGAGTTGCACACTATACAGATACACACGACATAACATAACATACAAGAAGATACCAATAACTTTTAGTGGCACAACATTTGTGTTTACCTTTCCTTCTCGCTAGCTAGAGAAGTGTTGCTCTTTTCAAGTGTTGAGGAAGCCCTTCACATCCCTTCTAAATGACGGGCAGCTAAATTATGTCTTTGGTGAAGTATTATATGCCTTACACTTAAGGTCCTTTTTACAGGTTGGGTAGAATAGGGTGGAGTATTTACCACATTCAATAAATATCATTAGCCCATGGCGACATTTCTGAGTTTTTGACATACAAACGAGGCATGGCATGCCTCACTTTTTGACACAAAATTCCCATGTTTGTCTTTTTCTGTGCCTTTTGCTCTGAAACATTTAGGCAGGTTTGATCAGTGGTGGCTCCTCCGCAAAGAAGGAGGAGCGTCACCCCACTGCTCTTTGAGCAGTGCAAAAAAATAAAATGATAATAATAGGACATTATTATCATTTTATTTTTCAATGCCGACTCTGAGCCAAGTTAAGCCAGGGCTGGCCAGAGCAGGGGGAGGAGTGGTTTGCCCTCCCTAAGTGCTCATGATGGCCGGCCTAACAGTCATGCACACTTTGCATTTGCATGTTCTACTCCGGGCTGTAATGCACAGCCTGGGGAGGAACATGCACAGGCTTCCAGTCCCTCTCTGAGTGCCGAACCACTGTGCTCAGACCAATCACAACGCTGCTGTAAAGCAGCGTTGTGATTGGCTTGGACAGTCTGGGAGCCTGGGTGCTTCCATTCTCCCAGTGCACTGCAGACAGAAGAGGACGGAAGAGAGGCGGCGGCGTTGGCATTCCCAGGTAAGTTTATTACCCATGCCGCCTTCCCTCCTCTTCGGCGGAAGCCAGAAGCAGACAGGCTCCCTCCCCTAAGCCAATCATAACGCTGCAATTCAGGGTTGTGATTGGTCTGAGCGTCATGGTTTGGCGCTCAGGCAGGAAATGTGAGCCTGGGCATGTTCCTCACCAGGCTGTGTAATGTAGCCTGGTGGGGAACATGCAAAGTGCGCATGACTGTGTGGCCGGCCCAAGAGGGTCAGGCAGTCATGCATACTTGGGTAGAGCAAACCACTCCTCTCCATGTGACCCCAGCCTCTCTCTGCCCTAACCTAGCCCCGCAGTGAAAAATAAAATGATAATAACACAGTTATTATCATTTTATTTTTCCTTTCTCCTGCTCTGAGAGCAGTGGGGCAACTCTCCTCTGCCTTAGTGAAGGTGTGTGAAAAGTATGCGAATTGCAGTTGACCAGTATGATGAATGACCACATATTAACCACAAGAGATTCATTTGAGCAGAAATGTCTTACAACCATAGAAAACATCAGCTTCACTGCTCCCACAAGTCATTTTGTACTCGATCTAGCCTACTACAGGAAAACAATATGGATAAAAACTATAACTGTTACAACAAATTTGCAAAACTGTACAATTGTCTAATCAGGAATTGTATGAGATCGTGCTTGCCTAATACAAATTTTGCCCTGACAAGCCTTAAGCAGAATCCCAGCCATTATTTCTTTACTACTACCTTGCCATGAGTCATGACCCATAATGTGTTCTTTAATCCGACAAGAGGTCTAAGAATAATATAAAATCATCTTGTCCTGGTGCTGTGCTAGACGTTACGTTTTATACAGCAGCCCCCTAAAAGAGAGACGATGGTTAAACTTAGCCCTTATGAGTGGGTCCAGGAACTTTGCCATTGAATACTGGAAAACCCTTACTCCAGTGTATTCAGGGCTTTAAGTGGGCCGGGTCCTGCCAGTGCCCAGCACCAGCAGTTCTAAAAAGCAGGATCCCTAACAGGCTCTCCATGTTTTCACTCACCCTCAGAGTGAATAGAAAATCTGACCTCTGCTGAAGTTGGTATGTAACCAATTCATCCGGTTCTGTGCTTTGTGGCTCTCTTGATAAACTCAATCTGTCCAAGTGAGTATTCTGTTATCGGGAGTCCTGCCTGCCTGTTTTGCAATGTAAACAGGTGATGTGCTGAATTTCCTGATTAAAATCAAATGAGTAGGTCGAGTGATAAAGCTAGAGAGTGGGACCTGAGCCAACCCCCAATTCCCCCCCTACCCCCACGTCTCCTACACTCCCCTGCGGCCTCTTCTGTGGCAGTGGGGGGAGGGGGAGGTATGCATCCATTTACCTGGAATGCAAACAGAATGCAGCCCCATCGCCTGCAACAGTCCAGGAAGAGATTCTAAAATGTGCATGGAGTGTGGTCCCACCTTCTGAGAGAGGCCTAGGGTTGAATGGGCTCACAGACTGACCCTGTCCCTCCAGGATCTGAATACAAATGTCAAATATTCAGAAGACGTTGACGTGGTGACCACCAAAGGGTGCTAGGGCTGCATGGCACTAAACATTTACCATTCAAAGGAAACTTCATATATTATGACCAGCATGGCAATGTGGCTGATTCAATCAAGTGGCTGAATGTATGAAGTTCCCTGTAGTCAACCATAAACACACAACAGCTTTAGTCACAATATATGGAAGCTTCTATCAATTAACATCCCATGTCAGTGGTGGAACTGGGCAGCGGGTCTCGTAAGAAAAATGCTGGTCACCTGCACTTGTATTTTTTTTTAATACAAATTAAGCTTTTCTCCTGTGCAGCGCTACAATGTCTTGTAGCTAGATTTTCACTATAGAAAAGTAGCCCACGTACGTACATATCAGTGGGATGTGTGTATTGTGGATTCTGGCGTCTGTGCCATAGTCATTACCAAAGGAAGCTCCCAAACAAATACTTACTCATGGCGCCTGCTCCTTTCATTGTGTGACCACAGGCGGAGATTGGAGTGGAGTGGGGTAGACTGGAGTGCAGTAGGATAGATTGGGGTTGATTGGAGTGGCGTAGATAGGGTAGAGTGGAGTTGGGAGATTGGGATGGTTTGGAGTGGGGTGGATTGGGGTAGTTTGGGCAGATTGGAGTGGAGTGTGTATATTGGACTGGAGTGGGGTAGAGTAGGGTGAAGTGGGGTAGATTAGGGTAGATTGGAGTGGAGGAGTGGGGTAGACCTGGGTGTAGTGGGATAGAATATGTGGTTTGGAATGTGATAGATTGAAATGAAGGTAGATTTGGGTAGATTTGAGTGGAGTGGGGTAGATTGCAGTGGAGTAGGGTAGATTGCGGTAGATTGACGAGGGATAGCTCGGAGTGGGGTAGATTGGAGTGGGGTAGGGTAGAGTGGGGTGTGGTGGGGTGGATTCGGGTGCGGTGGTTTGGCGGTAAATGTGGGTCAATTTGGGTGAAGTGGAATAGATTAGGGTGGAGTGAGGTAGATTGGGGTAGATTAGAGTGGGGTACATTGGAGCGTGGTAGACTGGGGTGGAGTGAGTTGGGGCAGATTGGAGTGGGGTGCAGTATGGTGGAATGGGGTAGATTGCGGTGTAGTGGCTTAGATTCAAGTGGGGTAGATTTAAGTGAGGTGGGGCAGATTGGGGTAGAGTGGAGTGGAGTAGATTGGGGTAGAGCGGAGTAGGGTAGATTGGGGTTGGGTGGAGTGGGGTAGATTGGAGTAGAGTGGAGTGGAATGGGGTGGATTGGAGTGGAGTGAGTTAAATTGGGGCATTGGAATGAGGTAGATTGGAGTGGAGTGGGGTAGATTATTGTGGTGTGGTACGGTGTAGATTGGAGTGGAGGTGGGTAGATTGGAGTGGAGTGGAGCTTGAAGTGTAATGGGGTTGATTGGAGTGGAGGTGGGTAGATTGGATTGGAGTGGAGCTTGGAGTGGAATGGGGTAGATTGGAGTGGAGTGGGAAAGATTGTGAGATAGTAGAGTGGGGTAGATTGTGGAGTATTAGAGTGGATTAGTGTATATTGGAGTGGAGTGGGGTAGACTGGAGTGGGGTGGAGTAGATTGGGGTGGAGTGGGGTAGACTGGATTGGAGTGAAGTTGGGTAGATTAGAATTGAGTGTAGTGGGGGAGATTGGGATAGGCTGAAGTGAAATGGTGTAGATTGGGTATATAGGAGTGTGATAGATTGGAGCTGAGAGGGGTGGAGTGAAGTAGATTGTGGTAGGTTTGAGTGGAGTACAGTAGATTTCAGTGGAGTGTGGTAGATTGAGCAGGATAGGTAGGAGTGGGGTAGATGGGAGTGGGAAAGATTGGATTTGGGTGGGTTGGAGTGGGGTGAGTTGGGGTAGATTGGAATAAAGTAGAGTAGGTTGGGATGGAGTGGGGTAGATTGGAGTGGAGTAGGGTATATTGGGGTATATTGGAGTGGGTTATATTGTGGTAGAGTGGAGTGGGGTTGACTGGAGGCGAGTGGGGTAGATTAGGGTAGAGTGGAGTGGGGTAGTCTTTGGTCCAGTGGCTTGGGGTAGATTGGAATGGAGAAGCATAGATTGGAGTGGAGTGGAATATTGGAGTGGAGTTGATTGTGGTTTATTGGAGTGGGGTAAATTGTGTTATATTGGAGTTGGTTAGAGTGGGATAGATTGGAGTGGAGAGAAACAGATTGGGGTGGAGTGGGATAGATGGGAGTGGGGCCAGGTAGATTTGGGTGAATGAAGTTGAGTGGGATAGTTATGAGTGGAATGGAGTGAAGCGGGGTAGATTGGAGTGGAGTGGGGTAGATTGGGGTAGAGTGATGTGGATAGGGGTAGACTGGAGTGGGGTGGATTAGAGTGGGGGTAGATTGGGAATTGCAGTGGGGTAGATTGAGGTAGATGTGAGTGGAGTGGGGGTAATCTGTGGTGCAATTGCATGGGATAGATTGGAATGGAGTGGCATACATTGGAGTGAAGTGGAGTGGGATAGAGTGGAGTGGAGACTGGAGTGAAATGAGGTAGATTGGAGTTGAGTGGGGTAGATTGTGGTTTATTGGCGTGGGGTAGATTGTGTTATTTTGGAGTTGGGTAGAGTGGGGTAGATCGGAGTGGACTGGGGTAGACTGGGGTGGAGTAGGGTAGATTGGAGTGGAATGGAGTGGGGTAGATTGGGGTGGATTGGGGAAAGTAGGGTGGGTTGGGGTAGATTGGAGTGGATTGGAGTGGATTGGGGTAGATTGGAGCAGAGTGGGATATATTGGAGTGGGTGGGGTAGATTGGGGTAGGGTGGAGTGGGTTAGAATAAGTAGAGTGGGGTAAATTGGAGTGGAGTGGGGTAAATTAGTCTAGAGCGGGGTAGATTGGTGTGGAGTGGGGTAAACTGGGGCTGATTGAAGTGGGTACACTGGAATGGGGTAGATTGGAGTAAGGTGGGGTGGGGTGGAGTTGGGTGTGGTAGATTGGAGTGGGGTGGAGTGTGGTGGATTGTGGTGGATTGCTCTAGATTTGGGTGAAGTGGGTTAGACTGGAGTGGAGTGTGGTAGGTTTGAGTGGAGTGGGCTAAATTGAGGTAGACTGAATTGGCGTACATTGGATTGGAGCGGGGTAGATTGGATTGGAGTGGAGTGGGGTAGATTGTGGCTGAGTGGAGTGGGGTAGATTGTGGTAGACTGGAGTGGTGCAGATTTGGGTGGGGTAGGTTGTAGTCGAGTGGAGTGGGGTAGATTGGAGTGGAGTGGAGTGAGGTGGATTGGAGTGGAGTTTCATAGACTGGAGTGGAGTGGGGTAGACTGGGGTAGAGAGGAGAGGGTAGAGTGCGTTACATTGAATGCAGTGAGTTAAACTGAAGTGGAGTGAGATATATTGGAATGGAGTAGAGTAGATTGTAGAGGGGTAGGTTGTAATGTGGTAGATTGTAGTGGGATAGATAAGGGTAGATTGTAGTGGAGTATATTGTGAAAGATTGGATTGGAGTGGAGTGGATTGGATTAGATTGGAATGGAGTGGGGCAGATTGGGGTAGATTATATTACAGTGGAGTAGATTGGAGGGGAGTGGCGTAGACTGGGGTAGATTGGTGTGGGTGGGGTAGATTGAAGTGGGGTGGGGTGGAGTGGGTTGGATTGGTGTGGAATGGTGTAGATTGAATTGGAGTGGGTTGATTGGTGTGGTGTGGGGTGGGGTGGGATAGATTGGGATGGAGTGAGTAGGTTAGATAGGAGTAGAGTGGAGTAGGGTAGCTTGGAGTAGATTGGAGTGGGGTATAATGGAGTGGGTTGAATAGTTTGTGGAGTAAACTGGGGTACAGTGGAGTAGATTGGGTGGATTGCAGTGGGGTAGATTAGGGTAGATTGGAGTGGTGTGAGGTACATTGGAGTAGAGTAGAGTGGTGTAGATTAGAGTGACGTGGGCTAGATTGGAGTAGGGTAGACTGGAGTGGGGGAGAATAGGGTGGAGTATATTGGAGTGGAGTCTGGTAGATTGGAGTGGGGTAGATTGAGGTATAGTGCAGTGGGGTAATTTGCAGTGGAGTGGGGTAGATTGAGTTGAGTAGGGTAGATTGGAGCAGAGTGGGGTAAATCGGGGTGAGGTAGATTAGGGTAGAGTGGAGTGAGATAGATTGGAGAGGAGTACAGTAAAGTTGAGTAGCTTGTTGTGAAGTGGAGTAGAGCAGATTGAAGTGGCGCAGCTTGGGGTAGATTGGAGTAGATTATGGAAGATTGGAATGGAATGGCATAGATTGGAGTGGAGTGGAATGTCGTAGAGTGGAGAAGCATAGAATGGAGGGGTGTAGAGTAGAGTGACATAGAGTGTAATGGAGTGGAGTAGAGTAGTGTTACACGTCATAGAGTGTCTTAGAGTCATTGGCGTAAAGCGGCGTATCAAGTCGTAGAGTGGAGTGATGTGGAGTGTCGTAGAATGTAGTGGCATGTTGTAGAGTGGTGTGTCATAGAATGGAGTGGTGTGGCGTAGAGTAGAAGGGCATAGAGTGGAGTAGAGTGTTAGAGTGTTGTAGAGTGGAGTGGTGTAGTGTGGAGTATGCATGGTGTGGTAGTGCACTGCCATTACAGACAACACATTTTCATTTTGAAATGACTATTATGTTTGCAGAGACACACAGTTTACTGAGCACAAATAATAATGTGTTAAAATGTCATCATCTACTGTATTGATGTGTTTTGATCGTATTCAAATATATGTACTTTTTGTAATTCTGAAGTGTGGTGGAAAGAAACATAATTTGTACTTTCCTAATTCTGATATTTTCTAGTCATTGGTGGATTTTGTGAAGTGCCACAAGATGTTCTACACAAGCGGCAGCTTCCTCAACGTGAATGGAAGGTGTCTTAACACGAACTCTAGCGACCATCCATGACCACCTGTGTTGAGAAATCTTGCTGGGAGGAGGTCTGAAGTAAGATTTTCCTCGCTTGCCAACTTAACGTTGGCCAGCGCAAGCGAGGAAAAAATTCCGCTCCGCAGAGTTTTTCATAACTCTGCACGCCACGTGAAGGGGGAAAAACTCTGCAAGCGGAGCAGAATTTCACGCCCAGGCCTAATATATTCTGAAATATCAGCACAGTTTATTTTTATTTCACAGCAAGAATGTCACATAAATTCTCTCACTTTGAAGTCAGAGAAAGAAAAGTAAACACCAAACTCCCTCAGAAGGCAGAGCCTGACATTTGATCTCTGTTGTGGAATACACAGCAAATGTGACAAGATAAGAACAAGATTTAAAGGCCTGTTTACTGAAAACAAACACTCGGAAAGATACAGTAAATAAGCAATGCTCCACTTGACAGACAAACTCAAGCTGAACAGGCTTAAACAAAAAAAGCCAGGATACTGAAAGCAAGCAAATATGAGTCATAAACTACAAAACCAGTGATCACCAATAGTTAGCAATGTCCCAGGGTAGCCTTCTGAATGCCCACAAGAAGTTGTTAGCAAAACAGACAGGTAGACTTCAATCTAAAAATTAAGTGCTGGTCCCAAAAAATGAGTGGCGGTGGATCCCCACCCCCCAATTACCAGCTCAAATTAAGCACTTCCTAAAGCACAACTTGTGAAATCCTTGAAACAACACATTTTGAAAAGGATACCGAGGTTGCTTCTTATATTTAATACAAGTGCTGGAGCATTCCATGTAGTGCCTGATTGGCTCCTCACAATTTTGACACAAATGAAAAGTAGAATATATTGTTTAATTACCACTCTGATCCTTTACAATAAATGCATTTTATAGACATATTAAGCACAGGTTCTATTAGGTTTTTTTTCCTTCCAAGAATATCTTTAAATAAAATATTGTAGTTTGGATTCCCAGAGGTAGGAATTCCTCAGATCTTTGCTTGCTAATAACTTTGTCACTGTTTGACAAAACTATAAGACTGCGATATACTGCGGTACTTTCTCAGTATACCACTTACATGGTGATGACAAAACACACTATTGTTAATCAAAGTCCTTGCCAAATGAAAAAGCAGCTATCGTGTTTAGACCACACATTCTATTCTGTGTTTTTACGTAAAATATATATTAGTACTGTTTGTGTAATGTATAGGAAGGTATGAGGTAGTTTAGGAAAGTCTGTAGATAAAAGGAAAAGTAGTTTTATTGATTTATATATTTATTTTAGGTTTAACTCTGTTTTTATTTGATAATGCCAGCAATTTGAACATTCCACATCTGACAGTTTCACATTATTCTGTAGCTAGAACTGCCTTTACAGATTACTGCCAACTGCGTCATGTATCTTTGTATTATACATAGCATATACATAGCAATCAGTGTCTCAAGAAAAAGGTACAATAAAACTGAACTTCAAACCATCCTCATCCCCCTTCCCGTCCCCCCTCCCCCCACTGATACTTTTCCTTCTGCAGCATGGTTTCTTCCTGATCATGTTTTACTGGATCTTTCTCGGAAAGTTCTCCGGTATTGGTTATCCTAAGAAGGCGGAGATATCTTGGACAAGTGATTTTGTTGAATTCTGTAGGAAGCAGTTGGAGGAACGGTTTCCACACGTCTTTGAATGTTTCCTCGGAATTTGTGAGGGAGGCATGAATCAGTTCCATCCCCATAATATACCATATTCTGTGGAGCCAACCAAGGAATGTAGGGATATTCTGTGTTCCCCAGTGAGATAGAATATTCTGGAGCGCAGCCCCCAAGGCCAAGCCCATCTGTTTCCCTTTTTGCGATTTCAATGGGAACATTAAAGCATTAGGCAATCCCAAGATTTTATATGGCGGGAGTCGTGGAATCTGCGTCTCAAACCTTAAGTCTATCTCGCCCAGTATCTTCGGCCAATATGCTGTTAGCAAAGGAAAGTCTCACAGTAAATGCAATAAGGTGCCCTCTGCTCCACAAGCACGCCAACAGGTGGGGCTTTGATCTGTGTTCCCTTTGTTAAGGCGTACAGGGGTGTGGTACCAATATGTGGATATCTTAATAGCTGTTTCCTTACTAGCTGTGTTTCTTGCCGTCTGCTTAGGCCTGTAATATATCTCTTCCCATTCCTTTTGCGACAGCTCCCGCCCTAGTGCTATTGCCCAGAGTTTCTGGCTAGCTGTGGGGTGTGTGGGGGGCTTTTGCTTATCATGTCATACAAATCTGAGACTTGTTTGTTGTCTTTTTTAGCGAGCAGCCATTTTTCATAACCCGTTAATTTCGCCGTACATGCGGTTAAACTTCAGGCTAAAGTAACTACTGCCTTATTTGCATGTAGCGGAAACGCTCCATTTCGGGCAGTGCATGATCTAGTCGCAGCTGTGCGAATGGTACTATGTCTTCCAGATCAAATAAATGTCCCACCGCCTTGCATGGTATCTTGTGCCATTCTGCAAATGCCTTACTATCCAGTCCCGGAGTAAACTCCCTGTTGTCTAATATTGGTGTCAACGGGGAGGGGAATGTCGTGAGGGTTAGTTTAGTATCTACTCTGTCCCATGCCTCCATAACTGACTTTGTTACAGGTGACCTCCATAATATCTGCGGCCTGTCTGCCCTTTTTAAAAATGGAATCTTCCATAAGGCCTGCCCCGCTAGAGCTCTGTCCTGAAATAACCATCTCTTTTCGGATTCGTCTCTACTTCATTCCACTAGGTATCGCAGCTGGGCTGCCCGGAAATAGTCTAAGAGGTTCGGAATCCCTAGGCTCCCCCTCCTCCAATATCATGTATCTCAATTCTCTGTGCATACGGGGACGTGCCCATGCCCAGACAAAATAAAGTATGTCCGCCTGTAATTTAGTGAGAGTGTCTTTAGGCGGTGAAACCAGCAGCATTTGAAATAAGTAGAGCGCCTTGGGTAGGACTGTCAGTTTGATTGCCACCACGCGGTCCAATAAGGACAGGTGGTGGAGCCTCCAACTATTCAAGTCCTTCCTGATCTGTTTTGAGAGTTTTGTGTAGTTAATCTTGACCGTTTGTGCTACCATTGGTGCTAGTTCCTGTCCCAAGTATGGGGTATATTCCGCCACTTGGATCTCCGATTCACCGGGTCTGGTGACGTTCCGGCTAAAGGGAGGATCTGAGTTTTCCCGATATTAACCTTAAATCCCGAGACCTGATCGAAGGACTCCAATTCTTGTAAAAAAACACAGAAGCGATTTCCCCGGGGAGTGGAGGAAAGCTAAGAAATCGTCGGCATAGAGACTTATTACATGCTGTTCTCCCCCAAATGAGATACCCTAGATTTCTGGGTTGTCTCGCACTTTTTGGGCTATCGGTTCTATGTAGAGGGCGAACAGGAAGGGTGACAATGGGCACCCTTGCCTGCTACCCCGTTGAATGGCAAAAGGGTGTGAAGAGACCCCGTTAACCCTGATTGTGGCCGTAGGGGAGTTGTAACAACCGGCAACCCATGAGCGGAAACGGCTTCCCATACCGAAGTGGAGTAGAGTACGTTCTAACTATCCCCAGTCAACCCGGTCGAACACCTTCTCGGCATCTACCGTCAAGAGTAGAGCATCCATATTCGTGCGATGGGATTTGTCTATTGGGTGTAGGGTCTGCTTAGTGTTGTCTCCGCTTTGCCGGGTCTGGCAAAGCCAGCTTGATCCGGCTCTATAATACTGAGCATTAATGGGGCGAGTCTCGCCGCTAATATGCCTGTGAACAGTCTTAAGTCCACATTAAGGAGGGACACTGGGAAGTATGAACCGCATAATGTTTTGTCCTTTCCGGTTTTAGGAAGAACCACGATGGATGCCGACAGCATCTCAAAAGGGATCGAACCCGGCCCGTTGAATGAATTAAAGAGCCATGACAGTATAGGTGCTAAGGCATGGCAAAAGGTTTTGTAAAACCCTGCCGAGAAACCATCCAGCCCCGGCGATTTAAGACGTTTAAGCTACGAGATTGCCCCAATCACTTCCTCCAGTTTTATGGGGGAGTCCAACAGATCTGCCTGATCTTTAGATATCTGGGTTGTATGCGCCCCGACCGAGAACGATGTCATAAGCTGCTCCGATCTAACTTCTCCTTTATATAGGACAGCAAAGAAGTCCCTGAATGCCTGAACAATATCCTCGTCCTCCATTAGCTCTTCCTCCTTGTTATTCTTAATAACTTGGATTCTAGATTGTTGGTTCCTGGCCCTGAGTTTGTTTGTCAGCATTCGCCCTGTCTTGTCCCCGCCTATGTAGTAGGAGTACTTTAATCTCAGGGCTGCATATTCCGCTCTGTCGATATCCAGCCCTGCCAATTGTGCCCTCGCTGCCGTCAGCTGCTTCCATACCCTTGGTGCTCCTGTCTGCCTAGGAACCCTTTATAGTTCTTTTACTTGTGCCCCTAGTGTTCCCGCTTATCTTTACGCTCCCTATTCTCTGCTGCCGCGATGGCTATTAGCTCGCCCCTTACTACCGCTTACAATGCCTCCCACAACGTGGCCTCAGAGATGTCTGGGCTTTATCACTGTTTCTTTGTGTAACATGCTTTCTCTTAATCTCCAGCACCCTGGTAACTTGTGCCGCAGTGGTATCTGAAATTGCTGCCGGGATGATGTCAGCATCCTCTACCAATTTATTAAATTCTGTCGTACCTATTATGTGATCTAGTCGGGCGTATGTGCCGTGGGCATGGGAGCAAAATTAGTATTGTGAGGTTTGGGGGTGTTTTTCCCACCAGCAATCCACCAGCCCCATGGTCTGGCACCATCTAACCCCCTCTTGTGACAGTCCTCCTGTATGTGTATGGCGGCTCCCTGATCTGTCTTTGGCTGCATCCATCCATCACTATATTTTAATCTCCCCCCACCATTGTCAAGCGTTCTTGCGTGTTCATGACCTCGGAGAAAGCTGTCCGTAAGAAGCGTTTGTGTCCCAAATTAGGTGAATACACCGACCCCACCACCCATGTATGACCACCCATCTGTAGCGTATAAGCCACCATCTAATTTCTGCAATTTTGTCCCTCACCTCCCCTCAAAAACGTTTAGTGATCAGGATCGCCACTCCCACCTTTTTGTCCGAAGAGGAGGAGAAGAACTGTTGGGAAAGGCTCGCGACCTCAGTCGGTGCCAATCCTTTGAAAGCAGGTGGGTTTCCTGTAATAGGCACACCTCTGTGCCCGAGTTCTCCAGGTAGGAGAGGATGGCCTTTCTTTTAACCGGATTATTGAGGCCTTTCACGTTGAGTGTGAGGACCTTCAGTGTGGCATGGGTTGAGTGGATCAGTTGCTGTCTATTCTCTTCCTCCAGTATCCTCCTCCCCTCATTTCTGCAGGTGCCCTGATGTGGGTGCACTCCCAGTCGATACAGTATGCCTCTATGATCCTTTCCATGGGAGTACCAGATCCCAACCCCCCCTCCCTAACCCCAACTGTACCCCTAACAAACCCCCATATTGTCCAAAACCCGGAGATCGAAGTCGCGTGTCCCTGGTAGTCCAAAGTGTCGGCATCATGATGATGCCCAAGAGGAAAGAAGACCCCTTCAAAGCCTCCACGCTCCCTGAAGAAAACCCCGCCGCCCATCCAGCCCGCTATTCCCACTTATCTGTCCCTCGATCACTCAGTCGTCTTCAGGAGGAGTCTTCTTCTTGGTCAACGAGTCCAGAACTGCTTGTCTCTCCTGCGCCATCGTGGTGGGATCTGGCTTCACTATTCGTTCACTATGACCTCCGCCAAACCACTGCCATCGGCCCCGGGAAGTCGCCGAGCTCTGTCTCACCTCTTCCTCCCGGCTGGGGAATTCAATAACTAGTATCCGGCATGTTTCCTGCAAAGATTGGAGTTGGTACAACTGGAGCTTGAGAATCAACCTGAAAGGGTGCCCCCATGAATATACAATTCCTTTTGACTGCAGATGTGTTGTCCTTCCTTTTTTGTAAGGTGCTTGCTGCCAAGTCTTGAAACAGGGCCACTGGGTAGTCCCGGTATTTAAGTGGGTGTTTGTCTCTGGCCTTCCGTAGGATTCGTTCTTTCAGCTGAAAGTCCGGGAGGAAAGCTAGGATATCAGGGGGTGGCACTGGTGCCCGTCTCTGTAGTCCCACCCTGTGTGCCCTGTCGATCTTAATTTCGAAGTCCTGTGTGGCATCTAAAATAGAGCGAAAGAGCTCCAGCAGGTACTGGACCATATCTGCACCTTCTACTTTGAGAGAGGCCCCCTTAATTCGACTGTTGTTGCGGTGCAATCTGTTTTCCAGATCTTCGGCGTGTGCCTGGAGGTTTATCTGTTGATCCCGCAGCCGGATCACTTCTTGTTGTAGTTGTGCCACCTCCTCATACCGGGCCTGGTCTTATTCCTCGATGCTGGCCACCCTTTCCCCCACTGCGTCAATGTCTCTGTGAACCTCCTTCATATCCGATGCAATTTCCCCCCGCAGTGACTGTAGGTCCTATCTCAGCATGTTGAACAGCATTTCCATGAAAGCTCGGGTGACCTGTGCCTCTGTGGATTCAAATTCTTGGCCCTGTTGCGGCATCAGCGAAGTGCGTCCCTCGTTCCCACTCGTAGTGGGGAGCTTGAGCAACATCTCCTTTAAGTTCCGGTCTTTTCTTCCTCGCACCGCGGACATCCTGGTTACCCATATCCACTGGCTCCTCTTCTCTCCTTGGTGTGTTTTCTATACGCTGAACCAGTATTGGGTGGGTAGAATGGCTCCCCAGTGTTTGTGATTCTCACTTTTAGTCACTAAGCTTGGCCTTTAAACGCGCTCTCTTGCCCCGTCTGCTGGTAGTAGCTCCACGCAGTGTCAGAGGGCTCTGGCGGCTGTCTTCCTCGGCCTTTGCGCCAGCATTTCTGCGGTGTCGCCCCCTCACGGCCCGAAGAGCCTTTCTCTATCTCTTTATACCGGGGCACATCCTCTCTGTTATAGCTCCTGATTGTACTCCTATCGGCTGGACGTCGGTATCGCAGCCGGTTGCCACCTCGTGTATCTGTGGCCCCAGTGTGAGCAGGGCTGCTCTATGCTTCGTTCAGAGGCTCCATTTGCAGGCTGCGTTCTCTCCGTCTGTCCCTTGCAGGGTCAGGCCTTGGACGTTCCTACCTTCATTTTAGCCACCTCCGCTCATCCAGTCTGCACACATGGGAGTTTTCCCCGGTCCGGTGGCTGCTGTCTTTGCCCTGGATTACGGCGGACGGGGAGGCCCTTACTGGTAGCAAGTACGGTGTGCGCTCTTGCGAACTCCCCCGCATCCGCTTCTTGTGCCGTGCATTGCAGGCAGGGGTCCGCTGCTGCCCGCGTCCCCTTTCTGATATTCCACTCTCAGGGGCCCAGCCTTCCTGTCGCTGCGGCTGGGTATGCCGTGGTATTCTCTGTGGCTCAATATGGCAACCTGCGCGCCGGCCCTCCACAGTCTCCCCGATCCGGGAATCAGTTTTGACAGCTGCCTCTAGCCCCAGTCGCTAGGTCTCCCTCTTCGCTGCTTCATCTCTCTCTGCAGGGCACCCTAGGAGGTCCTCTGAAGCCAGCATCGCAAATATTGCCCCGTCCTTCTCTTTGGTCGCAGGCCCTCTGCTCATGCTCTCCTTGCACTGTGTAGTACCCCCCAGCCTCTCACCCACGGGCGTGGGCCACCCTTGCGGGTTTATGCGGCGGGTTACCTAAGTGTCACTCAGTCCCCTTTTTCCCCTTCCTGGGGGCCACCGGTGCTCTCAGGACTCTCACTTGGTCCGCTCATCGCTCCCTGGCCTCCTGGAGCTTCTGGGCCTCTCCCCTGCGGTCTGGTATCAGGAGTGCAGATCCTCTCGCCTCCCGCGGGCCCTGATTGCAGCACTGGGCTCCTCGCGCTGGGCCCCCGGGGAATGGGCGTCTGTTGCACGGTCTCCATTTGACCTGCTAGTGCCTTCTTTGTTGCACCCTACCTTGATGGTGTACTTGTGGGTGCTCGCTGCCGAGTGCCTCCTCTCTCTATCGGGTCTTCTCTCTGCTTCGGGCCCCCGGCTCCGCTAACTACGCCGTCTTGTTCCCCGCCAGTCGATATCGCTGGCCGCCATGCTCTGGGGTGGGGGAGGCTGCTGCTCGGCACCCTGGTGTCGCCTTGTCCCTGCTTGCTCTCCCTTTACTGCCCTGGCCCTCTGGTAATGCTCCGGGCTCCACCGCTGGTGTGGCCCATCTGCCGTATGCCTCGCTGCCTCAGGCGGTTGGCAGCCAGCCTGTGTTCCGGTGCTTCGTGGCGCTTGTGGGGGCCCCGTACGGTCTCCCCTCAGTGCACATCCAGTCTCCAGTAGGCTCAGCTGGTCCGCGGCAACAGGCCAATGTCACTCTTGCTGCCATTTCCCGACCCCAACTGCTCATCGTCTCAAGACTTTCTTTCCTCCCGAGGCGGGCCCCCGCATCGAATCTTATCTGCTCTTGCATGCGGGCAGGACAGGGCATTGAACTCCCCGCTAATGCAATATTTAGAGGTGATACTTCTCAGATTTGGGCTGGATTGGGCGCACAGGAGCGGGGAGAGGAGAGAAACACGTCCTACCAGCTCGCCATCTTGGCCACTCCTCCCTATATATATATATTTTTTTTAAAGTTTATGGAGTACTGGGCATGATCTGCTGGGATGGCCGAGTATACGTCTCTGCTGAAGCTCCCCGCAACAGTAAAATGATATGCAATTATTCTCCATTAATCCTGGCCATTAGCTCACTCAATATAAAGTGTTAACAGTGTTGCTCGCCCGTGGCACCTGGGAACTGGTGACAACTCTTGTTCCAAGGGGCGCTTCAGGTCTTTCTCAGCAAATAATACTTGAAAAACATACATTGCTCCTCATCCTTCTTATTGGCCAATCGTCTCAATCAAGTGAGCATCCCTCATGTCCATCTCAAGGAAATGGATGCACCTTATCCCCATTTCAAGGAGAGGAACAACTATTTATTCGACATGGGCTGCCCGCTTAACACCTTTTCCAACTCTCTCAAATCCTGAACAACATAATAACATTATCTCAAAAAGCAGAAATGTATCCACATTAACATTTACATCTTGGGCTACAAATCTCTCACCTTCACTCCAGAGACTGAACAATTCTCTGCACCCAAAATGCAAGGGAATATTAAATTCACACTCTGTTCCCACAGAACTATTCCACGCTTCCTCCTCGAGAAGTTTATACTCTACTTATGAGCATCTCTCTAAAAACGACAAGTCCTGAATCTTGAAGCCTTGAAATTGCCCTATGATGCTGATATTGTCAAAGTCCAAGATTCAAAATATATCTGTTTTGATTGGTTCTTGAGATAGTTGTGGTCCCGCAAACAGGCTGTACCACAAAAACTCATTGAGATCCCACTGCCTTTATCTCCTTATGAAATTGCAGCTTTATCAATGCTACAATATACTTTTCCGGTCGGCAGTAAAACATAGAATAGAGTTCACAGACTTTACAATTGACATGGACTTGGTTCTCACTCTCCTGACTGAAAGATGGTTTAATTAAACTTCCCAACCCAGTATGTTTCTTCTTATTCCACCAGATTATTCATTACCAGTTTGGACAGAGAACGTAAAAGAGGTGGGGTGTGGCATTGATAAAAAGTCAGTTCTCTGCTGACATGTGGAGTCAGTCTCCTGCTCCCCTTTCCAATGCTTCTTTGTTGACATCAAGGTCCTCAAAATCCACCAGAATTAGCATAATCCATTGCTGGACTGGGATAGTAATACATTTGCAAGATAATGTATGAACTGTTTCACCTCTCAACTCCTATCCTGTCCAACAATATTCACTTTGTGCTGATAACTTCAATCTGCATCGGACAATCCTAATAATCTCTTGTTGTCTCTCCTTTTGTCCTTCCTACATGAGAATCACATGCTTTAATACTGTTTTAAACCTACTCTTCTAAGTCTCTGATCTCATTATTTGCCAAGAAGGATTTTTTACTACTTGAAGATTCAATTCTATTTGGTCAGAACACTTTGATTCCTTTTTCTCTATCTTTCACTTATCTGGAGACGTCACTGACCTATGGTGTGCCTCTGTTCTATTCAATGCAAAACCAGATTCAAGTTCATATTTCTGTTATGAATCATACTTTTGTGTTCCGTTATTCGAATTTTTATCTTCCTTTCCATTTTCCTAATGCACATTAGTCCACATGGACATTTATACAGTATATGAGATTGTTAGCGTTGCAATCAGCTGAATGACTATGAGTGACTGCTTCTCCTGTTCTGGGGTGTATGATTGTATATCTGTTTATGACATTGTATTAGGAGTTCGCTTTAACAAATCTATAGACTTGGTAATTCAATGAGGTTTTGCATTATTTGACAGGTCACTGTTGTGAGGAGGTCATCTTGGATTTAAGTCCTGCATGCTTCTAAATTTATCGAATGGTTCTGTCCAAAACCTTCCAGCTCATTTTAAGAGGTATGTCATTTAACAGCGCTGCTCACGCACTACGCATGTTTCAAGCACAGGCAATCCACTTAGTGGTATTTTGATTTTTTTGAGCAGGTCATGCCTACAGTTGTGATCAGTGATGGTCCGTGGTAAAACAGCAACATAGAGTTCTCGAAGTAGGTTTGATTCCCATTTTTTTATTTGCCAATTCTTTTGAATTAGCAACTAGATAATGAGTATTAATTGCATGAATTTCACAGAGAAGCTAGGGGGGATATTCTCAAGAATGTGTGATAACCATAGCAAATTTAGCCTAACGCAACTTTGCATATCGTAATCCATCGCGAGAAAATAACACCGTCTTAACGTACAATTCCCAACCCCTTGGCACCAGGCGATAGCAGCACGATTTCGCTCCAAATGACCGCGTAAAAACTAACGAGACAAGCCAAAAATGCGAAACACGAACACCCAAAAAGTAGAGATGCCCCAAAGCGCGATACCAAAATCAGCAAAAACCAGCGACAAGCCTGCAATTCCCACGCGTCAAGTGGGAAGATGCACTATAAAAGCAACAACAACAAAAACACCAAAACCAATTTGAACTGGCTAGCACAATAGATGCACCCGGACCGAGTGCAGAGAACAAGACAAACTCCACAAGCCCCACGGAGGACGAGCCAGGAATCCTGTGTTTCGGGGTTCAGTCCTCATGAAGACTGGATCATTGTCATGTAGGTGATAGAACACCATCAACAACTGTTTGTCATCTCCACAGCGGCACTGGCAACCCAAACGGAAATATGGCAGTCCATTGTCACCAACGTCAATGCAGTCGGAGTGTCGAGGAGGTCAACGGAGGAGGAAAAGAGGCGCTGGCATGAAGTGCACAGCCAAACCAAGGAGAAGCTCGCCGCCAACAGGAAGGCAGCTAGGGCGACTGGAGGTGGGAGTCCTGCACCACAGGAGGAGCTGGATGAGCTGGAGGAAATGGGGGCCACAGTCATCAGTGTGGAGACGGTAGCAGGAGTTGGGGGTCTTGACACAGCTCGATATGACCTGACCCAACAGCATCAGGGTGAGTAACGACCAGGGACTGGGGGAGATGGGCACAATGGCACACATGCACAATCATGTGTAGCACACTGCACATGCACAATGACTGTGGAACATGTCCCTGATACACTTGCAACACTGCAGCACACATACAAACACCAAGTAGGCCCCCGTCCACCATGTGCACATATGGGACCCTCCAAATCACCGACACAGCCGAGCCATGCACATGTGAAGAATCCAGAAAAGCAGCAGCTGTGTGAGCCACTCTGACTATGCAAGTGACACTGCATGACCGATAGCATGCCAGCAGCCAAAATACATGACATGGTGCACGATTCGACATGAAGGTGACCCAGTGCGGATCACATCCGTAAAGGAGCAGGCCACAATCTGACACATCCACATCCTCCCACACCCCATGCTGTCCAATACACGCAGCAGACGAACAATGCACGAGGCCACTAAATCTGTCCAAGAGCACACATGACCCAAGTCGCAAACATTTCAGCCCCCGATAAGCACACAATTCAAAGGCACACCGCCTCAAAGGGATAAGAGTCCACGAAATCAGAGCTGCAAGGGCAACTCCCCCACAATGCAGAACACACACATAGCAATCACAGAACATCAACAATGACGGCAATGTGGTACAAAGTGCAATACCTTCACCACAGGACAGAAGACACAACAGGTTCCGCTTGTGCGTAGTAACTGTACACTCACACCTGGCATTGCCTGACACTGTGTGATGAAAATTTAAGGGTACTATCACACATCTGTCATGTAGTCGAAAATCCCAATGTCTGCCTTCAAATAGCCAGCTCCACCAAAACAGTCACAATGTGCCTTGTCATGCAGTCTGTATGTAAACATCTGCTAAGTGTCAACATACATCTGTTAACCTGCATCTCCCCTTAACTAGGGGTGGGTGAAATTTGTGTAGTAGCGCTACGCAAAGCTCCGCGAAACATAAAGAAATCTCCGCGAGCATGCAAAAGTTCAGCGAACTTGCAGAATTGCTTGTTCCGCCCGTTCGCGATGCTTTTTTCTTGTTCGCGAATGTGTTTGCGTGCGTGGGGAGAAATATCTTGCGAACTCGCATTTTGAAAGCGCGAACAAGCAGAAAATTCTGTGAAGCCGCGGATCGCAGAATTTTTGGCAAGTCCGCGTTCTCCGCGGAACGTGAAATTACCCAAATTCTGCAAATTCCACGAGAGGAACGGAATTTACCGCCCAGGCCTACCCGGAACATTGCAGAGGGACAATCAACACTTACTGCAGAGCAGACCACAAATCCCATCATTGATGATGTAGAGCAGGGGTCTCCAACAGGTCGATCGCGAGCTACCGGTAGTTCGCCGACCCTCTGAGAGTAGCTCGCTCTGCAATTTAATTTTTGAGACGTCATTTACAATGTTATTTTGTATCCCGTCATTTTCTTTCACAACTTTCAGCCCTTTTCCACAACTAAACAGCCCTTGCCCGCCCTCACACAAACCAGCTGCTCTGGTTGGCTGTAGTGAGCTTAGCTGGGGCGGGGAGGGCTGAAGACCATGACGTTTTTCCTCCTACTAACGCTCCACCTGCCTTTTCCAGGCTGGCACCGTTCTTCCCATCATCTTCCACTCGACTGACTTCACTTGGGCCTCCCGGAGCACCTCTGAGGTAAGAGGGGCCCCTGACCCTGCATGAGCCGAGTCGCCGGGTAAAAGCACTCAGTGCTTGCAAGGCCTTTTGATTTTAGCATTGTCTGCCACTGCACTTTAGATCTGCCTTCAGTAAAAAAGCGCAGTGGCAGGCAACGTTTAAAATTAAAAAGTCCTTTCAGGCACTGACTGGGGCTGGGCCGATATTCAGTGGCGTAGCTAGGGTGCGGCGGTGGCGGCGGTCCGCCACAGGCGGCACTATTTTGGGGGCGGACTAAGGCATTCAGATAAGGCTCGGCTTGCTTTCGTGGACGTTCGGGGACGGGCAGAGAAGGAATAGGACTCGGGCAATGCCCTCTTCTTTTTTGTGCTGGCAGCTGACCCCCCCTCTCTTCCTATTATTCCCTCTATTTCTGTCTTGCTTCTCACTTACTGAAAACCGTGACTTGAAGAAACGGTTCGCAACCTCTCTTTCCTTCTTTTATTTAGTTGCTTCACCGTGAAATGGATCCAAAAAAGAAAAACACTCTTGCAAGAAATGCCCTTTTTCTGACATTTTTCTATTCCAAAATGCAGCGGGATGGAGAGAAATAGAAGGTTTTAAATATGAAAAGTAAATACATAACTAAATAAAGCAAGACAGAGGGGTTGCAAAGTGGCCAGATTGGTTTTATTTACATCCAAATACATCAGCATCACTTTACAGAGTTTGCCAGTGAAGCGCTACTTTTGTTTTCTCGTCTTTCTTTGAACAGCATTGTTGTCCCCAGGTGGGAACGTGTACCATTCCTGGAGGTGCTGCAATACCTGGTTGATGGGTGGATTGGAAAACACAATGTGTACCATGGCTCTGTGTTTATGGATGTGGTCTTTAAACCATACTGCTTACATTTTGTAAGGATATAGGCAATGGACATTAAAACGGTTCCCTTCAGGGCCCTCTAGTCATGTCCTTAACTTTTCAGGTAAAACCACTCACTGATTTCTGAATAGTGAGTGAGAGATCGTTAAGGTAACCATGTTGTTTCTGCTTACATTTCACATGCTTTGTTTAATTAATCTTGCATTCCCTATGAGTGGTTGCTTTAACTTTTTTTTTAGGCAGCATATTACTCTTATCAAGTGCATAATTTGAATTGAGCCACATCCAAGTGTTTATAGCTGGCACAATTAGGTTATAGCTGAAGGCAGTGTGAGTTTCTCTCAGTGGGGAAGTATGGTGTTCAGTGGGGGAGAGGATGTGGCACTATGGCCAGAGCTGTCAAATTTGGAACTGGGGAACCGGGTTCAGCCTTCATGACCAGTCCACCAGACCACTCTACTGAGGGAGCACATTCCCATGCTAGACCTTAGAAGGCCCCACTAGACCAATCTGGACGGGAACTCTTTAGTATTTTGTTCAAACCACAGTATGGGCTCTGAAGAAATTAGGCTTAAAATCAATTAAATTGGGCGTGGGGGGGGTCTCTCGGAAAAATGTGCGAGTTGCTTGGGGTTTAGTAGCTCACAACAATTTTCACTGACAAGAAGTAGCCCTCACTACACAAAAGGTTGGAGACCCCTGATGTAGAGGACAACCTGCACATATGTCAAGACACCCTCCAACGGATAATGGACAGCCTCCGCACTCCCCCCCCCCAGGAGCAGGGCAGGCCAGCTGCCTCGAGGTGACCCCACCACCTTCACAGACCACACAGCAGGAAACACACACCACCACGGCTGTCTCCCAGGACCCCCACGAACAATACATGGAATTTCAATGCCGTGTGTTGGTTTGCCAGGTGGAGTTGGTGGATCAGCTGCGGGTGGGTTTCGAGCTCGTGGCAGCCAAACTCGATGCCATACGTGGGTGTCTGAATCCCATCACGGACCACGTACAGTCCCTAACGGACACCACCTGTCCGCACCATGCTCACCGGCAATCCTTGGCTGACCTCGCTGGGGCCATTACTCGGATACAGGAACTGTCTAGTCAGAACGGCACCAGCGATGACAGCACAGAGTTAGCACAGATGCGGAGGACAATGGAGACCATGGAGCAGATGCAGGCTGGAAGTATGGCTGCCACGGCTGAAAACCAGCAAGATGTAGCTGGGATCTTCCATGCCCTAAAGTTCGTCATCTTGCCATTGCTGCCACTGAGCCAGTCCCAGATAACAGCAGCGGGAACTTCAACACACACATCTCCGACCCCTGATGTGTCAGTGGCACACAGTGATGCAGCACTATCACCTTCGCACCCTGATGTGTCAGTGGCACACAGTGATGCAGCCATTACACTGCCACACACACCAGACACACCGGACACAGAAGTATCAGAGGAGTAAGATGTGGATGGTAATTAATTACTGTGTGAGGATGGAGGTAGTAGCATCCATTACCGCCAGATGGCCAGTCCCTGCCTGGTTCTGCCCTATGCATCATACTCTAGGACAACACCTTCCACTGACCCCCGGAACACTCTGCGACATCCACCCGGACCCCGACATGGACTGCCACATCTTCAATGCTTGACAATTACACAGCAATCCTGCTGCCGACTGCACTCTCCCTCTTCCAAATCACTTTTCAATCCCCAAAGGACTCTGGTTGGCTCACCACTGGGCTTCCATGTTATGTGGGCTTGGATGGGCATGTACAGCTCCAGCTTCGTCATTCACCAGAATGTGAATAAAACATTCGAAATCACACAGATGTGTCAGGACTATGTTCACTCACCTATGAAAGTATGGCTGGATGTAGGGACAATGATTACACAAGAAGGTACACCCTGGTGAATGACATCAATGCGCATGTTTAACCCTGAGACACATGGCCAATTGGATGACTGTGAAGGTGAGTACTAGCTGTGTCCCCATTGCACATTAACAACGATCTCACAACCCCCCCAACGTAGGCACACATCCATGTATTGAATAGGGCTGTGTGTAGGAATGACCAAATCGGTAGCAGGCTAGGAGTGGTCTCCTAAATCACATGTGACAACAGAACTTCACGTTGCATATCTACTCACACACATCTGTGTGGACACATTCTGTTATGATTTATGACATTGCTCCACATGTTTAGAGGTTGGACACCATACTCACATTGCTGAAGACACATAAGTGTACAGGTCTGCCAGTAGCTATCCCAATACAATGTCTGGCTCACAGAGATGGAGCTGTAAAAAGGGAGCCACCCCCATTGTACATGAGTCAGTCTGACCCTCCCTGTGTAGGGACGATGCTTATTGTGGCACACGAGTGGTCAATCTAATCAACACTCATCACAGTTAGACACCAGTGAAGTAGCGTAGACTTTATTGGCATGTGCGTGTCAGTACGGACAAGGCAACGGCCACAACATGCAGGGACATGCTTAATACACTTACACGCAGCATGGGAACATGTCGAGATGCAGGAAATGGGGAGGCAGAAATGAACACCAATCATAATGGATGGCAACGGTCTCAGCCCACCTTGCCTTGCTGGACGAGTCATGTGTGTCTGCCCATTGCCCCATGTGAGGGGGCATGACTCGCAGCCCATGGGGTCTGCATAGTGCTCTGCTACCGGACTGCGCCGACTATCTGCTCTGCTGAAAGTGATCAGGTGAAAGGGTCCGACAAGGTCACATGTTGTGCTACATTGCCATGTGTGTGCTCTCCCCCCAGCAGTGTGTCCGATTTGGTAACATTGCCAAACGACGCTATGTTGCTCCTACCATGGAACTGCATCACCTTGCAGAGGTGTGTGTACACACGCATAGTTCCACGCACATCCATTCAGAGTCCAGACAAAGGCAGACATGTCCTCTGTTGTGGTGGGATATGTGAGCATTTCCCATGATGCAAAAAGGTGTTGGGATCTGTGCCGTGGGTGACAATCCGATGTGGCTGCAGGAACATAGTTACTCGTCCATGAATGCCACGCAGCTTCATGTGCAATGTCTTCCAATAGTACGTCGTTGTCGGGTTCCAGGAACACCAGGGTGAGCCAATCCATTAACTGGTCCGGGCAGATGTGCTCAGTCCACGCCGTTTCCCCAATACGCAACACAGCCCAATAGGGGAGCGCCTCGATGTGGTCACTGCACACGAGGAGTTGTGCAATCTCCCATGCGAAACTGCCAGCACATACGCCAATGATCAGTGCATCCCATGCATGTCTATCCCGGTGACACTCCTGTTCGTGGGCCAACAGGGGGCGCACTGTCTGGTCATAATCCAATTCAGCTACCGTTGCGTTGGCTAGGCAGACCTCCATGGGCCACTCGAATGTGCATGATCGACAGTGGAACCAGGGCTGGATGCAGGTGACGTAGGCAAGACAGAAACTCAGACGGAAACTGATTCGCAACACTGCCATTGGCAGGGATCCCAACAGATGCAGCAGTCGTGCACGGTAGTGTTCCATGTGACAGGGTTTGTGCATGTGTCCGGGAATGCCTGCACCTGCGGAAGTTCGGTGGACGATATGCCACAGCTCTGGGCAATGAGTCGTATGTGTGTGCAACGTTTGGACATATGGGTAGTTTTTAGCAAATATGTTAAGGGCATCCCTTGCAGGTGTAGGTCGCGCAGGGACAAGTGTGTGTGGGGTGTTGGCACGTTGGTGTTTCATTAGCGCAGTTCATGGTGTGGGAGTCATCAGAGGCTGGTATGGTATCTCACGCGGTGTGTCCCAGCCACATTCAGGACCAAGGTCGGGGGTTCGGTTGGTCTTCAGCCTTGTGTGTTGAGACAAAGGGACTTTAATTCCTGATTTCAGTCTGGCTACTGCTTGCATTTCTTAAATGTGGTGTGGACTTCGCACTGACTTTGATGCCAGGTCTGTGATTTGGGGTGCACAGATTTCGAGACACACGCAGCTGTTGGCATGTTTACATGAGCCAAGGGCCCAATTGGCCTTGCGCTCCTTGTTCAGTCTCTCTCTCTCTTTCTTTCTCTCTCTCTCTCTCTCTTTCTCTCTCTCCCTGTCCTTTGAGTGCCTGACACACCTTCTTATCTTGGATATTGTCTTGCAGGCTGTGAGTCACAGATTGCCCAGGGATGCCCCGCCATGACTCTTCAAAATAGTTGTTTGGTGACAAATTAGGATATGACATTTTGTTTGGTCTTTCAATGGTGAATGTATGAATCAGGGTTTCAGTGCTCACATGTATGTTGATTGTTGCAATTGTGCGACATCAGGCAGGTGCTTTTGTTCATGTTTTCGTGCCGTGGATGTGCAGTGTCTTGGTCCGGGGGAGGTGGGGGGTGTCCGGGGGAGGTGGGGGGTGCCCGGGGTGGGGCCCTTGGGGTGTGATCCTGGGGTTGGTGGCGGTGGGTGTTGTGGCCCTCTTGGGTGTCCGGCACGCAAGTTCAGTGGCTCCATGGCATCCGTTGTTCTTCGGGTGTGGCTCTGGGCTGGGCTCCCTTTTGTGGTGCAGGCTGCCGTCCGACTTTACACCAGTTCAGAGCAGGTGTCAATTTTCTGCTGCTAACGCGCCTTATCGCATGTTTCGTGATCTTTTCGCTGATCTGGCTGGTCGTTGAGAATGTTGTGGAGTGGTGTTGTCGCGGCTTTTTGCACGGGAACGTCTACTCTGCATCTCATTAGCGATAGTTGCTGGGGCCATCTGTAGCGATGTTTTTTGCGGCTGCTATCACAAGTAAACAGGTGCTATGGGCTGTTAGCACCAGCTTATGAATGGGGTGATAAATGTATCGCGACTTTCACTGCGATAAAGTGCCGTTAACTCGGTGATAGCTCCTTGAGAATATGCCCCTAGGTGATTGGGAGAATGAGGGTATGCTCTTTCTCACTAATTTCCATTCACTTTTATCTTCACATGGTGTATCAGAGCTTTTGCAGTCTGTTAGTTATATTCAGTGCTTTGGTGATCCAGTCTAAGTGCACTTAATGATGTGTATGTTCACAAAAAGGTAATTGCTTGTGCTGTGAAAGAAATCCAACTTGAAAGTTTTATTTTTATTTAGATTGGCCTGTGAAAGAAACCCAACTTGTTGTACATTTTGTTTTTGTTTAGATTGGCCCCTGAGGAAGGGGCAACGTCCGAAATGTATTGGGCACAACCATTATTAGTGGACATATCGATGAACTCATTTTTGAAAGAAGGGGACCCCCTACATAACCAATGAACTTGCTATACGCAGGGACTTAACAATAATAGGAAAGAAATTGATAGCAAGCTACGATCAAATTATGCCAACTAATACCAGGTATATGAATGGACGTAACCAATAACTATGCTCCACATATAGATATATAGATGAATTTAAAAAGATATATATTCATATAGAAAAATAGTTGATGAATACAAATAAAATTGTATGTATATTTTTCAATATCAAATTTGTGTCTTTGATCTATAGGTGGAGCATAGTTATTGGTTACGTCCATTCATATACCTGGTATTTGTTGGCATAATTTGATCGTAGCTTGCTATCAATTTCTTTCCTATTATCATATCAATAAACTCAACATTGTAATTGGTTCAAGCTAAATTTATAATTCAGGCAAAAAAAATTAATCCTGAATATTGTTTAAATAAACTATGAAAAATAAGATAAATTAGTGTTTAATGTGGTTTATAGTGTAAGATAAATTAATCAGCAGTGCACTCTTAGTCCAAGGAACCAAAATTATTTTGTTTACTACACTTGTTAAACGCCCCAGATTAAACAGTAAGATGAAGCGTTGGTACTTTGTTCTTTTTTAGTGTATTTTGTGATAATGTGAACTGGCAGGTCTGTTCACTTTGGTATTTGTACTTGGAGTTTATAGTTATTGCTTTAGATTTGTACTAGCATGAATAGCTGTGGGGCTGGTTGTATGTTATAGGTGATGTAATTGTTTGGAACTAGTAAGATACATTTTTGATTAAGGCTAGGTATATGTAGAGCACAAGAGATACATGTTCATAACTAATAATTGTCTGTGAATATAACTTGGTGAGTGCGTATATGCTATATATTTCCACTGTTTTGTTTCTGAAAACTGTATTTGAGATCTTATTCTATAGATTTACGTGTAATTTAATTCTGATTTGTTTAGGATATATGTGGAGTAATATATATTTTTTTAGGTATGTTCTGAGTAATTTTATGCCTGTAGATTTGCATCCATTAAGGTCTTGTCACATGGGTGGTGGTTATATTTTTATGTAATTTTTTTATAGTTTGTGATGGAGGGGCCATTTGTAATATGTCACAAATAGGTGTTTTGTTAGATTTCTGATGTAATTTGTAGACACTGTATTATTGCTTAATGTACTGTGCACTACCAAGCTGATGTATTATATGGTGGTGGTATTTGTCACAATACAATATGGGTTCTACCCTGTGGAAAATGTTCTTTAATTAACATTTGTGTAATTCATTTGGTGGTGTTTTTCACTGGGCACATCATAGAATGTACTTATTGTATCTAATGTGATTATTACAAAAGAACTTCTACTTTTGATTACCTTTATCCCTGATGAAGTCGAAGGCATAACACCAGTACGACGAAACATGTGTTGGCTAGAGGCTTGAAGATTAGAATTAAAGAGACACAAGAATGGACAATTTTGGAGTGAACTATTAATTTTTATGTGCTCAAAGGTTCCTTTGAAAAACAAAACTATTTCTTCTATTGAAGGCTGTGTAGTGTCCGCCTTTCCTTTTAGAACACCATAGCTTGGATGAGACATATGTAGACTGATTTCATATAATGGTGGGTGTGCACCTGTTGATGTCCTGTCACCTATTGTTGTACATTTAATAAATAAATAAACCCCAGACTGCTCCTTTGTTGCACCTACCAAATAAGTGTGGTAACAGGTGGTTTATCTATCCGTAGACCCATCCTGTAGATGAAAAAGCATTGGCAAAGATAGTAGGTCTTGCTTTGTTGACATATTGGCTTTAACAAAGCTTTTTGCAAATCCTGTGCAGCATCAAGGAAAAAACACAAAATGCTTTTTGCAGATGCTGGGCAGCATCGGCCAAAAAATATACATAAGAAGGCATGATGACACTAAGAAAATGTCACCCTAATAATTGCGCCGGTGCGAGCTTCCGTGATGACATATGCATTTGTCATGCACTTGTGTGCCAGCATAATGACATGAGTGGCACTATACTTTTTTTTATATTGATACAAGTTGGGGACACACTTGGATGGAGAAAAAAAAACTTTGCTTGTGCAAAAGCTCTACCAGGCCCTCCAAAAATAAAAGTGAAATAGAAGCAAGATGTGGGAAGCAATGGGGAGTGGCAGGCAGGGCCGGACTGGAAATCCCCTGGTGGGCCGCACGGGTAGGGGCCGGTTTTTGTTATAGGGCTGTTTTTGCAGCATAGCTACAAAATCGGATGAAAACTGGCCCTGGCAAAGAGCTCGGCGGCACCCCCAACCCCCCCTTGGGGGGTGCCGGCCGAGCACTTGGCCAGGGCCGGTTGTGGTTCCCAGTCCGGCCCTGGTGGCAGGAGATTAGTGGTAATGGGGAGTGGCTTGGGGGACAAATACAACAGGAAATGAGTTTGGGGGAAGCAAGAGAGATGTGAGGGGGAAGCAGCATACAGGGGAGAGAGCAACACATAGCGTGGGGAGGCACATGATTAGCGGAAGAGAAACTCGAGGGAGAAAGGTGGCAAAAACATGCACTCTCATACATGCCAACAGCTTCTACTCAGATGAGAGACTCACAATTTTTAAAGCCAAAAATGGCTTTATTTTACCTGTCTCTTGCCTAATACTGTCTCTGCTTCAATATAAGTCAATGGGGAAAATACACTCTCATTTTTTATTTTCAAAATCTGCTACTTTCCTGTTTTAAAATGTTGGCATGTATGTAGTCTCATGGAGGGCTTAATCAAAAAGAAAAAAGTATTTCCCTAAAAGTAAGCAGTGGAAGGGTACAACTCAGCCTGTCAAACGGATGGTAAAAAGGCTGTGTTCCAGGTGCAGCACAAACACAAGATGGACAAGGCGGGACATTAAAGCTAAACAATGATAAGCAAATGGCATGCTCCAAGCTCATTGTAAATTCTCGGTAAGCCCATAACCAAACAGTTCGCATTGCTTGGTAAGGGAAAACAAAAAAGGGACTCAGAACTCCAAAAAGGAAACGTAAATTGAAGCTATTTTAACAGTCTATGGCCTAAAATTGCCTCTGCTTCTATATAAGTCAGCAGGGAAAATGCATTCCTGTAATTTCTGTTCAAACTCCTCCACATTCCAGTTTTACATTGTTGGCATGTATGTCGTCTCATAGAATGACTAACCAAAACGAAAAAAGAAGTTCCCTAAAAGAAGCAGTGGAAGGGCACAAGTCAGCCAGTCAAAAGGATGAGAAAGAGGCTATGTTCCAGGGGAGACACAAACACAAGGTGGGAGAATAAAGCTACCCAATGGTGAGCAATGGGCGGGCTCCAAGCTCATTGTAAATTCTTGGTAAGCCAACACACAGACAGCTTGCACTGGCTGGTAGGTGACAGCTAGAAAAGGAATCAGAACACCAAAAACCAAAGGTGCTTGAAGGATTTCCTCTGCCTTGCCAAACCCACCAGGATCCCTTGAACCCTCTCCTGTCTGATCTGTAGCTGATTCATCTTGATCATGAGAAAGGAAACAAAGAGACTAAGAGGAGCAGAGCATCACCCCGACTGCCCTGGGATCCCACCTATGGGAAGTACAAAGTCTGCAAACAGATTAATCTGAGGCCATCGTCTCCAAAAATCATTCTATTATCAGTGAAAACTCCAGCGATGAGCGGAACTTCAAAAAATGAGATGCTGACCCGGCATTAGTGCTCTGCTCCCTGACTACTGAAGGGGGGGGGGGACTATACTTGATACCCGGTGATGCCGCCTAATGGCACTGAGTCAGACACCAGGGCGTCAAGGGGACCGCCGACAACCAGGCACTCCAGGACCATGATGGCATGTGTGCAGGGGGGGGGGCAATGAGTAGAAAAGAAGAAGGACAAACAAGGGTGAAGGCCTACACCATAAAGTGTAGATCCTAGGAGAGTAATTAAACACCAGTATCTCCATGCCAGATATTGGGCTAGATGAGAATGGGAGGGTCAGAACCCCCTGGAAGGAAAAGGGAGGAAAAAGTGCAGCAAGGTTCCAACCCTCACTCCCCACCTCCAAGGACAAGTGACAAACTAACCAGGTGCCTGCCTCCCCTAGAGTTAAAATGAGAGAAGTTCAGAAGAGGTTGCTAGGATTAGGGTTCACAGATGCCTGTGTCTGGGGTTGGAGCATCCACTGGGACGAGGAACAGTGATGAAGGTGTAATGTCTCGGATATTGTAAGGGCTGACATTTTACGCAGGTTGTAAGTCAACAGGCGATGTGAAAGATCTCTCTGATGGTGTAATAGTTCTCTTCCTGTGACAGTTGTTGCTCCATTACACCATTGACAAGCCAGCTTGGCTTCTGAAGGGCACTTAAGGAACTGTTTCCTCATAGCACTGGAATGGTACAGGGTGTTCTAGTTAGGGTGAACAAACATAGGTACGTTTGGACCCCTGTGATAAAATGGTTGTGGGTATAAAGAGCTTTATATGTTCAGTACTAGAATAGGAGGTGTAGGAAAGTAGGGTCTGCTTCTATGGTTGACCCCACTTTTTGCTTGATGTAATACTTCTTCTGAGTAGTCTGACTGGGATCCTGCTAATCAGGGCCCCAGTCTCTCTGCTTTCTCCCCTAAACTGTTATGGCAAATACTTGGTTACATACCAGATTGGATACTGGGGTACCCTTATCAGTCCCTTGTATTTGGTACTCAGGTACCCAATGCATAGGTACCCCAGAGGTCCCCCATAGGCTGAAGCATGTATTGTGCCACCTATGGGAGACCATTCATATCTCTACAGGCCTCCCATTGCAGCCTGTGTAAGCTGGTGCTAGCACCACTTATGAAAGATATAGGTTTCCCTATATCAAAGGTCACTGCACTTAAAACCTATAAGTCACCCCTACAGCAGGCCTTTTCAATCCTGAAGGCAGGGTGCTTGGTTCTAAGTTTGAGGGTGCCCCTGCATGAGAAGGACACCCCTACAGCCTACGGAGTCCATTCTTCCGGGTTGTAAGTGAGACAGCTATATAACATATAGAGGGGCGCTGCATCATTACGCGATGACCATCTCGAAACTGGCTGTAATGTACCTTGTCGTGTTTGGTATCAAACATGTTGGAATCATACCCCACACCGTAAATGGTGTGGGGGGTATGATTTCAAGCACTGTAAAGGCCCTTCGTTAGGCCCTAGTGCTCCCGGTACCAGTCTTCTAGACCCGGACAGCACAACATGGCTGCTGCCGAACTGAGACATGATCCTGCCCTCCTGCTGCTGAACCAGGCTCGAGCAGGGGAAGGCAAAACAATAGGCATTCTGTCACAGGGAGGTGTGACCACCTCCCAGACAGGGTTTACTGTATTGGGGCAGGGTGGGAGCGCTTGTCAGCGCCACATAGTCTGTAGGCAGGGCACATTTGGTGCCCTCCGTACATAATCCAGCTCAAACCAGTTCAGGGAGCTGTTGGCTCCCGCTTTGGCGCAAAACTGGAAAGGGACAGGGGAGTATCCTCCCCTTTGTCTAGCCCATTTAGGGAGGGACCCCTGTATCGTCCCAACCCTTTCCTTAGGGTACTTAAGGGCTTACCTGTGGGTGGGTCCCTAGATTCGTTGTAGAACATGATACAATTCAGACACCACTTCAACGTTGACCGTCTGAGCACTCTGGACTTCAATGGACTTCGCTCTGAGCATGAAGGCTGCAACCGAGAAGACTCCTGCTGCTCCTGATCTCTTCACCCTGCTTGTCTGCTGCACCGTTCATGCCTGTGCTCTATACAGCAACCCGTCCATGGCCTGTGGACATCCTAGACACCTGAAGGAATCTCCCTTGAAGTGAGTCACTTCTCTGCATCTGCAGGCACCGCAATTAAGCTGACCGGAAAGTTTGTCCTGGGCTCCCATGGACTCCGAAAGGCTCAGCAACACAGGTGGTGGTTCTCCACATCCCTCGAGGCCTGCCCTGCTCTTTCACTAAGTTTGAGGCCAGTATCCCTCGTTGGAGCGTCAGGAAACAGACCCCTGTGCAAAGCGTTGACTTGCAGTTGCAAAGGCTTGTTGGCTTCCTTCCACTAAGATCTTCGGGCTCCAAGTAGCCCCAACCTCAAGCATCTCCAGTGACCAGAATCCTGGACCACACCGCATTACTTGCACCGTGGGCCTGCTTCTTTGGTAGCGGCTTGAGGTCCTCTTGTGACTCCAATGCCTACGGCCTGTGGGTCCTGCCAAGGGTCACATTTGAATTATTTTGGGTTCCCCTGATTGCTCGGGCCTGCCCTGACTCCACTGCCACATGGTGAGTCTCCTGGACCCTGCTGGTCCCAACTATGCACCTTCTTCTACTGCTTTGTTGGTTGCCATTGCCAAGGCTTGTTGGCGCTCCTGCTGGACTCCGATCCCTCAACTCTCGACATCTGACGTGGGACAGCTCATGTACAGCTCCTGGTCTTCCACTGCATTGTCTGGTCCACACAGCTACAGTTTCAAGGTCACTGTCAGCTCTCCTGCAACGCCCGACATCGGTGGGCATTCGTCTTCCGTGCCTCCTGGTCACTCTTGAGTGACATAGACTCTGTCCCCTCTGCTTGCAGGGTCTTAACATCTTGAATCCACCTTTGGGCTCCACCGGACACTTTCACCTTCTCCAGCAGCGGCATCTTTCTGAAGTCTCCCATTGAGTTTGACGACGGTTTCCGACGCCACTTCACACCTATGCACCTGGCTTCCCTGGTGCAGGTATCCTTGTTCCTAAGGTATCCACGGGTGGGGTGGCTGTCCAACCTCTTGTCATCCACAGGGTTTCTTCAAGGTCCACTGGGAAGGGTCCACTTTCTTTAAGATTGCATAAGGAACTTTTTACATTGACTTGTACGGAGTACGGGGTCGTTTTCCTATACTGCACACGACCTCCTTGGGGATCCTAGATACTCACCTTGGGTGGCTCCTGGGGTCCCCGGTACTTCTACATCCTCTGACTATTGTCTTGACTCGAGTCGTGGTTCGCATACCACTATTTTAGTAGATGGTTTGGTCTCCCCCTGGGGACCACTGTGTATTCTGTTCTACTTACCTGTTTCTATTGAAAAGTATTGTGTGCATTGTGTATATCTCCGGCTAGGAGATATCTGTATGTGTTAGTGAGTGTCTTATAATGAATACACATTTTTCTAAATACACTGTGTGGGACTTTTTCACTTAATCTACAACTATAAGATTGTGTTGTGGTAAAACAAGCTGCTTTACACTCCTTCTGGACTAAGCCTGAAGGCTGCTCTCCACAGATACCACTTAGAGAGCTTTTTAAGGTTGTCTAGGACTTCTAAAATCACCATGAGGGTTGCCTTGATCAGTGCAAGGTGTCGACTTACATAAGTGTACATCACATACTGAGCCAGCCTCTCACAGGAGGTTTGCCATTGGTTTGGAATGAGGTGCGTTTGTTGTGCCAGTACTGGGTTAACTGTTTTGCTGCTGAAAGAACTGTCATTGGTGCTGTCGAACTTATACGGCCCTCGACAGGCCTTCTCCTCGGTTAGTTTCCAACTGCAAATATTGCTACAAATAATCTGCATTTTATTCCAGTTTTTCCGACCCTGGAGAAGCAGATGACGATGAATCAAATAAAGATGCCGCAAGATAGAAGTCCTAGCGCCTACTGACCTGACCAGGAGGTAAGGAAAGCCAGTATCTCTTATTTCAATCCCACTTTGCAGGCGCTGATAACTTCTGAGTTGGGCTCTGGTGGACTCTGGTGTGTCCTAATGAGTTTTGATTGCTCTTTGCCGGGCTCTGGTGGTTTGTGAGGAGCTCAGATGAGTTGTATTTGGTTGCACTTACTTAGTGCCAATATCGGCCACACTCACCAGCCCTCCCGCAGCAACATACAGGTAGCATAAATAAGCAGACAAGACAACTTTTTGGTGGAGAAAATTGCTGCAGGTTTATTAGCATACCAAATATGCCAACATGGTGGGTTATCTTACAGGCGATCCAAAGGCAAGCCGCCCCTCGCGGCTTACCACCTGATGGGCCAACTTGCATCGTGGTCTTAGCCAATCGGTGCTTAGCGGTTGTGGTGAGGGGATAGCCCCTCCCACTTCCGGTGAAACATTGGTCCACCATATAACTCACGCCCCCCCCCCCACGAGGGGCGGAGCGTTCAAGCGACCCCCGGTTGTACAGGTTTCCAACCGCCCGTAGGACAGATGGGGCGCCGTCGCACCCCAGGGTCCACCGCACAGACTTCCTGGGGATATTCGGCCTCAGCACCCTTTGTGCTCCTGAAGAGGGTACCCCTGAGTACCTTTCCGCCTCTGGATCGCCATGTAACTCCGCCTGCAACACAAATAAAAAGATTAGAACCTCCTTTCTCCCCTCACCCCGATCGCTGGGAAGCGGAAGGGAGGGAGTCGGCGTCAGGGCGAGGGGACAAAGAGGCCACCAGGGGGGCGGGGGAGGACTATATACCTCTCCCTGCCCCCCATCGGCCGGAAGTGACATGCGGGACCCCGGCAGGGGTCTCTGGACAAAAGACTAGGCTGCCCAGTGTGCCATCTTGTGGCACTAAAGGGGCCGTCCTCTTATGAGGGTCCCCTGCGGGGACTGTGTCGGTCAGCCCGCAGTACTCCGAGGCAGCTGTGATAGTCGCCAGGGGTTCGTGTAGGCTCCGGCGGTGAGCTAAGCACCATAGGGCTCCAATTGGCCCTGACTGAAAGTTTGTGATGTGCCCTGGCAGTCTTAGGGGTGTTGTCAATTTCAAGGTGCTTTTCGGCTTCCTCTAGGATCACAAGCACATATTTTGTAATGAATAAACTATTCCCAGAAATGCATACTTTTCACAGAGAAGCACCACGGAGGGTGCGCCTCAGAAACGAACGCAGTGCAGGGTGTGAAGTTTCTGACAGGCCCTTGCAGGCTCTTCCCTCTATTCTCGAGGGGGGAAGGGGGGGGGGGGGGGGTTGGCGACGGAAGTGGTGTGTCATTATTAACGAAGCCAATGCTCGCAGCCTCGCTTTTTTTCCGGTGGTAGTAACGAATTCCGTGTTTCCCTAGAGCGTGTCCCGGAAGAAAGAGAAGGCTGTTTGCAGGCACATTGAAGCTGGAAGTCCCTCGCTGCAGCCATTGGCCAGACCGTGCACAACATGGCAGAGGTAAGAGAGCCCTACGCTCCTGTAAGTGGCCTCTGTGTGCTTGCTCTCACGGCTACCAACTTCAGGGCGCTCAGAGACTTCGCGAGGAAGTTGGTGGTCTTGGGTCACAGTGGCTCGTTCCAAGTTACCACACATCAAAAGAGTATTTTCTTAACCGCGTCTCTTCTTTTACGATGAGGATAATAATTGTATTGTAATTGCATTTATATAGCGCTTACTACCCCTGACGAGGCGTCGAAGCCCTTTGTCAGCGAGTAGCACGCTACTTCGAAACCCATGAAGGATTCGTGGTGAATTAGTGGCAATAATCACGGCTTTAATTGAATTGAAAAAAACAGGGGGGGGGGCGGTCTCAAAGGGGCGTGGACGATGTAATTAGGGACGTGACTTAAAATCATGTAAACTGAAAATCTGTGCTTAGCATAGTGTGCCACCTGACTGGTATTTTGCTGCTCCTGTAATTACATTCAGATATATAACACAGCAAGTGACATTACACTTACAACAAGCCAGGACTATTGACTTTTTGCCAATGGTTGTTAGCTGCATAACATAAATAAGCAACAACCATGGCTTCGGTACAGTATAACATATTGAAAATGCTTCAGCTTTGAAACGATGAGAATATGAAAGGATTATAATGCAGGTTTTGAAGTCACATTAAAGGCAGGGAAGGGTAACACTGCTTGAGATTTAAGATTTGGTTTGCACCCTGATGGTGAGTGCATAAATGGAAAGCCCGATAGGGACCCGTCTCAGCCTCTTCTTTTTAGAACTGCCAGGACCCGGCCCACTTAAAGCCCTGACAATAAGTCATAACAACTTGTTTTTATGTAGCGCTTCTGTAATTTATAAGCACTGTAAACAACGGGGGTTACTATTTCTAAATCATTTTACTTACCTCAGAAGGATGAAAGGCTGACCAACAGTGAGCATGCTTTTTTGAGCTGTATGCATTGCAAATGCAATAGCTCTGGGGGATTTAGGTTTTAGAGTTGGGGCTTTCGAAAGGTCTCCACGTAAAGAGTGCAGGCACTTAATGGCTCACAGTGCTGTCCAAGCTTCTGACAGCGCACAGTACACGTCAAATCTGCTACGATTGGGAAAATCCGCGTTAGCTTCCACGCTCATCCACTCATTGACCTCTCTGCTGGCACTGTCAACATCGGCTGTCTTTCCTGTACATCTCAATAGAAGCCAGAACTCTTCCACTTCTCTCTGGTTCCAACCCCTAGTTAGTGTTTTAGATTATGAACCACTGGTAATAAAAAAGATAAAGCTACCAGGAAGTGTGTCACGAGCTACAGAACACTTTTATACAGACTAAACCTGCATTATTGTTTTTACAAATAATGGAATCCCCTGTAATCATGTTTGCTGTTGCCAGTTTTCTCGTTGCGTCTATTAGTAGTAGGAGGAATAGACAGGCAGCCCATCAGGAGTGAATAAACTAGTCATCATAAGTTTATTGACAGTGATTAACTGTTTTTAATAATGGAAATGCCTTTTTATGTTTTTTAACTGTTTTTATATTGTATAGTATACTTTTATGATTTTAAATAATCGAATAAAGTGGTTTGACCTGGACCTGACCTGACCTGGTGTCACGAGCTACAGTAGTGTTCTGTTAACATTGCACAATATTTCGCAGCACATGTGCAATAATGTCAGAGTGGCAAGGAAATGATTTCTGGTGTGAGGAGCTAGAGAGGAAGAACAATAGAAAGCATTCAGTATAAACTTTGTATAAGTACACTTACAACATATCCTGCCAGGGAGCCATAGGATATGTATGCGAGGGCGGGAAAGTACAATGGGGAGCAAACAATCTCTACGCAACTCTTGGTGCCATGATTACTACCAGATAATCTCCTCACAGTCCTAAAGTGTACCCAGCAGGAAGGCACTTGACCACAGCTAAATGAAAGAAACACTCAGGAGGAAACACCTTGCAGTCCACAGGGACTTTTACTGAACAAGTAGAAGGAATCAACATGACACTGAGATTAACCCTATAGCTTCTGGGCCTTATCCCACCCCCCTTTAGTGCTGAGCCCTTATTTGGCTACTTGGGGTAGTTCGAGCTCAGGGCTCCATAACTTTTTTTCCCTCAGGTATCCATGCCAAATTTGTGTCCTTTTTTACAACACCCTGTGGAATCTAAAGGCACCCAGGGTTTGTGGATTTCCCTGGAGGGGACTGAGAAAATAACCAAAATATAGCTTACATTTTAGTTTAAAAAAATAGGGAAAAGTGTTCAAGTAAAAGTGTCTGTTTTTTCTCCCCGAAATATGACATCAACGAACAGTTTGCTGTACTAAAGTCACCATCTTCCCAGCTTTTAGGAACATACAGAGCTGAATAAAAAAGTATTTTCTGCCACAGTTATGGGCATTTTTCAAAGAGTCATCTCATTTTTCCTATTTTTTGTGTGCTCAACCTACTTCCAGTTTGTGGTGGAAATCATTGTGAAAGCCATGGGTGAGCCAGGAAAGCTATAGATTTTTGGTAAGTAGACAAACGTCCAAATTCAGCAAGGGGTCCTATGTGTAGATCCATCAAGACTTTCCCCAGGAATATAACTGTTAAATAAATATTGAAAATGAGTAGGAAAAAATGGCCATTTGTGGCTGCATTTTCCTCTGTAACCTTTTGTCACAATGACTGATTTACTAAAGCAATATACCGTTATGTCCGCTAGACCTTTCTGGTTGCAGGGATGTATGGAATTTATAGCTTCTCCAAGAACCCAAGGTACCCAGAGCCAACAACTGAGCTGCACCATACAATGGTTTTACAATGAATACTGATATAGACCATTTCATATAGTGAAACAGGCAGAGTGAAATATGGGTTTCAAATAAACCTATGTATTTCTGAAATGGGCACAAGATGTGGAGTTTATGAGCAGTGGTTATTTGTACATCTCTGAATTTGTGGGTACACGTACTAGCGTATGAATTAAAGGGGATTTTTGTAAAGGTCTTCTCTATTATACACTGGCTGAAATCTGAAAGGGATAAATGCAACAAAATCCAATTGCTAATAACAAATGTTTATTATTCTATGCTTCCACAGGTCTTCCAATAAAAATGGCACCTCACTTGTATGAGTAGGCTTGGTGCCTGCCACAGGAAATGGGCCAAAACACAACATGAATGCATCACATATTTCCACTGAAAAGCTGAACCATTTTAGGTCTCGCTGAGCCAGCGCATGCGTTGCTCCGAGACGCATAGTATCGGGGTTTTCAAAGTGCTGCCTGGTGGCGTAGCGCTTGCGTTCATGCAAGCGTGCGCGCGCAGCCGCCATCTTTTTTTTCTTTTCACTTTTGCACGGCCGTGTCACTTTCCCGGCCGCGCGTCTATCGGCTTAATTTTCCTTTCGCACGGCCGTGTCACTTTCAAGGCCGCGCGGCTATTGCTTGTTTTTGATGGCGAGCGGCAGACCCACCTGGGCAAACTCCTTTATTTTCCGCCCTCTGCCCTCCAGATGCAGACGTCACCCTCCTTACGTACAGAGTGTAATATGATTGTAATATGTGAGCCCACACCTGCTGGCCAGGTTGCAATTACCAGCGCAGGGCCACGCAGCCACACCACAGGCCCTGTAGCAAAGGTTGTTCTTACTGCAAATGTACTGTAGTAGGTTTCATGGCATACTTTATGAACAGGTGCCTTTGTTGAAGACAATGATGGCTCGGTTTTTGCAGACAGCTTCAGATAGTTAATCTACAACAACATGCAAGTTTTCATAATATGAACTCCATTACCGTATTCTGTCATGATAAAGATATGTTCACATTTTTTTGTGCTCTTCCAAAGCGGTTAGGTAAAAAACAGCTAACCTTTATTTTATCATGTTTACCACGCAGTACATATACTTAACATATATTTACTGTACTATATGTGCATTACCAGTTTACAAAAGGCAGGTACTAGTATAAACACCCATGCCTTTAGTGTACAAATGATTATTAGGTTTGAAGTGTCCCTTAGTTCGGAAAGAGCATTTCATCTGTGAATACCAATCATGACTTGGGGTTCTGTTCATAAAGCACACCGAGCACCCATAGTTCTCAGATGAGGATGTAGAGGACTCAATGAGGAATCACAGTTCCAAGTATCTTCTAGCACCATCAGAGTTCAGAACTCCCAACATCTAATCATAAAATTGCACGGATTGCCGCTAGACAGCTCACTGACATGCTTGGACAGAAGGAAACTTGTCAGCTGAACATACCTACGCTAACATATTATGAATCAGACTATAAAACTTAATTAGATTATACTAAATATAACAAAGGCATCATCATCAAGAAGAAAATTCTCAGTATCACTATCATGTTCCCTTTATGTTCACAGTGTACAGTGCTATAATCCAGTTTTTTCAAACCACACAGGTTCGCAAGAGTACTCCAGGAATTCTAGGGCAATCCAAAATTATCCAGCAGGTGATAAAATCTCCATGGGCAAATGTGACAAATGTGCTTTTACACAAGTAACTTTTCTTTTTCTCTACAAGTAATTATTTTTCCCCATAAAGTAACTTCTTCCACTGAATCGCTCATTAAACATTTGAGCTCAATTTCCATCCTGGAAATGCAATTACTTTTGTTTTAGGCAAAAGCAAATCTCTCTTTCCAGAGTGGGAAACAACTTGCAAGGAGTCTGCTAAAACCTACATACTTCTAGGTCTGTGCCATACTTATAGGTTTGCGGATGGTCACATACTTTTGTGGGGTACACCATCAAGAAATGCCAGAATCGCAACCTAGTCCTAAAACATGCATGCAGCATTTATCCGTAAGTGCACTTTAGGAACACAAATTACACCAATTCTGAGCCTGTGGCTTAAGTCTTTGGTGATTAGGCTTTATGCAGTGGCTCAAGTAGTTCCCAGACATATAGGACTAGGACTACACAACTGTTTACAAGAAAGCCTTCTTAAGTTATCCGGTAGTCAATTAGCACCTGCCCCCCCCAATCCACTCTTATAGCTTTGGGGGCCTGGAATAATCTGAATTGTCGCACTTGTTGGAGTGTGATAGTTAGTACTGTCATCTGCATCACTGGCAGACACAATGGGCGGAGCAAGCTGCTGTGGCCTCCTGACGAGCGCCCTGGCACTTTTTTTCCCCCACCAATTAAACACTGACATGGCTCCATCTGTTATTGTGGTCAAGTCTTCTTTTACCACTGTAGCTTGGTTACACTTGTTTACTGTTTTTTAGGTCTCGCCTTTGCGACCTTATAAGTGTTAAGCCATGCAACTGTTGTTGCAACATGGATATTTTGCTGCATAAATAAATACTTATAAGGTCCCAAAAGCGAGACCTATTGGCTATGCCAATGCTTGTTTTCCAAAGTGGTTAGTTCTAGATTTTGGACCGTAGCTCAGCCAGCATCTAAGGAAACCTAGCAAACCTGTGCTTCTTTGAAAAATCCACACAAGTCACCCCTCCCAGGATTACCCCTAGGTGCCTAGTTCTCAAAAATGTACAGCTTTGATACGTTTCCCTAGGTCCAGTCTGATCTAAAATCCAAAATCTACAGCTATCCTCTTTGCAAAAATAGGTGCCGTTTTGAGTGGAAAAATGTAATACGTCCATGTTGGGTTTTGGGCCGTTTCCTAATGTGGGCACTAGACCTACCCACACAAGTGAGGTACCATTTTTATTGGAAGACTTGGGCGAATGCTGGGTCAAAGGACGTTTGTGGCTCACCCCAGAGTTCAGAACTTTTCATCACAAAAATGTGAGGAATATGTGTTTTTTAGTCAAAGTTTGAGGTTTGCATGCTGAGACTACTCCACCTGCCAAATTTAGAAATGACCGCCAAGCTGGTGGTCAGTTCGAAAACATTGACAGGAGCCACCAAAATTGAAGATCCTGTCAATGCCTTTTTATGTTTGGTGCAGCACTCCATGAACATGATAGAACCGTCCATCAATGTAAAAAAAATGTTTATAAACAAAATTTGAGTCAGATTTTCTTTTTGAGAAAAAATAAGTCCCTCTCACCATTAGAATTTTCTCGCATAGCAAGGGGGAGCCTTAGACAGTTATCACTGATCCTTATCACCATTGTTTCCAGGTGGTGGGAGCAGGGAAAAAAGCCATATGTGTCTGCACATCTAAATTAGGTGGACTGACACAGAGGTCAGCCAGCCTCAGATGGCCTTTACTCAATTAGGACACAGAGGGATTCAACCATGCCACAGATGGTAAATTAGTACTAGATGTGGCAGATGCATTTTGCATAACCTGAAGGTGACAAATAACATATTTTTGTAAGCCAAACAAAACCAAATTCCTACAATACAAACAGGATGAAATAGCTACATGGCATGCCAAACTTTGCCCGTCATCTCAGAGGCAAGGAAGAATTTTCCTTGAGTTCTTCAAAATGGAATAACGTGCCAGAAAGTTTGTCACCATGCGGGCAGAAGGTAAGATCAGCGTTGAAATCAACACCTTACTTTTTGGGTATAGTGGCAGGAGCTGAGAATGGGTCAAGAGGCAATGACTATCAAACGGAGGTCTAGGTCTAAGAAGGATTCCCTAGAATTAACACCTCCGTTTTATCTGCATTCATTTTTAAAAGGGTAGTGGCTATCAAACAGGCAACTGAAACAATAAATTCCCAAAGTCTGTTGGCAAACACAGAGTTACCACCACTTTGTTGTAACATGAATTAAATATAAATAGCACAGTTAAAAAAGTAAAGTCAAAATAATGAATTAAGGGGAGTAAGTAAATGTTAAAAACTTCACAAAGTGCACAACAATGCTTAATAAATCAATGCCCAGTATTTTTACTTAAAAAAAAAACGTATTTGTAGGAAAGTGGAATATTATGTGGTATGGGTGAATATCCTTCTCATGCAATAATATCACAATTCCCTCAAAGATAAGGGTTCATAAGCAATTGACAAGGTTTGAGGGAAATTCAAAATTAAGTTATAAAAATAGAGTATATATTTATGTAAATTTGTACACCAAAATAAACTAAATACCACACATATAACTGGAGTTATGGATTTTCAAAGCATTAGAAAATAAATGCATTGAATAGTTCAGACCTTTAAAATTGTAGTCAATGGGAAAATCTGCAAATGACAATCAGTCAATTAGGGGTTGAGGTACATTGTACCCTCTCAGGGTGGAGGTCTTTTGGGTCCCAGGACCAGGGCCCAACAGGCAGTTCAACTTTACCTGACCCGTGGAGTCTGGGTGCAGTCGTTGTCCTGGCTGCCAGTGGTCGTCAAATGGGAGTCTTTCCCAAGCTGCTTTCACCCTAGAGACTACGACAGCAGAAAGGGGATGCAAATACACAAGAGCAGGGTTATTGCTGACGTTAATCACAAGTGTTGTGAAGTGCCCTTTTAATGCAGCGTCGATTAAAGGGGTGGTTACCGGATTAATGACCAACAAGCCTTGGTAGCATTAAAAGTGACTAAAGGGAACTTGAACGTCTGGAGGTCCATGGGAGTGCGGTAGTAGCTTGAAACTTCAATGTAGGCCAGACAACACTTCCCACAATGCACCACACCATTTACTTTTGGGCGATCCATCGGTGGGTTGGATGGCCAGTGCTTCTTTGGTTCCTAAGCATTGTTTTAGCTGCAGTTTGCAGGGGACTGGTCACATCAATCCAGGGGAATCTGAAGGTGCTTTTGGATTCCACAAGGGTCCCTCACTTCGTGAGTGTCGAGTTTTAGCCAAGGATGAGGGTCCTTTAAACACTAGAATCAGTGGATTTAGGGGTGTGGAAGTTAGTAACCAATGGGCTGCTAGTCCCTGTAGCTAGTCCATCCCTGAGGTGACCAAATCCGTTTGGTGTAAGTTACCGTTTCTACCTAGAGCCCACTGTTTCTGCCCTCCTAAAGATGGCAGAACTAAACGTAAGGTGTACAGATCAGGCTGTTTACCCTGGAGGTGTGGCCAGCCTTCCTGGAGGTGTATACCTCCTGCATTTCTAATTTCCCACAATGCCAGGGCCCACGCTTGCCTGGGTCAAGGGGAGGGATGTGTCCTCCTCAGGGGGACAGCCCAGATGCATATCAGAGGCGGTGCAGCCCTTGAAGCTCACCGCTCTGATCTGGCACTTCACTAGCCCACTTGGGGAGGAGGAAGGTGTGACCTTCTTCCTGCCCAAGCCTTTGTTCTGACTCATGGGAGTGCTCACACTGCCTCAAAGGAGGTCAGAAGCCTGTCTTGGTCGCAGCTGGGGCAGAAAAGCTGGGCTTGCCAGCTAAAGCACATGTCAGCTAGGGTAACCAGGTAAGCAACCACTAGATAGCCACCTGGGTGCATGCCATCCTTCCTTTGGCACCAGATTTGTGTCAGGGGAGAGAAGGCATGTTGTTTAACCCCAAACTCAATATATTTAGGTGGTACCATAAGGGAGCTACCAACCCAAGTATGCCTAGGTGCGAGTCCCATGTTAACCTATGGACCACCTATTACTTATCGTGTACTTTAATGGTAAAGCCATTATAGAGACATATAAGCTTGCACTTACATGTCTAAGCTCTTACTATACTGCATCCTGCCTCCTGGGCACAAGAGACCTTCTCTAGGGGTGACTGACATATACTTAAAAGCAGTGCTGGGACCCTGTCACACATGGCCTGCTGTCATCTGTTTACCTGGGTCACTCAGAGTGGCGCAACCAGTGCTTCAGGCCCTGAATACCCCTTTATCACTCATGCCCTGGGTACCACAGTACCACTTACCAGGTAATTACAAGGGGGTTATGGCCTTTGTCAATCGGGGATGCCATTTACGCATGTTAGGGAGAGAGTACTGGGGCTGGAGCCTGGTTAGCAGGCTTCAACGCACTGTCAGAATAAAAAAACAACATCTAGTAGTCCAAATGGGGGCAAACAGTGGTGGGACATCTGCATAAAACCCTGTTTTCCTACAGTACTTTAATTTAGCCACAACTGCATTCTAAACCTACAATTACAAATGTACTTAAAATGTGACCAGCCTAGCATAACTTCAATTAGAGAGCTGGTCTCCTAGTGTTAAACAACTATATAATCCCTGCCTAAGGATAGGCTAATGCTAGACGTAATGTCAGGTAAAGCCACCTCCCTGACATACAGAATGATAATGAACAATATACCAGACCCACTGGGAGCCATGCGAGATGTGGGAGGATGAACTGGGTATGCTGGAGGATGACAATTGGGCAGTGGCAGTGCAGAGTCCCAGGGAGGTGGCCGCAAGTGGGCATTTTCACCTTATACAACTTCGCATTTTGCATAGATCACACACCTCTAGGGCCCTCCTACACCAAATGGCCCTCAGCGACACTGATTGTTGCGCTAGGGGCTGCCAGGAGGTGGGCTCCTTGTTCAACACACTATGGACCTGACTCAGAATTCAACAATACCGGAGAGAGGTACACAGGTTATGTCAAAACTGGTAGGCCAGAACATCCCACCAGAGGCTAGGTAGCACATACTGTGTGTGACAGGGGAAAACCATGAATGAAATATTTAAGGATCTGGCTGATGGTAGCAGATATAGTTGTGAAAAGAAATATTGCAAGGTCATAAGGACTGACCCCCAGGGGTTTACGGAAGGAAGGTATATCTCGACGTGCTGTGCAGCTGAAAAAGTGGTGTATCAAAGTCGGAGAATATCACGGAAGTGGGATAAGATCTGGGTCCAATGTGTGGGGTACAGAGGTTATTGAAGACAATACGGCTGGGGAAGGCAAAATGGGTGAGGCTGTGCCAGGGGAATTCACAATGCATTGCAATGACATTGATGCTGAACTTATTTATGCTGTTTTGAAACTGGAATAACCGTAGAGGCTATGCATGAAGACATCTGAACTTCTATGATGAATATTGGAAAAACTCAGTGCAAGCAAAGTGTGTTGCTAAGCTTTGTTTAATAAAAATAATAACAAATTATATGTTCAAGGCATATGAGCTGTACATCGTATACTTGTGCATAGATCGCCATCTGGTGTTGGGCTCGGATGTTTGCACTTTGTTTTTGTCTTGGAAGAAGTCTTGGTCGTCACGAGGTGACTCCTACTTAGGACGATAGTGCGCATGGGCATCGACTCCATCTCAAGATTGTTTTTTTCCGCCATCAGGTTCGGGTGTGATTTGCTGCACTGCGGGTCGATTTCGGTTTCGAATCTCCCTTCAATGCGCAATCCCTCTCCACTCAACGGTATTGTCTCGATTGTGTTTCCCTTTCGACGCGCACCTTTAAAACAAACTCCACGATCTTCGACGCGGGCCGTTGGGCCTATCCACCATGACCACGCCAGCAGACATTTCAAAAAATGCCCCGGGTGTGGTGCTAAGTTCCCACACACGGACTTGCAGGAGGTTTGTAATCTCTGCCTTTCCCCAGAGTATGAAGATAAGAACTGCGAGGCCTGGGCATCGTTCAGGTCAAAGAAAACCATCCGTGACCGTCGGGCTCGACATCACGAAAAGTCTACCGGAAGCAGCTCGATTCCGTACATCTTCGGAGCAGATCCTAATGTCCATCCGGAACAACAAGGTGATGAAGAAGACATCTCCACATCAGAGGCCGACGTCGAAGAAGAGACACTCACCCCGGCGCAGCGATCCGTGAGTACCAAAACCCCTCTCCCAAAAACCAGACCTAAGGCTCCAGTAACACCTTCACCGCCGAGCTCAAGTCGACACCTGCAACATGTCTCAGACGCCCCGCCCTCAGGCCCAGCTATGAAACCTAAAGACAAGCATTCTGGCTCGGGCTTGAGCGTGCCCCATTCGGGTGCCGAAAAGTCACCTTCGGCACCAAAACACAAGACCAAAGAGGTGCCATGCCTTTTTTCGTCGGCACCGAAGACAGCCTCCACGCCAAAGCCTTCGGTGTCGAAACACACCAAGGACAAACATTCAAAACAGAAAAACTCTTCGGAGCCGAAAATGCCTTCGGAGCCGAAAAAACCTTTGGAACTCAAAAATGTCTCAGAGCCACAAACCCCTATACCTAAACCTAAGGAGTCCAAGACCCCGCAGAAAGCCTCAGACACTCGGTCTAAAGAACATTCTGACCCTAAATCTTCGGCAATGAAAAAGGACATCCTACTCACACAGTCCGTACCAGATTTTTCGGATCCAAAACAAAAAACTCTTTATATTGACCCAGAAACTGGTAACGTTGTCACCAACCCTCCTAAAAAGAGAAAACTGGACGCTTCAGAGGAATATCAAATACCGAAGAACAAAAGAAAATGGGCACTAACACTTTTCCACCTCCTTCTTCTCCTCCACCTGTTCCAAATCTTTTAATTTCTCCAGAAAACTCCCCACAGCATACTTTTTCACCTCAACCACAAGATGATGAGGATGATGATACTGATGGGGGTGGGAATGCAAATCCAGATGGGGATGATGATGCATATACAATCCCACACAATGTAGACCCTTGGGATGACTACAACACAGATCCCGACCCACATAATGTCCCGGACCTTTATCCATCTAGGCCATCACTACCAGATGACACAGATGACAATATTGGCTTTGCGCAACTAATTAATAGGGCTGCTCAGGCAGTGGCGTAGCTAGAGCTTGTGGCGCCCGGGGCTATCCCTCAGATTGCCGCCCCGGTGGGGGAGGGGGGGTGGGGGGGGGGAGAAAGGACAGCACGCACTTGAAAGAGGTCCGAGAGACACGTAGCATCGCCGCTAATAGTTACCTCGATCATGCAAGTTACATGCACATACATGACACGGTCCAGGGCTACACAGCTGAATACACCAGTGACCGGCAGTACAAAGGAGGACACACAGACTGCATGATCTATCTGGGGACTCAGAAAAACCACATGCGACATCTATCAGAAAGCTGCGTGAACGATTACCTGGTAATCACCTCAGCACAATGTAAACATGCACATACATGACACTGTTCGGGGATCCGTCATTTACAGCTGACAATAAATGACCAAACATCATGGTCCCCCCCATTAAAGCAGTGGGGACGTGCACAAACGTGATGTGCTCTGAGGACCCAGAGCCAACTTAACAGTGTCGAAGCCTGTAATTCTTTATCTTTCAAAAACAGCAAATTAATTATTCACAGGGAATGACTCACTGTGTGCCCTTAGAACTAAACTCAGCACAAAGGGGTCAGTCAGCTCCACAACCTTGCCAACACAGACCAGATACAAAGCCCGCTCTGGTGGCCCAATGGCAACAACCAGGGATCACGCCCTGTCATTACTTCTAAGAAGCAGCAACCAACTCCCTGGGACCCAAAGCCAGCTTGTAATAGTGCATCTCTCCTTAAGAGCAACCTCAGCACACACATGGTGCACAGCCTACCCAGGGGGCCCAAAGCTAAAATATAGGGAGTGGAGACACATTGTCATCACAATCCTTAAAGCTGTAGGGGCCATGGGAATATGTTCAACCCTATCCAGGGACTCCGTGAATAATCAGAAGAAACAAGAAACATTGCATTTTTCTGCAATTTTGTTTTCACATTACTTTCATGGTAACCAACAGTGTTAAAAGTCTGCAAAAACAGTAAAATCATAATAACGTGTCTAGTATGGAACGCCAAGGCTGTGTAACACACGTCCCTGTAACACACGTCTTCAGCTGCCTCCCAGACCCGAATGTAGGCATGGCAGAATCAAGGTCTGGAGAAAAATAACCACTTAAAAGAAGTCCGGATATGAAGTAAGTTATGTGTGCTTTTACGCATGTGTGTTTCAAAATGTCCACGGCTCAATCATTGGACAGTGGTAGCTTGCTACTACTGGTATCGCTCTACTCACAGACATCCAGGAATAAAGCCCTTCATCAGATCCCTTACGCATTTCAAAAGGTTCATAACCTTAGTGGACACAGACCTGGATGCGCCTAGACAACTGCTGACTAACTGGAGCAATCACACTGGCAACCTGCGATCACAACTGGAGCTCTCGTAACCTAGGCCCTGGTGCCCTGGGATCAGAGAATACCAGGTTCTTCTCTTGTATCTCAATCTTTTGTGTTCCTTTCCTCTCACAAGCCAAAATGCTTAAGGTAAATAGCTCACACAACATTCAACTCTCTCTAGAACTCTAGGCTCTACAGATGAATGCATTATTTAGGAAGAGAGAGTAGAAAGGCTTGCCTGTGCTCGCAGGTAAATGTATCAATGAGAGAATGGAAGCAGAGAGGTCAGTTTATCCCTGCTGTTTCCTGAGGAGAATTACAAGAAGACATCAACATAAGGGCAGGGTACAGACTGACATTTACCCAGAGACGGGTGCAATAGCCCACATGTCTAACTGGCGCTAACAGCACAGCCACCACTAGCTCAGATGAAGACTTATTCCACACTCAGCGCTTATAGTACAAGTATCACTCATATGTCACAGATAGCAAAAGTACTACTTACGTGCCACAGTGACCACAGCTATCATCACATGTCAAAGGCAGCTGATTAGTACCATTCATCTGATCAATCCCTTGCTCTTCTGGTTAATTTCTTACTCAGTACAAACAGCAAATCTATCCTTTAAGTTTTTTGTCAGCAGAGCTACTCTCACCAGACAACAGAGCATTCCCAAACAAGTTACAGGGAGCAAAGCTATGCCTTAATAGCAGCTGAGCTATCCCTGAATAGGTGATTGTCCTTCTGACAATCTGTCTGCACGGTGTCTAAGCAACTAGGGAACAGGGAACCAGTGAACAAGAGGGGTTCGGGAATTAATGCTTTCAGGATGGCGTTTGGAGAAAGAGAGCCTCTCATACTTTAGTGGGACAGGTAAAACAAAGGAACCGGGAGACGCAATAGATAGGCCTTGGAGACAGAGAGACCTTAATATTGAGCAGCTTTAGGCTGGGAAACATCAGGCAGAGTAGAAATGGAAGGCTAGAACAAGACAACAGAGACATTGAAAGCAAGAGACAGGCCAGTTCCAACTACAAGGATGCAGGCAAATAAGAACCTAGGGTGGAATGTTTGAATTTGAACCTAGATGAGGAACAATGCATACCAAAGGAGAAACATAAAATCCACAAATATTGCACTAGAATGACTCTTGCATCAACCACCTGTGTCATGTAGAAGGGCACATGGCATTACTTTCAAACAACACTACCATAGCTGACACTAATTAGGGGGAAGGATTCAAGGCCCTAACCTCCACTGTGAACCACCATGCAGAACCCCCAAACACACTCAACATTAACACAGGTTAGGCTGGAAAGTGTCAAGAGTCTCTCCTCCTTCCCCCCAACTCCCTTTATAGAAAAGCTCTATGAGGATAACCAATGTCTTCCAAGCCAGCCACCCACATTAATGTGATTCAGTTCCTCTACTGGAAAACCTCTGATGGATGAATCACAATGTCTGCATAAAGTGCCGAGGCCAAGTAATTGGCTATCTCTGAACCATATCTGGCAGGTCAACATAACAGAACTACTGCTACACATGCTAAACAATGCTCTGTGTGTTTGGAAACGTTGCATACCAGCTGTCCATACTGTCCCTATGCTGTGTGTGAATTAGCGAAGCTTTAAGAGACCGTTCCACTTAAAAAAACAAAAGAAATCAAAATGACTGTCCTTGTCAATTTTTTTTATATTTAGCTGCTTACAATTGTGTTTCCATTATTTTTTTTATAAAATTTCCCAAATTAAGCTTGAATATTGACGTTCAAACAGTTTGAATCAAACTTCTATGTAGGTACACCAGGAATACACTGTTGTATGTATCAAGTCTGCATCATCTAGGGCTGTAAGGGCACAGCCTGTCACCATTTCACATAATTATATTAAAAAGTAACGAAGTGTGCAAGGATAAACGTTTCCTGTCTCTGTCCCCAGTTCTCTCACAAGAGGAACCTAATAGACAAGAACTGCGCCGGGGCTTACCTGTTTGAATGAAGCTCCCCTCACGCTACATTCCACAAACAGTGCTCCAGGTTTAAATGTCTCGTCCTCGCAAGCACCAGGAGACCCCAAGCCTAGGCACCCCAAGCTCCGCTGCACAGCGCCGTCCACAGGAAGCGAAAGCACTATTTTGTGTCCCGACCCGGACCAGACCCCAGGCGGCGCGCACAATGAACCCGGACGCCTCCGCCCAGCGTGCAGTCAACCTCGCAGAAGCTCGTACGACGTCACGGGCCTATGCTAGGTGGTGGTGGCGGCGTGCGTACGCTGCAGGCAGCAGTTGCAAGCAGCAGGTGGCGGTGCGCATGCGCTCGTACTTCAAACAGGACCGCGCGCGTGGCACTGGTGGCCCATTGCAGTGGCCTTTATAATTTATTTGGGGACACTGACACTACTGTAACAGTAGTGTCAGATTCCCCAAATAAATTATAAAGGCCGCTGCAACGGGCCACCAGTGCTGCGCGACCGCCACCCCAAAAATAGTGCCGCCTGGGGCGGACCGCCCCCCTCTTAGCTACGCCCCTGGAATCAGGTGAGTGAGATGGGGCGTGAGAAGATGGGATGAAATGGGAAAAGGGAGGGTGGGGAAGGGAGATGCAATGGTGACTGAAGTGTAATGGATGGAATGTAAGTGGATGGAAAGAGATGGGAAAATGGTGGGATGGAATGCAATGGGATAGGGGATGGGAAAGTAAAAGGGATGGGGTGGTCTTTGGGATGGGCTATGATGCGAGGTGATGTGATGAGATGAGGAGAGGGTAGGTGGGGTTGGGGTTTGATCTTGTAGCATTCAGATGGGATGGATTGAGAAGATGGTGAGGTAGGATTTGATGCAAATGGGATGGGGTGGGGTGAGATGTGAGGGAAGAAATGAGATGTGAGGGAAAGGGGTGAGATGGGCATGGTGGGGGTTTGGTTTGATGGGACAGGGTAGAGTTGTGGTATAGGGTGGGACAGGAAGGAGTGGGCCAGGGTGGAATGAGGTGTGATGAGAAGGCAGGGTACAGTGCTGCATGGTAATTGTTACTTCAATGCTGCACACTGGAGAACTGAATGTCAGCCTTGGATACATGGAGAATGTGAGAAAGGACAATTGTAAGAGCACTTTTCAAAAACTTCAAATAAATAAGAGTTATTGGCACCTGAAGCATTACTACAATAAAAGTAAATTGGATTTTTTTTCCAAATTAAATAACATATTCTATAATTACTCACAGAGTGCTCTGGTTATCAACCTTGAAAGGATGAAAGGCTAAGATCCACTTTACTGCGATTCAAACTTCTGACCTGCAGGTAAAACTAGAGGTCTTAACTTGCTGGGCCTTCTTGCTGGCTGCTGACGTATTACCACTCCTCCACCCACTCCTTCGGCATCGTAGTGCAGTGTGTGCACATTTTGAAACATAACTAATCAGTCCAGAAAGAAGTGCGGAGGAGCTATTCAGTTTCACAGTCCCGCAGGTTTTATATTACTAAAGAGAGAGAACGCACATATTAGCCCCACCTTCAGGGGCTGGAGCCTACTTCTGCTGCTAAATTAGCTGGGGCAAGGCTGATTTTGGATATTCGCGCTGAAGAGGAGAGAAAGAGTTGCTTTGCTGCAGAAGACGCAGGGCCTGCGCCACTAAAACATTTTACAAATGCAGTGATCCAACCTCACGAGCGGGCGGTGGGGAGGGCAAAAGTTTAAGCATTATCAAAATTTCACAGGCACTTTTGTAAAATGCGAGGCATTTTTACAAAAGTGTTGATATTGTGATTTTTTTTGCAATCATGACATCCTGAAGGGTTTGATTTACACCTTAAACAATAAGCATGCTAAATCTATTCATCGGTTTCTATGAAATGGTAAATGCAGTTCATCCTGAAAGTTTCCAACAGTCAGTTTATGTGGCATTTAACCGTTTTTCTATGAAATCACGTACAACCCTGTGGAGCAGGTAGGCACAGACTATGGCTGGTGCTTTGAAGAGACAGCCATTGTCACTTGGTGCTGTGTATCTGTGAAAGCATGCAGAACTTCCACAGATCAGACCCAGTGATGGCTCTCTGTGATCTCACTTCCAAGCAATCACCTGCTCGCACACAATCACCTGCTCACTCGCACGCAATCACCAGGCCTCGGGTCATCTACTGCATGCATTAGCTAGGCTGTGAAACAGTGGCGGTCTGTAGCCAATCAGTTCATGGACTGTCCAGTGCATCACACGTGAAAAACTATTTCAAGATGTTATGCACCTACCACATGTTTACTACAGAATGTGTAACGTCATGCATATGGTTGCTAGATATCACAGCTGAACACTGACACACAGGCTCACCATAAACCCATGGCAAGTTTAATTCAAGAAACTAAAGAAGCTATAAACATATCACAAACACACCCTCCTTCACCCCCACTCAGTGGAGTGTGAACACGGAAGCACATTGGAGCAACTGTGCTTATAGCAGAACTCACAAAACTTGTGTACTTTGACTTTTTTTTTTTTTGCATATTTATATAGCGCAAACTCGACCCGAAGGTATTAGAGCCAGGGCCGGCTTAAGTGCTGGTGGCGCCCTGTGCGACGTTTGTTGGCGCCCCCCAATGACCACCTCCACCACCACAGGTATCTCTCGCTAGCACCCTTTAACAGTGACCAAGTCTCCATAACCACACTCTCTCAGATGCACTGAATTAGTTATAGCGCCACTCATACCAGTGTAGGGTGTCCGAGCACTTTGCATCACACACACATTACACAGAGACATAGGAAATGTTACATAAGCCAAAGGACTAAAAGTGTAGGAGTCACATGTCATCCATACTGATAGGCAGTATAGTTTAAGAGTGCTTGGTGTGGAAAAGCACAAACTCCGAGGCGAAAATGAAACCGCGTAGTTGGGAGTTTTCTTTAATAATAAGAATCGATTTCAAGCCAAATTAACCCTTTTTGCAACATTAATTAATGTTCTAATAATGTATACTCTGCAGTCTGTATGCAGTTCCAGGATGAAAGTTAATAGCTCACTATACTATCCCGCTATATTAGGACTTTAAGTTATAAATTGCAAGTAACAAAAGGATGTCTCTTTTGATAGCAGTAACCTGCTGATCTGTTTGCATCATACGCACTCTGTAATCTACTTGGTACACGTTCTTTGCAGCAGGAATATTAACCCTCTGCACCCTCAACTATACAAAATGCTGATCTCTCGCCAGGAAGGTAATTAATCACACGAGTTATCTTGACATTTATGTAAGGCCTGGTAATTGGGGGGAATGGGGAGGGGGGGGGGGAGAAACGCTGCAGCAGGTGCTTCAAAAGCATAATAAAACTTTCAAACACGGCGCTGCCAGGAAGCCAGCACCTGGTGTGGTGACCTCGAGGCTCGACAATTAAATGTGCGCTCGACACGGCTGATACCGCATCCCATGACATTAACACTAGCATTTTGCTACGCATGCATGCTTGGCTCCGAATCTCCGGATTCAAGCAGGAAGTGCAGTCTGCTATTCTTAACCAGCCCTTTGATCAACAGCACCTTTTCGGGCCCACAGTTGACACATCTTTAGAAAAGATGAAAAAAGATACTGAGACTGCTAAGTTCCTGGGGGCCTTGCAATTACCTTCCCCTAGAGGTTCTTTTCGCCGCTCCTTCTACAGGGCGGGCTCCAAAACCATTGTTCAGAACATCCCTCTTCTTCCTATAAGAGCCCCACTCAAACGTCCTCCGGAGGATACTTTCGTGGAGGCTACAAAGGCAACAACGGCAAAGGAAGAGGTCGCGATAACAACACCCGCAACTCCCCTACCACCAAACAGTGATTTCCCTTCACTTCCCCTTGATCATCCCACTCCTGTCGGGGGACGTCTCTCACAGTTCCTACCTGTTTGAAATTCTATCACAACAGACAAGTGGGTGAAACAAATTATCCAGTATGATTATTGCCTGGAACTCACCTCTACACCCCCAAATATCCCTCCCAGCAAACATCCAATGTCTTCAGAGCATCGGACTCTTCTAAAACAAGAGGTTCTCTCTCTAGTATAAAAACATGCAAAAGAACCAGTCCCCTTGCCTCATCAAGGCACAGGGATTTACTACCCCTACTTTCTAATCCCAAAAATGGACGGCTCTCTCAGGCCAATACTGGACCTCAGACTGTTAAACCTCTATATTCAATCAGACCACTTCCATGTGGTCAATGTCCAACAGGTGCTCCCACTGCTTCAACAAGGCAACTTTCTCTCCACTCTAGATCTAAAGGACACCTACTTTCAGAGTCCGATCCACCCCGCTCACAGGAAATATTTCACGAACACAACACATTCACATGTTCCCTTATCTGAACGACTGACTCGTAAAAGCCAAGTCACACAGCAGCTGTGTACAACATACACGCAAAACAATCCAGCTGCTTCACAACTTGGGATTCACGGTGAATCTCACCAGATCCCACCTCCAACAGTCCAACACACAACAATACCTAAGGGTTACAATAAACACTTCAAAAACGTTAGCATACCCCAACCTTCTCAGTATAAGCAGTATGCAAGCTCTAATATCCAAATTCCAGCCTCAACACTCATTACCAGCTTGAGTGTTCATGAAGTTGATCGGGATGATGGCCTCTTGCATTCTCATTGTCCCTTATGCAAGACTCCAAATCCGTCCCTTACAGGAGTGTTTGGCACGTCAGTGGAACCAGGCTCAAGGTCAGTTAACAGATCTGGTGTTGGTGGACAGCCGCACACACCACTCTCTGCAGTGGTGGAACACACAAAACCTTTCCAAAGGGTGGCCGTTCCTCGACCCTGTTCCACAGATAGTGCTAACAGCAGACGCATCGCTCACCGGCTGGGGAGCTCATCTTCCGAACCCCGCCATCCAGGGTATATGGACCCCTCAGCAAAAACAGCACCACATAAATTACCTGGAACTATTGGCAATTTTACTAGCACAAAAATCCTTTCAACTCCATCTAGTAGGCAAAGCTGTCCTAGTCCGTACAGACAATATGACAGCAATGTACTACATACAGATACAAGGGTAGACACACTCTCTCCAGCTTTCACACCTAGCTCAAAGCATATGGAGGTGGGCCATTCCGCAAAACATATATCTTCTTGCAGAACACCTCCCAGGGGTACACAATCAGATTGCAGATCTGCTCAGTCGTGAAACACAGCAGATCCACAAATGGCAACTTCATTCTCAAGTTCTTCTTCCATTCTTTCGCATGGGGGGCCAGCCAGAAATCAATCTTGCAATCTGACTCTTGAAGTCTTAGAGTTTGGTTACCTCAATCTCCCACCAGACTGCATGAACATCATTAAAGAAGCTAGACGTCTTACCACCAGAGCATGTTACGCCGCAAAGTGGAAACGATTTGTAATTTACTGTACAAATAACAAAATTAATCCACTAGATGCTTCTATTCAAAATATCATATGCTATCTCCTGCACCTGCAACAATGTAACCTAGCATATACATCCATAAGACTACATCTTGCTGCAATAGCAGCTTATCTCCAAAACAGACAACACTTGTCTTTGTTTAGAGTACCCACTATTGAAGCATTTATGTAAGGCCTTAAAAGAATAATTCCACCTAGAGCTCCACCATCTCCAGTATGGAATTTAAATATTGTTCTTACTAGACTCATGGGTGCCACTTTTGAAGCTCTACACAAAGGCGAACTACAGTACCTCACTTGGAGAGTAGCCTTCCTAGTCACTATCACATCTCTCAGAAGAGTTAGTGAACTCCAGGCATTAACCATATAAGAACCATTTTTACAAATCCATCATAACAATGTGGTTCTTAGGCCTAACCCAACATTTTTACCCAAAGTCGTTTCTGCCTTCCATCTTAATCAGTCTGTTGAACTCCCAGTTTTGTTTTCACAACCAGACTCAGTGGCAGAACGGGCTCTTCACACGTTAGACGTTAAGAGAGCAATACTTTACTACATTGAAAGGACAAAATCCTTTAGGAAAGCCAAACAACTCTTTGTGGCTTTCTGCCCACATAAGGGCAATCCCATTTCCAAAGTGGGTATTGCAAGGTGGGTTGTTAAATGCATCCAAATATGCTATCTTAAAGCCAAACGCACATTAACCATTCCCCCTAGAGCTCATTCCACAAGCAAACTAGGGGCTTCTATGACATTCTTAGGGAACATTCCCCTAGATGATATCTGCAAAGCAGCAACTTGGTCTACACATACACACTTTCACAAAACACTATTGTATAGATGTTCAAGCAAAACAACAAGCTATTGTGGGCCAGGCTGCATTAAGAACACTTTTTGCAAACCACTGCAAAAGTTACAGGTAGCTACCACTAAGGAGGTAACTGCTGTATAGTCTATGCACAAGTATACGATCTCCAACTCATATGCCTCAAACGGAAAATGCTACTTACCAGTATGCATCTGTTACTGGCATTTAGAGGTGTGAATTTGTATACACCCACCCACCTCCCCGGATACCTCTATCTGTTCCAGTAGTATCTTACTTAGATACATTACACATGGACATCTTTTATATTTCTTACTAACTTCATCATAACCCTCCATGGCAATACAATCTGGAGATGGAGTTGATGCCCATGTGCACTATCGTCCTAAGGAGGTGTCATCTACCTCGTGACTACAAAGACTTCTTCCAAGACAAAAACAAAGTGCAAACATCCAAGCCCAACACCAGATGACGATCTATGCACAAGTATACGAATCTACAGCTCTACATGCCAAGAACAGATGCATACTGGTAAGTAGCATTTTCAATATATATATATATAATCCCTCCCTATGGTTTTCGTCAAGGAGTTCACAACATGAACTTTTTCCTATTGTAGTTGTCACAGTTTTCTCAATATATAACCCTCTCCTCTTGCATTTGAAAGAAAGTTCACAATGTAACCCCTTTTCTAGTGCATCTGTAAAAGAATTTGCTATGTAAAATCTGGTTATTGAGGCAAGAAAGTCCAAGGCTTACCCAGGGAGGAGTTGTAGTCTAAAAACTCAAAACTGAGCAACGCACAAAACTAATGGCCAGCCTATGCTTTAAAAACAAATGATAAATATTCCAATGTACATACAGCTAACACTACACCCGAAGTGACAAATATTTAGTGGATTTCCGTTGAAATTGCAAATTGGAACCCTTCCTTTAGGGGCCTCACAGATTAATCAGGGGGAAAATCATATAGCCTAAAGAAAAATCACAGGTGACAACTAACTCCGTAAATTTATTCTGCTTCTGTTATCTTTGAGGTAGGGTACCATGTGGCAATTTGTACACTAGCAGGCTTTCAGTCCTAAAATCCCAAAATGCTCCTATATGGGCCTATTGGAGGACATGAGTTTTTTCGCAATTAACAAGATTAAGCCAGCAGGCTTTTAAAAAAAATGTTTTATTGCTGTTGGCATGATATATTTGCAAAAAAGTTTAATAATCATCTATCCGTTATCCATTCTACATGCGAATAGTTATCAGCCGAATCGACATAACTGTCCCCAACTTCCGCCCTAACAACCCCCGATCATCACACTCACTATCAGTTATCCTTATTACAGGCCTTCCATTCATATATATTACACTTTTCTATTTCCAACCACTACCTGTAGGTGCACAACATTATCTTTGCCCAATACCTCCTTGGTCTTGAAAATCTGCTTTATGTTAGGGGTGCCAGGTCATCTCTTCAATCCCCTCAAATCTTCCACATCATTCGAGCAATCCACCACCTGAGTGCTCAAGGCGGCAATTTGTCATTCTTGGCTTTATTCACTGTCAGAAAACCCTAGCACTTCATCATCAGCTCAGGGTCTCTCCCTGGCCCTAAACCACACAGATCACAGCCAGATCAGCAGTCGTCCTCTTATGTACATCAGTGAACCACTGAGCATTTGATGGTGCCACCTTGCCTTTCCATCCCATTGCTATGTTGTGTTTTACTGTAATAAATGGCAAGGCCATACAGCAACATTTATATTTAAATGCTGTGTTTCGTTTCATTATGACTAGCAGGCACATAGTGGGTTCTGTGACTATTGTATTTTCCAACTGTATCCCCCACCGTCTTACTCACTGTCGACCACTAAGCCAACATGCTTGTCAAGTCATTCACAATGCAAAATGATGAGTCTAATGACTTTGTCATCATATTTAGTAATCAGTAAAGCAAGCTTGATGCTTTAACACAAACATAAAATAAACATGGCCATGTGGCCTAGAGTGACCCATAATACATTCTAGGGTGTCCCAAAATCTTCATTGATATGAACATAAAGTCTTCTTCAGACGACACCAAGCTTTTATTATGGCCAGACCTAATAGAGACCTGTGTACTAAACTTATTACTATGACATTTGTTAGAGAGTTCACAATATAAAAACACGTTGTATTGATGTTGCCACAGTGTCCCAAATCTAATTCCCATTCCTGTAGTGCTTGCCATCGAGTTCACAATATAAAACCCTATCCTAATGTATTTGACAGAGGGTTTAAAATATCGACCCCCTTGCTATTGCTTTTGTCAGGAAAAGAGTCCAAAGTGTAAAGCCTCTTCCGGTTGCTTTTTTCATAATGTACCACATGCAAACCCTTCCTCTTTTATATAAGAAATCAAGTTCAGCAAGTCCTAGGGCAGTTGGAAGTTCCTACCCCAAATCGTGTCAACAGGGGGTCCTTCACCTCTGGTGTCCTGGGACCTCTGTACTCTGGACCCTAACATTTGGGACCAAGTGCCCCTTTTAACCCTTGTCTCTAGGGGTAAATAGGCAGAGCAGTCCAGGGCTGACCAAGGGGGGTACTGTGAAACAAAAACTCAGAACACAGCAATGCACTACCTTGACACTCAATAAATCAATGTCCCCCCAATATATATTTTTTTAAAATAGAAAAGTACTTCAGTGAGCACACAACAAAATACTGTAATTATAATCAAAAATATGTAGAGAGTTCTGGTGGAATTACAAATAGCTGATTAACCAGGATGCAAATCACCTTCCCTAAAGCAGTATCACAAGCAAAAGCTATGCTGGTAAATATAGTCTGCTCCAAATAGTTGAGAGGTACCACGTGACAAACCTGTGCACCAACAAGCTCTAATCGTAAAAACAGCAATGGTCAAATATTGGCTTATACGAAAATACAAGTTTCTTCACAATCAAAAGATTAAGCATACAGCCTTTGTCAAGTAATTCACAATATAAAATGAGAGGCCTTCTGCCTGTGTCCCCACATTTAAAAATGAATAAAGTAAGCCTTTTAACATAAGCATAAACATGACCATGTAGTCTTTTCATAGAGAGTCCCAGCAAACATTTTATGCATACCTAAATTGTACATTGATATGAATATTAAGTATTTTTCTTATGACACCAAGCGCTTTATTGTCACCAGCCCTAAAAAGGTTCCTCTGTAATAAAATCCTTCCTATTGCATGTCGGAGAGTTCACACAATGTAAACCCTTCATATTGTATTTGAATAATTTAGAATGGAAACACCATCACAGTCATGGTATTCACAATGTAAAACCACTTCCTATTGTATTTGATGGGGGTTTCACAATTGTATTGTATTTGTCAGGCCTGTAGCCAGAAGTAAATTATTAGGGGGGCATGTCCCCCAGCTATGACCAAACATTAAAGCTGCGCACTAAATGTGTATTCTTTCTCAAGTATTAGTAGATGAAATGTACAGTATGCAAGGTTTGAAACTGCACACTGCTTTTGGGTGCTTTTTTAAATAACAGAAATTCTATCTTGGTTGGGTTGAGCTTCAGTAGGTGCTGGGCATCCAGGTTTGGATGATATACAGGCAGTGTTTGAGGCACTCGATGTTAGATGTAAAGGAGACTTTCAAGTATAACTGTGTATCATTGGTGTGTTGAAGGCAGCTGAGAGGTCCAGCAATGTCAGGAGACAGTGGTACCTTCATCTGGGATTAGGAGGGCATTGTTTACGATGTGTAAGGTAGTAGTCTCAAACCTGCATCATGATCTGAATCCAGACTGGTAGTCGCACATAGGTAAATGGCTTCATTTTCAAGTGCAAGGCATTCACAAATGGTTACCATGCATTAGTAAATAAATATAAATATGCTCAGACCCTTAGCCGGTGTTAAAGTCTCCTGGCCCTACACTACAAGAAGTGGGCTTTCTGGCAGCTTTCTACTTGGATGACTGACAGATCAGGATCGCTGCCAGAGCTCCAGTCATTGATGTCAAATCAGACTTGCTGGGGTGTGAGGCAGTGTGCTCCCAACCCCCCCTCTGTCGGCCTTGACTTTCTGGGTTGTCCCATTGAAGGAGATATGACTTCTAGAAATGTTTCTAAGTCAAAACTTAGAGGGCTCCACCAGGAACCATGCCAAACAGTATCCAATCAACCTTGAGTCCTTCCCAGGCATGGAGTTCAAACTTCGGCCGCTCGCTTTCCCGCCTTTGTCGACAATCGCATCACGATTCCGCTCATAAGAAACCCACCATCATCAAACACCACTTCAGATCCAGCTTACCCCACTGATGACTGTTCACAGACCACATTTTCACCATAAAACTTTCTAAGTCAAAAAGTAAACTTTCCACTGGCAGGTACCTGGTCCCTGTATCCGACCGACACTCCATCGCGAGCGTCCTTAACTTTTGATTTTGAAATGGTCTAATACAATAAGATGACCACGATTGACGCTTATTCGTATTTCCGGTTCTACTTATTGGATTGTTATCGCTTTTGTATAGTCTTGTTTATTAAAATGTACTATATTTTCCTAAATTGGCTTGGGATTTTTGTTTTGTTGTGTTTTCACTTTATTACTGTTAGAGGCAATTGGTAAGGTTTTATGCAGTACTCAAGGTTAAGCCTGACTGCTGTGTTACCAGCTACCAGAGAGTTAGGCATTGGTTTATTTAGTGGCTCCTCTAGTGGTTTATGCTGATAAGACTTATGATTATTATTTGAGGTAGGTTCTCACTCTCTCAACTAATACTCCAATTTCTTACAGCAAGCAAAACTGGCAAACCACAGTTGCAGAGATTTTGTGCAATTCAATTATGAGTAGGTATTCAATGCACTATCTTAGCAATGTTGGTTTAGACTGCCTTGGATACCCACCTCCAACAGATGTTAATGGTGAATGATGCCACCAGATCTGAAAGAATGTGGACACTTGACACAGCCAGCATACATCTCTCTTCTCAGCTTATCTGGATTCAACAGCACTATCAGTCCCAGTCTATGGTGTAGATGAAAGTCTGCATGTACATGATGGAGGAGGCCATGCTGTGCTACGCAATACTGAACTGAGACCGAGATGCCCACTCTAAAACTTATGTTGAAAAGGGAAGGAGATAAATAGTGTGGTAGTTGCAAAGGTCTATCGTATCAAGGGTTCACGTCTTCATTTTCCCTTCCTCTCTCAATTTCCTTTATTTCCTACCCTCTTTGCCTGGTGTCCTGACTCTTTCTTAACAGCATTGTGCTTGTTCTTCTCTTACAACTTGTTCTCTGCAGTCCATCTCTGTGGTCCTTCAGCCCAGTCAAGTCAGTTGCTCACCCAGATTACTTATGACACTGTGATTGAGCATATAGCTCAATAGTGTGGGGGGCATAAAAATCACTTAAATATTTGCAACAGAATGTAAAAGCAGCAACAAATAAGGTTTCTTTCATAGGGTGCAGGGTGGTACTGGTACTGCACTGATAGCAGCTCTGCAGGCTTCTTGGCAACACAAACCAGATAGAACACAGCTTAGAAGTGAGATTTCATCAAACAGAGAAGAGGTATACTTTAGGCAGCAGGACTAGAAGCTTTGCTCACACAAGCAGTAGAGCTAAAACACAAAAGTACCTTTGCAAGTTTTCTTCAAACATAGAAACTTTGGCAGATGCAGTGCAAGCTTTCATCAGACTATGACAAAAAGGGCACAACTATAACAAGCATTGGAAAAGCCAATTGGTCTCGGCTATACAGGAGTTATTGCCTTTGGCAATGTGGTTTTGTCATGTTGTACGGAAGTGTGGCTGCTGTCCAGCATGGCTGCAAGTTAGTGGCGTGGAGAGTCCTAGAGTGGAGTGGGGGAGTAGAGTGTTGTAGACTGGTTTTGTTGGAGTAGTGTGTCGTAGAGTGGAATAGGGGGAGTAGAGTGTCATAGAGTTGAGTACAGGGGAGTAGAGTTCACTGGTTCAGTGGCAGAGAATGTCGTAGAGTGCAGTGTCATAAAGTGGTGCAGAGATGAGTGTAGTGGGGTGGAATAGGGTAGAGTGGACTGGCCAGTGGGGTAGTTGGACTGGAGTAGATTGGGGTGGATTGTATTGGGGTAGATTGGGGTGGATTGTATTGGGGTAGAGTGGTTTGTATTGAGTGGTGTGGATTGATGTGGGTCGACTGCATTGGCATGGGGTGGATTGGATTGCAGAGGGGTGGATTGGATTGAGGTGGATTGGATTGGGTGTGATGAAGTGATTGGGGTGGGGTTGGGTGGATTGAATTGGGGTGGGGGTGGGGTGGAGTAGAGTGGAGTGGATCAGATTAGAGTGGGGTAGATTGGATTTGGATGGGGTGGATTGGATTGAAACAGGGCAGATTGGATTAGGGTGAGGTGGGTTGGATTGGAGAGGATTGGAGTGGGGTGGAATGTTTTGGATTGCAGTGGGGTAGATAGTTTTGGATTGAAGTAGGGCACATTGGGGTGGGGCTGTAGGAGTGGGGCAGATTGCTTTGGATTAGGGCTGTTTGGGGTGGGGCAGATTGTTTTGGATTAGAGTGGGGCAGATTGTTTTGGATTGGAGTGAGGCATATTAGAGTGGGGACGAGTTTTTTTGATTGGAGGGCAGCAGGTTGTTTTGGATTGTAGTGAGGGATTGGAGTGGTGCAGATTGTTTTGGATTGAGTGGGGCAGATTGTTTTAGCTATGCCTGGAGCAGATTATTTTGGATTGCAGTGGATCAGATTAGTGTGGGGCGGATTGTTTTCAATTGGAGTGGGGCAGACTGGTGTGGCAAACTGTTTTGGATTGGGGCAGATTGTTTTAGATTTGAGTGGGGCAGATTGGAATAGGGTGGGTTGTTTTGGATTGGAGTGGCATGGATAGGAGTGGGGCAGATTGTTTTGGATTGGAGTGGGGCAGATTGTTTTGGATTAGGGTGGGGCAGATTGGAATGGAGGAGACTGTTTTGGATTGGAGTGGGGCAGTTTGAAGTGAGTAAATTGGATATGGGCAGATTGTTTTGTATTGGAGTAGGGCAGATTGGAGTGGGTAAGTTTGGAGTGAGGAAGATTGTTTTGGATTGGAGTGGGATGAATTGTTATGAAGTGGATGGATTGAAGTGGGGCAAATTGTTTTGGATTGGAATAGGGCAGATATTTGGGGGTTGTAGTGGGGCAGATAGTTTTGGAGTGGGGCAGAGTATAGTAGAAAGCTCAACGAGCTTATCTCTAAATACGATCTAGGCTTTTGCAATGAGCTTGGCAATATCCCAATTGAGGTACCCTGTACCTTTGACGGCATCATGGGTAAAAGTGTTATAGACATTTTACTTTTTCCAATTCGTTATTCAACTTATAGTAGCAATTTTACCCTACATGATTGCGTCCTAAGTGATCATTACCTCCAAAGCCTAATGTTAAACTTTGGATCAGTAAATGACCAGAGGGACCCCGCCCGTACTTTTGCCATGAAAACTTAGAGCACTCCCGAATTAATGGGTTTACATTACTTTGGTCGATGGTCAGCCCAACTGTCTTTTTAGAGAAATTAATTCAGAAGTATAAAAGTGCCTTTAATGTATGTCTGGATATTTCGAAGGAGGGATCCGCTATTACGGAATCCTTCGGACAAATAACCAGCGCCATTAAGGCGGGGCTAACATCACGGCAGAATGCAGGTTTAGAAAACAGGAAGGGATGGTTTGATCATGCATGCAGCAAGACCCACAAAAAACTTATAGGAGCATTGAAGAAAAAAAACTAGAAACATTGAGGAGATTCAGCATTGGAGGCAAGAATATAGGCTTACCTTAAAAAAGTGTAAGGAAACACTAAAAGAGGAGATGTTGGAGAAATTGCATGAGGCTAGCCGAAGTAATGATACCACCTGCATTTTGGTGTGTGGTTAACTCCCCATTCCTCAGTAATACTTATATACCTTAAATTGAGATTGCAGTGACTGGGTAACACACTTCTCTGCCCTCTATTCGTCTACTGCAAATAGTGCAATTTACCACCCAGCGTTAAGTCTCGAGGTTGCCCCGCAGATGCTTGCTCCTGTACTGGATTAGTCCGCTTTAAATTTTACTCTGGAAGAAGTTTCCTTTGCTATTAGCTCAAGTAGGGGAAACAAAGCTCCTGGGCCAGACGGCGTTCCATCGACCTATTTAAAGCAAATATTGATCTCTGGGCTCCCCTTCTTACCAATGTCTTCAGATCTTACCAATGTATGGGGTTCCACTTTGACCTGGGCAGAGTCTCAAATTGTGCCTATAGTTAAAAAAGGCATTCAAAATTGTCCATCGCAATACAGACGATCTCCCTACTTGACTCATTAGTCAAGGTGGTGGGTCGCATACTTCTAGCCAGGTTACAAAGCGGACAGCAATAAGAAGATCTCTGACCTACAATATGGATTCCACCAGGGAAATGGCACCACAGAGCAAGCTATCAATTTGAACGTGCTACATGTTAAAAAGAGCAATTTGTACACGGTATTCGTTGACTTATCATCAGCATTTGATTGCGTTATTCATGAGAAACTGTAGTCAGTGATGAGCTCAATGGGTATCGATAGTACTATTATTGAGCTTTTAAGTCATCTGTATGCAAATAGCTATGCAAGGGTACGGTTTGGTATCAAAGGAGAGTGTACCCGCCTGTTTAGAATATAAACAACCTGGGTAACACTCTGGCTAGCTCATGTGCGGATCTGCCACAAGTAAAACAACGGCCAATTCCTGTTTTTCTTTATGCGGACGACGCCATTCTTATGGCGCGCACTCCTTTAGCTCTGCAATGCCTTCTTGAAAGTTTTACCCTATTTATGTGAAATTTAGGGCTCCGAATCAATACAGTAAGACATTTATTATGAAAGTTGGATGGGGGGAGCCAAGTGTCACATCATTCACTTAGGGAATGAAATGTTACCCGAAACTCGAACGTTTTCCTACTTTGGTATTTTATTTGATTGTGAAAATACATGGAAAAGTGCAATTGAATCTAGAAGATTGCAATTTGTTGAGATCTATTTCGCCACTTCGCAATTTTGCTAGAAAACTGGGGAACATCCAACTAAAAGAATTGTTATCTATTTATTATGCAAAATGTAGAACAATTGCAATGTAGGGCTCAGACATCTGGGGATATGCGAACGTTGAATCGTTGCAAGCGGTGGAAAATGCCTTTTTTTAAAACCTTTTAGCACTTCCCTCCAGTTGTTCAAATCATGTATGTCACTCTGAACTGGGTACCAATTACCTAATAGACTTGGTGAGGATTCAACCACTCTTGTTATGGCATAAAATATGGACTTCAGAACATATGGACTTGAATTGTGCCATAGTTAAGGATTGCTGTGACTCTGAAATGGCCCTAAAGATTCCCTGGTTAAAGTTTATCAAGAATTCTCTGATAGATATGGGCCGTCCGGAATTTTATGAGCGACCAAAATCCTTGTTAAATATTTCAAGGAAAGGATTCAAAACAGAGTGTCTAAATCATCTGGAGGATTTGCGATTATATGTGGAACTGGCCAAACCAACTGTAAAACATAACCAAATGGTCCTGACCACCTTGTCCATGCAACCATACCTTTTAATGTTCTTAATGCTCAACATAGATTCGTTTTAGCACGTTTTAGATTAAATATTTTCTACTGTCTGAAAAGTTTTCCAAACCCCAACGACTGGTCAAATGATTTACAACGTTGCCCATGTGACAATGTATACAATCAATCAACCATGCACATTGCACTTTTCTGTACATTTTATATGGCTTTGAGAAGTTCTTTTATTGTATCTGTATTGAAATCACTACATATTAAACAATGCAGGCAGGCTGTTTAAAACCTGCAACTGCTTCCAAACCTTTACACGTGTGTGGCACTTGTAAGGTTCCTTAGGGCGACCCAAGTAAGAAGAAAATCGATACTAGCAATATGTTGACTCATGAATTCCCGTTATAATGTGAACTGAATTTCTGCCCCTTTGATGTTAATGATGATGTTTTACCTGTTTGTATTTGTTTTTATGAGATTTTAACCTTTATGTACTCTTTTATGATACACCTTGTGTGAATCGAATAAAGATAAATTGATTGAGTGGGGCTTATTGTTTTGGTTTGGGGTGGTGTCAAACTGGAGTGGGGTGGGTTGGGAGGATTGGAGTGTGGTGGATTGGAGTGGATTTATTGGGGTGAGTGGTTTGGATTGGGGTGAGTGGTTTGGATTGGAATGGGGTGGATTGGTTTTGTCTGGTGTAAATTGAATTGAGTGGGCCGGTTTGGGGTGGACTGCATGGTTATGTGTTAAAGCATCATTTCAGAAATTTCACATACAAAAGAAACAATGTCGTTTTGAAATAACATAATCCTAATTTTTTTAGAATAGCACCCAGGATCAAAAATAATATAAAACATGAGTGCAAAGTGAGAAAAGAAGACTTGCCAAAATAAAATAACGTTAACTATAGAAATGAAATCTTTGCAATTTTGGGTTGTCCTGCTGAGTATGTTTTTGCCAGTCATACCCCTTTTGTTTGCAAGGTACTAAAAGTTAAAAAGAACAAAATAGCACCTCAATCATGTCAGGAGCAGAATACGGACACTGATTGAGTTGAATCAATGAGTGCTTGGTCCCTGCTCCACAGAGATGAACGTAAATTATGTTAGACCTGCAGTGATGAATTGCGAGGCTGTAAAGAAGAGTGACAGGTAAGCCAATAAATGGTAATAAACGGGCGGGCTCATAGCCCTTTTCTCAATGCAAGAGTGTCTCGTAAGCGAGGCGCAGGCTCAACCCTAAAAATAACTCTTAGGAAAAGCAGCTGATCGATGGAAATTAGTTGGGCAGGCATATCTCCCACAACATGGTGCATCACAGTAAGTAGTTGTGCAAGTGTCCTTCACATAGTTATATGAAGTAGTAGGAGAATGCTCTCTCACAACATAGGTAGAGAATGGTAGGAGAAGAGTGTAAAACTTCACAAAAAACATGAGCAGCATGGGCAGCAGATCTTAAAACAGGTAGGTCACTGGAAGTACATGTTATATTATGCATATTTGTAGAGCGCACTATCTCCCGGGAGGGTGTTCGGGTGCTGAACCTCACCTTCACAAAATATACATCATAGATAACTACTTTTCAAACCTCACTAACATTTACAAACTAGACGGACAGGAAGCAATCATTGCTTCAAGACTCCCTCACAAAACATGTACACACTGCTAGCAGGGACGGGTGTGCAAAGCTACTAAGGGGCATTAGGTCATATAGCAGGCTTTAGGGCTGTTTGATTTTACGTAACAGTTCCTTAAATGAACTGATGTTTACATGCATGATTTTTGTGGTAAAACAAAAATGGAAAGTGCAATTGGAACAAACGTTTGAGCGGTTGATTGTGCTACACATCCACTCACCATTTATACATGTGCAAGCAGCACATTTGAAGTGTGCAAGTATTTATACATGTGCAAGCAGCACATTTGAAGTGTGCAAGTAATACCTGATGTTCTCTGAATACATTAAAACACCAATTGCAGTTATCATCCTGACAGGGTGGTCGATTGTTGTTGTTAAAATGTACATTAGCGCTCCAAACTATAACATTAGAGGATTACAGGGATCACACCTACAGGACTAACTTTGCATTTCAAACATTTCTTTTGTTGTATTTATTGCTAATTGCAATGTAACAGGAAAGTTGTTCAGTGGCTCCCTTTCTGCTAGAGTGCATAAGTGAAAGAAATACAAAACTTACCCACACCACAGTTTTAAAGAGGGTGTCATGTCTGGGGAAAGATTCCGTTCCATTTCCTGTGTGTCTGAAAGATTCAGGCAGACTACAGGCAGAGAGAGACTTTCTGTCCCTCTTTGGAATTTCCCGCTCTTTTTCTCTAGTCAAGTCAGACGCCCGGCACGCACTCGGTGCTGAGTGCTGAGATGAGTTAACTTTCATGCAGGTGGTCTATCGTGCCTCCCCCTCGGAGGTCAAACCCAGGACAAACTGCCCTCGTCCTTCTGAGGCTACTGTCAGCAATGCTACAAACAGATGTGTTTTCAAATGGGCCACATTGCAAAGGTTTTTTTTCTTTTATTAAGGTTGCACTTCAAGGTTGAATGTTTACATTTTACATTGTGCGCAATGCGCTTTCAAATATGAAGATTTATAAGAATAGCGTACAAGCTGCATGCGTTGTTTGGGGGGGGCAGCGAATAACATGGGCTGGCCCACCACCAAATGCCCCCCGTAGCTACGGCCCTGGTAATTGTATTGTAATTGCATTTATCTAGGGCTTACTACCCCTGATGAGGCATCAAAGCACTTTTTTAGTGAGTAGCACGCTACTCCGGAACCCATAAAGGATTAGTGGTGAATTAGTATAGTGTAAACATGAAAGTAATTTGAGTGGTGGATACGTTAGTCAGTTATTTGGATTGAGAAAGATAGTGGTGGGATAGAGGAGGGAAAAAAAAGGTTTGCCTTTATAAAGCATTTGCTACCCTTGATGGGGTGTTGAAGTGCTTTTTCGGCGCGTAGTATGCTACTTCGGAACCCAGAAAGGATTAGTGGTGAATTAGTAGTGGTATAGTGAAAATTAGAAAAGTAATAGGAGGGATAGAGAAGGGTTTGCATTTAAATAGCGCTTGCTACCCCTGATGGGGGGGGTTGAAGTGTTTTTTGTTGATGAGTAGCACACTACTCTGGAACCCGTTCAGTCTTAGTTGTCTTTAGGTCGAGTGGTGCATATTTCCGGAGAGTCAGATAGTGCTGGCAGCGATTCGCCATCGACTCAATCCTGGTGCACTGTATCCTTGTGAATGAGCATTACTTGCACCTTTGTGTTTGTTGCCTTGATTTGCACCCTTAGGGCATCATTAAGTGTAGCGGACACTGGACGGTCAAATTTAATATTAAAATAATTCCACAGTTCTGCTATATTTTGGGAAAGTGCAACTTTCCCCAAAATAGTTCAAGAGGCTCATTTACTCTTCTAACTCTAGTGCTGGAATATTTTGTATATTTTCGGCTGACTGAGTAACGCAGATGTATCTCTGCAGAGGTTATCATGGGTAAAAATATAATGCCATGTTTTTTAACATTATGAATAATATGTTGTGGTGATTTTTCCAACCATAAGTCCTCCCATGATACAGCAAGGGCGATAGGGTAATCTCTCAAACGTTCGCTGCCTGTCTCTCCCTGGATGCTGCGTGTGGTACCTGTGCTTGAATGTAAATACAAAAACCAATATAATAGTGGTGGTCCTTTGGACGAGACTTATCAGGCAGAACAGAGTAGAAGATGTTGTGGTGTGGCAGGAGAGAGGCCTTCTCAGGGGCTAAGGTGCAATGTAGAGGGGGAGAGGAAGGAGGAAGATTATGTGACTTTGACTGGTCCAAATGGAGGTTCTTTTCTGTGGTTCATGTATTTCCTTTGCTGACCAGATGTTGGGAGTACAGGATTATAGGTTACAAGCTCCTTTCCCACAAAAAGTACTCCTCTAGTCTCTCGTTTGTGTCTGAGTTTGGGTTTAGGAATGTCCCTTCAGTATGAAGTGTCATAAACAAGGTTAAGATAAGTTGACCAGGTTCTCCCTCCCTTGGCTATGACTAATTACAGCTCATTGTACTCCCAGAATGGCCGATTGAAATATAACTGAGCACCAATTGGGATGGTGCATTTAGTCTGTGGCCTCCACTGGCATTAGAAATATCAGAGGTTGCTAAAATGTATAAACAATGATTTATTCAAGTAAATATAATACTATTCCATTGCGAAGAATTAATTACAGAGAAATCAATAAAATACTGTTCATGGTCATGTTTACAAAAATCTTCTGAACTTTTGCTTAAAATGCTTTTCTCGTCGCTCTTGTACTTAACACAGGATTCTCAATGTAGATTCCCTCCATTTACTCCCAGACACCCTGAGAGGTCATCCTGTGTTTAGTGTATGTGGTCTCAGGAACATTCTATTGTGTGTTGCTGTACAGGACCTTATGCGTTATATTTTGACTTGTACTTCCTTACAGTGAACATTCGTTCGATATGAATGTTAATGCTAGTGTGATGGTGTCCCACTCATTGGAAGGCAAGCTTTTGCATAGTGGCTTTTATTGTGTCTCAGTAGCTACCAGCTAAGCTGATGACCATTTTGTTACAAACAAATCAAAAGAGGGGGGGAATGGACCACTTGTCCTGTGTACCAGGGTCAAATTCGTTATCGATCCATCTAAAAAACCCTTATTCACGTACACAAGATTCGGGCGGTATATCTTGATTCTCCGCCTTCCCGTAACGTGACAGCATCATCATAGGGTTTAGTTTGTGAATATACTGATCTCCACCTGGAGGGAGACCAACTGGTTTTGCAGTAGCGTCCAGAGATAAAAAAGGGAGGTATGTCGGGTGCCCTTGTGGAGTGAGTTAAAATTCCCTAAGCCACCATGTAGGCAGGTACTTTAATGGATTTGGGGGTGTGGAAAGGTAAAAACAAAGTGGTGCGTGCGTAGATCAAGTTACCAATCTACCGCACTGTTGGTGGTCGATATGTTTCAACCTTGTTGTCCATCAAGATCTAGAAGTTTTCTTCAGGACCGGTAGGTGTGTAGTAGCACGTTGTGGCGACTACTAAAAGTGGTTAACTTACTACTCTTGCTGTGTGGAGTCAGGTCAATTGTACCTGTAGCTCAAAGAGCGGTTACTCTAGGTGACTGTGTTGAAAGTACCTCCAAGCATAATCACTCAACCTCTGCAATGGAGATAGAAGTGAGAGCATTTAAATAAGAAATAAAGTATCTTGCATCCACCTCCAATGATCCCTGTGGCACAGGTTTGAGGGAGGTATCACAAAACACTCCCATGCATGTAGCTAGTAGTGTGCCTTCAGTTGCCAACCGTAGAAAGATGATCCAGAGAGATAACAGGCAAGCATTCTCCAACGTGTGACCCCTAAAGACCTTTTCTGATATTAATATTCCCCCAGAACTATTACTTTCACTAAGGAAACTTTCCTACTGCATGACAATGAAACCCCCCAAAAAAGAATATTAATGTTTGGCACACCCCATAACCTGCTAACACTTGAGAATAGTGATGTTTGAATGATCGTTGGTACTATCAAATCCACACCCCATCCATTCATCCAAATTTACACTATTCATGTTTAAATAAATAATACAACCATACCATTAGTATACAGTTTACTCCCTGACAAATAACCCTCAACACATACTGAATTTGTGACAGTGATAAAAAACAAAATCTTAAATAAAACTCCTAGAAAGGAGACAATTGACTTTGAAACAACAATGATTAACACATTTGTAAAATGTACCCCACCACCCAAATTCAAGGATGTTTTTTCCACTTTTCCCAGGCATATTGGTGTACAATAAAAAAAAGCATCCTTCGTTGAGGATAACATGCCAGACAGTAAATTGCAATTTGAATTACAAAATCTAACTGCCTTATGCTTCATACTTCATGTGTGTATAGTCGAGTTCTGCACATCAATTACTGAATCTGACTATTTTACACAAAATGAAAAGAAATTGGCACCCTAACTAAAATTATTTTGAGGAAACATGGATTAGTAATTTAAGCAGGTCAGGCCACAAGAGGAAGCCATGGTTCCATATTGGCTGGTTAAACTGCTATGCCAGCTGCTTAGAGGGAGATGCGAAGACTATCAATGTCATTTATGGATGGCACAACGCTTTCATAAATCTATTGTCAAATACCACCCAGACTTATGTAATTTCCTGGAAATTATTGAAGAGTGAACAAAGTTTCCAAGAAATGAGAATTGCACAATCTTTTACAGGTATCTCAAAAAAGCAAAGCAATGTCAGAAAGACTGTTGGTGCAGATCAAAGATTTTTCTTTGATGGGTGTGTCAGACTACCTAGAAAATATTGCCATTATCTTACACTATTAACATTGTCTAACACCCAGCACTATTACTGTCCTGTTTTAACAACACTTTAATTAAATTTTCCGAAATGTATGAAACTTTTTCTTGCTACCTGCAGATGTGTTCTTTTTTAGCAACTCTTTTAACGTTTTAACTTCACCTGTCATAAAGAGTCTCCAACATCCGACCCAAAGTCCAATACCTGAAAAATGTGTTCAAAAGACAAACAAATTCCTTTTTCTAAACAAAAATCCATCCATTTTTTGAAACAAGGATCATCCAAAATGCCATTCCAAAAGACTGTTCCAAAAATGAAAAGTGGTCCATTCCATTGCAGAAATCCGATGTAGATGTCCAAAAGCCATAAAAAAAGAAACATGATTCGCGAAAGTAAAAAATAGATGTCCCAATCTTTACAAAATCCCCAAATGTTTACTTTTTTGAAGAAAAAACAACAAATATGCAAAGAAATCCAAATGATCTCCGACCATGTGCTCCAGCCTCTTTCCACCAAGTGTGTCATGTTTGTTGAACTGCAAAAACCAGATGAAAAAAAAAAGAATGATGTTTAGGCCAGGGGCTCACTATGAGTAAGACGATCTAGCCTCTACTGGGATAAAGGGTCCTACTGTGGTGACGGTCTGCAAATGACCTAAATATTCTGACGATAACTAAACCGCAGAGCGTATTATGACCTGCCTATCCACTGCCATTTTCATGTCGGGGAGCCCTTCTTTTAAAATTTTAAATCTGAAATTCTCTTGTATTTTAATTAAGCTGTGCTTCATCCATTTTCACCCCTGTCCTGTTTTCAGCCTGGCTCTATCCTTGACACCGGACCTGTATCAACATTGGTAAAGAATCTAGATTGAGACATTGTAGGCTGCGCAAACATGCAAAGTCAGCACAAAAGAACAGCTGATGTCTGCACTGGGTTTCGTGTGTTTGTTAAACAATGGTAAAGCCTTAGATAAAGATTGCTCAGATAGCCTATCTTGTTGTGCAGCTTCAGGACGCGACAGTTACACAAGGCACCAAGGTTGTTGATTCTTACTGATTGTCTCATTTGTGTGCTCTTCCCAAAGCTCTATTTACCTCAGGCCATTTCTTGTCTGTGATCGTTACTATAAAAACCCATGCAACCATCGTTCAGTGTGCTCTCTCCTTGGGTATCTTGATGGTACTTGTCGGATGAAGACCCATTCATGAATGCTTAATAAATGACCTATGGTTTGACTTCGCTCCAGTGTCGATTCCTCCTTACTTGTTAAGAACCCGTGGCGAAGTGGTGACCCCGCACCAGCAGATTATTAATGAATCTGTTCCACACTTCCATGAAAAGGGTGGTGGACATGCAGGCAAGGGGGCCTTATTAGGTCCTCTGAACTAATCTGAGCCTGGGAGTGCATGCTGGGGAGATTGAGCCCTCGTTCCTGCATGGTGTGGCGTGAATGACATGGTGCATGCCACACACGTGCAGGAATGTTGAAGTAGGAACTCTCAGAGTGGCGGTCTGCTTGTTAGGCTCTCCTGTGAGCCTAACAGGCCGCCGCCATGACATCACCACCACCAGCATTCGCCCCGGATTCAAGTCATAATCCGGTGGGCTGGCTCACCGCGGGCTTTGCGGTCTTCCGGTGGCCACTGCGGTGTCAGTCCCATTGAGAGACCGTCAAACTTGTAATAAGTTGCTTATTCTTTTTCAGAAACGTTAAAAAAATACTTACTAATGTACCTAATCACTCTTTTAAAAGTATATTGAAAAAAACACAACCATCCCATCCCAGGCATACTATAGCAGCCTGCATGGGAATAAAAATGTGTTAAAAACATAGAAATAAAACAACATCCTACTTCCTTACTATTATATACCCCCCATCCTTGCAATGAAGTTGGCCACCTATATACATTTGAAATGTAAATAAATTTGTTCTTACATGATGCACCTCTTTCTTTTTTCTGATCCACCACAACGATCCATCAACTGTAGAAACAGACGCACAACCATGTACATCATAGATGAAAATGAAAAAACTACAATTTCTTCCATTGAAAAGAATGAGAAACCATGGGAAACTGTCTTAAAAAATGATGTCATTTTTTTTACAACTATTCGTTATCTCTACATATTTATTAAATTTTACCAGAATTATAAAAAAATTATAAGAAATATTTTAATAAAATACAGTGCTGCATCTTTTTTAAATTTAATACATTAATTATAACTGCAAATTATTTTTCTTTATATGATTTATTTGTCAAAAATATTTTTTATTTAAAATAAATTAGTAATAGTATTGAATAATTAAATGTTTTTAATTAATTTAGGGCCTAATTACAACCCTGGTGGTCACACTGCCAGCCCGCTATGGTGAAAGGCGGTCAGGAACACTTCGCCAAGCTGGTGGCCTTTCGACCGCCACATTGCAAGAGCACCATGGTGCTGGCCTGGCAGTATGTCTGCGGCGGTGGAATGCTTTGGCTCTAGGAGAGAGCCTGAAGTCAATGCCGGCCACACTCCTGTGTCTCCTGCAAGTCAGGCTCACTTTTTCTATGCACCATACCTTGCATGGCAAAAAGTGCGCGCAACAACCGTGCTTGCATGGGGGCACAACATGGGCACCGGACACAGTCCATATGGACTTATTTACCTGGAACCCTTTTTGTGGCCCTTTACCTACCTCTCCACCAACCTTTTCATGGCAGTATCCATGCCATGAAAAGGTCATAATCCCCACAGTGGTACCCATGCCAGCACCACCAGCATTGACTGCTGCTGTCCCCGCTGTGGCAGGAGCTCGGATCTTGCAGGTGGTCGGGAAGCGGTCTGGAGGTGGTCTCACCGCCCACATCGTAATTCGGTAGTTGGCCCATCTGTTATAAAAAAGGTCCGACTGCCAAAAAGCGACGGTCGTTCCTAGACCGCCAGGGTCAAAATCATGCCCTTAATTTGTATTATTTAGCTATATATAGACAAATGTTCAAGTATTTAAATAAATACCTGAGTTTTTATCACAACAACATTTTATTGTCAACAGCCAAAAGACGCGCAAAAGGGCGTTGCACAAGAACAGCGTTAAATACATAATACTAATACTGATGTCTACATTTTGTATCAGGTTATATAATATGGAATCCTGTGCATAACAACCTTTAATAATAACAAATAACAAAAGTGCCTTCGAACTACAAGTATAGAGCATAGAAGGTCCATCCAAAACTGAAAGGTGGTCTACACCCCGACCATCTGTAGTCCCCACATATCAACTATATTCAAATCACTCTGTTGGTTGATCAGGAATGGGCTCTAAGTAAATCCCCCGGTAATGCGCCCATCTCTTCCATATCTTGGGATGTTTCCGAGGGAGGCCCGAGCAGCACAAATAGGTATCTCCAGCCCCCTGCAGGAATCTAGGCACTTTTTCCAGACCCCTAAAGAGGGCGGGGAGGTGTCTTTCCATTTTTTCGCAATGTCACGTTTTGCAAGTGTGAGGCCCAGTAACAGTAAGTGTTTTGTACAAGTTTCCTCCAATGTCATCTGTAATATGTAGGAGGGTCCATCTGGGCATGTAGGGGACGTCCCTTCCCAGTACCCGTGACAAACAGGTAATATCACCCTGCCAAAACTTCGAGAGAGATATACATGACCATACAGTGTGAAGGAAAGTATTGTTGGCCGCACGGGAACCTCAAGCAAGGTGGGGAGGCAATGAGTCCTGCCCACCATAGCCGAAGCCTTGTGTAGTACCCCTGTGTAGGTATTTAAGCTGTATGTATCGGAGTTGTGTTGTGATGGCAGCACTGCGTGGGGAAGCAAGCCTCTCGGGTCCAATCTTCATCGTCCAATGGGCTTATGTCAGTCTGCCAGGCCTCTCGTGTGTGGAGAAGTGTTGTGTGACTATTAGTGACAAGCGTGCGATAGATTTATGCAACTCTCCCATGAACACCTTAGCCTCAAAAGGGGTGAACTAGGGTATGGATTCCTGCAATGCTAAATAGGGCGCAAAGGCATGACAGAACTGCAGAATTGTCACATACTCTTGTTGCAGCTCCTGAAAGGACTTCAGAGTCTCTCCATGAAGGACATCTCCAATGGTGGAAATACCTATTTTATCCTATCCCGGAAAACCAGGGAGACCAGCCATTTGCGGCAGGAGGTCATTACCCCAGAGCCGAGCTTCTGTCGTTATTCTGCCCCACTACCGAGTTGCCGGGGAGTGCACTTCCAGAGACTAAAGTCAGTGGCAGTCGCCGGGGGCAATGCTTTCAGGGCAGCGCCCGCATGTAAGACAGAGTGCAAAGGTTGGGTGTCCATTAGCCAGCGGTCGACTGTATAGGCGGGATCCGACCTATCCACGTACCACCAGTCATTTAAAATGAGTGAGTGTGAGGCCCATAATAAGCTTGAATATCGGGCTTTGCTAATCCACCACAGTAGGTTGATTGAAAACAGGTCTTCAAAGTGACCCGGGCAGACCCACCTTCCCAGAGAAAGTGTCAGAGTGTAGCGTTGAGCTGTGTAAACCAGCTAGGTGGGGTCAGATAGGGATGATTTTGAAGTTGGTACAGTAGTCGTAGCAAGGAAACCATCTTAAAGATGGCAGATCTACCAAACAACGGGGAAGATGTGACCAAACGCCAGACTGCTCTCTGATCTGTACTCCAAGTGGTGCTAGATTTCTTTCCCAGGGCAAAGGCTGTGAATAAGCCAGGAAGATCCCAAGATATTTGAAGCCGTCGGACACCACGTGACCTCCTCAGACCATGGACCAAGCTGTCCCGTATGACGTAAGGGCCATAGAAAGGATTTTCATGGGTTCATATACAGTCCTGAGGTATCGCCAAAGACCTGCATAATCCTGAGAAGTCGAGACCCGGAACGATCTGGACGTGTAAGGAAAAATACTACGTCGTTCGCATACAATGCTATGCGATCCGACGTCGCCCCAGGCCACTCAAATCCCCAGTATTGAGTGTCTATCCTCAACCATGCCGCAAGAGGCTCCATAGCGAGCTCGAAGAGGTATAGGGAGAGGGGGCAGCCCTGGCGGGTGCCGCGTCCAGTAGAAAAGGTGTGTAAGACAGAGTCTGCCACCGGGACCGACGCAGTAATATCAGTGTATAAGAGTTCAATATATCGCAAGAGAAGAGGACCAAGATTAAGGCAGTTCAACAGCGCAAACAGGTACGCCCAACTTAAAGAGTCGAACGCCCTATCTTTGTCCGCCAACAGGAGGGCAGCAGGTTTGCCCAATCTATCTACCGACGCAATGGCCTTATGAGCACGTCGAATGTTATGTCGCGTAGTGCGACCCGGCATAAATCGTGCCTGATCAGAATGGACTAGGTCAAGTATATGTGGAACTATACGATTGGCTATAATTTTGGCAAGAAGTTTTGCCTCAACAGTAAGGAGAGATATCGGGCGATAGGAGGAGTGAAGTTCAGGGGTCTACCCGGCTTCTGAAAGATTACAATCTCTTCATGTCGCCAATCTGCTGGAAGACACCGACAGTTGAAAGTGGCCTTTAGAGTGGCGAGATAAGAAGGGACTGATATTTTTTTATGAAATTCGCAGGGGAAACGGTTTGGGGCTGGAGCCTTACCGGAACACATCCCAGCAAGTGCCTCCTGGACCTCCTCAGTCGTGATCGGAACATCAAGTGCATCCCTAGTCTGATCCGTGAGGGCATGGGGAGGCAGGTCATCAATGAACTGCTGGAATTACTGTGGCGAAATAGTTTCACGAGGGGCATGCTGCTCTGCAAAATAAGTCGCGAAGCTGGCGGCCACCTGGGACGGGTCTGTGTGCACATTTCTGTGGGGATCATGCACACATGGGATAGAAACAGGGTGGAGCTCTCTCTGACAAAGGCAGTGGAGTAAGGTGCTTGATTTGTCGCCCCACTGATATATTCTGCTCCGAGTAGCCAAGCAGGCCACCTGGGCCTCATCCATCAATTCCCCGGCATACAACTGCTGGGTATATAGTAATTGTCTACACGAATCCTGTCCATTTAGATCCCGACATGTGCGCTCCGCGAACACCAGCTGGGCCTCTCAAAGAGTCAGCTGCTCCCAACGCAGTTTACACTGCGTCGTGCAATAAGCAATGTCTATCCCTAACATTGTGGGTTTCATCACCTCCCATACAATCACAGGTGAGTCCACAGATCCAACATTGCGTAGAAAGTATTCTGTAAGGGATGTGTGTATATGTGACCGAAATTTGCCATCCAGCAGGAGCCACGGTGAAAGACGCCACCGGAATGGAATAGTGTCCAGTCTCAGGTCTACCTGTAACGGGGAGTGGTCAGAATGGCCTCGGGCAGGACACTGGAAAAGTAAGTGTAGCCCAGTGAATTGGTGTGCAGCCGTCTCCAAGAGTCCACCCAATCCAACCCCTGAAGCAAGGCCCCGAGTTTAGACTCCCGGGTCTAAACCAGGTTCCCAGTAGCCTGCCACCTATCAATAGAAGGACATAGTGTGTTGTTCCAGTCCCCCCCAACCAGGGTCAGTGCCTGAGGAATCTCCACCCAAAGCCGTAGCAAGCGTTCAGTCAGATTCCATGTAAGGAGTGGGGGTCATAAACACTCCTCACGACACACAACTTGCTATGAATTGAGCCTGTAGTGACCACATAGCGACCCTGTCTGTCGATCCACATTTTCTCATGGACGAAGGGGACTCTACGGTGAATTAATATTGCTACGCCACGCAAACCCCGAGTGAAGCCAGAGTGGAAGATCTGAACAAAGCCAAAGCGTGTTAAGCAAGAAAGCTTATTGCCAAGCAGGTGCGTCTCTTGCAGAAATACAATGTCTGCACCATATCGTTTAGCTTAGCGCAAGACTGCCCCTCTCTTGACCTTATCCAGTAGTCCCCATACATTCCAGCTGAGAATTCAAAGCCGTCTCTCAACCATTACAGACATATAAATTATCAGGGCAGACATCATTGAAGACATGTGGGGAGCAAATCATAACAGGTATGGATTTTGCTACTACTACAGGATGGAAATATGTATGACACTTAGAAACAAACAACGGAAATAAACCCAAACAGCTCCCACCCACCCCAATACCTCAAAACAATAGAAGCATCTGTCGCGGCATGAGAGGACTCCAGGCCCCAACAGGGGTCAAGAGAAGCTCCCGCCCAATGGATCCCTAAATTGCAACCCCTAGACACGGCGATATTTTAGAGTCCAGGGAGAGTAATTGGAGGTGTAGCTCATATGTAATTGCCATCAATCAACAAATCCAGTTCACACATGTGGTGAGCGAAGAAGTATAGAAGCTTATCATGTCAAACAATGTGGGTCATACATGTGTTTTATTGCGTGATTTGGAGCGTTTCTTTGATAAAGATCGCCGGCACTGTTCGCCTGGGGCCTGAGATCGCTGTCAGTTCGATTCGCTAGAAGAAGAGTCAGAGTCGAGTCTGGGTGGAGTGTGCGGTTAAAGCTTGACATGTTCATCGGTCCATGCAAAGACCTCTTCAAGGGAGTCGAAAAAGTATGTCCGCTCATTATATGATATCCGTAGTCTGGCCGGGAACAGCAATGAGTATTGGACCTTAAGATTCCTCAGTCTGGCCTTCGCCTCGGTGAAGCATTGCCTGCGGTGTTGCATCATTCTGGTGTAATCCGGGAAAATCATTATCTTTTGTGAAGCAAACAACAGAGGGTCTTTGAGTCTGGCCTGCTGTAAGATGGTGTCTCTGTCTTTAAAGTTTAGGAATCGCACAATCACTGGTCTGGGCTTCGTGCCCGGCAGCAGCTTCTGCAACAAGGCTCTATGTGCGCGTTCAATGACGAAGCAGGAAGACAGAAGACCAGGAGGAACCCAGTCCGCCAGCCATTTGGCCAGAAAGTCAGCCACAACAAAGAGTAGATTATTGTGGCAGGAGAGTCCCTCCGCGTCCTCCGCCCGCGTCGCCAGCCCCTTAGCGATGGACTCTAAGGCCGAGACCCTCTTCTGGAGCGTCGTGATGGATATCCTGGACTCGGTTTCCGTGATATGCTGTACAGCGTTGCGGGTGTCTTGTCTGAGGAGCATCACATCAAAACCCACCGCCCCAATCTTAGCCTCGAGCATGTCGCAGCACTGCGCGATAGTGGCCAGAATATTGGCGCTGTCTGGCATATTCGTCTGTGCGTCTCCCAGTGCAGGGGGCTGAGCAGTCGTGCCAGTAACTTGTCCAGGGTGCTCTGTCTGGCCAAAGAGCCAGAAGTTCTATCTTTAGACATGTTGTGGTATCGCTCCGTCTTCCAGGCCACGCTAGTCCAATGGGCAGCAGGAGAGCATGGCCAGAGGGGGCGGGTGACCCTGAGATACAAGGCTAGGTAGCCACCAAAGCCAGGGCCTGACCAGGCAGCGTGCCTACAGAGATATCCTAGCCCAGTAGGGGGCCAATGCGCAGATCTTGAAGGACAGGAGCTTTGCTGCTACATTAACTTTGGGCAACTGATGAGGCCCAGACTCCACCCTTCATACCAAGTTCCACACAATGCCTTTGGCCAAGCCCTCTAACATCAGTACACCGCAGCAGCAGGCTACGACAGGCCCATCACAACACAAGGGCCAAGTAGGCAGGGGCAGGATCATTCACGATGTACCACGGCGGCAGGCCCAAGGGCGGCAACAAACGGAGCAAAACACAGTGCTGGACCCTTAAGAGTGGAAGGCGGCGTGCCGTGGCCCGCAGTGGCGGCTGAGTCATCTGACACGGTATGACTGTACCTCCTAGCAATAAAGCCACTGTTACTTCTTCCAATTAGCAGTTGCGGAGGTGTGGGCTGTGCCTCAAGAATGCAGTGCAGGCGTCTCCGTGGGTCTTCCGCAGGTGCCCAATTGTGTCAGCGCCGCTACTCAAGGGGCCTGACTCCACCGGGGTAGGCCGCTGATGCACCAGCCTGGCCTCACCCCACACAGATCCACAGATACCGCCAGCAGGGGAATCCTTAATGAGGCTCACTCACCCAACTGTGGGGGACCGCCAACCCAACGAGGCAGGCAGCATATTGGGCAGGTTCAGGAAGCGCCATGGCCCGATGTGGCCGTCGAGGCAGATCAGCGCCACAGCCCCACAGGAGGGAATGAGGCTCCGCGCCTTTTACCACGATCGCCGTCTATCTCAAAGCATCTCCAGGAAAGGAGAACACTGGGGCATCTGCCATGGCTCGATAGTGCCGCCGAATCTCAAGGCGGCAGACAAAGAGGCGCCACCTCTCAGCCTCCAAGACGTGACATTAGCCAAGGCCCATTTGGCGCTGCCCACCACGCAAGAGAGAGGGCTGCAAGGCCACAGATCGCCGCCGGGCTCGGGAGGCCGCCAGACCAGCAAGGCAGGTCCCGATCGGATTCCCAGGATCCGCTCGGCTAGCAGAACACTACCCACAAAGCAGGACAGGTGAGAGCCGAATTAGGGAGGGCTTAAGGGAGTCCGTCTAAAGCACGTCCACCATGTTGAATGGCTTGACCACGCCCCAATACCTGAGTTTTAATACACTTCCCCACACTATACCCCTATATCACTTGCATCCTTCACCTACATTTTAGTGTTACAACTTTCTTAGCACATTGTAAAAAATATTTATAGTATTTAAATCATTGTAAAAATATATACTCGGGTATTAAAATTAATTAGTGAGTATTAATACACTTCCCCTCCCTATACCTCCATATCCCTTGCATCCTGTGCCTAAACTTTAGTGTTACAAATTAATTAGCATGTTGATAAATATTATTAGTAAATACATTTTTGTGTTTCATGTCTCCCATTATTGCGCCATATATAGTATGTCTCCCTGTGCTTGTTTTTATTTCTGTTCTATCTGGTTCTATATAAAAACCTACCCATCACTCTGGCTAGTGTAATTGGCTGCAAGACAATACATTTCGTAGTTCAGTTCCGCCAGCCCTCCCCGTCCAGTGGTTGCATAGCTTTCCCTATACATACTGTTCTCCTGAGGTACCTGTAAAGGTGATGAGAAAACCAGTGATAGGAACATATACCTTTACTTCATAAACAGGAGCGGACAACAAGGTTAACAGAGGCATCTAAGTTAAAATTCCAACTGACAGTATCAGAATGCCAGCGCAGGTTCAAGTTTGGTATACTAATTTCAAACAAAGAATCAATGAGGTGTTCAAGATGCGAGATGTAACACACCTTCATTTTTTTGTGAAAAGTAAGAAGCAAAAAGAAAAAGGGACAGAGAGAAAAAACAATAACAAATCAGTGCAAGAAGATTAACAAATCATATTTTGAAAATATATAACAAAGGTAAAATAAGCCATGATCAGCAAAGAAAATTAAAGTCTGATTAATTCTCACAACTTGTTGGGAGTACTTTTGATGCGACTACTACGTCTTATTTTCCGTTGTACTTATTTATGATTCATGATTCTCTGATTTTTTTCATGAACATGCATATCACTATCATTATCACAGCATGTAGTATCATCAGAATTATTCTTAATATTCCTAGATACACCAACTTCACATAGTTGTATCTTTCCAGGAACATCTAAAAACACAATGCTGTCATAGTTTCACACAAGAACCAACACTCATAACTACCATATGAGAACCCATACCCATTCCCCTACAGCCTCTCACCCTCAAAACCTTTGCAAATCCAAACAGTGCTTGAATCTCATCGCTCTCAAAAGGACTTCAGCAACTTTAACTAGATCAGAGCATCCAGCTACTTCCTTTCCCACAACTCTTGGCTTCCTAAAAAGAAAATACAACCACATAGAATAATCTCAATCCAAGTTGTTGGAGTGGCGCACCACCAAGGTATAAACAAAGTTGTTTTGACAATGAGTCGCAAAGTCTTATAGTTGGTAATCAAATAGTGTCTTTAATTGGAAAATGTTTGACATTTTAGATGATTGTCAGCCAACGCGTTTCGTTCAAAGATGAACTTCTTCAGGGCATGAGAGTGTGTTGTCTTGTCCGCACTGTTGCGTGTTGCCTGCCAGTCCGGGCCTCCTTGATAAGGGCTCGTGGTCTTGTAGATCAAAGAAAAGCTGCTTCCTGCTCCGTCCAGTGGTGACTCCGTCCAGTTGGCTGACAATCATCTAAAATGTCAAACATTTTCCAATTAAAGACACTATTTGATTACCAACTATAAGACTTTGCGACTCATTGTCAAAACAACTTTGTTTATACCTTGGTAGTGCGCCACTCCAACAACTTGGATTCAGTATTTCTCTGCTCAGCAGTTAGCACCAAGCAACGGCAGGTGCTGGAAGTGGCTAACGCACACCTTCTCCATACGAATTACGGACCTTCACACTAAGGGTACACATCAGGATAGTGCGGTCACTGTGTCCGCCGTTGTCTGAAACCATACACCATTATAGAATAATCTCAGTCTTAGTGGGATTACCCCCTCCTCCCATTCAACAAATTCTTCATTTTATCTTTGCAGATTTCCATGTGTTGTCTGATCCTTTCAAAATCTGTATCATCACCTACAGAACAACCTATTTTTCTAGCCACCATGGAGCAGCAAGTGCTGAACCTGTTTTTTTCCTCTAAGCAACTCAAAAGGAGAACAACCAATAACAACATTAGGTGTTGTCCTAGCTAGATCACCCTTATCTGCCAAGTGCAGAGATTCCCTGACAACCAGGTTAAATCTTTCAATCTGTACATTCGCTTGTGGGTATTAATTAGTCATCTTCTTGTGTTTTATTCCATACTTAACAAGATAATCTTCAAATGCTTTACTCGCAAACTGGGGACAATTATCAGAGGATATCTTTCCTGAAAGACAGTCCCTGTCCAAAAATTGAATGCCAACTTGTTTTTTCTTTTTTTTTTTTTTTTTTTTTTTAAACCGTTTATTACAAATCTCAAGAATATACAAATATGGGCCCACAACCTTCCGGCCGGCCGCTAGGAATGGCAGAAACATATAGCATACGTTCAAAGAACACTTGGCGTTACAAGGAGCATAAGCAGGAGTTATCAACATCATGGGCCACAGCCATAATACCCCACAGTACGGTTTCATTTTATACAAACAACAAGAAAACAACACCCACAAGGCTACCCACAGTCGAAAATAGCAGCACGTGCTCCCCAATGGGGAACCCCATCTATCAAAGGAGTCCAAGGAGGGGGAGGGAAACAGAGCGAGGACTGGGGGAACCCTGTGCCCGGGGCTAGGGGAAGGAGTCAGCTAAGGGGACGGGGTTGGTGAGGCAGCAGGCAGCAACGGTGGCGCGCAAATACTCCCACGGTAGGCGTTCCAGGGGCCCCACACTTTCACCCATGTCCCAGGCTTACCCCTCGCCACATACACCACCTTTTCTCGAAACATGCACCAGTCCATGTGCTCTTTCCAGGCCGACACCGCCGGGGGGTTCTGGGATCCCCACAGTTGCGCAATATCACGCTTAGCAATCATATATCCCAGAGTCACCCACCACGTTTGCGGAGCCGAGTAGTCAGTTGGTTCCCACACATTCAACAGGCATCTCCTCGCTTCCGGCAGCAGCGCAACACGCGTAACCACTCGCAGGACCTCATGCACACCGCGCCAGAATCGCTCCACCTTCGGGCATTCCCATAGAATATGCAGGAAGGTCGCCACGGCACCACAACCACGCTTACACAATCCATCCTCAGTATAGCCCATACGCTGAAGCCTTGGCCCCGTCATGTAGACCCGGTGGAGTATCTTGAGCTGGACGAAGCGAAGGCGAGCCGGTATAGCCACCTCCTTCGGAGAGGCCACCGCGGAGGTCCAGTCCTCATCGTCCAATTCCAGACCGTCGGCAACCCAAGCCTCGCGAAGGCCAATCAGCAAGCCCGATCGATCATTAATCAGTTTTTTATAAATAAGGGAGATCGTACTGTCTGGGACGTGGCCATCTAGCACTCTATCCTCCAGGGGGGAAGACTCCGGGATGGAGGCGACGTCTGGGAAGACGGAGCCCAGTGCATGACGGATCTGCAGGTATCGAAAGTATTCACTGCCCTGCAACTGAAACTCCGTCTGCAGCATCTCGAATGTTTTAAATCCTCCCCTCGACCAGAGATCCCCCACTTTACTGATGCCTATCATGTCCCATTTCTCGAAGCCCTTCGAGGTCCAGAGAGAGCCCAACTTCTCAGACGCATACAGCGGTGACGCCCGGGTCAAACGGTCCTTCCACCCCATAGCTGCATTGGCCGCATGCCATACTCTGACCATGACACGCGTAGGTCCCGTCAAGCGAGCGTCGGGCGCGCCAGAGTAGAGCGCTCGATTGTAGTCGCCACCGGGCAGTAGCATCTTGTCCATCTCAAATGCCGGGTTCAAGGCGGGCCCATAGAGGCCATGGTTAATTGCAGCTAGCTGGGAGGCCCAGTAATACCGTTTAATATCCGGGAGGGCAATCCCCCCGTCATACCATGGGAGCGTCAACTTCGCCAGGGCAATGCGCGGCCTCCCGTCCCAGAACAGGCGGCGCTGCAAACTCTCCACCTCACGGAAGTAGCGCGCCGGGACTGGGTCCATAGTGTTCTGGAGAGCGTATAAGAAACGTGGCAACGACATCATCTTAAACAACGCCGCCCGGCCGAGCGGCGAAAGCGGCAGGCGCCGCCAGCGCACGACGTCCTCCTTCAATCGCTGGAGAGGGGGAAGCAAGTTCCGCTCGTAGCGGGCCTCTGGGTCCAGAGTAATGTAGACACCCAGGTATCGAAACCCCTGAGAGGCAATCTGAATTGGACAACCCCGCGGAAGGACAGGAGCCTCCCCAGAGAGCACATACACGCATGATTTAGCCCAGTTGATGACAAGGCCTGAGTTCCGGCCGAATGAACGTAAAACATCAACCAGGACTATGAGTGACTTACGTGGGGAGGCTAGGTACAAAAGGATGTCGTCAGCGTATAGGGACACACGGTCCTCATACTCGGGGGTCCAACGGAGACCACGGATGGAGGGGTGCCACCGCAGCCACTCCGCCAGGGGCTCCAAGGCCAGCGCAAACAGGAGCGGCGACAAAGGGCAGACCTGTCGCGTGCCCCGGCCCAGCTCAAATGGGGCTGAAACTCTTCCATTCACCACCACCTGCGCCAATGGGCCCGAATACAACAATTTGACCCAACTGATGAAGCCCGGGCCGAATCCAAACTTCGCCAGCATCGCCAAAATGTATGGCCACTCAAGCGTGTCAAACGCCATAGTGGCGTCCAAGGACGCCAAAATGGCCGGCTCCCACACGAATGGGACACGTGCGAGCACCCCGTGCAAGCGCCGCAGATTAAGGGCCGTGTTGCGATGGGGGATAAAGCCGGACTGGTCTTGGTGGACCAGGTCGCCCACCACGCCGACCAGCCGATTGGCCAGCACCTTGGCGAGAATTTTGGGCTCCGCATTCAAGAGCGAGATAGGCCGATAAGATGTGACCCGGTCCCGAGGCCTCCCCTCCTTATGGATCACCACGATAGTAGCCAGACGCTGGTCCGGCGGGAGGGAGCCCAGCGAGTGGGCCGTCAGGAACATCGCGCGGAGGTGGGGTGCCAGTACATCTGGTCGCAACTTATATAACTCGATAGGGATGCCATTCGGGCCCATGGCCTTGCCAGAGGCAACCGAACGTATGGCGAGGGCAATTTCGTCGGATGTAGGAGCGGCATCCAGCGACACCCTGTCCTCCTCCGAGAGGGAGGGCAGCGCGATATCCCTAAGCAGGGAATGGGAGTCCTCCTCCGAGCAAGGAGAGACCGGAGAATACACCTCGCGGAAATAATCCGCGAAACAGGAGACAATTTCTTCTGGCTCGGTGACACTCACACCATCCGTCCTCTCAATCAGCGGGACCACACGGTTCACTCTCTCCTTTTTATCCAACCACGCTATCAGTTTGCCCGCCTTATCACCCACATCATACAGTCGCCCCTGTCGCTCCCTACTGAGGCCCCTGGCCGCCTCCGTAACGAGGGCCCTGTAGGCCGCCTGCTTAAGTTGTAGGACATGTAGTGCAGCATCCGTCACTCCGCCCTCTAAATCACCCTCCAATTCAGCAATTTCAGCCTCCACCCGGGTAACCTCCTCCCGCTCGCGCCTCCGGGCATGGGAAATAAGGGACAGGGCCTCTCCTCTGAGAACTGTCTTGAAGGCTTCCCACAAGGAGATAGCCGAAGGGACGGACCCCACATTCTCATCAAAGTATCGCTGCAAGGATTTAATCACAGCAGCGCGAATGGTGGGGTCGCGCAGGTACCAGGCATTGATGGGAACTACCCTGCCCTCACCCCTCGGAAGGACATCAAAGTGGAACAGGAGCGGGGAATGATCTGAGATACCCCGCGCCAGATGGCGCACCTCCCCCACACTCCCAGCATAGGCCGCCGGGACAAGGACATGATCAAGCCGTGAGAGGCTACCATGGGCCCCCGAGTGGAAAGTGTACTGCTGCTGCGTGGGATGTTTTAAGCGCCAGCAGTCCACCAATCCCAGTGTATCCAAGAGGCCGGATAGCCACGCCTGGGCCCGGGGGAGGTCCCTAGGGGGGTGACGATCCAGAGTCCCAGAAACCACCGCATTGAAGTCCCCCCCAACCACTAGGAGTCCCCCCGGAAGGCCCAGGAGGAGGCGCCCCAGGTCTGCAAAAGTGGTCGCCTGTAGCCCCGGTGGGACGTATACTGATACAAAGACCACTACTTTGCCATCCATTCTCCCCACTAAAACAGCATAGCGTCCCCTATCATCATGGCGCACCTCATCAATTTCCAACGGGAGCGAGTTCTTCACCATAATGCCCACACCCCGTGAGCCCGACGTGAAGCCCGAGTGGGCCACCAAACGATAGCCACGCCGATTCATGGCACAAAAAGAGTTTCCAATAAGGTGTGTCTCCTGCAGGAAGACTACATCGGGTGAGATTCGTTTCAAATACTGCAGGACCACACCTCGTTTGATCCTATCCCCCAGTCCATTAACGTTCCAAGACAACAAAGTCAAATCCCTACCCCCCATCACACACAGGAGCCATCAGTCGTCCCCCGGAGAGCACCTTAAAAACAATACAGAAAAGGGTTTGCCTTGTGGTAAAAACGAACAACACCCCACCCCAACTCCCCCACCCCAACAAAACTCCCCCCTCCCTGCACCCCTGCATGAGCCCAAACAGCCCCCCCAAAGTGCAGTGTGCCTGTCGCCCCATAGAAGGTGAAACTAACTAGACCCCCAGAGGAGGAGGGAGAACCCCCGAGAGACCCCACACGACCTCCACAGGAGGAGACTTACTCGAACAGGCGAACAGTCAAAAGTGACATCAATTTTGTCCAGAGCGAGGCATAATATTAGTCCCTCAGTCCTGATCCGGCGGGCCCTCTCCCCCCACCGCTCCCCCCCACCCCCCCGATCCCGATCCCCAGGCAAGGTATCCAGCCAGTCCCCGGCCGCTTCGGGACGATCAAAAAAGTGCGTGCGGCCATCCAACTCCACCCGCAGCTTAGCCGGGAAAAGCATAGCGTACTTGAGATTTAGGTCCCGTAGACGACGTTTGACTCCGAGAAAGCTTAGTCTCTGCTTTTGGACCGCTGGGGTGAAGTCAGGATAAAAATTTATATCCATATTGTCGAGTCTGACCGGCCCCTGTAGTCTGGAGGATTGCAGGATAGCGTCTCTGTCCCGAAAGTTGAAAATCCGGGCGATGAGAGGCCTCGGGGGGGCTCCGGCCTTGGGCCTTCCCCCGGGAACCCTGTGGGCCCGCTCCACCGCGAAGAATTTACTCAGTCCCCGGGGCTGGAGGTGGGTGAGAATCAAGTCCTCCACGAATAGATCCGCCGCCGCCTCCTCACGTCCCTCAGGCACCCCGAGAATACGGACATTGTTCCTCCGGGCCCGACCCTCAGAATCCTCCAGGCGACGATCCATCAGCGCGCTCGCCTGGCCAAGCCGGCGCACCTCCTTTTGGAGGGCTGCCACATCCGTCGTGAGGCCCGATGTGGTGTGGGCCAAAGAATCGACCCGGTCATTAGTCTTGGATAGATCGGCCCTTACCAGGCCAACATCCACGAGGACCGAGTCAATTTTCTGCGCCAGTGTATCAAAACGCTGGTCCACCGAGGCCTTCATCTCAGCGATGGCGCCCATCACGTCCCGCAGGGTCAGATCCGCGGGCAGAGCAGGAGCATCAGTCGGGCCCTCAGGGGACCTACGCGGCACCTCGGGAGATCCCTTCTGGGGGGTATAGCGGTCCATGCTGTTAGACTGTTGGACTGCGCCACGTCGGGTCGATTTCACCTTTGCCCGATCTCCATCTTGCTTTGTGGACATGGTTCCAGTCACACGGCCGTGCCAGGCACGTCATGAGGGCGGGCAAGCCGGTTCACGGGATCCGGGGGAGGGGGGCACCACAGGGCCGCGGGGCAAGTCACAGCCGGCGGGCCGGCAGGGCACCCCAACGGGGCCACACCACCTCACAGTGCCCCGCGACCCAACCTCGCCGAGACAGCAAGGAGGGCGCAAAAGCGAAAGTGAAAGTGCGGGGTACGCGAGCCGCCGCGCCCAGCCCGCCGCTGTTGTTGACTTTGCCTCCGGATCACCCCACAACTCCAATCCGGGGTCCGGCGTGGAGAAGGCCGCAAATCTCAATCGATGCTACCGCCGGAGTCCGAGGTCCAATTTGGAAGCGGAAAGCGGGTGCCACCTCCGCTCGGGCTCACCAACACAGTCCCCTCATCTAGGACAGGATATTGTCAGGATATATGTAGGAGGTCGCGGAGGTCCTCGGGAGCCTCGCACCTACGCGGCCATCTTGGTTGCGCGCTAGGCTCCTCCCCCGAATGACAACTTGTTAAGTAGCTTTGTCTGTCATCCTGACTTCAGACCATTTAGAGAAATAATCAATTAATACAATAGCAAAAGCTATTTTTTTAGGAATCTCACTGAAAGGACCAAGGAAATCAATGCCTAACTTCCTCCAAGGTCCAGATGTAAACTCCCTAGGAAGACAATCAGTTGCACAAGGCTTAGCATACTTACCACTTCCAGCATAGGTACTACAATTGCAGACCCCCAAATCCACTAACTTGTCTATACGAGCCACCACTAAAATTCACACAGGTGCCTTTTGGTGCTTTACATCTCTAAATATCCCTCATGACCCATATTAAAAATCCTCCTTCTTAAACCCTGCAGAAGGTTTACATAAATCAATACCATACATGTACGAAAACTCTTTTCCATCAGACACACATCAACACTGTTGGGATCAAAACCATCAATTGTCAGAATCAACAATAATGTAATTAGCATTGGTGCCACCCTTCCAAATGGTCGTTATTTTTTACAATGGTTGCATACTTTTTCTAACATAGTATAACCTTTAAAACTACCCACATGGTAATTACTACCACATCTGTAAAAAGACAAAAATGTTTTCTTTTTGCTATTCTCTTCCTTTTTTCCTTTCTCAGTACACTTTCTTACATTTACTTCAGAAACAATTTCAGATTCCTTCAAATCAGATACAAAGTTCTTGTTCCCTCCTATTTCTTGGACAAACTTCTCAGATTGTTCTATGCTTTTAGCAGTCAGTACCAACCCATTATCTCTCTTGGACCTTTTTGCTTTTGGTCTTCATTATGACCTGGCCCCTTAAAACCTGGTCATGCTGGACTCCATTGACAGAATACTTCCTCCAACAGCCCAACAGGGTAGGGTCCATTGGAGGAAGGACGTTATGGACGGTGTAATGTCTTTTTTCGATGCTCATCACTGCCAGGAAAAACCTGGTGGTGAGGGACAGGAAAAAACAATGACCTTCACACTCTGGGAGAAAACTCCCATGGTGTAGTACCTTTCAATGTAAAGAAAGGACTGCTGGATCAATGGTCATCTCTAAATTTTGCAGATGTTAATCTGTCTGGGACTTGGAGGTAATGCCCTCTGCCAACCTGATGGACTGTATTCCGTCCACCAAACCATAAATCAGGCCCTCTGTTTGAAAGCTATTACTTAAAAACAGATGACCATGGTGAGGAACAACATTACTCTGTTGCTATCTTGGAGTAGGAAGCCAAGGAGCTTTATCAGGATTGGGACGTTCCTGATACTGACTCGCTGCTGGGAAGATTGAGCCGAGACTCGGAAGCCATCTGGGGGTGCGCGAGGCAAGGAGGGGAGAGAGGCACTGGAGCTGACGGTCGCCGGGAACTGGCCAAGTGCCCGGGCATGGCGGAGGCTCAGTCGTCAGATTGACCGGGGTGAACTCGCTGAGCGCCGGCAGCGGCCGAGAGCCGTGACACCTCACACAGAGCAAAGAGCACTGAAGGTGAATGCCCGGACCGAAACAACTTCTCGCTGCAGTCCTCACAGGGAGATCCGGTGAAGGGAAATAATCCCGAACAGCCGATTGAGGACCCAGGCTGACCACAAGCACAGTAACGCCGCCAACAACACGCTGCCGAGAGCGCCGAGGATTGAAGGCGGCGCCAGAATCCTGTGGCGTGCCAGTGCTTCGTGTAGACCCTGCAACGTCCCTCTGAGTTCAGCAAAGGAGTACGGACATGAGTCTGAATTCGGGGATGCTCTGTGGGAGGACTTAGAACATAATTGTGGAATACTGCCGCTCGAGGACCGTTTCCCTGCTGTTGGACACTGGGGCTTGCCAATTACAACGGACGCCGCAACCTGGAGCCATAGCGCTGCTTGAACTCACCAGCTGCAGGGGAGAGCCTGCTACTAGAGATCCACGCATTCGGGACTGCGAGGACCAGGGAGCTGTGCGCGCTCCACACCGGCTGCACCTGGCCCTCTTCCCGACTCCTCCCCTATCTCCGCCCCCCTCTTCTATAATATCATAATACAGTTCTCGCGCGCTAGCGGGACGCGTGCGGGACGAGAGCCGGGGCGAAGACCGGGCAAAGAGCGGGCCCTCAGAGTCACGAGGAGACCGGACTGGGGTAACTCCCTATTCGCAACATCTACTAACCGTGAGTCTACAGCTTCACACTGTTAGTATTAATATGGCTGCTATTCTAGCTACTAACTCACCTGTTAAACATGGCGTTCCAACCAAAGGTACATTGGTAGACTATTTTAAAAAGATGGCAGTACTCACGGACAAGGAGTCTACCCTCGCTGAACGAAGGGCCGAGAGACGCCGCTCCATAGAGTACATGAAAAATAGGACATTACTGGACAGTACATCTCCTCTGCCTTTGTCCTCTATTGTGCTAAGCCCTTCTACCTTGACGCAGGAGGCGCTAGCCATGGATAACGTCCCAGAGCTGTTAAGAACAATTGATTCCACACCCAGTAATTTTAACTCGTCACTAGTTTTAACTAATGTGTCTTCCGCCAATACTTCTATTATTTCTGGAAAGGAAATTGATATTGTTATTACTCCAACTGAACCGAGGGCTAAGACCACTATCAAAAAGGCAGGGAGGATACAGGTGTCCAAAGTTATAAGGCCCCCCCCACCCAAGAGAAGAAAGAGGTTAGGCAACTTGCCAATTCGTAATATTAACCACACTGATTTTGGCAAGGGCCCCATACAAACTGAGAGCACTGTATCATTGACAAAGGCTCCACTACCACTCTTAATTACATGCGACTTGGCTGCAACACCCTCCTCTTCCCTGGTTCTTCCCCCTCCTGACTTGTCTCGCTCTCCATTGCTCCTACCTGAATCATGTACAGTGACATCACACCTTGAGAGCATCGAGAAGCTGATTAGATCGTTCACTCTACCTATCATAGAAAGATTAAAAAATATAGAGTCACGACTGGGGAATTTAGAATCTTTATTCACAAAACATCCAGGTACATCGAAAGATTCCACTCACTACCCGTCTCCCCCTACGGATTTAGATCTACCTCTCACGCACACTAGGATTAACGAGATAGGTAGCTCCAACTCCCAGCGTAGGGATAAGCCCACCCTTACCGCAATTAATTTAAGTCATGGCCAACACGTAGATGGTGAACTAAGGAAGGAAATTGTAAATCCTAACAGAGTAACATCCCCAAAGGAGAAGGGGGAGAATCACCTCTTAGCTAGAGTAAGCGATTCACGTAGCCATCAAGTTAATTTGCCCCCAGAGGCGGTACCATATGTGGTGGTGTTAACTGAAGTTCCACCTCTGGATAAGGACAGAAATGAGGGTTATTATAACCTAAAAAATAAAATCGTGCACTGGCTTAGGACAAATAGACCCCTTCCCCCTAACATCAATGGAGAGATACTGCATGTTCGGAGACTTCCTTGGTTGGGCCGTAGAATCAAAGATCTAGTAGGGGATGTAATCATTATTAATTTTAGAGACCCCAATGCAGTCAAATACATCTTAGACTACCCCTTGGGCTCCACACGGGGATCTATAAATCCCCGTGTATTATCATATTTTTACCCAAGATCAATAGTCTCTAATAATGCACATCCCAGGGCTCCAAGAAAAACAGTGGCCCCTTTTCATCCATTCGTAGCACCATCTGCTTCCCTTCTTCCACATTGTAACATGCATGTACCTAGTCATGTGGCATATGAAAACGCAGCAGAATGGACTATGGTTCCATTTAGGAATCACAGAATGGGACCTCGGAGGGTGAATTACACGCTACCATTTACTCCCCTCGAAGTTGTCAATAGATTTGGGGCCTTATCAGGAGTTGATGACTGTGATTGACTCAGTATCTCTTTTGGCTATGGACATAGCACACAGGGGGACCAGGATGAGGGTATGGATTTGATTTTCAAACGGTCGACCTGCTGTCTACACCACTCTATCTCTGACAGGCAACCTATGTCCTCACTGGCGGGTCGCTCAGGGCCTCTGGAACATGCTCTGGTGGCCATAGATGAAATAGCTACCGAATCTTACCGTTCCGCAAACATGGAGAACGGGGTGGAGGCGGTGGGTGGCTGCTTCCCACGAAAGCCCAAAGTTCTACAGGGGTCCTCATGCAACGCACAAAGCGCACGGGAGGTCTGTGCTCCCTTAAGGATAGAAGAAATTACCCCGCATGAGGCTTCTATGCCTGTAACTAGAACTATGAGGGCTTTAGAGATTATGTCATGGAACGTGGCTGGGCTTCCCAACAAGCTAGGTAATACTGATTGGGAAACCTTTATTAAAGAACATGATATATGCATGTTCCAAGAGACGTGGTCTAGAGAAAATCTTAGCCACCCCGGTTTTGCTATTTTTGATATTCCAGCTAGATGGGGCGGGAAGGGACGCCCGTCTGGTGGCCTATCAACATGGATTGCTTGTCATTTAGGTTGCACTGCCGAGGTGGTAGAAACTAACTCTCTGGATATCCTATGTGTCGTCTTGCGTTGGCCCAATGGGGCGGGTCTGAGATTGGTAAATATATACTCTAGACCGGTTGGAGTTGCAGCCACCTCAAGGACACTGGAGGATCTAGGGTTTTTTCTTGACTCCCTCACTGGCCCAGACATACTCTTGGTGGGAGGGGACTTCAATATTCAGTTTGAACCACTCCCGATGTACCTAGATGGGATCAGCAGTGAGGAGGATGATCTCTGGGGAATCGAAAGAATTACAGGTCCGCCAGTCAGGGTAGCCTCACCTCTCTTATTGCAAGTTCTAACATTAATATTGGCAAATTCACTTAGAGCATGCAATGGTAGGTTCAAGGGGGATAACCCGCCCCAGCCAACTTTTAACAGACCAAGGCAGGAGTCCCGGATCGATTACATACTGATCAGACTCCAAGACTGGAAATTGGTATTAGATTTTAAAATTGCCCAAAGGGCTGATAGTGATCACAACCCCCTAATCCTTTCATTAGCTGCGGATGGTCTCCTTAGGCCAGAATCTCGGGGAAATGGTTTACCTGCCCTTAGCCTTACTCTGTCTAGTAACAGACGAAGACTAAGGTGGGATAGACTATTAGAGAAACCGAACCGTATAAGGGCTATATATGAGCAAGTGGCTGTAACTTTGGAAAGAATGGAGAGCCTTCTCCCTCAACTGCCCTCGTCGGATGGCTGTTCTTCCCTTGAGGATATCCATCAGACTTTTTGTGCCAATCTAGCTGAGGTACTGAATCCTGTGGTCCGGGGCAGGAAACCGAGGAGCGAAAGAGCCTCCTGGTTCAATGCCAGCTGCAGGGTAGCAAAGAAAGATCTCCTCCAAGCACTTAAAAGTAAGGAAACATCTTTTGTGATCAGGGAAAAGAGGGTGGCCTATAAGTCCAGTCTGGAAGCCGCGAAAATAGACTGGGACTGGGAGAACTGGTCAGAAATAACATCTGCTCTCAAAGTTAGAGATTCCAAAAAATGTTGGCACATAGTCAGACATGGTTCTGCTGAGCCTGTAAAGGCAATAGAAGGTAATGCTACAGCTGAAGTCTGGGAAAAACACTTCTCGTCCCTCTATAGCAGTGTTGGGCTAGACCAAATGGGAACTCCGCCTGAGAGCTTAGTGAACCCCATTGATAGTTGCACGGTGTTGGAAGACTTTAAGCTGGAGGAAGTGGAAAGGGCAATCACTTGCCTTTCTTTAGGAAAAGCGCCAGGTTTAGATAAGATTCCAGGCGACCTCCTAAGGCACGAAGTCAGAATTTGGGCACTGTACTTTCTGATACTGTTTAACGCAATTATTCATGGGATGGCACTTCCCCCAACTTGGCTGGGGGCGGAGATTGTGCCCATTTTTAAAAGGGGCTCACCTTTGCTCCCCGCCAATTATAGACCGATCAGTCTGATAGACGTTCCACAGAAACTCTTTGCGAGGCTTCTGTTGGATCGACTTTTGGACTGGATCGAGGAGAGGGATGTCCTGAGCCCTCTTCAGGCTGGGTTTCGCCAAAAGATCTCTACCGTGGACCAGGTCTTTAGGCTGTCCCTTATACATTGGAAAACAATACAGCTGGAGGGTGGCAGCCTCTACACTGTATTTGTTGATCTAAGGGCTGCGTTCGACCTTGTTCCCCGTGGTAAGCTTTGGGAAGTCCTGGCGAAAGTTGGGATGCCAGCTGATCTCCTGAATATGATCATCCGCCTCCATACAAACACCTATGCCCGTGTGAGGTGCGGTGCGCAGGGTGTACTCTCAAACAAGTTCCCCGTTGAGAGAGGGGTAAGACAGGGGTGCGTACTTGCACCGACCCTGTTCTGCCTCTTTGTTAACGGGGTCATTGCCCATCTTAATGGGGTCCCCAATTCGGATGTCCCGAAATTGGCGGGAAGGAGGGTCCCAGCAATTATGTTTGCTGACGATACCCTCCTTCTCTCCAAGTCACCTATGGGAATCCAGCGTGTTCTGGATGGTTTTGGGGACTTCTGTAGAGAGCATGGATTGGAAATTAACACCACAAAGACCAAATTTATGGCCTTCAATCCGCCACCCAGGTTTCACCGTATTCCTCGCATTGGGGAAAATGTACTAGACCGAGTGAGCACGTTTGAATACCTTGGTGTCACACTCAATGAGGAATTGGGGTGGGGTCAACATCAGGAGAAAACAAGGCTAAAGCTGGCGCAACATATCGGTGGAATACTAGCAATGGTGGGGAAGAATAGGTCAACCCTTAAACCCATAGGCCCTCCCCTTCATATTTATAGAGTCCAAGCAAGAGGAGCAGTTACCTATGGGAGTGAACTATGGGGTCATAAAATCCTGGACAGCCTGACAAAGGAGGAGAACAGATTCCTTAGGTGTCTAGCAGCTCTTCCTCCGAGTACACCGCTAGTGCCCCTACAACTTGATTTAGGCATTAGACCATTGGAGGAAGAGTTGGCACTTCGTCCTGTGATCTACTGGCGCAGATTATGGACAGTGCCTGAATTGATTCACTATAGACAGGGTCTCCAGGAAGTTCTCAGCTTCCCAAATTCGGGGAATATTCCTTGGCTTAAATTCATAAGGAATAGTTTGATGAGCCTAGGACTAGATGCACTATGGAATGATCCTGGAAATATGTGTCCCAAATTTTCTAAAAAGGCTCTAACCAAGGTGTATCGTGATTCTAAGGCTCCTTTACTCCGACCCTCCAAATCCCTAGGGTCCCTAACAAACCAATTCCTTCTTATGAAGAGCACATACATCTTCGAACCGGCCTTGGATAATGTTTACCCCGTAATAATTAGGAAGCTCTACCTGCAATGGAGGCACGGGTCCTTGCCAATCCGTGCTTTCACTAGCTCCTGGTCCCTGTCGACATCCAGTATTTGCCCGGCATGCAGCGCAAGTGAGGAAACTGAGCTGCATTTTATATTTTTTTGCACAGGCTATACTGAGCTCCGTAGAAAGTGGATCATTCCGATCTGTAGGAATATGGGCTTCGTAAGGTGTCATCAAGCCTTTAGAATTCTCAAGAGTGAAACGGCCGCGCACATTGTGTTCGCAGTGGCAAAATTCTTGGGGGCTTTCTGGCACAAACGGAAAAAATACCTAAAAATGTCGACCTGATTTATGTATGTAATTAGTATGTATTGGCTGTTTGGATGCATTATTTTTAAAGATTTTATCTATTGTTGTCAATGTTTTATACTGATTTTATGTGCTTTTATGGATTTATTCCGAAATAAAGTTTTCTTGAATTGAATTGGTTAGCTCTCACTACAGATAGCTTATAGGTTTATGTTTAAACACCTTGTCTCACTCACCCAAAAGAAATAGTGTTCCTTCATCTGAAGAGAAGACTTTGGCATCAGTATTGAAGAACTGGTGCCTATATATATATGAAAAAGAGAGTTGTCATCAGCTGTCTTTGCCACAATCAGGATAGAATCTTGCTCAATGGCAGGTAGTGACTGTATCCCGTTGAGCCACAAGGTTAAAGAGTGGGGGTCAAAGTCCAGTCAGAGGATCCCGCTTACTGCTCTGGCTGTTTAGTAAGAATGCCCTGAGAAAGAGGACACTGTTGTCTATCTGGGAGATTATAATGTTAGAGTTAGAAATGCAATTTTTGTGGGCCTGAAAACTTAATTATGAGATCCACCTTGCAACTGGGAAAAGTTGCTTAGTCATCTTATCTAGCTCCATAGAGGGTCTAGCCAACTATAGTTCCCAGCCCTGTCCTGCGGCAGATTTCCGTCATCCAGAAATGTTTCTATATCCAGGTAAAAACTTTCAGAAGGACTAACCCCCATCTACTACACCAGCCACGCTCCCTTGCATATTAGTCACAGAGGGTGCTTAGTTCCAATGCGCCCCATTAAAGTGACTATGAGCTTGATTAAGAGTTTGGTGGTAACTGGAAATTCTCCAATTTACCAAGGAAAAGCATAGGAGAATAATCGGCTGAATTGCCACCATCATAGGAATAATATGGTGGAGGTACATTTAGCCAGATGTGATGTGTGCTTCCTTTGTGTGCGGACAAAAGTCTGCTTGAGAGACCGCCAGTGAAGTAAATCATTCTGCAGCAGTTCATGTTGGGCTATGCCTCCCACACCTAGATTCACTGGAAAGAGCAAAACTGGCTCAGTTTTTGTGAAGCAACAAAGTCAGCTTGCTCTATCTGATTCAAAGGTTTGGAGGTTACCATGTTGTCCAATCTCAAACTGTGGCTTTCCACTTATTTACTGTGGTCCCAATAGCACTTCAAGATACTATTGGGCTTGGTGAAAGAATCTTCAGATTCATGTAAAACAAAAATAGGGCTAATCACTATATCAACACCAAACTGAGGTTGGAGAGTAATCATTTCATTTCATTTTGTCTTTATTTATCGAATATTTCATCAAAAAAGACATTGTTAACAAAAAAACAAGAATTACAATCAGAAAGAGTAATAACATAGAATCAGGGGCACAGATAAAATCAGAAAAACAATTACATTGATCTAAAAACTCCTATTTCGAATGACCCAAGCCCAGCCCAAAAATTTAGCCACAGCAACTACGACACATTCAATAGTTTCAGTTCTCAGTATTCTTAGTGCTACATACCCTAATCTAGTTCCCAGTGTACGGCAAATGGGTTTAAGCCATTTGGTCCGGGGAGCAGCATAAGCCGGGCAAGCAAAGAATATATGGCCTACTGAGTCAACACAATCAGAGCACCAGCTACAAGAATCGCTGGAGTTCCCCTTCCATTTTTTAGTAAATAAATTAGTTGGAAGAGTGCCCACCCTGAATTGGTGGTAGAGTTTCCTGTCGCTGGGTCTTGTGATGATATCCCAATAAGCTTCGAGAAGCGGTGCATTTTTAAACTCGAAAAACCTGCCTGACAAGGACACAGCTGAGACTAAGGATTGTTGTTTTTGGTGCACCATTGTCCAATAGAGACTTTTATACAACTTTTTTGGGGGAAAAGGATTGGTAGCCGGATTCGTCCAAAGGGAGCCTAGACCCATGGAGTCCAAATGTTGGCTCATCTGTCTAAACCACTGGATGTTACCTGCTCCCAAGATAGAGCGGACATCCATGAATGCCTTAGCATACGGGGCCAATTCTGGGACCGTCCATAATCTCCTCCAGTAGGCCAGAGGTCGAAATCTGGCCATATCATCAAAGGAATGACAACCGAGGTCCAATAGGAGCGGTGTCACAGGAGAGGAGCAGGGGAGACCAGTGAGCCTCCTAAGGAATTTATATTGCGCCTTAACCAGAGGGGAAAGGTTAGCAAAGCCCCAAAGTTCAGCACCATAAAGAATCGCTGAGTTGATCCTGGAGTTATAAATTTTAATGGGGGGACCAATCATTTTGGACTGGGATTGCCTTTGTTCTTTTACCAGACACCCAGAGAGTTGTGCAAATTTAAGAAAAAGGGCATCGATTTGCGGTCCCCAGCTTATTTTCAAAAACTACCCCCAAATAGGTCATGATGTTGGTGCGTTCAAGTGTATCATTATTCATGAACACACGACCTTTCACACATCGTCCTTTGTTAAAAACCATGTATTTGGTTTTGGAAACATTAACTAACAGATCAAAATCACAGCAGAAATTAGAAAGTACATTCAAAGCTGCTTGCAAGCCTGACAAAGTCTGGGAAAGAAGCAGGGTATCATCGGCAAACATGAGGAGCGGGATTTTAGTACCACCCAACATGGGGGCGTCTGTAGGTGTTAAATCAAAATACTGCACCACTCTATTTATAAATAACAAAAAAAGAGTGGGCGCAAGGACGCACCCCTGCCTGACACCCCTACCAACCTTGAATCTATCAGTGACCTGTCCTTGATTCCCCCAGCGGACCTGTGCAAAATTATTGTCATGCAGCCTAATGACTAGATTCAAAAGATCCTGAGGCATTCCCAATGCCGCTAAAGCCCCCCAGAGTTTGGACCTATTAACAAGGTCAAATGCTGACCGAAGATCTACAAAGGCCGCATAGAGGGTACCACCACAGAGATAGACCGTTTTCCAGACGATAAGTTGAAACTTAAACGCCTGATCAATGGTGCTGGTACGAGGTCTAAAACCAGCCTGTAGGGGGGAGATGATGTCCTCCTGCTCGATCCAAACCTGTATTCTTGCTAGGATCATTCGTGCAATGATTTTTTGTACGTCAATTAGGCTGATTGGGCGATAGTTTCCCGGGCAGGAGCGATCTCCCTTCTTAAAAATGGGCAGGATCTCTGCGCCCTTCCAGGAATCAGGAATAGCGGCCCCTTTGGCTATGGCAGTTGCGAGGGATGCTATGTATGGTATCCAATTGCCAGGGTCAAATTTAAAAAGATCAGCGGGAACACAATCAATACCAGGTGCCTTGCCACTAGGCACCTTGGTTAAAGCCAGCTCGACTTCTTTACAATTAAATTTAAAATTTGGGGATGTAATCAAGTCCGAAATGGGTGTGGGAGCAATCGCTTCCACCAGATTAACATCCGAGAACTGGGACTCAAAATGCGATACCCATAAATCTGGAGGTACATGGTTAGATGGAACCTGCGTGATCGTGGGGTTACCCCACTTCACTATATGCCAAAATTGGGTTAGATTCTTTTTTTTACTAGCGGCCAAAAGGGATGACCAATGGTCGTTATCCCACTCATGTTTAGCAAGAGTTTTAGCCTTGCTATATTCTTTCCTGGCCAGTCTTATATTGGCCTGGTTTTTAGTTTTAATGGCACGTTGCAATTTGCTATAAGACTGGCGACAAGTTTTGTTATACCATGTTTTTACCTTTGGGATGGGGGATCTCTTAGCCTTACAAGGTTTTGAAAAGAGTGACTTTAGGCCTAAAAAGACATTATCGTGGATATAAGTTGGCCCGCAATCAATTACTTCAAGGCTATTGAAAGCCTGTAGGTCTACCAATGCACTAGAGACCAACGAGCTAATCTCAGAGAGAGTTGTACTATCTATTGCAACCTTGTCCCAGCGCACTCTCCTAAAGTTGTTGGTTAGGAGGGCGTCAGCGGTTGCTATCTCTGAAGGTTTGTTTCTCTTGGCCACATGGAGCTGGAGGCTTAAAACCAGAGGGTAATGGTCACTCTCAGGGTGGTCATGAACAGCCATATCACACAAAGTGGACCAAAACTCCACTTTGATGAGGGCATAATCAATTCTGCTGCTGCGGCGGCGACCATCAGAAAAGGTCTCTTTACCATGTAAATCCGACAGAGTCCGACCATTTGCGGCCCTAAAACCACGCTCCATACAAAGACTCATCCACTGGATAGCAGATTCAGTCCACCTCTTGATGGGAGGAAGATCAAGGGGAGGTATGTTCAGTAAGCTATCTACTTCCAATGTGAGCGAGTCCCATGCAATATGCAGGGGCTCAAAACAGCAATTTAAATCGCCCATGATAACCACATTTGAACCAGTAGTAACAGTATCCAAATACGCATCTAGTAATAAAAAGGTTTTTGAGCCACGCCCACCTGGGAGGCCCCTGTTATATACATTTATGAGCAGGGTGGCAGGGTCCTCATTAGGGTGTAATGATAAAATCAAAATATCGGGGCTATCAATGGCCAATTCAGTGGGTCTATAATTAAGAGATTGCCTTACCCATATGCACAAACCACCCGAGGGACGCCCCCTAAGTCCACAGGAAGCCCCTTTATGAAAATTTAAATATCCGGGGAAATAGATTGGATCCACCGCCCACGTTTCCTGAAATACAAGAATATCATGAGAGCTAACCCAGGTAGACCAATCTTCCATTGCTATTTTGCTACGCAGGCCAGCAATGTTCCAAGAGACCAAGGAGAGTGGGATGGAACTGGTAGAATCGGCCAAAGAAGAAGAAAGAGGAGTTTGGTCCCGGGCGGCTAGATTTAAAGAGATATTACTCGAACCTGTACACTCAATCACGGGGGCACTGAAATTCATTGGTGAAATGGGAGTACTGTCCGTTTGCGATGAACAAGTACAGGATACCATCCTAGTTCTCAAAGGGAGAGGATTAGTTTGACTGATACTCTGTAACTTGTCAGAAGAGTCCTTGGCTACCAATACAATATCAGGTTTTCTAGGGGGGGATGATGTACAGAACATCGGGATCATTTGAATACAAAGCATTCGTAGCCCGATGAGTCCCCTTAAACCCACCCCCCTCGGGGAGATCGAAACAGTCAGATCTTGCTGGGACCCCACTTGGACTACCCAAAAAAGAAGAAGGGTATGATGGTGGTCAATCAACCCCTTCCAGGGAGTTCAAGGGGGCAAAAGAATTATACAGAGGGAGATGGAAGTCAAGATCAAGATGGGGACGGGATCCCCTGTTAACCCTTTCCCAACCAATAGATATGTCACGGGAAAGATTATGTGGGGCAAAGGGATAAAAGTAGGACAGGTCCGTAGTAGAAATGCCGGTGGCTCTTGAAATATTAGGGTGGGAACATATATGATTCACCACCCTGGGATCTCGAAAATTGATAATCACGCAGTCACCCTCCACTTTCTTGATTCCATTACCCAACCAGCTGACCCTACGAACAGTCAATATCTCAGCACAAACTCTGGGCGGCAGAGGCCTATTACCATTTAACCAGTGAGTTACTTTGTTCTTAAGATCACTATGAGACTCAAACTTAGCCTGAGGAAGCCTTGGAACGCCCAGCAATATGACTGTGTAAGGTGACGATTCAGGGGGAAGATTGATACAGGGAAGTTGTTGAAGTGGACCATCACCCTCGTTGATTGGCTGTCTAAGAGCAGTTGTGGTCTTATATGAGTTGGCATCTTTAACCACATCACTGGGTTTATCAATGCGGGTGGGGGGATTGGGTACTACCATCACTGGGACATTGATAGCTGAAGTGTGGGAAGAAGGACTAACCAGGGTGGCAGTACCGTGTGAAGCGATTCCCGTTGGGGCAACTTGCTCTGAGATTATAGGAGTATTTTTACCTGTTGAGATTAAGGTAATCTTCTCAAGTTGGGACGTGTTAGTGAGCACCAGATTTTCTAAGTTAGCAATGGAGGAGGAGAGTCGATTTACTCTCTCATATAAGGGTAAAAAAAAAGATTTAAGCAGATGCTCCAACTGCTCACAAAAACCTGTGGGCAAGGTACTAACCGTGATCGGGGTTCCAGGTGAATGGGGAGAAGGAAGGCTCCCAGCAGCTAGAGGTATGTTACTAAGCGACTGGGAGTCTGAAACCTGGCAGGTATTAACAGGATTTAATGATTTAGACACTTTACAAACCTTGGCACATCTCCCCTTAGCGGGCGCACCCGCACGTTTTCTTTTCCCCGATGTAATCTGGGGTTTTCTACCCCGGGACATATTGTCGGTAGGGGGTAGCGTGGTAGTAGAATGTAGGACAGTATCGCTGGAAATTTCTTGGGGGCCGCCGGATTCGGGAATGTTTATAGTATCCGGAATACTTTCCGACGAACTCGGAATAATAATATCCGGAGACCCTAACGTGTTATGAGAGGGAAGGTCAGAAACAGGTGTAGGCTGCCTACATTCGGGAGAAATAGCTGCCATGATGTTACCTAGGGACGATCTTTTTGCAGAGATTTCCAAGGACAGTCTCTTCTCTGTTAAAATAATTTCATGTTCTAGGACCCGAGCGGCTCTTGTGATAAAATTATCAAGGGTCCCCGATAAACAACCCCCAGTATTACCCTGCACAACATTTCTACCAGACCTTAATGAGGTCATCCTCTAAGATATGGAGCGGCAGTGGGAGGCAACACTAGGCAACACGTGAGAAACCCAAAGGGAGCAAAATCACAATACAATTCAATTTTCAAAATGTACCAAAGAACAAAGCGAGCAAATAGCAGCTATATAATAATGTATATAGCATGAACTCTCTGTGCGCGGGTGGGAATGACTATTTGAATGTCAAACATTTCAATTAAAAGGGGAATGGTAAAAGAGAGAGCTGCCCGTCCCGTCCGCGGCCGTCCACGAACGGCCACAAACGGCCCGCTCTTAGCCCGGTCTTCGCCCCGAGCGCGGAGGACGTGAGGGATACTGAAGTAGGGGGAAGAGGGGTGGAGCAGAAAGAGTATCCAGCTGCGCCGTGAGTGGTTGTGCTCGGAGAGGGCTGGTCCTCGCAGTCCCGCTATCGCAACTCCAGAGATAAACTGATACGCACCCAGCAACAAAGTAACAGGAGACAGGTGAGGCACCACAAGTCCAAATGGCAAAGGACGCTTTTATGCGCTGCGAGCGGCTCCCGCGAAGCGGGGGCCGCGAGTCGTTGCCTGGTTGTTGGTGGGGGTGGAGCAGGAAGAGTGTCCAGCTGCGCCGTGAGTGGTTGTGCTCGGAGAGGACTGGTCCTCGCAGTCCCGCTATCGCAACTCCAGAGATAAACTGATACGCACCCAGCAACAAAGTAACAGGAGACAGGTGAATAATCAAGAACAAGGGTTCCTGAGGATTTCCTCTAGACGTGAAGACTAAAGTATATATGTACATTGTATTGGGACCCATGTACCTTGTGTATATAAACTCGGCCTCTAAAATGAACACTCTGAAACAACTTTACTTGATTTTTCTTTCCAGATCCACATTGTTATTATGCATTCGTGGTCCCCATAGTTGTGGTTCAAATCATCTCACCTTTGAGTGATCATACTGGTTGGGCTTTTAAAAACCAGTGCACATTGACAAGCCCTTTTGGCTCTTCTGCATGCTAGGTGCTTATTGGTATACCCTCTATTAGACATGTTGCTCACCAATGTTAGCCCTCAGGTTCACATGAGTGGGATCAATGGAAGAGCAGAAATGCACTTCTGCTCAAAGAAGTACTGGGGAAGTTTATTTAATCTCAGTGTTACCTATTCAACCCCTGATGTTTTTGAAGGCACATTTCTGGGCAGGCATTGTTACAGTTCTTGCACAGGTGGGAGTAGTTGGTGAAATACCTTTTAACAATTTGTAAAAAAAATGTCAGCATACCTCGAACTCCTCCTTGCCTCTGGACCTGTAACATTTGCCAGGATGCGTTTCTTTCTTTTTTTTCTTTTACCTTTGGAATACCTTCAGTTTGGTCATGGAATACCCATTGTTCCTCAAACTCATGGGAAATGTTGACCTTAGGCACAACAGAAAAGGGTTTAACTCAAACCTCAGTGGTAACTGGTGATAATTTTCCTCATTCGAAGCTTATTTTTTAATCAAATTTCCTAGAGAGGGTCACAATGGTTGCAAGAAGGTTAAGCCGAGGTTCTATGATAGTCATGGGCAGTGTACGGGATATGGTGAACAAGGAAGAAGCAGTGGATCAACAGTAATGAAAATCGCAAAAGTTCTCAAGTACTTCCTGTCCTGCACCCATCCATCAGTGGTTTGTAGCAGCAATTCAGTTTACATTGTGCCCCTCTGTTAAGACTGATGCATTGTGCATGTTCCTTTGTGTTTTATAGTCTGTTCTGCATTCCTAGAATCATATATATACTTGTGAAATAGCATTCCAGAATCTTGACTGAGCTTTTCGCACTTTTACTGAGTAGTCTAATGCATGTATTTTTAGTGTTGGAACCCCGTCAATACCAAGAAAGCTCACATAAGCAAGCCCATAAGCCTTTTTTTTAATATGTTCAATATGTTGTGATTTTACAGTAGCTTTTGTTTTTTATTCCATCAAATAAACTCATGATCACATACATCAACCTTAAAACTTATGTTTTTTTATACTCTTGCGAAATCATTCCAATATTTCTGGAGTACATACAGTTTTGTTGGATGCATTTTAGAATTTACTGCACTCCTGCTGGGCATGCCTCTTCATGTTCTGTTAATGAAACATAAATACATATGATTGATGTAATTAAAGGTCTCAAGGAATTTAGTACAGTTGTATAAATAAAAGTTAAAGATGTAAACTGTTTGTGATGTGATTAGGGGCCTGATTAAGAGTTTGACGGATGGGTTACTCGTCACAAACCTGACGGATATCCCGTCCGCCGTATTAAAATTTCCATTGGATATAATGGAATTCTAATTTGGTGGGGTGGGGGGGGGGGGAGATATCCGTCATGTGTCTGAGGAGGTAACCCTGTCTGCCAAATTCGTAATTAGTCCCTATATGTACTAAGTTGTTAGTAATTAGGAATTACTCAAGAATGTCAAATTAAGAATAAAATACTGCTAATTGATATTGCGTAATAACATCTGCCTTTCAACAGAATTAGAGAATTGTTTCAAACTCACGTGTATCATTAACTGAGTCGGTTTGAATGTTATAGTCCTGTCTCTCCATTTGTATCGTGCTGTTGCTAGTTTACTTTATTTTCTGTTTTGAGTGTGCCCATAAACTCTCGGTACCCTGAAGATAATCCCTTTCTTGCTAATAATGTTCAGCGGCCATCATAAAAGAATCCTAATGCAATGGAAATCTTGTGAATCTTTGCTTACAAACACTCGGAAGATTGGGTTTACGCTAGTAGGTTTAGACTTACATAGGTCTGGAAAAGGTCAAATGCATAATGATTGTTGTCTACTGCTCTCTTCTGTCTCTTTTTATCACTTTCAAGGCTCTCTGCGTGATCTTTCTAGCATTGTCCCATAAAGGACCCAGGCATTTGAATTCCCTTTTTCATTGGTATATCCCCTGCAGACTTCTTAGATCCTCTCTCTGTAGGAAGATGTTGATTCCCAGGTATCGGAAAGCCAGATGGGGTGGACCTTCCATCTCGGTTGCCACTGCTAAGTTTGGAATACTCTGCCCGCTCACATCTTGGAAGTAGATTCATCCTCTACATTTCAAAACATCTCAAAACATGGCTCTTTTCATTATAGGTTATGTCATCTGTTGCTGCTCTCTTTCAGGTTGGGAGGCTACCTTTTTTGGCTCAGTGTTTTGACACCTTTGAGTTTACTGGCCTCTACAAATTTTGTTTTCATTTCATTTGTCCTATAAATGGCTACCATCTCGTTTTAAATTAGTCCATCAATTTATTTTATTCTTCTTTGAATACAGAGGGGGATATTTACCTACTTTTCACGTAGTGCACTACAGCAGCCGCAAATGCTGCGCTATGTAAAAAGAAGAGAGAAGAGCGCCCTATTTACTAAAATAAGTCCCTCTCCTCCCCTCTCACTAGAGCTATTGTTGAAATCAGCTGCCGTGCGCCACATAGAAACCTTTGCGCCATGGTACAAGGGTGTCTCCATGAGTCTAGTATAGCTTTTATACTGATAGGGTACAAAATACTATGCTGAGACACACTTCAAACCGTTTCCCTCTTTGTATGGATGCTCTACAGTGCAGCACACATGCAAAGTCGGAAAAGTAAGAAGAAATTAAACCATTTCTCCTTTCTTGCGCCTACTTGAAAAGGGCGCAGTTTTCTAACACTAAACCCAATCTACTTTACTTAGTAAATTGGGTTTAGGATGAGAAACCTTGGGTGGTTGCATGGAAACTCCCATGTTCTACCCTTGGTACGCCCCAATTGCGCAAAGTAATGCAAAGCAGCGCTGCTTCGTGTTACTTTTCTGTTATTTCCAGCACTAAACAAGTTTAGCACAGGAAAGTAAATTGGAAAACAAAGATTTTGCGCTGATTTGCGTACCTTTTGTGACGCAAACACAGTGCAAAATCTTAGTAAATCTCCCCCAGAGTGTCTGACAATCAGGTAAACATTTGATTATATTCCTTGGAACTTGGGAACCTTTGGGTATGAGGACATATTTCTTTCTGTTGGTTTTCTATAGATAGTACTTCTGTTTTTCTCTCTTCTTTGTGAGATGACAATGATGTAATAAGTGTCATGTTCACCAATATCTACAGTAATCTTAACTCCTCATTGATATTATTTACCTCATAAAAAATATAGATCCTACAGATATTACTGTTCCTCTCCAGCATTGCTTTCCGCTTCTTTACATGATGTGCAGCAAGTTTTTTTCTGTTCTTAAGGCCTTAAGCTGTGTAGTGCTGTTTTTCTTCTGAGCAGGACTTTAAGAGGATCCTTAAATTGCTAAAAACATGGATTTTTGCATCTAAGCCATAGTCCCTACCATCTCTCTCTGGTCTAGTTTCAATGACAGCTAGCGCTACGACGCCTCGGCATACACGAGATTTATAAAACTTTCATTTCATTTCATTTATTTATGAGATTTGGACTTCTACTCGTGTTCCTGTCCTTAGGTAAAGAACAGTAAGGTTCAGGCACAAGGAAATGTGGCAGCTTCCTGCTTTTAGGTTCTCATAATAGTTCAAATCAGTATAAACAGCTCCTCCCTTGTATATTTAACTCCTTTCAAGCATTAGGTATCGGATATCTCCTGTGCTAAAACAAGAAATTGAGAGAGTGAGGTTTTGGATGGAAGCATGTTCCTGGAGAATGAATAGCATCAGGCCAGGGCACCTTCCATTTTCCCTTCAGATTGGACTAAATAGTCAAGTTGAAGGGGGTTATAGGTAAGGACACTTGTCTTGAACGATGTCATTCAATTTTCTATTAAGACTGTTTGGTATTAGTTCCATTGGAGAGATCCTCTAGTGAACACCTATCAACCTTTCAGGGAGCTCTGATGGTGTAGAGGGAAGGGAGGAACTAACCCAGTACTTCTGAATTCCAGGCATATGGTTGCATTTACAATTTCCCAGCTGTTTTGCAAGCTAATCAGAACCATCCATTTGCCTCCCATACAGGTTTTGATTTGTGGGTAAGTTCCATCTTATTGTGTTGTGGTGAAACACTGTGATTTATGAGTGTTATTTCCTTGATGAATTAGATATATAAGTATGGGTTCTTCCATTGAAAGCACATTCTTTCTCAATACCATAACACAGATAATATGTGACCTACATAAAGAATGTGAGGAGAGGTACTGAATCAAAGATGCAGACTTCTGTTGTACCCATTTGCACTGAGGCTCTTGGCTCATTGGCCAAGCTCGCCCAAAGATGCTCCTATTTTAGGATTTTCAAGCTCTTCCTACCAGATGTCTAAGATTTGCAAACTATAACTTGCAGAAAGAGATTTGGAGGAAAAGCCCTCAGTGTAGAAGGCTAATCTCTGTGTCAGTCAGTCAGTCAAGAATGCTTTATTCAACAAATTAATGTCATAAAAGTGAACATATCATACAACGGTACATTTCATTAGACACATTTTTAAAATCAGAATAAACCAAAAAGCATTCCTAATATCAACCAGGAAAGCAAGGCCTAAAATACATACAAAACTAAAACGTTGTATAAAATACAAAGTGCAAATGAGCAAATACAGTCAAGTACAATAGTCCCCGCTTACGTTGTTCCTGATATTGACCAGAAGATCGAAACCTAGAATACATACAGTACAGAAGCAATATATAAAGTGCAAGGTGCAAAAAAAGAGCCGACTCGGTCAGATACAATAGTCCCCTTTTGTGACATTCCTGGTATCAACCAGAAGACCAAGACCCAAAATATATACAGTACAGAGGTGTTGTATAAAATGCAAAGTGCAACAGGGCAGACTCCATCAAATAAGATAGTCCCCGTTTGTGGCACCTAGTGGGCCTAAAAAACAAACATATAAAAACATACTGACAGTTAAAAAAACAATTTTTTTGCACCTAATGGCTCCTATTTAAAAACTTGCTATTCTCTCTGATATTCTCCTCCAAACAAAAATCGGACTTTTTCAAAGTCAGTAGGACACCAGAATTCCATCTCTTCAAAAAGACCAAAGGTTAACGATTTATGCACAGGCCAGCTCTCCCATTTGGACCAAGACCTGTCATTTAGACACATAAAACACTTTAAACCGGCTACCACCCCTCCGGTCCTGTTAGATTTCATGAGATGGTAATATCTTTACTGAATGATTGCCTGCTACCATCCAGAAAATAAGGAGATTAGATTGAAGGCAAATTATGCCACATGTTATGGGGAAACAACCATTACAATGCAGTCATTACAACGCACTACCTTTACAACACAACATCCTTTACATCACAAGCCATTACAATGCAGCCATTAGAACGCATGTCACTACAAAGCATGCCATTACAATGCATGCCATTACAACGCATTATAAGGTAAGTAATGGGAAATTGTAATTTTTACCCCTACACTATCCAACACTTACTCTACTGTTGCACTCACTGGAGTTGGAATAGTAATGTTTACCCCTACACTATCCAACACTTACACTACTGTTGCCCTAAAAGTATTATGCGTTGTAATGGTATGCGTTGTAATAGTATGTGTTGTAATGGAATGCGTTGTAGGTGTAGTTTCTAAAAATGCGTTGTGATAGCATGTGTTATAAAATCATGCATTGTAATGGATGTTGCAATGTAAAAACCGTGTTGTAAAGGCATGCGTTGTAAAAGTTTGTGTTGTAACGTGTCCTATTCAAGTTATGTTACTATTGTGAAACTAATCATTTAACCAGTACAAAAAGAAGTTGTAGAGTTATAAAAGATTGATTTCATGAGAAAGAAGATTACAAATTCAGCATATCCTATTTGAAATGTTATTCACCAGAAATGAATCATTTTGGGTTGCATCAAAGCACAGAAAAAACAATGAAGAAACACACTATTTTCTACCTCCAGAGAGAAATGGATTGTGTAAAACATAGAATTCACTCAGAAAATGAGTTTTTATGGACTTCTCACCTTGTAAAATACTGTCTAGTGGTTCCTATCATACTGAAGCTCAAGGTGCATTTAACAGGCTCCCTCACTGTACTCTGATTTCATCTTCAACAATACTTAGACTCGTCACTGACCTACCATTAGCTTGGAAATAGTCCTCACTTGCAGACTCTTCACAGTTCAAACAAACTGACCTATTTAAATCTCCTCTCTCTACTAAGTAGGAGTCCTTTAAAGATCATCACTACATGCCTTCCTTTTCAAAGTATATCATATCCCAATGGCAAATATTATTGCCCACACAGAATTGGCTTTCACATTTGTTATGTAAACAACACTCTACTGCTCATTTAACCAAATGATCGCCTGAAGAGTGCAAAAATATTCACGTCACGTCTCAGGTCAGGTGATGTTTAAATTATACTGTGAAGTAAGGCAGATTCGGGTAATTTCACACTTCAGGTAGAAGTATGAAGTTATCTGATATTTGCCTGATAGTTGAAATGCACCAGATCCCTATAGTTTGATGTCTTATCTTTTAGGGGCTAGACGTCATGCTGTAGGTATTTGTTGAGGTGAATGTTACATTCTTCCTGTGATGCAGAATCCTGAAAATCTCCGGTGGGACTTTTTAGGAAGAGGAAAAGGGAGATGATGGAGCCAGGCGGCTGCCATGGTGTTTCATCAGTGTCCAGGGGCAGCTCCTCCAAGTGGGCGGAGGAGCGTCGCCCCACTGCTTTCTCGAAAAAGCAGAAGGGTTTGGTTGGGGGCAGGTGGGAGGTTGGGGGGCGGGCCTACTGTAGGGCAGGGGAGGAGTGGCTTGCCCATTGTTGTGGGCGCTGACTCTCCAACCAAACCAGTCATGCACACTCTCCATTTTCTCCATGTAGGCTGCATGCAGCCTACATGAAGAAAATGGCCTCCCCATAGACACCTGTGCGGGCGGCATCCCAATCAATCACAACGCTGCCATTGCGTGTTGTGATGGGCTTGGGGGGGGAGGGAGGCTGCCTGCGTCCTGTCCCAGAGGAAGACATGGGACCGACGATGCGGGACCGGTCCAGCGAAGGTACGTTTTTTATTTTAAATTAAACCTCCCCCCAGCACAACCCCCGCCCCCCCACCCGCGAGTCATGCCAGCCGCAACTGTCATTGTCACTCACAGACTGCCATTAGGAGAGTAACAGATTTAAGTTGCTGTGCTATAGGGCTGGAATGATCAATTTGGGCAAGTTTCTCTAGAGTTAAATCAAACTACCATGATGTTTTGTCCCTGGAATGGGGAATACCCACACAAACCCTAGAAATACCCGTCGTTTTCTGCTTTGTTACCCTGATTCCGGGCTGAAATCAGGTAAGATTTACCAGCTCATTTAAGCAGGTCTTGAATCTGAGTAGGAGCTGAAGTGTGGCATCAGGAATCTGGGGTCAGTTACGCATTAATTTGTCCTGGTTCAGTCACAACCCGACTCCACAAATCTTGAAACATGCAGCAACAGACAGTATGTGCATATATGTAGAACACGCGAACATTACTGAGTAAAATCTGTTCATCTCAATGCAAAAGCATGGAACTGAATATGCAATCAAACAAAATGTAACAGAATGGTTAATTTGGCTGTATGTGTTGGAAAAGTATGTTAATGTATATAAAAATCAATAAAAGCAGGTTAAAAAAAAATAGATCAGGAATCTGGGGGCAGAGTGTTTCTTCTGCTGGGGGAAGGAGGAGTGCTGCTTGTTCCACCCGTAGTAGTATAGTGGGTCGAGGAGGCACATGGTTGTGCCTCTGCCAGCAGCAACTGCCTCACTCTGTTGAGGGTTCATCAGGTTGGAAACACACCGGGTAAAACTGGGGCTGGAGTTAACGTACCTAGTAATCAATGGTGTGGGAACACTGGCCCTGACTGGATAGGCTGCAATGATACTCCCCTGGGGATATCGCTCTGGCTGAGTCGTAAAGGGAGCCACATTGTGAAAAGCAAAATGGCAACCAGTTGCCTAAACCATCTCCATTAATTGATCCTGGATCAGGATTTGATATATTAAAATGATTTGGGTTTTGTATTTTCCTTGTAATTTAATTGTATTGGTTACATTGGTCATACTCACTCATGTTTATTTTGCTAAAAATTGAAAATGGTTAAGTTAGGAGAAGGAACAAGGTATAGACTAACCTTGTCAAAGTGTATCCAGACTATAGGAGAAAGGACTCTACAAGATCCATCATCTAACTTTATGGTTATTATATCTTTAGATGTCTTCTCTCAATTCAGTTCAGTTCAATTCAATAATCTTTATGTGATCACTCAAAAGCAAATTATTAAAAGATACAACATATGCATATAAATACATTATGGTTGTAATACAATTACAAAGTCAGAGTCGAAGTGAAAAATGTCAACAAGATCAAATCCATTACCAATAATTTAAAAATACTTTAATGATGCATCCGTATAGCACATTCTTAAAAGGAGACCACAGCTGAACATACATCAGGGCAATCTAAATGCTGCAAATAAAGCGGCACTACTCTGCACTTACGGAATATCTATCTATGTAGCACAGCAATAAATAGCACTGTGTATAAGTGAGAAAATAATTTCAAAAGAAAACAGAGTGCAGGAAAGTCTAGGAAGACACCTGATCACAAAGGCATATATATAAATTAGAAATACCAAATTGACCTTGTGGGAAACATAGTACCCATTTGATCAAGCCCAATCTAAACCAGGACAAAAGCATGCGTTCACAAACGCATGAAACCAAGCTAAACATAGGGTGCCACCCACATCGTAGTTTGTATGAGACAGTATTCCCTGACTGAGGGCTTCATTAATTCTCTACCCTCCCTCTGAGCCCTTCTGTCAAATTCAAAGCGATCCACCCTTTGTCCTTCTTGCATATATCTGTGGGATTCTCAAAAATACCAGCCTTTTAATGGGTTATATCATTTTGAATTGTTCAAAATATGGTAATATGTTTACTTTTTATTTGCATGCATAATTATAAACTGTATTGATATTCGTCTCTCACAATAAATAATAGACATTCAGTCAGTCAAAAGTAAAGTTCATTTAGACCTTTGGTCCATAAACAGCATAAAAACATGACATTTTGTATAAATATTCTAAAAACATTACAAATTCATCAACTACCATCATTACAGAAGCCTGATTTCCAAGTACTTCCTCTCAATTTTACACTCTACTTCATGCGCAAGTCCTAGACACACCTATATATATATATATTCACTTAAAAAACCATGGGTTTCACACGTGTTATAGTTAGCTGGACATTTCACTCGTAAAAAACCAATGAAATTCCCCCGTTATAGTTAGTGCAGGCAACTATAACTCACGCGACCGCAATCCTCTGCTGATGACGTCAGATATTACATCACTGTATTTAGACACTTATTTACCCATGTCTTCTTCCATTAATCTTTAGCTATACATATATTACAAATATTTATTTTTCATAAAGACACATATGTCATCAGTGATGTAATATCTGACGTCATCAGCAGAGGATTGCGGTCGCGTGAGTTATAGTTGCCTGCACTAACTATAACGGGGGAATTTCATTGGTTTTTTACGAGTGAAATGTCCAGCTAACTATAACATGTGTGAAACCTATGGTTTTTTAAGTGAATTTGCAAGGTTTTTTAAATGCTAATTCGTAACTATAACGTGTGTGAAACCTATGTTTTTTTCAGTGAATTTGTACGGTTTTTTAAATGCTAAGTTATGTATTTATAAATTTTTTTTTTTCAGGATTTTCACCGTGCGCGCACCGTGCGCGCGCTGTGGGCGCTCGGTGCGCCTTGCGCACCGAACAGCCACGGTTCGCAGTGCGTGCCGTGCGCACGCGGTGCACGCACCTCGCGAATTAAAAAAAATATATATTTTTTTTTTTCTCCCTTGGGGGTCCTTCAGTGATCCCCAGACCAAGGCTAGGGGGTCAGGAACTGTGCACTCTGCCCCCTTTTCACGTTCTCCACCTTTTTTTTTTAACCCCTCAGACTGCGAGAGACAAAATGGCGGCCGACACTTCCTGGTTTCGACCGATTCGAATGTTTACCGACATCTAACAACCAATCAGAATTGCGCTCGCGTACGGCAGGGTGCGCGCACAGTGCGCGCACGGTGCGCGCGGATAGATATTGATATGCTTTTAAATGCTATTTTCTCAGGAAATACTGAACAGATTTACACCAGACCTGCAAAAGGCACTTCCTTGACCTTATGGCTACCTCTCTGCCAAATTTTACGTAATTCTGTTCAGCCGTTCGGGCTGTAGCTGCGACTAAAAATCCTATGGAAAAATGCATGGGGAAAACGCGTTTTGGGACCCCCTCTTTTTCTCGGCCCCCGCTTGACGAATCACCCCGAGACTTTCAGGGTAGGAGCTGAACGGAGCGTCCCATTTGTTTTGAAAATTTTGCGAGGATTCGTCAACCGGCGCCAAAGTTATTCAAAATAGAATTTTGAGATTTCCTATGGAAACTAGGTTGTAACTATAACTATCTACTGGCGACCGCCAGATAATATATATATATATATATATATATATATATATATATATATATATATATATAAAACAGTTATAACTTTTATATAATTATCGGCTGGGTCCTGCCGAATGGTTTGTGCACCGCGCTGAAAACGGAGCGCCTACGTCACCAAGGGACCCGTTCTGAATATATATATATATATATATATATATATATATATATATATATATATATATATATATATATATATATATATATATATATATATATATATTTAGATGCTCTGTTCGTACTGCGTACTCCTTCAGGCAAACAAACGGATACGGACCACAAATCGGTGCAATAGAGTTTATTCGGTGTAAGAGGTCGCCATGACGCGTTTCAGCCCTTCCCACGGGCCTTGATCACATGACACAGTGTGAGAGTTTGCATTGGTTTAAATAGCATATACTTGCAGACATAGTCATTGGAGCATGTAAGCCTACAACAGCAAATGACATAGAAGAAAGACTGGTAAAGAACTACAAAATCGTCGGTTAAAAGATATTTCCATAACAGAATTACTGTAAACCATACATGGAACGCCTAAATATAACAAGATAAATCTACGACTAGTCTAGGCACGTAGTGTAAAATAACTGCACATTATGTGTCAAATAACCGCGTTCTTAGTAAGTCCGAGTCCTTCAAGAGTGACATGTATACTGCAAGTTTTCATGTATAAAACCACACAAGGTAAAGTGCAAAATTAGTGCAAAAGTGAATGTTAAAATTCAAGAGAGCTGGTTACTTATCTTTTTTTCTTACTTTTTTTCTTTCATATTTTTTGACAAGTCTTCGACACATTTTTGATGCCAAAATATTCTGGGAGCATAATCAATTCAGGTTAAATACCCTGAAACAGAGTGTGTGGACATGACAAACATTTTAACTTATACTGCGATAGTATTGGAGATATGTACTAAAAGCAATTTGAGCCGGGGGTTTTAAATAATTGCTAGGAGCCCCTGCAATTCCCTTTCTCTATGTTTGTCAACACGCGCAAAATGTAAGATATCAAATGGTGACTAGGCTAGTAATTCACATCATCGGAGATTTGCAAGCATGGTATCACTAGCCTCTCCAGGATGAATATTTTCAAGATAACCGCATGTGGGGAATGCATATAGAAGGGAGTAACGATATCATAATTATATTTATAAGGGAATCAGGAGCTTATACATATAGATGAAATGACAGCATATAAATATTAAATATTAAATAAGCTAAGAATTCAATCTAAAATAGATAAAATATGTATATATGCTTATATAAAAATAAATTATGCATCTAATAAATATGTATAAAAGACATTTTGTGTTATTTCACTCCATCTTATTGTAACAATTTAATAAATACGATAAAATCTCCCGATTTCTAAAATCCCACATAAAAGGGCTAAAAGGTGTATGAAAATATGTTGTCTTTAGGACATATGGTATAAGAGTCATATTTAAAGGCATGTGTACAGGTCCTCAGTGATATTAAGGCCAAAAGGTTGTTTGGTGTTAAGCTCAAGGATGTACCTCGTTTCCATGGAGCGTAGTTTTTGTTCCCTGTTTCCACCCCTCCTGCTGGCCGGAATAGAGTCAATGACAAAGTATTTAAGTTCTTTACTTCTAGAATCATGTTTGGCCTTAAAATGCCGGGCCACTGGGTATGTGTTGTCTTGATTGTTTATCGCCCTTAGATGTTGTAAAACCCTCTTGTGTACTTGGAGTTTTGTGCTTCCTACATACTGTAGATTGCACGGGCATGACAAAACATAAACCGCATATTCAGTTTTACATGTAAGGAGTTTATTTATTCTGTGCTTTTTGTGATCAAGTGGGGTGATGTATGTGGTTTTATTCTCACCCTGCTGACATGCCTTGCATGTTTTGCAATGGAAAAAGCCAGTATGCGTTTGTAGCCAGTTTGTAGATTCTATAGTTTCCGGACTGGTTTTAACCAGTTCGTCCCTCATTGAGCGACCTCGGCTGTATGTGATTGAGGGCCTTTTAGGCAAAATTGGGCCTATCACTGGGTCACTTAAAATTAGAGGCCAATTGCGGGTTATGATAGACTCAACCTTTTTGTGTTGTTGACTATATTGGATGATGATTCTAAATTCATTTGTATTTATCCTAGTGTTAGTTCCTGTTCTAGTCTCTGTGGTGTTGGCCGTGGTTATTGTTTCTGTCTTATTAAGAAGTTCCGCTCTAGTTCATGCGCATAGATTTTGTGATGGCATTGGTTATAATTTTGTCTGAATAGCCTCTTTCTAAGAATCTTTGTTTGCAATCTATTTGTGCTGTTTGTAGATCACTGTCCTCACTGTGAATTCTTCTGAGTCTGAGCATCTCACCGTAGGGAATGCTGTTTAATAAATGTTTAACATGCGAGCTACTAGCATGTAGTGTTGAATTTCCAGCAGTTTCCTTACGGTGGAGTTTGGTTTTGATTTTGTGATTGCTGACGTACACTTCCGTATCAAGGAAATTCACTGAGGTGGCACTGATGTTAGCAGTGAATTGTAGGTTTAGATTATTTATGTTAATGGCCTGTAGGAAATCCTGTGCGCTGCTAAGACTACCATCCCATACAATAAAAAGGTCATCTATGTAGCGTAGCCATAGCTTAACATTGTTTTCCATAGCCTCAGTGTGTTCTGTCATGAGGACCAGCTCCTCCCACCAGCCCATGTGTAAGCATGCATAGCTTGGGGAGAAGCTGGCCCCCATCGCAACTCCTCTTAACTGCCTGTATAGAAGATTGTTAAACATGAAGATGTTGTTGAACAAACAAAACTTAACCATTTCTATCAACATCAGTTTGTGACCAACCAGATTACCCATTGATTTATCCAAAAAGTATTCCATTGCCCTTAGGCCATCTGCATGCTGGATACTAGTGTATAGTGAGCTTACATCAAGGGCAATTAGTACAAAGCTGGGTTTCCAAACTACGTTGTCAATTTTGCGTAGGAAGTCACTTGTGTCCCGCACATATGAAGGCAAGGCCTTCACTATGCTTTGTAAAAAGAAATCCACATATTGTGATGTGAGTTCCAGACATCCATTCCTCGCTGAGATGATGGGTCTGCCCGGCGGGTTAATGGGGTCTTTGTGGATTTTGGGTACAAAGTAGATGGTAGGCACCACAGGAAAGTCATTTTTTAGGAATTTGAATTCTTGTCCGGTAATCAGGTTAGTCGATTTCCATGTTGATAATTTCTTATTGAAAGTAGTATACATTGTTTTTAGATCAGTTCCATTGCATCTGATGTAGCAAGTTCTGTCATTGAGCTGATTGTAAGCTTCCTTCATGTATTTTTCTTTGGTCATCAATACAATATTGCCACCTTTGTCCGAGGCTCGTATTACTATTTGATTGTTCTTTTTCAGTTTGGACATCAAAGTCGTGTAATCAGACCTATTTTTATTGAATTTGGGTTTACCAGCAAATGTCCTCGTTTTTAACTCCTTCAATTGGTCCGTTATTTGTTCATGGAACAAATCTATTGAACCCTTTACCATGATGGGGTTGAATGTTGATTTCGGCTTGAATTGAGTTAGAGGACATTTGTTTAGTGATGTCATACTGTTAGGTTCAGTAGAGAGAGTGTTCAAATCAGCCTGCGAGGGGATTGGTGAGTTTTCAATTTGTTGAGGATCCCATAGTTCCTGCATTTCATGGAGAAAAGTGTCATCTGATTGAGTAGCATCTACTGAAGTTGTGGTCATAGTGGCTGCATTGGAGTTATACATAAATAATTGTAAGAGCAGTAACATTCCTATTCTATTAAGTTTATAAAAGGTAATTAACCAGTAAAAATTTCCTAAAATCCCTATCCATCATCAATTCTAATCTAGCTTACAGCCGTCTAGTTCCTATTCCATATAAAACCTTTTTACAGCCTTCATAAACTTCGCAATGGCTATTGTAATTTCGAAGTTTGGCATATCTGTGAGGAGTTCACTTGCTTGTGTGCGCAACCTTGTATCATATTTTTTAAAAATAGGGCGTAAAAACTGTATCCGTGGGGATAACAATTTTAAGCAGTCCATCAGGATATGTAAATTATCGCATTTTGTGCCCAATCGACATGTACAGTTACCATCAATTCACCTCAGTTCAGTTTTTATTCTACCATTTAACATATCAGGATTAATGCCAATTCTCAGCCTCAATATTTCCAATCTGAGCCATTGATTAGGTAGAATATCCAAATAGGGGTACCAATTTTCTTTCACCCAACTATTTCTCATTAATTTAACAGAGTCTTTCTTTCACAGGTACTCCATGTCTTCTCGCCTAGACCATTCCTTCCCTATTGTTCTGAGTTCGCTCCTTGTCCCTTCTATTTGAAGAGTCTGTTGATCAATTCTTATGTCTAAATTTTCACAGATAATGTACAGTTTCTTTCTAACTTCTTTGGCCCATTTCAGGTCATCTCATTCTTGAACCATTGTGACACTTTTGTCTCTTCTCCTGTCCCCAACCTTTTCCAAAAACATTATAGGCCCACTTGTACCTGAGCATTCCATGAGGTCATGCCCATCTCCAGTCTAATTGCCTGGATCAAAGATGAGCCAGGCAATGACTTTAGAGATTTTATTAATTTTCCTTCCTCAATATCCCAGGTGCTTTTTCCACCTAAGCAGATCATTTCTGCTCCATAATGTACTTGCGGGGGTATCATAGCACTGATGGCCTTTATCAATGGTCTGTGGAACATGTCACCATAGCACCATTACATTTTTTCAGCCCACACACAGATGTGTGAGCTTTTGCTTTTTGTGCCTCCAAATGCATACACCACTTTAAAGACTTTCCAAACCAGACCACCAAGTATTTATAATCATTTACGATCTCCAGTTTGGTTTGGCCCAAATACCAATTGAATTTCTGGTCTCTCTTGCCAAAACACAGGACTTTAGTTTTATCTATGTTTACTGTTAATCGTTGTGCGCACAATATATGCTGAAAGCATTTAGCTTCCTCTGTAGGCCCATTTCTGTCTGGGCAAGGACTACCTAATCATCAGCATACAGTTATCAGGATATTTGTTTCCCGCTCATTTTTGGACTAGCACTTCTATCTACCTCCAAGACAGTTGGCAAATCTGCTATAAAAATTGCTAAAAGCAGTGGGGCCAGTACACAGCGCTGTCTTAGGCCATTATTGATTGCTATTTCCTGGTGTTAGCCACCCCCCCCCCCACGAATCCTTAGTCACCTGGGCCCAATTCTGGCTATGTAGCTCATGAATAATAGATAATCACTTGAAAGCAAATGAAATAAACAATGCAGCGGTGATGTAATGAAAGCAACAGTGATGCTATTACTAAAGCACTGATGTTAAAAGTGCACCACTGACATCATGAATGCACTACCATTGTCAAGAATACACCCATTATGTCAAGCATATATACACATATTGTGGCACTAGTATTCTAAACTCCAGGCATATTGATCATCAGTAAGGGATACACTGAAGCATATCATTTACATCTGTTTCCCTTTGACCTCATTTGGGGGTTCTACAATGCACAGGTAAATAGCGATGCCCTTGGCAGCCAGCTGCATATGACGTCACTGGAAGCAACATAAAGCACCCTCTCAGCTTACAGAGAAAAATAGTGTTCTTTGAAAGTGTCATATGTCGAATCAGTGACCAGATGACAGCATTCAACAAAATTTGGGGCAAGGGAGTAGCCAGAAAATTAAAATACCCCACCCACTTCAAACCAAAGCTCTTATGGCACAAATCATATGCAGCAAGTCCTCCCGATCCTCCCATCCACCTTTCACTCCAACCATCTACCTTTCACTTTCCCCATCCGTTCATCTTCCCTGTCTCCCCTCCCATCTATCCTATCTCTGAACATCCATTCACCCTACAGCTCATCCTTTCATTCAGGCTTCCAGCCATACATCCACCCTCACTTTCACTCATCCATAAATTCATTCACTCATCCATCCACCCTTCCATCCATCCATCCATCCACCCACCCACCCTTTCACTCATCCATCCATCCTTTCACCCATCCATCTACCCTTTCCCTCACACATCCATACTTTCACTCATCCATCCATCCACCCTTTCATTCACCCATCCTCCATTTCACTCATTCATCCATTCTTTCACTCATCAGTTTTTTCTCCCATCCATCCACCTTTTACTCCAACCATCCACCCTTTTACTTCCCCATCCGTTCATCTTCCCTGTCTCTCCTCCCATCTATCCTATCTCTGATCATCCATTCACCCTACAGCTCATCTTTTCATCCAAGCTTTCAACCATACATCCATACAGCCACCCTCACTTTCATTCATCCATTATTTCCTTCACTCGTCCATCCATCCATCCACCCTCCGTTTCACTCATTCATCCATCCTTTCACCCATCCATCCTTCTACCCTTTCCTTCACACATTCATACTTTCACTCACTAAATCACCTTTTTCTGCAAATTTGCAGACAAAAAAGGACCATCAAGAACCCCTTCCGTGCTGTAGCTGCTAAAGTAGGAGTTTCACGATGCCCCAGCATCCATCCTTTCACTCCACCATCCATCCATCCTTTTACTAAGCCATCCATACTTTCAGTCATTCACTAGCCATAATTTCTCTCATCATCCAACCCCCCGTTTATCCATCCACCCTCCCTTTCATCCATCCATCCTCCCTTTCACTCATCCATCCATTCTTTCACTGATCCTTCCTTACATCCATCTTTTCACTCATTCATTCATACATCCATCTATCCATCCACCCATTCACTCATCCACCCATTGATCCATCTATACCTTCACTCACTCACCCACCCACCCTTTCACATTATATATGAGCCTTTGTCTGTTGAGTTGCAGACAAAAGAGTCCCATCAAACACTCCCCCCCACCCCCGCTGTAGCTGGTCAAGCTGAGGATTTACGGGGCTCCTGATTTGGGACTCAGTTTATTTTATTTTTTTACGAACGTAGGTAAGATCAAGATCGTAGGGCAGGGCCTACCAGAGATTGCTGAGTACACTCTGCACTCATGATCCAAGAGTGCCTGCCCTCTAGCCTTGTCCCACAATACCAGCGGGCTCCCTATTTGATATTCCCGTCATTGCATGGATTGCCTCTTGGAGGTGATCTACCCTAATTGTCATACCGGGAGTCACGCTTGCCCCGAAACCCATGATCTGCAGCTTATCATTGAGAACACCCTAGAAAGGTGCACTTTGACTCGAGTGGTAGATACTAGGATGAGCACCTGCCATAAAATCAAATTTGGGGCAGTAGACATTCAGGACAAAGGATCAAAATTAAGGAAAAAAAAACAAGACAACAAGCCAATTTTATGGACACTTCTGAGTAGGTCAAGCATTAATATGAAAGTAAATTAAAGACACTGCTGACCCAAGTGAAGGTAGGTTTATTTTCTTTGGTTTGTATAATGCATAGCACTATTGAGAAAGTTAATCACAAAATGTTGATGCACACGCACAATATCAAATCACAATATAACAATTATCTTGACAACACAATAATCAGTTGGGCATCTGTTCTTCTCTTTATTTTCAGAAAATCTTCCACTCCCAACGCGTTTCGTCGTTATAGGGATTACCCAAACGGCTTCCTCAGGGCTGGAAGTAACACAAATACCACAAGTGGAGTACACATACTTATAAAATTAAATTGATAACATAAGTGAACCCAAATTTCAACCTCATTTACAGGGACTGTAAAGTGTGCTTAAAACGGAAGTTAACCTAGATTCTAGTGCTCAGTGATCGTACATGCGCTCATACTTATTAACTAAAATAGTCTCTCAAAGTTCAAATAATATCCATTTGAATAGCACATATTCTGTATATCCTTAATACTCTATATATTTGATTATTTGTGGTGCCTAATAGCCAAGTCACTGAGGTTATTATTGTGTCAACCCAAGTGTATGACATGCTACATTAGTTTACCCATGATGGGTTAATCGGTACCTTAAACTTCAGTTAGGTCGATTACCTAAAAATTCAAACCGTAAAACAATATATAATATTAGCAATGTAAAGCACATGAGTCACAGATTTTATTCCAATGAACATGATTTTACGTAAGAGTTTAAATAAGCATTGGCACATTTTGGAAGCAGATATGACATTGAAAGAATTTTTGACTGACAAACCTCAGATTACATATCGTAGAGGTAAGACATTGGATACAATATTGAGTCCCAGTTATCCCTTGACAAAACAACGGGGACCATGGTTGACGTAATTTACTCAAGGTTTTTTCAAATGTGGCCATTGTGGCATGTGCAGGTATGCGAAAGATAAAACTAAGCAATTTAAAGACAGTAATGATAAGGTGTTTAACATATTGACAATTATTAATTGTAGTACCAAATACGTTGTATATATTATCATGTGTAAATGTAAAAGAATTTATGTTGGAAGCACAATAAGGGCCTTGAAAGATCGTGTAAGTGAACATATGAGAGCAATTAAGCAAAATGACATGAGGTACCCTATTGCGGAACATGTATATAACTGCAATGCACAAGGCCCAACCAAAGTATTTCAATTTTTTGGTATAGAACACGTGAAGCTTGACCCATGACCCACCCATGCGTTTGAGGGCCGTGGAGGATGGTCTTAATTTTGACCAGGAGCTTCAATACTTTTTAGGAGACTAGATGTTGGAGAGATGTATCAAACCTTTCAGTTGCTGTTGGAATGTAACACTAGCAGGCTCAATATTAACTGCTCAAACAAATACATAATATTTTGTCATTAATGTGACAATAGGATTTTCAGGCACGTGTAGGCTGATTCATTTGAATTCGGATTGTGTATAGATTGACAATCCAGTTATGGTGTAGGGAGATCAATAATTTGACATAAGAGAATTGATTCTCAATTTGGATATTGGGACCGTTATTTTATTTTATTTTGATTTCACATGTTGATTTATTTTAAATTTAGTAAAACATCAGGAGTTATATTGATTATAAATATTATCAACTCTAATGGAAATATTAATCGTCGATTCATTGAAATACTTATGACTCGTACCATTACTTACAGGCTTAAATTTCTTCCGATATCAGATTGGCTATAATCCGCCATTGATATCACATGCGACTCAATCATTTGAATAAATACAGTGCAAATGTCAGTATAAACTTTCACCACTCCAAGATGGCGCTTAACCGCACTGCCCCGGAGGGGGGCGGTAATGGAAGTATGCTGGAACAGCAACCTCGTTGATTTCTATGTTATAAAATAATGGCGAGATCCTCAAGTCGCCTGCGTTTACCTGTAGCCGGGTGACGGGAATATAGAGAGGTACGTATTATACCATTGTCGGCAAATTTTGAATTGAGATAGCGTGAGCTTACTTGATAGTTCGATTGATTAACTGTATTCGTTTGTAGGTCCCCGCACTTCAGGGACTTGTGGAGGGATTGACTCCGTTTCTTGCGAGGCACTGTTGAATTATACAGCACTAATGAGGAGCATTACCGGAAGGTTGTTGTGAAACCTAAAGCTCAAGATACTCCATTATTGAATGGTGCGATTGGATTTTGTGGTGGTTAGAGGTGCTGGTCTACATATTCACAGATATAGTGGAGGTAAGAGGCGGTGTATTATGGAATAGTGGTTTGTAATATCAGAATAACGAGGTGGTGATGATATTTTGAAGTGAACATATATATATATATATATTTTTTAGAGTTGATATCAGCATTGGAACATTATGAGCCGCAATAGAGTTGGTTAAGAATATGAAGATTGATGTGAGGTAAGACAGTCCTGATTTAGGACGAGAACTAATAATCAAGCGTATTGAGAAACCTATGCCTCATGTGCTTTACATTGCTAATATTATATATTGTTTTACGGTTTGAATTTTTAGGTAATCGACCTAACTGAAGTTTAAGGTACCGATTAACCCGTCATGAGTAAACTAATGTAGCATGTCATACACTTGGGTTGACACGATAATAACCTCAGTGACTTGGCTATTAGGCACCACAAATAATCAAATATATAGAGTATTAAGGATATACAGAATATGTGATATTCAAATGGATATTATTTGTACTCTGAGCGACTATTTTAGTTAATAAGTATGAGCGCATGTACGATCACTGAGCACTAGAATCTAGGTTAACTTCCATTTTAAGTACACTTTACAGTCCCTGTGCATGAGGTTGAAATTTGGGCTCACTTATGTTATCAATTTAATTTTATAAGTATTTGTACTCAAATTGTGGTATTTGTGCTACTTCCAGCCCTGAGGAAGTCGTTTGGGTAATCCCTATAACGACGAAACGCGTTGGGAGTGGATGATTTTCTGAAAATAAAGAGAAGAACAGATGCCCAACTGATTATTGTGTTGTCAAGATAATTGTTATATTGTGATTTGATATTGTGCGTGTGCATCAACATTTTGTGATTAACCTAATCAATCTAGGATTGAGCCTTTTGGGGAATTGGGTGTTATTCCCTAAGTTTGATTGCACCGCAGTACAGTCAGTACAATTGAGAATACTTGTGTAATATTGTTGGAGCTCCTGATTTCCCCTTCACACCCAACTGGAGTAGTACACTATTGAGAAAGTATTCACCCATCAGTGGTCTTATTTAAATATTTAGAAATTAACAAGCTTGCACACTAAACGAAATTTGACAGAGAGTGCGTGTGCGCGCGTGTGTGTGTATGCATGCGTGGGTGTGTGTGTGTGTTTCAAACTGATTGGTTCTGATGAAACTAATGGAGGATTTCAGCCAACCTCCTTTTAGTTCTGCTGTCCCTATCCCTAATTCCTAGAAAGGGTTTAGTCTTGCTAGTAGTAGCATCAAGATATGGTACTACTGGAAAAGTCAGACTGCAGCATTAGCAAAGCCAATAGGGCTGATGCGTGCACTTTAGTTCTGGCAACAGCAATAAACAAAATGCCAATTGCAGTGTAAAACAATTAAAATAGATATCTTTGTTTATTCATCTGCCCAGGCGACCTCTTGGTGTCTTCCCCAATTTAAGGACCAATAATTCATGTTTACTCTGGGGCTCACACAGCTTTTTCTAGGCTTGACTATTTCTCAAAGCCACTCCTCAACCTTGGACGCATTATGAATACACATGTTCATATCAGAGACCAGTCATATCATTCACCACGGACATTCAGACTTGACCTTGGTGGGCAGAGGCAGCCAACGGGGTGGAGACTGAATGCATGGCTGCTGACAGTCGCTAAACTTATGGCCTAGTTAATGATGGATATTGACCCTTTCAAATTAATGTAGGCACTCCTAACCAATATTATGGGAAGCATTAAAGGCCATGGTCTGAGGCTCTCTCTGATAAGAACCTACCAATCCATACACCATCCAGCATCCAACCACCCTCCCAGAACAGTCAGTTCGCCCATCCATCCTTCCATCCATCTATCCAGCCACCCTCCCAGTCATCCATCCATCCAGCCATCCATCCATCCATCAATCCATCCGTCCATTCTCCTTGTCCAATAACCCATTCATCCACCCCTCCATCAATGTGGCAATATGTCTATCTATCCATTCAGATCCATCCATCTTCCTGACCAACGCAGTATCTATTCATCAATCCACCAATCTGCATCCTAAACATTAGTACCCACACTCTTCATCCACCCATTCTTCTGCCCATCATTCTCCCTGTCCACCATAAACAATAATAAGAAAAACATTACAATTATTTAATATGCTCAATGTAAATAAACATGTAGATGCTTAAAAAGTCATGAGTCAAGTTATATGAGAGAAAAACAGCACATAATTAAAATAAATTTGAAAACCATAATAATATAAGCACAAAAGGCAACAGGTGAGAGCTTTTCAGATATTCCTCAATGTTATCCATTCTTTTGAAAAATACCTCTATTTTCCCTTAGTGCACTTTAACACAGCAACGTTACTTAGTGTAACGGAGGCCTGGGAAGTGCTAAGAGGATAATGACATGATGGGAGCTGCAAGATGCACAATATAACACATACCTGCAAAATGGAACATCTGGAAAGTATAGCAAATGCTGTCTGTTATGACCCCAATAAGGACAGATAGTCCTGGGCTCAAATTACGAATTGGTCGTGTAATTGATGGACAAGTGGTCACCCTAGTCGATTATTGTGTGGGCTTGCATGCATACACCGTCCCCCAGACTTGCTAGTCTGTCAAACACCCCCCCCCCCCCCTAGAACTTGTATTGCTACACCTTTTAGACTCAGTTCTTTGAGATGCCGTCCATTTGTTCAAAGCCATCCCACTACTTAATACTGTTCCCCCAGCCCTCACTATACGTGACAGAGCACTCTTGTAGCCTGTTTCCTTTACTGTCCACACTATACCACGCTGGTGTACCAAGCAGCCTGCCCTATGCCTCTCTGTGTCCCTTTTCGATGTATTAGATTGGTGTCAGGGTTTTCATATCTAATTAATAGCTATGCGATCTCTTTTTGTTTCCTGTTGGTGCATTCTATTGCTACTCTAAGCCTCAGCTGATGTAAGTCCCACATGCCACTCTTTCAAACGTACCTTCCCTCGATAAAGAAATGTTGAATAAAATTGAATACATCAGTGATGTCAGAAAGGCCCCTTTGATGCCATGAATGTATCAGTGATATCATGAATATAAGAATACTGACGTAAGAGTCAGGGCTGTCATCTATATCGACACTGTGTCAGCGATACCTTGATACCGTGTCAGCGATACCTTTATACTGTGTCAGCGATACCTTGATACCGTATCAGCGATACCTTTATACCGTGTCAGCTATACATTGATACCGTGTCAGTGATACATCGATTACGTGTCAGTGATACCGTGATACCGTATCAGTGATACATCTATAAAGTGTCAGCGATACCTGTATACTGTGTCAGCTATACATCGATATCGTTTCAGCGATATCTTGATACTGTGTCAGCGATACATTGATACCATGTCAGTGATACATCGATACCATGTCAGTGATACCTTGATAGTGTGTCAGCGATACCTTGATACTGTACCAGTGATAAATCTATAAAGTGTCAGCGATACCTGTATACTGTGTCAGCTATACATCGATATCGTTTCAGCGATATCTTGATACCGTGTCAGCGATACATCGATACCATGTCAGTGATACCTTGATAGTGTGTCAGCGATACCTTGATACTGTACCAGTGATAAATCTATAAAGTGTCAGCGATACCTATATACCGTGTCAGCTATACATCGATAGCATTTCAGCGATATTTTGATACCGTGTCAGCGATACATTGATACAGTGTCAGTGATACATCAATACGGTGTCAGCGATACCTTGATACTGTATCAGTGAAACATCTATAAAGTGGCAGCGATACCTTTATACTGTGTCAGCTATACATAGATGTTGTGTCAGCGATACATTGATACCATGTCACCGATACTGCGATACACCATTCATGTTAATTGGAAACCAGTGATGTCGAAATTCTTCAGCAGTGCCATGAATGTACTAGTGTCAAAATGAACCAGCGATGTCATAAATGTCTAATTGATGTCAAAAATGTGCCAGTGATGTCATGTATGCTAGTGATGCCAAGAATGCACCAGTGATGGAAAAAAGCACGTGTGCTCTCATTAATGCTCTAGTGCCTCTTACAACGCACTGCAGATGTTAAAGGCACCTCAAGTAATGCCATGAACGCACCACTGATGTAATGAATGTGTCAGTGATGTAAGAAAAGCACCAGTGAGGTCACAAATTCAGAAGTGATGTACATGAAAGTACCGTTGATGCTAGGAATGCACCAATAGTCATGAATTCACCTGCCATGATTACACCTCTGTGCATGTCAATACATATATTTGTAGATGCTATGAATACCACTGAGCTTGCAAAATTGTTGATTCTTCTTCAGATGTATTTTCCTCTTGACATCCTAACATTTGTTTCTATAAAACATAAAGTTTTTGTTTTGTTTTAGGGAGACCAAAGTAATGGAAAGCACCACTACGCTGATTTGGGTAGGTTTGGTCTATTTTGATTCGGGAGAAATGGCTCTTATTGTTCTTTCGGACATCTCCTTTTTTCTATTTCAACTGGCATAGCTGTCTGTAAACATGAATGCCGCCGCTGTTCCCACCATTCCACTTCACTTCAGCTGTCCCCTCTTGTACGGCATGAGCAGGCAATGCAGATTCACAATGGCGCAATTAAAACAGAACCTGGAACCGTATTATGGAAAGTGCACCAGTGGCGTGTGAGTCCGCATTCCACATCGGGGCCGGCTTTAGGGCGGTGCGACCGGTGCCACCGCACCGGGTGCTGGCTTCCTGGGGGCGCTGTCCTTGAAAGTTTATTATGCTTTTTAAGCACCTGCTGCAGCGTTTCTTTCTTCCAGCAATTACCAGGCCTCACATACATGTCACAATAACTCCTGAGATTAACGTCCTGGAGAGAGATCAGCATTTTGCATAGTTGATGATTTGACTTATGTGAAGTTAGTGCAAAGGGTTAATATGCCTGCTGCAAAGAACGTGTACCCAGTAGATTACAGAGTGCGTATGATGTAAACAGATCAGCAGGTTACTGCTTTCAAAAGAGACATCCTTTAGTTACTTGCAATTTATAACTTAAAGTCCTAATATAGGATAGTGAACTATTAACTTTCATCCTAGAACTGCATACACACTGCAAAGCATACATTATTAGAGCATTGATTAATGTTGCAAAAAGGATTAATTTGGCTAGAAATCGATTCTTATTATTAAAGAGAACTCCCAACTATGCTGTTTCTTTTTCGACTCTGAGTTTGTGCTTCTCCACACCAAGCACTCTAAAACTATACTGCCTACCAGAATGGATGACATGTGACTCCTACACTTTTAGTCCTTTGGCTTATGTAACATTTCCTATACACTGATTTACACACGTACGATTGATTGTCTCTGTGTAATGTGTGTGTTTTATAAAGCGCTCGGACACCCTACACTGGTATGAGTGGCGCTATATAACTAATTCAATGCATCTGAGAGAGTGTGATTATGGAGACTTCGTCACTGTTAAAGGATGCTAGTGAGAGAATCCGTGGTGGTGGTCATTGGGGGGGGCGCCAATAAACATTGTCGCACTGGGCGCCACCAGCACTAAAGCCGGCCCTTAGAGGGAGGTTTACTACTTTTCACACAGTGTCGTGCAACAGCCGTAAATGCAGCGCTGCGCTGTGTGAATAGGAGAGAGGAGGAGAGCTCCATATTTACTAAAATAAGGCACTCTCCTCTAGTCTCCCTAGCACTGGTGCTGAAGTCAGCTGCTGTGCGCCACGTAGACACCTTTCGCCATGGTGCAAGGGCATCTCTGTGAGTGTAGCATAGGTTTTGTACTGGAAGGGTACCCTTCCAGAACCAAATACTCTTCTGAGACTCACTTCAAACCTTTTTCCTCTTTGTATACGTGCTGTACAGTGCATCACACATGCAAATTCGGAAAACGATGGAGAAATGAAATAATTTCTCCTTCCTTGCATCTACTTTAAAAGGGCGCAGTTTTCTCACACTAAAACTAGTCTACTTTGTTTAGTAAATTGGGTTTAGCGTCAGAAACCTTGGGTGGTTGCATGGGAACGCCCATGCTCCACCCATCATATGCCCCCTTGGCTCTAAGTACTTCAAAGCAGCGTTGTGCGCTGCTTTGGATTACTTTCACGTTATTTCCAGCGCTAACAAAGTTTCGCGCTGGAAAGTAAATTGAGAAAAATAGATTTTGCGGCGATTTGCATCACTTTTATGATTCAAACAAGGCGTAAAATCTTAGTAAATCTCCCCCACAGTATTACAGAAGTGGTTGCAGACGCTTGCATGGCCACTTCTGTAATACATGTCCGCCAGTGTAATCTACGGGGGCGTTCACTCACCCGTGCCGTATTATACATTCATGGTCAGAGGTAAAGTAGCAGGAAGGGGAACACCGTGTGCCGCAAAAAGGAGACGTAGAGTCAGAGCGCCCCCGAGGCCGCTACTTGAAAAGGGTGTCCCATGGTTACTGTCTGCATCTCCCTGCAGGGAGGTCTATGCCGCTCAGAAAGGCAGACCGCATTGCCACTTGTAAGGTGAAAGACGGACCGGCTGCTTCAAACAGCCACTCCACCTTTTGAGTAGTCAACACATATATTTTGGTTCTGTGGAAGGCAAACGCCGAGACGCGTTGACTGTCCCTGTTGTGTATGCACTGTGGGTGAAACGTTAATAAAATAGAAATATTCCATGCCTGTGGTGCTGCCTGATTCCCATCGTGAAGGGAGGGAACTGGAGTAGCTTAATCGTTGGTCACAAACATATATTAATATATGTATATATAGATATATATGTTTGCGTATTTATGCATTTGTATATATAGTATTGAATGGTAGGGAAATGTATTGAATTTACATAATATTAAATGTATATATTAAAATATTTACCATTTACTACTTTAAACCGTATTCATATTTAAAAATCGATATTTTTAGGAGATATTAATGTCAAAGATTTTTTTCTGATATTTTGGTACTTACTATTATAAGTATGGGGCAAGATATTGTGTTAACGATATTTTTGACACAATATGTTTGTCAAATATATTGTTTACAACAGTATTGTGTCAGTGATCCCTTTACAAAGTTTGACTAGCTACATTTCCGCTGCTTATTGCTTTACGTGGGTATTAAAGTAGTACTGATCAGGTGAAACATAGGACCAGATAGTGATAGCTTGTGTAAAAAATGACAAAATAATGCAGCAATATTAGCACAAAATGTGCTACTTTACGCCACCTAATTTACCTTTCCTTGCTGGATAATTTAGCCAACCGTGCAATAGGAGCCGTTACAATGTACGCATTTAAAACACGTGCCAATACAATGCATTTTTTACAACGCAATATCCATTACAACGAATGTCTTTACAACCCAAGCCTTTACAATGCATAAACCATTTCAATGCAAATTACTATTCTAACTCCGCCAGGGCGGTGCTTTAGGGAATGTGTTGTAATGGCATGTGTTGTGATTAAATGCGTTGTAATGGATTTCGCGATGTAAAAACTGCATTGAATTGGCACGCGTTGTGACGTGTGCGTTGTAAACGATGTCTCCCCAACCGTGCTGCATAGTTTGGGCCTTCTATTCTGCATAATTCCAGTGGCCCGCTTATCGTGCTCGTCAAAAGCCAACTTAACTTGGCCATCTCTTTCACGAAAAAAAACACCACTCACACCGACACTTTATTTAGAACGAGACAGACACATTCATCCAGTTTTCGCTGATTTGTGGTCAGGAAAGTTCAAGAGCTCTCAACTCACAGGAAAATGAGAAGCATTGTCGAGGATATCTGCAGCACGTTCTCTAATGAGATAGCCAGGCCAAGGCAAAACAAGTTTCCACAGGAAATGTGAAGTCCAAACAATGAAGAACAGTACATTCAATGCCCAGCCAGTGTGACAAATCAGTCCTTCCTAGAATTAAATTCTCTCAAGGTAATCAGCACAGCAAAAAGGACAGTCAACATTTCCCAGGGAAAAAAATAATATATCAGGCATGGCAAATATAAATTCTCACCTCCCAAGAACGGAGCATACACTTGAGGCAAAAGAAAAACAACAAAATGAAAGAAAAAATAAGATTGACTTCAAAGGATTTTTTGTTGAAATAATAGCTTTCGAATAGAAAAGCAATAATTCACAGATGGGTGCACGACCTGCTACTTCACAGATCTGAACTGTATAGTGCTTCTCACCCTGAATTTGAAAGGTATAAGGCGTTTCCGTGGGAAACAAAGTGATTTTTTCCTTCAGTTAAATGTTTTGCAGTGTACTGGCAATGGTGCAAGTTTGAGCCCGTAGATAAAGGTTCCTAACCTGTTAAGTTACACGAGTACCATGATCATAAAATGCTGGTTCAATTTAAACTTTTCATTGAAATGGATTGACCGGCCTAAGGACTGAAGGTTTTGACTGAGCGCTCTCAGCTCGCAAAAAACTCTTTTGCATTGTCTAAAAGACTGTCAACGTGGGCCCTCCAATGTCTCTGGCGACCAAGATGTCTGAAGGGATTTGCAAAACACACAGCAGCAGCTCCACCAGACAGAAGTCCACCACGTGTAAGAAGGAAAAAAGAAAAAGCCAGTCAGATCCAGATTACATTTTTTGTTTATTTAGACCTTGGTCTACACACAGTCAACGTAGTTACATATATAACTATATCCTAAAACATCCACCCATAAAATTATTAAAAACACCCCGTCATACAAGCCACGTGTCCCATATCCATAGCTAAAATCTCATAACACCCCCCTAAGCTCTTACATTTTAGTTGAGAGCCCTTTTAAGGGACTCCCCTATTGTGATTAAGAATCTCCCTATTACATACCACATTTAAGCAATTCATGTTTATTAGGAGGCTAATGGCTTGATCCCGATTAATAATACTATTGTTACTAAAAACTGGTTTTAAAAACTCTTCCATTCATCAAAAAAACACAATCTCATAAAACTTGTAGCCCGCTACGTTTTACATTCAGTCCACGTGTAGATAAGCCCTGCTCATCTCTCATTATTGCTCTAATCTTCATATCTACGTAGCACAGATTTAGTCCAACTCTAAATCTCAACACGGCATTCCTTAGGTAGGGTTTGGCAGGGCCTCGATACAAGGAAACATATCTCTGGGGAAAGGAGTTGGCCTAACGGCTAGGGCGGTCGACCTCGAATCTGGAGAACTGGGTTTGAGTCTCGGCAATGACGCTGAACATCCTGTGATTCTAGGCAAATCACTTAATCTCCCTGTGCCTAACAAAGATGAATGTGTCCTCATGTAATGCAACTGGTGCTATGTAAAGCGCTCTGATACCCGATTCGGGTCAAGTTCGCGCTATATAAAAATCTGTAAAATTAAAAAAAAATTAATCTTCATTACTCCAACCCTTAACCAACAAGCATTTACAATGCAATGGTCTCGGCATTCTTAAAGTTAGAGCTATTGGCATTGCTCATGACATTATTTTTGTTTGTTTTTGTTTTTAAAACATTTAAAGAAACGGCATTGTTATTTACAATGTCAATAGCTTAATCTCTCTCAAATGTGAGACCTATTGCATTTGCACCCACACAGAGCCACACACACACAGAGCCACCCACACAGAGCCACCTACAAAGAGCTATTCACATAGAGCAACCCACACACAAATAGAGCCACCCACACAGAGCCACCTACACACACACACAGTTACCCACACACAGACAGAGCCACCCACGCATAGAGCCACCTACAAAAAAAGCTACCCACACAGAGCCACACACACACACACACACACACACAGAGACCTCTGCAGCAAACACATTAACTCACTGAGCCGACGAACCAGGATTTGATTCTGTACCCTGTAGAATACACAGGGAACAACGCAGCAGGCTCACTATACTGTTTTAGAAGGAAAGAAAGCTGTGTATACACATTCGACTCTGCAGCAAAACGCCACTCATATGGCCCACACTAATTCTAAAACTCAGAGGACAGCAGCCAATTATGGTACATGCAGGCTGCATAACTCCACTAACCCCATTGACCGCCTCACACTGACATGCAACGTCTATGGTTCTTCTCCATGATACAGTACTGTACACAGCCAACGGACCTGGCATAAAATAACTGGAAAGATGCACCACATATTGCTGGCTAATCACCGGAAACTAATCTAGTCCACAACTGCAGGTCCCAACCAGCTAAATACTTGACATCTACTTAACATTCTACCAGACCCACCCCCCTTATAATATAGCTCTAAACATGCCTGCTCAGACCCATAAACCTTTCAACAACGTCTCAAATTGGACAATGCAGGGAAGGCAGCAACAGGCAAAGAAGGGGACCTGCAGTGCTGTTCAAAGCAGTCAGCTTACTGTAAGTAATCAACTGCGCTCTTACGTTTCACAATTCATCTGCCACAGTAAGTGATGCATTCCTTAATCCAATAACCGCAAGTAGGTGGTCACCACGCACATGGGGACACTTCCCACAGAGGAACACCGAATACAAAACACCCTTACAAATTCATACCCAATACAGCAGTGAATCATGCAGCCAAGCGTTTCGGTGGGCCACACGGCGGTGGTAAGCGCTATTTAAATGTTTCAATACAGTTAAAGCAGGAAACAATACTGCAACCCTTGCTGGAGGGTGGGAACTAGGCGAACAGTTGTAAGGTGCTGGCAATTGTCTGGCATGGGGCGAGCGTTTTCACAGGACCGATTCACAAAGCTGTGGGTTACACCTAAACATACAGATTCAGTTCATTAAGCACTATCTGTGGGTGGTTTCTTTAGGCATAAGACGCGAGTATGTTCTACGCCCAAAGATTCAGGATGACGTTATTTAAACCTGGAGTATGAGGACCTATCCCAAAAGTTTTAGTGAATCGTACCCAATAAATTGGTCAACTCACAAAACTTTAAACCCTAAGGATTAAGGCTGCGGTCTGGACAATATAGGTAGTGCTTGTGCTCTTCTGAAATGCAGCATTTTCACTGGTGTATTCATTGTGTTTGTCCCTCCTTAGTCTGCTAGTCATCTCCCATGGCGACTGGCCCTATTACATTAACTCTGCACTACTGTTCAATGTATGCTGCTTGTGAGCACTACTTTGTTTTCCCACTCGCTCGTATTACAGGAATGGGGTGTTTTCTGTGCTTGGTGATTTTCACCATGCCATCCCCTCTGCCGTCGCCCTTTGCACTTCTGCTCCTATCACTCTGCTTTTAGTGCGGGAGGTGCTTTCTGCTCTCATTCATCACCCTCCACATACATCCGATGCTGTACATGTTAGGCGCTGTTTGTTTGTTTTTTTTGCAGTTTTATATAGCGCGAACTCGACCCGAAGGCAGAGCGTTTTACATGAGCACAAGTTGTTGTACACGGACAGATTCATTACTTTTTTTGTATGCACGGGGAGATTAAGTGATTTGCTTAGAATCCCTGTGGGGAGGAGATGAAGGGTGCTGGATCCCGGTTGTGACCTCCTTCCAGCTCTTCGTGTCTCTGACACCACGCCCCTATCGTAAAGACTATTGCTCTCCAAGGGATTGGACACCACCCGTATTCACAAGAGAGCGCGGAGGCACAGATCTCCATAAAACAGGCAGCTGTGATTCGCATGCACAGCCACAACGGGTCGATCCCGAAAAACACAAATTGTGGGAGCTACACAAATTCAGCTAAAAAGAATAGTTTTACATAACACATAACCTCTCACGAGGGCAGGGGATTCCAGTCGGTGTCTCCTGGGCGCCGTTCAGTTTCAGGCTCTCAGAGTCTCAGGGAGAAGTTGTCCAATGAGTGTCTCCCTGGCGGCTCCTGCACAGAAGCGTCCCTGTTAATGTTTTAGACGCTCCCGGAAGGGGATTTGTTGTGCCCAAGCCCAAAGGCTGTAGAGAACACGCCCTGATCCCCCCTTGTGTTGCAGCCGTTGCCTGATAGAAGCTTCGCTCGTATTACAGGAATGGGGTGTTTTCTGTGCTTGGTGATTTTCACCATGCCATCCCCTCTGCCGTCGCCCTCTGCACTTCTGCTCCTATCACTCTGCTTTTAGTACGGGAGGTGCTTTCTGCTCTCATTCATCACCCTCCACATACATCCGATGCTGTACATGTTAGGCGCTGTTTGTTTTTTTTTTTTGCAGTTTTATATAGCACGAACTCGACCCGAAGGCAGAGCGTTTTACATGAGCACCAGTTGTTGTACACGGACAGATTCATTACTTTTTTTGTATGCACGGGGAGATGAAGTGATTTGCTTAGAATCCCTGTGGGGAGGAGATGAAGGGTGCTGGATCCCGGTTGTGACCTCCTTCCAGCTCTTCGTGTCTCTGACACCACGCCCCTATCGTAAAGACTATTGCTCTCCAAGGGATTGGACACCACCCTTATTCACAAGAGAGCGCGGAGGCACAGATCTCCATAAAACAGGCAGCTGTGATTCGCATGCACAGCCACAACGGGTCGATCCCGAAAAACACAAATTGTGGGAGCTACACAAATTCAGCTAAAAAGAATAGTTTTACATAACACATAACCTCTCACGAGGGCAGGGGATTCCAGTCGGTGTCTCCTGGGCGCCGTTCAGTTTCAGGCTCTCAGAGTCTCAGGGAGAAGTTGTCCAATGAGTGTCTCCCTGGCGGCTCCTGCACAGAAGCGTCCCTGTTAATGTTTTACACGCTCCCGGAAGGGGATTTGTTGTGCCCAAGCCCAAAGGCTTGAGAGAACACGCCCTGATCCCCCCTTGCGTTGCAGCCGTTGCCTGATAGAAGCTTCGCTCGTATTACAGGAATGGGGTGTTTTCTGTGCTTGGTGATTTTCACCATGCCATCCCCTCTGCCGTCGCCCTCTGCACTTCTGCTCCTAATACTCTGCTTTTAGTACGGGAGGTGCTTTCTGCTCTCATTCATCACCCTCCACATACATCCGATGCTGTACATGTTAGGCGCTGTTTTTTTTTTTTTTTTGCAGTTTTATATAGCACGAACTCGACCCGAAGGCAGAGCGTTTTACATGAGCACCAGTTGTTGTTTACGGACAGATTCATTACTTTTTTTGTATGCACGGGGAGATTAAGTGATTTGCTTAGAATCCCTGTGGGGAGGAGATGAAGGGTGCTGGATCCCGGTTGTGACCTCCTTCCAGCTCTTCGTGTCTCTGACACCACGCCCCTATCGTAAAGACTATTGCTCTCCAAGGGATTGGACACCACCCGTATTCACAAGAGAGCGCGGAGGCACAGATCTCCATAAAACAGGCAGCTGTGATTCGCATGCACAGCCACAACGGGTCGATCCCGAAAAACACAAATTGTGGGAGCTACACAAATTCAGCTAAAAAGAATAGTTTTACATAACACATAACCTCTCACGAGGGCAGGGGATTCCAGTCGGTGTCTCCTGGGCGCCGTTCAGTTTCAGGCTCTCAGAGTCTCAGGGAGAAGTTGTCCAATGAGTGTCTCCCTGGCGGCTCCTGCACAGAAGCGTCCCTGTTAATGTTTTAGACGCTCCCGGAAGGGGATTTGTTGTGCCCAAGCCCAAAGGCTGTAGAGAACACGCCCTGATCCCTCCTTGCGTTGCAGCCGTTGCCTGATAGAAGCTTCCCCGTGAAAGTTTTCTTCCCGGCCCTCCAGGCTCCTAGACAGACGTCTGCAGTGCCACTTGAATGACAGGGTCCGTGCCCTGGCAGCTTTTAAAAGATGTAACAAAGCCTCCCACTGCCCGTTCAGCGAGGAATTCTGGTAAGTCACGGACCCTGCCCCAGCCCTAAAACAAGGCAGAGCAAAAGGCACACCAGAAACGCAGCGTCCATTTCGGATTGGGGGCGTGTTTGTCTTTTCTCTCCTCCAGCCATTGGCTGGAGGAGAGAATGAGACTTCTTGCAAAAAACACGCCCCCCGATCCGAAAAGGACGGGGCATGATTGGAGTGACGGGACCTCTTCTCCAATGGCTGGCCAGCATTTACGAGGCCAGCCACTGGAGAACAGGGCAGAAGAGGGGCCGGTTCAAGCCCCTCTTCTCCCAAGTCATTAAATCTCCGGACTTCCGGTCTGCCGACCGGATGGTCCCGAGACCTAACAACTGGATAGATGGATACCCCCCAGATGAAGCCAGCCCCTTTCCTACTATGTCCGGAGTGTGCAAGACTACATCCTTTCGAAGGACCCGGATTTACAAAGGGCCTCCCCACTCATGGCAGAGGCCCCGCTGTCTTGGTGGGGTGCCCTCTCTCGTTGCGGGACCTTTGCAATAAAAAACTGCAGTGAGGAGGTCCCGCCACATGTGTGGGGCCCCCACTACAACTGCGAGGCCTCCACCACAAGTGCAGTGGCCCTTTGTGAATCGGGCCCATAGTCTTCAAGGCCCCATCCCACTGGTACTTCAGAAAAGAGCCCCAGAATCTACTGTTCAAGCAACACCCAGTGCTTAATTTGAGCCAGAGGTTTCTGGCGCTCGGCACCGGGACTTAATTTTGAACACTGACACTTATGACAGTCTGCCACATGGTGGCACTGTCTGTGTATTTAGAGATGAGCAGAACAACAGCTGTTAGTTAAATAAACATTAAAATTGATTAATTCCTCTCGCCCAAGCCATCCTTATAGCTTTGGGGGCCTTGTGTGAATCATCGCATTTGTAGGAGTGTTATAGTTAGAGGTTTGTGTGGGTATTGTCATTGCCAGCTCTGGCAGGGGTAGGGGGTGTTTAAAGTTGCAGCAGTCTCCTGACGAAGGTCCTGGCACACTTTTTATTACAAATTAAGCACTGGCAACAGCTCATCACTATGTAACCTCCGGACAGCGGATGTGCCAGAAAAGTGCCCACTAAAGTACTGGCCCAGGCCCCCCTTAGAATACAGTCACCGATCTCCAGGGATGTACATCACATGATCAAGGTCGACTCAATGACCTACAAAAATATCGCATCCACTCTTTCGGCTGCTGCTATATTGCCGAGCTAAGTAGATTTAGATACGTACTGGTTTACAATTCTTAACCACACATCTAGTTAGTGTGACGATAGAGTGGTAGTCAATCTGAGACAGTCGATATTGTGGATGCAATATTTTTGTAGGTCAACATCACATCCATGACAGAGTGACCTCCCACCATCCCCAATGTTGCTCCACCGGTAGCCCGCTATCAGTCTTCGTTCCAGAGAGCCACAGGGCAGACAGTAGCTACTGAGACACAAACAAGGTGGTTGAGGTCATTTGCCAGTGGTGTCTGACTCCTGTGGCCCATCGTTCTATGACTGCAAAGTGGAGCAAGTACACCCTTTTCAAACTTTATTCACAGGGTAGCGAGCAGTTAAAAAGTACACCATCAACCGACAGAGGCAGTAACGTTTTGTACAGTCCAGAGCTTAGTTTCTCATTAAAACAAAGTACTTTAATCTCACAACAAAACAAAATACTACACAGATCCAGTGATCAGTTACAGGATTGTAATCCTACTTACGATATTCAACCAGGTGATACTCCCCCTTTGATACTTTCCCTCTGCTATGAGAGTTTCCAAATTTCTACAGTCCCTCGCATATTGCATCGGTTTTATCACACAAAGAAGGTTTTCCTAAGAGAAAAGTCAATACACATTATGGCCCTAAATAATGTATAAGTCATTATTAGGTGTTGCATATAATAATTTTACACCGAATTGCTTATGGACTTTGTGTGACCAAGGCGTATTAAAATGAATACAATTTCCTAATAAACCGGCCTCAAGATTTGAAAAATTATCTAAAGTGCTTTATTCTAAATTTTACATATGGCATTATAAAAAGCTGTTCAGAGTCTGTATAATTAAATCAGTCATTACTATACCATCCTTGTAAACATAATCTTAGGGTGTTTCCACATGATTCTGGTATCCAGTTTAACATTCGGAGGTAGTTAATTAAGTCAGCAGGCTCCATATTGTTTGGGCAAACCTTTGTTCTTAGACATTTCAAAAGAGTCCTATAATTCAAATTAGTCATTATTTAACTCCTCCATAATTGCAGTCAACATGTTTCGGTCATCATTCCATAAGGGCCTTCTCAGGGCGATTACAAGGAAAGGTTATACAAGGTAGGAAGATGAAAAGCAGGGTGTAGCAGAAATCCAAACTGACAGCTCTTATTTTCCGTGTCCTCACTCTGAAGAGAAAGCAACTTGTTAGACTCTGATGGTCAGTTATAATAATCGTATAGAACGATGATGGGAAGCAGAATATCACAAGTCTGAAATTTCTACTTTTGCTTCAACTTGCATAAAGGGCTCCCTGTTCAATGCAGATGTAGAATTTCGATGACTGTAATCTCGCCTTCCTCTTTCCACCAAGTGTCACCTGTGCATGGGTTAATCGCAGGTGCCGTTTACTCAAATGTACCACACTGGAAGCGGAAGCCAGTTCAAATATTTTTTACCGGTTCCAGTTCACCTGCCGAACATTTTACATTCATACATCAGATTTCTTCCGTAATTTTAGTTTATTGTTAATTTTAGACGTACATGCAGCTTATACTGATACCTGCTTCGCTGTAGTTTTCATCATTCCTACTCCTATGGTGGCAGATTTCATAGCTGTGGAGGCTGTGTCTGGGACCTCACTCGGAACTCTGCTGCTGGGCAGAATCAGTACGGCAGGCTTGCACAGAGGCAGTCATTCTCGACAGCAGAAGCAGTCTTTCTGACCCACGATAGGAGGCCGAATGATATGATCATGCTTGGCAGTTACAAGTCTAGGTACTGTTCAAAGCAAGAGAAACACTCGAGTAGACCAGAGGTCCATTGACAAGTCAAGTCGCTCATTGTTTTGCTCTGTTTTCAAAGTCTGCTTCCTCTGGGTGTTCCTCACTCCAAGAACATGCTGGAATTCTCCTCTTGCACAGCCTGCCTCGCCTCCTGCCACTCTCTTTCCCTGTATCACCAAGTGGGCAAGTTTATAGTCTGTAGACAAGCAATCAGTTCCTTCAGCAGAAAGTACAGACTTTGGTCGATGTCCCCCACCACCCCCGGCTTGGGAAACTGTCATGCAGGCACCAGCCCTATTCACACAGCAGTCATTCAAGAAGTCAAGAAGAGCTTGGAACTGGAACAAAATGACGTGGCGTGGATTCCACTTTAGTGCTCCTTTTTTATAAAGGGGTATGGATATATTCTGTAATGTTTCAGAAGCAGTTTGGCTTGGTTTGTTTTGTGGCTGTGCAAGATAATAGGGGTGGGCGGAATTTGCGGAATTAACCTTCGCAAATTATCGCGAGAATGTTTAAAATTATCGCAAACAAGCAGAAATATCGCGAAGATGCGGAAGTTTTTTTCCGGCATGTTCGCGAGATTTTCTGCATGGTTGCGGGTCGCCAACTTACCCATGTGGTTGCTTGCGGGCGCGGCCATCTTGTTTTGAGTTGTTCTCGCGGTGCATGATCGCGAGAAGAAAGACGTGATCGCGCGACGCATGACGTCACTGCGGGCGCGAACTGTCGCGAGACAGCGCAAATGGCTAAAAACAATACAACATCTCATGGAGAACGCGACCGGATCAAGAAAACTTGTCGGCGAACGCAGGGATTCAGGTAAGGCGATCGCGCGCGCGCGAGAATGTATCATTTTACAGCGCGAGCAAGAAACAAATTATCGCCAAGCTGCGGAAACCGGAATTTTTGACATTTTCGCGCTCTCCGCGGAACGCAAAAATGTCAAATTATCGCAATTTCCGCGAACGGAACGAAATTTTTGCCCAGGCCTACAAGATAATGCCTCTCACTGCATCCAGCAATAATGCTGGCTCCAAGCAGGAGCAGCTAAAATAAGGACACAAGGCTACATGAACTCTCTTGACCTGGCTGTCATCTTTCCTGAAGCAGTAATCAGAAACAGACAAATGAAAGACCCTAACTAGGAAGGTCCTCACCTTCAATAATTGATATTGTAGTCCCAACCCCTCACTCGTGCCATCTGTCTAATGGAAGTGCTCAGGAAGAACTAATCAGCAGCCCCTTTCTAACAGGGACCTCAGTACATTTCTAAAGGTTCCTCTCTCTTTATTTTCCTACACTTTTGTGTCTAGGTCTCCACATTTCAGTCACTAGAAAGCTGGTAATGCCCTTCCCATGCCTGGGGAAGCTGTCACCACCCTCTGTCTTGTGCCATGCTAAACCAGGGGCCATTGGAAATGGATCTCACTGGCCCCAGTTTTCAGACTCTAATCCCACAGAGGCCTACTATCATACACATGCTCCACTTCTACTCCCCATACATGCGCTTGACTCATCCAAAGAATGTCAGCGCAAGGTCTAGAATTCATATTAGGAAAACCTTTACACTAGACGGATCAGTTGACTGTGCTGTCTCCTGACACAGAGAAAAAGGTATTTTTGTACTAAAGATTCACAGAAACCTGGCACAATGCCAACGCCATTTTATGTGACTTACCCAGGGCATTGACAATAGTCCTATACCCACTATAAGGGCCCAGTTGATGCGCCACTCCAAGTCACAGAACAGGTTCAGGATCTCACATCTCCAGGGGCATGCCTGGCCTTCAGTAAACACACTAGATGAGCATGATGGCAGAGCCAAAAAGAAACTTGGGAGACCAGTTTTACATGCAGATGGGCACTCATGGCAGGGGTAGATGCCTGTTTACCGTGCAGAGGACATTCCCGTCCCAAACCCCAAACACAGTTGTTCCTCCTGCCCAACCTGCCTTGCTGTAACTCACCATATATAGTTCATTTGAAGCACAGTCAATAAAAAAGGGTGCTTGTCAGGATGGCATGAGTCTTTGTTCCTAGAACATAGTAAACTGTGCCAGCATTATGAGATGGCTCATGCTTCCAAGAAAGCAACATTTACATGTAATGAGTGAAGCAAGATGCCAGCTTCAGCTATGTTGCCTATGACGAATACAGACCAAACCAAGAAGAGAGCAATAAAAGTTTGTCCAAGAAAAAGGGGGTGGGAAAGTGACTGACAGGAACCACCCATGTATACAATAAAAACGCACTCCAACAATGTTACCTTCCACAGGGAGTAGGCTACATTCTCTCACTCTGGTTTAGAGGAAGCAGGCAGAGTGGGACCTATAGTTCTAAATCCTGAGCAGTATAGCCTTGATCCCCTCCCAGGAGCCATTTAGGACTGATGATTCCCAAAGGGAACAAAATCCAACTCACATGGAGCATCTGCACGGCACAGGTGAAGTCATGCGTTCAAATGCCACCACAGGCCTTGCCTCCTGTGGGACAGACTGACATACATATAGACTCTCCGCAGCAACAGACCCAAGGGGTAATTCAAGACGGCCGCTTCTAAGATTTTACGAAAGGTAGAAAACGCCACAGCATCACATCAGTAAACTCTTACCCAGCCGCGGTCGGTAGTAGGAGTAACTGCAGGGCTGTGACGTGGGGAGGGGGAGGGGCAGGATGAGGGTAGTAAACTATGGATTATGGAGGTTTTCAGGTAAGTTAACATATAAATTAATAAAACGAATTTCGTTGCGTGCACTGCATCCCCAAATGCGATGCAGTGCACGCAACAAAATTCGTTTTATTAATTTATATGTTAACTTACCTGAAAACCTCTATAATCCATAGTTTACTACCCCCCACCCTGCCCCTCCCCCTCCCCACGTCACCGCCCTGCAGTTACTCCTACTACCGACCGCGGCTGCTCTTACCTGACTGCTCTTGTTGACTTGTATTCAGAGTGAGTTTACATATTTTACGGTTGTATGTCACTGTATCAAGTTCAACGATATTGACCTACAAAAATACTGCCTCTACTACATGGCCTACCAATGCATCAACAATGCAAGTATATATCGACTTCTCCGAATTACACAACTATCTACTTTGACAATGTACTGGTTGTCGATGTGGTGGATGCGAGATTTTTATCAAGGGATATATTGCTTATGATATATAAACCTCCCCTCCTCTTTTACGTCATGAGACATCACATGTATCTCCTTCAACGTCTAATCAGCATAAGATGACACATCTTTTACCATAAACAATTGCTCACCAGACCTTCAGATCCACATCTTTTGCTCATTACAGCAACGCTGATCTTCTGGGTTTTAATTAGGGGTGGGCGTAACAGGCATAATCCTCTCTAGCGAAATACTCATAATTAAGTGTCATTACGCAAGAAGTGTAATCCAGCATTTAGAGCTCTTTTCTTTGTGGAAAATGCATCCAACATAGGTAAGAGGGAGCATTTTCCATTAAGAAAAAGGCACTAAATGATACAGTACATGAGCAGCAGTAGCCAGCAGCCACCCGCTCTTGCTTAGAACATTGTTCCTGTGCTCATGCAGGAGGATTTTTGCCCTAAAATACTCTGAATTACGCAATATGGCGACATTTTGCATCAAATGAGTAACGTGTAATTGCTGCAATTACGCCGATTACTCCGGTGTAATTAAAATTTTGCAAAGGCCCATTTAATGTAATGTCCCTAAATGCCCAGGTCTGCTAGTGAGCGATCTGAGAATGTTGCATAAATAAATCTCTAACACCATGAGAGGCATCACTAACAGCTTCAGTTTAGAACCAATGTAAGATGGTATTGGCTGCACAGTAATGTATATCTTTCCTGTGCCCTTCAGTCTATAATCAGTATGAAATGGCATCTCTCAGAAATTATACACGTAAATACAGCATAAACTGATCCTTCATACCAAAGCACCTCTATATTGTACGCTGCATGTAGATGACATATTTCAACATCAGACATAACACAGATTAACAAAAAACTAGGGGGATGCCCGAAAATGCAAATAGTTTTCCTCTGCAACTTAGTGAGTTTTATTTAAAAAAGTTTTGCGATTCGTAAACTTCGCAAAGGTTGAGATTTTTGAAAGGAAACAAGTAGCAGGATTTTTTCATGGAATAAGATTTACAGGAGGCCCCTAGTTCGTAGCGGGCACATTTTCTCGCAGAAATCTTATTTTCCAAGACAATTTATTTGCAAAAACTTTTTTAACCAGTAAAGCTTTCCCAAAAGCAAAGATGGGCCGTTTTTGTGCGTCCTGCAAACTGTGAAATGCAGGTTGCCCGCTTCGTCCGCTTATGATGGCGGAGTTTGAAATCTTGCTAAGCCCTGTTTGGTGACAGCTATCCCACAGAATTTTTTTTTTAACAACTTTATTCATTGATTTTTTAAAAGCCCAACAGGAGCAAGTCTCCAGAGACACATCGATCAAGCCTAACAGTTGTAACACAAAATGCACACTGAGGTCCATATTTTCATAACAAATGTGGATTCCTCTACCAACATGTCACGTGATAACATAATAAGAAAACTTTTACGCTACGTATCGCTAATACTATCTGACGTGTACGTTTGTTTATTTATCCCCCAGAATATTAATATACTGTACCCAACCCAGAACGCAGCGAAATGCAGAAAGCAGCCGAACTGCTAAAAACTACATGGCTGCCTTTGACGTTTGGTAAACACATACATTTGCTAATCAGACTGCCTTTTCATTAGCATGTAATGCGCTATACCTCAAACTTACTGCGGTATACCGTGGCACAGTATGTAACGAAGTATTTTAAAAATTATACATTTAACACTGCTTACACTATTCACACATGCTAGCAAAAATGACCATTTGCACCTCATAATGTATATTCCTGCCAAATAACATATACATCTGTTCTCCGCTTTCACACTACTGCTGTTTCAATTACCACATTCCACTCTACACCACTCCTATGTGTTCTACTCCACTCTACACCACTACACTCTACGCTATTACACTTTAAGTCACTCACTCTACCTCACGCTACATCTCTCCAATGCATGCTATTACACTCTACAGCACTCCATTCTATGACACCCCAGTCTATGCCACTCCACTGTACATCCCTCAAATCTATGCTACTCCACTGACGCTATTACACAGTACGCAACTCCACTCTCTGACACTATACTCTGCGCTGTTTTACTCTATGCCGCTCCACTGTACGTCAGTTCAGTGTACAACACTGCACTGTACGCTATTCCACTGTACGCCATTCCACTCTACACCATTCACTCTACACTACTCCATTATAAGCCACCCCACTTTACGACAATTCACTGTACGCTATTATGCTGTACGCCTCTCCATTCTACACCACTCCACTCTGTGCTACTTCACTCTACCCTACTACACTCTATGCTATTCTACAGTACAACACTTCCCTCCTCTCTACTCTATGCTATTCCACTATAAGCCACTTCACTCTACGTCACTACACAGTACACCAGTGCACTCAATGTTATTACACTCTACACCAACTGCATGCTACACCACTGTATGCCACTCCACTCTACGCCACTACACTCTATGCTGTTCCTCTGTACGCCACTCCACTCTACGCAACTCCACAGTACGCTATTTCACTGTGTGCCTCTCCAATCTACTCTCTACCCTGATCCCCTCTACGGTATTCCACTGTACAACACTCCACTCAATGCCACTCCACTCTATGACATTTCAGTCTATGCTATTCCACTATATGCCCCTACACTGTACCTCATTCCACTCTACGCCACTCCACTGTACACTACTCCACTCTACGCAACTCCACTCTATGATATTCCACTCTATGCCACTCCACTGTACTCCACTCCAGGGTACGCTATTCCACTGTACACCACACTATTGTATGCTACTGTACTCTAAGCCACTCCACTCTATTATGTTACACTCTACGCAACTACACTGTGGCTCACTCCCCGCTATGCCAGTCCAGCCTAGACCAAGCTACTCTATGCCACTCCACTCAATCCCACTCCACTCTACACTATTATACTTTATGCCACTCCACTCCACTCTACCACACTCCATTCTACTCCACTGCACTGTATACTACTCCACTGTACACTATTCCACTGTATGACACTCCAGTCTATACCACTCCATTGTAAGCCAATACACTGTGTACCAATCTACTCTACACTATTCCACTGTACGCAACTCCACTGTACACCACTCCTCTCTATGCCACTTGTCTCTACGCCAATCTACTCTACCCCAGTCCGCTCTACAACACTCCACTCAATGCCACTCCATTCTGTGCTACTCCACTTTACGCTTTTCCACTGCACGCAGCTGCACTCCCACTACCCCACTCCACATTATTCCATTCTACGCCACTCCACTGTATGCCACTCAACTAAATGCTATTCCACCCTAAGCCACTCTGATCCAGCGTTCAAGATCCTCATGCACGCCTACAAAGCCCTCCACGACCTTGGACCTGCCTACCTCAACCATCAACTGAACCTCCGCAAACCTGCTAGACACCTGCACTCCTCTTTCCGCGCCCCGCATCCGTCACACCCACAGCTACCTCTTCATCGCTGCCAAGACCTTGAATGAAATCCCTCCCCAGCTTCGCATATCTCTTTTGCTGGCAGGCTTCAGAAAGAGATTAAAGCATTGGTTCTTCGACGGAGACACAGCGCCTAGAAACCCCTAGGGGTGACAGTGTTGCGCATTACAAATGCTGTTTTTTTGATTGATTGATTGATTGATTGATTGATTCTATGTCACTCCACTGTACGCCACTCCATTATATGCTACTGCATTCTTCACCACTCCATTCTATACCATTCCACTCTACGATGTTCCACTGTATGCCACTACACTGTACTTCACTTGACTATACTCAGTTCCTCTGTACGCCAGTGCTGTCTCTGTATGCCACTCCACTGTGCACTATTAGACTCTACCACACTCCACTCTATACTACTCCACTCTTCACCACTCCACTGTATGCTATTCTACTATAAGCCACTTAACTCTGCGTCACTGAATGCTATTTCACTCCATAAATTCCATTGTACATAACTCCACTCTACAACACTCTACTGAACGCTATTCCACTCTGTGCATTCCACTGTTTGCCACTCCACTATATGCTATTCCACTGAAAGCAACTGCACTCTGCGCCACTCAACGCTAAGCTTTGCGACTCTATGGCTCCCCACTCTACCCCACTCCACTACATGCTTTTCCACTGAAAGCAACTGCACTCTGCTCCACTCAACACTAAGCTTTTGGACTCTATGGCACTCCACTCTACCTGACTCCACTGTGCGCCGCTCCACTGTCCGCTCTTCCACTTTAAACTATTTCAATCTATGCCACTCCCCTGTATGCCACCCCAGTGTACACCACTCCACTTGTGCTACTCCACTGTACACTTTTTTTTTGTACGTCAAGCTGCTGTACGCTATTCCACTGTATGCCACTCCACTCTATGCCACTCAACTGCATGCTACTAAACCTTTTTAATGTATATATTGTAAAAAACGTTCAAACAGTTCAATGATGCAAGAGGCGGCACTCCTTCCACCTTACTATCATAGTACATTTATTTGAAAACCTTAGCCGTGGCAATAGTGTTCAAATAAATGCACTATATGGATGGATATGTTTAACCCTCAAGATTATTTCCATTTTCCTCATTCTCCTAATCCCTAACCCCCAATGCACTCAGTTTCAGCAACACTGCCGGCTCTGCTAACAAGGCTTGTGCTTTGTTTCCCCCACAGCTCGGTCCATAGCCTGCTTGATCATCTTTTGCGGATTGGGTGGCGCCATGATTGCTGTGGGTAAGTTAAGTATTGCCTATTTATTTGAACATAAAATCTTGAGGTGGGAAACCCTGGGACATTTGCACAAGATCACCAAAAGCCACAAATGCTCCCTATGAGAGACAAACACAATGACTGTTCTGCGTTGATCAACAGTGACAGATGTCATCTTGAGATATGGCAAGTATATTGAACAAGATTGGGTTCTAACTTGCCTATATATACTGACCATAACGATATGAGGGGCCAGTAAAAATTCACATTATTTCCCTCCCCTGGATCTAAAGTTACAGGGGTCCTGTTAATTTTGAGGAACGAGTGATAATAGGAATTAAGAGTTTAGTGGGAATAACCTGCAAAAATCTTACTTACTATGCTGATCTCAGCATGTTTTTTTAGGTCTCGCCTACGCAGCGCTCAAGCGCTTCTTAGGAGAGACCTCTTGGAATCGCACTGTACTTTCTTGGAAACTCGTGCATGTTTTGCACTGTTTCCAGAGCATTTGCCTTGTGGAAGCGAGCAACAGCTCCATCTGTTTGCAATTATCATGCCTTCCTGCTCGCTCCCGCAAGGCAAACGCTCTAAATGCACGAGTACTCGTTAATTAACTTTCGCGGCTGCGGGACCGCGCTTGCGTTTCAGCACTTGTTTTTTCTTTTCATCATTGTTCTGAACAGCTGTTCAGATCAGAGCTCTATACACACTTTCCTCAATAAGAGCACGGTGTACCACTGATTAGGTAACTGGTCTGGTAATTTAGAAATCTGAAAGGCGAAAAGTAGTGTCCTTTCATATTCCATGCAGAAGTTTAAGGCTGCGCTCGGCGCTCAGACAAGCCGATGTACTAGGCCCACAACATTCACATATATGCTAACAGGCCCGCGCTCCTCCCCGATTGGAATCGTCCCCGGGAGCAGTCTGTCCACTGACAGTGGCTTATTTTGCATTGTTTTATTCTGATGTCCATGCCGTTACGCCCTTGTCTTCCTCGGTTGCTTGGCTCTAGCAGTGAGTGGGCACACTTGGGTCTGGCCGTAGCCTGCTAATTAGCGCATCCAACCACAAACTGCACTCCAAGAGTTCACAGTGCCAAATCACTGAACTGTGTGATCTGGAAGTTAGCACCCATCAGAAACAAGTTCAAGAAAACAAAAACGGTCCAGTAAACAGGTGAAAATGTGTACACGGGCTCAAAAGGATTCTCGAGTCTGCTGGTGATAACTCTTTGCCTGGGTTGGCTGTGGCGCTAGAGCGCCTTAATCCTATTGCAGGATTTCAGAGAACGCTGCAGGGGTCTGAGATATGTATTGGAAGGGTTTTCGGCGTGAACTACCTCCTCCTCCCACACCCACATCTACAAGCCCGTTGTTAAAGGTCTGGGGAGAAGGTTTGGTAACCGGGCCTGGGGCTTGCGTGCTCGTAGGCGGGACTTCCCGCATGAAGCAGCACCGGAAACAGTTTGTAGCTTCCGTCCAGCTCATTGAATCAAATCTTATGAGAGGACAGACCTGCGCGGCTTTACCTAGGTACTCACAGAGCCTTTAAACTTATTAATGGATCACACCCCTATAGGCCAAAGCTAACCTAAGGGGATCAGAGGCTCAGAACTAATAGACATCCCAGGAAGCACCTACCCCTTGGTAGAGAGTCTTTATGAAAGATTCCTACAGAGCACCCCATCCCTGAGGCCGGCCGCACAACCTCCTCTCCATCCACACCACCAAGAACCGGCCATGTGGGGGCAGCGCACTCTGTGAGCAGGGACAGCCATCGACCCAACCGTCCCCCCCACACCGCTTTACAAGTTGGGAAAGACTTATGAGGACTTCACAGTGCCTCCAGGACACACGCTGTGTTCTCCTTCCTTTCCCTTCTCTCGTCTCGGAACCCTCCCCCCACCTTCCAAGCACACAAACAGTTGTGGGTGTCTCAGGGCTAAAAGACCTTGCACTGCGACCCCCCCACCCCCAAGCACTACCCAGCTGCCTGCCTCTCCACTCCAGCGGCGGCATGTGGAGGTCGTTAACCCTTTCCCCTGTGTTTGGTGAGTGTGTGAAAGGCCCCGGATGTCCTCCGGGGATGCGCTCCTCCAGCAATTGGACGCTCATGTGAGAGATGTCATGTTTTAAAACAACATACTCGCGCCTTGTTTACACGGCTCACTCAAATCCCTGACTTCCCACCGTTTTGTACTTCACCCATTTCCTTCCTTCCTCTGCCGACATGGACTGGGCTAGAGGAGAATTCCGATCATGCCTCTTTAAATCTGGGAGGCTTGGCGCTGGCTCAGTCATGTGCTGTGAGTGCCCCAGCCCTGAATCCACCAGTATCGGATTAGACAATGTTTCGTATTGGGTTACTCCGAATCTTGCAGATTCCTGTCCCCAGCGTTCTTCACTGCCTGGTTACATACCATTTTTATGGCAAATCCCAAAATAATCCCAAAATGTAATCTGCCCCCAGTTTTTCCTACACATGAAAGTTTAACGTTTTCAGAAGGCCAGATCCACAAAGCTTTTTGCACACATACGTTTTAATTTAAATGTTCAAAATGACCGCTTTATGAACTCAAGATCAGGATTGGTTATGTTATGTTACGGAAACTTCCAGAGCGCTGGAATACCCCAAAGGTGTTTTGGCGCTAGCTTTGCTTTCTTTTCAACACAACTTTCCATGCTAGAATTATCTGAGCCCATCCAGGATAATGTGCTGCATGACTACCCACTAATAAGGTCCCAAAGGCGAGACCTAGTGGCTATGCCAATGCATGTCTAGTATTCCACCCAGTCTTCGCCTACCCTCAGTAGGTGAAATCTATGGCTGGAAAAGCACTAACCAACGATTTGCCAGTTTTACTCTTAATTCTGATGGGACTAGTAACTCTCATTCCGTGTGCAGTGCAACTAACAGACCACCCATTAAGAGGATCAACGCGGTAGTTGATATCATACACTTGCTTTTGTGACACATCAAACATATTTTACTGAAAAATGTTGATCGAGAGCTCTGAAAGCAACTGTTATGGTTTAGGGAAAACCATAATCTAAATTGGAAAAATGGGCATGAGAAGCATACAAGAGCCGCCACGATTATAGAGCAATGCTACTCGATCATAACTTTCCTTCTGTCTTTGGAAATGGAATGTACGTTTTAAGGGGTTCTACGTCTTGCCTTTCCAAATATGGTATTCGATGCTGGGTTCAGTGTGTTTTTTTAATGAAAATCGAGAGCTGTTCTCCACACACAAAAAAGTCATCAAGTTGATACTTCATCAAGCGGCGTTTCGTCGTCAGATTACTTCTCTGAAGATTGGTGTTTCACCGGAAAAGGTGATGCCGGTAAACAGATATGGTATTTACTGCTGATTTGACGCGTGACTGCTTGGCCCCTCGTGAAAGACTCTCAAGGCGGTCCTCACGTGGCAGGCGTAATCTGTTCACTTTTGAATAGAATGCGTGCGTCATGACATGGCACGCGGGCCACGCCTTTGAATAAACAAGGACACCATGAGGGCTTGCCGTCAAACTAGGGAGGCACGTTTACTCAGTGGATCGTCATGAGGTGCCAGCAGAGACTTTTTAAGGCATGGACAAAGGGGACTTCGGTCCAGGGCACCAGCCTTTTTATGGGGATTTCTTGGTCGAGCAAGCTCTGTTTTCCGGTTCTTGCCCTGATGACCTTGAATAAAAATTCATATACAGATTTTTTTAAACAGTGTTTTCCTTTAATTTATTTTTAATGTGGGTGATGTGTTAGAGTCTATTACAGACATTTTGCAGACAAATGTTGTGTTTATGTTCCATGCAACATCTGTAAAAAAAAGTTTCTTTTAGAAACAGGACCACACATATGGGAAAAGGGAGGGTGTAACAGAGATTATTTGTGTAATATTAGGGAGCTGCTGCTGTGTTACAATATTAAAAGCACACATCATTATCCCTGAATATTAAATGCAAGCACATTTAGAATTTGGCAGTGGCAGTGCCCTGGCCAAAGACAGTATGAAAGAGCTGAAATTGGATCATAATTTCAAAGCTGTTCTGACAGGGTCTCCCAAAATACGGTTGGCCCAGGGCCCCCAAAATCTTTAAGATGGTCCAGGAGGCCAGTTCCTTGGTTAGAGGTTGCTTGGGCAAGACAGAGAATTACAAACAAAAAGAAGGAAGTTAGAGAGACATAGAGATGTATGAAAGCTGCCTAACCTTGACAAGAGCTTCCTTAGGGTCAGTATTTTTAATGTGGCTGCATCACAACACCTGTCATCACTGTCATCTGTGGGCCCTGCTGCGCCCTAAGAACCATCACAAACTCTACCAATGGCGACATAATCACTTGACCAACTGTCAAGTGACAGGAGCAAGTGGACGACACTCAAGTGATTGTGTATGAACACCTAAGCTGCAAAGCCGAGGCAGGGGCGTAGCAAAGCTGTGATGTTTAGGGGTTGGTAATCACACATTTCCCAAATAAGTGAAAAAACCAACACAGGGCCCTCAAACCCAACTACTAAGCCAAGAATGCATAGATCTAGTGGGGGGGTGTCACAACCCCAACACTTCCCCTGAAGCTAAAGCCCTGCCACCAGGCTTGTCCTCTAAAGGGTCGGGCCTACTCACCACCATGTAAGGAGGAAGCTTGAATGCTTAGAACTGTTGAGATGCCCTAAAGCACCTTTGTGTCTAATCAAGAAAATAACAGATTTGACCACTACAGTCATGCGCCATCTACAACCAGAGAGTGAGACCCCAATTTCAAGTCTTTCATTACATAGCTCTACAGTTTAACCAGACTACTTAACATAGCCTTTTGCACAGGCCTTCACTGAGATAAGGTTTTGTGTCATGGTGAAGGTCTGACATAACAAGTTGGATCTGCCCTCCATTGTTGCAGAAGCCTTTGGAGAGACAGAGCAGGTCTTTTAAACTTTGGCAGGTGGCCTTTCAGCACTCTGGATCAGTAGACTCTATGGCCTCCATTCCTATGGTAAAGGACTGCTTACTATATTGAGCTATGCCTCAGTAAGGGGAGCGTGGGGGTTCTCAGTTGCTTCATAGCAACATAGGGTGTGGCTTGGTCTCTGAAGGTAGAGAAGTTTGCCGCCTGAGCACCAAGTTGCTTTGGACCTGATCTGCAAACTGCTTTGTTTCTCAACTGGGTTTTGAATAAGCATTTTTAGGCCCTTTGAATTATTTCCACTCATTTCCTAACAGTCCTGAACAGGAAAAATGTATCTCAGAAGGACGACCGTCAGTAGAGCGGGCCTTCCAATGTACATTGGCCAACAATCCTGTTGAGTATGGGCCAACGGCCAAAGTTTGTTGCGGCAGAGCCACCTGAGCCCTCTATCAGCAACTGGGGCTTTTCCCACCTCTAAATACATCTTAAATCCCTGAGTGTTTAGGGCCAGGAGCCTCGCTGTAGGCCCCCTTAGCTCCTGGAGAGTAGCTTAGCCATATAGACTCTCAACCATCACTGGCATTACAATGGCAAAATGGATGAAAATAGTCTTACATTGAAAATGCTAGTCTGCACCACATAGGAGCCATCAAGTCTTTTGTTTATTCTTTTCCTGTTTTGTGTGAAACCTGACTACAGACACTGATAGACCACCTGAAGGTCTCAGAACCCAACTACACACACCCAAATCAATATATTAAGGAGGTGCCACACCCCAAAACCCCCCATGGAGCTAGGCCCCTGCTTACCTCTCCTATCTCATATCTCGAACACAGTCCACGAGATGATCACAATGGGGCTGGGTCCTAGGAGCAGACTGCGGTGGAACTGCTGTGTACAAAATGGACGGTTATCAACCCTGCTCAGTAGCCCATACTTCAATGGTGTAACACAAAACGATGTCCCCTGCAGAATGTTGTGGGGGGGGGGGTGAGTCTCCTATATACAGTTACATGGAACTATAGAAGTGCTGATACTCACTATCCATAGCACCTGTTTGCTTCTGAGGACCTCCTGTACTCTCCTATTAAATGTATTGCAGCAGTGCAGGTTTAAAATTAATTAAACCCCTTTTAAATTAAACTAAGTACCGGACAAAAGCTGCCCATTTAAAGCACTGCGTATATAGCACAGATACTCATAGGTATAAGGCTGACTTGATGTCCCCCTGCTACAGAGGCCTGCATTGCACCCCGGCCATACTGTGCACTCCTATCCCTTCGCCCTAAAAAAATGATTCCCTTTCGAATATTAGACTTTCTTGCTGCCATCCTGTGCAGTTTCCCCTCCCTCTTCTGTGTATATCCAAAGGTTGTCTAGTGAATGGGAAACAGTGCCCAGTTCTCCCCTGATGCCATTGCGGCCCTGGTGTTCCACCTTCTGTTCTGTTGGCATGTTCTGCCAGTGCAGCCGGCTTCTCATATAGATGGTTCCCAAAACATTTTGAAGTCGCATTAATTATGCACACAAAGGCGATAGACTGTTAGAAGGACAACCTTCTTTTTTTTGCATAAAAGGGAACCATTTGATTCCCTTTCCATTCCATCTGGTGCAAGCTGTTTTTTTCATATTGCGCTGTTTTTGTGGGCGAAATGCCTAAAGATGCTTAACTTCGCAGAGTTGAGCTACAAAAACACAACCTAATATGTGTTGGAAATGAACATATTTATCTGAACAGAGCTGGCCTCCCCTTGCCTCTAATAATTTCCATGCTACTAACGCTGCAAGGAAAAAGAAGAAACATGTCAATAAAAATCAACATGCGTCCGAGGCAGTGGATCTGGGTGCAGTTATGGTGATACTCTTGAACCCCATGAAGTAGGGCTGGTGATCCTGTCCTGAGGGCTGGATGTGCTCTTAAACTAGAAAAGCAATACACTTGCCTTCCTGCACTGTAGGCTGCTGCCCAAGCAGTAGTTAGCAGCCATCTTTTCCCCCCTAGAAATCACATTTGGGGGAGGATGTGCATTACGGCCAGAGCTGCCAACTCTGGTGTAGTTCCATTAATAGTAATGGGGTGACCCAGTATTCCTCAGAACCTGGGAAATCTAGTGGTATACAACAACAGTTGGCTCTGTGGGGAGTTATATTTCTTTCACAAAAACATTACATATTACACAAATATTTTATGTAGGTCTGATGACTCAATCATGCTTTGATATAGACCATAAATTATATGACACCGACAACCAAAATTAAGAATCTTATGGTATATTAATAATCATATATTGAGGGAGAGTAGATTCATTCTCTCCCTTACAGAGAATCCTAACTGGGTCTCCGAAAATAACTGATTCATCCTAGAGCTACTCTGTGAGCTCTCTGTATACTCCCTGGTAGATTGTTTCCCAGTTTCTTCAGGCGATTTCCTTAGTGGATTATTCAGCACCCCATTGAAGGTGTGATTCTGATAAGAAATTTTGAGGCTACTACTTGTTGGCACTGCAGGCTGTTATTCTGGCTCAGTCCTGATGAAGGCCCGACATGATGATTAAGATCTGCACACATAAAAGGGTTGAAACGTCGACGATATTCTCTGGTATTCCAGCAAACCTGCCAAACTTGTCCCACGTGTAAATATTGATAGGACACTGACTTGGAAAGGCGTCTGTTCCTAAGAGATACCCGAAAACAAATAATTTATGTATCATAGTATTTGGTGTATATTTTAAGTCCATGATCTGAATGTACTTTCATTTTTTTGTATATGTCTCCAGTCCTTGTTCTTTCAATGTTTATGTCCCTTAACAGTCCTGTGTTATTATATAATTTATGTGATTCATTATCCTTTCCAGCACTTTATGATATATGAATATTAATTTACCATAAGACTCTGGTGTAGGGGCAGTGGCTTAACACATGCCCCTGCGGTGCGGGGGGATCCGCAAGCTCCAAGGGGCCCCTTCAGCACAGTACTCTGGCCAGAGGTCTCCAGATTGAGTCCAGAGGGGCCCCTCCACGTGCCTTGCAGATGGCCCCCTTCAAGTATTGTTATGCCAGTGATTAGGAATGGCGGAACGCACAGAGTTTCGCTCTGCAAAATTCGGTGTTATGTGAAAACTCTGCAAGATTACACAGAGTTCCACGACTTAGTGGAATAGGGCAAGTCATACAAAGTTGAAGAGGGAGAGCTACAGTAAGGAAGTTCAAAATACTGGCGTTAACAGAGTTTGGTGGTGAAGGCACAAGCTAGCTGGACATGTAACCTGTCCCATAAATGCATACTCCCCAACCAATATGGTTTCAGTGTGGTAACAAAAGAAACAAGCATTTGCAATGCAATCAGTCTCTTCTTGGGGACCTTATAAGTATTTAGTTGTGCAGCACATTAGTCTGGGGGCTGAAACATCTACTGTTCTTTAACATGGAGGGAAAGTAAGCACCAAACTGCGTGACACACCAGGTATGGGAACACATGGAGAGAAATATTGCCTTTCAACAGGAAATGGTATAGTCCAAAGCCCAGTTTTTAATATAAAATCAGGGCCTTCGGTGGTCATATCACTGGAAATACAAGATTTGAAAAAAAGATTATTGTCTACAGGTGCTCTTGGAGGACAATTTCTATGGACTGGAATCTAGAGAATGCTAAAGTGATTCTGGTATTTTACTGACCTCTGCTGGTCGTTTTTTATCAAGAAAGTTAAATAGAGGCAGTTGCCAGAAAAATAAAACAAGCATTGGCATAGCCAATCGGTCTTGCATTTGGGACCTTATAAGTTTTTAGCCATGCAACAGCTGATGTTGTTGCACCAAGAATATTCTGTTGCATAACTAAGTACTTATAAGGTCCCAAAAGCGAGACCTATTGGCTATGCCAATGCTTGTTAAATTATTGAAATCATCCATCAGGGTTGAGATTCATGTCTCCTTTCATTGATACTAAGCTTGCCCATACCATATATTGAAACGTACACATAACTCGATTGGGTCTTCTTTTGTTCAGTATTGATCTTATGCTGCCACCTACTGACATGTTCTTGACATTGGCACTGCGGACAGCAGCATCTGCCTCTTCTACAAGCAGAAATCCAGAGAGATGCACTTCTGATCCACCCGGGTCTCAACCCCAGCAGTAGTTATAACCTGACATTGAAACGGGTTCCTATCGGCCTCTTTGTTCATATCCTTAAATTTAAAAGGCAAAATTACTGATGGATTTCTGAAAAATGACTGCACAAAACGTTCAAATAACTCAGATCAGTGATGCAGTCAGTCCCTGATCACTTTTCGCTTGGTTTACTTAATCTTGCACTGTTTAAGAGTTTTAGTTTTTTTCTTCCCAGGACGTTGTGTTTTTGTAGTTGTTTTTCCGTACCGCACATTGCTGCTGTGTAGGGCGCACCGTGAACTGGGTCATCTCTAGGTGTCGGTGTGAGTTCAGGTTGCGGGTGGGTATTTATGACTGGGCACGATTGAAAGGTCTGGAGACAAGGCTGAAAAGGCAGTGCTAGTTTCTCACAACCCCTGTCAGTGGATCATGAAGGAGTTCACAGTACATGTTCGTACAATCCTTGGCCTCTCTGTAGGGCGCACTGAGCTAGGGTCATGGGTGGCAGTTGTAATTGTGGAAAGTGTGTGAAAGTGGTTCGCCGTTGTCAAAATACTGACAGGGCAAAAGTTAAGAAAATTACGTGTTCACAGGTAAGTGGGTGTTTGTATGGGGGAAGGAGAAGCGGAGCATGCAGGAGTGTATGAAAATAGGTCTGAGGATGAAAGAAATAGGGCCTGAGATATGCAGATTGAGTTTTTCCGAAAAGTGGGTAGAAAAAGCTTGTAAGCGAGAACGCAGAAGAAAGTTTTGTGAGGTAAAGAACAGGAATGATTGACAACGTCGTAATCTTGAATTCACAGCCTTATATTTCAGAATTGAAACATTTTCACTATAAGAGAATCATCGCTAGTCGTTTATCTTGTACTGCTGATAAACACTGTCAGAGCCAATAAACAGTTCTGGCTTGTTTTAGGCATACGACCATTGTTGTATTGATTATGTGCTTGGGTGCAATTACAGAAAGAGAGGCACAGCAGTACTGGCCAGGTGGCATGCTATGGGAAGCATATGATTTTAGTCTAGATTTTCAAGCCACGCCCCTTCTAGAAATCTCCCACTGATGCGAGTCCCAACATTGCATAAGTGAGTCAGTGACTCACTGCTAGCAAGGAACCCCACATGTGCTGAGAGGCCTAAATGGGACCTACCTGGCGCATGGATTACTCTCTCATGGCCTCATTTATGAAAAGTGACGCATCTACCTAGATGCGTCACTTTGCAAATATGGCGCAACATGGCGCAATTTTTATGCTGCTGGTGCGTCCCAAAAAGTGGCGCACCGGCGGCGCAAAAGTGACGCAAGGGCCCATAAATAAGCCGCTAAGTTTTTATCTAGGCCTGTCTCCCCTCGAGTTGGTGAGTTGCCGTCCATATTGGGAAGGAATTCGTCTGCAACACCGCCCAAAACTTGATAATGCCTGAAGATCGCTTCAGAGAACCTTTGTGAAAATTTGTAGGACGTGTCATATTTTACAGTTAATGGTGCTGTAACACTGGAGAAAGCTTGACAGCAAGTAAACAACCATTTTGGTCCCTTAACTCTTTGCTGCACCTCACCGAATTTTGAAAAGAAAACCGCCAAGTAGAGCATTTTTAATCAGTTTCAGAGAAGTAATGTCCACATCAGGAATCATTTGCAACAATCTGGCGACCCATCCGCTCTGACCCTTCATAGCCCAATACTTTATTGCGCTAGTGATATTATTCAGGGCAGTAAACCTGAAGTCACTGGTTTTAATTTGGCAGAGTTGACTCAACCTTTGATCCTTCTAAGATGATAAAATAAGTTCCATAAAACGTAGGCGGCTACCAATAGCCCCCCTGTATCTGGTGCTTAAACAATCAACAGTAAAGCCAATAGTATTGGGCTTATTTTAGGTGTGTTGTTTTTTGTATGCACTGCTGTGACTGAGGTGGCAATGACCCAGCCACATGCAAGAGTGCCTGCATCAATGGACCTAGTAACAGGCATCAGTGGCCCCATGCTATGCATGCATAACCGGGTGCAGTACGTAGCATCAGTGTCCCCCTGTGAGGCATATATCTGTAGTAGGTAAGAGTCAATCAATCAATCAGGGTTCTTGTAAAGCACAACTACTCACCCATTAGGGTCTCAAGGCATTGAGGGGGGTGAGGGGGGATCTGGGGTTCAGTCGAAGAGCCAGGTCTTGAGGTCCTTCCTGAGTTGAGGCAGAGACTGTGATTGGCTGAGATGTAGAGGCAGGTAGTTTCAGGTCTTCGCAGCGAGGTATGAGAAGGATCTTCCTCCAGCCGTGGTCTTGCGTATCCGTGGGATGGTGGCTAGGGCCGGTGATCCGCAGCCCCACATAGGGCATGCATTAGTTGGCATAGTAACAGTGGTGACTGTCAGTTAATTAACTAATGGAGTCTAGTAACAGATCCCAGTGTAACAATGTAAAGGGTATCAGTGAGGCCACGTGGAACATGCATCAGTTGCCATACTACTGGGGATCATAGGCCCTACAAAATGCATGTATTAGCTGGTCTATCAAAGAATGCCATTAGCCCCACTCAATGCATGCATGAATGGGTCTGCCAACAGACATCAGTAGTCCCACAATAAGAATACCCCAATGAGCCTCTTAATGGGTTTCCATTGTCCTACTCAGACTTTCCATTATTGCGCCTAGTAACAAGTGGCCTAATGAAACATATGCGTCAGTGAACTAAGTAAGGCGCATCAGTGGCCCACCAGTGCATGCATAACTGGGTCCTTGTAATGTGCATCAGTGGCCCCATGCAGTATATGCTTCACTGATCGTAGAAACAGTGTCAATGACATGCTTACATGCTTCAGTGGGCCAAGTAAAGGATACTAGTTGCCCCAGACAGTGTATGTATGAATGGGCCTTGTAAGAGGAATCAGTGGCTTCATAGTGTTGACGTCAAAGGGCCTACTAATTAACATCAGTAGGCCCAAATCGAGCAAGCATCAGTGGGTCTAGAAACAAGTGTTACAGTCATGCATCCATGAGCTTACTAAGGATGGTAAGTGGCCCCACAGATGATGGGTAACTGAGCTTATCAACGGACACCAATGGCCTTACACAGCAATGGGATGAAGGAGCCAATATTGAGCATTATTCACCCCAGAAAGTGCTTGTATCACTGGGCCTACAGACATGCATTTGTGATGCCACAATAACAATTAATAAGGGACCTAGAAATATTAAAAAGCCTGCTAGGGGTCATCAATGGTACTATAAAGAGCCTACATCAATGGGCTTAGCCACGTACATCAGTATCCCTAGAGAGTGCATGTATAAGGTATGGAGCATCCACAATAAGCAGTCAGCCTGAAGCATCTGCATAAAGTTCTGAACATCAGTAATTGCCCAACTCAGTGTTGTTGCGCTACACCTTCTGTAATACAGATCGCGTCGGCTCACAAATACTTTAAGCACAATAACATAACACAACAGGTGTATTTGTAAAGCGCACGATTACCCGTAGGTGTCCTGGCGCTGAATAACAGATGTTTATTGTTACCCAACTCAATGGTACTCATTTTATCGATCTCAGATGGATGAAAGGCTGAGTGGACCCACCGGGATTTGAACCTGTGACCATGAGGTCGAACACAGGCCCCTGCAGTGGCTGCTTTAGTCCACTGAGCCACCAGACCCGGCAATCTTAATGGGGTGTTCTCCCATTGGCACTGGAGTGTGGCCTCCCGCAGCTAATGGAAATATTTGCCTCTGTGCCATATTACAGACTCGGGCACAGAGGCAAAGGAGCTGTTGAGGGTGTACAGACTGAGTTTCATGCACCATACTGTATGTAGGACACACTGCCCCGGTGTGCGCCATACAGGTGCGCCGGGTGCAGAGCTGGTCAGCAGACGAGTAACTCAGACCCTGCAGCCCTTGTGTGCAGGAGCACCTCAACTCTCAGGGTCTCCAATTCAGTCTATGATTATCAGTGAGATAGGATGTGTCGGGGGCCACTCCTCGCATTATGCAGGGGCCCCATTCTTTTTGTGTTACCCCACTGCAGATCTGTGCACCCTGTTACAGTTAATGTGCTGCTCGCAGCACAGCCACACACGTGTGCATTCCCTTGTAGCAGCACATGAACGAAAGGCGGACCAGCTATTTGAAGCAATTTGTCCTTCTTTCACTGGAGGCAGTAAAAGAATTTGCCTTTCAAAGGGGGGCAGATATCCCCATGTAGGTGGTTGCAGTGAGTGACTGCATTGGCCTGCAGGGGGACACCGGGGAGGTCCCAGGCAACCCCTTCACCTTTCAATGGCCACACTTGAGGCACACGCACTGTGAGACGGCTCTTTGTGGTGCACAGTCAGTGCATACTCCAAGAGCTCAGTTGCCTCTGCTCTCATGTCTGTCACATGTTGCAGGCTTAGAGGCAAAGTATTTTCACATTTGCCAGGGGCCATGCCTTCATGCAAATGAGGGACCACCCCCTCAGGATTGTTCTAGCCCTACATGGGCACCAATGCGATCTGTATGGAGTCTGCAGCCCCTTCTGTAATACGAAAGTGCCACTGGGGAGCAGCAAGAGGGGACACTATTTTCACATTTGCCAGGGGCCATGCCTTCATACAAATGAGGGACCACCCCCTCAGGATTGTTCTAGCCCTACATGGGCACCAATGCGATCTGTATGGAGTCTGCGGCCCCTTCTGTAATACGAAAGTGCCACTAGGGAGCAGCAAGAGGGGACACTATTTTCACATTTGCCAGGGGCCATGCCTTCATGCAAATGAGGGACCACCCCCTCAGGATTGTTCTAGCCCTACATGGGCACCAATGCGATCTGTATTGAGTCTGCAGCCCCTTCTGTAATACGAAAGTGCCACTGGGGAGCAGCAAGAGGGGACACATGCCCATTGTACCCCGAAGCACAGAGCTAAGGGTGCAATTGCAGGGAGCGCTAAAAGCAGTTTTCACAGCAGATGCAGTTTGTTCTAGAGTGATGGACAGGTTCAAGTTTTAACATAGCAAAACCAAAGGAAATGATGGACGGAGTGTTGAACATTGCAAGCACTCACCCCCAGTCAACTGATCTGGGTTTAATCCATCACCGTTCTTTAGCCCACTCTGCCACCCCAGTTCAGACATGGCCATATGCAAATCAGTCTGACCCTGTGCCTCATGGGAACAGTCCAGCCAGAACTGCCAAGCCATATCTTCCCTGGACAGGAAGTTTTAACATAACTCACTGCAAATTATTGCATGCAATATGGATACAACATTCAACAACAATACTGTGCTTTTTCCCCTATGTGACAACATTCAAGAAACAGAGTGACTTAAAACCAGCATGCAATGGTTAGCCTTTTTTAATCCAGAATTCGAGAATGACGTAGTCAGAGTAGGCTAATCAATAATCCAAGCAATGAGTACAACTACTCCATCACGCAGGTAGCGTTAAAAAGTGTGATCAAAAGTAAAACCAGCGTTGACCAAAGGTTCTGTAGTGACATGAGAAGGTAAATAACACAACACTCCACTTATTAGCCTTTGTTATTTCATGCCTTCAGCTGTCTAATTTTCGATCTATTGCAGCTTATCCTGAATGTGTAATTCATTCCAAAATGTTATTTGTGATTCTGGCTTAAATGCACAATACTGAGACCCTCCAGTTAGTTTGCTTTAATCCCGCTCGGTTCACTGGTTCTAAATTTTAGGTGGCCCGGGACTGCCAGGAGGTTGACCTTTGTCTTCCTAACTCTAGACCCGGACATTTGCTGGGATCTGCAGGACACATGCAAGTACCAGCCAGCCGACTCAGCCTTCCATCCTCCCGAGGCTGATAAACCTAATACAATTAAACTGAGTCATGGTAACAGCTGTTACATACTGCACTTAGAAGAGGAATGAGTGTCGTGTGAAATGCTCTGTAAGAACAATCTATTTTTGTTTTTCATTATTGATATCACACAATGCTGAGAGCTGGATTTATGCTGGCAAGTGAAAAACCCCAAGAGTAACCACTCAGTTAAGGCATGTCCCAATTTAGGCATGGGCGTAGTTCGCAAAGTTTTGCTACGTGGAACTCTGCGAAGTAACAAAAAAAACTCTGCGAAGTTCCACGAGTGGCAGAGTGTGGTGCGAACTGCAGTTTGTGCTGGTATTTCTGCCGCTCGGGTAGAAATTCTGCGCGAGCGGCAGCTCACGCTCGCGAACTTACCGTTTGCGATCGCAAACTTACCATTCGCGATCGTGAGTGGGGATAAAACGCCGCTGCACGTCACGAAGCAGAGTTTTCTGCACTCGGCGAGCTCCACGAAGTACAGAAAACGCCGTAAGCTCCGCAAACGAGCGAATTTCACCGCCCAGTCCAAGCTGGCAGTGGCACGCCACCCTCTGTGATAGGCCAGTGCAGGTTTGTAGGGTTTCTAAGAAGGTGAGTGGGTGGACTGACACCTGTAAAATACCTTAGCAGGATCCACTGAGCTTGCGAGCTTTCTGTGGTTGCATGCTTATTGTCATGTTGTGCAGGCGTCTGCAAGCTGTAGTAAAATGGTGACAATGGATCCAATGGGGAATAAAGAAGGAAACTCTGGACACCAATGTATGGTTCATGACAGTTACTCTATTGTCCACCCCTTGCATAGACATTTTCTCAAGAACAAGAAGAACTGAGTTCCTGTCTCATATTTCCCGCTTGACCAAATTTAGCTTTTGTGCCCACATTTCTTATATGTGACGTGTCTTTGAATCTTCTCTGACGAAACTTTTTTACTACTTGTAAATAGACTAATCCCCAGTGGTAGGCAATATATAATACTTGACAAATATGATTTAAATTCTATTTGGCTTTAAATATATTAATGAAGCCTTTGACATATCTGTTGATTTTACACCCATAGGTGCCGTGTACATGGATCAGTGCACCATCCAGTCCTTCATACCTCTCTACCTCCTGGTCCAAGGAGTCATTTTTCTCATACTGGGAACACTTTTAGCTGCTTTTTTGATGAAGCCAACAATGTTAATTTTAGCTGCTCTCATGATGTTGAACATCTTCTGGTTTTGCTGGTTCATTTCAGGTACCTTTCTTTTTTTATCTTTTGGGAGTCACAAGATGGGGGGCATGGAGGGATGACTGTGACACATAATGTAAATGAAATGCAATTACCATAAATCGATATTCACAAGATGGCAGGCAAGGGAAGAGCATGTCACTCACAAGATGGTGGTTAAGCATGACATTTCTCCCAAGAGTCAGACAAGAAAGGACGTTACTCTGAAGGTAGCAGATGGGCACAAAATCTTGCAAGATGCCATGCGAGTGTAAAATACCACACAAAAGATGGCAAGCGAGTAAGGAACACCAGTACCATTGTTTTAGAAAAGCATAACATTAGGCGCGGTCCATGCAGGTAACAGCTGGGGGGCAGTGGGGCCGTGTAAGGGGGGATTCCGAGGGACGATGCAGAGGGAAAATTAATTATTTATTTAATTTTTCCTTGGCATTGTCCCTCGAATCCCCCCTTACACGGCCCCACCGCTGTTACCTGCACGGGCCGCGGCTGCATAACACACCATCCAGTAAGTAGCAGGTAAAAAAATGTAATAACGTTATTGGCTATGTGTATACATTGTTCACCACATACTGAATTGTCTCTTGATACTTATCAAATGGTTTATGCCTGAAAACCATATACCAAAATGCTTTATGACCTGAATATAGGGCCAGATGTATGACCCTTACAATTTGCGAGTTGTAAATTGCGTCATTTTGCGACTCACAATTTGCGATTTCCAAAATGTAATGTACAACAGAGTCTCAGACACTCTTTGCGATTCCAAATGGGAGCGCAAATTGCCTGCCTCATTAATATACATGGGGCAGGTGCAATTTGCGACCCCATTGGGAATGGCTAGCACTCCCAGGGATGGTGGCCTGCTGGGATCAGCAGACCACCATGCCTGTGACTTTTTCAATAAAGCAGTTTATTTTTAAATCCAGCCTGTTTTCCTTAAAGGGATGTGTTTAAAAAAGAAAAATGAAACGTTTCAGTTTCATTTTTTAAGAGTAGGCAGTGGTCTGTGGGACCACTGCCTCCTCTTAAAAAATATTTTTGCATACATTCACAAAGAGGAAGGGATCCCCTTGAAGTAGGTGGTAAACTGTGAGTTTGCAGCCTCAAGACAATTTTAAATTGAAGTGCGAGGCGCTAAAAGAAAGGGACGCCCATGGCACATCCCTTCCTAATAGCGAGTCGCAAACCCTATTTTGCGAGTCTGTAATAGGTTACCGACTCGCAAAATAGGGTTTGCACATGGGGCAGACCTATTTTGCGGTCGCAAACGGGCTAATTTCCCATTTGCGATTGCAAAAAATGGTCATACATCTGGCCCATAGTGGGGAAACATCGTTTACTTTGCGGTATTTACACCCCAATACCTTTACAACGCAGGTATTACAACGCAAGTCATTACAATGACTTGCGCTGGATGGCGCTCTAACCTAACGAATACTATGATGTATTATTCCAACACCTTCCCTACTGTATGTAGACTGGAGTTGGAATAGTAAATCATACTATTCCTAAGTCCGGTGCCCTCCAGCGCAAGTCGTTGTAACAACTTGTTTTGTAACGCCTGCGTTGTAAAGGTATCGCTGTGTAAACACCGCAATGTAACGTGGTATATTCCTCATAGTGTACTAAATATTATTTACAAAGTGATTGTCCATTTGGGTATATAATTTCACTTACATCACATGGGAGCTATAATTTTGTAGACAATATTTAGAGAGTAATATTTATGTCCGATTATATTCTGGTATCACCGCCGTATCAAAATGTATCTAAATCGTGCTAGCTACTTCCAAGATGGCCGGTGAGTGCACATTTTAATAATTAAAGATAGATGTACAACTTAAAAGCACTTAACAAGGTTCAGCTTCATTTACCACCAACGTTGACGCTCAGATGACATTGTCGACCTGATGCTGGCAGCAGTTCTCAATTTGATGGGTGAAGTGAACTGATAGCTCACAAGTGAAGGTGGATAATGCTTGAAGAAATCTTAACCACGGGAAGTCCTCTGGATATCATTCATTGCCCCTGCCTTTAGCTTGCACGTGCCATTAGAGAAGAAAATCACTATATGCAAGTCAATCTTGGCATCAATCCAAAAGGCACAGTCCAGCTGGATAAGCTTATCTCTGAATAGAAATACAAGCTAATGTGGATGTGTTTCGTCTTTGTTTTGGTTCATCTGTCAGGTGCAGCTTGAGTCCACATCTGGATCAACCCTCCAACCTAGCAAAAGGGCATAAGGGTGATGGGTGAGAAGGCTCTGATCAGTCTTAATCACCTTTAATTCCTCAGGCGCACATTCCCTTCTGTCACTTCTTCGCTTGTTCCAGAATGTATTTCAATCATTCTTTGCCATGGCCCAAAAAGAGCAGCCCATGCAAAACTGCCAGTCCATGTGCTTCTGAATGAGAATGCAATACACCCCAGACACTATCAGTCAGCACAAGCATGATGAATGCAAATGATTGAAGCAATCTTAGCTCCTCAGAATTCCTTTGCTTAGCATTCCATTCAATCACCATGAATATAGCATGAAATTGTGCACAATGTTATCCCGGAGGATAACAACAAGCATTGGAAAAAAAATAGGTCTTGCCCATGCAAGAGCTATTGACTTTGCCAATGTGTTTTAGCCATATTGTACAACAGGGTGGCTCCTGTTCAGCATGGCTAAAAGTTAGTGGCATATAGGAGAGTGGAGTGTCGTAGAGTGGAATAGCGGAGTGGAGTAGAGTGTTGTAGAGGGGAGTGGCTTAGAGTGTTGTGTATTGGATTGATATTGAGTGTAGTCGTGTAGAGTGGCGTACAGTGGAATGGCGTAGAGTGCACTGCTGTAGAGTACAGTGGCGTAGAGTGTTGCAGAGTATAGTGACATAGAGTGCTGTAGTGTAGAGTGCTGTGGCATAGAATTTAGTGGCATACAATGCACCGCCATAGAATGTAGTGGTTTAGATTAGAGTTTTGCATGGTAGAGTAAAGTGGTGCAGAGTAAAGTAAAGTGGCATAGAGTACAGTGTCATAAAGTGGTGCTGAGTAGAGTGGTGCAGAGTAGAATATAGTGATGTAGAGTGCAGTGGTATAGAGTGCAATGGCATAGGGTGTAGTGCTGCAAAGTGCAGTGGCATAGGGTGGAGTGATGCAGAGTAGAGTGGCGCAGAGTGCAGTGATGTAGAGTGCATTGGCATAGAATGCAGTGTTGCAGAGTAGAGTGGTGTAGAGTATGGTGGTGTAGAGTGCAATGGTGTAGAGTAGAGTGGCATAGAGTGTAAAGGCATTGAGTGGTGCAGAGTAGAGTGGCAAAGAGTGGTGCAGAATAAAAACAGTGCTGTAGAATGTAGTGGCTTAGAGTGCAATGGCATAGGGTGTAGTGCTGCAAAGTGCAGTGGCGCAGAGTGCAGTAGCATAGAATGCAGTGTTGCAGAGTAGAGTGGTATAGAGTACAGTGGTGTAGAGTGCAATGGTGTAGAATAGCATAGTGTGGTGCAGAGTAGAATGGCATAGAGTGGTGCAAAATAGAATATAGTGCAGTAGAATGCAGTGGCTCAGAGGGCAATGGCATAGAGTGGAGTGCTGCAGAGTGCAGTGGCACAGAGTGGAGTGATGCAGAGTAGAATGGCATAGAATGCAGTATTGCAGTGTAGAGTGGCCTAGAGTTCACTGACGTAGAGCGCAGTACTAGAGAGTAGAGTGTTGTACAGTGCAGTGGTATAGAGTGGCATAGAGTGCATTGGCATACAGTGGAGTGACATAAAGTACAGTGGCATTGAGTACAGTGGTGCAGAGTAGAGCACAGTGGCCTAGAGTAGAGTGCTGCAGAGTAAAGTAGAGTGTTGTGGCGGGGAGTGGAGTGGAGTGGAGTGGAGGAGAGTAAACTGGACAGATGTGGAGTGCATTGCCGTAGAGTGTTGCAGACTATGGTGGTGTAGAGTGCATTGTTGCAGAGTAGAGTGTCATAGAGTGCAGCCGTGTAGAGTGGCTTAGAGTGGACTGGCATAGAGTGTCATGTTTGGAGTGGCATTGAGTGGAGTAGCATACAGTGGAGTGGTTTAGAGTAGCGTGGACTGGTGTAGAGTGCATTGGCATAGAGTGTTGCAGAGTATAATGGTGTAGAGTGCGGTGGCATAGAGTGCAGCAACATAGAATTTAGCGGTGTACAATGCAGCATCATAGAATGCAGTGGTGTAGATTAGAGTGTTGCATAGTAGAGAAAGTGACGTAGAGTGCACTGGTGCAGAGTGGAGTGGTGCATAGTAGAGCAGAGTGGCGTAGAGTGCAGTGGTGTAGAGTAGAATGCTGTACAGGGCAGTAGCATAGAGTGCAGCAGCATAGAGTGGAGTGCTGCAGAGTGCAGTGGCGTAGACTGAAGGGATGCAGAGTAGAATGGCGAAGAGTGCATTGGCATAGAATGCAGTAGTGCAGAGTAAAGTGACGTAGAGTTCAGTGACATTGAGTGCATTGGCATAGAGTGCAGTGCATAGAGTAGAGTGGCGCAGAATGCAGTGCCATTAAGTATAATGGTGCAGAGTAGAGTGCAGCGGCATAGAGTAGAGTGCAGTGGCAAGGAGTGGCATAGAGTGGAGTGGACTGGTGTAGAGTGCATTGGTGTTGCAGATTATCGTGGCATAGAGTGCAGTAGTATAGAATTCAGTAGCGTACAATGCAGGATCGTAGAATGTAGTGGTGTTTTTAGAGTGGTGCTTAGAAGAGTGCAGTGGTGCAGAGCCGAGTGGTGCAGAATACAGTGGTATAGAGTACAGTGCTGAGAGTACAGTGTTATGTTATGTTATGTTATGTTATGTTCTGGGGCATTTATTAAGCGCACAGCTACTCCAAGGAGTGTCCCGGCGCTGACATCCCCTCCCATTCTAGTTCTGAAAAAGCCAAGTTTTCACACCCTTACGAAAGTTTAAAAGGTCACATTCCTGTCGCAGCTTAAAAGGAAGGCTATTCCATAGCTTTGCTGCCACCACCTGAAAGGAGCGACCACCTTTACGAGAAAGGAGAAATTTGGGCACATTTATTAAATGTTGTGAGCATGAGCGAAGTGTTCTGAAGGGTTTATGTAGCTGAATCTTGTTTCTAAGATATGGCGCACCAATCTTATTGTGCAGTGCAGTGGTGCAGAGTAGAGTGACAGAGAGTTGAGTGGTGTAGAGTAGTGCAGAGTTGAATGGCATGGATTTCAGTGTAGTGGTCTAGAGTGGAATCATGCTGAATGCAGTGACATAGAGTGCAGTGATGCAGAGTAGAGTGATGTAGAGTGCAGTGTCATAGTGTGCCATGGCGCAGAGTAGAATGATGTTGAGTTCATTGATGGAGAGTGCATTGTTGCAGAGAGGGTGTCGTAGAGTGCAGTGGTGTAAAGTGGCATAGAGCACAGTGCTGCAGAGTAGAGCAAGGTGACAGAGTGCAATTGTGTTGAGTGCATTAGCATAGAGTTTAATAGCGTAGATTGGAGAGTAGAGTCGTGTAGAGTGCAGTGGCATAGAGTGAAGTGGCGCAGAGTGGAGTAGAGTGCAGTGACGTAGAGTGCAGTGGCATAGAGTAGATTGTTTCAGAGTAGAGTTTAGTGACAGAGTAATGTGGTTCAGGGCAGAGTGCAATGGTGTAGAGTAGAGTGATATAGAGTGAATGACATAGAGTAAAGTGATATCAGGTGCAGTGGTGCAGAATACATTAGAGTGGCATACAGTAGATTGGCGTAGAGTGTATGGGCATAGAGTTGAGCATTAAAGAGAAGAGTGCATTGGCATCAAGTGTTTCAGCATAGAGTTCAGTGGTGTAGAGTGCAGTGTTGCAGAGTGGCATAGAGTTGAGTTGTGCAGAGGAGATTGGACTGGCCTAGACTGGAGTGGTGTTGAGTGCAGTGGTGAAGAATGCAGTGGAGTAGAGTAGAGTGGCGTACAGTGTATTGGCATAGAGTAGAGTGGTGCAGAGTAGACTAGAGAGGCATAGAGTGAAGTGGCGTAGAGTGCAGTTTCACAAGGTGCAGTGAAATGGAGTGGTGTAAAGTGTAGTGGTGCAGAATAGAGTGCAGTGGTGTGGATTGGTGCAGAGTTGAGTGGGGTAGCATTAAGTGAAGTTAGCATGGTGTGTTAGTGCACTATCATTACAGACAACACATCTTCAATTTAAATGATAATTACATTTGCACAGACAGTGTTTTACATATAAAACTATACAGTACACAAACAATATTGTGTGGAAATGGCATCACCTAGTGTATTGATTTGTTTTCATCATATTAAAGTATCTGTTTCCAACATACTTCAGAATAACAATGTTTCATTCGTACATTCCTAATTCTGATATATTCTGAAATACTTGCATAGGTCATTTAAAATGTTGTGTGATAGAAAAAACCTTTGCTACCCCCAGTATCCAGGTAGATTGTCACAAAAATACTTTTACTTTGAAGTCTGATAAAGAAAAGTAATCACCAAGCTCCCTCAGAAGACATAGCCTGGCCTTTGACCTCTGTCTTTGAATGCACAGCAAATATGACAAGAGCAAGATTCACACAACTGTTTACAGAAAGGAACACTTGTGGAAGAATAGAAGGGGTGTTGGTGTGAAAAGGATTTGCTCCTTGGAAGGGACAAACATACACTTGACAGCCTAAACTAAACCAAGCCAGAAAATGTGAGTTACAAACCACACAACCAGTGGTAAGAAAGGGCGGAATGCATTCCCAGGGAAGCTTTCCGAATGTACCTAAGATGTCTTTAGCAAACCAGACAGCTACGGCTTCGACCTAAAAATACATTTTGAAACAGTGTATATAGCCATCAGGTGCTTTTCAACCAAGCTTTGAGCCTTGTACTGACACGACTTAAGAATTCATTTAAATACATTTAATTACATTTTAATGATTTATTTAAAGATTTATTTTAAAAATTCCACTTACAGAAATGTTTTTATTTTTATTTAATATTTATTAAATATTTACAAAAGTTATGCATCATATAATTTGAATTAATCATTTTTTTTATTTAAACAAAATATTGTTACATTTATTTTTAAAAAGTGTATTAAAATAATTACACTATTTTTTAATTGTACATAACAAAGTAACATTAAATAAATGTATATATTGGTTGAAAGTCGAAAAAGGTTATTTTATTTTAACATTATTTCACTTGGAGTTTTATGTTAAGTGCTTGGCTACCTCCATTATTTTCTATGGAAAGGTATTGCAGTTCCAGTTGTTGGCCATCTGTGGTGTTGGACTTACTGAAAATCTGAGCTGGGGTACATTTACAATTGTTTTTGGATGTTTTTGGCTTTAGTAGTTTAGAAGTGCAGTTTGTGAATAGCAATGGACTTTCTCTTTTGTGGCTGGGTGTCAGTCTCTTCCTAGACTCCTCCTTAACTCTTCCCATTTTCCAGCCATTGCCGCCAGCACTCTCACATTTACTACTGAAACGTAGGCTGCCTTGAGGGAAGACCTCCACAGTTGAGGCAGAGAGCTCTGTGTAGAAAAAATAGGTGATGCAGAGACAGAGGGCTCCTCATGTAGATTTGTGAATAACATTTTGTAGTATCTCAGTAGTGCTATTTTAGTACTAATAAACATACTACAAAATACGGCTTGTGAGCTGCCCTCTAGTGTTTCTCAATTTTATGACTATATCCATGATGAGGAAATAGGATTACAAATAAGTTATTTTGCTTCTTCAACAAGGAAATGGGGTATGGCTTGTAAAGGGGAAAATTGCTTGAACTTAACATGTAGAAATGAGATGACATTGAATCACCATCTCCTTGACGTTTTTCTCCTGCTTCATTTTTCTAGGAAGTGTCTGGGTCTTCCAACGCTACACAACCTACCCTGGGCAGTGCCACCGGACCCTTTACCTGTTTGCGTTCTGGACGCTTATCACCCATTTCATCGGCTGTGCCATTGTCCTCTCTGGAGTCTTGGTCTACTGCTGCTACTTCTGCATGCTACTGCTTGCCTGCCAGGCTGTGAATGGGTAGATGTCTCAAGACAGTCACCTGGAGACCTGAGCCATAAGCACTATAGACCTGTATGGGCCCTTGGGGATTTGTGGGTGGGCTCCTAGCTCCTCACTCTGTCCCCTTTGTGTTCACTGTTCTCTCTCCAGTGATCCAGGTATGAGAGATCTGACCTGGCCATGCATCCAGCCAGAGCTTAAGTGGATAGTGTGATACCAAGGGTTGTTACTCAGGGGGTTAATTTATTGATGAGAGAGGCTGTCCCATTATAAGCCAGCAAGCGATGGATACCAAAGGGTCACAAGAGCCAGGAATTCACTGCTACAGAAGACAGACTCTTGGTGTGTTGTTTTTGCATGTTTGTCTGCGTACCTTTTTTAAATGTAATGTAATGAAAAGAAACAAGATTTTTCAAAGGAAAGTATTGAAGATGGCTGAAGGACCTCTGAAAAGTGTTGCCCAAATAGCTAAAAGATGTGAGCCAGATCCTGAAACACAGGAGCCTGATCCTTAAATTATTCAAAATGAGACCTTAGCTGTGATGTGAAAAGTTGGAGACCATAGCGTGGAGGGCACAGTTTCTAGTTGAATGCTGTTGCCTTCTGCAATTCTGAGCAGAGAACAGCAAAAATATAAAGTACTGAGAAATAGCCGGCAAAAGGACCTAGGAAGGCCCCCCTTGTACCTACAAGCTCCAAATTTCAGGAATAGTTTCCTTTGTATGACTCTCAGTCCTAGGGTATGCGAGGGAGAGCCAACATTGTTTGCTACTTCACAACTCACAATGACCAACCTCTATTTCCTTGATGTAACTGTGAATATCCTTTACACCTGAACACAACAAATCACTGACAGAATATCGAAGGTCAGAATATCGACCTACAGAAATATCGACGCAAGGATATCGAAGTCAAGAATATCACCATGCTATCTACATTATGGTAAGTACAAAAATATCGATGTCAAAAATATCGATGTCAAAAATATCGTTGTTAAAAATATTGTTTTTTATTTAAGTTAAAAAAATAATGTAAAATAAAGTAAATAATACATATAATTAAAATGAACATAGTTTAAAGTATTTTAAAATGTTTAATAATTATAAGTTATATATATATATAATGTAAAAATAAGTTACACATATACATGTAATATATAATATATATATTTACTAATAATTTTTAATAAATATTTTGATAACATAACTTTTTCCTAAAATATCATATAAATTATAAATACATCTATACACATAAAACAATAATATAAATAACAATTAAATAAATATATATAACAAATTAAAAAAATTTAAATAATTTTTAATCTTTTTAATATTCATTATATACAACATTAACTAAAATAATACAAAAAATATTAGATAGCGGAGTTAATAAAATTATTATTCCAACTCCAAACAGTGCAACAGTAGGGAAAATGTTGGATAGCGTAGGGGTAAAAATTACTATTCCCACCCCAGGGAGTGCAACAGTAGGGAAAGTGTTGGATAGTGCAGGGGTAAAAATTACTATTCCCACTCCAGTGAGTGCAACAGTAGGAAACGTGTTGGATAGCATAGGGGTTAAAATTACTATTCCCACTCCAGCAAGTGCAACAGTAGGGAAAGTGTTGGATAGCGTAGGGGTAAAAATTACTATTCCCACTCCAGTGAGTGCAACAGTAGGGAAAGTGTTGGATAGCGTAGGGGTAAAAATTACTATTCCCACTCCAGTGAGTGCAACAACAGGGAAATTGTTGCATAGCATAGGGGTTAAAATTACTATTCCCACTTTAGGGGGTGCAACAGTAGGGAAAGTGTTGGATAGCGTAGGGGTCGAAATTACTATTTCCACTCCAGTGAGTGCAACAGTAGGGAAAGTGTTGGATAGAGTAAGGATAAAAATTACTATTCCAACTCCAGTGAATGTAACAGTGTTGAAAATGTAGGATAGCGTAGCAGTTAAATTAACATACTTATTAATTAAATAATTGTTTTTAAATAAATAACATATTACAAATTAACTAACTATAAAATGAATAATAAATACCAATAAAATTCAATTAATATTTACTTAAATAACATTAAATTACTTCCCACCCTATTCCCCCATAAACTACACATAAAAAAAGAACACAATTAATGTAATTGTCAGTTAATCAATTAATAAAAATTAATTGCCAATTAATATTCAATTAACAATTAATTAACAATAACAAACAAACTCAACAATAATAAATTACTTATAATTAATATCATTATAAATTAATCAATTGATAAAAATTAATTACCAATTAATAGCGAATTAACAATAAACGAATTATCAATAACAATAAATAAAGAATATTAATTATTAATAATTAAATTACTTCCCACCCTATCCCCCTATAAATCCACAACCTGCTACACATAAACATTAACATAATTAATTTAATTATCAATTATGTAATTAATAAAAATTAATTACCAATTGATAAATAATTAGCAATTAATTAATTAACAATAAATAAATAAATGATATTAATACATTAATTATAATTAATATAATGATAAATTAATCAATCAATAACAATCAATAAAAACATATTAATTAATTATAACTAAATTGCTTTCTACCCTATTCCCCTATAAACCCATAACCCGATCTGATACTAAAACGTAAAATGTACTTTAAAAAAATTACTAATTTGTAACATTTAATACATATATTTAAAAATAATAAAAATACATTACAAAAAATGTCAAACGTAGATATCAAATACATACTAAAATACATAACCCTAATATAAATATTGATATTATTAACAACAATATATTTGCTAACAATGTTACTTACTTTGGTTTTACTAACTTCGATATTACTTACTTCGATATAAAAAAAAACAATATTACTTACCTTAAGGTTGATATTCTGGTAACCGATATTCTTGACATCGATATTCTGTCCCTACGATATTAAAAACTCGATATTACTGTAGGTCGATATAAAAAAATCGATATTTTGACTGCTCACCGAACACAACAACCACTTTTTCCTTTTCTGAACCAGAGTTACATATTTCATGTCTTTACTGATACCTGCATATACCAAACATGTGTCAAAATTTACAGTGTGGTAAAGATGTTCCCTCTTGCGAATCATCCAGCCTAACAGTAAGCACCACAAAATCAATTGTGCTCAAATTGAAGGCCAGTCCTACTCTGTGATTACCTCCACACATCCCTAACTCTGGAACCAGCTTCAGCATCTAGGCTTCTGTTAATGAAAGCCTCTGGGTCTTTGGGAGTGAACAGAAGACTATTCTCTTCTTACCACCAACCAATGGTTTCTGTAGAGAAGAGAGCTAGTGTTTAGCTTCTTGGAGTCAACCTATTTCCCAGAATGTCCTGGGATTGCCCGATTCCAAAAGAAACAAACCCATCTCCCTCGACTTATCCAACGTACTTCAGTGAATCATTGCAAAAAAATGTATTGTTAATGTTCTGATCATACTGTCAAGTTTGTTCAGGTTTGCTGCTTTCGATAAAAGATGTAAATAAATGTGAATAAATACTTTCTCATCAATTTATAAAGGTTGGAAAGTGCCTCTGCGCACCAATTTGTTTCAGACAATTGAAGAAAAAATATGTTTTGTTCTAAAATATGTGTTAGAAACGGGGATCTCTGGTTGGCAGTGGTATGCACCCTATCCAAGTAGGGACCTTCATTCTGGTCAGGATAAGGGAGTTACACAGCTAGATAATCTCTCCTCACCCCCTTGGTAGCTTGGCACGAGCAGACAGGCTTATGTCATAGGCAGTGTGCAAAGCATTTGCAGAAAACTCACACAATAACACAGTGAAAACACTTCAAATGGCACCACACCAATTTAGAAAAAAGTATCTTCATCTAAACCAAACAAGGCCAAAACAACAAATATCCAACATATAAAACTCAATATATGAGTTTTAAAAGGTTTCAAGCAATTCTGTCCATAGAAAACTTTTTCACACCAAGGGGACCATTATGATGTTGGGCGGATCCGCCCGACATCTTTCCCCATCCGCCCTTCAATTACCCCCCCCGCCATATTACCATATTATCGTTACGATTGCCTGCTGTGTGGTCCTGGCCCATAATATTGTGGCAGTGCCTAGCAGGCACCGCCTGCCATATTATGATGTGGGCAGATTAGGGCCTTTCCATGGTGGCATCGGGCATGCGGTCTTTTGCATTTGGGGGCCCATTGCGTGCCCCCGGGGTGTTGTGGGGGTGGGGGTTGCACTTGGGGGGTACCCATGGTACCCTCCTACATTGGCAGGCACCGCGCGGTGCCTGTCACGTTGTGCATGACTTTTACATTGCGGTGGGTGCTGCTTACAGACCGCACGCCGCAATGCAAAAGATGCGGGATGCGACTGCCAGGGTGGCGGTTGCATCCCGATTGCCCCGCGGGACCACAGCACCTCTGGGGGTCGGTCCCGTTTTCCGTAATGGCCATCGTAATGGGGCTCTATGTACCTCAAATGCTTCAAAATCCGCAAGGCAAAACAGTCGCAGAGAAGGTAAGCAATGGATAATACAGTGATGCGTCAGTTCCTAAGTCCGTGGGGAGGTGATGCGACGGTTCTGCTGCACGTAGAAGAAGTGATGCGTCGAATCCAGACTGTAGGGGGAAGTAATGTGTTGATTCCAAGACAGTTCTGGTCTTTGGGTGCTGTGACAGCTGCAGTCCTACAATACCTCGATTCTTTCAGCTGCAAAACCTGCCCTCCAGAGGAGTCGGTGTGGTGATCCAGACTTCGGAGTTCTGTGCACTGGACCCGGTGTATGGCAGATTCTTCTGCTTCACGGCAGGGGTGCTGGGTCGGAAAAACAGGCACTGAAAGGGGGAGGTGTCCGTTTTCAGGTTTCTTTAGTTTTTTGCAGCAGGAACAACATCCAAGGTCCCAGAACTTGAGTTGACACAACAAGGCAGGTCAGAACTCCCAGCAATTGAGTTCAAGGATGCTGCAGGTGAAGTCTTTGTGTCCCTGAGACTTCAGAACAGGAGGCAAGCTGTGAATCAAGCCCTTGGAGATCTTATTTAAGCAGGATACCAAAGCAGGGCAAACGTTTTAGTCCTTCCTCTGCCCACAGACTGGAGGCCAATCCAACAAAGCAACGCACAGCAAAGGGTCAGTACTCCTCCTGGCTGCTCATCTTCTTGTCAGGCTCCTCCTAATTTGCGAAGTGATCTAAAGTTCTGGGGTTTTAGGTCCAATACTTATACCCCATATTCTCTCTGTACTCTCAGTTTCTAGAGCTCAGTAAAAATCAGTTCTGACCTTTTTGGTCCAGCTTCACTACAGGAGGTGGAGAAAGCATTGTGCAGAGCAGACACAGCCTATTCAGGTGCTAGTGAAAACTCCATCCACCACTCTAAATGCATAAAGGTCTATTCAACCTGGCTATGAGTCACCCAGGAAACGCCCCTTGTGACTGTTTAGAGTGAATGCACATCCCCAGGTCCCGTCACTCCAAAACCAGATGGTTAATACACAAACAGGCAGAAGTACGCAGGCTAGTTAAACAAGAAAATGCCCACTTTCTAAATGTGAAAAAGAACAATTGATGGACAGAATGCAGAACACTGTCATACATTCACCCCAGTACAGAGATCTGGGCCTAAATCCATCGTTTTTTTGCTCACCATGCCATTCCAGTGCCCAATGGAAACAGTCCCGCTCGAACTGCCAGGCCATTTAACCCAGATCTCTTGACTGGAGGTGAATGTTTTGATTTGTTCTGCATTCCGTCCATCAATTGTGTGACTTTTGCTTTCGCACCCTAAGTGCGCCAGGTATGCACAGACATGGTCCTGGGCTCACTGTGCCACTGGAATCAAGCTATCCTGGCTGATGAGGGATGAAAGGGGTCCTAGGATGCTTGTTTCCGGTCCAGGGAGGACCTGGCTTGGCAGTTCGGGCTGGGCTGTTTCCATGAGGCACAGGGTCAAGACTGATTTGCATATGGCCAGGTCTAAACTGGTTGTGGCATGGTGAGCAAAAAAATGATGGATTTAACCCAGATCTCTTGACTGGGGGTGAATGTTTTGATTTTTTCTGCATTCCATCCATCAATTGTGTGTCTTTTGCTTTCTCACTTTCTAAATGTGGAATTTTCAAATTCTGAGTTCAGAGAGCCCAAACTCCAAATCTCTAGCTGTTCCCTATGGAAAGTTACACATGTAAAATGTTACAAGGCAGCTCCAATGATGGCCTTTGGAAGAGCTAGTCCTTGCAAAAGTGAAAAATGAGATGCAAAGTATTTCACTATCAGGACATGTAAGACACACCAGCACATATCCTACCTTTCACGTACACTGCACCCCGCCCAGGGGGTACCTTGGGTTTACCTTAGAGGTGACTTACATTTAAGAAAAGGGAACGTTAGGGCCAGGCAAGTGGGAGCACTTGGCAGGTCAACATAGCAGTGTATAACTTCACTCACAGACACTCCAGTGGCAGGTATGCAAAACACATTTGAAAGGCTACTGGTGTTGGGTAGTACAACCAGTGCTGCAGGCCCACTAGTAGCATTTGGTTTATAGGCCCAGGACACACACAGTGCACTTTACTAGGAACATACCAGTAAATAAAATATGCCAATCATGGCAAACCAATCATAATTGTAGTTTTTGCAGGGAACACTTGCACTTTGGCATTGATCAGCAGTGGCAAGGTGCCCAAGTGCCAAAATGAGCAAAAACTAAATCCGACACACAGTCAAATATACAGGCGGTAGAGGCAAAAAAGTCAGGGTAAACCACGCAAAGGATGCCAGACCTAACACGTGCCCCCTCTGGGCGGAAAAGTGGGGAGAACTACCCACCCCCCTGGGAGTTCTCATCACTAAAGCGGAAGAATCTGGACAGACCATCAGCATTGGCGTGTTCTGTACCAGGGCCACCATAAACTCCATCCCCTGTAGGGAAATGGACCACCTCAACAGGTTTGGGTTGTCACCCCTCATTTGCATCAACCATCTGAGGGGCCTGTGGCCTGTCTGAACCCGAAAGTGAGCCCCAAACAAGTAGGGTCTTAGCTTCTTCAATGCCCAGACCACAGCAAAAGCTTCTCGCTCAATTGTACTCTACCTCTGTTCCCTGGGAAGTAGCCTTCTACTAATGAAAGCTACAGGTTGGTCCAGGCCTTCTTTGTTCATTTTTGACAGAACTACACCCACACTATGCTCTGAAGCATTTGTCTGTACAACAAATTCTTAGGAGAAGTTAAGTGCCTAGAGCACGGGCGCCGTGCACATGGCAGATTTCAAGGCCTCAAAATGGTCTGACAGTCATCAGTCCAGATCACTTTCCTTGGCTGCTTCCAGAAAGTCAGTACAGTTAAGGGGTCAACAATGGTGCCACATCCCTTGACTAACCTCCTGTAATAGCTGGTGAGACCTAAGAAGGCTCTCACCTCAGTCTGGATCTTAGGGGACTCCCAAGCTAGAATGGTGTAAATCTTAGGTTGCAGGGGCGCTACCTGGCTACTTTCTACCTGGTGTCCTAAGTACACAACAGACCCCTGCCCTATCTGGCACTTACTGGCCTTGATAGTGAGGCCTACCTTTTGCATTGCCTTCAACACTTGACAGAGATGATGCAAGTGTTACTCCCAGCTGGAGCTGAACACTTAAATGCCATCCAGGTAGGTGGTGCTGAATTCCTCCAGCCCAGACAACACCTGATCGACCAGTCTCTAAAAGATGGCAGGGGCGTTCATCAACCCAAAAGGCATGACCCAGAACTGGTAGTGCCCCTCTGGTATTTGAAAGCGCAGACCTCTCCTTGGCCCCATTAGTTAGGACGATCAGCCAGTAGCCGGACGTTAAATCAAATGTGCTGAGGAACTTGGCAGCTCCCAAACGATCTATGAGCTCATCAGCTCTGGGGATGGGCTGCGCGTCAGTCCTGGTGATGGCATGAGCCCACGGTAATCCACACAGAACTGAAGTTCAGGTGTGACTTTGGCGGCTGCAGCTTTTAGAACCAAGACCACTGGGCTGGCCCAGGGGCAGCTGGAGGGCTCAATTACCCCTAATTCCAACATCTTACAAACTTCTTCTTCGATGCTGACTGACCCTGTCAGTCAACCTTTAAATCTTGTGTTTCATAGTAAGGCTGCCCCCAGTGTTTATGTCGTGGGTGCACCAATGGGTGACACCTGGGGACAGGGAGAACAGTGTAGCAAACTGTCCCAGCACCTGGTGACCGTCTCTTAGCTGCTCTGCGCTTAGGGTGGGGGAGAGGTTAACACCATCCACTGATACATCATGCTCCTTGGTAGACAGGAGGTCAAGAAGAGGCTCACTTTTTTCGATTCCATCTTCTGTCACCAAGAGCATGTTCACTTCAGACCTCTTCAAGTGAGGCTTGAGGTGGTTCATATGTAGGACCCATAAAGGGCTCGTTGGAATCTGTAAGTTCAACAGGTAGGTGACATTGCTCTTGTGCTCCACTGCATCAAACGGACCAGACCAACTGTCCTGGTGAGCGCAGGGCACCACCGGGGCCATGAACCACACTTTCTGACCAGGTTGAAACTCTACCAGGCTTCTAGGTTCTCTTGAGCAAGCTTCCCGAAGCGTGCAGTCTGATTTCTAAAGGCCAGCATGTAGCTAAATACATCATGGGCGGTTTCCTGTGAGCTTTCTCCCAGCCTTCATTAACCAGACTGGGAGGTCCTCTTACAGGATGCCCATTCAGCAATTCAAAGGGATTTATTTATTTAATTTATTTATTTTAAAGGTTTTATATAGCGCTGGCTAGATCCGAGGGTATCAGAGCACTTTACAAGGGCTGGGTGTTACAAAAGTTACAAAGTAAACATTTGAATGCAGAGATAAAAAATATAAAACAGTTATAGCATTATAAACGTAGCAAATCGTGCAGGTGGTCACACATAAAGAAAACCATTAGGCAATAACAAGAGTTGGGTAATAAAACAAGTGAGGATGGTAGGAGGTGAGGGGGTGGAAAAGGTGATAAACAGAAGGGGAGAGGGGTAACTACAAAAGAAAATAGAGGGGGGAGGAAGTAAATTAGGTATGAATGAGAAGGGGGGGGTGGAACGGGCAATCAGTCAAGGGAGCCTCGTCGAGTCAGGGTTGGCATATGATCTGTGTTGGGTGAACAGGCTTAAGGCCCCCAGAATCTGTTGAGAAGATGCAGCTTGAGGTCTTTTTTGAAGCTGTGGTAGGAGGGATTGCAACGTAGGTCTTTAGGGAGTGAGTTCCAAATGGTAGGCGTATTTCCAGAGGAAGAGCGTGACTGCGTAGATTTCTTGTTTAGCAAGGGCGGCACTAGGATGAGGGTGTTGGTGCTCCTCATTGCTCTAGAGCAGCCAGCTTTATGGAGTTTATCGGAGAGATACAATGGGGTGTGTTGATGGAGGGCTTTGTGCGTAATGCAAGCGGTCTTATATATGGATCTGCCATCGATAGGAAGCCATTTAAGACCCTTGAGGATGGGGGAGATGTGATCAAACCGCTTACAATCGGAAATAAGTCTGGCCGCAAGGTTAAGGACCAATTTGATTGGGGCTAGGTGGACTTTCGGCGTACCAGCAAGCATGGCATTACCATAGTCCAATCTAGACAGAACTAGTGATTGCACAACTAGTTTAAAGTCATCAGTGGGAATGAAGGGTTTAATTTTCTTGAGGTGTTGGGGAATGAAGAGAGCTCCTTTCGCCACGTTTAAGACTGAGGTTTGGGTCAATGCTTATTCCAAGGGATTTAACTGAGTTAGAGAGGGAAATAGTGCAGATGAGAGCTTTGAAGTCAGGGATCCAGTGATGGATGGGTAGCCTGTTGTTTTTGGGAGGGAAAAGAAAGATTTCAATTTTTTAAGGTTGAGTTTGAGGTGATTGTGATGGAACCACCAGTATTGAATTTAGTCAGCGTATCATTGAGGTGTAGTATGTTGGTGTGAGATTTAATCTTATAGTAAAGTTGGGTATCATCCGCATAAAGGTGGAAATTAATTCTTGCTTGTTTGAGAATGAGGGTGAGGGGTTCCATGAAGAGGTTGAATAGAGCGGGAGACAGTATGGAACCCTGGGGGACACCCAAGGAGACGGGCATAGGTTTAGAAAGGCAATCATTGAGTTTAATTTGATGGGTTCGGTGCTGGAAGAAGGAGGTGAACCATTTGAGGACAGGACCATTGAAGCCAAAATGATCTTTGAGCGTGTTGAGTAAGGTGGAGTGGTTAATAGTATCAAAGGCAGCAGAGAGGTCAAGGAGAATGAGAAGGGAGGTCTCCCCCTTGTTGAGGGAGTGGTGGATGTCATCCATAATGTTGAGCATGGCAGTTTCTGTACTGCAGCCCTTTCTAAAGCCTGACTGTAATGGGTCCAAAAGGTTGAAAGAGTCGATGTGTTTGTCCAGTTGGAGCTGGGCGCATTTTTCAAGGGCCTTAGAAAGAAGAGGCAGGTTGGAGATGGGTCGCAGATTGTTGAGGTCATTAGGATTTGCTATAGTATTTTTGAGGGTGGGGGTGATTTGCCCCATTTGGAGGGAAGCAGGGACACAGTCCGAGGTCAAGGAGGCATTGATGATGGTGGTCCAAAGTGGGGCAATGATGTATTTTAAATCTTTAACAAGGTTAGTGGGGAGAGGGTCCCTGGTATGAGAGGAAGGTTTAAGCTTAGTGATGATGTTGAGGACATCATTCTCAGTAACTGGGCAGAAGTTATGCCAAGATGCATTATTTTTGAGCTGGGGGTTGGCGGAGTAGGGTTTGGGCGAGACAGCAGCGAGGGGGAGAAGAACCGCGTCCGGAGAAGGAGTAGGGATGAGGTGGGGTTTGGCAGAAATGTTGTACGCGGGTGAAGAGCAATGTGGAGGGGGTATTAAGGCAAAGGACTGGTCAATCTTGGCGATTTTTTCCGAGAAGAAGTTCGCGATTTCTTCGCATCTCTCACTAGTTGCAATCATTTTAGGTGGTGCAGAAGCTGTTTGGTTTTTAATAATGCTGAAAAGTTCCTTGGGTCTATTTTTAGCCCGGTCAAGTTGGGCACAGAAGAAGGCGGCCATTTCTTTAAGGATGTCGTTTTTGTAATAAGCCCTTGCAGTTCTAAGGAGAGCAAGATTAGAGGGTGAAGGGTGTTGTCTCCATGTACGTTCGGTCAGCCTAAGGGAGCGTCTCTCATTGTTGAGATCGACATTAAACCAGGATTTAGCGGGGTTATTTTTTTTTTAAGTTTTAATTTGGCTGGGGATATTTGGTCCAGGACTTCGATGATGGATTTATTGTAATGTTCGGCAAGGTCGTTTGCGTTTTCGGAGGGAGGGGTAGGCTGAAGTTGTGCTTTGATCTTAGTCTCTAGCTGGCCTGGAGGAAAAAGGTGAAGAATTCTAGTTAATTTACTGTGTTTGATGCTTTTGTGGGTGGGGTAAGGCGCGGCACTGGAGATCGTAAAGAGGATAAGGTGATGGTTGGACCAATCAATGGGTACGATGCGGGAGAGGGAAGCCAAATCTTTGCTTGTAACGATGGTGTCAAGCATTGCTCCTTTGAAATGTGTTGGTACCTGACAGAGTTGTATCAAGTCATTAATGTTGAGGAGGGCATTGAGGAGGTTTACCGCAGAATCATCTTTTTTGTTCCAAAGCAGATTAAAGTCTCCAAGGAAGAGGTTTTTGAAGTGGGAAATCGAGGATTGGATGAGGACGTCAGACAGTTCCTCCACAAAGGAGAGATGGTCACCAGGGGGATGGTAGATATTATGTAGTCGGATAGGAGGGGAGCCCTGTACTCTGAGTTCTGCACCGATGTATTCAAAAGTAAGATGCTCAGGGATCTGCACAAGTGACATTTGAAGTTCATCCTTGTAAATAATGGCAAGGCCCCCTCCAATTTTATCAAGTCTATCTTTTCTGAGAATGGAGTAACCCAGGGGAACAAGCAGGTCGAGAATCGAAGAGGAGTGGGCATTGAGCCAGGTTTCCGTGAGAAATACTAGGTCTATGGTTTCATTAAGAATGGTTGCAGAGATTTCTGAAGCATGTCGGGCAGCCAATCGGCAATTGACCAGCATGCAGCAGAGGGGTTTAGGGTTGTTTTTAGGGGGGGGAGCAAGAATGGATGGTAGTGAGTTACGAAGGGGGTCTGGGCGAGACTGGGAGGCGTAGGATGCGGCTTTTCCCCAGAATCACAGGAATAGTTGAGCGGAAAGTGGGAGAGTCGGTCATCTTGGAGAGAGGGGGGGGCAATATTGAGTTCCATGGGGTCAGGAGAGGAGAGATGGTTTGGGGCGTGGGATGGTCTAAGAGAACAATTACCATGTGGTGGTCTGCACGAAGAGGTATCGCAAGCTGTAGTACTCTCTTGCTGAGGGAGGGAGGTGTTGGATTGTGCGGAGACAACGATGTCTGTGTTAATGATGTGATTGCTAAGAGACAGGGAGTTAAAGTCTTGTCTGAGGGATGAGAGTTCCAAAGCCAGGATTGAGAGGTGGTGTTCAATATTGAGAAGGGACTGGGTTAGAAACAAGGAGGGTAGGGCGGAATGGAGGATGGGGGGGGGAGAGAGGTATGTATAATTTTAGCCGGGCAGGGGAGTTTGGGGGTGGACGTTGGAGGAAACCCCGGTGGCGGATCGGGATGGGTGTTGTGGAAGCAAGATTGAAGGCTGGATGTATTGGGAAGGCCCGCCTCCACGGGGGTTGCAAAGGTGTCATGAGATGAAGTGGGGGTGTACGGCGAGTGATGAGGGATGCCATCTTGGTTGTGGGGATGGCGGTCAAGTAGATTGCAAGCAATTGGAGTCCGTAGAAGGGTAGTAGAGGGAAGTAAAGGGATAGAAATCTAAGTATTATTGCAGTACCTCTCTGTAAACAAACAGTTAGCATTGCAAGAGGACATCCAAATTACACCTCATGGGGTCTCCAAGACCCTTGATCATGTTTTTCAGGGTTCGGTTGAACCACCAAACCATTCCCATAGGGATGGTAAGTAGTGGTGAACTTATAGGTTAGACCACACACCTCCCATAGTGACATCGTATACTTGGATATGAAGTTGGTACCCCGGTCAGATACCACCTCTCTGGGGAAACTCCTGTGGGAAAAGAACCCCATTAATGCATGGCTCACCACAGGGGCTGTGATTGTCCTGAGAGGGATAGCTTCCGGATACTGGGAGGCATGGTCTACCAAGACTATGATGTACCTGTTGCCTAAGCCTGTCTTAGGGTCCATGGACCCCACAATGTCAATTCCCTCCTGCTCAAAAGGGGTGCTCACCACTGGAAAATGTTGGAGAGGAGCCCTCACCTTCCTTCCACTCTTACCACTTGCCTGGAAAGTTTGGCCCAGACCTGCAGTATGCAGAAGAGTGCCTTCGCTTTTGGGGCCAAAAGAAGTAGGTGACAAGCCTATAAAAGGTGTTACCTGCCCCAAATGTCCTGCCAAAGGCACATCATGAGCCAAACCTGGTAGGAAGGGTCTGAAGCGCTGGGGTATCACTAGCACATGGGCTAAACCAGGCTCAGCAAACGTATGCTCACTATACAGTAGACCATTCTCCCATTAGATCCAGTGTGATCTAGACTGATCACCATCTGCCTGGTCTGCAGCCTGCTCCCGCAAACCAAAGAGTAGGGCATTCCATATGTTCACAGCAGAATTATCCCCTGGTGGGACCCCCCCTCCTACTGCCAAGGCATCAGCTCAGGTAGGTCTCCCAGTCGGCCACTTGCTCCCTTGTAGGTTCCAGGGCATCCACCTCAAGGTCTGCCTCTTCCTGGACCGTGGGAACTTCTGGGGTGGGTTTTCTTTACCCCCTGCCCCTCCTCTTTCTGGTAGGCACCTGGGCCACTCTTTCAGCCTCCAGGCCCTCTTGATCACCCCTACTGGCTGACATTGACCGAGTGGTCACGGGCACCCACTCAGGCAGACCCAATACCTCTAAATGGGCCTGGCGTTCCACCTTCTCCCAAAGGAAACTCTCCAGGTCATTGCCAAGCAGACAGTCAATAGGCATGGTGGAACTCACAACTACTCTCAAGTTACCTGAGACCCCCATTTAATGGTAACCTGCGCCACCTTACACAGGTGCTCAGAGTTATATGTACCAACTACTGGGTGAAGTACCACCTGCTCCTCATAGATCAGCTGATACCTAACAGATGTCACACCGGCTCCAGTGTCACTCAGAGCTTCCACGCTCTGCCCATTGATGCTCACCCACTGCCTGTACTTTTTAGTGTTATCAGGCACAAGGGTCCTCTGGACCATCTCACTGTTCCCTAGTTGAACAAGGGTCATCTCATCTGTGTCCCATCCTTAACATGGACTCAATTCCTCCCCAAGCACTACACTAACCAACCTACGTGACTGCGCACCAGTGGGTGCCGGGGTGTACTTGGGACACTGGGGATCCCCTCTGATGTGACCCTCCTGATCACATGCAAAACACTTACTGGTTCCCTTCTCTGCAGGCTTCCCTGTAGATATCCAAGGTTTCTTACCACTGGGGAGATGGGAATCTTTACCCTGGGAACTAGTTTGGGGCCCCATTAGAGAACTCCTTCTGTTACTCGTGTCCCCCCACTCTTCTGCTGGGGACCCTGCTCACCTTTGGCTGAGTTTCCCCCATATCCCATGCTTTCTGGGGTCAGTCAGTCAGCCTGCTATCAATCAGATGCTGGTGCAGCTCTGGTAAACAAAGACTTTTCAAGTGCTCCCAAGCAATCAAATCATACAACCCTGATAGTCAGTTACCGTTCTGCCCTTTATCCAACCATCCAGTGCTTTGCAGAAAAGAGTAACACACTCCACCCAAGTATTAGATTCAACTTTCTTGAAAGATCTAAACTTTTCCCTATATTGCTCAAGGGGAAGCCCATAGCTGGTGTATAGGTCCTCCTTCCTGAGTGGATAGGTGAGGTTGTTTCCATCCCCTAGGGCTGTCAAAGTGTCCCTCCCCTACTCCTCAAAGTGTTTCCACAGGGGCCCTCCCCATTGCTTTTCAGGGACCCCATTCATGCGACAGGCTGCCTCATTTGCTGAAAAACAGGCATGTATGTCACCCCCTTTAAAAAATCTTGTACCAAATTATTGGGAATGTGCACTCTCCCAGACTACATGGGCTGCTCGCTGCCACCATTTGAACTGGATCCCGCCTGCTGGGCCTTGATGTCCAGCTTCTTGAAATTTAACTCATGAGCCAACAACAGTTTTGTCTCCTCTTTTTCCTGCTGTTTGTGCTCCATTTCAGTTCTTTTGATTTCCATTTCATACTTGAGCTTCTCGAGCTACAGCTGATGCTCTCTCTCCTGTTGCCTCTGCTTTTTCTCCTCTGGGGTCATATTTCTAGAAGACACTCTGCTGGCTGGCCTGGAGGACCCTCTCCCTACAGGCAGATTCTGAGCATCAAACTCCCTTTGCTGGTTTTCCACTTCCAGATCCATATTCCCCACATCCCTCTCACCAGCTTGTCTTGCTGCCCACCTGGCACTCAAAGCCTTCTGCACCTCCTCCTTCCTAGTTGAGCGCCTTATGGGACAACTAAACCTTTTGCAAAATTGCTTGAGCTGATCTACTTTGCAAGACTGCAACTTTTCCTTTTCCTTTTCAATTTCAAACTCCAATTCTGCAACATTACTTGCTGTCTTTGGCTCACCACAGTGAGACATGGTACTTGGAGACATCAAGGGTTATCACAAAAATAGAACAAAAAAGTAAAACAGTAGTATGTTGTCACGTAATGGTCTGCACTCAGTGGTGGTGCACACTGATGATCACTGTATGTCAAGTATAAATACAAGTCCTAGTGCTCACTGCTGACCACCAATGTTTGAAATGGGGGTGTTTCTAGTTGCCAGTGGTATGCATCCTGTTTAAGTCGAGACCCTTCCTTCCAGTCAGGAAAAGCGAGTTACACTCCTAGATAACCTATGCACACCTCCTTGGTAGCTTGGCACTAACAAACAGACTTATCTCAAAGGCAATGATTAAATAATTTGTACAAAACACACACAGTAACACAGTGAAAACACTACAAATGGACACCACATCATAAAGTATCTTTATCTAAACCAAAAAAGACCAAAATGATTTAAAAAAACAACATCCACAACTCAAAATATGACTTCTAAAAGGTTTCAAGCAATTCTTTCTATAGAAAACTATGGCTGCGTAATGTTTACAACAAGTACCTCTGATGCATCAAAAAATCCACAAACAAAACAAACGAAGAGGAGGGAAGTGTCAGAAAAAACAGTGATGCGTCAGTTCCTGAGTCCTTGGGGAGGCAATGCGACCGTTCTGCTGCATGCAGGAGAAGCGATGGATTGAATCCACAATGTAGGGGGAAGTGAAGATTTGATTCCAAGACGGCTCTGGTCTGCGGATGCTATGTTGGGAAACCTTGGTACTCAGAGATGATGTGTGGAAATCTGGGATGCGCTGAAGGTCGCTGCTGCAGCGGCAAAACGGGCACTGCGTCAATCTCTTCAGCCGCAGTCCCATGATGCGTCGATTCTTTTAGCCGAACAACAGGGCTTGCGTCGGAGTCAGTGTGGGGATCTCTGACTTCGGAGGTCGGTGCACTGGACTTGGCATGTATCATATTTCTCAGCAGCTAGCAGGCGCTGCGTCGATTCTTTAGCTGCACGGTGGCAGTGGGGGGAAATTCTTCCTGCATCGGAAAAAGTGCTGGAAGGGCGATGCATGGATTATCTGATAAAGACTTCTAGTTGCAGAATCCTTACCTTTTTTTTTAAAGCTTTATTTATATTTTCCACAAAACAAACAGCACCTGGTCAGTTCATATACATACATTGCGATTAATACAATATGCGGTTTATAGCATTCTGGACTGAGAAAAGAGGCCATATCAAGTGCCAGACCAAATCATCCCTGCACCTCAACAATTCCCTTCTCCTCCCACCGTGGGATTTGCCACTAATGGATCTTGATCTGTCTGTGAGCCCACAGATGTTTGTGCTAATAAGTAGGATTTACATGGTTACCATATGTCTAGTGGTCTTGACCTCAGGGTTGCAACTGGGCATACAGGTCACTATTGGTATTACAGTAGGACATGCTAAATAGCCTATCCTTCAACGTTGGCGAATACTTGCTCCCCCATTTTAGCGATACTTCTCTCTTTGCTAATAGCAACGCTAACACGCAGAAGCGTCGGGAAGACTTCGGTAGGGTCTTAACATATCCCAGTAATGCCATTAAGGGAGTAGGTGGGATGGGTATTTCTACCATTCATGATAATTCATCAAACACCCCCAACCGAAATCGGGCTATCCCTCCGCAGGTCCACGTCATGTGTGCGACATCTGCCATCAGGGTGTTGCAACGAGGGCAGTTATGGGGGAGTGCAGAGTCTATGCGATGCACTCTTGCTGGCATGATATATGCCTGCCGTAGGTATTTAAAATGTAATATTTTATGTTTATGATTGAAGGAGACCGTGCGTGTTTGTTCGCAACAGTAATGCGAAAGTTTGTCTGTTATGGAGTGTCCTAAGTCTTGTTCCCATGCCTGTCACATCTTGTCATCCCTGGACGGGAGTAGCGCAACTGCAGAATTGTACCTTCTGGACATTAAATGCTCTCCTCCGGTGTCTGTAATGAGTAAAGTCAGTGAGGAAAAATCCGGAGCTTCTATGGGATAACTAGGAATCTGTGATCTAAGGGCCCTCTGCAGTCTACAAAGCTTGAACTGGTCCATGAAATTGGCTTCTCTAAAGTGAGTGTCTTCAGTCCTGGAATAAATGTGGCCATCCGGAAAAACATCTCCAAATGTAGTCAAATTGTACTTGGATAAGGTGTGCTGTACCACCCTTTTCCGAGTAAAAGGCACCCAGAGGTTCCCAGGTAGCAGGAGTGATGAGGAATAAAGAAGCTGCACCCCGGTTGTCCAAGTCAGCTGTTTCCAGGCCTAACTAGTCGTAGATAATGTCTGAAGATCTTGCAGTTCTCTGGCTAGGCCCACCTGTAGCAGGGCTGACAGGGGAGTATGGTTAGAAAGGTCCACCTCTGGGTAAAGGTAAGGCACCCGAGAGTCGGCATGGAACCAATGTCTTGAAAAGCTGCATTGGGCGACAAGGTAGTAGACTCAGAAGTCAGGTATCCCAAACCCCCCTCTCTCGTAAGGTTGTCAGGTCATCCCAACTGATCTTAGGCTGTTTTCCCCCCATACCAACCGTATTGGGGGCATATTATCAAGAAACGGCGTTAAGATTATCGCCGCTTTAGCGGCAGAAAACTGCCGCTTAAACGGCGATCATGGGCTTGATAATATGCGCTTGTGAATTCCCATAGAAGCCCATGTTCTGGTGTCAACATGGGCTTCTATTGGAATTCTCGGCGGCATATTATCAAGCCCATTATCGCCGCTTTAGCGGCAGTTTTCTGCCGCTAAAGCGGCGATAATTTTAATGCCGTGCTTGATAATATGCCCCTTAGTTGTGAATGCAGAGTGGTGAAAAAGCTCTTAATCAAGGGTAGTGGTATATTCTGGAAAAGATATAAAAACTGCAGGAGAACAACCATTTTAATTAGGGCGATTCTCCCGGCCATAGTCTGAGGTAAATTCAACCACCGCTCTACCTTGTCTCTCAATTTCTCCATCACAGGGCCATAATTAAACTGAAGAATTTGTGCCTGGTCTCTGTGGATGTGTATACCCAAATATTTGACCGAGTCGTCACACCACTTTAAGGGGGACTCTGTGAACCAGTCGTTGTGGGCGTCAGTCAGAGGAAAAACCTCTGACTTGTTCCAATTAATATGCAGGCCAAACAGGGGGCTATAGCAGGTGATCTCTCGAAGAATCGGGCCTAAATTATCATCCGGGTTCCTCAAGTATAGTATGATGTCGTCGGCGTACAATGTGATCAATAACGGACCAGTATTAAATTGTACCCCTTATGGGAATGATAATCTTGTAAGTGGTGCACTAGTGGGTGCACTGATATTATGAATAGAAGCGGGGACAGAGGACATCCTTGACGGATCCCTCTTGATGGTGTGAAGGAGTCTATTAGCGATACATTCACTCTCACACACGCTGATGGGTGCGTGTAAAGCAGGGATATCACCGATATGAAGCGGGGAGCCATCCCTAACCGGATCAATGTTGCACGCAGAAAGGGCTACTCCAACGAATCAAAGGCCTTCTCGGCGTCCAATAGGACTGCCGCGGCTGGGAGCGAAGGGTTCATCCTATGCAATGTTTTGAATAGGGTCTGTAAAGTCAATGCTGTGGATCCACATGGGATGAAGCCTGCCTGAGCCTAGTAGCCATCATTTTGGCTAAAATTTTATAGTCAAAATTCAAGAAGGAAAGGAGCCTGCATGAGCCGCAGTGTAGTGGATCCTTCCCTACCTTAGGGAAGAGAATGATCACTGCTTCCTTCATTGTTAACGGAAGTAGGCCCACCTCAGTCACTTCGTGGTAGACATCGATGAGGTGCGGGGCTAAGTCTTTCTTAAATGCCTTATAAAAAACATCCAGAGAACCCATCTAGGCCTGGCGCCTTTGAGCCGTCCATGCCCTCTATTGCTTGGACTACGTTGTCTACTGTGAAGGGTTCAGCCAGAAATTCCTTGTGTGCGTCTTCTAGCCAAACTATGGCCACTTCATCCATGTTGGCATTACTGGCTGTCATATCTGGGGAGACTTTGGTGGTATAAAGCTCCCTATAATATGACTATACCCTTCCTTTAATACCCTCACAGTCTGAAATAGGTACCCCGTCGTCTCCTAAGAGACTTGTGATGTATGTCTGTCACTTGTTGGGTTGTCTAAGTCTTCCCAGTGTACGCCCACCTTCCCCATACCATCTACCTGTCCATATTTCCCCAAGAAGAGGGCTTCCCTTTCCGCTGCCTCATGATATTCCGCCAATAGTGTTGCCCTCTGTCACAGACCTGTAGTGGTCCGTGCTGCCAGTTGATCTGCATCAGCTGCCCCCAACTGTGCTTCAAGCCTGGACAATGTGCGCCATAAGTTTCTGAGTATCCCTGCCCCTTTTGAGATGCAAACCCCGCGTATGTATGCTTTGAACGCCTCCCACAGCGTCGCTTTGGTCTTCACTGTGCCTGTGTTGATTTCAAAATATTCCTCTATCACTAAACTCAATTCAGCTTCGAAGACAGGGTCTCGAAGGGCCATGTCGGGGAACCTCCACTGACGTGCCATCCCAGCCGATACTGGGACCTGGCTAGTGTCTGTCTGGCCCTTGGTTTTGTATCTGTAGTTGTGGCTGTTCTGTCCAATCTCAGGTTGAGCAAAATATTTAAGTCTCCCCTTATACAGATATGTTCCGCCCCCATCCTATCTAAGTAGGAATGTAGCTCTACAAAAAAGTCAGAGCCATCCACATTAGGCGCATAAATATTAACCAGTAGCATTGTGTTCCCCAAGAACCATCCTTTTACTAACACATATCTGCCTGCTTGATCCGTATATACTTCCACTGTTTTGAAGGGTATGCATTTATGTATGAGACTCGAGACTCGCCTCGCATAGGAACTGTAATCTGCAAAGTAGCGAGCAGAGCCCCAACTGCCGGCAAATCTTGGGGAGGCATGCGGGGCCAGGTGTATCTCCTATAAAAACTCTATATCTACATGGTGACATTGTAAATAGTGCATTACTTGTTTGTGTTTGCGCGTATCATTAAGCCCTCGTACATTCCAGGACATAAGTTGAATTTTTCCATTGCTTCTAGTGTTAGGTGTCATAGAAAAACCGCAGAATCAGTCTACAGTGTGAACCAACATTAACAGTGTACCTTATGTGCTTGTGCCTGTGAAAATAAAAAGAGATAAACAAATCTGCTCCCTGAATTCCACCCTCCCTCCACCCATTCCCTTGCCTTTACTACAGGGAAAACCCCAACCCTCTAGTAACCTCATAAACATCTGTCATTAACTATACTAACACTATTTATCAAATATATGTGCCTAGGTTGTATGACGTTACAGCGCATGCTTTTACCCCGCATGCCGCTACAACGCAAGTTTTTACAATGACTTGCTGTCGTTGGTGCGCTGAATGTTGGAATAGTATAATTTACTATTCCAACTCCAGTGTGTGCAACAGTAGGGAAGGTGTTGGAGTTAAATCCAACACCTTATGCCCCCTACAGCAAGCCATTTCATTGTAATGGCATGCGGGGTAAAAGCATGCATTGAAAAACATGCGTTGTAACGGTTGTTTCCCATGTGCCTAAGCATGAGGGGGTGGCGATGCTACGCCTTGTGCCCGGTTTACATGTATAAAATAACATGCCATTACAACTTTGTCCACGGCGGCCGTTCACATTTAGCCACAGCCTAAGTAATCACATACCCTTACTGTTCAAATGCAGAACACGTCAGTCCTCAGCTGGTGGAAAACAGTTCCATGCTAGTGCCGGAGTCCGGCATCCGGGGGGATCTGCCCGGAGACGGGGATATCCAGCCGGGTCTAGCATTGGCTCACGCTCTGTAGGTTTGTCTGGGCAAGATTTGTAATTCTTATTCGTGATGGAAAAATTCCAATTCAATACAAGTAAGTCCAAAAGTGAATAGTTCTTTATTTGCACTCTCAATATAGAAGTGGGTATGAAAGATGACGAAAAGAAGTGGCACAGCCAACACGTGTTTCACCCCCTAAATGGCCTTTCGGCCTGGGGCTTCTTCAGGGCTGTACATTTTATGATAAAGTAAAGCAATTGAATAATACATATGTGGTGAGAGATATGAGTATGTAGCAAAAGAGTGAGGAAAGGCAGTGCATAGGGGTTTAGGTCGCGTCGGGAGGAGAGAGTAAAGGGGACGGGAGCAGAAAAGAAAAAGGAGGGAAAGAAGAAAAAATGATAGGTATTACCGGACAGGTGGTAAGTGGTTTAGAATCATAAATCGGTGAGCACATAAGCGATGTGTAGAAGAGGAGAAAGGTTATACAGTGGTCATCAAGATATATATGAGTTTAAATGTATAAGGCACATATCATTTGTACGATGTAAATAGAGTCATTATTTCATATGTACAAATAGAGCATGAGAATGCATAATACAGTATTAAAGCTGACCAGTCAGGTGGTGGTCATTTATGAATTTAAGGAGAAAGACATAGTTTTTACCATAATACATTTCAAAAGAGGGTCATTGAAGGAGATTATGCGCGTGGTAATTACAATTATGAATCACGTATGCAACCGAAAAAAGTACGAAATTTAAGCGAATAATGGAGTACACGAAAGAGGTGATGTTAATGACAGTGCGTATAAAATGGCATAGTAAGTACAAATAAAAGTCACATATGCAGCCGGAGAGGGTACGAAATAAGAGCAAATGACGAAGTACACGAACAAGGTAATGATAATGACAGTGCATACAAGATAGCAATAGAATTTAAGCATATGTCAAAAAGAAAAGGTGTATATTTACAGAGATTTTCCGTAACAGGGGCAGTCGGGTGATAGGTTTGGATTGGTTTCCACGAGAGAAAGAGTCACAGTTAGTAACATTTACAGAACTGGATTTTAAATCAAGCCATGTATTTACAAGGTGGTCGAAGGTTACGTGACTAGCTCGTGTGGCATGTGGAAAGGTCTATGGTCGTGTAGGGGTGACTATCGTAATAGGAGAGTGGTAACATGCGTGATATCAATAGTGAAGGTGGTTTCTTGCTACGGTATATCCGATGACCGGCGTGATCTCTGATTAGGCATTTAAGGAGGTGTTGTCCGGGTTGGTGTAAAACGAAATGGATAATCGGTGGTGAAGTGCTTATGAGCGTTTCAGGCGTGAAGATATTAGGAGTGGTGGTAGTTACAGCTGAGGTCGGCATGAAACAAACTCGATCGTAAACTAGAATAGTATATTGCTATACGTGTGATACGATAATGAAGAGAAACGAGCGTGCTCATAACGATGAATGCATAATTAAGAGGAAGTGTTTGAACGAGCGGTGCTTTTTAAAAAATAAGTGTGAATGAACGTGCTCATAACGAAAGGACGCAATAACGAGAAAGTGTTGGAGCAAGTAGTGCTCGTTACGAAATTGGTAGGTCATTTTAGCAGTTGTCGCAAAAAGAGGTTAGAAAGGGCTTACCGGGTGTCTCAGTAATGAAAGATTTCAACCGTAGTAACTGGTATAATACCGAAGGATTCTAAGGGGAGGGGATCAAAAAGAAAGAAGGTCTAACTTAGTACAAGGGTGGGCGGAGATCCGGGAGGTGGTTTGGGGTTAGTAGCAGCGCTTACCTCAGGTCGTTGCTAAATGCTTGTTGCGACTGTTCTGGTCTATTTAGAATTCTGTGTGCGTCCTGAGCAGCTAGCGTCTAAGTAGAGGGCTCGGGGGTGTAGACATCCGGGTTATGACCCGGAAGACACTGAATTAGCGCGAAGGCGCCATTTTGGAATGGGAAAGAGACCTGGAGTACCCCTATATCCAGGGGAGGCTCAGGTGTGGAATATAGGGATGAATTAGAAGGTTGGACAAAGGGGTTTTGTCTCTAATAGGAACATGATATCTGGTGAAGGGATAATCAGTGGAGGGCAATTGGTATGACTTGGATGGGTTTGGAACTTGTAATGGAAGGTCAGGCAGGTAGCGAGGATCTCATAGTATAGTATGAGCCCGGATTATGATTCTGTCATTCAATAAATAATTGAAGGTTTTTAAGGGGGGGCAATAATAGCCGGTTCCTAGGTGAAGTAGAGGGTTTGGGATGGATTGGTGGATGCATTCCTAGAAACGAGAAGAATGCTTATGAATTCAGGAAGGGACTATTGTGATGGGATTAGTCTTCTCCCAGCCATACATGCATTTCTGCATCTTTGTTGAGTCCCAGTTCAGTTGTTTTAAATTTCAAGATCAGCTCACTTTCGCGTCTTCGCAGTCTTAGTTCCCTGTTGCCCCCTCTTTTGGTTGGATGTACAATCTCTAGACCAAAGAAAAGGAAATCCTTTTTGTGTTGATGTTTGTCCTCAAAGTGTTCTGTCAAGGGGTGGCCAGAGGTGTGTTTGTTGATATTGCGGTAGTGTTCTTGAATCCGGATACGCAAAGGTCGGATCGTGCTGCCAATGTATGGTAGATTGCATGGGCAGAGGATTACATAAATACAGAATTTACTGTTGCAATCAATCCATTCTTTTATGGTGAATTCTTTCCCTTGTGTTATTAGTACATTCTTCGTTTTGTTGCGACTCAGTTTGCAAGTACTGCAATTTTTACATGTGTGGTATCCAGGCGGTCTGTCCAAAAAGGTAGTTGGTTGGTTGCGTTTGTCTTCAAATTCGGATTTGCACAGGATGTTTTTTAGATTGGGGGCACGTCTGAAGGTTATCTCAGGGTATGTTTTGATGTCTTCTGCTAGATTTGGCGTTTGTTGTAACAGGTGCCAGTGTCTTTTTAGACTCTGTCTTATTTGGTGATGGCCATTGCTGTAGTCTGTGATGAATCGCATTGCTGAGTTGTTCCTTCTTTCATCCCTTCCACTATGTTGGAACATCTGCTTGCGTTCTATTTTAGCCACTGTAGTCATGGTGTTTTTTAGGGTAGATTGCTCATATCCTCTTTGGGATAGTCTTGAAATGATCTCGTTTCCTTTTGCTTCAAATACTTCATATGCACTGCCTTTCCTCACTCTTTTGCTACATACTCATATCTCTCACCACATATGTGTTATTCAATTGCTTTACTTTATCATAAAATGTACAGCCCTGAAGAAGCCCCAGGCCGAAAGGCCATTTAGGGGGTGAAACACGTGTTGGCTGTGCCACTTCTTTTCGTCATCTTTCATACCCACTCCTATATTGAGAGTGCAAATAAAGGACTATTCACTTTTGGACTTACTTGTATTGAATTGGAATTTTTCCATCACGAATAAGAATTACAAATCTTGCCCAGACAAACCTACAGAACCTTTGCTTCAATTAGGGGGATAGGGGTCTCCCCCTGTCATCGGGCAAGAACCAGCACCAATATGACATACGCTTAATATCTGGCGAGTAAGGGATCTGGGACCTTTCTCCCCTTTTTCTGAAGAAAACTAGCATTGGCTCACGCCTTGAGAAAGTCTTGGACAGCTGCAGGGTTATCGAAAATCCTAGACCTGCCGTGGACATCCACCTTTAATCTAGTGGGATACAGCATCCCGTATTTCAGCCCTTCCTTTCGTAGTGCTGCCTTTACCGCTACAAATTTCCTCCTTGAGTCTAGCACCAAGGACCGGGTATAGGGAGATTGAGGACCCCTGCCAGTTTAGTGCTCCCTTTTCTGAGGCTAAGTGCAGCGCTGTGTCTCTGTCCTTGAAATTCAAAAGCTGGGCCAGGATCGGTCGAGGGGGGCAGCCAGAATTCGGTCACGGTACAATGGTACAATGAGCCCTTTCCATCACAAACATGACGATGAAGGATTCGCGCCCAAACAGGTCTATCAAGAACTTCTCCATGAACTCATCAAGGCGGCCCGTGTTTGTAGATTCTGGAACCCCAAGGACTCGGACATTGATACGTCTTCCTCTGGCTTCCAAGTCTTCATTCTTATGGCTATAGTTTTAAGTACCCGTTCCATCCTCTCTATCCTCTTGCTGGCCTGAGCTGAACCATCTTCCAGGTCTGATGTTCTGCCCTCCGCGGTGTTTAACCGTCCTTCATGGTGATCTAGCTTGGCGCCCATTTTATCCAATCTGCCATCCAATGCATCGAAGCGAGTATCCAGTGCTCGGAAGCCGGCCCGCAATTCAGCCAGCAGCGCTTCAAGTCCCTGTGGGGTTGCATGGGGGGGCACCTTCTCCCTCTGCCATGGTAGTACCCGTTGTTTCTGCACCTCCACCTAACCTTTCAAACTAGAGCCTCTTCTCTCTAGGGTAGATCTTTCCCATGGCCCTTTGGGTGTCACACCCCTGTGTGTGTCGCGGTTTGAGGCTATATATGCGTCTACTGTGACCTGCGTATTTCTCCAGCCCGGGATCTGTACCCTGCAACCTCCTCCTTGTCACTCAGTACAGCGTGAATTAATTTATTATTGGGCCCTGCGTCTGATGGTTGACCGGTGCTGGTCTCAGTTGGCACTGCACACACAAGCCTGGCACACTGTACTGGAAAGGGAGAAGGATCGAACCACTGTGCAGGTGGACGATGCTAGGAGCCAGGACCCCTGCTAGTTCTACCCCAAATATGTGCAAATCGTGAGTACACAGCGCTCTTGCACACGGGACAAACTAATCACCATCAGATACAATCTCTGCCAATTCCTGACTCACTCTCACATTGTACCAGAAGGTCCATTCTCATGTAGAGCTTGCAGATTCCAAAGCACTGCTCCCCTCCATGCTCCATCTTACGGACTTCCTCCCAAGCACAGTGAAGAATCTGGGCCCTCCGGGAGAACCTCACATAGTCGTGTCCAGGCCCAACCGTCTAACATTGGCTGGAACTGCTCCCTGGCCAATGTCAGATCCCTCCCTAAACATGCGGTTAACATATGGGACCTACTGACTGAAAATGATCCACACATTGGGTTTCTCACGGAAACTTGGATCAAACCCTCCTCTAACCCCTCCATTGCAGTAGCTCTCCCGGACGGTTATCGTATCCAAAAACTCGGCAGGACGGGCAGGGGGTGGTATAGCCCTTATACATAAGCAAGTCATACCTATCTCCATTTTAGATCAGATGTGCACAGACGATATAGAATGCCTTATTTTCAGACTAGACCTGCACCCTCAACACAGCTGGAAAGGGGCTCTTGTTTATAGACCCCCAGGTCCTCTACTAGATTTTACTAGCAAACTAATGTAATTCATTTCCCCACATGTAATTTCCACCCGTAACTTCCTACTTCTAGGGAATTTTAACATGCATAGTGAGAATGCCCTTAACCTTGACGCCACAGCTTGCCTAAAAGACCTGGCCACAATCGACCTCCGGAAGATCAACAATGCCCCTACCCATCTAGCAGGACACACTGTAGATCTCATATTAACTAACTCTACTAATATCGTCTGCGGGGAAACGCACCCCCTGACTTGGTCAGACCACTGTGTGGTGAATTTCCAACTTGTGAGTCCTAAAAATTCCTCCACATCCACATCACACACAACACGCTGGTTCAGACCCTGGCATAAACTGAATCCAGACCAATTCCTGACCCCTTTTAGCTCCTGGAACACCGAAACTAACACTTACAGTGTAGAGTAACAGCTAGCTCATTTTAATTCCATTGTTCTTACCACCTTAGACAGCGCAGCCCCTCTGAAGCTTCAGACCCACCCACCAAAACACACTCCCACTAGCTGGTACTCCACGGTCCTACGTACTGAAAAGAGCCAATGTAAAAAATTGGAACGGAAATGGCGACACTCTCACAGTGCGCAGGACAAAGAGAAATGTAAAGCTCCATTAGCCACCTATCATAAAAATATTAAATCCGCTCGCAAGCTACACATTGCTCATCAGCTGGAGCAAGCGGGGAACAATTCTAGGACCCTTTACCAGATCCTGAAGTCTTACACCAATCCCAGGGCATGCAAAACTGTGGAAACTTCCTCTCAGTCGCTTTGAGACAATATAGCTTCCTTTATCACCCAGAAAATCGAAGCCATCTACCAGAAAATCACCTCATCCAAGGAAATCTTATTGCACCCTTCTACAGCATTTTCTACCTCCCTTGACAACGCCTCGCAGCTCCTCTGCTTTCCCTCACTCACTCCAGCAGAGGTTGAATCCATCTCACCAAAATTAAATCTGGATCCCCTTCTGATATTATTCCTGCAAAAATCTCTTCCAGACTATCCGCACAGCTAGCCACACCCATCTGCACCATTCTGAATAGCTCCTTGGGGTGGCCCCCACAGAATGGAAAGCAGCTCAAGTTGTACCCATCCGTCAAAATCCTAAGATCCCCACCACGAAGTTGTCCAATTACCGCCCCATTTCTCTGCTCCCCCTTGAAAGCAAACTTATTGAAAAACACATAAACAGATATTTGTCAGATTTTATTGAAACCTCTCATTGCCTTGATGTCTCGCAGTCAGGCTTCCGGGTCAAACATAGCACCAAATCAGCTTTAATTGAGGTTACAGACAATATCAGAATGGCCCTGGATAATAATGGTCAGGCAGCACTGCTGGTGCTGCTTGACCTATCGGCGGCATTTGACATCATCTCGCACCATATCCTACTGGAGAGACTTCGGGGCATTGGAGTACAGGGGGTTGCACTAAAATGGTTGACTGACTTCCTTACCAACTGAAACCAGACAGTCCCACTGGGAACCTTCAGATCTAACACCACCAAAGTCACCAAGGGCATAAATTGTGATAGGTGCGGTTTAGCATACCTAGTAAATTACACACCAGCGATTATTAGATTATAGCATGTACAATAAACAGCAACCCCGGGCACTCATAATAGAGGGCTAATAGTGCATAAGCTTTTATATTGTGTTTACTTAAATAAAATACTGTAACAGAATTATGAATTGACAATGGTGGTAAGAACATTTGTATGTCCTCTTCATTTGTATGGTGAGTTGCAGCAGTGCTTAATTTGAGCCTGTGGTTCCGGTGCTTGGCACCAGCACTTAATTGTCAACACTGGCACTTATGAGAGTCTGCCACATGGTGGCGCTGTCTGTCCAATTTACAAATGAGCACAACAAAAGTCATTTATTAATTCATTATACATTGAAAGGGACTAATACCTGCCACCCAAGCCATTCTTCTAGTGTTGAGCACCTGAATTGTCACACTTGTAGGTGTGTGATGGTTAGTAGTTGTGTTGGTACTGTCATCAGCAGCATAGCAGGGGCAATGTGTGGTGCAAGTGGCCTCTCGACAAGCACTGAGGCCACTGAGGCAGGATCTCTCTCTCTCAATGTCTAACTCCATCTCGCTCTTTTTTTCCATGTACCCATTTGTATTTATTATTTTCTGCACTGAATACATTTTATTAATTTGTATATTTAATTCTTAACTTTACTCTTATTAATGCATCCATTTGGCCCTGGTAGTCAATATGCTAGTGGTGTAAGCGATTGAGTGAGGCAGTGACTGGCAAGCAAATAGAAGGACCAAATAAATCCTACACAATTTAAAATATTAAAGAAACAGCAAATTACGAACCAGAAAGAGCATCCAAGCACCAAAAGTAGAAATAACATTTCACATTACAATTTTAAAACAGAATAAAATATCTAAAAATAAAACTCAGCCTACAGTCATTATTGTGGTTTGAGCCTTTGATATCCAAATGGAGCTAGCAATCTATGTTGGGCCTGTGAATTACGTTGTAGTGTTTATCATTGGGACACCCTAAGCTCAGTTAGTGAATGAGAACCTGCCTTAAAAAAGGAGGAGAGGGAGTTAAGCACTATTTTTGGGCCAATAAGGTTAAATTGGTACAATGCTCCAAAAATTTTGAACAGGATAGGAGCAATGCGCCAACGGAGAAGTTCTTCTCTTCCTCATTCGTCGACTCATGGTCGTGGACCAGGGCCAGCGGACTCGATAATTCTCGCCTCGGTGCCTACTCTAACCAGGGATCACACTCGGCAACTCTGGGCATTAGCTTGCCTCATCTCCACAACGGCCCCCCACATTCGCCGGGGATGCCTGGTTTCACCTTGGAGATACACAGGAGGGACCATCTCACAGGGATAGCCAGGACGGGTTCCCCAGCGGTCTACAGCGCCAGGACGCCTCAGGGCAGCAGTGCGCTTTACAAGACACATACATTTACATTTACATTTTTACATTTACATTTACATTACATTCATTCACATGACCTAGCACGCTGAAGATTGGTTAACCTAAGGGATTTTTACTGGATTCTTACTGCAAAGGCATAGCATCTAAGGAACAGTTGTAAGATTTACCAGTAAATTTCATATTATGATTAGGACTCCTGGTTTTATGGTATTTTTTTTAACATGTCCGCCTGTATTTCTCAATTTTTATTTTTGGGCCATTTTATCTCCAATATGCATATTTATTTTGTGTTTTCCATAAAAATTAAGTTGTAAAACTACATTTCCATATTTATTTAACTGATCGATGCACACTCATACTTTGATCATACTTTGATGTCTGTTGTGTTTTAGCTGTTTAAGGTGCCACATATTACATAAAAATACATCCACTGGTAAATATTAGCATTATACCTCAAATATGTGTTGACATATGCCGTTTTTTAAAGAAATGTCGTCCTGTTTTTTCAATTTCCATGCTTTCCAGCTGCTCTGCTTTGGGGCTATAATTAATGAAAGACAGCACGGAGGTTCACTTAAAGAAGCACCATTTTCTGAATTTATCCACCTTAAAAAATAAATGCAGATGGAAAACACATTGGGGCAGATTTACAAGCCCATTGAGCCACTTTTGCGTCACTTTTAACATTGGAAAAGTGATGCAAACGTGGCGCAAGGGGCTTGTAAATCTGCCCCATTGTGTTCTGTCTGTATTTATCTGTAGAAAGCTGTAAAAACTGAAGACAGGGAGCCTTAATTATGGTTTAGTGTTTGCAATGGTGGCCACTCACCTTATTTGTGTAACAGGAAACTGTATAACTTCATATTGTAGACTGGAGTTTGGAAAGCTGTGTCTAGTGTTTTTCAAGGATGGTGAGAGCATCAAGTTTTATACAACACCTATTTCTGTTTGATACGTTCAACGTAGAGGACATGGCCGCTCTTTCCATTTCAGAGAAAAAAGAGTTCAGTCTCACTGTTAGTATTATGAATGTACACAGAAATTCTTGAAAGTCAATCCTTTAGGGACATATCTACAAGGACGGCGATAAATAGACGCAAAGCGAGCTTAGCGCTTTTCTATTTATCGCCGTCTATCGCTTGATTGTATCGCCCTGTTAGCGCGTTATTTACAACGCGTTTCCCCAGGGCGATATAATTACCAGCGATAGCGGGGAGATTGCCATTTTGCAGGGAACATGCGATGTTCCCTGCAAAATGGCGATAACCTTGCTGATACGACCCACAGGGTCGTATCAGCACAATCCACCCCCACAAAAGGTATGCCTAAGTCTGCATTTTAGCAGACGTTAGTTTCTGGCGAAAACAGCGGTTTTCGCCCAAAACTAACGTCTGCTAAAATGCGTTGGCAGCCTTGTAAATATCACGATGTGCACATCAGCGATATTTACAAGGTTGTCCTGCCCAGTGACGTCCACTTTTTATCTCATTAGAGATGCAAAGGGAGGCGTTGGTTAAAAGGGTGTTAACATGCGCTAATGCATGTTGGCACCCTCTTGTTAGTAGGGCGATATTTTTATCTCCGCTTTTTTGGCTTTAAAAGCCAAAAAAGCGGAGATAAAGCCCTTGTAAATATGCCCCTTAGACTTTCTTCTGAAAAATCAAGATATTCCTTCTGAGGGATCAACAGATTCATCGTAGTTGGCAATTTGTTTATTTTCCTTACCAGCGATTCGGTTTTAGAGGTGATAGTTATTGCATGGATAACATCTGACACTGAGTTATTCAGAATTTTTCAGTAGTGAAAATTATAGCCTGTTCTGTGTTTTGCTCATGAAATGGGGAATAACATGTAGATTTGGTGCTTACATGTTTCTGAAATTATGAGGTATTTTTGTTCCTTTATATTCTGGAAGATTTGGCCTGCCGATGTTTGACAGGTAATTTGTAATTATTGTACACTGCATGTCCCAGTTGTGAATAGAAACTGGAAATTCCAACGTGTTCAGTAAAAGGAGTTACTGCACGTATCGGAAATTATTGGTCCACTCGTACTGATGGTCTTAGAGTCAGTTTGATACCGAGAAGGTACAATCATAAAGAGAGTGTAGAACACTTGGACTCCGGCCAGCAAGAAGGTGTCATTCCGCATTCACACACTTTAAGGGCACTAAACGACTCTGGAGGTAATTCTTTGTGGTTGTGAGATTGCTTACTGCATACGCAGAGTTGTATTTGATAGCTCTAAAACTGCATCTTACTGTGAACATTAACAAACTCTCTAACTCACCATAATGTTCCCAATATGTCACATCCTGCAGGACATTGGCCACAAGAACTGTGATTTGGCAGTCTGTGTCACCTGACTTTCTTCAACATTTGCTGTGGGGTCCTCAAAGAGGGCCTTGATTTCCTTCCTATGCTGCAGGTCAAAGCCCACTCTTCTCCACATTCCATATAGGATTGGCAATTTAACTCTATTAAATGCTTTTTTTGTCATTAAGAATTAGGTGTAAGGTGCTGAGATTTTCCAGTGTTGTCAGGACTTTGCATAAATATCTTAGCACCAGTCTGGTAGCAGTACGTCAGACAGTGCCAGTTATTCACTTTTGCCAGGATCTGATTGCCCATTAAACATTTGATTTTGTCACTTCCTTATGCATTCTAAATATCTGCCCTGGCAAAGCTGTTGCTCCATATTGGGATAATTTAGGCATTCCTAGATCAGAAACTGGCAAATAGCATAAAAAGCATGCAAAGTTATGATGAAGCTATCACTTTTCTAAAAGGTGAAACATTAATAGTGTTATGCATTTCCTGCATTTAACTATATTCTTTTGTTTCATATGTTTTATTAGCATTTTCAACATACAACCTGTGCCATTCTTCATTAACAGGGAATAAACAGAAGGCTAATACAAATTACAGCAATCCCACCAAACCCCATGGGATCGGACCACCCAACACAAGTCTGAATAGAAAAAAACAGCCACACACAACTTCACAAACATCCAAGGTAGAGGACAACTTGCATTCAAAGGTAGGCACTCGAAGAATAGAACCTGAAATTGAAGAGATTATGGGATTGTATACGTGTGGGACCTGTAAGTAATGGCACCTCCTTGTATAAGTACTCCATCAGCCAGTCCCTAATCGCCTTAAAGTTTTTATGTTTCTGATGGGACATTGGATAGTCTCTCCAATTTCGGGATGCTCTAGGGTCTGAAGTGCCGCATTGACACAAATGGGGCTTTGCTTTTTTCCAGCAGGCCACTACTGTCGTCTTAACTGCCCCTCCCCCAAAATCCACATAATCAGTCGATCAGCACTTGATTGATTTTTTAGAGTTGGTACGTAGACTCGATAAAACAAAGTCTGGTGTGTTCGATATTTGTTAGGCAAGTATCAAGGATTTCATTCCAGAATGGACCGAGATGAGGACAGTCTGACCATATATTTTTAATGCCCCCTAATACTCCACACCCTCTCCAGCAAAGAGTGTTGGGCAATTTATAGAATTTTTCCAACTTAGTTGACTATAAGTACCAATCAAATATCACCTTATAGTGAACGACCCTTCCTGCTAGTGATTGCGAGAATATGTGAACATCGTGCCATAAGGTAGCCCACTGCAACTCCATCACACACCCCAGGGTTTTATCACAAAACACTTGGGGCCATATTCTCAAGGAGCCATCGCCGAGTTATCGGCACCTTAACGCAGCCAAAATTGCGACCACCCCATTCACAAACTGGTGCAAACAGCCCATATCACCGGTTTTCCGGCGATAGCAGCTGCAAAAAACTTCGCCAAGGATGACCCAGGCAACTATCACTAATGAGATGCAGAGTAGGCGTTCCCGAGCAAAAAGCCGCAACAACACCACACCACAACATTCTCAACGACCAGCCTGATCTGCGATAAGATAAAAAAACATGCGATAAGGCGTGTTAGCACCAGGAAACGAGCACCTGGTCCGACCTGGTGCAAAGTCGGACTACAACCTGCACCACAAAAGAGAGCCCAGCCCAGAGCCACACCTGAAGAACAACAGATGCCATGGAGCCACTGAACATGCATCCCGGAGCCCCAAGAGGGCAACAACACCCACCGCTATCACCCCAGGACTCCATTTCCCCCCGCACCGGGGGCTCCACTCCGGGCACCCCCACCCACCCACAAGGAATCACATACCAAATAACCCACATGATGTCACACAATCACATCTGGTGACATGCATGTGTCATCACAAAAATGAGCATCACACATTCACCTTCGAAGCAACAAATGAACATTTATTAAAATAAACACAGAACAGAAATTAAGACACATGTCAGCTCCCCTTGGGACAATCCATAGGTCACAGCCTGCAATAAAAAATCATGATGAGATGGTGTGCCCTGCGCACATCAAAGGACAGAGAAAGAGCGAAGGAGAGAGAGAGCGAAGGAGAAAGAGAGCGAAGGAGAGAGAGAGCGAAGGAGAGAGAGAGCGAAGGAGAGGGAGCAGAGAAAGACGGACAGAGAGGGGGAGCGAAAGAAAGACGGACAGAGAGGGGGAACGAGAGATAGACGGATAGAGAGGGATATACGAACAGATAGGGGGAGAGAGAGCTAGAGAAAAGAAGAGAGGGTACAGGGAGATTGAGTGCCGACACTGCGCACCCAGGCCACATTGCCCACCTGCTGCCACCGGTGTGTCTCCAACCACGCGCCGGTATGTGAGTGCTTGCAATGTTCAACACTCCGTCCATCATTTCCTTTGGTTTTTGCTTCGCGCGCCGGTATGTAGTGCCACATCCCACATCTGAGACAGACCTGCCATCTGAAACAGAGTCCAGATGCCTGAATGGCAAAGTACATACAATTGCACAAGACATCATCGCCTGACCGCCCCTGCGCACCCAGGCATATGCACTCCAGTCCCTCCCGCTGCCAAGCGGTGCATGCCCACCCCTGCGCACCCAGGCCTCACTGCTCACCTTCCGCCACCGGTGTGTAGAAAAGAGGGCCCACCATGTGCTGCTGCAAGCCCGGGGCCCGCAGAAGTGGCACCCTCCACACCATGCAGCCACGCTCCACAGGCCACCAGGTCTCACATTTGGTGCTGGGTCTTGATGACTCCATGGCAGAGGAAATACTAGTGCACCTGGCCTCATCGCAGGCTGCACACCTGCTCAGCACTTAAGGTGCCACTACCTCAGTGCAACAAAAGTCACTGTCCCGTGGTGGTGTGCCTGAGCCGGCCGCAGTGTATCCAGTGCCACCAAGTCTGTGCCCCCACAGTCATGGACCCTCTATGTTTGGGTATCGTGGTGCAGACTCCATCATGTCCCCTCCGGGCCTGCGGAATGTGATGTCGCAGGCCCCTGGGCCCCCATGCCTACATGCACACCACACGGATACACCCCGAGAGAGGTTGGAAATGGCATAGTGCACGTGCGCCCGGCCCTTTTTATTGGCAGGGTCACATGTGCTGTGACGCGTGTGCTGGATGGGTGTGGTGTGGGTGTAAACCAGCCATAAGGGAGTGGCTGTGGCATGCTGACAACTAGACCTGTGAGCAGCAGATCACTACAGGGAAAACCTGGCACATGTTGCATTGTTGCCCCCCCCCCGAGCGTAAGCGTAGTGGGCTGGCCTGGCGTATGCCACTCCAGTATAAGGGATTGATCAATGATCCTGGGGGTCTGTGCGTGGTTCCGTACGGGGCTGTACAAGGAAGTAACAAATGTGTGTGTCGCTGTTGTTGCGTCTGCACCACCCGGACGACAATTGACAATGTGTCACCCTGTGACCCAAGTCCAACAACATGAACCACATGGACGTAAGAGGAATTCACTGACCCCACATTAATCCATGCTACCACACTTGAAAGACCATAGAGACGACACATCTGTGTGATTTGGAATGTTTAATGCACATTCAGTGGAGTGTTGCATCTTGAGCAGAGCAGGGCCATGCAAACCCCACTTTCAAATGTTGACCTGTGGAGGGCCAGCCAGAATCATTCAGGGAATGACCAGTCCAAAGGAAGTGGAAGAGTTCAGTTCGCAGTCTGATAGCAGTGTCATTGGTGATCAAACAGGTTATGGCAGTCCATGTCGAGGTCCAAAGTGAGTGTCGCAGAGTGTATCGGGGGACAGTGGAAGGTGATGATACAGAGGGCAGAACCAAGCTGAAAGCGGCCATGATTCGGAGATGGATGCTACCGCTTATTTCAGACCACGAGGGCAGATTCATCCACATATTTGTCCTCTGCTGTTTCATGTGCCTCACGTGTGGGTGGTTCTGGTCTTTCTCCAGCAGTGTGGCAGTGACACCTCAGGGGCCGAAGGTGGAATGTCTGCTGCACTGTGGGGCACTGACACTTCAGGGGGCGGAGATGTGGATGTAGTGGTAGCAGCAGCATGCATCAGTGCCAGGCCTTGTGGCAGCAATGCCACGAGGATGGTTTAGATGTCATTGTGGAACCCAGCTACCTCTTGCCTGTGTGCAGCCATGGCAGCCGCTCCTTCCGCATTGACCTGCTCCATGTTCTCCATGAGCCTCCGCATGAGTCCCAACTCCCGGGCGAGCTCGCTGGAGCCACACTGACTAGACAGTCGTTCTTGTCTCACAGTCAGGACTCTAGCGATGTCAGCCATGGTTCGTTGGAGAGCATGGAGCGGACTGTTGGTGTCCGTTAGCGACTGTGAGTGGTCTCTGATGGGACTTAGACACCCACGTATGGCATCTAGTTTGTCTGGCATGCGGTCGAAGACCACCCGCACCTGTTCAGCCAGCTGCTCCTGGCATCCCAACACAAGGCGTTGGAAGGCCATGTGTTCTTCATGGGGGTCCTGGGAGGCAGCTGTGGTGGTGGGTGATGCCTGCTGTGTGGTCTGTGCAGGGGGTGGGTTCTCCTCGTTGCAGCTGGGCTGCCCTGCTCCTGGAGGTGTGCTGCGGAGACTGTCAATGAACTCTCGGAGGGTGTCAGAGTCAAAGGTGTCGTGGTCCTCTTCGTCATCAGAAAAGAGAGGTTGGGACTGCTCTGCAGTAGGTGGTGATTGTCCCTCTGAAATGTGAAGGGAAGATGCAGTTTAACAATGTGTTCACATGTGTGTTGTCGCATTGTACATGTTTACATACAGACTGCATGACTGTGTACATCGTGGCTGTTTCGGAGGGGCTGCCCATTTGCTGCGGGACTGTGGACATTTCGACAACATCACAGCTGTGTGTTTGTACTTGTACATTATCAACTCACATTTCCCTGCTATGCCACTTGTGATTGGCCAGTGTCTACACCCAGTCAGCACCAGTTGTGTCCTCTGTTCTGTGGTGAACGAGTTGCGGTTTGTGCCACTTCATTGTCAATGTTGATGTGCTGTGCACGTGATGTGTGTGTACCGTATTTTGGGGTAGTCGCACCTGCAACTCTGATTTGGCTGCCCCTTTTTCCTTACATGCGGTGTGCCTCTGACTTCTGTGCTCATACAGTGGTGAAATGTTGCATACTTGGGTACATAGTTCTCTTGGTGGAAGTTGGGGTCTGGGGCATGATTTGTCCACAGCTGTGTTATACTTAATTGTGCATGTGTGCCATTGTGCCCATCTCCCCCGTCCCCCTGTCCCCCTGTCCCTGGTCGTTAATCACCCTCTTGCTGTTGTGTCTGGTCCTGTTGAGCAGTGTCCAGTCCCCCAACTCCTGCCACCGTCTCCCCACTGATGACTGTGGCCACCATTTCCTCCATGTCATCTAGCTTCTCCTGTGACACAGGACTGCCACCTCCAGTCTGCATTGCTGCCTTCCGGTTGTTGGCGAGTTTCAACTTGGTTTTGCGCTTGATGTCATTCCAGGGCCTCTTGACCTCGTCCATTGTCCTCTTCAGCACTCCGACTGCCTTCACCTTGTCTACGATGGCCTGCCATAGTCCCTTTTTTGTCGCCAATGACACAGTGGAGGTGACGAACAGTTGTTCATGGTGTTCGACCACCTCCGTTATCAGGATCCTGTTCTCCTGCGGCATGAAGAGCTTCTTCCTACTCTCTTCTTCGCCGTGTTGTGAATACCTGGTTAACACGGTGTAAATTTCCCGTGATGGACTGCGATGTTGAGGGTTGTGTTAAGTAACTTTTGTGATGGTTATCGTACGTTCTTGAGAATATACCCCTTGGAAAGGCAGGGTAGAACCTGGGGTAGAGGCAAGAAGGTTTAATCTAAACCTGATCATACCCCTAGTCCTTCCAGCCTCATGGACAAACTACTCAGTTGGTAGATTATCTCTAGTGGCTGCTTGTTTTAAAGAGGGATGTAGAACCCAGTGTTGTAGTTCTGTATATCTAAGTGACCTTGCATGCACATTACACATACATCTTCTGTTGATCTTTGCATTATTTGATGACAGTGGCGGACGGTGACATTTGAAAGTGGTGAGGCGTAAAATGTTTGGCATACTTCAGCCTAGCGAGGGAGCGTAGCGAGCGAGCCCGAACAACCTAAGGGGGGTTCGGGGGGGTTTTCCCCCCGGGAAAATTTTGCAAAAAGAGTGGAAAAATGGTGCATTTGCAAGCAAATTTGAGAAAGCAGAAAGGTTAATAAAGCAATGAAGAAAGTGCAGTTATTACAGTAATAAAGAGATCATGTCATATAACATAGGTAGCTGCTTATTCAGTATAACCACAGAGCTTCATAACAGACTTTGAGATATAATGCATTTCTGAGTACCTCACAGGTGTTTTTTATTTAACAAACAACTAAACAGGTGGTCGGAAACTAGCAGCATTGAACATACATATGTTTACTTTTTGTATCTAAACTCAGCACGTCTGTCTTTAAGAGCAGCAAACTTTTCAATTACTTGAACGTTAAAATCAGAGATATTTTGAACTAACTTGCTCTCTATAGAAAGCATTGCCAAAGCATTCAGTCTTTCCTGAAGCATGGTGTTTCTTAGGAATGTCTTAATCCTCTTTAAGGCGGAAAAAGATCGTTCTGCCTCTGCTGTTGTCTTAGATGACAGTTCATAGCTCACTGTTGTATGTTAGGATTTTTACTTACAAACTGCAATTAACAAAATGATCTCTCTGACAAATGCAGTGACTCACTGACCTCATGTGCATTTTGTGACCTGCATCAGGTACATGAACTCTCCTGAAGCCTAATGCTAACACTGGGGGTTTCCAGCTCAGAGGGGAATAAACAGACTGAAAAGGTCAGTGATGATGGGCCAGTATATAGAGGGGTAGGCCGCGGCCGTGTACTACGTAGGTTAAGTCAGGGCAAGATCCAGTTTAGTGGTGAGTCTCTCGTTTTTTGAACCTGAATCACCATAGATGGCGGCGCGCCCGCAAGGTCTGATTAACCGTTAATCAGACCTTGCGGGCGCGCCGCCATCTATGGTGATTCAGGTTCAAAAATCAATGCATAGAACATCAGTCACAGTGCCGCCTTACCTTTCTGCCAGGCCAGGTGAATAACGACGACTGAGACAGTGCGACTCGTGACTCTCACACCCTCACTTACCACTAGCAGCCAGCAGCTGCAGCACTATAGAGAGTCGAGTAGTAGGGTCGGAACACTTTGGCCATTTGGGGACCTTGGCTTGGACCGCAGTTGAGATTGAGAACAAGAGCAGCTCCCAAAGCAAACACGGCGCGTTCTGCTTGAAGTACACGTCTTATGGCATTGTGCCTTGTTGTCAGATTATAAAACCATGGAAATTCTCCATTCTAGTCTCCGCCTGTTAACGGCTCATAGGTGTGAGAAGCCGCAAACTAGATTAACTCTTTTACTGTTATCAATTCCCATCTCCAAATAGGTCCTTGTGTAAGAGAAAAGGTATTGTGGGTTATATTGGCAGAGGTAATCGGTACTCGTCGACATGGGATTGTGTGACGTCATTGCCCTGTAGTGACCGTCTGTCACATCTTTGGAAGTCATAAGTCTCGTTATCAGTAGTAGCATCCTTTTAACCATTTTCTACGACATAACACAAGTGTACATGTGTAATGTCGCACAATAAGCTCAAGGGTCTACTCAGAGAAGACTCACAATTACAATGGACACCAAAATAACCAAAATCCTACGAAAAACAAAGCCTAGTGTCAGTCCTTTGATAGGTGCCGAAGCTCCCCTTTATTGTATTTTATTTAATGCGTTTTTATATAGCTTTACCTGAAGGTGTCAGCAGCGCGCTTCACAATAGGAACAGTAATGATGCATGAGGAGAAAAGTACAAGTGAGCATGTTGCAAAGGCAATAGTGACAATTGTGCAAGTATCAAGAGGAAACAAAATACAAGAGGGAGCAAACGATACGTTACGAAAGGAAAAAGTGATATGTGTGTATGTTACAAAAGCATACAAAGTACAAGTAGAGTAGAGGTAAAATATTGCAATAATTGGCAGACACTCAAAACACTAAAACAAACGTTACGTTACATGAGGCAATGGAGGCAATTGTGCACGTTTCAAAAGCAAACAAAATACAAGAGGTAGCAAACGATACGTTACAAAAGAAAAGGTGACGTGTGCATGTTACAAAAGAGTACAAAGTACAAGTAGAAGGTATACTGCACTAAATGGCATAAATTCTAGGCGCTGGACACAAATCTATGACACTACAACGCGTGACTCAGCAGCACAAAACCACATTTTGTAGGTTTTTTTTGAGGAAAGGGTATGCGATAATGCGAGGGCCGAGGGGGGAATAAACAGACTGAAAAGGTACCACCTTCCGCTTCCAGCTCACTTCGGCCTCGCAAGACGGCTGTCCTGAAACTTTATAATGCGAGCAGGGCCTCGAGCGCTGACACCGCTCAGAAAACTGTTGTGACAGGCCGTGAACGTACTAAGGTGATGGAGAGGGGGAGGGGGGCACAAAGGACTGAGGCGCGAGGGGGACGTGTGGGTGGTGTGGGGAGCGTCGAGAAAGGTCAAAGGGGAAGAAATAACCGGTTGTGAGAGATGAAAACCGTGGGAGTGAGGGAGAGATTAACTAGGCCGCGGCGGCGCGGCCGCGTACTACGTAGGTTTGGGCCGTTTGGCAGACACTCAAAACACTAACAAACGTTACGTTACATGAGGCAATGGAGGCAATTGTGCATGTTTCAAAAGCAAACAAAATACAAAACCTTGCGGGCGCGCCGCCATCTATGGTGATTCAGGTTCAAAAATCATAAATCAATGCATATTTGCATAGAACATCAGTGCCGCCTTACCCTTCTGCCAGGCCAGGTGAATAACGACGACGGCGACAGTGCGACTCGTGACTGACTCCGTGTCCGTGAGTGACTCGAGTCATGTGGCAGCACTGGCGCGGGGACGAGCGACATGTGCCGACTGCCGAGTCAGCGAGCGTATCAGCGTACGCGTCGGGAAATCAATGGCCAATCACTACTGCATGGCTTGGCTTCACATAAGCCAGCCACACTGTGATTGGCCATACAAGTGCGGCCACCACCCACGCGCGGCACCATGCAGGCTGCGCGGTGTCTTAGCCAATCATGGCGCTGCATTAGCAGCGCACTGCAACAGGATTGGGCCAAGAGCAGGGTTACTCCCTGCCCATAATGAGACCCGGGGCTGCGGTATGAAGGGTCCCTCGCCTCGCCACACCCACACACTGTCTGAGACTGAGTCGCTAGGGGAGGAGGGAAGGTCAAGGTATTGTGTGCGTGTGCGCATGTTCGGGCTAGTCATGACTAGCCCAAAAATTGACATGCGCACACTGCTGCTGCTGCCTGCTGCACTATTCGCGCTGTGTCAGTCACTCACTGCAGCAGCCCCGCCCCCAGTGCCGTCCACATTGAGTCGGGCTTATCCCGGAGTGCGCGAGTCAGTGGCACAGTGCGTGCGATCGATCGATCGATTTCCAAAATATTTATTTCAACTTTCATAATGTTAGCATCCATGATGACTGTGAGTGACTGTGCTTAGTGTGGCAACGCCCCAACGCCCCCAATGGACGGACCGCCACTGTTTGATGAACTTCATGCACTTAAACATTTTGCATTAGAATGTACACACAAATGTATTTAAATAAATAATTTCTTATTTTTTGGAAAGTATAGAAGTGAAATCACCTTGAAAGGAGTCAGATAACTACAGTAAGGTAACTACAAATTATCTCACAATTGCTTCCAAAACCACAAGGAATTTCAAATCTCCAGAGGTAACACAACAGTATCTCTACAAGTGTCCATCCTACCCAGAAGCTCAGTTCAATGAGCTTCATCATCTTGCAAGTTTTACCAGGTCATTAAGAGCCTGGAAAAAGCCTGGAGTCAGAAAACTCTGCATCTCTTGCATAAGAATTTCAGGTAAGCAACATCTTACTTACAAAATCTTTATCAACTAATAACCCCTAAAACTCCACCTATATTAAATACACACCCCTCATATACAAACATTGAGTAACTTTAACTATTAATAATTCTCCCCATCAACCATCTTACTTTTCAAAAACAAAAAACAACCCCAGCACCACACAACCTGTCAAAAACAGTACAACAATTCAATAAACCCCAGCCAAAATAAACCTACAAAAACAATCTCACTTGCCAGAAGCAAACTAAAAATCAAGGGAAGGCACCAACATAAAATCACTAGGTTCCCTAATCGTACCTTCCCACCACGACCCCAATACTCTACACAAATCTCCAGATAACACAGCAGTTACAACACTATAATCCACCACAAAAAAGCCACTCCCACACACATGCATATCTCAAAGTCCTAATTTCTCTAACCAAACAAACTCTTCCACCTCCGCCAAATGCCACAAGCACAATACACTCCCAAACCAATCCTATTAAAACCCCCTATGCCTCTCCACCTCCACTCTTACTACAAGACATGAAGAAGAGAGAAACACAACAATAAAAATGGCTACACTTCAATGCAAGATCCATGAAGAAAATGTGCTTTAGCATCTCTGACCTACGATGAGAAACAACCCCAGACCTCACCTTCATTACTGAAATATAGCTCAGCAAAGATTCTGCACCCATATGTCACGAAGCCAGGCAAAAATAAAACATAAGGCAGGAAACTGCCCACCTTGGATATGGCCATGCCTCACCCCGAAAAAGTAACCATAGTCTTTCTGCTCTCCCCCCCCCCCCCCCCAGAAGGCGGATGGAGGCAACTACCCCCAATTTGCCCACCCAGGGCCAGAAAACCCACTAGACACTAGGGACTGTATTTATACAGTGTTTTTGGGGTGAAACACTCCTCTGGGCAATGGCCTGGTCTCTCCCCCACCCCAGGATCCAATAGACCTTCTGTCCTCCTCGGGCTGGATGGGGTATTTATCCCCAATCTGCACACCCTTAGGGTAGTAAAAAGCCATCTAAACACCATGGATTTCAAAACAGCTTCAAAACAAACAGAAAAAGGGTGTGGGTACTCCTACATTTAGTGGTTTCCCCGGCCCAGAATGCGCAATAGTATCTTTTTGCCCCCCTGGGTGCAGAAAGCAAGTTTGTCCCAATTGGGGAGGTTGCCCCATAGCTGGGGTAGAAAGCCCACAAGACACTTGGGATTTTGCATGTGGGACATAGAAAGGGACGTGGGTGTTGCACTCTGGCATTGCCCCTACCCACACCCTGAAAGGGCAAACCAATCTTCCTGCCCCCTCCAGGGGCAGACAGGAGTTTTTCCCTGTGGGGGGCAGAAAGCACCTAGCCACCAGAGAACTCAAAATGGCACCAGAACAAACAAAAAGAAGGGGGCTGCCTACCCTGACATCGAGCCATACCCCCCCCCCCAACAAGGGGAAATAATGTATTTCTGCCCCCTCGGGCAGATAGGAAGCTTGTCCCAATTGGGGAGGGTGCCCCAGTGACCCAAATCAGCACCTGGGGTGGGGTGGGGTGGGGGGGGGTAAAAAGCCTACAAGACACCAGGCATTTTGCAGTTTGGGGGAAAGAAATAGGCGAAGACATTGCACTCTGACATTAGGCCATATTCCCTCCCCAAAGGGGAAAAAACTGTGTTTTGGCCTCCTGGAGGGCAGAGAGGGTGTTTGCCCCAATCTGCCCAGTGAGGGCAGAAAGCTCACTGGATGACCCAACATATTTTAAACTAAAATACTGGGATGTGTCTGACCCATCCTGACCTCAGGCCCTACCCTCACCCCTAAAGTCTCAACAGTCTTTCTACTCTCCTGTGGACTATAACATCCCATTCCACAGGCAAGCGAGAGGACAGTTGATTCTTTTGTTTGCTGTTTTTACATATGGACCAGGAGAGTGGGGCTAAATCCCAATATTGTTCCACTTGCCATGGTGAATGAATGCACCTGAAGAAAAGTACCAGAGCCCGACAATTTGGGAAACTAGACATCGAGGGGAGTCGAGGGTGGTATGCCTTGTGCAGTTTCTTACTCACAATGTGCCTAAAATCACACATTTGCATTGCTTTTCTATGATGAAAACGTACAAAACCAGGAGGGATCCACAAAGTTTCCCACCACCCATCATTCCCCCAATTGTACCGATAAAACACTACCAATGTTGTGTCGCTGGGCCTACTGGCTACGACAGGAACGGCTCATACCAGTGTCAATGAAATTCCCGCAGCGGAACTTCCCATGACCCTGGGTTGATCTGTTCCTGTCTCAGACACTAGGCCTAACCAAACAAGCAAGGCAGCTGGGTGGTAGGAATTTTGTGGATTCCTCCTGATGTAAGGAAAATGTGTGATTTTATCCAAAGTTTGAGGTTTGCAGGGCATTGTGGGTAAGAAAACCGTGTGGGATTCATGCAAGGCATACCATCTTGGAATCCCCTGGGCATCTAGGTTCAATAAATGTCTGTGATTGGTAGGTTTCCATGGGTGGCAGCCCAGCACGGTCCCAAATACAGCAGCTACCCCGATCACTGATCTCTCTATGTAGAGGTTTAGGGCCTTTTTGGTGGTGGTCTCTTATCTACCCATACAAGTGGCGCACTGTTATTGGGAGACATGTGGTATGAACTTTGTGGATCTCCAGGCGTTCTGGAACTTTCCTGTAGAAAAATGTGAAGAAAAGTGTGTTTTTGTTCAAAGTTTGCAGATTGCAAAGGTTTCTGGGTAACAAAAACCTGCTGAGAGCCACACATGTCACCCCACCTTGGATTCCAAGAGGTGTCTAGTTTTCAAACTAGGACCCTAAATCCACTGTTACCCACTTTGCAAAAAAAGGGTCAGTTTTGAGTTGAAAAATGTGAAGCGTCCACATTGTGTTTCGGGCCCTCTCCTGTCAAGGTCACTATGCTTACCCTCACAAGTGAGGTGCTATTTTTATCAGGAGGCTTGAAAAATGCTTGGTAGAAGGAAGTTTTTGGCTTCCCACAGATTCCCGAACTTTCCATCAGAGAATGTGAGGAAAATGAGCTTTTTTGTAAAGTTTGAGGTTTACAAGGGATTCTTGGTAAAAAAAAGAACTTTGTGAGAGCCACACAAGTCACCCAACCTCGGATTCTCAAAAGTGTCTAGTTTTTAAAAAGGTGCAAGTTAGTTAGGATTCTCTAGGTGTCAGCTGAGCTAGGGCCATAAATCTACCGCTATCCACTTTGCAAAAAAGGGTTAGTGTTGAGTGGAAAAAATATGATGTATCCACGTTGTGTTTTGGGCCCTATCCTGTCACAGGCCTAGGCCTACCCACACAAGTGTGGGATCATTTTTTTTAAGAGACTTAAGGGAATGCTGGGTTTAAGGACGTGTGTAGCTCCCTGCAGATTCTAGAACTTTCCATCACAGAAATGTGATGAAAATATGTTTTTTTAGTTAAAGTTTGAGGTTTGCTAGGCATTCTGGGTAAAAAAAAAACTGGTGAGAGCCATGCACATAACCCCACCTTGGATTTCCTTGTAAGTCAGAGTGTAAATTTAAAGACATTTTGAAAAATGCCCTAGTGCGGGTGCCCACTAATTCAGAGATATACAAATAACCACTGCTCCTAAACAACATATATGGTGGCAATTCATTTCAGAAATACACAGGTTTCCTTGATACTCATTTTTCGCACTACATATTTCACCATATGAATTAGTTGATACTCGGTACACAATGCAAATCCATTGTACGGTACAGCTCAGTTGTTGGTTCTGGATACCTTTGGTTTTTGGAGAACCTACAAACCCTACATATATCCCCACAACCAGAATGGCCTAGCAGACATAATGATAAATTGCTTTTGTAGATTGCCCGTTGTGACAAAAGATTACAGATAAAAACATCATAAATGGCCATTTATTCCGATTTATTTTCAATATTTCTTTATTTCAAGAGTTTGTTTCTTTTGGAATACTTTGAGAGATCTACATATATGACCACTTGCTGAATTCAGATCTTTCGTCTACTTTTCAGAAATCTATAGCTTTCCTGGATAACCCATTGGCTTCACACTGGTTTCCACCACAAACTGGAAGTAGGTTGAGAGCACAAAAAATAGGAAACATTGGCTACCTTTTTGAAAATGCCAAAACTGTTGTAAAAAGTTCATTTTTTTATTCCGTTCTGCATGCTTCTGAAAGCTGTGAAAATGGTGACTTTAGCATAGCACACCGTTCATTGATGCCATATTTAGGCTTTAAAAATGTGCTGGTTTTACATTTCCACTATGAAAGTGTCATATTAATTTGCACCAGGATACCCTCATGTGTGATAGCACGCTTTACAAATGCACATAACTTAATGTTTGGGATGAGCCCTTTGGCATATTTTCTCTTTAACAGTGTGTTGCTGTTGATTGAAATGCTATTCCGATGACGGTAATTCTATTACTAATAATATCAATATGTAATAATAGTAATTTTCCTGTAAGGTATGGTAGTCTGCATAAGGAATTCTTTCATGTAATTGCATCAATCGTGAAGTGTCCATGCACTGTGATGGAGGTGCACTCCCTCTCCTTTTCCAACCATACAACTACCCTTTCTCCTACTCATATCTCTTCTACTATGCATAAACGCATATCACTATTTATTCTCCTGCCCTTGCCCATGTTGCTAATCCTATTCCAAAAAACATGCTTACCCCCAATTCATACTCCCGTTCCTAAGCATACCTTTGACACTATTACTAGTCATGCTGCTAATTTCTTGCTCTGACTCACTTGGACTTCTGGGCTAACTTCTACTCATGCTTACTTCTACACTTTTGTCCACTCCTATTTATGCCTACTCTTTTTCCTATCTATTCGTGTTCCTTCACATTCTCCTGCTGCTCTTCCATCTTCTCTCATATCCCAACACTTTTTCTTTTAACACCTGTTGAATTTATCTTTCTTTGCACCTCGCTCTCTCTTGCCTAAAATGTCCATGCAATGATTTAGCTTCATCTGCTCTAATGCTATGCAAACTCTTTCCCTTACAACTATTCCTGTTCTTATGCCATCTTCCCTATTCCTCTACTCCAATCTCTGCACTTCTCACTTCACTCAATTGTCTTGCCTGCTTTTTCCTCAATGGAGATGATTGACTCTCTCTCGCAAAAGTCAAAAGTTAAACTACAGAGCAGAGTCAAAATTTGAACTGACAATTTTCCACCTGCTAATGTACAGAATCCTGAAATATACCAGGAATTATTAAGGATAGTTGCGTTGGTGATTCATCTGCCTGAAACGCCCTTTTTAACTCACAACAAACCTGCAACATACCCAAGTTATCTGTTCACTGTTCAATGCACCCAACTCACTGAACAGTGTGCCAACATGAAGCCCACTTCTCTATTCCTACCATTAGTTATACCTTTCTTTGACCCCAAATGCACTCACACCTACATGTTTTAGTCTAAGAATTAGCTCCTATCTGATGTACATGCTGCTACATGCCGGGTGAGTCAATGCTGATCAACCTAAAATTGCCAACTTTACTTTCAACCTTGATTTGCACATTCTGTTTGTCACTGCATCACGGTAAAATGCACATACCCAATGCATCATTGACTTACTAATGTAGCATCTTCCCCAGCCTGGGTACCCACCAATACATGTCTTTATTTTTCTGTATGTAACTGTGAACTCAACCATCTGAAATCAGCCTTCATTACATTCTGCCCTAACACCTTCGTCACAGCTTTATGGAGTCCATCAAGAGCCAAAAGGGTTCCATCATGGCTAACTCACAAGACACTATATCTCACCCTCTGTTAAATTATTTTACTCTCTCCCTCTCTCTCTTTCTCTCACTCTCTCGATACATATATATATATATATATTCCAACCAAATCCGACTTCACATGAAAATCAGACACCGACACTGGAGATGCTTTCTGCCATCTGGCTTGGATATTTATTCTTCACGTAACGCATTTCGGAACAACTCCCTTGATCACACAATTACATGCGAACAAATCAGTTTCTTTTAAAACCAAATGCAGAGTCACATGATTAGTTACTCACTAGATATGGTAAACAGACTACTATATGTTTTTTTCAACCATCTTCGTGAAAAGTTATCTTGACATAGTGCCAATAATCTCTTTACATCATTAGTTACAATTCACTCTTAGTCACAAATGGATTAGATTTAAAAAGATACATATTATCTCATATATTTACAATTTAATCGAATCATCCATTTAGACACAATTTGAATATAGAGAAAATTTGACACTATTTAGAATACTTTAAATCATTATTTCATTAACATGTAGTCCTTGTCATTCCATGTAATAAATTATATACAATACATCGTCAGATAATCTTTGTCATCAGCAGAGGATTGCGGTTGCATGAGTTATAGTTGCCTGCACTAACTATAACGGGGGAATTTCAATGGTTTTTTAAGTGAATTTGCAAGGTTTTTTAAATGCTAATTCCTAACTATAACGTGTGTGAAACCTATGGTTTTTTCAGTGAATATATATAAATATATATATTATCTACTGGCGATAGTTATAGTTAGGACCGTGTTTCCATAGGAAATCCGCAACATTCTATTTGGAATAACTTTGGCGCCGGTTGACGAATCCTCGCGAAATTTTCTAAATAGGTGGGGCGCTCCGCTCCGCTCCTACTCTGAAAGTCTCGGGGGGATTCGTCAAGCGGGGGCTGAGAAAAAAGAGGGGTCCCAAAACGCGTTTTCCCCATGCAATTTTCCATAGGGACCTTTAGTCCAAGGTACAGCCCGAACGGTTGAACAGAATTACTTGAAATTTGGCAGAGAGGTAGTCCTCAGCTCAGGGATGTGCCTTTTGCATATATGGAGTCAATCTGTTCAGTAGTTCCTGAGAAAATTGCAGTGAAATGCACATACATATCTATAGCCGCGCACCGTGCGCGCACCCTAACGTGCGCGAGCGTAATTCTGATTGGTTGTTACATGTCAGTCAACGTTCGAATCGGTCGAAATCAGGAAGTGTCGGCCGCCATTTTATTTGTTTTCAGTGCGAGAGTGGAAAAGGAAGGTGGCGAACGTGAAAAGGGGGCAGGGTAGAGAGTTCCTGACCCCCTAGCCTTTGTCAGGGGGTCCCTGAAGGACCCCGAAGGCAGAAAAAAACATTGTAATATTTTTTTTTAAAAATCGCGGGGGTGCGCGCACTGTGCGCGCACGGTGAAAAACCCCCAAAAAAATTATAAAATAATATATAAAAAAATAATAATACATACATAACTTAGCATTTAAAAAACCGTACAAATTCACTGAAAAAACCATAGGTTTCACACACATTATAGTTAGGAATTAGCATTTAAAAAACCTTGCAAATTCACTTAAAAAACCATAGGTTTCACACATGTTATAGTTAGGTGGATATTTCACTCGTAAAAAACCAATGAAATTCCCCCGTTATAGTTAGTTCAGATAACTATAACTCGCGCGCCCGCAATCCACTGCTGATGACATCACATATTACATCACTCATGACATGGTCAGTGGCATCACTCATGACATCACTGATGACATCATCCTTGTGATAGAGTGAAATATCCACCTAACTATAACATGTGTGAAACCTATGGTTTTTTAAGCGAATTATATATATATATATATATATATACATATATATATATATATATATATATATATATATATATATATATATATGTATATATATATATATGTATCACAGTACAGCAAAAATGCACTGAAGCCTAGTTTCTGGTAACAACCAGGCCGTTATTCCAAGATCCTCGTGTCAGCACACTGGGTTCCTTCCTTACACATTTTGGCTCAGGTACGGCCCTTGCTCACAGGTGAATCAATTTTGCCTCATAGAAAGATTGCGAATATATGCAACTAGGCTGCTATGTGATTCAATGTTTTTGGGTCCTACAGATACCTTTTTGCTCTGCTATGATGTTGGACAATGTCTTGTTGGATTGCTTTCAAGAGCATGACCCGCTTGCCTTTGTTAGCTGCATTCAAGGTCAAACCTGCATCCACAAGTAAACAACCTACTTGTGTGAGAGCTTTATCGTGCTCTTTCTGTGTAGCTCTGAAAAACAATATTTCATTGCTATAATTGATCATATTAATGACAGGCTGTATGATTTGTCGAATGACGTCTTAAAAAAGTTCTGCAGTGGATGACAAACCAAAACGTAGTCTTTTGTATCAAAACAGACCGACGTGTGTAGAAAAGGTTGCAATGTAACTGCAACTTTCTTCGTGTTTCAACTGATGATAACCTTTATTTAAATCAAGGCAAGTGAAGACCTTGGCACCATTGTGGGCCTGTATGTCGCTCTCATTCAATGGCCTTGTTTGCCAGATGCATGTCAACGCATATGCGTACAGCTCCTTCACTGTCCTTTTTGGGCACTACCATTATGGGAGAAACCCATGGCGTGGGACCAGTAGACCACTCAATGATATCATGCTTGAGTAACGATTCAAGTTCTTTTTCAATAGCGTCTTGAAAGTGAAAAGCAATTTATCTATTTCTTTGAGTAACAGGACGGACATCCTCAATAACATGTAGCTTCACTTTTATAGTCTTAGGGCCTTATTACGAGTCTAGCGGTTCATGAACCAACAGACTTGCGGTGACGCTACGGTCCAGCCACTGCCACACCAGCGGTCCGATTGCCATATTATATGTTTGGCAGTTGGACTGCCATTTGACTACCCCAACCGCCAGGGAACCGCGTTCTCTGTTCGTGACGGTCAGGGGCTCAGAAAATGCTGGCAGGGCTGCTGCAGCACCACCATGCGTATTTTGAGTTTCCTGACTGACAGCCTTACATTGATGTCAGCACTGTCATGTAAAATCCAGCTATTACCTAACTATATGGGGCTAGAGCACCATATTGGAAGGTGCATTCAGGGGGGCACATGTTATGCCCCCTGTGTGCAAGCACCCCTCAGTTCCAGCACAACATGGACTTTACAGTCCATGCCGTGCTGAAACACACTATAACGGTCCCATGGCGGGCAGTATTAAAGGGTCATTGAGCCTTTTTACTGCACTGCCGCTGGCCACCACGCTGCCCGCCCACCAGACAATGATTTGTATCATAATCTGGTGGGCGGGCAGCGTTCAGATTTGGTGGCACGCAAGCGGGGCGGTAATGAACCGCTCCACTCCAGCACTGGCCAACTCATAATGAGGCCCTCCAGCTTTCCAACACAATGAAATATAGAAGGAAATTGACTTGCTCTGAACTTATGTGCTAATTTTGGGGCGGTAGGAGGCCGCGGGTCCAGTGGAAGGTGCTTACGAGACCTGCAGTGAATGGGGCATTTGATATCCCGGACTTTGAGCTATATCATGCCTGCGCCCAAGCCCACTACGTCTACTATTGGGTGCATCTGCTGGCATGCATGCCACAGGTAGCGGCGGACCACTGGCTAGCGGACCCGATCCCCCTCGATGGAATGATACATGCACATCCTCGTTCTCGAAGCACTGAGCCAACTACAATCTCGGGCGCGGTAGATGCATGGCAGTATATCATGAGGGTCCTGGTTGTCTCGACTCTTTACTCCCCGACTTTACCTCTGACGTACCACCCACGGCTGTCGCTGCTGCAGGAAGCAGGCTTCAGACAATTATGCGCTCGAGTGTGCAAACGAACCTGGGGAGATCTGTTTTGTGATGGCAATTTTTTATATGTGAGATTACGGCAGGGTATGCAGGCCATTCTCCCGAGCTTTCCACGGGAGCCGACGATCCTAAAGCCGCTGAACCAGATGTTACAGAGCGCGTGTCCTGGACACCTGGTTTCCAACTTGTACCGAACGATACGAGCGGAGTGCGAGAGCCCTCACAGTACTGCGCGAGTGCATTGGACGGCTGATCTGGACTGGGACATTACGAATGAACAATGGCAATACTGCTGCTTACAAACTGCGGAAATTTCAGCTAGTGCCAGGTTGCGCATAACCCATTATACATTTTTGCAACGTATGTATTGCACCCTTGCTGGGATGTGCCGTTTTGGGCTGCGGGACACAGACCGATGCGACAGGTGCGGTGGATTGGGAGCTGGGTTCCTGCATTTAGCCTGGGAGTGCCCGAGGGTGAAGGAATACTGGGGACAAATCTTCGAAGCGCTCTCTGAGATGACGACCTTATCGATAGACTGTGACCCCTTAGTTGCGCTTCCAGGCTACACCAGACACATTCCCAAGGCACGTCGCCGCTATGTCTCACTCTCGCTGTAATTAGCGAAACGTAGGGTGGCCTGCAGATGGGGTAGAGGGCGGGCCCCTAAATTTAAGGAATGGCTGGAGGATCTGGTGTACTGTCAGGACCAACTTACAATTTATGCGGAGACATTGCCCTGCACTTCGAGACCAAGAGAAATATGGGGTCCTCTTACGCAATACTTGCTGGCTCGTACTGTAAGCTCTCCCCCGACCAGCCCTGTAGCAGCAGGGAGCGATAGCAGAGTTTCCCCCTTATAATCTAATGATGTCCTGGGAATCAGAGAAGAGATAATGCTTTCTCATCGTGTGGCAGCGGGAAGGGGCGCAATGTGAGAATGGGCCTATCTAGGCAATATGCAATGTAGTGTGTACCTAGTGCTAACGAACTTACCCATTTGGAGCCTCAGCATCAATCGATACTACACTGTGATATGCACTGTATCTGAGAAGGGACTAGTTGAGACGTTAAAAGTGACCCCACAGGACGTACCCGTACATGACACTTAAGGAAAAACTACCTGCAGTTGCAGACATGCCCCGCTGTCTCCTTGCTTATGTAACTTTGATTATGCTGCTCATACAATCTGTATATGTTGCTCTGTCTACTTACTGTATGAAATATTATTGCTTTGAAAATTACAAATAAATATTAAAAAAAAAAAAAAATAGAAGGAAGGAAATTGACTTACTCTTTTGGAGTGAACATTCATGTTGTAGTTTACGGAAATTAGTCCCATATCAGCAGCTGTGCTGGAACTGAGTAGACAGGCACTTGACACTGTACCTTAAAACACATGTATGGGTGGTTGCACCTTAGTTTTTTTGAGTTTCATCATCGCTACAAATGAACTTTGACTTTTTAAGGGCTTTGAGGAAGCCCATGTATATTCATTGGTTTTTAATGGCATAAGTTGCGTTAATGGAAACATTTTATTATATTTCTCCACAGGCATAATGTTTATCGAAGCACCACTGTCGATGATGAAAGGTATCGAACAACCATTTATTTTCAGTGCAATGTTTGGACAATGTTGAAATGACTTTGATTTCAGCATGTCGACTTTTCTTTGACTCACATTTTTATTCACATGCGACCAGTTAAACAAGAACATGCTTTTCTGAGGTAAACATCAGAATGGGACAACTATTTTCGTCACTTTCACTTGATACCGATCAAGAGGAACACTTGACAATGATTTAAATGACAATCAACTTTTTTCAGTGTCGATTTGTCTTAACTGATGTCGCCGCTTGGCTTTGTGGGCGAGCGTCGAACGTTGCTTTTGGAACTTTCTGGCAGCCATTTTGTCTTTGTTCTGACATACTTGCTTTTTCCTTTGATTTGCAAACTGTCACAAAATGGTCCTCTTTCCTACAGCGCTTACATATCTGTCTAATGGCTGGACGTTTACCTTCGTGTGGAAACGAAAATCCACATCTAAAACACAACTTCTTTTTATGTGTAGACATCACTATGTGTCTTTCAGACTGTGGCTTTGGTTTACTTTTCACACTCATGATTGATTCATTCTGGGTACCTCTGACCTTCATGTAAGCAGTTTGTCTATCAGCACTCTCTTCAGCTTTGGCAGCCATTAACACTTGCTCCAGACTAAGAGTTTCTCTCCGCATTTGTCATCTAAATGAATCTGACAAGCATGGATCAATAACTCTAAGACGTATTGCTGCTTCATCATTACATTCATCGAACTTACAGTCCTTGATAAGGGTGTGAATTCTCTCCACAAATTAATCTATGTTTTCACCAACTTTTCTATCTTTCTTGTGTGAAAATGTTTCTTTCGTAATCTACATTGGGCATTGGATTGAACTCGTGATTCAAAGTTTCTTTAATCTGATGGTTTGTGATTTCTTCGTCAGTACATGTCATTTTCCTTATGACTTCTTTTACACCATCATCAGCAAGGGTTTTGAGGTATTTGGTAGTCTTTATGTTATCAGTCTTTTCAAGTGCATCAATGAAATCTTCAAATGTCTATGTCAAATCAATCCATCTTTCCCCAATATTTATCTTTTTGGTGGTATCAAAAGGTGGTGGTGGTTTCAGGAAGACAGTGGCATCGTAGATATTTATGGTAGTGGCAGACATTGAGTGTGGAGCTCTGTCAAGGTATGTCGGCTATCTACTAGGTCTTGTATCATCTGCACCATCGCTAAGGCTTTGCAATGAATCAGCCTCCAGATTGTCCTAGACAGTCCAAGGTACAGTGTGCTCCTTGGTCTTCATCGGAGCCCCGCACTTTCTGGAGACCTCTAGAGGAGTTGTTCTGACCCACCACCTGACAGCTTTGGTGGTGTTGAAGAGATGGTGTTGCACACACCCGGTGTTAACTATAATATTATGGAATTTCTAGTTAAACTGTGTTTTAATATATTTTTTTAACGAAAGAGGAAGGTGCACCAGTAAGAAGTCCAAAGCAATATGGAAAGTCCTTATTGTGTTTCTTTAATTCTTGTATATTTTCTTAAAAACAGACATCAGCCAACGCGTTTCGTTCTATAAGACAAGAACTTCTTCAGGGCTCTACTTTAGCGACGTTGGATTCTCGCAAATATCAATCAGTTTCCACACGATTAATAGATCGTTATTGAAATGAGACTCAGTAATGATGTGTATAACATTGAGTCAAATAAGTATCTTTCAAAAAGTCTAAATGACGTATGAAAATCACTTGAGAGGTATAGTAAAGGATACCAATATGTCCTTTAAGTCGTGACGCCAAGTGGCAGGAGTCTGAATGTTAAATAGACATTTCAGAGCGCTTTTCCGTATACGAAAAGCAGCGAAAAGCGTAACGCGATAGACCAGCACACCTGTAAGTTAGCTAACTTACAGGTGACTGAGTCTCATTTCAATAACGATCTATTAATCGTGTGGAAACTGATTGATATTTGCGAGAATCCAACGTCGCTAAAGTAGAGCCCTGAAGAAGTTCTTGTCTTATAGAACGAAACGCGTTGGCTGATGTCTGTTTTTAAGAAAATATACAAGAATTAAAGAAACACAATAAGGACTTTCCATATTGCTTTGGACTTCTTACTGGTGCACCTTCCTCTTTCGTTAAAAAAGTCTTTATATCTGTAAATCAGTAAAGTCCTTCTGCGGCGGACTTTTGGAAGAATTGTGCACAGGACTCATATATTTTTGTATACAGTAGACTGAGGTGCAGAACCGGTGGTCAGCCGTGGTGGTGCTCTGTAGTTATGTGTTTTAATATATGTTAGCGTGCTGGTCAGGAATGAGGTTGCCTCCCTCAATAACTAAATACTTAATAATGCAAGTGTACACTGTCACTTGACCTGGCCGCACAGCAAAACATTATTTGACTACTGTAATCACCAATCTTACACATATATGAAGATGCTTAACAGAATGTATCAAGTTATGTGCACTTGTTTATTCTGGAGGGTAATTTCCCATGCTTGCAAAATGTTTTTATTTTAAACACAAAATACTTTAGTCAAAGTACAAACATCAATGCTCAGAATAACACAGTAAACTATTTGATGAGTTATCCTCCAAACAGAAGACTAGGCTTGTCTTGAAAAGTTTTAGTGTGAGTCTTTTGGAGCCCAATGCATTTCGGGAAGAAGATCCCTTCTTCAGGGATAGCGCGTTAAGCCAACTTGACAGCTTGGCAAAGTAAAACCGGTTATGCTTTGCCAAGTTGTCACTCTCTTTTGTCCCCACAGCATCCGATAAGTGATGGCTGCGTGATCACTGAAGGCATTAAAATCAGACTTAATATGGGAGAAATATCCTCTTACAGCTTCTGAGACCAAGATATCATCAATGGTCGAGTAATGGGACAGAAAATAAAATGTATAATCGAATTGACCTGTTTTAGGGTCATGTGAATTAATTATCTCAAGGCATTGACTATTAATAATCTGTTGATTGTATTAACATATTCATTATGCCTAAAATGAGGGGTTAAATGCCCATGACCATCATTCAATCCACACACTGTGGAGTCAGCCCTACTACAGTTAAGAGTTAAAATCACCCATCCAGACTATATCTAGGGATTTATAATGTGACTTCATAAGATGACCAATGTCCCTCTCCAGTGGTTCTAACACCATTGCAATATTGCCTTCAGAGTTGCTATTGTAGAAATTGATCAGGATCCTATCCAGTCCTTTATGGCCTTTGCACAGAAGAACATGATAACCGGGTACTGCAGTCTTTAGCATTTCTTTTCTGTATTTGTTTGTATCTGCCTTTGACAGCAGCGCTCCTTTTAACGTATAACATTATCTGGTGTGACAGTGCGGTACCTTTATGTATGGCCTCACCATCAGGTTTCCCCCAACGACGTGTAGATTCTCTGCAGTGCTTCACAGCGGCTAGATTTGTACTTTGATGTTTAATTTATTAATGCATTGATTCCGTACTTTGACAATGGCGCAAGTGGCATGCGCAAGCAGTTTGCTTGGACCACGGCAAACTCTCTGGGAGAGCACTGTCAATCTTTGGGTTATTATCCCCTATCTTGTTGCCATTTGTATGGCCTTCTCCAGCCTGGGTACCAGCCAACGACTATGTCACACGGAGCTTAGCATTACATGCTTTTTATTTCTTTTGCTTTTAACTGCGAACTCAACATTCTAAATCAGCCTTCATTGCATTCTGCCCTAACACCTATGTCACAACTCAATAAAGTACATCAGGGTTCAATCATTGGTAACTCGGAAAACACTACGACTAGTATATCTAAGACACAAACTAATCCATGCTGACACACATTTTCCTCTGGAATAGCACTTCATGGGCTCACACAAATCAATGGGATGGAGTCACAGAGCAGGCTATTGAGGATTAATTTAACTTTGGTGACAGGTAAAAAAGCATGTCACACCCTACGACGATTGAAAGGACTACAACAATCATTCTGGACCTGTTCTCCCCTTCACTCTCTCATCTGGCTCTAATAACACTCACTGACCCTTTGAACAAGGTATTCCATAACTATCATGTTCCCTTTGAGCAAGGGACTTCATGATGTTGAATTTCCACTTGGTGCAAACACACCGCCTCTCTCACAAGAATATTCCTAGGAGTCTCTTTTTACTTCACTCTAGGGGAATAAACCATGAGCCATGCAGTCAAAATCCAGTCAGGTAACCTGTAGGAGAGAGTGTTCCTCCATTGCCACAAGGGGGCATGCCATTAAGACAGACAAGCATTGCCTCTTTGGACGGAGGAAATCTTGTGTATATGACTGTGTGCCAAGTGTGGGTGAGGCCCTTTCTTTCAGCAAAGATTTGCATGCACTGTTTGGTTGTCATAGTTTTGGCCTGCTTGAAACAAATGTTCACTGGTCTATGAGGCAGTGCATCAAGTTTGCATTTGGCTTACCTCCTGCCAGCATTGCTCAGCTTCATTGAAGAGGTGGGATAGCATACTGGGTGATATATCCACCAGTGGCACATTCTGGACTTGCCAAGTGCTAATCTGTCCTAACCTTAGACACTGAGGGTGCTGTCTCCTTCTTGTGAGGCCCCATGCCAGGCAAAGGGCATTTGGTTAGGCCTCTTTTAGCCAAAACAGCAACCTATCCTCCGTTGGGGCTGCTAGGCAAAAACAAGGCCCTTGGGAGTGTCATGCAGCAGTACCTACATTTGCTTTCCTTACATTTACAATTACGGGAATATCCTCATTTTAAACCTACACAGAAACACCATTCAGCCAATCAGGTGTCTACTCACTGTGTTACTAACAGACCTAAATGGCATATAGGGTCCACAACACTGTCTAACCATCTGTAATCCTGGAAATTATGTCCAACACTCACTCCCTGAAAATTCAACATGATCCCTCCAACTGGAATTCATGCCTGAGCCCCGCTCATACTGAAACCGGTCACCATACCAGACGCATTCCTACAAGCATCTCAGCAGATACCCTCAGTCCATAAATACACCACTGATGTCCCATATATGGGTGCGCTATGCCTTAGATAATCTGCATGACAGTGGCGTGCCCAAATTTTGGAGGTGTCAGGGACAGTGTTAACCTCAAGTACCTTGACCATGAAATGTTTATAAGAATTTAAAGTGCATTACAGAAACAAGAAAAATGCAATTGCAGCATTGAATCAATCAAAATTCATAGAAATCAATTGCCATAAAGGCTTCCAGTTAAAGAAATAATTAGTAAAGTCTAAAATAGACTGAGGGCCTGATTTAGAGTTTGGCGGACGGGTTACTCGGTCACAAATGTGATGGATATCCCGTCTGCCGTATTGCAAGTGCCAAAGGATATAATGGACTTGTAACATGGCGGACGGGATATCCATCACGCTTGTGACAGGGTTACCCGGTTTGGCAAATTCTAAATCAGGCCCTAAGTTTCAAATGTTCAGCAAAGCAATAGGAAATCGGAAACCTCCCTAGTAGAGACCCAAACATCTGGCTCACCTACAAACTAAAGAGCTTATGTTAATATTTTCAGCATAGAAAATCATTGAAACTGACAAGTCAGCATGATGTGAGCATTATTACATTTCATAACCCTATCATCTAAGCACTAACATACTACATGAGTGTTGATTCACCTCATCTAATCCAACTAACTAGTTACATTAACAACAGAAAACAATTGTGAATATATTCAATACCATGTGCTAGCAGGAAGTGCCTTGAAAGTAACATAAAGGATTCATCTAACGAGTTCTTCCAGAACAATGTCAAACAAAATAAACAGTGTAGATCTTGCTACATGTAGTGTCGAGTGAGAAATACAGTCACAGAATGAACAGCATGATTCTGCAGCCATTTTAATAAAGATGGAGATGAGGTCAAACTGAGGCCTAGTTAGCTCAAACCAGAAAAACACACTAAAACACATCATAATGATTTAGTTCTATGCCAGTATACATAATGAAATTTAAACCCAGAACAATTAAAATTAATGCTCATTTTAGTTCAAATGTGGAAAACTAACACACATAGATACCTAGGGGCAGATTTACAATCCCCTTGCGCCACCAGTGCGTCACTTTTCATGACACACCGGCGGCGCATTTCACTGCCCCATATTTACAAGGACAGGAAAAGCCACCCTGATTACTTTTCCTCTCCTTTTAAATATATCCCCTTTACACGCAAAGTGTTGCGTGAAAGGGGCGTTCCATTGGTGTTGCTGTGGGTGTTCCCACACAACACCCATGGAACCTGACACACTTCCAGATTTACGAGGAATCGTAAACCTGGAAATGTGTTCGAATGGTACGCCATCCTAGGGGTGGCTTAGCGAGGTGCAACAAAGAGAAATGTTTTAATTTCTCCTCGTTGTTTTCCTCGTTCAATGCGTGCTGCATTCTACAGCACACATTGAAAGAGGAAAATACCTGTACTGATTGTTTTTGTGCAGGAAGGTGCCCCTTCCTGCACAAAAACAATCTCCCCATGACGCAGGCATGCTTGCACCATGGTGCAAGGGTGCCGGCGCATGGCAGCTGTTTGTGTGCAAGTGCAGGGAAGAGCACAGGAATGCGACATATTATTGTAAATATGTTGCATTCCTGTTCTTTGAAAGTGCCGCAGCATGGCACAGCCAAAGGGCTTGCGGTGCCGCGCGGCAGCACTTTTTCTAAATATGCCCCTTAGACCTCTACTAGGCCACAGAATGCACCACCCTTTGACACTATAAACATGCATAGATAAACACATGGGAATCAGCAAAAGCTCTGTACCGCTGTTGCGTAAGCTACGACATTAGCTTAGCTCTACAAGCTGTGCTATCCTACCCACGGGTTCAATGCGCCAACGATGAATGTGAAAGACAGGTTATTGTAACCTCACAAAACCCTATTCAATAAGCCACTGAGATATAAATATTGCTTTTGGGTTACTAACAATCAGGGGCACTATGTAAACTGCAATAAGCCTTATTTTGTTATTCACAGTATCACATACACACTGTACTGAGTTAAATGAACTCTTTTGAGTGAAAGTATTCATTACAACAGGAACAATCTGTTTCTCAGTAAACCCAAAACAACTACAAAGAATATTATGTTTACAGCAAAAAGACACGTTATAAATAACAAGAATTAAATGAACATTTCTAACATGTTTTAAAATGTCATCTAAAATCCTAACACCCTAGTGCCCATTTCTATGCACTATTTTAATAGAACATGGAAGGCAGATCGACTTGCAGCCTAGAGTTTCTTAGGGAGAAGTGATGCACTGCATACCTTGTTGACAGCGAAGGCTGTCTTTATCAGCGAAGGTGTGAAGACAGTGTGCCCTGTGAAGGGCGAAGACACGCTGCAGTAGAAGTCGGTAAGACTCCCACAGGGACTCGGCTTTATCATTTTCAGGCAAAGTGCAGTCTCTGTGAAATGTGTTGGCTGTAGGTGAGACCATTTCTGGCAGAATCTTGGACGATAATCTGGGCAAAGGACCTCTCCTGACAAGTGGTCAGGTGGTAAATCTTATATACTAAATCTTAGCAGAAATTGGATTTCTGACATAGGTTTATGAATGTCTGACATAGATTATGTGCATCAAGGTGTGCCTCCCAGACGTTTCCTTATGAATAAGGCAAAAGGACATCTATTCAGTCTACATTATATTGGTTTTATGTCTGTATGTGTTCTTATTTAACCTTGACATAGTAAAAAGTAGATATTTTACCCAGATGAATGATGCAGTAAGTGTTATGTCTATGTCATTAATTGAATAGCCTAATGTTTTCCAAATTCTTCGAAAGATAAGGTCAGACAACATCTGCATCTAATGGCAGACATGGCAATGATTCTTCATATATCAGAAATGAAGGCGCCTTCCATTGTTTAAGAGTGAGAAGATGGCGCCCTCAATTTGCCAAGATGGAGTTGGGAGCCTACATAAGTTGGAGTCGAACCATAGCGGCCTTACGTCGTCCTCAGCTTGTACATCTGAATGTGGCATTATGGGGGCATATCTAACCAATAGTGATTTATCTAAAGTATAGGGAAATCCCTGCTCTCAAATTACTGAGGTCTCAAAAACTTAACGTAAAATATATACTGATTCAAACTATGTGTGTAAAATATATTAGAAATCATTCAATATCAAACATATAGATGAAGCATAAAACAAAGGCAATCAATACATGATAGATGTGTAAGGGTGGGCGTAGTTCTACGCAAAGTGAAGTTCGCACTACGCGAGCTACGCGTAGCACTTCGCGAACTGCGTAGTAACATGTTCACACTGTGCAAGATGTTGTTTTCAATGATTGCACAGTGCGGACAAGCAATCGGCCCTGTGCAATCATTGAAAATGGCATCTTGCACAGTGCGAGCTGCAGTTTTCTGCTGCTCGAGTAGATTTTTACTCGAGCGGCAGCTTTCTCAACGCGAACTGGTAGTTTCTCATCGCGAGCGGTCGCGATCATACGTGACCCCTCGCAATGAGAAACCTGACCTCCTCGCGTTGGGAATCTCGCCAGGAGGTTTATTTTCCATGCTCGCGATCGCCAACTTGATGTTGCTGATCGCGAACAAGGAAAAAGTCTCGCCGGGATGTCATTTTGCTTGCTCGCGGTCGCCAACTTGACGTTGAGGACCGCGAGCAAGCAAAAAATGACCGCAGCACTACGCAACACTACGCTACGCGTGTTCGCACTGTGCTACGTGCAGTTCGCGTAGTGCGAAGTAGCGCGAACTTCGCAAACTACGCAAGCGTAGCGTAGTGCTTCGCCCAGGCTTAGTAAATAGCAAAAATGATACATATAATAAGTATAGTAAATCAAAAATACTTTCAAACCTTGCTTTGTTTCAATTAATCAATATTAACTGAATATATTGTAGTCTATCTAAAATGTGGTATGCATTTTGCCACTAAAACATACCAGTGATGATATGGAATAGGCCTGATTAAAAATATGCTGTAAAAAAATCTAAAATTAAGAACATGTTTAAAAGGTATAAAATTATATAGGATTTTCTGGTATTAATGGCAAAAAATATTGTTTGCCCATTGATTGACTCAGGTGTTTAGTTCATTCCTCATCAGAGGACATGTCGACATCATCATGTGCACACACAGCATGTGTGTGTTTTTTATGAAAACCATACAAAGTATGTACTTGGTTAACAATCTGTGTATTCAAAGGACCAGCAAATGTGTTACTTGATTGAGGCCTTTTATGGTAATTGCAGCTCTTCTTCAGTGGATTTGAAAGCTAGCAATAAGTCTATCCACTCATCAAGAGCTACGTTGAAAAGTGCCATTGGTGATATTGCTCTGTCATAGGTAGCATCCTGTAGAAGGGACAGATGCAGTGCTCTGCATTGCCTCTGGTGCTCATGTAAATTTGGTTTATTGTTTCCCTATCAAGATGAGCCACTGGGGACTGCTTCAGATGTGAGTCCAAGATGATTTCAGTCAGTTTATGCACCAAAACACAGGTTTTACTTGAGTAAGATTAATTTAAAAAATAATATTTTTTATTGAAATTGTGTCATGTGTCGTTTACAAAACTTAGCCTGGTCGCATGTTTCCCAGTGTCTACGCAGGGCCATGAGGGGGTAGCTGTGTGTGCGTAAAGTGCTAGCCAGCCATCAAATGAGATGGTTACCCATGCCTAGTACCTGTAGATTCTGCATGGTGATATGTTTCTGGGGCTCTTGCTGCACTTCTCCCCAGGACCGACCCAGCACTCCCACAAAGGAAGCATGCAGAAGTAATTGGCCCGGCGGAAGCTTAAAATCAGTCAATTGGTCTTCTATTGATAGCAGGGGTCCGTCCGATATATGTCACCAATCTTCCAGATTGCAGCCCGCAAACCAGCGTGCTACCCACTGCAGCTGCAAGGCCAAATAGTAGAGTTCGAAGTTGGGCACACTGAATCCGACACAATCTGTCGGCAGATAAAGTTTGAGGAGTGCCACTCTGATAACAGTATAGTTTACTATAATGAGATCAGAGTCCTCAGAAAGGTCTTCCAGAGTGTGTAGTATTGCTAGGTGAGATGTATGCCATTTACTTATACATTGGGTCAGGAGTGTTAATATTAAAAGTGAAGAGGCTGGACTTATTCCAGGTTACTCTAAGGCCTGAGACAGAGGCAAATTTGGCTAACAAGTGTTCAATGGTGAGGTGATCCCCTATTGTTGGCCTTAAACTTGCAAAAGGGGTCCTAAGGGCTCCGGGGCTAAAGAAAATAACAGTGGAGATAGCAGGCATCACTGGCAGGTTCCCCTCTGTATCGCTATGGGATCTGATATAGGTCAACCAATGTTTTCTTGTGTAGCATTTATTTTATGAAATGTGAGCATCCAGGGCTCACTGAGTTCAAATAGCCAAGCATGTCCTAAATAGTATGTTAGAGTGTCTCTGCAGCTTTGTTCAACTGGATATGTGTACTCCATGGTGCTGATTTCCTAGTCAGAACAAGAAAAGATGATGATACCACAGCAGATTAGCAGTATGATGATTGGAAATCCTCCAAAGGGGCTGGAGAACAAAGTGATAAAATTACTGAATCAGTCCAAAAACTGCTTTAAATTCAGTCACTAGACCAGATCCAATGTCTTTGAAAAGATAAACATCACCTGTTGCCACAGACAAATTAAATATTGTTTGTATAATATCAGCAAAATGCGTTGGGTCTTGCATGTGTAGCAGCCTTTGAATTTCTTAAGCAGTTCTGGCTGTCTGCAGATTATAAACTTCAACTGCTGAAGTCTAAGGGACTTTTTTGTAGGAGAACAGACAATAATTTGTTTAAATCGCCATCACTCATAGATTTCATGCTTATACTAGACCAAGGGAGTGTGTTCTTAATGCTATTTCAAGGTGGAGGATACAAGGTTCTTCCACAACACTATATTGTTTCTGAAACTGTTATCAGGTATGGCTAGCAAGGTTCCAACAAAACAATTACTCATGCTAGCCTGGCTGATGAGGAGGTGATACGCAGGATGCTTGTTTCCGGTCCAGAGAGGACCTGGCCTGGTAGTTTGGGGTGAACTGTTCCCATGGAGAGCAGGGTCAAGACTGATTTGCATATGGCTGGGTCCAAACTGGGGTGGCATGGTGAGCAAAGGAATGATGATTTACCCGGATCTCTTGACTGGGGGTGAGTGTTTGAAAAGTTTCAGCAATCCAGCCATCATCTTCTTGTGTTTTCAAATGAGGATCTTTATTATTCAAAGCAGCATAAACCTGTAAATCAGACATCATTCTTTTAACAGTCTCAATGTTCATATCATCTGAAATAGAACTAGGAATCATAACATCATTAATTAAAACATTTATCACATTAGGCAACTGCAATGTCTCAGTGGGTCCCACAATCTGATATGGAACCCTTTGCCAGGTTATGCCCTCAGACACAGGATATGCTGTAATATTTGCAGCATAGAGACCTCTTCGTGCTCTGTGGGATAAGGAGTGTGGTTGTAAATCGCGGACCACAGGTGAGGCAATTGTTCTTGAGGGAACGAAATATCCATTCAGTAGCAGTAGAACAATGAGTATCGTTGACAACCACATTGTACTACAGATTAATTAAATACTTCTCATGAAACCTCTGACAGACATAGCAGTCACTGGCAAAGAGTGACTGTAGAAGGGGTTGAAAGGTCTCCTGTGAAATATCCAGAGTCATTTTCAATATCATTGGTCTCTCGAGGTTCTCAAATGGGTACCACTTCAAATGACCTAGCATCAGGTGGAATTTCATAGTAAACCATGTAATTGTGCTGGACAGTAGCCACTGTCCTATTGACAGAAACAGCTGTGTTTGTCGCACTCCATGCTCTGGGTAAAGTATTCAGCTCAATTACCCCAGGCTGGAAACTCGAACTAGGAATGTTACTGCTTTGTTCAGGGGGTAGGGTATTCAGAGTAGGGAGAGGCTGGAAGGCACTACTCTGAATCCTTCTTGGTGTCTGCGGAGGTCGTAGTAGAGCTTTTTAATGTGGTCAATATACGCCTGTCTGTTCCTTCTTGAAACAGGGAGAGGAGGTAGAATAACAGTTGTGTTGCCTTTTACCCCAACAACAGTGACAGTTGATCTGTAAGATGGTTCAGAATCTTGTGGATTTTTTTCGAAACTAGGTCGACAACTTTGGGAACCCACCTGTCAGCAGCATTGATAAACTTAGCTTCACAGGTGGCAGCGTCTGACAGCTTATCTCTGACTTCTTGAATACTCGGTTAATCATTCAAATGTTCTTCCCAGAATGTTTTAAGCCAGGCAAATACATAGAAAGTCCAAAGGGAACCTCACATGTAGAACGTCATCCCAATACTCCTCCAAGCTAGTTATTTAATGCTCTCTTAACTCCATACAGATTTTTGTACCAACTGAACCTGAACTTGGGCACACAGGCAGTCACAGCTTGTTTTACCATGCCACTGGCTCCATATACAACGCCATTCGCTTCAGCTTTGAATTGGTTTCTGAATTGAAGACAAACTCTAAGGCAGACAGTGAAACCTTGAGAGCCTTAGAGGCGAAAGAAGGACTGATATCTGAATGAAATGAATGAACTGCCACCATTGACTCTAGGCACAGCAAATCTTTTACTACTGCTAAAGCACTGCCATTTCTCTTTTGCCAAACCCGTAAGAATCAAGAACTTAGGCATTACCAACCAATCAACCAATCAACCAATCAATCAATCACTATCAATACATACTTATACATATAAAGTTAGATACCCCTGCTGGGGTGATTCACTGCGCTGTATTAAGTTCTGATAGCATAACATATCCTAATATATCGGTTGGCTGAGTGAAAGGGACCGAAGTGGTCCAAATAAATCACCCAGAAGGGGATATTTGAGATCATGAGGGAATATAGCAAGGGGCTTTTGACAGTGGAGGGTTTAATCTGTTGACAAATGTCACATTGCCTAACATAGTCCTGAGTCTGTTTATGTAAACTAGACCACCAGTACCATTGCTGTAGAATTGCTGCAGTTGCGTTAATTCCTGCATTTGCAGAGGCCAAACCCTAAGGGGTTTCTTTGATTAAATCTAATCTACACAGACTATTAGGTATTTTTCTGTCTCCCACTCCTGGTATTGTGACTTCAGGAACGTTATCAAAATTAATAGTGTAGGAGTATTTTGGGTGGGAAGCCTGTAGGAGGTTTCTCACCTTGCTTGGTTGTATTTATGGCTGTTAAGATATCTGTGACTATCTTTGTTTGAGATCTGGTTAGCACTGCTACTCTAACAGTGTCAATTGCAGTCTTTGCTACTAGGTCAGTTTCACAGTTCCCTTTAGCATGAATACCATCATGCTGGTGACCTAAATTGTGCTTCACATGGATCAATCAGAGCTTGTCTTGTAAGACAGCTACCTTCCCCAACGCTGTTTATTATTTATGGGTTTTCCCTTTGAATCCTTAAATCAATTCAATCACCAATACTGCAGATTGACATTGTAACCTTGCACACAAAAGGGCAAGTCAGACACAATTAGTGTAGGAATTGACGAGTCAGCCTTTTGTATTGCAAGTATCAGGGAATTTAAATAATGCATGTTGTGCAGTACTGTCACCTAGGATATTAGTGTGGGTGCCCTGTGGGTTCAACTCACCATCCTTCACTACAACTTGTACTGCTGCGCAGGCTGCGGAGTATTTGATTGTGTTCCTACTGCACGTTGGGCAGAGCCATCTGCATAGAGATGTTCTGGTAAAATTCAATGGATTAAGTGGCTGAAGTCGAAGTAACATCTTGTTCATATTGGAGGAAAAAGCTTGTGTACAAAGCGAGGGATCATCAAGAGGCCCACTGTACCCATCTCGTTTGTAGGTCACAAGTATTCGGTATGCTTGCTTTTGTGGCCACCCCTAGTGCTGGTACAAGGGAAACAAAACATTTCTGTTTTCTCTGCACCAAAGGGCGTTCTTTTAAAATAGTTGTTTGTACAGCCGTCAGGATTTTTTCAGTGGAAGCAAAAATTGCTTCCGCCAAGGAATACAAGTTAGATTTGTAAGCAATTGGGGCACTCTGTCAGCGTATTGAGGCAAATAAGTATGTCCAAAGTTAAGAAATTCCCAATGGGATTGCAACTTTCTCAGTGTATTGGGAGGTTGCAAGGTAGCACCTTTCTGAAGGAAGTCTGGAGCTCAGCCTTTGCCCTCACTGGATAACTCATATCCCAGGAAGGTCACTCTCAAGTAGGCAATTTTTGACTTTTTAAAATTCATTTTGTAACCATGGGATGTCACTATGGTCACTACTCTGTCTACCCTGGTTAGGTGTAGGTTCAAATCACCATCAGTAATATAGATATCATCAATGTATGACAATACCTCAGTATTTGGTTGTTCAATCTCCATGATTCATGTTGAAAATAAGCCAGGACTGTTCTTATAGCCCATGGGGAGGAATGAAAACTGTACTCAGTTGAAACTGAAAGTGGTTAGATACTCACTCTCATTACCCATTGGAAATATCCAGGGTCGTTTTGTACTTTCTCCACACTGGGTTGATCACGTTTTGTAGTGCATATATTTGCGTGTGCAAATTTAAATTTGTATAGTCTAAACTATTGTATAGGAGACGTCTGGTTTGGAGAGGGCAAAAAGGCGTGAGTTCATTGGTAAGAGGCAAGGCACGATTATGCCCTGGTACTGCAACTGATCTAATATTGCTTTTATACCACGTTTTGCTCCTGGCTTTAAATGGTATTGAGCTTGTGGTTGTAGTTCACTGCATAAGGGAATGACATGCAGACTAGAGTGTTGATCCCAGCCTACTTGATTTCTGTATAGGGTTGGAGATTGCCTTGCAGCCCATTTACCGGCATAAATGTAACTGATATCCTTAGGTACTATGGGAGTGAAGACTATGACTTCCTCCCCCCGGGGTGCTTCCCTAATAAAGGCTAGAGGCCTGTCTTCTTACCCTTAGATGATATCATAATCATCAGGTAATTGTGTCCAGAAGACGGTTTTGATAATATATGGTATGACCCCTTCAATTTGTATGTTTAGATTGTAAACCCTATTAAGGTTTTTCTGGAGTCTTGATCTGTGTAAATTCATCTGTTGGATTTGCATCCAGAAACTTCTGAAGTGTCTGAGGTACTATTATTGCTTCTGCAGCACTGTCTAGGAGCCCTCTCACACAAGTTCTGAGTTTCAGGAGGACTCATAGCTAGATTGGCATGTTTCCTAGAAAGTCCTCCTACTTTCTTCTTCTTTACTGGGGTTTTAGAGTCCAATCCTTTCTCTTTCCGCTTTATGCTGATGTTAGTCTTGCACCCTGCTTCACTTTTTCTACTGTACTCCTCCTTTCCTCGGCACTCGGATTGGCTCCCCCTCTCTGTTATTTTACCTTCAGTGTCCTCAAAGGAACATGGAGAGCGGCTATTAGAATACTGATACTGCTAAGGCTTTTACTTTTTTTTATACTAACAATCTTTTTAATGAAGATTTTCACAAATCAAAGTAGTATAAAACACAGGACGCTGGTAGCATTAGAAGGCATCCACCACATTGCCATACATTCCAATATTACAGTAGTAGGTAACACTTTTGCTCAGTAAACATAGGGCATGGAGTGCTCAATGAGAGAGCATGTCAGGTGTGGTATTTGTGCATGTGCCCCTTAAGAGAATAGAAAGGAAAATCCAAGTAAACAATGTAACAATAGAGGTCGGTAGAGTAAATCGCATGACCACCAAAGCGTGAGGATGCCTTGAAGCTACATGAAGGGGGAAAGAGAAAGTGGATAGGGTGTAGGGGGCCTAAGGACCAACGCCATTGTGCCTGCTTCATTATGAAAGGGGAACGCCTTGTCAAAAATGTGGAGAGCTCTTAGTCGGGGTGCCATAAAGCAGGAGTATTCCAGGCATCTGAAATAGTTAATCAATGGTTGCCAGATGCAGGCACATTTAGTGTTGGTGTGTACGATCTTATGGGACAGGAGCTCCGTGGCCATGACATGCCAGAGGTGCGTGAACCATTAAGCAATGGAAGGAGCAGAAGGTTTCTTCCAATGATGCACTATGAGTTGCTTGGCAGCGTCCAGCATGTGACTTATTAGGTGCCAGTCAGTGTGAGTCATTGACTCCAGTTCTATGAGGTGGATGCCCAAAACAGTGTTTGTTGGAATCAGGAAGAGGGAAACCCACACTGGCCAAGGACTCCCTTCCAATAAGTCTAATAAGAGAGCATGACCACCATATATAATGAAAGTCCCCAGGTGCCACGCTGCACCACTAACATAGGTCAGAGGTAGCTGGGTAAATAGTTGGAAGGCAAGTTAGTGCATACTATCACTGCATCATCAGTTTGTATGCTGTCTTGCACCACTGCATGCTTCTGTGAGTTTTGGGGATGTTCCACCAGAGTGTTTCCCATTGCTTCTGGGAGGTGGCCTCAGTAGTGTCATCGTTCCATTGTGATTGGTATGTGTGAGGCTGCACTTGCATAGAGTGTTGACCCCTATTTCCATCATATGCTCTAACCATTTCCTCAAAGTGGGTGTATGGCCAAGATGCTCCCTGAACATTAAAAGAATGAAGTGCCCAGGGGCACAACTGGAAATATTGCAGCTGGGCCATTTCGGGGATCTGAAATTCTGCTGTCCATTTCTCAAATATCTTGATGGTTGTGCCTCCAAATAAGTTGTGCAATGTATAGCATTCTCCCTCCCCCAGCTGCTGGGAAATAAATGAGCCTCGAAGGCCGGCGTTAACTTTTTAGCGCAATCCTAGCCAAGATATCAAGGACAGTCCTAGTAGGGGTGGCAACGTAGGCGCTTCGTGGTCTAGTGTGTGTTGGGAGGCCAGATGAGGTCCCAAAGATGGCGACAGACCACCGCCGGATCCATGAGGAACCAATGCTTTTCACTTTCCCAGGCTACCCATTCAGAGTTGTGGCAGAGATGTGCTGCCCAATAGTATTCAAGAAGGTTAGGGCAGGCTAGTCTCCCCCAGACCCTGGGGAGCATCAGCAAAGCATTAGAGAGCCTGGGACGTTTATCCCCCAGATAAAGGTGCGTATATACCGTTGGAGACATACTAAGTCATCGTGTGGTATGGGATTGGGCAGGGTCTGGAATAGATAAATGACCTTTGGGAGAGTAATCATTTTGAAGATGTCAAGCCGACCTAACCATGACACATGCAGTAGTCTCCACCAGTCTTGAACAATTAGCTTGTGTCCAGGATGTCAAGGTGGGGGTCAGATTAAGACCTAGGTGGCGTATGCTTGGCGGGGTCAATTAGAAAGGGACTCGAGATTGTGGGGTGGGGAGGACTGGCTTAGGTATCATGAGGTTCAGAGCGTGCGATTTAGACGTGTTGACCCTGAAACCAGAGAACCACTCAAAATCTGTAAAGCAGGCTTTTTAATTTTGTTGCAAACTCATAAGTTATAGCCACCCCATCTCCCGGATTCCAGAGAAGAGGGTGATCCTGTCCGTCTTTTATCTTTATATTTCTGGGTTTTTTTCTCTTCCATTGCACATTTCACTTTAACGGAACCCTCAGTGCCATTTTTAGGTTTTCAGTGTGGCTTAATGGGTCGCACACCCAGGGTATCTCTACCTACAGAGGTATAAACTTCTGTGATTACTTTTGGTAGTATCAATAAGCTCAAACTCCACCTAGGAGTAAAATGTCTCAAAGGCATATGCTGGATGTGCAGCTATTAGAAAAGTAACTGCAACCCCCCACAAATTGGGGACATCAAAAGCTTTGAGATCCTATCCTGAGTGACTGCTTCCCTGCACTTGGCTCCAGCACAATAGGTGCTGCCATGGTCAATGGATTCAATCAAAAATTAGAATCAAAGAATTTGAAGACCCGCAGAATTGGTAGCAACCTTTATGAGTCAAGCTTGACAAACCCACGGAAATAGGTGCCTCCTTATCCCCAGTAGGATGCAACCATGATTACTACGGATATGTTCATAATGATGTACGGGTTCATGTGTGTGTGAAAGTGAAAAACGACTGAAGGGGTAACCGTAAGCTATGAGTCCCACATTGTGTAAGCGCTACAAGGTGTGCTTTCCCACCCATGGGTGAACTTGGTTCAATGCACCAGAAATGATTGTGAAAGACAGGCTGTTGCAGCCCCGCAAAACACCCCCGCAAAACACTATTCAATGTATAATTGAGATAGAAGCATTGCTTTTTGGTTACTAACAATCCCATAAAGGGATCAGGGCAACCATGGAAACAGTAACAAACTTTATATCATTATTTACAGTATCACACACACACTATACTAAGATGAATGAAAACTTTTGAGTTAAAGTATTTATTATTACAGAAATAATCTGTTTCTCAGTACATCTAAAACAACTACACATAATATTATATAAACAGCAAACATGCACCTTATAAATATCAAGAGAAAAAATGAACATTTTTAGCATGTTTTAAAATGTTATCTAAAAATGCAACACCCTACTGCCTATTTCTATACACTACACTAAGAAGGCGTGGAAGGCAGAGCAACTTGCAGTCTAGAGATTCCTAGGGAGAAGAGACACACTGCATAAAATGCTCACAACAAAGGCTGTCTTTATGAGGAGAAGCTTGAAGACAGTGTTCCCTGTGAAGGACAAACACAGTGCGGGTAGCTCTCGGTCATCTACATCTGACACTCTGCTTTTGTTTCAGGTGAAATAGAGCTTCTACAAAGTGCAAAGTGTGCTGGCAGTAGGTGACACCGTCTTTGGCAGAATCTCTGGCGATAACCTGGGCGAAGGACCTCTCCTAACAAATGGTCAAGCTGTAATCCTTATATACAAAATTTTATCTGAAACTGGAATTTCTGACATAAGTTTAAAAATGTCTGACATAGATTATGTGCATCAATGTGTGTGTCTCAGACATTTCCTTATGGACATATAAGATAAAAAGGATGTTAATTCAGCCTGCATTATTTTGGTTATATGTCTGAATATGTTCTTATTGAACCATGACATGGTGAAAAGCAGACATTTGATCCAGATGAATGTTGCACAAAGTGTTGTATCTATGTCATCAATTGAATGGCTTGACGCTTTCACAGCTTTTAGAAAGATATGGCCAGACGCCATCTAATGGCAGTCATGACAATGATTCAGCATAAATCGGAAAAAATGGCGACTGCCGTTGTTAAAGAGTTAGAAGACAACAAATACACAGAAGTAGATTGGTGGAATTTCAAAAAGCTGCTCTATGTGTCCGCACTTGGTTCTTTTTCTCCCTTCCAGCTTAGGTGCCACTGCCAGGATGACTAACAACCAAGTACACCCAGCTACAGCCATTGAACTTCAGTCTGGGCACAATGTTCATGGTCTCCAAGCACACACCAATAGTGCAAGAACTTGTGATGCTCCTCTGTGAACAAAAATTCCTCTAAAGATTTGTCAATAGCTGTGTTGTGCTGATCAATGCTCACCATTGTGTTTAGTACACTCTACCTTACCCATTGAAGGTCCTGCTGTTCTTCAGCGGTGAGAGCTTCTGACAAGGCTGTGTATTAAGTAAGGCAAGATGAACACACACTCTGTGCCAGTAACAGCATTATGAAATCCATTCTAGTGGGCTTATGGAGGTTCAGGATATGCCAATGGCACAAGAGGCAGCACAGGCTTTGCGGATCTCACATAACCAAGCATAAGGTTAACAGAAAATAACCATTTCAAGTAGTAAACCACCTGATTGTAAACATTTGAGGTTTATTAGGAACATCTCATCTAAATTCTTTAATTCGACATGTTTACAAATCAAATCCCCACACCTCCATTTTGTTTTCCCATGCACGCTATCCCAACACGTTCCAACATTAATCTAACCTTAATTGTGTAGCATTCTTACTTTTGTATAGGTGTTTCATTTATTACCTTTGTATACAGATTGTGCATGCAATGTCAGTATAACCTTCATAGAACAACACAATTTCTGTGAATTTCAAGGTCAACAGAAACTGGAATCTAATATCAACAGAAACTGAAACCTAATAAGGATATATTTAAAAATATTTTTAAAAACTTAAGCTTATTTTGTGTAACTTTTTTTTCCACTCACCCCACTATAGTGGTGATCACTAATGGTCAGGAATGGGGCTAACCTCTACCAAAAAAAAGAAACATTTTACTTGAGCTTGCACGCTCCTGGGCAATGTAGGTGTATCAGGTACAAAGGTGGTGATGGAGTGCAGTTTCATCCTCAGCATAATAATTAATTTATCAGAATGCAGAGATTCTACTAGTACCTTCACCTGTGTATGCATGGCTTGTAAAAACCATCCCTGCAGATAGATGAAGACATAACTCTGTTGTGCCATACTGTGGGTACCTTTGCAGGCATTAATGATACAGACGTTGGAGAAGGTCTGCATCAAAGGCTAGGTGGAGCAACTGCTCATCAGTGACTGGTAGAACACCTGAAATGTCTATCCAGATAGCCAGGTATCAAAATGGTGACAACATTCACTCGGGATGCTCTTACTCTTGCCTTACATTTCATCTGCCACACACTCATCCCTTCAATGGGGGAACTAAGTCAACATTAAGTTCAGGTCCCACCAGGGGAAGCTAGTGCTTGCCTAATATACTGCACCCCTTGTGTTAGGTAAAAAAAAGATGGCTACTGTGGCACAATCTAGCTGGTCATCAGAAGTGAGAAATTCTCCCACTGACTTTACTGGCTTTCCTATTCCCACCATTTCTTTTGTCCCGAGGTTCAGTTGATTTATGGGTCAGTTTGAAGACCCCCTAATGCCAATGTACCTGGAAAACTCCAATTCCAGTGATCCTTATGGACATCCTTAGTGTTTCCTAGGACAAGGAAAGCACCAAAATGATCTCTCCATTTGACTTGATGGAGAACCTCTTGTGGTCTCCTTTACTAATGTCCTGGCTGCTATCAGCCTTCTATAGTTTTGCTGTGCATCAGTTCCACTTATGGTTTGTGCCTACAAGTTCCCTCAGATTGCGAGCTTCAGACGGTGTGTTAGGCATACTTTTCTCAGAGACTATGACCAGCTAGTAATTGCAAATAATGTATTAGGAGGCGCCATTATTTATTTATTTTATTCATTTGGCGCACAAATCATCCCAGAAGGACTCTCACGGTGCCCCAGCATGGGTAGGCAGAATGGAAGTCCCTGACGGGGTAAGAGATTAAACAGCCATGTTTTCAAAAGTTTTTTAAAGAGAGTAAGATCCTGGCAGGCGCGGATAGACATGGGCAGCCGTTTCCAATGATACAGTGCCAAGAAAGAGAAGGAGCGGCTCCCGAATCTGGTCGTGCGGATACATTTGGGGTTTATCAGTAGAAGATCACTGGATCTAAGCTGGCAAGCTGGGAGATATGGCTGTAGTTTATTGTTTAGGTAGACAGGTCTTTTACCATGCAGAGTCTTACAGACTAGAGAGAGAAGCTTGAAAAGTGCCTGTTTTTTGATCGGTAACCAATGGAGAGAGCGCAGAAGGGGTTTCGATGAAGAGCGAGGTGGGAGATTAAGAATGAAGCATGCAGCTGTGTTCTGTACCATCTGGAGCCTAGCTGAAAGGCTTTCATTAATTCCAACCATTAAGGCATTTCAGTAGTCAAGCTGACTTACTATCAGTGCCTGGACTAAGGTTTTTCTGACCTGTAGAGGGATCCACTGGAAAACTTTCTTCAGCATCCGCACGAGGCCAAAACAAGTTCCAAAAATGCTTTTGACCTGCTCATTCATGGAAAGATTTTCATCTAGGAGGACTCCTAAATTCTTTACCTATTCTTTTGGTGTAGGTGGCAAACGTAGTTCAGGTGACCACCAGTCTGTAGACCAGATACAGTGGGCCTTCCCGAATAGGGGCATCTCGGTCTTATTTGAGTTAAGGTATGTTAAGTTGTGTTATCATTGATGGGAGGATCGCTATCCTGTGTTAACAAATAATGCCATCGCTACAATCAAACAGCGATTGTAAACAGTACATTGTTGTGTGGAACGTGGATGATTTGTGTAACTAATATAGTTTTCTTGAGATATCTGTTTGCTTCATCAGTGTGTGATTGCTGATGTTTACTTAGTGACTCTTGGGTGCTAATAAATTGTTTTTCTTTTCATTCAAGTTGTCAATATTGGGTGGGCATTCTGTTTTCAACACAATTATGATAACTGTGCTGTACTGTGTTGTTTCACCCTTCACACCACTAACTTTTTCACACCATCTCCTTCAAGATAGTCTTGACTGCTCACCCAAACTAACATTCAGATTAAAGGAGACTTGGGGGGGAGATGGGTGGAGCAACTTTCCATTGCAGATTGAAGACCTAGTATCCACCTTTATAGGAGAAACTTGTAGTCTCCCACGTAGTTGCCAAAGGTCAGGTGTGGGCAGAAATGGTGCTATGGGCCCAAATGCAAGTATGGAAAATGAGACCACCTAAACTCTGGGTGGGTAGAAAATGAAAGCCATAACTGACGCGCAGTGGGCCTTTCATGCCCCTGTCCCAATGCCTCTGCACTTGCTGCACTATTGATAGTTTCATCCAACCATGACAGGCTTATTAGAATCAATGCATGTAAAACAAAGTCAAGGCCGGGACACAAAAGGAATTTCCAGTTAGAAAACAAACCAGTGAGCAGTGCATTATCAAAACATATTTGGAGCACATATTCTACTGGATGAGACACAGCGTCCTGCGCTTCAACGGGGCTAAAAGATCCTGATGTGGAGGGTGACCGGCTACAATTTGGTTCTCTTCCAGTTGAGTTATCTTCCACTTCCTGTCCTCTAACCTTGTTTGGCCAGTATACACTAAATGGAAAGTACAGCACCCGGACCTCTTTGTTCTAGGTGCCACTCTACAACTCTCCCTTCTCCTAAAAATCCCTGACTGTATAGTTGACTGCAGCTCTACCTGTATGGTGCATGGTTTTTACTGGTCTGTCTTTGTGGGTGTCTGTGTGCTTCTTATCTGGGGTGTGGCTGCTTATCTATAAGTAGCTTCCTACGCCTTCACATGGGCATGAATGAGTCCTCTGCATCAATGAGTGCATGGATTTGTGTGCCTGTGTGAATTTGTGCATGCACCATACAGATGCCAAACCTATTCCTTTTTTCAATGCATTTCTCCTTTTGCAGTGGAGTCACTTAGGAAGCTCCAGTTAATTAGGACTTTCACAATTTAGGGCCCGATTACGATGCCGTAGGAAGCGACTCCGAACCTCGGTCGGAGCCGTTCCTATGGCATTGTAATCAGCTGTTTGGATTAATTTTAAACTGACCCATTTCGATGGAGTCAGTCGCAAATTAATCCAAACAGGCTTTACGAATGGCTTATGATGGGGTCGGAGAGCCTGTCTGCCATCCGGAAAGGGGCCTGTAAACCCAAGGGTGGCTCTTTCCGCCCGAGGGATTACGATGGCGGATTCCCACAACCTTTCTGTGCTGGCATTTCCGACACAGAAAGGCTGTGGGAATCTGACTTTAGGGGCCCCCAACAGGGCCCCCATGGGTGCAAGGCCTCTGGAAGGCAGTGTAGGGGACACCTATGGTGGCCCCTGTTGTTCCCTGCACCCGCTGGCAGGCATCTTGAGGTGCCTGCCACGGGGAGAAGGGATGAACTGCACCTCAGCTCTTTACAATGAGAGCATGCATTCCGTTCGGAATGTATGCTCCCATTGTAAAGAATAAGATTGCGACCGAACAGTGTTCTGTCGCATCCTAATTGCTGATTTGGGACCACCGACAGGAGGTCAGTCGGTCCCACTTCCAGACCGATGTTAGGCGGACTCAGGCCAGTCTGACATCGTAATCGGCCCCTTAGTGTCATAGAACTAGGCCCAAACAAGTGGAATTCCATCACCAAAAATATTTTTTTGGGTGGCGGGTTCATCCTAACACTTGTTATTTAGCACCTCAATAAACCTGGATGCAGGTAGTAAGTTAATTTTACACAATGAACCAGAGGCAATATGTAAACCAATTTTGGTCCGAAGGTGGCATTATTCAAGCACCTGTGGAATGCCACAGTATTTGTCTGGGACCACTCTCCTAATTTTCCCAGTTGATAATACAGTAAAGCCCCACTACCTCTAGGGTGGTTCTGTTGCTGTAGATCTGGGTTGATGGGTTTTGGGGAAGAAACATGCTGTTTACTGTGGTGTGCACCCTGAATATCGACCCCAGAATATCGATGGGACATAAATATTGAGGATCAAATATCGAAACAAATATACACAGGTAAGAAGGCAAGATTTTCTATACTTAATGCCACTTACATGTACTTGCGCAGTACATATATCTTAAAAAGGTACATAGATTCGTAGTTAAGAACAGCTAATGTATATGTCCCTATATGCACTTATCTTTTGCTATTTTGTCCCTCTGTATTCTGTCCTAGATATTCTTGTACCACAATATTCTGAGGGTCGATATTCAGCTGTCACTGACTCCTTGTCAAGGTGGTGGTAGATTTAACCAGGGCACAGCTGTTACAAGTTGAAGTAATTTGAACCTGCTGCATAGGTGAGATATTTGTTCAAGCCCATGAAAGCATGAATCCTCGGCCTGTCATAGAATTTCCCATTGAGTGAAGACCTGTAGGTAATCCCAGGAGAAGAAGGTCCCATCGTAGAAGCCACGGGGTCTTGCCCAGACTTCCCAGCCCCTTCATGGGCACTTTTGAGCCCCGGCACCATCATCTGGCTGGGGCCATATTTTCACACCTCCTGGGGTGGGTTCGAGACCCAGGGACACCACATCCCCAAGGCTAAATTAAAAGTACTGGGGGGCCGTGCGGTTCCCCCCAAGGTTCCGGGGACCACCACCTCCCCGGGGCCTGTCCCCCAAATTAAAATTGGGAGAGAGGCCATGCCCCATCCCCGGCTCTATACAGCCCTGGGGACTACCACCTGCCTGGGGCCAGTCCATGCAGATCAAAGAAGAAGGCCCTTCAGCTGTGTCTCCCATAGAGGGGTCTCCACACCTCAGTTCCAGTTTTGAATGATTCACAAAGGGAGGGCAGTTGTGTTGGAGGTATCAGTCTGAACAGAATTCGCACATAATTTGGTAGACTTTCTCCAGTTAGACAGGGCAGGACATTAATGTTAATGTTCTTCTTCTCTTTCGAAAGGTATCTTCTCACGTCCTTCTGAAGTTGGAGCATCATGTCTCCTCACAGCAGTGCCTCTTCCTTTTGGAAATGCTGGTAATCTATTTTAACTTCCTCTTGACACATATTGCATATTGACAAGACCGGATACTAATTTATTTTCACATTTCCATATTTAACAAACAACAGATATCTAGAAGTCTCGCCTGTGTAAAAATCAAGCAAATAGTCATTCACGTCCATTCTAAGATACAGGCCTAATAGGACCAGTTCTAACAAGTGGCTCCTAAAGAGAACTCTTGAAGGAGATTTAACCAAACCCACCATCCCTCCTTATCAGGTAAAACCTATGCCAGATAATGAATTGCAGTGCCTGTCCCTCACAGGATTTGTACACCTCTCTCCATCAATCATACCTCCGTATGGAAGTCCAGGCCTGTAGACCTAGATCCACAGGATCATTAATTAGAAAAAAAGGTCTATCTATCTATCTATCTATCTATCTATCTATCTATCTATCTATCTATCTATCTATCTATCTATCTATCTATCTATCTAGCCATCCATCATCTATCTATCCATCCAGTATCTATCTATGTATCTATCTATCTATCGATCAATCTATCTATCCACCTATAATCTATCTATCTATCTATCTATCTATCTATCTATCTATCTATCTATCTATCTATCTATCTATCTATTATCTATCTATCTATCTATCTATCTATTATCTATCTATCTATCTATCTATCTATCTATCTATCTATCTATCTATCTATCTATCTATCTATCTATCTATGTATCTATCTATCTATCTATCTATCTAGCCATCCATCATCTATCTATCCATCCAGTATCTATCTATCTATCTATCTATCTATCTGTCTGTCTGTCTGTCTGTCTGTCTGTCTGTCTGTCTGTCTGTCTGTCTGTCTGTCTGTCTGTCTGTCTGTCTGTCTGTCTGTCTATCTATCTATCTATCTATCTATCTATCTATCTATCTATCTCCTTTGTGTAGGCTATTAAGCATACATACATACTTACATAATGCAAAACTACCCAAGAGACAGACCCAGGTACGTGTTTCTGCTCACGTTCAGTCATATCTGACAGAACAATAATAATTGAAAGGTGAAAAATGTTTTTTTGCATCCAGGGTTCATCAGTGAGCAACTACAGGTCCATGTGGATTCCCTCTCGAATTTTCAGGTTAATATTGATTAATTTGCAAATCACCCATAGAATGGCTCTCCTGATTTCCATAATAGTTGTCTCTTTCAGTCTCACAGTAGACCAATACTATTGATCTCACCAGACAAACCTGTGAGTGATCATGCCAGATGTTTTGTAGCCTATGGGCTGCTAAAACGTTCTTTCAGGTTTGGGTTTGTACATTTCAGTTCAAACTCCTTAACCATTGGTATCCACATGAAGAACAGATTCCAATGCTTTTATCTCTATCCAAGAACTAAAGCAGTGGTTCTAAACCTTTTATTTTCTTTGGACCCCCAATGAAAACACAATCTTTGGTACTGAGATTGGGATGTATGCAAGAAGGATCTTATCACAAGCTAAGATTGCAAGAGTGATAGCTCTCCACAATATTCTTTGCTGCAAACTTCATAGTGGAATTCATGCATACTGTCTCAAAACGAAGGTAGCACACATTGGGGTATGTTTACTAAGATGGTGTGCCATGTTTGCATCACAAAAGGGACGCCAATCGAAGAAAAATATTTTTTTCCCATTTACTTTCCAGCACAAAAGTTGTTTTGTGCTGGAAATTCACTTGAAAGTTGAAAAGCTCTGCATTACGTAGTGTCAATGGGGCAGTCCACGTGTGGTGCATGGGCATTCACAAGGTTTTTGACGCAAAACCCAATTTTGTGTCTAAAAATATCGCCCATTTCAGATAGGCGCCATCAATGAGAAATGCTTTTATTTGTCCTTTTTCTGACTTTGCATGTGAGCTGCACTGTACAGCACGCATACAAGGAACAAAACGTTTTAAAGTTGGTCTAAATATAGTATTTTGTGCTGGAAGAATATTCTTCCAGTACAAAACCTATCATAGACTCAACCAGACATCCTTGCAGACTGCTGCTATGGTGTGTGCATAGCGCTCAGATGCCTGATTGTGCACCAGTGCTAGGGAGAGGGGGGAAGAGTGCCATGTCCTTCCCATGCAGTACAGCGCAGCATTTTTTGCTGCTGCGCTGCTTGACAATTTGGTAAAGAGATCCCATGGTGTATTGCCACCATGTGCTTATTAAGAAGAAAATCTGTAGGTCAGATTTGTACAGTTCTGCTATGCATGCTTTCTTTTTGTATTGATCCATTTTCTTGAAGCAAAGCTTAATTTAACCCGGATGTTCTCGAGAACATGTATGCTTGACCCCTGTGTTTTTTTGTTCTCTCAGTTTCCTGCCTTCACTCGCCTGTTCTGGGAACTTGTTCCTAGGAGTTGGGAGCAGGTGAGAGTGGTGCTTAGGAGTAAGATTGTAAGAGGGCCAAGGGGCATGCCAAGGCTGCTGGGCCCAACTGTGTGGGTTGGGTGCTTTTACTCTTAAATTCCAGGGGCTCAATTTACTATGGATATTAAGTACCTGGGCCAAGTACTTCTGTACGTGACTCACAGGGTTGCGTGGTCTGAGCAGTCCAAGGCTCCCTTGGAGAGGAGGTGTGGATAGAGATTAGTGAAAACAGTCTCACAACTCAAAATACAAGCAGCAGCATCAATGAATCATTGCACAGCCAAATATTCAGTTTTATATAACAAAAGAGAAATATTTGATTTCTGCTGTTTCCACATAAAGGAATAATATGAGATACACACACAATTACACAGTCCTCCCCTGAGTTTGGACTCTAGTGTCCCTATGGCCATTCAATTTCCCGCTCACTCCTCTCGTTAGCTATCATGGTTTCTCCCCATTCGCTACTGGTAACATCAAGGGTATGCCCCACTAGTAGTTCGAGTCTCAAGAGTCCACTATGACTCTGATTTAAAGTCAATAGTCTCAACCTCCCTTCTTGTAGTCCATTTCCAGACACCAAATGTGATTTAGAGTCTGAGTCTTTGAAGTTTTATTTTTTAATTCTTCTTCTTTAAATGTGCGTGGTGCTCCACTCTCTCTTCCTCTTGAAAGCCAGTCTGTCACAGCAGGGATGTCTCCGAAGCTGATAGTCACACAGCACAGGCCATGGGAGTGACTAGATATCAGACCTGGATGTTAGCCACAATGATATGGGCATTAAAAGGGCAGCCCAGGGCTACAAGCCCTACTCTTTATGATTCTGTTACCAGCCCCATCTACTTCCTGAGATGATCCCTGGTCCCTTCCTTCTGAGCACTCTCACTAAATCAAAGAGTATCCTTTGAAGTGTACAGAGGAGACTTGGACCTCCCTCCCCAGTGTGTGTCCCACCCAGAATACAGGAATGCAGCAATCCATAAACCCGTCTGGAGAGTTCTCTACCTCCACTCCTTGTTTCTCCGTGTAGGCCTGAGTCTCCAACATTAAACCGAAGGCCCTCCTTGTATTGTACCATTCACAGACACACATACACCCTGTGTATGTAAACAACATACATGCACTGCACAGTACTGTATCCTCCATGTACTGTACCCTTCAGATGCAAACATACATTCAGCACTTGCATTCAACATGTGCGCACTGCCCAGCACTGAATCCTTTATGTATTGTCCCACTCCCAAGTAAACATACACCCAGCACATGCACTCATCCAGCACACACTGCACTCCTCATGTATTGTACCACTTCCAGGTACAGATACACGCAGCACATGCACGTATGCTGCATGCACTACACACGCCATGTATTGTACCAATAATAGTTACATATACAGCCAGCACATGCACTTATCCTGCATACACAGCTCTACACCCTTCAGGTATTGTACCACTCTCAGGCACATCCACCTCCAGAACATGCATATACCATGCACACACAACTTTGTTCTGCATCGTCCCTGTATGGAACTCTCCCAAGTCACACATACTCCCAGTGCAGATACACCCCTTGTGCACAGCACTTCACACTATTCTGATGTAGCCAGGGGTGAGTTAAGAACACAGCAGTGGAACTTTTGAAAACAAATGAGCCTGTAGGTTGCACTCCAGTGTCACAGTTTAAAAAGGACCTGTTCACTCCTACTGATCACTACATGGTATGCTGCCACCACCGCACTCATGCTGCTTAACTCCTGGCGAAAGCCGTAGCCTTTCAACACTATGAGAGCAGCGCTTCAGGCACCCATCCCGCCCCAACAAGAGCACAATCCATGAGACAGACCTATGTCATGGTGCACACATATGAACCATGCTTGCTTCTGAGAATAAAATTCAACATTAGGGATCCAAACATCAGTTCCATTGGGTACTGCTAAGATTTCCTCTGATTCCATCAACCACCCTTTCTAATACCTCTCCTCACTGAATGAGTCAATGGAACTGACAAGGTTATAAAGATAATTTAATTGGGTATGCAGTTTGTATGTGGGAAGAAACTCAGCCGCAAGCAATTATAGGCACCTATAAGAAGCATTTTGTTGTCTTGAAAAGAGCGACCCGAAGTTCCCAATAGTCTGTTATTGGGTAGAACCTTTTTATTAGATCCACCATCATTATAAAGGGTAACTTTGCTCTTTTCCAACTGAAACTATCACAGTGTGAATTTGACTTCCCTGGTGGACAGACATCAGCTACCCACAGCACATACACTATTAGGAGCAGCGGCTCCTCCGCTATGGCGGCGGAGCAGCGCCCCCTGCCTCAAAAAGGCAGGAAAGGAAAAATATAACGATAATAAGTATATTTTAATTTCCCTTTCCTGCTGAGTGTTGGAGGTGGGGCGAGGAGGTTGACAGGCACAGAGATAGTGGCAGTGCACTGTTGTCAGTACGCAGGGCGGTCTGGGTGGCGGTCTCAGGCCGGCCAAACTGTCATGCATATTGAAGCTCTCTTCAACCCCAGCTGCATTGCCAGGATGGAGAGAGAAGGCACAGGCTCCCAGTCTCCATGGGAGTGCAAATTCAGAGCATTCAGGCAAATCCTGACACTGCTCTCAGAGCAGCATCAGGATTGGCCGCAGGGGAGTTTGGGAGCCTGTGCCTGCAAGGAGAGGAGCAGAAGAACAGGACTCGGCCAGCTGCAGGTACTTTTTTTTGCAAATGTATTTATTGTTTATTTTGTCCCGTGACTCCCCACCTCTTTTATACAATACTGGCCGCTACTGGCTATTATGGCTTAATACAGAGTGACCCTGGCAATTTTTATGCACCAGTAGTAAGAGGACTTCCTGAGCCAAAGAATAGGTTGGCCACCTGTCCCACTTTTTTCAGGTTTGCCCTTCAATTGTGGCTCCTGGCCAACTGCCACACAGAGGCACTGCAGGATGCCTTTTGGCCAACATTTTGGTTCCTCGCCACTTTTAACCCTCTCATATGACAAAAAACTCTCATTCATTCAGCCCTTTATGAGCTACAAAGAGGTGCCTGTTGGCGACTAGGAGGGAGGTGTTGCAGCACAAGAGTGGTCCTCCACAATGCAGCTTCAGGAGCATGTTCAGTTATTGAGATACAAATCCAGCTGTGTGCGCATGAACAACTCTGGATGTGTGAGTGAAAACTATGCTGTCCTAGGAGTAGACCTTGGTGTTTATTTCTTCCAGTAAGCCTGTTTTCAAAATACTAACATATTGCTACCCTATGTAACTTTTTATGGACTTATAAATATGGAGCGAGGCAATGCAGCGCCAGTCACTACGTTGCCTCACACTACAATGGGGAGACATGACATGGACATTACGGTGGGGGTCCCCACGCAACACCGATGACATTTGACACATTTCCATATTTACAACAAGTAGTAAACCTGGGAATGCGTAAAAGCCTAAGCCTGCCAAGGGGAAGTGTAAGGGGGGCTCAATGGGGAGAAATAACATTCTTTCTCCTCATTTTGAGGTCTCGCCAGACCCAGCGCATGCGCTGGTCTGGCGAGACTTATTGAGAGGGCTCCAAAAAGTGCTACCAGGCCAGCCTGGAGCTACAGTGCATGTGCGCAGGCGCGCGCGCCGCGCTTTACCGCGATTACTTTCACTTTTGGGGCCGCACGGCCGCTTGGCATAGCCAATAGATCTCGCTTTTGGGACCTTATAAGTATTTAGTTATGCAACTGTTGCATGGCTAAACACTTATAAGGGCCCAAAGGCGAGAACTATTGGCTATGCCAATGCTTGTTTCATCTTTCTATGTGTGCTGAGTTCTGCAGGACACATAGCAAAAGGAAATCGCCGTCATTTATTGTTTTTGTGCAAGAGGGTGTCCCTTCATGCACAAAAAAAATCATCCCAACAATGCAGACATCTTTGCACCATGGTGCGAGGGTGCCTGCGTTGGGGCATGGCAGCCAATTGAGCGCCAGCACTGGGGAAGAGGACAGGAATGAATTGTATCTAATAGATACTGCGCATTCCTGCCCCTTTTTTATGTCATAAGGCGTTGCAGCAGGAAGGCTTGCGGTGCTGCCTTATGAGGGTATCAGAGTGCCCCACAAATGTTCACAACATAGAAAACAAGCATAGTGGACATTTATGCTGCATTATGTGAAATTAAATGCCTCCAGTGTTCCACTAGCCCAATTCTTGGGTGACCGTGATTCTGATTGCAAAGCTAAGTAACTGCACACTCCAGGGAACTGTCACAGTGGTGTGAGCCATTCCCATCTTTAGAATACAGTTTTTATTTCCAGCACATATAAATGAAGTGGTAAAACTGAGATTACATGTCAAGTAGGGGAGAGGAGTTGGCCTAATGGCTAGGGCGCTCGACCTCGGACCTGGGGGAACTGTGTTCGAGGCTCTGCAATGACGCTGAACTTCCTGTGAATCTGGCCAAATCACTTAATCTCCCCGTGTCTAACAAAAAACAAGCATTGGCATAGCCAATAGGTCTCTCCTTTGGGACCTTATAAGTGTTTAGCCATGCAACAGTTGCATAACTAAATACTTATAAGGTCCCAAAAGCGAGACCTATTGGCTATGCAAAGCGGCCATGCGACCGCGAAAGTGATCGCGATCACGATCAAATATCAAAGCGGCCACGCGGCTGCAAAAGTGAAAGTAATGGCGGGAAAGCGCGGCGCGCGCGCCCGCGCACATGCACTGTGGCTCTAGGCTGGCCTGGTAGCCCTTTTTGGAGCCCTCTCAATAAGTCTCGCCAGACCAGCGCATGCGCTGGGTCAGGCGAGACCTAATGAATGTGTGTCCTCATGTAACGTATCTGGTGCTATGTAAAGCGCTCTGATACCCGATTGAATTCGGGGCAAGTTCACGCGATATAAAACTCTGCAACAAAAAAAAAGTATCCAAGTTCCATGGCTGAAACGTACTCACTGGACCATATCCTATGACAATAGGTGGCTACTGGGCAGAATGCATGATACATAATTATATTTACTGTTGGTGTTACATAGTTTAAGACTATATAATTCCATTTGGATACCGCAATTTCTTATCTTATCTCTCAAAAGTTAAAATAGCGAGCAGTCAAGGCTCACTCTAGGAGGAGGTAAGAGAATTAGACCTCAAAAACAGTAGATACACTCAGTTTCCTGCCGAGTGATTTATTTTAAAATGGCCTGTTTTAAAGGAGGGTGATTTAAAATAAACCCCCAAAACGTGAGCCATTCAACTCATAGTTCCCCCGCTCCCCAATAAATGTTTTCTGATGGCTGCTTGCGCACATAGTGTCTCCGCATGCAAAGTGTCCTGCAATGTGATAATGGAAAGGTGGCCTTCATAATTTTGAGAAGCGGTGCATCTCCCAGAGGTTTCAGCTACTGAGAACAGATGAAATCCCCAGGTGAAGCACCGGGCAAGAATCAGTGTGGAAACACAGTTTCTGCGTGTTATTACTGAAAATCCCGTACTCTGGGAGCCCACCGTGGGATCCCAGCCTAAGCACAGTTGATACAAGACAAGCTTTCTCCTGTTAAGTGTAGGGGAACAGAGCATTTTTAATATATAAGACACAGCCAGTCTAACAGCTGAAAAGAAACGAAAACACCAGCTTTTACTATCTTCACTTTCTAGGTATCTACGCTTAACGTACTAACATGTCCCCCTCTCAAATTAATTTCATATTTCACTATACTAATTCACCACTATTCCTTTATGGGTTCCTAAGTAGCGTACTACTCTACGGAAAAGCGCTTTGACGCCTCTTTCAGGGGTAGTAAGCGCTAAATAAATGCAATTACAATACAATGCGTGTGTCCCTAGATTTTCCTGACTACCATAAACGCATCTTTATGTCACAGCACACGCATCTCAGAGCTAATAAAAGGTTCCCAGCCTAATGAAGCCACAGCTCGCTTTACTTGCAAGGGTTAAAGATGACAGCGAGGGTGTCACCTCATTTGAATAATTCCGTCACACATACCTCAGCATGACTTCCAGATTGAAAGCTCTGGCAGTGGGCGCTTCCACAAATAGCGCGGATGAGTCTGGGATGAGGTCACCGGATGCCAGTGTTGTTCCCAGAATGTCTTTCAGTTTCAGGCCGCCTTTGGAGAGCCTGGGCACACTGGTGTTTATGTGTGCCAAGTGGGCAGGTGCCAAGGCTTGGAGGTGTTCGGTTCCCTCGTAAAAAACGCAAGCAGAAGGCGAGTCATAAACACAAAAGCTGCTATTTAGGGTTTGACGTAACTTTAGAATATTGCTTGTTTAAATCAAAGAAGAAGATCAACTTTGAAGGCACAAATGAACATTTTCATCCTTGAAAACGTCAGCGCGCGCTGAAATGAGCGTTTCCATGGTTTCATGTGGAACGTGGTAGCAAGACAGTAGCCAGGAAGTGAAAATGCCCCCACTTGAAACCAGCTGCGGTCCGTGGCGGTAACAGCGGTGGGGCCGTGGGGCCAGGTAATCGGGATTTCGAGGGATGATGCAGAGGGAAAATTAAATAAATAAATAATTTTTCTAAATCCCCCTTCACCCGGCCCCACGCTGTTACCTGCATGACCCTACCTAGAAGAGTTCCTTTCATCCTCATGTGATTCATTCCCCTTTCCATCTGTCCATCCATCCATCCATCTAGCCCTTCAATCCATTCATCCTTGGATCTGTTGATGCTTTCACTCTTTCCTCCCAACCCTTCACCCCCTATATCTCTCCATCCCAACCAATTCCATTCAGTTATTCTTTCATCCTTCCTTTCACGTTTCTTTCATCCCTTCCTCCTGTTCTTTCTTCCCCATTTCTATCTACTCAACTTTTTTCCCTCACCCTTACTTTTTCTTTCACTCATTCTCATTTTTTTCCATGTGCTCTCCTCTCTGAGTTTTCCTCTGTTGTATTTATGACCTTTCTGTGTTTCCTTCCCTGTTCATGTCAGAAGCCCACTGTCCTCTTTCATGGTATTTCATGACATAGTTAGTTATCTGACCTGGCCTGCAGGAAGAATACGCCCATTAACAACTTATTAACATTTAAGTGGGATCCAGTTAGCCAGCTCCCCTCCCTTGGCTCGCCCCCCCCCTTAGGCTGCTAGAGTCTAGGGTTCCTTAGGCCTCAGATACACTTTGACTGTAATTTGAGTGTAGTCAGCGATACCAGAGGCTCATGGTTTCATCCCAGAGGGAGGGAGGGTTATGATAGGGCAGATTCTTTGCAAGGCGTAGGCCAACAAATGTCAGGACTCCTATGGGCGTCAGCGGCTGGAGGTGTCGCTCATAAACCCATTTACCATGTTGGTATCCCGAACTGTCCAAAAAAGGGGAGGGGTCCATAACCTCGCCTTGGCCACAAATACCTGGAAGATGCTGCCCTACAGTAGAAGTAGAACAAAAGAAGGATTATTATGATGCCAGGGCAGAGAGGGTCTACTGCACTTCGATGATTGCTCTTTTTAATACCCAATTGAGGGATGAGGGTTTGTTTTCCTTTCATTAGGGCCAGGGCCAGCAGCAGCTCATGCCCCCGCCCCCTGCTAGCAGCAGCAAAAATTGACAAATAAAATGATAATTTATTACATTTTAGTTTTTTTCTCTCAGGCGAGTCTTGGGGGCGAGGGCTGTCACTGAGGGGAAGTGGTGGGCTCATGCCCCCGCCAGCAGCAGCAAAAATTGACAAATAAAATTATAATTTATTATATTTAATTTTTTCTCTCCCAGGCGAGCCTTGGGGTGAGGGGCGTCACTGAGGGGAAGTGGTGAGCACTGCTAACAAGGCACATGTGGGTTTGGCCGGCGGTCTCAGGACGGCCAAACTGACATGCGCACTGAAGCTGTCTTCAACCTGAGCTGCGTTGCTGGGTTACAGACTGCAGGCATAGGCTTCCAGTCTCCCTGGGAGTGCAAATCGAGGGCGCTCAGGCCAAACCCGATGCTGTTCTCATGCTGCTGAGAGGAGCGTCAAGATTGGCTGCAGGGGGTTCTGGAAGCCTGTGATGGTGAGGAGCAAAGGAGCGGCGATGCAGTAGGTAAGTTATTTTTTATTTGTTTTTTGTAGTTGTCATTCGTCCCTCTTCCCCTCCTCACCCTGCCACTAAGCCCTGACATGCGCCGTTACTGCCCTCGGCACGCTTGCCACTCCACAGATAGCATCCCGAGTGAAGGCAATTAGACGGGCACTACAGGTGAAGGGGTTACGAAATTAATGCATGGAGATTTTGGAATTCCGATAGCAAAAAAGAGAGCTTAGTGGAGAATATGGCTACTGTTCAGCACATTGTGAAACATCACTACATGTGACTTTGTTGTTACAAAGGAATTGAGACACCAATGCTAGACTGTAATACACTTATGACCTCTACTGACCTATAATGAGCGCAAGAAGGCCAATCATCCTTAATGGCGTCATACCATGAGTGGAATGTCTGCCATGAGGAAAAGGCTAGTGTGACTGCGACTGTTTTCTTAATCCAGATTTTCTGGTAATTGGACAGGTGCGTGAGCCATGAATATAGGAGCTTATTAGTCACATGTGGTCATGTGTTGGGGTTTGAAATAAACCCCTCCTAATCAGGCAGCCAACACACAACGTGGACAGCAGGGTTGGAGAGTGAACACCCACCCCCCCAACTCACTTATCTTGAGGATACAGAGCTCCCTTCATGGGTGTTTGGAATGAGGCTTCTGCAGTCCATACAGCCCTGAAGCAACCCCGAGGAAGTGGACACACTTTTCATACAGGCATATTCGATTTATAAGTTATAAGCCACTTAACGTGGCTAAACGCTGCCTTGTAAATAAGGCCCCCTTTCATGCTACACTTAGCGTGAAAGTGGCTGGCAATGGGTGTTGTGGTGGTTCTTCCACCGCAACACCCAGTGATTTTGACGCTGCCCCCTATTTACAAGAGCAGCGTAAATAGGAGGCACAGCCAAAATTAAGACCAGGGAAAAGCTGGTCTTAAACAGGCAAAACGAGGAGAAATGCTTTATTTCTCCTAGTTTTTACTGTTTCCATGTGTGCTGCTTGGGCAGCACACATAGAAACAGCAAAACGCCAAGACTTGTTTATGTGCAGGAAGGTCCCCTGTCCTGAACATAAACAATATATATTTTTAAAAAATCTGTTTTGCAACTTCTATGTGTGCTGCATTAAGCAGCACACATAGAAGCTACAAAACAGAATTTAGAGATTGTTTATGTGTAGGAAGGGGGACTTTCCTGCACATAAACAATCTTCCCCTCAAAACAGGCAACCTTGCACTGTGGTGCAATGGTGCCTGCGTTGGTGCTAAGCTGCTAAATTTAGCGCCAGCGCAGGGGGGAACGCAGGGCTGCACTATATTCTAGTAAATCTGGTTCAGCCCTGCGTTCCTAAAGTGATGAAGTGTGTTGTTGGCCTTCTTCGCTTAACGATACGCTTCGCCACTGTCCTGTAAATATGCCCCATGGTCTGTTTATTCCTATGCTTCCAGTGCTACCGCGATATGATTTTTACATGAAGGATATCTTGTGTACAAGATGCGGGTAAATTGTGTAATCTGCGGCTTTCGCGTAACAAGTGCAACACAAAATACCGTAAATTAACAGATTACACCGACATACACAAAATGTCTCTTGGGCCTAATTAGTTCATGCATTCGTTTTTGAGAAACAGCTATTACATTTTTTAAGCCATTACAAAAAATGGGGTAACCCAATAGTCGAGGACCTGGGTGCAATTGCGATACAAAAAACAGTGGTCCTAGACCTTCCTTAACCGAAAGGGATATATATCCTTACTTAGTGATATCATTAAATTAATTATGAGCTAAAATAAGTGGATTCGGTAGCTCTCGGTATTCAATACAATATTCAACATAAACAAAAAAGTGCAACAAAACGAAATCTAAATCACCATACATTTATTTTAGAATAAATGGTGAACTATATAGTTTTAAATTTTGACAATTGTTGTAGTAAAGGTTGCTCCAGAGGGAACGTGCATGTAGCAAGGGTGATTAAGGGTGAGTACGTGAGAGAAGAGAGAGTTTAGATTGGTGACAAAGGAAGACTTAGCATGATTCAACATTGGACTGGTTTTCAATCACCGTCCTACAGGGCCTGGTCACGTTTCACAATATGCAGTCTAAATCATACAATTCCAATTTCAATTAGAGATAATTTCTAGTATAGCACATGGGGAAGTGACGTATCCCAGGGTAAAAAATGGGGGGCATCGACGTTTCGACCAGTCTTAGTGGCCTTGAGGGTGGTTTAAATCCTTGGCCGTGCGGATCTTCATCAGGACAGGAGGGGGCAACCTGTATGGGTACTGGACCTTTGCGTGTGCCTGCTGTCAATCGTGGGGCGGGAAACTTCAGGATAAATTGTGAAGGATAATAGTTCTGTGTTCAAGCGTGCTAATCCGCTCATGTGTACATATTGGATCAGTGGCTGAAAACTTGGCATAGGAGAACGCAGAGTCCAATTAAGGGACGTGTGAGTATCAATCAGCTGGATGTGGTGCCACACTGGATCCTCTCAGTTGTGGCATCTGTGCTGTGCCTCAAGTCGCTCGCAGCTAGACACATTTTCTAAAACATATTTTTATTGCCATTTATAAAAGACAGCACTCAAGTGTATACATTGCGACTGTCTAAGAATCAGAACACAATAAGGTCTACAAAAAGGCCTCAAAAAGACCAAATGTATAGACAAGCGTACATCAAGCAAAATGAAACACAACCCCATAGGCAATATAAATGAAAACATCACATTCTCATTTGGTAAAACCTACCATAAGAAAATCAGTGGATTGGATAATTATGATGTGGAGCCCAACAATAGTGAGTAAAGAAAATTACAATGACAAGTCCCAAGTATATGATACAGGGGAGAGACAAATATAAAAATACCCAATAAATTTATCCTATAAAACCAGTGCAGGGATCGCATATGACCAATGTTCCAAGGTTAGTTGAAATGGATCAGGTGTAAGAAGGGGGAAAACGTTGTGTTCAATCCCGTCTAGGGGCATTTGCTGAGTGAAGGAATAGCAGGGTGGAGTCTAAGGGGAAGGGACCATCGCAGCCTAAATCTGTATATGATATGTGTTTCTCCAATAAAGTCAAATTCCACTGTAGGGCACTGAACAATCCCTCATCCAATCATAGGTCTCTGTGTCCGAGCACCACTCCCTTCAGGTGTATTATCTTGGTCATCTGAACCGTCCACTAAGTCTCTCTCTGGGTTTTCCCAGTTATCCAGGACCTCAGCCCACAACCCTGCTTTGGAATGTCTCTGCAATCCTCGAGACTCCTTTCTAAGTAGTACCCTTCCCTCAGCTCCAGCCCACTGAGTAACATCTTTCACCCAGATCCCCACCCCTGGCCCGCCCTGGATTTCCAGGCCATTGCTATCCTCCTTTTAGCTAGTAATAGTGCCAGGTCAAGAAATCTAGTACCCACCTTCCTTTTAGGCAGCCGAGGACAAGGCCTCAGTAAGCAGACTTCTACAGAGGGTTCAAGGGAACATCCCAGCATGGTATCTAATGCGGCCATGACCTCTTCCCTGAAGGGATGCAGTCCAGGGCAACCCCAGGTCCTGTGAATGAAGTCTGCGTCTCAGTGACCACATCTGGGGCATGTGGCTCTCCTTCATAAACAGCCTAGAGTCTGGTAGGGGTCATGCGGGTCATATGTAAGTAATTAAATTGCATAATATTTAAATCTTGCATTCCGCAAGACGTTTTTAGGATATGCCAGGATTTTGCTCCAGTGTAAGTCTGAAATTTCCTGTTCACGTTTTATTGCCCAACACTGATGTAGATTCAACCAGGGTTTATGGGACATCCCATATAGCAATACATAAAACCACGTCACCAGGTGCCACACAGCACCCCAGTAGAGTAGGAGCTGTAGCACTGCATGCGTCTTAGGTTCTTCGTGACCTCCCTCCCAAATATCTCTAAAAGTACAGACCAAAGCTTCATACAGGAGGAACTGACCAGTCAGCAAACTAAAGTTAGACACCTGTTCCTTAAAGGGTAGGAGGACACACTGCTGATAACAATCGCCCACAGTCACCAATCAAGCATCTGTCTAAGCTGAGAGTTGCCCAGCCATAAAGAATGATAAGTGATCACTGTGCAGGAGGCCCACCTAATGCACCGCTGAGGGGTACAGGCGGTTCCCTACCATCTGAACTACACCTGGAAGTGGGATCACGACTGTCGGGCAGAGCAGCTTAGATAATAGGGCTTCTATATTGGTCAGAGGACCCCACTGGCCCCAGCTCCTTCTGGCATAGCCCATCAAGCCACTGAGTAATCCACTGGATTTGAGAATCTAAAAAATATAGTTTAGAATTCGGGGCTCCCAAAACCACCCTCATCAATAGGGCGTCTGAGGGTTTCCAGGGACAACCTTTGGCGACCCTATTCCATATCAGATCCAGTAGTAGGGTGTCTAATTGGTAGAACCAGGGAGGTGGCACCCGAACCAGAAGAATTATACAAAAATTAAGTAATCATGGTAGGATAACTATCTTGGACAAGGAGATCATGGCCATAATCGGCAGTTGAAGAGAATGCCAAAAAAGGACATAGGACCAAAGAGCTTTCCCAAGGTCACCCTGTCACAAGTCTTCGAGGGAGTGAAAATTCTATATTCCTAAATACCGACAAGGTGGTTTGGCCCAGTTCAGGTCTGGGGGAAGATCAGGAGGACAAAAGGCCTCCAGGGACACAGGAAAAGCCAGCCAGGTAAAGCAAAAGTTCATCAGCATATAAGGAGATAATATGTTCATGACCCCCAACCGTCAGGCCCGTGCCAGCTCCCAGCTGGTGAAAAAACTCGGCAAGTGGTTCCAGGATGAGCGCAAATAAATGGGGGGGACAACAAGGGGCACCCTGTTGGGTGCCACGAAATACCTCATACTGTTGGGACACCATCCTGCCAGTCTTAACCTGAGCAGTGGGGGCACTATAATGGAGTTTGACCCACTAAACCCAGCGATCCCCTAAACCTATTTTCTTCATAACCTCAAATTCAATGTATAAGGTGAGTCAGACATGTAAAAATGAAGTGGGCATGTCCCCCTTCACCTGTTCCATCTGCTCCGGCATCAGGATTGGTATCCAGAACTCCCAGTGCGATCCCTGAAAATACGAACAAAAACAAACACAAAGAAGTCCTGCAAACAGTAACTCCTCACCCCAAAAGCAGCCCAGCAAAGGCCAGCCACCCAAACTGCAAGCATACAAACATCAGTATTGGAGGGTCTCCACCAGTCACCTGGAGCTGGACTATCCGAAGAGGAGCAAGCTATGAGTAGGAAACTGTGGTAACCCACCAACTGAACACCAGCCTAGGTTATTAACAGTGCCCAGATGTGCAATACAACCCCGGCTTTGTATGAAAAGAACACAAACCCACGGCAGCAAGCCAGCAAGAATGTCCATCAGATAGGTTTGATGGCCGACCTTGGAGTGACCTTCGGCATGTGCAAGCTGTCTGCTCACAAAGAGTCCAAATCAGACAGGCCAGACCTCTTTGCTGGGGAGATACCAGTTACCGAGGCAGATCCCTGAGTCATTACAATATCGGCCACTGCCTGAAGAGCAGCAGCTCTCTCCTGTTCAGTCTGAGAGGGGGCCAGTCTCTTTGGCTGTCTGTCACATGGGACCCCCTGGGATCTTCGTCTTACCCTACACTGGTGCTCCCTGGGAACAGGTCGCGATGTCAGAAGGGTTGACCCAGACCTAAAAGCCTCCAACCATTCCCAAGCCTCCTTAGGTTCATCGCAAAAGTATGAGGCCCCATCAAGTATTATGTGGAGCATGGAAGGGAATATCAATGACTACCATTGTCCCTCAGCATTAAGGGCTCATTTAACCTCCAAGAAGGAGGCCCATTTCTGTTGTACCATGGCAATGAAATCTGGGAATATAGAGACCCTACCTTTATCCACAGCCAATGGGCTCTTGGAACGTGCCCTCTAGAGAATCGTATCCTGTCTTAATGGTTAAGAAGTTGTGCCGCCACCGGGTGAGGAGGGCGACCCGGCACCAGCAGGCGCATAGGTACCCGATGGGCCCGCTCCAGAGCAAAGAAGGCAGTCAGGGTGGCTGGGGCAACCTCTGTCCGGAGACATGGATCAAGGTATTCTACCATATTGTTCCCCTCCACACCCTCAGCCAAGCCTACCACTCGGATGCTATTTATCCTATTGCATCCTGAACAAACTTGGGCAAAACATTATCAGGTCATAAATCCATAGAATTTACACTTCAGTGGGGCAGGATTTCTACCCTGGTTCCGACTTGGAAACTGCAGCCCCTGCTCTTAGAAGATCCGGTCTTTCGTAGTGCACTCTCCCCGGCTATAGACAATTATTTTATTGAAAATGCGGATACAGCGAGCACGCGTCAAATCAAATGAGATGCCTTTAAAACCGTAATACGAGGGGTAGCAATTAGCACGAAAGCGGGAGTACAGCTTGCTCTAATTGAACAACTTACAGAGGTCGAAAATCGCCTGGGTAGGTTGGAGCAGGAAGCTACACTCAACGGGGCACAACAGACACAGTTGCAAGACGCACATATAAAACACGCGGAACTCTTAGAAGACCCGCGTATTCTAGACTATCGTCTATACACTCAGAAACAATATGCCACAACAGATAGAGCGGGCACACTTCTCGTCGGTGTCTCCTATTCTAGAGATCCGGAATATGGAGGGTGATACAGTCTGTACCCAACTAGAAATAAACGCTGCTTTTAAAAACTACTATGAATAATTATATGAGAAACCGGCTGACCTTACTGACATAGACTTTGAGCCCTTCTTTGACGGTCTGCAGCTCCCACAATTATTACAAAACCACAAAGAGGAGCTGAGGCAGCCGGTGACTAGCATGGAAATTAAACAGGCGATTAAAGCTTTCCCTCGTAATAAAGCACCAGGGAGTGATGGTCTGCCCATTGAATTTTATGCAACATACTCTGACTTATTGGTACCTCACTTACAACGGTTGTATCAGACATCGTTAGATACTGGTACACTTCCCTTACCACACAATAGGTGACAGTGGTTTCGCTCCTGAAACCGGGCTGAGATAGTGCGGATATGGCAGGATATAGGCCCCTCTCACTTCTAAATACAGACTATAAAATATTGAGTACGTTATTGGGGAATAGATTTTGCCAGTTTATGCCGCAGTTGATACACACTGATCAATGCGGCTTTGTCCCGGGCAGAAGCACGGTGCTCAATTTTAGGAGATTGCACCAAATAATGGCATATGCGCCAAAAACAGTCAATGCAGGGGGATGCATTTCGCTTGATCTACGTCAAGCCTTTGATTCCCTACACTGGCCCTATATGTTCTATACCCTTTCCAGATTTGGCATCCCAGAAGAATATATCAGGTGGGTGAGACTGCTGTACCTGAACCCCACGGCGCGTGCACATACAGGACAGTATATTTCACAGCAGTACAGTGTTGCACGGGGTACCAGACAGGGTTGCCCGCTATCGCCCTTATTATTCATCTTAGCTTTGGAGCATCTCTTGCATAAACTTCCTAATAAACGGGTCACGAGGGAATTGAAATGGGAACCAGTACACATATCATCTCTGCATATGCAGATGATTTAATTTTATATTTCAAAAACTTGACGAGGATTATGAACCCATACCTTCTACCTTTGATACCTTCCAGCGGCTCTCCAGTCTCTCGATAAATGAGAACAAGTCCTATGTCTATTTTTTCACTGACATATCACATAGCGGTCCCCTGTGCTTTGGGAAGTGGACGTATCAAATAGCACCTAATACCTTCAAATATCTAGGAATTCAGGTATACAGGGAAACGATAGATATTCTAGATGGTAACTTAAACCGTACTTTAGCTGCGCTCAAACCCCAAATAAAATTCTGGACTTCCCTGCCCATATCGGTGGTGGGTAGGGTGGCCATCGCCAAAATGGTGATGCTCCCTAGGTTGTTATATTACTTCAATAACTTGCCCATTGTCGTCCCGGCACAGGTATTTAAATTATTGACCTCCCTATTAATTGATCTGATCTCGGGAACAGGTCGCAGGCATATTGGAATCGCGAAGCTATAATTAGAAACGAAACAAGGGGGAATGGGGGCCCGGACCTGAAACCTTATTTTTATGCGAGCCAGCTGCAATGGCAGGCATACTGGGTGGCGGGCCGTAATTTACAGGAGATTGGTATGACTCGCCAGTCATGGGAAAGAGGAGACTTACATAAACTCTTATTACCCAATAGCAAGATTCCTCAGACGGCACCCCACTTATTAAGTGTTGCGTTGTTGTACTGGAGGAATGCTTTGAGATACACGAAAACTGTAGCTCCATATGCCCCTACTATCCCCCTTTTGGGAATCCCCTCACAGTCGGGTACTGTTACTAGTAGAAGAATAATGGCCTGGGGGGACGCGGGAGTGAACACAGTAGGCATGTTCTTTTTGGACGGTGCTCTGATGCCCCATGATGTCTTTGTCTGAGAACATGGAGTGCCAAATACATTGTTTCTCCTGCATGCTAGTGTTTCTCGCTACATACGCACCACTTGGGCTCCGGAGAGGATAGAACCAGTAATGCTCGCACTACTCACTATGCAATATTTGATGGGAAACGGGTGCCATTTGACGAAGTGGCTCTACAGAGGAATCCGCACGATAACAGCAGTGCCGCTCCAACCCCTTCGCAGCAGGTGGGATGTGGATGTGAGCCGCGAGCTCACTGACAAAGATTGGGGCACTATATCGGGATACCCAAAGAAGGTATCCAGGAACCCTAAATTTAAGTTTATACAGCTCATGCGCCTACATAGGGCCTATTTGACTCCAAGCAGGCTGAGTTCCATGTTTCCAGATGCAGTGGATAGTTGCCCACACTGTTATTCCTCGGAAGCGGGACTAATACATATGCTGTGGAGCTGCCCTAGATTAAGACACTATTGGGCGTCTGTATGTAAGATACTGAAGGATATCGCCCGGCGCGAGATAATGACTTGCTGGAGTACTGCCTACTGGGGTTGGGTCCAAAAGGGAAGAAGGGACACCCTGTTAATAAATTTGCTAATCTTGCCTTAATATTAGCTAAGCGAAACATTACCATGAAGTGGAAGACCGCTAAACCGCCATCGCTACAGGAAGGGCACAGTGAAATGGTTAGATGGGGCAGGGCGGAGGCTGCTGAGCTGCAGAGGGAAGAACACAGAGGATTGCGTAAAAAAACAATTTCTATGGAATGGAATATGTTGTCGGAAGAATTTATTGCTGTTGATGTGCAAATGTACTGATGGATTCCTTATACACCCCCTCGAGCCTTTTGACACAAAGCTGGGAACAGTTTGGGCTGAAGTACGTCTTTATTTTACAAAGATAATTGCTGTTACTGTGGGATGCATTGGATCTCTGTGATTATATTGTATTAGCGTGGATCAACTGGATGTGTAGGATTCAGGCTGAGTCTGTGGAGGGGAGAGTGGTGGTTATAGAGGTTAGTTTAGTTTTTCTTAATGGAAGAGACACGGTGACCAGGGATTGTTACCTTGATCAGGTATATGATAATAAGTGGTCGATTGAGTTGGGATCATATCGAACAACGTCCACAAAGATGTGTAGAGGTAGGGCTACCTTAACTTGTTATATGTCAACTGCTGATCAGTTATATACTTGGGGCACTACTTTGCTATATGCTTGCACTGTTGTTTCTTATGAGATGTTCTATGATGACATGTACAACTACCAGCTAATGTCTTCTGGTTTACTATTTGATATGTTAAATCAATAAAATATGTTTAAAAAAATCCTATTGCATCCTTCTGTGCCTCAGCCTTCTGTTCAAGTGTCTGGACTCTTTCAGAAAGTTCCACAACCTGGCAGGTCAATATCACTTATTCAGGTTTCAGTTCTGCAACCGAGGTCTCTACCACTTTGACCCTATCCACCAGCTTGTGGTGGTCAGCTTTCAGTAAACCTAACCCCACAGACACTGCACTGATATCTTGTTGTAAGGTAACCTTAGTGTCAGCAATAGCCACAAGTATCTTAGTCAGTTGGGGGTGTATTGAGTCTGCTGTGGAACTAGGGTCCGACTTGTCCACAGCAGGAGCCTGGAGAGTGTCTCTAGCATTAGGCGGCCCCCTCCGTGCCTGGTCTTTGTCTTGCCTATGGTTACAGAGTAGGTGGGTCCCTATGTGAAGAGTAGAGCCAACTATCACCCACCAATGCCAGTAACTCACTCCATCTCAGAAGAAACCATCAGTGGCAGGACCATATTGGGCAAGGATCCCAGGGAAAACGCTAAAGCAGCAGTCGCTCAGGGATAGTATCACCTGGCTATTCCAATAAAAAACAATAGAACAAAGAGTTTGCTGAGGGCCATTAGGTTAATATCACTGAGCCACATACACAATGTCAATAGGGGGTGTCTACGCAGTCTGACAGCACTCCAAAGTCCTCCTCCAGATCTTTGCAAACTTTGCCTAAAGGCAGGGCACCTTGCCTTTTGCTGGGCCTCTGTCTGCCAGCACTATTGAATTAGAAGTGTTGCTTTTCTGTTTCTTTCTGCTCAGGAAAGCAGAGCGGCTTTCCCAAGCATTTAGACGTTTCTTATTCCATGCCATTGCATGCATTCTGCTGTGCATGCTATGGCATGGCTTAAGGTTGAGAGGGCCCCTCCAAAACAAGGAACACTGGTAAGCCCCCACACCGCGGGGGATGCCAGGGGGCCTCCCGAACATCTAGGCCAAATCTTATTTTATTGGGCTCTTCTGTCTGAAGTTGCATCTGTATTTTTACAAGGCCATTGTGGTCCAGGGATTTGACAATGCAATGAGTGCAAAAAAACCAGCAGGGCTGCCAGTGCTTAATTTGTAAAAAAAAAAAAAAAAGTAAGTGCCAGTGTCCATCTCAGGAGGCCAGTGCACCCTGCACCACCTATTGCCCCTTGCAGCGCTGACAATAACAGAACCAACACAAGTACTAACCATTGCACTCCTACAAGTGTGACAATTCAAACTATCCCAGGCTACCCAAAGCTATAACAATTGTGTGACCAACTGGTGTTATTCATGTTTAATATATATTGACTTATTAAACACTGTTGTTGTGCTTATATCAAAATTTGACAGACAGCACAACCATGCGGTGGATTGTCACTAGACCCGAAGATGACAATCACGTGCTGGTGCCAAGTACCAGAAACCACCAGCTCAAATTAAGCACTGCTACGCTGAAGCTTTTCATGGTCTGATACTATTTATTACTAGGAGCTTTAGGGGAAGAATGACATGCTTCTCATCTCAGAAGTGGGCAAGCAGAGAAACTCTTCTTCATCAACAAGATCGTCTAAACATAAGCAATAAGGTGCGACAGTAATACCCCACCAGCTCTCCTCCAGAAATCAGAGCATTTTTCTATCACTGCTTGAGGCTAAATCAGGCCAACATATTTCAAAATAATCCCTCTGACTTATCTTGCACAATTGTGATGACCTCAGTATTGTACTGAATCTGGTACCAACTGTCACATTACCTCACCTATTAACCAGTGACTTCTCAGCCACAACTTGCACTGATGTGTCAAGGAAACAGAAGGTCTCTTTTGGAAATTATTGCAGTCTCAATATCCAGAATCCTCGGCTAGGAAGGACAAGGAGTTTCCTCCTTTAGGTTCTCCTTACAGGAAACAGGATCTGGAGAAAAAGCCTGACTCCAGATCTGCATCTCACTCTCAAAGTAGTGATCTCTGAAATAGGATAGGTAAGAAATTAGCGGGTATTAAATTTATTCTCCTTCATGTGATAATAATCAAGGAAAGGAAACTTTTTGGAAGAGTCTCCACCCCCTCCGTAGCCATGAGATGTAGCAGAGGATGCCTGTGTGTCTGTTGGTTAAACATACACAACATTCACCCGTGTTCTAGTTTTTCAAAAACCAAATTTCCTTATGGAACGAACAAGACATCAACGCTGGGAGCCTGACTCTGAAGGCATCAAGCGCGCATGGTATCAAAGCTTCATCCTACTCAACCTGTTTGAGGCATGCTTGTTCACAATCAAAAAATAGATCTCTTCCACCCCCTCTCATGCCCTAGGTGTTTTAGGAATGCCTACCATCCGCCCAATCCCATGAGTCATTTCTAGATGCAAGTTCCTCCAAGTAGGTGCAGAAATTACATTAGTTAGAGAGCATAATCTGGAACTCATACAGTCTGCAAGAGTAATTTGTCACATTATCAAATAAACATGGCCAAAGTCAACGGGTCTGGCTTTGGAAAGTGTGCATTTGTTTCGTTTTTCTACTTTATTTGTTTGCAAACACATTCGAAAAAATCTGGCAAACCTAAGGGGAAAAAAGGGAGTGGCCCCGCAGCCCAGGGGCACCATCTCTAGCACTGCAGGGCACTCCTCTTCAGACATGCTGTGCAGAAGACCAACCAGAATCCATCCACACACTGTGAAAGACAGCTGGTGGATGAAATGGGTTAACTCATTGCACATACTGAATGCTGCTGTGTGCATAAGCAAAATGGGAATGACACTTCAACAAGCCAATTGATGAAGATGACTGACTAAACTCCCTTCTAGGGATGTATATATGTATCTATGTTTATTGTTTTTGGAAAACATGAGGCTGGCAAGACACTCAAAGCTTTCTCTATGCAAGACTTAAAAAGCAGTAAATAACACACATAATACTCTCATACTCCTTTCATGTGCTAAATAAAACATGTAATAAAACCAAAATTATAAAAAAAAATATTTTACCGTAAAACCCGACCTGACATCCTTTTATCTGCTTAGTTGTTAAATATGTTGTGAATGCAGGGCCGGCTTTAGCGCTGGTGGTGCCCGGTGCGACAAACACATTTGATGCCCCCACGTCACATGACTGCCTCCTCGGATTATCTCACTACTGATAGAGCATCATGTGATTCTGAAATTTGTAGGGGTGCATCATATTCACCGTTAGTCAGCACCCGCATATTAATCGATGTAGGTTAAAAGTGACATAGAAATGTATTGCTGTAATCGTTTTAACATAGAGGTGATTAGAATTGTAATAATGCATTTGTGGAGAGTAACGTTGCATGTTATCCTGAATGTATTTAGTAAATGCATAATGATTAGTTTTCGTGCAATGCAATGTATTAGGTTAAACGTGTAACATGTTAAAAGTACACATGTAGGTTGCTATTTACTTATATGCGAATAATGGACTAATGCTTAGAGTGTGTTTAACAGTGTAAAGGCCTGATCGCATATACGGTTAAAGAGAAAGGCCTGTTCATTTTCTTATGTTAGCTAAATGTTGTAGGCCGAAAATGATTTCCCTTGGTAAAAGCTTCGGGTTGCAGGGAGATGTTAAATCTTGGAGACGTGAAATGTTTTTCGTTCCCATGTTTCTGTTGCAGGTGCAAGGACATTTAGCTCGTTTGTGAGACTAGGTCTTTCTTTTAGGAGTTAGGATGCTGCGAGAAGCCAACAGGGGAGTACACTGGAATGTGAGGATGATACTTTCAGCGAAGAAGGTGCCTGGGACCCAAGGTCAAGCTAACCGTCGTTGGACGCCTTACAAGTTTGATGGAAAACTACTGGGAGAAGATCTGACCGAAGAGGTGTGCCGAAGGGCGTGTTCTATGATTTTGGGGTTTTGTATTAGGGACAGTGCCCCGTGGGTTGAGCAGTTGAGGTTTAGACAGGAAACTAGAAAGAGCATCTTAGAACGAGCTCTGACTAAGTGAATGTACTTCTTAGGAAGTCTTCACTTCTGACACCTTTTTGATACTCTTGCCTGGGATGAGAAATGCTAAGTAGGGATGTCACCTTAGAGTTAGTGTAGGGATAGACTAACGCTTTTCCTTTTAGACTAATGATTCCTAATTTAGGTATTGGCTTAACCATTGCTTTCTTGATGATCTTGGAGTCAGTGATTCTTTTTGTTTTGAGTCGGATGAGAATCCTCCGTAGACTTGCTTTTGTATTAGTGCCCATTTACCTTCTACACCTTGTATTGAGGTGTCTGTATGTTCAGCTATTTTTGGTTGTAATAAAATCTTATAAATTTTAGATTCGGAGTCAGTGGTCCTTTCCAAATGAAGTCTAACTTTGGTGATTACGTTTTGATAATCGTATTTCCTCCCCTCTACGCTATTTAGCAGATAAAAAGATCCTGGCGACCTGAGAGGATTCTTGAAGATAACCAGATAGGCAAGAATCCGGCCCCATCACTACCACCTGCAGTGGTGCCCCTCATCTCTCCTATCATACGATATTGCTAAACACAGCGCCCCCCTGAGGTCACAGCATCCCCCTCTACAGGTCAGCGCCCAGTGCAGCCGCACTAGTCGCACTGCCCTAAAGCCGGCCCTGGTATGACGTTACAACGCATACATTTACATCGCGGTACATTACATAAGATAACCAGGTAGGCAAGAATCCGGCCCAATCAGTTGGTAGCAGAGTAGGATGTTTATCTCTGATAGCGAGGGGAGATCTAGATCAGGATAAGAGATTCCAGAGGCCCATAGAAGTCAAGTGATGGTGACTCATCGGATGGCGAGCAGCGGACGATGGCGGTTGATGTAGATTGATGGAGAGTAGCAGTGCGGCGGAAAGCAGCAGTTCGTGGAGGAGTGAGTATGAATAGGGTGAGATGTTTTAGATTGCGGTGTTGATTTGTTGTGTGATGTCTTGCGGAGTTGGAGTGAGTGTTGAGTGATTGTGAGATCAGGCTGTGAGCACGCGCAGCCCGGGAAAGTCTTAGGCTCGACGAGTAGCTTAAGCGATTGTGGTGTAGAAGACACCCAAGGTAGATTTTGTTGACCACTGAAAGGGGATCGTGAGACGTCATCGATTGACCGGACTGAGATAGGGGAAGCGAATGTGTGAGTGTCTGAGGAACCGACGCTGGTCGTGGGTTGTCGTATGTGGAATTTGAGTATTTGTAACCTATCAGAGGTGATTGTCTGGTCGTTTGCGGACAGACAGTTGCCAGCCGAGGTCGACAATTTCGAGAGACTGTGGACGGACAGTCAGAGAAGTAACTTGTTTGGGACAAACGGTTATTTCAGCGTATGAATGGGACGAATGCAAGGGTGAGATGTAAATTGTGAAGGAGGGGAACTGCTGCGAGCAGAGGAAGAGTGACGTCAGAAGGTGCTGCACTGTGATAGGTGGGTTGGTGTGAATCGCGCTGCTATTGGTGGGTTTGACATCAGGAAGTAAACGAAAACATTGTGTGTGATCGAAAATTTGCTCAGCATGAAATGTTTTAAAGTTTTCCGAGAATTATGTAGAGGTGACAAACATGTGGTTACTCATGGGGGAGAAGAAGCCCCTCCTGAGGATACTCCAGTGCATTATATGGCAAGAAATGTGGGATTGCACACCATAATTTGGCTTGAAAATTGGCATAAAATGACTCAGGGTGAGGATGAATTGGTTTTTCCGCGATATGGCTCTTTCAGGTTGGAAGTGTTGTACCAGTTGAAATCTGTGATGGCGGCTTTACGACCTTTGCCGAGACCAACTCAGTTTGAGGCATTGCATGCATGGATCAGAGCAGCACATGACAAGCAGAGAGACCTCAATCAGGAAAGGGTGAAAAAGTCAATTAAGGCATTTCAGGATGCGAGGTGGGATGCAGTAGAGAAAAGGTGGAGAGTGCAAACAATAGAGGGAGACAGGTTGTATCCATTACTGGTAAAGACTGATGGCTCCAAGGTAAAGAGTGCGGATGATGTAGATGACAGTGATACAGATGACAGCCTACTAGAGAGGCTGTTGTCAGAGAGACCACCTCCATACAATCCATATTCCAGCGGAGGGAAGTCGGCTCAAGTAGAAGGGACTAGTGGAGTACCGACTCAGTCAGAGGTGAGAGTAGAAGGGAAAATCTCAACAGGGACTGAGGGCATGAGAAATCAGTCTGAGGCAAACACTGAGGTTGGGAGAGGTGTGAGGTTACTGGATGCTCTAAAGGTACCGGTTACCATTGAACCCATTGTTTCTGTTTACGACCCAGATCAGGAGAAGGTTGGGAGTTCAGTGCAGTCAGCTGTAGGAGCGAGGAGTGTGGTCGAGGGGAATGGATCTGTGAGCGGAATGGAGAACACTCCCAAGCCTATAGAATGGAGTACGCCATTGCCAGCTACAGCAGATTCCTCTAGGGGACAGGCAGAGGCGAGACCAGTGAGGCCGAGGTCTTTGGCCGAGTCAAGTTCAGACTTGCAGATGTGGGCACCGCCGGTGAGAAATCAGAATCAGTGCGAGAGAACTGTAGAAAGTGAACGAGGCACAATAGTAAATCGTTCTGTTCCCATGAGTATGTCAGAAGACAGTAGGTCCCAGGAACGGGAATGTGATTATGATGAACGAGATGGAGCAGCTTGTCGAGAAATATTGAAGGGAGCTTTGAAAGGAAGAATGTTGGATGTTGTGAGGTTGAAAGCAGAAGTGGATGAGATAATAAGCGGAATTTTGCCTCTTGAGAGAACGTACATGTACGAGCAAGATGAGTTACTTTTTGTGGCAAAAGAAGTGACTCGCAAGGCGAGAACTGCCCATGAGAAGTTGTCAGATTTAGCTAAGAAGTATGATGTGGACCTGTCTAAAACGAAATCATTGCAGGGAAGCCATAGATTGCAGTATAGCAATCAAGAATTGGAGGAGAAAAGGGTCATGGGATTGAGAACCTATATCAAGGATTTAATTATAGCAATGCGTGCATGGCTTGCGCTTGACAAGTGGGAAGAAAGATGGTCCAAGAAGAAGAGTTCTAGAAGAAAGATAGGAGAGACGTCACCTCCAGGTGGAGGGATGACAGAGGTAGGGAATTTCCCTTTACGAGAGGTGAAGAATGGAGGATATGTGCATGTGCCTTGGAGTAGGGGAGACCTGGCTCCATTTACAAATGACTTTCCACGTCTCAGGGAAAAGCCTGTGGAGTGGCATAAGCAGGTCGATCGGTTTGTTAAGATTTTGAAGGTGTTGTGGGTTGACTTGAATACATTGTTTGACATTGTGGTTCCGAGTGACTTATGGTTGGCATGCAAAATCGCCGTTGAGTGGCCAACTTCAGAGCCAGACAGGAATCCAATCTTGAATGGTCCGTCACCTATAGTTATGAAAAAGTTTGAACAGGTGATTGCGTGGTTGAAGTCGAAAATTTCACCGCAGGATATTGATTGGGTCAAGATAGATCGGACAGTGCAAGAGCCAAAAGAGACAGTGCATGAGTTTTATGAGAGACTTTTGCAGGCTTTTAAGCAGTACAGTGGACTGGATGTGTTAGATACAAAAGACATGGGGCAGTTTGTTTCGAAATTTGTGTTGGGATTGAGGCCAGAGGTTAGTCTCATGATACAACAGCATTTGATTTGTTGGCAGAACAAGCCTGTGGATGAGATCTTACGGTATGCTAGGTACTGTAGTGATGAGATAGAATCAAAGCACAGGAAATTAAAAGATAAATTGATGCTTGTTCAGATGCAAACAGCTCAGGGACAGCCTAACGGAGGAACGTTAGGAAGGAAGCAGGGAAATAATCAGGGAGGAAATCAGAATGTCCAGGGTCAAGGAAGACCAAAGTCAATTGATCCTAAGACAGGAATGGATGTGGCGACATTGAAAAAGACCACTGCGTATCATCTTTGTCACCAGATCGGACATTGGAAATGCGAGTGTCCGTTGAACCCGATGAATCAAGTGCAGCAGGAAGGAGAGATAGTTCAGGTACCTGTATCTGAAATGGTTCCCACTGTGATTAGACCTAGGATGGTCAAAGGGGGGACTAATAGCCCGCAAGTGCAAGTCCCTCAACCTCCTAGGGTTCAGAACATGCAACAAGGAGTCTGAACTTACATGCAGATGCCCATGTTTGAGGGAAGTGAGGAGTTTGGTCCGGATCCATTGGCATGACGGTGCCTGAGAGGGGAGGAAGACTGCACACTTGGAGCAGCCTTAGAGGTAGACCAGAGGGGACCATTTGTGGAAGCACACATTCATGGTCACCCTACCACCTTTTTGGTTGACACTGGTGCTACCCGGTCTACTGTAAGATCAGCAGTAGTCCCCAACCTACCCCTCTCGGGACAATCGATCCAAGTTGTTGGCGTAGCGAATAAGAAACTGACCAGCCCACTGACTGAGCCAATTCCAGTGAGAATAGGCACCTTCAAGGATCGACACCAGTTTGTGGTGTGCGATTCGAGTCCAGTTTGTCTGTTAGGAAGAGATCTGTTGTGCAAGTTGAATTGTACTATCTATTGCACACCTAAGGGAGTTGAAGTACAGACAAAGGATGACGATGCGACCTTTAAGGTTGCAAATCAGCGTGTGTGTATAGAAATGTATCCAGCGCTGACAGTGGAAGAACTTCAACTTGATCTGAGGGATTCTGTGTCAATTGATGTGTGGGACCTTAGTGGAGAAAAGATCGGATTGGTCAAAGGCGTAGATCCAGTGAAGATACAGGTCAAGCCGAATGTAGAATTCCCTAGGACACCCCAGTACAATCTGTCACCTGAGACAATTGCAGGGATCAAGCCTGTAATTGAATTTATGATTAAGCAGGGAATTCATGGGTAGCCCATGCAATTCATCTATCATGGGACTACAGAAACCGAGTGGGAAATTCAGGATTGTCCAAGACCTGCGAAAAATCAATTAGATAGTTGTTCCATGTTGTCCGGTGGTACCGAATCCATCTGTGATCCTGTTCCAGATCCCATGTGAAGCTGAGTGGTTCACAGTGATTGACTTGTGTCAAGCATTCTTCTCGATCCCATTGCATGAGGAAAGCCAATTTCTTTTTGCTTTCCGGCTGGAGAACCATGTGTTAACGTGGTGTCGTATCCCACAGGGGTACACAGAGAGTCCATCGATCTTTATTCAGATTCTGAAGAAGAACCTTGAAGGTCTTGTGTTGCCACAGAACTCCGTTCTGGTGCAATACATTGATGATTTGCTTGTTGCGTCAGAAGCTGAAGACGCTTGCAGGATCAATACCATTGCCTTACTGAATCATTTGGCAGAGAATGGACACAAGGTGTCTCCGAGCAAATTGCAGTACTGTTTGAGTGAAGTGCAGTATTTGGGTCACAGAATTGAGAAAGTCCGAATGTTCTTGGGGATGGTTGGCTATTGTCGCCAATGGATTCCCAATTTCTCCTTTGAAGCAAAGCCCTTACAACAGCTGACGCGCAAGGATGTGAGTGATCCGGTACCATGGGACGAAGACTGCTTGAGGTCATTTTGAGGCTGAGAGAAGCCTTGTGTTGCGCTCCAGCTTTGGGGATGCCTGATTATAACAAGGCATTCAACTTGTTCTGTTGCGAGACAGAAGGTTGCACATTGGCAGTTCTGACTCAGAATCATGGATGTGTCCGTAGACCAGTTGCCTACTTTTCAGCTACTTTAGATCCAGTATTGCCCGGATGTCTTAAATCCGTTGCTGCAACAGGTGTCAGTATTGAAAGATGTGAGAGTATTGTAATGGGACATCCACTTACAGTTTATGTGCCACACTCTGTTGAACTGTTGATGACAAGGACTAAAACACAGCACCTCACGAACAACAGGTTGACACGTTATGAGCAAGTTATACTTGCTGCAGAAAATGTGACTTTGAAGAGGTGTTCTGTTTTAAATCCTGCGACACTGATGCCTATTCCAAATGTAGATGATGAAGATTGTGAGGATCACGACTGTCTCGATGTGACTGAACTGTGCACCAAACCAAGACCGGACATTGTTGACGAACCACTCCTTGACCCTGATGAAATTTTCTTTGTGGACGGTTCATGTCTAAGAGACAGTGTTGGTCGATTGAGGGCAGCGTTTGCTGTATGTACCATCACAGGGGTGGTTGAGGCTGCTTGTTTAGAGGGAGTACACTCCGCACAGGTAGCTGAAATCATTGCCTTGACCCGTGCCTGCTTGGCTGCTGATCAGATTCGGCTAACGATCTATACTGATAGTCAGTACGGGTTTGGTGTCGTTCACGACTTCGGACAGTTATGGTCACAGAGAGGGTTCATGACATCTTCTGGTTCGCCCATTAGAAATGGGGAATATGTGAGACAATTGTTGGAAGCACTGCAATGTCCGAAAGAGATTGCTGTTGTCAAATGTTCAGCCCATTCTAAGGGAAGCGACTTTGTATCATTGGGCAATGGCTATGCCGACGAAGTCGCCCGGTTTTGTGCAGAACAGGGATGCATATTTACTGGAGGATATACTGGAGAAAGCCAAGAAAGAACCGATCTCAGCATGATGTTAGCCATGGCTGATACCTGGGAGGAGCTAAAGCGACTGCAGGATGAGGTTACCGATCAGGAACGAGATAGCTGGATACGAGCAGGATGTGAGAAGGGAGATGTGGATGTGTGGGTTTTGAGTGATGGACGAGCTGTGCTACCAGAATGTCTGTTGAGTCCAATGGCAAGACTGATTCATGGTGCAGTGCATCTTGGCAGAGATGACATGGTACAATCCGAAGTTTCGTGCAGTGGCTGAAGCTGTGTGCCAGAGGTGTGTTACAGGTCAGCAGATGAATGCCGGAAAGAGAACTGCTGTGACTTTGAGCCACATTGGGAGGTCAGGAGGGCCTTTCAATAGGATGCAGTTGGACTTTATTGAGATGCCGAAGTGCAATGGGATGAGGTACATTTTAGTGGTGGTATGTGTCTTTTCAAGATGGGTGAAGGCTTACCCAACACGTAGATGTGACACGCTCACTGTAGCTAAGCTGTTGCTGAGAGAACTTATCCCGAGGTTCGGTTTTCCGACCTCTTTGGAGTCAGATAGAGGGACACATTTCCAAAGCGAAATCATGAAGTTGCTCTGTGCTGCCTTTAATGTGGACCAAAGACTACATTGCAGTTACCGACCAGAGGCTTCTGGGATTGTGGAACAAGTTAATGGGACTTTGAAAGCACGGATGGCAAAAGTGTGTTCTTCGACATCCCTGAAGTGGCCCAACGCACTGCCCTTGGTTCTTATGAGACTTCGTAGTGTTCCTGATAGGAGGACTGGGTTGTCCCCGTACGAAAAATTGATGGGGAGGGCAATGCGAGTACCAGCGATACCTGCCACTGCTTTGATGAACATCACTGATGACTTGATTCTCGACTACTGTAAGGGAGTGGCTGACGTAGTCCGGTCTGTGTCTCAGCAGGTGCAAGCAGCAACTGTTCCAGCCGCAAGTGACCTGTGCCACAACTTGTGCCCGGGAGATTGGGTGCTTGTGTGTAAACACGTGAGGAAGAGTTGCCTGGATGTTCGTTGGCGTGGTCCGTACCAGGTAATACTGGTCACGAACACGGCAGTGAAGTGTGGGGGACTGCCGATCTGGGTGCATGCCTCCCATACCCACAGAGTTCCAGCACCCTTGGAAGATACAGCCCCTCTCGTAAATGAAAATCCAGCTGCGGTGGCAGGGCCATCTGAGAGGGCAAGCCAAGCTGTGAGGGTTGCTGATGCAGTTGGTTGTGCACTAGATCGAGCTGAAAGGGGTTGTGCAAATCGAAGCCCCGAATTTGACTCAGGCGGAGAAAATGTTGCTGTGGGTTGAGTCAAATTCTGCTGAGGGAGGAAGTAGTGCACAGGGTATCGGAAGGGAGAGCAGAAGTGCCACAGAAGCAGAGAGAGTTTGGCCCGTGAGTCAGAGGCGGCTGAACTTGAGATTGGCACCTGAAAGAGACCTTGCCCCAGTTTCTGAAACGTCTGAATCTGAGCGAAGTGACGAAGAGCAAGCTCGAGTCAATTTGAGAAGGTCCAGGAGAACAAGAGTGCCGTGTCAAAGGTACGCCTCACCAGAGTGGACTTACGTTGTGACTGATGCCAGGCGTATTGAGCACGGGGAGGCTGAGGTCCTTGACGCTGATCAGCAATTCTCCGAACCTGAAAATAGACGTGTTGTTTCTGGTTCCAGGTGTGGAAATTGAAGGAATACGGACTCTCAATATTCCGAATCCACCACTTCTGAGTAAGGTTCGTGAATTGATCTTGGAGACGCTGGTTTTTCCAACTTTTGGTATTGTATCACCGCATTAGGAGTTAGTGGTACTTCGTCGTGAAATTCTGCAAGGTGTTCTAGAGATTTTGGGAGCTGATCTTATTTTGGACTGAAGATAAGGACTTTGTTGTACATAAAAGTCCAAGGAAGAAGATAACCTAGGCCAGAGTGGAAGAAGAATAAAGTAGGGACTTTTTGTCGAAACGATGAAAGAGGGCTAGGGAAGTCTTTTTGTGGACTGTGTAAATAAGGAACTGAGAATTCCAAGGGGATTTCCAGCTTTGAGGCGTTGTTTGAACTGGTTGACAAGCAGTTCCCGGAGGAGAGAGACACTCTTATTTGCTGCTGTTGAGCCAAGAACTTTGAGAACGTTGCAAAGATGGCAGATGATGGAAATACTGACCGTATCGCTAAATTAGTGATAGGTACACTCTTAGGGGTAGTGATAGTCGCTATAGTTGCGATAGTTGTAGCCTCATATATCGTTTCACATGAGCAGGAGTATTTCTTTTCCAATTACGATGCAGTACTTCCTGAAGTTCCAGCTTATAAGCATTTGAATAAATATGATTACTACAAGTCAGAAGATAGACTTCGGAAGTATTTCATACCGTCTGTGGAACTGGATACGGCTTATGCTCATCGACATAATTTGACATGTTCATTGTCAGACACAGAGAAGAAGTTCATAGGTCAAGTAGAGGATAGATATAGAAAACTAACCCAGACACGAAATACAGGAGAGAGTCCAGTTGATTGGACAGATGAGGAGAGATTGCACAGATCCAAGGGGAGTTATGTACCTATCGCGTTAGATCAGGTGCAAAAGGGGAAGTTGTGTGTGAGACGTCCTCAGACCTATTATGAAAAGGTTTCGGTAGGACAAAGTACCTGTGACCATATCTTTACCATGGAGGACTCTGCTAAGAACTTTTTGCAAGGTCCGGTGCAAGTGATTCCAACAGTGTATTATGTGTGCGGAAAGAATGCTTATGTGAGGTTGCCTGCGAATTGGTACGGTACATGTTATTTGGCTATTATTTTTCCAAAAATCTATCATGCAGAAGATTTGGATCTTCTGGAGACTGGACATCATTCAAAAGTACAGAGAGTTGCAAGTGCAGGAGCAGTGATTGGTGATATCTGTGGAGCGATGATAACAAGTCTGGGGGTGATTTTGATTGATGTGAAGATTAGAAGGTTGGCGACTGTGGTTGATGAGTTGTCAATGAATACTGCAAGGTCTTTGTTACTGGTGGATGGAGAGATGTTGTCGATAAGGACGATGGTTTTGCAGAATCGTCTTGCTTTAGACGTATTATTGGCAAAAGAGGGTGGAGTCTGTAAATTATTGAAAGTTCAGGAATGTTGCACGTATATTCCAGACAATAGTAAGGATCTGGAGAAATATATAGACAACATTACTACGATACACCAAGAAATTGCAGATTTGACTGAGGAAGGTGTGTGGGAAAAGATTGGGAAAGGATTTGGTCGTGTGGGAAATTGTTTTGCAAATTTGGGAAAGGGGTTCCTTGGATTCGTGCTCAAGCCCCTTATTATTGTTGTGGTTTGTGTGATTTGCTTGTGGGGTCTCGTCAGAGCTTATAAGTGGTACAGAGGAAATCGAATTGAAAGAGCTCGCAGAGCGAGTGAGAGGCGAATGGCTAGACTGCAGGACAGTCAATATCAGAATCTCAAGAAGATGGAAAGGTTCCGACAGGGGAGGATGGCAACAAGCACTGTTTAGGCCGGTTCTTTCTCCAAGGGAAGTAATTGTGTGATGGTGTGATGACATTTGTCATCAAAGGGGGGAACTGATAGAGCGTCATGTGATTCTGACATTTGTAGGGGTGCATCATATTCACCGTTAGTCAGCACCCGCATATTAATTGATGTAGGTTAAAAGTGCCATAGAAATGCATTGCTGTAATCGTTTTAACATAGAGGTGATTAGAATTGTAATAATGCATTTGTGAAGAGTAACGTTGCAAGTTATCGTGAATGTATTTAGTAAATGCATAATGATTAGTTTTCGTGCAATGCAATGTATTAGGTTAAACGTGTGCCATGTTAAAAGTACACATGTAGGTTGCTATTTACTTATATGCGAATAATGGACTAATGCTTAGAGTGTGTTTAACAGTGTAAAGGCCTGATCGCATATACGGTTAAAGAGAAAGGCCTGTTCATTTTCTTATGTTAGCTAAATGTTGTAGGCCGAAAATGATTTCCCTTGGTAAAAGCTTCGGGTTGCAGGGAGATATAAAATCTTGGAGACGTGAAATGTTTTTCGTTCCCATGTTTCTGTTGCAGGTGCAAGGACATTTAGCTTGTTAGTGAGACTAGGTCTTTGTTTTAGGAGTTAGGATGCTGTGAGAAGCCAACAGGGGAGTACACTGGAATGTGAGGATGATACTTTCAGCGGAGAAGGTGCCTGGGACCCAAGGTCAAGCTAACCGTCGTTGGATGCCTTACAAGTTTGATGGAAAACTACTGGGAGAAGACCTGACCGAAGAGGTGTGCCGAAGGGCGTGTTCTATGATTTTGGGGTTTTGTATTAGGGACAGTGCCCCGTGGGTTGAGCAGTTGAGGTTTAGACAGGAAGCTAGAAAGAGCATCTAAGAACGAGCTCTAACTAAGTGAATGTACCTCTTAGGAAGTCTTCACTTCTGACACCTTTTTGATACTCTTGCCTGGGATGAGAAATGCTAAGTAGGGATGTCACCTTAGAGTTAGTTTAGGGATAGACTAACGCTTTTCCTTTTAGACTAATGATTCCTAATTTGGATATTGGCTTAACCATTGCTTCCTTGATGATCTTGGAGTCAGTGATTCTTTTTGTTTTGAGTCGGATGAGAATCCTCCGTAGACTTGCTTTTGTACTAGTGCCCATTTACCTTCTACACCTTGTATTGAGGAGTCTGTATGCTCAGCTATTTTTGGTTGTAATAAAATCTTATACATTTTAGATTCGGAGTCCGTGGTCCTTTCCAAATGAAGTCTAACTTTGGTGATTACGTTTTGATAATCGTATTTCCTCCCCACTACGCTATTTAGCAGATAAAAAGATCCTGGCGACCTGAGAGGATTCTTGAAGATAACCAGATAGGCAAGAATCCGGCCCCATCACTACCACCTGCAGTGGTGCCCCTCATCTCTCCTATCATACGATATTGCTAAACACAGCGCCCCCCTGAGGTCACAGCATCCCCCTCTACAGATCAGCGCCTAGTGCAGCCGCACTAGTCGCACTGCCCTAAAGCCGGCCCTGGTATGACGTTACAACGCATACATTTACATCGCGGTACATTACATTGCGGTTTTGACAACGCAAGCCATTACAACGACTTGCGTTGGAGGGCGCTGGACTTAGGAGTAGTTTAATTTACTATTCCAACTCCAGTCTACGTACAGTAGGGAAGGTGTTGGATAGTAAATTATACTATTCCTTGTCCTAGAGCGCCATCTAGCGCAAGTCGTTGTAACAACTTGCGTTGTAAAAACCGCGATGTAATGGCATCGCGATGTAATCCCCGCGTTGTAAACAATGTTTCCCATGTGAATGTCACCCTGTGAAGGTCTGTGAACTATGGTTGTTGCTGGTGACGAGTGATGGAGCCCACAGAATACCCAGCCACCTACTTACAACACAAATGTGAGGGGAGAACTGTCATGTAAGCAGGCACTGTAAGCAAATACCCACTTCCTTCAGTAAACCCTGGCCTTTCAAGATGGTGGCGTAATCATGGGAGGATGTAACATTTCAATATTATTATTTTTTCTTACACATCAAGCGTCTAAAAAATGAACACATAATGCTGCTCGGTTATATGGTAGGGGCATGCATTAAAGTTTGGAATTGCCGTTTATAAACAGAAAAGCATGAATAACAAGTCCCTAAAAGAGTGATCTGGGAGGGCTTGAAGTGTCCAGTTGGGCTTCACCCTAACAGACTTTGTTAGTGCTTCCCTTAAATATTTATTCATTCTTCAGGGTTTTTTTTAAAATCTAGAAAGTGCTTTTATATTTACAGTATATTGACATTCCTGTACATATCTCATAGCTTTCTCATATTGTGAACTGCTGCCAAAGTTTATGCAACCAATGCCCCACAATGTAAAATGTAGCTATTGTGAAGAAAAGTTTAATTTCTATGAAGGGCAGGGATGTGAGGATTATGCATTTCTCATTCCTGTTTATTTGACTCAGTAGCCAACATGTATACCCCCTTAACATGAAAAGACTATATATATATCCCATGAGTCTTTTAGAGTTCAACATTATCCACCAATTACGATGTGCACAGTCCTTTATATTAATCCACAAAGGAAAAACCTTTCCTCTTTCTTCGCTTCTCAGCAGCCAGATTAGTGCTTTTCTTTTGTGAATGTTAAGCTCTGTGATATTTCATTCAGTGGGACTTTTTCATGAGACACTATTGTTAGATTGCCAGGTAGAACATTAATTTACAGCATTAAATAACAGCGATCCCACTCTTCAGGGGAATTGCGCTCCTCACACGATTCTCTCACACTCAACAGGGTTGGAGGTGAGTGGTGGGTCCTCGTGTTCCTCAGGGGTAGGCTGACGCATAGGAACAGGCTATTTCCTTATGGGTGGCAGCGGGGGTGAATTATCTGGTTGTGCTCACTCCCGTCTAAGGGAGGAGTGCGGGCACAATACCGCATAGATGCAACAAGAGGGTGCACAGTTCACGAGCCTTTCCTTCTGCTGCAGAGAATGGGTGTTTTTGTTATTTAATTGAGCGCACGGAGATCTAGGTCAATTTCGGCTTCAGACTAAGTGAGGTAGCAGCCGCGTTGCAATTTCTACCTAGATGACATACTCTTAAAGCATCAAGACCCTGTGAGGCTACAGTCTCAGCTCCCACTTGGCAGTGTCCCTCCTTCAGAACCTGAGAATGGTAATAAACGTCCAACATCTAAGTTGACACCCACCCAGAAGAAATGCATAACTTAAGCCTCTGGTCCTGACATAGAATGACCTTTTGACGAACCTTCTTTTGTGAAGGGCGTGGTGACACACTAAGTAATCAATAAATATTGATGTTAAGTGGTTCAACTGCCTGAAAGACCCTAGGACTTTATTCCATGCAGTAGGTCAATGTTATCCTGAAAAAGGTTTTTGCCCGAGAGGAATTAGAGATGGTATCACCTTATATTGTTTTAGGGAATCCATTGAGAAATTGTTTATTTGACTTGGATCTTCAGTTAAACATAAGTTAAGCACACAGGTCCAGATCTACTAACAGTTTGAGTCAGGAGCAGAGTGTTGTAGTGGGAGTTACTATCTAATGCAAACCAGCCTTTGCCTTTGAAAGTGTCCCAAAGTAGCACAAAGTTGAGCTTTGCAGTACTTTGCGTCAATGAGGTGTTCCATGGGTGATACGTGGGTGTTCCCATTCAACCACCCATGGGTTTTTAACCAAATCCCTATCTACTAAAATTCCTAGACAGGGAGTTATGCCAAATCCTTATGGCTTCTCGAGGCAGGTGTGAAAGAGAGAGAGTTTGGTACATGGCAACCGAGAGTGGTCTGGCGCTGGGGTGGAGACAAAAAATTAATCATCTCTTAATGGATATGACTTAATTTTTTCTATTTCCCTTTGATGCACAGCAGCGCAGCAATTTTGATTGCTGCTCTGCCTTGCGTCAACAATCAGCAAATCTGGACCCTAAATATCAGAATATTTTTTTAAAGTTTTAAATACTGAATAAACATGTTTTCTATATAAAGACAATCCTGAAGCATATGTGAATGTTTAACGAGAAGCATGAAGAAAGTCTCTAACTCAGGTTTGCCCAGCTAGATGCTCTGGATCACTCTGACCTCTCTTCTAATCACTATGGGCCTGATCACTGGCTTTGGCGGTGCGGGATGGGTCGCATGCCACAGCCACACCCACACTCCTGTAGCGCTAAAATTCCTTGCCGCCTGCCAGATAAGAAGTATTTTACTGCTCTGGTGGGCGGGCAGCATGGTGGTCGCACGGCTGTGCAGTTTAAAGGCTCATAGTGAGCCTTAAACTGCACCGCTGCAGTACCGCTAGTTGATAATCCCGCACGGGAAGGAATGCACCATGTCTTGCATGCCTTCCCATGCAGGACCTCAGTGTGCAAAACTACAGTGGGGCACAACATGTGCCACCCTGCATGCACCCCCATGCACAGGGGCAAGAGGGAGCCCTTCTTTTCTCTCCAACAGCAGTTTCATGGAGGAAGAACCTCCCTGAGACCACTGGCGGTGAGGAAAGTCATAATATGTTTGGATGTGCCTCAGGGCACCACCAAGCATATTGCGGCCCTCAGACCGCCGCACCACCGCCAGAGATATCCAAGCTCTGGCAGTAGCGGCTGTGCAATAGCTGTCCGACCACCCTAGCTGTAATATAGCGATCGGAAGACTGCCACTGCCACGCCACCATGAGTCTGGCAGTCTGTGGACCGCCAGACTCATAATCACGCCCTATATGATTACCTAGCCTAGTGGTGGTAGGCTGGAGGCATAAAACAAACTAATGAAGTTTATTAGATTGATTTTGAATACTGGGTAAGATACAAGGAGTGAGATAGGATGACACGTGTCTACATTCCCCATATACTATATATACCCATCCCTGGCTATGGAGCAAAAAGCACTAGGAATCCTGAGACTTGTAGCGTCCGTAGACTCCATGCCTTTAAATATGTATGTTCCTTAGTAACACCCAAACTCGATATAATGTTCATCAGACATGTTGGCATTAAATTCTATTTACAAGTGTTTACTTGCGTAAATATTGGAACAAAAATACTCTAAACGAATTGCGTCATTAAGAGCATCTCATACTGGCATACTGCATACCTGTTTTTAGATACCACTGGTTTCATTAGCAGAAGAAGGTGTCTGGATCTGTCACATCTTTTTGGGGGAGAACTTTATTCTGAAGCTGGATACTCCAAGACTGACACGGCTGTTTTGGTCATGATAGTGCAAATGTATGCTCAGGCTGGATGAGACCTGAATATGGACAGTCAATCTGCTTCAAATGAGAAACAAAGTAATCAAATGACTGCATTTAGACAGGTCACCTCAGCAGATGGGAATGTCATGATGATTTCATTCCGAAGAATATTGAACACAACAGAGGGATGCTTGGCATCAAGGTTGTGCAAACAGGTCCCTAATCCAGACTTAAGTATCAAAAACTAAAATATATAGAGCTCGTTTGGTTTATGAATTCAAATAGATCGATTGGGATAATGGAAGGTACAACACATGAAAATAGTTGATTTACTTCTCTTTGCCTCTACTGAGGTGACTGATAAACATGTGAACCTATTATCCTACTAAAAGCAAATCTATATATTTTTGTTAACATTTTATTTAACATTTGTAATTTAACAGTACAGTACATAATACCATATGGAAAGTCACATACGAATGTTAGAAAAAGTTTAAATTATAAAGTCAATAGCATTTCGTGGTACATGGGAGGGGTCCAGGAATTAGGAACAATTAATTTGTCACCTACCCTAATGCAAACATTCTGCTATTATCAATATGGGTTACAACACCCTCAAAAGGCACCGATAGTCTCTCCTATGAATGCTCATGTACACGGTATCAGTGTTTACCTACTCTCTGTATCTGACTCTTATCAACCTTTGTAACATTCTTGCAAATCTATATGTTGAGGTAGGCCCTAAAACACCCTTTCAGTGGCTACTCATGCAGGAATTTCGCCAATAGCGAAGAAAAACACTAGAATCTTGTCATATTGTATTGATTTCCTAACATGTATGAATTGTCCCAAGCTTTATAGGCAGTATGATGAGGGCCTCAGCCACTTTTAAGAAGCAAGTTAAGAAAAAAATAATAACGTTTTCTAAAATTGTTGATCAGGATACTATAACAACAAGGATCGCTTATTGACTATATAATCAATTGCAATCAAAAAGCCGTTGTCTAGTTTACTTAGATGTGATTACCAGTTTGGAACTGAAACGTCAAACCCTAGTGGATTGATAGAATGCACAGGCGAGAAAATAATGTGTAAAGCAAATTGTGATTAGATTGGAATAGTTATTTGTGTAAATCATATTCAAATGTGGTATAGATGTTTTCAAGTGACGTGATTTTGATAATATTTATATATTTTACCTCTTGAAGCTACTATGAATAAATCAGTAATACTATGCATTTGGTGTATTTTCAAATGTAGTGGTGATCAATTCCACAACATTTGTCTTATGTTCTCTTCACAAGGGGAATGTTACCATCAAAAGAGGATTAAGGGCCACACGTATGAAGCTTTTTGAATCGGCTTGTTTGCGAACGCAAAAAAACCTCTTCCTATGTATCAAACCCTATTTTGTGATTCGGTAACATGTTACCGAATCTCAAAATGGGTTTGAAATTAGGTATTTGGAAGGGGCGCTTTTCTGGTGTCTCTTCCAAATACCGAATCACAGCGGTCTGTATGAATGTTTTGTGACCGTGAATGCGGTCGCAAAACATTCACATTTTGCCACGAACTTCAAGTTGGTGGTAACCCATTTCCAAAGGGAAAGGTGTCCCCAAGGGACCTTCTCCTCTTTGGGAATTGTGGAGAAAATGTTTTTTAAGGGGCATGCGGTGGTTCCACGAACAACTGTCTGCCGTTAAAAAAGAAAAAGAAAACATTTCATTTTTTCTTTCAAAGCCAACCCGAGTTCCTTTAAGGAATATGGGGTGCATTTTAAAAAAAAAAAAGGATTGCTTCATTAAAAAGCAATCTCGGACATGGTGGTTTGCTTAATGAGGTAGGTCGATTTGCGACCCCCTAGGAATGGCTAAATGAATATGTATGGGTTTCATACATTACGAATAGCGATTACCTAACTGCAATTCACAGAAAATCGCAATTAGGTAATCGCTATTCCTAATCTTGATATATGTGGCTCAAAATCTTCTGCAAAATTCACTACTTTATCTTTGTGTAAGTGGCAGGTAATGCGAATCTGTTGATTATGCATTGCAAAGTTAACATACATGATTTGCACACATCTCTTATTTTGTTTACTCAGTTGCAAGCACGCATGCAACATGAAAGTAACTGGGTACATGTTAAGTGATTTGCAATTTTACAAATACATATATGTATGAACATTTTGGTAAAACATGCATAGTTACGTTATAATGAAATTTTGATATGAAAGGTTATGCAATGTATGCGTGTGGATATGTGCAGGACTCCTGGGTGAGAGAGAGGGAGGGCAAAGGTAGTTTAAGGAGGGAGGGGACTCCTGATGGGTCGAGCAGGTGTGGTGCACCGTGCAAAAAGTAGCAATACATTGGTTTATATTGAAACAGGGCATTGCTTGAAAAAGGAACATTTTAGTAATCTCCTGAAACGGAGTACAAATGGGGCCTTTTGGATTGAAATTAGGATAGTGTTTCATCTCTGGGGTGCTTAGCTGCAGAAGGATTGGCATCTCATGTTATTCTTTCTTTTTATTTTCATGCTTCCAGCCTGTTTCAGCTACTACTTGGAACATGCTGTGAATGTTCAGCCCGGTGTCTTGAACTTGGATGATCGGTTTTGTTTGGGGATGGTGTTGAGTGCCTTGTACATTGTGCAGTAGATCTTGTACATAAAATGTGCCAGTAGTAATAGCAAGTGGATTTCTCATTGAAGGACATCTGCTATAGAACCGCGATCAGCGAAATCTCCACAATGCGTAGCCTACGGGTGGCACAGAGACTTTTCAGTATTGTCACCTATTTCAGCAACTGTGTTCTTCTTCTTTATGCATATCTTCTGATGGTGTATTTACTGTTATGTCAAGAGTAGGGTCAAAACCATTTATTGGGAACAACGTGACAAATTCTGTGGGTTCCCTAACTCACAAGTTTCTGACTTATAAACCCTCCTGGTCTTTGAGATGGGGCTGCTCCTCCATGTGGGCGTAGGAGCATCGCCCCACTGCTTTCTCGCAGTGCGAGAAGCAGAAATGTAAAATGGTGTAAATACCATTTTTCGTTTCTGCTTCTCGCACTGCGGGAAAGAAGAAGGGTATGCCTGGTTGGGGGCGGGCGGGTGGGTGAGTCGGGGAGGAGTGGCTAGCCCAATGTTATGGGTGCTGACTGCTTGGTCGGCCCCAGGCCGACCAATCCGGTCATGAGCACTCTCCCGTTTTCTCCATGTAGGCTACATGGAGAAAACGGTCTCCCCATAGACGCCTGTACTGGCGGCGTCCTAGCCTATCACAACGCTGCCATTGCAGCGTTGTGATTGGCTCAGGAGAGGAGAGGGAGGCTGCCTGCTTCTGCTTCCTGTGAGCAGAGAGAGAGCAGGAGACGAAATGCGGGAATCCGTGACCTGGAGACAAAGGTACGTTTGAAAAAAATATATATATATAATTATCCCCCCTACTCGCGCGACCCCCTCCCCGCGCGACTCTCACCCCCCCACCCGTGAGTCATGACTGTCTTTGAGGAAACGATCTTCCCCTGCAGGTAAACCTTTCCTACATATAGTGCGTGGCGAACCAATGTACCTCTTGATAATACATGCCCAGCTTGTAAAAGAAGCCCCGAATCCTTAGTCCATTTGCTATTCTTCTGCCCACATTACAAGAACTTGAGAGCCAAGTGGATAATCCCCCTGTGTAGGCTCATTGGTCCTGACCTCTATCTCGACATGCTGAGAATTCTCTCCACAGACACCCGTAGAGTAATAGTAAAATTTCTGGTAGCCCTATTGACTAAACGTTTCAACTGTATGGTATATTCATTTTATTGCATCTTTTAATTGTATATACAGAAGAGATGTACTTTTATATGGTTCTTAACTCTTTTTTGTTCAATTGTTGTCTTTTTACATCTTTTGGCCCTTACATAAATAGTCGGGTGTTTGTAATCCATGCTCGAATGAGTATGGTTGTAAGATCTCTGTGATCGAAAATACAGTTAAGATGATGATGAAGATGATGGTTATTTCATATTATATTATGTCCTGTTATGTTATGCGAAGTCATGTCATGTCATGCCATGCCATGCTATGTTAAGTTATGTTATATTGATTTGTATAGCGCACTAATCACCCAAGTGGGTATCCATGCGCTTGGGCAGGTGTGTGGTTTTGTGGTCCCCAAGGTACTTATACAAACAGCCAGTTCTTCAGCTTCTTGCGGAACTCAAGGAGTGAGGAGGAGACTCTGATGTGTTGAGGGAGGTTGGTCCATGTCTTGGGTGACATGTAGGAGAATGAGCAACCTCTAGTTTTGCTTTTAAGGATGCGGGGAATGTGTGTGAGTGAGGCAGAGTGAGTCAGTGTGGCAGTTAGCTCCTGGCTTTAACATGGCACTTAGGGTTTTGATTTCATTGCGTGGCTAAAACCTTTTAGCTGGGTATGGACGTTCGTATTCTGAAGAATGTTAACTTGTCTGTATTTAAACAACGTGGCGGATAATATGAGTATACTGTTTTTTTGTATGTGTTAATTTAAGTTTTAAATCAATATTTTTCTTTATTTCAATTTAAACAGGTAACTGTCTCCTCTGAAATCTTGGCAAATTGTAACAATTGTGTGTCCAAGGACGGCTTCGGAGATATGTTACAATGTTTCCTCAAAAGGCGGTTCCTTATACAATATTGCAACTCAGAGAATGTATCACTGCCAGCAAATGCACATTAGGAGGAAAACTTGAACACTGATAAAAAGAAAAATTCTGAGATTATATTGGAGAGTGGCAGAGAGTTGCAAATATTTTGAGAGGGACAAAATGTTCAAGGAATACATTGTTTACCTTTCAGCTTAGTTTTGATGAATGTTCAAAAACGGTGTGCTTGGTGCCTGTATTCTTACACCTTCCGAGAACTGCAATTAGCTTTTCTTACTTTAATAGTCACTAATTCTTTAATGGTTGCATTTTTAAAGCTGGCATCAGAGTGTGCTCCAGGATATAATCTGTACCACACCCCTGAAACTCGAGCATTTTTTATTACATATGCAAGCATACGTGAAAGGCAAGCACCACTCTGAGCGGCCACTGTAGTCTAATTCACGTTTAATGCCCTGCCTGGCTCTAACAGGTACAGCACTTGTTCCCATTGATCTGGCAGTTTGAGGTCAAACGTTAGTGCTGGTGTGAGTGAGGGGTTTTGTTGTCGGTGGCCGGTCGCAATTCATGCTTGAGCTCTTCGGTACAAACAAGCATTACAAAATACATGAATGTGGGTGGGGGGTGCTTCAGCCGTTGCTTCGCACATGGTGAAAAGGAGACACTGTGAAAGGATTAGGGGTGGGCGGAATTTGCGATATTAACTATCGCAATTTATCGCGAAAATGTTAAAAATCTCCGCAAACACACCGGAAATATCGCGAAGACGCGGAAGTTTTTTTCCCGCCTGTTCGCGGTATTTTTTGAGTGATTGCGGGTCGCCAACTTACACATGCGGTTGCTCACGGGCGTGGCCATCTTGTTTTCACCTGTCCCGCCCTCTCGCAATGCTTACTTCCTGTTCCGGGTCGCGCAATGCATGTTCGCGCCCGTTCGATATTTCCTGTTCGCGACCACTTTTACTTGATCGCGTTGCTTTTTGCTTGCTCGGGGAGAAAATATCGCGCGAACTTTCGCACGTGGTCGCAATGGGCGCGGCCATCTTGTTTTTCACTCTATTGCATGGTTCTGGGGCCTGATTTTGAATCCTCCAAAAATCTTTTCAATCCTTTGTTTATAGCCACTTTTTTTGGATCTTTCTTACTTATTATTTCTCTAACTATTTTCCTGCTTCTATATTTTTGGTTTTTGTCTACTTTGTTTTTGTTTTTTAGCTACTTTTTCTCTCTTTCTATTGCCTGCTATTTATTTCCTTTACTCCTTTATTTTTTTTACCTTTTCTTTCCCGCCTCGTCCCCAGAACTATGTCTAAGGGTAGGGCTGTTCGCCGTCGCAGCCAGAGCCGCGACCGTCTTCCTTGCGGAAGGCGGCGCCCACAAGGGGTTCAGGCACGGGCCTTATTTGGGGAGGTGGAGTTGGCTGCACTAATTTTCTTTGTGCAGCGCCACCTCCCATCAACCCTGGCAGCAGGCGGCAGGCCTGGGTCCGGGTACAGACTCCGGGAGCGTCGGCAGCGGTGGGGGAAGGTGCGCCGGGCAGTGTCGCGCTTCTCTGGCGTCCGGCGCACCCAGGCGCAGCTGACGCACCGGTGGTCTGACATCCTGGACCGTGAGCAGGACCTGCTGGACCTGCTAGGAGTGGAGGTCCCGGGGCTTGGTGAATACCTATTTAATTATTACAACTTTGTGTCTGTTCTTCTGCTCTGTGTTATATATTGCGGATATCTTTTTTTCCTTCCAACCAGCTAGAATGTTGCTGCTTACAATACATTCCAGGTTAATAACGTTTAAAAGTCTTCTGTGATTATGACACAGGTGCTCTTCTGCGCTACTACTAATCTTACTTGTTTGCAGCTTTGCGTTTGCGCTTGCTTAGCGCGATTCTTTACGAGTTTATTTTGGAGAAATTAAGTTACGTAATGCTACAGTGACTCTGGTCCACTCCTTATTTTGTCCTGTCACTAATAGATAGGGGCGGATTGATACTTAGGTTTAGGTACTTTGTATGAGCTTCTAATTTGTTAGTGGTATGCGTGATGCCCCCTCACTCAGTTACGTGACGTGCTGCTAGTACGGCAGTCTTTATTAGAACCTTTTCTAATTTGTTCAATGAGTGGTGGTAGGCTTAGCAGTTAGCACTAGCAGATCAGCATCAATCAATCAAACAAAAATTTGGTGTATACAAAAAATTTAGTCATGTGTCCTCCATGATTTGACCATATGCATTGTTGAGGAATACAGTGCAAATGCATACTTAATGTACAATTGGCATGCCTGGAATAGGTGGGCTAGGTTGGGTGGTACGTTGTACTTAGGCTTAGTTGTAACTTAGTATTCTGGAATCAGAATGGAAGACTGGATTACTGTTGATAAATAGTAACTTAAGTAGTCGAACTGCGAATCCCCCGATATTACTTGTTGACCAGATGAGATCGGTCAATTTAGTTATTGCAATTGTTGTTTACATAAGTGTTTTTTGACCGTTGTTGAAAAATATTGTATTTGTTTGACACCATCCATCAATGTTTGTCTCTTTCTTATATCTTTCCTGTTCATCAGCACCCAGGGGCAGACAGACAGGGAGTGGGCAGTCGGCGGGACAGTCAGAACACCACCAGGAGGACACCGCTGAGGGCTCCTCTGCTGGCCCCAGTAAGTCTTCTTGTTTTTAATAATATTTCTTATTCCAAAACTTTTACTGCCCCATATTTTTCACGAACTATTGCTTGTTTCCAAATGCTATTTTTTTACCACCAATTATCCTTCGATCTGTACGGTTTCAAAAATCTTATCCCTGCCTCCGCTATGATGACTCTCAGTACTACTACTACTACATACTATCAGTCTGTCTGTACTGTAGTAGCTAGTCTTGCCCAGTTGGCCAGTGCCACTCTTTATGTGAAAGGTTGTAATATAAAACACATATTCACCAGTAGCTCGAGCCATTGAGTCCAATCCTTTGGGTCGTCGTATTGTACTACTTTTACTCTTATTGATCTTGAGTCTTTGTTAATCTTGAGGCTTTGAAAATTCACAGCAACAACAGCCCTACCAGATTTATTACTATTTTGATATGATAGCCTATAGGACATACTACTGTTGTAGGGATCTTGCACATACACAGACATTTGCACTAAAAAATAGGATGTTGGTGATGGTAGATTGGACCTTCCTCGCACACCTCAATCAGAAATTCCGCACCCACCACAATTCCACTGCTTGACTATAGTACTGTCTTGTCATAACTATTAGGTCTCGTAACCCTCCGCCCAAGATACCCAACAAGTAGACAACCCAGAACATAACACACCCAACCTCTCAGTCGTGGAAGCAATGCACATGCACACCCTTACTTTAATTTGCTCACTCGTGTAAGTTAGTCCACACCAAATACCACCAAGTCTATGTAAGTTCAAAATGTTTATTTCAATTTGAGAAGGTCTGTACACTGTTTTATTATCAAATGCAGCACCAACCGGAAAATCAATAACATTAAAACAATATACATTGTTACACTTATACAGTTGGGAATTAAATCATGATGGTGGAAGGCAGCACCACCATCCCCTAGGAATTTAGTTTATATAAATTTATAAATGAAGATGTGAGTGAAGGGACCCCTCACCTTAGAAGAACCTAGTACTGGCAGTTGTTGCATCATTCAGAAGCTCTGGTTCGTAGAAGGGAATCTTGCGTCTGTAATGCGAAAAATGAAATGGTGTGCGTTAGTATATTGCAACTTGCAAGCATTTATCAGCCGTGCAAAAAAGAGTAGAATTTATGGATCAGCAATATGGACTAACAGTAACAGTAGTACACCAGTACTTCCTAAAAAAGTGGCTTGTTAATGTTTTTGTTGACCGCTTGTACGCAGCACATAGACTAGACAGTAGCAGTGTGAGGCAGGTCATGTGTGCTCAAAGGTGTCTTAAGAAGCTGCAAGGTAACGTCACATGTGCAAAAATAAAAGACACAAAGGTAAAATGGTAGCATGGCTAGGGCTAATTAAGCAAAGGCTACAATGATCATATATAACTATTAGTGTCTACTCTACTACTACCTGATTTGTACTAGTGATGTATGTTAGTATTAACTCATTTTTCAACCTTGCTACTGATCAATAGGGGGGAGGTGTACATGACGCCTAATAAATGTGTAATGTTTTCTAGGCGCACTACCGACCACCATTGCCGGGGCCAGCAAAGGCGACGCGGAGGGCGAGGATGCGGCAGTTGCTGCAGATACCGACGATGGAGCGGTAGGGGGAGTGGCAGCACCAGTGGCAGGCGGTGGTAAGTTAGATTCATAATCCTTAACTATTGTTGAACTTGACAGTACACTCTCTGCAAGGGTGTACTGTATGTATATGTATACTGTACAGTTGTGACTTAGGGCCCCATTAGGATGGTGGGCGTATTGCCCCCGCCGGGCCGGCTGGAATTCACTGCCGACACCGCAGGGGCAAACCTCCCGCCATCCCTGTAGAAAATATTCAGACCCCCCACATGTCGACCAGGCGGAAAAGGCTTCAATATGGCGGTGGTGTCTCTCTGAACACACCGCCAGCCATATAATCTGCATTTTGGAATGCCTTTGTGTGGCGGCATTGCCGTCCGCCACGGAAAGGCATGCAGACATTGCAGAGTATGCTTGGGGGCCCCCATGGAGGGTACCTACCTATGCTATGGTACCCCCCCGCCTTTCAAATCAAAACGTGACAGGCTCCGTGCGGGGCCCGTCATGTTGTGCTTGGAAAAGCAGCACAACATGTATTTTTAGCATTGCTTTCGGCAACGCCAACCAGAATGTAAAAAAACAGGATGCGCCCGCCACTGTGCCGGGCGCATCATCCTAATTAATTGTCCCCACGGGACCCCCACCCTTTTTAGCGTGAGGATGGCGGGCGGACAAGGTCCGCCCGCTATCCGATGTCGTAAGTAAGTAGGAGTTGTTGGGGACGTTTGAAGAGTGAACTAGAAGACTATAATTCCCTTTAATTGGCATAGGAGCAGGAGTATTGAGTAACCAATTGCCTCATCTATCTGATTTCAACTCCGCTTTGAAAGTTTTATGGAGAAGAGCACCTGGTGCACTGTTCAACTAAAAAGTGAAAGACGGGTGGAAGGAAGAAGGACGGGCGACATTTAAAATGTTATGTACTACTGTGCTTTATTTTATAGTGCTACTCTACCATGCCACTATGTGTATAAATAATTAACTTGTCTTACTGTTTTTCTAAGAGTATATTTTACAATTGTCTTGTTTTTTTGTTTTTGAAACACAGCTACTCCGAAACAAAATCGCAAGGAGTTGGCCGCCAAAGCACGGCGCCGGAAGCTGGAGGCAATCCAGCGAGAATACCGGCGGCTGGTGGTCTTAGCCGAGGAGGAGGAGGAGACTGCGGCTGCAATTGTTGAGCCTCCTCCAATGCCCCGGGCCCCAGCCACCATCCTCCAGCGGTACGGCGCCACTGTCTGGCGGCTGCCCGCCGCCACCGTAGTGCCATCTCCGGTGCCCCCCCCCCACTGTGGCTGCAACTGATGCGCCCTTAGACGCCGCGTCACCCGTTTAGAGGGCCAGATGCGTGTCCTCCTCGAGTCCCGCCCCACCACTTAGTCCCTGTCATCCTGTTCTGCTCCTTTTTTAATTCTTGTTTGGGTGGTTGGGTGGGAACTTGTTTGGGCGTTACAGACTTTTTTCTCCTATGGACATTGGTTGGGGTTAGGGAGGGGGGTGGGTCAGCTTTTGTGGGTTTAGTTTATTTTTGTTAGGGTAAATTAAATATATTTTTCTATGTTACATGCAATGTTGTTAATGTTTTGTGGGTGGGGTAACTGTTTTACATCACACTGTTTCCTTGCTGGTGCATGGCCGCCCATAGCCTGTGTTTGATTTAAATAATTGGCTGACTGTATAAGACACAAACAGATAGATGCGACACACCTCACTCATTGACTTGTCCTTCTAGTACTTTCAGTCTGTCCTCTAGTCTATGCATTCTTTGGACTGGTGTGTGAAAATGAAATCATTGACAACATGTCCATTATTAATTCTGCCTCCCCCAAACTTGTCTCTTACCGGTGCTTGATGTTTCTGTCCAACTGTGGCACAGCACTGGCTGCATGGTGAAGATGGTTTCCTTTTTCATACATGCCATAGTAGTAGTAGTAGACACTGGCAGGGCGGCAGCATTTGCAAAAAAAGAGAAGGAGACAGTCAATCGCCTTTGAGAGACTGTTAGGAGTAGTTGAATGAAGTACAGTACAGAACTTACCGAGCAACAATAATATGCTCAAATATTTGACAAAAAAACAGAATGGTGGTTAGGAGGATAGCCTACTAGACAGAGTTACAAACTATAGTTGTGTCGAGTCACTTGACTAGGCCTACAGCCTAACAGTTAGTGCTGTATATGAGGAATGACAAGAAACAAATCCAATCAATGCCGGCAATTAATGCTGAGGTATATGTTCCTTTGTTAAAAAAAATAACCTCTGAAATATCCTACTCATGGGTGGCCAAGCAGAAGAAGATCATCGCTCTGCCTTGAAATTGAAGTAGTGTTGCTTTCACCACATCCGCCCCAGCAAGTGTGTGATTAAGTATTGGTGTACATTTAATTTAGTTACACCTCGACAATAAGTCACACAGCCCGGGGGAAGAGGGTTAGGGTTTGTTGAATGGATGGGAAGGGGGTTTTTGGGAAAGGTTTGACATAGAAAAACAGTATGCATACATAGACAAACAAACGACAATCATTGAAGACTACCATATCCAAATGTTAAGGGAGAAAAAGGCAATGCATGCATGATGATGAGAGACCCGGATTACATACACTTCTAGTTCTTGTTCTGTTGTTCCGGCCTTAATACTTTAACAGATAGCAAATGGAAATTTTAAATATTGGTAGGGAAGAATCGTAAACAGAGAGCAAACCTAATGATGATAATACCAACAACAAGAACACACTGTTGTAAAGATTGTATACAAAATATTAATCAAATTATTTAAAAGAAGATTAAAGTGGATACTGTTACTGTGTTATCCTGGTAAAAAATGTGGACTGGATTTGCATCTCGGCATTCCTCTTGCTCCTCAGTCCATCAATCTTGCGTTCGTCGCCTCGCCACTCGCCACTGCCCGGCTGGAAAAAAAATGTTGATTTATTGGTAAGGTAAGTATGCATTGTAATGTTTTCCAAAGTATAGGGCAAGGCCCGGCCTGTAATTGTAGATGGGAAAACCAAAGGGGATATTGAGAAACAATTTGAAACAAATGCACAAGTTATGGTGTAGTGCAACAAGAACACTTTCCGAGGTGGCATGTATGCATCATCTCTACTCTAGTCTGTTTCCAGCATTGACCTTCAACAGTAACAGGAGAGAGCAGACCCACAGTGCTTAGCAGTAGCACATCCTACGTAAACACTTTAGAGTCCTTTTTCTTTCTCTCAAAGAGTTGGACAAACTGAAAGCACATTATCCATTCCAAACATAGCATTTTACAGTTTAAGTTAGTAAAATCAATGCACTGCAGTCATCCCACCGCTACACTCTATTCAACTTCTACACAGACATTTGGGTCTGCTGTGGTTGTTGTTGACGTGTTTACCTTTAGGCTTTTCCGTTTTATGCCACTCATGAAACGTCCTCCTGACTTCATCATCATCTCCGATACTTTTACTGACTGACTGTGAAGATCGGCCTGCAGTATAAGTAACATTTTTATGACACAACAAGAGTAGAAATATAAATATTACTGACTTGAGTCATTCTTTAGTGTGTACAGAAAGATAGATTACTAGTACACTTTGACTTCACTTTGTGCACAACAAACAAACAACGAATACACAAAGACCAATTGCTCAGAGTCAGGTGTCCAATGCATGCCATTAATTGTCATTACCTGTTCCTTCTCATCTTAAGTTAACGGGCCGTCTATTTCGCCATCATCATGATGGACGGTGCTGTTGTGTCAATCATAGTAACAACACATGATACCTCTGTCACCATAAATCAAATTGTCAACTTTTTGGAGTGGATTTTTATTTTCCACTTCGTACATATAATATACATAAACTACATTTCATGTTTTTCATCAAGACCTGTTAAGTGCTGTACAACTTTAACTCAAACGACAACAGAGACACTTGGGAAGACTTGACAAAGAAATCAAATGTACAAATGGACAATCATATACATCAACAATATCCACATGAAAAAGCAAAAACAATCCTGAATTATACTTTTCATCAGGGTAGACAAATGTTGTGCGGAGGACTGGGGATATCATAAACATGTCTCACAGGTGGTGAAGTTCTACATTCTTGTAGCTCCAGGCACAGACACTATTGAACTACTTTGGCCGGGGTCGAAGCTCTCGTGTGCTGCGGTAGCTTCAAAACAGTAGAGCAAGGCTTTAGCAAATAAATTGCGTAACGGCTCAACAGGGATCTCCAAGGCGGTCAATCGTGCAGAGTGTAGCCTGGAGCTACAAGAATGTAGAACTGTCTACCCTGATGAAGACCTTCCACAATAAGTGCCACGCAGAAGGTCGAAACGCGTTGGTTTCTTGAGGAGGCAAGCCGTATAAGGAATTATAAGGAACAAAACCGACGTCAAGTCTCCAATACCATTTGTTAGACATCAAAAAATAGTGTCGCAAATCTGGTTTCTTAACCTTTGGAGGCTACCTCCCTCTGGCACTCTAAAACACCGCTATTCTGTGAGGACAAAAGACTAATAAGTCCCTGGAACTTTATGTGAAAAGTGTAGGACTTCCCTTATATGTTTAATATTCTACATTTTGTTGTCTGAAAAAAGTATAATTCAGGATTGGTTTTGCTTTTTCATGTGGATATTGTTGATGTATATGATTGTCCATTTGTACATTTGATTTCTTTGTCAAGTCTTCCCAAGTGTCTCTGTTGTCGTTTGAGTTAAAGTTGTACAGCACTTAACAGGTCTTGATGAAAAACATGAAATGTAGTTTATGTATATTATATGTACGAAGTGGAAAATAAAAATCCACTCCAAAAAGTTGACAGTTTGATTTATGGTGACAGAGGTATCATGTGTTGTTACTAGTATTTTGATTCCAACCTCTGTTTTCCTTAAAAGAATCAATCCCCTATTGTTTATATAACTGTTGTGTCAATCATATTCATTGCGCAGATTGAGTGAGTCCCCTTCCTGTATTGAATTAAAAGCAATGTATCACCTAGCAGTAGGAGAAGTACAAATTTAATATTTGCAATAAGGGGAAAATTGAATTTACCTTGAGTTAAGTTTAGTGTGTTCTGTAGAAAGTTGAATAGTGGCAGTGCACAATTACATAAATTCATGCACAACAAACACAACAAAATCTAAATCATTCAGTCTGCGACTCTGCGTCCAATGCATGGCATCAATCATTACCTGTTCCATCTTATTTTCAGTTAATGGCCAGTCTCCCTCGGCTCTGAAAGGAGGATAGCTATAGTAGTCATCTGATTCATGCTCCACTTCTTTTGGAAGGACTAGGAAAGTTTGAATTTGTTGTATCATTTACCATCATCCAATCATCATTCATGAGGGAAATGGAATTGAGCAGGAGATTCAGTATGATGGAGCGGAGGAGCTGGATTCGGAGGACTGTACTGTCAAATTGCAGACACCTGAAACTTGTATATTAAATTAGAAGAGTAGAAGACGGTGGTAATGGATTTGTTGTGATTCACAAGTTTGTAACCGGAACGACAGACCCACAAACAAAGGGGGAAAAAAGGGAGGAAGACAGTAAGTGCAAGCCTAATTGTCAGGGAAGTATAGCTCGTCCTCAAACTCTGGGGGTTCAGCCAGTAGTAGGTAATCTGACACAATACTTTCGTCACCTGAGCCGCTGTCCTCATCTTCCTCCATTGCTTCATGTATTGTGTAATTCGGTGGTATGCAGTGCTGATTCATTTTGATCATTGTTAACCTCTACCAGTTTTTTGGCGATAGACTGGTCCTTCTCAATGTTACAATGGAACCAGCAGCACTGAAAACACGTTCGGAAGAGACACTTGCGACAGGGCAAGCCAGATAGCTTATCGCCAGCCTGCTGAGCTGTGGCCATTCAGACCTTTTCCTATACCAATACTGCAATGGGTTTTGATCAACGTACACCTCTGTTGGGTCGTCCAGATAAGCCTGGACCATCCGCTCAATGTTCAGGGTTGCTGCTGGTAAGCTTTCGTGCTGTTTTTTCTGTGCATCAGCACTGTGCTTATAAAGGCCTACCTTTACATACCAATCCTGTAATGATAATGATTGTACTCGGCCTAATGATCCAGTTATTGTTTCTGTAGTCGATAGTGATGGTGAGTGTTGTGATTGTGAGCCAAACGCACTGCCCTCAGCCGACGAAGTTGCACTTGATCCTGCATGGCCTGCTTCAGTACTTCTTGTGGGTTGATCTTGCGGGCTTTTAATTAGCAGCCGTTCGTTTTCCAACTTACTGGCTGCTTCAGCTATACAACTTTTGTAGCGTGCAACATCAATGTCGGAAAAAGCAAAGAATGTCTTCAGTAGTCCTAATTTTGCACGTGGATCCAGAATTGTGGCACAAATGTAATGTTCTTGTGACAACATTTTATTTTGTATCCTTACATTTTCAGCTAAGCGTCGGGATAAGCTCTCCACCAAGTCATGGGCTTGCCTTCTGTCCTCTACACCTTTGTATGATTCATACACATTATTCAGCTCATGCTCTAGCATTTGCAATAATGGGATAGCTTGGCCCATTGTACAGTCCTCCTTGCTGACTTCACGCGTGAAGACCTCAAAAGGACACAGCATCTCAGTCAGGCATTTAATTAGGGTCCATTGATCCCTCTCAAGGTTCATGCCTTTAACACTAGCATCCCTGCTTCTGTACCAGACATATTCATGGAGTGACCTGTGCTGTTCGTACAGACGATCAAGCATGTAATACTTTGAGTTCCAACGTGTTGCCACCTCCTGGATGAGTGCCTTGACTGGCATCCTTTGTTCACGTTGGATGATCCTCAGCTGCTTTCGAGCTTTAAAAGAATGGCTGAAATGAGTGCATATTCTTCGGCAGATGGCCAGTAAATTGCTGACTATGGGTTCTTTTTTCAGAAAGTCTTGAACTATAATGTTTATGCAGTGCGCCAAACACGGAACCCTGAAATAGGAACCAAGTTCCATGGCCTTAAGTACATTACTGCCATTGTCTGTGGCAACAAAACCAATACCAAGCCCTCTGGGCCGCAGCCATTCCAAAACCTTGCTGCAAAACTCGTGTAAAATGTTTTCAGCCGTATGAGATTTCTCCATGGCGAACATGGCTGCAGTTGCATGTTTCCGAGTACCTTCAAAAATCGCAGCTGTGTCAACAATACCTTGTGCAGATAGCTTATCTCTAACCCCCACAAAAGAGATCCAGTGTGCAGTGATGCACATGTAATCTGTGGCTTGGCAACTGCTCCACATGTCTGTTGTCAGGTGGACATTGTGCACAGCACTCTGCTGCAAAGCTTGTCCAACCAATTGCAGCACATCATGATGTAGTGCCGGAACAGCAATTCTTGCGAAATAGGACCGGCTGGGAACTTTCCATTTAGGGCAGATGGCAGACACAAATTCAAGGAAACCCACCCCTTCCACAAATGAAAAAGGAAGAAGGTCCAGCGCTAACATTTTAGCCAGCTTCGCATTGTACAATCGTGCCGTTGGGTGGTTGCGTTGGAACTGCCCCTCCAACCTAAACATGCTCTCAATGGTAGGCTGGATTACTTTCCTTTGTGGTGCTGTTTTCATTAACCCACTAAGGCTCAACGACACAGATTGTCTCATTGAGGTACTCGGTCGCCTTGGTGTCTCACCCTGACTCTGAGTATGGCTCTTACTGCGGTGCCACTCTGATGTTACTGAGGAGGATGTGGGCATTACCACTGCGCTACTGGGGACAGGGCTAGAAATGCCTCCCTCTTCTTCACCTGCCACCGCAATAATATCGCTCTCTGATTCATCCTGACCAACTTCAATGGGTTGAGTTTTTCTACTTTCTTTTAACTTAAGTAGGTGATCATCCCACACGATAGTGTGGTGTATTCTTAGATGACTTGCTTGTCCTCCGGTACCATAGTTTGTACCAAGCTTACCACGCCGAACACCTTGCCGACAAATTGAGCATATAGCAACATTCTCCTCCTTGGCGCTAACAGAAAAGAAGTCCCAAACTGGGGAGGAGAACTTTCTGGCACTGCTGGATGTGCCACTTTCAACACCAGATGAACTGGAGGGGGTGCTTGAAATGTGACCCAGTGTACCTAGACTGTGACTTTTACTACCACTACCTACTGAGATGTTTGAGCTGGATGTAGGTCCCTGCCGGGCCTTGGAAAATATGGCAGCTGGGGGTAGTGGTGGTGTAACCTGTGTTGGTGATATTCGTGCTACATCCCGCTCAGTAGCAGCCTTTCTGGATAGGGTGAGAATGTTGGTCTCCAATCCCTTTGGGGCGGGAGTAATGTGCGTGATGACTGGCTCGTCTTCATCAACATCATCACCCCCCTCTTCTACATCTACCTCCATAACTCTAAGTTTTTCTGGGACCTTCCTTTTCAGAAGCATTGTCTTGTGGCGTATATCACTCTCAGTCTGAGCTGGCGGGGCTTGAAGAAGAAGATGATGGACTAAGCCTACTTTTCCTTGCTGGTGGTCTGGAAGACAATAGATCTTCTGAAACAGTGGTTTCACTTTGCTCCACTTTGTCTGCAGGAAGCTCGATTACCTGAAATGCCCCTACGTCAGGAGCAACAACTACTATGGTGGGCTGCGGCGGCCGCTGCTGTTCTTGTTGTGGCAGCTGCTGCTGTTCTTGTTGCGGCGGCTGCTGCTGTTCTTGTTGCGGCGGCTGCTGCTGTTCTTGTTGCGGCGGCTGCTGCTGTTCTTGTTGCGGTGACTGCTGCTGTTCTTGTTGCGGCGGCTGCTGCTGTTCTTGTTGTGGCTGCACACTGATCTGCTGAGTTTGCGCCTGCGTTGAACTTGATTGTGTACTACTTTGCGGTAATGACATTTCTTCAAAATCGCTGCTCGTTAGTAGACTGGCTACCTCTGCGACCCTAAAGCCCTTGGGCCTAGGTTGGTGGGGTTGGACCGCTGTGCTGCTCCCAGCTTGGTTCCTGGACAACGCTGCTGCAGGCGTAACTTTTTTTGTGCCAAAAAAAACATTGGCCGGCACACCACCAGTCGTGGTTAATGGCACTTCCTTTTTCTGTTCCTTCTTCTCACCGGCAACTTTCTTGGTACTGGACCTGGTACCTTTCTTTGGGGCCATCTTCTTCAGATGTCAGACAGGATGCAGATGCACAACAAGTTCTGGTCACACGTGGACGTGATGCGCAGCAGGACTTCTGTCTGGCTGGCAGTACAACGGGTAGCCGGGTGATGCTGATGACACCTCCTACTCTGTCTTTTGTGCACCTAAAAGCAAATAAGCCAGGAGAAGAACATCAGTGAAATGTTGCATTTGTTGTTGTGGTTCAGTTACTTAGTACTGTACTAGTGCAAACAAAAGATAGTCTAGCCATTTATGACTTTTTTTTTTTTAACTAGGGCTATGTTATACTACTGTGTACAGCCACACACTACACTCTCAGTAAGGATAGGAAAGTTAATAATAACCACCAAAATACAAATGTAATGGAAGTGGGGTGGACCCTATTTGCCATTAAAATATTTGAGGATCTCAGCATCCATGGAGCTGCTGCTGGCAAAGGGGGTGGATGGATGGAAGCAGTAAGCCAAATAGCCAATAGGAAAACCATGCAGGCCTATGGCAAAAGCAGGGCACTAATAACTCCCAGTCCAAACACAAATAAAGGCCACCACCCACATGGACACTCACAAATCACAAACAAGCCGGGGGCCTGGAGAACACCAGGAGCTGACAAAAGGCCTATAAAAGCCAGGTAAAGGATGCATGCTAAAGCACACTGCTCTGCCTTTTTAATGCAACAAAATGTAAATACGAACATTCACAGGCCCCAAAAAGGTCTGCAGGGTGCATGCATTGCACACCAACACACCAGTGACCAGACACATACAACAAAAGCATGTCTTTAAGACAACCAGCATCAGAAAGGCCACCCCCAAAAAGCACACTTCCCCAACTCAATCCAATGCCATCCATGCCCTAAATGAAGTCTAAATTCAACAGACCACACAGAAAACACTTGATTAATAAAGCTGTGGCTACCTGCTCTGATCCTAAGGGATGAAAGCAGGCCTGTTGGCAGACAAGGCCAGGCAAGCTTGCAGGCCTAGGCTTCAAAATGGCCACCAGCCACAAGGTCAGGCCCAACAACATCAGAAAGGCCACCCCCAAAAAGCACACTTCCCCAACTCAATCCAATGCCATCCATGCCCTAAATGAAGTCTAAATTCAACAGACCACACAGAAAACACTTGATTAATAAAGCTGTGGCTACCTGCTCTGATCCTAGTGGATGAAAGCAGGCCTGTTGGCAGACAAGGCCAGGCAAGCTTGCAGGCCTAGGCTTCAAAATGGCCACCAGCCACATGGCCAGGCGCAACAACATCAGAAAGGCCACCCCCAAAAAGCACACTTCCCCAACTCAATCCAATGCCATCCATGCCCTAAATGAAGTCTACATTCAACAGACAACACAGAAAACACTTGATTAATAAAGCTGTGGCTACCTGCTCTGATCCTAGTGGATGAAAGCAGGCCTGTTGGCAGACAAGGCCAGGCAAGCTTGCAGGCCTAGGCTTCAAAATAGCCACCATCCACATGGCCAGGCCCAACAACATCAGAAAGGCCACCCCCAAAAAGCACACTTCCCCAACTCAATCCAATGCCATCCATGCCCTAAATGAAGTCTAAATTCAACAGACCACACAGAAAACACTTGATTAATAAAGCTGTGGCTACCTGCTCTGATCCTAGTGGATGAAAGCAGGCCTGTTGGCAGACAAGGCCAGGCAAGCTTGCAGGCCTAGGCTTCAAAATGGCCACCAGCCACATGGCCAGGCCCAACAACATCAGAAAGGCCACCCCCAAAAAGCACACTTCCCCAACTCAATCCAATGCCATCCATGCCCTAAATGAAGTCTAAATTCAACAGACCACACAGAAAACACTTGATTAATAAAGCTGTGGCTACCTGCTCTGATCCTAGTGGATGAAAGCAGGCCTGTTGGCAGACAAGGCCAGGCAAGCTTGCAGGCCTAGGCTTCAAAATGGCCACCAGCCACATGGCCAGGCCCAACATCAGAAAGGCCACCCCCAAAAAGCACACTTCCCCAACTCAATCCAATGCCATCCATGCCCTAAATGAAGTCTAAATTCAACAGACCACACAGAAAACACTTGATTAATAAAGCTGTGGCTACCTGCTCTGATCCTAGTGGATAAAAGCAGGCCTGTTGGCAGACAAGGCCAGGCCCTAAATGATGCTTGAAAATGAAATACATTCAAAAACACCAAAAGGAACAGTTGCTTCATCATGCACACACCCATGAGGCCATGCCCATGACTAGCTCGGGCCTACTACTACTACCCACAACATTTTAAAAAAAAGGAATGATGATAGTTATCAAAAATAAATTGTAGTTAACCCAACTGCAATGCCCACAATCAAACAGACACAACAACCACTTACTTGTAAAATATCCTATTCCAAAAATCCTCAAATCCAATTGCAATGATGCAGCAGACAAAAAGAGTGACCTTTCCAGCTCCAAATCCAAAGGCAGAATGAGCAGGAGATGGACAAAGCACTGGGAGGAGCCTGCTGGACAGGAACAGGAAGTTGGAGATTCTGTGTCACTTCCTCCCTCTCCCCACCTTTTTAAAAAAGGACTCCTTGCACAAAAAAGGACAGCCAAATGTCAATGTGAGGAGTTGTTTTCATCCAAAATCAGGATTTGCAGAAGGTTTCATGCTGCTAGAGCTGATATTCCTCTCCAAATTGAAAATTTTACATGTTCGAGTTCTCGAGCTTCACATTACTTCCGCCGGATGTCGATGGCGTGTTGAAAATGACATGATCGCGTTCTCTTGCTCCCTGTCACGTTGGATATGACGTGTTCGGGGTCTCTTTCTCCTTTTCGCGTTCGATTAGACGTGCCCGCGTCCTCACCCTCTCGCTCGCGCTGTAGAATGACGTGTTCGAGATCTCAATCTTCTCATACTCGCGCGGTGCATGATCGGGAGAAGAATGACGTGATCGCGCGACAAATGACGTGATCGCGCGACATTGCGATCGCAAACTGTTGCGAGACAGCGCAAAATGGCTACCAACAATCCAACATCTCGTGGAGAACGCGACCGGGTCGGGAAAACTTGTTGGCGAACGCGGGGATTCAGGTAAGGCGATCGCGCGCGAGGATGTATTATTTTACAGCACGAGCAGGAAACACATTATCGCTAAGCTGCGGAATGCGGAAATTTTGACATTTTTGCGCTCTCCGCGGAACGCGAAAATGTCAAATTATCGCAATTTCCACGAGCGGAACGGAAATTTAGCCCAGGCCTAGAAAGGATCACACAATATGGTCAAATGAAAGCTGAGATATATTGTAAGGTTTCCTGGTTTCAGGTTGTGCAATTCTGACACTATTTGGCTTTTTTTCTCTCTCCCATTTGAGATCAAAACTTAATACTTTATGTTTAATTCTTTGAGGCATTAAATCAGAGCACTGTGTTAAATACATACAGGCCATGCATCTTTCACAATGGTGATGGTAGTAATTGGGGAGGGTGAGACTTTAAAGCAGAGGCTAAAATGAAATCCAGAACAACCACTCTTGGTCAGTGCATTAAGATCATTTGCTCCACATAGCTAAAAGTTGTTTATTTATTTCCTTCCATTAGACCTGTTAACCATAGTGTGATCTTTCCCAAAACCTTTCACCTACATGCCTCCAAGGTTTGCTGGATTTTGTTTTTGTTGGCCTTAGGACTCTCAGCACTTTACCTCTGCTAACCAGTGCTAAAGTGTTTGTGCTCACTATCCTAAACATGGTCTGATTGGCATGTACCTAACTGGCATATTTAATTTACTTATAAGTCCCTTGTAGAGTGGTAGGCCATATACTTAGGGCCTGTAAATGAAATGCTACCAGTGGGCCTGCAGTACTTATTGCGCCAACCACTTATGTAGCCCTCCAAAACGTGCCAGGCTTGCCATTGCAGCCTGAATGCAGTGTCACACTGCTATGACGACTTGGCATTCAAACCCCCCCTTGCCATGCCATATACTCCCTTTTATTACATATAAGTGACCCCTAAGGTAGGCCCTAGGTAACCCATAGGGCAGGGCACAGTGTAATTTGAAGGTTGCAGATGCATGTTTTGCATGCCCTGGTAGGGAAAAACTCCCAAATTTGTTTTTTACTACTGTAAGGCCTACTTCTCCCTTAGGATAATATTGTGGAATCCTTATTAGATTCAATACGCTGTAATTCCTTATTGGGAGCAGGCATACATGTCATGTTTAGTACCTTGGAAATTGTAATGAGAAAGCCTCTTTAATGGTAAAGCCAGATCTTTCATTCCAATTTTGGAAAAAGCACTTTTAGAGAGTTGGCATTTTCCTACCCTGAGCCCTTTTGTGCCTTTTGCTTGTCTTGGGCCAATTCACTTGATGTAGCTGACAGAATTTGCAAATTACTCCCAGACAGTCACACAAGAAAGGGATTAGGGATGCCTAAATGGGCCATCCGCAGGCAGGATGGGGAGTGAAGCTGAGCACAGCCCCCCTTACAACTGTGCTCTGCCTTCATGCAAAGGGCTTAACAACACTGCATTGTCACTGCAGCCAGCTTGGAGCCAGGTCAGGGTGATTAGGAAATTCTAAGCACTTCAAAGAACCTTTCCAGAAACTTCTCCTGCCTTCCAGGAGAAGGGCACAAGGGTATACAAATAGGGTCAATACCCCACCTCTTCAGTACATTTCTGGACCTGTAGATACTCTACCTGGGAGAAGGACTGCTTTTCTGCTACAAGGACTGCCACCCTGCTGGACTGCTGCTCTAAAGGAACGGCTGCTGTGCTGTCCTGACGCCCTCTTGGATCTGCAACCTATCTTGAACCCAGGACCCCAGAGTGTCAAAGGAATAGTCTGCTGGTCTCCTGATCTGAGGCCTAGGGACATAAAAGACTACCCAACAGTTCCTTGGACCTGTCTTTAGTGAGTTCCTAACCCCCCAATGGTGCCCCTCAGGTCCTGGACCCTTGGTGTGGCTAGGCTGGCTCTTAGTTCAAGCTTATGGGCTCTTTGTCAACCAGCCTATTCACACCAGAACCACGCTGCTCACACCGGAAATCAGCACGAGCCACCGCTTGCCTGTCTCTTGGCACAGCAGCATCAACAGCCTGCAGGGGTACAACCAACACAAAGCTACATCTCAACCATCCAGTGTGCTCTTCGCACTACACTGACTGCCACCTGTGACGCTCTCCTTGCTCCTTGTGACCCTTTCCAATATGAGCTGGACTCTTGGCATAAAACTTGAGAAGGTAAACCTTCAGTGGGGCTAATCTGGGACTGTATCCAACCTGCACTCCATCTTGGCTGTCTTGAACTTTTGACTTCGACCCAGTCCAGTGTGACCGGATAGCAGCGGTTGGCACATTATGCTTTTAGGTGCTATATTGCCGTTTAGTCTATTCAATTCCTTAACTCCAGTTCTACTGATTGGATTTTTATAATTTTTGTGTCAATTTATTAAAACATGCTCTATTTTTCTAAACCGGTTTGGGATTTTTCTTGTGTTGTGTTTTCACATTCTTAATGTGTGTGTGCTGCATAAATACTTTACACATTGCCTGTAAGTTAAGTCTGACTGCTTTTTGTGGCAAGCTACCCAGGGTTAAGCACAGATTAATTTAGTGACTTTTTGTAATTCACCCTGCAAGGGATTGTGGATGTTGCTTGATCAAGGCACCCCCCCCCCACTCAACCAACAACCCAATTTATCACACCATCCATTCTTGAATGAATTCATCCACCCACCCCCACCCATCCAATTGTTCATTCATTCATTGAGCAATGCACCCATGTCTCCATCCATCCATCGAATGATTGGACAAGGTTATATAATGAAAAATGTGTTGTAAAACACACCATATTTGTATTTTTTTCTTTACCATTGCTTGGGGAGAGAACCTCCTTGTGCGGTCAGGCTCCCTCGCTCGTTGCATGCACTATGAGGGCTGTTTCACAAACCTTTCAAGGGCCACTTTTGGTTTCCAGTCTGGCCTTGCTTGCAAAATATGGATCAGTACTTCAGTACGTGAGCCGTCAGAGCATGTAATGTTAAATTCACATGAATATGACGTTTTATGAATACATTTTTTATATTTCAGCAAGCAGAGAAGAGGGCACTTTAGATAGCAACTAATGGACAGGGCCTGGCTCTTCTTGTAAAGAAATGTGAGAAGACCTTGACCCTTATATCTGCAGCTATATCATTAAGTTATAAGGAGCTTATAGACTGTTTACTTTTTTACTAGAGCAACATGAGATGTTACAATACATTGCGATCTTCTCCACTCCGATCATCTGCTTTGGGGTTCCATCAACACTCGTGTTTTTCCAAATGCAATCAAAGAAATTCCAGTATAGCAACTGAGGTTCTGCACGTCAACGACAACATCCATAACTATGGGAAAATTGAAGGGAAACATCAGGAGCATCTAGTGGCCCTTCAGTTGCCTCAGAAAAAGGGGCAGCGCTTAGTTTTTAAAACCCAGTATACCATTAGTATTGTGAGTCTTCTTAATTTAATATCCGGTTCATCCCAAACCACACTAATGTCTCTGCGCCACTGTGAGATACTCCTAGACAGCAGAATTAATTGTCATAAGGAGAGCGTCCAGGGGCCACTTTTAAGATCACCAAGGATGCCTTACATACTATCATATAGCCCCAAGAAGTGTACACAACTGTTGGGGAATGCAAACCCATGTGTTCTTGGAACCTAACTGCTGCAAGCACAGGCCTTAGAAAATGGTGCCTGTTGGAGACACCAGCCATGCTTTCATCACCAGAGAGCTGCACTACTCCCATGTTGAGTGGTATACCATAGCCAATCTTGTGTTGACAGCATTTCCACCTATTCTTGACAGCATTTCTACCTTTTCATATCCAGATACCCTTGCTCACTTTGCCACTGGATTCAAGCTAGCCTGGCTGATGAGGACTGTTAGCCCGAAACCGTTCCCAGGATGCTTGTTTCAGGTCCAGGGAAGACATGGCTTGGCAGTTCGGTCTAGACTGTTCCCATGAGGCACAGGGTCAAGACTGATTTGCATGTAGCTGCGTCTGAACTGGGGTGGCAAAGTGAGCTAAAGAACAATGATGGATTCAACCCAGATCTGTGACTGGGGGTGAGTGTCTGAAAAGTTTCGGCGCTCCGTCCATCATCTCCTTGTGTTTGCTTTGTTCACCCTTTTGTCACAGACATGACCAAAAGCCCTTAATTCAACTATTACTCAGCTCAGAATGCCACTGCTATCAGGCATTTAGAAGTGGATTCTTTAAATGTAAGAATACCATTTCACATTGGTGTATCATGTGGGGCATTAAAGAAGTAATAAAAGTTAGGGCCAGAGTTAAACAGAATATGGTCCCTCTGAATTAACAACTTGGTGGAAGTGAAGGTGGACCGTCTCAAGTCATGTCAGAATATCGAAACTGTAACCAAGGAAGAAGTCTAGTCCTGATTGCTGCCATGCCCGAGAAGAATGCCAAGTTCTGGCACTTGTATTCCAAAGTACCCAGACACTGAAGGTGAACTACTGACAACCACCTCTGGAGAGGTTCATCTCCACAGGACATGCTTCATTTTTTAATGTTTTGCAGCAATTACCAGATGCCTTGGAAGTCCTTCTTATTCCCTATTTTAAAACAAGCCAATTTTAATCAAGGATGACCTGCTTTTACCTTTTTATCAATGCTTTCAGGGAGCACGGTATGGTATGTCCTTAGTTTTTTAAGAGCTGCAGTAAGGCTCAGAGCGACCTGCAACTAACTTGAGGGGGCAAGGGAAAAATTGGTTCTGGAGCGAATTTGTATTCTTTTAAAAAACTTTTACCTTATTAAAAACTGTAGTATTTATGTGTGTTGTGATGCATTTCTTTTCTGGTTTTCTCTCACAAAACCTAATAAAGGGGCATATTTACAAGGGCTTTATCTCCGCTTTTTTGGCTTAAAAAGCAAAAAAAGCGGAGATAAAACTATCGCCCTATTTACAAGAGGTTGCTAACATGCATAATCGCATGTTAGCACCCTTTTTCCCAACTCCTCCCTTTGCATCTCTAATGAGATGCAAAGTGGGTGTCACTGGGCGTACCCCGGATGGACTACCTTGCAAATATCGCTGATGGTCACATTGCAATATTTACAAGGCTGCCCCAGCATTTTAGCACACGTTAGGTTTTGGAGAAAACTGCTGTTTTCTCCAAAAATTAACGTCTGCTAAAATGCAGACTTACCTATCCCTAACATTGGGATGGATTATGCTGATACAACCCTGTGGGTCGTATCAGCAAGCTTATCGCCGTTTTGCAGGGAACATCGCTGGAAAACCAGCGATGTTCCCTGCAAAACGGTGATAACCTCGCTATCTGTGGAATTTTTATCGCCCCGGAGAAACGCGTTGTTAATAACAAGCTACCAGGGTGAAAAATTCCAGAGATAGCTTGCGATAACAAAATTATCGGTAAGCACGGCCAGCGATAATTATAGCTGGCCGTTGATAATATTCCCCAAAGTTCTTTTTGATTGATTGATTGACCTCTGCAGAGGCACGGAACCCCGAGTTCAGAATCATAGCAGCCACTCCTGATCTCTCCAAGAGAAAAACTATACACTGTCATAATTTTCATTACAGAGGTATCATCTCATATAATTTCAGCAATTTTGTGCTAGGCAAGTTATGCGAAATTCAAAAAATTACGCTATAATACATGTCGCGTGATTATATGCCGTTTGCTGCAACAATTTAGGACAAACGCGCTGGAAGAACGTAAAAAGCTGGAACCGGAAGCAGCTGTTGTTTAAGGCGCTTATGTTTTTTGCGCTATTCTTTTAGCACCAAAATGAATGTGAAGCTGCATTGCATGATAAAACATGATGGTTTTACATTTCTCGTAATTATGCATAATTCTTTAGCATATTTTACCTGAAATTTCACATAAATATGCATTAACCATTTACAAGAATTTCACACAGCCCTTATAAAAACAATGGCCAAGGGCCCACATTACAAGAGTGAGAGCTCCAGCAGCATTTTGAAACTCTCGAAGTCATTCATTAACTTATGAAAAATTGGAAACCCAGAAGGTTTATGCAAACAACATAGGAAAGGTATGAAGATAGCTGAGGATGAAAGGGTGAATATTAAGTATGCGTTCTTTAGATTTCCGAGCGAATATCTTTCTACACCCTGTACCTTGACCAGAAGGTTCCTGGCCAATATCTTAAAGATGTGATTAAGTGATGGGAACATTCCAAACCATTTCTCATTGCCTCTGACCCCTGTCAAACAACAAAAAAAAAAGACCCAGCAGACATCTGCAAGAGAAACAATGCTACTAAGTCTCAAGAGAGGTTCCAGAATCTCGAAGATCCAGGATGAAGGCCTGACTTTACTGAACTATGAGTATCCCGGAGGGAAGTACTAGGTACCAGCTAAAGCTCCCCCTAGCATAGTCATTCAAGAGAAAGGCAAAAGGTAATGCCAGCATAAGCACGAGTGTATCAAGATTTAAAATTATCCAAAGTGAAGATGTCACAGAAAACCCAACTCGTGACCTTTTCAACTGGGGAAGTGGATGAAAAAGTAATTAACAGACCTGAATGATGACCTAGAATCATGTGGCGCCATACATTCACCTATAAGTGGGAGTTCTGGTTGTCATCCACTTGTGAGAAGGATCAGTGGATGGGACCAAATTTGATTTACAAAACCTCATCTTCAGGCACATCCAAAAGGAAATGGATCTCAATACGATGTGAGACTAATGTTTCTTAGCATTTATTGTGTCAATAGACCACTTAGCCAAAGCCTTGGACATGGTTCTGGTTGTACTTAAGTGTTAACTTTGTTAAAGAAAGAGCCTCATTGTTTTTCATTTTTGATTGCAGGTAGTTTCTTGGCTTTGGTTCCACGCCCATTGCCCAGGACACCCCAGGACCACAACCTCCAGCCTGCATTGCGCGCGGACGCGCTATAAAAAGTGAACACCGGCCCACGGCGTGTTGTCGTTTTTTGCTGCTGGTTTCACGCCCATTGCCCAGGGCACCCCAGAACCACAACCTCCAGCCTGCATAGCGCGAGGACGCGCTATAAAAAGTGAACACCGGCCCGCAGCGCACTGTAGTTTCTTGCCACAGGTTCCACGCCCAGGGCACCCCAGGACCACAACCTCCAGCCTGAATAGCACGAGGAAGCACTATAAAAAGTGAATGCCGGCCCGCGGCATGCTGAAGTTTCTTGCTATTAGTTCCAAGCCCATTGACCAGTACACCCCAGGACCACAACATCCAGCCTGCATAGCGCGAGGACGTGCTATAAAAAGTGAACGCCGGCCTGCGGCGCAGGGCACGCGCGGGGTCCCGCCCGGGCCACGCGTGGGCCAAGGGCAGACCCGTCTACGCCCGTCGGAGCCTGGAGGAGGCTGGGCTGGCCTCACCCCCTAACATCGGGATATCGGACTTTGGTTCTACAATTCCCAGGTACTGTGCTGTATTAAACCCCATTGTTTATTAATACTTGTGCTCGGGGAGGCGCTCATTCCGGTTATCTGATTTCACAATGAGCAAACACAAGGGAGTAGCGGGAACCTTGGATGCATTTATTGTTAGAGCCGAATCAATGCTCAGCCATGAGATTGAACTGACGGAGATGTGACTTTCACTAGAACCTCTATCCTTGCAGAGGCAATGCTCATTAGGTACTATTACCTCGGGTGGTGTTCCCCAAACTGCTCCTCCCCTATCTCGCAAGGGTTATCCCAGTCTTCTTCCATACTTGACTTTGTAGGTTTTTATTGCCTTTGTGTTAGATGAGTGCGGAAGTGAGTTTGCCTCAACCTGGAATACATCTGAGCTAGAGGATGTGGTGGGTTCTAGGTGTTGGACTTGCATCAGGAGAAAGACAAAACATAAACAACATCCCTGTGGCAAAAGCTAAGCATAATTTGTAAATTGTACTCAAACACTCTTTTGCTCACCAAGAACAGAAATACAAAGTTAATTAGAGTAAACAAGTAAAAGAAAAACTATATACAGTGTCGATGGTGGGCTCAGTAACCACACTCCTAACCGGCAGTAAACACAAACCCAAACCTATAGATTTATTGCTACTTATTTGGGGCAAAATGGAAGGCTAATGATGTCCCTTGTGGCCAAGCCAGATGGTAGCAAGGTATTTGGGCAGGTGCCGCGGTACTAAATGAGGTAGATGAATGGTCTGATTGTGCAGCAGCCATGACACAGATGACACCTGAAAAAGCTGTAGAGATCCCAAAGTGGAAGGGTGGGCAGGCTGGCAATCACATGATGGCTATATCGGACCACTGGCTGAAACTCCCTAGGGGGCAGTGATCCAGGAAGAAAAGGGCAGGATAAAGCAACACAATCTAAAGTGAAGTGATCCTCCAAATAATACTTAAGGTATATGTAACAATTTTTCCAGCTCTAATATCTATAGGTGTCTCCCTAGGTGCATGGCATATATACCTCCTGAAGTAACAAAATGAGGGTGGTTCCACTCTGTGCCCCTCTTCATAAGAAAGAGAGGAAGTTCCTTAAGCCCCCGGTTGATCTGCACTAGAATGCAGAAGGGATGTGCAGGACAGCATGGACATTAGCAAGTTCTAAGTCGAGAAGCGCACAGGTGACAGGAATGTCATCTGAAGTATGGAATCAGTGGAGAATATACTGCCGGGATCCCAAGGAAGGCATGTCCTCCCCAGGAACATGGGAACAAAGTGGTCTGGTTCTCTCCAAGCTGTTAATAGAGCTCGTAAGTCCTTAAGTCTAAACAGGAATAGTAGTATGGTTAGGTGTAGGTGGTTGGAACTGGCTTAGAGAATAAAGTTTGTAGTGTGGACTAGGGACACGCCTAGAAAGGTAAGAAACCCATTAGATACTTCCGATTGGGCACACTTTTACACATTTAATCATAAAACTTGAGTTTAATTACAGGATTGTTCGAATTTTTGCACTAAAAATTTAACAATTACTCCATGAATGAGAAACAATAGAAGCGCTATGTACTCTTAAGTCAAAGTTCTACCATTTTATAAAGTTCAGGAGTTTTACATCTTAGAATCCAATGGCAGTCAAAGAAGAGCAGCTTTTATACACAAACGTTTCTTTCTCCCTCTCTTTCTCTCTCTCTCCCTCTCTTTCTCTTCGTATATATAGGTTTTCGAGAAAGACTGCGGAGGTAGTCAAAACACATCAACCAGTAGCCACAATGAAGCTTACCTTTGAAGCGAGCTTGAGTGTGCTGGAGCCTATTTTAGATGTGTGAAGCTGGCAAGTTGAACTATATATATATATATATATATATATATATCCTCGAAATCCAACTAATTCGGAAGAATCGTGCTGCTGGACCTTCCGAAAGCAGGAAACGGACACCAGGCGGCCCCGAACTCTCAGCAGGTGCCTCCATGCGACGGGTGAGGTCGTTTGTTGCACAACAACTATGGTAAGAAAATGGAGCACTCACGGAGTCTTTCAAAATGGTTTATTAGGAAGAAGCGTTTCGGTATAGAACCTTCCTCAGTGCCTTCAATCATTTAAAATTTCTGCACAGCTTACGGTCCTTTTAACAATGTCCACCCCATTGGTGGGGCTACCTCCAATCAGGAAACAACAGCATTCTTTGTGCATAGGCATGTGTCGCAAGAGAAGAGAAAGGAGCAGAGCAGCTTTAATACACAAACGTTTCTTTCTTCCTCTCGCTCTCTCTCCCTCTCTTTCTCTCCATATATATAGGTTTTCGAGAAAGACTGCAGAGGTAGTCAAAACACATCAACCAGTAGCCATTCTAAAGCTTACCTCTGAAGCGAGCTCAAGTGTGCTGGAGCCTGTTTTATTTATTTATTTATTTTTGAAACCGTTTATTACAAAATTCAAAAAATATACAGAGATGGGCCTACAACCTTCAGGCCGGCCGCTAGCAAGCAAGAGGAGCATTGGATACAAACAATAGCGCCCATGCCGCGGCGAAGGGAAATGCACAGGAGTTAGAAGCGGTGGTAGCCACACCATCCGAGCACACATAACGGTTTCATTTTAATATAAATAACAACACAAGAACAAATCCACAAGGCAACCCACAATCGGAAACAGCAGCATGTGCTCCCCTAGCGGGGGGGACCCTACCAATCCATAGGAGTAGCAAGGGGGGGAAAAAGGCCAAGACTGGGATTAGGTGGACTCAGTGCCCGGGACCGGGGAGATAGACTGGCTAAGGGTATGGGGCCGGTGACGGATCGGGCAATAACGGTGGGGTACAGATTCCCCCGCGGTAGGCGTTCCAGGGGCCCCATACGTTCACCCATGTCCCAGGCTTACCTCTTGCAATATACACCACTTTTTCCCGAAACATGCACCAATCCATGTTATCCTTCCATGCCGAGACAGTCGGGGACCTCTGGGAACCCCACAGTTGAGCTATGTCGCGTTTGGCCACCATATATCCCAGAGTCACCCACCGCGTCTGTGGTACCGAGTAGTCGGTTGGCACCCACACATTCAACAGGCATCTCCTCGCTTCGGGCAGCAGCGACACACGCGTAACCACCCGCAGGACCTCATGCACACCACGCCAGAATCGCTCCACCTCCGGGCATTCCCACAAAATATGTAAAAAGGTCCCCAAAGAACCACACCCACGCTTACACAGCCCGTCTACAGCATATCCCATACGCAGTAGCCTTGGCCCCGTGACATAGACCCTATGGAGTACCTTGAGCTGGACGAAGCGAAGGCGGGCCGGTATGGCCACCTCTTTCGGGGAGGCCACCGCCGATACCCAGTCCTCGTCATCCAGCTCCAATCCATCGGCCACCCATGCCTCACGAAGGTTAGTCAGCAGTCCCGAGCGGTCATTGATAAGTTTTTTATAGATCAATGAAATCGTGCTGTCCGGTACATGTCCATCTAGCACTCTATCCTCCAGAGGGGAATACTCCGGGATGGAGGCAACGTCCGGGAATACGGAGCATAGCGCATGATGGATCTGCATATACCGAAAGTACTCCCTGTCCTGCAACTGGAATTCTGTCCGTAGCATCTCGAACGTTTTGAATCCCCCCCTCGTCCAGAGATCACCCACCCTGCTGATGCCTATCATGTCCCACTTTTCAAAGCCCTTCGAGGTCCACAGGGAGCCCAACTGCTCAGATGCGTATAGTGGCGACGCCCGGGTCAAACGACCTTTCCACCCCATCGCCACATTAGCCGCGTGCCACACTCGTACTATGACACGAGTGGGGCCCGTCAGACGTGCGTCAAGCGAGCCGGAGTACAGCGCTCGGTTATAATCACCACCCGGCAGTAAAATCTTATCCATTTCAAAAGCCGGGTTTAGAGCGGGCCCGTACAGGCCGTGATTAATCGCAGCCAGCTGGGAGGCCCAATAATACCGTTTGATATCCGGGAGGGCGATCCCCCCGTCATACCACGGGAGCGTCAGCTTCGCCAAGGCGATACGCGGTCTACCCTCCCAGAGCAGTCGGCGCTGCAAACTCTCCACCTCGCGAAAGTAGCGCGCCGGGACGACGTCCATTGTGTTCTGCAGAGCGTACAGGAAACGCGGCAGCGACATCATCTTAAACAATGCCGCCCGGCCGAGCGGCGAGAGCGGCAAGCGCCTCCAACGCGCAACATCCTCCTTCAGGCGCTGGAGGGGGGGAAGCAAGTTCTGACTATATCGGGCCTCCGCGTCCAGGGTAATGAAGACACCCAGGTACCGAAATCCCCGCGGGGCGATCTGGATAGGACAGCCCCGCGGAAGGATAGGGTCCTCCCCAGAGAGAACATAGACGCACGATTTAGCCCAGTTGATGATAAGGCCGGAGTTAAGACCAAATGAATGCAATACATCAACCAGCACTATCAGTGATTTACGTGGGGAAGCCAGGTACAGGAGGATATCGTCAGCATATAGAGATACGCGGTCCTCATACTCGGGGGTCCAGCGGAGACCACGAATAGAAGGTTCCCACCGCAGCCACTCCGCCAGGGGCTCCAAAGCGAGCGCGAAAAGGAGCGGCGATAACGGGCAGCCCTGCCGCGTGCCCCTGCCCAGCTCGAACGAGGCCGACACTCTACCGTTGACCACGACCTGCGCCAGCGGGCCAGAGTACAACAATTTTACCCAACTGATGAATCCTGGGCAGATCCCAAACTTCGCGAGCGTCGCCCAAATATAGGGCCATTCAAGCGTGTCAAACGCCATAGTGGCGTCCAAGGACGCCAAAATGGCCGGCTCTCGTATGAACGGGACACGTGCGAGCACCCCATGCAAACGCCGCAGGTTAAGCGCTGTATTGCGATGAGGGATGAAGCCGGACTGATCCTGGTGAATCAAGTCACACACTACGCCGACCAGCCGATTGGCCAACACCTTGGCGAGGATTTTGGGCTCTGCATTCAATAACGAAATAGGCCGATAGGATGTGACCCGGTCCCGTGGCCTCCCCTCCTTATGGATAACCACGATAGTAGCTAGACGCTGGTCTAGCGGGAGGGAACCCGCCGAGTGGGTCGCGAGGAACATAGCACGGAGATGTGGCGCCAGCGTATCCGGTCGCAACTTATACAACTCGATGGGAAGACCATTAGGGCCCATGGCCTTGCCGGAAGCGACCGATCGTATGGCGAGGGCAATTTCTTCGGAAGTTGGAGCAGCGTCCAACGACACTCTGTCCTCCTCCGAAAGGGAAGGCAGCGCGATATCCCTGAGCAGGGCGTGGGAATCCTCTTCAGAGCGGGAGGACACCGGGGAATACACCCCACGGAAATAGTCTGCAAAGCAGGCGACAATTTCTTCTGGTTCAGTGACACACACACCATTCTGTTTCTCAATCAACGGGACAACTTGACTCGCTCTCTCCTTTTTGTCCAACCATGCAATCAATTTACCAGCCTTGTCACCCACATCATACAATCTCCCCTGTTGCTCTCTACTGAGGCCCCTGGCCGCCTCCGTGACGAGGGCCTTATAAGCCGATTGCTTGAGTCGAAGAACATGTAATTTGTCATCCGTCACCCCATATTCTAGATCACCCTCCAACTCGGTTATCTCCGCTTCAATACGAGTCACCTCCTCCCGCTCGCGCCTCCGGGAATGGGAAATAAGGGACAAGGCCTCTCCCCTGAGTACCGTCTTGAACGCCTCCCACAATGAGATCGCTGATGACACAGACCCCACATTCTCGTCAAAGTAGCGCTTAAGGGATTTAACCAGCTCTGCGCGAATGGTGGGGTCACGCAGGTACCAGGGATTAATCGGGACCACCCTACCCTCTCCCCTCGGAAGAATATCAAAGTGCAACAAGAGTGGAGAGTGGTCCGAAATACCCCGTGCCAAATGGCGCACCTCCCCTATCCTCCCAACGTGCGCCGCCGGAACCAGGACATAATCTAGCCGTGAGAGACTACCATGAGCCCCTGAATGGAAGGTGTACTGCAGCTGCGTGGGATGTTTCAAACGCCAACAATCCACCAGCCCCAAGGTATCCAAGAGGCCAGACAACCAGGCCTGGGCACGGGGGAGATCCCTAGGGGGGTGACGATCCACAGTTCCGGAAACCACAGCATTAAAGTCCCCCCCCACCACTAGAATCCCCTCCGGAAGGCCAAGGAGGAGGCGCCCCAGATCCGCAAAGGTGGTCGTCTGCAGCCCCGGCGGGACATAGACAGACACAAAAACGACCACTCTGCCCTCCATTCTACCCACCAAAACCGTGTAACGTCCCCTGTCGTCATGGTGCACCTCATCAATCTCCAACGGGAGCGAGTTCTTAACCATAATGCCCACACTCCTTGAACCAAACGTGAAGCCCGAATGGCCACAAGGCGGTAGCCCCGTCTATTCATGGCACAAAAGGAGTTGCCAATGAGGTGTGTCTCCTGCAGAAAAACTATATCGGGCGAGATTCGCTTCAAGAACTGCAGGACCACACCTCGTTTTATCCTGTCCCCCAATCCATTAACATTCCAAGACAACAAGCTCAGTCCCCTACCCCCCATCATAAACAGAAGCCATCACTCGTCCCCCAGAGAGCACTTTAGAAATGATACAACGATGTTTTTGCCTTGTGGTAGAAACGAACAACACCCCACCCCAACCCACCCACCCCAACAAAACTCCCCCCTCCCTGCACCCCTGCATGAGCCCAGACAGCCCCCCCAACTTGCAGTGTGCCTGTCGCCCCTATATAGTGAAACTAGCTAGACCCCCTAGAGGAGGAAAGAGCACCCCTTCTAGACCCCACACAACCTCCAAAAGAGGGGAAAGAACAAAGACAGAAGCTTTGGTCGAAAGTGGCATCATAATCGTCCAGAGTGAGGTCCAATATCCACCCCTCAGTCCCGATCCAGTGGGCCGTCTCCTCCCGCCGCCCCCCCCCCACCATCCCGAGCACTACCCCCAGACAGAGTGTCCAGCCAGTCCCCGGCCGCCTCGGGACGATCAAAAAAGTGCGTGCGACCATCCACCTCTACCCGCAGCTTGGCCGGGAAGAGCATGGCGTATTTTAAGTTCATGTCCCGGAGCCGGCGCTTAACACCCAGGAAACTCAGTCTCTGTTTCTGGACCGCTTGAGTGAAATCGGGATAAAAGTTCACCTCCATATTTTCCAGCTTCATCGGCCCTTGCAGTCTGGAGGCTTGCAAGATCACGTCCCTGTCCCGAAAGTTAAAAATCCGGGCAATGAGAGGCCGCGGAGGGGCTCCGACCTTCGGCCTTCCCCCGGGAACTCTGTGGGCCCTCTCCACTGCAAAGAATTTACTCAGTCCCCTAGGCTGGAGATGGGTAACGATCAGGTCCTCTACAAAAAGATCCGCCGCCGCTTCCTCCCGTCCCTCGGGTACTCCGATGATGCGGATGTTATTCCTCCGGGCCCGACTCTCGGAATCTTCCAGGCGCCGATCCATAAGCACACTCGCCTGACGAAGTCGGCGCACCTCCGTTTGGAGGGCCGCCACCTCAGTCGTGAGGCCTGACGCGGTGTGGGCCAAAGAATCGACCCGGTCGTTGGTCTTGGAGAGATCAGCCCTCACCAGGTTGACATCCACTAGGATCGCGTCGATTTTATGGGCTAAGGTGTCAAACCGCTGGCCCACCGAGGCCTTCATCTCAGCAATGGCGCCCATGACGTCTTGCAGAGTCAACTCTGTGGGCAAGTCCGGGGCATCCGGAGGGCACTCAGAGGACTTGTGCGGTCCACCGGGAGATCCTTTCGGGAGGGTGTAGCGGTCCATGATGTTGGCCTGATGTGCGGTGCCACGCCGGGTCGACTTGGCCTTCAACCGATCGCCATCTTGTTTCGTGGCAATCGTCGCGGGTCTCACCCCCTCACCAGCCACGCAGTAAAAGGCAAGCAATCAAGGCCACGGGGTCCGGGGGGTCACCCCAGGACGGCGGAGCGGGCCACAGCAGGCAGGCAGGCTGGGTCACCCAGCGAGGCCACCCCAACACAAACAGCGCCGCGATCCCACTTGCAAAGACGGCAAGGGGGCGCGAAAGTGAAAGTGAAAGTGCGGGGTACGCGACTCGCCAGGCCCAGCCCGCCGTTGTTGTTCACTTTGCCACCGGGTCGCCCCCAAACGCGAGTCCGGGGTCAGGAGCGAAGGAGGCCGCAAACTTCAATCGGTGCTCACTCCGGCACCCGAGGTCCGATTCGAGAACGGGAAACGGGTACCACCTCGGCTCAGGCTCACCGACACAGTCCCCTCAACCGATGCAGGATGAAGACAGGATAAACGTAGGAGGTCGCGGAGGTCCTCGGGAGCCTCGCACCTACGCGGCCATCTTGGTTGCGCGCTAGGCTCCCCTGGAGCCTGTTTTAAATGTGTAAAGCGGGCAAGTTGAACTATATAGGTAGTTATAGTTAGGACCTAGTTACCATAGGAAAATTGTAACATTCTTTTCCCAATAACTTTGGCGCAGGATGATGAATCTTCGCAAAATTTTGAAAACTGTTGGGGTGCTCAGGCTAACTCCTATCCTTAAAGTTATGGGGTGATTTGTCAAGCGGGGGCCGAGAAAAAATGGGGGTCCAAAATCGCGTTTTCTCCATGTTATATCCCATAGGAAATTTTGGAACAGGCTACAGCCTGAACTGCGGAACAGAATTACACCAAATTTTGCAAAAAGGTAAGCTCTTGGTTCAGAAAGAGACCTTTTTTTTTTAAATGGTGTAAATCCGTTCAGTAGTTCCTGAGAAATTCAAAAAATAGAGGTCAAATAATCAATTTCCCATAGGAAACTTTAGACACAGTTATAGCAAAAACTGCTGAACGGAATTACACCAAATTTAAATTTTAAAAAATGGTGTAAATCTGTTTAGTAGTTTTTGAGAAATTAAGAAATAAATATAGTGATATCTACAGCCGCGGTGGATCCGCGCACCCTCCCAATCATGAGCTTCATGCTAATTGGCTGTCAACACTCCAAACCAGGAAGTGTTGGCAGCCATCTTGTGCCTCAGTAGAACCGAGGCACAAGAAAAGAGAAAAACAAAGGCGCAAAACACGAAAAGGGGGCAGGGTAGAAACACCCTGACCCCCTAGGCTGAGGGTCCCTGGAGGCCAACTAGCGTGCCAGGTACCTCCAGTATGTGCCAGGGAGCTGCGTTGCAGAGAGGTGTTCAGAGGCCATACCCCTTTTTACACTTCTCTGCAACGCACCTCTGTGGCACTTACTGGAGGTACCTGGAGGGATAGTTGGACCCTAGGAACCCTCATGATTCAAGGAGACTTAATCCCCCAACCTAAAACGCGTCACGGGGCGCGTTTGCACACTGGTGAAGGGAGGGGGCAGGGCCTAAGGTGACATGTGTGCAAACACACCCTGTGGCGCATTTTAAGTTGGAAATTAATTCCTCTTCAATCTTGAGGGTCCCTGGGGGCCAACTAGCCCACTAGGTACCTCCAGTAAGTGCCACAGAGCTGCGTTGCAGAGTAGTGGGAAAAGGGGCGTGGCCCCTGAACACCTCTCTGTAACGCAGCTCCCTGGCTCATACTGGAGGTACCTGGTGGGCTAGTTGGCCCCCAGGGACCCTCAGATTTGAAGAAGAATTAATTCACCAACTTAAAACGTGCCACTGTGCAAACGCGCCCCCTGGCAAGTTGTAAGTTGGGGAATTAATTCCCCTTGAATACTGAGGGTCCCTGGAGGCCAACTAGCCTACCAGGTACCTCCAGTATGCGCCAGGGAGCTGTGTTGCAGAGAGGTGTTCAGAGGCCACGCCCCTTTTTACACCTCTCTGCAACGCACCTCTGTGGCGCTTACTGGAGGTACCTAGTGGGCTAGTTGGACCCTAGTGACCCTCAGGATTCAAGGGGACTTAATCTCTCAACTTAAAATGGCCACAGGACGCGTTTACACAGTGGGGAAGGGAGGGGACGGGCCTGAGGTGACATGTGCAAACACGCCCTGTGGCGCATTTTAAGTTGGGGAAATAATTCCCCTTCAATCCTGAGGGCCCCTGGGGGCCAACTAGCCCACCAGGTACCTCCAGTATGCGTTGCAGAGAGGTGGTCCAAGCGGTGCCCCTTTTTACACCTCTCTGCAACGCAGATCTGTGGCGCTTTCTGGAGGTACATAGTGGGCTAGTTGAACCCTAGGGACCCTGAGGATTCAAGGGGACTTAATTGCCCAACTTAACACGGCCCGAGGGCGCGTTTACACAGTGGGGAAGGGAGGGGACAGGGCCTGAGGTGACGTTTGCAAACACGCCCTGTGACGCATTTTAAGTTGGGGAAATATTTCCCCTTCAATCCTGAGGGCGCCTGGGGGCCAACTAGCCCACCAGGTGCTTCCAGTAAGCGCCGCTGCGCTGCGTTGCAGAGCGGTGGTCCAGGCCATGCCCCTTTTTACACCTCTCTGCAATGCAGCTCTGTGGCGCTTACTGGAGGTACGTAGTGGGTTAGTTGGACCCTAGGGACCCTCAGGATTCAAGGGGACTGAATCTCCCAACTTAAAACGGCCACAGGGCGTGTTTACACAGTGGGGAAGAGAGGGGACGGGGCCTGAGGTGACGGGTGCAGACACGCTCTGTTGAGCATTTTAAGTTGGGGAAATAATTCCTCTTCAATCCTGAGGGCCCCCGGGGGCCAACTAGCCCACCAGGTACCTCCAGTAAGGGCCACAGACCTGCGTTGCAGAGAGGTGGTCCAGGCAAAGCACCTTTTTACACCTCTCTGCAACACAGCTCTGTGGCGCTTACTGGAGGTACCTGGTGGGCCAGTTGGACCCTAGGGACCCTCAGGATTCGAGGGGACTTAATCCCCAACTTAAAAGCACGGGGCACGTTTGCTCACTTTTTACATCATGCCCCACCCCCTCCCTTCACGACTGTGCAAACGGGCCCTATGGCACGTTGTAAGTTGGGGGATTAAGTCTCCTTGAATCCTGAGGGTCCCTTGGGTCCAGCTAGCCCACCAGGTATCTCCAGTAAGTGTCACAGGGCTGCGTTGCAGAGAGGTGTAAAAAGGGGCATGGCCTTGGACCACCTCTCTGCAACGCAGCTCAGTGGTGCTTACTGGAGGTACCTGGTGGGCTAGTTGGCCCCCAGGGACCCTCAGGTTACAAGGGGAATTAATCCCCCAACTTAAAAACCTCCAGGGGGCGTGTTTGCACAGTGGTGAAGGGAGGGGGCGGACCTGATGTGACATGTGTGCACTTATCCAATCACTTTGCCAAAACCCAAGCACTTATAAATTCACCACGCACTCTCTTTGCAGTACTCTAATCATCCAGTCAGTACCCATGCACTCATGCAATGACCCATGCATTACCTCATGCACTGCTACAATACCCTGAGCACTACCCATGCAGTCCAGCCATCACCCTCTTACTACCCATGCACTCATCCAATCACCCAGCAAGCAACATGTACTTATCCAATCACTCTGCCAAAACTCAAGCACTTATAAATTCACCATGCACTCTCCTTGCAGTACTCTAATCATCCAATCAGTACCAATGTACTCATGCAATGACCCAGGCACTAACACATGCACTTCTACAATCCCTGGGTACTACCCATGCAGTCCTCTAACCACCTACACACTTTTCATTCGCTCCTTCAATTACCCTGGTAGTACCCATGCAGTCCAGGAATCACCCTGGCACTCCTCGTGCACTCCTCCAATCACCCAGCCACTACCATGCACTTATCCAATCACTCCGCCAAAACACAAGCACTTATAAATTCACCATACACTCTCCTTTAGGTACTCTAATCATCCAATCAGTACCCATGTACTCATGCATAGACCCAGGCACTAACACATGCAGTGCTACAATCACATGTGCACTATCCATGCAGTCTTCTAACCACCTGCACACTACTGATTCACTCCTCCAATTACCCAGTTAGTACCCATGCAGTCCAGCAATTACACAGTCACTCTCCGTGCACTCTTCCAATCAACCTGCCAGTGGCATGTACTAATCCAATACCCAAGCACTTATATAAATTCACCATGCACTCTCCTTGCAGTACTCTAATCATCCAGTCAGTACCCATGTACTCATGCAATGACCCAGGCACTAACACATGCACTGCTACAATCCCCTGAGCACTACTGATGCAGTCCAGCCATCTCCTTGTCACTACCCATGCACTCCTCCAATCACCCAGCCAGTTCCATGTCCTTATCTAATCACTGTCCCATAACACAAGCACTTATAAATTCACCATGCACTGTCCTTGCAGTACTGTAATCATCCAGTCACTACCCATGTACGCATGCAATGACCTAGGCACTTACACATGCACTGCTACAATCCCCTGAGTACTACTGATGCAGTCCAGCCATCTCCTTGTCACTACCCATGCACTCCTCCAATCACCCAGCCAGTTCCATGTCCTTATCTAATCACTGCCCCATAACACAAGCACTTATAAATTCACCATGCACTGTCCTTGCAGTACTGTAATCATCCAGTCACTACCCATGTACTCATGCAATGACCCAGGCACTAACACATGCACTTTTACAATCCCCTGAGCACTACTGATGCAGTCCAGCCATCTACTTGTCACTGCCCATGCACTCCTCCAATCACCTAGCCAGCACCATGTATTTATCCAATCACTCCGCCAAAACTCAAGCACTTGTAAATTCACCAAGCACTCTCCTTGCAATACTCTAATCACCCAGTCAGTACCCATGTATTTATGCAATGGCCCAGGCACTAACACATGCACTGCTACAATCCCCTGAGCACTACCCATGTAGTCCAGCTATCTCCCTGTCACTGCGTATACACTCCTCCAATCACCCAGCCAGCACCATGTACTTATTCAATGGCCCAGGCACTAACACATGCACTGCTACAATCCCCTGAGAACTTCCCATGCAGACCTCTAACCACCTACACACTACTGATTCACTCCTCCAATTACCCAGGTAGTACACTTACACACTGCCACTCATCCATAGTTACTCACACACCTAGTCAGTCATGCAAAGAATCAATCACACTCTCATTTACTCACCTATACAATAACACACACACCACCTCACTTATTCAAACCCTTCCTGCAAAGAAGCGCTGCTCCTGTGTGTTGCTGTCTGGCCACTTCGCCACGCCTCGCGGCCCCCGCTTCGCGGGTGCCGCTCGTAGGCTTAGACTCTCTCTGGGGAACATCCTTTTTGCCTCCCTTCACGTGCTTTGAGCACCAACGCGCCCCTTGCAAGCTGTCATCTGGTCAACAGGGGTAGAGGCGGGACTGCGAGGACCAGCATTCCTAGCGGCGTGGATCGGCCGCAGCTGGTCCTCTTCCCGCCCCTTCCTCTTGTTTTTCCTTCATAGCTTGTGTGGACAACGCGCACGCGGGACGCGCGCGGGGCAACGGCCGGGGCGAAGACCGGGCTAAGAGCGGGCCGTTTGAGGCCGTTCGAGGACGGCAGAGGACGGCCCAGGCCCACCCCCCCCCTTATTGCTCCTAACCTGCTTGTTATTGTATCATCGTGCTGAGATAGGTTAGCTTAAACTGAAGCTCCCTAGTTAGTAAGTCGAATGACGACCCTGATCTCATCGTAAGCACCATGAGTACTAGGACGACACGTAGCAAAGCCTCCAAAGGTGGTTCACAAATCTGTGGCCCTATGGACGACTTCATCACCCGCACAAATATAGCCATCGATGAAGAAATATCTAAACTTCAAACCCGGGTATCCCTAGAATTGGTAGCTGCACGTTGGCTGTCCGAGGTAATTGCCCTCTCGAAAAAATCATCCCTAGGACATATAGCCTCTGCTGTCACTCCAGCACGCCCTGCCCGCCCAAATAGTATTACCGCCCAGGTTGATTTACACCAGCCCCCGATTACTTCCACCCTCACTCCGCCCTTAGAACAATCACGCATTACAGAAGAGCTAAGTTTCGCTGCACCTTCTCACGTCCAGACCCCCGCCCTTAATCCCCTTTCCCAAGCATTCCCAACTACTTCCCGTGTTAGTGGTGCACAACCCAAAAGAAAACGCCAATTACGCTCAGCCTACTCTCGTAAAAAGGCAAAGGTCGCAGTCTCCCACCAGCTCACAATGACCAACACTCAGGCATGTAATGCTTTACCTGAGGGTTCCTTGAGCACACAGTCAGTATGCCAAAGTATGGGAGAGGGTCCAGCCAACACCACCCCAGTAGACGAGGGGGCGCAGGTACAAGACCAGGGAAGGAATGATAAGGAATTTATAGATCAAGTCTGGGAAACATTAAAAAAACTTCTCTCACCACTCGACTTAAGATTGTCTAGGATAGAAAACAATCTACTCGAGATGGAGAAGAGCATTATTGCTCTGGCCACTCTCGGCCTAAGAAGTCTCGAAAACCAGGGCGTGTCCTTATCTGACCCACTTTCGCCAGCCCCTGTTTTGCAAGCTGAGCAGCACCCCCCACCAGTACCTGTTGCCGTAAGGCCTGTTCCTAAGTCGAGGACTGTGGCTGTGGATCAAGTTTCCATAACCGCTAAACCTCAGGCTACCAAACCGCAGATTCCCACACGGAACTCTAAGCCTGGAAAAGTAAATCCAAACCTGGTAGCATCCGCCAGACCCCAGCCTGCCGAAACCCAGGGTCCTCGTCCAAAAGAAAATTTTAGAGGAGGCTATATAGACCTTCCACCAGAGGCCAATGACTATGTGGTCGTGTTGACAGGCGTCCCTGTGATTGGCACTGACCAACACGAAAACCACTGGTCATTGAAAAATAAAACTATGCACTGGCTTAACGCCAACAGACCGATTCCCAATGGCAAAAGAAGCCGAGTAATGATGGTCCGTAGAATACCCTGGGTGGGCCCAACCAAGAAATCTAAGCAAGGGGACTGTGTAGTTGTAACTTTTGAAGACCCACATACGGCGCACCATATCTGTTCCTGGCCAACTAGTGAAGATTCTTTAGTCATACCAAGGCCGCTATCCTATTTTTACCCCCCACGCCAATTGCATACCCAAGCGGATAACTGGTCCTTGGTGCAGCACCACCCATGGAACACCCATCCCATGAGGCAAAAGAATACTCTCTTACACTGGAATGGCCTTTCAACCTACAATAGATTTGGAGGCCTGGAGGAGGTCGATTGACTTTCTATGTTCCCAGCATGCCCACAACTAGAAAAAGCATTGTCTCCACATGTTATAGACATAATTGGAAATCCAACCAACGGCCCTCCAACTAGCCAAGCCGGGCTTCTGACTCTCTTGCCCCGGGCCATGGAATCAATCAAAATGGCCATTTTAGATTGCAAAAGAGTGGAAATGAGGCCAGACAGCCCCTGTTCGATCCCCCCCCCTCCAGTACAATCTAATCCAATGGAGATCGACCTGCCTGATAGAGTTGCCTCCCCAGGCGATTCTTCACTGAGGGTCTTAAGCTGGAATGTGGCTGGCCTTGCACGTAACTTTGATAACCCGGAATGGAACACCTTCCTGGCACCCTATGACATTTGCTTGCTACAGGAAACATGGTGCCAGGAACCTAGACATAGAGTGGGGTTTTCGACCTTCTATGTTCCGGCTGTATGTCACCAAGGTTCTAAAGGACGTCCATCCGGTGGTCTTCTCATCTGGATCAACATAGCACTAGACCTCAGTGTTTCTCAAAGGACCACCGAAACACCTGACCTTCAATGGCTAACAGTGCACTACAAAGGGGGAAGGAAACTAGAACTATTTAATCTCTACTTAAGGGGCAATAGGAACGGAGAATCTCTAAACTCTTTAGGCTTAAGTAACTACCTGTCTGCCTGTGACGCCGACTCTCTCGTCCTGCTGGCAGGCGATTTTAATTGCTGTTTTGAGCCTTTAGCCAAAGAAGATATTCTGGATACCAACGAGGAGGATAACAGGAGGGGCATCCCTATTTTGAACCTCGAACCGATCCCTAAATGGACACAAAAGGCGATCGATATAAATGCTCTTTGCATGGAGCATAACTTGAGAGCAACGAATGGGCGTTCTAAATCAGATCCCATGGGTGCCCATACATACAATAGGACGGGCCACTCATCCAGAATTGACTTTGTTATGCTCAACTATAACCTCTGGCCATATCATCAAGACATGGAGGTTATAGAGACCTGTGACAGCGACCACAACCCTCTCGCTTTAACCATTTCTGTTCCCTGGCAAACTGGGCCTCAAGAAGCTACTAATCAGTTATGGAAAGCTTCACATGAGATTCTTCCCTCAAACTGTGGCAGACGTCTTAAATGGGCAAGAGTCTCAGCGGATGAGGCTAGGATGTCACAAGCTGAAACCCTCTTACTAGAGGCTGAATCTAGGCTTGATAGCACGAATAGCGATAGCAAGATGTTTTTATCGTTATTTACGGAGACTGTAACGGCACTAAGTGGGCTGTTCATCATTCCCAAACCCAGCTCCAGAACTGCTTCAAAGGGGGCCCTGAGAACAAGTGAAAAGTGGTTCACAGCCAAGTGTCGACTTGCTAAGGGTGATCTTGTTGCTGCAGTAAAAGGAAAATACCAAGCTACCATCAGGTCTGCAAGGAAACTTTATAGGAAAACTGTGACTGAGGCCAAGCGGACATATGATTTCAACTTTTGGCGTGACCTAACGGAGGCGAGCACAAGGAAAGATGCTAAGGGGTTCTGGGACTTGCTAAGATCAAGAGACAAGCCCATTGATCAACAACTGACTTGTAATATCCCTGGTGTTGCCTGGTTTGCCCACTTTTCGAAATTGTATTCGGCTCAGACAGGGCCTCCGCAACCAGACCCGCTCCCAAGGCTCAGTTCCACAGATCTCCCACCAAATGAAGTCCTATTTACCACCTTGGAAGTAGAGAAGGCAATCAGGTGTATTGTTTCTAACAAAGCGGCAGGACCTGATGGGATCCCGGGCGACTTGATAAAAAATAATCCCCCATTTTGGAGCAGATTAATTGCTGCTCTTCTTAATGAGGTTATGTTGGGGGGGTCTTTCCCTGACTCTTTGAGGGGCGCTGAAGTAGTCCCCATTTTCAAGAAGGGTACCAGGGAAGACCCAGCCAATTACCGCCCCATCAGTTTGCTGGATTCGACGCAAAAGGTAGCGGGGAAAGTGGTATTGGGCAGGATTCTGGAGTGGGTGGATGAAAATCAGATATTGTCTGATTTCCAAGCGGGTTTTAGATCAGGGACAGGCACCGTCGAGCAGACATTCCGCCTTTTAATGCTCTATTGGAAGGTAGTGGTGCTAGGAGGGGGCAGCTTATACTTAGTCTTCATAGACTTAAAAACAGCCTTCGACCTGGTTCCAAGAGCATTATTGTGGAAGGTCCTTGACGAGTTAGGTCTACCTCCCTATTTGTTGGCCTTGCTGATAAAATTCCATGAAAACAACTTTGCCCAAATCAGATGGGGTGCCCAGGGAGAAAAAACCCCGTGTATTCCAGTAGACAGGGGCGTCCGCCAGGGGTGTGTGCTTGCCCCCACTCTGTTTTCGCTTTACGTCAATGGAGTGGTGGAGCACCTTCTTCAACATCCTGCAGATGCACCATCCCTGGCTGGAAGGAAAATCCCGACGCTCCTGTTTGCGGACGACACCCTCCTGATTTCGAAATCACCTGTAGGCATACAGTCACTACTTTCCAGCTTCAAGGCCTTCTGTGACACCAAGGGACTGGCCATAAATATTGGCAAGACCAAATTTCTTGTCCTCAACCCCCCTAAGAAATCTGTTAAACCCCCCACTCTAGACTCTGTCACATTAGAACGGGTCAAAGAATTTGACTATCTAGGCATACGTCTTTGTGATAGTATGAGCTGGAAGGCCCATCACCAAAAAGTGTTTCTAACCCATAAGAGGGTTGTTGGTGCGTTACTTAAAGAGCAGCGTGCTTCCTTCATAAAACCTATTGGGGCACTTCTTGATATCTATAGGGGTAGGGTTGTGAGTGCAGCACTGTATGGCGCAGAACTTTGGGGTACCCAGAGAGTGGATACTTTGGCCCACCTAGAAAATAAATTTCACAAAGATCTGATGAGGCTACCCCAGAGCACCCCCACAATCCCCCTCTTGCTGGACGCAGGTACCCGTCCAATCTGCGAGCAAGCTAAATTACGCCCCTTACTACTATGGTCTAGAATTTGGAACGTCCCCGAACTCCACAGCTATGCAGACGCCCTAAAAGATGTACTGTCCTTACCTGGCTGGCATAAGATCGCCTGGCTCAGAGAGGTCAAGAGGGCATTATACAAGCTCGGTCTGGGAGCTGCGTGGGAAAATAAAACAGCACCTCCTAAACAAGAACTGAAGAAGGCTTACTGGTCTTGGGTGGATAACGAGAGACTTGGTAAATCAAATCACCCAAGATCTGTTGCCAACTTCTTGATGGTTAAAGATATCCCCTCCAGAGAACCATATTTGGACTTGATTCACAGTCCACATGATAGGGCATTATATTTTAAATTCAGGGTTGGGGTCTTACCTTTATGTCAGTTTACCTCTACCTGGAAACCACCACTGCAAACTGTACCCTATTGCCCATTCTGCGAGCTAAAAATCGAATCTGTCGCACACTTTCTATTTGAGTGTCGAGTCTATATGGCCCCTAGACGGAGGTGGTTGAAGCCTCTTTGTAGGAGCCTGGGAACTCGCTCACATCTGAAAGCTATAAGAATACTGCTCTCAGATACAAGACCCTTTTTTGCCATTTGTTTGGCTAAATTCCTAGGCTGGGCTTGGCGCATAAGATCTGCTAAACAACTGACGATACAGTAAAGTGTCCCTTTTTAATTCTTCATAAATTTTAAGATTATCCCGTGTAAATATGAAATGTTTCTAATGGTAATATGAATTGTAAATTGCTTTGTTTCGACCATTGTTTTTATGCTGTCATGTTTTGCTTTTATGATATGTTTCTATATCGAAATAAAGCTTTACTACTACTACTACTTATTCAAACATATACTAACACATACTTACACTGTTATACAATAACTAATACAAGCACACACTGATCCATACAGCCACTCTCACAATCACTCACTCTCACATATAGCAATTTATACACTCCAACACTCACATATACTACCTTTCACATTTGCAGTTGCTCACACATGTACCACTGAGGCATCCATTCACTCACCAACACACCCATACACATACTCACCCACCCATACAGCCCTTCACAAATGCACTCTTGAACCCATACACCCAGTGAATCATCCACTCACACATCTATGCACTGAGTCACACACCCCCACCCACCCACACAGACACTCAGGCACCCATACAGAGACTCAGACAACTAATCAATAACCCATATAGATCCTTATTTAGCTACTCACCAACCCATGCAACCACTTACACACCAACTGACAAACTAAACTGTGTGAATGTCTGTATCAGTCACTAACCCATGCATTCAGTAAGAAACATTTAATCACTCATTTATACAGTCAGTCACAAACCTACTAAATCATCCATCCAGACACTTATACACCCACACATTCTTCAATACACCTTGGCATATGTATAAAACATATTGAAACTTTATAGAAACACAGTCACTGGATGATGTCATCAGTGATGTCATTTGAGATGTCATCAGTGATGTCATCAGTAATGTCACTGACCATGTCATGAATTATGTAATATGTGACGTCATCAGCAGTGCATTGCAGGGACGCAAGTTATAGTTAGGTGAACTAACTATCACGGACGAATTTCTCTGGTTTTGTACGAGTGAAATGTCCAACTAACTATAACATCCCTGTAACCTGTGGGTTTTTTTAGTGAATTTCTAAGGTTTTTTAATTGCTAATTTCTAACTATCACGTCCCTGAAACCTATGGTTTTTTTCAGTGAATATATATATATATGTGTCCATGATCTAAAACATCGAATACGTTGTTGTATAAAAAATACAGGATTGTTATATATAATAAAAACTAATAAATATCCAAGGAACAAAAATGTTTTTTAATTGTTGAATTACAGCACTTGAGCTAACAATTCTGGGAGTGCTACCCTGAAATCCTTGTTCAATATTATGTATTTTTGGTCCTCCCACCACAGGTTGGCCATCAACAGTTTTGGTTTAGTAGCTTCCACAACAGCGATCTACACGGGGTCCAGCACCCATAGATTTCAACAGTCCCTTCTTTAGTCTCTATAGAGACACCAGGTACTGTCTAGTAGATGATGGATTTGCGAACCTAGTTTGACGGCTGCTGTATTTCTCGTAATAGAATTCTGCGAGAACTGAGAAAGAAAGTGCCAGCTATGGCAGACCAGGCTCTGGCACGTCTCGCCCTCAAGAATGGCAGAGCGTGCCTCATGATGTTGCGATGTTTCCTTTTAGTTTTGGCAGCACTTCCAGGGTTATACAAGCAGAGGTAGCATACAAGACACTGACCTAATTTCTTCCTTGCCTGACAACTTCTTGTGATTCATCGACTCCTTGCTGCCATTCAGTTCACACAGAGCCACCATTCCTTGTGCCTTTCTTACTTTGTTTCTCAGTTTCCCACCTTGATGATAATTGCTATTCGCTTGCTGCATCTGTATGTTGCTCCCTTCCCTTTATTGCCTAATTAGGCTCTTCATGGTCCAGGTTACTGGTCTTACTTGGACTTATTGCTGCCAATATTCTAAGGAGGCTGGGAAGCAGGCATTGTCCCTGTGCGTTTGAGCAGATATAGATAGAAGTCTTTTCACTGCTTTGCTGATATAACTTAGCTTCCCTCTCACTAGATCAGAGAATTGAGAGGAATCCATGCCTGCCTGACTATAGGGTGTGTCTTTCCCATAGGAGTTGCTAATGTTTGCCTTGTGAATACGTTGTGCTTGACTCCAAAGGTGAAGATCAGTGATATTGCTTTTACTGGCAGTTGTGACCTGGATTGATCCAGTTTCATTTTGGAGAGTCATTTCTAGTTCAGAATATAGTTCAAGCAATTACCAATGCGAATAAACTCTGTCTGGTCAGATTCTCCATCAGGTAGGAATAGGACAGCCAAACCAACATGACGGAGAACATTTTTTCATGCGATGTCCTTGGCTGTGGAGACTTTCAGGTACATATGTGAGTCATTGGTGCTTTGTGAAAAAATAATTTGATGACTAACCAGGAGAATTCAGAGTAGTTCCCTACACAGGTTGAAAATTATTGGAAGAAACCTTATGGGAACCAGCTGATGTTCAGACTAGAAGGTACCCAACTGTACAAGCTGAGAAAAAAACGGTGTTTATTGAATTTTCACATTAAAACATCAGCAAACAATATGCGTTGGTAACACACTTTATGTTGTACAGCTGGGTCCACATGTATTGCCATCAAGACCAGCATATATTCAAGCAATCAAATGCAAAACGCAGACATCATAGAAAGACACTGGTTCATGGGGGTAACATCTGAGAAGTCTCTGACTGCGCTAGGGGTGGAGTGAAAGATTCAGTGCAACAAAGGTGGGTGCTGAAGGGGGTCTAAATGTCTCTGGGGCTGGCTGTGGGGCGTACAGTGTCTGGGCTCTGTTCGGACACTTCTTGGCAATAAACTACTTCATGAAAACATTGTTTGGTCGCTGCTGTGCATCTCTGCATTCAGACAATGGCGACCCATTGTTAAGCCAGCAGTAATAGGATGGAAGCAAGTCGTCACAGTAGGTATATCCAATGCGTCCCCTAAGAAGGCCATTTTAGGAGAGGGGTCAAGGGGGATCCCCAGTATCTCAATGTTGGTTAGTATAAACTTCTTACTAGTATAATGTAAGGGCGAGACATGTCCATGCCATGTGTAAAACGTCAGCTGGCATAATTCCGCACCTTTTTCAGTAGCCATTAAATTTGGCAGCACTTTCTGCTGTGCAGTAGTACTGGTGAGAGTATTTAAATTGTATCAGCATGTGTCTTTACTTTATTTAGTTATTTATTTGAAGCTTTATATAGCCCTGGCTAAACCCTGATGTACCTGAGCGCTTCACATAAGAAATAGCACAGGTTACATATGTGTAGATGCTAATTGCAGTGAACAAAAAAACATCGGAAATGTGGCAGAGCAAGGGGTAAACATTGGTAAAAAAATAACAATAGAGTAGGGGGGAAGTGGAGAGGAGTGTTCTTTACCTGTGCACAGCAGTATGTCCTCGCCTTTTTAGTAAGTCTTCATAATCCTAAAGAGTCTTCCCATTTTTTCCTATGCCGTAGTATGTCAGATGTACTGACCATGTAATTAGTGTATAAGTGGGTGATCGAGTGACTAGGTCAGCCAGTCCTACATAGGCTTGTAAGAAGCGGAATTTCGGGTGGCTCATAGGGAAATGTAGGGAGAACTACTCTAGCAGCTGATTGAATCCTGAGGTACCAGAACACCGCTAGTGGTGTTGAGCCTGGGCAAATACAAAAGGTACAGCATGAGACAAAAGTAAAATTTAAAAAAAACATATTTTATTGAATTTTATTTGTAATACAATGTGGCCTAAAGGGCCCAAATAAATTGGCCACATCAATTACAGCTTGAATCAAAGCAATACCAATCTTGTTAACTTTGAAGAAAACCCCTGACACAGCCACATACCCCACCCTGAATACCCAGAAATAATGGCCCACTACATTAGGTAGAATGAGCTGCCCGCTGTCTTTGCGTCCATAACTGTATGACCATATCTCCTGATCTATAAGGGAAACTGAGGGCTTTATATGTAGTAAACCAATTTCTATGTACTCCGCCCATGAATTCCATATTTTATTGTGTTTCTGAGGGCAGCCCTGTGCCTGGAATACAACTAGTTCCAATCCCGTACATTTGTCCAAAGCTCGCTTCCATCCACCCAGCGAGGGAGGGGATACCTCCATCCAGTGTTGGGCCACGTTTGGCCAGAATCAGCCCCAAGAACAAGAGATGATGTTTGTATCAAGTACCACCTATCATCACCTCTGTACTATGTAGGAGAATTAACTTGGCATCGAACGGAATCTGTCAGGACAACACCCGAGCCAGACAAGAGGACACCCCCCACCAAAAGGGCAAGAGCACAGCACAGCTCCACACAATGAGCAAAAACGTCCCTTCCTCCCCGCCACAACGGAGACATTACACCCATTCGCCACAAGCGAGACCTGGTAAAGTATGCTCGATGTAAATATTTAAATTGGATTAGACGTTGGTGTGATGTGATGGCCTCACCGCGGGGGCTTGCCAGTGCCTCCATCCTTTCGTCGTCAGCTAGATCCTCAACATCACCCTCCCAAGTGACTCGCAGTGTGCCTAGGGTCGTGGAGCTATGTGTCATCAGGGTTTGGTAAACCTACCTTATTTTGTGTGAGCCCATGGCTCCCTTCAATAGCCGCCCCTCCAGTAGGCTAAACTCTGGTATCTATGATATGTCCTTAATGTGCAATGTCAGGGCGTGTCTGAGGTGTAATTATTTGTAGAATTGATTACGGTTAAGATGGTAGCCATCCTGCAAATGTTGGAATGATTTGAATACAGTCCCTTTCACAACGTCCCCCAACGTAGATATACCGATAAGGTTCCAAGCTTGAAACCCTGGGAGTGCGGCTACCTGTCGGACAAAGGATCCATGCCATAGTGGGGTGATTGGGTCAGCCGTCCCCACCAACCTAACCGCCAGACTGTCTGTCGCAACAACCGGATGACCACTCTAGCTTCTGGGGGGCAGGTGGGATGTTCCTATGTAACTATAGAGGAAGTCTGTCAATGACTAATTGCCCATCGCTCGTCTCTCTACCGCATATACCGGATCTGTTTGTGCAGTGTACCACCATTCATTGATGTTGATGAGATGGTAGGAGGTGTAATAGGCTTGCACATCTGCCACGGCTGTACTTCTGCAGTAGGTGGATTGTTTGCAAGTACGGAGGGCAACTCTAACTGCACTGCCACCCCACAGAAAGTGATTGAGGACAGCGTTGATCTGCCTGAACCATGATTGTGGAATATGATACGAGAAGTTCTGCAGCCCTTATAATAGCTGTGGCAGGGAAACCATTTAAAAATGGCAGATCACCCAAGCATGGATAGAGGTAAGGAAGACCATGTCTTCGTCTCCTCTCAGATACGTGGTAAGAGAGTATTTAGATTGTATGTCCATGAGACAGTCGGGTTAGAGGATATGTAGACACCAAGGTATTAAAACCCTTCCCTGATATGAGTTAGATGAGTGGCCTAGGTTCCACGGCCCTGATCACCACAGACAGGGAATAACACTGACTTCAATGAGTTTGTACTTAAGCCCGAGGTATCCCCAAACACTCAAAGTAGCTGCAGGATCCGTGGGCTTGAGAACCCAGGATCAGTGAGAAAGAAGAGCATGTCATATGCGTTCAGTGCAATCCTATCCGACAGTCCCACTGACTATTCAAACCCACACACCAGAGGGTCTCGCCTTACCCAGGAGGCCAAAGGCTCAACCACCAGGGTGACTAATAGGAGAAAGGGGGCACCCTGTCTAGTACCTCTGAGGATAAGGAATTGGTCTGTGTAGAGTAAACGGATATACGTCAGAAACCTCATACCAAAGTTAAGGGCCTGTAAAAAAAGGAACAAATACTCCCGACTGAGTGAATCAAAGGCTTTAACTATGTCTGCTGTAATATGGCAGTGGACGGCTGAGCTCTGGTGCTCTTGCCAGGGTGTTTTGGACTCGCCGAATGTTGTGGCGCATGGAGCGGTGTGGCATGAAGCCAGCCTAATCGGGGTGAACAAGGTCAGATATGTGTGGAAAAAGACGGTCTGCAAGAATCTTACCCAGTAAGTTGGCTTCTATGTTCAGTAATGATATAGGTCTATAAGAAGAGGGGTCTTCAGGGGGACACCCCGGATTATGCAACACCACGATTTTAGCGTGTCGCCAATCTAGAGGGAGCATCTGCAACTCGAAGGCCTCCTGCAGGGCCTTCAGCATGTGTGTCCCTAATTGGGACTTATCTAACTTCAGGAATTTGCAGGGAAACCCATTAGGACCTGGGGCACAGCCAGGGCATAGGCCCAACAGTGAATCTGAGAGCTCCTCCTCTGTTAGTGGCATGTCAAGCTGTGCTCAGGTATCATCCGAGATCGTTTGTGGTGGGATGTCTTTCAGGAATTCTTGTATTTGTTCACGGGATAAGACTTTGCACTTGGCATACAGCTATGAGTATTATGCAGAGAAGGCCTGGGCAATCGCTTGGGGGTCAGTGTGGTGCCTTTCCACTGCATCTCGTAGCACCGGGGTCGGTGCCTGTGCGATTTGGTAAAAGTGGTGCAGCATCCTGATCGATGTATCCCCCATTGAGATATCCTGCACTAGGTCGCCTGCCCTGCCGTCCGGACCTCATTCATAAGTAGTTGGTGTAGTTGCTGTTAGGAGAGAATCAGGTTACATCTAGCCCAGGCTCCACCTCCATCTCTAATTTCAGCCTCAAGGGTCGTCTTTCAGGTTTCAAATACCACTACCTGCGTATCGCTGCGGCGGCACTCTCCGGTGCAAAAACTTACATCTATTCCTCTCAGTGTGGGCTTTAGGGCTTCCCATAGGATTACCCCAGACGGGGCCATGCCTAAATTGGATGCCAGATAGTCTGTAATCCCTTGGTGTATTGTGGAAATGTAAGACGAATTACGTAGTTGCTAGGGTGACTTGTGCCAACAGAAAGCAGATCTCCGAGGTCCCACCTGCAGATGGAGGGCTACTGGGGAGTGAACAGACAGCCCCCATGGCAGGATAGATACCGCCGTGGCCCTATGTATTTGAGAGCCTAGAATAAATAGGAAGTCTAACTGAGAAAATTACCTATGCCGCCGCTTGGATGTGGATTTCTTCGGACGAGTCCGTCTATGTCCCTGAGATGAGTCAGATTCAAGTGGTGGTGGTGTGTGCGGCCTAAGGTGCACAGTTTCATCAGTCCATGCGAATATCGCCTCAGGTGTGTCAAAAAATAGGAACTGCAACTTGTAGATGGCCCGCATATGGGCTGGGTCAAGAGGCATATATTGGATGCTGAGTTCCCGGAGCCAGCGTTTGGCCACCCCAAACTGCTGGCGCTGTTACTGGACTATTTTTGCATAGTTGGGAAATATCATGATGTCCTGAGAGTCGTAAGTGAGCTTGGTTTTGTTGCCTTGCACGAATTTAAGGATGGTGTTCCGCTCGTGATAATTCAGAAGATTGGCGATCACAGGATGGAGTCTCGCTCCAGAATGGAACTTCTTCATGAGGGCCCTGTAGGTGCGCTCCACCACAAAGCAGGGAGAAAGCAACTCTTCCGGCAGAAAGGAGAGTAACAACTGCGTTAGGAACGTCTCCATGAAGGTTCCCTCACAGCCCTCCGGGAATCCCACAAAGCGAAGGTTATTTCGACGAACGCGGCCCTCTGCATTCTTGACCCTCGCGGCCAATTCATGGGTCACCACCGTTAATCGTTGACTCACTGTTGAAGAGTCGTGACCGTGTCCTCCCTCATAGACATACTGGCTTCCGTCTCAGTTATGCGGTCTACTGCCTTTCTGAGGTCCTGCCGCAGAAACCATACCTCTGCCCCAACTGCACCAATCTTGGCTTCCAGCATATCACGTGACTGCGCGATGAAGGCAAGAAAGGTGGCATTGTCTGGAGGGGACCCTGCACCAGCTTTTGTGGTGGTGGATTGGTCTAAGGTGCTTTGCTTCGTTGGGGGGGCGGGGGATTTGTCTTTCGTCATGGCGATGTATACGAACACTCCTTGGGCCGGGGCGAAACATGACGCAGTATATTTTCATATGGGGTTCCTTAGCCACCAGGAGAATGCTGTCAGACCACTCCGCTGGCCCTACTGTGGGGTGAGACGAAAAGGACCGCCCTGGGTTGCAAGCAGCATAGGGCCTAGCACGGCCTCTTCCGCCTCCCAGGGCCAACCCCAATACGGACCCTCTAGCTGGATCACGTGTGCCGGACCACCAGCATGCAGCGTCCCCCCCACCCAGTCAGGCTTTTCCACCATCAGCGCTTCTCCCACCCTGCCCGATATAAAGCGCGGAATGTGTCCATATGTCTCCCGGGCCCCAGTGGCATCGTGCAGGGTTGGATATTGTGAAGGGTGCCCTGGGAGGTCAGGGGGACTGGCCCCACAGTAGAGTGGCAGCCCTCAGCTGGCTCATCCACCCAGGTCTGATGCGGAGTAATTGAGGCCCTGGGGATCCCTCACCATCAGACGGCGGTGCCCAGGTGTGTCACAGGTGCTGCCGGTTACATATTGGCCCCAGCGATTACAGGCTTCTCAGTCACAAGGTTACTGGCAGTATGGGCCCCAGGGAGCCCCTGGGAAGTCCCAGACAGGGTAAGAGGGAGGACTAAAGCCCCCGGTACTGCAGTGGTGTTCAGCAGGCCTATCTCCTCAATGTGCGGTGGGTCAGGTATTTAAGACCAAGGTCTGTTATCACCCGGTGAGGTGGCCCAGTCCCCAGCGTCACGGGCGGTGTGGGCATCAGGAAAGCTTAGGGATAGCACCAGGCAGTGGCACAGGGATCAGAGTGACTTGGGGGGGCCCCAGGTGAGTCAGAGGCAGGAAGGGATTGCGTGTAGTGAGATTAGTAGAGAGAAACCAAGACGGAGGCATCATTCCCATCCCCCAAGTTTTTAAGTGACTCGCATTCTGAGGAGGAAGCGAAGGAGGCGACGGGGGCCGGAGTGCGGAGGACAGACTCCCAGACCCCCTACCAGCACTGCAGCACTCGTCACTTTAGCTGCCTGCCCGCTCCTGAAAGCACACTGCACTTTGACCAGACCCCTAGCTGGAGAGGGGGAGGGGCTGTGTACGCCTGTAAAGGACACCGGAGGTCCCACTGCGCGGGACGCGCCCGGGCAAAGACCGGGCCAAGACGGGCCCGGCTTCGCCCGTCATAGCCTGAAATAGGCTGGGTTGGGCCACCCATCTGAGAAGTACTACGGGAGGATGCTGGATGTTGGGGTGTAGCAAGGGTGAGTCTTTGTGAGTATTGTAAAGTATCTACCAGGCGTCCCCAAGTAACTGACGTGGGGTCTACTGTTTTACTTCTTGACAGACCCCGAAAGCTACATCTCGGCCCGTGCTTAATACTGCAATTTACCGCCTGGAGAACTGTGGACTGACATATACTGGTATAACACTGGCCCGGCCTTTGTGTGTGGACTAAATATATCGGGGCTGTGCTTTTAATGGTTATGTTCTTTATGTGTTCTTAGTGCGTTGTATGATCGTGTAAATGTTTGCACATTTATTTGTATACTGTACTTTTGAATTTCTTTTATTTGCTCTGAGGATGGGTAAAAGGAAAATGGGTTCTGTCAACAAAACAACCGTGGCGGGGCAGCAATCACTCTTGAACTATTTGACAGGTGCTATGGGGCCGATAGAAGAACAAATTAACTCAGTGGAGGAAACGTTAACGCAAGGAAAGATATGGGGGATGGCATCTAAAGTTCCTGTGGGTCAAATACCTGGTTGTTCTCGGCAAGCTATCACCCAGGAGAAAGCCGCCGATTCAAGTTGTTTTACGAGACGGTCAGCTCTGATTTGATCCAAGATGACAGACCCCTTTCTTTTTACTTCTTCGTTTCTAACCAGGTTATCTAATCTATCAAGTCTTTTAAAAACATTATTAAACTGGTTGATCATTTGCTTCTCTAATCGTTTAAAAATAGTATCCACTATAGTTTCTATAAGGTTCCCATTCTGTTTCGAGAGATGATAATTATCTCCCATTAGTGTTGTTTGGGTCCATATAGTGTTAGAGGTCCCACTTGAGTCAATAGTGGTTGCGGTAGGAGTATCATCATCCGCGACCACAAGGTCTTTATCCACAACATGAACAGTTTGTGCCCCAGTAGGTTTTTGTTTATTCCACAAGCTCTGAGGCGTAGGCTGATTCTTGCTAGTTGGGGGTTGTTTCCTTTTATTGGCACTGGGTTTGGTAATGCCTCTTTTGCGTTTTTCCCCTCCCTGTTTATTACTAGTGTCCATAGATCCCAAGGTAGTAACATCATCCTGGGAGGCGATTGTAATAGTGGGAACAATTTCAGACAACAGGGATACGGGGGATGTTAATACCAATACCGGTTTTGTAATAACAACAGCTGGTGATAGTGGAATCCCAGGGCTATTTGACAATGATGTCGGCTGAGTAATATTGTTAGTGCAGCTCATGGACATTCTTCTTTCAGTGTCAGCTATTTCATTTGATACCAAGTTCAATGCATTTTCAAGTAGGGACTCAAATGTAGCAGGGGGGAAAGGGAAATCGTCCTGTATAACACCAGCATTAGCAGACTCCATAGTAGGAGAAAATTTAGACTCACCACAGACGAGATGACAATGTTAGAGGGGTGGCCCGCCCGACCACTGCAGACCACTGACGGCCACAGACGGCCCGCCCTCTGCCCGGGCTCCGCCCGGCGCCGTCCGCGCGCGTCCGCGACGCGGATGGAGCTCCGCGATTTTATGCACTTCCTGGTGCGCAGGACAGGGAGTGGTGGTGTGCAGCCGCAAGGGATGCTGGGAACCGTAGTTCCTCCCCTCGGCAGCCGAGATGGTGAATGGCGCCGTCAGCGGAGGTTACCAGCGGTGTTTGCAGCCCAGCGCCCAGCAGCAGTCTCCAAACGGTGAGTGGGCTCCTGCCTCGCACTCGACAGGCTTTCTCCACAGTCCCCGCTCCACCGAGGGAGCTCCGCGATTTTATGCACCTCCTGGTGCGCAGGACAGGGAGTGGTGGTGTGCAGCCGCAAGGGACGCTGGGAACCGTAGTTCCTCCCCTCGGCAGCCGAGATGGTGAATGGCGCCGTCAGCGGAGGTTACCAGCGGTGTTTGCAGCCCAGCAGCAGTCTCCAAACGGTGAGTGGGCTCCTGCCTCGCACTCGACAGGCTTTCTTGCATAATAGCTTAATTGATACTATATCAATACTAACGGATAGAGTGAAGTCCCTCGAGGATATTATAATAGACAAAATGGACCTTCTGCACATTGTAGTAAATGATAAAGCTATTGCTCAGGCAGAGGACCGGTCTCCCGGGCTTCTATGCGCCCCAATGGTGTGGGTAATACTGATGGGCTGGTACATATAACTAGGCCTTGTGATTCTCAAAATAGGTTCATGACTCCATCTCTGCCTAAACCGCCTGTAGTAGCGCAGCTGGATAGGCCCCAGAAAGGGGACATTGCTGCGATTGATAATAAAACTTCTAAACAGATATATATGAATTCACAGAAATCATTAATAAATACATCTACCATTCTTTGTTTACCACCTGCTGTGACTCCCTATACAATTATTTTGGCCAATGTTCCAGTTTTAGAATCGCAGAAGAACGAAACATGGGAGGCCCTGAAGAATAAGTCACTCTTTTGGCTGGGCTCAGAAACCGGATTAACCAAAGCTTTGTTTGCTAAATTTAAAATGGCCAGATGGTGTCTTGGGTTGGCCGGTATAACAAAAAGCTTGCAGGGGACTGCATAGTTCTTACATTTAGTGACCTGTATTTAACACAGGCTATTTTAACCAGAGCCGGAAATATAAATATATCACATACGGGTATTAACATTTTGCCACTAGGATTCTTCTACTAACCTCATGTGGCTCTCCAACAAAGAAACCAGAATATGCTTCCCCGGGACAGTTTAACTTTCACTTATAACGTACCAGTTGCCAATCGCTTCGATATCCTCCCAACACTAGAGGACATCAATTGACTAAGAGCTCAAGATTCATCATGCTCAAAAGTGGGAAGTAGGACTGAATTAGTAATCAGTGGTTAAATATTGCTGAAATACCTAGTTCAATCAGGGAAGAAGGTCCTCCTCAAATACTGAGGCCCATCTTAGCTCAGTGGGGGAATAAGAGCATGCCCCTAAACAAGAATGAAATTACCCATTACACTAATGTAATTATCTAGAGGGTCTATGCAGAAATTGAATTGCCTAAAATCAATATATTATTCTGGAATGTGGCTGGGTTGAGCCAAAAGGTGGGAGATCCACAATGAGTTACTTTTATTGGAGACTTTTTAATATTGTGTTTTTAAGAGACTTGGATGACGAATGAGGCGCACATAAATGGATATAAAACCTACCACACTCCAGCGGTGAACTCAGTGTGTGGTAGAAATAAGGGGGGGTTATGCATCTACATTTCCAGTAGTATAACTGTTAACAAGATTGATTTTAAAATCTCCAAAAGATTTTATCAAGTCTTGCTATTGAATATAGATAAAAAGCGTACTGTGGCTCTTGTGAATTTCTACAATAATATTCCCAAAGAGCAGCTAGGTCATGTACTGCGTGAATTACGGAAAGATATCTGTAGTATACAAGAAACCTCAATGGAAGACCTATGCTTTATCGGGGTTGGGAATTTTAATGTTAATATTTGCCAGTATGCTGTGAAAGGAACCTGTGGCCTTTGTATGGAAAAAGGTGTGGAGTCTGTACAATTCTCTCATATTGCATCTGGTGATCTGCTTAATACCACTGTGTATCAATTATCAATTTGACCTATGGTTCGCTAATGAACTCTGTACCCCCATAGTTCCATTTAAGAACACTTTTAATGGCAGAGGACGAGGCTCTATAATTGATTTCATTCTAATCACTAAGATTCATACTAGTAGGGTGAGGGATTTTGAAACTCATACAAATGTAATGAAAGACCATTTTCCAATAAGTCTTTCTATTTGTCTACCAAGTGTTTCGCCGTATAGGGAGCCCCAGGAAGAATTATTCCCTTTTGAACTCATGCTTAAAAGGCTAAATGGGTATACCCTGAGTTGGACAAAAAATGACCCAACCCTGTTATTCAGTCAAATAATAAATAATTGTAAGAAGGATGTGGCTGTTTGCCTTGACGAGTTGGCCGTTGACCTTGAGATCCTAAACTCATTTAGTATTATTACAAAAGAGATTAAGGAGCTATTGGCAGTGAAAATTAGGGAAAGAAAGACAAAGGAACAGGAATGGTTTGATACAGGTTGCACCAAAGCACATACTAACCTAAAGAAAGTATTACATAGACAGAATAGTAGCCAACATGAAAGAAAAATGGCTAGGGCCACTTATAAGCTGGCGTTAAAGGAATGTATATTAACATGAAGAGTGCAGGCCTGGCAGGCTCTGTGCGAGGCATGTGAACTTAGAGATAATAACACTTTCTAGAAGGTGGTTAATGCTCCTATTTTAGCCCCTAGAGATTCACCCTCAGTAGAAATAGCTATTACTGAAACCTCCTGGGTTGAACATTACACCGATCTATATAATGAAGTGGAGCAAGCGGAGGCCACAACCGGGCGGGATTTGTCCATTTTAAATGAAAATTCTTGTTTTTTCCCCTTGGATCTATGTTTTACTTTGCAAAAAGTTGTATGTGCCATTAATGAAAGTGCTGCTGGTAAAGCCCCTGGACCAGACGGTTTCCCTGTGGATGTGTATAAGTCTAATCTACGGTTCTGGGGACCCTTGCTAACTCATGTATTAAAAGCTTGGTGTCAACAGGGTTTGTTAGCATCGTGGTCGGATTCAATAGTGGTCCCTATATTTAAAAAGGGAGACCGCAATAGTCCTGCTTGTTACTGACCAATTTCCCTGTTGTATTCCTTTCTTAAAATTACAGGTTGCAGTATTTTAAATAGGATACAGTCTTGGGCGGAAGAGAAAGGTGTTCTTTCTAAATTCCAATATGGCTTCCGCCAGGGTATGTGGACTATCGAACAGGGTCTGAATCTAAACCTTGTGATCGATAAATATCCACAAGCGAAGCAAGGAAAATTATTTTTAGTTTTTGTTGATCTTAGCTCCGCTTTTGTTTGCGTGAGACACAATAAACTGTGGAGCATATTAAAGGAAATGGGTGTGGAACCACCGCTTATATCTTTAATGAGGCAGTTATATAAAGATGCTGGTGCTAGAGTTCGTTTTGGTAGGCAGGGCGAATGCACAGCCACATTTCCCATCAGTAAAGGTGTAAGGCAGGGCTGTGTGCTCACCCCCTTACTTTTTAGCTTGTAGATTAATGATTTCGGACAATTTTTCGGTGAAATATGTCAGGATATCCCTATCATTAATAAACAACCTGTGCCTGCATTGCTGTACACGGATGACACGGTTTTAATGGCGCATACTCAATTAGGCCTGCAGAGAGTTTGAACGAGTTTTACATTATTTATGGGTGCAAGGGGTCTGAAAGTAAATACTTCAAAAACATAGTATGAAATGTGGTAAAAATTAGCGCAAGGTGCCGTGATATTTTTATTGATAATACAAAAGTAGATTGTATTAATAGTTTCCCATACCTTGGAATTCAATTTGATTACCAAGGGACCTGGGGACCTGCTGTGCAGGTAAGAAAATTGATGTTTGTTAGGACGATTGGTGCGCTGACCAATTTTGCTAGAAGGCTAGGTAGAGGACCAGTCCCAGAATGAATATTGATATACAAAGCTAAGTGCCTATCCACAGCTATATATGGAGCAGGCATCTGGGGCTACACGGATGTGAACCCCATCCAACTAATGGAAAACACATTTACAAAGTACATACTGGCCATCCCCTCCAGCACGTCGAACTTTGTTTGTCAATCTGAACTTGGTTTGACTCATATAGCAGATTTGTCCAAAATCGAACCGATTTTATTGTGGCACAAGGTCTGGGCTACCGAGGAGACCAACTTTAATCGTGAGGTGATTAGGGATTGCTTGGGTATGGAGATGGTGTCCTCTATCCCGTGGTTAAATTACATCAAAAAGTTCACGTGTGATATTGGCCACCCAGAATATTTTGAAAATCCAGATAGTATCATCAAATTGCCGAGAAAGTCCTTAAAAACATTTTGCTTCGCGCATTTACAAATTAATAGACTCACCATGGAGATTGTTAAACAATCAGTCATGGAGAACCAACTAATGCTATCATGTTATGCTATCCAGCCATACCTACTCTGTGTTCCTGTGCCTTATGAGAGGATGCTTTCAACACGATTTAGCTTGGGGATCTTACATAGATTGGTGAGTTTCCCCATTACTAATGATTGGTCAAAAACATTAGGTGCCTGCCCATGTGACGCTATATCACAACAATCCACATTACATGTTACCCTATTTTGTCATTTTTATTTGTACCCACGAAAAAGATTTTTAGAACCAGTTTTAAAAAAAGATGGGGCTGAGACAATTTCGTACAGCGTTTTTAGCTATGCAAATTTTAGATGATGAACTGTCTATTTTAGCCGTTGTCTCTTTCTTGAAAAATGTTATGAACTATAGAAAAATGTTATGGAACTAGCTGATGTATGATTATTTTTTCAATTATTATGAAAATATTTCCTTGTAAAAATGTGTTTTTAGAATGAATGTTTAGATTAGTGCTTTAATGATTTAGAAACTAAATCGAATAAAGCTATTTTTTATTTGATTTGAGTAAGAGGGGAGGAGACCGCCTCCCACTTCAGCACGGTGGTTCCCAGCAGGCCTACCTTCTATGTACTTTGACTGTCCAGGCCACCGCATCCCGATTGCTGGATCCGTTTCCTTGTTCAGGGCGCCCTGTGGACTTCGCCTGCTGCGCAGCCACCCTACAGGCTCCGAGGAAGCAGCTCATCAACTGAATGGTGGGCTCTCCAGATTGGCACACAACCCAGCCACCGGGCGACCCCGGCTCACTTCGAGGTCATGGGCCTGCCACACGCCACTCCAGTCGCACTCTAGTCCCGGAGGCAGCACTTGCCGGCACAGCCACTTTGGACCTCAGCCCCACCCCCAACACAACTACACTCGCTGGGCCACTCAGAAGGGCCTGCCCAGGCCAGCACAGCAAGCCCCGGCTGGGCCCGTGGTCCCTGGCATAGATGAGATAGCTGATCTCTGGATCTATGGGGCGTGCAGACACAGAGGGCCAGGATGTCAGCAAAGGCGCAGCACAGCACGGTCAATCACTCTTCAGTGCTTTCTGTCCAGGCACTGCCACATGAAGCCTCGCTGTCTTTGTCTAGCCGCGCTGGAGGATTGCCAACAGCCCCAGGCACCAGCAGGCTTGCTCTCTGGTGTTTTTAAGGATTCTACTGGATTCAGAAGGCCATGGGAATCTGAGCTCCCTTAGTTGGCGTATGCCATGTTGGCTCTCCAAGCCACGCCCCCCCCCCCCCCGGAAAAACAAATCCAATTTTTTAATTGTTCTCACAATATTGTCAGCCCCACAGGGTTCAACAGAGCCTTGATATCTTTTACCTTCACGGGCGAAAGCAGAGGATTATCCACCAGCAATGAGGAATATAGCCGTTCAAGTTGCATCCCCGTCGCTAGCTCCGACCATGCTTGACCCATCATTGCTAGCACATCAATGTCATGTCTAGTCATGCGAAGGGGCATGCTGATGAGGGCTTGGCCGTCAACCTTGACAAATGTATCCGAGACACCTAGAAAACAAAGCAAGCAGGGGGCTCACTTGTCTGTAAAGAAAGGAAGTGCATTGTTCACGACCTAAATGGAAGCTGTCTTGGTGTTGAAGCCTAATTGCTATTTCTGCACAATGAATCAGATGTTTGTATACTCCTGAAGTTGGATTACAACGACCTTTTCTATTATTTTTATATTTAGAGATTGGATCATCAGGGTCTAGACTGACTTTGTTTAAAAGCTTCTCCAGTAAGGGATTCTAACTTTGACAAGCAGAGAATGTCATGTTTGTAGGTGGTTGTCTAGAGAGCAACACAAATGGGTGTGAGGACTCTGAAAGTGTATCTTGTATGTGGATCAAGTGGATGAGTTGGGTTGGATGAGTGGCATGGGCATGGTCCAGTCTGAGCTGTTCATTTGTTAATTTATATGGTAGACATTTGAGCAATTCATTGATTTGTTACATTTATTTAATATGGAATGAGTGGGTCAGAATGGCACTGATGCAATGCTTGATGATTTAAAGGATCTTTATTCTGCTATAGGATTCTGTGATGGCAGAGATGTAGTGGATTATTATGATTGCCTTGATGAGGTTTTGTCATTCTGATCTAGATTTTTCAGTTTTGACAGACTGATAACAAAATATGTTTTGCACCATACCAGAGAGTTCTTGGGTATATCATGGAGAGTGGGGCGAAGTTTGATGGTTTGCTGTTTGGTGGAGTATGTGAGTCAACATTGACTTTTAGTTGTTGCTGAAAGAGTTCATATAATGTGCCCTCCATAGTTTACCATGCCTACGCACAGCTTCCCAGATTGCTCTATTTTGAAAGTGGTGGCAGTGTTTTGATTTATAGTGGCAGAACAGAACTCTATTTTGTGCCTTGGGTGAGTGAATGACCTACTGGCTTTACCTATGGAAAGTGTCTATCTGTCTTCTAGAACCAGGTCCTTCACTGTGTCCATTGTGTGTGGGCACTGCATGCCTGTGTGGCACAATGTGTGCACACCGGGATGAACCAGGAGTGTATGTGTATCATGGATGACTGTGAGTACTGTGTAATCCATTTTCAATTTCAACAGTAAATATGGTAAACAAAATGCAGGTTAGAGGTAGCTGGCCAGGTGAGCTAAGTTTATTGCTGACATTCCTGAAGCTTGTCGGCTTCACAACCAATAGAGTTTGGGATGATTGGAAAGAAGGATCTCTTTAGCACGGTTGGCATAATCTTTTTCTATGTCCTGCTCTTTTGCTTCCTTTAGGACAGGAGCTGTGGCCGCTTTAGAAGTGCAGAGTTAGTCCTTTCCTATGTTTCCTAGAGGTGTTTCTCCCAAAAGGTTAATGAATGTCAAGTGTGAAGGTTTCTCTCCTATTTGTGACTGTGTTTTGTGTTTCTCTGAATAAGAGACTCCAAGTTTTGTCCCTCCTTCCGACTGATGCTTGTGGACAAATACTAGTTATGGGCTGTTTATCCAAAGTAGCAGAAACACCACAACGTAATCACAGAACTGTGAATTGGGAAAACATAAACTCTGTCATCATCATATAAAAAGGGGACTGAAACCCTAAGTCAGTGTTCCAAGACTTCTCACTAATCAATGGTAGGTGACACCTTTCGAAGTGTTGGAGATCCAGATCTGGTACCTTCCCAGGCTGGGGAGATGATATGACCAGGAAAGCAACTTTCTGCTGAAGAAGTTGAGGTTCTGCCCTGGATGGGAATCCTGCTTTGCTTAGGTGACAGAGAGGAATGGTAGAGGTGTCCCTGCAGAAGTATCTACCCAGAGGAGTACCCAATATTGGCGTCCTGGTTGTGGACCTGGCCAGAGAAAGAAGGAGTGACCGAAAAATCACAAGTGACTTCTACATAGCGGAGCACCTGGGCAGGAGATTGGTAATGCAAGAGGCCACGGTGAGCCTGCGTTTGCTTTGTATGTGTCCCTGTTTGCGCTCAACTGGATGGCAAGGTTGCCTCTGCCTGACTCCTTTCAAGAGTTTGCTGGGGTTTCTGGTGCAAATTCGAATAACTCTTAACGAGAAGCTAAAATACCCAGGAACCTCTTGTGACCTGGAAGGCGAAGTACAGCTTCCTTAATCACAATGCACTAAAATACCTCTAACCACGACCTGCAGTTCCAACTCTTTTGCCAAATCTGTGCATGGTGCTGTGACTGGGTGCCTCATTAACCTTGTCCCCCTTTGCCGCCATCATGGACCAGGAAGATTGGAGACTGGGCTCCAGAGATGATTACAGTCTTCTATCTCACCAATGGAGGAAAATCACTATTTTCATGAAATATTTGGGGTGAGCTTATCTCTTTTGGGTAGGACACTTTGTTTGGGCCTGTGTCAACTGCTCTAAGGACTGCAACAGCTCCTGATCACAACCTCTCTGAGGAGATCCATCATGTCACCAGAGAAGGTGGGGCTAGGTGATTACAGTTGTACATGGCTGTCTGAGTGGGTCTGTGAGTAGGTGTGAGAGTCTATGAGTTAATCTGTGAGTGGGTGTGTGAGAGCCTGAGTGGGTCTCTCAGTGGGTGCATAAGTATTTAAGTAGGTGTATAAGTGTCTGAGTGGATTTGTTAGTGAGGGCATTAGGGTTTAAGTGGATCAGTGAGTGGGTGTGTGACAGTCTGAATGTATCTGTCAGTGGGTGTGTGAGTGCCTGACTGGGTCTGTCAGTGGGTGTATGAGTGCCTGAGTGGGTTGATGAGTGGGTGTGTGAGTGTCTGAGTATGTGTCTTAGTGGGTGTGTAAGTGTCTGAGTGGGTGCATAAGTGTCTGAGTGAGTATGTGAGTGGGTGCATTAGTGGTTAACTAGATCTATGAGTGGGTGCGTGACTGTCTCAGTGCATCTGTCGGGGGGGTGTGAGAGCCTGAGTGGGTCTGTCAATGGGTGTATGAGTGGGTCTGTGAGTGGGTGTATTAGTGTCTGAAAAGGCATGTGACTGAGTGCTTGAGTGTCTGAGTGTGTCTTTGAGCCTCTGCAACAGTGTCTGAATATGTCTGTGAGTTGCTGCATGAGTGTATTAGTGGGTCTGTGGTGGGGTGCATGAGTCCCTGAGTGAGTGTGTTAGTGGGTGCATGAGTGTCTGAGTGGGTCTATGATTGGCTGTATCAATGTCTAAGTGGGTTTGTGAGTGGGTGCGTCAATGTCTGAGTGGGTCTGTGACTGGGTATGTGAGTGTCTGAGTAGATCTGTGAGTGGATGCATCAGTGTCTGAGTGGGTTTGAGAGTGGGTGAGTGAGTGTATGATTGGGTCTCGGAGTGGGTACATGATTGACTAAGTGTGTCTGTCAGTGGGTGTGTAAGTGTCTGAGAGGGCCTGTGAAGGGGATGTTAGTGTTTCAGTGTATCTGTGAGTGGGTGTGTTAGTGTTTTAGTGGGTTTGTGACTGTATGCATAAGTTTCTGAGTGGGTTTGTGAGTGGGTGCATCAGTGTCTGAGTGTGTCTGTCCATGGGTACATAAGTCTCTGAGTGGGTCTATGTGTGGTTGCATAATTATTTGAGGGAGTCTGTGACATGGTGCATGAGTCCCTGAATGGGTGCATGAGTGTCTGTGTGGGTATGAGACTGGGTGTCTGAGTGAGTTTGTCAGTCAGTGTGTGAGTGTCTGAGTTGATCTCTGAGTGCAAGTGTCAATGTTTGAGCTTGTCTGTGAATGGGTGTGTCACTGTCTGAGTAGGTCTGTGAGTAGGTGCATGAAAGTCCGAGTAGGTCTGTGATTGGGTGCATCAGCATCTGATGGGTTTGCGAGTGGGTGCATGAGTGTCTGAGTAGATGTGTGATTGGTCGCATCACTGTCTGAGTAGGTCAGGAAGTGGGTGCATCAGTGTCTGAGTGGGTCTGTGAGAGGGTGCATCAGTGTCTGAGTGGGTTTGGGAGTGGGTATGTGAGTATATGAGTGGGTCTGTGAGTGGGTACATAAGCACCTGAATATGTCTGTCAGTGGGTGCATACGTGTCTGAGTGGGTCTGTGAGTGGGTGTGTTAGTGTTTTAGTAGGTCTGTGAGTGGGTGTGTTAATGTTTTAGTGGGTCTATAAGTGGGTGCATAGGTTTCTGAGTGGGTCTGTGACTGGGTGCATGAGTGCCCAAGTGGGTCTGTGATTGGACGCATGATTGTCTGAGGGGGTCTGTTAGTCAGTGTGTGAGTATCTGAGTTGGTCAATGAGTATGTGTGTCAATGTTTGAGTGTGTCTTTGAATGGGTGCATCAATGTCTGAGTGGGTCTGTGCATGGGTGCATGACTGTCTGAGTGGGTCTGTGAATGAGTACATAAGTGTCTGTGTGGGTCTGTGAGTGGGTGCATAAGTCTCTAAGTGGGTCTGTGAGTGGGAGCATGAGTGTCTGAGTGGGTCTATAGGTTGGTATATCAGTGTCTGAGTGGATCAGTGAGTGGGTTCATGAGTGGCTGAGTAGGACTGTGAGTGAGTGCATGAGTGTCTAAGTGGATCTATGAGTTGGTACATTAGTTTCTGAGTGGGTCTCTGTGAGCAGCTGCATGAGTGCCTGAGTGCATCTATGAGTGGGTGTGTACATGTTTGAGTGGGTCTGTGAGTGAATGTGTGAGTATATGAGTGGGAGTGGGTCTGTGAGAGGGTGCATGAGTCTCTGTGTGGGTCTGTGAGTGGGATAGCCAGTGTTTTAGTAGATCTGTGAATGGGTGTGTCAGTGTCTGAGTAGGTCTGTGACTGGTTTAATGAGTGTCTGAGTGAGTCTATGAGTGGGTGTATGAATATCTGAATAGGTCTGTGAGTGGGTGCATTAGTGTCTGACAGGGTCTGCAAGTGGGTGCGTTTTCTTTGACTGGATCTGTGATTGGGAGTGTCAGTCTCTGAGTAGGTCTGTGAGTGGGTGCATCAGTGTCTGAATGGGTCTGGGAGTGGGTGCTTGAGTCCCTGGGTGGGTCTGAAAGTGGGTGTGTGAGTCTCTCAGTCGGTCTGTGAGTGGGTATGCCAACATTTTAGTGGGTCTGTGAGTGAGTTCATCAGTGTCTGTGTTTCATCAGTGACTGAGTGGATGATTGTCTGAGTGAGTTTGTGAGTTGGTGCATGAGTGTCTGAGTGGGTCTGTAGTGGGTGCATACATGTCTGAGTGGGTCTATGAGTGGGTGCATAGGTTTCTGAGTGGGTCTGTGAGTAGACACATGAGTGTCTGAGTGGGTCTGTGAATGGGTGCATAAGTTTCCGAGTGGGTCTGTGAGTGGGAGAGTGAACATCTGCGTAGGTCTGTGAGTGGGTGCAACAGTGTCTGAGTAGGTTTGTGAGTCAGTGTGTGACTGTCTTAGTGGCTCTGTGAGTTTGTGAATGAGTGTCTGGGTGCAAAAGTCTCTCAGTGGGTCTTTGAGTGGGCACATGCGTGTCTGAGTGGGTCTGTGACATAGGTGCATGAGTCCCTGAATGGATATGTTAGGGGTGCATGAGTGTCTGTGTGGATCTATGACTGGGTATATCAGTGTCTGAGGGGGTCTGTGAGTGGGGGCATAGACTCGGAGTGGGTTTGTGAGTGAGTGCATGAGTGTCTGAGTGGGTTTGTGAGTGAGTGCATATATCTCTGAGTGGGTCTGTGAGAAGGTACATGAGTGGGTGCATAAGTCTCTGAGTGGGTATATGAGTGGGCACGTGAACATGTAAGTAGGTCTGTGAGTGGGTTCATCAGCATCTAAATATGTCTGTGAGTAGGTACATAGGTTTCTGAGTGTATCTATGAGTGGATGTGTCAGTACCTGAGTGGTCTGTGAGTGCATGTGTGAGTGTATGAGTGGGTCTGTGAGAGGGTGATTGAGTCTCTGAGTGGGTCTGTGAGTGAGTGCCAGTGTTTAAGTGGGTATGTGAATAGGTATGCCACTTCTCAGTGGATCTGTGACTGGGTGCAAGAAAGTCTGAGTAGGTCTGTGACTGGTTGTGTAAGTGTCTGATTGGATCTGTGACTGGGTGCATTTATTTTGACTGGATCTGTGAGTGGGTGCGTGAGTCTCTGAATGGGTCTGTGAGTAGATATGTGAGTGTCTGAGTACATCTGTGAGTCTCTATATGAGTGTTTGGGTGAGTCTCTCACTGGGTGCATAAGTGTCTGAGTGAGTCTGTGAGTGTGTGTGTGAGTGTCTGAGTAGGTTCATCTGTGCCTGATTGGGTTTGTGATTGGGTGTGTGAGTATATGATTAGGTCTGTCAGTGGGTGCATAAGTGTCTGAGCGTGTCTGTCAGTGTGTGTGTTAGTGTTTTAGTGGGTCTGTGAGTAGATGTATCAGTGTCTGTGTGGGTCTCTGAGTGGCTATATGAGAGTCTGAGTGCATCTGTGAGTGGGTACATCAGTGTCTGAGTGGGTGTTTATGAGTGTATGAGTGGGTCTGTGAGGGTGCTTGAGTCTCCAAATGAGTCAGTGAGTGGGTAAACCAGTGTTTTAGTGGGTCTGTGAGTGGGTCCATCAGTGTTTTAGTGGGTCTGTGAGTGGGCGTGTAGGTGCTTAAGTGCATTTGTGAGTGGGTCCATCAGTGTCTGAATGGGTCTATGACTGGTTGTATAAGTGTGTGAATGGGCCAGTGAGTGGGTGCATGAGTGTCTGCGTGCATCTCTGAATGCATGCATCAGTGTCTGAGTGGGTGTGTTAGTGGCTGGGTAAGCATCTGAGTGGATCTGTGAGAGGGTGCATAAGTTTCTGTGTGGGTCTGTGAGTGGATGCATGAGTATCTGAGAGGTTCTGTGAGTTGGTGCATCAGTGTCTGGGTAGATGCATGAGTGTCTAAGTGCATCTATGAGTGGGTGCGTCAGTATATGAGTGGGTCTATGAGAGGATGTCTGAGTCTCAGAATGGTTATGTCAGTGGGTGCTGCAGTGTTTTAGTAGGCCTGTGATTGGGTGCATCAGTGTTTGAGTGGGTATGTGACTGGGTGCATGAATGTGTGAGTGGGTCTGTGAGTGAGTGCATGACTATATTACTAGGTCTGTGAGTGGGTGTGTTTTCTTTGACTGGATCTGTGAATGTGTGTGTCATTGTCTGAGTGGGTCTGGGAGTAGGTGTGTCAGTGTCTGAGTGGGTCTGTGAGTAGGTGTGTCAGTATCTGAGTGGGTCTGAGAATAGGTTCATGAGTATCTGAGTGGGTCTTAGAATGGGTGCATCAGTGTGTAAGTGGGTTTGTGAGTTTAGGTTTGAGTCTATGAGTAGGGCTGTCAGTGGGTGCATAAGTGTTTAGTCAGTCTGTGAGTGGGTGCATCAGTGTCTTTATGGGGCATGACTGGGTGCATGAGTGTCTGAGTGGGTTTGTGAGTGGGCGCATGAGTGTCTGAGTGGGTCTTTGTGTTGGTGCATCAGTGTGTGAGTGGGTTTGTGAGCATGGATGTGAGTCTATGAGTAGGTCTGTCAGTAAGTACATCAGTGTTTTAGTCAGTCTGTGAGTGTGTGCATCAATGTCTTTATGGTGCTGTGACTTGGTGCATGAGTGGCTGAGTAGGTTTGTAACTGAGTGCATAACTAATTGAGTGGGTCTGTGAGTGGGTGTGCTTTCTTTGACTGGATCTGTGAATTTGTGTGTCAGTGTCTGAGTGGCCTGTGAGTAGATGTGTGAGTGTATGAGTGGGTATGTGAGTAGGTGTATCAGTGTATGAGTGGGTCTTTGGGTGGGTGCATCAGTGTCTTTATGGTGCTGTGACTTGGTGCATGAGTGTCTGAGTAGGTTTGTAACTGTGTGCATTACCAATTGAGTGGGTCTGTGAGTGGATGCATAAGTGTCTGAGTAGGTCAGAGAGTGGGTGTATAAATTACTGAGTGGGTCTGTGAGAAGTTACATGAGTGTCTAAGTGGGTCTGTGAATGGGTGCATAAGTCTTTGAAAAGGTTTGTGAGTGGGCACAAGAATATCTGAGTAGGTCTGTGAGTGGGTGTATCACTGTCTGAGGGGGTTTGTGGGTCAGTGTGTGTGTCTGAGTGGGTCTGTGAGTAGGTGTTTCAGTATCTGAGTGGGTCTGAGAGTAGGTGCATGAGTATCTGAGTGGGTATTTAAGTGGGTGCATCAGTGTGTAAGTGGGTTTGTGAGCTTGGGTTTGAGTCTATGATTAGGGCTGTCAGTGGGTGCATACGTGTTTTAGTCAGTCTGTGAGTGGGTACATCAGTGTCTTTAAGGGGCTGTGACTGGGTGTATGAGTGGGTTTGTGAGTGGGTGCATGAGTGTCTGAGTGGGTCTGCAGTGGGTGCATAAGTGTCTGAGTGGGTATATGAGTGGGTGAATACATTTCTGAGTGGGTCTGTGAGAAGGCTCATGAGTGGGTCTGTGAATGGATGCATAAGTCTCAGAGTGGGGCTGTGAGGGGGTATGTGAATATCTGAGTAGGTTTGTGAGTGGGTGCATCTGTGCCTGAGTGGGTTTGTGAATCAGGATGTAAGCGTCTGAGTGGGTATGTAAGTGGGTGCATGAGTGTCTGGGTGCATAAGTGTCTAGATGCATAAGTCTCTCTTTGAGTGAGTCTGTTAGTGGGCACATGAGTGTTTGATTGGGTCTGTGAGAGGGTGCATGAGTGTCTGAGTGGGTCTGTGACATTGATTCATGAGTCCCTGAGTGGGTACATTAGTGGGTGCATGGCATGAGTGTCTGCATGGATCTACGACTGGGTGCATGATTGGGTCTGTGAGAGGGTGCATGAGTGTCTGAGTGGGTCTGTGACATTGATTCATGAGTCCCTGAGTGGGTACATTAGTGGGTGCATGAGTGTCTGCATGGATCTATGACTGGGTGCATGAGTGTCTGAGTGGGTCTGTGAGTGGGTGCATAAGACTCTGAGTTGGTCTGTGAGTAGGTGTATAAATATCTGAGTGGGTCAGTGGCTGAGTGCATGACACATGAGTGGATATATAAGTCTCTGAGTGAGTCTGTGAGTAGGCGCATAAGTCTCTGAATCAGTCTATGAGCAGGCGCATGAGTGTCTGAGTGGGTCTATGAGGGGGCATGTGAATATATATGTAGATCTGTGAGTGGTCTCCTCAGTGTCTGAGTGGGTCTGTGGGTGGATGCATAGGTTTCTGAGTGCATCTGTGAGTGGGTGTGTCAGTGTCTGAGTGGTCTGTGAGTACATCTGGGCGTAGTTCACGTAGTAGTGCTATTTGTAGCTACGCGAAGTGCACTTCACACTACGTGAGATACGCGTAGCACTACACGAACTGCGTAGTGTGCTGTTCGCGATGATTGCACAGTGCCGGATACTTGTCCGCACTGTGAAATCATTGAAAACGGCATCTTGCACAGTGCGAGCTGTCGTTTTCTGCCGCTTGAGTAGATTTTTACTCAAGCGGCAGCTTTCTCAATGCGGACTGGTAGTTTCTCATCGCGAGCGGTCGCGAGCATACGTGACCACTCGCAATGAGAAACCAGACCTCCCCACGTTGAGAATCTCGCCAGGAGGTTTATTTTCCATGCTCACTACCGGCAACTTGATGTTGCTGATCGCGAATGAGGAAAAAGTCTCGCCGGGATGTCATTTTGCTCGCTTGCGGTCGCCAACTTGACGTTGAGGACCGCGAGCGAGCAAAAAATGGCAACTACGCTACGCTACGCGATTTTGCACTGTGCTACGTGCACTTCGGTTAGCGCGAAGTAGCACAAACTTCGCAAACTTCACGAGCGTAGTGTAGTTGTCTGTCCAGGGTAAGTGAGTATATGACTGAGTGGGTCTGTGAGAAGGTGATGGAGTCTCTGAGTTGGTCTGCCAGTGTTTTACTGGGTCTGTGAGTGGATGTGTCAGTTTCTGAGTCAGTCTGTGATAGTGCATTAGTGTCTGTATAGGTCTGTGACTGGTTGTGTTAGTGTCTGATTGGGTCTGTGAGTGAGTGAGAAAGTTGATGTATCGGTGTCTGAGCGTGTTTATGATTGGGTGTGTGATTGTATGAGTGGGATATTAAGTGGATACATACGTGTCTGAGCCAGTCTGTTAGTGGGTGTGTTAGTGTTTTAGTGGGTCTGTGAGTAGATATATCAGTGTCTGTGTGGGTCTGTGAGTGGCTGTATGAGAGTCTGAGTGCATCTGTGAGTGGGTACATCAGTGTCTGAGTGGGTGTGTGAGTATATGAGTGGGTCTGTGAAAGGGTGCTTAAGTCTCAGAGTAAGTCTGTGAGTGGGTACACCAGTGTTTTATTGAGTCTCTGAGTGGGTACATCAGTGTCTGAGTGGGTCTGTGAGTGGGTATTTAAGTATTTTAGTGTGTCTCTGAGTGTGTGTGTTGGTGTTTTAGTGGGTCTGTGAGTGGGTGTTTCAGTGCCTGAGTGTGTCTATGAGTGGGTAAATAAGTGCCTGTGTTGGTCTGTAGGTGGGTGCATGAATATGTGAGTGGGTCAGTGAGTGGGTTCATGAGTGTCTGAGTGTATCTGTGAGTATGTGCATCAGTGTCTTAGTGGGTCTATGAGCGGTTGCACAAGTTGTTGTGTGGATCTGTGAGTGGGTGCATGGGTGTTGGAAGGCGGACCCCGAAGAGTCGGCAAGACCACCAAGGGGGGCCCTCACACTGTACGAAGTAGCCGAGCGCTGCCGAGAAGTCTCCTGAGAGATCCTTCTCCTATCACGTACTAGCCCAGTAACACCACCACACAGGACTCAAGGAGGTTGTCTTACGACAAGCAATTCTTTATCAGCAATAAAAAGGTTACGAGGTCAATATTTACACGAAGGGATCGAGGGATCCACCAAAAGTCTCAGTGTCTCTTTGGAAGGGTAGGGGTAGCGGGACAGTCTTTGGCAGGAGTGCGGTACGAGGGTACCTGGGGCCCAGTTCTTATCCTCAAGCTGGAGGACCTCCGGATCTCGGAGGGGTCGAGCCGCGATGGCGTCAGCAGGGCTCCGGCGTACAGTTCGTGGAGAGCCGCGATCCAATCAGCAGGGCTCTCAAGATGGTTTCTGCTCAGCTCGAGCCGCGACGTCGTCAGCAGGGCTCCGAGGGAGGTTTCAGCGAGGTTGGGCCGCGACAGCGTCAGCAGGGCTCCGATGTTCCAGGTGGTTCAAAGTGTTCACAAGAAGGAGCCGCGACGCAGTCAGCAGGGCTCGTGATGGTTCCGACAAGAGTTCTTCTCCGTAGGGTCAGCCGCGATTCAATCAGCAGGGCTCTCGGCTCCGGGATACAACTGCCGATCTGTGGCGGGGTCGCCCCAGATATAGGTCTGGAGCCCTTTGATGTCCGGACCCAGGCACCCGGGGGGGGCGGAGAGGCCGGGTGGAGGTGGCCAGACGCCCAGCAGGAGAGGCGCCAGGCCCAAGGGAGTTGCAGGGCGATCACACCTCGAGAGGGGAGGACAGTTGGGGGTCCCATCGATACTGTCCTCCGCCGGGGGCGATGAATGGTTCCTGCGGCACCCCCTGGCCAGTTCGTGGTGCCTCGATGTCGGGGCTTCGCTGGGGTCGAGGCCGGGTTGAGCGGGGTCGCACTGGCTGGTGCACAGAGTCACGTGGATGCCAACAAGATGGCGGAGCCACGAGGGGTATGCGACTTCGTGCAGCTCTGGATGAAGGGCCTCGGTGCAGTTCAGAAGGGTGGCCCGTGAAGGCTGGGGCGGGGAACGGGCACAATCCACGGGGTTAAGGACCACGCCACGAGGCCGGGTCCAACAGGCGTCCCCCCCAGCCGAAGGCATGGAGAGTCACCCATCTCCTTGGGGATTCTCCTCGTCAAGGCGGAAGAAGCGGGACAGGCCGTCGGCGTTGGCGTGGTCATTGCCGGGCCGGTGTTCAACGTCAAAGTCCATCCCTTGTAGCGAGATGGACCACCGCAGCAGCTTGGGGTTCTCGCCCCGCATTTGCATTAACCACCGCAGGGGCCGGTGGTCGGTCTGGACCCGGAAGTGGGTACCAAAGAGGTAGGGCCGGAGCTTCTTGAGGGCCCACACTACAGCGAAGGCCTCACGCTCAATGGTGCTCAATCGTTGCTCTCGGGGCAGTAGCCGTCGGCTGAGGAAGGCCACTGGTCGGTCGAGCCCCTTTTCATCGGCTTGGGACAGGACGGCCCCGATCCCATACTCGGAGGCGTCCGTCTGCACCACGAACTCCTTATTGTAGTCAGGGGCCTGCAGCACCGGGGCAGTACACATTGCTGTCTTTAGGGTGTCGAAGGCTGCTTGGCAGCGGGGTGTCCAGTGCACCTTCTTGGGCTGCTTTTTGGACGTTAGCTCTGTGAGGGGGCCAACAATGCTCCCATAGTCCCGGATAAACCGCCGGTAGTATCCGGTGAGACCCAGGAAGGCCCGGACAGCGGTCTGGGTAGTGGGGGGTTCCCAGGCCTGGATGGCATCTATTTTCGGTTGGAGAGGGGCCACCTGCCCGCTCCCCACTTGATGGCCCAGGTAGGTCACGGATCCGTGGCCGATCTGGCATTTGCTGGCCTTGATTGTGAGCCCGGCCCGCTGGAGGGCGGCCAGGACGGCTTTAATGTGAAGGAGGTGCTCTGCCCAGTGGTTGCTGTACACGGCAATGTCATCTAGGTAGGCCGCGCTGAAGGCCTCAAGCCCGGCCAAAACCTTGTTCACCAGTCTTTGGAAGGTGGCCGGGGCGTTCTTCATTCCGAAGGGCATCACCCGAAAGTGGTAATGCCCATCCGGGGTCGAAAAGGCGGATCTTTCTTGGGCGCCGGGGGTGAGCTGGATTTGCCAGTACCCGGCGGTGAGGTCCAGCGTGCTCAAGTAGCGAGCGGCCCCTAGGCGGTCGATGAGTTCGTCGGCCCGGGGTATAGGGTGGGCGTCTGTCTTGGTCACTGCATTCAGGGCTCGGTAGTCCATGCAGAATCGCAACTCTGGGGGGTGGCCGGGAGCTGCGGCCTTGGGCACCAGGACGACAGGGTTGGCCCACGGGCTGTCGGAGGGTTCGATGACCCCCAGGGCCAGCATCTTCGTTACTTCGGCCTGGATGCAGGCCCGCACTCGGTCGGGTACCCGGTAGGCTCTGTGTCGCATGGGGGGGCTCTCCCCGGTGTCGACGTCGTGGACGCACCAGTGGGTCACCCCCGGGGTGAGGGAGAAGAGGGCTGCGTAGTCCCGCAGCAGTTGCTGGCAGTCGTTGCGCTGTTCCGGAGTCAGGGAAGAGGCGAGTTGGACACCTTTGATCGATCCATCATGGACGTTGGACTGCAAGAGGTCGGGCATGGGCTCGGAGTCGTCCTCGCCCCCCTCGTCGGTCGCCAGCAGCAGGCTCAGTTCGGTCCGGGCAAAGTGGGGTTTTAGCCTGTTAGCATGTAGGACCCGGAGGGGGTTCCGGGGGGACTCCAGGTCGACCAGGTAGGTGACGGGACTTTTCTTCTCCACTACCTTGAAGGGCCCGGTCCACTTGTCCTGGAGGGCGCCGGGTTCAACCGGGTCCATGACCCATACTTTCTGACCTGGCTCGAATTCTATGGTAGACGAGTTCCGATCGTACCACCGCTTCATGTACTCCTGGCTGGCCTCGAGGTTGGCTTCGGCCATGGCTCGGAACTTGCGGGTCTGGTTTCGGAGGGTCAGGAGGTATCGGTAGACGTCAGGAGGGGCGCCTTGGGGCTTCATCTCCCAGCCCTCCTTGACCAGGCTGAGCGGTCCGCGGACCGGGTGTCCATACAATAGTTCAAACGGGCTGAACCCCAGGGACTTCTGCGGGACCTCCCGATAGGCAAACAGGAGGCACGGCAGCAGGACATCCCATCTCCGCCTGAGGGGCTCTTCCAGGCCCTGGATCATTCCCTTTAATGTTCTGTTGAACCGCTCAACCAGTCCGTTCCCCTGAGGGTGATAGGGGGTCGTGAACTTGTATGTGACCCTGCACTGCTGCCACAGGGACCGCATGTATCTGGAAATAAAGTTTGTGCCGCGGTCGCTCACCACTTCGCGGGGAAATCCCACTCGGGAGAAGATCCCCATTAAGGCCCGGCCTACCACGGGGGCCGTTATAGTTCTTAGCGGGACCGCCTCCGGGTACCTGGTGGCGTGGTCCACGAGGACCAGGATGAAGCGGTGGCCCAGGGCGGTCTGGGGGTCCAGGGGCCCCACAATATCGATTCCGACCCGTTCGAACGGGGTGCTGACGGCTGGAAAGGGCTGGAGGGGGGCCTTGACCCGACCCCCCGTCTTCCCGCTGGCTTGGCAGGTCTGGCAGGACCGGCAGTGGTTGTCCACGTCTCTCCGCATCCGGGGCCAGTAGAAGTGGGTCACCAAACGGCTGTACGTTTTGTCTTGCCCCAAGTGTCCGGCGAGGGGCACATCATGTGCCAGGTTGAGCAGGAACTCCCGGAAGCGGAGGGGGACCACCAACACTCGGCTGGCCCCGAGTTCTGCCATTTTTTGCTCACTGTATAGCAGGCCCTCGGCCCAGTAGACCCAGTGGGTGCCGGTCTGGTCCCCGTTGGTTTGGGCGGACGCTTGTTGGCGGACCCCTTCGAGAGTGGGGCAGGACTACTGCTCTTGTTGGAACTGCTCCCGGGTGGGGCCCCCTTCGTGTCGCCATTGTGTCAGCTCTGGTAGGGCGCACTGGGAAGCCATCTCTTCGGGGGAGGATTCACTAGGTCCAGGGTCGGTGTCCGCCTCCTCCTTGCTGCTGGCGGGAGGGGGTGTGAGCCCCTCGGGCTGGGCGGCCCCGGAGGCCGAGGATGAGCGGGGGGCCCGGGCGGTCATGGACCGGGTGATGGCGCAGGCCCAGTCAGCCAGTCCCAGCATTCGGAGGTGCTCTCGTCGCTCTACTTGAGCCCAGGGGGAACTCTCCAAGTCGTTCCCCAGGAGGCAGTCGACAGGGGCGTCGTCGCGTACCGTCACCTTCAGCAGGCCCGTCACCCCTCCCCACTCGAAGGGGACCAGGGCCATCTGGCACAGGCTTTCACTGTTGTCGGCCGTCCGGACGGGGCACAGCACATTCGGTAGAATCTGTTCAGGGGTCACCAGGTGGCAGCGGACAGCGGTGACACTGGCGCCGGTGTCACGAAGGGCTTCGGCCCGTTGTCCATTGACCGTGACCTGCTGCCGGTACTTCTGGGTGTTGCTTGGGATGGGGGTGCAGGGTACCATTTCTCGGCTACCCAGGCAGACCAGGGACATGGCTGCCGGCTCCCACTCAGTGGTCCCTCGGTCGAGGGTCTCCTCTTCCTCTTCTCCTTCTCCCAGGGCGGCGGCCGCCAGCTGTCGGGGCGGGGGCCCGCCGGCCCCGTTTCTTCGGTTCAGGGGGCAGACCGGATCGCTGGCATAGTGTCCGGTTTGTTGGCAGCCGTAGCACGTTACTGGTGGCCGTGGTCCGGGTCTGGCCGGGGGCGCCCCCCTTCGGGCTAGGCTCGGGGAGAGTTGTTGCTGCGGTGGCCCTCGAGGGGGGCTCCTGGGGGCCCCGGCGGGAGGGTCTCGGTTCCTGTTCGGCCCTCCCCCTCCACCGCGCTGGTGGGGGGGGTCCGGAGGGGTTCCTCTGGTACTCCCCCATTGAGTTCCGGGGGACCCGGGAGTTGACCCATCGATCGGCCTCGACGGCGAGTTTTTGCGGGTCGGTCATCTTGCTGTCGAGGAGGTGCTGTCTCAGTTCCACGAAGCAATTGTTGGAGAGATGTTCCCACACGATGAGGTCGACCAGCTGCCCGTAGGTGGTTACTTTGCTCCCTTTGATCCACCCTTCTAGGGCCCGACTGAAAAAGTCCACATATTCCACCCATGTGGTACCCGGGATTTTCTTGCAGTCTCTGAACCGCTGGCGGTACATTTCCGCGGTTAGCCCGTAGCGGGTGAGCAGGGCCTCCTTCATGTGATCGTAGGAGGTCATCACCTCCTCCGGCAGCTGGAGCAGCATGTCTCGACCCTCACTCAGGAACCGCTCCCACAGGCCCGCGCCCCAGTCTTTTCGGGGCACCCGATGAGAGGTCATGGCCACCTCGCAGGCCTTGAACCATTGTTGGATGTCGTCATTCTTGTAATACTCCTTGACGACCTCTTTCGGGATATGTACCTTGGTCTCGGAAGGCGGTAGAGTGTCTCTAGTACTGGGGGTGTTGGTCCCTCCATTCTTGGCCTTGATCTCGAGCTCCTTGAGACTGCGCTCGTGCTCAAGGGTCAGTTTCTTTTCCTCCAACTCCCGGTGTCGTCTCTTCTCCTCTATCTCCTCTTGAAGCCGTAGCTGCTCTAGGGCCAGTTTCTTTTCTGCCAGCTGGAGTTCGCCGTCCAGCCGCAGTCGTGCGAGCTCTAGCTCGTGGTTCCGGACCTTCTCCCGCTCTCGTATTTCTTCTTCGGAGAGGCCGGTTTCTAGGCTCTTTCTTCCTCCGGTTGCCGGAGTCAGTGCGGTTGATGTGGTCTCAGTCAGGGGCAAGGGACCTTCTTCCTGGGAGGGGCCTGCCCCGGCCTCCAGCCATGACCTCAGAGCTTTCTGCATCTCCTCTTTGGTACCTAGGCCGGTGGTTGCAATGCCTTTGTCTTTGCAGAACTGTTTTAACTCTTTGTGCGTATATTCCTCCAGCCGTTCGGGCTGGAACTCCATTGTCGCGTTGTTTTCCTGGCTGCTCATGATGCTGTTCGTTTGGATGGGTAGCTAGTGGGTACTGGCTGGTACGCACTGCGTTCGGCTCGGATCCCGTCGCTGGCCACCAAATGTTGGAAGGCGGACCCCGAGGAGTCGGCGAGACCACCAAAGGGGGCCCTCACACTGTACGAAGTAGCCGAGCGCTGCCGAGAAGTCTCCTGAGAGATCCTTCTCCTATCACTTACTAGCCCAGTAACACCACCACACAGGACTCAAGGAGGTTGTCTTACGACAAGCAATTCTTTATCAGCAATAAAAAGGTTACGAGGTCAATATTTACACGAAGGGATCGAGGGATCCACCAAAAGTCTCAGTGTCTCTTTGGAAGGGTAGGGGTAGCGGCACAGTCTTTGGCAGGAGTGCGGTACGAGGGTACCTGGGGCCCAGTTCTTATCCTCAAGCTGGAGGACCTCCGGATCTCGGAGGGGTCGAGCCGCGACGGCGTCAGCAGGGCTCCGGCGTACAGTTCGTGGAGAGCCGCGATCCAATCAGCAGGGCTCTCAAGATGGTTTCTGCTCAGCTCGAGCCGCGACGTCGTCAGCAGGGCTCCGAGGGAGGTTTCAGCGAGGTTGGGCTGCGACAGCGTCAGCAGGGCTCCGATGTTCCAGGTGGTTCAAAGTGTTCACAAGAAGGAGCCGCGACGCAGTCAGCAGGGCTCGTGATGGTTCCGACAAGAGTTCTTCTCCGTAGGGTCAGCCGCGATTCAATCAGCAGGGCTCTCGGCTCCGGGATACAACTGCCGATCTGTGGCGGGGTCGCCCCAGATATAGGTCTGGAGCCCTTTGATGTCCGGACCCAGGCACCCGGGGGGGCGGAGAGGCCGGGTGGAGGTGGCCAGACGCCCAGCAGGAGAGGCGCCAGGCCCAAGGGAGTTGCAGGGCGATCACACCTCGAGAGGGGAGGACAGTTGGGGGTCCCATCGATACTGTCCTCCGCCGGGGGCGATGAATGGTTCCTGCGGCACCCCCTGGCCAGTTCGTGGTGCCTCGATGTCGGGGCTTCGCTGGGGTCGAGGCCGGGTTGAGCGGGGTCGCACTGGCTGGTGCACAGAGTCACGTGGATGCCAACAAGATGGCGGAGCCACGAGGGATATGCGACTTCGTGCAGCTCTGGATGAAGGGCCTCGGTGCAGTTCAGAAAGGTGGCCCGTGAAGGCCGGGGCAGGGAACGGGCACAATCCACGGGGTTAAGGACCACGCCACGAGGCCGGGTCCAACAATGGGTGTCTGAGTGGGTCTGCAAGTTGGTACATCAATATCTGAGTGGATCTGTGAGTGGGTGCATCAGTGTTTGAGTGGGTCTGTGAGTGAGTGTGTGATTATATGAGTGGGTCTGTGAGAGGGTGCATGAGTCTCTGAGTGGGTCACTTCAGTGGGTCAGTGAGTAGGTGTATCAGTGTCTGAGTGGGTTTGTGAGTGGGTGTGTCAGTGTCTGAGTGGGTGCATGAGTAGGTTTGTGAGTAGGTGCGTGAGTCTATGAGTAAGTCTGTCAGTGGGTGCATATGTGATTAGTCGGTCTGTGAGTGGGTGCATCAGTGTGTTTATGGGTCTGTGACTGGGTACAGGAGTGTCTGAGTGGGTTTGTGAGTGGATGCATGAGTGTCTGAGTGGGTTTGTGAGTGGGGGTGTGAGTCTTTGAGTAGGTCTGTCAGTGGGTGCATACGTGTTTTTATCAGTCTGTCAGTGGGTACTTTTTGGGGCTATGGCTGGGTGCATGAGTGTCTGAGGGGGTTTGTGAGTGGGTGCATGAATGTCTGAGTGGGTCTGTGAGAAGGTGCATGAGTGTATAAGTGGGTCTGTGAATGGGTGCATAAGTCTCAGTGGGCCTAGAAGTGGACTTGTGAATATCTGTATAGGTTTGTGAGTGGGTGCATCAGTGTCTGAGTGGGGCTGTGAGTGGGTACATCAGTGTTTGGGTACATAAGTCTCAGAGTGGGTGTGTGCGTGGGTGCATGAGTGTCTGATTGGGTCTGTGAGTGGGTGCATGAGTGGCTGTGTAGGTCTGTGATATAGGTACATGAGTACCTGTGTGGGTATGTTAGTGGGTGCATGGGTGTCTGTGTGGATCTATGACGTGGTGCTTCAGTGTCTGAGTGGGTGCATCAGACTCTGAGTGGTTCTGTGAGTAGGCACCCTAATATCTGAGTGGGTAAGGGACTGAGTGCATGAGTGTCTGAGTGGGTGCATGAGTGGGTGCATGAGTAACTGAGTGGGTCTGTGTGTGGGTGCATAAGTGTCTGAGTAGGTCTGTGAGTAGATGCATAAGTCTGAGTAGGACTGTGATTAGGCACATGAGTGTCTGAGTGGGTGCATTAGTCTCTGAGTGGGCACGTAAATATATGTGTAGGTTTGTGAGTGGGTTCATCAGTGTCTTAGAGGGTCTGTGAGTAGGTGCATAAGTTTCTGAGTACATCTGTGAGTTAGTGTCAGTGTCTGAGTAGTCTGTGAGTAGATTTGTGAATGTATGATTGTGTCTCTGAGCAGGTGTGTTAGTTTCTGAGTGAGTCTCTGACTGGGCGCATGAGTGTCTGCATGGGTCTTTGAGTGGGGACATCAGTGTGTGAGAGGGTTTGTGAGTGTGGGTGTGAGTCTATGAGCAGGTCTGTTAGTGGGTGCATAAGTGTTTTAGTTGATCTGTGAGTGGGTGCATCAGTGTCTTTATGGGGCTGTGACTGGGTACATGATTGTTGGTGTGGGTTTGTGAGTGGATGCATGAGTGTCTGAGAGGGTCTGTGAGTGGGTTCATAAGTGTCTGAGTGGGTCTTCAAATGGCTGCATAAGTCTCTGAGTGGGGCTGTGAGTGGGAATGATAATATCTGAGTAGGTTTGTGAGTGGGTACATCAGTGTCTGAGTGGGTTTGTGAGTTGGGGTATGGGTGTCTGAGTGGGTCTGTGAGTGGGTGCATGAGTGTCTGGGTGCATACGTGCCTAGATGCATAAGTCTCTGAGTGAGTCTGTTATCGGGCACATGAGTGTTTGATTGGGTCTGTGAGAGGGTGCATGAGTGTCTGAGTGGGTCTGTGGCATTGATTCATGAGTCCCTGAGTGGGCACATTAGTAGGTGCATGAGTGTCTGCATGGATCTATGACTGGGTGCATGAGTGTCTGAGTGGGTCTGTGAGTGGGTGCATAAGACTCTGAGTTGGTCTGTGAGTAGGTGTATAAATATCTGAGTGGGTCAGTGACTGAGTGCATGACTGTCTGAGTGGGTTTGTGAGTGTGTGCCTAAGTGTCTAAGTGGGTCTGTGAGTGGATATAAAAGTCTCTGAGTGAGTCTGTGAGTAGGCGCATAAGTCTCTGAGTCGGTCTATGAGTAGGCGCATGAGTGTCTGAGTGGATCTATGAGTGGGCATGTGAATATATATGCAGATCTGTAGGTGGGTTCATCAGTGTCTGAGTGGGTCTGTGGGTGGATGCATACGTTTCTGAGTGCATCTGTGAGTGGGTGTTTACCAGAAGCTGTCAAACGTGCCAAGTAATCAACTGCTGGCATCCACGAGCAAAAGATCCTAACTTTGCCATCAATTATTAATTATCGTGAGCCGTCTCTTCCATCGGCAGCTACATGTACGACCAAGCAGGTTTTTATAGAAAATTAATTGAAAATAAAGTCTTTCATCACTGATGAAATTCCCACGCAGCTTATCACCAACTCAGGTACCACACTACTGCTAACTCCAGAGTATGTCTGTTGGAAGGCGGACCCCGAGGAGTCGGCGAGACCACTCAGGGGGGGGGGCCCCCACACTGTACGAAGTAGCCGAGCACTGCA